>NC_089271.1:78250200-80844122 GCF_963930625.1 Muntiacus reevesi | reverse complement strand
ACAGATAATAAATGCCAGAGAAGGTGTGGAGAAAAGGGAACCCTCTTACACTGTTGGTGTGAATGCAAACTAATAAAGCCACTATGGAGAACAGTGTGGAGATTCCTTAAAAAACTAGAAATAGAACTGCCATATGACCCAGCAATCCCAGTGCCGGGCATACACACTGAGGAAACCAGAATTGAAAGAGACGTGTGTACCCAAATATTCATTGCAACACATTTTACTATAGCCAGGACATGGAAGCAACCGAGTTGTTCATTGGCTGATGAATGAATAAGAAAGCTGTGGTTCATATACACAATGGAATATTACTCAGCCATTAAAAAATACATTTGAATCAGTTCTAATGAGGTGGATGAAACTGGAGCCTATTATACAGAGTGAAGTAAGTCAGAAAGAAAAACACCAATACACTATACTAATGCATATATATGGAATTTAGAAAGATGGTAACAATGACCCTATATGCGAGACAGCAAAAGGACACAGATATAGAGAGCAGTCTTTTGCACTCTGTGGGAGAAGGTGTGAGTGGGATGATTTAAGATCATAGCATTAAAACATGTATATTATTATATGTGGAACAGATCACCAGTCCAGGTTTGATGCCTGAGACAGGGTGCTCAGGGCTGTTGCACTGGAATGACCCTGAGGGATGGGGTGGGGAGGGAGGTAGGAGGGGGTTTCAGGATGGGGAACAGATGTACACCCATGGCTGATTCATGTCAACATATGGCAAAAACCACTACAATATTGTAAGGTAATTAGCCTCCAATTAAAATAAATAAATTAATTTTTTTTAAAAAAAATGAATTATCCAGCTCCAGATGTCAATACTGCCAAGATCAAGAAACCCTGGGCCAATACACTGAGAATTACAATCCTAAAAGAAAAAGACTAAATTGTATCCAAAGTTTTACTATGAAATCAATATAACAATTATATTCAATTCTTGTAAGAGACAGCAAACAAATAATCAAGAAGAGCCTCAAAAATATAAATGGAAAGGAATTAGTCACATTTGTGTGTTAGACTCATTTATACAAACATCACTTTTCTATGGCAGTAAGCTGACTATAAACATATTTTCGTATAGACTATCTTGTGGCTAATTGTACTTTTAAGAACTCTGCAGTTACCAGTAAGTAATACCTAATTGTGTGCGCGCGCGCGTGTGTGTGTGTGTGTGTGTGTTCACGTTCAGTCACTCAGATGTGTCCAACTTTGCGACCCCATGGACTGTACCCTACCAGACTGCTCTGACCATGGGATTTCCCAGGCAAGAATACTGGAGTGGGTTGCCATTTCCTCCCCCAAGGGATCTTCCCAAACCAGGGATTGAAGCCGGGCCTCTGGTTTCTCTTACATTGGCAAGTGGACTCTTTACCAACTGCACCACCTGGGAAGCCCATCTAATTTTAGGTATTACTAAAACTAAATTTTTAAAAGCAAGTTTCAATTCAAGTTCCAAGACACTTTCTTATTCAATAAGAGCTAATGCTATAGATGACAAAGAAAAACTGAACATATAGCAAACATGATGTAAACATGAAAGATATTATTCTATTCATTTGATATTAATATGTGTCCAACTTTTCATTTTATGTTTATGTTACTTTAAACCTAGTATCATTTTATTATTTAAAAAATAAAATTTGTGAATATATTTTATCTGTGACAATATCATATGAAAAATTACAGTGGTTTAAATATCTAGAGTTTTATATATATTTTCATAATACTATAATACTTAGTTTTATGCATTGCTTAGTGATTTATTGATGTACGGTCAGTAAACATGTTTATGACAAAATATAAGAAATTTTCCACAGCTCACTACATATCTTAATTGATTTACATCATATTGAGTACTAATGGATAACCCAGTGGACCATACAAGAAAAAAACAAGAGTATAAAGGCAGAGTTATCACTTACTTTCAATCTACCAGAAAGCTGTTCTAGTCAGATTCCTTACTTATTACAACAATGCCTTTCCCTTATCCCACTAAAAGAGCTGTCATAAATGTCAAAAGATATGACAATTCTTGACAGTTAAGCGTTATCAAATAAAGGCTTCAAAGTACAAAGTTAGTAGAAAGGAATTTTTAGTTTCACTCTGGAATTGGAACATTTGAGGGGCTTTACCTCCTTTTTTATTCATTAAAAGGATGATGCTGAAGCTACAATATTTTGACCACCTGTTGTGAAGACCTGACTCATTAGAAAAGACCCTGATACTGGGAAAGATTGAAGTCAGGAGGAGAAGGGGACAACAGAGGATAAGATGGTTGGATGGCATCACTGACTCTATGGACATGAGTTTGAGCAAACTCTGGGAGGTGTTGAAGGACAGGGAAGCCTGGCATGTTGCAGTCCATGGGGTCATGGCTCAGCAACTGAACAATGAACAACAACCTCCTTTTTTAATATCTGCATTAAATAAAGTATGACAATTAAGGTCATAAATAAGCAAAGATATTCTCAGTCCTTCTGAAGCTACAAGTTTTAGTTTAAAAGGGTAGAATAAGGGGGATAAAAAAGATATAATTTTTAACTGTAATAGGAAAATGCTGTGCATTTGGAAAGTCACTTCTTGTTAAGACTTTTAGAATAAAATGTTCTCCAAATCAAGTTCTAAAATATAATGTCCATGAATACATTCTGTAGCATTAATAATTTACTTGAATTAAAGGATGATAATTGGGAAATGTGGTAAAAATAAGAAAATTATTTTCTTATCTTAACTAAGAATTAATGTAAAGATCTTACATGTCAAAGCCAGTATAATATTATATTTCCCCTCTGGAAACCAAAGCAGAACTTAAACTTGTAGGTATCCACAGCCTCTCTACGTTTTCACAACCTCAGTAAAGCGATAGAAAAAAAAAATGGCTCAAGGAAACATACCAAAAAATCTTCCAAGGTTATGTAGCTTCACCACAATAAATTGTTAAAAGAGGAATCTTTTTTATCAAAGATGTCCAGTTTTATGATGTTTATGATACATACAAAGTCCAATCTGAAATTTCCTTTAAAAATCCTCCCAATTCTAAATAAGCACAGCAATTGGCTTTGATCTACCCTCTGAGAAGAGGGAAGACGCTGCTCTCTATAAAATACTTTTCTCTATCTAATAAGAAACCAAAGATAAGAGTGTTACAACAACGAACTGAACTAAATAGGGTAGTTTATTAATAACAGGGAAAAAATTGTCTAATGGAATTGTGAGTTAATCCAATCCCTTGAAAAATTCTGGAATTTAAAAATGTTTTCTGGGAATCTTTTTTTAATTGAGATATAGCTGTTTTACAATATTGCTATTACAACATTGTTAGTCTCAGCTATATAGCCTGGGAGTCTTGATATGTATTTGTTGAAGTGGAAAATTTCTAGGAAATATTTTTAAAATATTTTGCAGATAAAATGTAATGGGAAAAGACATAATTCACCTGAAATTGATTGCTAACTACAGAATAACAAAGCATTGACTAGAGTTTAGAGTGAATAGCTTATAGAGAATTATGATCAATTACATTCATGCACATACTAGCAAGTACAAGAAGCTAGACTATTAAAGCAATACTCAAAATACATTTTATTATCTAACTCTAATTTAATGTAATCACAATTTCTCAGGAATTTGAAAACACTGGGATATATATTTTTGAAGCATAGTAAAATCCTATCAGTGACTGGTAAACATTTATTAAATAGTAGTTTTAACTCCTGAAAAAAGACATTCTTCTCTGATCAAAATCATTTTGTGATCTGGTAAACTGCCCAGAGATAGAAGAGGAACACTTAATTAATATAAAGTTAAGAAATTAAATAATAAAGCAACTTGCATTTTAAAACATCATTGCTCTAAAACTGAATGTATACTATTAAACCACTGAATTATTAAAGTAACTGAACTCTATACCACATCTTGTATTTCAGTTGATTTTTATTATCAAAAGAATTATTTGAAATTGCTATTAACACTATGAACTAGGTACCTGAATCTAAACAATTATTTTTATTGAGGGCTATCCTAAAATATTCAAGCTATCTCTAAGAATTGAAAGCAAGTTTCAAAATAAACACACTTGAAATGTGTTTATTAATTCACTGAATCACTCTGCTTTTCATGAATAAAGTTATATAAAAGAACAGTAATATTGATATGCACAATTAACTTTTAAAATAGAATTCTGCATCATATCTGGTTCAATAAGTTAGTGCATATAGAACATTTAGGGTGTGAAATTTAAATTTATCTTGAGAAAAATGATTAACTCAACTAGAATAAGATTATAACTTATTTGTATAATATATATATGCATATATATCTTCTGAGGGAGTCTTAAGTGCCCATATTTATCTGTTTTTAAAATATACATATTTTAAGAATTTTCAAAACCCTGAGTGAAAGCCATGCAAATTATGAAGAAAACCAAAGCATATGACATAAAAATAATTAATTATTAGTGACATGATGTTTTTTAATGTTGGCGCATGAAGAAACAACAGAATACAATTTGATAATGCATACATAGTATCATTTATTCTCAAATCACTATAATTAAGGAAAATATAAACTGTTCTTTTAAAAATATTTATGAAGAATATGTCCATGCAGACAAAATCACTATTATTCTCTTATGAAAACCACTCTACGCTCTTATCTACAACCTAACTTTTAGTTCAAGAAGATTTGCAGGAGATTCTCTAATTCATCAACTGTTTAGGCTATATTCAAAAGACCTCTAAATAAAAAGATACTCAGGGAAAACTGTGTAAAAAAGGAGAAATGGAGTAAGATTTAGCATCCTAAAACCTTAAATGTTTAAAACCTTGGCCAGGGGCTGAAAGTGAATGTCACTCAGTCATGTCTGACTCTTTGCGACCCCATGGAATGTAGCCTGCCAGGCTCCTCTGTCCATGGAATTCTCCAGGGCAGAATACTAGAGTGGGTAGCTGTTCCCTTCTCCAGGGATCTTCCCAACACAAGGATCGAACCCAGGTCTCCCACGTTGCAGGCAGATTCTTTACTGTCTGAGCCACCAGGGAAGCCCAGAGGCTAATCCTTTCGAATTTTTGTGAGTCAAAGTTTGGAAGCAAAAGATAGATAGCCCTATATATTTAAATAATGATTAAGAAAATCATATGTTCAAAATAAAATAATTTTTAATGAAACTACATCTATATTCCATGTTATTCTCTTGCCTATTTATCTTTAGTGAATACTACATGAGATGAACAATGCCAGCTCAGAAATTGATTCACCTGTATAAATGAAATGCTTGTGGCTCAGCTGGTAAGAATCCACCTGCAATGCAGGAGACCTGGGTTGGATCGCTGGGTTGGGAAGATCCCCTGGAGAAGGGAAAAGCTACCTGCTGGGCTGGAGGAAGCACAAGCTGGAATCAAGATTGCCAGGAGAAATATCAATAACCTCAGATATGCAGATGACACCCCTCTTATGGCCGAAAGTGAAGAACTAAAGAGCTTCTTGATGAAAGTGAAAGAGGGAGTGAAAAAGTTGGCTTAAAACTCAACATTAAGAAAACTAAGATCATGACATCCGGTCCCATCACTTCAGGGCAAATAGATGGGGAAAGAGTGGAAACAGTGGCTCACTTTATTTTTCTGGGCTCCAAAATCACTGCAGATGGTGATTGCAGCCATGAAATTAAGACACTTACTCCTTGGAAGGAAAGTTATGACCAACCTAGATAGCATATTAAAAAGCAGAGACATTACTTTGCCAACAAAGGTCTGTCTAGTCAAGGCTATGGTTTTTCCAGTGGTCATGTATGGATGTCAGAGTTGAACTATAAAGAAATCTGAGCGCTGAAGAATTGATGCTTTTGAACTGTGGTGTTGGAGAAGACTCTTGAGAGTCCCTTGGATTGCAAGGAGATCAAACCAGTCCATCCTAAAGGAGATCATTCCTCGGTGTTCATTGGAGGGACTGATGTTGAAGCTGAAACTCCAATATATTGGTCACCTGATGTGAACAGCTGACTTATTTGAAAAGACCCTGATGCTGAGAAAGATTGAAGGTAGGAGGAGAAGGGGACAATGGAGAATGAGATGGTTGGATGGCATCACCGACTAAATGGACATGGGTTTGGGTGGACTTCAGGGTTGGTGATGGACAGGGAGGCTGGCGTGCTGTGGTTCATGGGGTCGCAAAGATTTGAACATGACTGAGTGACTCAACTGAGCTGAACCCACTCCAGTATTCTGGCCTGGAGAATTCCATGAACTATATAGTCCATGGAGTTGCAAAGAGTTGGACATGACTGAGTGACTTTCACTTCACTTCACTTCACTCCAGCATGTCTACTGCCTAAGCAATAATCAAAATAAGCAATTATCTTTTAAAGCAACTACTGATAACTGCAACTAAGACAGCAAATTCAGTCATTTGTGAAATAGAGATTACTAAACATGTGGGAAAGCACAGAGTTATGCAGTCCATTATTTGTGGGGAAAAGAACAATGAAAAATCTTTCAATATCACACTAACACAAAATACAAAAGCTGTTGTCAGTGAAAAGAATTGTCAATAACTCATTGTGGCAGTGTATTGCAAATATGTGTGAATCAACTATCACGAACTCATTGGAGCAATCAAGTTTAAGAAAGCTTAACAGTTGTAGCAGATGAAACAATTGTCAGTAAACTGTAGCAAAGTATGAAGATACTTTGAAATAACTCCTGTGGTTATGTAAGACAATAGTTTATGTTTACTTACAGCTGAATCTGACTAATACACCATGCTTAAAAATGAGGAAAAATACAAAAACAATTGCTTACTAAATCCCACAGTTGTCTGATAATATCAGGGGGCTATTTGTTAAAATGTTGTTTTTTATTTTAATCAATACCCAAATAAGGTCAGCCACTAATTTGTAGGTTATGTATTCAATAGACAATTACCTCAGATAGCAGTCAATTTTTTTGCCTCAAACCTTTAACCGTTTAGATTATAGAAGGCCAGACATAGTTAATGAAATTACTATGTACAAAATATCAAATAAAACTAGTGGGGAAAATTTTTAAATTATGTTAAACTACTTAAATTTGGCATAGTATGACTATATTTGTGTAGACAAATATAGCTCAGTAAGTCATGTCTATTACAATAAATAACCAACAAATCAGATTTCTGAGTTAAAGAGATTAAAATCTCAGTTTTATTAATCTAGCAATTCTGCATGTAAACTGGTTTTCTATGTAAGACTTCTATGTTTATAAAAATCCATTCATTTTACCACTTAGGTATTTGATCTAAAGCATCATTTGAAAGACAAAAGCAAAACTCTAGGCAGCTAAATATGCCTAAAAGACAAGTTTTCTGGAGAAAACAGACTTCAGAGAATGTCTAGAATCCTAAAAGCTACAGATGGATAAACTACTTCAGAAGCCAGCCAACATTTCAACTAAGTGCCATATATATATATATATGTATGTATGTATGTACACACACACACACACACACACACAAACACACACACACACACCATCCCCAATGAGTAAATTTTCACTTTTCCAGTCCTATGATTACTTCCAGTTAAAGGTACATTCCCACACCGTTACAGTAGCTTTCAAAGGCTTAAAAAAGATAGGATGGCCATCACGATTTCTTTGACTTAGAGAGTTCTAGACTGGTTTTGGAATCTATGATAATGAGGTATTTGAAGCGTTGATATGGTATTGAAGAAAATGGTATGGCTAAAACAAAAAAAAAAAGAAAGAAAGAAAGAAAGAAAAAGAAAAAAAAAAATGGTATGGTTTTCCATAGGTAATTCTTCAGAATAATTTTCTTTACAGAAAAATTAGAAGATTCGAATGTCTCCTGCAATTCATAAAATCTATTAAATATTTAAGTTCTCAGAGAAAAAGCAGTGAGACACCATTAAATGAAGTCAAGAATATAATAATCAAAATAAGAATTTTATAATTTTTGTGAATTCAACCAACCTAAGTAGGCTTCATTTCATATTTATTTATTGAAGGGAGCTGAATATTGAAGTTAATTTAATAATCATTAGTTTGTAACTAAGCATGATTATATTTTCCAGTTTTTTGATAGCTATATGTACTCTCATATTCACCCGTACAATTATTCCGTGACTTCAATAAAGCACTATGTTCAACTAAAAGTAATCTATAAAGTTCTACACTTCTTAATTTATTTATAATCCATTAAAGTGGTTTTTTTTTAATTTATGCATTCCTATGTTGTTTAGAGCATCACTTTGTTCTTCTGTTAACAATTTACTTCATTATTTTCCTTACTGACAGCAAAGTTCTTCTTGTCCCTAATTTATCTACTTTAAATGCATGCTTCTAAGCAAACTCTTGTCCTCAGTGAATATAATGCCTCCCTCATAAACCAGGAAAACATACCAATATCCATGAAAGGCTAGTTTTAGCAAATCTCTTATTTGAAAACTGACTTTTAAAACATTTAATTTAGAATGGCTAAAAATTAAAAATTCAAATTTTCCATATCTCTCCTACAGAATCCACTGCAAAAGACAATTTTGACTGACTTACAAGAAAAGAAATAGGAAAATAGGAAAAGCTTTCAGTGTGGAAAAAGACAAGATAGAAAGTCTTAGATTTTAAAATGGCATATGAATGAGATGTAAATAAAGCAATTCCAGATGGTAGAAGCTATATATGAGAAAGTATTCACATTAGCAGCATCATAGTCATATGGAGGGCCAAGAGGAGGGAAAGACAAATGAAGAGAACGAAACATTTGATTAAAGAGGTAAGCTAAAGAAAGTAAATGGTTGTTTTAAAATGAACTAAGTCCAGAAATATATGTGGTGCCAGTGGCATTGATTAAGAAAGAGAATAATGCTGTCACAGTTTCCTCTGTATACATACATAAAATATGCATGAAAAGATTAGGTTGTAAAATAAGCTTTTTGAAGAGTATAAAGTGTAATTTTAGAAAAATTTGGAAGACTGTAATTAATCTTAAACTACACAGCAAAACTGATGACTGTTTATCATACAATTTTCTTTAAGGCACTCAGCAACTTTTATATATTTTTCTTATTTCATTATTTTTTATAGTATCCCTACCTCCAAGATAAGGCTAATTTTAATTTTCTCCATTATATAGGAGAGAAATTGGAGGCATAGATAACAAGCTGGATAATTAAGATAATAGAAAGACTCATGTAATTACCACCACTAGAATAGGAACTAACATTTTCATCAAAAAGATTTTATTTCCAATCTCAAAATTGTTTTGAAGATAAGTGTTGAGAGAAAGTATGACTGACATAATTGCAGACCTAGTAAAAAATAAAATATCAGAAATTAATGAGTGCTAGGTGAAAATCTACTCTAAGTAGATTGGGAAATTTTAACTTGTCTGAAACTGTGAAGACTTAAAGATAATTCCGTTCTTAATGTCAGAAGGACCAATTCAAGATAAAATGTTCTTTTAATATAGTGAATATTTTCTTCCTTACTACCATTAGTGTGAAATATACTCCCCATAATGCCTGTTACAAGCTCCCTGGGGACAGTGACTATTTCTCAAATATATTTTTGTCCCTCAAGACTTGGGCACTCATTAAGTATATGTTAAATTTAGATGACTAGAATTGGACTAAGATATTAGTTAGTAGTCAATTACTGTTACAGCTAAAAATATTTAGTAGAACAGCTTTCCATTCTTTAGAGTTCCACTTCATTCAATTGAAGAAACTTAAAATAATGGACTTCTATGTTTAAAATAAGAAAAAGTATGAAAATGTTCATGAGAATATCCTGATTCCATAAAAATAAAATTCCTGATTGAGATCTCAAGGATAAATATAAATTAGGTTAGATAACCTAAAGTCATTTTACAACATTCCACTTTTAAAATTTTTTGTTTTTTGAATGAAACAGAGCTTAAAAGTACTTTTTTTCAAAAAGTCTTTTATTTGTATCTCCTATTATATAACTTTGTATTACTTTTATTAGTTTACCTGAAAGTTTACAGATGTCTACATGTAGCAATTAAAATATTATGCCACTGAACATTCTTTGGGGCTTTCCAGTGGTAAATTACCACTTTGGGGCACTAGTGGTAAATTACCTACTTGCCAAAGCAGGAGACATAAGAGAAGCGGATTCACTCACAGGGTAGGAAAGATCCCATGCAGGGCATGTAACCTAATGCAATATTCTTGCCTGGAGAAGCCCATGGGCAAGAGGAGCCTGGTGGCCT
The DNA here is from genome assembly GCF_963930625.1 of Muntiacus reevesi. NCBI lineage: Eukaryota > Metazoa > Chordata > Mammalia > Artiodactyla > Cervidae > Muntiacus > Muntiacus reevesi. Next base: position 80,833,883 of record NC_089271.1, on the reverse strand, counting down.
GTGGTCCATAGAGGTCACACAGAGCTGGACATTACTGAAGCGACTTAGCATGCATGCACACTTTCTGTACCATCTGAGCTACCAGGGAAGCCCTAAACATTCTTTAACTGTGTTAAAAAAAAAAAAAAAAAAACAGTATGTTTCTTACGACTGGTCATCTAAAATTACATCTTATATTTCACAGCAACTGAAAAATATATGCAAGCAAAAAACCAGTGTAAAAATGATATTTCAAAAATAGTTATTTACACTCTGTGTTTTAAAGTTAAACTGAAACTAATACTTTCTTTTCTCTGGTACATTCTATCTGCATTCAGAAACTAAAAGATACTTCAGCAAAGATATACTAAAATTTAACTTGTAGTCAAAGCAACCTACTTGATCTATTATGCTATTGAATTATTCACACTTTTTATTGATTTATGAAGATGACTGAAAACTGATAAATACAAAGGGAAAATATTAATTTTTTCAGCATTCTATTTTGAAATGAGAACTATTTTCATATGCATTTTATATTTTTTGCTAAAGAATAATTTCCTCAAAACTGGTCCAAATTCACATAAAGTTTGGTAAAGGCATGAAGTGTGGTAAAAACATAAAGCTATATAAATTAATTTCTTGATCAAATTAGGTCAAAATCAGAAATTTCCCCCAAAATGACCTCATTGCCTTTTTTTTCTTTTTCTCATTGCCTTTATCATCACTTTTGAACAAGAAGTTTTCACCTCAGGTGCCAACACTTTACCAATCCAAATTTTTTGGTGTACGACTGAATGTAAGATCATATTTCAGCTCTCTGAGTGTTGTTACACAGTCAGTATAAAGTGGTATAGACAAAAAATAATAATTTATGCTCAACTAACTACATACATTGGAATGTTTATTATTTTAGATTACTAGCATCAGTCAAAACTATAGGAGCCAAACCTCACGTTTCCATTAGAGTTCTATACCAAATAATTTTGACTTGTAATTAAATACATATTTATTTAGGTTGTAAGTCATTACTTTTGGCAGGCACAAAATTAAACATCAAATTGATTTTTATTTAGATATAGTGAACAATGTAATAACAGATCAATAAACCTGTGCCTTATATTGATATAAAACTTAGCAGTATTTCTTATAGCTCATTGCTATTATCAGGTCAAATAGTAGAATGTAAGTAAATTAATCAAAGTTGGGGACATATTTGCTCTTCAGAATCTCAATTCATAAATTCTACAATTGAGCTATCTAAATTGTCCTACATATATGTGCTTCATTGGGACTATTAATAACACATGTATTTAATGAAAGGCAGTAATGAACTATACTAACCAGGACTCTGATAATAGCAATGAAGTCAAAAGTTACTTAATCCTATTAGTGTCACACTCTCTTTTTAATAAGACCTGACAGCATTAATAAAGATCCATTTATGAAAAGAATGAGTTTTATGTTGTCATTTTTCCTCACTGGAGGTGCACTTTAATAATAACCTCCAGCTTTCAGGGACCTAATGGTCATTAGCATTTGATTGTCATCTCTTTTACTTTTTAACACAAATCAAAAATGTTAATCTGCACATCACAGAATTCAAAGAACATAAAATCAGTTTATCTTAAAGTGGAAAGGCTGAATTTCCAAATAAAACTTTATAGTAGAAAAATGAAGAAATCACTATATTCAAACCCTCTGAACATCTTTAGAGGCAACTGTGTTCTAAAGCAGTTAAACACATTGTTATACCATATTATGCCTGCAATGGCATTATTGAATTTGTACTCACTCCTCCTTATACTACATACTATGCTAAGCTATGCATATATATGATAAAGTAACATTAATTCCTTCAGAATAATAAAGTTTGCTTGCTCTTTGCCTCCACAGCATATTATTTGATGTCTCATTCTTGGCAAGTGTATTCAAGATTACTAAATCTAATGGTAGACACAATTTTCACAATGTGGATTTTCTAATCCCAGATTTCAAAGCAAATCTAAGTATAACCTTAGTTTCATAAATCCAAGTTCTTGATCAAGAGGGAAGATGTTTGGTTCTCATTTAGTTTTAAAAGTAAAAATCACATGTATCTTATTTTAAACAAAATAGAAACAAGGACTCAAACCTTGATTATTTGAAGACTCTGTCCAAGATTAAATTTTTCTGGAGGTGGATGGAAAATATGAGGATGCCTTATGAGATGGGCAAAGATGTGTGAGGGCTTTGAGGGTGGTCACCAATCTGAGAAAAACTTGATCTTCACGCTCCGTCAGCACAGTCAACCTTTGAAACATTTCGTGCCTGCCTCAAGGGAACTAATCAACACGCTGTCACTGGGCTAGTATAGAAATATTACTATTGATATATGTGGGAGAAGATGAAAATCTGAAGCAGAAAATGAAGACATATGCAGCATCATTACATGAACTAATTTCCCCTGAGTTCCAACCATAGGAAGAAGTAAATCTCTGTGGTTTATATCCATATCCTGAGTCAGATTGGGTGCTTGAAGTATATTTCTATTTGTGAATATACTGTTTCCCTGATGCCAAGACTTAGAATTTGAAAAGATATTTTATAAGTAACAGGCCATTGGAATAATAAAGTGGAAGTTAAAAACACACTGTAATTTCCTACTTCTGGACAGCAACTCTCTCAAATACTACTAAGAATAAGTGGCATATACGTAATAGATGACACATCAGTTCAGTTCAGTTCAGTTCAGTCGCTCAGTCGTGTCCGACTCTTTGTGACCCCATGAATCTCAGCACACCAGGCCTCCCTGTCCATCACCAACTCCCGGAGTCTAACCAAACCCATGCCCATCGAGTCAGTGATGCCATCCAGCCATCTCATCCTCTGTCGTCCCCTTCTCCTCCTGCCCCCAGTCCCTCCCAGCATCACAGTCTTTTCCAATGAGTCAACTCTTTCCATGAGGTGGCCAAAGTATTGGAGTTTCAGCTTCAGCATCAGTCCTTCCAATGAACACCCAGGACTGATCTCCTTTAGGATGGACTGGTTGGATCTCCTTGCAGTCCAAGGGACTCTCAAGAGTATTCTCCAACACCACAGTTCAAAAGCTTCAATTCTTCGGCGCTCAGCTTTCTTCACAGTCCACCTCTCACATCCATAAATGACCATGAAAAACCATAGCCTTGACCAGACGGACCTTTATTGGCAAAGAAATGTCTCTGCTTTTTAATATGCTGTCTAGGTTGGTCATAACTTTCCTTCCAAGGAGTAAGTGTCTTTCAATTTCATGGCTGCAATCACCATCTGCAGTGATTTTGGAGCCAAAAAAAAAATAAAGTCTGACACTGTTTCCACTGTCTCCCCATCTGTTTCCCATGAGGTGATGGGACCAGATGCCATGATCTTAGTTTTCCGAATGTTGAGCTTTAAGCCAACTTTTTCACTCTCATCTTTTACTTTCATCAAGAGGCTTTTTAGTTCCTCTTCACTTTCTGCCATAAGGGTGGTGTCATCTGCATATCTGAGGTTATTGATATTTCTCCCGGCAATTTTGATTCCAGCTTGTGCTTCCTCCAGCCCAGTGTTTCTCATGATGTACTCTGCACATAAGTTAAATAAGCAGGGTGACAATATACAGCCTTGACATACTCCTTTTCCTATTTGGAACCAGTCTGTTGTTCCATGTCCAGTTCTAACTGTTGCTTCCTGACCTGCATACAGGTTTCTCAAGAGGCAGATAATTATATATATAGTATACAATATCCATATATGTATGTATAATTTACATGTAGTGTATACTATATACCATGTATAATATATATAGTTTAAAATATATTATTTAATAACATTTTAAAATGGTATATTTATCATGTATTAAAATTGCATACATGCATATGTATACACACATATATATGTGTGCATAACAGATATATAGTTATAGATCTTTAGCATGGCTAGTCCAAATTAAGGATAATTATATCAGAATATCATGGGAAATTCTCATTATAGCATGGGTTTACTTGAAACAGGGAAAAGAGAAGATTTCATTTCTGGATGCTTTTTTAAGTGACAATTTTCACATCAAAAACTTTTATACATGAATCTTTTTTTTCTTTAGAGTAATCTAATCTCTCAAAAAAGTTGCAATTTAACTTTGCCATGGTCATATAAGCTTTATTACATCATAACTTTCTTTGTACTAAGCAGAATCACATGTTAATCATGTTACTCATTCATTCCTCACTTTTTTTTTGCCTTCTTTTGTTTCTTTTCTCTCCTGTTAAACTTTCTGTGATCCCCACTTTCAAGGTTATCTGTCTGACTGTGTTTGTCTCAGTCAAATCTAAGATTCAGAAGACCTTATTCTGGTTTCCAATTTACTAATCATATCAGTATAAACAAAATAAATTATTACTCTGAAATGAAATTTCCAACTCTTTAAAATGTGAAATAACACTTTCCTGTTTATTTCAAAGCACACATAATATCATAAAAACGTGTAAATGAAATTAAACTATATGTTATGGTTTTGAAGATCAGTATTATAACTTTTGTCTAGACTACTTTTTATTATACACAATTTGACATTTATCAAATGACTGTATTTTCTGTTAATTATCTTGTTAATTAACATACATCTGTTAATAACAAGACCTTTAATGTGTAAACTGACCTAATTTTCTCCTGTATCTCCCACTTCTCTCCCTTTGTTATCTGAACGTTTAAGTACAAATCTCATACATCCTTAGGATAAACTGTGATTTTCTAGTCCTATCTATTCAGCAAATATAAAATGAGTTAACATTAATTCAATTTTCAACCTATTCTGCAGGACAGGATATCTTTTAAAATAAATTATTATGGTTGGCTTACTTTCAAATTATAACACTTTAATAAAGTTTATGGATGGATTGTAACATGTTTATTTTCTTTCTTTTTATTTAACCTCCCTATCCCCCCCAGCATATATGCCACTTTCATGACAGGACCTTTTTGTAAGTCAGAGTGCAATCAGTTAACACATGTCATGGCCTTCTGCAAGCCCAGGGGTATGTTCTGTGTTCCATTCTCATTATTTTTAACAAGCTGTCAGGACAGTATTTGCCCATGGGGCCATACAAATGCCCCAGTGCTTTAGGTATATCATATAGTTCACTTTTGGCTTAGCGCACATTCTAAAACAGAATGAAATTTTAGAGCATATCTATTTCTAAGACTCATCTCAGTACCTCTAGTGAGCCTGTCTTTATGTCACTTGCTGACAATCTTTCAAAGAAATTCAAATGAAAAAAGACTTCAACAAACCTAAATCATTCCAGTGGGTTTATTTGTTTTATTTGAATTTGTTAAGCAGCTTTCATGACAAACAAATTTCTTAGAAGTTCATTAAGTTGCCCTGAGGGAAACATGACAAAATTATTCTTTGAGTAAAGCACTACATTTCAAAATAACACTTTTGTCGGGATGGTTGGATGAAGAGATCCTATTACTAATTCTTGATTTAAATTTGGTAAGGTCTCATTTTGATTTCAATAAACTATTTTTTCTTTGTTTTAGCTATGCTCTCCAATATGGTAGCCAGTTACCACAGGTGGCTACTAAAATTAAGATTAAGTAAAATTAAAAATTCAGTTCCTTGGTAACACTAACCACATTTCAAGTACTCAATAGCCACTTGTGGCCAGTAGCTACCATATTTGATACCACAGATTACAGAACTTCCCTCATTGGTGCAGGAAGTTTTACTGGACATTCTAACTTTAGAGATAGTATCCACTCTGCTACACAATTACTATTTAAAGTGATAAGCCTCACATTTCTATAAACAGTTAATTGTTTCAATCCATCTCCAAAAATATTTTATGCAGGTATATCTACCCTCTACTTAGTGCTTACTCTTCCCAATTTTACTCCTATGATGTTTATAGCACCATCCTCATATTATGATTGGAGAAACTAAAGGTCATAAAGATTAAGCTGGAGGTGGCTTTTCTAGTTGGTCACAAGCACAAAATTGTAATCTATATCTTTCTGACTCTTGCATATTTTTCCATTTCATCAAATAAAGGGATACCATTGTAGGGACCTTACCTAAAAATGCTCATTTATAACATTCACCCTTTTTCTGTTTTTACTTCTTATAATTCACACACAAATTTGCATTTCACTTGAAATTACTCAAAAGATCTCTAGAGTTAGATTTATGAATGTATTTGTAAATAAACACATCTCTACAACATATCAGCATCAGCAAAAATCTTTGATATACATAAAAGTATCTTATTTATATGTTCTTTTAATCATTGGTCATCATGATAAACATAATCTGGTAGTGAATAGTCAGAAAATGCTTATAAAACTTTGACAATCACTTGACCATGTCTATATAATATCTGCACACTTGTTTTTTTACACATTTCCCAAAATCATTCAAGTGATTATGTATGTATTACTTGGGTATGCATTATTTCACATACCCAAATTTGAGTTTTCTACTACTCTATATACCATATAGATAATTAAAAGGAATCACCCATTCACTTGATAAATTCATTCCCTCTTCACGATTTTAAAGAATATTAAATATTTCATCTATTCTTCCTTCTGCATTTCCCATCACAAGGTCCAAATCAAACCAAAATAGGTTCTTTAGAGTAAGGAATTTTTAGCTAAAAAAAAAAACTTACCGTTTATAGCAAATGAATGTTCTGTGTTTTCAAAGATTTGGAACAAAATGAAAGCATTTAACATTAACAACACGTGTCTAAAATTTAATCTTATTTTGTGACTCAGAAGCTTAAATATCTTTCCTTGACTTGAAATCAGCATGAGATATATTTGTTATTACTATATAAGTGTAGAAATGCTAGTAATAATAAAGTTCTATTCACCCCTAAAGTAGATTTATTTGGCGTCTTTTCAAATGACAAGATAAAGTTTTCTGTCTAAAATAATCACTTAGAAAAACTGATAGGTTTTGTGGATTCATTCTTAATGCTTAGATTTGCTTGTTCAGGCCAATTTTGAGGCAGAATCATGAGTAGACAGATGAAAAGTAAGATGTTGGGTAAGTTATTGATTTTTAAGCAGCAATGCTGAGCTCCTTGTCTGCTTCCTATAATAGATTGTTAGTGGAAACACAAACAATTGCTTGAAAATGAATATACTTAAGATGATTCTTAACCCCATGCCATTGCAAAAGTTGCATTGATAAATTTTCTCTGCTATGCTTTAAACTTCGAATAATTGTGGTCTAAGATCCCCTTTTTTTCCCTTTAAAAATTGAGCTGTCTTTAACAAAGTATTTTTAAAACGCACCTTAATTAGTTGGTAGTTTTGAACTCCATTTATTCCTGTGTCTGGATCAATGGCCGCTGGGAGAGCATATCGAGAGTTTATAGCCGAGTTCTCTGGAATTGATATATTGATAACCGTTGCAGGGAATAATGGTGCATTATCATTTATGTCTTCTATCAGAAAACGTATTTTAACCAATCTAAATATTTCATCCGGCAGAACGGCAACCTCCACTTCATAAAAGCAACGGGTGTCCACTATGATGCCAGCACACAATTTCTCACGATCAATGCGAGCTCCAGTAGTGAAGATCTCACCTGTGCCCTCTTCAATTCGAATCAGTGGCACATCTCCGGTCTTGTATACTAACTTGAATTGCATAGGAGTTGTTAAAGACTTGTCTGGAATTAGCGACAAGTTGAGGTCTTTCAGCAAGTCGCCTATGAGGACGTTTTCTGGCATTTCTTCCCGAATGGTGTAGTTCTTCTCCTGGGCGCCAGACTGAAACACGACACATGCTAACAGAACCGCAAATATATACGTCCCGGACAACAAGTCCATACCAGGCAGGATTGCACTAGGGTGTTTTTTGTATCCCCCGCCGAGAACTGTCAAAGAGAAGAGAAAAGAAAGAGGAAGAGGAAGAAGAAATTATTAAAGCCAAGTACTAAATGTAAGTTAACTAAATGCTCAGTTTTAAGTTAAAATCATTAAATGAAATAACAAGGTCCTACTGTATACCACAGGGAACTATATTCAATATCTTGTGATAAAACACAATGGAAAAGAATATGAATGAGAATATGTATATGTATAATTGAATCACTTTGCTGTACAGCAGAAATTAATAAAACAACCTTGTAAATCAACTATAATTCAATAAAATTAAAAAATACCAAAATCTCTAACTGAAAATACTAGCACAGTAGACTCTCTTAAATAAACTAATGGCAGATTTGTTTTTAATCTAATATTATGCATTTTTACATTAAAATGAAAGATAATTAACCAAGATACCTTGATTATATGAGACCCAACGTATTTATAAAGGTGCTCATCATTGAGAAAATATATAAAAGATAATGTTATAATAAGATCGTTAAAAGTAATGCAGTATGTAAAAACCACTATTTATTGTAAAGTAATTAGCCTCCAATTAAAATAAAATTTTAAAAATGTTTAAAAATAAAGTAAAAGTAATGCAGTATTGTAAAACAATTGTCCTTCAATTAAAAATACATTTTTTTAAAAAGATAGTCAAAAGTAATAAAAATCATTTAAAACATTTCATTCAATTGTTAAGGAAAAGTAAAGAGATATTTGTCACTAATAACAAAAATATACTCATTTACTCTTTGTTATAACATGGCTTTCAAATGCAGTTCTTCCATGTGAAATGAATGTTTTATGCAATATTCCATGTGTTCAGCTCTGGGCCTCAAAATGGAAATATAGATCTATATAAGGAAGTTTGGATTAAAGAAGAAATGTCTTTTCAGAGAGAGAGGGTTTGATATGGCAAATGCTTAAACATGGGAAGGACAATTGTGTGAAAAAGGGATTAAAGTTGTCTTTCTTTGAGTGAGAGGAACAAGATCTGGTATAAAATTACAAAGAGGCAACTTTCAGATCAGCATGAAGAGCTGTCTATTAATTCCAGAAAAAGAATGATTTTCAGGAGAGACTGAATTCCATGTAGTTGGAAATACTGAAACAGAAGCTATATCACCAGTTTAAATTTGTATATTTATGATTTGCTAGCATCTGAGCATTCAGTGAGAGAACTGGAATACAAGACATACCAACTCACAGAATTTGTTTATTGTTTGCATGAAGTAGTCCATGTAAAAATGGGTTTTCACATCTACAAACTGACATAACTGCTGTTGTTTTTCAGTCACTAAGTTGTGTCTGACTCTGAAGCATAAGAATTACTCAACTAAAAGAAACAGCTTGAGTAGAATTTAGAAATAAGAAGGGCATTTAAAAAAAATTTGTGAAGTTAAAATAGAGTCCAAAAACAAACAATATCTCTGGCTGCTTTCCCCCTCCTTGTTTATTACTATTCATTCCCTAAAATTTGCCATTTTGTTTCAGTTTAGTTCTCATAATGTTCAAACAGGAACTTTTATTTATTTGTAATTTGCAAATTTCTCTTCAATTTGTATATTAAATCTCAATTCCTATTCTCAATTTTATTTGTTGGATATAGTCTCAATTTGGCATGTTAAATATGTTTCAATATCTAGTATCATGATATATCATACTATGCTTCTGGATGTTATTTGTATGTATCAATGATATGCTCTATAAACACAAAGAGAAATTTGTATTACACTGCTCTAAACTCTGTAGGACATTATATTTTTATAATTAAGTATGGATTAATATAGCTATCAATTCATTCCAAAATTTTAAAGAATCAGATGATAGATGGTCATTTAAAAAATCTGTTAGAGATTTTTAAAAAATTAAAAATAGAGAAAACTATTAATGCACAAAGGTATCTAATTAAGGAAATTCTCAGTTTTCATTGGTAGTTAATAAACAATTTAAAATTTACAAAAAAAATTCATCTGAATCAGTTCTAATGAGATGGATGAAACTGAAGCCCATTACAAACAGTGAAGTAAGCCAGAAAGATAAAGACCAATACAGTATACTAATACATATATATGGAATTTAGAAAGATGGTAACGATAACCCTATATGCAAAACAGAAAAAGAGACACAGATGTACAGAACAGACTTTCGGACTCTGGGAGAAGGCGAGGGTGGGATGTTTCGAGAGAACAGCATTGAAACATGTATATTATCAAGGGTGAAACAGATCACCAGCCCAGGTTGGATGCATGAGACAAGTGCTCGGGGCTGGTGCACTGGGAAGACCCAGAGGAATCGGGTGGAGAGGGAGGTGGGAGGGGGGATTGGGATGGGGAACACATGTAAATCCATGGCTGATTCATGTCAATGTATGGCAAAAACCACTACAATATTTTAAAGTATTTAGCCTCCAACTAATAAAAATAAATGGAAAAAAGTTGCAAAAACTTTTAATTATTGTTCTAAAAACATCATGAAATGATATAAATAACTTGCTATGGATATTATGATCTGATTATGCCAGACAGTGCATTACATTAAAAACATTTAGAAAATATGCATATTGACAGGCCTGAAGACAAAAGCGGGGAAAAATAAACCTACTCATTTGCAATCAATAACAGAATAAATGCATTTGTTGCAATCATTGACATAGTTTGGGTCATGAACAGAACCAAGTAATGAGGTAAATAGATCTAAAGCATCTCATTTTATAAATTTTTATCACAGAATTTAAAAATTATATATCATGGGTTCAACCACTTTCCTATGTTAAAGAGTTGGTGTCATTTTTTTTTTAATTAAGTATCATGGTGAGTAATGCTAATGCTGAAGACATTTTCTATCCTAGTAAACAACACAAAAAGACTATTGCCTGTGGTATTTTTAGCATCATTTGCTCAATGATGAGCAGTGGGATTACATAATATAGAAACCTTTTCAACTCATTCTCTTGTGAATTATTGGCCTTACCCTCCTTAATGAATGTGAGAGAATAAAAACACCCCATTTTTGCTTACTATTTGTCAATATGCATACATATACATGTCTCCTACTGCAAAGCTAGGACATCTAAAAAAATTGAGTGTCTGTGTGATTTTATAAATACCATGCAAACATAAGCAAAAATAAAAATAGGGCAGTTACAATAAGAATTAAACTACCACTGTTCTTATCTTACCCTTAGTTATTATGCATTATTACAACTGGCAGAAGAATACTACAGATCTTTTTTTTTTTTTTTAAGCATTGCATGCATGTTGCAATCTCTACACAAGAGGGAGGATTAAGAAAATGACCTAATTCTAACCAGTCCTGCTATCCCAATACATTCGAAATATGTTCTCTTTTACTTTTAATAATAGCATCAAGTAAAACATTTTAAAATGTGTTTCATCACTTGAAATTCTCTCAGAGGTTTAGAAAACCAGAAAAATAAATTGTGAAAAAAGATAATTCAATTTCTAAAATTTAGCTGAACTTATTTAGAAAAGGTAGAGGAACCAGAGATCAAATTGCCAACATCCACTGGATCATCGGAAAAGGAAGAGAGCTCCAGAAAAATATCAATTTCTGTTTTATTGACTGTGCCAAAGCCTTTGACTGTGTGGATCACAATAAACTGTGGAAAATTCTGAAAGAGATAAGAATACAAGATCACCTGACCTGCCTCTTGAAAAACCTGTATACAGGTAAGGAAGCAACAGTTAGACCTGGACATGGAAAAACAGACTGGTTTCAAATAGGAAAAGGAATATGTCAAGGCTGTGTATTGTCACCCTGCTTGTTTAACTTACAGGCAGATTACATCATGAAAAATGCTGGGCTGGAGAAATCACAAGCTGGAATCAAGATTGCCAGGAGAAATATCAATAACCTCAGATACACATATGACATCACCCTTATGGCAGAAAGTGAAGAAAAAAAGGGCCTCTAGATGAAAGTGACAGAGGAGAGTGAAAAAGTTGGCTTAAAGCTCAACATTTAGAAAACTAAGATCATGGCATCCGGTCCCATCACTTCATGGCAAATAGATGGGGAAATACTGGAAACAGTGGCTGACTTTATTTTTCTGGGCTCCAAAGTCACTGCGGATGGTGACTGCAGCCATGAAATTAAAAGACACTTACTCCTTGGAAGGAAAGTTATGACCAACCTAGACAGCATATTAAAAAGTAGAGACATTACTTTGCCAACAAAGGTCCATCTAGTCAAAGCTATGGTTTTTCCAGTGATCATGTACGGATGTGAGAGTTGTACTATAAAGAAAGCTGAGTGCCGAAGAATTGATGCTTTTGAACTATAGTGTTGGAGAAGACTCTTGAGAGTCCCTTGGACTGCAAGGAGATCCAACCAGTCCATCCTAAAGGAGATCAGTCCTGGGTGTTCATTGGAGGGACTGATGTTGAAGCTGAAACTCCAATACTCTGGCCACCTGATACGAAGAGCTGACTCACTGGACAAGACCCTGATGCTGGGAAAGATTGAGGGCAGGAGAAGAAGGGGTTGACAGAGGATGAGATGGTTGGATGGCATCACCAACTCAGTGGACGAGGGTTTGGATGGACTCCGGGAGTTGGTGATGGACAGGGAGGCCTGGTATGCTGTGGTTCATGGGGTTGCAAAGAGTCAGACACGACTGAGCAACCGAACTGAACTGAACTGAACATATTGCAAACTTAGAAGGAATAGTTTCTGTCCAGTTAGTAATTAGTATCATGAAGGTGTAGTCACATGTTCAACAGATACTCTTAAGGAGTTCATATATACCAGGCAATGTTGTAGGCACTGAGAATAAATCAGTGAGCAAAACAGGTAAAATCCTCTGCCCACACAGAGGATATTTGATAACAGAAATATTCCAGATCATTTTTGAGTGTTCAACCAATGTATAACAAAGTTTACTCTGCCTCTATCAGGATGTAAACATGTATGATATAAATATGCATGAAAATTACCTCAGTCTCCAAAATTCGATTCAAACCCTTGCATTTACCACTTGAAAATGCATTGTTGTGTTTAAATTTTTGAAGTCTCTTTTAAAATGCTGAGTTTAATTTTTTGAATGAGCAGTACAGAAACTTAGCTACTAAATATGGATAGAAAGAGCCATTGCAGAAGCTTTTAAGTTTCATTAGGTCCCATTTGTTTAGTTTTGCTTTTATTTCCAATATTCTGGGAGGTGGGTCATAGAGGATCTTGCTGAGATTTATGTCGGAGAGTATTTTGCCTATGTTCTCTTCTAGGAGTTTTATAGTTTCTGGTCTTACATTTAGATCTTTAATCCCTTTGAGTTTATTTTTGTGTATGGCATTAGAGAGTGTTCTAGTTTCATTCTTTTACAAGTGGTTGACCAGTTTTCCCAGCACCACTTATTAAAGAGGTTGTCTTTTTTCCACTGTATATCCTTGCCTCCTTTGTCAAAAATAAGGTGTCCATAGGTTCGTGGATTTATCTCTGGACTTTCCATTCTGTTCCATTGATCTATATTTCTGTCTTTGTGCCAGTACCATACTGTCTTGATGACTGTGGCTTTGTAGTAGAGTCTGAAGTCAGGCAGGTTGATTCCTCCAGTTCCATTCTTCTTTCTCAAGATTACTTTGGCTATTCGAAGTTTTTTGTATTTCCATAGAAATTGTGAAATTGTTTGTTCTACTTCTGTGAAAAATACCATTGGTAGCTTGATAGGGATTGCATTGAATCTATAGATTGGGACCTAATGAAACTTAAAAGCTTCTGCACTACAAAGGAATCTATAAGTAAGGTGAAAAGACAGCCCTCAGATTGGGAGAAAATAATAGCAAATGAGGAAACAAAGGATTAATCTCAAAAATATACAAGTAACTCCTACAGCTCAATTCCAGAAAAATAAATGACCCAATCAAAAAATGGGCCAAAGAACTAAACAGACATTTCTCCAAAGACATACAGATGGCTAACAAACACATGAAAAGATGCTCAACATCACTCATTATTAGAGAAATGCAAATCAAAACCACAATGAGGTACCATTACATGCCAGTCAGGATGGCTGCTATCCAAAAGGCTACAAGCAATAAATGCTGGAGAGGGTGTGGGAAAAAAGGGAACCCTCTTACACTGTTGGTGGGAATGCAAACTAGTACAGTCACTATGGAGAAAAGTGTGGAGATTTCTTTAAAAAACTGGAAATAGAACTGCCATATGACCCAGCAATACCACTTCTGGGCATACACACTGAGGAATCCAGATCTGAAAGAGACACGTGCACCCCAATGTTCATTGCAGCACTGTTTATAATAGCTAGGACATGGAAGCAACCTAGATACCCATCAGAAGATGAATGGATAAGGAAGTTGTGGTACATATACACCATGGAATATTACTCAGCCATTAAAAAGAGTTCATTTGAATCAGTTCTAATGAGATGGATGAAACTGGAGCCCATTATACAGAGTGAAGTAAGCCAGAAAGATAAAGAACATTACAGCATACTAACACATATATATGGGATTTAGAAAGATGGTAACGATGGCCCGATATGCAAAACAGAAAAAGAGACACAGAAGTACAGAACAGTCTTTTGAACTCTGTGGGAGAAGGTGAGGGTGGGATGATTCGAAAGAACAGCATGTATATTATCTATGGTGAAACAGATCACCAGCCCAGGTTGGATGCATGAGACAAGTGCTCGGGCCTGGTGCACTGGGAGGACCCAGAGGAGTCGGGTGGAGAGGGAGGGAGGTGGGGGGATTGGGATGGGGAATACGTGTAACTCTATGGCTGATTCATGTCAATGTATGACAAAACCCACTGAAATGTTGTGAAGTAATTAGCCTTCAACTAATAAAAAAAAAAATGAAAGAAGATATGAACAAGCATAAAGTACTGTGGTAAATCTCAATATAAAAATCACTAAATCTAGAAATGTTAATATGCCTCACTGTAATTACATATATTTTTCTTTTCTCTTATATTTCCTCTGATTTTTTATGTATTTTGTTTCTTTGTTGCTAGGTGTCTAATGGTTTATGATATCCTTCTCTGTGAATTGTACCTTTTATCATTAAAAACATTCATCTTTGTTTCATTTAAAAATAAATAAATTTAAGTGAAAAAATGAAATAAAATGAACACCCAAAAATTAATAATAATAATAAAAGAGCCATTGCTTAATTTTCTGGAAGCATGATGAATTTAACTCAGATATTTAGTGTAAAGATTCCTATGCACATACTTTTGTTCGTGGTGGTGTTTAGTTGATAGTGTTTGACTCACTGGGGGTCCAAAGACTGTAGCCCACCAGGCTCCTCTGTCCATGGGATTTTCCAGTCAAGGATACTGGGGTGTGTTGCCATTTCCTTCTTCTGGGGATCTTCCTGACCCAAGGATTGAACCTAAGTCTCCTGCATTGGCAGGTGGATTCTTTACTGCTGGGCCACCAGGGAAGCCTGCACATAACCATTATTTGGCTCTAATTTTCCCTCTCCCATGAACAAACTATAAGATTAAATTTCTTTACCATGCTCCCACATCCACATCCTGCTATTATAGTCTACTGTTAGTTTGGAAACTGATAAGGGAGGTACAATGAAAACAGATAAAGAGAATTAAAATTTTCTACAAGTTTCAGTAGTGCCAACATTATTTAAGTAATGTTTTTACAGGCAATATATAGTGATTAGGTAGGCAACAGTCATAGTTGGACAGAATCGTGACAATCAGAGAAAGCAAAAGTAGAAATAAAATAAGCAACTTTGAAATTTTAAAATATGAAAAGCAAAAATATGTTTATTTTATAGTCTCTGAGCAATTTAGATTTAAAAAAGTAAACAGATAGGGGAATTAAGTCTTTACTATATGCAGTTCTAGAGATTTCAAGCCATAAAAGTGGTATTCAAATAATTTGTCAGAAGAATTCCACTGCATAATTTCCCTGACATGTTTATTACATTTTCCTTCAATGTAGTGCTGTATTTAACTTGTAATAAAGTATATGGAGTGTTCCTGGTAGTTCAGACAGTAAAGAATCTGCCTGCAATGCAGGAGACCAAGGTTGATCCCTGGGTCTGCAAGATCCCCTGGAGAAGGAAATACCCACTCCAGTTTCTTGACTAGAGAATTCCATGGACAGAGGAGCCTGGCAGGCTATAGTCCATGGGGTCACAAAGAATCAGACACGACTGAGTGACTAACACATACACACACACACACACACACACACACACACACACACACATGCATATTTAAAGTAATTCTATATGAATGAGTGTCTTACATGCTACAATAACAAATTGCTAAAAATAGTACAAATTTAAGTATTATATGAAAATAAGAAATATATGTATGTTGCACATGATCCTAACTCCATTTGGCTCTCATCACTGTAATTGCTATAATGTCTCATGAAGTCAAAAATAGACAAATGAACAACCATAATATATTATATAATTGCTTCCATGTTCTTGTTTTCATGCACAAAACTTCTTTCACAGACTGGGAAAACAACAGTGTAGTTCTTCAGGTTGACAAGAAGCCATGTAGGACATGTCAAGAAAAGCAATCACATCTGGTGAAAGACAAATGGGAGCAACTGATAAACTCAAATACTTTCAAAGGGATTGACTACAAGTAGAGTGGGGTAGGTGCACTGGCTTTTCTATTTGACATGACTATTTCCCATGTACTCTGACACTTGTAATGTCAAAATGAAAGATTTAGTAGGGTAATTTAATTCTATAAAACTGATATTTTTATTAAATTTTATTCCACAAAGGACTCATTTATTGTACATTTGTATGGATCTAATCTTCTTCAAGAAGTGGATTCCATCAGTGTTTCTTCCTTCTAAGAAAAAGTTTATGTTTTATCAGGGATGTGCTTGGCAGTACAGTGGTTAAGATTACATGGGTTCACTGCAAGGCACATGGGTTTGACCCATGGTGAGGAAACTAAGATCCCCGCATATGTGTGGTGCTGCTAATTTTTTTTTAAATAAATAAATATATAACATGTTTATGTTCTTTTCATTCTACGGGATCACAAAGAGACAGAAATGACTAAAAGGTTAACATTAATACTCTACAACAGTTAGTGCAGTCTTCTCTAACAGGGCTTCAAATCAGTTAATAATCAATGCTCAAAAATCACTTATAAGACAATTTGTGAAGGTTGCTCTTTTATATTAAATCTTCTGGATTTTTAAACATGATTTAGAGAGCATTTGAAACATGACTTTACAGATTAATCAAGCAAGAGACCTATTTCATTTGGCAAAAATATAATTGTTGCTACTCATCATGTGTCCTTTTATCACCTTGTTCATTTCAGTTCAGTTCAGCCGCTCAGTCATGTCAAACTCTTTGTGACCCCATGGACTGCAGCATGCCAAGCCTTCCTGTCCCATCAGCAACTCCTGAAGCTTGCTCAAACTCATGTCCATCGAGTCACTGATGCCATCCAACCATTTCATTTTCTGTCATCCCCTTCTCCTCCTGACTTCAGTCTTTCCCAGAATCAGGGTCTTTTCCAGTGAGACAGTCCTTCACATCAGGTGGCCAAATACTGGAGTTTCGGCTTCAGTATCAATCCTTCCAATGAATATTCAGAACTGATTTCCTTTAGGATTGACTGATTGGATCACCTTGCAGTCCCAAGGGACTCTCAAGAGTCTTCGCCAACACCACATTTCAAAAGCATCAATTCTTCGGTCCTCAGCTTTTTTTATAGCCCAACTCTCATATCCTTACATGACTACTGGAAAAATGGTAGACTAGATGGGCCTTTATTGGCAAAGTAATGTTTCTATTTTAATATGCTGTCTAGGTTGGTCATAGCTTTTCTTCCAAGGAGCAAGTGTCTTTTAATTTCATGGCTGCAGTCACCATCTGCAGTGATTTTGGAGCCCAAAAACATAGTCTCTCTGTTTCCATTGTTTCCCCATCTATTAGCCATAATGTGATGGGACCAGATGCCATAATATTAGTTTTCTGAATGTTGAGTTTTAAGTCAACTTTTTCACTATCCTCTTTCACTTTCATCAAGAGGCTCTTTAGTTCTTTTCCACTTTCTGCCATAAGGGTGGTGTCATCTGCATATTTGAGGTTATTGACATTTCTCAAAGCAATCTTGATTTCAGCTAGTGCTTCATCCAGCTTGGTATTTCACATGATGTGCTCTGCATATAAGTTATAAATAAGCAGGGTGACAATATACAGCCTTGCATACTCCTTTCCCTATTTGGAACCTGTCTGTTTTTCCATGTCTGGATATAACTGTTGCTTCTTGACCTGCACACAGATTTCTCAGGAGGCAGGGCAGGTGGTCTGCTGATCCACACAGTCAAAGGTTTTGGTGTAGTCAATAAAGCAGAAGTAGATGTTTCTCTGGAATTCTCTTGCTTTTTCAGTGATCCAAATGAATGTTAGCAATATGATCTCTGGTTCCTCTGCCTTTTCTAAATCCAGCTTGAACATCTGGAAGTTCATGGGTTCATGCACTGTTGAAATCTGGCTTGGAGAATTTTGAGCATTACTTTGCCAGTGTGTGAGATGAGTGCTATTGTGTGGTAGTTTGAGCGTTCTTTGGCATTGCCTTTCTTTGGGATTGGAATGAAAACAGATCCTTTCCAGTCCTTTTGCCACTGCTGAGTTTTCCAAATTTGCTGGCATAGTGAGTGCATCACCTTCACAGCATCATCTTTCAGAATTTGAAGTAGCTCTACTGGAATTCCATCACCTCCACTAGCTTTGTTCGTAGTGATGCTTCCTAAGGCCCACTTGACTTCACATTCCAGGTTGTCTGGCTCTAGGTGAGTGATCACACCATCATGATTATCTGGGTGGTGAAGATCTTTTTTGTATAGTTCTTCTGTGTATTCTTGCCACCCCTTCTTAATATTGTCTGCTTCTGTTAGGTCCATCCCATTTCTGTCCTTCATTGAGCCTGTCTCTGTCCATAGTTCTTCAGGCACTCTGTCTATCAGATCTATCTCTTGAATCTATTTGTCACTTGCACTGTATAATGTAAGGGATTTGATTTATTACCTTGAAGTGAATTTAACCATGATTACTTCAATACCTAGCAATTACTTTAATATGTTTGGTCTGTAAGTAACATACTATCATAACAAATCGTTCCTAGATTCACTGAGGATAAAAGGATAATTTCCATTTGGTGTAGCATTTTAATTTCTCTAAGTAGTTTCAAATCAGTTATTTCTTTTAATCTTTATAACAACCATATGATTTTTATGAATATCTGTAGGCATTGATTTATGTATTAAACATTTATATTGAATAGTTGGTAATTTCACACTCTAGAGATCCTCTAAATGATTATGTTTAAAGAAGGTAAATAAATGGGATAAATTTCTGACTTCACTGAGAATTTATTGAAGAGTCTATTTTGATTTTTAGATATGTAAGGATAAGTGAATACTTTTATTAATTCCTATCATCAGAAATTAATAACAAAACAGTATAGGTCTAATCAGAAAAAAAAAAAAACGTGATGACTTGGTATATTTTCTATTTGTGTTAGCTTCTAATTTATCAAAATCATGATGCAATAAATTCAACAGTTAAAAGCAAATGAGATATACCACCAGAATCTTGGAAATGGTGTTGAAAACAAGATTCCAGTTGATAGTCTGAAGAATGAATCAAGGTAAGATATCAGTTATAGGAAAATGAATGGGATCTATCAACCTATTGTTCCAAAGAACAAAACGTTGACTTTCATCGTTAATAGCTGCATTCATTCACCCAGGGAGACGAAGGAGCCTTTCCTGGTAAGATGACTTCAGGGTGACATAAATCCTCAATCAGTGGCTACACTTCATAGACCACTAAGCAAAAATGACACAGCAACTTTTAAAAAACCAGTTTTGCTATTTGGTTAATCAACTACCAAATAATAAATACCTCAGTCTGAAAGTTCAGCCAAATTCCCTTCTTCTTTTAATTCTTATTCCCTTATACATATTTTAATATTCATACTGAGATTTTCATTTTGTTTCACTTCAAAACTCAAACTGAATGACAAGTTTAAAATGATGACATCAATGAATCAATGGGTAGAAAAACATTTGAACCCCTAAATGAAACTACACAAGGCATATTTTGATGCATTTAATTTGGGGCAGGACAATAATACAGAATTCTGGCTCTAAAAATAGAATTAGCATTTATTAATTAAACACAACCTTCTGTCAATTCTTAATTTGTACAAGAAACTTATATTGTAGGGTCAGCCCCATTTTCGTAAAGGAATTGTTTCTATAACTGATTTTCTTTTTTTTTGGTTTAGCTCTTCCCCTGCTTATGAAGAACATAACTAACACTGATTATTTATGAAGGTTTGCAAAACAAAAACAAAAACTTAATCTTCTGGAAAATATATTTCACATTGATTTTGGAAAAGTTTGCCAAAGAATGCAAATAAAGACATAATTTTTCCTGTTAGGTATCTCCTGAGGTTCAAATTATTTGCATTACTTTACTCCCCCCTAAAAAATAAGTTTGGATTTTAGAATTACAACTTACATTGTGATGCTTTCAACTGAAATAGAGTATGAAATAAGTGAAAAATGGTCATTCTATTATTTTAGAAAACACAATTTCTGAACAGATGATAAATGTATATCAGTGTTCTCACACTTGCTTATTATTCTAAGAAATATTTGAAATACTGAAAATTATTTATCCTTTGCAAAGGAATTCAATACTTTAATGGAGATGATAGAATGAGCTATCATGACCAGAAATATTTCACACTTATTAAACAGACACTCACTTTAGGAAATTGTGATCACATGCTGCATTAATTCTTCCTATAAACTGACAACCCTGGAAAATGAAGGCCAGTGATATTCACGACAAAATTGCTTTGTATCAGGACTTGATTTTATGGATGGCACAAGAATAAAATTTTAGAGAAAAAAGACAATTAGACCCTCAAAAATCAAAGAAGTATACTTTTCACTCTATAGTCATATTTAGACCATAAGCATCTGGAAATATTCAATTCAGTTTAGTCATCCTGGCCATATGTATCTATAAAAATTAAATTAAAAATTCAATTGCTCAGTTGTACTAGGCACATTTCAAGTGTTCAGGGCAAATAGGCAAATGTGACTAAGGGCTACAGTATTGGACACTGCAGGTTATAGAACATTTCTACCATGGCAAAAAGTTCCATTGGACAGTGCTAATTTAGAGAAAGAGGAAAATAATCTTGAGCTATGCATGCATCCAGCAAAGTGGCAATCATGGCTGGGGTAACCAATTCATAGGCAAGGGACAAAAAAATGATAAACTGAAATGATGAAGTAAAATTTATTATTGAATTATTTAGTAATGAATGCTGTTTTATGACATTAAATCTTGAAACTAGTAGATAATGAATATTTTTAAGAGATTGATAACTTGTTAATTCAAACAGAAACAGTCAAATTTCCTCTTGGTTTAAGTTAGAAATCAAGCTGCTTGAGATCCTCTGAGAGAAAAAATATGGTTTTACAGTTATAAATAAATAGTATCTTGCAATTATTTTCATAAAACATTATATGATCCCCATAAAAATTATGAGAAATACAATGTAAATAAATGTATTGTATCTGATACACTAAAATTATGAAGAGGTAATATACCAATGCAACTACCCATTTTGATAGTTTTTAGGTTATTGTTTAGGATCAATAGTAGTGTGAGGTACTGACTATTTTCTCTTGATTTACCACCATCACAATCCTTATAGGAATATGAAGAATATAATGCATGATAAAAATCACTAATTCTTCAAGAACTCCAGACAGGAAACTGAAGAGTATAGTGCAAATATCCCATATAGACCTCTATTTAAGTTTGTTTTGCTTTAAAATGCCAGAAATGCATGCATACTATAAATAGTATAATATAGAACCAGGCTTCCCTGGTGGCTCAGCTGGTAAAGAATCTGCCTGCAATGTGGTAGACCTGGGTTCGATCTCTGGGTTGGGAAGATCCCCTGGAGAAGGGAAAGGCTACCCACTCCAGTATTCTGGTCAGGAAAAGTCCGTGGACTATATAGTCCAAGGGGTTGCAAAGTTTGGACCCGACTGAGTGACTTTCACTTTACTTCACCTCAGTAGAGAACTACACAGTGCAAGCCTGTATTGACTGTTATATTTTCTTATATTTCTATTTTTGTGCAGATTTAATCCTTGACCTCCAAGTTCTCTGCAGTGCTGGATATAGTTTTAAAAAATGTTGCTGATTTTTAATTTTTATGTACATATATACATTGCAAAAAAAGTAACATAATTTAACAAATAAAAGACAATTTTTTAAATGTAAAGAAAGTGACTTAGTTTAAAAACTGAGAAAAGTTTATTTAAACCACTAGTGCGAACTAAAATGGACTGGAATGGGTGAATTTAAATCAGATGACCATTATATCTGTCTACTATTGTAAACAAGAATCCCTTAGACAAAACAGAGTAGGCATCATAGTCAAAAAAAGAGTCTGAAATGTAGTAATTGGATGCAATCTCAAAAATGACAGAATGATCTCCGTTCATCTCTAAGGCAAACCATTCAATATCATGGTAATCCAAACTATGCCCTGACCAGTAATGCTGAAGAAACTAAAGTAGAACGGTTCTATGAAGACCTACAAGACCTTCTAGAACTAACACGCAAAAAAGATGTCCTTTCCATTATAGGAGACTGCAATGCAAAACTAGGAAGTCAAGAAACACCTGGAGTAACAGGCAAATTTAGCCTTGGAGTACAGAATGAAGCAGAGAAAAGGTTAACAGAGTTTTGCTAAGAGAACGCACTGGTCATACCAAACACTCTCTTCCAACAATACAAGAGAAGACTCTACACATGGACATCACCAGAGGTCAACACCAAAATAAGACTGACTATATTCTTTGCATCCAAAGGTGGAGAAACTCTATAGAGACAACAAAATCAAGACTGGGAGCTGACTGTGGCTCAGACCATGAAGTCTTTATTGCCAAATAAAGACTTAAACTGAAGAAAGTAGGGAAAACCACTAGACCATTCAGGTATGACCTAAATCAAATCCCCTACGACTATACAGTGGAAGTGAGAAATAGATTCAAGGGACTAGATCTGATAGACAGAGTGCCTGATGAATTATGGACAGAGGTTCATGACATTGCACAGGAGACAGCAATCAAGATTATCCCCAAGAAAAAGAAATGTAAAAAGGCAAAATGGCTGTCTGAGGAGGCCTTAAAAATAGCTGTGGAAAGAAGAGAAGTGAAAAGCAAAGGAGAAAAGGAAAGATATACCTATTTGAATGCAGAGTTCTAAAGAATAGCAAGGAAAGATAAGAAAGCCTTCCTCAGTGATCAACACAAAGAATTAGAGGAAAGCAATAGAATGGGAAAGACTAGAGATCTCCTAAAGAAAATCAGAGATACTATGTGAATACTTCATGCAAAGTTGGGCTCAATGAAGGACAGAAATTGTAGGGACCTAACAGAAGCAAAAGATATTAAGAAGAGGTGGCAAGAATACACAGAAGAACTATACAAAAAAGATCTTCACCACCCAGATAATCATGATGGTGTGATCCCTCACCTAGAGCCAGACATCCTGGAATGTGAAGTCAAGTGGGCCTTAGGAAGCATCGCTATGAACAAAGCTAGTGGAGGTGATGGAATTCCAGTTGAGCTACTTCAAATTCTAAAAAATAATGCTGTGAAGGTGATGCACTCACTATGCCAGCAAATTTGGAAAACTCAGCAGTGCCAACAGGACTGGAAAAGATCTGTTTTCATTCCGATCCCAAAGAAAATGAAAATAAATTTGCTGAGTCATGTCCAACTCTTTGTGACCCTATGGATAGCAGCCTACCAGGCTCCTCCAATCCATGGAATTTTCCAGGTAAGAGTACTGGAGTGGCTTGTGATTTCCTTCTCCAATCCCAAAGAATGGCAATGCCAAAGAATGCTCGACTACCACACAATTGCACTCATCTCACATGCTAGTAAAGTAATGCTCAAAATTCTCCAAACCAGGCTTCAACAATACGTGAACAGTGAGATTCCAGTTTTCAAGCTGGACTTAGAAAAGGCAGAAGAACCAGAGATCAAATTGCCAACATCTGTTGGATCATGAAAAAGCAAGAGAGTTCCATAATAACATCTATTTCTGCTTTATTGACTATGCCAAAGCCTTTGACTGTGTGGATCACCACAAACTGTAAAATTCTGAAAGAGATGGGAATACCTGACCTGCTTCTTGAAAAATCTGTATCCAAGCAAGGAAGCAACAGTTAGAACTGGACATGTAACAACAAACTGGTTCCAAATAGGAAAAGGAGTACTTCAAGGTTGCATATTGTCTCTCTGCTTATTTAACTTATATGCAGAGTACATCATGAGAAGTGCTAGGCTGGATGAAGCACAAGCTGGAATCAAGACTGCCAGGAGAAATATCAATAGGCTCAGATTTACAGATGACACCACCCTCAAAGCAGAACTCGAAGAAGAACTAAAGAGCCTGTTGATGAAAGTGAAAGAGAGTGAAAAACTTGGCTGAAAGCTCAACATTCAGAAAACTAAGACCATAGCATCTGATCCCATCACATCATAGCAAATAGATGGGAAAACAGTGGAAACAGTGGCAGACTTAATTTTGGGGGGCTCCAAAATCACTGCAGATGATGACTGCAGCCATGAAATTAAAAGACGCTTGTTCCTTGGAAGGAAAGTTATGACCAACTTAGACAGCATATTAAAAAGCAGAGACATTACTTTCCGACAAAGGTCTGTCGAGTCAAAGCTATGATTTTTCCAGTAGTCATGTACGGGTGTGAAAGTTGGACTATATAGAAAGCTGAGTGCCAAAGAATTGATGCTTCTGAACTGTGGTGTTGGAGAAGATTCTTCAGAGTCCCTTTGACTGCAAAGAGATCCAACCAGTCCATCCTAAAAGAAATCAGCCCTGAATATTCATTGGATGGACTGATGCTGAAGCTGAAGCTTCAATACTTTGTCCACCTGATGAGAAGTACTGACTCATTTGAAAAGACCCTGATGCTGGTAAAGATTGAATTCGGGAAGAGAAAGTGACGACAGAGGATGAGATGGCTGGATGGCATCACCAACCCAATGGACACTAGTTTGGGTAAACTCTGGGAGTCAGTGATGGACAGAGAGGCCTGGAGTGCTGCAGTCCATGGGTTGCAAAGATTTGGACAGGGCTGAGAGACTCAATTGAGAAAAGCCTCTTCTGAAATTAAAATGGAATCATTCAGTTTCTCTGTGCAATCTTTTGTCTTGCTCATAGTCTCTGTTTTTCTATAAAATTCTTATTTCTTAGGAGTCAGATGTTCCCAACTTTATTGTATTTGAATTCTATTTGGAAAAAAATGGACAAATAGATTTCATGTGTAGAGGAAGATCTGTCATTCTAATTTTGTTTATATACTCATCTTTCAGAATTTATTATATGTAAAACAGTAAACTAACATGGGCATTTTTGTGCATAAAGTATTGGATTTTGCATTTCTGTATCTACTATATGATACTGCTTTGTTTTCATTTAGTTATACTTATTTCCTTCCCACCTGTCAATAAGCTAACTTGTCATTATTAAAATATGCCCTTTTTAAAAGGGCAAGATTTTCCCAACATTACTTTCAAAATAGCAATTGAATTCACAGACTAAAACAAGGTAGAAGAAACTGGACTTTTATGTCTGTGAGCCATATTGATGAGAAAATGTAAAATCAGTTTTTCTTAGGCATTATTAAGTGTAAGAAAAAATAATTCATTGATAGCTAATTCCACCATGCTTACAAAAAGAAACCATTTTATAGAAGTATTATTAAAATATACTTTTGGTGTTATCTTCTTGCTTTAAGAATAAATGAAAAGTTATCTATAAGCAGAATGAACCAAAAGACTCCATAAAGCTCCATTCTTGCTACTGTCTTAATGACCAATATTAATGGCTTCAAATAAATCATTCAGGGATTCACACCATTCGTGTAAAGCTATTGTTAAATATGTTTGATATGGAAATCGAGACAAGCATTTGTTTCCCAACTTAAAAATCAAAATCACAATATTATATCCAAATATAAATTGCCTTGATACAATGAAATTAAAAAAAAAATTTTTTAAGAGCTTTCACCATGAGCTATGGAGACGGATTGCCTGGTTTTGAATCCATGCCACTTATTAGCTGTGCAACCTTGTGCAAGTTTTTAAAAATTATGTCTCATTAAAAATATATATATAATACAGCATCTACCCCATAGTCTTATTGTGAAGATTAAATAAATAAACATATGTAAAGCATTTACTTCCTGGGATTCACATGTGTTTGCAATCATTATTGTCATCACTATTTAACTAAAGAAAACAAACAAATGCATTGTATTTCCTATACCCACTGAAAGCAAAAAAGTCTAATCCCATGCGAGAAAAAAAATTGGACTTGAATTCTAGTATCAACTCTGTCTTTAAGGGCTTCCCTTGGTGGCTCAGTGGTAAAAAGTCCACCAGCCAATGCAAGAGACATGGGTTTGTTCCCTGATCTGGGAAGATCCCACACGCTGTGGAGCAGCTAAGCCTGTGCATCACAACTACTGAGCCTGTGCTGTAGAAGCTGGAAGCCACAACTACTGAAGCCCACCTGCTTCAACTACTGAAGCTCACTTGTCCTAGAGTCCTGGTTCTGTGGCATTGAAAAGCCCATGCATCGCAACTAGAATAGCCCCTGCTCAGCTCACTGCAACTAGAGAAAAGCTCTTGCAGCAACAAAGACCCAGCCAAGACAAAAATAAATAATATTTTTTAATTTGCCTTTAAGTCATTGGACAAGTCATTTAATCTTTCTGTGCCTCTCTTTCTTCATTATGGTGAGTAGAATTGGAGACCTCTAATATTCTTTCTTGTTCTAGCACTTTAGATTGAAATAAGGTTTCATCATAAATATGCACTCATTTGTATAATGAATCTCAATTATGTGTAGTGTAATAGCTTTAAAAAATTTTACATCACAATTCTATATTTAAATCCAAAATATATTATTGTCATCAACTGCATACTTTATATCATTTTGATTGATTTAAAATTATGTTTACATGGGTTAAAGGCTACATGCCTGTTTGCAGGAGGCAGTGATTTTATGGATTCTAGCCTGGCAAAAAAACACTTCTTCATATAATTTAGAAATAAAAACTTTGTTTTAAAAGAGTATTTTAATGATTATTTTCTATTTTCAAAGTTTTTTAGTAATAAAATTTCCCCTCAAAAGGGATATATTCCAATGACATTTATCTTTAGATATTATGGTCAGTTTTCAAATGCATACATTGAACAGTATATCCCCTTGATGAAATAGAAAACATATACTAACTCATGGCTAATTTTAGCTGGTATTTGCTTTTTTAGGACCAAATGTAAGTTAGAGAAAGTGGGAGTTTATTTCCATTGGATAATTGTAATACATTTTGAACCTCTGTAATATATTTTGACTATATGGATCACAATAAACTGTGGAAAATTCTGGAAAAGATGGGGAAAAAAGACCACCTGACCTTATTCTTGAGAAACTTGTATGCAGGTCAGGAAGCAAGTTAGAACTGCACATGAAACAACAGACTGGTTCCAAATAGAAAAAGGAGTACATCAAGGCTATATATTGTCACTCTGCTTATTTAACTTATATGCAGAGTACATCATGAGAAATGCTGGGCTGGAAGAAACACAAGCTGGTATCAACATTGCTGGGAGAATATGAATAACCTCAGATATGCAGAAGACACCACCCTTATGGCAGAAAGTGAAGAGAAACTAAAGAACCTCTTGATGAAAGTAAAAGATGAGAATGAAAAAGTTGGCTTAAAGCTCAACATTCAGAAAACTAAGACGATAGCATCTGATCCCATCACTTCATGGCAAATAGACAAGGAAACAGTGGCAGACTTTTTTGGGGGGGGCTCCAAAATCACTGTAGATGGTGATTGCAGCCATGAAATTAAAAGACACTTACTCCTTGGAAGGAAAGTTATGACCAAACTAGACAGCATATTAAAAAGCAGAGACACTACTTTGTCAACAAAGGTCCATCTAGTCAAGGTTCTGGTTTTTCCAGTAGTCATGTATAGATGTGAAAGTTGGACTATAAAGAAAGCTGAGCACCGAAGAATTGATGCTTTTGAATTGTGGTGTTGGAGAAGACTATTGAGAGTCCCTT
The DNA here is from genome assembly GCF_963930625.1 of Muntiacus reevesi. Lineage (NCBI taxonomy): Eukaryota > Metazoa > Chordata > Mammalia > Artiodactyla > Cervidae > Muntiacus > Muntiacus reevesi. The sequence goes on along the minus strand of NC_089271.1, from coordinate 80,805,816 downwards.
GGTCTGCAAGGAGATTCAACCAGTCCATCCTAAAGGAGATCAGTCCTGGGTGTTTACTGGAAGGACTGATGTTGAAGCTGAAACTCCAGTTCTTTGGCCACCTGATGGGAAGAGCTGACACATTTGAAAAGACCCTTAGGTTGGGAAAGACTAAAGGCAGGAGGAGAAGGGGATGACAGAGGATGAGATGGTTGGATGTCATCACCGACTCAATGGACACTAGTTTGGCTAAATTCCAGGAGTTGGTGATGGACAGTGAGGCCTGACGTGCTGCGGTTCATGGGGTCGCAAGCAGTCGGACACAACTGAGGGACTGAACTGAACTGAACTGAATACATTTTGTAATACTTTGTAATACATTTTGAACTCCTGTGCTGAAAATATTGAAGGAAACACATCTCACAAAATCAAGCAATTTTTTAAAATAGTATTTCTAAATAAAATATGCCATCATGATTTTGTATTGAAAATGATAAAAAGTCAAATTCTCTTAAGTTTATCACTTTAAAATTTAAAAGATATTTTAAAACTGTTACAGCTGATAACTGCAACATTGCACCTTAAACATTTTCCACTAATTACAGCTGCTAATTTTCAAGGGGAGCAACAGTGAGTCCGATTGACATAAGGACAGCTTTTCCACCTCTTTTTTTTGTTTGTTTTTTTATTCAGAAGAAATGTTTTTTTTTAAAAAAAAAACAAAGCATTGCAAATATATTATCTATCCAACCAGTACATTTTTGTGGACTACTTTTACTTTTTTGATGTTAGAAAATAAATAGTAATTGTTTTGTAAAACTTTATATACAACAACCAAAATGAAATAACAGAAACTGAAAACCAAGAAACTCCACGTGTTACCTAATAATGCTACCTATTAAAATCTACAGAATCTAAACTCTGAGGCTAAAACTCAAAGGTCCTTGATTAGTTGCTTCCAACATGGGTCTTTTCTCATTAATTTAAAATTCATGACATCCCCTCTTCAGTCAAACCAACACCCACTCTCTAATCATAACATTTTTCAGATCTCTGGTCATCCATGGTCCTCATCTGCTCTGGGGCATTTCACACAACTCATTTTCTCTAAGAAATTTTCACAGATTAGCATTACACAAGGGATATTTGAATAAGTATAAAAGTAAGCATAAGCTTAGAAGTAAGCGCTTAAGGGACATGTTAAAATATGGCAACTATGGAGAAGGCAGTCAACAAAGTCTTGGAGTGATCATCTTTTCATTTTTTTTTTAACTTTAATTTGGAAAAAATCTCATTAACAGTTATTACGTGTCATGTGCATTTGACTATCACATTCCTTTACTCATCTATTATTTCTCTCTCAACTTGTAAAATATACAGAATATTGTTTTGAACTGAATGTACTGTTGAATAAAAGTTTTACCTTGGTTTAATTTGACTTTGCTGTCTTAATGGTAGGGCTTCCTGGGTAACTTAACGACAAAAAAAAAAAAATCTACCTACCAATAAAGGAGAAGTGGGTTCCATACCTGGGTTGGGAAAATGCCCTGGAGAAGGAAATGGCAACCCAATCCAGCATTCATGCCTGGGAAATTCCATGGAGAGAAGAATCTGGTGGGCTACAGCCCATGGAGTCACAAAAGAGTAGGACACAAATTAGCAACTAAACAACAACAACAATCTTAATAATAAACTATCACTAAGATAATGGAGACAGTGCATTCTAATATTTTTCTTTTTTTGCTAAGTCCAAAGTTTGCCAAAAACTTTTGGTAAGTTTTTTTTTTTTTTGGTAGGTTTACTATCTCACATCCTATTGGAAGCATATCTGGTACACGTTTTAGGTCCTTAAAACATTGTGTGCATGCTGAATGGCAATAATGAAAAGGATTGAATCAGCCCGTTGATGATCAAATTACAAATTGTCTTATTCATCAGTTCAGTTCCGTTCAGTTGCTCAGTCACGTCCGACTTTTTGCGACCCCATGGACTGCAGCACGCCAGGCCTCCCTGTCCATCAACAACTCCCAGAGTTTACTCAAACTCATGTCCAACGAATCAGTGATGCCATCCAGCCACCTCATCCTCTGTTGTCCCCTTCTCCTCCCGCTTTCAATCTTTCCCAGCATCAGGGTCTTTTCCAATGAGTCCATTCTTCCCATCAGGTGGCCAAAGTATTGGAGTTTCAGCTTCAGCATCAGTTCTTCCAATGCATATTCAGGACTGATTTCCTTTAGGATGGACTGGTTTGATCTCTTTGCAGTCAAAGGGACTCTCCAAAACCACAGTTCAAAAGCATCAGTTCTTCAGTACTCAGCATTCTTTATAGTCCAACTCTAACATCCATACATGACTACTAGAAAATCATAGCTTTGACTAGATGGACCTTTGTTGGCAAAGCAATGTCTGTGCTTTTTAATATGCTGTCTAGGTTGATCATGGAGAAAGAAATGGCAACCCACTCGTATTCTCGCCTGGAGATTCCTGTGGACAGGTCAGGTGGTCTGTATTCCCATCTAATTTTCCACAGTTTATTGTGGTACACACAATCAAAGGCTTTGGTGTAGTCAATAAAGCAGGCATAGATATTTTTCTGGAACTCTCTTGCTTTTTTGATGGTCCAATGGATGTTGGCAATTTGATCTCTGGTTCCTTTGCCTTTTCTAAATCCAGCTTAAACATCTGGAAGTTCATGGTTCATGTACTGTTGAAGCCTGGCTTGGAGAATTTTGAGCATTACTTTGCCAGTGTGTGAGATGAGTACAATTGTGTGGTAGTTCAAGCGTTCTTTGGCATTGCCTTTCTTTGGGATTGGAATGAAAACAGATCTTTTCCAGTCCTGTTGCCACTGCTGAGTTTTCCAAATTTGCTGGCATAGTGAGTGCATCACCTTCATAGTATCATCTTTTAGAATTTAAAGTAGCTCAACTGGAATTCCATCACCTCCACTAGCTTTGTTCATAGCGATGCTTCCTAAGGCCCACTTGACTTCACATTCCAGGATGTCTGGCTCTAGGTGAGTGATCACACCATCATGATTATCTGGGTGGTGAAGATCTTTTTTGTATAGTTCTTCTGTGTATTCTTGCCACCTCTTCTTAATATCTTCTGCTTCTGTTAGGTCCGTCCCATTTCTGTCCTTTATTGTGCCCATCTTTGCCAGAAATGTTCCCTTGATATCGCTAATTATCTTGAAGAGATCTCCAGTCTTTCCCATTCTATTGTTTTCCTCTATTTCTTTGCATTGATCTTATTCATGACAGTTTGATCTTATTCATGACAGTTTGTAAAGTCAAGATTTGTAAATGTAGTAATAATGTGATGAATTATGTTCCAACTACCCGTAATGGACTTGAACAATTTGGCAAGGACTGTGAGGCACTAGAGAAATGAGGAGTGGCAGAGGTTATGGACGAAACTGTGGAGAAAACTAAAAAGAGTGGGAGTACAAGGGATAGGTAGGCAAGGGATGATTTTGAGTATTGGGATGAACTAAGAAAAGTATTCATGGAATCTAAGCAGGACAAGGATGGATGAAAACTAACTGGAGGAAATTGAATTTGGAAACCTAAAAAGTAGGTAGAGACTTGGAAGAATTATACAAACTCAAAAGCACAGTGAGGAATTTGGCAAAACTGTAATGAACTGATCATGACTTCAATGAGTGGGAGACTTGAAGGACCGGAAAAAAAACAGGGAAGGTGTGGGGAGATTTCATGGATATGAGGTCTTAGGCACCACTGAGAGTTGATCTGAGTAGAGTGTGGATTTGAGTACCTAAAGTGGATGGAGGGAAGAGATAGAGGTAATAGAGCTAATGGAAGAGAACAATGAAAATAATGATGTAACAAGTAAAAGAAAGTTGTTTAAATTTTCTTCCCTAAGTAAAAATTAAGTTACTGGGAAAATTTTATATAGACTAACAATTTTATTATATTACTTCTTTTAGGAATGCTGGGAATGGGGGTGGGTTGGGGTGGCACATATTTCACTTTCTTATTCTGCCACATGGAAGAGAAAAACTGAGAATGGGAATTTGTGACAAAGAACTTAAATACATTATTTTAAAATATAAAATATATTGTACTACTTTATCACATTACTACTCAGTACTGTGAGAAGGTTGAAGGGTTGCACTGGAGGACATATTATTCACTAAGTCTACAAACATAAATGATTTTTGAAAAAAATTAAAACCTCCATGACACCTTGAACATTATTTCAAATTTTATTTAATTAAATAGAATCTTAAAAACTTTTAATCACTTAAATGAAGAATGGGGGATACACTACTAGCTTATTTAGTCAAATCATTTTCCTATCAGTGTTAAGACATTCCATGTATTTACTCACTAGAAAAATCTCTTGGGACTTCCCAGTGGTCCAGTGGTTAAGACCACCTTCCAATGCAGGAGGCGCAAGTTTGATTCCTGGTGAGGGCATGAAGGTCCCAAATGCCTTGGAGTGTGGCCAAAAATGAAAAAAAAAATCATTTTTTTGCTAGTTGGTATATTTTATATTTGTTTGTTGTTGTTTTGTTGCTAAATCATGTCTGACTCTTTTGCAACCCCATGGACTGTAGCCCGCCAGGCTTCTCTGTCCATGGGATTTCCCAGGCAAGAATACTGGAGTGGGATGCCATTTTCTTCTCCAGGGAATCTTTCCAACCTCGGGATCAAACACACATCTCATGCATTGGCAGCGGAATTCTTCACCACTGAGCCACAGGGATGCCCATTAAATTAATTGACTACATTCTGTGTGCTAGGCACTGAAAGGCAAAAATGGGAAAGAACAGTCACTCAACCTAAGTTGATCCACAAAAAAGAGGCATTTGGACATTTATAATACATTGATAGTCTGTGGTCATTCAAGTCAATAGAAGCATTTGCTGTAATATGGGGGATTTTTGTTGTTGTTTTACATCTCTCCCAACATGATATTAATTAGTATACTGGAATGAATATAAATTTCCGTTTCTCCTCATCCATTTTAATGTTAAAATTTTAAGCTTGATGCAAATCTTTTAAGGAAAAGAAAGGTTTGAATACCAAAAATGAGAGTTCAGATAAAATCTGTACTGAAAAGTTCCAGAAGAAGTGTGATTTATATGGTATTTAACATATATAAAACTCACCTTGAAATATATGAATGAAAACCCACCTAATTGAAACTTAAAATAGATGTACCAAAATGATCGGGTTTTGATAACCCTATGCTACGCTACGTGGGAGGTTCCACAGCAGGACCTGCAAGGTCCCTCTAGTTTTATGGATGCAATGACTCTGTTATACCCTAACGGATAAAGTGCTGTTAGCAGCAAATCATTCTGGACTCTGAAATGCAGTCACAAAATTCAAATGGAATTCAAAATGAGGCAAAGACTCTGCTACTCTTATTTGCCTACTAGAGGAAGATCAAATAAAAATGTTGTATCCACTAAATGGGCTTTCTCTTTTAGACTTATATAACAATTCTTTAAACCTAACACATAGAATTGGTAATCTGCAGTAGGATTATGAAACAATAGAAACCATTGGAAAGCCATATAGACTCACAGTACTATATATATGCGCACTAGGTGTAATCCTAGTCCTTCGATTAACAGTATTTCTTTCCCAAAGCTGAAGAAAAAGGTCATTCCCTGAATACTAATCACGTATTATGCCATTAAGAATTAATAATCATGAAATGTTAATTTAAAGATCCTTCAATTATTAAACTGATCTAATGCTTCTTGGTATCAATTTACACTATCTTATAGGGGGATTTCTAATTCTATAAGGAGGATAACAAAATGTTGTCTCAATTCCATATATATGCATTAGTATACTGTATTGGTCTTTATCTTTCTGGCTTACTTCACTCTGTATAATGGATATATTATCAAGGGTGAAACAGATCACCAGCCCAGGTTGGATGCATGAGACAAGTGCTCAGGGCTGGTGCACTAGGAAGACCCAGAGGGATGGGGTGGGGAGAGAGGTGGGAGGGGAGATTGGGATGGGGAATATATGTAAATCCATGGCTGATTCATGCCAATGTATGGCAAAAACCACTACAATATTGTAAAGTAATTAGTCTCCAACTAATAAAAATAAATGAAAAAAAATATTGTCTCACCCAAGCTTGTCACTTTCTTCACAAGACTACAAAATTGAGAGCAGCTGAGGCAGGACCTCTCTGGCATGTGGATGGAATCCTTCTTATTCACAAAGCAATTTTCCAAAGGTCAAACACTTGGATTTGGATTTCAAGAAACCAAAAATCTAAATTCAAAAAGTAGACCACACAATATCAGAGGTCCATCATTATACATCACAATCTTCCAATTTGTTGTAATGACTACAAAATAAGAAAATGTTAATGACCTTTGCACAATTTTAGATTTTGGAAAAGGGGAAGCAAAGCACATAAATTTGTGATTTCAATATGATCTTATGGATCTTTCTTGGATTAAAAAACAAAAAGTTCACAGCAATTTTGGAGGTAGGGTATGCTAGAAATGTATTTAGGCTTTAGACTACAAGAAGATTTAAAAATTTCAAAAAGCCAGCCCACACTGCTGCATTCTTAATTCCAATTAAGTCAGATCTTTTAAAGGATTTAATGCATACTTGTGTAGAAATCATGGAAATTGGCTACCTATTTCTATTATATTTTTAGTTTTATATTGGTGTTGCAAAAACATAGATTAACTGAAAATGTGACTAGAATCTCACTGGTATAAATGTTCTTCAGGGAATAACAGTTTACATTGCAAATGACTGGAATTTATACTTTTTAATACTGGAAATGGGAATGCTATGCTTTATCATTGCATGATTATGACTTTTCTAGAATTCCAGACACATGTATTTCTCACATCCATTTCTCTATTAAAAGATTTTAGAGTAGTGCTATGCAGAACCTCCTGTGATGATAGAAAGAGTCTATATCTGAATGTTCCAATATGGTAGTTAAAGGTGGATATCAAACCCATGAAATGTGGCTAGCGCAACTAAGAATATTCATTCTTAATTTTACATAATTTTAATTAACTTTTATTTAAACATTTACATGTGCTAGTAACTACCTTATTGAATATCACAGTACAGAGATACTTTGTATTCTGTATTTAATTTAAGGTATGCAGAATTTGGAATAATGAACATGATTTGTTCATTTGGACATGGAACAATGGACTGGTTCCAAATCGGGAAAAGAGTATGTCAAGGCTGTATATTGTCATCTTGTTTATTAAACTTATATGCAGAGTCTATCATGCGAAATGCCAGACTGGATGAAGCACAAGCTGGAATCAAAATTGCGGGGAGAAATATCAATAACCTCAGATATGAAGATGACACCATTCTTATGCAGAAAGCAAAGAGGAACTAAAGAGTCTCTTGATGAAAGTGAAAGAGGAGAGTGGAACAGCTGGTTTAAAACTCAACATTCAAAAAACAAAGATCATGGCATCCAGTCCCACCATTTCACGGCAAATAATGGAAAACAATGGAAACTGTGACAGACTTTATATTCTAAGGTTCCAAAATCACTGCAGATGGTGACTACAACCATGAAATTAAAAGATGCTTGCTCCTTGGAAGAAAAGTTTTGACCAAAATAGACAGCATATTAAAAAGCAGAGACATGGTGTATATGTACCACAGCTTCCTTATCCATTCATCTGCTGATGGGCATCTGGGTTGCTTCCATGTCCTGGCTATTATAAACAGTGCTGCAATGAACATTGGGGTGCACGTGTCTCTTTCAGATCTGGATTCCTCAGTGTGTATGCCTAGAAGTGGTATTGCTGGGTCATATGGCAGTTCTATGGAATATTACTCAGCCGTTAAAAAGAATTCATTTGAATCAGTTCTAATGAGATGGATGAAACTGGAGCCCATTATACAGAGTGAAGTAAGCCAGAAAGATAAAGAACATTACAGTATACTAACACATATATACGGAATTTAGATAGATGGTGGCGATAACCCTATATGCAAAACAGAAAAAGAGACACAGAAGTACAGAACAGACTATTGAACTCTGGGGGAGAACGTGAGGGTGGGATGTTTTGAAAGAACAGCATGTATATTATCTATGGTGAAACGGACCACCAGCCCAGGTGGGATACATGAGTCAGGTGCTCGGGCCTGGTGCACTGGGAGGACCCTGAGGAGTCGGGTGGGGAGGGAGGTGGGAGGGGGGATCGGGATGGGGAATACGCGTAACTATATGGCTGATTCATGTCAATGTATGACAAAACCCACTGAAATGTTGTAAAGTGATTGGCCTCCAACTAATAAAATAATATTAAAAAAAAAAAAAAAAAAAAAAGAGACCAAAAAAAAAAAAAAATAAAAAAAAAAAATAAAAAGCAGAGACATTACTTTACAGACAAAGGTCCATCCAGTCAAAGCTATGGTTCTTCCAATAGTCATGTATGTATGTGAGAGTTGGACCATAAAAAAAGCTGAGTGCTTAAGAATTGATGCTTTTGAACTGTGGTATTAGAAAAGACTCTTGAGAGTCCCTTGGACTACAAGGAGATCGCCCATCCTAAAGGAAATCAGTCCTGAATATTCATTGGAAAGAATGATGCTAAAGCTGAATCTCCAATACTTCGGTCACATGATGTAAAGAACTCACTCATTGGAAAAGACCCCAATGCTTGGAAAGACTGAAGGCAGGAGGAGAAGGGGATGACAGATGATGAAATGATTGGATGGCATCACTGACTCGATGGACATGAGTTTGAGCAAGCTCGGGGAGTTGGTGATGGACAGGGAAGTCTGGTGTGCTGCAGTCCATGGGGTTGCAAAGAATCAGACATGACTGAGTGACTGAACTGAATGAAACTGAATGCATGATTTGGCTTTTCTGGTGGCTCAGGTGGTAAAGAATCCGCCTGCAATGCAGGAGACCTAGGTTTGATCCCTTGGTTGGGAAGATCCTCTGGAGGAGGGCATGGCAACCAACTCCAGTATTCTTGCCTGGAGAATTCCCATGGACAGAGGAGCCTGGCAGGCTACTGTCCATGAGATCACAGAGTCAGACATGACTGAGTGACTAAGCAGAGCTCAGCATTCATGATTTACTTATGGAAAATATGTGTTATTAGGATACTCATGTTTTTCCATCCATGCATCCATTCATCAACCATCTAGTTGATCTTTAATTCGGAAGCACCCGCAGTATGTAAAACAACATGTTAAGTTTACATAATAAAGGAGATTTATGTTAGGTTAAGTTTAGGTGGTGCAGTGGTAAAGAATCCACTTGCCAATGCAGGAGATGCAAGAGATGAGTTTGACGCCTGGGTCAGGTATATTCCCTGGAGTAGAAGATGGGAAACCACTTCAGTATTCTTGCTTGGAAAATTCCGTAGACAGAGGAGCCTGGCAGTTTATAATCCACTGGGGTCGCAAAGCGTCAGACATGACTGAGCATGCATGCACACACATGGTGGGGGAGATAAGCCAAGACCTGTACGGGATAAGTAATACTGTACATTGAATAGGCTAACTGACGAAAGAGCCAAATGCTATGGGAATATCAAAGAACACTTTTGAATAATGGAATTAGGAAGAGGTTCATGGATTTCTTTAAATGTTTTTGATAAGTATGCAAGGCATATGAAGGACTGTAAGGAAACAAGATTGCAAGATAAGAAAGTCTGAAGGTTAGCCTGAAATGTGGGGATTATAAAGAGGGGATACTCAAAGCTTTTTTAAATGACTGAAAAAGTTAGTGCCAAGAACAGATAAGGTAAAAGGAGAATGAACATGTTTGTAGGAAAATGTTGAGGCCAAGTAAGAGAACACATTTTAATCTAAGATTTTTCTTAATTTATTTAATTATAAAAAGTTATTTGTTATAAAAGTTCATTTTAAATGAGGTAAAATTTTAGCCAAAATAAATTTGTATATTAACTTTAATTGTACTATTGATACATATGATCAACATAGAGACCACTATTAAAGTGAAATCATCAACCATCTTGGCCTCTAAAGACTAAAGATTAGGATAGCTACAATAAGGAGAGTTAAACACAAACATGTGAATTTTCCCTTAATTCCTGTATAGAATTCCTATGGTGCTGTGCCAGATAACCTAAGATGTATTAAATTATTTTTCATTCCCTAGGAGAGTGCCTTGAATTCCTCAGCAAGTATTGAATTATGTATTAATCTAAAAGCAAATATCAAAACACTTTGGGAAAGTAGACATCCTTACAATGTGACATAGGTGGCTAATCAAATGCCACAAATATAAAAACAAACTGATTAATTTATTGATGCCCAGATCTATTACATGTTCCTTTTGAATATAAATATATAAACATATTAAATTTGAATAAAATTTCACATCTATTTGCAGAGATCATTGATATTTTTGCTTTGCTTCTCTGAATTAATGTCCATTGTTTCAAACAGAAAATAGCTTTTGCTTCCTTTGCAAGTAGAAAATTAAATATTTTCAGAGTTTGAATAAATATGATTTTATTTAAATACTCAGGTATTGAATATCAATATATAATTGAGTATACTTTGAAATGTGGGAGATAATCAGGGTTTTATCTTTGCCTTTAATTAAGACTGGACCTACAAAGTTATCTTCATAGCTGAATTTTCATCTGTGGATTTATAGAACTAACAGATATGGGTGTTTTCTTCTGCGGAAATTATGATTTCAAGGAATTTGATTAACATGAGTGCTCATTTCTTCCCTTAATAAGAAATTTGAAAGTTGATAATTTGCAAACTTTTACATTTAATATTTTATTAACTGTTCACATACACTTTTTGACTTAGGGGCCATGCCTATGTAGGTAATTTTCTTTTTTCTTTTTTTTTTTTTTCATTTATTTTTATTAGTTGGAGGCTAATTACTTTATAATATTGTAGTGGGTTTTGCCATACACTGACATGAATCAGCCATGGATTTCCATGTGTTCCCCATCCCAATCCCCCCTCCAGCCTCCCTCCCTATTCCATCCCTCTGGGTCTTCCCAGTGCACCAACCCTGATCACTTGTCTCATGTAGGTAATTTTCTTCCTACTAGAATGATATACGAGGATCAAGGGGTTGCGAATATACAGTTTGCTGACACATGGATTCTTAACTCCTGGAATTTCTGCCCTCTAATAAAAAGTATCTCTATTAGCTTGTCCATCCAATGGTATGTTGCTGGGTGGATTAAAATACTACTTTTCTAATCTCTCTCTCATACACACAGTCACACACGTTCTCACACTCACACACATACCATTTTTATTTTTAATTAAGAGTATAAATGGCAAATGTTTGAGGATTGAATCATATTTATCTCTTCAAATTACTTTTAGTTCTTGGTAAAGCAACATATCAATGTGCCTAATTCACTTCAAACAAAATATTAAAGAAAGAACTGCCTATGAGAATAAGTTTAAGTAGTAATTGACTTGATTGTACATTTAGGATATGTATATCTTATGTACAGATATAATTCCTCTGAAATTCAAGATGAACTTGAAGCCAAAATATAGCTAATTACATGACCACCTCTCAGAGAATAGCTTCCTTCTTGATAAATTGTTATAATAAAACTGAAATGGCCAATAACTAATTCATACTTTGAGTTCTTCCACTTTAATCCTGCTAGCTGATGACTTACTAGTAAATTTGTATAATTGCAAACTGAAGCAAAAATTACCTAAAGCTTAAGCACATTTATTGTAAGAAAATCTGGTATTGGGTGAGATACCAAATTTCAGGTACAGCATTATTAAGATGAACTACATGTTAAATGTTGAGTCTAGTAATACTAATGGTAATGTGCACTGTACAGAACAGCAAAGGATCATGCAAATTTTCACATGTAGAAAATATAGAGATTACAGTAATATTACAGAATGTTTGAAGGTTGATAGAAAGCAGTATTCTACTTTCAGGGGCTTCCCAGGTGACACTGGTGGTAAAGAACCTGCCTGCCAATGCAGGAGACATAGGTTCGACCCCTGGGTTGGGAAGATACCCTGGAGAAGGGCATGGCATCCCACTCTAGTATTCTTGCCTGGAGAATCCCATGGACAGAGGAGCCTGGTGGGCTACAGTCCATAGAGTCACAAAGGGTCGAACACGATTGATGTGACTGAGCATGCATGTGTGCTACTTTCATTAAGTTATACTTTCCCCTGGTTGGCCAACATATTTTAATCAGTTCAGATAATGAAACTCGATGAGTTTTTTTCCATGAGGCTCTGAGAACTTAATAAAGAAGTCTTGGAATAAAACAAATAATAAATCTTTAAAAGAACTGTCATTGATAAGTTTCTAGGTGTAAAAAAAGTTATTCTCATGTTTTTAAGGTTAACAGATCATCAAGCAAACAACACATGGTTAAAGAAGGTTGAAAGATCTGACCTAAGATTTTGCTATTAATAATATACAAGAAAATCAGAAAAAGATGACTGGGGAGAGAGGAAACTAACTTATCAGCTAAAGGAAACAATAGTCTACACTAGATAATCATCTTCACTGGTTGATTTCACCTTATGAATCTATTTATCAATTCCAGTCACTATCTGCCTTAAGTATTGATTCGCCCGGTTCACCTTTACATCAGTAAGCTTTACTAAGAAGTTTCTGTTAAAAGCTAAACTATTTGAACTTTTTTTTTAATTTATTTTTTATTTATTTTAATTGGAAGCTAATTACTTTACAATATTGTAGTGGTTTTTGCCATACACTGACATGAATCTGAATTAGGAGTATTTGACTCATTGCCTCTTCCTGATCATTAGATGCATATAGGTCTATAAGAGACCACATCCTTTTCTGTTTTTGATAGTAGAAAACTTTCATCTTTATTCAGATTTCACACAAACTATGAATAAAACAATGTTTACTGTCTGCTCTTCTACACATGTTCAGACATGGCTGCATGAATCCAGCAAGGAATACAGAAACTAGCCCCTGCTAATATCAAGAAATTTTATGAATATTTTATTTTTGTATTTTTCCTGCACTCAGTAAGTGTGGTCAAGTACTAAATTCCACATTGCCTATTATCTTTCCACCAGTTTAAGTCCAAGTCTAAACTCAAATTTTAACTTGCCTATGCATATTTAATTTACATAGAAATGTTTAGTTCCTCAGTGAGATTAAAATTCTCATTACCTCTGTGCCTTATTAGTTGGAAAGTAATAGGAAAAGACATTCTCATGGTGAGATAACTGAAATTTACACTCCTTTTGACTTATCATCTTGAGAAAATTTCTTTTGTGGTTTCAAATTTCTGCAGGCTACAATTTTTGAAACAGGTGTACTGTGGAGATTATGACAAATCTGCACAGAGAGAAATTAAGATATCTAAGAGAATTGTCACAATCATGAAAAACAGTGAGAAACGTCCAATGCCCATGCTTTCCTTTTAAATCAAAGCAACTTTTTCCAGTGGAACTCAAACCCTTTAAGTGGTTGTGTTGTAGTAAATACAAGACATTCCTTCACTTTCATTCTTTCTATTCTAGCAGAGATACATAGAATATCTCCTTATAAGGAAATCAAAACATTCAGCTATGTGATTACAAAGGCAATCAATTTAAAGACAGCCCTCAGATTGGGAGAAAATAACAGCAAACAAATCAACAGACAAAGGGTTAATCTCAAAAATATACAAGCAACTCCTGAAGCTCAATTCCAGAAAAATAAATAACCCAATCAAAAAATGGGCCAAAGAACTAAACAGACATTTCTCCAAAGAGCACATACAGATGGCTAACAAACACATGAAAAGATGCTCAACATCACTCATTATTAGAGAAATGCAAATCAAAACCACAATGAGGTACCATTACACGCCAGTCAGAATGGCTGCTATCCAAAAGTCTACAAGCAATTAATGCTGGAGAGGGTGTGGAGAAAAGGGAACCCTCTTACACTGTTGGTGGGAATGCAATCTACTAGAGCCTCTATGGAGAACAGTGTGGAGATTTCTTAAACAACTGGAAATAGAACTGCCATAGGACCCAGCAATACCACTCCTGGGCATACACACCGAGGAAACCAGATCTGAAAGAAACATGTACACACCAATGTTCATCGCAGCACTGTTTATAATAGCCAGGACATGGAAGCCACCTAGATGCCCATCAGCAGATGAATGGATATGGAAGCTGTGGTACATATACACCATGGAATATTACTCAGCCATTAAAAAAAGTTCATTTGAATCAGTTCTAATGAGATGGATGAAACTGGAGCCCATTATACAGAGTGAAGTAAGCCAGAAAGATAAAGACCAATACAGTATACTAACACATATATATGGAATTTAGAAAGATGGTAACAGTAACCCTATATGCAAAACAGAAAAAGAGACACAGATGTACAGAACAGATTTTTGGACTCTGTGGGAGAAAGCGAAGGTGGGATGTTTCGAGAGAACAGCATCAAAACATGTATATTATCTATGGTGAAACAGATCACCAGCCCAGGCTGGATGCATGAGACAAGTGCTCGGGGCTGGTGCACTGGGAAGACCCAGAGGGATCGGGTGGAGAGGGAGGTGGGAGGGGGGATCAGGATGGGAAATACATGTAAATCCATGGCTAATTCATGTCAATGTATGACAAAACCCACTACAATATTGTAAAGTAATTAGCCTCCAACTAATAAAAATAAATGAAAAAAAAATAAATCGAGTTTGAATAGTAATCTTTCTTCTCTCCTTTACTTATATAGTCCTGCTGACCTCCCCACATTATAATCCTTCAAATTATTCACATAAAATGTACTAAATTTTTCAAGAAAATTTTCCCAGTCACTTCACTTATCCAATGTCACTTTCATATTACTGAACGTTGTTTTCACTTTTTTTGAGGGGGGTAAGCATTCTGTCTATTTTGCCTACATCTTTTCGTCCTGATCACTTATTTTAGTGTGAAAGTGCTCTAAATACAATACATGTAACCAATGGAAATTATTGTGGTAAATATAATGGTTTTCTTCCAATATCAGAGCCTTAGAATATTTGAAATTCATTTTTGAGATGTTACTACAAATACAAATTTAAAAGTACATAATGTACTTGTATGTATATATGTATGTGTATTTATTTAACATGTATATATGAAACACATAGTATTTAAATCAAAAGAAGCAAGTATAAAGACTGTATGAAACTAAATTTTTGAGAGAATGATAATTTGGGGGCTCAAAAATTCATCTACTGTGTATACTTATTTGGGGAGATGGGGGACTAAAATAACTGAACATTAAATATGTTGTTATAAGCATTTTTAAATAGATCAAGTGTGTAGGAATAGAATCAACAGAAAAAGTTAAATCTGATTATTGTTTTTTATAGTCACAAAAAAAGTCTGAGAATGAAGTTTGGTATATTTATTATCTTTAAATACATCACAAAGGGAATCAGCAACTTCTAGAAGTAATGACAGTAAGTGATTCTATCAGTATTTTTGTCACTTTCATAAATGAAAATTGAGCGATTTTTGCCATTTTATATAGGTTATATTTACTAGTTTTCAACACTCTCTGACTTTATCATGTTAAAAAATGAAAGAAAAATATTATTCTTGGATCATTCTCTAGAACTGAGTTAAGTTTCTCAGGAAAATTAAGAGTTTATGAGTAGAGCCAAGAAATGTCTTTAACCAAATGTCTTTTATCATGACATTTTATTGTGTGTCTATTATTATCATTTTTATATGAATCTTTTTAAAAGCTTGCATACTCAGCTTATTTGAATGTCTGGTAGTTCAAAACTAAAATATTTATATATATTCAATGCACAAAAATTACACTTTATATTCTTTTGATAAAAATAATTAGTTTAGAAATAAAATGTCATTTCAGGCATAAAATAAGGAAATTCACTACCACATATATGTAGACTGAGTAGTCATTTGAGAAGGATAAATAATATATTTATTTTAAAATGGAATTTTCTCAGATAAACCAATAAATCTATTATTAAATACTTGAAGACAATAAATTTATTTTTTCTAATTAATTAATGATATTTTAAGAAGTCACATTTGTTCTTTACCCCTGTTTCATTAAAAATGATCAGAACCACTTTAAATATAATACTGCTGTTTCACGTTATGTGGCATTCTTATCAATAAAATATATTTAGAATCACCACAGAAATCCAAATTAGAATGGCAATTTTAATGATATGAAAACTATTAAAACAATTTCAATGATTTTTTTTAAAATTGGGATTGATCTTAGATTATGAAAAGACTTGCTTTTCTAAAAAGGGAGATCATATCACATTAACATTGCTTAAACTGTCAAAAAAATAATCTTCTTTATTCCTACTGACTTCCATTGCCAGCACTGGTACCAATCCAAGAAGTCTAAAATTTCCACTATTTAGCAAAGAGCAGGCTTTATTGTAATCACACTATCAATACATGATTGCTTTAAATCTAGGAAATTGGATAGTCCTCCATTCAGGCTACTGAACTCCTTCCAAGATTATTTAAGTGCTGGCAAATTCTTGCAAGCCAAAATCCTATTAAAATAAAATATAAAGGAAATAAACGTCCAGTTACTACAAATTATAATGGGGACACATAGCTCAGTAGGTTCAGAGCTAGATTCATCTTATAAGTTTAAATTCAGTAATTCAGTTCAGTTGCTCAGTGGTTTCCGACTCTGCAACTCCATGGACTGCAGCAGGCAAGGCTTCCCTGTCCATCATCAACTCCCAGAGTTTACTCAAACTCATGTCCATTGAGTCAGTGATGCCATCCATCTTATCCTCTGTCATCCCCTTCTCCTCCCGCCTTCAGTCTTTCCCTGCATCAGAGTCTTTTCCAGTGAGTCAGTTCTTCCCATCACGTGGCCAAAGTATTGGAGTTTCAGCTTTAGCATCAATCCCTCCAATGAATATTCAAAACTGATTTCCTTTAGGATGCACTGGTTTGATCTCCTTGCAGTCCAAGGGACTCTCGAGAGTCTTCTCTGACACTACAGTTCAAAAGCATCAATTTATTGGCACTCAGCTTTCTTTATAGTCCAACTCTCACATCCATACATGACTACTGGAAAAACCATAGCTTTGACAAGATGGAACTTTGTTGGCAAAGTAATGTCTCTGCCTTTTAATATGCTGTCTAGGTTGGTCACAGCTATTGTTTCACAAAGCAAGTGTCTTTTAATTTCATGGCTGCAATCAATATCTGCAGTGACTTTGGAGCCCCCCCAAAATCAAGTCTCTCACTGTTTCCATTGTTTCCCATCTATTTGCCATGAAGTGATGGGATGGGATGCCATGATTTTAGTTTTCTGAATGTTGAATTTTAAGCCAACCTTTTCACTCTCCTTTTTACTTTCATCAAGAGCTCTTTAGTTTCTCTTCGCTTTCTGCCATAAGGTTGGTGCCATCTGCCTATCTGAGGTTATTGATATTTCTCCCAGCAATCTTGATTCCAGCTTGTGCTTCATCCTGCCTGGCGTTTCAGATGATATACTCTGCATATAAGTTATATAAGTAAGGTGACAATATACAGCCTTGATATACTCTCTTTTCCCAATTCGGAACCAGTCTGTTGTTCCATGTAAGGTTCTAACTGTTGCTTCTATGCAGTGTACATCATGTGAAGTGCCTGGCTAGATGAATCACAAACTATAACCAAGATTGCTGGGAAAAATATCAACAACCTCAGATAGGCAGATGATACCATTCTAATGGCAGAAAGTGAAGAGGAACTAAAAAGCCTCTTGATGAGGGTGAGAGAGGAGAGTGAAAAAGCTGACTTAAAAGTCAACATTCAAGCAGCAAAGATCATGGCATCTCGTTCCATCACTTCATGGCAAGTAAAAGGGGAAAAAGTTGAAACACTGACAGATTTTATTTTCTTGAGCTCTGAAATCACTGCAGACAGTGATTGCTGCCATGAAATCATTAATAAAAGATACTTGCGCCCTGGAAAGAAAGCTATAACAAACCTAGAAAATGTATTAAAATGAAAGACATCACTTTTCCAATAAAGGTCCCTATAGTCCAAGCTATGATTTTTCCAATAGTCATGTAAGGATGTGAATATTGGACAATAACAAAGGCCGAATGCAGAATTGATGCTTTCACATTGTAGTGTGGAGAAAACGCTTGAGTCTCTAGCATTGCAAGGAGATCAAACCAGTCAGTCCTAAAGGAAACCAACCCTGAATATTCATTGGAAGGACTGATGCTGAAGCTAAAGCTCCCATACTTTGGCCACCTGATGACTCACTGGATAAGACCCTGATGCTGGAAAAGATTGAGGGCAGGAGGACAAGAGGCGACAGAGGATGAGATGGTTAGAGAGCATCACTGACTCAAAGGACATGAATTTGAGCAAACTCAGGGAGATTGTGAAGGACATGACTTCACAACTGACCAACAACAAGTCCTCATTGAAACTCAAGAAACTTTTTTATATTGACAAGGAAAGATACAAATGATTCTCTTTAAATATTAGTCTGTATTATTGGCTTTAAATTCTTCTGAGCTGAATAAATAACAGCCCTACTTATCAAATCACCTTATTTAAAACCCAGATGGGATAATGAAGTTTAAAAAAAAAAAAAGTCATGTCTATATTAAGAAAAAAATAATGAAAAATATTTAAATACTGAAATATTTAAACTAAATATTCCCAGAAGTTAAATGTAAGCTATCATATACCTTAAATTGTTGATGATGGGCAAAATATTATGATAGGATTAGTTTGGCTTTGATTGTGCTGTTTACTCAAGTGTAGTGGATAGTAGCAGAAAGTGCCTCAGTTGTTACAAGAAAGCTATTGCTGCTTCAAATCTCAGATGAAAAACAAATAGGTACATAAACATGCTACACGTAGATAATCATTTTAATTACAACAAAGTTATCCATCTCATATCACCTTTGTTCAAAACGCTAGTCAAAAAAATATGCTTACATGTTCCTTTTTATCAAACAACATTTAGCTATATAAATCAAAGCCTTATTCTCCTGGGCATATATTCCTTTATTGCACATCTCCAGATTACTGAGATGCTTCCCAGGTGGCTCAGTGGTAAAAGAATCCACCTAAATGCAGGAGATGCGAGTTTGATCCCTAGATGGCGAAGATCCAATGGAGAAGGAAATGGCAACCCACTCCTGTAATTTTGCCTGGGAAATCCAATGGAGAGAGGATCCTGGCAGACTACTGTCCACAGGGTTGTAAAACACCACCACAAAAAAAAAAAAAAAAAAAAAAAAAAAAACAAAAAAAAAACACCACCACAGACTACTGAGAGCAAGCAAACAGCCAAATTTACAGCAAGGGGCAAGTATTTGCCTTAAGGAGCCCAAGAACACATTCCTAATTGTTAATTTTGTTTTCATTTTTAGAAAAAGGGATAATTTTAAAATAGGATAATGAAAAATGTAAACATTATTTTTTTTCACATAGATGTGCATATTGTGGAACTGAAATAGAAAACAGAGTGACTTGTAGTAAAATATTTAATCTTTCATCAACGTTCTTAATAAAGAAAGGGGGTGAAAATTCAATGGAAAAAAGGAAAAATATAGTAGAAGGAAAAGATAAGGGCCTGGAAAGTGGAAGAGCATGAACGTTGTAGGCAAAAACTCTAAGGAGGTATCAGGTCAGTCTCCCTACTGTGTGAACTTGGCAACTTTCTCTGACAGAATGTGGTTGTGCTTGTTTTTAAGGGGTCAAAGTTCTGCTAGTGTTTTAGAATTGGTTATGGAGATGAAAACTTAAAAGATCTAGTCTGTTTTTCCATGATTAGTATATATAATAATCTCAAACATTTTATGAACATGTGTCTAATAATTATATTGCCACTTGCTTAAGCAAGAATATATGGGAATATTTATCCATAAAAGTCCTTCCATAAATACTAATGTCTAATATATGAATAATACACATGTATCGAAATTCTACAAATGTATTTGCAATAATATTTGGGAAAATATACAATTAAGTTATATACCATCTCATCCAATTTTATAAGGTTATGTATAACACCTAATTTTAGAAACTTATTTGTGAACATATCAGTGTTCAGTGTTTGTGGTCATTTATGAATACAAATGTATACCATTTAAAATATTTAAACCCTCATATCTTTCAGCTCTATTATTCTGAGTAATACAATTGTTTTCACATCTCACGACTATTTGAAGTCTCTTAAAAAAATATTCAATGAGCATTATTTTTAGTTCACAATCAGGAAACTATTTGGGTAGTTATGCAAAAATTTGTAATAAATCAACTGAATAGGCAGAAATCTATCTTCTCTTGTGAATCTTTAAGAACATTATGAAGTTCATTTACATCACTTATCACACTATATCAAAAAATGTGCTTGACTCATCATAACAAGTTGTCTATTAAAGTCTATCCCACATTCACTCTTGTGATTCTAGCATGATCCCTCAATAGAAACAGAGCCTCTTAACAGAACTACATATGTTTATGATTTATTATTTAATTGCAAGGTGATAGAAATTTCAGTTGCAGATATTTCTTTTAAAAATCCATCAGAAATACAATCATTTCTGTCTAGAAGAGGATGCTTTTCATTCAAATCTCTAACTTTGTGCAACAGTCTTCTAAACTTTCTATTTTAAATTACCAAGGATCCAAAATATTTTTTCAAATAAAATAACCCAGGAAAATATTACAAAATATAGAATAAATCAGAAATAAGCTAATCAAAGTCTGGAGAAGAGTAGGGTTTGAATGAGTACTAAATTGGTGATATAAAGAAACTATAATAAGCTGGACACGAATATTTATTTTTTAAAAGATTTTTAATGCATATGTAGTTGTGATTTTTGTATAATTTCAGAAATTCAATATATTAGAGGACGAAATAATCTATGCCTGGGTGAAACATCTACCAAATAATAACTGAATTCCTACAGCACCACTGCTATCTGGTGATATTAATAATATAGCCCAATATCAGGAAGACAACCAAAGTTTTACAAAATAGTTTCTCTTCTGTGAACACTAGAATTCTCAAGTAACAAAGGCATTGAGTATCAGTAAGGGAAATACAATTGCTAAGTGTTATTAAATATAAATGTATACTTGTCAATATCTAATTTGAAGGCCACCATGTATCACAGATTGTAAAGGTGTGTGTCTATATACGTTTGTAAACTTTTATTTTAGAAAAGTGATTCTATTTTACAAAAGTTCATATATCACTATAATTTAAAAATGTGTAATATTTGCCTACTAGAATGAGAGTCTACTTAGGCTAAATGCCACTAGGCTAAACTTCTTTGTGCTGTGAAAGTGTTGCACAAAATATGCCAGCAAATTAAGAAAACTCAGCAGTGGCCACAGGACTGGAAAAGATCAGTTTTCATTCCAATCCCAAAGAAAGGCAATGACAAAGAATGCTCAAACTACTGCACAATTGCGCTCATCTCATACGCTAGTAAAGTAATGATCAAAATTCTCCAAGTCAGGCTTCAGCAATACTTGAAATGTGAACTTCCAGATGTTCAAGTTGGTTTTAGAAAAGGCAGAGGAACCAGAGATCAAATTGCCAACATCCACTGGATCATTGAAAAAGCAAGAGAGTTCCAGAAAAACATCTATTTCTGCTTTACTGACTATGCCAAAGCCTTTGACTGTGTGAATCACAATAAACTGGGATGGGGAATACATGTAACTCTATGGCTGATTCATGTCAATGTATGACAAAACCCACTGAAATGTTGTGAAGTAATTAGCCTCCAACTAATAAAATAAAATTAAAAAAAAAAGAGATGGGAATACCAGACCACCTGACCTGTGTCTTGAGAAATCTGTATGCAGGTCAGGAAGCAACAGTTAGAACTGGACATGGAACAATACACTGATTCTAAATAGGAAAAGGAGTATGTCGAGGCTGTATATTGTCACCCTGCTTATTTAACTTATATGCAGAGTACATCATGAGAAACACTGGGCTGGAAGAAGCACAAGCTGGAATCAAAATTCCCAGGAGAAATATCAATAACCTCAGATATGCAGATGACACTACCCTTATGGCAGAAAGTGAAGAAGAACTAAAGAGCCTCTTGATGAAAATGAAAGAGGTGGGTGAAAAAGTTGGCTTAAAGCTCAACATTCAGAAAACTAAGATTATGTATCTAATCCCATCACTTCATGGCAAATAGATGGGGAAACAGTGAAAACAATGGCTGATTTTATCTTTTGGGGGCTTTTGGCACATCACTGCAGATGGTGAGTGCAGCCATGAAATTAAAAGACACTTACTCCTTGGAAGGAAAGTTATGATCAACCTAGACAGCATATTTAAAATCAGAGACATTACTTTGTCAACAAAGGTCCATCTGTGCATGGTTATGGTTTTTCCAGTAGTCATGTATGGATGTGAGAGTTGGACTATAAAGAAAGCTGAGTGTCAAAGAATTGATGCTTTTGAACTTTGGTGTTGGAGAAGACTCTTGAGAGTCCCTTGGTCTCCAAAGAGATCCAACCAGTCCATTATAAAGGAGATCAGTCCTGGGTGTTCATTGGAAGGACTGATGTTGAAGCTGAAACTCCAATATTTTGGTCAACTGATGCAAAGAGCTGACTCATTTGAAAAGACCCCGATGCTGGGAAAGATTGAAGGCAGGAGGAGAAGGGGACGACAGAGGATAAGATGATTAGATGGCATCACCGACTCAAATGACATGAATTTGTGTAAACTCCGGGAGTTGGTGATGGACAGGGAAGCCTGGCGTGCTGCAGTTCATGGGGTCACAAAGAGTGGGATACCCCTGAGCGACTGAACTGAACTGAAGCTTCTTGTTTGTATTTATCAAGTAGAGGCATCTGAGGTCATCTGTGTTCTATACTTGCACTGCATTTGCATCATTATTGTATGACAATGGTAATTCTTTTTAAAAATACCTAAGACAAGATATTTTAACTTTTGACTGGTCTTTGATCAATAACCTTGACTCACAGTTTTCCATTCTGGCTAATAAGCCTTAAGGATATGATTAAAAATTAAGGAATTGCGGTACTGCATTTGTCTGAAGTAGAAACACAAACTGAGTTATTTGGACAATAATCTAATGTCTACATAAACTTAAAATAGTTAATTTGAAAAAAATTCAGCTATAATAATTGATTGATTCAACTAAATGTGATACTATGAAGCTCAATTTTAAGTAAGTTCAATTCTACCTTTGTGGTTCAAGATAATGTTAGTGATTTAGTTGTTTATTGTTGAGACATTTCATTCTTCTAATATTTATTCTAGCATTATGTATAAGAATTTCAGAACAGAGACTAAAATTGAAGTCTCTTATTTTAACTTGGATTGTCCAAGCAAATAAAAATTACTACATGTCTCTAGATCAAACCTGTCAAATTTCAAATACAAATGAAATAAAATACAACAATCTTTGATGACAAAGATCATAAGCCATCTATAATTTTAATTTTTTTAAACTGATTATATAATCTACAACATAAAATGCAATTATCAAAGGATAAATCTAGGTTTTAAATTAGATCAGTAAAGTGTGTGTCTGCATTTGTCAGGCTGTAACTGAATTGTTAATGACAGGTGATTTATAGATGGAATATTTCTCCTACAAATAAGATGTACATAAGGAAAAAAAGTTTCATTTAACTGATGTAGTTTATTGTTTCCTCAAGGCATGTTATTCTACAGCCTTAATACAGTTAATAAAGCTGAGAAATGGATAATTGAAATATGTCTAAAAGAAATAAAAATATCCATGTACACAGTCATTATTAATACAGTTAAATGATATTTCAAAAATGTAGACAATACTGACCAATATTCTGAAACAACCTAAATGGGAAAATAATTTGAAAAAGAATAGATAGATATATGTACATGTATAACAGCATTACTCAGCTGTACACCTGAAACAAACACATTGTTGCTCCAATATAAAATCAATTTTTAAAGAAAATATGGACAAAAATAAACTTATATTTATCACTGTAGTTAAAAGTCTGGGCTGTGAAGTAAAAAATACCTGAAGGTGATTCCTGACACAGTTGTTTACTATCTGTATAACCCTGTGCTCAGTTGCTCAGTCATTTCTGACTCTGTGAGACCCCACGGACTGTAGCCCAGGTTCCTCTGTCTATGGGATTTTCCAAGAATACTGGAGTGGATTGCCATTCGGGGAAAGTCTCAATTTTCATATTTAACACAGGGATAGAATACACATATATAATTATGATTATCACGTGTGCAAATTATATACACAGTGCAAAAATATAGAGAGATTAGCAAGTGTACAAAAATAATAGTAGATGTGTGCTTGTAATCATCACTTTCTATTAAATGACCACTGATTTTTCAGTTATTGTAAACATTTTAGTTTTGAGAATCAGCTTTCAAGTAAACCTTTTCTAGACGAAGAGCTAAGAAAATTTGATCAATAAATAAAATGCTGTTGTTTGTTCTAAGTGAAAACTCTTCAAACTTTGAAAGAAAAAAGATATATAACATATAATAAATTGTGATTCAACCAAGTATAACCAGAGCAAAATATGACTAACGTTTTTGGTTTTTAGACTATTTCCTTACATTTAACCAAAAGTCATTAATTTATGTTTTGAAAAACAGTGTGACCTTTGAAGGTGTGTTTGCTAAGCAAAAGTTTACAACTCTACTCCATTAATCTATTAAAAGCCTAATATGTTAGACATTTTTAGCAGGAGAGCAAACACCTTTAAAATAAACAGGGGAAATATTTAATCTCCTATAAATAAGCAAAACATAAGTTTAATAAATTGGATCACTCATAATGTTTATGGAACATTAAAATTTTAATATATTTTTGGTCCAAGGTAACAGGGACATGCTGTTAAAGTCAAGATGACTACAAAACTGTTTTTGTAGTATTTCTTCAAAAAGAATTTTTAGATTCAAGACCAATCTATATTGTGACACAGAAGAGTATTATAGTAAAATTTCAGTCAACTTAAGTTGCAGTATAAAAACTTCATGTAAAAGATATATCTAATATTCAAGTTGGTAAATTATTTAAAATATGTAACATTGTCTTATAAAACATAAGACTTTTCATAAAATTTGTCAATAAATTAACATAGTTCGCTCAAAAAGAGCCACCATTTTTGCTATTTAATACACTCTCATTGCCAAAATTAGTGCCAATACTATGGAACATTTCAGGCTTTTTATCATTACACATCTAACTTCTCATTATTAATGTAAACCCTTTTCCTATGGTAAAATATATAATATTGTATGATACAATGAAAAGCATACCTACCAGAGAGACCTAAATTCTATTCCAGACTGTCACTGACTAGCTTTTGTGACATTCTGCAAGTAACTTTGAACAAAATGTGACCTTCTGGGAAAAAAGCAAATCTTAAGTAAGTGTAATTCATCACATGTAAACAGTATCTGTGTTTTATTAAGTTACTTATGAAAAAGTGCAACTTATGCACAGAGTCAAAAATTCTACAGGATGACCTTCCTAAGCAAAAACAAACAAACAAACAAAAAATGAAAACAACTAGAGATTCAAGGATACTCCATAATGTCTATGAGCATGCTTTTCACAAAAATGTCCCTATTTGTCTAGTTGGAGGCATTAATAATGAGAACAGAAGGAAAATCCTAACAGCAAACAAGTTAAGAATATTTTCATCAAAACATTGCTGGTTATGAGTTACCTCAGCATACCATTAATTCCCTCAAGCTTGAGTATCTGTCTCATCACCTTTGCATTATTGTCTGCAGAGAAATGTTAATCCAGAGTCTATATCTAGGAAAAATCTATTTTCTCTTTCTTCCTTTATTAAAAAATTTAGATCATTGCATAATTCCCAGGATAAGTTACTTATAACCAGTGTCCCAATCTATTTAGCATAGTAAAAAGCTCACGGAATTTGAAGTTAACTCCTAATGTGGTGTGGCTTTAGGCAAGCTATTTAGCTAATTCTGGGCTATGTTGATTCTTCATTTGAAAAGAAAAAAGAAAGACAAGGAGGATAAAAATGTCTGTGCCACTTAGCTCACAGGGTTGTTTGGAGTGTTAGATAACTATATGTGAAGTCTTTTGTCAGGAGAAATTCATCAACAAATATCAATTTTATGTAAAGGAACAGTATTTTTAAGGAAACATTACAATAAGGGTAGTGTTTGTCTTTTATATTCAGTAGCACTTTGGCAGAATATGTGTCATCATTTACACTTTTAAGTCTACTAATTATCTCATGAGATTCATTAAAGTAACTAAACAGGGTTTGCTTCTCTGACAACAAAATATATTTTTGTAATACCTTCTAATAATCTAGTCCTTCCAAGGGAAAACAAAATGTGATTTCCCAGTGGGTAAAACTATTCACCCCACGGGATTAACTACTATTACAAAAATTTATCTTAAAGAAATGCTTGAATGTAATTCAAATAAAATGAGAAACCTGAAACCTCTCAAAGTTCCAGGTTGCAAGCATTGCCAGGACTTAGAGCAATACACCTCAGTTTATGACTTAACATTCAATATCTAAGCCAACCCATTGCAGCAATAGATTTTCCTTTTTTCCTTCCAAATACTCTCCCTCCAGATCTATTCTCACAAATAGTTTTATCTTTACAGAGAAAGAAAACTCCTAGGAACTTGGCTCTTGCGTATTTTAAATTGGAAACAAATACTCATGTCTTTTTGTAAAAAGTCTTATTGGATTTATCCATCCCAAGTACTCTTTTCTTGTTCAATATGATCACATCCTTATTTCCCAGCTCACAGAGACAATTGTGTCATTGCATACTTATGTTATATGTTTGAAATGACTAAAACTAGTGATATCCTAATTGCGCCAAATAAAATTCACTGAGTGCTCACTACAACTTTCTAATACAAATTCAAGACTCCTAAAAGATTAAACATAATAAACAATTGTTCCTTTGATATAGAGCCTTAATCATATTTGAACCCTCAATTACATTACATACACTGGTTGATGGAATAAATATTTTTCCAGGAATCATGAGAATAAGAATCTAGTGTAGTCTTTGACATTCGACAGGTATGTGAACTTAAGGGGGGAAAAACCTTATCTAAGTGGCTTTCCTCATATGTCAAAATGGTTAGTACCTATTTCACAGGACTGTTGTGAGATTCAGATGAGATAAAATTTGTAAAAGCCTAAAGTGCAAAGAAAACAATCTAAATGATAATGTAATCAGTCACATACTTAGAAATCTGGTGTTAGTGCCTGTCATATTTACCAAGAGGTGCCATTTCAGGTAATTTCTATAGATTTAATGCAAAGACTCATGATGAGTCTACTTTGGGATTTTTTCTTTTTTTTTTCGTACAATATTAGTTTTTTCCATAAATGCACTTGTTTCAATTACTAGAAAAGGTTGTTCTAAAGTGACTTAGGTGCTACATTAGTGTATGATATAAATAAGATAGAAAATGTAATAACTTTATCAAAAGAAATATTAAACATTATATCTCAGAATGCCTTCCATTTCTTTGAAAGATGATGCTTCCTTGAGTTGTCAATCTCTATCCTGGAATCTAATATTAACTTGAAATTCTAATTTTTTTCCAGTGAATAAATCAACCCATTTTCTTAGGAATGCTATTACTAACTTTGCAATTCTGTATTATAGCAATTACAAGCACTTCAGCATTTAATGTATATTATATGACACTATCTACTGGCTGATTGTGTTTAATCATCACTGACATTTTTTTCCCATTTATTTTTATTAGTTGGAGGCTAATTACTTTACAATATTGTAGTGATTTTTGTCATACATTGACATGAATCAGCCCTGGATTTACATATATTCCCCATCCCGATCTCCCCTCCCACCTCCCTCTCCACCCAATTCCTCTAGGGCTTCCCAGTGCACCAGCCCTGAGCACTTGTCTCATGCATCCAGCCTGGGCTGGTGATCTGTTTCACCATAGATAATATACATGTTTCGATGCTGTTCTCTCGAAACATCCCACCCTCACCTTCTCCCACAGAGTCCAAAAGTCTGTTCTGTACATCTGTGTCTCTTTTTCTGTTTTGCATATAGGGTTATTGTTACCATCTTTCTAAATTCCATATATATGCGTTAGTATACTGTACTGGTCTTTATCTTTCTGGCTTACTTCACTCTGTATAATGGGCTCCAGTTTCATCCATCTCATTAGAACTGATTCAAATGAACTCTTTTTAATGGCTGAGTAATATTCCATGGTGTATATGTACCACAGCTTCCTTATCCATTCATCTGCTGATGGACATCTAGGTTGCTTCCATGTCCTGGCTATTATAAACAGTGCTGCGATGAACATTGGGGTGCACGTGTCTCTTTCAGATCTGGTTTCTTCGGTGTGTATGCCCAGAAGTGGGATTGCTGGGTCATATGGCAATTCTACTTCCAGTTTTTTTAAGAAATCTCCACACTGTTCTCCATAGCGGCTGTACTAGATTGCATTTCCACCAACAGTGTAAGAGGGTTCCCTTTTCTCCACACCCTCTCCAGCATTTATTGCTTGTAGACTTTTGGATAGCAGTCATCCTGACTGGCATGTAATGGTACCTCATTGTGGTTTTGATTTGCACTTCTCTGATAATGAGTGATGTTGAGCATCATTTCATGTGTTTGTTAGCCATCTGTATGTGCTCTTTGGAGAAATGTCTGTTTAGTTCTTTGGCCCATTTTTTGATTGGGTCATTTATTTTTCTGGAATTGAGTTGCAGGAGTTGCTTGTATATTTTTAAGATTAATCCTTTGTCTGTTGCTTCCTTTGCTATTATTTTCTCCCATTCTGAAGGCTGTCTTTTCACCATGCTTATAGTTTCCTTTGTTGTGCAAAAGCTTTTAAGTTTAATTAGATCCCATTTGTTTATTTTTGCTTTTATTTCCAATATTCTGGGAGGTGGGTCATAGAAGATCTTGCTGTGATTTATGTCAGAGAGTGTTTTGCCTATGTTCTCCTCTAGGAGTTTTATAGTTTTTGGTCTTACATTTAGAACCTTTTTCCATTTTGAGTTTCTTTTTGTGTATGGCATTAGAAAGTGTTCTAGTTTCATTCTTTTATAAGTGGTTGACCAGTTTTCCCAGCACCACTTGTTAAAGAGGTTGTCTTTTTTCCATTGTATATCCTTACCTCCTTTGTCAAAGATAAGCTGTTCATAGGTTCATGGATTTATCTCTGGGCTTTCTATTCTGTTCCATTGATCTATATTTCTGCACTGACACTTATTTTAAATCTTTACTGAAATTATATGACTTATGATTAAAATGCTCTGCAGTGAAACAACATTTTCCTCTAACTTAAAAAATCTCATTCTATTAAGATGTATCCATATTCCCTCTGAAACAGGAAAAAGGAGAACTGTTCTAAAGTTATACAGCTGGATTTGATTACTCTAATTCACAAAATTTTGTTTCATATTTTTAGCGTTTCTCATATTTGTTAGATTAGTCCAAAAAATTATCTCATATTTTTATTCTGGTTGTTATGATCCTGAAGTAGTTTGGTATTTTCAGTCGGTTCAGTTCATTCGCTCAGTCCTATCCGACTATTTACGACCCCGTGAAGCACAGCACGCTAGGCCTCCCTGTCCATCACTAACTCCCAGAATCTACCCAAACCCATGTTCATCGAGTCGGTGATGCCATCCAGCCATCTCATCCTCTGTCATCCCCTTCTCCTCCAGCCCTCAATCTTTCCCAGCATCAGGGTCTTTTCAAATGAGTCAGCTCTTCGCATCAGGTGGCCGAAGTATTGGAGTTTCAGCTTCAACATCAGTCCCTCCAATGAATACCCAGGACTGATCTCCTTTAGGATGGACTGGTTGGATCTCCTTGCAATCCAAGGGACTCTCAAGAGTCTTCCCCAACACCACAGTTCAAAAGCATCAGTTCTTTGCTGCTCAGCTTTCTTTATAGTCCAACTCTCACATCCATACATGACCACTGGAAAAACCATAGCCTTGACTAGAAGGACCTTTGTTGGCAAAGTAATGTCTCTGGTTTTTAATATGCTGTCTAGATTGGTCATAACTTTCCTTCCAAGGAGCAAGTGTCTTTTAATTTCATGGCTGCACTCACCAACTGCAGTGATTTTGGAGCCCAGAAAAATAAAGTCAGCCATTGTTTCCACTGTTTCCCCATCTATTTGCCATGAAGTTTGGTGTTTTACATGAGTCAATTTTTTATAATTTTTTTAGTTTTAGGGCCATTGTAAATTAACTCAATTTTTTCCTCATTCTGTCTTAAGTCTTGACCAGCATATTTTCATAGAAGTACAGTAATATCTCTAGTTTCTATAGTTTCCATCTCTAGTCTTTGAAAATAGAATTTGAAGAAGTCTGTTATTTTTCATGTTTTATTTTTTTGTCCTGCTTTTTGTATTTCTTTTCTTCTTTATGTACTTCAGAGTTTCCTCCTTAAGTATATATATATATATATTGCTTGCTATACATGCTTCCTCAGGCACATGGAAGCAGTCTATGCTTAACATTATTAAGTAAGAGTAATGAAATCCAAGCCATTTTGCCAGACACCCAAGTTCATTTAGCACTTACAAAAAGCATTTTAGTACAGTTGGCCCTTTAGTTCACTGGGATCATTAAGTTGCACCAAACAAGCTTTGCTGTTGCTATTAAAGTATCAGAGCTTAGCAAAGTCTAATACAGTTTCATTGGGAAGGCAGTAGCTGCTGAATCCCAATGCCACAATTAAGACATGAAGTAACAATTTTTTTCAGTTGCTTCCCTCACCCTGCCAGAACCACAATTGTGCCTAACAAACACAGTCTAAACACGCACAACTTGACTTATCTCAATAACTGTTTTCAACATTGTTTAATTTGACACAGGTTACATACCAATATGAACTGCACACAAAGAAACGGAACTATGAAAATTTCTTAAATGGATTATGAATGAAAAGTTCTCTTGGATTAAATGGCTATTCTGCTGCAATCTATCATAAAAATCTAGGTATGAATAAAGTAGCACCATGGACTTTGAGTGGAATTTTATGGGATAGCAAATATAAAATAACCTTTACTAAGTCTCTTTTGTTGCTGTTGTTGTTGTTACCTTGAAAAATGTCAGACACAAAAAGAAACTAAAAATAACGTTTTTGACTTATGTAAATGAAAATTTAATTAATCATTGTACCCTCTATGCAAGCATACGTGCTAAGTCGCTTCAGTTGTGCCTGACTTTACAATTCCATGGACTGTAGCCCACCAGGCTCATCTGTCCATGGAATTCTCCAGGCAAGAGTACTGCAGCAGGTTGTCATGCCCTCCTCCAGAGGATCTTCCCAACCCAGAATAGAACTCACATCTCTAGCATGCAGGTTCTTTACCACTAGCGTCACCTCAGAAGCCCCATTTTATTCTGATATTTGAATAATTAACTCTTATGTTCATTTTCAATATGTCACAAATGAATATCTTCAAGGATCTACACCATATTAAATTCATAATTTGGGGATTTTTTTTGTAGTAATTTAGCACTTTATTTAGTCTGTACAGTTAGGTTTAATTTTAACACTGTTCCACGGAAGATGGCACATCAGACACACAGGAAATAAATCCTCTGAAATGAAAATTCTACTCATTACACATCAATTTCAGGAAGACATAAAGGGCACAAGCATTCTGCACTGGACTTGGGAATAATACTTGCAGTTTCTAGGAAGTGAAGACGGGGGAAACATGCATTGGACGATTTACTTTCTGCTTTTCTTTTAACACCAGAACAAAACGCCCCACTTACGTTCATAGTTCCTCTGGAAATGTGCAAATAGGAAAAGCCTTGAAAGTAAGGACTGGAGTGGATCTTTTTGAAAAAGTTTTAAAAATATTAGCAAGCTACTGACACTGTGTGGTCAATGGTTTTCTTTTTGAAAAAGTACAACTGTATGTATGTAGTCCTTATAAATAGATTTGACAATGTAATGAGCAAGCAACTTTATTCTGAACTATAGTTTCAACTGATCTAGCTACATCAAAGATTAAGATCAATTTTAATATCCAGGTATAATAAGCATATATCATTTTTAATTTTTATATATCCCATCCTTTGTAAAATAGCTAAATGGAACCTTTTAAATAAATCTGTAAACATTCGCTTACTTCACTTTTTTCATGCTTGTTTACCAGACTAAAAATTAACCCTTCTTTTCCAATGTGGTTTGAGAGGCAACACCATCCTACATTCCTAGGTAACTTGTTAGAAACGCAGAATTTCAGGCCCCAGCTACAATCTACAGAATCAGAATCTGCATTTTAACAGGGTTCCCAGATGAAAGGGGTGTGCATTAAAATTTGAAAAGTACAGGAATAAGACTTAACTTCCTAGAAACTAGAGTTTAAATCAACAGCAGTGATGGTGACTGATCAGAAGCTCTATTTCTTTCTCAAGTGCTTAGCTTCTATTATAGCTGCACTGTTTTATATATATATAGCATTGGCCTTATATTCCCATGGGCTTCCCAGGTGACTCAGCTGGTAAAGAATCTGCCCGCAATGCAGGAGACCTGGGTTAGATCCCTGGCTTGGGAAGATCCCCTGGAGAAGGGAACAGCTACCCACTCTGGTCCAACTCTGGTATTCTGGCCTGGAGAATTCCATGGACTATATAGTACATGGGGTCACAAAGAGTCAGACACGACTGAGTGGCTTTCACTTTATATTCCCATAACTGTTTACTGTTACATACAATTTGAAGGCATTTAGAAGCCACGTGATATTTAATGTATTCTAACTCCCTTCCTCAAATAATCCTTCTTTGCACTCATTCACTTTATAAAATGGAAAGCATGTATCTTAACTGTTTTATCTCATGAATGTTAAAACTAAGTTCATGGGCTAAGAAAAGCTGCAGGACAAGGGATGATGTAAGAAATGTGGAGCCTGACTGAAGGCTAAAACTTCGGTCTTAAACTGAGTGATTTTTTTCCTGGTGTAAGCAGAAAGAACAATGGAAATTCTGCCTGATGACCATAAAGCAAGCTTTCTGTTAAAGTTTTATCCTATTTGTGTGTTTTTGCATGGGTTTATTACCCATTCTTAAGTCTCTTTAAAAAAAAATTCATGTATTCCCACATTTCTTTTGAAGATTCTTGATCCTAGTAAAACTAGCAAGCAAGTATCAAATGACAGTTAAGGTATTACAAATACCAAATATGAGAAGTGAGAGAGAAGCCAGCCTAGGCATTTTCAAAAAGGTTGCATATTTCACACTACACTGAAAACCAGGTCCTATCACCTAACACTCTGAGAGTGTTCTTCTCTATTTGATTTCCTTTCCCCCTTTCTTCCCCTCTGCCACAAAGTAAAATAAAGCAATGTAAGGTTATTCAGGGGAGAAAAGTTTTGTTTAGCACATTATGCCTGACCCATACTCCTGAAACCATGTACAACCCCTTGTGTCCTTGTCTTTTGAAGTAAAATGCTGTCTCAAGAGTTAATGAGTATGAAATGTGAAGATATAGAAACAAAGAATATCTGTTGGGCTAAGGAACTGGTAACAATTTAGACTATAATTCTGCCATGTAACAGAATCACCAAACTCCCATTTCCCTGCAAGATATAGATAAAGGCCTGACACATATTTCTAGGTTGTTTTTACAGGAAGCAGACACTCCTACCACCACCACCCAGATGAAAACTGCTGATCACAAGCACATAGACCCCAAACTGGCTGAAACCAGAAAGCTGATGATGCTTGAAACCTTACCTTGATGCCAATCAATCCAAGAACTGTCCACCAGTTGATCATGCCCTGCTCCTCGAACACTATAAAACTCCTCCCTACTCCCTCCAGGGTGAGTCACAGGATCTTCAGGGCTTTAGCCCCCTGTGGCCTCCTTTGCAGGGCAAAGCATATAATAAAAGCTACTCTTTTCTAATTCACTGAAAACTCTGTCACTATGTTTCTATTTGGCACTGGTGAACAGAGGCCAAGTTTCTACAAAACTCCCTTACACACAACTCTGACATGAACTGCAAGATCATGCAACAGACCAAAGTTTAGAAA
This sequence comes from Muntiacus reevesi, assembly GCF_963930625.1. NCBI lineage: Eukaryota > Metazoa > Chordata > Mammalia > Artiodactyla > Cervidae > Muntiacus > Muntiacus reevesi. The sequence goes on along the minus strand of NC_089271.1, from coordinate 80,771,809 downwards.
ATTCACTTACAAATTTTCCCAAATTATATTTAAACATTCAGGAAAATGTACATTTAAGTCCTTAAGTAAATATTAATTTATAAAACCAAAACCATTCTTTGGGATATGTATATGTCTTGCTATCTTAAGTAAATGGACTTTTCAAGTAATTTTAAAAGACTTAAAATATTTATACACTTTAATGCATAGGTGCTTTATTCACTTTGCCTTCATGTCAATACTACATTTTGCATGTTTTATAACATAATATGCACAACAGAGGTGTTTTTAATAATCTAAGTTCAAAAAAATGTGTAAAAAATATACCATTTTCTGTCTAAGTCAGATTGGGAAATTGTCCAGCTTAATAAAGCCAAAGAAATAAACAAATCCTGGATATTTTTAACTTTCTGATAAGGTACAAAACTATTACGGCATTTGAGCAAAGGAGGGAACAGGCAAGGTTGCAGGGTAAACTAAAGAATATTATCACGTAATACCTCATATGAGGTCCTGTTACACTCATTTTACATTTCTGAGCCTTAGTTTTCTTGTCTATGAAATTAAGGAGTTGGATTAAATTATCTTTCTGGCCCCTTCCACTTTCAGAGTTTATGAAACCTGGGCCACTCTTGGCATACTGTAATGTAACACCTGACACTCAGTATTTGTTAAATTTAGCATGACTATATGTTACATTTTTGTTGGTGGTGCTTACTGTGCCCAATCAGACTATAAGCTTCTCAAAGCAGATACTGCCTTAAACTTCTTTAAGAACTCCCTTTTTTAACCTAGCCCAACCACTGCATTTCAAATTTGCAGTGCTGAACAAGCAGTAGGTTTTTAGATATTGAGGGCTAATGAATCCAGGTATTGAAACTGGAAATACCTGTAGAACCACATGATAAGGACAGAATATATGGTAGAGCTTTCTGTAAAACATATACATTTTTTTCCATTGGAAAGGGCCTTGAAATAATGTAAAATTTCTCCAAGTTATTTTTGGGAAAACTGTATTCCAGGGATATGAAGTTATTTGCCCAAGACACTCTCTGGATACCAACAAAATATCAATCATAAAATATATTGTGTTCACACAATTTAAATAAGCCTTTTGCCCTCATTTCCTATACCAAAAATCACAAGATGAAGGAGTGCATAATCCTGAAGGCAACAGAAAATGGTGTGCACATCAGGAGCTTAACGTCCTTCAGTTAAAATGATATAAACCTACACACAATTGATTCCTAAAGATATTTTGCTTCAAAGATGGCATATCAGAACAAAGTCAGTATTTACAAATCACTGTCAAACAGTCTCTAAAGCAAATCATATATAAAATATAAATGTCTTTCAAGAAAAATGAATTAGGCAATAACACTAAATATGTGCCACATTAGGTAAGCTTAAACTTTATGGAGTGTCATTCTGATGAGTCATAATTTGAATTATTCTTATAAATAAAATAGAGAAAGTATATGAGCATATATGAGCATGTACTGTTAAATTTCAATAGTCTTACTATTTTACATAGTTTTTACAGGGCTACTGCACAAAGACTTAAAAGAGGAGGAGAATATGACACAAGTAGACAGTTAATTGACAGACTTATTTAGATATATTCAAATGTACTTTGGAATTTTTATTTTTTAATCCAAGAAGCATTATTTTTTTTTTCTCATTTATTTTTATTAGTTGGAGGCTAACTACTTTACAATATTGTAGTGGTTTTTGTCATACACTGACATGAATCAGCATTCTTTTTTGTTTCTTTTTTTTTTTTAAACATTCAGAACTTTGAGGAAATATACTCAAAAAAATGAGTGGCAAGGTGGGTGTTGGTAAAAGCCCTCGCTTGGAAACCAAAAGCCCTATATAAACTTCCCCTCTTGCTACCTGGGAAGCCTTAGATAGGATTTCATTTGTCTGACCTTCAGTTTCCCCGTTGAAAAAATAGGTACAACCATGTTTTTTCTACTTAAAAGATTTTTATGGGATTAAAATGACATACTTTAAAAAATTATATAAAATACTGTATAAATTAAATTAGGGGAATGAATTGAAACAAAACAGTACCTGAAATTTTAATGTTTTGTTTACATTTCATATGATGACAATAAATGAATTATAAAAATCAGTAATATCTTGATTTGCATTCTAATCAATTGAAAATTTTAAAAGAAATAAATTTTCATCTAGTTTAATTCAAATTCATCAGGAAATCAGTTTTATTATTGTGCTAGAAGATAGGTTATATTAATAAAATAATTTTTAGAGAAAAGAGAAAAATCCTCTCCCAGATTTTATTCTCTTCTTTCCTCTTTCCTCTTTTTGGAGGAAGAAAATTTGGGAGTAGTTTTTTCAAACGTATGTATTCAAGATGAGCAGATTAGGTGGAAAAAAAAACATCCTTTCAGATCTGGGCTGAAAATGACAACTATAGTTATCCTCATTTTAAGTTTCAAAATTTATTATACTGATTTGACGCTTAACACATTAAAGACAATTAAAAGGGTGATTTAAATCCTTGATCAGTTGAGGGTGTTTAAACTGCAAAAGATAATAGAAACATTTATGATTTCTGGCAAGTCACTCTTTTAATTCAAAAACCGTATTTGAAAAAAGACTCCTTATTCAATTTATTTTCACCGTTTGATAACGAGAATGCAGTCTTTCTACAGATATAACCAAATCTCAAGACACTTTTCACTCTAAAATAGCTTTCTCCATGTAATAAACCTGTGCTTTACAATTAATGTTGTATAGAGCATAAATCTTGAGGGACCTTGGCATACAGGTCATTTGATATTTTTTTCTTAACAAAAGATGACTACATTTCAAAATGAACTTCTATTGAAAAATAACACCTTTTCAAAAAGCATTAGATTAACTTAAACAATGCAAGCCAGTCTGGAATATCAAGACATCTTCATTCTAGATACTGAATGATCAATAAAATCTTCCAATATTAGAACCCTGCTCAGACAATGACATATAATTTGAAATGTTATAAAGTCAATCTAATTAAATGTACTTATAAATTCTATTTTTCCCAAAGGTAAAATTTACATATGCCATTGATGGAAGAATGTGCTATCTATTTTTATGGTATACTCTTTCTTAAATCCCCAATTCCCAATGATGCTGAGCCAACGTCAATACATGGAGAAGTATGGACAGTTTGAGAACTGCCCATTTCCCATACACACACAAATATCTTTTTACCAACAAAGCTTAAAAAGCAAGGGTTCCTTTGCCTCTGAAGAGGCAAACCTGATATTGGGGAAAACCTGTCTTAGGAAGATGGCCTCTCAAAATACTTAAATTTGAGCCACTATGACAATTCCACAAAGCAAAAAGGAGGAGGAATAAAACAGAAAGAAACTTTCACTGAAAATATAAATAGAATGACCCATGGGAAGAGGACACACCAGAAAGAATGGGATGCAGAGAAACAGTTTCAGAGTGTGTGATGAGAAATTCAGAAAAGTTGGAATTACTCCCCAAAGTACAATGTTTAAATCCCTTGTTGTAACCAAAGGAAAACAGACATTTGCAGGCATAATAAATATATATATATATATAAGAAATACAAGGAATTCTACTATAAATCTTGTCTGAAATAAAACAGCAAAAGACACACACAGACAGCAAAAAATCTGGGTGAGGAAATTTGACAAATCTATAAGTTTAAAGTAGAAGTTCCTTGGTTCCTTAAAAAAAAAAATATATCTTTGAGGTCAATGAAGGGAAAGAGAGTCCAAGGTGGCTAGTGGGAAGGAAGAAGTAAAATGGGGATAAGAGGAAAAATTACCAAGATAGGTAATGAAGGGAAAAAGCAGCAAGGGAAGACTGATAGAAGGAAAAAGCATAGAGATAGAGGTGTTAGCTAGTGCCTAAGGGGAGGCAAAAGCCAAGATTAAGGGATTCTAATGGTTGATAGAGAAACAGCTGAAGCTGGTAAGGGACAGGGAGATGATGCAAGGAGGTGTGTGCAGTGGGCTTTATAAATGTGCTTGCAAGTTGCTGAAGGAGTTTGCTCTGATGGTAGAAGACAGGGAATTTGGAAGGCTTGGTGGGGAAGGTAAGATGACCCTAAAGATAAAACTATAGAGATGATTAGGACGAAAGAGAGATTCTCTTTCAGCAAATAGCATTCATTTATTTCTTAGTTCTTTTTTTTTTATTTTTATTAGTTGGAAGCTAATTACAATTTACCTTGTCTGGTGCGTGTGTTTAGGCCCTCTTCAAAATTTGTCCTCTTTTCTCAATGTGACAGTATCTTCTTAACTTATTTACCTTCACTCTCTATTCCAATAACTTAGTTTACTCAAATACACATTTAAAGACATCTAGAAACAAGAAAAATATTTCTATTGTGTGCCACCTACTGCCCATTTTTTTTACCTTGTTTTGTTGTTGTTAACATACCTACTTTAAAAATCTTCAAAGTGGCCTATGCCTACAAAATACACACACAACTGCTAATTCCACAGTGGGACATCAGCCCCACCACCACCACCTTACTTAGTCTGTATCAGGCTCTTTCAGGTCCACTTCTTGGCTAGTCACTGCTTAGGAATGCCTATTTTTCAAAGCCAGAGAGACATCTTCTTTATGAATCTCTTCTCGACCTCTTAGCAAAAATTAATTCCTCCCTCCATTATGTTCAATTAGAGCATTAATCACATTGTATTATAAATTTGTCAGTCTCCCGGCTCACAGAGGCCCCAGATACCTTTCCACATGTTCTTTTGTATTCCTGGAGCCTACCAAACTGTCTGGCACAGTAGGTTTGCAGATTCTTTGGTGAATAAGTAAACATATTACACCTCCTTTAAAATATGTGAAACAAGATTATTGGAGGAAATTATATTTCAAAATTTCATCCCCTGAATAATTCCCCTTCCCACTAATAGAAAATGTGGCAGCCATACATATTTTGTCAATTTAGTTTAAAGCCAGTGGCTTCTATAAACTCTCCTTGTCTGGGAACCTCCCTTCTCTTCCCCAAGAACCTTATAAATCCTGGCTAAAGGCTGTTATGGACGGCTTGCACAGAGAAAAGGAGAATTTTCTGCTTTCTAAATCCCTTACCAGATTTCTCCCTGCCACCAGCAGTCTGAAAGCTCTCTATCAGGAATTTCTATCTTGCAAAGAACATGAAGTTTTTAATACCAAGAGAAGAAACAACGTGTAAACTCAATTCCTTCTGCCAGGACTCCCAGCTGGCAAAACCCAACACTGCTTGGACATCCATCAGAATTGCATTCAGGTGATTTTTTTTAAGTGGAGTGGGGGCTCCTTTCAACCCTAAGCAAATTATTGAACTCTAGAAAATGAATTCACTTTTATGCTTGGTCTGAGTTTTCTTTCTATTCCTGTATTTCAAACGCATAGGAACTTTTTTTGCTGCTTTTGCTGATATACAAAACCCTAGGTTTACAAAACGGAAGAATTCTCTGCTTCTGCTCCCTTTTCCCCAAAATCCCCTACCTGGCTCCAAACCAAAATGCAGTCAGTAGATAAGCATTTTATTGCGATCCCCTCTGACGGTAATTTCTTTGGAAAGGAAGCTCAGTTCCGAGGCCCAGATGCTTCCACACACCCTGCCTCCGCCCCTCCTTCTTGCCCTGTAAAGCCTTCTCCAACGGCGCGCTGCGGTCCTTCTCCCAGAGCTAAAGAAAGAATTGTCTGCAATCGGGGAAAATGGATTAGTCTCCAGTTCCGGGAAGCAGGGGTTTGCTCCGTGAAAGAAGAGCAAACTCAGAAAGGAAGGCGCAGCGGGCTTCTGTCTTGTAAACCCCCATTCCTGAACGTTCCCAATTTGGCGCTCCGGCCTCTGGAAGTGACTGCGCAGCCTTATAATAAAGAGGACGGTGGCCTCTTCCCTGCGGCAGCAGCCCTCAGAGCCTTTCCGCAACTTCCAATCTCCAGTCCCTTCTTTCACTGAAAGGGGACCCTCCACACAGTGCAAGCCGCCTCCGATCGCCCTCCTTCCCCACCGCTCCATTTCACTGGGAATGAGACCCTCTTCGCCTTCTAGGGGGCTTGTTCTGTTGAAGGCAAAGAGCCACAAGATTTTAAGGATGCCAGTCTTCATATCACCCGGGGAGGACAGATGACAGTGGAAATTTAATACTGGTAACTGTTAGTATTTCATCTTTAAAACTTGCCCTCCAGAACGACGCTAAATAAGTGGATTCACGGTGAATAGTGAAGATGCAAGCTGAAAAGGAGCGGGGTCGTTGGGTGGGGGTCGTGGGGAACAGGGAAACGGAGGGAAGGAGTGCAGAAAGACCCTGAATCTGTATTAGATTCCGGGGTTCAAAACCTGCCCTGGCCCAGGCTGCAGCAACACCCCCCACCCTCCCGCCCCCGGCGCCTCCGCAAGCCTCTGGGGAGCGAGGGAGCGGGAAGGAGGGGCGGAGAGCGAGAGCGCGGGAAGGAGGCCGAGGAGAGCCAGGGCGGCTGCGCACTGGGAGCGCGCGGGGCTGGGCCGCTCGCGCTCCCGGCCGGGACCGGCCGCTCAGCCTCCTCTCGGCCCGCCGAGCCGCTCTGGGGCTGACATCATTGCCAGAAGGAGGGGCTGCCCGTGCCAAGGCGACTGGAGAACGAGGTTCTCGGGCCTCGCTGGCGCAGGCGCTTCCTCGCAGCTTGGCAGGCGCAGCGCGGTGGCGGCCAGATTCAGCCCGCGTGAGCTGAGCGCGGCAATTCTTAATTTAGCGGAGGGAGGAAGGTATCTTTAGACCTTAGCGCGTCCAGCTCTGGGTTCATTCGTGAGAACCGCCCGCACACCGTCCGCGCTTTCCTCTGATGAACCAGACAAAGGCAAGAAAGGGGGAAACATGTACAAATACTATTACTTCGACTGGCTTGCAAATGTCCGCCCCCCGCCCCCCGCAGCCCCGCAACGAAAGGTCAGCTCTGAGGCTGAGCTTTCCTGCCGCGATTGTCTGAAACAAGATTGAGAGTGGAATTCTATCTAATCTTCACCAAGTTCAGAAGGTGCCCGCAAGTACCTTTTTTTTTTTAAGTCACACCTGTTTTAACCTTTTATGGGACGGGAGGGAGTCGCTTTAGTCTAAAAGGACGCTACCTTGACCTGTGTTTTGCTCACTGTTCAGTATTCTCGGCACGCTCCTCAGGTTGTTTCCTCGTTGCAGCGCTAAGAACACCAAAGCAGCTCCCCCAACACCATCGCCCCCTCCCATTATTTCCTGCCCCCCTCACCGTCTATCCCGACGTTTAAAGACTTTCTTCCACACACTTTCCTTTGCACAGAAACGGTTCCTATGAGAGGTTTAAACCCAACCTGAAGATGTTTCCACGCAAGGACTCGCTTTTGTTTGGTTCTCCCAGCTTAATTTTATTTATTCTTTTGTCCTCGCCCCTCTTCTCTCAAGTCTTTTTGCTTTGTGCATTTGTGCCGCAGTGGCGCAAGTTTCGATTCCCAGCCCCCAGCCGACAGTTTTAGAAAGGTACCCCGCTCGGAGACTCCAAGGCAAGCCCTCAGACGCGCGGGCACACGCACTCAACACACGCACTCCTGCGCCCCGCACCCCAAAGGCGGCCAAAGCAGGGAAGCGCGGAAGAGGCCTTTTGCAGTTGAGCTCTATAAGTCTTTCCTTAGGGGAGGAAAGGAAGTGGCTGGCACTATAAACTGTTCCAAAGTGGCACCTCCCCCCTTTATTTTTGCAAGGGAAAGATGTCAATTTGCGGCTGAGAGCGCACTTTCAAGTCGTGTTTCCAATCGAGGGCAGACTGCCGCTCCGCTCTGCGAAGTCTTTAAAGAAAAGACTCATTTGCGGCTATGCCTTTTTTAAAAAGTCACCTTTTCTGATGACTCTCTTAAGAGGCATTCATTTTCGCGAAAAGGGACTGTTTTATGGCTACGCGCTTTAAAAATTAATTCCTTTGTGGACACATAAACTCTTTCTCGGTCTTATCTTAGTCAACGTCATTCATTTATGGGATAGCTAAGCGGGTTCTGGCTAAGGGCTGAAAAGTCATTTATCTAGGAGAAAGAGCAGTCCTTTTATGTTTGGCTAAGCTCCTAGAAAAAGTCTTTTTTTTTTTTTTTTTTTTTTTTTTTTTTTTTTAGTGAGAAAATAATGCCGTTTTTCGGCTACAAGACTCTAAGACGTTTCTTTTAAAAAAAAAAGCTAGGCAGAATTTTCCACACCTACCATCTCCACCTCCAGCAGGTGCTGGCTGAGCCCGGCCCCAGAAGTAGGGCGGGAAGGAAGGGCTGGGAGGCGAGGGGCAGGCGAAATTACATGGGCGACCCTGAGCGCTCCGTGGCGCGCTGCGATCTCCTCTCTGCGCCAAGGGTGGGACCCCCAAGGATAGGGCCAACCTGGCAAGGATCCAGACCTGGAGCCCCCAGAGATGGGAGCGCAGCGGTGCCAGACCACGCCGTAAGTCCAACGCGGGCTCTGGGCTTCACCGCTCGGTTCAGGGCGCTCCTCTTGGCTAACCCGAGAATCCGGAGTGTGATCTTTCCTCAATCCCTGCCCAAATCTTAAGAGTTTGTCTCAGCCTCGCTGAAGCTGTATCCGTTAAAGCGAAAGTCCCTTTTGCACGGCCAATGTCGGGCAAATTCACGCGCGGACACTTTTCTGACAGAAGTGTTTTCTTAAAGTAACCAAGGCAAGCCGACTGGTGGCTATGCCAAAAAGAGATCATAGCTGCGCTCACCTCCGGGGTTTGCTCTTATCTTCAGGGAAGAGATGGGGGAAGGGGGAAGGGAGGACACGGGAAGCATCTCTAAAACCACTCTGGCCCTAATCAAGACCCTGAGAGCAGGCAGCCGGAAGCCTCCGCGCACCAAGTGCGGGACTCAGGCTTCACATGCCGCACTCTATTCTGGCCCCCGGACCGGATCCTTACCTTGTTGTCCACGCCACTAGAGTAGAAATGCGGTGGTAGGTAAAAAAGAGAAAAGGCTTCTACTCGCTCCACGGAGACTGCGACTGCTGTAGCGGGGCTCTGCCGCCACAGCTCGCAGTCCGCGGAGCAGTTGGAGTCGCAAAGGCGTCCTTTTAGGCTGTTCAGGCCGACCGGGTTGCCTGGGGTTGCCTGGGCTGTCTGTGACGCTGTTTCTGCTGGCTTTCCGCTTTGCCGCGCGGGTCGCTGCGTGCAGCTCAAGCTCACGGCTCCTCCCGCCCTGACAGTTCGCCGACTGCAAGGAGCCAGGGCCGAGCCAGCCCTTTTCAATGGCGAGGGGGAGGGACTCGATAGAGGGGGGAGAAGGGGGAAGGTAGGGGGGTGAGCGAGTGGAAGGCGGGCGGGGGGAGAGAAGTGAACCAGTGCCCTGGCCCCCTGCTGGGAGGGGATGGCGCAGCACCAACTGCTGGGTACCCCCCTCTGGTCCCCACTCCTCGCACCCCACATCCCCCACCGCTTCGGGGGCGGCCCCTCCTGGCTGGCGGGGAACCGGGAAAGAAGGGCGGGGGCGAGATGGAGGTAAGCTTAGGAAGTTAACTGCTCGCCGCCCCAAGCAGGCGGCAGAAAGCGTACAGGCGGCACCCTCGCGTGCGGGACCCGCTGCTGGGGAAAACGCGCCGCTTTCAGGCTTCCCGCTTTGCTGAGCGAAACCGAGGGCGCGTTCCGCTCCGCTCGGTCCTCCGCTCGCTGCTCTCTTTGGCTTCCCTTTAAGTTGAACTCATTCACATTATCTTACAGAAGTTTTATTTTTCTTGTAATGTGTGATTTCTCGCGATCCCGCTAACCGCCCTCAGTCCCGCTAGAGAACGCACATCCAGCAGCACCATTTTCTCATACAAAGGATACTTAAGGCAGACTAGTGGAAGTAGGGGCAAAGCTGCAGTCGGAGCCGAGAGACTGCCTCTGCATATACTACACTCTGCTGTGAACCGGGTCTAGTCCTTCGATTTCCTTCAGACGGATCGTCTGGGGGTGGCGGAGAGAGGAGTGAGGGGGGAAACCTAGCATTTGGCTACCCCAGGAGCAAGTACGAGTGAGCCTAAGCAGGTTTGGGCTTTGGGCTGCTTAAGTGGAGGCCAGCCGCTTCTCTGCCGGGATCCAGGCAGCATCGCGGGCGTGGACACTGCGTTTCCGTGGTGTAGAAAAGGATGCAGGAGAGGGAGGAACCCAGCCGCAAGACTGATGCTTGCCAGCGCGCTTCGTCTGCCTAGTCGGTGACACCCGGGCAGGCATCGCGGTGCCAGTTCTTCCAAGACTACTAGAGAGATCAGGGGCAGTCTGACTGGTTTGTGACTCGGAAGGGTTCTAGAAGCAGAGCTAATTCCCCCGTCCCTGTCATGGAATTACAAGCAAATAGCAACACCAACCAAAACCTTCCCAGCTGGTCCACTCTGATTCTTACTCCAAGGAGCAAGTCCTTAAATTTACCCAGAGACTGGAGAATGAACCCGGTGAATGCTTTAAATTTTTCCCTATAAAAAATGTAGTATTTTAGGTTTAGGTATTAGCATCCGTTTTCCATGCTTAACCAGTAGAAAAACTTATCTTTCTAGTGCTCTGCTTTGTTTTGGGAAGGAGGAAGCTCTCTTTCCTGAAATAAAAGAAGGAAAAGTAGATAATGTTTTCCGGCGCCAAGAGCGCAGTATTCATTTTTATTTTTTTTCTACTGAATGGTAGGGGGAATATATCTGCATAGGGATAGAACATCAAGAAGGGAAAATTTGTGCCAATTATCATGAGTTGATTTTATCTAATAGCTTATTCCTGGAAAGTAATTATTATTATTAATGAAGGGCAAATCTTTCTGACTTCCCCCCCCCCAGTATATCCCTCATTTCATAACTGCCTTCTTTCCAATTCCTGATATTTTAAAAGGATAAAACCCTAGTTCAGATCACCTTTTGTTTTTCTCTTGGTTTTTTTTTTTTTCTTTTCTTTCTTCCTTTGTTTAACATTTACAACCACTATCAGAAGGAATAATAGCAAAGCAGTTCAGTGCAGTCTGCATGAAAAGAGGATACAGGAAGTATTTACTGTTACATTTTACTCCTCATGTAACTCTGCTTCCATTAGTCACGTATCCAGCACATACATTGTCCTCTTCGTGGGAGCTGGGAAATGTCTTGGAGTTGAAATCAGAAGTTGTCAAATGGTTATAGTTTACAGCTCTGACTCTTGGGATTTGCACTGCTACATAAGACTCAGTCATAGGTGATGGCAGGAAGTCAATGAAAATAAAATCAGTGATTGATCCAAGAAAGTGTGGCAAAGTCATGCTGTGAAGGCACTCTCAGGGTATTAATGGTCACTCATAACATCCACATTAGACATCAATTAATTGATGTGTTAAGATTTCCATCTAAACCCAAGGCAAGAGGGGAGAACTGTCCAGTGACTATTATGAAGTATTTAAAGTTATCAAGGCAGACTCATGAGGTTAATATTAATTATCTACATTTTACAGTTTCTAGAACTGAAGATCACAGACAGGTGATATGCACAAGATCATGGCACTAAAGAGTAGCAGACTCTGGATTTTCATTTAGAGTATAACTCTAAACTTTAGCTACATGCTTGCTTTACAATGAATCTGGATTCTTCTATATATACCGCACATTTAGTCTTAAGTGTCTCTTACAGTAGAAAATGATCTCTGTAGATTAGAGACATTACTTCCAGACCTAGTTCAACTAAATAACCCAGAAAACCATCTGAGAAATTCAGTTTGTTGATAAAAGTGGCAGAAATCCACATTTGAAAATAATGAAAAAATGTTCCCATTTTCTCTTCTTGTTCTGTCTGATGGTGGCACCAATGAGCAACGGAGTAACCAAAAGCCAGGCCACCCCGCAAAAGCTCTTTACTTGGTGCTCTAACTCTAAAAGGACTGATCAGGACTCCACTCTGCTTGCACACAGAGAGAAGTCCCTGAATGAACGCCTTTTATGCACCATTTGCATTATATATATTGTCCTGCTAATCCTCAAAACCACTCTATGAGACAGGTATTATTAGCTTATTTTTTCTTTTAACAAATGAGGAAACAGAGACTCACAGAGACTAGATAAAATGCCCAAGGTTATAGAGCTATAAAGTATAGAGTTGGGAAATTCAAACCCATGTCATTTCCAGTTCACTATGCTGACCCTCAGCATATGGTCTTCAGATTGTGTGATTACACATTTTCAGAATTTGTATTACATCAAAAATTTTATAATTAACAAAAGGAAACTTTAGGAATTGTTTTTTGTAGGAGATGCCATGAACGAACTGCTATATTCATTGCATTTGTTTATTCAGTGTTCCAATTTAGAACTTTAACCAGGGTTCTATTAAGATTGGAAAAAGGAAGTTATGGTAATGTGTACCCATAAACATGGAAATATGTGCAATCTCTGAGGAGTAAACTATAAAATTATCATATAATTATAGAATGGCTCATACAAGAAAATTAAAATACTTCAATGAGTTAGGATGTTTCTCAGGCCAGTGAGAATTGATTAAAACTGAGAAATAATGTGGTAATCTGAAGAAAGGGTTGATCAGCTGTGCAGACCTAATAAAAGAAGTCTCAAAGAGATGAGTATTGGTAACTATTATCCATGTACATTTTCATCTCACTGGCAAAAACCACCCTTGATATGAGATTGATGAAGCTAATCACATACTCTGCAATTTCAGTTGCCTTTGCATTGAAACACCTCTTATCAAGCAGTCTATCATCTGATTGTGATTTGCTTTCCCATATACACTGTCTAGAGAGAGAATGCATAGATCTTGAAGATGGGAACTATGTGCCAGTTATTTTACATCAAATTCCCTTCATTTTTATGTCATCCACAACAACTTGTACCCATATTACACATGAATGCTATAATCAATAAATCATCACTGAGAAAGTAGGTGCTTGTATGGACAGAAAACTGTAAAAATGGATAAATTACATTCTCTGTTATATTTTTCATAGTTAATGTTAACCATCAACAGCAATTGAAATTAGTAAGAAGCAGTAAAGCCTAATGATTAAGAAAAGAACTTTAGTTTTAAACCAGATTTGAAATTCTGGCTCTGGCATTTTCTGGTTGTGTGGCTGTGGGCAAATTAATCTCTAGATCTGTACGTATAAGACAGAGACTAGCCACATGTGCTGCTGAGCATTTGAAACTTGACTAACCCAAACTGAGATGCACTGTAAGTATGAAATACATAGCCTATTTTGAAGAGTTAGCACATGTACGTACACACATATATATGAAATATGTAAGTAATATTTTTAGATAAATTGCATGATGAAATGGTTATATTTTGACTAACAGATTAAATAAAATATTATTAAACTAATTTAACCTGCTTATTTTCAATATTTTAATGGGCTGCTAGAAAATTTTAAATTATATATGTGGTTTGAATTATATTTTTGTTGTAGAGAGCTATCCTAAGAAGCTTTAGTTTCTTCATCTAAAAATGGGGATGATAATCTTATGTAGCTTAAATTGTTGTAATGATATTTAAATAAAACAATGTACCTCAAATGCTTAGCACAGTGCTTGACTTTTAGTTTAAAAGTTGTCACTCTGCAAGAGTTAGGAAATAAAGATAAGTAAAATTACGAAACAAAATCTGTAATCCTGAATGGGTTAGGGACTGCTCAAAGAGAAGGCTTTAGTTATGAATTAGTTTTCTTTATCCCAAGTGAAATCATTCTAATTCTCTCTAGAAACAAAGGCAAACATACATGTCTGGTTGTGGGGAGAGAATGATATTTGTGATACACAAAAATAATACTGTGCATGCAAGTGTTTTGAACAGTTCAAGGGTACTTTCTCAATTCCAAACATTTTTACTACCGTAGTTTGTGAGACCCTTTTACATTTAATTGGTAGATATTTCTAGTCTTGGGGCATTCAGGTGACATAAATAAGGCTGAAAGGCAAATACTTTTCTGCAGATACAGAAATGGGAGAAAGCATAGTAGTTCACTGTACCTATGACAAAAGTGCATAGCTCAACTGGAGACACTAGAGGGTGCTATTAGTGAGGGCTTAGAAGGATGAATAAAGTCAACACTCTTCTCCCTCTCCACTGCTATAGATTATAAGAATTTGAAAAGGGCATATCTCTGAAAAGAAATGAACACTTTTCCATCCCCTCCAGGACATGACTTGCAAGTTTTGTTTTGTTTTTTTTTAGTCTTGAGACTGCCCTTACAACATTCCCGAAATAATAAAATATTAGAAGTTTGCTATAGTACTTGGGCAAATAATTGAGAAAAGTTTGAAATGGTTCCCTGCTCTGGGAAAAACACTACCAAAGCCCAAGGAAGGGAGTAGGAGAAATAAAAATACACAAGAAAGGACTTCCAATGAAGGAAAGACCCCAGCAACATCTATAATTAATTTGGGGTGGGAAAATTTTTGAAAGTCATGCCATGTAACATTTTCTCTCTCTCTCTCTACTCACTTGCAGAGGACGAAACTGCAGCTGACTTTCTTTCATCGGAGCCTGAAAATTAGTCTTATGTGTATAACTGAACTTTGCTGAAGCACTGAACGCTGATTAATGCAATTAAATGAATACAGGTACGTGGTATTGTCCTCAAGGTTGCAGTTTCCTACTAAAGAATGTACTTCTACTGTACTCTCATTTTTTTTTTCTTTTTTACAGATAAGTAGTTGCAAACTGTACCAGATGAGGCTTTTCATCTGTGTGTTATTTGCCTGTATTGTGATGTAAACACATGAGCAGGGGAAAGTATTGTGTATTTTAAAGCGTAGAAGGATCAGAATACTATTAATGGTTTCTATCCTTATTTCCTTAAGACAAGCTTTAGCTAATATCACCAGATATTGCCTGGCGAGGTGAAAGATTCAAAGAGATTTTGGTTGATGAGGAAAGCAAAATTCCTTTTTGTCATTTCTTTTAACAATGAGATTGAATTTTTTTCCACCCTGCCAAAACTCCTATGTGGTCATGTCTTCAGGAAGTAGGCATCAGGGACTGCTTTAAATTTAGGAAATACACACACTATGAAAATAATCACATAATGTTTCCAAAGCAATATATTGGGATTGATAAAAATATACATTTTTAAAGAATCCTGAATTAATCCCATACCACTCTGAGCCTTCTTTATTTTTTAAGCCTCTTTATTTCTATTATAAGATATGACTATGATGTAAGTAGATTTAACTTTCGTAGGGTTTGTAAAATCAGTTATACTTTTTAATGTATGATAACAAATATACTGTGCATTTAATTGAAACATGTAGGAAAACTGCTTTAAGTTTTGTTTTTGTTTTTAATTAATAAACAACCAGGACTGTGGTTTAGTCAAAGAAGTGTTTAATAGATGACTACTTTGAGCCATTTTTCATTGACTGGGGTGCTTTAGAAATCCCATTTTAAGTGATTAGACTGCATTTAGATAGTTAACATAGGGTTTATAGGGTTTCTGTTTCCTTTTAAGACTGAACAGTTTTATCTCATCATTACTGAAACTTAGCTGAATATCAATTTATTTGGATAAAATACAAAAAACAAGAATTCTTAGTTGCCAAAATGCAGCTCGTCTGAACTATTCATTTTAGATTTCCTACCACACAAGGTGAAGAACGGTGATTCATTTTACTTTTGGACAAAAAAAACAATAAAAAACAATGAGTTGAATCTTTGAATTAATTTTTCTTTCTTGACTAACTTCTAAATAAAGTGAAACCACAGATTGAGTCTGGCACACTATTGAATCTATCATGGTTATCTTTTTTGTCAGGCTAGATAGGGAAGGAAAAGTGTTTGGAACATAGAAGGGCTCTCCATTTAAGGAAAAAATAGTGTATACAAAACTGACAATGAAAATGAAATATTGTTCCTGGATTCCTTCCATTGTGAATATTGTTATTATTAGGCTCCATTTTCCCTACATCTGTTGTTGGAGCTCAAAGTACTAAAGGAGCTTCACCTTCAGACTAAACCTAATCCTGTCATACCGAAAAATCCTTCAAATATTTCCACCTTGTCTGATGGGTTTTCAGATTTGATATCTTTTCAGACCCACTGTTCAGTGTTCTTGTGGTGAATCCAACAAATCTGAATTTTACTCCAAGTCCAATACTGGTGATTTAGTTTGTGCAGTTAGCCATCTACCTCAAATATGTGAGTGGCACTTCAGTACCCACTGCTAGGACAAGAGCGCAGGCTCTGATAATCAGTTCAAGCATTGGCATATTGTTTACTTTCCACCTGTCTATTTCCCTGGTGCCCTAGTCTCAGTATCAATGAAATATTACCTGCTTGGCTAAGGGTCATGATCCCAACAAGACATCTTTCTTAGAAATGTCCTTTTTATATACAATATATATTTATATACAAAAATAACTTACAATTCTAACCTCACATTTTATGTTTTATATTCTTGCACCATTTATTCTATAGAAAATGCTTAAGTGGGTAAGGTATGTTTGTTAAGCCTTTTGCACTTCATCACATTAAGTAATAACATTCAACAAAGGTTTATATTCTTGAAGAGTACAACTGAATTACTTAACACCCACACAGTTTCATGCCCATCAATTGTAAATTATTTTCCAAAAACAAGCATAGAGATGTAACAATCATAGAAAAATTACAAATAAAATATCGGAAAGTGTGAAAATAACTTTGTCATAAATTTGTTAAATGACAGAGGTTTTTAACTGTCCTATGAATGAATAAAATGTCCCCCTTTTTACAAGGATCACTTTGGGTAGGGAGCCTGAATCGATTTCTGAAAATGCAGTAGTATTTTACAAGATAGGATGTGTGGTGACTTTGAAGCATACATCAGTTAGTGACACAGACAATGAAATGTATATCTCCAAATGTAGTGAAGGACCTCAAGAATAATATACTTATATTGAAAGTATTACACTCTTATTTGTCAGCTATTGTTCTAAACTTACATCTCATGGAGAATTAAATACTACTATAGCTTATACTAAATTAAATTTGTTTTTAACTCTGTCATTCTAGTCTCTTCTTCTTCTAAGGTCTTTTTGAGTTAACAATGAAAAAATAACATAAATTAAAATTTTCTCTGAGATATAATGCTTGATTCTTATACTTTACAGAACACCTACAGCATGAGATGCAGTCTTAACTGGCAAAAAGTCTGATAAACAATATCTTTATTGTTACATTAGATTTGCTCTACCAAGAAGCTATCAATTATAGTCCAATAAATTCTTAATGAAACTTACTTGGCTTAGAGTTCTATTTGGCTAATAATAAATGAAAAGACATTTTACAACTAGAAGATTGTCTTTTGTCTCCAAAGCGTGTGTGTCTCTAGGAAGAGGAATGGGAAGGGAAGAAGGGGTATAAAGAATAGGCAACCTCAGGGTCCTTGAAGGAAGCAAGGCAGTACAGGTCCCTTTCCCTTTTAAAATCATTTTGTAAAGTTTCTCCTTCAACTTGACTATCATTACTTTTAAAACTTATTTTATGCAGCTTCTGTTTCAAATGTTTAAAACTTATAAGTATTCCGGCAGGGTAAAGTGCTCACATGGAGACTGGTGTGGGGCCAAGTGGAAGTGACAACAGAAAGGCAATTGAAGTCACCATTCTCTTCAGAGTGACTTTTCATAAGGCAGACTCTGGAAAGAAACAAAGGGAATTATCAGTTAGGAATACTGGACAGATACAGGTAGATGTTCAAACCCCATCTCCAACCTCTTTACCTCTTTACTTTGAGCTGCCAGTCCTGGGTTCCAGCAATGTAGTTTACAGCAGGGAAAGGGCCGTGATGGTGTGTGTGCTGCCTGAGGCCCTTTGTTGTTGTTGTTTAGTTGCTAAGTCATGTCCTACTCTTCTGCAACCTGATGGACTTTAGCCCAGCCAGGCTCTTCTAGCCAGGGGATTTCCTGGGCAAGAATACTAGAGTGGGTTGCCATTTCCTTCTCCAGGGGATCTTCCCCACCCAGGGATAACACTCACATCTGCATTGGCAGGTAGATTCTTTACCACTGAGCCACTAGAGAAGCCCCTGAGGCCCTTCAAAGGACAACAAAGGAACAAGTTTGGAGTTGGGAGAGTTGGGGACATACCCAGAGGGGAAACAGGTTTATTTAGAGAAGGACTTCCTGTGTCTTTAGTATGCAAATATGTGGCAAGGACCTGTGAAGAGTTTATTCAGCCAGGGAACCCTTTTGAAATAGTACAAAAAGTGTTGCTAGTTAGTTTTAGAAGCACCTCTCTGAACTCTTGAAACATGTCTACCCCATGGTGATAAGGTTAATCTTTCTCCATATAGCTGTGGCATGCTATTAATATTAACATTCATGTCACCCTTGATGTGCTGCTGTTCAAAGCAAACAAGACCCCATTTCAAAACTGGGGACAGGAGGAGCAATTTATGGATATGGAAACGAAAAGGAATAAATTGAAGACATCTGTGCATTGTAGCACAATAATGAGAGGTTCTGTTGTAACTTTTGCCGAAATACATTACATTTTTCGTCTGGAACTTGTCTAGAACACAATTTTAATTTAAACTGCTCTCTTAAAAATCTTTGGCTGTATTTTTTGCAGCATGGCATAATGGGAACAGAGTCTAGAAAACTTGGATTCAATTTGTGATTCTGTGGCATTCTGGCTGCAGAACATTTGATAAATTGCTTTAACTCTCTAAATTCCAATTTCAATAACTGTGTATTGAGAAATATAATTACCTTGAGAATTGTTATGAGGAATAAATGAGATGATGAACGTAAACACAGCTAATGGATTACCTGACATAGATAGTTTAACATAGTTGGATGCTCCAATAGATTTAGACTTCATCACATACCTAAAGCAGTTACTGAGGTAAAAGAAAATGGGGGGTAGGGATTGATGTATTATTCATCAAGTCATTTGCTAGTTCATTTATTTATTCATACACAAATATTTAATGAAAAAATATATATTCAAGGCACATTTTAAGGTAAATTAATTCCTTAAATAGTCTTCCAGTCTTACCTGTATTTTATAGATTTGGATGTTGAGTAATACAATGCTGAGTATAGCTAATTTAATTGAGGGAGGCGAGGAGAAAGGATTGGTAACCTCAGCTTATTTGCAGAAAATAAATACCACCTCCTACCCCATCTCCTACCATATAACTTACATCTTCCCTGGGGAGCCATTTGCCCTCAAGTACACTCCAAAATTAAAATTAATGCTTTGTATTAATGTGTGTATATTTGTGTGTATATACATATATACATATAGATGAATAGATATAGATAGACAGACAGATATTTTGAAATAGTTGTCACTAGTTTAGACTATTTGAACAGCCACATAGTGATAGAATGATTGATGTAAACAGAGACAGATTTATTATGAAGCAAATGAAATTTTAGCTTAAAACCCCCAATGCACATGGACCTCTTCTGAGGCCTGGTATTGGAAAATCAAATGTCTTAGGAGGGAGAGATAATCAAATGATATGTAGCCAAAAATGTTGGGGAAAAAACTATTGTAGAGATATATCAAGCAGTTTATTTATATATGTATGCAATTGCAATTTTTGTGATGGCAGCTTTTATAAATTTGTTATTTGTTGTTATTCTTTCTCTTTATTTGGCTGTACTGTGAAGCTTGCAGGATCTTAGTTCCCTGACCAGAGATTGAACCCACATCCTTAGCAGTGAAAGTGCAGGATCCTAGCCATTGGACTGCCAGGGAATTCCTACTGTGATTCTTTTTTGTCTGTAAATTAATATTTTGTTCATACCAAATTTTGTGTTGGTAATTTTATATCCTTTTGTTAAAGAGAGCCCCTGTGTTTAAGCTCCATATTCCAAGATACCAGGGTTCATCCCCTACTTTCAATGTCAAAATACTTCCCTTTTGTTCTTCTCAGAGGAAATAAAAATGCCATTAAAAGTAGAATTTAAGGTATAGGCTTGAGTCTTTACTGAGTGGATAGATTTAAACCTACAAAATGACTTCAATTTTTTTATTTTGAAAAGATTTTGATCATTTATTTTACCTTCTGCAATATGATTCTTAGCCATATCAGCAATTAAAGGGAAAATGAAAACAAAATCTCCAAATACTTATGGAAGAGATCTCAGTCGTTTAATTAAAAGACAAAAACATGCAATCTGTACCATATGGAACTCTGAAAACTAGGAGGGACCCTTATAGTCTTAGAAAGTATAAAATTTGTTCAAGATTTGGACTTCTGGTCATAGGATATTTTTCTTCTCAGATAATAATCTGTCATGTTTAAAGGATATATGAAATTCCTGAGAAATCAAATTAAATAGAATTTTGTATTGAACATAAAATGGAAAACTATCAAATCAGTCTTTCTTTTCAGTTCTATGATGACAATTCTTTCTTGGATTAGATTTTTTCCACTTTGAACTGCTAAGTATATTGTATTCCACACAAAGGAGCATTAGTCAAACTTCAAAACTTTCTTCAGAACAGTTGTCATTTTTGTTATTTTTAAATGACAAGAGATTGGAAGCAGTACAATGATTTTATCCACTCCAACTGAGATTCTGTGCCATTATTTAAAATCTGCTCTGAGAAGAAACATGGAATCATAATTCATAGACTAAATTAAAATGAATAGAATTCTTATGTGTTAGAGGAATTAGATTTTAGTAGATAATAATAGTGCTAGAAAGTCTTGTTTTTATGTTTGTTGTAATACTATACATAGTATTTTTCAATAAAAAACGGTTGATACTAGAATAAGAAAAAGAGCAGTTTGAAATTTGTTAAAGGGAAGCATTTGTTAAAAGTATGATTAAATCTTGAGTATTTCCTCTTGGGAAAGTCCCTTTAAGTAAAGTATGTGTTTAGAGGAATGGCTTAAGATCTGTTAATTAATGATGATGAACAGTGTGCTGCCCACATATGCGTATGATCCTGCTTGCTCCTTTTAAAATAAAGAATAGCATCAGTGACAGGTTTCCTTTAAATTAAAAAAAAAAAAAAAAAAAAAGACATTCGTTAGAGGGTTGGTTAATGGCAAAGGGCCTAGTGTGGGTGGAAACAAAATATTTTTTTCTGTACAAAATTGACTGGCCTATGTGACTCAAATCTATGGCCTTGGACTCATTAACACAATGCTCTAACTAATTAAGCTAATGAATCTCAAAATAATGACAAATCCTCAGTTTGAAAGAATAAGGTTCTTCTTTAACTTGACTTGTTAAAACGGATACAGACTATTAAGCAAGGATGCCAAAAATGTGCTAACACTTCCTGAAATCACAATGACAATAGGAAGAAAGAATTGTCTTTCTCTCTTTCCTCCTGGTACTTGTTCATAGTGGCAGAGAATGTCATAAATTAGCATTCAGTAGTCTACTGACCAAGTGTTGATAATACTAATAAATATGAAAGATGATAGGGGGAACTCAAATATAGAGATAGAGATCAGAAATGATGGTCATCGTTAAATATTATGTTTGTATGTTCATAAACAAATTGGAAACATAAGAAATGTAATACGCTTTCTATTTGAGACATTTGGTGCTGAGTCGGAGGTCAGGTACCACCAAATCTAGTATTGTGGGATCAACACATCTAAATTGGGCAATTAACTCTTTTGCTCATTGATCATTCTAGTGATTTTAAGTGCAAGAGAACTGAGGACTGATACATCAGTTTGCTTATTAAGCTACCTTAAAGATTCATTCAGACAACCATATAACCCTTGCTATTAGTTCAGTGATACTTTCACTTAGAATGATGTCACCTAAAGTATGTTCCTTAGATTTGTAATTAATATTAGCTTTAAAAGTTCTGAGATGTGTTACAACAAAGAAATAGGTACAACAGTTTCTAGCCCAGAACTTTCCCAAATTAATCACCTGTGGAATCTGTCTTTTTCTTTTCTTTTTATTATCGTTCTGTTGAAGTCATTTTGAGAAATGGTGACTTAAAAGCTAATTATATTCTTAATGAGAAAATATATAAAAGAATAGATGAAAATTACTTGTATATTGAAGAAATATCACAAGGAAGAAACTGAGGCCCAATTATGTTAGGTATTTCTTCCTTTATTTAAAACTAAAATATTATTAATTTTATTAAAATATAAAAATGTAAAATTTTTATTAAAATTTATAAAGTTTTAATATATAAAATTATGCAATATAATATTTTAAATTATTAAAATCAATTAGTAGATTTAAGTACAATTCTTTAAAATCTATGCATTTGAGCCAGAGTGTCTTCATTATGAGTCAAAACATGCATGAGTACAAAAGAAGCAATATCAGATACATGGACAAAGCACAATTCCTGCTAAATTGCTTTCTGCCTAATTAAAATTTTCCTTATAAAATCCATTACATGTAGTTTTCTTTCACTTCTTGCCTCAAACCTCTGTTATGTTGTCTTATATTATTTTGTTGCAAAGTAGCACCTACAAGACCTTCTAGAAGTAACACCCCAAAAAGATGCCTTTTTAATTATAGGGGATAGGAATGCAAAAGTAGGAAGTCAAGAAACACCCAGAGTAACAGGCAAATTTGGCCTTGGAGTACAGAATGAAGGAGGGCAAAGCCTAATAGAGTTCTGCCAAGAGAACACACTGCTCATAGCAAACACCCTCTTCCAACGACACAAGAGAAGACTCTACACATGGACATCACCAGATGGTCAACACTGAAATCAGATTGATTATATTCTTTGCAGCCAAAGATGGTGAAGCTCTATACAGTCAGAAAAAACAAGACCGGAGCTGACTGTGGCTCAGATCATGAACTCCTTATTGCCAAATTCAGACTTAAATTGAAGAAAGTGGAGATAACCACTAGACCATTCAGGTATGACCTAAATCAAATCTCTTAGACTATACAGTGGAAGTGACAAGTAAATTTAAGGGACGAGCTCTGATAGACAGAGTGCGAGATGAACTATGGACAGAGGTTCCTGACATTGTAAAGGAGACAAGGGTCAAGACCATCCCCAAGAAAAATAAATGCAAAAAAAGCAAAATGGCTGTCTGAGGAGACCTTACAAATCGCTGTGAAAAGAAGGGAAGCAAACAGCAAAGGAGAAAAGGAAAGATACATCCATTTAAATGCAGCGTTCCAAAGAATAGCAAGGAGAGATAAGAAAGCCTTCCTCAGTGATCAGTGCAAAGAAATAGAGGAAAACAATAGAATGGGAAAGACTAGAGATCTCTTCGAGAAAGTTAGAGATACCAAGGGAACATTTCATGCAAAGATGGGCTCAATAAAGGACAAAAATGGTAGAGACCTAACAGAAGCAGAAGATATTAAGAAGAGGTGGCAAGAATACACAGAAGAACTGTACGAAAAAGATCTTCACGACTGGATAATCACAATGGTATGATCACTCACCTAGAGCCAGACATCCTGGAATGTGAAGTCAAGTGGGCCTTAGGAAGCATCACTACAAACAAAGCTAGTGGAGGTGATGGAATTCCAGGTGAGCTATTTCCAATCCTAAAAGAAACTGCTGCACTCAATATGCCAGCAAATTTGGAAAACTCAGCAGTGGTCACAGGACTGGAAAAGGTCAGTTTTCATTCCAATCCCAAAGAAAGGCAGTGCCAAAGAATGCTCGAACTACCGCACAATTGCACTCATCTCACACACTAGTAAAGTAATGCTCAAAATTCTCCAAGCTAGGCTTCAGCAATACGTGAACTGTGAATTTCCAGATGTTCAAGCTGGTTTTAGAAAAGGCAGAGGAACCAGAGATCAAATTGCCAACATCCGCTTGCTCATTTAAAAAGCAAGAGAGTTCCAGAAAAAACATCTATTTCTGCTTTGACTATGCCAAATCCTTTGACTGTGTGGATCACAATAAACTGTGGAAATTTCTGAAAGAGATGGGAATACCAGACCACCTGACCTGCCTCTTGAGAAACCTGTATGCAGGTCAGGAAGCAACAGTTAGAGCTGGATAAGGAAGAACAGACTGGTTCCAAATAGGACAAGGAGTACTTCAAGGCTGTATATTGTCACCCTGCTTATTTAAATTTTATGCAGAGTACATCATGAGAAATGCTGGGTTGGAGGAAGCACAGACTGGAATCAAGATTGCTGGGAGAAATATCAGTTACCTCAGACATGCAGATAACACCACCCTTATGGCAGAAAGTGAAGAACTAAAGAGCCTCTTGATGAAGGTGAAAGAGGAGAGTGGAAAAGTTGGCTTAAAGCTCAATATTCAGAAAACTAAGATTATGGCATCCGGTCCAATCACTTCTTGGCAAATAGATGGAGAAACAGTGGAAACAGTGACTGACTTAATTTTTCTGAGCTCCAAAATCACTGCGGATGGTGATTGCAGCCATGAAATTAAAAGATGCTTACTCCTTGGAAGGAAAGTTATGATCAACCTAGAGAGCATATTGAAAAGCAGAGACATTACTTTATCAACAAAGGTCCATCTAGTCAAGGCTATGGTTTTTCCAGTGGTCATGTATGGATGTGAGAGTTGGATTATAAAGAAAGCTGAGTGCCAATGAATTGATACTTTTGAACTGTGGTGTTGGAGAAGACTCTTGAGAGTCCCTTGGACTGCAGGGAGATCCAACCAGTCCATCCAAAGATCAGTCCTGAATACTCATTGGAAGGACTGATGCCAAAGCTGAAACTCCAATACTTCGGCCACCTGATGCAAAGAGCTGACTCATTTGAAAAGACCCTGATGCTGGGAAAGATTGAGAGCGGGAGGAGAAGGGGGCGACAGAGGATGAGATGGTTGGATGGCATCATCGATTCAATGGACATGGGTTTGCGTGAACTCCGGGAGTTTTTGATGGACAGGGAGGCCTGGCGTGCTGTGGTTCATGGGGTCACAAAGAGTCAGACAGGACTGAGTGACTGAACTGTACTGAACTGAGCACCCCTGAGAAGACTTATTGAAAAGTAATTATTGAAAGTAATTTGACAAGTAATTTCAGATGATAGTCACAGTGTAAATGAGTCTCATTTTATCATAATTTCTTTGTCTTTGTTTTGTTAAGAGTTTTTTTTCAGACATGAAGGGGAACTCTCATGTATTCCAGTGTATATAATTCAGCGGATCGCTCATTTACCAATTTTATAGATTACTGACATTCTAAGAGATATGGTGTCACATCAATTTTGCCTGTTGACAGCCAAACCAACAAACATTAAAACCACATATTTAAATCACTGTTTGTTTCTGTTAAGATTAAAAACAATATTCAACATAGGCGTTATTAAAAGTAAGACACTTATTTTTAGTATTTTTATTAAATGCTCCACAGGAAGTAATATACTTAAAAGATCTATGACATTGTAGGTTCATTCTCTTTACCAAAGTAGTTTTTGAAAAATAATGAAGAAATTTATAGTACCAACTTTGTCATTTCTATTTGTATTCCTGTTTAAATCTATCAGATATATTCTTTTCTAAAATTAACCTGACTCAGATACACATATAGGCTTTC
The DNA here is from genome assembly GCF_963930625.1 of Muntiacus reevesi. Classification (NCBI taxonomy): domain Eukaryota; kingdom Metazoa; phylum Chordata; class Mammalia; order Artiodactyla; family Cervidae; genus Muntiacus; species Muntiacus reevesi. The sequence continues at coordinate 80,746,440 of NC_089271.1, read as the reverse complement.
AATTAATTTTAAAATTATGTTTCTAATTGAATAACAAAATATTCCCTCATCTCTGTAAATGGTTGCTTATATGGTAAGCTTCATCATAAGTTTAAGACAAATGCAACTTTTCTTTCAAGTAGAATTCTGATTTCATGTTGTTTATGTGCTGGTGCACAGGAAATGCATATCCATTAATTATATATCTCTTTGGAATAGTGGCACTACTTATTTTTAGCACACTTAAGACAGTTTTTTAGAATTATTTATTTTATTATATTTTTAGCTGTCCTGGGTCTGTGTTGCTCCGCAGGCTTTTCTCTAGTTGTGACAAATGGGGGCTGCTCTCTAGTTACTGTGCACAGGCTTCTCATTGCAGTAGCTTCTCTTGTGAAGCACAGGCTCTAGGGCTCCCGGGCTTCAGTAGTTGCAGCACATGTGTTCTGTAGTTGCGGTTCCTGGGCTCTAGAGTACAGGCTTAGGTTCAATAGTTTTGGTGCCCAGGCTTAGTTGCTCTGTGGCAAGGGGGGTCTTCTTGGACCAGGGACCCAACCCCTGTCTCTTGCATTGGCCGGTGATCCTTTACCACTGAGCCACCAGGGAAGTCCATAACCAACTGTTTTTTATATCCTTTTCAGAAGAGCACCTAACTTCCTTGGTGGCTCAGTCGGTTTTGAATCAGCCTACAATGCAGGAGACCTGGGTTTGATCCCTGGGTCAAGAAGATTCTCTGTAGAAGGAAATGGCAACCCACTCCAGTATAATTTCCTAGGGAATCCCATGGACAGAGGAGTCTAGCAGAGGTTGCAAGAGTCGGACACGACTTAGGGACTAAACCACCATAATCCCAGTCATATAATTCCATGGTCACAAACTTAGTTTGTGTCATTTGGAAGGAAATAAATATTGTGTTCTGAAATGTATCAGTATAATGGAGTCTGGGTCTTTCATAAGTCTAATAATCTCTGTGGAGTATTGACTTTTCTTGGCTTTTATTATAGAATCCATCAGTATTGCTATACAAATTTCACAATCACTTTTGGAGCTGGTAATAACTAATACTTTGTGTGATGAGAATACAAGAAGTTGTTTTTCAGTGATGTTTTAAGTGAAAACTTAATCTGCTTTAATCTCTAACCAATAAAGTAGAAAAATTAAATACATTTTACGACAGCAAACTTCATTTCATAACTGGGAAGACATTGTGGTTTTTAAAGTATGAAAATCAAAGGGCAAATAACACAAATGAAAAAAGTTGCTGTGACAGTGTTGGAGTTGCTTCCTCTTCTGTTCTTAGACAATAAAATATTCTATATAAAAAACAGTGAATGGGTCTTTTTTTTTTGAATGGGACAATCAAAGCCATGATTTTAAACAGGCATTTGAAACTAGAAGGCATGTTAATGATCGGCTTCAGATGTTTTCACACTATTCCTCAGAGTCCTAGGGCTTCAAGGAGATTCATTAGAAGCTAAAGACTGAGGTGCAGTGAGAAGCAACAAGCTTTTTGGGAAAGGTCCTGGGTTATCGTTAGCTTTTTTCTGCTGTGTATGTGTGGCTTCACTTAATATTTTGTATGAAGCCAGAGTTTTGCTGCTAAAAAATGAAAAGTAACTTTAAAAAAATCACTGATCTAGGCCATCATCCTCATTTTACAGTTGAGAATACTGAGGCCCAGTGGATTTAAATAACTTATTTATGATCACACCCATTTACTGAGTGGCAGAATAAATTGTTCATCAAAGTAACTTGCCAGGATATATTTATTATTCCTTATATTTACATATGATTTTGAACTTTTCAAAGCAGCCTCACATCTGGTATTTGATTTGATCCTTGAAAAATAACACTATTAAGTAGTTATAGAAAGCCTTAGTTCAATTTTAGAGATGAGGAAATGAGGTTCAAAGACATAAAACCACCAGAGTTATACCACATTATTGGTAGAGACAGGATGAAAACTAAGTTCTTTTGACATACAGAAGTTTGCCCTATATCATAGTTTGTTCTAGTAACAACTTGCCTAGAAAGTGGCAATTTACACAAATGTGGCATATGTCCTTACAAAGTGCTTATCAAAAGTTCACAATGCTGTTACTATAGACTCTGAGTACTCACAGATGTTTTTTTTTTGTCCTTTATTTTTGTATATGTGTCTGTGTTATTTATTTATTTGTTTATAATTGGAGGATAATTGCTTTCCAATGTTGTGTTGGTTTCTGCCATACGTCAACATGAATCAGCCATAGGTATACATATGTCCCTTCCCCCTTGAACCTTCCTCCCTCCTCCCACACCATCCCACCCCTCTAGGTTGTCATGAAAAATTGGATTGAGTTCCCTCATCATACAGCAAATTCCCACTAGCTACTATTTTACATATGGTAATGTATATGTTTCAGTTTTACTCTTTCCATTTGTCCTTCCCTCTTCTTCCCCCACTGTGTCCACAAGTGTGTTCTGTATGTCTGTGTCTCTTGCTGCCCTACATATAGGTTTATCAGTACTGTTTTTCTAAATTCCATATACATGTGTTAATATATGATATTGGTTTTCCTCTTTCTGACTTACTTCACTCTGTATAACAGGCTCTAAGTTCATCCACCTCACTAGAACTGACTCAAATGCATTCCTTTGAATAACTGAGTAATATTCCACTGTATATCTGTACCACAGCTTCTGTATCCATTAATCTGTCAATGGACATCTAGGTTTCTTCCATGTCCTGACTATTATAAATAGTGCTGCAATGAACATTGAGGGTGCATGTGTCTTTTAGAATTATGTTTTTTTTTTTTCAGGGTATATGCCCAGTAGTGGGATTGCTGGGTCATATGGTAGCTTTATTCCTAGTTTTTTAGGAAATCTCCAAACTGTTCTCTATAGTGACTGTATCAATTTACATTCTCACCAACAGTGCATATCCTCCATATCCTCTCCAGCATTTATTGTTTGTTGATTTTTTGCTGATGACCATTTTGACCGATGTGAGGTAATAGCTCATTGTAGTTTTGATTTGCATTTCTCTAATAATAAGTGATGTTGAGCATCCTTTCATGTGTTTATTAGCCATCTGTATGTCTTCTTTGGAGAAATGTCTATTCAGGTCTCCTCCCCATTTTTTGACTGAGTTGTTTGTTTTTCTAATATTGAGCTGCTTGTATTGCTTATATATTTTAGAGATTAATCCTTTGTCAATTACTTCATTTGCAATTATTTTCTTCTGTTCTGAGGGTTGTTTTTTCATCTTGTTTATGGTTTCTTTTACTATGCAAAAGCTTTTAGGTTTAATTAGATCACATTTGTTAATTTTGTTTTTATTTCACCACTCTAGGAGATACATCATAGAAGATCTTGCTGTGATTTATGTCAAAAAGTATTCTGCCTATATTTTCCTCTAAAGAGTTTTATAGTTTCTGGTCTTACATTTAGGTCTTTAATCCATTTTGAATTTATCCTTGTGTACGATGTTATGAAGTGTTCTAATTTCCCATTTATCATTGCAACAAAAAGAATAAAATACCTAGGAATAAACTTACCTAAGTAGACAAAAGAACTATATACAGAAAACTGTAAGACACTGATAGAAGAAATTAAAGATGACATTAACAGATGGAGAGATATATCATCTTCCTGGATTGGAAGAATCAGTATGTAAATATGACTATACTACCCAAAGGAATCTACAGATTCAATGCAATTCTTATCAAATTACCAATGGCATTTTTCATAGAACTAGAGCAAAAAATTTCACAATTCATATGGAAACACAGAAGACCCCCAAATAGCCAAAGCAATCTTGAGAAAGAAGAGTGGAGCTGGAGGAATCAGCCTTCATGACTTCAGACTGTACTACAAAGCTACAGTCATCAAGACAGTATAGTACTGGCACAAAATCAGAAATATAGATCAATGGAACAAGATAGAAAGCCCAGTGACAAGCCTATGCACCTATGGGCACCATATCTTTGACAAAAGAGGCAGGAATATACAATGGATAAAAGATAGTCTCTTCAATAAGTGGTGCTGGGAAAACTGGACAGCTATGTATAAAAGAATGGAATTAGAACACTGAGATCTTAACAATATCTCAGCCCACTTTCTCATCTTATTGATGAAGAAACAAACTCAGGCTAAGTAAAAGGGCTTGAATTAAAATTCACATATCTTAAATTCAGGTCAGCGTTTTTTTGTGTTTTTTTTTTCCCCCAAATAAACTGCTTTACACCTTAATTTATAAATGCATAGATAACTAGTGAAAATACACATTCCTGCCAGAGTTCCAACAAACTTCTTTTTAATTATCTAGCTCTTCTGTTTTACAATGCCAAAAGATCTCATTGCAGTAGATTTACAAACCCTATAAAATGGATGTGATAAGCCCTTTTATGATTTGCAGTGACCCTAAGATTGCATGTGTGCTCAGTCACTTCAGCCATGTCTGACTCTTTGCAACCCTCTGGGCTGTAGCCCACCAGATTCCTCTGTCCATGGGATTATCCAGGCAAGAAAATTGGAGTGGGTTGCTATGCCCTCCTAGAGGGGATCTTCTCAACCCAGGGATCGAACCTGTATCTCTTGCATATCCTTCACTGGGAGTCAGACTCTTTACTGCTAGGGTCACCCAGGAAGCCCCACCCTAAGTAATAAAGGCATGTTAATGTGCAAGGAGGGGTTATTGTTGTTCAATCGCTCAGTTGTGTCCGACTCTTTGTGACCCCACGGACTGCAGCATGCCAGGCTTCCCGGATATCCTTCACTATTTCCTGGAGCTTACTCAAACTCATGTCCATTGAGTTGCCATCCAGTTATCTTGTGCTCTGCTGTCCCCTTCTCTTCCTTTTTTCAATCTTTTCCAGCATCAGGATTTTTTCCAATGAATCGGCTCGTTGCATCAGGTGGCCAAACTATTGGAGTTTCAGCTTCAGCATCGGTCCTTGCAGTGAGTATTTAGGGTTGATTCTTTAGGATTGACTGGTTTGATCTCCTTACAGTCCAAGGAACTCTCAAGAATCTTCTCCAACACCACAGTTCGAAAGCACAAATCCTGTTGTAGCCACGCGTTCCAGGAAACAAACTCACTCAGAAGGACAATGCAGATAGTGGAGTGCAGTTTATTACACCGGTGGGCCCAAGGCCTCTTAGCCAAGGACCTCTTACCCAAGGACCCCGACCAGCATTTGTGAAAATCTTTTATACCCCATGTGTACGTGTCTGAACCCACCACCCCAAATTCCTTGAGACTTACATAAACAAAGGAAGGGTAAATACAATCCCAATAACCCCATCACTCATGTGCCATGTGCTCAGACAGTTAAACAATTAGCCAATAATCAATAAGCATGAGGTTACACTCTGACGGGTATAGAAAAATTTATGGCCTGTCTGGAGGAAGAGGTGATTAGTATATGTGTTCTCTTAGGCGATGAGTAACCTGGATACGATCTTCAAGATTCCCCTGTCCAGAGGGGATCTTATCCTTCTGTTGTCGTTTCCATAGACACTAAACACAGAGTTCAGAGTCCATTGCAGAGGTGGCCGAGCATGATCAGCATGAAGAGGCCTAAGATGGTGTCCAGGCCCTATGAATTCCTTCTTCAATGTCTGTTGAGTTGTCATCCAGTTATCTTGTCCTCAGTTGTCCCGTTCTCTTCCTTCTTTCATTCTTTCCCAGCATCAGGATTTTTTCCAATGAATCGGCTCGTTGTATCAGGTGGCCAAACTATTGGAGTTTCAGCCTCAGCATCAGTCCTTGCAGTGAGTATTCAGGGTTGATTCTTTAGGATTGACTGGTTTGATCTCCTTGCAGTCCAAGGAACTCTCAAGGATCTTCTCCAACACCACAGTTCGAAAGCATCAATCCTTAGTCACTCAGCCTTTATTTTCATAGAAATAGTTTTCTTCATCAATTACTGTGTGAGATTACTAGTGAATAAGTTAATACCCATTTTTCTATCCAGTAGAAAGATTCATTCACCATGTTTTTTAAATGAGGTGTCAATGCACTAGAAGTTTAACTCTTTTGAAATGTAAAGTTCCCAGACAATTCAGACTCAAGAACTGTGCTTATTTAAATGATTGTTTTCTTTCTAAATCTCTACTAGATATATTAAAAGTATTTTTTCAAATGGTTACTTTTCTGGGTGCACTCTGTTTCCATTATGCCACCTCAGATGTCTTCTTAATGGTAGAGCTTCTTTCACAGATAAACTTGCAAAAGGAAATGTGATTTAGTGTATCTCAGGTAATAACTTTGCCAGCAATTATATACACCTCAATTAACCATTGTCTATATTGGAATTTTGCACCTATATTCTTGCCAGTAAAAAATAAGCAGGAAAAACATAAGCTACTCTCATGGATTTATGGCTTCTTGTTTAGCTGAAATTAAAATAAGAAATTATTAAAGAAGACCCATTTGAATGATGCAGTTCATTGAGGAAAAATATGATTCCAATGGTAGCAATAAATTAAGCATAACAATGTATTCCAGATCAGTAATTGCATACACATTTTTTATCAAAATAGACTAAATTTTTCAAATACAGTAAGAATAAGATAAAGAGTTTAGGAGAAAGTGAAAAGAAGACAGTTTATGAAGATATGATCATTTCAATAAATATGATTGGGTAGTGTAGGAAAGGTTCTAAAAAACAAAGAAGCCACAGGGCAAGAGTGGTAACCCTTGACCCCTAGAAACTATAATTCAGGACTGCTATGTATGTTCCTTCAGTTTTTCACAGCACACCAGATTCACAACTGGAAACTTAAATCAAATTTAAGCATTCTACAATTTTTTTTTTTTCTTTTGGAGGAAACACTACTATGGCAGCCAAATTTTAAGGATCCCTCCACTCCTGGACTCCAGTTAAGATTTTCATGCCCTGGTTTTTCAATCAAACACTTATCTGAATTCTATCAAGAAGGGATTTAGCAGATGCAATTAAAGTCCCAAGTCAGTAGAATGTAAAATACAGATATTATCTAGGTGACCCTGACTCCTTTAAAAACAGAGTTTTCTCCTGCTGGACACAGAAAGGAAAGCGACAAATCCAAAGAACATGAGGGATTCAACATGCCTTTCTGATGTTGAATATGGAGGAAATCATGTGAAAAGAAATGTGAATAGCCATTAGAAGCTGAGAGCAGCCCCCAGCCAGCAACCAACAAGGGAGCAGGAACCTCAGTCCTACCCCTAAGTAACTGGATTCCGCCAGTCACCTCAATAAGCCTGGAAGCAAATTCTTCCCCTAAACCTACACCAAAAGAGCACAGATCTACTAACACATTGGGTTCAGCCTTGTGACACCTGAGCAGAGAACCCAGTCAAGGCTGCCTGGATTTCTGACCTATAGAACTACAAGATAAAAGTAAGTGTTGTTCTATACTACAAAGCTACAGTCATCAAGACAGTATGGTACTGGCACAAAGACAGAAATGTACATCAATGAAACAAAACAGAAAGCCCAGAGATAAATCCACACAACTATGGACACCTTATCTTTGACAAAGGAGGCAAAAATTTTCAGTGGAGAAAAGACAATCTCTTTAACAAGTGGTGCTGGGAAAACTGATCAACCACTTGCAAAGGAATGAAACTAGAACACTTTTTAACACCATGTACAAAAATAAACTCTAAATGGATTAAAGATCTAAATATAAGACGAGAAACTATAAAGCTCTTAGAGGAAAACATAGGTAGAATAATCTCTGACATAAATCACAGCAAGCTCCTCTGTGACCCACCTCCCAGAGTAATGGAAATAAAAACAAATATAAAAAAATGGGACCTAATTAAACTTAAAAGCTTCTGCACAATGAAGGAAACTATAAACAAGGGAGCCTATTATACAGAGTGAAGTATGTCAGAAACAGAAACATCAATACAGTATATTAATGCATATATATGGAATTTAGGAAGATAGTAATGATGATCCTATATGCAAGACAGCAAAAGAGACACAGATGTAAAGAAGAGACTTTTGAACTTTGTGGGAGAAAACAAATGGTGGGATGATTTGAGAGTAGTATTGAAACATGTATATTACCATATGTAAAACAGATGACCAGAGCAAGTTTGATGCATGAAGCAGGGCACTCAAAACCAGTGCTCTGGGCCAACCCAGAGGGATGGGGTTGGGGAGGGAGATGAAAGGGGGATTCAGGATGGGGGGACACATGTGCACCCATGGATGACTCATATTGATGCATGGAAAAAACCATCACAATGTTGTAAAGTAATTATCTGTCAGGGAACGTTTAACTATAGGATTCCTGTATGTTGTTTTCTGTTTCTCATGAACCCTCTGTTCCTTATCAGTTCCTGGTAAACAGGAATGAGTGGAACCGCATGCTGTTCCCAGGACTGAGGTCATGGGACAGAATGCACGCATGGATTTCCGTTAATAACCTGTTACCCTAAAGTAAAACTGTTTAGCCACGACCCTCTTACTCAGGATATGGATTGTCTTCTGGCCTTGTGACAATTGTTATTTCTTGTTATTCCCTTGGTAATGGTTGTTATACATTTGGATTTTTATTCTTTGCTTAACTTTACTTTTTACCTAAAGCTTCCTTGTGTAACAATATATAAGTTCATGCAAACATGAATAAAACACCCTTGCTCCATTAGAGACTTGGGTCCCCTGTATCCTTCTTTCCATCTCTTGCTAGTTCTTTGGAGTGTGGAGGCCTGCCGAGCTCACTTTCCTGCCCGGGCTTTTAAGACCTCCTTGAGAGGACACCCTGTGCCTTCGTGAATGGTACAAACCCTATTCTAGGGCTTTTTTGGTTTCCCACGTAACATTAGTCTCTCTCTTTTGCTTTCTTTTCATCAACTCCTGTCCCCAGGTCCAGTCTGTCAAGAAGACCTCAACAATTATTCTCCAATTAAAATTTATTAATTATTTTTTTGAATGAGTGTTGTTCTAGGTTACTAATTTTGTGGCAGTTTGTTACGTTAGCAGTAGAAAATCAATACAAATGCCCAGAAAATATCATCTGAAGATGGTCTATTAGCTAATAGAGCAAAGCTTTTTGCCCAAATTCTTCAGAAAAGCAGAAGAACTTCTTATGGGTGACCTATCACATATTTTTCTTTTTGATTCTTATTCCAAGTACCATTGCTTTCAGGGGCAATTGGGACAACTATTTGTGCAACTACTGACCTGAAAAACTCAATCAAATGTAGAGGGATGTCTGTTCTCATGCTTCTTTTCCCTTTCAATTTCACTTCCTTTTGCACCTTTAATCTCTTCCACAGGACATCATTAAGAGCGACTTTGTGGCAAAACTGTTAATGAGGCTAATTTTTCCATAAACAAAATTTTAGGTAAGACTTTTAATTGTGTATGTCATTAAGTGCTTCTTAGAACCAGCATCCTATTTGTTGGTAAAAGGTAATAATTCTTTAGGGCTCTGGTTGGTCAGTGCAGTGTGCCTATAGTGACCAGAGTTTATAAGATTTGATATTTAAACTTGTAAACTAAAAATCCAAGTCTTGTAACCCCTTTGAAATAAGGGAGGACAGAACTCTTGTGATTCACGATACTGATGCTTCGAGAAAAAGATAAAGAAAATATATATAAATGTGACTGAGAGGATACTGTTGTAAGATTTTCAGTTATAAAAATATGCAACTTTGTCACTCTTCTATGGAGCTAAACAACTATAAAATGACTAATACTTTGTATTTTATCTTCTTTTTCTGTATTCAAAGGCAAGACTTTCCTGTTTTCTCAAAATGACACATAGTTCAACATGTAATAATAAAACTGGTGAATAATTTTGTTTAACTCTATTAATTAAAACAAATTTAGTTAATTCAGCATCGTTTTTGGGTACAAAACTAAAAATCAAACCAAACCAAATTAAAAGATAGTAGTGTTAAATGAAATCTTACAAACAGATATCATTTACATTTTAGTATTCTTTATTGTATTTATATTTTGTCAGATTTCAAATTTCCTGAAAAAAATGCCACTACAATATCAACTCCTGAAATATGAACTCCTGTGACTAGAAACATGTTTAACTTATGAACAGTTTATTTGCTTGTTGTTTTAGAGTAGAATATAGTATAGACCTAGCAGTAGCCTACTGACTTTAATAACTTAATGCACTTCAAAGAAAAATTTGTCATTTTGTCACCTAAGGCAATACCCTCTAATGAAATGGATGACAATGAAAGTTTCATATGTGCTATGACTAGATGAAGATAAATTTTATTGTAAACAAAGTGTTATTACAGCAAAGGCAGTAGTAGTCATGTTATGTAGTGATCACTAGTCATTATATCTAAATTATAGTACATCCCAAAATAAGAGTGACATTACATAAAATATTGCACTCAAGCTGGATGGTCTCAGGCAGGATCTAAAATAACACATTCATATATTTGGACATGTAAAGTGCTTGCCCTGAAACTTTTACCACTCATGAATTTCTATTTAAATATCATTCCCTATTTGTGGGATTCAGTGACTGGCTTGTTCTCTGAATCAGTCTCATTTACCTACTTCCTGCGTGTCTCCATTTCATTTCATCTAAACTACTGTTTAGAACTGGAAAATGTGCAACATTTAAGAGAAGATACTTTATCTCTTTAATACGTGCCATCTAGAGAAATGTAATATTGGATTATGTTTGGTTTGGCTTGTAAATATTGATTATTAATGTGGCATGGTGAAGAAAATGATAATAATTCCTTTGTCTCTATGAACAGAAAATGGAAAATTCTGAAGTCTTATTCTTTAATGTTTAGATATACCACTGTGGGGCAGTCATAACAGCTAAAATAGTAAGCTACTTTAAGCAAGCTATTTTTGACTTTCAAACACTTTCATGTGAATTTCATGTGCTTGAATTCAAAGAAAATCTACATGTAATAATTTTTCTGAGATCTTAAAAATTGTGTAGCTCTTTTTGCTAATGGACTTTAAGGGGTTAGTTTATTACCCTTTATTTTTTGCTTATTCTTACCACTTCTCCTTTCTAAAATTAACCTTCAGTTACATCAAGTAATTATTTGACTTTATTTTTTAAAATTGAAATACTGATCCAAGTGCTGCATTTACTTTCTTCTGCATCATTTAAGAAATAAGCTGAGATGTTAATAAAGATATTATAATCATTCTCATGACATTTATTATAAATGTGGGCTAAAGAGAATTTGTGACATTCTGTATTTCCACAGTATTTATATTAGAGAATTATTTCCAAGTATAGAGCTGACAGGATTTTTATGGTGAATTTTTATTTTGAATTTTTTTTCAGTATATTGACAATGTCAACCCCAGTGATAAGCAGGTAACTCCACAGACAAATGGAGAGTAAAACTGGAAAATGCAGAAGCAGGCAATAGTAAGGGAAGTTTGATACCTAGTATAGAGACTAGCCACAGGATCTTAAGGAAAGAGATTTTTTCTTAGGATGACAATTAGCAAGAGTAACATAAGCTCTGACCCTTGAGTTACCGGAGTATTCAAGATCATAAGACAAAATATACAGTCATTTATCAAAACTATATTAGAAGATTCTTGATTTTAAGAATAAAGCAAAATTCAGTTCTCAGGGCATAAAGTCAGCATTGGATTCCTCCTAGCTAATGATGAGATTGATTTAATAAATACGGCATGGCTAAACCAGCAGGTAGAGGCTAAATAGCTGAATCTGAGGAAGAAAAAGGACCTGTAAGGAAGAGACTAACTTTTAAGATCAAAGCATCTAGACAAGGGCTTCTTAACCTTGACACTATAAACATTTTGGTCTGGATAATTCCTCATGGTGGGGGTGCTCTTGGGCAGAGTATGATGTTCAGCATTATCCTTGACATCTACTCCACTAGATACCAGTAGCACTCCTCTCCCTGAATTGTGACAATCAAAAATATCTCCAAAAGTTGCAAAATGTCCCCAGAGAGGCAAAACTGCCCCGGGTTGAGAATTATTTGTCTAGAGTATAGGAAGGCCTCAGTCTGCTGTAGAGAAAAGCCTAACTATATCATCAAAGTGTTTGAAGTGGAGAACATAAGGCTGTTTCTGACCACCAATAAAAGACAGCCCACTGAAAATGGATTGTTAAATGATCTAGTATCTGCCTTGAATATTAGCAAAAATATTACTGACCACAATGATTATTGTGGTTGTAATGTCTTACAACAATATGTAAGATATTATTCTTTATAAGGTCAAGCATAGAGGTACAGTTACCAATTAATTTGAGATTTAGATGATAAATCAACTTCAGTCTTGACAATATAAAATAAAATAGGTTAATATTAATTGTGCATTTTTTAAGGCAAGTTACTGTAGGAGAAAAAAGTGTAAATTTTACAGTTGTACACAAGAAACTTATAAGTGTATCAGGACTGTTAAGATATGCCATAAATTTTAAATATTAATGTGAGATTTACAAGGTAAAACAATTGATTAATTACAAAAGTAATGGCAATAGAAGTTATAAATTCTCAGGAGTGAGAGTTCTAAAAGTAGAGGACAGATTTTGGAACCAAATGGCAAAGATTTTATTGAAGAATGTTGAGTATAAGAAGGATTTTATGAAACTACTCTTCAGGAGATTAGTTTGATAAAGATTATTATAGTGAAATAGGAGTAGGGTGGGAGAAGGTGCAAAAAAGTCTTGTTAAAATGGTAGTATAGTAATCCAGTGATGAGAAGAAAAGAATCTGAGCTAGTATAGTAGCAATGGGCATTAAAAGGAGGTAAATGATGAAAGATTTGATAGGACTTGGGTCAGAGAGGATATAAAGTGTAGACGTTGACTGATACTTTTAGTTCAGATATCTAGTTAATGATGATTACATTAGTAGAAATGGAAAACTCAGGATAGAGAGCTGGATTTCAGGGAAAAGCTGACATCTATATTCAATTAGTTATGAGGAAAAACAAGTCATTTATAAGATTGTGTCCAGTAAAAAATAAAATTGTATCTGTTAGTTTGGAGCTTAGAAAAATCTCCAGAAAAACTGGAGATATAGATTTGGAAATCATTTATATGCTTTCTATGTGCCAGGTACTGTCCAGAGTGCTATATATGTATTAACTAATTAAAACTTCTTAATAACATTAACTAATTAAAACCTCTTAATAACCCTATTCTGGAGTAGGAAATGGCAACCCACTCCAGTATTCTTGTGTGGAAAATTCCATGGACAGAGGCGCCTGGTGGGCTACAGTCCATGGGGTTGAAGAGTCAGACATGACTAAGCACACACACATGTTGAACATGTAGATCATTTGTTGTTGAGTAACTATTGGGTAGTAAGTTGCTGTTGTTGTTGTTCAGTCACCTAGCCCAGTTGTGTCTGACTCTATTTTGCATATGAGGAAACTGAGGCCCATAGATATTAAGTTACTTGTTCAGGTTCACATAGCAAAATGAGATCTGTGAGGGTAAACATGAAAAGAAAGGAAAGCAGAACTGGAGGAAAGTGTTCAAGAAGTGTAGCATTTTAAGATTCCAAATTCGACATATTTTCAAGCAATCAACAAAGATGCTTGCCTTTACTTAGCAATTTTTATCCTTGAGAGCTCTTCCACATCTATTATCTGAAATAAACAGAAGCCAAACTGTGAACCCACAATGTTTCTTTTATGAAAAAATAGCTACATTACAAGCATTTAGAAAAGCTAGATTCTTCACTTGCTTTCCAGTAGTTGAATACATATATACTGTGCTTATTTTTCCCTGGTTTTAGAGTCGATGAATAAATAGAAGAAGAGAAGAAGCTAGGAAACTAGAAATGGCTTCTTAGTGTGAATGGGAATAAAGGTTTCTGGAGTTTATCATGGAATAAACCAGATACTTCCATTGCCAAAAATTTCCTCTGGCTATGCCAGTGTGCACTGAAATAGTAATTCACTAACTTGAATATAAAGGCCCTGAAGGAGTGATGCAGAGTTCAGAGATAATTTGCTTTATGGGGATAGTTTATTCACTGTGAAAGAAAGTATGTGTGAATCACTCTTCTTCCAAAAAAAGAAGAAAACAAACAAACAAACAAAACTGGAGGAACTTCTTGACATGTTTATTTGAGACCAATTCCATTAGGTAATATGTGTATGGCAAGTGATTATATCTTAGAGAAGGGTTATCAGGTACTGTTCAAGCTTCAACGTCCATACACATCATTTGGGTTGGGCATGTTGCTAAAAATGCAGATTTTGATTCTGAGGATCTGGGGTGAAGCCTGAAATTCTGCAGTTCTAACAGTTTACCAGTGATGCACTGCTGTTCATCCATAGATCACATTTGGATTAGTAAAGACTTAAATTCACTGGTCTTCAATTTCTTCATCCATTTGAATATGCATTGTATAAATCTATAGTCTCTTTTAACCATAACTTTTTGTTATTCTGCTTGGTCTTGAGTTAATATCTTTATGATTTTGTCTTGTTTTCTTTGGGGTTAAGTTGGTTTGGGGTAAGAAAGTACTCTTTTTAAAACTTATTGATTTTTTTTTCTTTCTTTCCCTGTTTAAGTACTATGATGACATAAAGACTTTTTCCCCCTCTCTAGCCAGACAGGGAAAAACCTATAATAAAGTGCTTTTTGGATAAAATGTTTAGCCTTTTGCTCTAAGAAAGTTGGCAAAAGAGCAAGTTTGGAGAGTTGGCTTTCTAAGGTTACTTGGTATCAATCTGAGTAATAATTTCCCACATGATTTGGGCAGGATGAAAGTAGAATTTGGAAGCTGGTAGCTTTCCAAACTTGTTTATCAGAAGAGGGTAGGTCACATTCTTCACAGTAGGTTCACAAGTCTGTCAAATTATATGCTCATATTCAAATCTAGCTCCAGACATGTCAAATCAAATATTCATGTGCCTTTCAATACCCACCACTGGAAATTCTGTGTGATTGTCCTCACTCACTGGTATGGATAATAGGAAATTAACTGCATACACTCAATATGCACTCAATTTGTTTTACTCAAAACCTTTTACCTGTCACTTCTGATTTGCTCTTTTGGAGCATGTTGTCATGCCTCAGTTGATTCTCCTAAAGAAAAGAAAAAAAAATGCCTTTTGACTTTTAAGAATACTGAAGACATGCATTTTTTTTTTTTGCCTTAACTTGCTTAAGATGCTAGGCATTCCTAAATGTGTTTTGCTATTCATTATGATTTTTAATGAGAAAGCAGGTAATCCATGGATAGGTGTGATCTGTATAACTTAGTAATGCTAAACAAAAGCCTTTTTCATTCACTGTAGCTTTATAGTCACTGTAAACCAAATCCTTTTTTTAGATGTGTATTCACAGCTCCTGTCAACATCAGCAGGTGTCACATGTGTGTTGATAAAGGAAATTTCTGGTTAGATTTTCTTTCCATTCTCCATATCTGAACTCTGAAGTGAGGCTCTGGAACACAAGAGGTATACTCCATATATGACATTTCCAAAATAATCTTTGTAATTATTATAATTCATAATCCTCCGTTATCTACCTCCAAAAGGCTAAATTTTATTTGGTTTTAGAAGAGTTTTGCTTATTAATTTATCATTTGCTTTCTTTCAAAAACTTTTGATAGTTGTAACTCTGTAGTAAATATTACATATAGCTAAAAAGCACACATAGAGATATATTTACACACAAATAATGTCTGTGTATATGTGAGAGAGAGGGAAATGTGGAAGGAGATACAATCACAAGTATTTAGGTATATTATGACAGTAAAGAATTAGAGAAAGTATATATTTTGCATCACTTTATTAAAGAATGCTAAAAGAAAGAAGGTGGCAATAGCACAGGAAAGAGAGCATTGCAGAGAAGAGTAAAGGGCAAGGACAGGATTTGTATGGCAAAACCAATACAATATTGTAAAGTAATTAGCCTCCAATTAAAATAAATAGATTAAAATAAATAAATAAATAAAAGCTTTGCCCAAAGGGCCAACAGTACATTGTGAGTCATGCCTAGTTTGTGGGATTCCTTACTCAGTTCTTCTCCCTGTGGAAATCATACATTGACAGGAAAGATATTTCATGAAATAAACCTCGCTTCTGTTAGCTGGCTTATCCATTGTAAAAAGTGTGCATTGTATTACTCTTCAGTAGTTTAGAACAACTGCGATAACATCCTTTCAAATAATGGCTGTAAATCTTGGAGTAACAAGCACGGTTTGTCTGCTTATGTAAAAACATCAGTGCCTTCTTCCTGCTGTGGCCAAATGGCTGCAGGCTGTTTCATCAGCAGCTTTATCACAATCACATTTTCATATTATGAAGTCTGAATTACCTGATAGGAACACATTTTTTTCCAGTGATTTTTTTTGTTGTTGTTGTTATTGTTGATCTTGTTCATCTGTGTTCTCTCTGATTGCACCAGCTTACCTAACTGGACCAATGGAATATGTTAGAGAGGAGACTGCTCAGAGAAACAGAATTGTTCCTTTTGAAAAATTTCCAGGAATGACTGGAAGATTTTAAGACCCCTTCCAGTGCAAAATGACGACAATTCCACATCTATAATTATACTGTCTTTAATTTGAATTTATTTTCATTTATCAAGAAGAGTGCTTTCTGGAAGTGCTTATTAAATTGATATTTTTTTTTCTGTGAATGCCTTTGGTGACTACTGAAATGATGGAAAGTAAAAATGGTGTAGTGAAAAGTTATATTAATTAATTAAAACATTTTTCAGAATGTATTTTTGGAACTACTTAGGTTTGTTAACCCAGAACTCCTCTTTGTGGTTCCTGCCCCCAACCCATGTAAGAAGGTAAATTCCCTAATAGCATTATCAGGAAATTTTTTTTATAAAGCTATGTCCTTGCTGGTTAAAAGACCTTTAACTAAGAAGAGAGAGGTGTTTTATATTTCAGGAAAATACTATAAGTCAATGTTAATGGAAATTTTTTCTTGTTAAAAATAAAACAAGTAACTGTGATATCTTTTTCAGTTTTATATTTTTCCATGGTAATATTTTAGTGCATTTGCTTAGGTCGTGTTAGAGCTAAAAATAAAAGCTTAGTAAATTTGATGCTTCCTGAGTTTATGGCATGACTGGCTTTTTTATACTTACCAACATACATTAAAACCATATTTCTTTGTAAGAAGCTCTAAAAACAGATACTTTTGTTGCTTTACTTATTTTTCTCTATTGTGTCTTCACTCAGCAGGTAGGTAAGCTGGTCTTGTTTAGTAATTTTTTTGAAATATGATATTTACTAATATTTTACACAATGCTCGGAGAAGAAAAGAACAAATCTTTTAGGATGACCTCTTGGAGAGGTTTATCCTGACTTCATCAGCTCTGCATCCAAGGTCTATGAAAATGGCTTACCAGATGTGTGACTTGTAACTGTTTGGATAGCTCATTCTGCCAGCAGATGCTTTGTGAGTCTTAGCTCACACTCTATATAGACCATGATTTTTGATGCCAGATAGCCTTCACAATGTCCCTATCGCTGGTGCCAGTGATTCCTTTTGCCTGAGCTCTGTATTGTAATAACTCATTACTGAGTGGCAGCTGAGTCATAGCATATCAGTTTTTGAAAGTCTCCTCTTAATAACAGTCATATATTATTCAATTAGCACTGCTTCATAATTAATACTCTGTGACCACTCTATCTGCTGATATCATGGTGGTAATTTCCTGCTCATACATGACATAATATAAATATTTTCAAATGAGTTTCTATCTAATGTTATGGTATTTAGAAGCAAGTATCACCTTACTACTCAAAACTGTGATTAAGGGTAAAGAATGCTCATGTTTTAATCTTGTATATCTAACCAACAGGGAAAAAAGAGTCACCATTTATTAATTTTATCAAGCTGACTGAATGAGGCATTATAAAGCAATTATGCCCCCTTTGTGAGTTGTTAGTAGCTTTACAGAATCAGGTGTTCAGAATTATAAAGAGCTCATATGCA
Source organism: Muntiacus reevesi (assembly GCF_963930625.1). Lineage (NCBI taxonomy): Eukaryota > Metazoa > Chordata > Mammalia > Artiodactyla > Cervidae > Muntiacus > Muntiacus reevesi. The sequence continues at coordinate 80,728,567 of NC_089271.1, read as the reverse complement.
CCCTTGTCCACCATGCTAATTTCACAGATGCAAAAGCTGAAGTCCAGGTAACTTATAGTTGCTAGTTAGTGCCAGGTTAGGAATGAAAGCCAGCACTTTTGACTTTCAATTAAGAATCTTTTGACATGAAGCTAAGTTTTCATCATCACATCTTACAGAGCTATACTGGGTTATCATGCATGGTGCACCTGCAATATAAAAACACATTGAAACATTCATTCTGGTGATTAAAAGGCTACTTTGGAAGTTGTTACCACATATCCTGTGGTAGGCTTAAATTGGGCACAATTTTATATACCATCAGATTTATAATGTAAAATAAAACTAGTAAATAATATTGCTAATGCTGTTATTTTATTTTATTAATATACATTTATTTTAATTGGAGGCTAATTACTTTACAATATTGTAGTGATTTTGCCATACATATTATTGGGCCCCAGAGCAAAATGAGGTCACCTTACTCACTCAAGTGCTTTGAAAACAATTGCTTCACAAATGTGAATTGATAGCATTGCTTTCTATTACTCAAATAATAGTTCCTTGGGGGAAAGAGATCTTCTTTCATGCCCTTCACCAAAATTTTAGTAATGTAGGGAGTACTAGTGCTAATTATGCCTATATCATTTAGTTGTTGTTTAGATGACTGTTTTGAGATTAAATGGATCTCTGTATGTATATGCACTTCCCTGGTGGCTCAGAGGGTAAAAGCATCTGTCTGCAATGTGCGATACCTGGGTTCAATCCCTGGGTCGGGAAGATTCCATGGAGAAGGAAATGGCAACGCACTCCAGTACTCTTGCCTGGAAAATCCCATGGAGGGAGAAGCCTGATAGGCTACAGTCCATGGGGTCGCAAAGAGTCGGACACCACTGAGCGACTTCACTTTCACTTTTTCACTTTCTATATGTATATAAGTTATAACAGTAATTGTGTGCCACAGTGATCTTCTTCTTCTTTTTCATTCCCTAAGTTGTGCCAGCTCTTTGCAACCCTATGGACTGTTGCCTGCCAGGCTCCTCTGTCCATGGAATTTTCCAGTCAAGAATACTGTAGTGGGTTGCCATTTCCTTCTCCAGGGGATCTTCCCAACCCAGGGATCAAACTGACATCTCTTGCATCTCCTGGATTGGCAGGCAGAGTCTTTACCACTGAGCCACTTGGGAAGCCCTGATCTATAAACTAGGAACATCAATAATACATACCATAGGTTATTTGTAAGGATATGAGTTAATATATGTAAAACACTTAGACCAGTACCTGGCACATAGAAAACACTTTGTAAGTGTTAGACATTACCATTTTATTATGCTTAATATTTTCATATTATTTATGTATTAGTGTATTAATTCATCCAAAATATCATTTGCAGCTCTGCTATGTTTGACTCATGATGAGGATACAGTTTATTGTGGGAAGTAGGCAAATATATAAGCATTCTGAATTGTCATTAATGATATGCTGCGGGGAATGCAGTATGTTCAGGGAGCACATTAAAAGCCACCTTCCCTGTTTGTGTATCTATATGGGTGGGAAGGGGACTGAAAGATGGGAGTGGTAAGCATGGTGGATAAGAGATAATGGCTCAAAGAAGACTTCCTGGCTGAAAGAAAAAGCATGAATAAGAGGATGGGATGAGAGGGATGGAAGAAGGAGAAAATTCACAAGAAACTTAGAGAAAGCCCAGCAAAATGGAAAAGAATGAAATAATTCCAGAATGGCTGAGACAGAGTATAAGGTAAAAATTGAAGAGGAATGAGGCTGTAGAGTTAGATAGGGAAGGGATCAGATGACAGCAATAACCCAAAAGCCATGATAATATGTTGAGAAGAGAGACTGGAGAGTCAGTTAACTGTTTTAAGAAGAAGAGTGAAATGATAGAATTTGTGTTTTGAAAATATGACTTTGACTGCAACGTGGAAAATAGAATTAACTTGGATAAGGCTGGAGATGAGGGGACCACTTAGAATCAACTGTAGTAGTGAAGGTGAGAGATGATGATATCTTATATAAGGGAAGAAGAAATAAGATTGAATGGAAGCAGATTTCAGATATATTTAATAGGTTGAATCAATGGAATAAGACAATAGATTGGATGAAGGGATTAGGAAGTGTTAGATATGTGACTCCCAAGTTATTGGCTTGGGCAAGTAGCCAGGTGGTGGTACCATCCACAGACATAAGAAAGGCACAAAAGGGATCACATTTGGAGGGAATGGGGGGCATCATTTCAGGCTTAGACTTACTTTGAAATATCTAAGTGGAGATGTGAGGTTAGCAGTTGGATATGTGGGTCTGGAATTTAAAGGAGTGATTAGGGCTGGAGATTTGGGAGTCATTTATACAGAAATGGCAAGTGAAGTCAAGGAGAAAAATGAGATAACCCTGAGAAAATATGTAAACCTACAAGGAAAAATGGTTTATATTATAATAGAACAAAAAGTTCTAAATCTTCTTTTGTCTCATTAACCCCTTCAGCAGTCTGGTGAAGACTAAAGGACCCCTTTTCAACATTATGTTTTCTCACTATATAAGTGTATATGTATATATGCATATACATACACATAATACACAGTTATATATTTAGCATATATAATTTAACATATAGTAATATAGTTACAGAAAAATTATATTGAAATAAAGTTATCAAAATATTTTAAGACATAAACAAATACATGTGCTTTTTATTAACACATCAACTTACAAGAGCTAGTGGACCTAATAATCACCTTAAGTTCAAAGTAATAAGGACATCAAATGATACTTTGGGATATTTTTAACAATTGTGATGTGATATAAAATTATCTGACTTTTATGAATGACAAAGTTATAGGTATTATTTATAGGGTTTTAATTTTTTAAAGTAATACTAACTTTCATTTTGGGGAAGGAAATGGCAACCCACTCCAGTGTTCTTGCCTGGGGAATCCCATGGACAGAGGAGCCTGGTGGACTGCAGTCCATGGGGTTGCAAAGAGTCGAACACGACTGAGTGACTAACACAGCAACTTTCACTTAAACTCTTAGAGGTTAGTGAAAATAAAGATGTAATACATCCGCACCCAAATCACATGACTATTATTCTTGGAATCTTTGAAATCTGTGGACTCCAGATTAACAGGCTATTAGAGCCCTGCTAAACAGTGATACCCCATGGGATGTGCAGAGTAGGAGGAGCTCAAAAAGGAGGCCAAACTCAAAGTGTGAGAGAAGTCAAAGAAAATGTTATAAAATGGAAAGCAAGGCAAGAGGGTATTTCCAGAAGTAGTGATTCCTGGAGTTGGATGCCACGGAGAAGTCAAATAAAGTAAGAACTGAGAAGTGTTCTTCAGATTTTGCAGGAAAGAGATCAATGTTAGACTTGACAAGAGGTTTCAGTGATGGTAGTAGGTGTACTGCTGGTGGTAGTGACAGAGATTAGCTAAATTTCAGTAGGTTAATGAGTGATCGGTAGGTGGTGAAAGGCAGATGGCAAACAAAAATGTCTTTCTGGAAAGGTGACGATATAAAGAACCATACATAGATGTAAACATGGACCCAAAAGAAAGATTTTTGTGTTTTTTTTTTTTTATTTTTAAGATAGCAGGCAGTTGATCATATATGCTTATAGAAAAGTGTCTATAATGTTAAAAAAGAGCATAAATACATTGAGTTGAATTTTGAGAAGGGGCAGAGGAGGAAGTGGACTAGGAGAATTACTAAAAATGCTTTGAAATTTCCAAAGTAAAATGCTGTCCAGAACAATGAACAATAACATCTCTTTAAAACCTGAGAAGTCTGTGATGGTATAGCCCTTTCCAAGTCAGGGATTTTAGTCTTTGATTACACCAAGACAGTCTGAATATGAAATGCCCTACCCTGGGATTCACCTTTCTATAACCTCTTCATCTATAGTTTTCTTCAACTGACACAGTTTTTTCTCCATGTTATTGAAGTTTGTGTGTGTGTGTGTTAGATGAAAGTCCACATTAAAACACACAAGGCGTGGGTCTTCTCTGGTGGTCCTGTGGCTAAGACTCCATGGTCCCAATGCAGGGGCCTGGGGTTTGATCCCACTAGATCTCACATGGAACAACTAAGACTCAGTGCAGCCAAGTAAATAAGTAAAAATAAAAATTAAAAAAAAAAACAAGGAATGTATAAAACTTCTTTAATTGCTCTGCAAGTATCAATAGTACTAAGATTATATTATTTAGCCTTTTTTTTATGGAAATCATATTTTTCCACAGGTAGCCTAACTCACCTCTGTGACGTACATTTAACAGTATGTTAAAAACACACTCTAATTTTTATTTTTTTTAATTTTTTTCACCCTTTAATTTTTAAATAATGTTTAGGGATGTTGTATCCTTCCTACTGTTACTTTATAAATCATCTTCTAAATTTTTGCCCTTGAAATATACATTTAACAAAGCATTTGTTAGAAAATAGGTTTCCCAGGTGGCACTAGTGGTAAAGAACCCACTTGCCAATGAAGAAGATATAAGAGATGGATTCGATCCCTGGGTTGGGAAGATCCCCTAGAGAAGGGAATGGCTACCCACTCCAGTATTCTTGCCTGCAGAATCCTATGGACAGAGAAGCCTGGTGGGCTACAGTCCATAGGGTCACAAATAGTCATAAACCACTGAAGTGACTTAGCACACAAGCACATAAGTCCCATGATGCAAAACTAAGTTATATGGAGGTGGGTCACATTGTCCCTGATTAAGAATGTGGGCTCTGAAGCCAGGCTGTCTAACTTTGAATCTTGCCTCCACCACTAAGTTGCTGTGTGACCTTGGACAAGTTACTTAATCTCTTCATGACTCAGTTTTCACCTCTATATATAGGGATAATAGTGGTACCTGTTTCCTAAAGTTCAGTACAGTTCAGTCGCTCAGTAGTGTCTGACTCTTTGCAATCCCATGGACTGCAGCACGTCAGGCCTCCCTGTCCATCACCAACTCCGGGAGTTTGCTCAAACTCATGTCCATTGAGTTGGTGATGCCATCCAGCCATCTCATCCTCTGTTGTCTCCTTCTCCTCCAACCTTCAATCATTCCCAGCATCAGGGTCTTTTCCAATGAGTCAGTTCTTCACATCAGGTGGCCAAAGTATTGGAGCTTCAGCTTCAGCATCAGTTCTTCCAATGAATATTCAGGACTGCTTTCCTTTGGGATGAACTGGTTGGATCTCCTAGCAGTCCAAGGGACTCTCAAGAGTCTTCTCCAACACCACAGTTCAAAAGCATCAATTCTTCGGTGCTCAGCTTTCTTTATAGTCCAACTCTCACATCCATACATGACCACTGGAAAAACTATAGCCTTGACTAGATGGACCTTTGTTCGCAAAGTAATGTCTCTGCCTTTTAATATGCTGTCTAGGTTGGTCATAACTTTCCTTCCAAGGAGCAAGCGTCTTTTAATTTCATGGCTGCAATCAACATCTGCAGTGATTTTGGAGCCCCAAAAATAAAGTCAGCCACTGTTTCTGCTGTTTCCCCATCTATTTGCCATGAAGTGATGGGACTAGATGCCACGATCTTAGTTTTCTGAATGTTGAGTTTTAACTCAATGTTTTCACTCTCCTCTTCACTTTCATCAAGAGGGTCTTTACTTCTTCACTTTCTGCCATAAGGGTGAGTCATCTGCATATCTGAGTTCTTAGAGTTCCTAAATTTCCTAAAGTTCCTTAGTTCCTAAAATTTCTGTGAAGTTGAAATGAGTCAGAGTAGATAGAAATTTAAGATGATGCCTGGCACGTGGTGAACACAATGGTTCACAACCATGTTTTCTGTAGGACAATAATGGAGAAGGAAATGGCAACCCACTTCCATATTCTTGTGTGGGAAATCCCATAAAATAGAGGAATCTCGGGGTTTACAGACCAGGGGTCGCAAAGTGTTGGACATGACAAAGCACAGCCTAGCATAGGGCAATAAATGTTTGGCTAAGTAGGCTAAAAATGCTTCATTATTTTATTGAACATAAATCTGCTGTATGTAAAAGTGCTAACTGGATTTTGTACCCTGAATGGTCGGCCTCAAAAGCATAAATACATTTCTCGATGTCCATAATCTGTGAATATTATTTTATATGGTAAGAGTGAATATTACCTTATATGGCAAATGATGTGATTATGATTAATTAAGGATTTTCAGAAGAGATTGTCAGATTATCCCAGTTGGTCCTAAAATCCAATGACTAGTGTCCTTTTTAGAGCGAGACAAAGGGACATTAGGCAGATGAGGAAGACGCAATATAACTATGGAGGCAGAGCCAGGAGTAATGCATTCACAAGAAAAAAAAAAAAAGCCTGGAGCCTCCAGAAGCTGAAAATGCAAGGAATATATTAGAGTTTTCTGAGGAATTAGAACCCTGATATCATCTTGGGTCAGACTTCTGGTCTCCGTAACTGAGCAAAAACACATATCTGCTGTTTTAAACCACCAAGTTTGTGGTAAATTTGTTATGACCATCCTAGGAAATTAACATACTAGGCCAATTTGCTTAGTTCACTTGTATTTCTTTGACTAGCTTTCCTTTTTAATCTGTCACTAAGCATTCCGTTTGATTTTTTTTTTTTTGAACCCTTTTATTTGACTTTACAGCATTTTTGGACTTGTAGAGGGAAACAGCTCCAACGTTAATTTTTCAACACACAAAGGGAAAAGTTTAGATCTCACTCATTATTTTCATCATAATCACCATCGTCATACTTTAGTTAACAAAGAGCTACCATTTATTTAGAAAGTGCACATCATGCTAGTGTACAGTTTATTCCTTGACATAATTGGTTTTCTTCTTTTTTTCTTCTTCACTTAGCTTTTTGGCATATATTGATTTAATTGCTCACCATTCCATCTGTTTTCTCTCTGTGTTATTCCTCCACCCTTGAATCTGTCCTAAGGGAAAAAACCACCATATTGTTTCAATCTATCTTAATGTTTTGCATTTCACAATATTTTCACATAAATGCTAATTTGATCCATATATTAATTCTGAGGTAGCAATGTCAGAATTATCATTACTTTTTTGTAGATGATGAAACTGAGGCTTAGAAAGGGTAAAGAAGTGTGCTTTTCCAAGTTTTGTGGGCACATAAATCATCATGTGACCTTGTTAAAATACAGATTATGATTATGTACATTTGGAATAAGACCTGAAATTCTACATTTCTGTTAACTTTCCAGGTGATGCTTATGCTACTGTTTTGTGAACACACTTTGAGATGCAAGGAAGATTTAGTTGATAGATTTGTAATAAAAACTAGAAACTAAAGCTGTAGAATTATAGAGGCTATAGCTGTAAACTTTATATGGTGGTTCATAGTCATATTTAGCAAGGCAAAAGATTAAATACTTAGATGCCAAAAATTCAAATATAAAGGTTTTTACAAGTGCTGCAAATTCTCTTTTGTAGTTTTTTCAGTTATTTGTGAAGTTCAGTTCAGTTGCTCAGTCGGGTCTGACTCTTTGTGACCCCATAGACTAGCAGGCCAGGAATCCTTGTCCATATTTGTGAAGGATGCCCCATAAAAATGAGACATTTCTGACGTCTTTGTTTATACAGAGCATACTATTCATATAGGAAATTCTGATTATATATACATATGTATATTATATATATGGAAATTCTGATTCATATATATTTATATGTAAATAAAAACAGGTGTGGTATTTAAACTCTCACAGACATATTAATGATATTATATATATATATATATTAACTTGGAAGGTTAGCTGTTCATCGAGCCCATTTGCCATTTATGAAGTATTCTGTTAGTATTGCATTAGTTTACATATTATTTTAATAATGACTTGGAGCAGTAGGGTGTATAACTATTTGAATGTTTCTTTCCAATGACTGTACAGTGTTGCATCTTCTTGCACCTGAGAAAGTGTTTTCCTCTACCTGCCACTTTAAGGAGCAAATTTCTAGTCATTTGGCAACAAATGCATACAACTTTGAATACATCTCATTCATATAATTAGGATTTAAAATGGAGCATATTGCCAAATAGTATTAGGACAGCAGACACACAGGGACAATTATCTCCTCATTTTTCTACATTTTATTGGGCATTATCTTGTCTTTGAAACCACTAGACCATTCAGGTATGACCTAAATCAAATACCTTATGATTATACATTGGAAGTGACAATAGATTCAAGGGATAAGATCTGATAGACAGAGTACCTGAAGAACTATGGATGGAGGTTCATGATATTGTACAGGAGGCAGTGATCAAGGCCACCCCCAGGAAAAGAAATGCAAAAAGGCAAAATGGTTGTCTGAGGAAGCCTTACAAATAGCTGAGTAAAGGAAAGTTCAAAAGGCAAAGGAGAAAAGGAAAGATATACCCATCTGAATGCAGAGTTCCAAAGAATAGCAAGGAGAGATAAGAAAGCCTTCTTCAGTGATCAGTGCAAAGAAATAGAGGAAAACTATAGAATGGCAAAGACTAGAGATCCCTTCAAGAAAATCAGAGATACCAAGGGAACATTTCATGCAAAGATGGGCACAATAAAGGACAGAAATGGGATGGACCTAACAGAAGCAGAAGATATTTAAAAAAGTTGGCAAGAATACACAGAAGAACTTTACAAAGAGATCTTCATGACCCAGATAATCATGATAGTGTAATCACTCACTTAGAGCCAGACATCCTGGAATGCAAAGTGAAGTGGGCTTTAGGAAGCATCACTACAAACAAAGCTAATGGAAGTGATGAAATTCCAGGTGAACTATTTCAAATCCTGAAAGATGATGCTGTGAAAGTGCTGCACTCAATATGCCAGCAAATTTGGAAAACTCAGCAGTGGCCACAGGACTGGAAAATGTCAGTTTTCATTCCAATCCCAAGGAAAGTCAATGCCAAAGAGTGTTTAAACTATCGCACAATTGCAGTCATCTCACACGCTGGCAAAGTAATGCTAAAAATTCTTCAAGCCAGGCTTCAACAGTACATGAACCATGAACTTCCAGATGTTCAAGCTGGATTAGAAAAGGCAGAGGAACCAGGGATAAAAGTGCCAACATCCTTTGGATCATCAAAAAAGCAAAAGAGTTCCAGAAAAAAAATCTACTTCTGCTTTATTGACTATGCCAAAGCTTTTGACTGTGTGGATCACAACAAATTGTGGAAAATTCTTTAAGAGATGGGAATACCAGACCACCTGACCTGCCTTCTGAGAAATCTGTATGCAAGTCAAGAAATAAAAGTTAGAACTGTACATGGAACAACAGACTGGTTCCAAGTCGGGAAAGGAGTATGTCAAGGCTGCATATTGTCACCCTGCTTGTTTATCTTATATGCAGAGTACATCATGAGAAATGCTGGGCTGGGTGAAACACAAGTTGGAATCAGGATTGCCAGGAGAAATATCAATAACCTCAGATATGCAAATGACACCACCCTTTTGGCAGAAAGTGAAGAAGAACTAAGAGCCTCTTGATGAAATTGAAAGAGAAGAGTGAAAACGTTGACTTAAAACTCAACACTCAGAAGACTAAGATCATGCCATCTGGTCCAATCACTTCATGGAAAATAGATTGGGAAACACTGGAAACAGTGACAGACTTTATTTTGTGGGGTTCCAAAATCACTGCAGATGGTGACTGCAGCCATGAAATTAAAAGACGCTTGCTCCTTGGAAGAAAAACTCTGACCAACCTAGACAGTATATTGAAAAACAGAGTCATTACTTTGCCAGTAATGGTCCATCTAGTCAAAGCTATGGTTATTCCAGTCGTCATGTATGGATGTGAGAGTTGGACTATAAAGCGAGCACCCAAGAATTGATGCTTTTGAACTGTGGTGATGGAGAAGACTCTTGAGAGACACTTGGACTGCAAGGAGATCCAACCTGTCCATCCTAAAGGAAATCAGTCCTGAATATTCATTGGAAGGACTGATGCTGAAGCTGAAACTCCAATACTTTGGCCACCTGATGCAGAAAACTTATTGGAAAAGACCCTGATGCTGGGAACGATTGAAGCCAGGAGGAGAAGGAGACAACAGAGGATAAGATGGTTGAATGGCATCACTGAGTCAATGGACATGAGTCTGAGTAAGCTGCGGGAATTGGTAATGGACAGGGAGGCCTGGTGTGCTTCAGTTCATGGAGTTCCAAAGAGTCAGACATGACTGAGCCTCTGATGTCTGAGCGACTTCAGTCAGACATGACTGAAGTCCGACATGAACCGTCTGATCTTGTCTTTATCCTCTCTCTCTCTCTCTCTCTGCCTCTCTTCCTTGCCACCTGTCCATCTGTCTCTCTGTCTCTTTATCTCTGTCTCACTAAGACATCAGAGAAGTAAAAGAACCAATGAATCAGTCTTTCCTCTTGCAAGGACTGTCATGCTTGCAGACTCAAGAAAAGCAGTAAAAGTAAATTGCTTTATTTTTCCTGTAATTTCAGTTATTAATGTGTAATGGGAAAGTATCTAGAGAGTTGAACTTAAAGGAGGGACAATATCCTGCAGCAAAAAGTCAAGTACTTCTGAGCAGAAATAATACACTCACTTGAGAAATGGTGGGCATTATTTTTTTATATTTAGAAAAAGATGTTCCTTCAAAACCTACATGACTAGAACTTCACTCAGCAATGATTCAAGGTTACATCCTTAAGTCTTTGTACAAGGGTGTTTACTTGTTCAACTCATAGTCAGTAGGGACACAGCTGTTCTAAAATTCTAATAAGCTTAGAAGTTGCTTGAATATCAATGAGTACATATATTTAACCTGGTATTTTCATTCCTACCCCTTATTTTTGAAAAAACAATCTGCATTTCCCATTACTGCACATCTTTGCTATTTTTTTTTTCTTCAGGAGGGCAAAGGCTTACATAGTGAGAAATTTCATTGATAAATATTAGTGACATACACAGGGCAAATACAGGTTATGGGGAAAAGCCCTTTACATGTTCTATATATTATAAAAAGAAGTGTAAACTCTCCTTTTTGTACTTAAAAATTCATAATAAAAGTATTTAGTCTCCTGAACTAATTTGTTCCTACCTAACCACTGCTTTGTTCACCTACCCCCAGAGTTTTTTGAAAGATGGAAAATAAGATTCCTTACTATTCTTGATATAGATTTGTCTTCCGTCCCAGAAAGATCTCAGTCAGATGGAAAGGGGAGATAGGCTTTTAAAATGTCCCAGATTCAAATATGAACAGTATGATCCATCTGGTAGCAGGAAAAAAAAAAAGAGAATTATTCTGAAATAGATGTTGCTGCACCAACTCTGACATGCAAATACTTATTTCTTTCTAAATATACACCATTGAGAATAAAGTGTTAACAATTCCTCATGTTATTTACTTATCTTACAATGCATATATTTGTAAATTATTCATTTGTCCCTATTCTTAGACACTAATCCATTACATTTGCATCAATAATAAAATTTGTATAATATTTTAATAGATACTATTTGACAGGGTAAACTTATTATAGGAATGGAAGAGTTTTAAAAGGGCAAATTTTCCATTAGCATTAAGCAGAAATCAATTTCTTGCTGTTATGAATTTCAAATAATACTCAAAACTATGCATTCACACAGCAGAATCATAAGATCATTTTGATCTTAGTTAATTAGGGAGCAGAAATGATGGAGATTAGGCCTGATCTCTGCCACTGACTTCCTTTGTGACCATGACCACACGTTTCCTATCTTCTTTTTATAGTTGGGATAATAATAAGCCTAATCTTTCTCAGAAAGATTTTATATAAAAGCACAGAATGCTTCTTCCTTTTAACACTCACCGAATCTTTCTGGAGGGAATAATGGGCTCCAAGTCATCAAATTTTCAGTGGATGAACTGCAGGTGCCTTCAAACTTCGGGTACATCAGTTCAAGACTCCTGTTGACCACAAAACATTTATCTTCAATATAAAAACATTCACTGATAGAAGAGAAAACTCAGGTAAGATAGAAAATTGAGGGATTATTTTGAAGGAAAATGGTTCTAAGGTAGTCACAAAAGACAATTAGACTGTACATATTGAAAGCCACAAACAGTGTCTTATTCAACTTTATATTCAGGAGATCTAACATAGTACTTGGTACATAGTAACCTTTTAATAAATTTTTGTTACACTGAATTCAGAACAAAAATTAAACTTTTTGAATTAGTTGGAGAGGTCTTTTGCTTTGAGGAAAGTGTTTTCAGGAGATCATTTTTATACTGAATTAGTTGGGGGTTGTCATAGAAGATGTTAACTACCGCACTTGGAAATTAAATCTTTTTGTAAAACAAAGCAATATGTTGCTAAATTTGTCTAATCCAATTTCCTTCCTTTGTTGAATCCATGGCATTGATTGCTGTCAGTTCCTTCATTATTTGAGTAATATTAAACAAAATGTGCTAGTTTACCAGCTGTGACTATATAGCAAAAAGAAAACTTAGGCATTTACTAGAATATTCAAAATAAATAATATCTTTGAAATTATCAGTAGTTTGAAACTCTTATTAATTAACATATAATTCTGAGGTCTGATGCCACTCCACAAATTACAGAAAGGTCCTCAGGTGGAGCACAGTTTAAAAAGCTGCCGATGTGGGACCTTCACCCAGATCTGAGGAGAGCAATGAAAGCAATAGGGATTTGTTGAGATGTCTTTCCAGCTCTGTGAGAGCAAATATAGATTAGTCAGTTGTGAAAAACATTGCTACTCCTATGAAAGGGAAAATGATGGAAGACACAAGAGTTATGATGTCATTACAGTTACTATATTTGTGTATGTGACAATTCCTTGAAGTCAGAGCAGAGGTAATATTCCAGAGGAGAAGAAATTGTCTTTTTTTCTGTGATGCCACAAAGCCTACATTAGTGTGGACTCTGAGTTCTGTGGTTGACCAACATATCCTGCGGCCCCGTGGACAGTAGCCTACCAGGCTCCCCGGTCCATGGGATTCTCCAGGTAAGAATACTGGAGTGGGTTACCATTTCCTTCTCCAGGGGATCTTCCCGACCCAGGGATTGAACCCGGGTCTCCCGCCTTGGAGGCAGACGCTTTAACCTCTGAGTCACCAGGGAAGCCTCTATCTAGGTGCTGCTGCTGCTGCTAAGTCACGTCAGTCGTGTCCGACTCTGTGTGACCCCATAGACGGCAGCCCACCAGGCTCCCCTGTCCCTGGGATTCTCCAGGCAAGAACACTGGAGTGGGTTGCCATTTCCTTCCCCAATGCATGAAAGTGAAAAGTGAAAGTGAGGTCGCTCAGTCGTGTCCGACCCCCAGCGACCCCATGGACTGCAGCCTCCCAGGCTCCTCCGTCCATGGGATTTTCCAGGCAAGAGTACTGGAGTGGGGTGCCATTGCCTTCTCCACTATCTAGGTGCAGTTAGTTGCAAACAGGTGGCAAATCTAAGGTGGAACACTCTCACTGTGAGGAAAAAGGCTTTTCCTGGAAATGTTAATCATTGCCTCTTTTAGGAACTATTTCCAAATTCCCCTGAAACTTCCTTGCTTTATTAGGAAATGATGGGTTATGCTGTGGTAAAACAAACAAACAAACAAATCTTGATCTCAGTAGTATAAAAGACAAAGATTATTCGTTGCTCAGACCTGTTCTCTTATGGGTTCAGGCAATTCCATGAAGCATTTTGTCCTCTGTATATTGACTTGGCATTACAGATTGCTTATGTCAACTGTATGTCAAGATATAAAGTACAATTACTATAACGGCGAAGGAACAGGGTAGACAGTAAGCATCAACACATTTTATTTTCCAAAGCATGTCATATAGCCACATTTATTTATTTTTTTTTTTGGATGGACACTCCTTCCATTGTTTCATGATTTTTCCTAGATTGTTAATGGTCTGTGCCATCATGTCAACAACAGGTTAACAGTACACTATTACAGCCTAACATAACAAATCATAGAAACAAATTGTACTTTGTACAATGTCCATTCTTGATAGCATCTTCCTCTAAGCTCAAAATGGCCATATGCCTTGTTTTGGAAGTGCTTATTGCATATATTTTCCACAGTTTTGTGCATTTTAATCTTGCTTCAAGAATTCCAACTCCCCTTACAACTTTTCCATCAAACTATCACTACATTTTTCTTTCAAGATAAAAATCTTACATTTATTGGTTTAATTCTTCATTTAGTAGTTTAGTGTACACTTTTGTAATCATTGCTATTATTAGGATTAAAAAATTGCTTTCCACAACTTACATAGAGCTTGAATGGACTACTCAAATAAATTTTTCCCCACAGCAGAATTTCTTTTCATTGAGTGCTTTTGCAGTCTGTGAAGTTCACTTATAGTGCATGTATTGCTTATAGCAGAAATGCTTGTTTTGCAGCCATTGCTGTTCAGTACTGGTGAAGTAGATATAACCAGAATGAGGCTGTAAAGGGGCTTTGCTCTAGCAACCAGATAATCTCAGGTTTAAGGTGCACATCAGTTCAGTTCAGTTCAGTTCAGTCGCTCAGTCATGTCCGACTCTGAAATCCCATGAATCGCAGCACGCCAGGCCTCCCTGTCCATCACCAACTCCCGGAGTTTACTCAAACTCATGTCCATCGAGTCGGTGATGCCATCCAGTCATCTCATCCTCTGTTGTCCCCTTCTCCTCCCGCCCCCAATCCCTCCCAGCATCAGGGTCTTTTCCAATGAGTCAACTCTTCGCATGAGGTGGCCAAAGTACTGAAGTTTCAGCTTCGGCATCAGTCCTTCAATGAACACCCAGGACTGATCTCCTTTATAGGATACTATATAAATCAAAGAGACCTTGGGGACTTTGAGTAGCACTAGAGTAGTCCAGACTTTGTTTAATAATCATTTAAAAACGTTTTGGGCACCATTCCATTGTTTTACTACGTTGAGGATCTGCCTGTTGCAAACTGTCAGGTAATTAATGCTTTTATTGTAATATAATATCCTTTTGTCCCATTAAGTCCAGAGTGCTTATAAATTGATGTTTTCACCTTTTATTAGGCTGTCCAATAGAGATTGCCCCCATTTTTACATGGAGAATTACTCCAGTGAGAAATGATCATTTAAAATCAATGCGGATTCTTTGTGTCATCTTTATCTCTGGTCTGGTATTATACATGCAGCTTCACTGGTTAGAGTAGCTGCCTTTCATTAAAAAAATGTTTTATTTAAATGTGAGGATATAATGCCAGTCAGATGCCAATATTATAAAAACAGTTAAATTCAAGTAATTTTCACAAAGGTCTTTAAAATTTTACCTGATTACTTGAAAAAAATTAACTTTATCTTAAGAAAATGAGAATAAAACTGATTAACAATTAGTGATTATGTTGTTTGTAATCTTTGTAAGAAATATTATTAAAAACAGTCACTTTTATTCTCTTTCCCTTATTAAAAGTATGTGAATGCATTGGTACAGTCACTGGAATTTCTGTGAGAGTTGTTACTGTCTGTACAAGAGGCTCTTGCAAACCCCATCACATCTAGGATGGGACTAGGTTAAAGGTGCTCATGACACATTATTTGGTAGTGAAAATTAAAAGAGGACTAAACAGGAAGAATTTCCTATTAAAACTGCTTTCGATTTTATACAAAGGCTTAAAATATAATATTCCATCTCTCCATCTCTAATTTTTGGTAAGGAAATGATAAGTGCATTAAGCTAGGGTACATTTAAAATTGTTACATTGGGGCAAATTCTTATAACTTGTATGTCTGTATGTCGGGTATACTGCAGCTGTTCAATGTGAAACCTTCCCAGAAAGATTTATTCTACTTTTGCTTTTTCAGGATTCTGTAGCCCTGGCAAAGGAAGAGATATCAAAAAGGGCTAGAAAATGATTTACTGTCAAACATAGTCCTTGACTACTAAGCTAGGTAGTAGCACTAGGAAAGCTGCCACAATTTTATGAGATGAACATAAAATAAGAGGTGAACAAGCTTTGGAGTTCTCAAAGGTCCTTTCATCAGTTACCACCTTCATCTTGGAGAAAGGAGCTCTTATTCTCCAAAGCAGGTGTATCCGATGTTTTTCTAAGCCAGATGTATAAAAGACATTTCATTGTTAAAATAAATATTAGAGTATTTGTGGAAAAATTCTTTGCAAAGTACTTTCACTTTAAAGAAAAGTTTGAGAAAATAGTGTACATGAAGGGCTGTATATTTGTAGTTCTTGCTCTAGAGAGTAACTCAGTTCCTATTAGATATTGCCAGTGAGTATGTTAGATGGAAGATGCTATCAAAAATAACAACAACATTTGGATATTTAATGGATTCTGTAGAAATATGCATTTTAATGTCTAATATGTTGCATTGCAACTGCAACTGTTTTCTTTTGGTACTAATCATATGCGTGCTCAGTCGCTTCAGTCATGTAGGATTCTTTGCAAACCCATGGACTATAGTTGCTAGGCTCTGCTGTCCATGGGATCCTCCAGGCAAGAATTCTGGAGAGGGTTCCTGTGCCCTCCTGCAAGGGATCTTCCTGACCCAGGAGTTGAACCCGCATCTCCTGTGTCTCCTGCATTGCAGGTGGACTCTACACATTGAGCCACCTGGGAAGCCCACTCATCATATAAGTAAGTCAAATTGCTGTTAGAAAAAAAGATTCAAGCATAAGAGGCAGGAATTCTGAACTTTATCTGCAAATTGGGAATAACATTTTTTCCCATACAGTTTTGCTGAGAAATTGAATAAGATAATATATATTAATGTGCTTTGTGATTGTAAAATGTTCTGTAGATATTAATCCTAATTCCAATGTCAATTACAGTAAACATTATTATTCTTTTAAATTCCAGTAAGTGTTCTTTATTCCAATGTGAGACAATATCGTTTATTTCTATACCAATTGCATGAATTTTCTGATGAAATATGGTATCTATGCCATTTGATCACTGAAAGAGAAAAAAATTAATCAACAGAATATCTATTTTGTGTAAAGGAAAGGGAATAAAATTGGAGCTAGTCCCAGCCATCTCATTTCAAGCCATCTCATTTTCAAGAGATGGCTTCATTTTTACCTATAACTAAGATTCTATTTATATTGTTATATGTTTTTGAACAAATATAAGGAGAGATCAAGGGGTAAAATTGTTCTTTGTCTGGCTTTACTTTTGTCCTTCTATTTGGCTTTCTGGATCATTCTTCAGTAGGAGAAAATTTCAAAGAAATTTACAATCACTTTGATTTTATTCATCTTCTGGGGTAATGGACAAGATTTCTCAAGGTATGAACAAGAAAAATAGCACTGACCAATTTTTAAATTAATGTATCTTTCAAGTATAAAACATTGTCTTAATTAACCATGATTTGAATTTATCTGTTGAATTATTTCAGGGAAAAAAAGATAAAATAATTATAGCTCCTAAAGCATATGTGTATTTTAACATTTTAACTGCTGTTTTATAAATTTAACAATTTGTATTTCTTTGGCATAAATTGTGCTATTCTGGGTTCAATCAGTGTTTGAAAGAACCTAGTTTTTGTAATAATATCTATTTATGAGTGTATATTTACATGTTTATCACCAAAAACAAAAAAACATTTTGACATGTACTCAGTTAAATATCTGAACATGTATTATCATATATGCTACATGATTTTAAGCTAACCATAGATTTAAAAATTATGATTATCATTTTATTTGTGGAATTAAGGTTTCAGCTATTTTTTCCCCTCTCTCTTATCCTAAATTAATTCAATTCTTATCATGATTCCACCAAAGTTAGAGCCTCTGGAATGTGTTATTAAACCTTATGATTCTGTTAATTTCTGTATTAGTAAAGCATATACATAATTTGATTATAGAAATAAATACTTTTCAGCTATTAAGAAAAAAGTTGAAATATTTATTTATATTGATTGAGATAGATGACCAGATCCTATATACTCTTTTTTATTTTTATTTTTTCAACCTTGGCTAAACCTGTGATGCTGACCAAAATCTTTCACAAAGACTACCTTGGAAGCAACGTCATAGATAAGTGCTGTGATCACAAAGATAAGTGAGTATGCTTTCATTATCCTACTCAATCTCATTTCCTACTTGGAACAACTGAACTTTTTTTGTTGAAGGAAGAGGTGGGAAGTGGAACTTTCATGGTAAGTTGCACATTGTAAATTCTCAGGATAGTTGTTGAACAAATGTAAAATCCCTCTAGTAAATACTCTACTTGCCATGTCCTACATCAGAACACAGACAGTCAATGTTAATGGAGGTATATAAAAATATTGGTGTCCAAATACAAAAATCTTTCATCTTTACGTGGGTTATGTGATTATAGTATAGACAGTCAAGAATACAGACATCTAGGAAATAAAGAGTCTGGGGTAAGTTGTGCAGCAGAAAGGTATATTTGAGTTTTGTAAAAAGAAGAAATAATTTCATCACTTCATACCAGATTTGAAAGCACTGCTGTGGGAGCCATTTAAAAGCTGACAGGGAGTGGAGGTGAAGGAAAATCAAACAGGAAAAAAGCCAACTGACAATAGTCATGTCTGAATTTGTTACCTATACTAAAGTAAAAATTAAAGATTATTTTATCAGGATAATTAAAACAATTTTGTTTCATTACCATTATTTTACTGACCCTTGTCCATGAATTTATTTTTAATGTAAAGTACAATAATAAGTTTATATATCATTACTAAAATCAGGTCTTATAAAGGCTCTTAATTTTTTTTTTTTTTAAGTTTACAGTCAGGAACAGTAAGTATATTTTTATTGTACCTAAGGTTTTTATTTTTTTTTTAATTTTCATTGAAATGTAGTTGATTTACAATGTTGTGTTAGTTTTAGGTGTACAGCAAAGTGATTCAGTTTATATATATACGTGTGTGTGTGTGTGTGTCTGTCTGTCTGTCTATGTATGTATTGGGTTCACCCAAAAGTTAATTCGGGTTTTCCATAAGATATTAATTGAATTTTTGACCAAATCTCTCTCTCTCTCTCTCTCTCTTTTCATGTGCCTTTTAGCCATTTGTATGTCTCCTTTGGAGAAATGTCTGAAGGCTTTTTAAATATTGACTTAAGAGCATGATATCTTTTATGACACTTTGTATTGACCATAACAATAGAGGAGGCTCATATTTCTGTAGCTGTCACTGATTATACAATGTATTTCTGTTACTGCCTTGACATGGGTTGTGTCAGATAGCTTCAGATAAGGAGGATGATAGGTGCCCCGAACCTGCAATCTCTGTCTTTGAGATACATATAGCAATCAAAAATTTGCAAACTATGACTGTGGGCTTAGGCACAAAGCAAAGTTTATTAAAGCATAGATACCCTCTCAGAGGGGCTTCCCAAGTGGCTCAGAGGTAAATAATCTGCCTGCCAAGCAGAGGAGGCTTGTTCAACCCCTGGGTCAGGAAGATCCCTTGGAGAAGGAAATGGAAACCACTCCATTATTCTTGCCTGGAAAATTCCATGGACAGAGGAGTCTGGCAGACTACATTCCATGGGGTCCAAGAGTCAGACACAGCTTAGCAACTGAACAGCAGCAGCAACAACATACTCAGAGGGAGGCAGGGCTGTTTCTGCAAGGTGAAACCAACCCTCCCATACAGGCTTAAAGGAGTTGTTCTTGGAGGAAGCAGGTGTGACCATGGGTGAGTGACAGGAGATTGCTATTTGATTGACTCTCCTGAGTTCTGTAACAATTTATTACTGCATATGCCTTCACCCTTGATTTGTTAAGAAATGCTCACCATGAGGAGGGCAAAGCCACACACATATTTTATTATAATGTTGGTATAATGAGTTTGGATTTATTAGAGATTATACAGCTGTCTAGTCTGGACATGCACAACCCATAGCAGTTGTCTTGTGTTACAATGCTCCCTCTTTATCAGGATAAGCTGCCCACTTGACCATAGTTTCGCCTGTCCTGGGTGAGGTCAAGAGAGGGTCTCCAGATGGTTGGGGCATAACTAGACCATTTCTCTCTTGTCTTTAGCCACCATCATTTCTTTGCTGCTACTGTCAGGAGAGAGTACCTAGATGGTTGGGGTGTGACTTGGTTATTCCTCTGTAATAAGAAAAAAAAAAAAATCCTTATTTTTTTCCTGCCTATGTCACGTCCTTTCTGCTAATGTCAACTACCTAACATGTCTATTTTTCACATCTGTGAATTAAATCTTAAGATAGCTTCATCATGTGGTAAAGCTGAAATAAAATAATATTATGTAAATTGCATAACCGATACTTGATGCTTTCTAAATTGTAGCTCAGGTCATTCATAGTCATCACCATCTTCTTTTTTAAATGTCAAAGAAAATATTTTCATTGTATTTTATTCTTGTTATTATTATTTTTTTTAAAGTCTGACTCTATATACATATGGGCTTCCCAGGTGGCACTAGTGGTAAAGAATCTGCCTGCCAATTCTGGAGATGTAAGAGCCATGAGTTTGATCCCTGGATCAGGAAGATCTTCTGAAGAAGGAAATGGTAACTCACTCCAGCATTCTTGCCTGGAAAATTCCATGGACAGAGGAGCCTGGTGGGCTGCAGTTCATGGGGTCGCCAAGAGTGGGACATGACTGAGCATGCACACACACACATACATATACACATAAATATTGCCTCCTCTGAATTCCTTGGCATGTCCTTCTTTAAATCTTTTTCTTCTCTGTTTCTAGTTCTCCAATAGAAGTTGCCAAATTTAGTATAGTTTGGATGTAGCTGAACCCCACTATATAGTGTAAGGATATGAGAGTAAATAAGGTTCTTTGTTTTTATTATTTTCTGGAGTAATTCACAGTGAATGACAACCTAAGTCCTGTTTCTTGTCCTTAAGTGATAGCACAGATAACATAGTTTGGTTATCTTTTTTTCCCCTCCTGAAGTGAATTGCCTCCCATTCACTTATCTTCAAACTTTTCTAGGACTTCTCAGGTGGCGCTAGAGGTAAGGAATTCACCTGCCAAGGCAGGAGATGTAAAAGATGCAGATTCCACCCCCAGGTTGGGAAGATCCTCTGGAGAAGGGCATGGCAACTCAGTCCAGTGATTCTTGCCTGGAGAATCCTATGGACAGAGGAGCCTGGCAGGCTACAGTCCATAGGATTGCAAAGAGTCGGACATGACTGAAATTACTTAGCACGCATGCACGTAAACTTTTCTTGAAGATTATCTGATGCTTTTTGTCAACTAAAACAATCATGTTGTAGCTTCTTATGGTTTAACACACTTATATAAAGTGTCATTTTTTTTTTTCCATTTGACTCTACCATTTAAATAAGCTGAGAGATTCGAAGCAAAGTCATTTAACAATGCACTGTTATGCAGGCTTCCTGAAGATTTGTCCTAAAATAACTTAACGAAGGAGTGTCTCCCAATAGATTATAAGGCCACATTTGTGTTATCCTTTGAGGAATGCTGTGACTCCTCCCTTGTCCTCATCTGCTCTCTGTCACACTTAAAAATGGCTCCATTCTTAACTTTCTGTACTCTGAGTGTCTAAAACAACTTTTAGAATGCTTTAAGTCCTGATGGCTTTCCAAGAGAACTTTACTAATCATCAAAGACCCAGATTAAATACTATTTTATCTGGGAACACCTTCTTGATTCCTTGAGGAAATTAAACTTCACCTCATTCTCCCTCTGTTCCTTGCCCACACTTTAGTTGTAGCATCAGATTAATATACTTGGCCTCACAGTAGTTAGCACAGTGCCTAGAAGAAAAATGCTCAATACATGCGTGAACAAATTTTTAAAAATAAATGAGCCAAATGCTTAAGGTAAAGTTTTTATCTTAAGCTTAAAAAGCCTCAGCAGGGAATTCTTAATAAGATTTGTATGTGAGTTGGTTTGTTAGGAATGAATGGTTGTGAGGAATGAATGGAGAGGAGAGATGTTTCTGATCCAAATGAGAGGGGACTTCTCTGTTGAAGAGAAGTATAGAAAGACAGGTAGATAATTCTTACAGTTTTACTTAGAGCCAACTATACCTCTGCATATCTAATCATGAGAAATTATTTACCTTATATAGGATCAAATGTAAACTAGAAATTGCTGTCAATGTGGAGAAGGTATAGAAACATAGAAACACACATATTAAGAAACAAAGAATGACAAAATTTAAAGCTACAATATTTTGATTTGTTAATATCCATTTAGAAGGATTAATTTCTTTGGTAAAGAAGCTATGTTTTAATTTTTAATAAAGTACAATGTGAAATATTAAAAATTTTGAAATTAAATGTTACATAAAATGAAAAGTTATAGTATTGCTCTTGCATGAATCTGTATCACTCAGATACATGATTTTCTGCTTATCCACCTATAGAGGGGAATTTGAGGGAGGGTTCTTGTTTTCTTTTTCTTTTTTCTTAGCAGTTTGTCAGAAGAACAGAGGTGTTTAAGTGGGTTCATATCTTTCTGAGTGACAAACATCCATGACTTTATTGCTATATGCCCACTACTGTTTTCTTATACAGCAATCTTTTCTATGAGATTTTCATTCAATTATTATGTGTTTTCCTTTATTAGAAATAAAATAAATAGGACATTTTCCCATTTATGGGATATCTTAAGGAATGGCATTCAGTTAGAGTGTTATAGCCATGCATTCCCGGAAACTAACTCACTCAGAAGGACAATGCAGATAGTAGAGTGCAGTTTATTAGACCGGCGGGCCCAAAGCAGAGTCTCCTCTTAGCCAAGGACCCCGACCAGCATTTGTGAAAATCTTTTATACCCCATGTGTACATGTCTGAACCCACCACCCCAAATTCCTTGAGACTTACATAAACAAAGGAAGGGTAAATACAATACCAATAACCCCATCACTCATGTGCCATGTGCTCAGACAGTTAAACAATTAGCCAATAATCAATAAGCCCGAGGTTACAATCCAATAGGTACAGAAAAATGTATGGCCTATCTGGAGGAAGGGGTGATTAGTGTATGTGTTCTCTTAGGTGATGAGTAACCTGGATATGATCTTCAAGGTCCCCCTGTCTGGAGGGGGTCTTATCCTTCTGTTGTCATTTCCATAGGCACTAAACAGAGTTCAGAGTTCACTGGAGAGGTGGCCAAGCATGATCAGCATGAACAGGCCTAAGATGGAGTCCAGGCCCTATGAATTCCTTCTTCAGGAGAGCTGGAACTTTATAAAAAGACAGAACTGACATAGACACAAATAGATGTAATGTTGAATATTACATATGGAAATAAATTTAAAAAAAAACATTTTTAGGATTGTGAGTGGGAAACACTGAAGCATATCATAATTTTTTTTCACATTATTTTTATTCTGTAAAAACAGTACTTTTTAATTTTTTTTTTACAGTAAACTTTTCAACTACAAACCTCGAATACGTGAAAGATGTTCCAAGGACAAGCATAACAGGATTGATAAAACCTAAACTGAATAAATGTGTTCTCACAATATAAGTTGGCATAAAAATAAATAAAATTTTCTATGATCACAATTGCAACAATAATGTACACATAATAATGGTTTGTGGATGAGTATTAACGATTCTAATTCTAGTTCCAAAAGAAAACAACAGATCGTTTAAAAGTCTATGTTTAAAAGTCAATGCTTTGTCTTACTTCCCATAGGGCTACTGCTGAGTCCAACTTTAAAATGTAAAGTATCCAGCTTGAGTGATTAGCTTAAATTGTATTGGCATTGGGAGAAAATAAATCATTGCCTTTATCTTGGAGTAACACAAAAGACTCACTTAACTTCACATATGGAAACTGAGTTTGTGTAGGTAACAACATGAGTTTTGAGAAGTTTAAGTTGTCAACTAGCTATTTTTAATACGGAATAGGTATTTTACAGTATGATTCAACTTTACACATGGCCTCAAAACTGAAAGAGAATTTTAAGTTCACCTTCAATATGCCAACATTATGTATCTAGGAATTGGTTCCTGGGTTCTGTCACAGAGAAGAAATCCCTTAAGCATTATGTTGAGTGGTCCTTTTAAAAAATGCTAATTCATATTTAACTGAGTGTTTGGTGATGATGGAGTAAAAGGCAGGAGAATGATGAACATAACTGCCTTGATAAAGGATCCTAGATTTGTATGAGCTTATGCAAAAATCTTGATAATCCTTAGTGGTTAAGGGCAACTTCATGCAACCAAATAACATGAAATTAAGTCAATAACCTTAAAAAAGGCTAAAATTTCCCCCCCCCAAACATATCAGAGAGGAATATGAATAATGTATATACAAACTGGGGTTCTGTCAATGACAACAAGGACTATGTGTTGGTTCATATCAAATTCGAGAATATTGGAAAACCAAACGTATAACCTTCTTGTGATTTTCTTAGTATGTAGCATTCATTATGGTATCCCTTCACTGGTTTTTTGCAAGTCTGAAGTTGTGTTTCTTGTGTCATTGCCGGCATCTCCACCCTCAGAGCTGCTTTTATTTTCTTCTTCTTTGCAGTCCTTGTCATCTTCATCTCCTGGAGATTTCTGGGACTGTTTAGAGGATTTCTTTGAAGTGTATGACTTGTTCCTCTTGGAGCCTGCTTTTTCGCTCTTTCTTTTGCCTCTTCCATCTTCCTCTACTCTGTCTCCTTCCTCACTGCTTGCATCAGCGGTATTTCCGCCTTCTCCTTCGGTTTCTGAAGAGCTCTGTTGCTGAATTGCCTGGTATCCACTAAACGTTACTCCTGGGTTATTTTCCATTTCCCACAATCCTTCATTAAATCCCTTCCGTTTGTTTGATTTTCCAAACTTGTCTTTGTATTCCTTTTAAGGTCAGACCTTTTAAGGCCTCTGGGACCTAGAAAAGCAGTTTCGTGGGTGCCAAAAAAGAAGATAGGGTACTTATTGGCTGGAGGCTTCACAGCTCCCTCTGGGAGTTCATCGATGCGGGCGGGCCAGTGCGGGTAGCCCTTCATCTTGGCGAAGACCAGGTAGCCCGCCTTGTACTCGCGGGGCCGCTCCACTTCCTGGTCGTTCTTGGGCGCCGCGAAGATGCCAGGAGGCTGCCCCCCGCCGCGGGCCGACGGACCGTGCCGCGCTCCCCGCGGGCCTCGCTGGAGCCGCGCAGGCGGGCGGACAAGCAGTCGCTCAGACTAGGGGAAGCGTCGAGGCGGCGGCTGAGGCGAGGGGCTGGGCGCGGGCTCAGCAGGCTCGGCAAACCGCCGCCAGGCAGCGGGGGAGGGAGCCCCCGGCCCCTGGGCTCTCGCCCGCGCCGAGGTCCCCGCCGCCGCCGGGCGATTATTAAATATTAAATTATTAAATATCGAATTAAATTAAAATTATTAAAAATAATTTAATATTTTATATTAAAATATAAATTTTGATATTTCAGAAAAAATGCCAATTTCTGGTACTAATTCCCTTTGGTGATGTTGCCCTGAGGTACAGCAGCCTTAACTGTCCTTATCTTAACTGGATTTCTGGTTCCAGAAGCCTTTTCAGTACAATTTTCAGTCAGTAGTGGCATTTTCTCAAAATTAACATGTAGAAGGTAGTGTATAATTAGTAGAGAGTATGTGCTTTGCTCCCTAACTGCGCTTTGAGAACATTTTCTGTGCTTCTAGCATCAGTCTACCTCATCCCACCAGGAACGAACAGCCCATTTTACTCTCTCTTGGTTTGGACCATATGGCCCATCTTTATGAATGAATGGCTATGTATGTGGCATGATGCGAAAACGTCCGACATGCCCCTTGGTTTCTTAATATCTCTCCTATGTTTCCTGCCAGTATTCTTTAGAAGGTCTTATATTATCATTCCTATTGTAATTTTGAACAGACATTTTAACTTTTATTAGCTGCAGTGTTTTTGTATGCACAGCAAAAGTAATGTGTTATTCTTAGGTTCAAGTGAGATTATTTGTGTGAAATGCTTAGTAACAACAACAGTGTGGTAACTATGGCAAACGTGAGGATAATTTCATTTTATTTTTGTCGAAGACATAATTATTCACTAGTATTTCTAATTCTTCTCCCTTTCAAGGTGTAATTGAAAGTTGGACTTCCCTTCCCCTTTGAAAATAGATGCAGCCATTAGAGTTGCCTTGAGCAGGCAATAAAATGTGAGCAGAAGTTATGAGTATTATTTCCAAGCAGAGGTCTTAAAAATGTTTGTCTTGTTCTTCCTCACAACTCCCTATGTCAGTTAAAGTAAATGACAACCTTCCAGATAGTGGAGATTCGGTCAGACTGTGTCTGAGTGAAGACCTGTGGAGCAAAACAGCTGACATATAGGGGATGTAACATGAGGCAGAAACAAACCGCTGTTTTTAAGCCAGTAAGATTTTGGTGTTGTCTTTTTACCATACCATATATTATTGTATCCTGATGGGTTTAATCTTATTAAGTCTTTCATTATGTTGAGTATTTTTTAACTGTGGTAAAATACACATGAACACAGGATACTTTTCCATTTATTTATATGTTGTTTAATTTCTTTCAGCAATATTATGTTGTTTTCAGTGTACAATTCTTTCCTCTACATGGTTAAGTTTATCCCTCAGTATTGTATTCTTTTTGCCATATGTTATTTGTTATTATAGTAAAATATGTATGGCATAAAGTTTACCATTGTAATTATTTTTAAGTGACATTAACTATATTCATATTATTGTGCAACCATCACCACTATTTATATCCAGAACATTTTTCTCACCACAAACTGAAATTAATTCTGTGCCAATTAAATAATAACTATCTATTTCCCTCACCCTCACTCCCTTGTTACTACTATTCTACTTTTTGTCTATGTGAATTTAGCTACCCTGGGAAATTCATAGTATAGAAATTGTACAATATTTTTTAATGGTTTCTTTCACTTTATATAATGTCTTCAAGATTGATTCATGTTGTAACCTGTCAAAATTTTCTATTCATTTTTCAAGTTGAACAATAATTCATTCTATGTATATAACAACACATTTGCATATCCATTCAACCGTTGAGGAACACCAGAGTTGTTTCTACCTTTTGGCTATTGTGAATAATGATACTATATTATATAAACATGAGAATTCCTCTTTCACTTCTTTGGGGTATATACCTAGAAGTGGAATTATTGGATCATATAATTCTATGTTTAATTATTTTAAGAATTGTTGTACCATTTTCCATAGTACCTGTTCCATTTTACATGTCCCCCAGCAATGCAAAAGGAATCCAGTTTCTCCATATCCTTGCCAACACTTATCATCTTCCTGCCTTCCTTTCTTTTTTTCTGATAGATCTCAGGAGCTATGCTGAGCTTGGAGAAAGGGAGAGAGAGGGCTGAACTGTTACATGTCACAGTAGCCCATTAAAACAACAAACCAAAAATAGAAAAACAAATTGATTAATCACTTACTGTGGTAGTAGAAGACATTAAAACCAGGAAAAGTGCCACTTTCCTCTGTTCCCCCATGGAACAGTTCACAAGTGGAAGATCAGGTGTATCAGAGCAGACGTGGGCTACTTCTCAGTGTTGAGAGACCCCAAATAAAAGGCCCCAATAGTTTTATGGACTCAGGGGTTGCAGGTAGGGCAAGGAGAGGGCTCAGAGTGGAACGGTACTGAGTCAGAGTAGATAGAAGTGACTTCAGAATTTCCTCCATCTTCTTCCATAAGGAGGTCTTGGCAGAGGTGCTTGAAGAAGACCTCGAAGGAAGTCCTCAGGTGAAGAGACATAGTAATCAAGGCACCAAGGCTAAGAATGTAAATATGTGAAGGGCATGACTAGCTGGGAGAGCCTGAGACCTTGACTGTAACTCTCTTCAGAGATTGTGATGCACTGATTTTACCCTAAGGCTGGTGTGGGGAGGACAGCTTCCCCACTCTCACTCCCCAGGAGCCCTGTCAGGTCAGGCCTGAAAAATCACACATTGATTTGTAACCAGGGGTTGGATAGGCATTTTAATATTTATGAAGGGGTATCTCACTGTGGTTTGGATTTGCATTTCCCTGATGACTATTAATGTTGAGCATCTTGCTTTTATGTGCTTATTGGCCATTTAGATATCTTCTTTGGAGAAATGTCTATTTAAGTCCTTTGCCTATTTTTTAAACAGGTGATTTTGGGATTTTTGTCATCGAATTGTAGGCACTCTTCATAAATTCTGGATATTAATCTTATCATATATTCCAACATCTTTTGTTGAAACTATTCTTTCCCCATTGCATGGCCTCAGCACCTGTTGTCAAAAATTGTTTGACCATTTATGTGAGGGTTTATTTCTGAGTTTCCATACTATTCCATCTGTCTTATTCCACCATGGTTTTGTAGTAAGTTTTGAAATCAGGAAGTGTGAAACCTTCATTTTTATCTTTTCCAAACTCATTTCAACTATTTTGGGTCTTTTGAGATTCCATATGTACTTTAGGATGGATTTTTATATATCTGAAAAAATATCATTGGTATTTTAATAGAGATTGCATTGAATCTATATATTACTTTGGGTACTATTGACGTTTTATCATTGTCTTCAAATCTATGAAAATGAGATTTCTTTCCATTTATTTGTGTGTTATTTAATTTTTTTCAATCATGTTTTATAGTTTCCAGCGTACAAGTCTTTTTTTCTCTTGGTTAAGTTCATTCCTAAGTATCTTAACTTTTGATGCTATTGTGAACAGAATTGCTTTTTAAATTTCCTCTTCGGATTATTCATTATTAGTGCATATGAATACAACTGACTTTTTTGTGTTTTGATTTTGTATTGTGCAGTTTACCAAATTTGTTTAGTATTTTTTACAGTTTTTTTTCATGTGTGTGTGTGAAATCTTTAGTCTTTTCAACATTGCCATGATCTGGGTTTCATATAAAGGTAATGCTGGCCCGAGTAGAAAGACTTAGGAAGTGTTTTTTCTTCTTCAATTTGTTGGAAGAGTTCGAGAAAGATTGTTGTTCTTTCTTTAAATGTTTGGTAGATTTTACTTTTGAAACAATCTGATCCAAGACTTTTCTTCTTTGCATAGTTTTTAATTATGGAGTCAGTCTCCTTATTAATTTAGGTCTATTCAAAATTTCTATTTTTTTTTGTAATTTAATCTTGATAGGTGGTATGTTTCTAAGAATTTGTCCATATCTAAGTTATCTAATTGGTTCGTGGGACATTGTTCAAAGTGATATTTTAAGTATATTTTTGTTTCTATAAAATTATGAATCAACTTTCTGATTTTAATAATTTATCATCTCTTTTTTCTCTTAGGCTATTTAGCTAAAAGTTTACTAATTTTGTCAAACTTTTCAATAATCCACCTTTTTGTTTCATAGATTTTCTATATTGTTTTGTCATCTCTTTTATATTTTATGTTTGTTGTTTCCTTCCTTATGTGTGCTTTGGCTATGGTTTGTTTGCAAAATCTTATTCCCTAAGATATAAACTTAGGATGTTGACCTATGATTTTTCTTCTTTTTAAATATAAGCATTAACAAATATAAATTCCCCTTGTAGCACTGCTTTTACTGTATCTCATAAGTTTTGATGGACTGTGTTATTTTCATTTATCTTAAGTTATTTTCTGATTTCCTTTGTGACTTCTAGCAACTCTTTCCTTAGACTTGGAGGATTTTGGACCATTATTTCTTCAGATGGTCTCTCTGTCACTTTCTTTTTTTTTTTTTTTTCCATAAAGCATATATTTGTTTTCTGATTATACCCAATACGTCCATTGGGCTCTGTTCACTTCATTTATTTTCTTTGCTCTATTCAGACTAAAATTTCAAATGTCCTGTATTTAAGTTTGCTGATTATTTCCTCTCTCTGTTCAAGTCTCTTGTTGAGACCCTCTAGTGAATTTTTCAATTGAGTTTTCATATTTCCCATCCCCATAATTTGTTTGGTTCCTTCTTATAATTTCGATTTCTTTGTTGATACATTATTTTGTTCATATGTAGCTTTTTTGACTTTCTTTACTTCTTTTTCCATGCTTTCCTTTAGGTTTCTGAGAATATCCAAAACAGTTGTTTCAAAGCCTTTGTTTAGTAATTCTAATGTTTGTGTTTCTTCAGAGATTGTTTCTGCTACTTTATTTCCCTTAATGGGCCTTGTGTTCCAGTTTCTTTTTATGCCTTGTGATTTTGTTGTTGTGATTAAAAATTGGACTCTTCAAAAATAATTATTTCTCTTCGCCTTCACAGATTGGCTATTTGCTGATGAAGTCCTTTACTAATTAGTTGGATATTGGTTACAAGCCTTGGTATATTAGCCCAATATTAAAGCTTAAAGTGTATTCAAGTCTTTTTTGATCATGCTTCTTCTTCAGGCCTGTGTGTAGCTTTTTCATTTCCCCTGAATACATAGATTA
Organism: Muntiacus reevesi; assembly: GCF_963930625.1. NCBI lineage: Eukaryota > Metazoa > Chordata > Mammalia > Artiodactyla > Cervidae > Muntiacus > Muntiacus reevesi. Next base: position 80,698,387 of record NC_089271.1, on the reverse strand, counting down.
TTTTTAAATATCTTAAATTTCTGAAGAGGTTCACCTTAGCTTCTCATCAAGGCCTTTGATAGTCTATTGTTCTCTGTTTTATAATCTTTTGGCCCTAGCATTTGCAAGTGTGCAGTTTCCCTACTGCTTTTTATTTTTTTTAATGGACACTCTGCACAGCATATGGGATCTTTGTTCACTGACGAGGGGAAGCTGTGCCCTCTGCAGTGGAAGTGCAGAGTCTTAACCACTGGACCACCAGGGAAGTCATTTCCCTACTGCTTTTATGAGCAGTGCCTGTTGTTTTCTGTTACTTCCCAGCCTGATATATGAGTTTATGTTTCTTCTTTCCCCTGAGTCAGGCAAAACAGAGACAGGTCCTTCAGGAAGCTCCCAGACAAGCTAGATCATTGGAAATAAGGTCTGATCTAATCCGTCCGGTTTAAGGTAGGGAATTGAGAACTGAGTTGGAGCCTTTGCCAAACTAACATCAGGTTGCATCAGGGAAGGGACAAAATAAAGAAAAGCAAAAGGGCCATGAATTTTCCTATTGCTTTAAATGTTGCTTTTCTTGATTGGGCATTTGCTTGGGTGTTGATAAATTTTGTTTCCCAAAGTTCCTACAGAGCTATTTTAGCAACTTTTTTTTTAATGCTTTTTAATGTATCAGTGGGAAAACAAGAGCTTGGAGCTTCATAGTCTGCTATTTTGCTAGAATAACTTTTTATTGAGTATTTTAAGAAATCTTAATTCTGCCATCAATACATTTACCATATCTCTTTGATTTGTCACCTGTAAATGATATTATTTATATTGAACAAAACTAAATGAAGTATAAAAACTTATGGAAGACATTTGGAAAGCTCTCTCCAATTTTGTCAGTGATTCATTCAATAATATACATTTAAGACCAGTTGTCTACTGAGTCAGAAACCCCCCAATCCTGTTATTCTGGTCACATTAATTTCCACTTGTTTCATTTTTTGATTCAGTTTTAAAAATTATTCTGACCTAAGAAGAAAACTAAAGGTAAAGGAGAAAAGGAAAGATATACCCATCTGAATGCAGAGTTACAAAGAATAGCAAGGAGAGATAAGAAAGCCTTCCTCAATGATCAATGCAAAGAAAAAGAGTAAAACAATAGAATGAGAAAGACTAGAGATCACTTCCAAAAATTTAGAGATACTTAAGGGAACATTTCATGAAAAGATGGGCACAATAAAGTACAGAAATGGGATGGACCTAAGAAGATATTAAGAACAGGTGGCAAGAATACACAGAACAACTATACACAAAAGATCTTCATGACCCAGATAACCATGATGGTGTGATCACTCACTTAGAGCCAGACATTGTGGAATGCAAAGTGAAGTGGGCCTTAGGAAGCATCACTATGAGCAAAGCTAGTGGAAGTGATGGAATTCCAGTTGAGCTATTTCAAATCCTAAAAGATGATGCTGTGAAAGTGCTGCACTTATTATGCCAGCAAATTTGGAAAACTCAGCAGTGGTCACAGGACTGGAAAAAGTCAGGTTTCATTGCAATCCCAATGAAAGGCAATGCGAAAGATTGTTAAAACTACCGTACAATTGCACTCATCTCACATGCTCGCAAAGTAATGTTCAAAATTCTCCTAGCCAGGGTTCAACAGTACATGAACCATGAACTTCCAGATGTTCAAGCTGGATTTAGAAAAGGCAGAGGAACCAGAGATAAAAGTGCCAAAATCCTTTGGATCATCAAAAAAGCAAGAGAGGTGCATAAAATTAACTATGTCTGCTTTATTGATGGCACCAAACCCTTTGATTGTGTGTATCACAACAAGTTGTGAATAATTCTTCAAGAGATGGGAATACCAGACCACCTGACCTGCCTCCTGTGAAATCTGTATGCAGGTCAAGAAGTAACAGTTAGAACTGGACATGGAACAACAGACTGGTTCCAAATTGGGAAAGGAGTATATCATGGCTGTATATTGTCACCCTGCTTATTTAACGTATATGCAGAGTACATCATGCAAAATGCCAGGCTGGATGAAGCCCAAGCTGGAATAAAGATTGCCAGGAGAAATACCAACAACCTCAGATATGCAGATGACACCACCCTTATGGTAGAAAGTGAAGAAGAACTAAAGAGCCACTTGATGAAAATGAAAGAGGAGAGTGAAAAAGTTAGCTTAAAACTCAACATTCAAAAAACTAAGATCATGGCATCTGGTCCCATCAGTTTATGGCAAATAGATGGGGAAACAATGGATACACTGAGAGGCTTTATTTTTTGATGCTATGAAATCACTGCAGATGGTGACTGCAGCCATGAAATTAAAAGACACTTGCTCCTTGGAAGAAAAGCTATGCCCCATCTAGACAGCATATTAAAAAGCAGATGCATTACTCTGTCAACAAAGGTCCATCTAGTCAAAGCTATGGTTTTTCCAGTAGTCATGTATGGATGTAACAGCCGGACCATAAAGAAAACTGAGTGCCAAATAAATGATGATTTTGAACAGTGGTGTTGGAGAAGACTTTTGAGAATCCCTTGGATTGCAAGGAGATCCTACCAGTCAATCCTAAACGAAATCAGTATTGAACATTCATTGGAAGGACTGATGCTGAAGCTGAAGCTCCAATCCTTTGGTTCATCTGATACAAAGAACTGCCTCTTTGGAAAATACTCTTACACTGGGAAAGGTTGAAGACAGGAGGAGAAGGGGAAGACAGAGGATGAGCTGGTTGGATGGCATCACCGACTCAAAGGACATGAGTTTGAGCAAGATGCAGGAGTTGGTGATGGACAGTGAGGCCTGGCGTGCTGTAGTCCATGAGGCTGCAAAGAGTCATACACGACTGAGCACCTAAACTGAACTAATTTTGTAACTCTATTAAAAATAGAGGCAATTTGTTTTTCTTGACTTTCAGAACCTTTTCTTGCCTCCTAGCGATCACCAGTTTCTTTGACATTTTCTCTTAAACTATGCATTTGATAATCTTTTTTATTTTGATATCAATTTCAACTCAAATACCTCCCCAAACCTGCTCTTCTTTATGCAAGTTTTATCTCATGCATAGCAACTTCATGTTTCCAACTGTTCATTCCAAAAATTGCAATCGTTTTCCACTCCTCTATTTCTCTGACAGCTACGTTCAGTCCATCATCATGTCCTTGCATAGCTGTTCCAAACACTAGGTCAAAAATGGTCAGATTTTTGAAAGATTTCAGTCATTTCTACTCTACCTCCAGGTTCTTCTAGGTGAAAACAAACAAAAAGACAGTATTCCCTACTGTTTTCACAAAGTTCTTTAAAGGATGAATATTTCCTCAGTCTTTATAAAACTTGTGATTTTTTCTTTTGTCCCCCTTTCTCTTTGATCACATTATATAATAATATACTTGTTGGATATTTTGTTTTCTGATGAATGGAAGTATTACTTAATATTATTTTCCTACTTTAACAAATATTTGTTTATACATTTGCAACAAGAGTTTTCAAAATTTTATTTCAAGTCATATATTTTAAATTGTAGGCAGCTGCTGACAAAATGGACTTCTATCACTCTATAAGTTTAGCTAACCTTCACTATTTCATGATATTGCATCTGTTTTGTTTGTTCATATACTTATTTCTAAGTACACTGACAAAATCACTAATGGAGTTTGATTGAGCATTGAGCAAAGGTTGTTATTGTTCTGCTGGTGCAGAGATTTGAAATTAACTGGGCTTCTCTGATGAATCAGCAGGTAAAGAATCTTCCTGCAATGCAGGAGACACAGAGATGCAGGTTTGATCCCTGGGTCAGAAAGATCCCCTGGAGGATGAAATGGCAGCCCATTCCAGTATTCTTGCCCATAAAATCCCGTGGACAGAGAAGGCTGCAGGCTACATTTCAAAGGGTTGCAAAGAGTCAGACACGACTGAGCGCAGCATAGCAATGGAACGTTATAGCCCTGAGATTGTTGTGACTCTGCAAGATGATAAGCAAGAGTTGTGAAAACAAGCACATGTGAGAAATTCAAGTATTTCTTCCTGGAAAAGGAAATGTAGTGTGATGGTTGCTGCTTCCTTACTAAGACATGTTGTGACAATAGAATAAATGATCACATGGGTTATTGTAATAGTAAACTTAGAACAGTTATAGCAGAAGCTTGAGCTTTGACTTTTAGCAAAAAAAGATAGTAATTGACAGTATTCAAATTATATTATGAAGCTCATTGTAATCAAAATGGTATGGTATTGTATTAAAACAGACACTTAACACAAGATTGGGCATATTCAGAGTGGTATGGCTGTAATTAAGCAATTGAATTAAGACTCTCTATAACCTAGGGATAGGTCATATAGTATGGAGGTTAGAGCTTAGGCTTTTGAAACAGTCTCTGTGTGTGTGCTAAGCTGCTTCAGTCTTGTCAGAGTGTTTGTGATCCTATGGACTGTAGCCTGCCGGGCTTCTCTGTCCATGAGATTCTCTAAGCAAGAATACTGGAGTGGATTGTCATGACCTCCTCCAGGGGATCTTCCCAACCCAAGGATTGAACCCATGTCTTTTATGTCTCCTGCATTAGCAAGTGGATTCTTTACAACTAGCACCACCTGGAAAGCCCTTGAAACAGTCTATCTGGATTCAAATACTCAAAAACGCTAGTTACTAGTGTAATTTTCATTTTGTAGACAAGAGAGATAAATGCTTAGCAAACAGGTTAAATTAATTTTTGAAGTCTTATTGAGAGTGGTAGAGTCTGATCTTAGCCCTAAGGCTTTTTGAATTGGCACTCATACTTTGAAACTAGTATTTTCAAACATATGGCAACATTTCATAGCTCCATGTCTTTATTGATGTTGTTTATTCTGCCTGGAATATTCTCCACCAGTTTTTTTTTTTTAATTCTTTGCTCTCTCTTTTTTTATTCATGCATCTTATTTTATTTCATTAAAAAAAATACATATGCTTAAGGAGTACAACATGATTTTTTTATATACATAGTGAATTAATTACTACAGTAAAGCTAATTAATGTGTCTCTTTTTACACATTTGCAAATTTTTGTGTGTGTTGAGAGTGCCTGAAATCTCTCTCAGCAAATTTCCAATATATAATATAGTATGAATAACTAAAGGTTTTTAAAAAAAAAAAAAAAAATTAAGAATAAATCTAATCAAGGAAAACTACTTGATTAAATCAAGGAAAATTAATCACTACACTGAAAACTATAAAGCATTGATGAAAGAAATTAAATCTGATACAAATAAATGGAAAGATAGTCCATAATCACAGATTGAAATAACTAATGTTAAAATGACCATACTACTGAAAACAATATACAGATGTAGTGCAATCCCTATTGAAATTTTAATGGCATTTTTCAAAGAAATAGAATAAAAGATTTTAAAATACATATATAATGGCAAAAGACCCTAAACAGCCAGAACAATCTTGAGAAAGAATAAGCTAGGAGGCAACACACTTCCTGCTTTCAAGTTATGTTACAAAGCATGAGTAATCAAAATGGTTTGGTACTGGCATTAAAACAGATACATAGAAAATAGAACAGGATCAAAGGTCAAAAGTAAAGCTGAGCATATACAGTCAACTAATTCTTTTACAAGAACACCAAAAATAAATAGTGGGGGAATGCTAGTATCTTCCAAAACTGATGCTATGCTTCCTTTACCTTCTCACACTTCAGTTATTGCCCTGTGTAACTTCAGGATAACCAAAATTCTGGATTCTATTACCCAAGATTATTTTTGCAAATTTTAAAATGTACAAATGGCATTATATTTTGTGTGTTCTTTTATGTCTGGATATTTTTTGGTTCAATCTTATGCTTGTGACATTTGTCCTCAGTCTACCATTGTGTGTAGCAGTATACATTATTTTTCATAACTGTATAGCAATCCATTGTATAAATACATTCTCAGTTCCTTTTCCTGCTCTACTGTTTATGGATACTTGATTTTTTAAAAATCATTTTCAATGATAAATAGTACTTGTATGGCCATTATTTTATATGTCTTTGTGTACACATATCTGCTACCATAGTATTTTCTAAAACAATATGCTATTTTAGTATTTATTACAGAATTATAGCATTACATTATATGTATCTTTTTGCCCTACAGGTTTTTCAAGCTCATAGCCTCATATTTGATTATAGGTAAATGTCAATAACTGTTTTTATAATGAAGTAATGAATGATCAATTTCCTGACAGTGTTTAAGAACTTGCCATAATAAAGTCCAGAAAAAGCTATTTTTTAAATAACACCATTCTATGAACTTGCAAACTGCTTATAATAAAGGAAGTTCTTGACAAGAGCAACTATCAGCAGCTATGAAAGTGAGAGTGAAAGTCACTCAGTCATGTCTGACTCTTTGCGACCCCATGGACTATATATTCCATGGAATTCTCCAGGCCAGAATACTGGAGTGGGTAGGCTTTCCCTTCTGCAGGGGATCTTCCCAACCCAGGGATCAAATCCAGGTCTCCCACATTGCAGGTGGATTCTTTACCACCTGAGCCACCAGGGAAGCCCAAGAATAGATCAACAACTATACCAGTTACATATTTCCAGTATTAAAACTACTGTCTTCTACTATTTTAAGTGTTTTAATGGTATTATTTTTTTTTCCAACTGAGAACTGTGATGTGGGCAAAGGTATTAATAAATGTGTTTAGTGGTAAAGAACCTGACTGCCAATGCAGGAGACATAAGATATGTGGGTTCCATCCCTGGTCGGGAAGATCCCCTGGAGGAGGGCATGGCAGTTCACTCCAGTATTCTTGCCTGGAGAATCCCATGGACAGAGACGCCTGGTGGGATACAGTCCATAGGGTCACAAAGAATTAGACATGACTGAACGACTGAACAACAACCCCCCAAACCTTACAACAGTAATACCTCTATTAACAGATAGTCTTTCACCCTATAGTTTACTTATGAAAATAGTACAATGAATATTCAGAGAAAATAGTAAGATATTTTTATTTATACACAGGCTTTAATTACTTGCTATAAATTCCTCACAGAACTATTTGAATAATTAATATGCTTAGTTTTACAATTACTTATCCACAATCGTTTTCAGCGTTATAATTTATTATGGATTAAATTACTCCAATTCAGCCTCTTGGAGGCTAGATTTGTATCCCAAAATAGGCAGTAAAATGTTCAGTTAAAATAATTAGCTTCTTAAACTATACAGGCATTAAATTTAGTAAAAGATATCAATGTATTTTCAAGGAAATTTTAAGAAAGTATTTATTAGACAATCAATATAATGGTTTTGGTGATTGACTTAGATTATAACCATTTTAGAAAAACAAATCTGAGAAAGAGTCGTGATTAAAATCTATAGAATCATACAAAATCAAATGCAAACTTTTCAACAGCATTTGAGAGTACTAAAATTTATATTCATTTGATTTGGAAAAGCAAGCTTAAGTTAAGAATACCTGGGCTTTATTAGTCTCAGTAAATGGCACAAAAGAACACATAATATAGTATAAATAAATATTTTAATAGTTTTATGGGCACTTTTAAGGGAATTAACAAACCCATCAAATATACAGAGTTAAAATATATATGAATCAAAAATAAATAAATGAATGAATAAATAAATAAATAAAAATATATGAATCACCAGATTTTGATAGTGGGCCTAGCTTTCCTTTTTTAGCCTTGGAAATCTAAGGCAAGATCTTTTAGTTTTCTCAGATATAAAAGAATATGGCAATTATTTCCATTACAACTATCATCTGCCTTTTAATCTTCTGTAGTTGTGGAAAATAACTCATAGAGTTGTGATGAGTATGTATGTCAATAGACACTGTAAATTATAGAGCACTCTCAAGATGAAAAATATTATTATTATTGCTTTTCTTAACATTTTGAAGGTAGTATCCAAGAAGTTGTCTGTGACATTTAAGACATTATTTTCTCTGAGAATATTTGATTGGATAGAACATTACTCTGACCCAATTTGGCCACCCATATGTTCTTCTTTTATAGAATGTCACTTCATATGAGAGCTTTTCCCCACTTTTTTGTTCAGCTTAATTTTACAAGTTCTTATATTATTTAAATTACTTGAAACTATGCAAAAATCAAAGTTAGAAAATCAAGAAGCTTAAGAATATACAGATTATTGTATAAAATGTGTGCTATGTTTACCTAAGAAAAGTAAAAAAGAAAAAAAAAGACTTGAGAAAAATGTCTGGGTGTCTGGATAACGTGTAGCACATCAATATCATTGTTTGAAACACTCATGGAATTGGGTTTAAAATGTTTACTTATTTGTATCTATTTCTTTTAAGTTTTCACTTCACTGTTACCTTATAGACATAGTCACAAAAATATTTCATCTATGTTTTGTACTCATCTGGTTTGACTTACTTTGAAATTTCACAAACAATCGTGCATATTTTCTTGCTTTACATGATGCAAAGTGTGAAAGGCTGCCAGTTGTATCAGGTTAGACAAAGATCATTCTGCCTGTAGAAATCAGATGAAGAGAGTTCATGCAGCATGTTTACCTCATCTGTTAGACTAGAATAGAATGACATATTATAATTCTGAATCTCATTGCATTCACTCAGCCTCTGCTTTATGAAACTTGGCTGGAAACAGTAAATAATGCTGGTTTTTGGATCTGTCTTGCTGTTTCTGAATTTGGAATAAGTAACTATATATGATGGTACCAATATTGTATGTCCATATGAAAAACATAAAATTTAAACTTTCTCTTCCTGAAAAGAATTTTGGTACACTCAGTAGAATTTAAAGTGTTGCTTATGAATTCATACACCTTTTCTGCCTGAGGAGAGAGATAAATTTATTGATTTACATATTTATTAAGTATATCTTACAAGGATGCACACACTTGTGATATTTCATCTCATTTACAGGGTAACTTTTGTTTCAGCTAGTCATAAATGAAAGATATGAAACAAAAGCCCACAAAATTGAATATCTAAAACAGAAAATAAAGTAAAATATGAGGTGTAGACATATATTCTGTAGACTTTAAAAATGACATATATACAGCAAACAAAACATAAGGTTTTAAGGAATTTTAGAGCTTTTTAAATTTAGCTATGTTCCAATAAATGCAAACTCTTTAAATTTTGTTTAACATTAGAATTAAATATTATCTGTGAAATATGACTCAGGCTTTCTTTATCCTCTGTTAAACAAAACAGGAAATATGTTCTAGATATTTTTATAATCTCTTCATCTAAACGTGACTATTTTTAATAGTATGACTTGAGGATTGTTTTCAGCAATCATGAAGTATTTGTTTTTGGTCCTTCTTTAGCTATAACATCCACTTCCTGGATAACAGAAAGATATTAAAGATATTCTATTACTGCTGCTGCTAAGTCGCTTCAGTCGTGTCCGACTCTGTGCGACCCCATAGACGGCAGCCCACCAGGCTCCTTCGCCCCTGGGATTCTCCAGGCAAGAACACTGGAGTGGGTTGCCATTTCCTTCTCCAATGCATGAAAGTGAAAAGTGAATGTGAAGTCGCTCAGTCAGTCGTGTCCGACTGGTAGCGACCCCATGGATTGCAGCCTACTAGGCTCCTCCGTCCATGGGATTTTCTAGGCAAGAGTACTGGAGTGGCTTGCCATTGCCTTCTCCAATTAAAGATATAATCATACACAATTTACAAATGCAAAAATAGAGTAAATATTTGAAAGACAACTATTTCTTCTGTGATAAGAGTAAATTCACATTTCTTTGAATTATGAAATAACCTTGAAATTTATAGCTATTAAAAGCATTGCCATAGAGCAAAAACTCATGTTATATAATCTTATAAATGTGTCTCAAGGTTCTGCGTGTATGTGTGTGTCTGTGTTCTGTGTGCTCAGTCATATCCAACTCTTTGAAATCCCAAAGACTTTAGTCCTTCAGGCTCATGGAACAATGGAGTGGGGTGCCATTTCTTACCCCTGGGGATCTTCCTGACCCAGGGATTGAGCTTGCATCTCTTGTGTTGCCTGCATGGCAGGCAGATTCTTTACCACTGCACCTCCTGGGAAGTTTTAGGTGGTAAATAATAAATATTGCATAAATTAGGTTTTCCAAAGGAATACAATACATGGGAAAGAATTTGATGATTTCTCATTTCTCATTCCTGAATACCAAACAACACCAGTCTTGACAGAACCATCTAGCTTGCATTGGTTATAAGGTGAGGTCATGTGGACACTTAGACTAGTTTACTGATTGTTAATATAATTGTTTGGATCAAAACAAACCACACTCTGCACCAGGAAGAGCCCCATATAAATCACTATTTTATTTTATGTCACTTTTGACATCATAATCCTGGACCATGATATTCCTATGTCTTTTGAAACTGCAAAGAATCACATTCATTGTTTTCCATGATTTGGTTTGATTGACCCCTTTAAGGAGTTTCAGAGCTTTATTTAGAACTCAAGTTCACTTAGGAGGTATCAATATGTCATAGTATATAGCACTATATTAAGGGATTGATGTTTGCCTAGAAGTTATTTTTTTTTTATGTCAAAGTACATAGGTACCAAGTTGACTCTTATCAGAGACTATGAAATATAGCTGGAAAACTGTATTCAATATATTTTTGTAGCATGCAAACCAGGGTTTAAATGCTAGTTCTGCTACATCATACAGGGAATCTCTGGTGGCTCAGTTGTGAAGAATTCATCTACAAAGCAGGAGACTGCTTGCAAAGTAGGAGACCACCTGCAAAGCCGGAGATGCTGGTTCAGTTCCTGGGTCAGGAAGATCCCTTGGAGAAGGAAATGGGCAACCCAATCCAGTATTCTTGCCTGGAAAATCCCATGGACAGAGGAGTCTGGCAAGCTATAGTCCATGGGGTTGCAAGGGTTGGTCAAGTTTAGCAACTAAACCACCACCATAGCTACATAATAATGGAATAATCATGAGCAGACTATTTTTTTTTGAGCCAAAGATGATGATACTTCCTCATACCTAATCATACCTCATGTTTATTACTATGAAGATCACTTGAGATATAATGCCTAACTAATTTAGATAGTTTGGCCTATAGTAAGAATTCTCTCAAATAATATTTTCCTTCCAACTTTTTGCTTCCCTGCCCCAACATTCCAAATCTCTTGAACAACTAAGGTTTCTGGTTATCTTCCTAGTATTATGAGGCATAATGACTGACCAATGGAGAAGGCAAGTGGCTGGCTTTTCAGATATGCAAATTGTATATCACCAGTTGTATTAATGATAAACTAGTTACCTTTGATGTATTTCCTTTTACTTTCAGAGGAAAATAAAATTCTTTAACAAAACATCCTAAATGAAATCTATCTGTAATCTACATATAATCTATGTTGAGCAAAGTTATATAGCAACCAAGAATAAGGGACTATTTTGATAAGGTCTCAAATTTAAAAGTTTCTACTCCTAAATATAACTTAACCCATAAATTAATAAAGTAAAGCCTAATTTCAATATCTTAATTGACATCTAACATTAATTATTTTGGCATTTGATTTTGAGATGTTTGATTATATACTTTTTGGAAAGACTATGAGCAGATAATAAATTGCATCTTTATTTTTGCTTGAAGTCAGTATGTATTTGGTTGAAATTGGGTCCTGAATTTTAAAAATGTAATGCAAGATTATAATATATGGTGATAGTCATAGATTTCATCCTAGAAGTCAACACTAATAAGAAAGGAAATGTTAAGACATCATAAATGTATGTCATATTTTATGACAATACATGTATCTCAGCAGATGTTTTCACTTTACTTTCCTCGAACAATGAAGACTCTGAAAATCCTTATTGAACTCATCTATTAATGATCCAACAACATCGCGTCTTGTTTTAGTACATGTAAAATGGCAATAGATTAGATTATAATGTTGCTTTCTCTTTATTCAAGATAATCTAATTTCCGAACTGGTGTAAATTTCAAAGGGCAATGTAAGTAAAAGATAGTAAATATGAATGATTTCACAAGGTTTGGATTCTATACATGTCAGCAATTGTCAAATCACTGTAAAGTTTGCATATTATCTTTATAGATTATTTGCATAATGATGCATTAGCTTCTTACTGCTGCCATAACAGAGTACCTCAAACTAACAGCTTAAAGTAATATCAGTTTATTTTTTCCAGTTCTGGATGTCAGAAGTCTAAAATCAAAGTGTAAGAGATGGCAAGACCATCTCTCAACAAAATCTCTCTGGGGAGACCATTCTTTGCCTATTCCAGTTTCTGGTAACCCAAAATGTTTTGTGGCTTATGGAAGCATAAATATAATTTCTCTTTATCATCACATGGCTGTCTTTTTTGTTTCTATTTCTCCCCTTCTTATAAGGATACCAGTCATACTGGATTAGTGACCTATTCTACTAAAACAAACAAACAAAACAAAATAAAAAACAAATGCAAACAATCAGAGTTGACAATGTACAATGCAAATTAAAAATGAGTAGTAAAAAAAATTTAAAAAAAAGAATGACCTCATTTTACCCTAACTAATAAAATCCTCAATGAGTCTAATTTTCAAATAAATTCGTATTCTGATGTACTAGGGACTGAGACTTCAACATACCTTTTGAGAAGGTCACAATTCAACCCACAATGTTTCACCTTGTGTACCACTAAGATTCACATCATTCCCACCTACAAGATATATTTACCCCATGCCCAAATCCCACAAAATTGTAATCCATCTTAGAATCAACTCTAAGTCCAAAATCTCATCTAAATACCATCAACTTAGAAAGTTCCAAATTTTACCTTATAAATCATCTAAATAAGACATGAATTAGACTCTGAATATGATTCATTCTGGAACAAAATTCCTCTCTATCTGTGGGCCTGTAAAACCAGAAAGCAAGTTATATGCTTCCAAAATATAGTGGCAGTACAGACATAAAATAGACATTCTCATTTCCAAAGGGAAAAATTGGAAGTAAAAAGAGGTTGTGGGTCCCAAACAAGTCCAAACCCTAACAGGAAAAATTACATTAGATTTCAACTCCTGAGCAATATTATCAGTGACTTGATGCTCAGTCTCTGGATCTGCATGGGGTGGGGGGGGGGGTGGTCTTCCACACTCTTGACCTAATTAAGTTCCATTAGTCCCAGCCTCTGAATCAATGGTTACTTTGGAGCCATTCTCCCCTCAATTCAGCTTGTCTGTTCATTTCAGTTCAGACTGGCAATTTTTCTGTTAGCATAAAATCCTCAAAAACTATAACTATATATAATATAATCCTAAAAATATAGCAGTTATATATAATTTTATATAACTATAACTATATATGTACATATATATTATATATATATATATAACATTTATATGCATTGTATAATTCCCTAAAATGATATAAGCTTATTTTACAGTTCTCCTCTCTGAGATCTCACCAGAAATGCCTATAGTGTCCATAATCTCTGCTAACAATCTCTCCAAAGCAATTAAGGTTGTTTTTTATTTTTTCCCCTAGCCTGTACTCATTATCCAACTGCAAAACTATCTCCACGTTTTTAGATGTTTGTTACAGTAACATCCCTCAAGCCAGTACCAGTATCTGTATTAGTTTCTTTTTTTTTTTTAATATTATTTTATTAGTTGGAGGCCAATCACTTCACAGCACTGTTTATAATAGCCAGGACATGGAAGCAACCCAGATGCCCATCAGCAGATGAATGGATAAGGAAGCTGTGGTACATATACACCATGGAATATTACTCAGCCATTAAAAAGAATTCATTTGAATCAGTTCTAAAGAGATGGATGAAACTGGAGCCCATTATACAGAGTGAAGTAAGCCAGAAAGATAAAGAACATTACAGCATACTAACGCATATATATGGAATTTAGAAAGATGGTAACGATAATCCAGTATCTGTATTAGTTTCTTAATGTTGCTATAACAAAGTACTACAAACTGGGTGGTTTAAAGCTATGGCACATAGCTTAACACAGTTATGGAGGCTAGAAGTCTGAAACTAAAGTGTTGGCAGGGTCAAGTTCCTCCTTAGCCTCTAGGTGAGGATCCTTCCCTGCCTATTGTCTTCTGGTAGCCCCAGTATTTCCTTGGCTTGTAGAGACATAAATCTAATCTCTGCCTCCATTTTCCTGAGGCCATCTTCTTTCTGAATTTGTCTCTATTCTTCTCATAAGGAGTCTGGCCACATTAGATTAAGGGTCCCTCCTGCTACAGTTTGACTTGACTAGTTACACTGTAATAACTCTTACCAAATATACTCACATTCTGAAGTATTGGGGTTTAGGGTTTCAACAACATGTCTTTTGGAGAGATAAAAATTTAACTAATAACAATGGATGAGCTGTGAAATGAGTCCTAAAAATGAACAATATTTCAGTGCTTTGAGTTATCTTTACATCATATGAATAATGTTGGTAATATCCATTGCTTCACTTTTTCTTATCCTGCTGCATTTATAAGTGAATAATCAGAATTTTCAGCATGTATTCAGAAGTTATATAGATTTGAAAAGATTAAAGATTATAAAAGAGCTTGTAGGAACAGAATTTACAGTAGAGTATTTCAGACATCATGTAAATTAATGTGTCAGTTTGGAAGATATTTTAAAAGCAAGACATTATTAAAGTAGAAGTTTTTTTTTTTTTTTTAGATGTTAGCTTTTCAAACATTAGAAAAAGTTAGCCTGTGTTTTCAGATTTATTTTTATCCTCCAAAAGATTGTGTATTAGTTTTCTATTGCTGCATAAGAAATTATCACAAATTTAGGGACTTAAAAATCATTCTTCTTTTTTTTTTAATCTCAAAATTCTATAAATCAAAAATCTGGCCTAGCAGGTCTGGATTCTCTGCTCAAGTTAAAATCAAGGTGTTGGTGAGGCACTGTCCTAATCTGGAAGCTCTGGGGAACCATCTTTTTTTCAAGCTTATTTAGATTGTTGGAAGAATGCAATTCCTTTGGGTTGTAGACTGAGGTCTCTATTTTCTTTCCCTGCTCTCCATTGTGGGCAGTTCTCAGCTAAGTAAGCTATTCATGTTCCTTCTCAGGTCCATCACCTCCAGGAATAGCATTGTTGAATCTTTCTCATGAATCAAACTTCTGACTTCTTTCTCTGTCTGGGAAAAAAGACGGAGAAAACTCTTTTCTTTTAAAGGGTTCATGTGATTAAGTCAGGCTCACCTTGATAATCTCCCTGTCGTAAAGTTAACTGTGTCATATAATCTAATCATTAAGAATAAATATCCTTACACTTACAGTCTCAGGTTTTATGCAGTGTGTGCACATGGAGGGCAGTAAAATCCAGGGTCCATCTTTGAATTCTGCTTCTCCAGTATGGCACCTATTATTTCAGGTTATTATTTGTTAAAAGAAAGGAGTGAACAGAAGGAATAGATTCATTAGTATCTTCTTTCCGTTTCCTAAAGACATTTACTACATTTTAAAAGAAGTATTTGCTACTTAAAAGTAATATATATCTATACTAATTATATGTTATATATACACATATATATACACACACATATATATATATTTATAATCTTAATTAAATGAACAACCACTAACATATCTTGCAACCAAGAACTAGAACCTCACCAGTACCTTGTGTATATTTCTATGGGATGCAATCTTTTAAGAATTTCTCTTTTAACTTAAAAGGGCTGTAGTCATAGTTTGGTGTTAACTATACTATGATGCCAAAGGTTTTGGCATAGTCAATAAAGCAGAAATAGATGTTTTTCTGGACCTCTTTTGCTTTTTTGATGATCCAGTAGATGTTGGCAATTTGATCTCTGGCTCCTCTACCTTTTCTAAAACCAGCTTGAACATCTGGAAGTTCACGGTTCACGTATTGCTGAATCCTGACTTGGAGAATTTTGAACAGTATTTAACTAGCATGTGAAATGAATACAATTGTGTGGTAGTTTGAGCATTCTTTGGCATTGCCTTTCGTTGCGGTTAGAATGAAAACTGACCTTTTCCAGTCCTGTGATCACTGCTGAGTTTTCCAAATTTGCTGGCATATTGAGTGCAGCAGTTTCACAGCATCTTCTTTTAGGATTTGACATAGTTCAACTGGAATTCCATCACCTCCACTAGCTTTGTTCATAGTGATGCTTTCTAAGGCCCACTTGACTTCACATTTCAGGATGTCTGGCTCTAGATGAGTGATCACTTCATTGTGATTATCTGGGTGGTGAAGATCATTTGTGTACATTTTTTCTGTGTATTCTAGACACTTATTCTTAATATCTTCTGCTTCTGTTAGGTCCATACCATTTCTGTTCTTTATTGAGCCAATTTTTGCATGAAATGTTCCCTTGGTATCTCTAATTTTCTTGAAGAGATCTCTAGCCTTTCCCATTCTGTTGTTTTCCTCTATTTCTTTGCATTGATACCTTATGATTATACAGTGGAAATGAGAAATAGATTTAAGGGACTAGATCTGATAGACAGGGTGCCTGATGAACTATGGATAGAGGTTCATGACATTGTACAGGAGACAGGGGTCAAGACCTTCCCCATAGAGAAGAACTGCAAAAAACCAAAATGGCTGTCTGAGGAGGTCTTACAAATAGCTGTGAAAAGAAGAGAAGTGAAAAGCAAAAGAGAAAAAGAAAGATATTCCCATTTGAATGCAGAGTTCCAAAGAATAGCAAGGAGAGATAAGAAAGCCCTCCTCAGCAATCAATGCAAAGAAATAGAAGAAAACAACCGAGTGGGAAAGACTAGAGATCTCTTCAAGAATATTAAAGCCTTTGACTGTGTGCATAATAATAAACTGTGGAAAATTCTGAAAGAGATGGGAATACCAGACCACCTGACCTGCCTCTTGAGAAACCTATATGCACGTCAGGAAGCAACAGTTAGAACTGGACATGGAACAACAGACAGGTTCCAAAGAGGAAAAGGAGTACATCAAGGCTGTATATTGTCACCTGCATATTTAACATATGTGCAGAGTGCATCATGAGAAACGCTGGGCTGGAAGAAGCACAAGCTGGGATCAAAATTACCAGGAGAAATATCAATAACCTCAGATATGCAGATGACACCACCCTTATGGCAGAAAGTGAAGAGGAACTAAAGAGCTTCTTGCTGAAACTGAAAGAAGAGAGTGAACATGTTGGCTTAACACTCAGCATTCAGAAAACTAAGATCATGGCATCTGGTCCTATCACTTAATGGGAAATAGATGGGCAAACAGTGGAAACAGTGTCAGATTTTATTTTGGGGGGCTCCAAAATCACTGCAGATGGTGATTGCAGCCGTGATGAAAAGAGACTTACTGCTTGGAAGGAAAGTTATGACTAACCTAGATAGCATATTAAAAAGCAGAGACATTACTTTGCCAACAAAGTTCCATCTAGTCAAGGCTATAGTTTTTCCAGTGGTCAGGTATGGATGTGAGAGTTGGACTGTGAAGAAAGCTGAGTTCCGAAGAATTGATGCTTTTGAACTGTGGTGTTGGAGAAGACTCTTGAGTGTCCTTGGACTGCAAGGAGATCCAACCAGTCCATCCTGAAGGAGATCAGTCCTGGGTGTTCATTGGAGGGACTGATGTTGAAGCTGAAACTCCAATACTTCGGCCACCTCATGCGAAGAATTGACTGTTTGGAAAAGACCATGATGCTGGGAGGGATAGGGGGCAGGAGGAGAAGGGGATGACAGAGGATGAGATGGTTGTATGGCATTACCGACTCGATGGGCATGAGTTTGAGGAAACTCTGGGAGTTGGTGATGGACAGGGAGGCCTGGCGTGCTGCGATTCATGGGGTCGCAAAGAGTCGGACACGACTGAGCGACTGAACTGACTGACTGACTGATGCTATGATGTACTATCAATATTCCTTGATGTCCCTGACAGTTGAGAATTAGAAACACTAGTGTAAATTTTAAGTTCCAAGCAGTTCTGAGAAGAAAGACATTAGCTCGAAGAATTAGGGAAAATTTTATGGCAGAGCAGAGATTTGATCTGTTATTGAAAGAATGATGAGTAGTGCTTGGTAATCACGGAGAAGACAATGTAGAAAACTCACATAAAGGAAATAACTTAGGAAATGATATATATTTGAGAATGAATAGTTCATATTTGAAGGAGAATGTGGTGATGTTTCTGACTATATTCGAGAGTTTATGTTGTATAGCATTGAAAGAGATACATGCACAAATAATTACAAACCATATCTTAAAGTACCTTAAGTACATAATTTTGGAGTTTGAAACTGTTTCAAAAACAGGGGGAGTCATTTTATGTTTTAATTATGCAAAAATCAGTATCTCTTTTGTTCACCACTATATCTAAAATGTCTGTCATAAAGTAAGTTCTCAATGAGTATTCGTTGAATGAACAGTTTATATAATGGAAGAGTTTAGATTGTTGTTGTTGCTTCTGTTAAATTGCTAAATTGTGCCTGACTCTTCTCTGACCTTATAGGCTGTATCCTGCCAGGCTCCTCTATCCAAGGGATCAGATGCAAGAAGATAATTTATGAGCCCATTCCATAAAAGACCTGGCCCGGAGTGGTAGAAGTGGAAATTAACATGAAAATTGTGATATATATCATGAGCACAATAGAAACTGTGGTTGTTCAAGAGCATCTGAAGTACTGATGAGGTCAACAGTGAAGCAGGTGACTGCATAATCTACTCTGGGTGCAGAATTGTTATGTACTCATGTACAGGGTGACTTCCCTGGTGGCTCAGATGGTAAAGCGTCTGCCTACAATGCTGGAGACCTGGGTTCAATCCCTGGGTCGGGAAGATCCCCTGGAGAAGGAAATGGCAACCCACTCCAGTATTCTTGCCTGGAAAATCCCATGGATGGAGGAGCCTGGTAGACTACAGTCCATGGGGTCGCAAAGAGTTGGACACGACTGAGCGACTTCAGTTTCACATGTATAGGGTGGAGTGAATAATTTGGTGATCTGAGTGAGGACACAGAATTGATTCACTGTGTCTGAGAATTTACATAATTTTGATTTAAAATGTTTCATTTGGGAACATGAATGACTTGAAGAAGTGTCATAAGTATTAGCAGGCTAAGCAACATATTTCAGATTTCACAAACAGTGGGCATTCTTTCAATGCATTATGCCAATAAGCAGACTGTTTTTAGGATTATTCTCATCTCTAATGTGAGGATGATACTGGTAATTACTTCATAGTATTTTTATAGGGATTAAATGAGTTAATAAATGTAAAACACTTAGTAGAGAACTTGCCACATAAAAAAAGAGCTTGATGAATACATTCTAGTGTAATTAGTATTATTAATTCAATATTAACTTCTGTTTTAACATTTATTTGACCAATTCTTACTAAAGCTCAACCAGAGCTATTATGGGTTTGGGGACTTCTTATGTAGAGTAGAAGATATTTCACACTCTTACCCTTTTTGGCTTTGAATTGGACCTATATTAAGATGATTGGTGTTTTCAATCCATTACCTTTTGACTGACCCTATTTGTGGGGAAAATAAACACTTTTAAAATAGCATCATCTTATAAATTATTTGCTTGTGTGACTAGGCCATATTTGCTATTTGAAGTAAATTTAGTGTCAAATCATGGGGTTTTTGTACTTCTGCCAACATTGAAATATGCTAGAATTCTCAAAGCAAACAAACAAAAATAAAAGCTTCAAATGTCTTGAATGACATATGAACCACATTGTTACCTTTAATTTAAAGGCCTTTCTATTAATAAAAAGAAAACGTAAAGGCCTTTCTATAAAGAAAAAGAGAATCTTTATGATTTTTCTACTTTAAGAAAGTGAGATCAATTTAGAGATTACTTTAGTGTGGAAGTTGAGACAATTTTCCTGATTAATGATTTATCTGAATATATCAAGTCAACGGGTTTCCCTGGTGGCTCAGATGGTAAAGAATCTGCCTGCAGTACAGGAGACCAGGGTTCAGTCCCTGGGTTGGGAAGACCCTCTGGAGAAGAGAATGGCAATCCACTCCAAAATTCTTGCCTGGAGAATTCCATGGGATGGCAAAGAGTCATATATGACTGAGTGACTTTTACTTCATATTAAGTCATTATTTAAGCTACACTTAGAATATAGTTATAATAATTTACCCAGAGTGACTTCTATAGATATTTACTATAAATATTGGAAAATGTTTCTGTTATTGAATTTTTGCCAACATATTTTTTTAGGTAATCTGTTTATTTATGCCATTTTCTTTAAAAAAAAATCATATAATGAGGAAATAGGTATTATATGTTTTTTTTTTTTAAAGAAAATGGCATAAATAAACAGATTTCCAGCATGAATGCTGTCCCACTTTTTTGGCATGCTTTTTTTTCAGTTAAGAAAGGACTTGATAATAGTATCAATTTCATAGTCTTGTTGTGAAGATTAAGTGAATTAATACATGTGAAATGATTAAAACTTTTGTATGTGCACATTTATGTCTGCCTCTCTGAGACCCCATGGACTGTAGCCTGCCAGGCCCCTCTATTCACGGAATTTTCCAGGCAAGAATACTGGAGAGGGTTGCCATTCTCTTCCCCAGGGGAGTTTCCAGACCCAGGAAACAAGCCTGTGTTTCTTGCATTTCCTGCACTGACAGGCATATTCTTTACCTCTGTGTCACCTGGAAAGCAGTATTAAAACATACCTGACATATATTAGATGCTCTATAAGTATTATCTATTATCATTACTGTTTGATTTTAGAAAATTATCATGCTTGAGTGTCTTTTTAAAAAGTTTCTCACTTTACATATTCTGTATGTGTGTCTCTGTGTGCCAGTAGTATAAGTGGTTATTTTAGGATGTCATTTTTTTATTTGCAACTTGATTTTCAAAAGCTACTTAAAAAAAAAAAAATATATATATATATATATATATATATATATATAAAATACATATTCTGGTGTTGAAGGCTGAATTTCCATTTCTCTTATGGACTTGACGGTTTTCTTTATTCATTCTAACAGCTAGAGATGCTAGATTCCTCCTATAGTTTCCTTACTTCAGAAAATTCTTAAATAGTATAAGATTATGTAAAGATACTATTTATAGATGCTTATGGGTATCGACCAGAGAAGGCAATGGCAACCCACTCCAGAACTCTTGCCTGGAAAATCCCATGTGCAGAGGATCCTGGTGGGCTGCAGTCCATGGGGTCGCGAAGAGTCGGACACTACTGAGAGACTTCACTTTCACTTTTCACTTTCATGCGTTGGAGAAGGAAATGGTAGCCCACTCCAGTGTTCTTGCCTGGAGAATCCCAGGGACGGGGGAGCCTGGTGGGCTGCCGTCTGTGGGGTCTCACATAGTCAGACAAGACTGAAGTGACTTAGCAGCAGCAGCATGGGTATTGACATGGGGTATGAACCCCAGATAAAGAGCAGGGAGGGAACACAGCTCCACCCATCAACAGCAAATTAGATTAAAGATTTACTGAGCATAGCCCTGTCCATCAGACAAGACCCAGATTCCCCCTCAGTCAGTCTCTCCCATGAGGAAGCTTCTGTAAGCCTCTTATTCTTCTCCATCAGAGGGCAGACAGAATGAAAACCACAATCACAGAAAACTAATCAATCTAATCACATGGACCACAGCCTTGTCTGACTCAATGAAACTATTAGCCATGCTGTGTGGGGTCACCCTAAGATGGACAGGACATGGTGGAGAGTTCTGACAAGATGTGGTTCACTGGAGAAGGGAATGTCAAACCACTTCTGTAGTCTCGCCTTGAAAACCCCATGAACAGTAGGAAAAGGCAAAAATATAGGACACTGAAAGATGAACTTGCCAGGTCGGTAGGTGCCCAATATGCTACTGGAGATCAGTGGAGAAATCACTCCAGAAAGAATGCAAAGATGGAGCCAAAGCAAAAACAACATCCAATTGTGGATGTGACTGGTGATGGAAGCAAGGTCCGATGCTGAAAAGAGCAATATTCATAGGAACCTGGAATGTTAGGTTCACGAATCAGGGCAAATTGGAAGTGGTCAAACAGGAGATGGAAAGAGTGAATATCGACAATTTAGGAATCAGCAAACTAAAATGGACTGGAATGGGTGGATTTAACTCAGATGACCAATGTATCTACTACTGTGGGTAAGAATCCCTGAGAAGAAATGGAGTAAACATCAGAGTCAACAAAAGAGTCCGAAATGCAGTACTTGGATGCAATCTCAGAAACGACAGAATGATCTCTGTTCGTTTCCAGGGCAAACCATATCACAGTAATCCAAGTCTACGCGCCAACTAGTAATGCTGAAGAAGCTGAAGTTGAATGGTTCTATGAAGACCTACAAGACCTTCTAGAACTAACACCCAAAAAACATGTCCTTTTTATTATAGGAGACTGGAGTGCGAAAGTAGGAAGTCAAGAAACACCAGGAGTAACAGGAAAATCTGGCCTTGGAATACAGAATGAAGCAGGGCAAAGGCTAATAGAGTCTTGCTAAGAGAACGCACTGGTCATAGCAAACACCCTCTTCCAACAACACAAAAGAAGACTCTACATATAGACATCACCAGATGGTCAACACCAAAATCAGATTGCTTATATTCCTTGCAGCCAAAGATAGAGAAGCTCTATACAGTCAGCAAAAAAAGACTGGGAGCTGACTGTGGCACAGATCATGAACTCCTTATTGCCAAATTCAGACTTAAATTGAAGAAAGTGGGGAAAACCACTAGACCATTCAGGTATGACCTAAATCAAATCACTTATGACTATGCAGTGGAAGTAAAAAATAGATTTAAGGGACAAGATCTGATAGACAGAGTGCCTGAAGAACTATGGATGGAGGTTCATGACATTGTAAAGGAGACTGGGATCAAGATCATCCCCCAAAAAAGAAATGCAAAAAAGCAAAATGACTGTCTGAGGAGGCCTTACAAATAGCTGTGAAGAGAAGAGAAGCCAAAAGCAAAGGAGAAAAAGAAAGATATATCCATTTGAATGTAGAGTTTCAAAGAATAGCAAGGAGAGATAAGAAATCTTTCCTCAGTGATCAAAGCAAAGAAATAGAGAAAAACAATAGAATGGGAAAGACTAGAGATCTCTTAAAGAAAATTAGAGATACTAAAGGAATATTTCATGCAAAGATGGGCTCAATAAAGGACAGAAATGATATAGACCTAAGAGAAGCAGTAGATATTAAGAAGAGGTGGCAAGAATACACAAAAGAATGCTACCAGAAAAAATCTTCATGACCCAGATAATCTTGATGGTGTGATCATTCACCTACAGCCAGACATCCTGGAATGTGAAGTCAAGTGGGCCTTAGGAAGCATCACTACGAATAAAGCCAGTGGAGGTGATGGAATTCCAGTTGAGCTATTTCAAATCCTAAAAGATGATACTGTGATCGTCCTGCACTCAATATGTCAGCAAATTTGGAATACTCAGCAGTGGCCACAGGACTGGAAAAGGTCAGTTTTCATTGCAATCCCAAAGAAAGGCAATGCCAAAGAATGCTCAAACTACTGCGCAATTGCACTCATTTCACACGCTGGCAAAATAATGCTCAAAATTCTCGAAGCCAGGCTTCAGCAATACATGAACCGTGAACTTCCATATATTCAAGCTGCTTTTAGAAAAGGCAGAGGAACTAGAGATCAAATTGCCAAACTCAGTTGAATCATCAGAAAAGCAAGAGTTTGAGAAAAACACCGGCTTCTGCCTTATTGATTATGCCAAAGCCTTTGACTCTGTGGATCACAATAAACTATGGAAAATTCTTCAAGAGATGGGAATACCAGACCACCTGACCTGCCTCTTGGGAAAGCTGTATGCAGGTCATGAACCAACAGTTAGAATTGGACATGGAACAACAGACTGGTTCCAAATAGGAAAAGGAGTAAGTCAAGGCCGTGTGTTGTCACCCTGCTTATTTAACTTATATGCAAAATACATCATGAGAAATGCTGGGCTGGATGAAGCACAAGCTGGAATCATGATTGCCAGGAGAAATATCAACAAGCTCATATATGCAGATGACACCACCCTTGTGGCAGAAAATGAAGAGCCTCTTGATGAAAGTGAAAGAGGAGAGTGAAAAAGTTGGCTTAAAGCCCAGCATTCAGAAAACTAAGATCAAGGCATTGGTCCCATCACTTCATGGAAAATAGATGGGAAACAATGGCAGACTTTATTTTTTAGGGCTCCAAAATCCCAGTGGATGGTGACTGCAGTCATGAAATTAAAAGGCGCTTACTCCTTGGAAGGAAAGTTATGACCAATCTTGACTGCATATTAAAAAGCAGAGACATTACTTTGCCAACAAAAGTCCGTCTAGTCAAGGCTATGATTATTCCAATAGGCATGTATGGATGCAAGAGTTGGATTATAAAAAAAAGCTGAGTGCTGATTAATTGATGCTTTTGAACTGTGGTGTTTAAGAAGACTCTTGAGAGTCTCTTGGACTGCAAGGAGATCCAACCATTCCATCCTAAAGAAATCAGTTCTGAGTGTTCATTTGAAGGACTGATGTTGAAGCTGAAACTCCAATACTTTGGCCACCTAATGTGAAGAACTAGTTCATTGGAAAAGACCCTGATACTGGGAAAGATTGAAGTCAGTAGGAGAAGGGGATGATAGAGGATGAGATGGTTGCATGGCATTACCGAGTCAATGGTCGTGAGTTTGAGCAAGCTCTGGGAGTTGGTGATGGACAGGGAAGCCGGGTGTACTGCAGTCCATAGGGTTGCAAAGAGTTGGACAAGACTGTGCTACTGAACTAATCTGAGGAGAGTTAAAGAAGAAATAGGAGGAAAGGGCCTATAGCTATGTTAATTTAGACTCAATCTCACAGTTGTAGTTACAAAGTTATAAAGAAAAAATAAAGAAAAATTTTTACTTCTCCACATCACCTTAATTCTCTATTATGCCCTTAAACACTAGGCCTAGGTCATACATGTCTCAGAAATTTTTCTATATAGTAGATAGATTTAGATTGCTATAGATTTAATTTTTGCATACTAAGTTATAGCTTTGAATTGTTATAATGCTGTTTCTTGAGATGAATGTGTTTTAGTAAAACATAAATGGGATAATTTAAATTCAATCATTGAATATTTTGAGAGTAATCTAATTTATGATTCTGCATTAATCAGAATCTCTGTATAATCAGCACTACTGGATTAATAGCAATTCTAGCTTTCATGTGAGATATTATTGTTTGAAGGATACTCCAACATGTTTCATTCTGTTTTTTTAGATCTTCTTAACTATCCTAAAGAATATAGAAATGCTAGTATCCTTACTTTAAAGATGAGGAAATTGAGACTTGTTAAGCATAATATGATAAGAAGTAGGATTTAAATGAAAACTTTTGTGTAATCAAATAGTATTTCATCTGAATGACCAGAGTGTACTGTAGTTATCTACAGTGTGTAACATGTCCAAGGAATTTTATAAGCTGTTGTATTATTTTCTGCAACTTCGTCAATTTCAACAGTAAATTTTTTAATTATTTTACATGATTATTGGAAAGAGTATTCCTATGTATTTCCAAGGTTTTAAAGTATAACAAGTGAATCTATTTTGAAATGATTTATGATAAAATAAACAGTTGATAACATATAACTTTGAGGTTGATTCTAACAGAGCCATAACATTGAATTTAAGAATGAGTATAGATAGGAAGGGTAACGAGTATGGGTGTGCACACAGGTGATTACACACATTATTGAAAGAAGGTTGTCAAATGAAGACTAAAATTAATTTACTTTGCTTACTTTAATATAAATTGTATTTACCTAGTTTCCCTTATCTTAATTCTCGTATACTTTATCACAACTTTTTCTATGTTCTTTGGCCTTACTGTACTTGTGAAACCCCACACCATGCCTCTATTTGATTTCCATTTATTTGACTATTTATCTGACAGCCTTAAAACAAGAGTATATCAGATAGAGAGAATTCCTATGAAGTCAGCATGAGGTTCCAACTATAGTTTTCTTTTCCTTCATTCCACGTTTTTGTAAATAAATCACATCCACGTGTAAGAGAAACCCTCTGTGTAGCTCTTAGTTTCAACCATCTAGGTTTACAAACCAAGACATTATAAGAATGCTAATGAAGCACAAGACTGATTTATTTGAAAATGTTTCATTGGAAGTTCCAACAAGGAGTAAAATGAAAGGAAAACTAAAGTGAAATTATAGTAATTCACTGCTTCAGTGTCACCTCAAAGTGATAATGTGCATAATATTTTGTTTTATTAAAGTTAAGCAAAATGGTATAAACTGATATGTTAAAACTTAGAAAAATTAAGTATAAAATTATCTGTTCCATCAGCAAATTAATCACTTCTTTGCTTGAGGTAATAAACATATGTCCTTAAAGTTAAAAAATGCTCAGTCCTAAGTATCATTTGGATAAATAATACACTAATTTGATCAGTAAAATATCCTTCTGAATTTCTGTTATCTAAAAGAATAGAAAATTTTCTTTATGCCCCCTTTATAAGCTTGAATAATAAAAAGTTATTATATTACTATGAAGTTTTAAGTGTATCAGCCAATAACTGATATAAATTTCATTTTGAGTTATGTTAATTATGTCTGCTCCACAGCTTCCCTTTTTAGTAAATAATGATGAAAGCAATTTCAAATTAAAATACTATTCAGAATTTTGGGAAATCAAAAACATTAGCTTTAATTGAATCAAAAGTATTGTTGAATAATGGCTACCCTTAATTTTTTTTCCATTTATTTTTATTAGTTGGAAGCTAATTACTTTACAATATTGTAGTGGTTTTTGCCATACATTGACATGAATCAGCCATGGATTTACATGTATCCCCCATCCCAATCCCCCCTCCCGCCTCCCTCTCCATCCCATCCCTCTGGGTCTTCCCAATGCACCAGCCCCGAGCACTTGCCTCATGGATCCAACCTGGGCTGGTGATCTGTTTCACCCTTGATAGTATACTTGTTCCAATGCTATTCTCTCAGAACATCCCACCCTCACCTTCTCCCACAGAGTAAAAAATTCTGTTGTGTACATCTGTGTCTCATTTTCTGTCTTGCATATAGGGTTATCGTTACCATCTTTTTAAATTCCATATATATGCATTAGTATACTTTATTGGTCTTTATCTTTCTGGCTTACTTCACTCTGTATAAAGGGCTCCAGTTTCATCCATCTCATTAGAACTGATTCAAATGAATTCTTTTTAATGGCTGAGTAATATTCCACAGTGTATATGTACCACAGCTTCCTTATCCATTAGTCTGCTGATGGGCATCTAGGTTGCTTCCATGTCCTGGCTATTATAAACAGTGCTGTGATGAACATTGGGGTGCACATGTCTCTTTCAGATCTGGTTTCCCCAGTGTGTATGCCCAGGAGTGGGATTGCTGGATCATATGGCAAAAACTGGAAATAGAACTGCCATATGATCCAGTAATGGCTACCCTTTAAATGGTATCAAACGAATACCTAAATTACTAAATTCCCTATGTCTTTTCAGAAGCAATAGTCATTGAATTTATAAACAGCACAAAATTTCTGACTCTCTTTTGATTTTTTATTTTAAAATTGTGTTGTCCAACACAACATTATTAAAGCTTTCTCAGCCATATGTATACATTAAAGTTTAGATATTGGTTTCCTCTTTTTTTTTTTTTTTTGATGTGCCAAATTTATTTCACATATGGTACATTAAAATTAGATTGTCTTAGTCTTAGGTTCTTTGTCCTACCTTGATAGTGCATTTCCCGTCTTCCTCTTCTCATTACATTTTCTTTGTATTTTCCTAAATTGTGAATAATAGTGAATTATAAAAAAAAAGTGAACAGGCTGATACGTGTACATCTTTTGTTATTTTGGAAATTCTACTGAGCCATCCAGACCTTTCTACTTCCAGAGTTACTCCATTTGCAAAATGATAAGTGAATGCAGCATGTGCCTTTTCAAAATTCCAAATTTCCCATTCAAATAGGTAATAAATATTAAAAATATTTTCTCAACAATACTCTCTGGTTTCATTGAATAAATCTGGTCTCAGACTTGTGTGATTATAAAGTCTTTGTGCTTTGGTCCCTGTCTTTGAAATTAAGTATAAAATTCTTCCCATCTACTAAGTAAACATTTTATAATGTTTCAAATTAGTATGAAGCAAATTGCTATACAATACAAGTGTAAGACATCATTAAAGACTGAAGCATATTTGCTGCTTTTTTTTGTTAACAGCAAAGTCAAGTACAGATTTTCTTCCCTGGGTGAGAGATAAAAGGTCATGAACTCTGCTTTATAGAAAACAATAACTATGCCTTTAATCATTTACTTCATATCATTAAGAGAATTGGCAGTGTTTTCATTACAAGTCAGAAAATAAGCCTTAGAATTTTTGTGAATAACAGAAAATTTATTAAATACACCAGAGATCAATTCAATAATTAAACAGAATATCATCTTTTTTAATATTGGAGAACAAAAGAATTACCTTGGTTACTTATTTCATTTCTTTTGGTAGCAATTAAGTAAAAATAAAATTGGAAAGTCATGAAATACTGTGACATCTTCTGATATAAATAATCACAAGCAAGTAATTAAATTCATGTCTGTATAATGAGGTGACTGACATAATGGGCCATAAAATACAGTCAAGACAAGGGTCAAACTGGGTGAGCCAGGAAATCAGCTAGTATGATGAATCCTTCTCCCATTCACAGTAAACAGTCTTTATTCTAGCTATACCAGTTCCTATTGTTTCCATGAATAGTTCTGCTCATTCTTGTCTGTGCAGCTTTGCTTATGCTTTTCCTACCTCTACTAATATTCTCTAGTTCTGACCTTTTAGGCAATGTCTTCCATTGCAAGTTTAGGGAATCTTCTTAACTACTGCAATTTTTAAATATCTACCTTTTATTTGAAGTATCAATAGTATTTTCAGTATGCACCACATAGTTTAACATATAATTTATATTATCATTTTCTTCTTAGCTTTTCACCAATTAACCTAGCCTCAGTAGCTATATTGTAAACTGATTGATGATATGTTTAAATATTTGTATTTTGGGGGTCTACTACAGTTCTAAAAACAAAATATCAAATAAAGAATTATTGACATTTCCTGAATGAAATAGTACAATCTGTATATTCTACCATTGAAAACTACTCACTGATTTTTTAATTTGGATCTTTGAGGTTTATTCTATTCTCTAAACCCAATTGCAAAGTTTTGGAGGATTTACATACATACAATGGAGCTTTCATGTTTATCAATGTATAATATCATTTTATCTGACATTTATAAGTTTGATAGATATTTTCTGAGCACCAAACTCTGTTGCAGATCTTGCACTTTATTAGATATTGGAATTAAAAAAAATAAGAATACATAGCAAATATCCAAATATAGCTTATAATTTAGTACAGAAGATAACTTATGGGCCTTAGAAATTAGATCCATGAATCCTAGGTATCCATGAACCTTGTTTTGGGAAACCATGGTACAGCAACTTTAAACAATGTATTTAGAGATTTAGAAAGAAAATAGAGAGAATGTTGCCTCCAAAGTTAAAATAGGATAGGAGATAATTAATTAGAATGTGGTTCGGTTATTACATGCTGCGATGAGGTTAAGTGAAGTGAAAAATGAAAATGAAATTGTGCACTGTATGTAGCAGTTAGGCTACTACTGATAATCTTACAGCAGTTTAATTGGAATGGCAAGAGCATAACTAAGACTGTGGTGATCTCAGAAATAAATGTTAAGTGGGAAATTTTCTCTTCCTGGAGGGAGGGATTAATGCAAGAAAAAGATGTTAAATTATGGCAACATGTGGTTTTGAATGCAATGTGTGCTCTAAAAAGTAACCTAAAATTTCTTATGTTCACTTCTGCCAACTAGCATCCTAGAAGCATAATTTTTAAAAAGTCAAATATCTTTCAGAAACTAAAGGAGACCAAAGACTGAATTCACCCTGGTGTACAAACAAGAGAAATAAGCAAAAAATATGATATAGCCTTATAAGCCATTTTCAGGGAAATTATGAGGAATATACCAGTTTATAAACTTCCTAAGAACAGGGACAATGTGCAGTTCTTTTTTGGGTATCCTGGAGACACTGGAACTGAGATTGTAAATGTTAGTGCACAGTAAGTACTAGCTAAACCGAATCGAAACAATAGAGCAGAATGCTTAAGAACATAGGTCAAAGGCCAGATTTCATGCTCTGGCTCCATCACTCAACTAGATAAATAACCTGTCTTTAGTTTCCTTTTCTGCAGATGGAGATAATGGTTGTATTTGTGTCAGGGTTACTATGAGCATTAAAAGGCAATGCATATAAAATACCTATCTCAATCACTTAGTAAGCACTGAATGAGTATTTAGGTAGTTGGGCACAGGAGGGCCGAGAGGAGCTACTCCATGTTCAAGGTCAAGAGGGGCGGCCATGAGAAGAACCCCTCGTCCAAGGTAAGGAGCAGCGGCTGCGCTTTGCTGGAGCAGCAGTGAAGAGATACCCCACGTCCGAGATAAGAGAAAACCAAGTAAGATGGTAGGTGTTGCAAGAGGGCATTAGAGGGCCGACACACTAAAACCATAATCACAGAAAAATAGCCAACTTGATCACAGGACCACAGTCTTGTCTAACTCAATGAAACTAAACCATGCCATGTGGGGCCAACCAAGATGGCCAGGTCATGGTGGAGAGATCTGACAGAATGTGGTCCACTGGAGAAGGGAATGGCAAACCACTTCAGTATTCTTGCCTTGAGAACACCATGAACAGCATGAGAAGGCAAAATGATAGGATACTGAAAGAGGAACTCCCCAGGTTGGTAGGTGCCCAATATACTACTGGAGATCAGTGGAGAAATAACTCCAGAAAGAATGAAGGGATGGAGCCAAAGCAAAACAATACCCAGTTGTGGATGTGACTGGTGATAGAAGCAAGGTCCAATGCTGTAAGAGCAATACTGCATAGGAACCTGGAATGTTAGGTCCATGAATCAAGGCAAAGTTGAGGTGGTCAAACAGGAGATGGCAAGAGTGAATGTCGACATTCTAGGAGTCAGCGAACTAAAATGGACCGGAATGGGTGAATTTAATTCAGATGACCATTATATCTATTACTGTGGGCAGGAATCCCTTAGAAGAAATGGAGTAACCATCATAGTCAACAAAAGAGTCCAAAATGCAATACTTGGATGCAATCTCAAAAACGACAGAATGACCTTTGATTGTTTCCAAGGCAAACCATTCAATATCATGGTAATCCAAGCCTATGCCCCGACCAGTAATGCTGAAGAAGCCAAAGTTGAATGGTTCTATGAAGACCTACAAGACCTTTTAGAATTAACACCTAAAAAAGATGTCCTTTTCATTATGGGGGACTGAAATGCAAAAGTAGGAAGTCAAGAAACACCTGGAGTAACAGGCAAATTTGACCTTGGAGTACGGAATGAAGCAGGACAAAGACTAATAGAGTTTTGCCAAGAGAATGCACTGGTCATAGCAAACACCCTCTTCCAACAACACAAGAGAAGACTACACATGGACATCACCAGATGACCAACACTGAAATCAGATTGATTATATTCTTTGCAGCCAAAGATGGAGAAGCTCTATACAGTCAGAAAAAAACAAGACCTGGAGCTGACTGTGGCTCAGATCATGAACTCCTTATTGCCAAATTCAGACTTAAACTGAAGAGAGTAGGGATAACCACTAGACCATTCAGGTATGACCTAAATCAAATCCCTTATGAATATACAGTGGAAGTGAAAAATAGATTTAAGGAACTAGATCTGATAGACAGAGAGCCTGATGAACTATGGAAGGAGGTTTGTGACATTGTACAGGAGACAGGGATCAAGATCATCCCCATGGAAAAGAAATGCAAAAAGGCAAAATGGTTGTCTGAGGAGGCCTTACAAATAGCTGTGAAAAGAAGAGATGCAAAATGCAAAGGAGAAAAAGAAAGATATTCCCATTTGAATGCAGAGTTCCAAAGAATAGCCAGGAGAGATAAGAAAGCCTTCCTCAGGGATCAATACAAAGAAATAGAGGGAAACAACAGAATGGGAAAGACTAGAGATTTCTTCAAGAAAATTAGAGATACCAAGGGAATATTTCATGCAAAAAAAAAATGAGCTCAATAAAGGACAGAAATGGTAGGGACCTAACAGAAGCAGAAGATATTAAGAAGAGGTGACAAAAATACACAGAAGAACTGTACAATAAAGATCTTCATGACCCAGATAATCACAATGGTGTGATCACTCACCTAGAGCCAGACATCCTGGAATGTGAAGTCAAGTGGACCTTAGATAGCATCACTATGAAAATAGCTAGTGGATGTGATGGAATTCCAGTTGAGCTATTTCAAATCCTGAAAGATGATGCTGTGAAAGTGCTGCACTCAATATGCCAGCAAATTTGGAAAACTCAGCAGTGGCCACAGGACTGGAAAAGGTCCGTTTTCATTCCAATCCCTAAGAAAGGCAGTGCCAAAGAATGCTCAAACTACTGCACAATTGCACGCATCTCACACACTAGTAAAGTAATGCTCAAAATTCTCCAAGCCACGCTTCAGCAATACGTGAACCGAGAACTTCCAGATGTTCAAGCTGGTTTTAAAAAAGGCAGAGGAACCAGAGATCAAATTGCCAATATCCGCTGGATCATCAAAAAAGCAAGAGAGTTCCAGAAAAAAAAAATCTATTTCTGCTTTCTTGACTACGCCAAAGCCTTCGACTGTGTGGATCACAATAAACTGTGGAAAATTCTGGAGGAGATGGAAATACCAGACCACATGACCTGCCTCTTGAGAAACCTGTATGCAGGTCAGGAAGCAACAGTTAGAACTGGACATGGGACAACAGACTGATTCCAAATAGGAAAAGGAGTACGTCAAAGCTGCATATTGTCACCCTGCCTATTTAACTTACATGCAGAGTGCATCATGAGAAATGCTGGGCTGGAAGAAGCACAAGCTGGAATCAAGATTGCTGGGAGAAATATCAATAACCTCAGATATGCAGATGACACCACCCTTATGGCAGAAAGTGAAGAGAAACTAAAGAGCCTCTTGATGAAAGTGAAAGAGGAGAGTGAAAAAGTTGGCTTAAAGCCCAGCATTCAGAAAACTAAGATCATGGCATCTGGTCCAATCACCTCATGGGAAATAGATAGGGAGACAGTGGAAACAGTGTCAGACTTTATTTTTCGGGGCTCCAAAATCACTGTAGATGGTAACTGCAGTCATGAAATTAAAAGACGCTTACACCTTGGAAGGAAATTATGACCAACCTAGACAGCATATTAAAACGCAGAGACCTTACTTTGCCAACAAAGGTCCGTCTGTCAAGGCTATGGTTTTTCTAGTGGTCGTGTATGGATATGAGAGTTGGACTGTGAGGAAAGGTGAGCACTGAAGAATTGGTGCTTTTGGACTGTGGTTTTGGAGAAGACTCTTGAGAGTCCCTTGGACTGCAAGGAGATCCAACCAGTCCATCCTGAAGGAGATCAGTCCTGGATGTTCATTGGAAGGACTGATGCTGAAGCTAAAACTCTAATAATTTGGCCACTTAATGTGAAGAGTTCACTCATTGGAAAGACCCTGATACTTGGGGGGATTGTGGGCAGGAGGAGAAGGGGACGACAGAGGATGAGATGGCTCGATGGCATCACCGATTCAATGGACATGAGTTTGAATAAACTCGGGTGTTTGTGATGGACAGGGAGGCCTGGCATGCTGCGATTCATGGGGTCGCAAAAAGTGGGACACGACTGAGTGACTGAACTGAACTGAATAATGTTAATAGTGTTAAATATAGCACTAAATTATTATATTGTGAAAGAAAGCCCTAATTAATTTACACTGTATATGAAAACTTATGTAAACATGTTTACATCTACTGTATCTAACTAGTGGCTTTTATTCTGCATTACCAAGACTCAAACAAGATACTAATGAATGTAAAAAATAAAAAGCTAGTGTTCAGAATCTTAATTAAATTAATTGGATTTGATCTCAATTAGCAAAACTGGTTGATATATTTAATCATCATGTGATAGTGGTTGATTATTTGCTCTCTATTCAGTACAGTCCTTAGATAGCAAAAATTATCACTCAATTAATTTTAAGACTCTTATCCTCAGCATTAGATATATATTACTACACCTATCAAGAATTTAAAAAAAATAGCATTTTCGTATTTACAATGTAAGTTCAACTCACTTATGAGTAATTTTTGGATGTATTTTATTTCTTGAGAAGAACTCTATGGTCAAGAATCTTACTACTCTGTGTTACTGATAACTATGGAAAGAGATACACTTTTAAATGAGTGACCCAAATCTACCAGAAATAGTGCAGGATGTATTACATCAAAATGGTTAAGAACCAAAGCTTGGGCGTAAGTTAGACCTAAGCTAGAATACTGCATTTTGTCTTTATTTTTTTCTTAGTTTCCTCATTGGTAAATTATGGAAAGTAATTGTATCTTTATTAAATAAAATAATGCATGACATTGCTTACTCCAATGCTGAGCACTGAGTAAAAATTCAACAAGTGTTTGTCATTATCATTATTTGAAAAAAACTCAGATGTCATGATATGCCTGTGATATATCACTGTGTCACATTCATGATATAGATTAACTCTAAAACACTGGTAAAATTCTGCTTTGAGTTATTCTTTCCTATATTACTATTATCTTTGTTGGCTGGAAGACTTTGCTGTTTTCTTATTTTAAAATATAGAACTTCTTCATTTGCTATTATTTTTTCCATTTTGAAGGCTGTCTTTTCACCTTACTTATAGTTTCCTTTGTTGTGCAAAAGCTTTTAAGTTTCATTAGGTCCCATTTGTTTATTTTTGCTTTTATTTCCAATATTCTGGGAGGTAGGTCATAGAGGATCTTGCTGTGATTTATGTCGGAGAGTGTTTTGCCTATGTTCCCCTCTAGGAGTTTTATAGTTTCTGGTCTTACATTTAGATCTTTAATTCATTTTGAGTTTATTGTTGTGTATGGTGTTAGAAAGTGTTCTAGTTTCATTCTGTTACAATGGTTGACCAGTTTTCCCAGCACCACTTGTTAAAGAGGTTGTCTTTTTTCCATTGTATATCCTTGCCTACTTTGTCGAAGATAAGGTGTCCATAGGTACATGGCTTTATCTCTGGGCTTTCTATTCTGTTCCATTGATCTATATTTCTGTCTTTGTGCCAGTACCATACTGTCTTGATGACTGTGGCTTTGTAGTAGAGCCTGAAGTCAGGCAGGTTCATTCCTCCAGTTCCATTCTTCTTTCTCAAGATTGCTTTGGCTATTCGAGTTTTTTTTTGTATTTCCATGCAAATTGTGAAATTATTTGTTCTAGTTCTGTGAAGAATACCGTTGGTAGCTTGATAGGGATTGCATTGAATCTATAGACTGCTTTGGGTAGTATACTCATTTTCACAATATTGATTATTCCAATCCATGAACACGGTATATTTCTCCATCTGTTTGTGTCCTCTTTGATTTCTTTCATCAGTGTTTTATAGTTCTCTATGTATGCGTCTTTTGTTTCTTTAGGTAGATATGCTCCTAGGTATTTTATTCTTTTTGTTGCAATGGTGAATGGTATTGTTTCCTTAATTTCTCTTTCTGTTTTCTCGTTGTTAGTGTATAGGAATGCAAGGGATTTCTGTGTGTTAATTTTATATCCTGCAACTTTACTATATTCATTGATTAGCTCTAGTAATTTTCTGGAAGAGTCTTTAGGGTTTCTATGTAGAGGATCATGTCATCTGCAAACAGTGAGAGTTTCACTTCTTCTTTTCCTATCTGGATTCCTTTTATTTCTTTTTCTGCTCTGATTGCTGTGGCTAAAGCTTCCAAAACTATGTTGAATAGTAGTGGTGAGAGTGGACACCCTTGTCTTGTTCCTGATTTTAGGGGAAATGCTTTCAATTATTCACCATTGAGGATAATGTTTGCTGTGGGTTTGTCATATATAGATTTTATTATGTCGAGGTATGTTCCTTCTATTCCTGCTTTCTGGAGAGTTTTTATCATAAATGGATGTTGAATTTTGTTAAAGGCTTTTTCTGCATCTATTGAGATAATCATATGGTTTTTATCTTTCAATTTGTTAATGTGGTGTATTACATTGATTGATTTGCGGATATTAAAGAATCCTTGCATTCCTGGGATAAAGATATATAAACAACTCCTGCAGCTCAATTCCAGTAAAATAAATGACCCAATCAAAAAATGGGCCAAAGATCTAAGCAGACATTTCTCCAAAGAAGACATACAGATGGCTAACAAACATATGAGAAGATGCTCAACATCACTCATTATCCGAGAAATGCAAATCAAAACCACAATGAGGTACCATTTCACGCCAGTCAGAATGGCTGCTTTCCAAAAGTCTACAAGCAATAAATGCTGTAGAGGGTGTGAAGAAGAGAGAACCCTCTTACACTGTTGGTGGGAATGCAAACTAGTACAGCCACTATGGAGAACAGTGTGGAGATTCCTTAAAAAAACTGGAAATAGTACTGCCATATGACCCGGCAATCCCACTCCTGGGCATATGCACAGAGGAAACCAGATCTGAAAGAGACACGTGTACCCCAGTGTTCATCTCAGCACCGTTTATAATAGCCAGGACATGGAAGCAACCTAGATGCCCATCAGCAGACGAATGGATAAGGAAGCTGTGGTACATATACAGTATGGAATATTACTCCTAGGTATTTTAAAAAGAATTAAAAAGAATTCATTTGAATCAGCTCTAATGAGATGGATGAAACTGGAGCCCATTATACAGAGTGAAGTAAGCCAGAATGATAAACACCAATACAGTATACTAATGCATATATATAGAATTTAAAAAGAAGGTAATGATAGCGCTATATGCAAAACAGAAAAAGAGACACAGATGTACACAACCGACTTTTAGTCTCTGTGGGAGAAGGTGAGGGTGGGGTGTTCTGAGAGAATAGCATTGAAACAAGTATACTATGAAA
Organism: Muntiacus reevesi; assembly: GCF_963930625.1. Classification (NCBI taxonomy): domain Eukaryota; kingdom Metazoa; phylum Chordata; class Mammalia; order Artiodactyla; family Cervidae; genus Muntiacus; species Muntiacus reevesi. The sequence goes on along the minus strand of NC_089271.1, from coordinate 80,661,462 downwards.
GGTGAAACAGATCATCAGCCCAGGCTGGATGCATGAAACAAGTGCTCAGGGCTGGTGCACCGGGAAGACCCGGAGGGATGGGATGGAGAGGGAGGCGGGAGTGGAGATCAGGAAGAGGAACACATGCAAATCCGTGGCTGATTCATGTCAATTTATGGCAAAAACCACTACAATATTGTAAAGTAATTAGCCTCCAATGGATTCATGTCAATGTATGACAAAACCCACTGAAATGTGAAGTGATTGGCCTCCAACTAATAAAATAATATTAAAAAATAAAAATAAAAATAAATAAAATATAGATCTTGTACAGAATACCATTTTATTCAAATGCATCAAATGTGTATTATACTTTCAATGATAATTTAGAGGGGAAGATACCCAGTTCAATTCTATTACCTAAATCATATTGATATCTATATCTTATCTTTATTTTACAAATGTAATCAATTTGATTTTTTTAGACAAAAAGATACTGAATGTTATATTCAAAACTTAAGAGAACATCGTTGTCCATATAGGTGTGGAGCACATGTTGTTGTTGCTTTTTGTTGTCGTTACACTGTTTGCTTTATTTTTAGGTATGGATATTTGGTATTTTATCTAAAATACTGATGTAGTCACTATGGGGGATAAATTCAGAAATGTATAGTCTTCCCTCTTTTAGGAGCTTGCATGGTGGCTCAGACAGTTAAGAATCTGCCTGCAATGCAGGAGACCAGGGTTCAGTCCCTGGTTTGGGAAGATCTCCTGGAGAAGGGCATGAGTACCCACACCAGTATTCTTACTTGGAGAATTCCATGGACAGAATAATCTTGACATTAATATTGCTTTTATTTCAATTCATATAGAACAAAATGGCCCCCCTCTATATACATATTTTTGTTGTTTGTTTTTTTGTTTAATGTTTCTAGAGGCACTAATTGGATTTCAACTTAAAGCATTTAACTGGGTGGGAGTTGAAGGTGGTGAGAGTTTTGTAATGGGACAAGGCTACACTCATGGAATCTTGGACTCATCAGTGCTTGGACCATCCAGAAATTGGGATGTTGATTTTGTTGATCATGTACATCCCATGTATAACTAGGTGTGAATGGATGGAATTTATTTGTGGATATATAATAGAAAACCATTAAATGGCTATCCAATATTTTTATTATTTTTTTAATCATCACTATCATTAGCTTTGCAATTTTGAGGCATATTGATTATTACTATAGAACTTTTCTTTTTTTCTACCTAAGTACTGTCTGTGACATCAGAGATCCAAAGTAAAAAACATTTTCAGGTAAATATCTGTGCTTATTCATTAGTTTTCTCTTCTGCTATAACAAATTACCACTTATTTACTGGCTTAAACAACACAAATGTATTTATTATCTTACAGTTCTAGAGATAAGGTCAGGAAAAAAGTTTCGTTAAGATGAAATCAAGGTGTTGGTACTACTGTATTCTCTCTGGAGATCCCAGGGGAGAATCAATTGACTTTTCCAGTTTCTAGAGTCTATGTACATTTCTTGGCATGTGGTCTGACCTCTCCTTCCATAATAGCACCATTGTCTCTGACTGTCCTTCCTCCTTAGGGACTCTTGTGATTACATTGAGCTCACTCAGATAGCTTAGCATAATATTCTCCTCTCAAGATCACATCTACAGAATCCCTTTTGCATGTAAGGAAACATTCCCAGATTCCAGGGTTTAGATGTGGACATATTTTGGAGGTCATTATTCTGCCTACCATAGCGTGTGTGCTTTTCATGGGATAAAAATGTAATGGCTTGATATAAGAATATTTTCTATTTAAATACTCATATTTCAATAATGGTGCAAGGTGTCTTTCTGATCTCCAGTTATTAGTAATAGAAAATTCATTTTAAAACATTGATGCTTTAAAATTTCCATTGACTTTAACAATTGCAATACCAGTTAAAAATGAAGCACTGTATCATAATTTAGTGTTGTTAATTTGTAGACTAGATATGGTCAAATTTTTAAGTAATTTATTGCAATTGCTTTACCCAAAGTGTATTTCAGAAGGTTAGGCTTTTGTTTTATTCAATTATTTTGTCTGAGATTGGGTTAGCTCAGCAGAAAAAAGTAACTTTGCCTCAAAATAGTAAAGAAAAAAAGAGTATGGAATTATTCCTTTCTGTTCGGAGAGGGATGTTTCTCTCTTGTAGTTGATTAAAACTGGCTTTTTTTTGTGGTTGTTACCTATCAGCTTCGAAGGTCATGGTTGACACAAGGACCAAGTCTCTTGGATAATGTTTACAGTGTTCTCAAATGATTTAAAAAAGGACTAAATTGTTTTGATTCTACAGAAGCAAAGGTCAGATAGATTATCAGTTTAGTCAGTCTTGTCTAGCTCCTAAGTACACATAGTATAATATGCTATAAAGTACAGTGAGCAACTTTTAACTTTAGAGGAAATTGATAGCATAGTGATTAGAATACATGCCGTGTGTACTTAAATTGCTGGAGAGGAACTTTGAAATAAAGTTTATTATTAAAGTTTGCAGACCAATTACTCCTAGATTTTATGTTTTATGTTTTCACTCTTAGTCACATTAGACTACGTAATTTATATGAACAATATTTTTAATTTATCCCCTTTTCAAGTTATTGGGCATAGTTATTGTTTGTGGGAGAGTAAGGAGAGAAAATACTCATGATTTCCAGTTATTACACATATGATTCAAAAAACTAGTATTTACTCTGGTTTAGAATTTTATTCTTCTCAACAATCACTTATGAACAAAATAAATAAACTCTGTTCTTTCTTGTGGCTCAAGTCTTAGTGAACTTGGCACAAGTTGTGCAATTGTAATCCAATAAAATGTCAATTCAGAAATACCTCAGAAAGATTGTTAGCATTAATTAGACTCCTCTAGCAGATTTCTGCTGCTGCATCTGCAAAATTTATGAAAATAGGATTTCTCAATAGACTTGTAACTTGTCTATTAGTCAGAGCTCTACTTATTTAGACTGTCAGCAATTACACAAATTTTCAAGTAAAATTTAAGCCAGTGATTAGCTTTAGTTGAAATATACAAGTGAGATGCCATTATTTTCAGCTCAGCTCAGCCTTTACTGCGTTAATATGATGTCAACACTTGCATACAGCAGTACCTTACTACATCTAAGACATTTAGTCTTAGAAAAAATCATGTTTCTGTGTGGAAAATCCCTATTAAGGTTGTCCTTTGCACTCCATTCCATGTATTCCAAATTATGATTTTGTTTTTGTTCAGTCTCACTTTTCCATCAAGATTTTCCTCTAGTCTATTCCACCACTCACTTAAAAAGTAAAAATTTACAAAACTACTGGAAGCACACTCCTTGTAAACCTCTTAATAAGTATATATCCTCTGCACCTCCAAACATGAAGTAACTCCTATGCTGAATGAGCATTTATCATCTGTAAGCAGTATTTATTCTTCTAACACACACACATATATATATCATTAGATGATTTTATAATATTGTTTTTTCCAAGGTTTTTTTTATGAAAAACATCAAATATTCAGAAAATTTGAATGAATTATATAATCAATACCTGTATATACAGTATCTAGACTTTACCCTTGACATTTTATTCTATTTACTTTATCATACAACTATCCATTTTAGTATTGTTTGAAACTTTATGCAAATTGTCCTTTTTATAGTTCAGAGAACAAATTCATGCCTTAGTCCTAGTACTTCTCCTTTTACTTATTCTTATTTCATTTTACGATACTCCAGTGTATTTAAGAAAGAGTTTGATTAGCTTGAATGTAGATATAAAATAAAATAAAATTTAAAAAATAAGTGAGTATGAGCATTTGTACAAAAGGAAAATAAGCACAGAAAAGATAAGATACAATAACAAAATATGTGCTGTGAAGTCTGTACACTTACTAGAAAATGTTCATACATTTGACTGTATTTTCACAGCCAAAGTGGAGAAGAAAACATGTTTAAATATACATTTATTCTTTTATTTAAGAATATTCATTGAGTTTTATTAAAATACTCCTTTGAAAGTCTCAGGATACATAAAAATAAAAGCAAAATAGTTTCTCAAGAGAAGCATAACTCTTTCTGGGTTTTGAGGCCAGAGTGAAATTTCTTTCATGGATCATCATAAAGAGAATACTGGATGATGTAGTGAACATCATACTCACCAGTATTTTCACAATGAATAGAATGATGAGTTTCACAGGATAGTTTCTTATGTCCTTCACTGTAGGTTGATTACCTAATGCCAAAGAACCATTTAGAGAAAGCAATTATTTGAGAAATTAAAATGATTTGACTCCATCACACAGCTCTCTGGTTATCTGACTTCCTCTAGGGATTGATTTTAAAGTATTAAAGTATAGTCAGTTCTGCTATCATAGGACTTATGCCCTAAAAATCACCACATTTTTTTCAAAATTGCACAGCATAAAACCACAGGGCTCATGGCAAAAAATAAGGTTGGAGACACAACATTCAATCACTTTGTTAATGCCACATTAGAAAAAAAAAAAAAAAACAAATAATAGGAACTTAATAAATATGGTAGCACAGTTTCACATTAAAAGGTTAAAGTATAAGTAAAATCATAAATGCCATAATAAATATAGCACTTTACCTTGAAAAAGATCTGAAAATGGGTTTCAGAAGAGTTGCAGCTTATTAGTCAGTGTGAGATTGCATGGAGGGATTATCTGAAATCATATGGAAAGTTGTAGCATCAGATTTTGATGGTTATTACTAATTTTACTGAATTTGACACTGTTGCCAAACACCACAATTAAGAATCTTTCCCAGTCTTACATTCAGGTCATGTTAACAACATTTAAGAACTCTTCAAACCTTTCCTGTTAGCACTTTAAGGCATGAGTTTTTAATAGTCATTTAACCAAAATTGAATATTTGATCTGATGAATAGATTAATTTATGTATCACTGCTGTGAATTATTTTGTGGATTTCTCATCTGCACTTCTCATGGCTTTGTCTGACCGGATAGGGCTTTGAAAATTGTGCTTGTGTTTGAAATCACTTAAGTAGCCACCACTAGAATTAAAACAAGCCACTTCTGTAGGATTCAGTGATTTCTATTTAAGGCTATTGTATAGTCTGTTCTCTTTGTGAGAAAATTTATTCCCAGTTTTTGTGCTTTTGGTCTGTTTTACACTTGATCATTTTTTTTCCTGCTTTCTCAGTTTCTTTAGGCCTTGTTGTTCCTGACTAAAGTCAGGAGAGCAGTACTTGAAGTTTTCCCAGCCTGTTTGGAGTTTTTTCCATATCAACAACCAATTTTCTGATATTCCAATACTAAATGGATCTCCAATAATTCAATTCAATTCTAACACTACTTAGAATCAGATCCCACAAGATTTTCCCCATTTCTGATGGTAAGTGATAATGGACTTATCATTCTAATGGTAATGAACTTATCATTTCAGTGGTAAGTCCTAAGGACCAGCCATGCTTCTCACTGATCTGCTTTAAGTAGTGGGCTCATATGACCCCATCTCAGGTTTGACAATTTAGAGTAGAATAGAATAGCTCCAAGAACTCAGGAACACACTTTCACTGGCTTACTACAAATGATATAACTCAGGAATTGCTAAATGGGAAAATGCTTAGGAAGATTCGGGGATATGTGATATGTGGCTTCCATGCCCTCTTTCACTGCACTACTATTTTTTTTCTTTTAACACTTCCATTTGTTCACCAACCCAGCAGCTTCTTGAATCTCACTGTTCAAGAGTACTTATAGAGCACAATTTCCAGTCCTCCCTGCCCATCAAAGTCAAGAACTCGGGCTGAAAGTTCCAACCTTTTAATCACGTGGTCTTTCTGGTGACCTGAAGCATTTTGACACTATCTAGGGATCCCAATCTAAGCCACTTCACTAATACAAACTCAGCCGTGATCAAGAAGAGCTCATTATGAATAACAAAATAAACTCCTATTACCCAGTAAATTGCAAGAGTTTTAGGAGCCTTGTGCTAGGAATCTTGGACAAGCACCAAATATAGTCCCTTTATTTTACATAGCATAGACATTTCTTTTGTTTTTGCACTTAGTCACTGATGGGAAACAAAGTGGGTTCCTTTCTCTCTGTTGCTTGGAAGACATCACAGGTTCTTTCAGTTATTTTCTTTCTAAGCATTTTATAATTTCAAACTGCTCCTCAAAACATAAAATTTTCCTTTTCATACATTGCTGATGTTTTGAACTTACACATGCTGTGGAAGTTGATTTTTTTTTTTAATCTAAATATGTTCACAATTGCAGTTCAGTTCAGTTCAGTCCGTCAGTCGGGTCCGACTCTTTGCGACCCCATGAATCGCAGCACGCCAGTCCTCCCTGTCCATCAAAAACTCCTGGAGTTTACCCAAACTCACGTCCATTGAGTCAGTGATGCCATCCAATCATGTCAACCTCTGTTGTCCCCTTCTCTTCCTGTCTTCAATCTTTCCCAGCATCAGGGTCTTTTCAAATCAGTCAGCTCTTTGCATCAGGTGGCCAAAGTATTGGAGTTTCAGCTTCAACGTCCGTCCTTCCAATGAACACCCAGGACTGATCTCCTATTGTATGGACTGGTTGAATCTCCTTGCAGTCCAAGGGACTCTCAAGAGTCTTATCCAACACCACAGTTCAAAAGCATCAATTCTTCTGCGCTCAGCTTTCTTTATAGTCCAACTCTCACATCCATACATGACTACTGGAGAAACCATAGCCTTGACTAGACGGAGCTTTGTTAGCAAAGTAATATCTCTCCTTTTTAATATGCTGTCTAGATTGGTCATAACTTTCCTTCCAAGGAGTGTCTTTTAATTTCATGGCTGCAGTCACCATCCACAGTGATTTTGAAGCCCAGAAAAATAAAGTCAGCCACAGTTTCCACTGTCTACCCATCTATTTCCCATGAAATGATGGGATCAGATGCAATGATCTTAGTTTTCTGAATGTTGAGATTTAAGCTAACATTTTCGCTCTCCTCTTTCACTTTCATCTAGAGGCTCTTTAGTTCTTCTTCACTTTCTGCCATAGGGTGGTGTCATCTGCATATCTGAGGTTATCGGTATTTCTCCCCCAGCAATCTTGATTCCAGTTTGTGCTTCATCTAGGCCAGCATTTCTCATGATGTACTCTGTATATAAGTTAAATAAGCAGGGTGACAATATAAAGCGTTGACGTATTCCTTTTCCTATTTGGAACCAGTCTGTTGTCCCATGTCCAGTTCTAACTGTTGCTTCCCCACCTGTATACAGATTTCTTAAGAGGCAGGTCAGGTGGTCTGTTATTTCCATCTCTTTCAGAATTTTCCACAGTTTATTGTGATCCACACAGTCAAAGGCTTTGGCATAGTCAGTAAAGCAGAAATAGATGTTTTTTTCTGGAACTCTCTTTTTTTTTTTCAGTGATCCCGCTGATGTTGGCAATTTGATCTCTGGCTCCTCTGCCTTTTCTAAAACCAACTTGAGCATCTGGAAGTTCATGGATCACATATTGCTGAAGCCTGGCTTGAAGAATTTTGAGCATTACTTTACTAGTGTGTAAGATGAGTACAATTGTGTGGTAGTTGGAACATTCTTTGGCATTGCTTTTCTTTGGGATTGGAATGAAAACTGACTTTTTCCAGTCCTGTGACCACTGCTGAGTTTTCCAAATTTGCTGCAATATTGAGTGCAGCACCCTCACAACATCATCTTTTATGATTTGAAAGAGCTCAACTGGAATTCCATCACCTCCACTAGCTTTGTTTGTAGTGATGCTTCCTAAGTCCCTTTGACTTCACATTCCAGCATGTCTGGCTCTAGGTGAGTGATCACACCATTGTGATTATCTGGGTTGTGAAGATCTTTTTTGTACTGTTCTTCTATGTATTCTTGCTTTTACGGTGTCCAGGAGAATAAGCCATTTGCTCAGTTAAACAACAAATAGGTGAGACCAAGTATAGGCAATATATTTAAACCCCTTCAAGATGCATATACCATGCTTTCCATTTTCAATTCTTTGTATCCTATATATTTGCTGCTCTTACCACTATATATTACTACTACAAAATTTGTTTCTATCTCCATTAGCAGTTGCCCCATAATTGACTAAGTGCACCTTGGCTCTAATATTCTTTCAATGAAAACTACTGTAGAAATCTTTGCCTTAAAAGAAAGCACAGTATTATAATTGTGTCATACTTTATCAGCTAGTCTCCCATAAGATAGAAATACTTTGAGAAGGTATCTTGCTTTTTGACATTGCATAATTTATCAAATAAAATGAACAGCATCATCAACAAGAGATATATGAGAAGTTGAATGACTGATTTGAACATTAGGCTCAAAATATTCCCTTTCTTGTCATTTCCAGCAGACAGCATGAAACTTAAATTTAAAAGCTTTCTGTTTAACAGAGCTTTTGAAATAAGTCAGCTGCCCTTAAGGTGTGGGACTGTAACTTCTGGTTCTACCTAGTAGGAAAGCACTATAATATGAGAGAAAGCATGTTTTTGAACAGTTTGCAGTATAAAGAAAAATGCTTACTATTAAAAAAGACCAAAAAGTATAATATTTTAAATGCTAGCCTCCCACCAAAATGGTGACTTTTTTTCAAGGAAATCCATAATATCATAAAGTAGAGTATAGGACAGTGTTCTCCACTAATTTCTAGTTGAAAGAGGTACCTTCTTTGAAACCTTTCAAAGTGTTGATACAAGAGAGGTATGCTTGTGAAATGTGAATTATAAAGATACATGAGAGATGGAGAATATTACTTAAACTTAGAATCTTCCATTCTTATTCCTGGTAGGAAATAGCAAAATATTTCCTGTTTTTATGCTAAAATAAAGGAAAAATAAAACTGACAGAAATATTATTTTTAAGGGTGAATGTTCCCTTGAATGGGAGCAGTGTTAAAAAGAATACTACTTAATATAATTAAAGAAATGTGTTTTCTGTTATAAGGCCTTCTAGGTGGTGGTAGTGGTAAAGAACCCACCTGCTAATGCAGGAGACTTAAGAGACCCCAATTTGATCCCTGGGTCGAGAAGATCCCCTGGAAGAGGACATGGCAACCCACTCCAGTATTCTTGCCTGGAGAATCCCATGTACAGAGGAACCTGGCAGGTTACAGCCCATAAGGTCACAAAGGGTTGGACCAACTGAAGTGAGTCAGCAATCACACACGTTTTCTGTTATAATTCTGTAGAGTAATAAGCCAATACGTTAATATGTTTAATCATACATTTTAACACCTTTGAATGAGATATTTACATAGTGTTTTTAAAAAGACAAATAACTGACCTATACCCTATACTGTGTTGGATATTCTTAAGATTATTTTATTTTGATATTTAAATCTTATTATAATTTAATTTTTTAAATTCATTAAACATTGAAAAAAAGCAGCTATGTACTAGGGACTCTGTTAGGCCTTGCGGAAAATATAAATAAGATACACTTTCATTCATTACTGATATCACAGCATAGCAGGAAATTCTTCAGACTCTTAACACATCCTAGTACTACTGATCAAAATAATCACTTTGACTTGACTAGTGACAATGTAAAGAGATGATGCAACAGCTTTGTTAGAATCATCTTTAACATAGTAAATTGAAGATGTTGTAAATAAGATAATTCATTCTTATATTTGACTTTTGATATATGAGTTTCAGATGTACAACATAGCAATTCAATCTTTTGATAGATGATACTCTATATAAAGTTACAAAATATTGACTATATTCCTGTTGCTGTATATTACATCCTTCCACTTATTAATTTTATATTTGGTAGTTTAAAAATCAGTTACATTAACATTGTTTCTATTTATTTAAAAAATAGGTCCAGATTATAATTAAACTACTTTGAGCAGTAAAGCAAGTAATAATTCGTTTGAGAAAAGTGTCATTATCCATAAACTTGCTGCAATACTCTTATCTGTCCAAAACTCAGTCCTTTTTCTATTTCATTCATTCAGTTAATTTTTTGTTCACTCATTGGGTGATCATTCATTTATTAAGCAATATCTCAGCCCTAGGCATAAAGAGTGAAGTTGATACGGTCCCTGTTCTCAAATAGCCCAGTTTCTTAACTTGTTCTAGCCCTGTATATTCATTTTCCTTAAAATGGTTGGACCCCTGAAAGTTTTCACAGTAGTAGTATAAGATGAGGCAGTTCAGGAAAAAAGTTTGAAGTAGAGAAAGAAATCAGAGTAGAGAAAATATCTAATCTCTTACTTTGCAAGTGCCTTATCTTCTTCATAGGACATTGGCAATATGAGGTCAATATTGTACCACAAAAATAAAAGGGAAAGACTGGTCCAGGAATTCCTCCTCATCTTCAATTCTTTCCTATATAAGACAGCTTATTTTATTATTTATTTTACAGACACTTAAATAGTACTTAGCACTTACTATGTTCTGGATACTGTTTGAAAGAGTTCAAGTTTGCAAAGCATTTTATTAAGTGGGCCCTGGGTAGAAGAAAATATACAGTATAAAAGCTAGTAGAATTGAGCTTTCTGATGAAAAAATAAATAATCATCAGGTTAATAAGAATGACTAACAAGATATGTGCCTGGTACTTCACATGCATTTTCTTTTAATATCAGTTGAAAAGCTATAGACAAACCCTATTGGCATCTCAGTTATACTGTTGAGTAAAACAGAGGTCAAATAAATCCAAGGTCACCTAGTAATTGATGGAGCCTGATTTCAAATTGACATGTTTGACTTCAAAGCATAAGTCCATACCATCACACTGAACTGGTTGTGTGTGAATTTGGATGCAGAATTTAGAAATTCCTAGCCCTAAAATTTCTACCTCATAACTTGTCAAGTTTTATGAAATTGTATCATTTTTTGAAATTAATTTTTCTTGCAGTATAGTTGCTTTATAATATGTTAGTTTCTACTGTACAGCAAAGTGAGTCAGCCATAGGTATACATATATTCCCTCTTCTTTGGACTTCTGAAACTGCATCTCTATTGATTCATTTTTAGGGATCTCTTTCTTTTTTAATTGAGTTCTTTTTTATTGTAGCTTTATTTTTATTCTTCAAAACTAGAACAGACACAAAGATCTCAATAAAACACTTAAATATAGTGTTATAGTCACACAGTGGAATACTATACAACAATTAAAAAGAATTTATGACTTTCACAACAAAGGTAATTAAATTTACAGGCATAATATTAAGTTAAAGAATCATTCATTTTATATAAAATTTAATTTTTTAGTTAAAATATAGCTGACTTACACTATTATATTAGTTTCAGGTCAGCAACATAGTGATTCATTTTTTTTGTAGATTATGCACCATACAGACTTTTTCATTTGCCTATTGACCACCTGTATGTCTTCTTTGGGAAAATGTCTCTTCAGGTCTTCAGTGCATCTTTCAAAGAGATTATTTGTTTTATTTTATTTTTTTATTATGACTTGTATGAATTGTTTGTATATATTGGATATCAACCCCTGATCTGACATATTTGCTAATATTTTTTTTTCCTTTCAGTAGGTTGTCTTTTTGTTTTGTCAGTGGTTTATTTTGTTGTGCCAATCTTTTAAGTTTAATTAGGTCTCCTTTAAGAGACATATCCAAATAAATATTGCTAGGATTTATACCAAGGATTGTTATGTCTGTGTTCTCTACTAGGAGTTTTATGGTTCCAACCTTACGTTTAGGTCTTTAATTCATTTTTAGTTTATTTTTGAAAATGGTATGAGAAAATGTTCTAATATCATCCTTTTACATGTTGTTGTCTAGTTTTCCCAGCACCACTTATTGAAGAGGCCATCTTTTCTCCATTGTATATTCTTCCCTCCTTTGCCATAGATTAATTGTCCATTGGTGTGGGCTTATTTCCAGGCTCACTATTCTGTTCCAGTGATCTATGAGTCTGTTTTATGTGGCTTTTATTATTGCAGCTATGTAGTATCGTCTGAAGTCAGGTAGCATGTTTCATTCAGCTCTGCCCTTCTTTTTCAAGACTGCTCTGGCTATTTGGGTTTTCGTTTGTTTGTTTCCAAACAAATTGTAAAATTATTTGTTCTTTTTCTGTGAAAAATGTCATTGGCATTTTGATAGGGATCGCATTAAATCTGTAGATTCCAATATTATGTTGAGTGAAAGCAGTGAGCATGGGCATCCTTGCTTTGTTCCTTATCTTAGAGGTAGTGTTTTCAAATTTTCATGAAAAAGTATGACATTACCTGTGGACTTATCACAAATGGCCTTTATTTTATTGATGTATATTCCCTCTACATGAACATTCTGGAAAGCTGTTTTTTGTTTGTTTGTTTGTTTTCTTTATACACTAAATTAATGTTGAATTTTGTTAAAAGCTTTTTCTATATCTATTGAGTTGATCATATGGTTTTTATTATTTAATTTTTTAATGTGATACATCACACTAATTTGTGGATATTGAACCAACTTTGTGTCAATGGGATAGATCCTACTTATTCAAAGTTCATGACTTTTTAAAATGTATTGTTAGTTTCAGTTTGCAAATAGTTTTTTGAAGATATTTGCATCCATGGTCACCAATGACAAACAATTCGTAATTTTCTTTTTCTGTGTCAGAGTGATCCTAACCTTCCAGAATGAGTTCCAAAGAAAATTTTTTCCTATCCAGTTTTTGAAATAGTTTCAATAGGATAGGTGTTAACTCTTCTCTAGCATTTGGTAGAATTCATCTATAAAACTGTCAGTCCTGGACTTCTGCTTGCTGGGAGATTTTTTTAAATTATTGACTCAATATTTTTACTTATAATTTGTCTGTTCATATTTTTTATTTCTTCTTAGTTCAGTCTTAGGAGATGTGACATTTCTAGGAATTTGTCTATTATTTTCTGGTTGTCTACTTCTAGGTTGTCTATGCTATTGGCATATAATTGCTTATAGTAATCTCTTTTTATCCTTTGTATTTCTCTGGTATCTGTAACTACATTTTAATTTCTGAATTTATTGATTTGGAGCATCTTTTTTTCTTGATGGCTCTGGCTAAAGACTTATTGATTTTATCTTTTCAAACTCTTAACTTTTCAGCTCTTAATTTCACTTTTTTACTTTCTATTTCATTTATTTCTGCTCTGATCACTAGCATTTCTTTCCTTCAACTAACATTGGGGTTTGTTTGTTCTTCATTTTCTTGTTCCTTTTAGGTATGATGTTAGGTTATTTATGTGAAATTGTTCTTCTTTCCTGGAATATTGCTATATAAAAACTTCCTTCTCAGAACTACTTTTACTGCATCACACAAATTTTGGATTGCTGTGTTTCAGTTTTCAATGTTCTTTGGGTGTATTTAAATTTCTTTGATTTCTTCAGTGATCTGTTGATTGTTTAGTAGCATATTGTTTAGCCTTCACATATTTGTGGGCTTTTTTGTTTGTTTGTTTGTTTGTTTTTTGAAGTTTTTCTTAAGTTGATTTCTAGTCTCATAGCACCATGGTTGGAAAAGTTGCTTGAGATGATTTCAGTTTTCTAAAATTTACTAAGGCTTGTTTTCTGGCCCACCATGTGATCTGGTCTGGAAAATGTTCTGTGTGCACTTGAATTGTTATATCTTCCTGATGATGTGACCCTTTTATATTTACCCATTTAGTCTGTCTGTTCTAATGTGTCATCTAAGAACAATGTTTTCTTATTGCTTTATCTCGCTGGATGATTTCTCCATGGATGTAAGCAGGGTCCTAAAGTCGCCTACTACTATTATTTACTGTTGATTTTTCCCTTTATGTCTGTTAACATCTTCTTTTTCTTTTTTTTTGGTAAATTAATTTATACTAATTGGAGGCTAATTTCTTTACAATATTGTAGTGGTTTTTGCCATGCATTCACATGAATCAGCCATGGGTGTACATATGTCCCCCATCCTGAACTACCCTTCCACCTCCATCCCCATCCCATCCCTCGGGGTTGTCCCAGTGCACCAGCCCTTAATGTCCTGTCTCATGTATTGAACCTGGAATAGCAATCTATTTCACATATGGTAATATACATGTTTCAATGCTGTTCTCTCAAATAATCCCACCCTCACCTTCTCCCACAGACTCCAAAAGGCTGTTCTTTAAATTTGTGCCTTTTTTGCTGTCTCACATATGGGGTCATCGTTACCATCTTTCTAAATTCCATATATATATATATATATGTTATTATACTGTATTGATATTTTTCTTTCTGACTTATTTCACTCCATATAATAGGCTCCAGCTTCATCCACCTCATTAGAACTGATTCATATGCATTCATTTAATAGCTGAATAACATTCCATTGTGTATATGTACCACAGCTTTCTTATCTATTCATCCGCCAATGGACATCTAGGTGGCTTTCATATCCTAGCTATTGTAAACAGTGCATCAATGAATATTGGGGTATGCATGACTCTTTCAATTCTGGTTTCCTTGGTGTATATGCCCAACAGTGGGATTGCTGGGTCATATGGCAGTTCTATTTCCAGTTTTTTAAGGAATCTCCACACTGCTCTCCATAGTGGCTGTACTAGTTTGCATTCCCACCAACAGTGTAAGAGGGTTTCATTTTCTCCACACCCTCTCTAGCATTTATTGCTTGTAGACATTTTGATAGTAGACATTCTGACAGGCATAAATGGTACCTCATTATGGTTTTGATTTGTATTTCTCTGATAATGAGTGATGTTGGGCATGTTTTCATGTGTTTGTTAGCCATCTGTATGTCTTCTTTGGAGAAATGCCTGTTTAGTTCTTTGGCCCATTTTTTGATTGGTTATTTTATTTTTCTGGAATTGAGCTGCAGGAGCTGATTGCGTATATTGGGGATTAATTCTTTGACAGTTGCTTCATTTGCTATTATTTTCTCCCTTTCTGAAGGCTGTCTTTTCACCTTGTTTAGAATTTCCTTCATTGTGCAAAAGCTTTTAAGTTTAACTAGGTCTCATTTGTTTATTTTTGCTTTTATTTCCATTATTCTGGGAGGTGGGCCATAGAGGATCCTGCTGTGATTTACATCAGAGGATACATTTGCCTATGTTTTCCTCTAGGAGTTTTATAGTTTCTGGTCTTACATTTAGATGTTTAATCCATTTTGAGTTTACTTTTGTGTATGGTGTTAGAAAAAGTTTTAGTTTCATTCTGTTGCAAGCGATTGACCAGTTTTCCCAGCACCACTTGTTAAAGAGATTGTCTTTTCTCCATTGTATATTCTTCCCTTCTTTATCAAAGATCAGTTATCCTAAGGTGCATGGACTTATCTCTGGGGTTTCCATTTTCTTCCATTGATCTATGTTTCTGTCTTTGTGCCTGTACCATACTGTCCTGATGACTGTGGCTTTGTAGTATAGTCTGAAGACAGGCAGGTAGATTCCTCCAGTTTCATTCTTCTTTCTCAAGATTGCTTTGGCTATTTGAGGTTTTTTTTGTAATTCCATACAAATTGTGAAATTATGTCTTCTATTTCTCTGAAAATACCATTCGTAGCTTGATAGGGATTGCATTGAATCTATAAATTGCTTTGGGTAGTATACTCATTTTCACTATATTAAATTTTCTGAACCATGAACACAGTATATTTCTCCATCCATTTATGTAATCTTTGATTTCTTTCATCAGTGTAGTATAGTTTTCTATATATAGGTCTTTTGTTTCTTTAGGTAGATTTATTCCTAAGTGTTTTATTATTTTCATTTCAATGGTGAATGGAATGGTTTCCTTAATTTCTCTTTCTGTTGTCTCAGTGTTAGTGTATAGGAATACAAGGGATTTCTGTGTGCTAATTTTATATCCTGCAACTTTACTATATTCATTGATTATATCTAGTAGCTTTCTGGTGGAGTCCTTAGGGTTTTCTATGTAGAGGATCACGTCATCTGCAAACAGTGAGGGTTTTACTTCTTCTTTTCCATTCTGGATTCCTTTTATTTCTTTTCCTGCTCTGATTGCTGTGGCCAATATTTCCAAGAATATGTTGAATAATACTGGTGAGAGTGGGCACCCTTGTCCTTCTCCTGACATTAGGGGAAATGCTTTCAGTTTTTCACTATTGGGAATAATATTTGCTGTTGGTTTTTCATATATGGCTTTTATTATGTTGAGGTACGTTCCTTCTATGCCTAATTTCTGGAGGGTTTATATCATAAATGGATGTTGAGTTTTGTCAGAGGGTTTTTCTGCATCTACTGAGGTAATCATATAGATTTTATTTCAGTTTGTTAATGTGGTGTATCACATTGATTGAGTTGTGAATACTGAAAAATCCTTGCATCCCTGGGATAAAGCCCACTTGGTCATGATGTATGATCTTTTTAATACGTTGTAGGATTTTGTTTGTTAGAATTTTGTTAAGGATATTTGACTCTATGTTCATCAGTGATATTGGCCTGCAGTTTCCTTTGTTTGTGACATCTTTGTCTGGTTTTGGTATTAGAGTGACGGTGGCCTCATAGAATGCGTTTGGTAGTTTAGCTTGCCCTACAATTTTCTGGAAGAGTTTGAGTAGGAATGGTGCTAGCTCTTCTCTAAATTTTTCGTAGATTTCACTGTGAAGCCATTTTGTTCTGGACTTGTTTGTAGGAAATTTTCTGATTACAGCCTCAATTTCCATGCTTAAATTCTCCAAGCCAGGCTTCAGCAATATGTGCACTGAGAACTTCCAGATGTTCAAGCTGGTTTTAGAAAAGGCAGAGGAAGCAGAAATCAAATTGCCAATATCTGCTGGATCATCAAAAAGCAAGAGAGTTCCAGAAAAGCATCTATTTCTGCTTTATTGACTATGCCAAAGCCTTCAACTGTGTGGATCACAATAAACTGTGGAAAATTCTGAAGGAGATGGAAATACCAGACCACATGACCTGCCTCTTGAGAAACCTGTATGCAGGTCAGGAAGCAACAGTTAGAACTGGACATGGAACAACAGACTGGTTCCAAATAGGAAAAGGAATACATCAAGGCTGTATATTGTCACCCTGCTTATTTAACTATATCCAGAGTACATCATGAGAAACCCTGGGCTGGAAGAAGCACAAGGTGGAATCAAGATTGCTGGGAGAAATATCAATAACCTCAGATATGGAGATAACACCACCCTTATGGCAAAAAGTGAAGAGAAACTAAAGAGCCTCTTGATGAAAGTGAAAGAGGAGAGTGAAAAAGTTGGCTTAGAGCTTAACATTCAGAAAACTAAGATCATGGCATCTGATCCCATCATTTCATGGGAAATAGATGGGGAGACAGTGGAAACAGTGTCAGACTTTATTTTTTTGGGCTCCAAAATCACTGCAGATGGTGACTGCAGCCATGAAATTAAAAGACACTTACTCCTTACAAGGAAAGTTATGACTAACCTAGATAGCATATTAAAAAGTAGAGACCTTATTTTGTCAAAAAAGGTCTGTCTGGTCAAGGCTATGGTTTTTCTAGTGATCATGTATGGATGTGAGAGTTGGACTGTGAAGAAAGCTGAGCACAAAAAATTGATACTTTTGGACTGTGATGTTGGAGAAGACTCTTGAGAGTTCCTTGGACTGCAAGGAGATCCAACCAGTCCATCCTGAAGGAGATCAGTCCTGGGTGTTCATTGGAAGGACTGATGCTGAAGCTGAAACTCCAGTACTTTGGCCACCTCATGCCAAGAGCTGACTCATTTGAAAAGACCCTGATGCTGGGAGGGATTGGTAGCAGCAGGAGAAGGGGACGACAGAGGATGAGATGTTTGGATGGCATCCCTGACTCGATGGGCATGAGTTTGAGTAGACTCCGGGGGTTGGTGACAGACAGGGAGGCCTGGCGTGCTGCGATTCATAGGGCCGCAAAGAGTCAGACACGACTGACAGACTGGACTGAACTGACCTGATGGGTCTGTTAAGATTTTCTATTTCTTCCTGGTTCAGTTTTGGAAAGTTATATTTTTCTAAGAATTTGTCCATTTCTTCCAAGTTGTCCATTTTATGGACATATGGTTGCTGATAGTAGTCACTTATGATTCTTTGTATTTCTGTGTTGTCTGTTGTGATTTCTCCATTTTCGTTTCTAATTATGTTGATTTGATTCTTCTCCCTCTTTTTCTTGATTAGTCTGGCTAATGGTTTGTTTATTTTATTTATCTTCTCAAAGAACCAGCTTTTAGTTTTGTTGATTTTTACTATGGTCTCCTTTGTTTCTGTTCATTTATTTCTCCCCTAATTTTTATGACTTCTTTCATTCTGCTAACTCTGGGGTTCTTCATTTCTTCTTTTTCTGAGTGCTTTAGGTGTAGAGTTATGTTTTTGTTTGATTTATCTCTTGTTTCTTGAGGTAAGGTTGTATTGCTGTGAACCATCCAGTTAGCTCTGCTTTTACTCTATCCCATAGGTTGTGGGTTGTTGTGTTTTTGTTTTCATTCATTTCTATGCACATTTTGATTCACTTATTTTATTTCTTCTGTGATTTCTTGGTTATTCAGAGGTGTGTTGTTTAGCCTCAATATGTTTGTATTTTTAATATTTATTTTCCTGTAGTTGATATATTATCTTACTGTATTGTGATTAAAAAAAAGATGCTTGAAATTATTTCAATTTTTTTTGAATTTCCCAAGGCTAGATGTATGGCCTAGGATGTGATCTATCCTGGAGGATGTTCTGTGTGCACTTGAGATAAAGGTGAAATTCATTGTCTTGGGTTGTAACATCCTATAGATATCAGTTAGGTCTAACTGGTCCATTGCATCATTTAAGGTTTGCATTTCCTTGCTAATTTTCTGTTTAGTTGATCTATCCATAGATGTGAGTGGGGTATTAAGCCTCCCACTATTATTGTGTGACTGTTAATTTCCCTTTTCATACTTGTTAGCATTTGCCTTACATATTACAGTGCTCCTATGTTGGGTGCATATATATTTATAATTTATACCTTCTTCTTGGAGTATTATTTTCATCATTATGTAGTGTCCTTCTTTGTCTCTTTTCAAAGCCTTTATTTCAAAGTCTATTTTTGCTGATATGAGTATTGCTACTACTGCTTTCTTTTGGTCTTCATTTGTGTGAAATATCTTTTTCCAGCCCTTCACTTCCATTCTGTATGTGTCCCTTGTTTTGAGGTGGGTCTCTTGTAGACAGCATATATGGGGGTCTTGCTTTTGTATCCATTCAGCCAATCTTGGTCTTTTGGTTGGGGCATTCAGCCCTTAATGCTCCAATAATTTATATTTAGGGTAATTATTTATAAGTATAATCCCATTGCCATTTACTTTGTTGTTTTGGGTTCGAGTTCATAAACCTTTTCTGTGTTTCCTCTCTAGGGGAGATCTTTTAGCATTTGTTGAAGAGCTGGTTTGTTGGTGCTGAATTCTCTCAGCTTTTGTTTGTCTGTAAAGCTTTTGATTTCTCCTTCGTATTTGAATGAGATCCTTGCTGGGTACTATAATCTGTAGTTGTTTTTTTTTCTCTCTCTCTCTCTCTCTTTCATCACTTCAAGTATGTCCTGCCATTCCCACCTGGCCTGAAGAATTTTTATTTAAAGATCAGCTGTTATCCTTATGGGAATCCCCATGTGTGTTAGTTTTTGCTTTTCCCTGGCTGCTTTTAATATTTGCTTTTTGTGCTTGATCTTCATTAATTCAGTTAATATGTGTCTTGGAGTGTTTTGCCCTGGGTTTATCCTGTTTGGGACTCTCTGGTTTTCTTGGACCTGGATGGCTATTTCCTTCCCCATTTTAAGGAAGTTTTCAAATATTATCTCCTCAAGTATTTCTCATGGCCTTTCTTATTGTCTTCTTCTTCTGGGACTTCTATGGTTAGAATGCTGGGGTGTTTAACATTGTCTCAGATGATAAAACATATAGGTTAATTGTAAAGACATTCTCCATAGTGAGGGACATCCAGAGTGGTTCACAGAGTTACATGGAGAAGAGAAGAGGGAGGAGGGAGATAGAGTTGACCAGGAGAAGAGGGGGAGTCAAATGGGGAGAGGCCAATATAGTCAGTAATCAGATCCCTAACTCTTCTCCACAGCCCGCAACACCCAGAGAGATACACAGATTTAAGTAGAGAAGAGAAAGGGGAGAGAGGAGATAGAGGTGACTTTGGGGAGAAAAAGTAGAGTTAATAGGAGACAGAGCAATCAAGGCAGTAATCACACCCCTAAGCAAAAATGGATACTGAAGATTAGATTCTTAAAGGTACAAAATTCAAAATGCACACTAAAAAGGAGAGATTAAAAATCAAAACTAGAGGCTAGACTCTGGAAAATGCATTATTAAAAATACAGAACAAAATTAATCACAAAAATTATAAAAAATATATATGAAATTTGCTTTAAAAACAGGGTCTTTTTGTGTAAGGTGATAGTAGGTTATAATGGAGAAGGAAATGGTAACTCATTCCAGTGTTCTTGCCTGGAGAATCCCAGGGATGGAGGAGCCTGGTTGGCTGCCATCTATGGGGTCCCACAGAGTTGGGCACAACTGAAGTGACTTAGCAGCTACAGCAGTAGGTTATAAAATGAAAATTAAAGAATAATCAAGAATTTAAAAATAAAAAAAATTAAAAATGATAATGGTAAAAATATATCTAGGAATTTCTCTGGAGCTGTCAAGGACAGTGTGGGGTCAGTTCAGTCAGATAATTCCTTGTTCCAGTTTATACTTCTGAAGATCTATTGGCCCCTTCCAATGCTTAGTCAATGCTAACTACAGGGTTTTAATCTGTTTCATCTGTCACTTCTAGAGCACTTCCCTCTTCTTTGTTTTCTTTTTTGGGGGGGGTGAGGTGGGGGGGCTTCCTCTGTTTGAAGTCTCTTCAGTGTCTAATTTCTTCCCTGACACAAGGGGGTGAAGGTGATCACTTATTTAGGCCAACTTATTCAGTTGTGCTGTTGGGAGGGAGGAACACTGCAAACAAATATCACTGGTATCACTGGTGTGTGTGTGAGGAGTGCTCGCAGTATGTACCATATTGGGTTTCCCCGTGCTCACCGCATGGCATGTGTGCTTTCCCAGTCTACACTGCTCAGGTTCCTGGTTCCTCTGCAGGGGAACTGTCCAAAGCAGGCCCTGGGTTTTGCACACTTCCCAGGTCCAAGCTGCTCAGGTTCAGGTTCTTGGGTACTCCACAAAGGCACAAACTCAGTTGGGCCTGCGTTTTGTGCCCTTTCCAGGTCTGAGCAGCTCAGGCAACAAGGTTCTTGGTGAGTGAACTCTTCCAGGTGGGCGGTGCATCTTAATCACCTCCCTCGTCCCAGGTTTCCTGGGTGTGCAGTGAGAGCGCCTTCTCAGGTGTGCCGTGTGTCTCCTCTGGGGAGCTGATCTCTGACTGTGACCCTCCTGGCAGGTGTCAACCATCCAGGATCCCAAGAAAACTTGGTTAGCGCCAGAACCTGCTCACATTTTGGTGGAGGATGCCATTTCTGGGACTGAGATTGCCCCTTGCCTTCAGGCTCTGGCTGCCACCCGCCTGTTTCTTTGCCTCCGGTGTGGCGGAGGAGGGGCCGGTCCACAGCCGGCTAGCTCTCCTCTGGTATTCGCTCAATCCTTTGTTCTGTGAGCATGCCAGGCTACACCTCAGGTTAGAGCTTTTCATGGGAAAGTTCTCTCTATCTCTCTCTCTTTTTTTTTTTTTTCTTCTCTCTGGTTATCCCACCGTTTGGGTTGCCATCTCAAGTTAACACCCTCAGATTGTCCTCAGGACATTCAGGCCTGGTCCTTACCCTAAACATGCAGCCCGTGCCTCCATGTTTGGCTCTCTGCTCGCTGGTGGCAGACGTGAGTGTCTGGGCTACTTCTCCGCTGGGAGTTGCTGTTAGGCATATATTCTGTGGGTTGTTTTTCTTTCTTTTTCTTTTTTTTTTTTTCCTCCCAGTTATGTTGCCCTCCAAGATTCCAAAACTCTCCACAGACCCGCCGGTGAGAGGGTTTCCTGGTGTTTGGAAACTTCTCCTCCTTCACGACTCCCTCCCTGGTATGGGTCTACATCCCTAACCCTTTTGTCTCTCTTTTAGTCTTTTATATTTTGTCCTTCCTCCTTTCAAAGAGAATGGGCTGCCTTTCTGGGTGCCTGGTGTCCTGTCAGTTTTCAGAAGTTGTTTTGTGGAAGTTGCTCAGCATTCAAATTATTCTTTGATGAATTTATGGGGGAGAAAGTGGTTTCCCCATCCTATTCCTCTGCCATCTTAGGACTGCTCATTAATACCTTTTTTATGTATTTAGGTGCTTCTATGGTGGGTGCATATATATTTATAATTGTTATGGCTTCTCCTTGGATTGATCCCTTGATCATTATGTAATACCCTTCTTTGTCTCTTATAACAGTATTTATATTAAACTCTGCTTTGTCAGATATAAGTATTGCTAGCCCAGCTATCTTTTGGTTTCTATTTGCATGGAGTACCCTTTCCCATCCCTTCACTTTTATTCTGTGTATATCTATCAGTCTGAATTGAGTCTCTTGTATGCAGCATATACAAAGGCCTTGTTTTTCATATCCCATCAGCCAGTTTATGTCTTTTGATTGGAGCATTTAGTTCATTTACATTTACAGTAATTGTTAATACATACATTCACATTGCCACTTTATTAATTTTGGGGAGGTTGCTGGAGGTTACTTTTTGTTCCTTTTTTCTTATTTTGTTCTCTTGTGATGTGATGACTATTTTTTGTCTTATGTTTGTATTCTCTTCTCATTTTTGAGTGTGTATCTATTATAAATTTTTGGTTTGTGGTTACCATGAGGTTTATATACATTAATAGTAATATCTCTATACATACAAATGATTGTTTTAAGTTGCTGATCTCTTAATTTCAAGTGCATTTTAACAATATTGCATTTGTACTCTCTTCGCCTCACATTTTCTCATTTTGGCATCCTATTTTACATCTAATTTTTTGGTGAATAACTTACTGCTTATTTTGGATATAGATGACTTTTCTATTTTTGTGTTTTAAACTTCCTGTCAACTTTGTATGTGGTTGATTTTCTATCTTTACTGTATATTTACCTCTACTGCATGAGGTTTTTCTTTTCCTCATTTTTATGTATCTAGTTGTGGCCTTTTTTTTTTTTTTTTTTTTTTTTTAGCCTAGTTAAGGTCCTTTCATATTTCTTGTCAAGGTGGTTTGTTGATATTAAGCTCTTTTTACTGTTGCTTATTTATAATACTTTTGATCTCTCCATTAATTCTGGATAAGAGCCTTGACAAGTCGATTATTATTAGTTTTAGGTTATTCACTTTCATCACTTTAACTGTATTATGCCACTTTCATCTGGTCTGTAGAGTTTCTGCTGAAAAGTTAGCTGATAGCTTTATGGGAGTTCCTTTGTATGTAACTTGTTCCATTTCCCTTGATGCTTTTAATATTCCCTGTATATCTTTAATTTTTGCCATTTTAGTTACATTATGTTTTGGTGTATTATCCTTGGTTTGATCCTGTTTGCGACTCTCTGTGCTTCCTGGTCTTAGATATCTGTTTCCACTGCCAAGTTAGGGAAGTTTTCAGACATTAACATTATATCTTCAAATATGTTCTCTGCCTCTTTCTCCCTCTTCTCCTTCTAGTGCCCCTATAATGTGAATGTTAGCATGTTTGATGTTTTCTCTAAGATCTTTTACATTGTCCTTCTTTCTTTTCATTCTTGTTCCTTTTTTTTCTGTTCAACTTCAGTGATTTTCAATACTCTGTCTTCTAGCTTGCTGATTTTTTCCACTTTATTATTTAGCCTAATGTTGATTCCTTCTAGTGTATTTTTCATTTCAGTTATTGTATTCTTCATTTTTGGTTGTTCTTTATATTTTCCAACTCTTTGTTAGAAACTTCTACCTGGGTAAATATCTGCAGAAAACCATAATTCAAAAAGATGCTTGACCCTCAATGTTCATTACAGCACATTTACAATAGCTAGCACATGGAAACAACCTAAATATCCATCAAGAGAGGGATAGATAATGAAGTTGTGGTACATATAGGCAATGGGATATTACTCAGCAACAAGAAGGAACAAAATTATGCCATTTGCATAAACATGGAGGAATTATAGACTGTCATACTAAGTGCAAAACAAACTTTATATGATATCACATTTACATGGAATCTAAAAAAAGTGTACAAATGAACATATTTACAAAGCAGAAGTAGAATCATGTTTGTAGAAACACACTTATGGTTACTAAGGGGGAAAGGGGAGAGGGATAAATTGGGACTGACATATACATGCTACTGTATATAAAATAGATAACTAATAAGGACCTGCTGTATAGCATAGGGAACTCTACTCAATACTCAGTATATATAATATAATATATAATATTATAATATATACTATATATTATATATATGTATAATGTATATACATATAAATTTAAATATGAATATAAATTTAAATATGACTATATTTAAATATAAATATATCTTTAAGTATAAATATATAAATGTAATATATAAATATAAACAATATATAAAATATATAAATATAAATAAATATATTTTTATATAAATATAAATATATATATATACTGATTCACTTTGCTGTACACATGAAAGTGTGTAATACATCTTTATAAATCAACTATACTCCAATAAATTATTTTAAAAATATTATTACTTCTTGCTATATGCATTCCCCTGAGTTCTTTGATCACCTTTATGATCATTATTGTAAACTCTTTCTCAGGTAGATTGCCTATCTTCACTTCTTCTTCTTCTGGGGTTTTATCTTATTCCTTTGGTTGGAATGTGTTGCTCTGTCAACTCGTTTTGCCTGACTTTCTATGTGAGCCATGTGCTGTTGTACAATAACTACTGTGATAGTTCAGTAGGCTTGTTTGGCTCTCAGTTCAGTTAATTGTTAGGTCCTGCCTTGCAGAGGCTACTGGTTGGTTGGGTCATGTCATGAGGCATTTGGCTGCAGAACCAGAGAGGGTTCAGTGCACTTCAGTTAGATTCAGTCGCTCAGTTGTGTCCGGCCCTTTGCAATCCCATGAACCGCAGCATGCCAGACCTCCCTGTCCATCACCAACTCCCGGAGTCCACCCAAACCCATGTCCATTGAGTTGGTGATGACATCCAACCATCTCATCCTCCGTTTTCCCCTTCTCCTCCTACCCTCAAATTTTCTTAGAATCAGGGTCTTTTCCAATGAATCAACTCTTCGCATTAGGTGACCAAAGTATTGGAGTCTCAGCTTCAACATCAGTCCTTCCAATGAACACCCAGGACTGATCTCTTTTAGGATGGACTCGTTGGATCTCCTTGCAGTCCAAGGGACTCTGAAGAGTCTTATCTAACACCACAGTTCAAAAGCATCAATTCTTTGGCCCTCAGCTTTCTTTATAGTCCAAATCTCACATCCATACATGACCACTGGAAAAACCATAGCCTTGACTAGACGGAACTTTATTGGCAAAGTAATGTCTTTGCTTTTTAACATGCTATCTAGGTTGGTCATAACTTTCCTTCCAAGGAGCAAGCGTCTTTTGATTTCATGGCTGCAGTCACCATCTGCAGTGATTTTGGAGCCCAGAAAAATAAAGTCAGCCACTGTTTCCACTGTTTCCCCATCTATTTGCCATGAAGTGATGGGACCAGATGCCATGATCTTAGTTTTCTGAATGTGGAGATTTAAGCCAACATTTTTACTCTCCTCTTTCACTTTCATCAAGAGGCTCTTTAGTTCTTCTTCACTTTCTTCCATAAGGGTGTTGTCATCTGCGTATCTGAAGTTACTCCTATTTCTCCCGGCATTCTTGATTTCAGCTTGTGCTTCCTCCAGCCCAGCATGTCTCATGATGTACTGTGCATATAGTTAAATAAACAGGGTGACAATATACAACCTTCACGTACACCTTTTCCTATTTGGAATCAGTCTGTTGTTCCATGTCCACTTCTAACTGTTGCTTCCTGACCTGCATACAGATTTCTCAAGAGGCAGGTCAGGTGGTCTGGTATTCCCATTTTTGAATAACTTCCCACAGTTTCTTGTGATCCACACAGTCAAAGGCTTTGGCATAGTCAATAAAGCTGAAATAGATGTTTTTCTGGTACTCTGCTGCTTTTTCGATGATCCAGTGGATGATGGCAATTTGATCTCTGGCTCCTCCGCCTTTTCTCAAACCAGCCTGAATATCTGAAAGTTCATGGTTCACGTATTGCTGAAGCCTGGCTTGGAGAATTTTAAGCATCACTTTACTGGCCTGTGAGATGAGCGCAATTGTGCGGTAGTTCGAGCATTCTTTGTCACTGCCTTTCTTTGGGATTGGAATGAAAACGGAAATTTTCCAGTCCTGTGACCACTGCTGAGTTTTCCAAATTTGCTGGCATAGTGAGTGCATCACCTTCATAGTATCATCTTTTAGAATTTGAAGTAGCTCAACTGGAATTCCATCACCTCCACTAACGTTGTTAGTAGTGATGCTTCCTAAGGCCCTCTTGATTTCACATTCCAGGATGTCTGGCTCTAGGTGAGTGATCACATCATTGTGATTATTTGGGTCATGAAGATCTTTTCTGTACAGTTCTTCTGTGTATTCTTGCCACCTCTTCTTAATAACTTCTGCTTCTGTTAGGTCTCTACCACTTCTGTCCTTTATTGAACTCATCTTTGCGCAAAATGCTCCCTTGGTATCTCCAATTTTCTTGAAGTGATCTCTAGTCTTTCCCATTTTACTGTTTTCCTCTATTTCTTTGCATTGATCACTGAGGAAGGCTTTCTTACCTCTCCTGGCTAGTCTCTGGAACTCTGGATTCAAATGGGTTTATCTTTCCTTTTCTCCTTTGTCTTTCACTTCCCTTCTTTTCACAGCTATTTGTAAGGCCTCCTCAGACAGCCATTTTGCTTTTTTGCATTTTTTTTTTCTTGGGGATGGTCTTTATTCCTGTCTCCTGTGCAATGTCATGAACCTCCATCCATGATTCATCAGGCACTCGGTCTATGAGATCTAGTCCCTTAAATCTATTTCTCACTTCCACTTTATAGTCATAAGGGATTTAATTTAGGTCATACCTGAATGATCTAGTGGTTTTCTCCACTCTCTTCAATTTCAGTCTGAATTTGGCAATAAGGAGTTCATGATCTGAGCCACAGTCAGCTCCCAGTCTTGTTTTAGCTGACTATATAGAGCTTCTCCATCTTTGACTTCAAAGAATATAATCAATCTGATTTCAGTGTCACCCATCTGGTGATGTCCATGTGTAGAGTCTTCTTTTGTGCTGTTGGAAGAGGGTGTTTGCTATGACCAGTGTGTTCTCTTGGCAGAACTCTATTAGGCTTTGCCCTGCTTCATTCTGTATTCCAAAGCCAAATTTCCTTGTTACTCCCTGGAGTAACAAGTTTCTTGAGTTCCTACTTTTGCATTCCAGTCCCCTATAATGAAATTAACATCTTTTTGCGGTGTTAGTTCTAGAAGGTCTTGTAGGTCTTCATAGAACCATTCAACTTCAGCTTCTTCAGCTTTACTGGTCGGGGCATAGACTTAGATTACTGTGATGTTGAATGGTTTGCCTTGGAAACAATCAGAGTTCATTCTGTCGTTTCTGAGATTGCATCCAAGTAGTGCATTTTGGACTCTTTTGTTGACTATGATGGCTATTCCATTTCTTCTAAGGGATTCCTGCCCACAGTAGTAGATATAATGGTCATCTCAGTTAAATTCACCCATTCCAGTCTATCTTTGTTCGCTGATTCCTAGAATGTCGACATTCACTCTTGCCATCTCCTCTTTGACCACTTCCAATTTGCCTTGATTCATGGACCTAACATTCCAGGTTCCTATGCAATATTGCTCTTTACAGCATTGAACCTTGCTTCTATCACCAGTCCCATCCACAACTGGGTGTTGTTTTTGCTTTGGCTCCATCCCTTCATTCTTTCTGGAGTTATTTCTCCACTGATCTCCAGTAGCATATTGGACACCTACCGACCTGTGAGTTCTTCTTCAGTGTCCTATCTTTTTGCCTTTACCTACTGTTCATGGTGTTCTCACGGCAAGAATACTGAAGTGGTTTGCCATTCCCTTCTCCAGCGGACCACATTTTGTCACTACCTCTGTACTGAGGTAGTTCTGGCTCACTGGTAGGCACTGTAGGGGTTTAGGAGATTATGGGCCTGGTGCTCACCTTCTAGCAGATGAAGCCAGATCCTGGAACTAATGCTGGCCCTTTGGTAGGCAGACCGAGGTCCTGGGGTCTGGCTGCAGGGCCCAGGAATTCCCAGAGCTACTGTCAGACCACTGGTACTTGGGGTTGGTTCCTGACACAGCTGACTTTAGGGTCTGTGTTGTCCCAAAGCTTGTGTTGGTCTGCTGGTGGTTGGATTCAGGGACCTGCTGGTACTAAGACTGATGTTGGCATGCTGGTGAGTGGGTTGATCCACAGACTGCAAAGGTATTGTTGTCCAGGTACTGGTTTCTGCCTCATGCCAGTAGATCTGGGACCCCATATCTCTGGTTGCAGGAACCTGGGGAGTCTGGGCTCTAGTGACTGTGCATTGATATATGAAGTCTGATCCTTCACTCTGTGGTGGATAGGGCCATGTCCAAAAACAACTGTGGGCTCAGAAAGGTCTTAAGGCAGGCTCTCTTCTGGTTGATGGGGCTGTGTCCCAGCCCAGCTATTTTCTTGGCTTGAGGTGTCCTGGCACTTGTGCTTATAAGCTTTTGTGCTGATGTGGGGCTGGGTTTTGGGGCTAATAAGGTAGAGGAAGGATTCCAAAATAGTGCCCATCAGCACCAGTGTCTACATTGTAGATAAATCTCCCCAAAATGACTCCTGTCAGTATCTATGTTCCCAGGGTGAACTCCAGTTGCCTCCTGTGTCTCTGGGAGACTCTCCAAGTTCAGCAGATAGGTCTGACCCAGGCTCCTTTCAAATTAACTTCTGGTCAGGTTCCCAGAGTCTGTGAAATTTTGTGTGCTCCCTTTAAAAGTAGAATCTTTATTTCCCACAGTCCTCTGAGTCTCCCAAATGTAAGCCCTGGTGATCTTCAAAACCAAACTTCTTAGGGGCTCATCTTCCTTGTTCAGGACCACCGGCCTGGGGTGCATGATGTTGGACTCAGACCTTTACTCCTTGGGGAAAACCTCTGCAGTTATTATTCTTTCATTTGTGGACCACCCACCTGTGGGTATGCGACTTGACTATATCACATCTCTGCCTGCTCCTGTCTCGTTGTGTTGCCTTCTCTATATCTTTAGTTGTAGAAGATCTTCCCTGGTAGGTTCCAGTCTTTTCACTGATGATTGTTCTTTTTCATTGATGGTTGTAATTTTGGTGTGCCCATGAGCAGAGGAATTTAGGGTCTTTATAGTCTGCTATTTTGGCTATCTCCCCCCATTTTTAAATCAGATTGTTTGTTTTGTCAGTACTGAGTAGTAAAAAGTCTCTATCTTAAAAGTCTTTTAGAAAATAAAAAACATAATCTTAGTAGTACACTTAAAGGGTTTTGTTAGTGAGTGGGCTTCCCTGGTGGCTCAGACTGTACAGAATCTGCCTGTAATGCAGGAGACCTGGGTTCAACCCCTGGGTCAGGAAGATCCCCTGGAGAAAGGAATGGCAACTCACTCCAGTATTTTTGCCTAGAGATTCTCATGGACAGAGGTGCCTAGTGGGGTTCATGGGATTGCAAAGAGCTGGATACTTAGTGAATAGCTAAGCACACACACACACAACCATACACAGTGACACCTGGGAAGAGTAGTTGGCAAAGTCACTGAGGAAAAAGGAGTGGCTAGATAGAACCAGGAAGTTGATAGAAGCTGGTAACTTAATTGACTTAACAGCTTGCCTGTCAACCTCTGTCCTCCCAGCACTAATTGGCTAAGCTTATTTACTGAAACTTAAGATTATACCATCATTTAATTAGCAGAATACATTCCTTTATGGGGGGGATTTAAATTAAAGGAATAGGATTGTGGTAGTTAGCTGCTTTAATGCGAGAGTATCAGTTTTGGCACACTGGATTTCTTTCTTTTCTTTTCTTCTTTTTTTTTAATCAGAGACTAGATTAATAAAAGTATCACCTCAGAAAAATGTCTTAAAGTATTTGTATTTATGACTTAATTCATCCTTAGGTGGATTCTTTTCTTGTTCTTCTTTCTTTTAGGTCTTTCCACTCAGATCAGAACTCCCATTCTTGTCAACATATGCCTTCCTGAAATTTCTTTTCATCTGCTGTTATATTTGAGCTACTTATCTCACACATAAGCATAGAGTAGTGCCTGGATTTTTCTTTCTTTTCAAAAACTTTTTCAGTTCAATACTGATGTTCACCTTTAATAAGTATACACATTACTCCTCTGCTTGAAATCCTTCAATGTCTTCCCATTCTCAGTAAGGTTAAAAGTCAAAGTCCTATACAACTCTATACAATGAGAATATTCTGCATGTTGATGTTAATAAGGAAAAACAAAGTGAAAGATAATACCATGTTACATCTTCAATTATTTCAGGAATTTTTTTTTACTCTTCTGATGTTTCCTGAAAAATAAAATAGCTTATTTTTTAATTGTTTAATAATAGCTGTCATAGTGCAGCCCAATTTTAGTACTATCTCATTAATTAAATCTTGAAGAAGATATTTTTGGCATCAGCAAGGGTAAACTTCCCACAAAATTCACCTTAATTTAGGGTTAATCATGGAGTTTGCATGAATATATTGCCTGAATACACTTCAAAATAACTCAGAACTGGCAGAAATCTTTCTTTTTTCTTCAACTTCTAAAACGGGGAAATTTTTAACCTTTTTAGAGTAAGAATAAGGTTCTTTATGCCTTATGGCATCACTTAGCCACACTGCTGCTGATAAAGTTTGAAGAGAAATTGAATTCCATTCTATACATTACTGAATACTATAAAAATCTGTGGCCACACAATAATGAGAATCATAGTAATATAAGCCTTTTGCTCATCACTATAAAATTTAAATTCATAATTTTAACAGTGTGCTTTTATGCATTTATATTTAATTTTGCTTACTCTGCCAACATACAACAAAAAATACAATTACAGAAAAACAGTGGGAAGAAAAGAATTAGTGACAATCCCAACAGGGATGTGAACATAGATTTCAATTTTATTGAAAAGACAGAAAGACACAACTTAGGCTGGGAAACAAAAGAAATATGCTTCAACTGGTGTTTTGCTAGCTTTTGCTTTTATCACTTGGGGCATGTAAAATCATGTTAACCCTCTGTCTTAGTCTGCTTGGGTTGCTGAAACAAAATTCCACAGACTGAGTAGCTTATAAACAACAGAATTTTTTTTTTTTAACAATTCTAGAGGCTAGAAGTTTGAGATCATACTAGTTACACATACAGCATTTGGACCTTGAAGCTTGTTCACAGTTAAATATATGCAATATCCTCACAAAAAGTGCTGAATAAGCCACTCCCCTCTCTTGTTTCTAACTGAAACTTCTTTCTTACCCTAAAACCAACCTCATGCATATTTTCAAGCAGATAATTTGCATTTTCTGTTGGAGAGCTAACTGGAATGCTTTCAAAGGGAAAGATAACCTCATAAGTGAAAGTATATTTGAAACCCAGAACATAAATAGCATTTCAATGCTCTTTGATAGGGTACAGTATTACAGGAAGCTAAATGTCAAAGTATAGAAGCTCTTTTTTTTCCTGTCATATAATACAGCTCTAAGAATATGCTCTCTTATAAGTTTGAAAATTGAGAATTATTCATATTCTAAATGGAACTTCCAGGAAAGTGTCTGTATATTGGGGGTAAGTAGACAAGATAGGGGATGTCCTTAAAATTAACAGAAGCCCATGACATCTGATACAGGATCAATGCTTTTTATTCTTATAACTTTCAGTGTAAAATTTATATGAAATATTTATTTAGCAGTATATCATCAGCTGAAAATTACTGGTGAGTACAATAAATAATTAATTTACAACCCCTTTGAACAAAAACGTAGCTTTTTAATCACTAGGCTGTGAAAGAATCCCTTAGCTTGAAACAGTAGGTATCATTGCTAACATTTGAAATGTTAGTGTGATTAAAAAAAAAAAAAAACTCTTCTACTATCACCCAGATTTTTATAGAAAAAGCATTCTAATCCACCCTTGAAAATCTATTCACCCTACATCAATCACATATGCTAAAAAGAATTCCAAAATGATTGTGAGAAAGGAGTAACTATTGTCTAAACAATGTGAATGAAAAGATTTAAGGTGCCATTAAAAGAAATAAATGACCTAATTCAGGTTAAAATATTTTTCATGATAAACCTTTATTATGCAACACATTATTAAAATATGCTCTATTTTCCCAACAGACAACTAACACTCTAGTTAATAAGTAAAATTACATGAACTGGGCTGCAGTCTTGTGCTTCACATTTGCTACACACACTTGCTGCATATTCTGGAGGCTGAAATAAGTCTGTTTGTACATTGAATTGCTTGACAACATGTAATAGTGGGGTGTTTTCTGAAAAAATCTTTCTAGTACAAAACATCACTAAATTAATCATT
The DNA here is from genome assembly GCF_963930625.1 of Muntiacus reevesi. Taxonomy (NCBI): domain Eukaryota; kingdom Metazoa; phylum Chordata; class Mammalia; order Artiodactyla; family Cervidae; genus Muntiacus; species Muntiacus reevesi. Next base: position 80,629,043 of record NC_089271.1, on the reverse strand, counting down.
CTCTATTTTTGGTCATAGACTTTAATAGATTGACCAGTTGGGTGCACAATGGGATGTACAAATTAATTCCTTTAAGATAAAATGCAAAAAAAAAAAAAAGAGAAGATTTCAAATTTAAAATTGTATAGAGAATTACCTTTGTAGTGTAATCTCTTGTTTATAATACATAGTTCTTTTCTGAGTTTCTAAATCAGGAATGTAAACATCTTAGATTAATTAATCTACTATACTATCTAACACAATCATATTCTTTCCAGATTATACTTGATATATTTTGACAGAGCCAAAAGATGTAATCAGAGTACCTAGGCTGGAGTAACTGCAGGGAGGGAATTTTGAGAGCAGTTTTAATGATTATACTGTAAAAGTACATTTGTATATGCACAGTTTCAGAAAGAGTAATGATTACTCATTTCCTCGGCCAACAAACATTCACTGATATATGTGCTGTGCTTAGTCGTTCAGTCGTGTCTGACTCTTCCCGATCCCATGGACTAGTAGCTCTCCAGGTTCCTCTGTCCATGGGGATTCTCCAGGCAAGGTTACTGGAATGGGTTGCCATGCCCTCTTCCAGGGAATCTTCCCACCCAGGGATCGAACCCAGGTCTCTCGCATTGCAGGTAGATTACCGTCTGAGCTACCAGGGAAGCTCACAGACATCCAAAATACATATATGCTTTTAAGGAGCTCACTATCTGGTTGGGGAGCAGCATGCAACAAAAATAACTTATAGTCATAATATACTGGTCTAAGTGCAATTATGTTGTGTAGTTGTGTTGTGTTAGTCGCTCAGTCGTTCCCGACTCTTTGCGAACCCATGGACTGCAGCCCACCAGGCTCCTCTGTCCATGAGACTTTCCAGGCAAGGATACTGGAGTGGGTTGTCATTTCCTTCTTCAGGGGATTTTCCCAACCCAGGAATCGAACCCGGATCTCCTGAACTGCAGGCAAATTCTTTACCGACTGAGCTATAAGGGATATATTTTTAGGTTTTGTGGTACTGTAAGAGGACTGCTAACCTCTGCTTATTTAGGTCAGAGGAATTTTTATAGTGGTGGAACCATTTGATTTGGACCCGGAAGGAGTAGCATATAGCTACTTATGTGGAAGTTACAATGAATTTATAGTCTCTAAGTTTAGATTGGTACACGACACTTTTCAGTAATTCTGTCACCAAAAAGATACATAAACCCTCAGAATCCCTTCTACTGCTCTTGTCTATTTCAGACTTACTTATTTTTTCCCCTCAAATCTAACATTCCACCTTCTCCTAACATTCCATTTGTCTCCTTCAGAAGACAGCCTCTCACTGCAGTGAGGAAACTGAAGCCACAAGACAAAAATTCCTACAACATTCTTCCTTCCTGCAGCCTATGTTTCTTCATATCTATGCATTCTTTTCTTCCTCATAATTCAAATGGAAGAGAGGTTCTTTTTTCCCTACAAGGCTAATTTCTCCCTTTTGCTTCTATATGGAACTTATTCCATCAGATACCTTCTTTATAGCCTTTGTCAATAACATAAATCTCTCTATCAAGCTGTTTCAGATAGTAATCACAAAAGCAATCTATATTTACTGCCTCTATTTACCCGCTGCCCATTTTCCCCACATACAACCATCTGGATTCCCCCCAAATCCTACCATTACTTTGAAACAGGTCTTCTTAGTTTACTAAAGTGTTCAGTATTTTCAAAGGCATCAGTCACTTTGCATTTCTTATTTCAGATCTCTTTGATGTTTGAGACTGTTTGGCCACTGTTTCTTTCTTGAGGCTTTCCTTCCTCTGCTTCTATGATACACTTTTCTACTGGTTTTTCTCTATCATTCTGGCATTTTTATCTTACTCTCTTTTCAAGTACTTCTGCATGGATATCCCTAAAATGTTGACGTTCAGAGACCCAACCTCACCTCCTGCACTTTTTACTCCTTGGCTTCTTCTTGGATAACCACAGATATGCCCATGTCTACACTTTTATGCCTACAACCCCAAAGTTTCTACCTGAACTCACTACAGAATTCCAAGTCAAAAGCATTAAACTTCCAACTTCACATTTTCATCAGAATATTCTAGTGACCTCTCAATAAACAAACCTCCTTTCTCCAATTTTTTCTTCCTGCATCTTGTCTTTCTTGTCTGTCTAGGCACTATACAGTGCCCACTAAAGTTTAGGCTTAAAAAAAACAAAATCTCTGTGTTCTTATTACATGCATGCTGCTGCTGCTGCTACTAAGTCGCTTCAGTCATTTCCGACTCTGTGCGACCCCATAGACGGCAGCCCACCAGGCTCCCCCATCCATGGGATTCTTCAGGCAAGAACACTGGAGTGGGTTGTCATTGCCTTCTCCCTATTACATGCATCCATGCCCCTAAAAGTAAGAAGCAATGCAAGATAGAATATGAAATACAGCCAGAAACCACTACAATATTGTAAAAGAAATAAAAGTGACTTCTTTTAAAAATATTCTAGAACATGTTGGCTCATTATAGTAATTGTATGATTCAGGATGGACAACATATAATTATAATTAATATAGTGTCTTGTGGCCTTCAAAATATCCTAGTTTAATGAGAGTCTTTTAGTGACAGCATATTGGCTAAACACATGTTCACTTCAGAAAGCTAAAGAAGACACCCTGAAATTATAGTGGCAATTTAATATTTCACTTGGGATAATATAAGAGCATGTTATAGTTTACATTAAAATAGATTTCTAAGAATACTACTAATTATCATAAACTAATAAGCAAGTATAATTAATAATTATTTTCTTAGACTTTTTCCCAAGTATTTTCTCAAAGCAAGGGGAGTTTGTTGAGAGTAGTACCATTTTAAGTCAAATGCATGTTTTGGCTTAGGTCATAATTGAAATGAAAGTGGAATTTACACCTAGAAGAGCATTATCCTCTCAGTTTGTTTTATCATGAAGATCTGATCAGGTTAGTATGAGAACCTAGTTTTGTGTGTTCTGATCTCATTTTCTAAAACAGTCTTCAGCTTCTTGATTCTTATTTTTTCTTAATGCAATATGTTTCTTCAGTTTCCTCATAACTTGCCATAAAATTTTGAGGTATGGAAATGAAAAAGAAAAATAGTAAATTTAACATGATTTATTCAATGTAAGATAACTGGCTTACTTGTTGGTTTTATATTAATTTATACTGAATTAATTTTCTCATAGAAATGTTTGAATTTTCTATTTATGTCATTTTCCAAATCAGAGGAAGTGGAGAATATAAAATAACTCTCTGATTGAAAAGTCTCTAAATCATGTCATCAAGTGGAAACAAAGGATAAGGTATAAAATGGAGTCAGCAATAATTTTTGCATATTAGAAATTAATAAAGTGCCAGTTTCCACATTAGCTATAGCCATTACTGATGTTCACCTTCTAGCCAGTCAATGTGTACAGTAGCTTATGCTCTTTTATACCATATAGTACATTTTAAGTGGTTTATCAAAATAGCATACAGCTTTTTTGTTTGCTTATACTAGCAGATCTTCAAGATATTAACAAATGGTGTGCTTAAGCCTAAATCTGTTACTTTTAATGCATTTTTGGGTATCTAATGATCTTTTTGTTTCTTTCATTTATATTATTATCAAACATTTATTGAGTAAATACTCTGCCAATTGCTGTTTTCTGGGAGATACAAAATTGGAAAAAAAAAAAGGCAAGCTCTCTAAACATAAAGTTATTATAGTCAAGTCGAAGAGAGAGATATACCAACAACAATAACAATTTTTAGTAGTAAAATGACAGTGGATATTCCAAAGTTAGGAGTTGTTAATTTCTACCACAAGTTTAGATCAGGAGAAGCATCATGGAGGGAGTTTTTGAAAAATTTTAAGCTGGAAAATGACATTGTCAAATGGATATTATATATAGATTACTTTGATGGATAAATGAGGATCATTGGATAGATGCAAAAATGAGTCTGAAAAAAAAACAGTTGCAATTATCTAGACAATAAGAATACAAAGGCCTGACTTACAGTGCTGAGGATGGAGAAGAGAAGACATAAACAATGTGAAGGATGTTAAGTCAGTTGGGTATGTGGAGGTTGAGGTAGGTTTTTGAAATGATTCCTAAGAAATGACTTGACATAGCAAGACATTAATCAGGATACGAGATATAGGAAAACACAAGTATAAGGAAGGAGGTTATGATAATGTAATTAATTTTGGTCGTTTTAACTTTGAGAAATATGTGGGTGAAAATGTCCAATTGAAGTTGAATTTATTTATTTTAATCTAAAAAAAAAGGTCTGGGAGGAGGGAGGATTAGGATTTTTTGCATTGTTAGCATATTGATGGTAATTGAAGCACTGATAGTAAATGAAATTATTCAGGGATAGTAAGATAAAGGAATTGAAGCCAAAACTATAAAGAATGATTGCACTAAATAGAAAAAAATGGCAAACAGTCAAGAAGAGAAGCTATTCCTCAAATGGTAAAATGTAGGAAAAAAGTCAGGGCAATGTGTTACCAAGGAAGCCTAATGCAAGAGACAGTTTAAAACAAAACAACAAAAGAAAGAGTAGTTAGTTGTGTCAAATGTCTTATTCTGCCTGAGATGGCTCCTCAATAGGAAAAGGAATATTTGCATTATTTTCTTCACAGCAGCTCAGTTACCAAAAGGTGATATTTGAACCAAATACATAATTAATTCTTGCCATATCTCTATTTATGGGAAGTTTTAATGGAGATGTGTGTGTGCTGTCGTGTCTGATGCTCTGAGGCCCCATGGACTGTAACCCACCAGGCTCCTCTGTCCGTGCAATTTTCTAGGCAAGAACACTGGGGTGGATTGCCATTTTCTCCTCCAGGGGATCTTTGCTAACCCAGAGATCTAACTGGTTTCTCCTGCATCTGACTCCTTCATTGGAAAGCGGATTCTTTATGACTAAATAATTCCTACCTGGGAAGCCCATTTTAATGCAGAGAGACTAAGCAAAATGAAAACAAGAATGGTTGGCTGGATTTATGTAAACGTTCCTGTTGAACTAAGGACCAGATTGGAATGGGTTGTGAAGTTAAATTTTCATGTTAGCTAATTTACTACCATGAGTTTCTAGGTTCAAAAGTGAATATGATATAACTTTTATCCTCAAGGAACTTTTGGTTTAACATAGGAAACAGATAGATTTTTTTACTCTGGTATAATACAATGAGAGATAATTACAAGTATTACTTTCTTTGAGAATTTACTCTTTAGTTCTCTAGCTCTTCCCGATTTTACTGTTTACATCACAACATTTCCAAGTTCTTTGAAGTCTTAAATATTCCAAAAATACAAAGTACATCATAGTCATATGCATGTTTAAATGACTTTTGGAATGTGCCATGGGTTTCCTAACTTCAAAATAACTTCAAACACTTCAAAATAGCATCTATATATATATAAACAGCAAATAGTCTGCCTAAATTCCTCCCTACTAAAAAAGAGAGAGAGAGAATGAAATTAATCATTCCAAGTTTAATAATTGTATTGCTCTATACATATACTCAGTCCTCTGGAATTGGAGCTTAGCACACCAAAACATTTGACAGCAACAAAATATGTACATGATGTACTTTTAAGCAAAAATAGTAAAACAGACAATGCATTATACTGGCATGTAACACATAGAATACTGTTAACTTACATTAAAAGGATAAGAATAACAACAATTTTAAAACTAAATTGCTTTTAGATATGTGATCTATGTAGTATTTACTCTAGCAAAATAATGTGTCTGGCGAGCTAATCACCCAGTCTCACCAGTTCATACTCAGCTGAATTTAAAGAATATTTCCCAAAGTATAATTTTCTCATTATTTCTCTCATTTCAAGAGCTCAAATTTTTCTTTATCTGGGGAGCCATAAACTAAAAGATTGATATTAAAATAAAAACAGGTTCATGTAGTGGAGAATATAGCCTATCTACGGCTATGAAAACCTGGAAGATTTAGAGTAATATTTAAACTTCAAGTCAAATGCCTTGATTAAAACATATTTTGTGAATTGGAATAGATTTTGACTGAGAACATTTTGGCTTGTTGTTTCTGTAGCATTAGGACCCAAGCATTAGGGCCTTGCAAATTACCTTGGTGAAACATTCTGTTCCTATGATTATATTTCCTTTTCTCCTCACATCTCTGGCAGTCGTCTATTCCAGCTAGCTATCAACTTAATAATTTATCTGGGGAAATATTTTGAATCTTATTTGTAGAGGTTTTTAGTCTATAATTTATTTTCCTTTGGATGCGATTCAGAATATAGTGTTTCAAGGAAAAGGATACGTTTAGTTATTTAGTTATGTGCTGTGCTGTGCTCAGCTTCTCAGTTGTGTCAGACTCTTTGTGACCGTATGGACTGTAACCTACAGGCTCCCCTGTCCATGGGGATTCTCCAGGCAAGAATGCTGGAGTGGGTTGTCATTCCCTTCTCCAGAGGCTCTCCCAACCCAGGGCAATCTCTGGTCTCCCACACTGCATGTGGACTCTTTACAATCTGAGCCACCAGGGAAGTCCTTTCGTTATTACACTAGGGATTAAAAGGTGATGGTGTTTCTGCTTTGGTCAACATATCTCCTTGGAAATGTGGTAAATCCAAATTCTAATGAGAATTAATGCTCATCCACTGAGGCTTTTACTTGAAATTTCTATATTTATAAATCAAATAATTTCTGAATTTATAAATCGAATCTAAAAAGGAAGCTGAGCATTAAGATACCTAGATATACAAAAAGAGGACTCCCCAGGTGGTGCAGTGGTAAAGAATCTACCTGCTAGTGCAGGAGATGCAGATGTGACTTCAATCCTTTGGTCAAGAATATTCCCTGGAGAAAAAAATGGCAACCCACTCCAGTATTCTTGCCTGGAAAATTCCATGTACAGAGGAGCCTGGTGGGCTACAGTCCATGGGGTTGCAGAGAGTCAGACAACGACTGAGCGATTAAGCATGCATGTGATATGAAAAGTTTTTGTGGTTAGTTGTGGTTGAATTCAGTCATTGTTAAATATGACTGTAAACCCTTAGATAGATGGTTATTTCATGTTCAAGTAACTGTCTAAAAACAAGAAAGACTTAAGCTGTGACTCAAGCCCAGAGGGATGCAAAGAAAAGAACAGTAGGGAAAGAGCTATCACACTCTTCACTCCTCTCTCATGTCAACCCTTAGAGAGGACAGAGTCCTCAGAGCCTTCTAGAAGCTGTTCTTTCAAACACTCAATAGGAGAGTTGGAAAGTGAGATTGAAATCAAATTATACATTTGTATTTAAGGTTTTGAGTTTTCCATGCTTCCCACTCCAAGTATCTATCATGTTTTTAACTCAAATCAGTTTACCATTTTATTGAAAAGCCAAAACAACTGTATTTCTTCATGCCAAGTAGCACAAGTTTAAACTACCAGTGTGCTTAGTTGCTTTGTCGTGTCTGACTCTTTGTGACCCCATGGACTGTAGCCCACCAGGCTCCTCTGTCTATGGGGAGTCTCCAGGCAAGAATACTGGAGTGGGTAGACTCTCTCTTCTCCAGGGGAAACTACCAATACATGTATTTGTTTACTTAAACGTTCTTTAACATTGTTTAAATTGGAAAGTTGGAATAGAAATAGCACAAGAGCAAAGAATGTTGGATAGATAATTCGTTAGCAAGTAATTGATTATAATTATAAAATGGAAATAATTATAAAACCTATTAATCATCTCCTAAATTGACATACGTATGTGTGTGCATGTGTGTGTGTGTGAATGTGTATATATGAAAATGAAAGACTTAGTTGATAAGTTGGGTATATCTATCTAATCTTCAATATTAAACAGATGGCTTACACTGTCTAGACAGTATTTATTGAATAATCATGCATAATCACAGAAGTGGTTCAATAACAATGAAATGAAAATATCAAAATATTTGCACAAATAATTACTAAGATTGATTTTATAAAACTGATTTTTAAGTAATTGTGTTTCACATCTGCTTTAGACTCAATTTTCACTTCAATACATTTCCCCTAACTCTTTATATATTCTACCAGCTGTTCTCTACAGTTAAGTATTATGCTTTGTGGCTTACTTCATTCTGTCCCCTCTAAATCAGTTTCTCTCTTTCACTGGGTTTGCATTCTTCTGAGTGTCCCTTTTCTTCTTTACCCATTTTAATTTGTACTTCTCCTTTATTTCTGAAACTGAGTAAAATTTCCTCGAGGAAACTTTCCCTGGACTTCCTGACTAGGTTAAATTCATACTATATGCTCCTATAGCACTGTTTTTCTCTCCTTCATATCAGTTTTCACAATTCTAATTTTATATTGATTGATGTGATAATTTTATTCATGTCATTTTTCTTAACAGGATGGTCAGCCACATAAGACACTGTATCTGTTTCGGCTCCCCATTGCTTATTCCTCCTTCTCCTACCACAATGATTGATATCAAGGGGGTGTTCAATAAGTGCTGAAGGAAGAAAAGAAGAAAGGAAGGAAGGAAAATATGAGTAGAGAGGGAGGGAAATGCCAAAATAAAGCTTGTTCAGCTGAAGTACAATTGAGGAAACATTTTTTTTCTTTGATAATAGAGACAAATAGTTGTGACATCACTTATACTCTTTCATTGGTTAGTTATCCAGAAAGAACTCCTGAACTTAGGAGAAAAAAAGAAAATGTTACCTTTTGATCTCCTTAGATTTTAATAATTTTAGTGACTGAATGGGAATTCAGCTGTGGTTCATATATGTGTGTGTATACACACACACACACACACACACACACACACACACTTTAATAAAGGATAGTGAAAGTCATAGTGGAAATCACATTCACTATTTCACTATTTCTGAGAAATATATTTAATATATTGGGTGCAAAGGTCATGACAATATTTCTCTTACTCTTTTTTTTTATGAAAGCATTTTGGAATGATGCTGACCGTAAACACACAGATAAATGAGAGAACTGATACATTCTCAAATGCTCAGCAGTGCTTCTTCTTTATTTGGGGATTAGTGGTTTGCTCCACTAAAAATCACAAGTCAGATGGAGACTGAAAATTTTTGTTTGAATATTTTTTAATGTTGTTCAAGCACCCTTTAGGTTAAAATTTGTTTATTCATTTCTCACCTTGACATTGTTACTTTGTTTTTTCTTTCCCAATTGAAATTATAAATCCTGTTTTAAAATCCATTTAAACCTTTTGCATTTATATGTTATTTTCAGTGTAACTGAAAATCTTTTTACCTTCATCAATCATAACAATTGTGCTTCCTTTAAAACTTACAGTAAAATGTCAATCGGATGTAAAGATGAAAGTAGTGAGTGATAATATAGAATAAAAACGGCTCTTGTATATTTTATTGATGACCAGATTAAATAGAACTTGAGAAAGAGGTTCCAAGACGCATGTCTCACTTTACCAAACATCCCCTTCCTATGGTCTCTTTCTATTTTAAATGTAATTTAATGCAGAAATGGTTACAAAGTGCAGGGAAACATGGGCTCCCTAGGCAAAACCAAACGATATTGACTAAGTGTTGTGTCACTGGAAGCAGACTTTCAGACTCCCTGATGTTTTAATTTTTGATTTAATTTTTGATAATGCACATAGTTGCATCTCTGTATCTCAGACAGGAAAGAGGAAAAAAAAAAATGACAAGCTAAACCATTAAGGCATTTGTATCTACTTACCAGGGCTTTTTTTTTTTTTTTTTAAGTACTTTTTCTATTTTTAATATCTCAAATCCTAAGGCCTCCCAGAATAATAAAAGACATGTGACTGGGTTATTGTCTGTCAAAGATAAAATGCAGTGACTCATACAACTTGAAATTAAAGAGAATTGTAAAGTTTAAAATGATATCACTATCCCCACATTCTCATAATCAAGTTCTCATTTACCTTGGGTATATAAATATGTAGTTAGATGCTCTATCTTTCCCTATTTTCTGCACTCTTCATGAGCAAGCATGTATTTGGATCATAAAATGAAGCAAATAGAAAAATATTTTTCTCCTTCTAAAAGCATCTAGTTGATTACAAAAAGTCAAACCTACTGAAAGTTTTCCAATTGCTTGATTTCCAATATTAAGGCCAAGGTCCAACTCCTCCACACTTCTGGCAGTTTATGAAGTTGTATTTTTTCTGTATCAATTTAAATCACTGGATTTTATAACTCAAGTTCTTAGATCGGAAAATTGTATGCTTTGATATATTTATTTCAAATAATAGCAAGGGATTTTTAGTATAAACGTTTTCATGATTAATTAAAAATGATTTTGTTACCTTTGGGGTTAGAATTAAAGAGCGGTGAGAAAGAGGAAAAAGCTAGAAAAGGTAGTAACAGCCACTTTTTAAAATTATTACACACAAATACTACACATAATGGGCTTTCCTTGTAGCTCAACTCGTAAAGAATCTGTCTGCAATGCAGGAGACCTGGGTTCGATTCCAGGGTTGGGAAGATCTCCTGGAGCAGGGAATTGTTACCCACCCCAATATTCTGCCCTGGACAATTCCATGGACTGTATAGTTCATGGGGTCACAAAGAGTCGGACACGACTGAGCAGCTTGCATTTTCACACACAAAAAAGTTTGTCATAATATATTTTGCCCACTGTGATAAAATGAATAGCAAATTTCTTTATTCAGTGCTATGTGCCATGAACTGTGCACTCAGTATCCATTGTAGATAGGTATTATTATTCATATTTTACATATAGATCAAGGATCTACATAATTAGACCTCAAGTTCCTCAAATAAAATTGGCTAAGATTAAATATGATTCAGTTAGACATCAAGGCTTGCTCAAATTGTTTCTGCACTTCACTGGCAGAGTAGGGTATAACCCATTTTTCATATACTAGTGAAATTCAGCTTATTCCTTTATCACAAATCAGGTGAATCTGTTACTTTGTAGCAAAGAATTCTACTTTATCAATCTACTAACATGGTCAGATAAAGCTGCATATTTTTATACTTGGTGAAAACATTCAAGGGATGACTTGATTCTTAATTAACAGGTAAATGATTCTCACATGGAAGGTGTTTTCTCCCACCATAGCAGAGAATATATATTTATTCCTAGTATAGTGGTTTTAAAAAAAAAAACAACAATGGGGAGGTCTGTGAATGTGTGTATAGAGGAAATTTTGTGACTCTCAGAGTTAGATGCCAAGGAAGGAAATATAATCTATTTAGCACAACACTAACAATCTGTCTTACAATGTTACAGAGAAGATTCTGCAGGCAACACGCTGAGAGAGCTTGGAATTTTGACCTATCTTGACTGTAGATTTTGATAACTCTCCCTCTTAGCAAGTTTTGCTTTAGTAAGTAACTCCTTACAAATGGTTAGTGACTTTCGAGTCCTTGGACTGTATAGTTCATGGGGTATGGTTTTCTTCTGGGTATAGTTTTTAGTTAATATGCTGGAAATGAATTCATAAATGATTTCACTGTGCTTTCCAAGATTATTACCACACTGAGTTGTGTGGGGGAAAAAATGTGGTATTTTCTCATTGTCATTCTGGCTGTACTGTCCCAGGTCGCCTAGACATCTGTTATGAAAATCATGGGTGGGCATTGCTTGATTCTGCAAGGGGTGAAAAATTAGGAGGCAAGGAGTTGTCTAGAGACCTAGATAACTTCTTGCAGTTCATTTTGATGCCTTGATTCCACGATTTTGTGTTAACAGTGTTGAGGATAATTTCTATGCTTTTTTAGCGCCTCAAACCATTGCAGAACACATCCTGAAATTTCCCAGATGATGGAAGTTAAAGCTTGATTAAATTGAGAGTTGTGAAATAGTGCCTAGAGGGCATGCAGCACAGTTAGTAAAAGAGTAAATCTCAAGTGAGAGTTTTCTGTCTTCCTCAAAAGAGGGCCTATGGTTATAGTTCTGTTCTCGCTCCATGAATATCTGTAGTGCTGGGTCTTTTTTATTTTCTTGATGTTTGGTTAGTACCATAGAGTGAAATGTGAAGATTATTGAACAAGAAATTGAGTCATGAACTGATTTGACTATTCCATCTATACATTTGACATTTAGCTAAAATAAGGAAAATAAGTGTTCTGGACTCTGTGTTAGGCAGTTCTTCACAGGAGAAAGAATATGGGAAAGTATTCTGTTTTTATCTATTATAAAGTCTTAGCCTTAGATTGGGAAAATTTCTCTGAAGAAGAATATAATAAATTTAATTTAACAAATACCTGAATGCCTAATATGTGCCTAACAGGGGTTTGGGAGAATGCAAATGTGAATTAGAGGGAAACTTTACTTTTGAGACGATCACAGTACAGCCAGAATGACAATGAGAAAATACCACATTTTTTTTTCCGCACAACTCAGTGTGGTAGTAATCTTGGAAAGCACAGTGAAATCATTTATGAATTCATTTCTAGTGTATTAACTAAAAACTATACCCAGAAGAAAAGATTTAATATTACTTTAAAGGATTAGGTAAATTTCATTTTTTTCATAGAGTTCTCTCTGTTTCCTTCAAAGTACACACTCCATTTTTTTTTTTAACTGTGGTGTTTGGTACTGCCTAAAATATCTACATAAATTTGGTGTCATTCTGTATCATGATTTACAATCTTTGTGAATAAACTTTCCTATGTTAGAATGTAAGCTATATGAGTAGAATTTTTTTTGATCTCGTATACTTTTGTATGTGGATGGAGTACTATGGATGGAAGTTCATAACACTGTATAGGAGGCACTGATCAAAATCATCCCCAAGAAAAAGAAATGAAAAAGTACAAAATGGTTGTCTGAGGAAACCTTACAAATAGCTGAGTAAAGAAGAAAAGTGAAAGGCAAAGGAGAAAAGAAAGAACTATCCATCTGAATGCAGAGTTCCAAAGAATGCCAAGGAGAGATAAGAGAGTTTTCCTAAGTGATCAGTGCAAAGAAATAGAGGAAAACAATAAAATGGGAAAGACTAGAGATCTCTTCAAGTAAATTAGCTATACCAAGGGAATATTTCATGCAAAGATGGGCGCAATAAAGGACAAAAATGGGATGGACCTAACAGAAACAGAAGATATTAAGAAGAGGTGGCAAGAATACACAGAAGAACTATACAAAAAAGATCTTCATGACCCAGATAACCGTGATGGTGTGATCACTGACCTAGAGCCAGACATCCTGTAGTCTGAAGTCAAGTAGACCTTAGGAAGCATCACTATGAACAAAGCTAGTGGATGATTCCAGGTGAGCTCTTTCAAATCTTAAAAGATCATGATGTGAAAGTGCTGCACTCAATATGTCAGCAAATTTGGAAAACTCAGCAGTGGCCACAGGACTGAAAAGCTCAGTTTACATTCTAATCCCAAAGAAAGGCAATGCCAAAGAATGTTCAGACTACCACACATTTGCACTCATCTCACACACTAGCAAAGTAATGCTCAAAATTCTCCAAGCTAGGCTTCAGCAGTATGTGAACCAAGAACTTCCAGATGTTCATGCTGGATTTAGTAAAGGCAGAGGAACCAGAGATCAAATTGCCAACATCTGTTGGATCATAGAAAAAGCAAGAGAATTCCATCAAAATGTCTACTTCTGCTTCACTGACTATATCAAAGCTTTTGACTGTGTGGATCACAACAAACTTTGGAAAATTCTTAAAGAGACGGGAATACCAAACCACCTTACCTGTCTCCTGAGGAATCTGTGTGCATGTCAAGTAGAAACAGTTAGAAACAGACATGGAACAATGGAATGGTTCCAAATTAGAAAGGAGTATGTCAAGGCTATATATTGACACCCTGCTTATTTAATGTATATGCAGAGTATATCATGCTAAATGCTAGGCTGGATGAAACACAAACCGGAATCAAGATTGCTGGGAGAAATATCAATAACCTTGGATATACAGATGACACCACCCTTATGGCAGAAGGTAAAGAGGAACTAAAGAGACTCTTGATGAAAGTGAAAGAGGAGAGTGAAACAGCTGGCTGAAAACTCAGCATTCAAAAAACTAACATCATGGCATCATGATGGTCCCATCATTTCATGGCAAATAGGGGAAAAAATGGAAACAGTGAGAGATTTTATTTTCTTGGGCTCCAAAATCACTGCAGATTGTGACTGTAGACATGAAATAAAAAAGATGCTTACTCCTTGGAAGAATAGTTATGACAAACCTAGACAGCATATTAAAAAGCAGAGACATTACTTTGCCATCAAAGGTCCATCTAGTCAAAGCTATGGCTTTTCCAGTAGTCATGTATGGATGTGAGAGTTGGACCATAAAGAAAGCTGACAGGTGAAGAACTGATGCTTTTCAAATGTGGTGTTGGAGAAGACTCTTGAGAGTTGCTTGGATAGCAAGGAGATCAAACCATTCAATCCTAAAAGAATTCAATCCTGAATATTCATTGGAAGAACTAATGCTGAAGCTCCAATACTTTGTTCACCTAATGCAAAGAACTGACTCATTGGAAAAGACCTTGATGCTGGGCAAGATTGAAGGCAGGAGAAGGGGACAACAGAGGATGAGATGGTTGGATGGTATCACTGACTCAATAGACCCAAGTCTGAGCAAGCTCAGGGAGTTGGTGATGGACAGGGAAGCCTGGCATGTGTCCATGGGATTGCAAAGGGTAGGACGCGAGTGAGCTACTGGACTGACTGTTGTATCTACAGCATAGTAAATATTCAACAATGTTTGTTGAAAGAATGAATAAGTTAATTAAAGGAAGTGTTTTATTACTCATTAAGTAGTTTGACAAATAATTCATTCTGGTTGTTCTCTTTTAATTGGCCAAGATACTTCTTTCAATTGGCTAATTCTATTTTTCTTTTTGATTCAAAGTAGTAGGGTGCAAGGAGATGCCTACTCCTTCCCTAAGGTGAGACTAATATAAAAAAAAAAAAAAAGTGAATTGTCTTTCAAACTATTTCCCACTAAAATGTGCCAAGATTTTGATTTTGAGATAATTGAAGAGTCACAAACAGCTGTAACAAACATTATAGACTGATGCTGCATACTCATTACTGTTGTTGTTATTGTTTAGTCACTAAGTCATGTCCAACTCTTTAGTGACCCCATGGGCTGTAGCCTGCCAGGCTCCTCTGTCCATGGAATTTCCCAGGTAAGAATACTGGAGTGGGTTACCATTTCCTTCTCCAGGGAATCTTCACGGCCCAGGGATCAAACCCATGTCTCTTTCATAGGCAGGTGGATTCTTTACCACTGAACCACCAGGGAAGCCCTGCATACACATTATTGCATTTTAAACTATAAGCACAATGTTATACAACATATCTTTAAAACTTTTTTCACCTTACATGACTGAAACTTTATATACATTGAATAGCTACTTCCCATTTTCCCTTTTCTCCAGCCCCTGGCAACCCCTAGCTCCTGGCAACACTACCCCTTACCACTTAGCCCCTAGCCTCACGACCCTGGCAACACTCTGCTTTCATGAGTTTGACTATTTTAGATTCCTTATGTAAGTGATATCATGTAATATTTGTCTTTCTGTGTCTGGTTTATTTCACCTAGGATAATATCCTCCAGGTTCATCCATGTTATTGCAAATGACAAGATTCCCTTCTATTGTAAGACTGAATATTCCCTTGTTTGTATGTGTGTATATGCACATACACCATCATCTTCTGTATTGATTCATTTTGTTGATATCTAGGTTGCATGGTGGATAATGTATGGATAATGCTAGTGTGGATAATGCTGCCACGAACATAATGTACTTGCCTCTTCAAGATCCTGGTTGCAGTTCTTTTAAATACATACCCAGAAGTGGGATTATTGGCTCATATGTCAGTTCTATTTCAAGTTTTTCAGGATTCTCCATATCATTTTCCATAGTGGCTGCATTAGTTTACATTCTAATCAACATTGTACAAGGGTTGTCTTTTCTCAACATCCTCCAGCAGTTGATATATTTTGTTTTTTGAATAATAGCCAATATAAATAGCAGGTGTGAGATGATATGTCACTGTGGTTTTGATTTGCATTTCCCTGATGATTAGTGATGCTAAGCACCTTTTCATATACCTGTTGACAATTTGAATGTTTTTGTTAGAGAATTGTCTATTCACACCCTTTTCCCATTTATTAATGTTGTTATTTGATTTTTACCATTGAGCTCTAAGAGTCTTATATACTTTGGATATTGACCCTGCATCAGATATATGGTTTGCAAATGTTTTCTTCCATTGTACAAACTGCCTTTCATTTTGTTTACTGTTTGTTTTCCTGTACATAAATTTTTTTGTTTGATGTAATCCTACTTACCTATGACAGCTTTCTTTGCCTGTACTTTCAGCATCATATTGTAGAAATCACTGCCAAGACCAATATAAAGAAGATTTTCCTTTCTGCTTCCCTCTGGGAATTTTATGAATTTAAGTCTTGCATTTTAGTTTTGATCCACTCCGACTTCATTTTTGTGTATAAGATAAGCATTCAGTTTCATTATTTTACACACAGACACCCAGTTTTGCCAAAATGTCAAAATATAAACCTATTGCATATTGACTTATCATCCTATAGAAAGATAATAGAAGTCACATATCCTTTAATTCCCATGTGTAAATATTCTTATCTTTTTTACTGCCCCAGTCAAAGAAACATTCATTCTTACTATTTTTATCAGTTGCGTTCTTTTTTTCTATTTAAAGATAAAAAGTCAATATTCTTCTGTTTACCACAAAGAATAAGAATGGGAGATTCTAAGTTTAAATCTTTATAATTAAAATTTTTTATGTCTGTTCCTCTTGTTTCAGCATCTTGTAGTATTTCAAATAAGGTAGACCATTTCAACAAGAAATTAGTGGAAAACAATAGATTATTTTATACTCTGATTTATTAGATTATTTGTTCCTTTCCAATTGGGATGTCCTTTATTTATCTTTCCTTCTTTATGAAGTGACTAGAAAACCCAGTGCTGTGTTGAACAAGAGTGGTGATAACAGATGTCTTTGACTTGTTTCTGAGCCTAGAGGGAAAACAGACAAATTTTGTCCCATTTAGAATGATATTAAAGGTAGGTTTCCTGGTAAATGCTCTATATCTAGGTGAAACATTTTACCTCCATTCCTAATTTGTTGAGAACTTTGATTATGAATGGGCTTTGTCAAAAGCTTTGTCTGCTTTAATTGATACGATCATGATTTATCTTTTTTAGCCTATTGAAATGGTGGAATACAGTGATTGATTTTCAAATATTGAAGCAGTTTTACATATCTGGAATGAACCCCCTTTCTAGTGGTGTATTATTTTAATATTGCTATATATGATTTGCTGATTTTTTAATGTGGCTAGTGGGACTGGGGAACTAAAGTTTTGATTTGAAAGTGAAAGTCGCTCAGTTGTGTCCGACTCTCTGCGACTCCATAGGCCAGAATACTGGAGTGGGTAGCTTTTCCCTTCTCCAGGGATATTCCTAACCTAGGGATCGAACCCAGGTCTCCCACATTGCAGGAGGATTCTTTACCAGCCGAGCCACAAGGGAAGCCCAAGAATACTGGAGTGGATAGCCTATCCCTTCTCCAGTGGATCTTCCCCACCCAGGAATCAAAGCAGAGTTTCCTGCATTGCAAGTAGATTCTTTACCAACTGAGCTATCGGGGAAGTCCAGTTTGTTGGGAAGTAATCTTTTATTTAAAAATCAAAAGTTTAAAGTTTGGATTTAAATTAATTTTAATAATGTAAACCATGGTGGATCAGTGGTAAAGAATCTGCCTGCCAGTGCAGGAGATGCAGTTTCAATCTCTGGAAGATCCCCTGGAAAAGGAAATGGCAACCCGCTCTAGTATTCTTCCCTGGAAAGCCCCATGGGCAGAGGAACCTGGTGAGCTACAGTTCATGGGATTTCAAAAGAGTCAGACATGACTTAGTGACTTAGCTGGTAAACAACAACGAAACAATCACATATACTTAGTGGCTACCATATTTGACAGTGCAGGTAGCCCCTTCAACTGATGTTTTGTTGAATTGTCTTCTTATTAGCTCAAAAATTATTGAGGTATAATTGACATAAAACATCATATTACTTTCAGGTGTAGAGCATAATGATTTGATATCTGTATGTATTATGAAACGGTCATGGGGTCTAGTGCATTGTTATCTTCCAATAAGTTCTATTATTGTGGGCCCACTGATCTGCCAGGGAAATGCCAAAGACCATGGTATGGAGGAGTGAAATTTGTCTGCTCACACCTGCATGGTATTCGGGTTAGGCCTGACTGTGGTGGTAGCCCTGACCATGGATGCTATTTTCTTAGGTCTTGCTGGCAAGTATCATGTTGCTTCCCACCTTTGATGTATAGGTTTCCAATAAAAAAGAAAGTGAACAAATTTTAGATAAAAAGTAAATGAAAGATCACCTGTTGTGCTCAGTACCTTCCTGTGCATGATACTCAGTGATCAACAAATATTTGTTGATTACTAAGATTTTGTTATAAGTTTTAATTGGATAAGTTCTTATAGGCAGAGTTTGTTTTCGATATCTTAAAGTAGATGTCTTCAGATTAGAAAAATTCCAGCTATGATGGAATATAGAGGCATGTTAGCCAGTACAGGAAAGTGTAAAACGTCAACTGGGTATGAAGATACAAGTGTGAAAAAATTTTAAAAAGAAAGCAACAAACATGCAATATAAGCTTGCAGCATAGGCTAATTTACCACACAGACTAAAGGACACTTTTTCTATTGATACCTAGGGAGTCAATAACAAGTACAAGTGCCTTTCCCTGTTGGATGGCACCTATAGCTGTTTCAATTGTTCTTGCCATTTCAGTGTCAGTTTATTGGACTATTGAACCCTCTGTATGATGGCAACAGCTGGACAACTGCTGGACTATTGTGTCTAATTGTTGTAGCAGGTGGTTCTGCCATGACAATTAGTCTTGAAATGTGCAGCATGCTGAGGATATGAATTTTATCCTATTTATGTTTATAGTTTTAAGCTGTAAGAATCATAAGGAGCAGTACATATCAGTAAGTCAGTACTAAGTTAAAACAACCACTGTTAACTATTTATTTTTAAATCACTTAAAAAAAAAACCCCGATAATGAACTCTTATCTTTAAATCCTGCCTTAGTTAATGAAACCAATGCTATATAATGATAGTTCTAGTATATTGCCAAGTTTGATTTTTTTCCCTTCAGAACAGACTCAAGACAAGAATTTTATGGAGAAAGTAAGTCATTTACCAAGTAATAAAAACTACTTCCCATTAATTAATAAAATATGTAAATTTATTTAATGAACACTTATATTTGAAAAAACAGCCTTTCTTTAGTGAGAAAATTCCTTTAAAAAGATATTTTTTCAGGATAGAAATAAGTTCAGGAAATTCTTCTTTCAGTGAGATACTTATTGCCAATGAGAGGCTTATTTGCATGACCAATTTTGGTTGCCATGGTGAAACCTTGTCTGATGGTATTAAACATTAGTAATCAAATAAATTCCATCAGGTATTATTCATTTGTAAATTAATAAAAGTTCTTTCTCCACTATTATAACTCAATCTGTATCGTCGTATTTATTTTAATTTTCATGCCCCAAACCACCCACTAATGGAAAGCAGCATGTTTGAATGGAAAGAACAATGGATTAGGAATTAGAAAATATAATTTTAGCAATGTCTCTTGCTGACTAATCATACCACTTTAGTAACGCTACTAGATTTCAATTTTCTAATCAGTTAAAAAATTATATTCAATAATATCAGTCTTGTTCTCTTCCAGTTTGTTCTGATAATTCAAATGAAGTCATGTCAATGAAAACGTTTGAAAAATGTAAATAAAAGTATAGGTATAAACACAAAATTTTACCACTACTGTATTTTAAACTACAGTTCCTTCTTTAAAAGTTATCAAAACAGTGAATCTTCAAAGAAGTTAACTCATAGCCACCATAGTCACTGACAATTTAAACAATGAAGAAATATCATTTTAAGTTTTGTACAGGTAATTTGGATTTATAAATTTAGCAGTCTTGCAGATTTATAAATCTTAAAATCATATGCTCTAGCAAGAAGGGACTTTCAAAGTTATGATATCCCACTGCAGCATTCTTGACTTCTTATCTTCCACTGTGGGCTCAAGTACATAGAGTAAAAGAGAGTTTATTTCCTTAAATAAATATTAGAAAAAAGCTTCTTTATACTGACCCCAAAACTATACATCTTTTTTTCCCCTTGGGGTTCTGGCTTTCTTAAAGACCACACAGGATAATTCTAATCACTTTTCTCCATAACAACTTTTCAGATATTTAAAAGCAGCTTTCAAAGCTATCTACTTTTGTTTATACCAAGTTAAACGTTTGATATTTCTTCAGATGCTTTCTATGTGTCCAGTTTAGGTCATAGGGAAGCTATTGCACTGATCAAGAGGAGAAACAGTGAGAACCTAACCTAGGGTACTTGCTCTGGCAATGAAGAGGAAGGAGCAGTGCAAAAATTTGTTATGGAACTTGAAGCAATAGGACTTGAAAAACAATTAATTTTGTGTGGCAAAGAAGGATTCAAAGATAAAACTGAAGTTTTAAGCTTAAACCAAAGGGAAGATATTAAGTAGGATGATATTGACATAGCATGAATTAAAATAATAGAAAAAAGAGTTTTACAGAGGAAGAGCTAAACTGATTTTTATTTTATTTTTTCCCAATTATTTTTATTAGTGGGAGGCTAATTACTTGACAATATTGTAGTGGTTTTGCCATACATTAGCATGAATCAGCCATGGATTTACATGTGTTCCCCATCCTGAACCCCCCTCCCACCTCCCTCCCCATCCCATCCCTCTGGGTCATCCCAGTGCACCAGCCCCTAGCACTTGTCTCATGCATTCAACCTGGACTGGTGATCTGTTTCACACTTGATAATATACATGTTTTGATGCTGTTCTCTCAGGTCATCCCATCCTCGCCTTCTCCCATAGAGTCCAAAAGTCTGTTCTATACATCTGTGTCTCTTTTTCTGTCTTGCATATAGGGTTATCATTACCATCTTTCTAAATTCCATATATATGCGATAGTATACTGTATTGGTCTTTTTATCTTTCTGGCTTACTTTACTCTGTATAATGGGCTCCAGTTTTATCCATCTCATTAGAACTGATATAAATGAATTCTTTTTAATGGCTGAGTAATATTCCATGGTGTATATGTACCATAGCTTCCTTATCCATTCATCTGCTGATGGGCATCTAGGTTGCTTCCATGTCCTGGCTATTATAAACAGTGCTGCAATGAACATTGGGGTACACGTGGCTCTTTCTGATCTGGTTTCCTCAGTGTGTATGCCTAGGAGTGGGATTGCTGGGTCAAATGGCAGTTCTATTTCCAGTTGTTTAAGGAATCTCCACACTGCTCTCCATAGAGGCTGTACTAGTTTGCATTCCCACCAATAGTGTAAGAGGGTTCCCTTTCCTCCACACCCTCTCCAGCATTTATTGCTTGTAGACTTTTGGATAGCAGCCGTTCTGACTGGCGTGTAATGGTACCACATTGTGGGTTTGATTTGCATTTCTCTGATAATGAGTGATGTTGAGCATCTTTTCATGTGTTTGTTAGCCATCTGTATGTCTTCTTTGGAGAAATGTCTGTTTAGATCTTTGGCCCATTTTTTGATTGGGTCATTTATTTGACTGGAATTGAGCTGCAGGAGTTGTTTGTATATTTTTGAGATTAATCCTTTGTCTGTTGCTTCATTTGCTATTATTTTCTCCCATTCTGAAGGCTGTCTTTTTGGCTTGCTTATAGTTTCCTTTGTTGTGCAAAAGCTTTTAAGTTTAATTAGGTCCCATTTGTGTATTTTTGCTTTTATTTCCAATATTCTGGGAGGTGGGTCATAGAGGATCTTGCTGTGATTTATGTTGGTAAGCTGATTTTTAGAAGCATAGCTTTAGATGCTAAAAGATAAAGAAATGGGTAATGTTAGCTTTTAAAACATAGATTTAGAACTCAAGAGAATATATGAGACTAAAGACATGGAAGACAAAGTATTTGAGACTGATTGGCAAAATTAAGTATGCAAAATAGATCAGTTATAGCACAGTGGTAAACTAGAGAATACATGGTCAATTTGAATGCTTAACAAACACATCCTGTAATTCATGTTTGGTGTAGAGACTGCCAGTTTATATCTGTTATGTATAGAAAAGAGAGCTAAGGAAAAAAAAAAAAACAAACTCCCAGAAAACATACATCATGCTTTCGTAGAAGGAAGAAATGAGACCAGAAAAGCATACTGTGTCACGCATGAGACTGAGACGGAATGGTCAGAGGAGGAGGAAGAGAATAGCTGGGAGAGTATACAGAATGACAACAGCCAGGAAGGAGTCAACATTGTAAATCAACTATACTCCAGAAATTGTTTTTTAAAAAACATGCACACACTGCTATATGTAAAATAGATAACTAGCAAGGACCCACTGTATAACACAGCGGACCATATACTCTGTAATAATCTATATGGGAAAAAAATCTGAAAAAGAATAGACATGCATAATGAACTCACTTTGCTGTACACATGAAACTAACACAACATTGCAAATCAACTCTACTCCGATATAAAATTTAGGGGGGTTCAGGATGGGGAACACATGTAAATCCATGGCTGATTCATATCAATGTATGGCAAAAACCACTACAATATTGTAAAGTAATTAGCCTCCAACTAATATAAATGAATAAAAACAAAAAAATGAAAAATATAACAAAAAGTAAGTTAAATTTAAGTCAGATGACAAACAGTCCCAAGATGAAGAATGAGAAGAGCTTGCTGGCCCTGTTTGATAATATTTAAATGAAGAAGAACTAGTAATACAATTAAACATCAGAAGAATATAAACTGAACATGTTCCATATAAGCTTTATTACCTATTGATACAGTAACAAATTTCTAATTAACAGATAAGTTAAATTTAGCAGTTGTAATCATAATGACAAGAATTACATTCAGTGTATTTCTCAATAGTAAGGTATATTTAATACTTACTTGCAAAAAAAAAAAAAAAAGGCCTTTAACCAAGAAAATAAAGAATAAAACAAAATGTCAGAATAATTTTATTGTAGTTGATTTATAATATTCTCTTAGCTTCAGGGTAATAGCAAAGTGATTCAGTTTTATGTATATGTATATGTATATATCTATGTATATATTTAGGTTCTTTTCCATTATAGGTTACTATAGGATATTGAATATAGTTCCCTGTATTACATAGTAAATCACCGTTGGTCATCTATTTTATGTATAATAGTTTGTATCTGTTAAAACTAAACTCCAAATTTGTTCCCCCACATAAACACCTTCACCCTTTGGTAATCATAAGTTTGTTTTCTATGCCTTTGAGTCTGTTTCTGTTTTGTAAATAGATTCATTTGTTCATTTGTATTATTTTTTTTTAGATTTCACTTTTAAATGATCTTATATAATATGTGTCTTTCTCTGTCTGATGCCACTCAGTATGATATTCTCTAGGTTATTCTGTGTTGCTGCAAGTGAAAGTATTTTTTCTTTTCATGCCTGAGTAATATTGCATTGTGTGTGTGTGTGTGTGTGTGTGTGTGTGTGTGTGTGTGTGTATCTTCTTAAACTAATCATCTGTTGACAGACACTTTGGTTGCTTCCGTGTCTTAGCTATTGTAAATAGTGCTGCAGTAAACATTGGGGTTCATGTATCCTTTCGAGCCCTGGTCTTCTCTGGATATGCTCAGGAGTGGTATTGCAGGGGCATATGGTAGCTCTGGTTTTAGTTTTTTAAGGAACTCCCATACTGTTCTCCATGGTGACTGCACCAGTTTACATTCTCACCACCAGTGTAGACAAAGCTCTAGGATATTAACTCACTTAGTGTACATAATTTGTGTTGTAAAATATCTACTAAAATAAATTTCACCATTTTTATCTTCATGTTTTTCCTTAAAATGAATCACCAAATAGTATATTACTAACAGTTTTTGACATTGATTGTCTTAGTTCGTGTGCAATATATCCCTAATGAAAAAGTGATAAATGGCCAAAGAAGTATAGTTATTCTGTGGTACATTAATTTTTTAGGCAGTAAAGAGGGCCCAGGCAACATATTCCTTTTCTCTTGTGAGATTATTTTAGCTGGTTTATTGAGGTTTAATTGACACATGAACTGTGTATACATTTATCATGTGCAACTTGATGTTTTGATATGTATACATTATGAAATGATCACCAACCATGATCAAGCTATTTAATATATCTGTCACCTTCACAGGTTTACAATTTTGTGTTTGTATATGCTTGGGGGATGGATAAAATGACTTAATATAAACTCTACTTTCTCAGGAAATTTCAAGTATATGATAGAGCATTCTTAACTGTAATCTCCAAGCTTTATATTAGAATATATTCACCTTGCATAACTAAAACTTTGCTGATGTTGGTCAAAGGATACAAAGTTTCACAGAATTTTTGGTCAGATTTTTTGATAACTCTGATGCCTAGACCTGCTTCTGAAGCAATGGATTGACAATCTTTTATGCCAATGGAAGATAAAATTTACAGCTTATTAATATGAACACCTTTTGTAATTTAAAGTGAATTTCTTTGTAGGTATCCTTTTTTCCAAATAGTTTTATATAATTCCATTAATATATCCCAAAATGTGTGAATATGGCATGAATTATTTACTCTGTTTTTAACAGATTGGAGTTTAAAACACCATATCTCAAGGGATCTCAGAAAGATGCTTTTGCTGTTCATACTGTGCACAATAATGTGCACCAGCATCATAGTGTGACGCTCTT
The DNA here is from genome assembly GCF_963930625.1 of Muntiacus reevesi. NCBI lineage: Eukaryota > Metazoa > Chordata > Mammalia > Artiodactyla > Cervidae > Muntiacus > Muntiacus reevesi. The sequence continues at coordinate 80,604,298 of NC_089271.1, read as the reverse complement.
ATGGAGATCAAATTTAATGTTCTGTTTCAGAATATCTGGTCATGGCAAACCTCTGAAACGTGTTTTTATTATTATTTCAAGACCTGTATTGGATATCGGATTTCTCTATGGATAAAACCAAAAGCAGTGCGCAAATGCACACATTTCTATGAATCCATTTTTTCTCTATAAAGGAAATAAGTAGATGTGAAATTGTTTCTCCTAGCTCTTAAAAAAAAACACTAATTTTCTCTAGAACTCATTTAGCAATTATGCTCTATTATTTAGACAATATTCTTATAATGAAGAAGAGTCTAATTCTAGGCATAAAACCATGATATCATTATGTATGCAATCTCTTGTAAGGAACAGCTGAAACAGAATTTATCCTATCAAATAATATTACTGAAAACTCTATAAAGTAAGATATATTGAAGTTCTAGAGTCTTATTCATTAAACTAGAAGTGCCAGAGTCATGCTGACATTATGGAATGTTGCTACTAAATACTGGAACAGTTGCATACAACACCTGAGTCATTAGAAGTCTCCAAACTATTGTTCAAACAGGATGAGAGCAATGTACTATACATAACTAGGTTTTGTACTGCAGTGCAAAATAACCTTTGTATAAAAGGGTAATCACAAAAAAGCATTTTGTTGGAAAGACCTTTTTGATTGCAGAGAAGTGGTGAAATACTTTGTGATAAAAACTACTCTGTATATTTCAAAATACATAGAAAGGAAAGAAAAGATGTGGTTTTGGCTTCATACCACCCAAAGAGGGCTTTTATAAATAAACTTCATGTACTTCAAAAATTATTAGGTTTTGTTAACAGAATTTCTTTGGCAGCCATTTTGAGCTACAAGCTACTTCATAAATATTCATCTGAATTAAAATGTTTCTTTCACTAATCAATTTTTAAATTTACAAACCAAATGGGTATTTAAAGCTCCCATATACCCAAATATTCTAAAATACAACTAATTTACCAAAACAACAATCTCTACCTCTACCACAAGTAATTTTCAAGTAATTTGCATTTGCTTTTAGGTAGAATATTTACCTCTAATTATTTCGTTGATGATTTGTGATGGTGTTTGTTTCCCTAAAGTTATTTAAGAAAATATGAATGACCAGTTTTCACTGGTCATTCATATTTTCCACTTGTAAAAGAATGAAACTAGAACACTTTCTAGCACCAATACACAAAAATAAACTCAAAATGGATTAAAGATCTAAATGTAAGACCAGAAACTATAAAACTCCTAGAGGAGAACATAGGAAAAACACTCTCTGAAATAAATCACAGCAGGATCCTCTATGACCCACCTCCCAGACTATTGGAAATAAAAGCAAAAATAAACAAATGGGACCTAATTAAACTTAAAAGCTTTTGCACAACAAAGGAAACTATAAGCAAGCCAAAAAGACAGCCTTCAGAATGGGAGAAAATAATAGCAAACGAAGCAACAGACAAAGGATTAATCTCAAAAATATACACGCAACACCTGCAGCTCAACTCCAGAAAAATAAATGACCCAATCAAAAAATGGGCCAAAGATCTAAACAGACATTTCTCCAAAGACACACAGATGGCTAACAAACACATGAAAAGATGCTCAACATCACTCATTATCAGAGAAATGCAAATCAAAACCACAATGAGGTACCATTACACGCCAGTCAGGATGGCTGCTATCCAAAAGTCTACAAACAATAAATGCTGGAGAGGGTGTGGAGAAAAGGGAACCCTCTTACACTGTTGGTGGGAATGCAAACTAGTACAGCCACTATGGAAAACAGTGTGGAGATTTCTTAAAAAACTGGAAATAGAACTGCCATATGACCCAGCAATACCACTTCTGGGCATACACACTGAGGAAACCAGATCTGAAAGAGACATGTGCACCCCAATGTTCATCGCAGCACTCTTTATAATAGCCAGGACATGGAAGCAACCTAGATGCCCATCAGCAGACGAATGGATAAGGAAGCTGTGGTACATATACACCATGGAATATTACTCAGCCATTAAAAAGAATTCATTTATATCAGTTCTAATGAGAGGGATGAAACTGGAGCCCATTATACAGAGTGAAGTAAGCCAGAAAGATAAAGACCAATACAGCATACTAATGCATATATATGGAATTTAGAAAGATGGTAATGATAACCCTATATGCAAGACAGAAAAAGAGACACATATGTATAGAACAGACTTTTGGACTCTATGGGAGAAGGCAAGGGTGGGATGTTTCAAGAGAACAGCATCGAAACACGTATATTATCAAGGGTGAAACAGATCACCAGCCCAGGTTGGATGCATGAAGCAAGTGCTCTGGGCTGGTGCACTGGGAAGACCCAGAGGGATTGCGTGGAGAGGGAGGTGGGAGGGGGAATCGGGATGGGGAACACATGTAAATCCATGGCTGATTCATGTCAATGTAAGGCAAAAACCACTACAGTATTGTAAATAATTAGTCTCCAACTAACAAAAATAAAAGGGGGAGAAAAGAAGAAAATATAGAGCTGTTTCATAGAAAACTTAGTGAGGTCCCAGTGATGACAGGTCATCCTGAGAATTGATAAAAATTATTAGCCGTTTTGAATCTATGAACTCAGGTATAATATCTTTGCATCTGAATTTTTTAAATAATACTTTGAAGACTATTTCATGAAAAAGTCATGGAATCTTATGGCTTGAATCTGTGTCACTGAATTCTTAATTCAAACACAGAGCTAAAAGGAGAGAATGCTACTAGCTTTTAAATACCTACTTGCTGTCACATCTACTGTCAACACTTCTGAGTATTCTCTAGGCTTTCAACTGCCTGATCCTTAATTGGCATCTTAGTCAGTCAGTTAATAAAGTTTGTCTTAATACTTAATTGTGGAGGAACCTCTTAATTTAGCTTGTGATGGCAAGAAGTTATTGAGTAGCATAGGTGAGCTTTATTTGGCTCAGTTCATCTGCCTGAATTCCAAACTCAGCAAGAACAGTGAGTGGTGGTAAGAAAAAGTTGTTATGCATTCACAATATAGGGTAATGGTTAAAGAGCAAAATCTCTGGAGTCACATTGTTTAGATTCAAGTTCTCAGCTCCACCACTTAATATCTATGTGATCTTGGGCATATGTGTAGTATTTGTGTGCCTTGTTTTTATCATCTATAAAATGGGTTCAATCACAATGTACAATACTCTACTTATAAGATTAATATGAAGATTAATGAAAAGGTTTAATGTTAAATATTTGTTATAGCATATGACATATAATAATCTTTCAATATTTGAGTTTTTAGGTTTTTAGTATTCAGTACACTATTGAATAAAATATGTTCAAGCCTTGTAAATATATTGGATATGCCACTGCATTCTTGCTGGTTTTGTCATTTCCTACAGTAACGGATCTTAAGGTCTTTTAGAAACAGCAGCTTGTCAAGTGAAATAGAGGCATGTGTATAGGGCAGTTAATTTATGGAGAAATTACTATTAATAAAGATTTTGACTCTGCATCCTGGAACCATGGGAAGGTGTTTTACTGTTCATTGGGTGGTCAGGCTGTGCCACAAGATAGAGTATAACATGAGTGCCACCAGGGAAGCCCATGAATACTGGAGTGGGTAGCCATCCCCCTTTCCAGGGAATCTTCCCAACCTAGGGATCGAATCCAGGTCTCCCACATTGCAGGCAGATTGTTTACCAGCTGAGCCACCAGGGAAGCCCAACATGAGTGCAGCCAAGGTTAAAAGGTTATGTTATATAAATGCCACCCAAAGAGACCAGTGCATGAATTGAGGTCCCTGAGAATGTGCCATGCACACCAGTCACAAGTGGTACAGTGTTTACTTAGAGCAAGAGAAGAGAGTGCACAATATCCAGCCTCTTGCAATGCACAGATCTCTCACAGACAGCAGAACCACTCAACAGCCAATATCCACACCCTCCATTTTGCTGCAATAAAAAGACCCTTTGCCTTCCCCACTAGAAACAGATATAGCAGTGGAGTTGGCCAAGTGCCCTATCATACATATACTTAAACAGAACTAAGACATACATCAAGCCCTGAACAGTGAAAGGAATCCCCAAACAATGAAGTGCTACCAGCACAGGCTCTTTATCTCTTATAAGGAAATGTTTCAGGTCCAAGGCTGCTCTTATGTGCAAATGAAAAGGCTGACTAGCTGAAATGGCTGTCTTTCCCAACAGAAAGCTTTTTTAAAAATAGGAAGTATTGAACTATGTTTGTTGATTTAGATGAAAAAGCTAGAATTATTGATGCTAGAAAAAATGGGATGATTGTAGACATAAAGGGGGTAGGAGAGGGTAATATTCAGTAAACAAGTAGAGAACTTCACTTATGACAGAGAGAAAGCAGAATATATGGGTCTAAGGAAAGATAGAATGTTCAAAACAGTACAGGAAGATGAAAAAAAATTTCTTCAGTTATAATATGTAGTGAACCATAAGCAATGAGATTAGCCAAGAATAAGAAGAGGGAAGAAGTGTTATGTATTTGAGGATTATTAAGATGATATACACTTTCCCCAGAGAGTTAAGCAAGTTATTTGACAAGGGAATTGAGTATGACTTCCAGGCTGCACTAAGAAGTTGCTTGGCGTTTGTGTTCATAAATTTAAAGTAAAAGTAATAGCATGATTGGATATTTTCTCTTTTGTATTCAGCTCCTCAAGTTTGGTACAGAGAAGGAAAACAGTTGGATTTAGCTATATGAGTACATTGGAGGCATAGCAGGTCAAGGTAGATCAAGATGTAGGTTTAGAGAATAATTATAATAATGGTCCGTGGAATCTAAGATGGAAGGTAAATAATTTTCTATTTGGATTTCAGGTACACGCCTTTTAAAATTCAGATTAAAACTATTATTGCTGTAGCTGTTATTCTGTCTATATAACTTTGGACAAGTTAATTAAATTCTCTGAACCTCAGTTTCTTCATCCAAAAAATGTGGGGGAAAAAAAGAAAAATCTCTGGGTATTTCAAGTAGAAAAGGATTTACACAGGGAACTAAATACTTACAAAATTTCAGAACAATCTAGAAGAGTGAATGTTGGGGGATTTCCATAGCTTTCCTGTGTCAATGAGGAACATTGGGTCAGAAATATGTTTCACAGTTCAGAAAAGATCAGGAAACTCCAGTAAACCACGAGTGACAGAACTTACCCATAACTATGGAATGACTGAGAGGAAAATTCTCATGTTAATTTTTTTCCAAGGCTGGGAAAATACAAAAGGAAAACTGGAAGAAAATATATGGGAGACAGAAGATTGAAGAAAGAATAGAAGGAGTAAAGTTGATGAGCTGTGGGAGATAATTTCAGGGCTTCCCAGGTAGCTCAAACAGGAAAGAATCTGCCCACAATGCAGGAGACCTGGGTTCGATCCCTGCTTTGGGAAGATCCCCTGGAGAAGGGCATGGCAACCCATTCCAGGATTCTTGCCTGGAGAATTCCATGATAGAGGAGCCTGGTAGGCGACAGTCCATGGAATTGCAGTCAGACACAACTGAGTGACTAACACATATAACAGATATTTTGGGGAGCAGGAAACCAAGATGCAGTGAGGCACACTGATAGATAGATGGACTACCCTCTTCTCACACCTCAAATTCTGGTAATTAGTCTTTTTCTTGTTACTGACTTCTCTCTCCCTCTCACCATTTATATCTAATCAGTTTCCAAAGCCTGTTCTTCTTTCTCAAAAGTAAATTCAGCAAATATTTATAGAATATTTACTGATCATGCAGCTGTTCAGTCATTTTTTTCATTCATGCAGCAAATAATTATTGAGCACTTAATATAGGCCAGACACAGAACACAATGCTGATCTTTGCCCTCATGTGCAAATGAGTGTACTAGTACTGTGTTTGAGAACACTAGTTGTATATTATAACACTTTGGCAATTGTAATAATGTAATAATTATTATTACAATGTAATAATCAAGCCTCCAGGAAATGCTGCAGCATTTAATCTAATATTTTCCAAGCATATTGGACCATATAATCCTCTTTGTTTCGTCAAAACATCTATTAACATCACCTGGAATATCACACAACTGTCTTTAGTATAAAACTCCAATTAATTAGTTTAGCATACCAACCTGATTAGTTTAGTCCAAGCCATACTATTTTTTCCTTTTTTTTATAGCCATATACATTCATATATTCTTTTAATATCACCAAAAATATATGAAATTCAAATGTGCCCAAATATAATCCCAACATCCCTTGAAATGACTGATTTGTCTTACCCCAAATTTAATAATAATACCATAGTAGGTTATATTAATAACATAAAGTAGAGGGAAAAAGAAGTTAGATGTGATGCTAACAGAAGTCAAAAAGTACATATCAGCCCACTGAATAATGTCAAGTAAAACCTTTTCTGCCTCTGATATGAGCAAAATTCCTCTTAATCACTGGGATTAAGGAATCCATTTATAAACTACAGTACAAAAAAATAGGTCATTTTAAGGTTAGCATTCCTTGAAATATTGCAAACTGTAAGAAAAAACTTACATGATTTACAAATACCATAATATAGGTATTCCAGGTATAATTTCTGTATGTTAAAAAACCTTGAACAATTTCTCTTATTATTTGCATCAAATAAGTGCTTTCAGCACTGCTCAGTAACATCTTATATAAATAAATGAGGAACATCACATTATCTCTGCTGTATCTATTTGTGATAATTGTTTTAAGCAAGACAGTAAGTCCGGCTTACTTACCCCCATCCTGAAAACCCCTCCCACCTCTCTCCGCACCCATTCCTTCTGGATTGTCCCAGAGAACTGGCTTTGGGTGTCCTGCTTCCTGCATCGAACTTGCACTGGACATCTATTTTACAAATGATAATAAATATGTTTCAATGGTATTCTGTCAAATCATTCCACCCTTGCCTTCTCCCGCTGAGTCCAAAAGTCTGTTTTATACATTTGTGTCTCCTTTGCTTCCCTGCATGTAGGATTGTTGCCACTGTCTTTCTAAATTCCAAATACATGTGTTAATATACAGTATTTGCCTTTCTCTTTCTGACTTACTTCACTTTGTATAATAGGCTCCAGGTTCATCCACTTCATTAGAACTGACACGAATGTGTTCCTTTTTAAAGCTGAGCAAATATTCCACTGTGTATGTATACCACAACATCCTTATCCATTCATCGGCCTATGGACATCTAGATTGCTTCCATATTCTAGCTATTGTAAATAGTGCTGCAATGAACATTCGGGTACATGTGTCTCTTTCAATTCTGGTTTCCTCAGTGTGTATGCCCGGCAGTGGGATTCCTGGGTCGTATGCCAGTTCTATTCCCAGTTTTTTTTAAAGGAATTGCCACACTGTTCTCCATAGCAGCTGTACCAGTTTGCATTCCCACCAAAAGTGTAAAAGGGTTCCCTTTTCTCCACACCCTCTATAGCATTTATTGTTTGTAAATTTTTTGATGAAGGTCATTCTGACCAACTTGAGATGTTACCTCATTGTGTTTCTGATTTGCATTTTTCTAATAATGAGTGATGTTGAGCATCTTTTCATATGTTTATTAGCCCTCTGTATGTCTTCTTTGGAGAAATGTCTCTTTATGTTCTCTGCCCACTTTTAGATTGGGCTGTTCATTCGTCTGGTATTGAGCTGCATGAGCTGTTTGTATATTTTGGAGACTGATTCTTTGTCAGTTGTTTCATTTGCTATTATTTTTTCCCATTCTGAGGGCTTTCTTTTCACCTTGCATATAGTTTCCTTCATTGTGCAAAAGCTTTTAAGTGTAATTAGATCCCATTTGTTTATTTTGTTTTTATTTGCATTACTCTGGGAGGTGGGTCATAGAGGACCTTGCTGTGATTTACATTAGAGATTGTTCTGCCTATGTTTTTCTCTAAGAGTTTTATAATGTTTGGTCCTCCATTTAGGTCTTTAATCCATTTTGAGTTTAATTTTTGTGTATGGGGTTAGAAAGTATTCTAATTTCATTCTTTTACACTTAGTTGACCAGTTTTCCCTTCTCCACTCTTTAAAGAGACTATCTTTTCTCCATTGTATATGTTTGTCTCCTTGGTGAAATGTTGTTAGGGGTAAGGTGTCCATAGCTGCATGCATTTATCTCTGGGCTTTCTATTTTGTTCCAGTGATCTATGTTTCTGTCTTTGTGCCAGTACCATACTGTCTTGGTGACTGTAGCTTTGTAGTAGTATAGTCTGAAGTCAGGCAGGTGGACTCCTCCAGTTCCATTCTTCTTTCTCAAGCTTGCTTTGGCTATTAGAGGTTTTTTTGTATTTCCATACAAATTGTAAAATTATTCATTCTAGTTCTGTAAAAATACCATTGGTAGCTTGATAGGGATTTCACTGAATCTATAGATTGCTTTGGGTTTCTATTTCTGTGCTTGTGATGGGTTTGTTAAGATTTTCTATTTCTTCCTGGTTCAGTTTTGGAAAGTAATACTTTTCTAAGAATTTGTCCATTTCTACAAATTGTCCATTTTAGTGGCATATAGTTACTGATAGTAGTCTCTTATGATCCTTTGTATTTCTGTGTTGTCAGTTGTGATTTCTCCATTTTCATCTCTAATTTTGCTGATTTGATTCTTCTCCCTTGGTTTCTTGATGAGTCTGGCTAATGGTTTGTCAATTTTATTTATCTTCTCAAAGAACCAGCTTTTAGCTTTGTTGATTTTTTGCTATGGTCTCTCTCTCTCTCTCTTTTTTTTTTTTTTTGCATTTATTTCTGCCTTATTTTTAATATTTCTTTCTTTCTACTAACCCTAGGGTTCTTCATTTCTTCCTTTTCTAGTTGCTTTTGATGTAGAGTTAGGTTATATATTTGATTTTTTTCTTGTTTCTTGAGGTAAGCCTGTATTGCTATGAACCTTCCCCTTAGCACTGCTTTACAATATCCCATAGGTTTTGGGTTGTTGTGTTTTCATTTTCATTCATTTCTATGCATATTTTGATTTCTATTTTGATTTCTTCTGTGATTTGTTTATTGTTCAGCAGTGTATTGTTTAGCCTCCATATGTTGGAATTTTTAATAGTTTTTCTCCTGTAATTGACATCTAATCTTACTGCACTGTGATCAGAAAAGATTCTTGGAATGATTTAAAATTTTTTTGAATTTACCAAGGCTAGATTTATAGCCCAGGATGCTGTCTATCCTGGAAAACGTTCCATGTGCATTTGAGAAAAAGGTGAAATTCATTGTTTTGGGATGAAATGTCCTATAGATATCAATTAGGTCTAACTGGTCTATTGTATCATTTAAAGTTTGTGTTTCCTTGCTAATTTTCTGTTTAGTTGATCTATCCATAGGTGTGAGTGAGGTATTAAAGTCTCCCACTATGATAGTTTTATTGTTAACTTCTTCTTTCATACTTGTTAGCATTTGTCTTACATACTGCAGTGTTCCTATGTTGGGTGCATATGTATTTATACTTGTTATATCTTCTTCTTGGATTGATCCTTTGATCATTATGTAGTGTCCTTCTTTGTCTCTTTTCATGGCCTTTACTTTAAAGTCTATTTTATCTGATATGAGTATTGCTACCTCTGCTTCTTTTGGTCTCTATTTGTGTGAAATAACTTTTTCCAGCCCTTCAGTTTCAGTCTGTATGTGTCTTTTGTTTCAAGGTTGGTTTCTTGTAGACAACATATATAGGGGTCTTGTTTTTGTATCCATTCAACCAGTCTTTGTCTTTTGGTTGGGGTATTTAACCCATTTACATTTAAGGTAATTATTGACAGATATGATCCCATTGCCATTTACTTTGTTGTTTTGGGTTCGAGTTTATACACCCTTTCTGTTTTTCCTGTGTAGAGAAGATCATTTAGCATTTGTTGAAGAGCTGGTTTGGTGGTGCTGAATTCTCTCAGCTTTTGCTTGTCTATAAAGCTTTTGATTTCTTCTTCATATTTGAATGAGATCCTTGCTGGGTATAGTAATCTGGGCTGTAGTTTATTCTCTTTCATCACTTTAAGTATGTCCTGCCATTCCCTTCTGGCCTGAAGAGTTTCTATTAAAGATTAGCTGTTATCATTATGGAAATCCCCTTGCATGTTATTCGTTGTTTTTCCCTTGCTGCTTTTAATATTTGTTCTTTGTGCTTGATCTTTTTAAATTTGATTAATATGTGTCTTGGGGTGTTTCACCTTGGGTTTGTCCTGTTTGGGACTGTCTGAGTTTCTTGGACTTGGGTGACTCTTTCCTTTCCCATTTTAGGGAAGTTTTCAACTATTATCTCCTCAAGTATTTTCTCATGTTCTTTCTTTTTGTTTTCTTTTTCGGGACTCTTATGATTCCAATGTTGGGGTGTTTAATATTGTCCCAGAAGTCTCTGAGGTTGTCTTCATTTCTTTAAATTCTTTTTTTCTCTTTTCCTCTCTCCTTCATTTATTTCTACCATTCTATCTTCTACCTCATTTACCCTTTCTTCTGCCTCTGTTATTTTACTGTTGGTTCCCTCCAGAGTGTTTTTGATCTCATTTACTGCATTATTCATTGTATTTTGACTCTTTTATTTCTTCTAGATCCTTGTTAAACATTTCTTGCATCTTCTCAATCCTTGACTCCAGGCTATTTATCTGTATCTCCATTTTGTTTTCAAGATTTTGGATTATTTTTACTATCATTATTCTGAATTCTTTTTCAGGTAGACTCCTTATCTCTTCCTCTTTTGTTTGGTTTTGTGGGCATTTATCCTGTTCCTTTACCTGCAGAGTATTTCTCTGCTTTTTCACTTTGTTTATATTGCTGTGTTTGGGGTGGCCTTTCCGTATTCTGGAAATTGATGTTTCTTCTTTATTGTGGAGGTTCCTCTCTGTGGATGGGGTTGGATGGGTGTCTTGTTAAGGTTTCCTGGTTAGGGAAGCTTGCATCGGTGTTCTGATGGGTGGAACTGGATTTCTCTTCTCTGGAGTTCAATGAAGTGCCCAGTGGTGAGTTTTGAGATATCTGTTGGTTTGATGTGACTTTGGACAACCTGTATATTGAAGCTCAGGGCTATGTTCCTGAGTTGCTGGTGAATTTGCATGGTTTGCCTTGCTCTGGAACTTGTTGGCTGTTGAGTGGTGCTTGGTTTCAGTGTAGGTATGGGGGCTTTTGGATGGGCTCTTATTGATGAATGTTCCCTGGAGTCAGGAGTTCTCTGGTGTTCTCAGGTTTTGGAATTAAGCCTCCTGCCTGTGGTTTTCCATCTTATTCTTACAGTAGCCTCAAGACTTCTCCATCTATACAGCACCAGTAATAAAACATCTAGATTAATGATGAAAAGTTTTTCCACAGTGAGGGACACACAGAAAGGTTCGCAGAGTTACATGGATAGGAGAACAGGGAGAAAGAGATAGAGGTGGCTAGGAGCAGAAGAGGGGGAATCAAAAGGGGAGAGAGCAAGCTAGACAGTAGTCAATTCCCTATGTGCTCTCCTCAGTCTGGACCCCTCAGAGAGGTTCATGGAGTTACACAGAGAAGAGAAGATGGAGGAAGGAGACAGAGGTGACCAGGAGGAGCAAAGGAGGAATCAAAAGGAGAGAGACTGACCTAGCCAGTTATCAGTTCCCTAAGTATTCTCCACAGCCAAGAACACACAAAGTGATTCACAGATTTGGGTAGAGAAGAGAAGGGGGAGGGAGGAGATAGAGGCGACATGGTGGAGAAAAAAGAGATTCAAAAGGGAGAGAGAGACATCAAGCCAGTAATCACATTCCCAAGTAAAAATGGGTAGGGAAGGTTGGGTTCCTAAAGGTACAAAGTTTGATAACAAATACCAAAATACAGAGATGAAAAATCTAGAGTAGAGATTAGACTCTCAAAAAATATAATATTAAAAACAACAACAACAAAGTCACAAAAATTTTAAAATATATATATGAAGTTTTCTTTAAAAGTAGGGTCTTTTTTTTGCAAGGTAATAGTAGGTTATAAAAATGAAAATTGAAGGAGTAATAGAGGACTTAAAATTAAAAAAATATTTTTAATTTAAAAAATGATAATAGTAAAAATATATCTAGAAATTTCTCTGGAGCTGTTGCAGACAGTGTGGGGTCAGTTCAATTTCAGATAGTTCCTCGATCCGGCTTACGCTTCTCAAGATCTATAAGCCCCTTCCTATGCATCCGGTGCTAACTACAGGGTTTTAACCTGTTGCACCTGTCCCTTCCAAAGCAGTTCCCTCTGTTTATTTTAGCTTATTCTGTTTGCTGGTCTCTTCAGTGTCTAATTTCCACCCTGACACAAGGGGGCGAATGTGGTCGCTTATTTAGGCTCACTTGTTCAGTCCTGTTGTGGGGAGGGTGGAACGCTGCAAATAAATATCACTGGCGTGTGTGGGGAGTGCTCGTAGTGTCTGGGCCACACTGTGTTTGCCCCGGCTCATGGCGTGTGTGCTTTCCCCGTTTACACTGCTCAGGCTTCAGGTTGCTCGGCAGGGAGTGGGCCCTGGGTTGCATGCACTTCTGAGGTCTAAGCCGCTCAGGTTCAGGTTCTCAGGTGCTCTGCAAAAGCAGAGACTCGGTTGGGCCTGTGTTTTGTGCCCTTCCCAGGTCCAAGCAGCTCAGGAGACCAGGTGTTTGGTGAATGCAGCCTCCCCCAGATGGGGGGGGTCTTATTCCCTCCCCCTTCCCAGCTGCTAGGTTTTCTGGGTGGCTATGAGCGCGCCCCTCTCAGGTGTGCCGTGTGTCTCTTCTGGGGAGCTGATCTCTGGCTGTGACCCTCCTGGCGGATATCAACCATCCAGAATGCCAAGAACTCTTGGTTAGCAACAGAGCCTGCTTTGCAGTTTGGTAGAGGATGCCTCTCTGGGGCCAAATGTGCTCCTTTCTGTCTCTGGCTGCCTGCCTCCTGCCTGTCTCCGGTGGGGGATGGGCTGGTCCACAGCCTGCTAACTCTTCTCTGGTATTCCCTCAGTCCTTTGTTCTGTGAGTGGGTCTGGCTGTGCCTTAGGTTAGGGCTTTTCTCGGGATAGTTCTCCCTCCCTCCCTCTCTCTCTCTCTCTTTTTTTCCCTCTCTCTCTCTGGCTATCCCACAGTTTGGGTTGCTATCTTACCTCAGGTCCCTCAGATTTCCCTCAGGGCATTCGGGCCTGGACCTTACCCTAAATAATGCAGACCATGCCTCTCTGTTCAGCCCCCACTTGCTGGTGGCAGCTGAGAGCGCTGGGAGTTGCCATTAGGCATGTAATCTGTGGGTTTTATTTATTTATGTTTCCTCCCGGTTATGTTGCCCTCTGAGATTCCAAAACCCCCCACAGACCTGCCCTTGAGAGGGTTTCCTGGTGTTTGGAAACTTATCTTTTTAGACTCCCTTCCCAGGACGGATCTCCGACCCTGCCTCTTTTGTCTCTCTCTTTATCTTTTATATTTTGTCCTACCTCTTTTTGAAGACAATGCCTTTCTGGATGCCTGATGTCCTCTACCAGCATTCAGAAGTTGTTTTGAGGAATTTGCTCAGCATTCAAATGTTCTTTTGATGAATTTGTGGGCGAGAAAGTGGTCTCCCCACCCTATTCCTCTGTCATCTTAGGACCGCCCAGGAATTTGCATTTGTAACAAGCCTTCAAACTAAAGGCTTTTTTTTTTTTTTGTACTCTAAAGTTTGTATATATTTCTAAAAAAAAGTTGAGAAAAGATACTTTTTTGACATCCTTGTGAATGCACCCTTTCATGAATTCCCAAATCAATTAAACATACAGATTTTCTTAGTCTCTTCCTTCCCCCCAAACTTCCTAGGAATATCTGAAGTACAGATTTGACAGGTGAAATCATCTTGCTGGCTGCCCAGCACAAGGTTACCTAAAAGGATAAATGCAATGTAGAGAAATAATAAATACAACTTCAATTATTAAATGTGTATTCAATGTTAGTGGTTAAGTGTTTTTCAAATATAATCTTACTCTTAAAACTAGGAAGCGTAATAGACCATATTCTGATTTAGTATTTGAAGAAACTAAGATTCATAGAGGTTGCGTGCCTGTTCGGTCATGTCTGACTCTTTGCGACCCCATGGGCTGCAGCCCGCTAGGCTCTTTTGTCCATGGGATTTCTCAGACAAGAATACTGGAGTGGGTTTCAATGTCCTCCTCCAGGGGATCTTCCTGACTCAGGGATCTAACCTGTGTCTCCTGCATTGGAAGGCAAATTCTTTACCACTGAGACACTGGAAGCCCTCATGTGGGTAAGGTAACATGTTTAGAGTCACACTCAGTTATTGGTGGAGCCTGGATTAGAACACAGGCTTTTGCTCCAAGCTCTCATGCTTTTTCCACACTATCTCTGAAAAATGTCCCTATGTCACTAAATCCTCAATTTCTTTCATGATGCAGTAGCAACTGGCCATACATGTCTATTCCAATGTTATTAATTTAATACTTTAATTTAAAATTAATTAAAACTGAATACAAATCTAGTTGCCTGATCACACTAAGTAGGTTTCTGATCCACCTAGTAGGTTTTGGGAAAGCATTTTTAAAAGCAAGCTGAAGGATAGGAGTTGCAGGATGTGTGATCAGCTTGTGCACAGTTCGCTGGTTGATGGTGAGGTAAGAGGATAGTGTCACAGGGGTTATCATCAATGCTCAGGCTCCAGTAGGTCAGAGTCTACATGTTCATGGTCATCAAGTAGTTAACTTCTTCCATTTGGTGGGGTTTTTATCATCTGTGAAACTCAGATACTGTTATCTATGTATTTCAGGGAGGAGCTAAAGATTCTGTAACTGCCACATGGCTGATTTACCATTTAAATTGTTACCAGTTCTCCTGGTCTAACTGCTACTTTTGTAAGTATATGGTCAAATTCTTTCAATCATTAATTCTTGTGTCAGGCTTTTGTGACTCAGGAGAGGCCTGAGAGACTTGCTTTTCTACAAATAAGATGCAGGCAGAGGGAATGTGAGTAGGGGTCTGTCCTGGGAAGGCCTCATAGGGTCCTGCTCCATTACAAGGATATAGGCTAATATTAATCATGGTCAAAACCAAAATACCTAAAGTTTCTTCAGAATAAAATGGATACCTAACTAGCTTTGTAATCTTCACTGTTTTTCCTCAGCATTGTCAGTTCTAAAAGACTCCACATTAAAAATTATCTCAGGTTGGTGAAAACTGCCATCCTTATCCTAAAGCCACCGACTCCTTATTCTTGCTTTCCCAATGCTAAACAAAGCAAACTTTTAGATAAAACTGAATTAAACCTGTTTGTATACCCAAACCCTCAACTTTATCCCCACCCACTAATCCCTCCTCCCACCTGCCAGCATCCTCAGACTCCATTCACTCCCTCCACACTCTGATATAGAAGCTGTACCAAATGTGCCCAGAAGAATGAGGAGACCTCATTTCAAACAAAACAGACCAAAAATAACCAATTGAACTGCCAACTTTATTAGGGCAATGGAATTATCATTTATTTTTAAAGTATTTCTGAGTCTATTCCAGAGCAGTTCAATCAAACTTCCCCTTATCTTTTCTGTAGACCTAAGCTATCTCAGGCACCAAACGATCACCTGAGTTGGGATAGCACAACATGGAACAAATGGATAACAGTACTTTCGAGATGATCAGTGCTGGCGACCACTCAGATCTAAGAATGTCCAGACAGATGTTTCCGTTTCTGTTAATGTTTGGATAGTAAATTCAGGTGAAGAACGTGATTTTCGGTGGTTTGAAAGGATAGTTGGAAGGGAACTGGATCCTTAAGAAGTCTCCTCCCTGATATGGGCTGTCCTTGGGCCCCACTATCTTCGTTTGCCAGTGGAACATGTCATCGTCCACTGGCCCTGCCAAACACTGGGCGGGGAGGGGACGGGTTGTCTGCAGCACAGGTCTAGAATCTCCTTGCAGATGTGCTTTAGGGCCATCGTCTGCTACACGTGACCAGTCTTTGGCTCTAGGCCTGGCAACAGGGAGAAGGCCACCAGGATGCTCACGGGGTAGAAGGAGCGGCGACAGACCACACAGGCAGATGGGTGGGCTGAAGGCTGGCTCGTGGGAGGGTCGAGGCGGTCTTCATGGGAGGCAGACGGGTGGTGGAGAAGGTAACTGAGGAGGGAGGGAGAAGAGCCCTTGACCAGACCTGATGAGTTACTGGACGCTAGTAGTTCATGGCCACCGCCTCCTCCCGCTGTCCAGAGTTGGAGACTACCGCCTGGAGGCCGCGCAGATGGGAGGACACACCACCCCGAGACACTGCCTCCCGGTGAAACAGCCGCACTCGCCCCGAGCTGCCAGCCTCAGCTGCTCACCCCTGCCGACTACACTGGGGCCCCGGGGAAAGGCGAGCACCAGCTCCGTGAGGTCACAAGGGCCACACTGATGACGCAACTCAGTGTCTCCAAAGGCGGGTCTCACCTAGGTGGTAGGCAGCGGGGTTTACGATAGAGGGGGAGGGGCGGAGTAGGTGAAGAGAGGAGGGGATGGGGTTGGGAATGGAAGGGGGAGAAGACAGAGAGGGGAGGCTCAGGGT
This sequence comes from Muntiacus reevesi, assembly GCF_963930625.1. NCBI lineage: Eukaryota > Metazoa > Chordata > Mammalia > Artiodactyla > Cervidae > Muntiacus > Muntiacus reevesi. The sequence continues at coordinate 80,587,852 of NC_089271.1, read as the reverse complement.
CGAGGATTGGAGAGCGAGTGGGGGTTGGACGGGCTGGGATCTGCCTGGCACTCTAAGCCCTGGTGCTCTGGGCTGGCAGGCTGGGCCACACAAACTGTCCACCAATGAGAGTTACCTCGTTAGATAAGAGCAGTTCAATGTATTCCCCTCTTCCCCCTCAATAACACAGATTCGCCATTGGTTTTATACAAATTTATTCTCTCATATATATGTATATATACATATAATTGTGAGTGAACTGCATACATTCTGGCCTTTATTTCTAGATATTTCTATGTTTCCTAGGAGAAACATTGTTTTATATGATCATCAAATTTAGCATTGTTCAACACGTTTATTTATTTTTGTAATTCATTTATTTCAGTTGAGCCACCTTCCCTGGTGGCTCAGACGGTAAAGGCGTCTGCCTACAATGCAGGGGACCCAGGTTCCATCCCCGGGTTGGGAAGATCCCCTGCAGAAGGAAATGGCAACCCACTCCAGTACACTTGCCTGGAAAATCCCATGGATGGAGGAGCTTGGTAGGCTACAGTCCATGGGGTCACAAAGAGTCAGACATGACTGAGCAACTTCACTTTCACTATTTTAGTTGGAGAACAACTACTTTACAATATTGTGATGGTTTTTGCCATATATCAGTATGAATCTGCTGCAGGTATATATGTGTCCACCCCTCTTCATCCTGAAACCCCCTCCCACCTCCCTAACCACCCTATCCCTCTGGGTTATCCCTAAACACTGACTTTGGTTGCCCTCCTTCATGCATGGAAGCTTGCATTGGTCATCTATTTTACATATGGTAATGTGCATATTTCAATGATATTCTCTCAAATCATCCTCCATCGCCTTCTTCCACTGAGTCCAGAAATCGGTTCTTTACATCTGTGTCTCCTTTGCTGCCCTGCATGTAGGATTGTTGGCACTGTCTTTCTAAATTCCATATATATGTGTTAATATACAGTATTTGTGTTTCTCTTTCTGACTTACCTCACTCCATAATAGTTTTTTCCCCACTCCTGTCTACAAACCATACACTTTGGATAGAGTTTTTAGCTACTCAATATTCACTCCTCTCCCAGAATACAATATTCTTGTCTGTACATCACAGTGATTCTCAAAGCCACGTGGGCTGGGAGCTAATGAGATGAATCTTTAGGAGTGAAACTACTGTGCTTTATCCATCATTAAAATTGATATACTCCTTATCTGTGACTTTGGGAATGCTGAGTATAAAGAGCAATATCACAGATGACAGTTTATTTTACCTGTGAATGTTCTGTACATATCAGAATCATGCCCTTCTTTCAATGTCTGATGTTCTTTTGTCTTTTCCTTTTGAATGTCTGAGAATTCATTTCATGTAGCTTTCAGTTAACTATATCTTTTGGCAAGAAAATTATAAAGAAGATAACTTTCATATCCAATTTATTCTGAGCATCCATACATAAGTTATCTAAGTTTTGTGTATCTCAGTCTTTTCATCTGTGAAAAGGAATGAGAAATACTGAATATATATCATTAGCTATTTGTTACTAAAGTAATGTGTTTGCATATAGAATGCTTCTTGAAATAAATATACATGCTCCACTATTCACCAGTCTCATGCTGATTTTGTATCACTAATTAAGATCATGTATATGAAATCTCTTTTTAAAACTGTGAGGCGTTTTACATATATAAAGTACCATTATAAAAGAACAATATGATATTTTCATCTTTGCTAAGTATTCTCTGTAACATTATCTCATTTAAAATTCTTAGCAAAATTATATTCAGTGAGTGCATGGGCACTGCACTCAATGAATGCAATTATTCTAAACAATAACAATAATTTTTATATAAAATATTAATATATCATATGAAATGTACTTAGTTTCAAGCAGGCATTCTAGAAATAATATAATTTTTCAGGTGGTTAGGGAAACCTAAATTACAGGTAGAACATATTTTGAACTATCTTGCCCTAAGTATAAATGGCTATATAGTTTAATATGTTGACATATAAACACTAAGATAGTATCATCCTTAGAAATTTAGTGACCAAAATAATAAAACCACTTCCGTAGCTTAAGTGGTTAAATGGCTTGTCTCTATGTTTAAAAGTAGACAAAAAGATAACTACAGGTTCTTGTTTCAGTAAGTTAAGAGTAAGTGCAACCCAAAGTGGACAACATCTTGACTTGAAAACCAATGAGTACCATAATCTGCATACATGGATTTGTTTGTTTATGTTTTAAAGAGTATAGCCTTTTCAGATATGAATAGTGTCTCACTGGAAGATATTCTGTATCAATGAAAGCTACTTTATTGAGAAAATTAACACAAAGTTTATTTGGATATTATTTTACATAAGTATATTAGTATATGGATGTCTGTAATGTATGTGTGTATACATATACCTGTGTTTTGTATTGATTTGCAGTAACTTTGGCATATTTAGCATAAGAAGAAAGAACACAGGGCAGAAAGATAACACATTGCATTAGTTAATTGAAGGAGTTGGAGATTTATGAGCCATTTTCTAGTCCTTGGTTTGAAAATAATAGTAATAATGACAATGACAATAATAATAGCTCCACTTATAAGTATTTACTACATCTCAAGATTTTCTCATTTTATCACTTAACTATGTTGTTGTTCAGTTGCTCAATCATGTCTGACTCTTTGTGACCCCATGGACTGCAGCACTCCAGGCTTCCTTGTCCTTCATTATCTCCTGGAGTTTGCTCAGACTCTTCTCCATTGAATTTGTGATGCCATCCAACCATCTCATCCTCTATTGTCCCCTTCATATTTGATATTACTTGTGGTAGCTTAATGGTAAAGAATCTGCCCGCCAATGCAGGAGATGCAAATTCAATCCCTGGGTCAGAAAGATCCCTTTGAGAAGGAAATGGCAACCTACTCCAGTATTATTGTCTGGAGAATTCCATGGGCAGAGGAGCCTGGCGGACTACAGTCCATGGGGTCACAAAAGAGTTGGACAGGGCTTAGCAATTAACAACAACAGCATGTCTCTTAAGTAGATACCAAAAATCAAACTCAGAGAGGCTCAATAATTTGCCTAAATCCACACAGCCAATAAATAGGGGAACTGAATGAGGTTTTATTTTTTTTTTTATGTTGTCCTTTTTAATGACAGTATTTTTATATTTAGGTATCATTTACATGTCACAAAATTCACCCTTTTAAGTGTACAGTTTTAAGTAGTTTTTCAGTATATTCACAAAGGTGTGCATCCATCACCACTATCAAATTATAGAACATTTTCATGGCAATCACTTTCCATTCCCTCCTCGTCTCAATCCCTGGCAACCATGAACCTACTTTCTTTCTCTGTAGCTTTGCCTATCCTGGGCATTTCACATAAATGACAGCAAACAATATGAGACATTTTTCTGCTTGGATTCTCTCACTTAGCATAATGTTTTCAAGTTTCATTCGTGTTATAGAATGTATCAATAGTTCATTACATTTTTATCATCAAATGGTATTCCATCGCATGGATATTCCATATTTATTTCTTCATTCATCAGTTGGACATTATTTTATCCAATTTTTAATAATATTATGAATAATGCTGCTGTGAATATCCATGTACAAGTTTTTATGTAAACTTATTCCTTTAGTTCTTTTGGATATATACTTAGGAGTCAAATTGTTTGGTCATGTTGTAATTCTATCCTTAACTTTTTGAATAACTGACAAATTGTTTATGAAAGCCCAGTAGAGTTTTTAAACAATTCGTTAGTTAAGAAGTATCACTATCAAATAGCTTCCAAAATTCAAAGTAACAAGATGAAAAAAAAAAAATCTACAGTTCTCCCTTTTCATAAGTGAAAATGCCCAAGGGTAGCTCAATGAACTAAATAAAAAATGATTATTCTACTCACTCGTATAAATATTGGCCAAACAGCCCTGAAGTTTTGAAGATTCAAAGTGGTGCAAGAAAGGAGAACCCTCTCTAGTGAAGATATGCTTATTTTCCTAATTACACTATCTCTTTTTTTGGTTTTGTTTTGCACTTTTAATGTAAATGTGCATGCTATTTTAAATGATTATATGTGCAGCATTAAAAAGCTACATTAATTCAGTTACTGATTACTCTCTATATTTAAAGCTGTGTGTTTGAAAAGCCTGCATTACTTTGCACCATTCAGGAATGGAAAATCTATATTCTGTTATTTACTTGTACAAAATCAAAGAAAGTAATTATAAAAGGAAATTATAACTGAGTGATCTGTGAACATTAGTAATACTCTTCTATAGTTTTGTGAGGGTGCAGTTTATTGTTTCTGAATGACAATAGAATACATATTTTCTCTATAAGTCACTTTGTTTAATGTTATTTCTCTTAAAACTTGCCAGTTGAAAGCATTAATCTCCACTATAACCTGTATTTTTCCTTCTGTGCTTTCACTAATTGGATTCACCATGATGTTAGAGAATTGGTAGTTAACTAAACCCAAGATCCCAAACTAATAAGCTGGATGAAGGACTTAAACTTATTCCTCTATATCGAGATGTGGACATGTACACTTTTGAAAAATTTCTTATTTTATCACTTTTTTTTTAGGAGGGTAGTTTAGAGTGGTGATTGGGAGCAATAACCAGAAGAAAAGCAAAATCTTTCATGCTTTTAATACTGGAATGTCACAGACAGAAAGGATAGGTCTTATAGTATCTAAAATAACTCTCTGGGAGATGAAAGGAAGCTTATGGTTGAAGTCTCCTTATTTGGAGGATGTAGAGAATGTGAACTTTGAATGGATTTGGGAACTTTTTTCTCTTTCCTATTTGTTTTAAACTGAATTGAAAGTATTAATATGCTATCCACTGTGATCAGTATGGTTTACAACACACATTTACATACAATTTAACTGAAAATACATGTGCAGGAAAGAAAAAGTAGATGAATTAATATTAAGGATAATATTAAAGAGAAGGATGTCAAAATACACAGTTGGATGAGATACTGAAGAAAGGGAAGCTAATTTATCCCAATATTCAAAACACTCCTGGATTTAATAATCTACTCTCAAGGATTAAAGAGGACAATTTCAAGTTAAGCATGAATAACAAATAAAACTATGTGCATTATTGATAAGTACATAGGATGATCTTAAAGACTAACCTTTTTAGAACCTTCCTTTATCAGAGTTTGGTCGATGGAAGAGGGAGTTTTATGGTGATACTCTCTTGTCAGATAGTGTCATTGTGTGGCATAGGCAAGCTACTCCCAAGTGTCTTTTACAGCAGAGCTAAAATTAGGTGTTCCTTAACATCAAAAAATAACATACTGTTTCTTATTAGGTTTCCCTGTAAAAGAGCCTGAAGGTATGAACTTGATTCAGTTTTAGTGAAACCATTTCCTTGTTATATTTTCTCATTACATTTTAAGAACAGTGTAAATAGATTGTAAACTCCACTGAGGGCAGTGTTATTTCATCCTCTTTTGCTGACTGCTAGGTCTCCAGCACTTATAACAGTGTCTGACACATAGTAGGTACTCAATAAGTATCTTTTGAATAAATAATTTTATGGCTAATTAACCAAAAATTATTGGAAGGAGGGGAGAGAGGCTCAAGAGGGAGCTGAAATATGTACAGTTAGGGCTGATTTGCATTGTATGGAAGAAAGGAATGCAACACTGTAAAGTAGTTTCCCCCCAAACAAATTTTAAACAGAATGATTTTTATTCTGAAATATTTATAGAAACACTAATTGAAAGTTGGGATTCCTGGCATGATAAAAATGCTGTACAAATTGTGTGAATAAAGTAAAATTACTTAGATTATGTCAAAGATATCTACTTTTATAAAAGAATTTGGTAATGATAGAGGCAACATCTAAACATGAAAATACATTCTTATTCCAGAATGTAGAAATCCTCTTAAGTTCTCAAGATGGATTCATGAGAGTAAGAAGAATAGTTTTTAATTAAGGCCAATACTATTTGCAGGATTTTACTTTTTGTATTCATGTTAAGTATTTTGGTCTTTAGATGCAAATAGCTGACTCATTGGAAAAGTCCCTGATGCTGGCAAAGATTGCGGGTAGAAGGAGAAGGGGATGACAGAGGATAAGATGTCTGGGTGGCATCACTGACTCAATGGACATGAGTGAGCAAGCTCCAGGAGTTGGTGATGGACAGGGAAGTCTGGAGTGCTGCAGTCCATGGGGTTGCAAAGAGTTGAATAAGACTGGGCAACTGAACAACAACATTCATGCTAACCACTCTAATTTGTTTACTTGTTTTTGAACTGTATCTCTGAGGACAAACATCTATGATTTGTGATAGACTTCTTGTATTTTGAGTTTCCTTTGTACGTTTGGCGGTTCCTCCCTATTTTGCCTCTCTTTTCAGAACACGGACAGCTTAGATGATTTTCAAATAATGCTAATTTTCCATAAAATGTCAAACTACTATGTTATTATTTTCATAGAGGGGTTCTCATTGTTTGGGGAAAGGAGTTTTTCATTTATAGGAAATGCTACTTTTTTTTTTTTTTTTTACTTTTCTATGAATCTAAAGTTATTCCAAAATAAACTGGTTTTTATAAGACTTATATACCTACATATAAAATGCAAAACTACAAAACTACTGAAGGATTTTTTTTAATAAGGCTGTTTTAGGCTGTTTTAACTGCTATAACAAAATATCACAAATTTGGCAGTTTATAAACAACAGAAATCTATTTCTCACAGCTCTGGAGGCTGGTAAGTCCAGGATCAAGATGCCAGCATGGTTTCCTGTATCTCCCTTAATTGGTTTCCTGATTGTGAACTTTTTGCATCACTGTGGTACATTTGTCAAAACCAGGAAATTAACATTAGCCTGTTACTATTAACTAAGACCTGTGTTTTAATAACTCTGTACAACTTATTTGATAAATAGAAAATTATTTTGGAGATAGGCCCTTCCAAACCAAATAATAAAAACTCAGTTGATAAGACATTTTTGCATATACTTTCAATGGGCACGAATCCTTTAAAACAAATTCAATGGAACTGTCCAGCTTTGTACAGCAAAGATTACTATAAGAAACATAAGCAGACTTATTAATATTAAAAATATGTGAATTCTGTGGGATACTCATTTTGTGTTCCTTTGAATTGACTTATATTTGGCAGCATTTGTAGACTTGAATTTAATTGCAACATTCTGATTTTTCCTTATAATTTTTGAAGTTCAAGGATGAGCCTACTGATTTTGTTCCTATTGATGTTTAAGAACTATGCTAGGAATCACATCTCTGCTTAGTAGCCATTGAACTTGTCCTTAGAACTATGGCTGGACTATGATGATATAATTAAAACCCAAAGTTTGCAAACTATTTAGGAAGGATTTTAATATTCTTTACTTTTTCCACCAACTGAAGATATTTATTTTTGTATAGTGAAAAAACTGGTTTCCAGGATAAGCACTGAAATTTTACTAGAGAAGAAAACTGTTTCATTGCAACCTGACCCAAAACATACTTACAGTTTTAAAAATAAAATTTTCCACTTGAATACACTCATGGAAAAATAGCTTAAGGGAATGGACTTTCTTAACCTCTAAATACAGTTTGACTATTCTTTAAATATTTTAGAATAGAAAGCAAATTATTGAGTATTTCAATTGGTAGTCACTTTCTATAGTAAAGAATAAAAGACACCATCCTTGTGAAACAGGACACTGACTTTCTCACTGATGTCACTAAAAGCCATGCTATATATAACATGAAAGAACTGACCATTAGTCTACCTGCCAGAATGTTCATTTCAAGAAGTTCACATATATTCCTTCCAACAACCTCCCAGCTGCCTCTGACTCTTCCTAGCCAAAATAGTTACACAAAGTATGAGCTTAATCTTTTTTTTCCAAACACTTAAAATTTCCAGATTTGATTTTCATTCTCCTCTTTTTAAATTGTTTTTTTTTTATTGTTGTAAAAGTCACATAATAGAAAATATACAATTTAAGCGACATTTAACTGTACATTTCAGTGGTACTAAGTACATTCACATTGCTGTGAAATTCTCACCATCATCCATCTCTTAAATTTTTTACTTTCTTAAACTGAAATTCTGTCCCCATTTAAACACAATGTCTACATTTCCCCTTTCCCACTTGCTTCCAACCCCTGGCATCTACCAATGTACTTTGTGACTCTATGAATTTGACTATTCTAAGTACCTCATGTAAGTGGAATCAGACAGTATTTGTCTGCACCTTCTTTATATTGGAATGCATTTTTAAGGTTAACTTACTCTATTTCCTACAGACAGATTGTAACTTCTTTTCTTTCCCCCTGTGCTATACAGTAGGTCTCATCAGTTATCATTATACACATAGTAGTGTATATATGGGCTTCCCAGGTGACGATAGTGGTAAAGAACCCACCTGCCAATGCAGAGTTGGGAAGATCCCCTGGAGTAGGGCATAGCAAGCCACTCCAGTATTCTTACCAGGAGAATTCCATGAACAGAGGAGCCTGTTGGGTTACAGTCAATAGGGTCACAAAGAGTCGGACACAACTGAAGAGACTCAGCATGCATAGCATGCAGTGCATATATGTCAATAATGTCACTCAATTTATCTTCTGTCTCTCCCTCTTCGTACCCTTAAGTTTATTTTCTACTTCTATGCCTCTATTTCTGCTTTGCAAATAGCTTCATCTGTATTTTTCCCCTAGATCCCACATATACATGTTAATATATGATATTTTCCTCTTTCTGACTTACTTCACTCTGTATGACAATTTCTAGGTCCATCCACGTCTCTTCAAATGACATAGTTTTCTTCCTTTTAATGGTTGAGTAATGTTGTGGTTCCGGAGAAGGCAATGGCAACCCACTCCAGTACCCTTGCCTGGAAAATCCCATGGACGGAGGAGCCTGGTAGGCTGTAGTCCATAGGGTCAGTAAGAGTCAGACACGACTGAGCAACTTCACTTTCACTTTTCACTTTCATGCATTGGAGAAGGAAATGGCAACCCACCCCAGTGTTCTTGCCTGGAGAATCCCAGAGACGGGGGAGCCTGGTGGGCTGCTGTCTATGGGGTCGCACAGAGTTGGACACGACTGAAGCGACTTAGCAGCAGCAGCAGCAATGTTGTTCAGTTGCTCAGTTCTGTTTTTGCAACACCATGGACTGCAGCAAACCAGGCTTCCCTGTCCTTCACTATCTCCTGGAGTTGCTCAAAATCATGTCCATTGAGGCAGTGATGCGATCCAAACATCCCATGCTTATCTCCACCTTCTCCTCCTGCCCTCAATCTTTCCCAGTGTCAGGGACTTTCCAATGACTCAACACTTCAGATCAGGTGGCCAAAGTATTGCAGCTTCAGCTTTAGCATCAGTTCTTCCAAAGAATATTTAGGGTTGATTGCCTTTGGAATTGACTGGTTTGATCTTGCTGCCCAAGTGGCTCTCAAGAGTCTGCTCCAGCACCACAGTTTGAAAGCATCAATTCTTCAGCATTCAGCCTTCTTTATGGTCCAACTCTCACACCCATGGATGACTACTGGAAAAAACAGAGCTTTGACAATGTGGACCTTTGTTGGCAAAATAATGTCTCTGATTTTTAATGTGCTGACTAGGTTGGTCATAGCTTTTCTTCCAAGGAGCAAGGGTCTTTGGATTTCTTGGCTGCAGTCACTGTCCGTAGTGATTTTGGAGGTCAAGAAAACACAATTTCCCACAGTGTCCAACTTTTCCCCATTTATTTGCTTTGAAGTGATGTGACCACAATCACAGAAAACTAATCAAACTGATCACATGGACCACAGCCTTGTCTAACTCAATGAAACTATAAGCCATGCAGTGTAGGTCCACCCAAGATGGATGGGTCATGGTGGAGAATTCTGACAAAATGTGGCCCACTGGAGAAGGGAATGGCAAACCACTTCAGTATTCTTGCCTTAAGAACCCCATGAACAGTAGGAAAAGGTAAAAAAAATATGGCACTGAAAGATGAACACCTCCCTATATTGGTAGGTGCCCAATATACTACTGGAGAAAAGTGGAGAAATAATTTCAGAAAGAATGAAGAGACAGAGCCAAAGCAAAAACAATGCCCAGTTGTTGATGTGACTGGTGATGGAAGTAAGTCCAATACTCTAAAGAACAATATTCCATAGGAACCTGGAATGTTAGGTCCACCAATCAAGGCAAGTTAGAAGTTGTCAAAAAGGAGATGGCAAGAGTCAGCAACAACAATGTAGGAATCAGTGAACTAAAATGGACAGGAATGGGATAATTTAACTCAAAGGACCATTATATATACTACTCTGGGAATAATCCATTAGAAGAAATGACATAACCCTTATAGTCAACAAAAGAGTCCAAAATGCAGCACTTGGGTGCAATTTAAAAAATGACAGAATGATCTCTATTAATTTCTAAGGCAAACCATTCAATATCACAGTAATACAAGTCTTCCCTGACCAGTAATGCTGAAGAAGCTGAAGTTGAAAGGTTCTATGAAGACCCATAAGACCGTTTAGAACTAAAACCAGAAAAAGATGTCCTTTTCATCATAGGGGACTGGAATGCAAAAGTAGGAAGTCAAGAGATACATGGAGAAGCAGGCAACCTTGGCCATGGAGTACAAAATGAAGCAGGGAAAAAGCTAACAGAGTTTTTCCACGAGAGTTTTACCCAGAGAATGCATTGGTCATAGTGAAGACCCACTTCCAAAAACACAGGTAATACTTCTATGCATGGACATTAAAAGATGGTCAATACCAAAATCAGATTGATTATATTCTTTGCAGCCAAAGATGGAGAAGCTCTATATAGTCAGGAAAAACAAGACTGGGAGCTGACTGTGGCTCAGATCATGAACACCTTACTGCAAAATTCATACTTAAATTGAAGAAAGTAGAGAAAACCACTATACCATCCAAGTATGACATAAATCAAATCCCTTACGATTATATACTGAAAGTGATTAATAGATTCAAGGGATTATATCTGATGGACAGAGTGCCTGAATAACTATGGATGGAGGTTTGTGACATTGTACAGTAGTCAGTGATCAAGACCACTCTCAAGAAAAGGAAATGCAAAAGACAAAATGGTTTTCTGAAGAGGCCTTACAAATAACTGTGTAAAGAAGAGAAGCAAAAGACAAAGGAGAAAAAGAAAGATAAGCCCATTTGAATGAAGAGTTCCAACGAATACCAAGGGGACATAAAAAAGTCTTCCTCAGTGATCAATGCAAAGAAATAGATGAAAACAAAATAATGGGAAAGACTAGATATCTCTTCAAGTAAATTAGATACCAAGGGAATATTTCATGCAAAAATGGGCACAATAAACAACAGAAATGGAATGGGCCTAGCAAAAGCAGAAGATACTAAGAAGATGTGGCAAAAATACACAGAAGAGCTATACAAAAATGATCTTCATGACCCAGGTAATCAGGATGGTGTGATCATTCACCTAGAGTCAGCCATCATGGAGTGTGAAGTCAAGTAGGCCTTAGGAAGCATCACTATGAAAAAAGCTAGTCAAGGTGATGGAATTCCAGTTGACCTATTTCAAGTCCTAAAAGATAATGCTGCAAAAGTGCTGCCTTCAATATGCCAGCAATTATGGAAAACTCATCAGTGGCCACAGGACTGGAAAAGGTCAGTTTTCATTCCAATCCCAAAGAAAGGCAATGCCAAAGATTGCTCAAACTACCACACAATTGAACTTATCTCACATGTTAGTAAAGTAATGCTTAATATTCTCCAAGTCAGGCTTCAGCACTACATGAGCCATGAACTTCCAGATGTTCAAGCTGGATTTAGAAAATGGAGAAGAACCAGAGATCAAATTGCCAACATCTGTTGACTCTTACAAAAAGCAAGACAGTTACATCTACTTCTGCTTTATTGACTAGGCCAAAGCCTTTGACTGTGTGAATCACAACAAACTGTGGAAAATTCTCAAAGAGATGGGAATATCAGACCACCTGACTTGCTTCCTGAGAAATCAGAGTACAGATCAAGAAGCAACCGTTAGAACTTGACATGGAACAACAGACTGGTTCCCAATCCAGAAAGGAGTACATCAAGGCTGTATATTGCCATCCTGCTTCTTTAAATTATATGCAGAGTGTATCATGAGAAATGCTGGACTGGATGAAGCACAAACTGGAATCAAGATTGCCAGGAGAAATATCAATAACCTCAGATATGCATATGACACCAAATTTATTGCAGAAAGCAAAGAAGAACTAATGAGCCCCTTGATGAAAGTGAAAGAGGAGAGTGAAAAAGCTGGCTTAAAATTCAGCATTCAGAAAACTAAGATCATGCCATCTGGTCCCATCACTTCATGGCAAATAGATGGGAAATCAATGGAAAGAGTGACATATTTTATTTTCTTGGGCTCCAGAATCACTGCAGATGGTGACTTCAGCCATGAAATTAAAAGACACTTGCTCCTTGGGAAAAAAGCTATGACCAACTTAGACAGCATATTAAAAACCAGAGACATTACTTTGCAGTAAATGTTCGTCTTGTCAAAGCTATGGTTTTTCCAGTAGTCATGTATGATTGTATGTGTTGGACCATAAAGATAGCCAAAAACTGGTGCTTTTGAACTGTAATGTTGGAGAAGACTCTTGAGAGTCCCTTGGACTGCAAGGAGATCCAACAAGTTCATACTAGAGGAGATCAGTCCTGAATATTCATTGGAAGGATTGATGTTGGGGCTGAAGCTCCAATACTTTGGCCACCTGATACAAAGAACTGACTCATTGGAAAAGACCCTGATGCTGGGAAAGATTGAAGGCAGGAGAAGAAAGGAAGGACAGAGGATGAGATGGTTGGATGACATCACCGACTGGATGGACAAAAGTTTGAGCAAGCTCCGGGAATTGGTGATGGACAGGGAAACCTTGGTGTGCTGCAGTCCGTGGAGTCGCAAAGAGTAGGATACGACTGATTGACTGAACTGACTGACTGATGGAACCAGAAGCCATGATCTTAGTTTTTTGAATTCTGTGTTTTAAACTAGCTTTCTGACTCTCCTCTTTCACTTTCCTTAAAAGCCTATTCCTTTCTGCTTTCTGCCATGGGTGGTATTATCTGTATCTCTGAGGTCGCTGATACTTCTCCCAGCAATCTTGATTCCAGCTTGTATGCCACCCAGCCTGGCATTTCCCATGATGTACTTTGCCTATAAGTTAAATAAGCAGGTTGACAATATACAGTCTTGATGCACTCCTTTCCCAATTTTGAACCAGTCCATTGTTCCATGTCCATTTCTAACTGTTGCTTCTTGACCTGCATACAAGTTTTTCAAGAAGTAGAAAAAAAGAGTCTATTATTCCCAACTCTTTAAAAAATTTCCACCTTCTCATGATCCACACAATCAAAGGTAGTAGTAGATTTTTTCTAGATCATAGACAAGAGTGAGAATTCCAGAAAATTTTAATAGTAATAATCCCTTTTATATATGAACCACATCTTCTTTATCCATTTCTCTGTTGATGGACAAATAAGTTACTTCTGTGCCCTGCCTATTGTAAGTAATACCATTCTCCTCTTGCAGTACATCTGAGAACTATTTATCAAGAGTGAACAGAAATGGGAATATACATGAGAAATGTGAAATGATTCATGCCTTAAAATTAATCTAGTCATAATTTAGTCTAGAGTTCAATTCAGTTAAGTCACTCAGTCCTGTCCTATTCTTTGCGATTCCCTGGAATGCAGACAGCCAGGCTTCCCAGTCCATTACAAAGCCCTGAGTTTACATGAACTCATGTCCATCGAGTCAGTGATTCCATCCAACCATCTCATCCTCTGTTGTCCCCTTCTCCTCCTGCCTTCAATCTTTCCAAGCATCAGGGTCTTTTCCAAAGAGTAGGTTCTTCGTATCAGGTAGCCAAATTATTGGAGCTTCAACTTCAGCATCAGTCCTTCTAATGGATATCCAGAACTGATTTCCTTTGGGATGGACTGGCTTGATCTCCTTGCAGTCCAAGGGACTCTCAAGAGTTTTCTCCAACACCGCAAAAGCATCAGTTCTTCGGCACTCAGCTATCTTTATGGTCCAACTCTCACAATCATACATGACTGCTGGAAAATCAGAGTTTTGACTAGATGGACCTTTGCTGGCAAAGTAATGTCTCTGGTTTTTAATATGCTGTCTAGGTTGGTCATCTCTTTTCTTCCAAGGGGCAAGTGTCTTTTAATTTTATGGCTACAGTCACCATTTGCAGTGATTTTGGAGCCCAGGAAAATAAAGTCTGTCAGTGTTTCCATTGTTTCTCCACCTATATGCCATGAAGTGAGGGACCAGATGCCAAGAAATTAGTTTTCTGAATGTTGAGTTTTAAGCCAACATTTTGACTCTTCTCTTTCACTAAGAAGCTCTTTAGTTCCTTTACACTTTCTGTCATAAGGTTGGTGTCATCTGCATATCTGAGATTATTGATATTTCTCCTGGCAATCTTGATTCCAGTTTGTGCTTCAGCCAGTCCAACATTTCACAAGATGTATCTATGGATATAAATTAAATAAGTGAGATGACAACATACAGCCTTGACGTATCCTTTCCCAATTTGTAACCAATCCATTTCTACATGTCTGGTCTTAACTGTTGCTTCTTAACCTGCATACAGATTTCTCAGGAGGCAGGTAAGGAGGTCTGGTATTCCCATCTCTTGAAGAATTTTTCACAGTTTTTTATGACCCACACAGTCAAAGGCTTTGATGTAGTCAATAAAACAGACATAGATGTTTTTGTGGAACTCTCTTCTTTTTCTATGATCCAACGGATGTTGGCAATTTTATCTCTGGTTCTTCTGCCTTTTGTAAATCCAGCTTGAACATCTGAGAGTTCTTGGTTCACATTCTGTTGAAGAATCGCTTGGAGAATTTTGAGCATTACTTTGCTGATGTGTAAAATGAGTGCAAATCTGTGGTAGTTTGAATGTTCTTTGGCATTGCCTTTCTTTAGGATTGGAATGAAAATTGACCTTTTCCAGTCCTGTGGCCACTGCTGAATTTTCCAAATTTGCTGGCATACTGAGTGCAGCACTTTCACAGCATGATCTTTTAGGACTTGAAATAGCTCAGCTGGAATTTCATCACCTCCACTAGCTTTGTTTGTAGTGATGCTTCCTAAGGCCCACTTGACTTCAGACTCCAGAATGTCTGGCTCTAGGTGAGTGATCACACCATCATGGTTATCTGGGTCATGAAGATCTTTTTTGTATAGTTCTTCTGTGTGTTCTTGCCACCTCTTCTTAATATCTTCTGCTTCTGCTAGGTACATCCCATTTCTCTCTTTTATTGTGCCCATCTTTGCATGAAATATTTCTTTGGTATGTTAATTTTCTTGAATAGATCGCTAGTCCTTCCCATTCTGTTGTTTTCCTCTATTTCTTTGCATTGGTTACTGAGGAAGGCTTTCTTATATCTCATTGGTATTCTTTGGAACTCTGCATTCAGATGGGTATCTCTTTCCTTTTCTCCTTTGCCTTTCACTTATCTTTTTTCAACTGTTGTAAGGCCTTCTCAGACAACCATTTTGCCTTTTTGCATTTCTTTTTCTTGGGGATGGTCTTGATCCCTGCTTTCTGTACAATGTCACAAAATCTGTCCATAATTTTTCAGGCACTCTATCAGATATAGTCCTTTGAATCTATTTGTCAGTTTCACTGCATAAACATAAGGGATTTTATTTAGGTCATACCTGAATGTTTTAGTGATTTTTCCCTACTTTCTTCCATTTAAGTCTGAATTTGACAATAATAGTTCATGATCTGAGCCACAGTCATCTCCTGGTCTTGTTTTTGCTGACTGTATACAGCTTTTCCATCTTTGTCTGCAAATATAATCAATCTGATTTCAGTATTGATCATCTGGTGATATCCATGTCTAGAGTTATTGCTTGTGTTGTGGAAGAGGATGTTCGTTATGACCAGTGTATTCTCTTGTCAAAATTCTATTAGCCTTTACCCTCCTTCATTTTGTACTCCAAGGCCAAACTTACCTGTTACTCCAAGTATCTCTTGACTTCCTACTTTTGCATTCTACTCCCTTATGATGTTAAAGACATCTTTTTTTGGTGTTAGTTCTAGAAGGTCTTGTTAGTCATCACAGATGGATATATCTTCAACTTCTTTGAAATTAATGGTTGGGACACAGGTCTAGATTACTGTGATATTGAATGGTTTGCCATGGAAATGGACAGAGACCATGCTGTCATTTTTGAGGTGGCACCCAAGTACTGCATTTCAAACACTTTTGTTGGCTATAGGACTACACCATTTTTTTCCTTAAAAAAAAAAAAAAAATTTATTTATTTATTTATTTTACTTTACAATATTGTATTGGTTTTGCCATATATTTCTTCTATGGGATTCTTACCCACAGTAGTAGATATAATGGTCATCTGGATTAAATTCGCCCATTCCAGTCCATTTTAGTTCAGTGATTTCTAAAATGCTGATAATATAATCAAGTATGTTAATTTTAATTTATTCCACTTCTTGTCATTTTATTAGTACTTCTGTGAGATAGGAGATAAGATTTATTGCTATCAAATATATTTCAACTTCATTTTTTTTTCCCTATGAATGCAATATAGGAGCCTGTATATTGGATTGGCCAGAGGCTTCAAATCACGTCTAACTTCACCTGCCTCCCTTGGGTTAGCAGAGGCAGTTAAAATTAAGGTATACATGAAAATATATCACAGTATTTACTCAATAGCACCTTATTTGGCTTCCCTGGTGACTCAGCTGGTAAATAATCTGCCTGGACTGTATGAGACCTGGATTTGATCCCTGGTTTCAGAGGATCACCTGGGGAAGGGAATGACTACCCACTCCAGTATTCTGGTCTGGAGAATTACATGGAATATATAGTCCATGAGGTCACAAAGAGTCGAACATGACTGAGTGACTTTCACTTTCAGCTTATTTGGTCGAGTCATGATAATGGGTTAGAGCAATACTGGACCACTGAATTGTGGATTTTTTTTCCTTCTTCTGAATCATAAAGATAATATGGAGATACAAATATGAGGCATTTCTAAATCATATATATATATATATATATTCTTTAGAACAATACTTTACATCCTTTGTGAAGTATGACTCGATAGCTGAAATTTTTGTTTTCAATAAGTTGTTTGCTTCAAAGGATTCAATGAAATGTGTTATATTGCAATTTTGTTTTTCTAAAATAATAATCTTGCTTGGCTTCAAATTTTGAGTTACAAACGTTATGTTTTTCTTCTTTCCTTCCAATATTATAGCATTTTGGGGGGGGGGAGTCCTAAGATGATAAAGCAATAGGGTGGGGAGACCACTTTCTCCCCCACAAATTCATCAAAAAATCATTTGAACCCTGAGTAAATACCACAAAACAACTACTGAATGCTGGCAGAGGATACCAGACACCCAAAAAGGCAGCTCATTGTCTTCAGAAGGAGGTAGGACAAAATACAAAAGATAAAAAAGAGACAAAAGAGTTAGGGACAGAGACCTGTCCCAGGGAGAGAGTCTTAAAAGAGGAGAAGTTTCCAAACACTGGGAAACCCGCTCACCGGCAGGTCTCTGGGGAGTTTTGGAATCTCAGAGGGCATAACATAACTGAGAGGGAAAAATAAATAAATAAAACCCACAGATTACAAGCCTAACTGCAACTCCCATTGATAAGCAGCCCAGACACTCATGTCCGCCACCAGCAAGCGGGGGCTGAACAGGGAGGCACGGGCTGCACTGCATAGGATAAGGACTGGGCCTGGATGCCCTGTGGGCAATCTGAGGGAGCTAACTTGAGATAGCAACCCAAGTCATAGGATAGCCAGGGAGGGGAAAAAAAAAAAGAGAGAGAGAGAGAGAGAGAGAGAGAGAGAGAACTTCGCCTTGAAAAGCTCTAACCTAAGTTCCAAATAGGAAAAGGAGTACGTCAAGGCTGTATATTGTCACCCTGCTTATTTAACTTCTATGCAGAGTACATCATGAGAAATGCTGGGCTGGAAGAAGCACAAGTTGGAATCAAGATGGCCGGGAGAAATATCAATAACCTCAGATATGCAGATGACACCACCCTTATGTCAGAAAGTGAAGAGGAACTAAAAAACCTCTTGATGAAACTGAAAGAGGAGAGTGAAAAAGTTGGCTTAAAGCTTAACATTCAGAAAACTAAGATCATGGCATCTGGTCCCATCACCTCATGGGAAATAGATGGGGAGACAGTGGAAACAGTGTCAGACTTTATTTTTTTCGGTTCCAAAATCACAGCAGATGGTGAATGCACCCATGAAATTAAAAGACGCTTACTCCTCGTAAGGAAAATTATGACCAACCTAGATAGCATATTAAAAAGCAGAGACATTACTTTGCCAACAAATGTCCATCTGGTCAAGGCTATGGTTTTTCCAGTGGTCATGTATGGATGTGAGAGTTGGACTGTGAAGAAAGCTGAACACCGAAGAATTGATGCTTTTGGACTGTGGTGTTGGAGAAGACTCTTGAGAGTCCCTTGGGCTGCAAGGAGATCCAACTCGTCCATCCTGAAGAAGATAAGTCCTGGGTGTTCATTGGAAGGACTGATGCTGAAGCTGAAACTCCAATACTTTGACCACCTCATGGGAAGAGTCGACTCATTAGAAAAGACCCTGATGCTGGGAGGGATTGGGGGCAGGAGGAGAAGGGGACAACAGAGGATGAGATGGCTGGATGGCATCACCGACTCTATGGGCATGAGTTTGAGTAAAATCCGGGAGTTTGTAATGGACAGGGAGGCCTGGTGTGCTGCGATTCATGGGGTCACAAAGAGTCGGAAATGACTGAGTGACTGAACTGAACTGAAGGCACTTCTGGACCACTTAAAGAACAAAGGACTGAGCGAATACCAGAGGGGATTTAGCAGGCTGCGGAGAGGTCCATCCCCCACCGGAGGGAGGGAGGCAAGTGGGTGACAGCCAGAGTTAGAAGGGAAAGGGCAAACTCGTCCCCAGAGACTGCATCCCCTACCAAATTGCAGGCAGGCTCCCAGTTGCTAACGAAGTCTTCCTGGGATCCTGAACAGTTGACATCTGTCAGGAGGCTGGCCAGAGATCAGCACTCCAGAAGAGACATATGGCACATCTGAGAACGCACTCCCACTGCGCACAGAGGAAACCTAGCTGCTGGGACAGGGGAAGTGATAAGATGCACCGCTCAGCTGGGAAAGGTGTGCTCACCAAGCACCTGGTCACCTGAGCTGCTCCGACCTAAGAAGGGCAAAAAAGGCAGGTCCAACTGAGTCTGTGCCTTTGTGGAGTACCCAAGCAGTACTCCTGGACCTGAGCAGCGTCGATCTGGGAAGCACACGCAACCCAGGGTCCGCCTTAGACACTTCCCCAGAAGAGCAACCTGGAGCCATAGCAGTGCAGACTGGGAAACCATACACGCCATGAGCGAGGGCAAACCCAGTGTGTCCCAGACACTGCCAGCACTCCCCAAACATGCCAGTGATATTTGTTTGCAGTGTTCCTCTCTCCGTACAGCACAATTGAACGAGGGGGTCTAAATAAATGACCACCTTTGCCCCCTTGTGTCAGGGCAGAAGTTACATACAAAAGAGACTTGCACAGAGGAAGCCAAAATAAACCAGAGAACACGGAACGACTTTGGAAGTGACAGGGGCAACAGATTAAAACTCTGCACTTAGCACTGGCTATGTTGGAAGGGACCTATTGAGCTTAAGAAGAAGTATGAGGTGGAACAAAGAACTATCTTAAACTGAACTGACCACACATTGCCCTCAACAGCTCCAGAGAAATTCCTACATATATTTTACTATTATCATTTTTATTTTTTAAATTTTTAAAGTTATTTATTACTCCTTTCAGTTTCATTTTAAAAACCTACTATTACCTTGAAAAAATACACTATTTTAAAGCAAATTTAATAGTTTTTTAATATAACCTTTGCAATTTTTTTTAACACTGTATTTGTGAGAGTCTAACCTCTACTCTAGATTTTAACCTTTGTTTTTGGTATTTGCTATCAATTCTGTACCTTTAAGAATCCAATCTCAAGTACCCATTTTTACTTAGGAGTGTGATTACTGGCTTGATTTCTTTCTCCCATTTTGAGTCTCCTTTTTCTCCCCTAGGTCACCTCTATCTTCTGCCTCCCCCTTCTCTTCTCTCCTTAACACTGTAAGTCTCTTTGGGTGTTCCAGGCTGTGGAAAAAACTTAGGGAACTGACCACAGGTTAGATTGATCTCCTTTTGACTCTCCCTCCTCTCCTCCTGGTGACCTCTATCTCCTTCCTTCCTTTTCTCTTCACTATGGAACTCCTTGAACATCTCTGAGTGTTCCAGACTGTGGAGAGCAAATAAGGAATTGATTACTGGCTAGACTGCTCTCTCCCGTTTTGATTCCCCCTCTTCTCCTCCTGGTCACCTCTATCTACCTCTTCCCTTTTCTCTTCGTCATGTAACTCTGTGAACCTTTCTGTGTGTCCCTCACAGTGGAGAATTTTTTCACCATTAACCTAGATGTTTTATCGTCAGTACTGTATGGATGGAGAAGTCTTGAGGCTACTATAAGAATAAGATTGAAAGCTAGATGCAGGAGGCTTAAATCCAAAACTTGAGAACACCAGAAAACTCCTGACTCCATGGACATTAATCAACAAAAGTTCATCCAAAAGCCTCCATACCTACACTGAAACCAAGCTCCACCCCAAAGCCACCACGTTTCAGAGCAAGACATATAAAGCTAATTCTCCAACAATGCAGGAACATATCCTGAGCACAAAAATATAGGCAGCCAAAAGTCTCACCAAACCCATAGACACCTCTAATTCACTACTGGACACTTCATTGCACTCCAGAGAGAAGAATCCATCTCCACCCACCAGGACACCAACACAAGCCTCCCTAACCAGAAAATCTTTACAAGCCACTTGTCCAACCCCACCCACAGGGAGGAACCTCCACAATAAAAAGGAACCACAAACTTCCAGCATACAGAAAGGCCACCCCAAAGTCATCAACCTAAACAAGATTTAAAGGCAGAGAAATATTCAGCAGGTAAAGGAACATGATAAAAGACCACCAAAACAAACAAAAGAAGAGGAGATAGGGAGTCTAACTGAAAGAGGATTCAGAATAATGATAGTAAAAATGATCCAAAATTTTGAAAACAAAGTGGAGGTACAGATAAATAGTTTGGAGATAAGGACTGAGAATATGCAAGAAAGTTATACAAGGACCTAGAAGGAAAAAAGAAAAAAAAAAGTCAATCAACAATGAATAATGCAATAAATGAGTTCAAAAGCCCTCTGGAGGGAACCAACAGTAGAATAACTGAAGCAGAAGATAAGATAAGTCAGGTGGAAGATAGAATGGTGGAAATAAATGTATCAGACAGGAAAAAAGAATGAAAAGAAATGAGGACAACTCAGAGACTTCTGGGACAATGTTAAATGACCCAAAATACAAATCACAGGAGTCCCAGAAGAAGAAGACAAAAAGAAAAGCCATGAAAAATACTTGAGTAGATAATAGTTGAAAACTCCCCTAAAATGGCAAAGAAAAGAGTCACCCAAGTCCAAGAAACTCAGTCCCAACCAAGATAAACCCAAGGCAAAACACCCCAAGGCACATATTAATCAAATTAATTAAGATCAAGCACAAAAAGAAATATTTAAAGCAGCAAGGGAAAAACAACAAATAACTCACAAGGGGTTTCCCAGAAAGTGAACAGCTGATCTTTGAATAGAAACTCTTCAAGCCAGAAGGGAACGGCAGTACATACTTAAAGTGATGAAAGAGAGAAACCTACAACCCAGATTGCTGTACCCAGCAAGGATATCATTCAAATATGAAGGAGAAATCAAAAAGTTTACAAATAAGTAGAAGCTGAGAGAATTCAGCACCACCAAACCAGCTCTCCAGCAAATGCTAAATGATCTTCTCTAGATAGGAAACACAGAAAATGTTTATAAAATCAATTCTAAAACAGGAAATAAATGGCAACGGGATCATACTTATCAATAATTACCTTAAATGTAAATGGGTTGAATGCCCCAACCAAAAGACAAAGACTGGCTGAATGGAGACAAAACAACACCTATATATATATGCTGTCTACAAGAGACCCACCTCAAACCTAGGTACACAAACATAGTGAAGGGCTGGAAAAAGATATTTCACACAAATGGAGACCAAAAGAAAGCAGGAGTAGCAATACTCATATAAGATAAAATAGTCTTTGAAATAAAAGCTTTGAAAAGAGATAAAGAAGGACACTGCATAATGATCAAAAGATCAATTCAAGAAGATATAACAATTATAAATACATATGCACCCAACATAGGAGCACCACAATAAGTAAGGTAAATGCTAACAAATATGAAAGGGGAATTTAACAGTAATACAATAATAGTGGGGGACTTTAATACCCCACTCACACCTATGGATAGATCAACTAAACAGAAAATTCGCAAGGAAACACAAACTTTAAATGATACCTTGGACCAGTTAGACCTAATTGATGTCTATAGGACGATTCATCCCAAAACAATGAATTTCACCTTTTTTGCAAGTACACATGGAACCTTCCACAGGATACATCACATCCTGGACCATAAATCTATCCTTCGTAAATTCAAAAAAATTGAAATCACTCAGGCATCTTTTCTGATCGCAATGCGGTAAGATTAGAAGTCAACTACAAGACAAGAAAAAAAAAAACTATTAAAAATTCCAGTATCTGGAGGCTAAACAACACACTTGTAAATGACCAACAAATCAGAAAAGACATAAAAATAGAAATTAAAATCTGCATAGAAACGAATGAAAATGAAAACACAACAACCCAAAACTTATGGGATTCAGCAAAAGCAGTGTTAAAGGGAATATTCAATAGCAATACAAGCCTACCTCAAGAAACAGGAGAGAAATCAAAAAAATAACCTAACTCTACACCTAAAGCAACTAGAAAAGGAAGAAATGAAGAACCACAGGGTTGGCAGAAGGAATGAAATCACAAAAATTAGGGCAGAAATAAATGCAATAGAAACAAAGGAGACCATTGCAAAAATCAACAAAGCTAAAAGTGGTTTTTCAAGAAGATAATTAAAATGGACAAGCCAGCTGGATGAGCCAAGATGGCGGAGGAGTGGATGGGGAGACCACTTTCTCTCCTACAAATTCATCAAAAGAATAACTGAACACAGAGCAAACTTCACAAAACAACTTCTGATCGCTAGCTGAGGTCACCAGGCGCCCAGAAAAGCAGTCCATTGTCTTCGAAAGGAGGTAGGACAAAATATAAAAGATAAAAAGTGAGACAAAAGAGCTAAGGATGGAGATCCGTCCCGGGAAGGGTCTTAATAGAGGACGATACCAGACACCGGGAAACCCTCGCACTGGCGGGCCTGGGGGAAGTGTTTGAATCTCAGAGGGCAACCTGACTGGGAGGGAAACAATAAATAAAACCCACAGATTATGAGCCTAAAAGCAACTCCCAGCAGAAAAGTACCCCAGACACCCGCATCCGCCACCAGCAAGTGGGGGCGGAACGGAGAGGAGCGGGCGGCATTACTTGGGGTAGGGTCTGGACCTGAGTGCCCTGAGGACAATCGGAGGGAGCTTTTGTGAGTTCCCAGCTTGAACTGTGGGAGAGCAAAAGAGAGAGAGAAAATTAACCGGCCCGAACACACTGCCGGCTGTTCGCAGAACAAAGGGACCGAGATTCTGGATGGTCGACATCCGCCGGGAGGGTCGCGGCGAGACACAGGTCGCAGGCACCTGACCGGCGCGGGCGGGGACTGGCGCTGGGGACGCGGAGGGCAGAAAGCGCACGCACCGGACTGGAGCCGGCGGAATCTGAGACTGGGACCGCGGAAGGGAGTGGGCGCGCGCACCCGGGGAGAGTGCGCCCATCAAGAGTCAAGCCCCTGGCTGCCTGGACCGCTCTGACAGGGAAGGCACAAAGAGCAGGCACAGCTTTCTGTTCCGACCTTTTGCGGAACACCTGAGGGCTGGAACCGCGCGCGGCATGGGGCACACTCCATATAGAGCAGCCGGGAGCCTGAGCAGCGCCGGTCCCTCCCTGCAGCGCCAGCCCTGCCCTGCAGTGCCAGCCCCTCCCTGCAGCGTGATGGAACTAGCTACCTGAATAAGAGTCCACCTCCGCCCGCCTGTGTCAGGGCGGAAATGAGGCCCTGAAGAGACCGGCAAACAGAAGCCAAATAAACAAAGGGAACCGCTTCAGAAGGAACTGGTGCAACAGATTAAAATCCCTGTAGGAAACACTGACTACACCGTAAGGGGCCTGTAGATATCGAGAGGTGTAAGCTGGATCGAGGAGCTATCTGAAACTGAGCCGAACCCACAATGACCGCAACAGCTCCAGAGAAATTCCTAGATATATTTTTAATTTTTTTTTTTTTTAAGTAAGAAAAAAAAAATTTTTATTTTATTTTTTATTTTTTCTCTTTTATTTTCCTTTAAAATTCCCTATTACTCCCCCATTACTCCTTAACTTTCATTTTCATAAATTCTTACGATTTTTTTAGTTAGGGAAAATTTTTTTTCCTCGTTTTTTTCTCTTCTTTTTTTTTTCTTTTTTTCCCCCTTCTTCTCTTCTATTTTCTATTTTTCTTTTTCTCTTATTTCTTTTAAAGTCCTCTAGTACTCCTCTACTACTCCTTAATTTTTCATTTTCAATACACTATAACCTTACAAAGAAGAAAGGAAAAAAAAGAAGAGAAGCCCTATTTTTAAACTGAACCTCATATATATTTCTAAACTTTTTTGGGGGGTGTTTTTGTTTTTGTTTTTAATATAGTATTTTTAAGAGTCTAACCTCTACTCTAGATTTTTAATTTTTGTTCTTCAGTATATGATATAAACTGTGAGCATTTAAGAATCCAATATTCAGTTTCCATTTTTATTCAGGAGTGTTTATCATTCTCTCCCAATCTTGACTCTCTGTTTTCTACCTCAGAACACCTCTATTTCCTCCTTTCCCCTTCTCTTCCCAATCCAATTCTGTGAATCTTTGTGGGTGTCTGGGCTACAGAGAACACTCTAGGAAGAGACGACTGTGTAGATCTGTCTCTCTCCTCTTGAGTCCCCCTTTTTCTCCTCCTGCTCATCTCTATTTCCCTCCTTCCTGTCCTCTTCTTCATGTAACTCTGTGAACCTCTCTGGGAGTCCCTAACAGGGTAGAATCTTTTCGCCATTAACCTAGAAGTTTTATTATCAGTGCCGTATAGTTGGAGAAGTCCTGAGACTACAGGAAGAATAAAACTAAAATCCAGAAGCAGGAGACTTAAGCCCAAAACTTGAGAACACCAGAAAACTCCTGACTACATGGAACTTTAAGTAATAAGAGACTGTCCAAAAGCCTCCATACCTACACTGAAACCAACCACCACCCAAGAGCCAACAAGTTTTAGAGCAAGACATACGACGCAAATCCCCCAGCAATGCAGGAACATAGCCGTGAAAGTCAACATACAGACTGCCCAAAGTCACACCTAACACATAGACCCATCTCAAAACTCATTACTGGGCACTTCATTGCTCTCCAAAGAGAAGAAATCAAGTTTCACGCACCAGAACACTGACACAAGCTTCCCTAACCAGGAAACCTTGACAAGGCAACCGTCCAACCCCACCCACCGGGTAAAAACTCCACAATAGAAAGGAACCACAGACCTCCAGAATACAGAAAGCCCATTCCAGACACAGCAATCTAAACAAGATGAAAAGGCAGAGAAATACCCAACAGGTAAAGGAACATGACAAGTGCCCACCAAGTCAAACAAAAGAGGAGGAGATAGGGAATCTACCTGGAAAAGAATTTAGAATAATGATAATAAAAATGATCCAAAATCTTGAAAACAAAATGGAGTTACAGATAAATAGCCTGGAGACAAATATTGAAAAGATGCAAGAAATGTTTAATAAAGACCAAGAAGAAATAAAAGAGAGTCAATTAAAAATGAATAATGCAATGATTGAGATAAAAAACACTTTGGAGGGAACCAGGAGTAGAATAACGGAGACAGAAGATAGGATAAATGAGGTAGAAGATAGAAAAGTGGAAATAAATGAAGCAGAGAGGAAAAAAGAAAAAAGGATCAAAAGAAATGAGGACAACCTCAGGGACCTCAGGGACAATGTGAAACACCCCAACATTCGAATCATAGGAGTCCCAGAGAAGAAGACAAAAAGAAAGGCCATGAGAAAATACTCGAGGAGATAATAGCTGAAAACTTCCCTAAAATGGGGAAGGAAATAGCCACCCAAGTCCAAGAAACCCAGAGAGTCCCAAACAGGATAAACCCAAGGCAAAACACTTCAAGACACATATTAATCAAATTAACAAAGATCAAACACAAAGAACAAATACTAAAAGCAGCAAGGGAGAAACAACAAATAACACACAAAGGGATTCCCATAAGGATAACAGCTGATCTATCAACAGAAACCCTCCAGGCCAGAAGGGAAAGGCAGGACATACTGAAAGTAATGAAAGAGAATAATCTACAACCTAGATTACTGTACCCAGCAAGGATCTCATTCAGATATGAAGGAGAATTCAAAAGCTTTACAGACAAGCAAAAGCTGAGAGAATTCAGCACCACCAAACCAGCTCTTCAACAAATGCTAAAGGATCTTCTCTAGACAGGAAATGCAGAAAGGTTGTATAAACGTGAACCCAAAACAACAAAGTAAATGGCAACGGGACCACACCTATCAATAATTACCTTAAATGTAAATGGGTTGAATGCCCCAACCAAAAGACAAAGATTGGCTGAATGGATACAAAAACAAGACCCCTATATATGCTGTCTACAAGAGACCCACCTCAAAACAAGAGACACATACAGACTAAAAGTGAAGGGCTGGAAAAAAATATTTCATGCAAATGGAGACCAAAAGAAAGCAGGAGTCGCAATACTCATATCAGATAAAATAGACTTTCAAATAAAGGATGTGAAAAGAGACAAAGAAGGACACTACATAATGATCAAAGGATCAATCCAAGAAGAAGATATAACAATTATAAATATATATGCACCCAACATAGGAGCACCGCAATATGTACAGCAAACGCTAATGAGTATGAAAGAGGAAATTAAAAGTAACACAATAATAGTGGGAGACTTTAATACCCCACTCACAACTATGGATAGATCAATTAAACAGAAAATCAACAAGGAAACACAAACCTTAAATGATACAATGGACGAGCTAGACCTAATTGATATCTATAGGACATTTCACCCCAAAACAATCAATTTCACCTTTTTCTCAAGTGCACACGGAACCTTCTCCAGAATAGATCACATCCTGGGCCATAAATCTGGTCTTGGAAAATTCAAAAAAATTGAAATCATTCCAGTCATCTTTTCTGACCACACTGCAGTAAGATTAGATCTCAATTACAGGAAAAAATTGTTAAAAATTCAAACATATGGAGGCTAAATAACAGGCTTCTGAATAACCAACAAATCATAGAAGAAATCAAAAAAGAAATCAAAATATGCATAGAAATGAATGAAAATGAAAAAACAACAACCCCAAACCTATGGGACACTGTAAAAGCAGTGCTAAGGGGAAGGATCATAGCATTACAGGCTTACATCAAGAAACAAGAAAAAAGCCAAATAAATAACCTAACTCTACACCTAAAGCAATTAGAGAAGGAAGAAATGAAGAACCCCAGGGTTAGCAGAAGAAAAGAAATCTTAAAAATTAGGGCAGAAATAAATGCAAAAGAAACTAAAGAGACCATAGCAAAAATCAAAAAAGCTAAAAGCTATTTTTTTGAACAAATAAACAAAATTGACAAATCATTAGCAAGACTCATTAAGAAACAAAGACAGAAGAACCAAATTAACACAATAAGAAATGAAAAGGGTGAGATCACAACAGACAACACTGAAATCCAAAGGATCATAAGAGACTACTACCAGCAGCTCTATGCCAATAAAATGGACAACTTGGATGAAATGGACAAATTCTTAGAAAAGTATAACTTTCCAAAACTGAACCAGGAAGAAATAGAAGATCGTAACAGACCCATCACAAGCAAGGAAATCGAAACTGTAATCAAAAATCTTCCATGAAACAAAAGCCCAGGACCAGATGGCTTCACAGCTGAATTCTACCAAAAATTTAGAGAAGAGCTAACACCTATCTTACTCAAACTTTTCCAGAAAATTACAGAAGAAGGTAAGCTTCCAAACTCATTCTCTGAGGCCACCATCACCCTAATTCCAAAACCAGACAAAGACGCCACAAAAAAAGAAAACTACAGGCCAATATCACTGATGAACATAGATGCAAAAATCCTTAACAAAATTCTAGCAAACAGAATCCAACAACATATTAAAAAAAATCATACACCATGACCAAGTGGGCTTTATACCAGGAATGCAAGGATTCTTTAATATCCACAAATCAATCAATGTAATACACCACATTAACAAATTGAAAGATAAAATCCATATGATTATCTCAATAGATGCAGAGAAAGGCTTTGACAAAATTCAACACTCATTTATGATTAGAACTCTCCAGAAAGCAGGAATAGAGGGAACATACCTCAACATAATAAAAGCTATATATGACAAACCCACAGCAAGCATCACCCTCAATGGTCAAAAATTGAAAGCATTTCCCCTGAAATCAGGAACAAGACAAGGGTGCCCACTCTCACCACTACTATTCAACATAGTCTTGGAAGTTTTGGCCACAACAATCAGAGCAGAAAAAGAAGTAAAAGGAATCCAGATAGGAAAAGAAGAAGTGAAACTCTCGCTGTTTGCAGATGACATGATCCTCTACATAGAATACCCTAAAGACTCTACCAGAAAATTACTAGAGCTAATCAATGAATATAGTAAAGTTGTAGAATATAAAATTAACACACAGAAATCCCTTGCATTCCTATATACTAACAATGAAAAAACAGAAAGAGAAATTAAGGAAACAATACCATTCACCATTGCAACAAAAAGAATAAAATACTTAGGAGTATATCTACCTAAAGAAGCAAAAGACCTATACCTAGAAAACTATAAAACACTGATGAAAGAAATCAAAGAGGACACAAACAGATGGAGAAACATACCGTGTTCATGGATTGGAAGAATCAATATTGTCAAAATGGCTATTCTACCCAAAGCAATCTATAGATTCAATGCAATCCCTATCAAGGTACCAACGGTATTTTTCACAGAACTAGAACAAATAATTTCACAATTTGTATGGAAATACAGAAAACCACGAATAGCCAAAGTAATCTTGAGAAAGAAGAATGGAACTGGAGGAATCAACCTGCCTGACTTCAGACTCTACTACAAAGCCACAGTTATCAAGATAGTATAGTACTGGCACAAAGATAGAAATATAGATCAATGGAACAGAATAGAAAGCCCAGAGATAAATCCACGAACCTATGGACACCTTATCTTTGACAAAGGAGGCAAGGATATACAATGGAAAAAAGACAACCTCTTTAACAAGTGGTGCTGGGAAAACTGGTCAACCACTTGTAAAAGAATGAAACTAGAACACTTTCTAACACCATACACAAAAATAAACTCAAAATGGATTAAAGATCTAAATGTAAGACCAGAAACTCTAAAGCTCCTAGAGGAGAACATAGGCAAAACACTCTCCGATATAAATCTCAGCAGAATCCTCTATGACCCACCTCCCAGAATATTGGAAATAAAAGCAAAACTAAACAAATGGGACCTAATGAAACTTAAAAGCTTCAGCACTACAAAGGAAACTATAAGTAAGGTGAAAAGACAGCCCTCAAATTGGGAGAAAATAATAGCAAATGAAGAAACAGACAAAGGATTAATCACAAAAATATACAAGCAACTCCTGAAGCTCAATTCCAGAAAAGTAAATGACCCAATCAAAAAATGGGCCAAAGAACTAAACAGACATTTCTCCAAAGAAGACATACAGATGGCTAACAAACACATGAAGAGATGCTCAACATCACTCATTATCAGAGAAATGCAAATCAAAACCACAATGAGGTACCATTACACACCAGTCAGGATGGCTGCTATCCAAAAGTCTACAAGCAATAAATGCTGGAGCGGGTGTGGAGAAAAGGGAACCCTCTTACACTGTTGGTGGGAATGCAAACTAGTACAGCCACTATGGAAAACAGTGTGGAAATTTCTTAAAAAACTGGAAATAGAACTGCCATATGACCCAGCAATACCACTTCTGGGCATACACACCGAGGAAACCAGATCTGAAAGAGACACGTGCACCCCAATGTTCATCGCAGCACTGTTTATAATAGCCAGGACATGGAAGCAGCCTAGATGCCCATCAGCAGATGAATGGATAAAGAAGCTGTGGTACATATACACCATGGAATATTACTCAGCCGTTAAAAAGAATTCATTTGAATCAGTTCTAATGAGATGGATGAAACTGGAGCCCATTATACAGAGTGGAGTAAGCCAGAAAGATAAAGAACATTACAGCATACTAACACATATATATGGAATTTAGAAAGATGGTAATGATAACCCTATATGCAAAACAGAAAAAGAGACACAGAAGTACAGAACAGACTTTTGAACTCTGTGGGAGATGGTGAGGGTGGGATGTTTTCGAAAGAACAGCATGTACATTATCTATGGTGAAACAGATCACTAGCCCAGGTGAGATGCATGAGACGAGTGCTCGGGCCTGGTGCACTGGGAGGACCCAGAGGAGTCGGGTGGAGAGGGAGGTGGGAGGGGGGATTGGCTGGGGAATACGTGTAACTCTATGGCTGATTCATGTCAATGTATGACAAAACCCACTGAAATGTTGTGAAGTAATTAGCCTCCAACTAATAAAATAAAATTAAAAAAAAAATAGACAAGCCATTAGCCAGACTCATCAATAAACAAAGGGAGAAGAATCAGATCAACAGAGTTAGAAATGAAAATGGAGAAATGACAACAGAAAACACAGAAATACAAAGGATCATAAGAGACACCTATCAGGAACTATATGCAACTAAAATGGACAGCTTGAAAGAAATGGACACATTCTTAGAAAAGTACAACTTTTCAAAACTGAATCAGGAAGAAACAGAAAATCTTAGCAGGCCCATCACAAGCACGGCAATCGAAACCATAGTCAGAAATCTTCCAACAAACAAAAGCCCAGCACCAGACGGCTTCACAGCTGAATTCTATCGAAAATTTAGAGAAGAGCTAACACCTATCCAAACTCTTCCAGAAAATTGCAGAGGAAGCTAAACTTCCATACTCATTCTATGAGGCCACCATCACCATAATACCAAAACCAGACAAAGATGCCATGGAAAAAGAAAACAGTAGGCCAATATCACTGAAAACATAGATGCAAAAATCCTTAACAAAATTTTAGCAAACAGAATTCAACAGCATATTAAAAAGATCATACATCATGACCAAGTGGGCTTGATCCCAGGGATGCAAGGATTCTTCAATATTCGCAAATCAATCAATGTGATATATCACATTAACAAATTGAAAGATAAAAACCACATGATTATCTCAATAGATGCAGAGGAAAACCTTTGACAAAAATCAGCATCCACTTATGCTAAAAACCCTCCAGGATGCAGGCATAAAAGGAACATACCTCAACATAATAAAAGCCATATATGATAAACCCACAACAAATATTATCCTCAGTGGTGAAAAATTGAAAGCATTTCCTCTAAAGTCAGGAACAAGGCAAGGATGCCCACTCTTATCAGTGCTATTGAACATAGTTTTGGAAGTTTTGACCACAGCAATCTACTATTTTTAGATGAAGGAAAAAGAAAATAAAAATACACATAATTTAGAAAAATAACCCATGGTCATACCATTAGTACAATTACAAAAGGAGATAAGATTCAGGTTCTCCAGTGTTTTAAGGAGATATAGAGGTGTTGTTGAAAATTGTTAGTCCTTCTCTGAGGTGTTAAGTTTGGGATTCTCTTTACTCAAGTTACCTTCATGTTGATCTATGCTTTTCTTTTCCCAGAGGTATTAATAACACGTGGTCTTGAACTGCTTATGAATTACTGAGTGAATTTTCTGACTCTAGATTTATACAGAGGAAATTTGTTGTATTTTAGTGGTAATAAGATTTTCATCTATTTTAAAGTCATGGCTAGTTGTATCAAGTTTTCATCTTTAAATTGTTTAGAGGTGATTATTTTATTTAAATATGTTCAAGAGTCTCCATTATAATTTGAAACAATGGTAAATCTGTACCATTTTACATTAGATGACTCTCAGGAAAACAAGGGAGGAATTTAATAGCCACATGAGATACTATAAACACTGCCCTCCCCCAAACACAATTCGTTTGTGGTTATTTAGGGACTATAAATATTTAAGACTATGGAGAAGTTTGTCTTATGACATGTACATTGTGGTAAACCTAAAATTTTTTTTTATGTGTTTCAATGTTTCATACATTATATAAAATTAAGATTATGTACATAATTCATTAGGTATTAAAAATAAAAGAGTCACAGAGTCCAGTAAAGTTTAATAAATTAAAATTATTGTGTGCCTTATAAATCAAAAGAACACAATTAATTCTACTTTATCTAAACTGGCTATTTTTCTTTTTATATACTCTTAGCTGCTTAGAAACACGTGTGAACTTTTGCAAAATTGTAATTTAAAACTCAGACATTTCTTTGGGTGCTGCAGTACAAGCAATCAGTTAGTTATCTGATAAAGATTAAATTTGCAATACAAAATGCAATTAAATTGCGTATGACTGCTTAATATGTTGAGAGCTGTTTCTACAGGGAACCAACATTATAATTATGCATAGCTAATGAAGTATTGTTTTATCTTCCATATCTGTATTTTCCATTGACTTTTTCTCTATTTTAATGTGATCTCTTCCCAGCTTCCCAAAAAAGCTACTACTATATTCATCCTCTTAGTTATTTTACTGCAATACTTGCCTTGGTGCTTTTATTAAATTGGAGACAAATGTTTAATCATCAGGATGTTTCTAAAGCAGTTTAATTACCAACATTGAAGAAGACGGCACATCGTGTTTATGCCCCTGTTTAATTGAGCACCTACACCCTTAGACACAGTGAGAATACTTTGTTCTTCAATGGAGTTGTTAGTTGCTTGCAGGGAGCGGCCTGAACCAAAAGACTGGCTCTGAGAGCTGCCTTGATCCTCAAGGGTCTGTTCGCGGACATAGCTCTCTGTCCCGCCACCCCTCTCTGGAATTTATTATCTAAGTTAATCTTAAAGAACATTTGTAAGCCTTGAATGCACACATGACGCAGATGGATAAGCCTTTCACGACCACCCTTAAGATAAACGGGATGCCCTTCTTATCCCTTGATGTTATCAGAGAGTTCTGGTGATTGTTATCTCAAAGTGATGTTTATGGAAAAATATTTTCTCTTCTTAAGATTCTCTTCTTGGTTTAGTATAAATGTAACCCTGAGAAATAAAGAATCATCGCTGACTGCAGCGATCCTCTCGACCCCATCTGTTCTGTGTCTTTATTTCTTAGCCTAAAGGAACGCGTCGTGTTGCTCGCTGAAATCTTCCGGCTGGTCCCGGCAGTTGCTGTGTATTCTCTGCCTATGTAAAATAATATGATGAATACTAGGTTTTAGCATCTTACTGACTTTCATCTTTTAAGGTGTCCTACCTGTGATTAAAGGATAAAAATAATGCATAGTGCTAATTTTATAGGTAGAATGGCCAATAAGCAGTGGTGTAAGTAAGAGCCTTTTCTTAACAAGATTCTATATATGCAGATAAATTCAAAAGTCTACCAGCTGAAATACAGACTTCAAATTATATACAGACTTCAAATTATATAAGATGACAGTTACCTCTTGGGATTAGAATTAGGAGGGGGAATATGGCCCTGGGGATTTCATTATTTTACACCTTGCCTAAATGTTAGAAATTATTACAATGAACACATCACTTATAATGATTCTGTTTTTAAAAAGTGAACTAATGAAAGAGTTTGCTAGTCACAAAATTTCATTCTCCAAATTCAGCTTAGGCAGTGTCTTATATGTTTTAGCTTTGCCATACTTCCTTACCCTACGGTTTCTACATTTCTACAAAATTTATCTATCTACAGCTACCTTTCTCCTAAATTGGTAATGTATTCTTTTGAGTTAATCTGGAAAATTAATCCTTTTTACTGTGTTATAAGTGGTGTTTTGTAGTTCTGTAAATTCCTCTCATATATTGACTCAGCTAATTTACAGCCTAAAACAAGAACCTTAAGTTGTCAGAATATTTCAGTTAGGAGTGAAGCTTCGGTGGTGAAATATTTGATAACTCTCAAATCAAACCATGTTATTATTTTCTTTTTCTGGTTACCTCTAAGGTTAGCTTTGTTGCTATGTTGCAGTTCAGTCAGTTCATTTCAGTCTTTTAGTCAGGTCTGACTCTGTGCGACCCCATGGACTGCAGCATGCCAGGCTTCCCTGTTCATCACTAACTCCTGGAGTTTACTCAAACTCATGTTCATTGAGTCGGTGATGCCATCCATCCATCTCATCCTCTGTCGTCCCCTTCTCCTCCTGCCTTCAATCTTTCCCAGCATCAGGGTCTTTTCAAATGAGTCAGCCAAAGTATTGGAGTTTCAGCTTCAACATCATATACCAAATATCCAGAAAATATAAAAACTCTCACAGACCCACTTGTCAGTTGTACGTTTACTTTTTATTTTAAATGATGATTTTCAAGTATATAGGATTTTCATCCGTTCATGTTTGATACACTCATTTGCGAGGGGGGATTGGACAAATCCACGTCCATTTACTTTTTGGAAATGACAGAATCTCATTATACCAAAAAAGCAATTTTCAAATGCAATTACTGAAGGGAGAGATAATATATTGAGACTTTAACACCTTAGTGAAAATTAGATTTTATTAGCTCAGAGAGTTTGGTGAAGAAGAAAAGTGAACATTGATCTCACATGTTAATTGATTATCTTCATTTATAGAAAAGAACAGTGTTGCTATCTTTTCCAAACTATGCGTTTGATTTTGCAGTTTGAAAAAAAAAATTATTTGGCATTAACAAGCCACAGTTACCAATTGCTCTTTTAAAAAGTACACTATCTCAAGAAAGCTTTTTATAAGTATCCTCATGATTTTCTTACATTCTTTCTTGCAAACAAGAATTAACACAGTACAAGTTCCTTAAGTACCAGTAATAAAGGAAGCTTTGGAATATGTGAAAGATGCAAACTATGGTTTGACTTACAATGCTGAAGGATTTTTTTTTTCTTGTCAACATATTTGTGTTCAATAGAAAAGTTACATGAATCTTATGATAAAAATTGCTGCCAACATTGGTGCCTATCCTAGCTTCTGCTTTTCAATAGCCTAAGAAAATTTCCCAATTGCTATTTGCATAAAGTGCCTTTGGATGTATCACACCAAATTTTAGAAAATACCTTAAAACAAAAATATGGAGAAACAGTGGCAAGTGGCAGAATCTGTTTTCTCAAGGGATAAATGACACTGCTGATAAACACAGGTAGTTTGGTTTTATACTAACATTCTTGCTGCTCCCTGCCTTTTCAGTTGTCCATGATCATGTTTGTGTTTTGTTTGTTTTTGTTTAACTTGCCCAAGGTCTCTAGTACTTTTGCGGAAAATCATTCAATTTTATCCTTTGATTCTTCAGATAGTACTCTTTCCACTGACCCATGCTGTTTTTCTCAATTCTCTGTTCATAAATGACATGCCAGGAAGGGTTTCTTTGTCATTTGTTAGTTCTCTCAATTACTCTCTAAAAGCTAGACTTTAAGCAACTTGAGCAGGTTACTGTCTCTCCCTCCACACTCAATCATGAAGAAGATGAAAAGACATGGTTTTGAATAAACTAAAATTAGCTGTGACTTGTAGATTTATATATTTCATATTACAAAACATATAATCACCCCTAAATTAATTCTACATTTTTCCCCCTAGCCATCTCTTAATCAAACTGATGTGATTTAAAACAGTAAGAATTTAGAGTGGAAAGGGATTTTCCTGGCTCAAATCTGCATTTCAACAGTCTTCTCCCTTACAAGTTCTTAATGTGCTGGCAAAATCGCCTTTTTTCTTTTTTTGCCTGCTTGGGCTTATGCCTAGAATCGTAGAAATTCAACATCTTGGAAACATTCCCTTTGTCCAGTCATAAACTTTAATCATGAGATTGTTCAAATTTCCCTCCTATTTATTTCTGAATTGTGGAAGAAAGAGGATAGTAAAAAAAGAAAGCAGAATAAGACAGAAGAGAGAGGTCAAAAGAAGTGTTTCAGAGTAATTTGTTCATCGTGACAATTGGTGAAACAGACTTAAATTTGCCACAAGAATAACTAAGTTTAAGAATCACTTCATGACAAATAGATGGGGAAACATTGGAAACAATGGCACACTTTTTTGGGGGAGGGGGAGGTGGCTCTGAAATCACTGCAGATGGTGACTGCAGCCATGAAATTAAAAAATGCTTACTCCTTGGAAGGAAAGTTATGACCAACCTAGACAGCATATTAAAGAGCAGATATTACTTTGCCAACAAAGGTCCATCTAGTCAAGGCTATGTTTTTTTCCAATAGTCATGTGTGGATGTGAGAGTTGGACTATAAAGAAAGCTGAGTGCTGAGGAATTGATGCTTTTGAACTGTGGTGTTGGAGAAGACTCTTGAGAGTCCCTTGGACTGCAAGGAGATCCAACCAGTCCATCCTAAAGGAGATCAGTACTGAGTGTTTATTGGAAGGACTGATGTTGAAGTTGAAACTGCAATATTTTGGCCACCTGATGTGAAGAACTGACTCATTTGAAAAGACTCTGATGCTGGGAAAGATTGAAGGGGAGAGGAGAAGGGAACAGAAGGGGACGATAGAAGATGAGATGGTTGGATGGCATCACCGACTCAATGGACATGAGTTAGAGTAAACTCCATGATTTGGCGATGGACTGGGAAGACTGGCATGCTGCAGGCCATGGGGCTGCAAAGAGTTGGACACAAGTGAGTGACTGAACTGAACTGAAAACATCAAACAGGTAAAACAGTTTTATTTTTTTTAATGTCAAATTTTATCATTTATTTTTATTAGTTGGAGGCTAATTACTTTACAATATTGTAGCGGTTTTTGCCATACATTGACATGAATCAGCCATGGATTTACATGTATTCCCCATCCCATCCCCCCTCCCGCCTCCCTCCCCATTCCATCCCTCTGGGTCTTCCCAGTGCACCAGCCCTGAGCACTTGTCTCATGCATCCAACCTGGGCTGGTGATCAAACAGTCAGTTTTAAAATGATAGCAAGTTGTGTTTGAAGATCAACCAATGCTTGACCCTTTTACCCTCCCCATTTACACTTTGATGTCAACAAATACCTCTTTGTAAATTGCATATTTGCTAGATGTCCTTTTCATCATAGGGGACTGGAATACAAAAGTAGGAAGTCAAGTGATACCTGGAGTAACAGGCAAATTTGGCCTTGGAATACAAACGGAAGCAGGGCAAAAACTAGCATAGTTTTGCCAAGAGAACACATTAGTCATAGCAAACACCCTCTTCCAACAACACAAGAGACAACTCCACAGGTGGACATCACCAGAGGGTCAATCTGAAATCAGATTGATTATATTCTTTGCATCCAAAAATGAGAAGTTTTATACAGTCCACAAAATCAAGACCAGGAGCTGACTGTGGCTCAGATCATTAACTCCTTATTGCCAAATTCAGACTTAAATTGAAGAAAGTAGAGAAAACCACTAGCCCATTCAGTTATAACCTAAATCAAATCCCTTATGATTATACAGTGGAAGTGACAAATAGATTCAAGGGATTAGATCTGATAGAGTGCCTGAAGAACTATGGGCAGAGGTTCCTGACATTGTACAGGAGGCAGGGATCAAAACATCACCAAGAAAAAGAAAAGCAAAAAGGCAAAATGGTTGCTTGAGGAGGCCTTACAAATAGCTGGAAAAAGAAGAGAAGCAAAATGCAAAGGAGAAAAGGAAAGATACATCCATCTGAATGCATATTTCCAAAGAACACTTTCCTTCCTAAGTGAACAATACAAAGAATTACAGGAAGACAATACAATGGGAAAGACTAGAGATGTCTTCAAGGAAATTAGAAATACAAAGGAAACATTATACAGTGGAAGTGATTATACAGTTACAATTATTATACAAATGCAAATGCAAAAAGGCAAAGTGGTTGTCTGAGGATGCCTTACAAATAGCTGAGAAAAGAAGAGACGCTAAAGGCAAATGAGAAAAGGAAAGATATACCCATTTGAATGAGAGCTCCAAAGAATAGCACGGAGAGATAAGGAAGCCTTCCCGAGTGATCAACACAAAGAAAGAGAGGGAAACAGTAGAATGGGGAAAGACTAGATATCTCTTAAAGTAAATTAGAGATACCAAGGGAAAATTTCATGCAAAGATGGGCACAGTAAAGGATAGAAATGGGATGGGCCTAACAGAAGCAAAGATATTAGGAAGAGGTGGCAGGAATACACAGAAGAACTATACAAAAGAGATCTTCATGACCCAGATAATCACGATGGTGTGATTACTTACCTAGAGCCAGACGTCCTGGAATGCGAAGTCAAGTGGACTTTAAGAAGCATCACTACGAACAAATCTAGTGGAGGTGATGGAATTCCAGTCAAGCTATTTCAAATCCTAAAAGATGATGCTGTGGAAGTGCTGCATTCAATATGTCAACGAATTTGGAAAAACCAGCAGTGGCCACAGGACTGGAAAAGGTTCATTCTAATCCCAAAGAAAAGCAATGCCCAAAAATGTTCAAACTACTGCAGAATTGCACTCATTTCACATGCTAGCAAGGTAATGCTCAAAATCCTCCAAGCTAAGATTGAATATTTGTGAACCTGAGAACTTTCAGATGTGCAAACTAAGTTTAGAAAGGGCAGAGGAACCAGAGGTCAAGTTGCCAACATCTGTTGGATCATAGAGAAAGCAAGGGAATTCCAGAAATGCGCCTATTTCTCCTTCATTGACTATGAGAAAGCCTTTGACTGTGTGGATCATAACAAACCCTGCAAAACTCTTCAAGAGATGGGAATACCAGGCTACCTTACCTTCCTCCTGTGAATCCTGTATGTAGTTCAAGAAGCAACAGTTAGAGTCTTACATGGAACAATTGGTTCAAAATTGGGGAAGAAGTACGATAAGGCTATATATTGTTACCCTGTTTATTTAACTTACATGCAGAATGTACTGTGCTATGCTTAGTCACTTAGTCGAGTCCAACTCTTTGTGACCCCTTGAACTGCAGCCTGCCAGGCTCTTCTGTCTTTCAGAATTCTTCAGGCAAGGATACTG
Organism: Muntiacus reevesi; assembly: GCF_963930625.1. Taxonomy (NCBI): domain Eukaryota; kingdom Metazoa; phylum Chordata; class Mammalia; order Artiodactyla; family Cervidae; genus Muntiacus; species Muntiacus reevesi. Next base: position 80,548,500 of record NC_089271.1, on the reverse strand, counting down.
GAGCGGGTTGCCATGCCCTCCTCCAGGTATCTTCCCAACCCAGGGATTGAATCCAGGTCTCCCACATTGCAAGTAGATTCTTTACTAACTGAGCCACCGAGGAAGCCCAAGAATACTGGAGTGAGTAGCCTATCCCTTCTCCAGAAGATCTTCCCAACTCAAGAATTGAACCAGGGTCTCTTGCATTGCAGGCAGATTCTTCACCAGCTGAGCTACCGGGGAAGCCCATATGCAGAATACATCATACGAAATGCTGGGTTGGATGAATCACAAGCTGGAATCGAGATTGCCAGGATAAATATCAACAACCTCAGATATGCAGATAATACCACCCTTATGGAAGAAAGTGAAGAGAACACTAAACACCGTCATGATGACGGTGAAAGAGAAGAGTGAAAAAGCTTGCTTAAAACTCAACATTCAAAAGACTAAGATCATTGCATTCCAGACCCATCATTCAATGGCAAATAGATGGGGAAAATAATGGAAATAGTGAAAGGTTTCTTGGGCTCCAAAATCACTGCACAGAGTGTCTGCAGCCGTAAAATTAAAAGATGCTTGCTCCTTGGAAGTAAAACTATGACAAACTTAGATAGTGTATTAAAAAGCAGAGACGTTACTTTGCCAACAAAGGCCCATATTGTCAAAACTATGGTTTGTAGCCATGTAACGATGTGAGAGTTGGATCATAAAGAAGGTTGAGAACAGAATATTCGATGCTTTTGAACGGTGGTGTTGGAGAATTTTTCTGAGAGTCCCTTGGACTTCAAGGAGATCAAACCAGTCAATTCTAAAGGAAATCACCCTGAATATCCTTTGGACGGACTGACGCTAAATCTGAAGCTCCAATACGTCGGCCACATGATATGAGCAGTCAACTCATTGGAAAAGACCCTGATGCTAGTATAGATAGAAGGCAGGAGGAGAAAAGGATGACATAAGACGAGACGGTTGGATGGCATCACTGACTCAATTGACATCAGTTTGAGCAAGCTCCGGAAGATTTGGAAGGACAGGGAAGCCTGACGTTTTGCAGTCCATGCCATCTCAAACAGTCAGACATGGCTAAGTAACTTAACAACAATAGCAACTATAAATAGTTTTAATACTCTTTTCCTCTGTCCTTTATATTATGGTAAATTGTTAACCCATCTTCCTATTGCATACGTAGAGTTTTTCTAAGTATTAGTGTATATTTATCTTAACCAGTTTGTTGTATACTCATGTATTTTTATGTCACTAATTAACTTCTTGAAGTTAATTTATGTCGCTAATTAACAGCTTGAAGAACTTCTCTCAACATGTCCTAGAAGGCAAATCTACGTAAGAGGAATTTCTTCAAGCTTTTGTTTATTTAAGAAAGTATTTCTCCTTTACATCTGAAGGATAACTTCTATTGGATAGGGTATTTTCAGCTAACATTTTTTTTTTCCATTTGTTTTAGCACTTTGAATATGTCAATCTACTCTCTTCTGACCTGTAAAGTCTCTATTGAAAAATCCACTGTTAGCCTAATGGGAATTCCTTTGTAGACTACAATTTTTTCCGACTGTTTTTAGACTCTTTTGTTTATCCTTGATTTTTTGACAGATTCATTTCCACATTTTGAATAAGGTCTTTTTGTATTGAGATAATAGGGTTATCTATAAGCTTTGTTAAATTGGATATCCAGTTCTTTTTCCAGATTTGGAAAGTTCTTTGCTATTATTTTTGCGAACTAGATTTTCTGCTCCCTTTGCCCTCTATTCTACATCTAGAATGCAGGTTATTTTACTATTTATTCTTTGAAAGAAATCCCGTAGATCATGTCAAGTCTGTGCTCTTTTCATTTTGTTCTCTTCTAACAATGTCATTTCAAAATTCCTGTCATCTACTTCGTTATTCTATCATCCATATGCTCCTGTCTACTTCATATACTCTCTATTCCTTTTTTCATTTCAATACAGAATGGCTATGTGATTATTTTTCATAATTTATTTTTCTAAAGATTTCATTTTTATCATGTATTTTTTGATATTTTGTTAAATTTTCTTTCTGACTTTTCTTGCAGCTTGTTGAATTTCTTCAAGACAACTACTTTGAACTTTTTGTCAGCTAGATCACAGAATTCAGTGCTTTTCTGCTCAATTATTAGAGAATTATTATATCATTTTTGTGATGGAATGTTCCCTTGATTTTTCATATTCCTTATAGTTTTGTGTTGCTTTCACATTTGAAATAGCAGACACCTCAACTCTTTGCTACTTGCCTACAGATGAGGTATTTTGTTCAAAGGTGAAAAGTGAAGACTGTTAGACACTCAGTTGTGTCTGACTCTTTATGACCCCATGGACTGTAGCCTCTGTTCATGGAATTCTCCAGGCAGAAATACTGGAGTGGGTAGCCATTCCTTTCCTCAGAAGATTTTCTTGACTGAGGGATTGAACTCTGGTGTCCTGCATTGCAGGCAGATCCTTTACTGTTTGAGCCACCAAAGACAAAGGCATTGTTTTGGGATTTTCTTTGTGTATGACTCCACTCTTCTTGCTCCCTCCTGTGGCAGAATTCTTAAGCTCATTCTCTCATTCTTACAACTCACCAGACTGGCTACCAGAAACTTCTTTTTGATTCTCAGCAGGTAGCAGTAGAGCTCAAGTTTGTGGTTTCTCTTTTGCCCTCTAGACCTTGGTCTGTTTTCTGAAGATCCCTGTCTACTGGAACTCTCTCACAACCACACATGGGATGTGTGTGTGTGTGTGTGTGTGTTTTCAGTTGTGCCTGATTCTTTGTGATCTAATGGATCCCACCCGGCTCCTCTGCCCATGGAATTTTCCAGGAAAGAATACTGGAGCAGGTTGCTGTTTCCTATTCCAAGAGATCTTCACAACCCTGGGGTCAACCACGCATCCCTTGTGACTCCTGCATTGGTAGGTGGATTCTTCACCACTGAGCCACCTGGGAAGCCCCACCATACCTGGAAACATGCACAAAGAGCTGGCAAGAAGATTAGGATGAGGGACATGGAACAACAGACTGGTTCCCAATTGGGAAAGGAGTACATCAAGGTTGTATATTGTCATCCTGCTTATTTAACTTATATGCAGAATACATCATGTGAAATCCAGCACAAACTGGAATCAAGATTGCCAGGATAAATATCAATAACCTCAGATATGCAGATGACACCACCCTTAGGGCAGAAAGTGAAGAACTAGAGAGCCTCTTAATGAAAGTGAAAGAGGAGAGTGAAAAAGTTGGCTTAAAAATCAACATTCAGAAAACTAAGATCATGGCATCTGGACCCATCACTTCATGGCAAATAGGTAGGGAAGCAGTGGAAACAGTGAGACTTTAGTTTTTGTGACTCCAAAATCACTGCAGATGATGACTGCAGCCATGAAACTAAAAGATGCTTACGCCTTGGAAGAAAAGTTATGACCAACCTATACAGCATATTAAAAAGCATAGACATTACTTTGCCAACAAAGGTTTGTCTAGTCAAAGCTATGGTTTTTCCAGTAGTCATATATGGATGTGAGAGTTGGAGTATAAAGAAAGCTGAGCACCAAAGAATTGATGTTTTTGAAGTATGGTGTTGGAGAAGGCTCTTGAGAGTCCTTTGGACTGCAAGGAGATCTAACCTGTCAATCCTAAAGGAAATCAGTCCTGAATATTCATTGAAAGGACTGATGCTGAGGGGGAAACTCCAATACTTTAGCCACCTGATATGAAGAACTGACTCATTGGAAAAGACCCTGATGCTGGGAAAGATTGAAGGCAGAAGAAAAGGGGATGACAGAGGATGAGATGATTGGATGGCATCACCGACTCAATGGACATGATTTTGAGCAAGCTCCAGGTTTTGGTAAAGGACAGGGAAGCCTGGCGTGCTGCAGTACATGGGGTCACAAAGAGTCAGACCCGACTGAGCAACTAAACTCAATTGAACTGGACCTGTTAGAAATTCCTCAGGTATGATATTCCCAGAAACGTGTGGGTGGACTTCCTGCTGCACACAATCCCTTTAATGCTCTTTGAAAAAACTTCTTATTTGCTGCTTTCCCCATCTACTTCCTCCCCCAACTCATGCAGTTCCTGCCAGTATAATCTGAGCCCTGCTGAGGAGAAATGGTCTTCTCCAGCCACATTCCACAACATTTCCATAGCCAGACAGACGCTTACTGTTGTCCTTTTCACCCATGAGGGAAGGCACTGCTACCAGATTGATCAAATACATGCGGTGTTTCCTTAGGAAATTGGATGGCACTGGGAAAATTTCTCTTACCATCACCTCTGCTGCTCCCAAACTCATTTATTTATTCATTATTTTTGCTTCAAAAGCATCTTGAAATCTTCCTTAAGGAAGGTATCTGCCCATGTCAGTACTCTCCAGGTTTTTCCCTGAATATATCAAGAGGGGTATGAGTAGATTTGCTGGCTCCTCTGGTGATGTCTGTCTGCCTATTTCTGGGTGCACAAGTGGGAGAGATTCCTCTAGAGTTCCTTGACTTATGATGCTAGATTGCAAAACACTCACAAAGGTCTTTTAGTCTGTAGATGGATGTCTAAATCATTGTTTAGAAATATGAATAACGAGGAAGAATGTCTTATGCAACTATGATCATCACATCACTCCTTTTTGGTTGTTTCTTTTCCCTTGCAAATATTTTTTTTTTACTTTGATGTACTCCCACTTGTTGATTTTTACTTTTGTTGCTTGTAATGAATTATTAGAGTCAGATTTTTTTTGTGGTTGTGCCATATAGTGTTTTATAAAATAGAAAAATAGCATCTTGATTTTGTCAGGAGAACAGTATTAAATATACTATGTATATGACTTCCCTGTACCTCAAACAGTAAAGAATATGCCTGCAATGCATGAGACCAGGGTTCAGCCCCTGGGTTGGGAAGATCCTCTGGAGAAGGGTATGGCAATCCACTCCAGTATTCTTGCCTTGTGAATCCCACGGGCAGAGGAACCTGGGGAGCCTACAGTCCATGGGGTTGCAAAGTGTCGGACACAATTGAGCAACTAACACACACATATGTATTGTCAATATATAGTTGCAGTATTTATGAATGCTTCAAACTGCTTTAAACTGACATCCTTAAATCTGATTTAAAAGTGATTTTTAATAGTGCTCTTAAGCCAGCGCATTTCAGTTTTCTCCTTTTCTCTCTTCTTTATCTTTTTTCCTTTCTACTACTCATTCTTTCTCCTTTCTATCCTTTGTTGTTTTCTTCTTCTCTCCTATCTTGTATTTTGCCATACCAAATTGCTTCTCTTATCTACATAAAGTTATTTTCCAAAAAACAGAACCCACAGATGTTTCTTTTTCATGGAATAGCCACTAGTTAACTAGCCACAGATAGCATGAGTTATAGAATATTGTTTATTTATTTATTTTAATTGGAGGCTAATTACTTTACAATATTATAGTGGTTTTTGCCATACATTGACATGAATTAGCCATAACAAGTACCATATCTTTGAAAACCATTTTCCTTAAAGATACATGTGTAGTCAAAATGAATATGTTCTCAACATAATCTGTAAAAGTAACATTTTCTTTCCTAAAAATATCTCAAACACTAAGTTTATAGTAGATCAATGCAAATAGGCACAAAAATTACCAAGTAAAGTTATTTTTACTGTACTGATTAGTTATAAACAACATTAGCAGTAATGGAAGCAAACTAGATTTTCAGCAATAACTATAATAAGAAAATTACAGTGAAAAATTCTTCTAAGTTTCATCAGAAGTTCTGTTTGAGAACTTGAGAAAGGAGGAAATTAGAGGATTCAAAGTATCTTTGGTCATAATAGATGGCATAGGTACTCTATGCCATTAAATAAAATGTTGGCTAAATAATAATATCCCCCGTTTTTTCTTACAGCATTTGCACTTATTCATTATGTTGTTGTAGTTAAAGTCTAGAAGAAAAACTATTGAGAATACAGTACAAATTGAGATTGATTCAAGATATTTAAGAGTCATTTTTGAAGAAGGAATTTTATAGTTGTCACTGAACAAAAGATCAAATATTTGGGTAGCATTGAGGCCATGTCCTCCAAGCTTACTCTTAACTTATTCTTTGGGCTTCTGCTTCAAAAATGTGAGATTCACCTTCTCAAGAATATTCTACTATCTGTTAATAAAATAGTATGGCAAAATATAATCAAATCATATTTTTAATAGCTTGAAATCATAACATTCTGACACAGTGACTAAGCAAAATGAAAGATAAATGATTGCTTATGTATTTAGTACATCCATAAATATTGAATTCATACATGTAAGTTCATGTTTTTAAAAATTATGCATAAATATTTTCTATACATTCCATAGGAAGTTTGGTAAAGTTACATCATAGTGTAAATAAAGCACTTATATTAGTGAGATCTTTGTATAGTTGATCAAGACATATATGGCACAAGTAGGAAACTAATATGTATATTCTAAGCACTTTAAGGGAGGATTGTAACACATTTATGATCAGGAATGGCAAGTACATTATTCATCTTACCATTTTAAACAGACTGATATTGAAGTTTATGAAAATTCCATCTCTCTATCATCTATGAAAATCCATAACAGTAGCTCACAAACTCTGTTTGGCAGAGTAATAACAGTTTTAATTACTTGCCTTTTTTTTTTAATTTTTTTTATTTTTCAGTGGGTTTTGTCATACATTGATATGAATCAGCCATAGAATTACTTGCCTTTTAAATGTCAAATGTCAAGTCTGAACAGTGAACCTGTCAAATTGTCAAAAATATATATCATAGGCATTTCTTCCTTATCATTGTCATGAAGTATGCAAATACAGCACAGCAATTCTCTTCATAGAGCTAACAATATTTCTTCCTCCTGAGTAATAACATTTCTTAGAGTGAAAGATGCTGAAATAAACTCTGTACTTAAGTGCATTTTTTTTTTTTTTCTGTGATTGGTACAAAGACAAATTTCAGATCTGGTGGTGGATTTATGTATTGACTTGGCATTTCTTTTTCTAAGCATATAAATAAGTTGAAAAGTGTTCATTTTGTTGATCTAGGGAGAGGAAACTTAAGATTATGAAAATCATTCAGCCTACAAACAAATTTCCTGATGTGGCACCCATTATGTCATAGAACTGATATGTCTTGTGGCTCAAATAATGATTATGTGATGAAAAGTCATATGAATATCTTGCTTCATTTAGGCTGGACCAAAGTTCTATTAGGCACAAGGAACTTGTGCTGAGGCCAGTTTTACTACCAGTAGAGCTTCTTAAATTTGTATATTCTGAGCTAAAAAATGAAGATATTTCATTGTTTTAATAACATTAAAAGGCATAGAAATGGAAAGAGGTATGAAAGAGTTGGAATTCCTGTTCCATTTTTGGTATTAATTGTGAATTTTAGGGTTTCTCATTGTCATTAAAAATTTTTAGAAATTAAGAGCAGATAACATATGTGGCAAATTATCACATTGATATGAATTACTTGTGTGAATAACAGTGTAATAAATTTTAAGAATATACATGGTACTATCAGCTATTTTCTCAAAGAATAGTATATGGCCTCTGATCATGATTACTACTAATGGGTTGGACTTGGAAAATTGTAAATGAACATTTGTAGATTGTTAATGTCCATATTATGAGAACTATACCCAAGGATAGAATATTTAATTTTAAGCCTATCACTAAATCATTAGACTCTCAAACAAATGGCTTTTATTACACTTTTATTCTGAAAAGTGCTACTTCTTCACTTCTCTGTCTCCTAATTCATCTTCTTGTTCTGACTGCTTGGGAAGTTATGTTATAGTACCACATGTAACATTCTTTTTATTATAGCTCTGATTATAATTGTAATTCTGTAAGCTGAGATTTATGAACAATTATAACTATACTGTTCAGGATGAAAAGATGAATTAACAAATGCATTTTTAAAAAGTCATCAATAAAAGTTCTATAATTGTGAAGTTAAATTAAATATAATTAATGACATTATACAGCTTTTTCTTATTATAGAAAAAAGCCTTTGAGCACCTATAGTTTTTCTAGCTGAGATATTGACTAGTTCTAAAAAAGTCCCTGTTATAGAAATTCCCCATTGTTAAAGTGTTGCAAGAATTTGCTGGAAACATTTTTGTATATCAATACCAGATTGACTGATTATTTTAAAAGCATCAATGGGATGGGAATAGTCAACTCATTTAGATATTTATTCTGAGACATATGCTTTGATTTTCTGAAATTCTTAAGGCATTTTTTGTTTGGTTTTATTTTTTAACTTTACTATACTTAAAGAAATAAGTAAACACAAATATATATGCATATGATAAAGCCAACAAATTCATTTTTCTTAAATTGACAATGTGAGTTTCTGCCATACATCAACATGAATCAGCCACAGGTATAAAGTCTTTGGTCTTTCTGTACATTCCCGTGAAAGAGAAGATAAATTAAAACAAACATGAATACCAGTGATTATTCAAATAAAAAATATGGAAAGTATGCGTTTCCTTCTAGGACAGTTTTTCTGCTCAGGTAACCTATCTCTCACATAGAACTTCACAAGAGATGCAATTTGATTTGCTTCAAAAGACCTTTATTTACATATTTAAAGTAACTCACCATACAGTTCAATCTGTTTGGTAAACCACTAGAACCATTAATAAGATTGTTTACATTGTCTTGTTAAGTGAAGCAAGACTTCCTGGTAGCTCACTGATAAAGAATACACTTGCCAATGAAGGAGACATAGGTTTGATCCCTGGGTAAGGAAGATGCCCTGGAGAAAGAAATGGCAACCCACTCCAGTATTCTTGCCTGGAGAATCCCATGGACATAAGAGGTGGATGTGACTTAGTGACTGTACAACAACAACAAAATATGAAATGAAACAATTTTCACTACCATTGTAACTACATAAAATGTTATATTTCTAAGCTCAGAAAAACAAAATATTTCATTGATTTAAATAAAATTATTTATTCAGGCAATTATTAAGCAAGTAATTCAGCAAATTGTTAAGTAAAATAGTCTTCATAACACAGTTGACTCCTCTGGCTTGAACAGATTTGAAGTACAATCAGGGAACCTATTTTTTACCACTTTAATCAACTTCTATTATATACTGGACAGTCTCAAAATTATCCAATTACTCAGAAATGTAAGCTATTAATATATTTCCTTAAATCAGGCATAGGAGCTTATTCTTGTGAGAAAGTAAAAAAGGTTGGGGAGAAACCCTTCTGCAAAATAATATAGTTTTGGATCTGACTAAATGATATGGAATACAATTATTTCAACAGACTTTTTGCAATTCTAACTTATCAAAACAGATTCACACACATTCTCATGCACACAGGAATGACTTTATTTATGAAAACATCTAGTCTTCCCCCACCTTGGCACCACACTTGAAATTTTAAGTGACTGAAAAAATTTGTTTTCAAAAACACTAGAGATGTATACATCTCAGAGAGAATGCTAATGAGTTTAGATTTCACTCTATAATTGGAATCATAAACTCTTTCTGTCTTCATTGGAAGTAAAAACAGTTTACCTTTTTCCTTTGATTAGCATTTGTCATTTGGTCATCATGATCGATATTATGCTACTTTTCTCTTTTTTATCTCCAGGCTGAATAATTGCAAAATTTTAAACATGTTTTGTTTTCCCCATTTTTCTAGTTATTTCCTTGGATATGAAATTCGTATTGAACTGTTTCCAAATCCACTAACTCTTTACTTAAAGAATCTTAACAAATCATTGCTTATCTTTTCTGGATTTGCCAAAGGATCAAAAAAAAAAAAAAAAAAAAAAAAAGCTGAAGTTTGGCTAATGTGTATTCTTTCATTCAGCAGATGGGTACATAAAATCTACTGTATGCTGAGAACTATTTCAGGGACCAAGGATACAATGGTGTACAAGAGACATATACATGGAATTGACAATTGGCTGGGACTTACACATAATGTGGGTTTTAAAAAATCTTTATTAAAAAGGCAATGTTGATGATTATAATCCAGTTTGTCATCCATGTGATCTCTCAGTTGCCATCCACTCTCTGTAATCTATAATGATAGTTAACTGAAAGGAGGGAAGGGTGACATCATTGAGTTTACCATACAGAGTGATCATAGAAAATTGACTGGTGATAATAGAAAATTATTATCGTGCAAAGTCTGAGAGTCATATTCCTTTATGTTTGTCAGCCATTGACAATTCTCTCCATTACTGAACTTAAATAATAGTATGTGTGCCCTGAAACCATGGCCAACAGAGACAGGGAGGAAAATGCTTTTTTCCAAAGGGGGCAAATTTAGCATTACAAACACTTTTTATGCATGGCTTTAAAACTGCTGCCTGGAATGATTGCTGCAAGCTACTTGAAGACACCATCCCGAGAATCTCAGTGAAAGCTAGTATAAGGCACAATGCATTTTCAAAAATGTTATTTTCCAAATATCTTTATAAAATAGAAGGACCAAGAATAATAATGCTTTAGTAGAGGTTTTTCAGAGTAAAAGAACATTCAAATGCATTCAGATAGCAAACACTTAATTTGAAAACTTTATGTCTTTATTACTGAAAATTAAATTATGAAAAGAAATGTGATTCAAACAGTGTTAAGAACCAACTTCCTCATATTCTCTAATATAAACTGGTGGATGGGGGAATTTGAAATGGGGGGATTTGAGATGAAAATGTGAAATTGTATCTCTAAACCATTTGCTAAATCAATTAATTATGAAATCAATAATTTTTATTTGAAATTAAACATAGTATTTTACAGAACTTAATTACTGTAAGAAAAAACTAGATGGATTGAAAGAGTCATGTAAAAAGTGTTTTTTATAAAACATTTATATGATTATAAAATTTTATAAATATAAGACAAAGTAATGTATTTTATTATGTGTTTATATCACAACAAAATTAGCATGCTAAACTAAAATACATTTGCAATATTTGTTTTTCTCTCTCTGACTTACTTCACTTTGTATGACGGACCCTAGGTCTATCCACATCTCTACAAATGACCCAATTTTGTTCATTTTAATGACTGAGTAATAAATATTACATTGTATATATGTACCACATCTTCTTTACCTATTCATCTTTTGATGGACACTGAGGTTGCTTCCAATTCCTAGCTATTGTATATTAACATATGTATGTGGAATCTAGAAAAATGGTAGAGATTAACCTATTTTCAGGGCAGAAATGTAGACACAGATTTAGGGAATGGACGGGTGAACACGGGGGTAAGGGGGATGAATTGGGAACTTGGGATTGACCTATGTGCACCGACATGTGTGTAACAGATAACTCATTGGAACCTGCTGTATAGTGCAGGGAGCTCAGCTGGTGCGCAATGGTGACCTAAATGGACGGGATTGGGGGTGAGGTGGGAAGGAAGCTTAAAAGGAAGTAGACATATGTATACATATAGCTGATTCAATTCATTATACAACAGAAACTAATACAACATTGTAAAGCAACTATACCCCCAATTTAAGAAATGCATTTAGCATTCTCAAATGTCCTGTCAAGCATATGTGAAAGTCGTCCAGTTGTGTCCGACTCTTTGCGACCCCATGAACTATGTTCCATGGAATTCTCTAGGCTAGAATACTGGAGTGGGTAGCCTTTCCCTTCTCCAAGGGATCTTCACAACCCAGGGATCAAACCCAGGTCTTCCTCATTGCTGGCGAGTTCTTTACCAGATGAGCTACAAGTGAAATCCAGTATTGGGGAGGGAGAGGGACATAAATTTATATAAAGTAGACAAAAACAATGACAATATTAGGAATAAGTTTTGATGAGGTGTTTCTAGAGTAAATGACACAATCAAATGAGATAGTAAGTCTTGCAGGTACCAGGAGGACATTGCTTGTGTTCTCAAGGAGTTTCAACTCAGTTGCCTTTGTAAAGTGTGACAAGTCAAATAACAGTGCAAACCTTTAATTCATAAGGTCATCAATACATAATGAATTATACCTTTTTCATCCAATCATCTAAAAAGGAAGAATTCCCTGAAGTAGGACAAGAAGAAGCATAATGTGTAGTGTTGTTTTTAGATACTGGGGCCTAAACCTCAAGCATAACAGATTGAGTTGAAGTTGATACCTCAGAAGTATAAAATTCACACCAAACATATGTACACATACATTCTAATTTGTTTCTGTCCTTCCTGTTAATACCCTCAGCCTTTCTCTGGTTCCTCTGTTGTCAAGAGCCCTGGTCCTAGTATCTCTGTTCTAAAAATTCCAGCATCTTTTCTTAGTTGAAGTCCTGGTTATTAAAATCCATTTCATTATCAATATATAAGATATTGTATTAGTTATATATAATTAATGTATAATATCTATTATTAATAGTACTAATGCTAATACTAATATCAGCAGCCACTGACATTTAATAGGTGACTACTATATGTCAAGGCACATTTGCATATATCATTTAATTCCATCCTCATAACTTTCAGGAAAAATAGGCATTATTTTGATCCCAATTTTACAGTTTGTGAAGACTCTCAAGAGTCTTCTCCAACACCACAGTTGAAAAGCATCCATTATTCAATGTTCAGCTTTCTTTATACTCCAACTCTCACATCCATACATGACTACTGGAAAAACCATAGCTTTGACTAGACGGACATTTGTTCGAAAAGAACTGTCTCTGCTTTTTAATATGCTGTCTAGGTTGGCCACAGTTTTTCTTACAAGGGGAAAGTGTCTTTTAATTTCATGGCTGCAGTCACCATGTGCAATGATTTTGGAGCCCCCCAAAATAAAGTCTGCCACTGTTTCCACTGTTTCCCCATCTATTTGCCATGAAGTGATGGAACCGGATGCCATGATCTTAGTTTTCTGAATGTTGAGTTTTAAGCCAACTTTTTCACTCTCCTCTTTCACTTTCATCAAGAGGCTCTTTAGTTCTTCGTTTTCTGCCATAAGAATGGTATCATCTGTGTATCTGAGTTTATTGATATTTCTCCCAGCAATCTTGAGTCCAGCTTTTAAGTCTGGCATTTCTCATGATGTACTCTGCATATTAGTTAAGTAAGCAGGGTGACAATATCCAACTTTGATGTACTCCTTTCCCGATTTGGAACCAGTCTGTTGTTCCATGTCCAGTTCTAACTGTTGCTTCCTGACCTGCATACAGATTTCTCCGGAGGCAGGTAAGGTGGTCTGGTATTCCCATCTCTTTCAGAATTTTCCACAGTTTGCTGTGATCCAAATAGTCAAAGGGTTTGGCATAGTCAATAAGGCAGAAGTAGATGTTTTCCTGGAACTCTCTTGTTTTCTCCATGATCCAACAGATGTTGGCAATTTGATCTCTGGTTCCTCTTCCTTTTCCAAATCCACCTTGAACATCTGGAAGTTCATGGTTCACGTATTGTTGAAGCCTGGCTTGGAGAATTTTGAGCATTACTTTGTAAGGGTGTGAGATGAGTGCAATTGTGCAGTAGTCTGAACATTCTTTGGCATTGCCTTTCTTTGGGATTGGGATGAAAACTGACCTTTTCCAGTCCTGTGGCCACTGCTGAGTTTTCCAAATTTGCTGGCACATTGAGCAAAGCACTTTCTCAGAGTCATCTTTAAGGATTTGAAATAACTCAACTGGAATTCTATCACCGCCATTAGCTTTGTTTACAGTGATGCTTCCTAAAGCCCGCTTGACTTTGCATTCCAGGATGTTGGGCTTCAGGTGAGTGATCACACCATCCTGATTATCTGAGTCATGAAGATCTTTTTTGTACAGTTCTTCTGTGTATTCTTGCCACCTCTTCTTAATATCTTCTGCTTCTGTTAGGTTCATCCCATTTCTGTCCTTCATTGTGCCCATCTTTGCATGAAATGCTCCCTTGGTATTGCTAATTTTTTTTAAGAGATCTCTAGTCTTCCGCATTCTATTGTTTCCCTCTATTTCTTTGCATTGATTACTGAGGAAGGCTTTCTCATTGGAGAAGGCAAAGGAAAACCACTTTAGTATTCTTGCCTTGAGAACCCAGTCAACAGTGTGAAAAAGTGTACAGTATAGTGATTCAGTATGTTCACAAATTATATTGCATTAAAAGTTTTTACAAGATAATGGCTATATGAAGTTGGATCCTTACCTTCCACCATTAAAAAAAAAAATCTCAAAATGAATCAAACCCTAAATGTAAGAGCAAACATGTAAAGCTCTTAGAAGAAAACATAGGAATAAATTTTTGTTTTTTTGCTGAGTATTCTATAGATGTCTAGATGATTTACAGTGTTGTTGTTCTTGATATAAGTATATTTGATTTATAGTGTTGTTCAAGTCCTCTGTTTCCTTGCTGATCTTTTGTCTAGTTGTTTTATTTAGTACTGGAAATAGGATATAGATGTTTCCAACCCTTATTAAATTATCATTTTTTCCATTCATTTTTGTTTGAGCCAGATTAACAATTAAAATTCAGGAGCACCATTTCAGGAAGCTCAGAGAACTGTTCCATCCATTAGAAGTCAAGACACAGTTACATAAGTTTTTTTGGGGCAGAGAGCTGGACATGAAAGGACAGTACACAATCCAGAATCAAATGTTGCTGTGACCCCTTACAAGACCAAGTAGGAATGTTATCTTTTAAGGAGTTGCCCTGTTGGTGCTAAGATAATGTTGCTCTTTATGGTTGAGCAGGTATTTCTGTTGATCAGGGAGGTCTGGCCAATGCATAATGCATATACACAATGCACAGTAGGAGGAAGAGAGGAAACCAAAAGACAGAGGAAAAAAATGTTTAAATTTTTGTCTTGCCGTCAAATATAAATTTTATTTCACAAGTACATATATAGCTGTTATATCTTTAAATATATTACCTTTTTATCATTATAAAATGTCTCTCTATATCTCTAGTGAAATTTGGCATTTTAAAGTCTTTTGTGTGTGATATTATTAACAGTATAGTACATACACTTCAGTTTTCTTGCATTTGCTATTTCTGTGATATCTTAAAGTATGCTTTTACTTTCAATCTCTTAGTATCTTTGAATATAAAGTGTGTCTCATGTACACTTAGTTCATTATTTTTATATGTCTTATAATTTCTCCTTTTTGATTGGATTGTTTATTCACATTTAATATTATTAATAAGACTGGATTTACATCTGCCATATTACTTTTGGTTTTCTTTGTGTCCCGTGGTTCTTTTTGCTAACCTATTTCTCCTTTGCTGTTTTTCTTTTTGCTAAGTGAATATTTATTGCATTTTTTCTATTCCAGAATGGCTATTTCGTTTTTCTTGGTAATTTTTACTTTTTAATTGATATTCTTTATTTGATGCAACATTATCTTCATATGCTCTTGTTTCTTTAACCATGTTTCCCTTTAGTTCTGTGAACATATTTATTTAGTGGTACTGTGAAATCTTTCTCTGTCTTTGAGTTTGTTATTGTCATTTGCTTGTTTATTTATTTAGTGACTAGCTGGACTTTTTGGGGAGTATTTTAGTGAAATTTCTCCCTCACCCCTTCCATGCCATCTAGACACACAGGGTATTGTCTCTGAAGTTGCTTCTCAGGAAGAAACAGCATAGCGATAGTCAGCCCTGATGGCAATGGTACTGATAGGTCTCTCTTCTAAGCTTCTATAACCACACACAGCTGTTACACTGCATTAATTGCTGGTTGGTTGCTATATTCTTTACAATAAGGCCCTGAGGCATAGAGTCCTCTACAAAGTAGTCACATAGTGACTTCCTGCGAGGATTGTTTTCTGAGGTCAAAATCTGCTACTCGTTCTCATATCTGCTACTCGTTCTCATACCAGGAGTGCTCCTCTCAGTCATTTTAGTCCTCTGTTGTGTCCTGCAAGCCTACAGTCTGAGCTTTGCATTCCCAGCGGCCTGGCCTGTGGAGGCCAAGTTGTCCGGGGGCTGCAGGTCGACCTGGTGGCGCGTCTGGGCTTCACATTTAGATCCATAAATCTCCTCCCAGTTGCTTTTCACTACAGCCTCAACTGTGCTTGAGAGCACCTTTAGATTCAAACTTCTTCAAGCTCTGTTTCAAATGAGGTTAGTTCTTTAGAGAAGAGATTAGGAACTGTTTTACAATCTGCTTCTGCCCCTAGGTAAAATCTCAGAATCTGGCAGTGTCAACCTTTTCTCTGAGTGACATGCCCCCACTTCCCCCCGCCCTTTTTTGCAGCTAAGCGCTCAGTGGAGAAAGTAGTCTGAAATCCTCTCGGTTTACCACTGTGCTGTGCTTAGTTGCTTAGTCGTTTCTGACTCCACGACCCCATGGACTGCAGCCTCCCAGGCTCCTCTGTCCGTGGGGATTCTCTAGGCAAGAATACTGGTGGGTTACCATGCTCTGCATCAGAGGATCTTCCTGACCCAGGGATCCAACCCAGGCCTCCCCCATTGCAGGCGGATTCTTTACCAACTGGGGATTCCCTGATAACTTAATAAAGAATCCGCCTGCAATGCCGGAGACTCCAGTTCGATTCCTGGATCAGGAAGATCCACTGGAGACGGGATAGGCCACCCACTCCAGTATTCTGGCCTGGAGAATTCCATGGACTGTACGTATAATCCATGAGGTCGCAAAGAGTTGGATGACTGAGCGACTTTCACTTCACTTCTTTACCGTCTGAGCCACCAGGGAAGCCCAAGAATACTGGAGTGGGTAGTCTATCCCCTTCTCCAGGGGAACTTCCCTACCCAGGAATCAAACCTGGGTTTCCTGCATTGCAGGCAGATTCTTTACCATCTGAGCTATCAAGGAAGCCCGGGTTTGCTTCTACTTGTGTGAAACTACTGCCTCACCAGTTAGGGGAGAGCTGTATGGGTTCTGGAATTTTCAGCATTTCCTGCACAAGGTTTCATTCCATGAGTAGCAGAAGGAAGCCCCTGCCTTTTGACTGAACTCATTTGGGTCTCAGCAACCAGCAGCTGGGGACAGGATAAGAAAAGTTGATGCTCTTTTCCTTCTGGGGATAAAAGTCTGGGCTGAGAGCTGGAAGAGAGATAGCCTTTTGCTTTTGGCTGCAACAGTCTGAAGTAGAGTCTTTGCCTCACTTAGCTGGGAGTTGGGAGAAAGGGAGCAGTTGTGGTATGAATATCACAGACTCTTTTCTTTCCCCCGACTTTTCTTGGTGGTTTAGTCGCTAAGTTGGGTCTGACTCTTGTGACCCCATTGAGTGTAGCCCACCAGGCTCCTTTGTCCATAGAATTTCCCAGGCAAGAATACTGGAGTGGATTGCTATTTCCTTCTCCCCAGGATCTTCTCAACCCAGGAATCGAACCAGGGTCTCCTGCATGAAGGTGGACTCTTGCACTACAGGCAGATTCTTTACCAACTGAGCTATGACTTTTCTTAGACACTCTTGAATAGACATATTTTCATTTTCTGTTTGCCCTTAGGATCACTTCCAGAAGCTTTAAATGGTTATATGTGTTTTTTTAAATATTTTCCACCAGATTCAAAGGACAGTGCATCAGCTGAGTTTCTTAGGCTGTCATGCTGCTACTCAATCTAAGTGCTAATGACCTTTAGCCTTTAGAAGAGTGGATTCTTTTGCTCTTCAACTTACTCCTAAACATAATGGATTTTGCATAAAAAGGCAATGTTTTATTATGCATTTTATTGTAATGATTATAGAATGAAGCAAAATACAAGCTTTGCTTTTTTTTTTAAAATTTATGGTAGGAAATCACTTTCCATTTTGTTGACATAATTTGTAGTAAAATAATTCCTACTGATACATGAAAACCGAGCTCTGTTCTCGGAGCCAAATAATGAATTCCACAAACTCTCAAACACTCACACAGACAAAGTTTATTTTAGAAGATAGAGATACAACACTCACAGCATAGACACTGAGAGGGGGTGAAGAGCCCCAAAAAGGCTAGGATTACATCAGTTTATATCTTTACTAGTATTGATCTGTATATTTTTTGTTGGCTTGTGATTTTAATATGTCATTTTTCACCAATCAGTTTGAATGTTGTAATGTCCAGTTTGTCATTTTTATGGCTTTTCTGGATCCCCCAGTTTCTCAGCTTCTCCAGATATTTTGATGCCATCCCTCAACCCTGTCTCAGGACCCCAGACCATTATTTAGGGGCCAAATGTATGTTTAAGAGCTATGGGCTTCTTGGCTTTTTTTTTTTTTTTTTTTCTTGATAAACTGGACAGCAGTTAATGATTGCATTGTCCTGGGCCTGAATTTTTTATGACCCTCCAGACCAGGGAAGCATTCCTCTGGATGCCTGGAAAGTGGAGCAAAGAGTGAGATAAAAAAAAAAAAATCGAAATTAAAAAAGGAACTAAGGCCTCAGAGTCCTATACTGTCTAGCAATTTCTGCCTCACTACTATCCTACAATGGAGAAGGCAGTGGCAACCCACTCCAGTACTCTTGCCTGGAAAACCCCACGGACGGATGAACCTGGTAGGCTGCAGTCCATGGGGTCCCAAAGAGTTAGACACGACTGAACGACTTCATTTTCACTTTTCACTTTCATGCATTGGAGAAGGAAATGGCAACCCACTCCAGTGTTCTTGCCTGGAGAATCCCAGAGACGGTGGAGCCTGGTGGGCTGCCGTCTATGGGGTCGCACAGAGTCGGACACGACTGAAGGGACTTAGCAGCAGCAGCAGCAGCAGCACTATCCTAAAATGTGCAAAGTAGTGTGTTGAATAATGTTTTTGCACTCTAGTGGTTAAATCAACAATGGATTACCATTCTTTCATTTATAATTGACAAAATAGGTAGTGAGTGTGTATTATAGCCAAAAAGTAGTGTAGAATCTAGGTTTAACCTCAAAATGAAAATAGACATGAATTCTGCCAGCAATAGTATTATTAAATTCAAAGAAAAAATCTGCTAGTTACAAAACAGTGTGATAAATAGCTATGATAGGCAAACAAGCTCACATGAAAGTCTCCTAACATATAGTGAACAAACAATTCACAGACAGTGATACAAATGCGGGAAAAAAGCATGAGTAAATGTATAATCTTAATTGTAATAAAGTAAATGCAAATCAAAATAATATGATACCAACTTTCAGTCTGAACAAAATGGAGTATCTTTGGACTGAATTCTGCAGGCTTGCAAGCCCTGTACTTGCCCAGCTTCAAGACTGAAGGAAGAGCCTGGAGTAAGCAACAGAGATAACAATACTTTAATAGATAGGACATTTTACACGTACTCTGGAGCAAAAGGGTCCAGGAACAACACCTCCCCATGGAAGGCAGACATGGGCAGGCTGCAGCAGGAGTCATTCTCGGTGAGAGGGTGGTAGTGGATAGGAGACTATGAATTATAGGGAGAATTGATGTCAGACCTCATTACCAGGGAAACCAGGAGAGGGGCAAGGCTCTCATAGCCCCTCAGGCTAAATGCCTTCATGGGTTGGAAGCCTTCCCTTTTTTAAACTATCAATGAGGAGCCATTCTAATCTACAAATTAAAATAATCACTAGCTGGTGGTGGGGGGAATAACAAGTATGTAGGTATTTACTGATGAGGCTCCACAGTTAACGGGGAAGGTTGGTCATCCCATAAGTGGGATGTAGGTGAAACAGGGACTGGTTGAGCAGCGGATATTGAGAGAAGCAAACAGTTATCTTGGGTGTCCTGATCATACAGGAAGACCCCTTGTTTCTCTTTCACTAAGTCCACATATAAACCTTGGACATGTACAAAAGACAATAAAAAACCTGAAAAGGCAGGAAGAAAAAGGTGTATCAGTTTGGGACCCCAGGACTGGAAGAGCAACACATCTGAAGGGCATCTTGTACCCTCCTGAGCAACAGAAGAAGGTGCCACAGACCCAGGATTTCTCAGTCCCAGATCTAGCTTTAGAAGACAGCTTAGATAGGCTCATTTCTGCATCAAACAACACAAGACAAGGTGAGCCTGGCACCACCAGCAAGGGGTATTGATTGGTAAACCTACCAACACTAAGCAGTGAAAGGAAGTGCTATCATTTTTTGCAGAACCAGGAATTCCCATCTCCTACTCAGAGATACTGAAGATGTACAGGCAAGAGAGACCTTGCAAAAACAATGAATCCATTGAAAGTCTCCTTGTTCCTGTGTATCTGAGATTCTCTTCTTTTTCTCAGAGACACTAGGAAAACTCTGGGGCACAAACAGGAGGACCCAACTGTAACAAGTGGCCTGGCCCAGGAAGCTTTCTCCACCCTCCATGGGCAAAGAGGATCATGCCAAAATAAGCATCCAGCCAGTTTCCATCCCACAGGCCCCAAACTCCCTTCATTTGCTGGGAGACAAGGTAGCTGGCAAGCACAAGGGACAGGAAATACCCAGATATAGTTAATGGTGATTCCCAGAAAATCTCTTTGTTCACGTGAGTCTGAGACTTCTCTTCTCCATCCAAAGACATAAGGTCAGTTGGAAGGCACTGTAAGTATTATCTTGCACAGTCATAGTATTACCAGGGAAGCCTCTTCATCCTAGGGGACCTATGATTTCCTTTTCTCACTGACAGACACCCGGTGGCCTGACCTGATGAAAACCTTTCTGCCCCTTTAGACATCACTAACATAGATAATAGGGACACTTGTAGCATCATATAAACTGAGCAAAACAAAATAATACCACAAGGTCTCTGAAAATTAAAAACAACTCTAGAGCTGCAGCCCAGAAAAGTAGACCATAATAGTATGTTTAACAGTGAAAATGTGATGAAGTAAAAGATTTAAATAGAAGCCAGTGTCTCTGATAACATAGAGAAGACATAAAACTGATCAGAACCAAGAAAATTACAATAAGACAATCAAGTAATGCCAACATTTAGATGAATCATATATTGATAACTGTTATATTATCTGATGATTTTGAAACAGTCATCATAAAAATGCTTCAGCAATCAATTATGAATTCTCTTGAAATGAATAAATAAAAAAATGTAATGACAAAGGGGAAAAAACTGCTTGGATGGACTTTAAGAGGAAAGAATCAGTAAACTCGATAACAGATTAAAATAATTCACTACTCTAAACAGCAGAGAGAAAGCAGACTGAAAAAAAACAAAAACGGAACAGAGCAGCAGTGTCCTATCGGACAATAACAAAAGATACAACATTTACATCATTGGAATCTGCAAAAGAGGGGAAAAACAAAGGTCTGAAAGAAAATATAGAGAAGTAGTGGATTGAAACATTATTGCTGAGAAGCAATAACTTATAGATTCAAGAAGGTAACTGAGCTCTAATAGGGTAAACTCAAAGAAATTCACATACCTGTATAATAATTAGACTTCTGAAAATGAAAGAAAACTAAAGACAAACAAGTTTAATAATCTTGAAAGTATCCAGAAAAAAATGATACATTACTGATAGAATATCAATGCTAACAACAGTGGATTTCTCATCAATAAATCATCAAGGCAAGAAGTAAAGTGTTACAATTGCCTTGCGGTACTGAAAGAAAAGAACTGTTAACCCTGAATCCTATATTCAGTGACACTTTACTTTGCTAATGAAGGGGAAACAAACACATTATCAGATTAAGGAAAACTAAAATAATGTGTCTTTAGGATACCTATCTTTAAAGGCTACAGTAAGTTTGTCAAAAGGAAAGAAAATTATATTTTTAGAAAAATCTAGAAATATTAAGAAGGAAGAACAAAGGAAAGAGTGTAAATATGGATACATAAATGACTTACTGCTTTTCTTACAGATTTTCTAAATAAAAGCAATGATATTTAAATGTGGGGAAGGTAAAGGAACCTAAATGGAAGTGAGATTTCTATACTTTATTCAAAGTAGTGAAATGTTGATATCAGTAGATTGTTATATATTTATATTGTAATACCCAAAGCAATCACTATGAAAAGTGTACACTCAAAAATGATACAAATAAATGAGAAAGAAAAAAAAAATATGATGCTTAAATGAACATGTGAGGGGAACTCTTCACAGATCTCAAGAGTTCATTCTCTGAAGAGCTCTCTCCTCCTGATACTGTATCCTGTGAATTCTAGTAGACTTGATATCTTCAAATTTTCAGTTCTATTTCCTTAACTCAGGGAGAACACCAGGCTTCACCTGAGTTCCTTCTCCCTGTAACATGGACTTGTTAGGTAATTAGAATAGGAAAAAGGAGTCCAGAATGGAGGTGGTTAAAAGAAAAAGAAGGGAAAAGCCTTGAAAATAGAACAAAGGAAGGTCCGAGGACCAGAGTGAGAATCTCAGGTAAAACAAACAGCACTCCTGGCTAGCCCAATTTATATAGGGCAGGCTCAGCTGCTAAGTCACTTCAGTCATGTCCAACTGTGTGACCCCATAGATGGCAGCCCACCAGGCTCCTCTGTCCCTGGTATTCTCCAGGCAAGAACACTGGAGTGGGTTGCCATTTCCTTCTCCAAGGGGGAGGAGGAAAAACATATAAAAAGATGAGCCAAAATTGGGCTGTGGGGCTTCTCTTCTCCTCGTATCTTTTGGGTCAGTTCCCCTCACACCTCAGGGATGTATTTTCCTTTGCTTTCTAAATAAAACTGAGCTGTAACATAGAGCTGTAACACTGGTCCTTCCGAGGAAATTGCATGGAGCTGTAACATTGGTCCATCCGTCACTTCAAATTTTTGCTGTGGCAAGACAGCATCAAGGAAATTACAAACTCCACCGACATCTATTATGCAATTTCTCAGATTTAACCTGGCTGAAACAACCTTGGCTCAGTCCCGTGAGGTGGAGACCAAGCACAGCAGAAGCCCAACTCAGCAAAAGCTCCCGTGGTGGAAGTGGAACACAAAGAGAACCCAGCATGCTGGAAACCAGGACAGCAAAAACAAACTGAGCAGAAAGCTCACATGGATCATTCTCAGATTCCAGAAGACTTCTGGTTAAGGTTGGAGGTCTTTGCTCCTATGGCTGGAAGGATATATGGCTAACAGAATCTTAATTCTTTTTATAATCTCTCCTTTCTTGTTTCCTTGACCCACTCCCCGTGAACAGGCGAGCAGAAGTGGGTGCAATTGAGAGACTTCTGACAGGGGCTACTCCTCAGTGTGTCAAGGCTCTGTGCCAAGGATTAGGCCAATGAAAGCTGAGCACAGGTCAGGTAATTAGCAGAATTTCTGGCAGGTTATGAAGGGGATTCCTCGGCATGTTTTCCCCACTGCTTTTTCCTCCCTTCCTTCATCTCCTCTCTCCCGGGATTTGAGCCCAGCCAAAATCCATGGTGCCTGGCTTCAGGACCTAGTGAAGCTCAGGCTCTGATATCTCATTGCAAAAATTCAGTTACAGACATAGCGATAGGTAAGAAGTGGATTTGTTCAGATTCAGAAAGAAGCACACTCCACAGGGCGTGGGCTATCACAGAGGAGAGTGCAGTGGCCATGGAATGTGTTGTGGTTCGTTTTTGCCAGCTGGATGATTTCATATGCTAGTGAGTGGGAGGATCATTCCAACAATTGGGGAACCACCCACTCCTTTAGACAGTCCTTGGAACTGTCCTGGCACCTCTGGGTGTGTCATTTAGCTTGCAGACTGGAGATCAAGGTTTAGTTGAATTTAACTTGTCATCTTTGATCCATTTGATTTTAATCAGTTTATGTTATGCCCTTGGGCTATATCATTCTTTCAAAAGATGTGCCCTGACCGCTTCCCTCCTGTTTCATGCTCTTTTCCTGAGCCCCGTCCCGGCCCCCAATGTTACCTCTACAGTCTTCTGGAGGGACAACCAAAAAATAGCTGGCCCTTGAGAGGGAAATACTGTATAATATCCAACCCTTCTAGATATTCAGGCCTGTATCTTCCATGTTTCCTACAGCATGTGCAAGAACAGCATCTCTCAGTGAACCTGCTAGGGCAGGTGACAGGCACACAATGCCTGCTGGAAGTCCATCTATTTATGGCATCACTTCAAGGGCAATTGGGCTTCCAAGGATAATGTTTGCCACTTTGGGAGTTAGCCCTGCAGGCTCTTTGGGCCCAAACCCTTACCACCCTTCTCCTAAAGTTACAAACATAGCCCCTGATCAAATCTCCACTCCACTTTAAAGGACTATCTGGTCTGTTGCCTCTTATCAATTTGTTTTTAAGCCACTTACTAAACCCTACAACCAGCACCCTGACCCCTTGTAGGCAACATTACTCCACCTCGCTTATTATTAAAATACTCTTAATGCCCCTAATAGGACCAGATAACCCACTCCTTTGTCATTACTTCTGCTATTACCTAAAATGGGTCTATAACAATGAAATGTTTACCACTGGAGATACCCTAACCTTCTCTTATGGAGGACTAGGGGAGGAAATCTGGAGAAGGAAATGGCAACTCACTCCAGTATTCTTGCTTAGAGAATCCTGTGGACAAAGGAGACTGGTGGGCTGCTGTCCATAGAGTCGCAGAGTTGGACATGAATGAAGTGACTTAGCATGCATGCCTGCATTGGAGAAGGAAATGGCAACCCACTCCAGTATTTTTGCCTGGAGAATCCCAGGAACAGAGGAGCCTGGTGGGCTGCCATCTATGGGATTGCACAGAGTCAGACACGACTGAAGTGACTTAGCTGCAGCAGCAGCAGCAAGGGAGGAAATCAGTGACTTATATTCCCTCAGAGGAGTAAGAGGATAAGGCATATGGCTGCTTCACCAGGTTACCAGTCTCAGGGCACAGGCTCGGATTGCCTTACATCATGCTATCTATTCCCATCTGCGGTGAACAAACTGGCAATGAGTTAAGCTTACAACCCCTTAATCTTACCCAGCACTGGTCACACTGGAGTCCTTGGGGACGCCCAACTCCAGTCCAGGGGTCCCAGGAGACCAACCTGCCTCAACCTGCCTGGGGATCTGCACCCTGACCCAGGGATGCCTGGCTCTCAGGTTGCAACAGTATTGGGTAGAAAATAGAACAAATCTTCAAAAAGACTCTCGCCTAAGGAAGTCCGCCCATGGAAATTGAAGGAGGCCTATTAGTTTTTTTCTTTTTTCTTTTCCTCCCTGTCATCACTGTCTTTCAGATGGGAAATAACAATCCACTTCCAAACAGAAGCCCCTGAGATGTATCCTTGATAACTGGATCCTCTAAGGAGAAGTTGCTTAAAATTCTTTTGTGCCACTGTGTGGCCACGGTATCCTCTGGGGAGAAAGGAACACTGGCCTGAGGATGGGAGTTTAAATTACAATATTATCCTGCAGCTAGACTTATTCTGCAAAAGACAAGGGAAATGAACAGAGATCCCCATGTTCACATTTTCTTCCAACTAAGAAATATGAAGGAACTCTGTCTTAAGTATGGGGTTGCTGTATGCCCTAAAAGTGAAACTACTAGGCAAATGGCGTTAGGCAGAGGCAACCAAGTGAAGGAAGTCCCCCGTGAAGGGTTACCTCCCATGGCTCCCGAGTTGCCTGGTGCCCCTTCCTTGTATCCAAATGTGCCCCCATATCCGGGAGCACCTCTTCCACAAAAGCCAGCTCGAGTATGCCCCTTAGTCAAAACTGGAGGAGAATTCGGACCAACCTGGGTCCATAAGCCCTTCTCCCTCTTAGAACTAAGTCAGATCAAACAAGATCTGGGAAGCTATACAGATGACTCAGGCAAATATATAGATACATTCCAACACATTACTGAGAGAGTCAATTCCTAGGCAGGTTGATAAGAAGTCCGGGGTCCCCAAGGAGGAAAGAGAGGTCTGAGTCTCTCAAGGAGGAGATCAGTTCAGTTCAGCTCAGTTCAGTCGCTCAGTCATGTCCGACTCTTTGCGACCCCATGAATCGCAGCATGCCAGGCCTCCCTGTCCATCACCAACTCCTGGAGTTTACTCAGATTCGTGTCCATAGAGTTGATGATGCCATCCAGCCATCTCATCCTCTATCGCTCCCTTCTCCTCCTGCCCCTAATCCCTCCCAGCATCAGGGTCTTTTCCAATGAGTCAACTCGTTGCATGAGGTGGCCAAAATATTGGAGTTTCAGCTTCAACATCAGTTCTTCCAATGAACACCCAGGACTGATCTTCTTCAGGATGGACTGGTTGGATCTCCTTGCAGTCCAAGGGACTCTCAATAGTCTTTTCCAACACCACAATCCAAAAGTATCAATTCTTCGGTGTTCAGCTTTCTTCACAGTCCAACTCTCACATCCATACATGACCACTGGAAAAACCATAGCCTTGACCAGACGGAACTTTGTTGGCAAAGTAATGTCTCTGCTTTTTAATATGCTATCTAGGTTGGTCATAACTTTCCTTCCAAGGAGTAAGCGTCTTTTAAATTCATGGCTGCAGTCATCATCTGCAGTGATTTTGGCGCCACAAAAAATGAAGTCTGACACTGTTTTCACTGTCTCCCCATCTATTTCCCATGAGGTGATGGGACCAGATGCCATGATCTTAGTTGTCTGAATGTTGAGCTTTAAGCCAACTTTTTCACTCTCCTCTTTCACTTTCATCAAGAGGCTCTTTAGTTCCTCTTCACTTTCTGCCATAAGGGTGGTGTCATCTGCATATCTGAGGTTACTGATATTTCTCCCAGCAATCTTGATTCCAGCTTGTGCTTCTCCCAACCCAGCGTTTCTCATGATGTACTCTGCATATAAGTTAAATAAGCAGGGTGACAATATACAGCCTTGACATACTCCTTTTTCTATTTGGAACCAGTCTGTTGTTCCATGTCCAGTTCTAACTTTTGCTTCCTGACAAGGAAGAGATAGAGATCTGGAATTCTCAAGGAGGAGGAAAGGACAAACGTCTTTTTTTCCCCTCTACATTCCTTAGTCTTAGTCTTATTTATTTATTTTTTTCCTTCAAGCTGGGAACTGATGATTACATGACAAACAAACACTGTACTAGGGGTTGTATAATGACAATGTATCTTGCTTGAGGACAGTTTTTCCTTCCTGAAAACCTTCAGGCTAATCCTGTTATCTTAAAATGTAAATTGTGGGAGTAGGTCTGATAAAACTTTTATAACTTTGAGATGTTCTTTTGATTTGTTGGAATAATTAATTTAAAAAGTATATAACTCCCTTGCAAACACTAGAGAGGGGGCACTCTTCATCCCCCTTCTGATATCCATGTCAGAAGTTTTCTCTGTATCTTTTTATACTTCTGTAAAACACTGCTACACAAAAGCTCTTGAGTAATCAAACCTGGTCCCTGGTCCCAAAGCTAAATTTTCTTCTTAGGAGATCATGAATCTGACATTGTTCACCATAAGCTATCATTACCTTGGCTTTTGACTTGACGTGGAAGGACATCATGGTCATATTTAGTCAAACTTTATCTGACCCTGAGCATGCTAGAGTCTTAAAGGAAGCCTGAAGGTATGCTACAGGGTTTCACATGTCAAACAATAAACACCCAGTAGGGGAAACTGTGGTTCTCTCCTCAGATCCTAATTGGAATTATAATGCCCCTGAGCACATCTGTGAAAGGGATCATTTTCTGATCTGTGTGAAGGCAGGACTGAAAGCAGCCCAGCAAAAAGTAATCAGCTATGCCCGGGTCTCAGCAATAACTCAGGAGCCCAATGAGAGCCCCATTGCCTTCTGGAAAGGGTAAAAGAGGCCCTCCAAACGTTTACCAGTCTGGACTTAGACTCTTACGAGGGACAGGTGATTTTAAAGGGTAAATTCCTGTCCCAGTGTGCATCAGACACCAGGATAATGTTACAACAGCTACAGCAGCAGGACCCTGCTGCCTCTTTAGATGAGATAGTCCAAACAGTCATCAACAGTTCTCTTATATCAGAGAACAGGAGAGGGAGGCCAAGGCCCAGGAAAGGGAGAAAAGTAAGCTGTAGTCCCCCTCCATCCCACAGTACCCAATCCCTATGTAATCTTGGGAGAAATCCCACCCAGTGCCAAGTGGTTTACAATCTTGGATCTCAAAGATGCATTCCTTTGCATGTCATTGGCTAAAGAATCTCAATATCTTTATGTCTTCGAGTGGGAGGCTCCAGAAGAAAAACACCAACAGATGATTTGGACCTCAGGGGTTCAGAGATAACCCCCACCTGTTTGGGGAGGCTCTTAGCCTGGATATCCTAGGTCTGAACCTGGGACCTAATAAGAAAATATTACAATACATAGATGACCTACTAACTTGCTCTCCAGATGAGAAAAATGCCCAACATCATGCAATTCAGGTTTTAAACTTTTTGGCAGAGAAGGCATATAAAGTCTCCCGTGCTAAGGCACAGATGGTCGAGACAAAGGTCACTTACATGGGAGTTCAGATTACACACGGGTCCAGGAGGCTGTCTTCTGATCGAGTACCAGGAATCCTCCAGTTACCCTCGCTTATGACTTGAAAACAACTGCGAGCTTTCCTGGAGCTAAGTGGGTATTGTAGAATCTGGATACCCAACTATGGTCTAATTGCCCAACCCTTATATGAAAGCTTGAAGGAACCAGATGATTCAATCCCACTGATGTGGGGAACTCCTCAAAAGAAGGCAGAGACTACACTAAAACAAGCCTTAACTCAAGCACCTGCCTTGAGGTTTGCCAGACCCAGAAAAAGTATTCCAACTTTATGTCCATGAAAAAGAAGGAATAGTCTTGGGAGTGTTAACTCAAAGGTTGTAACTTAAGCCCCAGCCCATAGCTTGCTTATCCAAGATACTAGACCCAACCATTTGAGGCTGGTCTCCCTGCCTTTGAAATCTTGCAGCTATTGCAATCTTGATAGAAGATGCTTTAAAACTCTCTTTTGGGGGCAAACTAACTATTTTTACCAGCCACCAAGTGAAAAAACTTCTAAATGGGAAAGGCCATTTATGGGTGTCAAATCAAAGAATCCTCAGATATCAAGTAGTGCTGATGGAAAATCCAGGACTGACTATATCCCCTTGTGAGGTTCTTAACCCAGCCACCCTCCCGACTACCCCCAAGGGCTCTCTCCCCTTTCACTCTTGCCTAGAAACCTTGGACCACTTGATGAAACCCAGAGAGGGATTGTCAGAAGATCCTCTGACTAATCCTGAGGAAATCTGGCACACTGATGGAAGCAGCTTTATCTTGGATGGAAAAAGAAGAGCCATGCAGGCAGTAGTCTCCAACTTTGAGACCATAGAGGCTAAATCTTTGCCACTAGGTACTTCAGCACAATTAGTTGTGCTCATAGCCCTGACTCGGGCTTTAGAGCTGGGAAAAGGAAAAAGAGTAGCCATTTATATTGACTCCAAGTATGCCTTTCTGGTGCTACATGAACATGCTGCTATTTGGAAAGAAAGAGGACACTTGATTACCCAAAGTTCCCCAATCAAATGTAGTGATCAAATCCTTAGGCTCTTAGAGGCAGTTCATCTGTCCACTGAGGTTTCAGTCTCTCATTGTAAAGGACACCGAAAGAAGTGGCATGAGGGGACCAAGCAGCTGATCAGACAGTTAAAAGAGCAGGGTTACAGAATGATGATCTAACAGGGATTGCCACCTTAGTTCCACAGACTAATTTGCCAGAAACGCCTTCATATACTGAGGGTTAGACTCTTAAAGTTAAGAGTGAGAGCTTTCAAGAAGATCATATGGGGTGATTCCACAAGTAGGGACTCCTTTTTCTGCCTGGGAACCTCCAATGGAAGTTGGTTAGCTCCTTACATGCCACCACTCATTTAGGGGAAAAGGCCTTCCAAAGATTACTAGAAAGATCTTTCAGAGGAGCAGTCCTACAAACGACTGTAAGGCAAGTGGTCTCCTCTTGTCCTACTTGCCAATAAACAACCTCCAAAGATCTTGAAGACTCCAGCTGGCCCAGCCCATCCAATGACGTGGGACCTACCCAGGAGAGGACTGGCAGATGGACTTCACCCAGATTCCAGTTTCTCAGGGGTATAAATACCTACTAATCATGATAGATACATTCACAGGATGGATTGAAGGCTTTCTCACCTGGACTGAGAAGGCTGAGGAGGTGGTAAAACTGCTCCATGAAATCATTCCGAGATGTGGTCTGCCCAGGTCATTACAAAGTGGCAATAGGACGTCATTTACTTCTAAGGTCACCCAAGTGGTTTCTAAAGCACTGGGCATTACTTATTATCTCCATTGTGCTTGGAGGCCTCAGTCTTCAGGAAAAGTAGAAAGAACCAACCAATTCTTAAAATCAACTATATAAAAGATAACCCAGGAGAC
This sequence comes from Muntiacus reevesi, assembly GCF_963930625.1. Lineage (NCBI taxonomy): Eukaryota > Metazoa > Chordata > Mammalia > Artiodactyla > Cervidae > Muntiacus > Muntiacus reevesi. The sequence continues at coordinate 80,518,438 of NC_089271.1, read as the reverse complement.
CTTCCTGGGATAGAAGGAGGCTTTATCAATAGCTCTCCTCTGCACCTGTATTGCCCCTAAGGGACAAGTTGGTCTTAGTCCTTATGAGATGCTATATGGCAGACCTTTTGTTAATGACAACGACCTCTTCCTAGATCCAGAGGCTCAGACACTCTGGTCTTATACCATGGCCATTGGGCAATTCCAACAGGATATATTCTTGTGAGGTGTCAACCAGGGCCCAAAAGATTCTAAAGAGTCACCACTTTATGCTCCAGGGACTCAAGTCTTAATTAAATTCTGGAAAGATGGATCTTCAAAAGCTCAACTCCAGCCTACATGGAAGGGCCCCTACCCTGTAATACTTTCTACCCCTACAGCAGTCAAGGTACCAGGATATAACCCTTGGATTCACCACTCATTCACCATGGAAGAAAATAGAAGAGGACACTTAATACCTGTGAGCCCCGGGAGCTCTCAGATACCTATTCAGAACTACAAATGAGTGACATTCTAAGGAACAGTGCCAAAATTAAGCTTCTGGGGATAAGCTTTCTCAGGATAGCTCTAAAGAGCCAACACAGCTTGGCAGGGGCTGTACTCCAAAACAGACAAGAGTTAGATTTCCTGATCCCTGAACAAGGAGGAACTTGAGCCATTTTGAATGAGACTTGTTGTTTCTGGGTAAATTCCTCCTGCTAAGTTAAAGGAAACCTCACAGTCCTCAAGAAAAACACTCAGACCATAAAGGATCTCAAAGAATGAGCTGGAGTGTTATCAGGGTGGCTACAATCTCTCTTTGGGGGATCCTCCTGGCGATGGAAAATGTGGAATTGGCTAATGGCCCCACTAGTCCCTGGCATCACCATATTGATGCTGTTTATGATTGCTCCATGTATTATCAATTTTCTAACCCATTTTGTCTCTGCCCAGATCAACAAGTTACAACATGCAGTGCCAGTTCAACAAGGATATATACAACTACAGCCAACCACAGAAAATATCACTCGCCTTTAGATGGACACGTCTATAAGGACTCTGAGGCTTGATACTAGCAAGAGGGGGAGGTCCGATGTTCCTGGCCATCCCAGTTCAGCAGGAAGTAGCCAGAGAGATATTGATGCCCTATTCCCAAAGAATTGGGCCTCCCATCTTTTAAAGACGAATATTAGATAGTTAGAATAGGAAAAAGGAGTCCAGAATGGCAGTGGCTAAAAGACTAAGAAGTGAAAGCCCATGAAAATAGAACAAAGGAAGGTATGAGGACCGGAGTGAGAACCTCAGGTAAAACAAACAGCGCTCCTGGCTAGCCCAATTTACATAGGGCAGGCTCAGGGGGAGGAGGAAAAACATATAAAAAGAGGAGCCAAAATTAGACCTGGGGGTCTCTTCTCTTTCAGTCTTTTCAGTCGGCCCAACCTCATGCCTCGAGGATGCATTTCCCTTTGCTTTCTAAATAAAACTGAACTGTAGCATGGAGCTGTAACACTGGTCCATCCGAGGAAATTACACGGGGCTGTAACACTGGTCCGTCCAAAGGCTATAACACTGGTCTGTCCATTGCTTCAAATTTTTATTGTGATGAGACAGAGCTGAGGAAATTGCAAACTCCCCTGTCAGCCTGGAAATTCTCTTCAGGCAGTCTGCTCAGCATTAATTGGACTTAACTCATTTATTTCATATCTCTAAGGAGTAAGTCCTTTATTGCCTGATGTCCAGCATATTGAGAAACATTTTTCATGTTTCTTTCTTTTTTTCTATGATTTTTGTTTTAGTTGTTTTAGGGGTAAGAATTAATCTGGTCCCTGTAAAAAAGAAATGAGAAGACCTATGCTACAATAGTGTTGTTTTGCATAGAAATTCCATTAGAACATTAAAGATAGTTTATGTTAGACAGCAGAGCAAGATCTGTTTGTTTGGTTTTTTCCTTTTGTAGGTAAAACTCTACATTTTAAAGGGCTACTTTCTGATTTGTAGCCTATCTTTTGAAAATCATCTTGATTTTTTTTGTTGAAATAATTTTCAAATGTTTTAATTGATATGTGAATGGTTTTATTATTTGATTTTCAGTCAGTGCAGAGTATCAAGTGGTGTTTTTGCTTTATTATCACTCCAACTGATTCAACAGTCTTTCATTCAAAAGGAGATTTCATTGAAACTTTTAATGAATATTTGTAAGTGGTACTAAAGACTTAATTAGGCAGAGCAATGATAGGGCCCTGCCTGATAAAACTGTAACTGCTAACATTTACAGATAATTTTTTAGGTGCTAATGTATTTCTTAAAAAGTAGTTATGTCAATTGAACATAGTAGAGCTAATAAAGCATGCAAAATGATGGACATGTACATTTCGGTTGTTGTTTTGTTTTGTTTTGTTTTTTTTGAAGATGACTGTTGGAAAGCTGGCTATAGTTATAAGGTTTCATATTACTCATTTAGTGAGCATTGAGTAAATATGAACTCCTTCTATGATTTTTGATGAATCATGTGGAAATTATTCATGGTAGAAGAAGGCAAAACTATATGGCACATCATCTGTTAACTATATTTGTGATCAATGATGCCCAGAATCATATCCCTAGCAAATCATTCAGTTCAGTTCAGTTGCTCAGTCGTGTCTGACTCTTTGCGACCCCGTGAACCACAGCACGACAGGCCTCTCTGTCCCACACCAACTCCAGGAGCCTACCCAAACTCATGTCCATTGAGTCGGTGATGCCATCCAACCATCTCGTCCTCTGTTGTCCCATTCTCCTCCTGCTCTCAATCTTTCCCAGCATCAGGGTCTTTTCAAATGAGTCAGCTCTTTGTATCAGGTGGACAAAGTATTGGAGTTTCAGCTTCAACATCAGACCTTCCAATGAACACCCAGGACTGATCTCCTTTAGGATGGACTGGTTAGATTACCTTGCAGTCCAAGAGACTCTCAAGAGTCTTCTCCAACACTACAGTCCAAAATCCTCAATTCTTCATTGCTCAGCTTTCTTTATAGTCCAACTCTCACATCCACACATAACTACTGGAAAAACAATAGCCTTGACTAGATGGACCAAATAATTATATGCTGTTAATTAATATGTAAGAAACTAAGTAAAACAACCTGGTTGTCTCACTCTAATGCCCAGTAGAACTTTGTTTACATCACCTGATAGACCTTCCTTGATTGATTAATGTTCAAACTATGAGGTTAAAACAGACTAAATGAGAGAGATTAACCCGTTCTATAATATAGTGTTCTGAAGATAGTATAAAGTCTGTAAGAAAAGGAATAGACCTTTTTTCTGGTTTACTATACATAGCAAACACAGCAATTAGAAAATATCATTAGCTAATTGTGAAATTTTCAGTCACTAAATTCACTTAAAGATCTAAACTTTTATTCCTGATTTACAGATTCTAATTAGTTTTTTTCCCCCACTTTTAATACTTATGGCTAGGACCATGAGAATAGGCAATTTATTGAGAAAGTTTTAGGGAAAAAATGTCTTTAAGCAGGAGGGAAGATTCTAATAATTATGTTTGAAAATCACCCTGAAAATAATCAGCACTCTATATTTTTTCCAAAATAAAATCATATGAAATAGGATAATTAAAACAACCACCTGTACCTAACATATAAAAACTAAGAAGTTGCTTTTAAATTACTAGTTAATTCAGAATAATGTCTCACTGATTGTAAACCTAATAACTTGATGATTGAGAGAATTCTAAGAATTACTGAAACAGAAAAACATGGCCATTTATTGTTTTCACTAGTTTATACTTAATTTATTCCTTCATTCATCCATATGCATATTTGTGCATTCATTCATCAAACATTTATTAGTCACTTACTTCATTGCACTGTATTATTGTATCCATTGGGTATTGAAAAAAATGAAGACAAGATGTTAGCAGTTTAGTAAAATAAACTCAAATTACTGTAATTTGAAACCTAATGTTTGTACTGCAGCAGAGAAATAGGCAAAGTATTGTGAGAACATTCAAAAAAAAGTTAGATTCTGAGTAGGCAAACATAGGGAACATTTCACACTGAAGTTGGCATTTGATGAACCAGCCCTGAAAGACAGGTAGTATTCTTCAAGTAGAGAATGGATGGGAGTATATTCTAGGCAGAATAAATAGTATTGGAAAAGGCAGAAAATCCTGTAAGTTCAAGGTAGGAAAAGAAAGTAGCCATTCATTATTATGGTTTAATATTCTTTAATGAGAATAAAATTTAGTACGAGGATAAGAGAGATGAAATATTGCATGCCTGTGAAATGGGAAAAACAAGCAAACAAACATGCATTTACAAAATAGATTCTGAAACATATATTTTAAAAATACATGCTCCAAAGTTCTTAGTTGGAAGGGTGATTTCACATGGTTCCTAGGTAGCTACATCAAAATAATAGTCATAAAATACAGATAAACACAGGTGATTTTTGAAAGTTTATGTACTAATCTTCATTTTTGAGGTGGCAGATTGTACTGGTGGTGGCTCCTGCAATGCAGGAGACCCAGACTTGATCCCTGGATTGGGAAGATGCTTGGAGAAGGGAATGGCTACCCACTCCGGTATTCTTGCCTGGAGAATCCCATGGACAGAGGAGCCTGGTGGGCTACAGTCCATGGAGTCACAAAAGAGTCAGATACAACTGAGTGACTAACATTTTCATGCTTTCTTGCTGTTAATTTACGTGGCACGCACACACACACACACCAACAGCCAGCTCTCTGGTGTCACTTCTTATAAGAGTACTAATCACATAGGACTAAAACCTCACCATCATCTAACACTGAGTACTGCCCAAAGGTCCCCTCTCTAAATACCATTACACTGAGGAGTTAGAGTCTCAACATAAGGATATGGTGGGGACAAATTCATTTAGTCCATAACAATCGGTGACCTAGGATACAGCATGTGGATTTAGTAGTACCAGAAATCATCAGCAAAATTTATAGACATCTTTATATATGCATTTTTCCTTTTGAGTGTCTAAAAATTTCACCATATTTTCAAAAAGACAAGTGATTCAAAAATATAGAAAACTCTGTAGTATAGAAATTTGGATTGTACCCAGTGAAAAAATAACTGCTATTATATTTGGACTAATGAACACTTAGAATTATCACATTCCATTCTTCCATGTTCTGTCCAGCTCACTCTGTCTTATTCTTCAAGTCTCAGCTTAAATCTGAGATCTTCAGGGGGGCCTTTTCTAATTGCTCAAAGCAAAATATTTTCCTCAAATTTTGTTCTCTGTTTTATTGCCTTGTTTGGTTCCCTCATGGTACACACTCTACACCTTGAAGTTCTTTTCTCTACTTTTTAAAATGTTTTGTTTTAGCACTTCACAAAATCAGTGTCTATATTCTTCACTCTTCTATAACTAGTGTCGACACATATTAGTTACCATATAAATAAAAAAAATGATAAAACAAAGAATGAATGGATAAGAGAAATGACTAAGTGTATAAAAATTGATTCGGTTTATTTGACTTCAAACATTTCTTCTGCCCATTCTCTCTTTCCTATGCTGGCAATCCAGTTTATACACATACACACACACACACACACACACATTATACCTTTGATATTAAGTCACAGTTCTCAGATGCTCTGTTTTGTGATTTTTCTTTTTCTCATTTTTTTCCTCTGCATTGTAGTTGGGAAGTTAATACTGAAAATGAGTTCTTTCACCCATGCCCTACCTGGGCCCTGAAGGGACTCTTTCTCTGATCCTTGCTATGAGAACCTGGTGAGATTTCTGAAAGGAAATTATTAGGAAAGTGCTGGTGTCGGAGATGGGACACCTGCTGTATTTGGGACACCCAGGAGTTTCTAAGTCTCTGCTAGTCCAACAATCAGCCTCCAGCAATTTATCACAGTTGCTAGTCAAGTAAGAGGTCTTCAACTGTGACCTCTAGAAGTTTCTGCTGTAGGTAAGCAAATGCTTAGACGCTTTATGTTTCTTGCTGACTTTTTTTTTTTTTTCCAATATTTCAGAGTGGCAGTTTGCTCTGAAATTTCAGTTTGCTAGTTTGTCCAAGAAAAGTTGACTTTCTGTTTGTTCATATTTTCTTGTTTTATGGACAAAAGGAATGACTTTCCAGGTTTTTGTGTGTCAGAGCAGAAACCAGAAGTCTAGGTTCACTTTATTTAGTTATTTTTTTTTTCAGTGGGTTTTGTCATACATTGATATGAATCAGCCATAGAGTTACACGTATTTCCCATCTAATTTGTCTTGTTCATTGTCCCTTCTGATGTATGACAGTGTTGCCATATCCTCCTCATGTTTGTCTTAACTATACTAAGAAATCTTAAATATTTAGTGATCGCTAGTAAATTGTTTCTCTCCTAGATGCTTATCATGTTAACCCTGTCAAAGGGGAAAAAATGTAAACTTGTAGGGTTGTTTTATCTGGGGCAACAGATAGATTTATCATAGCTTTGCAATGGTTTGTCTTTCATTGCTGTTTGTAGGCCACGACCTATTTTCCTATGTAAAGTGTAGTTCACATACTCTGAAAATGAAAATTGCAGCTATTGTTTTCCTCTATAGGGTTCATTTTCACAATTCCAACCTAATAATTTAAATCACTGATGGTGAAGAAAGCATTGAGAAGTATTTTGGGAATAGTAAAACAATTTTATTAGCTTGATGAACACTGTAATGATAAAGCAATCAATACTTCTAAACAACTGATAGTTTTTGCATGAATGAATTACTAGAATAGCAAGAATTAGATCATTTCAGTGATCACAATGTTTTTGTTCAAGGAGTCTATTTCTTCAAAGGAATATTCCTTCATAAGAAAGATAGTCTTAAAGTAGAAAAAAAAAAAGCAAATCACAAACAAAAAGAATACAATCAAGTTTACATTTCTCACCTGAAAACCAGAATATTTATTTTTGTGTGCTATCATCTAGATATTGTACCAGTAACAATTTTACTATTATTGGAAACCTTTCTACCATACACATGTGAGCTGAGTCAAGTCCTTAATTATAGGCTATTTCTCTTCACAGGAACCCAACAGAAGAACCTTTATTCCCCCAGATAGACAGTTTAAGGAGAAATGTTATAGCTTGCCAAAATGATTAGACACTTGGTCTATTGCAAGGCTGACTGCATTTCTTGCTTTTCAACAGACACTTATAATGGTAATCAATGAAAGGGGATTGCTCAGAGGAATATCTAACTATTGCCAAATAAAAAACAAATCCAGTCATAGGTAAAGAGATCTTTTATTTGAAAAGACTAATGCCTAAAGGGGAGAGAGATTACTGCAACAGGGGGAAAAGAGTCTGCAAGCGTCAAGTCCCTCAAAGGTCAGCCACAAAGATTGTTTCCTTATTAAAATTTAGCTGCTATTATTTTACTGAGGTGTATTTGACAAATAAGAATTTATTTAAAGTGTACAATTTGATGATTTGATATACATATAGTGGCTCAGATGGTAAAGAATCTGCCTGCAATGCAGGAGACATGGGTTCGATCCCTGGGTCAGGAAGATATCCTAAAGGAGGAAATGGCAACCCACTCCAGTAGTCTTGCCTGGAGAATTCCATGAACAGAGGAGTCTGACAGGCTACAGTCGGTGGGGTCACAAAAAGTTGGAGATGACTGAGTGACTGACACACACACATACATTGTGATATCACCATATTCAAGTTAATTACCAAATACATATTTTCAGATGTTCATAACATTTTTTTTGTGGTAAGAACACTTAACATGTACCTTCTCAGTGAATTTCAAGTATACAAGAAAGTACTATTAACTATGGTCACATTGTTGTACATTAGATTTCCAGTACTTGTTCATCTTGAATAGCTGTAACTGAGTACCCCATTAAAAAGAAGAGACATTACTTTGTCAACAAAGGTCCATGTAGTCAAGGCTATGGTTTTTCCAGTAGTCATGTATGGATGTGAGAGCTGGACTATAAAGAAAGCTGAACGCTGAAGAATTGAGGCTTTTGAACTGTGGTGTTGGAGAAGACTTTTAAGAGTCCTTGGACTGCAAGGATATCCAACCAGTCCATGTTAAAGGAGATCAGGCCTGGGTGCTCATTGGAAAGACTGATGCTGAAGCTGAAACTCCAATACTTTGGCCACCTGATGCGAAGAGCTGACTCAAATGAAAAGTCCCTGATTCTGGAAAAGATTGAGGGCAGGAGGAGAAGGGGATGACAGAGGATGAGATGGTTGGATGGCATCACCAACTCAATGGACATGGGTTTGGGTAGACTCTGGGAGTTGGTGATGGACAGGGAGGCCTGGCGTGCTGTGGTTCATGGGGTCGCAAAGAGTCAGACACGACTGAGCAACTGAAATGAACTGAACTGATGAACATACCACCATGTAACTCTCCCTCCAGTCCCAAGTAAGCACTGTTCCACTCTCTGTTTCTATGCATTTAACGATTTTAGATTGCGTGTATAAGTGAACCTCCAGCACCTATCTTTCTGCATTTAACTATTTTACATTGTATATACAAGTGAGATCATGCAGTGTTTGTTTTTCAGTATCTGTGTTAATTTCATTTAGTATAATGTCCTGCAGGTTTTTCCACATTGTTTTGTAGTGCAGGTTTTTCTTATTTTTTTTTAAAGCTGAATAATATTCCATTCTGTAACTTAAAGTACAAGCACATCACATTGATCTCATTTAGCCATTAAATAACTTATTGTGCCCCTGGACCTTGCCTTGGATCATAACTGTGGACTCTGCTTCTAGTTCTGCCATCTAAAGTACACTTTAATTGAGTGTTCAGCAATTTCTAAATTTTGTAACCTATAGTTTACATACAGAATAATCAAAACAAAAGAACGGTAAAGACTACGGATCTCTTCAAGGAAACTGGAGATATCAAGGGAATATTTCATTCAAGGATGGGCGTGATAAAGGACAGAAATGGTAAGGACCTAACAGAAGCAGAAGAGATTAAGAAGAGATAGCAATAATACACAGAATAAATATACATAAAAGGTCTTAATGACCTGGATTACCAAGATGGTGTGGTCACTCACATAGAGCCAGACATCCTGCAGTGTGAAGTCAAGTGAGCCTTAGGAAGCATTACCATGAACAAAGCTCATGGAGGTGATGAAATTCCAGCTGAGCTATTTCAAATCCTAAAAGACAATGATGTTAAAGTGCTATACTCAATAGGCCAGCAAATTTGGAAAACGCAGCAGTGGCCACAGGACTGGAAAAGGTCAGTTTTGATTCCAATTCTAAAGAAGGGCAATGAGAAAGAATGTTCAAACTACCATACAATTGCACTCATTTCACACGCTAGTAAGCTTATGCTCAAAATCCTCCAAGCTAAACTTCAGCAATACATAAACGAGAACTTCCAGATGTAAGCTGAGTTTAGAAAAGACAGAGGAATCAGAGATTCAATTACCAACTTTCATTGGATTATGAAGAAAGCAAGGAAATTTCATAAAAAACATCTACTTCTGCTTCACTGATTGCATTAAATCCTTTGACTGTGTGGATCACAACAAACTGGAAAATTCTTGAAGAGATGGGAATGCCAGATCACCTTATTTGTCTCCCAACAAACTAGTATGTGGATCAAGAAGTGACAGTTAGAATCACACATGGAACAATGGACTAGCTCAAAATAGGGAAAGGAATACTACAAAACTGTATATCGTCATTCTACTTATTTAACTTATATGCATCATGCAGAGTACATCATGTGAAATGCCAGGCTGGATGACTATAACTGGAATCAAGATTGCCAGGAGAACTATCAATAACTTCAGATATGCAGATGACATCACCCTAATGTCAGAAAGTATTAAAGTACTAAGGAGGTACTAAGGAGCGTCTTGATGAGGGCTAAAGAGGAGAATGAAAAACTGGCTTGAAACTCAATATTAAAAAAACCAAGATCATGGTATCTGGTCCCATCACTTCATGGCAAACAGAAGGGGGAAAAGTAGAAACAGTGGCAGATTTTATTTTCTTAGGTTCCAAAATCAATGTGGACTGTGATTGCAGCAATGAAGTTAAAAGACACTTGCTCCTTGGAAGAAAAACTATGGCAAATCCAGACAATGTATTAAAAAACAGAGACATCACTTTTCTGACAAAAGTGCATGTATTCAAAGCTATGGTTTTCCCAGTAGTGGTGCAAGGATATGAGAGTTGGACCATAAAGAAGTCTGATTGCTGAAGAGTTGATGCTTTCAAATTGTGCTGGAAAGAACTGTTGAGAGTTCCTTGGACTGCAAGGAGAACAAACCAGTCAATCCTAAAGGAAATCAACCCTGAATATTCATTGGAAGGGCTGATGCTGAAGCTGAAGCTCCAACAGTTTGGCCACCCATTGTGAAGAGCTGACACACTGGAAAAGACCCTGATGCTGGGAAAGATGGAGGGCAGAAGAAGTGGATGATGGAGGATGAGATGGTTGGATGACATCACCAACTCAATGGGCATGATTTTGAACAAACTCTGGGAGAAAGTGGAAGACAGAGGAGCCTGGCATGCTGCAGTTCAGGGGTGGCAAACAGTTGGATGTCACTTAGTGACTGAACAACCACAAAATACATACCAAATTTCATTTATCCATTCATGGATTAACAGACATTTAGGCTATTTCCATATCTTGGCTATCTTTTTTTTTTTTTAAATGCCGAAATGACCATTGATTACAGATGTCTCTACAAGATACTTATTTCATTTCCTTTTGATACATACCCTGAAGTGGGCTTGCTGGATCATAAGGTAGCACTATTTTTAATTATTTGAAGATTTTCACACAGTTTTCCATAATAGTTGTACCAGTTTACATTTCCAGCAATAATATACAAGAGTTCTCTTTTCTTTATGTCTTCACTAACATTTAGTTTTCATCTTTCTGATAGGAGCCATTCTAAGATGTGAGATGTGATATTTCACTCTTATTTTGATTTGCATTTCCCTGATGATTATTGAAGTTGAGCACTTTTTCATATACCTTTTGCCCCTTTGGATGTCTTGTTCTGAAAAATATCTTGGATCCTTCTTTTTTTTTTTTTTTTTTAATTGTGTTACTTGAGTTCCTTATGTATTTTGTATATTAACTTCTTAACAGATATATGATTTGCAAATATTTTCTCTGTTGTCTTTTCATTCTGAAAATCACGTTCTCTGCTGTACAAAAGCGACTTATTTTAAAGCAATCCTATTTGTCTATTTTTGCTTTTGTTTCCTGTGCTTTTGGGGACATATCCAAGAAATAATATCACAGGCCAACTTCAAGAATCTTTTACTGTATGTTTTCTGGTATTTTTGTTTGTTTGTTTCAGATCTTATGTAAATCTTTAGTCCTTTTTTTTTTTTTTTAAGAGAATAATTTTGCCAGATGTATTATTCTTGCTTGTCAGGTGTGTGTGTGTGTGTTTCTTTCTTTTTTTGTCTTTATTTTTTTTTCTTTTACAGTGCTTTAAATATATCATCACGCTCTTTCACGGCCTGCAAGGTTTCTGCTGAGATACCTCTGATAGACTTATGGTGGAGATGGTGGGGAGCTATTCCATTGTTTGCAACTTTTCTCTTGCTGTTTTCAGAATTCTCTCATTGTTCTTGACTTTTGACTTTTGGTTATAATGTTACTAGTATAGTCTTCCTTGCTTTGATCATGTTTGGAGAGTTTTGACTTAAGCGAATCTGAATGTCCATTTCCCTCCAAGGTTTGGGAAGTTTTCAGCCACTATTTCTTTAAATAATCTTTCTTTCTGTTTCTCTACTTCTCCTTCTGAGACTCCCATGATAATTATATTGTGTGCATACTCAGTCATTTAGTGATGTCTGACTTTTTGAGACCCCATGAACTGTAGGCCACCTAGATCCTCTGTCCATGGGATTTTACAGGCAAGAATATTGGAGTGAGTTGCCATTGCCTTCTTCAGGGGATCTTCCTGACCTGGGGATCAAACCCTTGTTTCCTGTATCTCCTGCATTGGCAGGTGAATTCTTCACCACTGAGGCCCCTGGGAAGTCCTAAGGTATATACTGACTCTTGATAATATCCCATAAATTCCATGGGCTTTCTTAATATTTTTATTATTTTATCTCCTCTGAAAGGGTAAGTTCAAATATCTTATCTTTGAATTCACAAATTTTGTCCTCTGCTTGATTGACTTAGATGTTGAAGCTCTTTGTTGCATTTTTCATTTCATTTGTTATATTCCAGAATTTCTTTTTGGTTATATTTTATGATTTCTACCTCTTTGTTGAGCTTTTCATTTTGTTCATGTATTTTTTTCCCCTTATTTTGTTGAATTATCTACCTGTTCTCTCTTGTAGCTTGTTGAGCTTCTTTAAAACCATTATTTTGAATTCTTTTTTAGACAATTTGTAGATCTTAATTTCTATTACTGGAAAATAATTTGTTCCTTTGATAGTGTCATATTTTCATTGATTTTTGGGGTGTGTGTTTGTGTGTGCATGTGTTTGTAACCTTTGTCTAGATGTTTCCACATTTGAAGGAGCAGTTACCTGTTCCAGACTTTATGGAATGGTTTCAGTGAGCAAAGTCCCACACCTTAACTTGGTTCTGAGAATGCCATCTGGGCTAGTCCTGGAAGCTCCAGTTCAGTAAGAACACAAGTGCTGATCTAGCACTGTGTCATGGTTTCATCAAGCTCTGTCAACTGAGGTCTGTGTTGGCAAAGATTGTGGGGGTCCTCATCAGCCACGTCTGTAGGTGGTAAGGGCAGTCGGTGTCCTCAGTGGTGAAGATTACTATGATCTTACTGCTTTCCTTTTCTCTGTGAAAAAGATTCATGGTTCGAAGATATATAGGCACATATGTGGAAGCAGTGGTCATATGTGGAAGCAGTGGTGGGATCATGTGCATTTACTGCAGTGGTGACACTGGTGGGGGGTGCATGCAGAGTGGCTCTCAAGCCGGGGCCTGGATCATGGGCATGGTTTGGGGGGTAGGAGTCATTTCTGGTCCCAAAGTGGGTGGAGTGCAGTGTAGCTCCATCCTTGGAGGCATCACACGGCAGCCTGTCAGATTCATTCTTTCATTAGGTGGAGTAAACAAGGCTAGAAGAAATTTGGTATGAGGGAGTGTAGTAAGCAGTGACTTGTTGAGACAGCTTTTCAGGCAATATTTCCCCTAAGTTAAGCCTGTTCTTGGGAAGAACTGTTAAGGAGGAGATGGCTGATCTACACTTTGATGCTGGCTCTGGATGAGGTTGGGTCAAAGTTCAGGTGCTTTAAGGGAGGAGAGAAGCCCAACTAAAGTTCGGTCAAGTCAAATTAGTGGATATTTTGTACAAACTGGTCAGTAGAAACAAACAATTCAGTTAATTATTTATGAGAGAAAGAATGGAAATTTTAAGTATCTGTATCTGGCCTTGTCATAGATAACTAAGGAATAAATCTGCCAGTTTTACCTACGTCATATAGGGAAGGGTAGATCTGTGTGATAAACCATTTTCCACAACACAAAATGTTGGGGGAACATTTTTCTGTTCTCCAGGAGTGTAAGACTCAGGCAAACTTTAACATTGTCACTATTTTTCAAACTGTCTCTAGTATATAGTAATAGTAAAAACGGTCCAGACTTGGTGAAAGATTTCTTGTTAAGGAATACTTGGAATAGTTTATCCCTGTAATGTTCCCCAAGAAAACAAAATGAAAAAAGCAAAATGGCTGCCTGAGGAGGCCTTAAAAATAGCTGTGAAAAGAAGAGAAGTGAAAAGCAAAGGAGAAAAGCAAAAATATACCCATTTGAATGCAGAGTTCCAAAGAAGAGCAAGGATAGATAAGAAAGGCTTCCTCAGTGATCAGTGCAAAGAAATAGAGGAAAGCAACAGAATGGGAAATACTAGAGATCTCTTCAAGAATATTAGAAATACCAAGTGAATATTTCATGCAAAGATGGGCTGAATAAAGGACAGAGATGGGATAGACCTAATAGAAGCAGAAGATATTAAGAAAAGGTGGCAAGAATACAAAGAAGAGCTGTACAGAAAAGATCTTCATGACCCAGATAATCACGGTGGTGTGATCACTCACCTAGAGCCAGACATCCTGGAATGGGAAGTCAAGTGGGCCTTAGGAAGCATCACTATGAACAAAACTAGTGGAGGGGATGGGATTCCAGTTGAACTATTTCAAATCCTGCAAGATGATGCTGTGAAAGTGTTGCACTCAATATGCCAGCAAATTTGGAAAACCCAGCAGTGGCCACAGGCCTGGAAAAGGTCAGTTTTCATTCCAATCCCAAAGAAAGTCAAAGCCAAAGAATGCTCAAACTACCACACTATTTTACTCATCTCACATGCTAGTAAAATGTGTTCAAAATTCTCCAAGCCAGGCTTCAGCTATATGTGAACTGCGAACTTCCAGATGTTCAAGATCGATGTAGAAAAGACAGAGGAACCAGAGATCAAATTGGCAACATCCACTAGATCATTGAAAAAGCAAGAGAGTTCCAGAAAAACATCTATATCTAATTTATTGACTATGCCAAAGCCTTTGACTGTGTGGATCACAATAAACTGTGGAAAATTCTTAAAGAGATGGGAATACCAGACCACCTGATCCACCTCTTGAGAAATTTGTATGCAGGTCAGAAAGCAAGAGTTAGAAATGGACGTGGAACAACAGAGCGGTTACAAATAGGAACAAGAGTACATCAAGGTTGTATATTGTCACCCTGCTTATTTAAATTCTATGCAGAGTACTTCCTGAGAAACACTAGGCTGGATGAAGCACAAACTGGAATCAAGATTGCTGGGAGAAATCTCAATAACCTCTGATATGCAGATGACACCACCCTTATGGCAGAAAGTGAAAAAGAACTAGAGTCTCTTGATGAATGTGAAAGAGGACAGTCAAAAAGCTGGCTTAAAACTCAACATTCAGAAAACCAAGATCATGGAATCTGGTCCCATCACTTCATGGCAAACAGATGAATTAAATAACAGTGGCTGACTTTATTTTTGGGGCTCTAAAATCATTGCAGATAGTGACTGCAGCCACAAAATTAAAAGACACTTACTCCTTGGAAGAAAAGTTGTGACCAACCTAGACAGCATATTAAAAAGCAGAGACATTACTTTGCCAACAAAGTTCTGTCTAGTCAAAGCTGTGGTTTTTCCAGTAGTCATGTATGGATGTGAGAGTTGGACTGTGAAGAAAGCTGAGTGCTGAAGAATTGATTCTTTTGATCTGTGGTGTTGGAGAAGACTCTTGTTCGTCCCCTGGACTGCAAGGAGATCCAATTAGTCCATCCTAAAGGAAATCAGTCCTGAGTGTTCATTGGAAGGTTTGATGTTGAAGCTGAAAGTCCAATATTTGGCCACCTGATGCAAAGAACTGACTCATTTGAAAAGACCCTGATGCTGGGAAAGATTGAAGGCAGAAGGAGAAGGGGACGATAGAGGATGAGATAGTTGTATGGCATCACCGACTCAATGGACATGAGTTTGGGTAAACTCCAGGAGTTGGTGATGGACAGGGAGGCCTGGCATGCTGTGGTCCATGGGGTCGCAAAGAGTCAGACACGACTGAGCAACTGAGATGAACTGAACTGAATGTTCTTGATGCGTCTCATTGAATGGTAAACAATCACACATATTGTCCATTTTTTCCCTGGACTGTTCCATCTTTAAAAACTGCAGAAGAATGTTCTAGAAGTTCTTTCTACAGTAGATACAAAAATCTTTCATTGTTACTATGTACAGATCTCCTTCTGCTGCTGCTAAGTCACTTCAGTCATGTTCAACTCTGTGCGACCCCATAGATGGCAGCCCACCAGGTTCCTCTGTTCTTGGGATTCTCCAGGCAAGAATACTGGAGTGGGTTGCCATTTCCTTCTCCAATGCACGCATGCATGCTAAGTCACTTCAGTCATGTCCAACTCTATGTGATCCCATGGACAGCAGCCCACCAGTCTCATCTGTCCACAGGATTCTCCAGGCAAGAATTCTGGAGTGGGTTGCCATTTCCTTCTCCAACAAATCTCCTGAGGAAATTTTTAGTATAGTAATAAATATGTTATTTTGCTATAAATAACAAATCTCTATGAAAGAACACAGAATACCATGGTCTTAAAAATAACAACAATAAGAAATCTTGGGGTTCATTACTCATGTCAGGAGGGTTGGGGAAAGCAAGGGTCTGGAGTAACAATTTTTATTTGGATTTCTAGCAGGATATGGAACTTTGATGTAGTGCATAGAATGAAAATATCTGTTTATCATTGTGGTTTCCTTTCTGCACCATCACCTTATAATTTGAGCATAATCTTAGATTGAAAAAAAAAGTGCACAGTTCTATTACAGTTTTAATTTACTGCTTTCCATAGTAATGCAGACTTTATTATGTCTTCAGTGTAGATCATGAAGAATATGTATGTAGCAAGATTTATGTTATGTTAACCTTACATTGGCAGTAAACCTTTTTGTGGGACACTTGATTAGTTCAGTAGAAACAGGCAAAAGTTTGAGCTGCCTAATTTCCAAATGCATAGAATTTCATGATATTGCAAATGCTTCCTTTTTCTGATGTGTTGGTTTAAATTCTGCCCAGCTCCTGTATCACTCATGTGATAATATATTTTCTGTCACCCATGTGATAATGTATTTTCTCTTTATAAATGACTTATCGGACTATACAGACCTCGTGATCTCCTTCATTTACTTTCTTATTAAACTCTTCCACTACCAAAATCTTAATGGAGTGAAACAAATGATTCCTTTTGTATACCATAAATGTACTGAATAGCCCAGTAATTTAAATTTCATATGTTTCTTTCTATTCTGCCCTACAAACATGGTTGTGTGGGTTGAAATGATATTTTCTGCTGATGTGGGAACTTAATGTATTTTGTAATAGAGAATACTAAATTATTTAACAGGCAGTATTTTGGCATACTTTTGAATACTTTTTGAATGCTTTCATTGATACTGATTTCTCATAAAATTATTTCAGGACAAAATTCTGATATACATAAGCTCCAAACAATTACTCTTTCTTTACTTTATCAGTGGGTACAAATGGGATATTGACTAAAGAGCTCTATACAATTTTTTAAATGGATATCTTATCTCATTTATGCTGTTCTTATTCATAGGTGCCTTCAAGTATTATAAAATTGTCCATTATTTCATAATCATATCTTACCACACCAACAGAATTAATTTTATTTATTTGGCTATGAAAACAATTGAAGTGGCTTAATCATAAATAGCCTGTGACAGAGTTAAAAACATGATTTTAAAATTTACTTTAAATACTAAAACTTGCTGCAACTAATCTAGTTTGTGAGTGCTTCCTCTACAGAACAAAAGTTACCATCTGTCTTTGCTTTGAATCCTTGTAAACCAAAATCTTTTAAAACCACTAAATTTCTGTTGGGTCATGTAAAATATAACTCATTGGAAAGAGTGCTAAAATGAAATTAAACCTACTAAATTCACTTCAATATAATCCAGATATTTTGCCAATTTTTCTTCTTTTATCATGTGTACTTCATAGAAAAATTTTAGCGAAAGATTTTAGCACAACAAAGATGTTGAATAACATGTTAGTAACTGTCCTATTGTGTTTCTAACTTTATAAATTACTAATTACTACAGAAAGTTCGCTCTACCTTTTTTAGATATGTAATTGTAAATGTATTTGCTTGGCTGTGACAGGTCTTAGCTGTGGCATGCAGGATCTTTAGTCTTCGTTGCAGCATTCAGGATCTTTAGTTGAGGCATGTGGGATTCAGTTCCCTGACCAGAGATCAAACCCAGGCCCCCTGCATTGGGAGTGTGCAGTCTTAGTCACTGGACTATTAGGGTAGTCCTTGATTCTATTTTTTAAAAGCCTGCATCTAGGATGTTATCTAATGATGGGAGCGTTTCATTTACTAAAGTGAGGCCTGGTATAAGATTTAGTTATATATAAGTAATCTTGAGTGATCTAAATTACAATGGCAACCTATAGCATCCTTTCTTATTCTTTTCACAGAACAAATTGTCTATAAATATTTGGATCTTGTTAGAGTACTGGATGAAGTAGTAACTTGAATTTTTTTCTAATCCATAATATGCATTTGGGAAAGGTTTTTTAATTATTAAAAAGCACCTTTCCCCCCCCCCTTCTTTTTCTATATTTTAGACAAAACATAGTGAAGATTGCTGAGGAAGCAAATGCTCAAAAATATAAAATTGAAAAGCCATCGGACAAATAATTTTGTGACTGCTAACTGACTCAGGTATAATAGGGTTTCTAGCTCAGCTATAGTACACATTTATGAAGAACAAAGAATAGGGAAGTGCCCCAAATCCGTATATCTTTTTTCCCTGTGGGCATTGAAGTTTATGGGGGTCTTTAAAAAAGATACTTCCTCAAGACTTTTAGAAATGTCCTTTTTCAAAAGGCATTTTTTTAAATTCCAAGATCCTACAGAATTCTAGAGCTGAAAATCATGTATTCCAGAAATTATTTTATTATAACCAGAATATAGGGTTTCCCCAATGGCTCAGTGATAAAGAATCCGCCTGGAATGCAGGAGATGCAGGAGATGTGGGTTCGATCCCTGGGTCAGGAAGATTCCCCTGGAGAAGGGCACAGCAACCCACTACCGTATTGTTGCCTGGAGAATCCCATTGACAGAGGAGCCTGGGGGATTCCATACATGGGATGGCAAAGAATCAGACATGACTTAAGCAACTGACTCCACATACTCACAACTAGAAAATAATTTTTTAAAGACAGTAAAAGAACACTACATATCACCCTATATATGTGTTGATGCTCTTGTAATTTTTTTTCCAAAATACTTCAACTCTCCTCACATCTGTGTTCTGTCAACATGATCCCATATCCTGCCCTATGGATAACTGAAGCATTTAGTTAGGAACATAATAATAGACATTTTTTCAAGATGTTTGGGATCCGTGCACATCGTAGAATCCCATAAGCTTCTTTCCTGATGGTGTATTAAGCCATACACAGTCCTAGCTTATAATACCAACTACATCTTTACAAACATTCTCAACTATCTTATAATATCCTGAAGCAACAGTAGAGACCACAGAGGAGAGTTTCCCCAAAGAGTAGATAATGCATGTTAAAATGAGAACATTCACCTCTGTGTGAAGTTAGATGGTTAAATCATGAATACTTTCTGCTCTTTCATCCCCTGTTCTCTCTTGCTCTTTTCTCTGATCATTTGGTACATATTTTTATTTAAAATAATAAAAATAATGCATAATATGTAAACAATGACTTACATAATGAGGTACATATTCTTATCTTATCCATCCTTACCTTTTTTCCTTTGGCCTAGTACAAAGTATTAATCACGTAGACTAGTCATCAACAATTTAAACCTTACCACAACTCAGGGATATGAAAAGCCTAAAGTGCCATTTTTATAGATAAGACTACAGAGGAAAAGCTATTTGACTGTGTGCCTATTAGTCACAGAACTGGCTAGTAGCAAAGCAGAAACAAAATCTCTTAATCTTTCCACTTCTGGCCTTTTCTTTAATGCTATCATCCTTGTTTTATTTAATATGAGGAAGTATGGCTCAACTTTAAAATGCATATTCTGCCATTTAAACCTCCCCTTCTTTGTTTATTTTTGAAGGGAAATCAGGAAAATTGATAACAAAAATACTACAATAAAAATAATAGTAAATGTTGCTTCTGGCTCAGGTAGCAAATATATAGAAATCGAATAGATTAGAAAGTATATAAATGCATAATAATTTAAAACATTAAAATCAAGAAAACCCTAATGATAAAATTGAATTAGTATTGGAAGAAATCTTTTATTTCTTATTTTCTGAAGTAGTAGCTTGTTCTGACTTAAATATATGCATATTTATTTAAAATGAAAAGTAGTAAAATGATTGAGATTTGATTAACAACTGTTCTCCTAATTACCAACATATTTGATTCTCACTTGCACTTATGAAATATGCTACTAAATACTTAGGAAGTATAATATTTTTGTATCTCAATGTCTTAAAATGTACAAATATTTTCAGTATTTTAAATAACTGAAAAAAAGAAGATTGAATACGTTTCTTTTTGGCAGGTTCAATAAGATGATTAATAACAAGAATGTGGCAGCATGAACAAACTACATGTATTGAGTTTTTAGAAATCTTATAAATGAATGATGCTTTTCTAATAAGAAGTGGCCCATAGGCCCAATTGCAATAATTATTACATTTATGTACATGACAGAGATTACATGGTATTAGGCTTTTTTAAAATATAAATTTATTTATTTTAATTGGAGGCTAATTACTTTACAATATTGTAGTGGTTTTTGTCATACACTGACATGAATCCACCACGGGTGTACATGTGTTCCCCATCCTGAATCCCCCTCCCACCTCCCTCTGTATCCCATCACTCTGGGTCTCCCAGTGCACCAGCCTCGAGCACCCTGTCTCCTGCATCGAACCTGGACTGGCGATTGGTTTCACATACGATAATAGACATGTTCAAAATCATTTTTTTAATAGGCAAATGACTTTAAAAAAAAAATAGGCAAATGGCTCCACTGACCCATTTTCTGAGGTGTGGGAGGCCCATGAGGTCCGTGAAACATTGCAGGGATTTCTGTAAAAGACATATGTGACCACTGGGAACCATTGGGGGATTAGTTTAGCATGGATTTCATGAGCAATTTATTCGAGACTTTATTCTCATTCACACAAGACTGCTCAACAGGGATCCTTTGATTCTCTGGAACCAAAAGGTGAGAAGCATGTGAATGGCATTTAGTACTTATGTAGTCTGTTCCCTGGAAATCCCCTGTATCCTACTATTTAATATCCTATTAATATGAAGGAAAACCGTAGAAAACATGCGAAGGCAGTGAATATTTTTAAAGAGTGGAGGAAACTGGATCATTCCAGTTCTAATTTAACTCATTCATTTTAGAGATTATTTTTCTTCACCTTTGAGTTTTTGATAAAGCCACTAGTGGTTTACATTTTAAAGCTACTAAAGGTCAAACTTCAAAATAATAAATTCTCTAATGGAAAGAAATACACTTAGATGGCTTAATTGTAGGACATGCATTTATGTATAATAAAGGGCTACCCTGTTCCCTGAATCCTTTTGTTAACTAATTGCAGCCTGTTCCCAAGATTTGAATTCTACTCCTTAGATAACTAGCATGAATGAGAGAAAACGGACTCTGCCTTGAGCCCTTGTTCATTTATGTTGTTTCCTGTTTACTTGTGTTACATTAATAATCAGAATTTTATTTTGCCATAATTTAATGTGCAGTTACTCTGTGTTGGACACTTTATAATCAAGATAAATTAGATATGGTCATTACTTTCAAAATTCTCAAAGTCTAATTGGCAATAAACATGTAAAATATTGAAATACAGTATGATAAAATCAATACACAAAGGGCTCAGAGCCTTTTTGCGTTTTCTGTATCCCTCCAAATAGGATATGCTTGAGTGAAAGCAATACCTGGGTAACATCCGTATAGAAGGCAATGCTTAAATTCCCAAAGGACAATTGATGGGTTGTTCATTCTGAATAGGGACACTAGTGTACACAAACGCACAGAGATATAAAAAAAGATTATGGTATCAGGCAACAGCTAGTGGCTCAATACAGGATTCCTGAGAAAAGTGGTGTAAGAGAAGACTTAAAATTAGCCAGGATCTAGTCTGTCTAAGTGACTTTGCATACAGCTCTAAGTATTTTATAATTTATCCTATAGATTATATGGTGCTACTAGCGAATAGTTTTAAACATATAACTGAAATAGGCACCTGTGTTTGAGAAATATTTCCTTGTTGATAATGAGCAGGGTAGATGCATGGAGTGAGGTGTGAAGAGGTAACAGTTGAAAGTTGTGTGGGCTTCCGATGCTATCTCTGTCACTAATGCAGAGGCAGTGAGATGGAAGAGGAAAGGACACACTGAGTATTATTTCAGAATAATTAACCCATTTTGTTTCTTTTCCATAATATCATATGGTCCAATATGATTTTAAAGTATCTTTGAATGAGAATTCTAGAGTTTCAGGCTATAAGTATCTATATACATTCCCATTTCACAACTCCCTCTCACTGCAGACCAATGTTCTAACATTAGTGTGGCTACAAATATTAACTCTTTTTCCACTATCTGTCACTACGACAAGCACTGATATTAGGCAAATGAGTTCGCATACCGCTTCTTGATTCCATTAAGTATCACATATTTTAAACTTTTTTACAATTATAAAGATGAAATATTCCTCTGTTGCCTTTCTTTTTACCAACCTTGCACATCACTTTCTTAAACACTTAAAATCCACATCTGGGATCAATTTATTTTTTGTTTAAGATGCTTTTTACCTTGCATCTCTTAGTAGGTAATATTAAACTTATACTAGTTATGTGCTTGTTGATTGTTGGTTTTCTTTCTTACTACCATTAAGATGCAATCCCACTGCTTGGCATACATACAGAGGAAACCAGAATTGAAAGAGACACATGTACCCCAATGTTCATCGCAGCACTGTTTATAATAGCCAGGACATGGAAGCAACCTGGATGTCCATTGGCAGACGAATGGATAAGAAAGTTGTGGTCCATATACACAATGGAATATTCAGTTCAGTTCAGTCTGTCAGTCATGTTCGACTCTTTGCAACCCCATGAATCGCAGCACGCCAGGCCTCCCTGTCCATCACAAACTCCCAGAGTTTACTCAAACTCATGCCCATCGAGTAGGTGATGCCATCCAGTCATCTCATCCTCTGTCATCCCCTTCTCCTCCTGCCCCCAATCCCTCCCAGCATCAGGGTCTTTTCCAACGAGTCAACTCTTTGCATGAGGTGGCCAAAGTACTGGAGTTTCAGCTTCAGCATTAGTCCTTCCAATGAACACCCAGGACTGATCTCCTTTAGGATGGACTGGTTGGATCTCCTTGCAGTCCAAGGGACTCTCAAGAGTCTTCTCCAACACCACAGTTCAAAAGCATCAATTCTTTGGCGTTCAGCTTTCTTTATACTCCAACTCTCACATCCATAGATGACTACTGGAAAAATCACAGCTTTGACTAGATGGGCATTTGTTGGCAAAGTAATGTCTCTGCTTTTTAATATGCTGTCTAGGTTGGTCAGAGCTTTTCTTCCAAGGAGCATCTTTTAATTTCATTTTATTTAATTTTATTTGCCATGAAGTGATGGGACCAGATGCCATGATCTTAGTTTTCTGAATATTGAGCTTTAAGCCAACTTTTTCACTCTCCTCTTTCACTTTCATCAAGAGGCTCTTTAGTTCTTCTTTGCTTTCTGCCATAAGGGTTGTGTCATCTTCATATCTGAGGTTATTGCTATTTCTTTCTGCAATCTTGATTCCAGCTTATGCTTCATCCAGCCCAGTATTTTGCATGATGTACTCTGCATATAAGTTAAATAAACAGGGTGACAATATACAGCCTTGATGTACTCCTTTCTCAATTTGGAACCAGTTTGTTGTTCCAAGTCTGGTTCTAACTGTTGCTTCTTGACACCACAGCCTACTTCCCTTCTCACTAGATTATTTTAAATTCCACATTATATTACTTTCACAATTTTTAAAATTATGTAAATGCCTCTTTTGGAATGGGCTAGCTGTATTCTGTCATCATAGTAAACAAGAGTCAAAGTCAAACCAAAATTTCATATTGAATGATTGTTTGGAGAAAGAAGGCATGTACTGTATTACATGGTATTATAAAAGAAAAATTATAACATGATATAGAACAAAGGGATAAAAAGTAAGCCATACATAAGCAAATTTCCTCTGAAATGGCAGCATATAATCCTGCCACTCACTGACTTTTTAAAATAAGGGTTACATTTTCTCTTCATTCATAGCACCTGTGACACCAGCATAGCATCATGTGATCTCATCTGGAGCCATGAACTCAACTATAATCTAAAGACAAATGACTCTTAAGGTGATTTCTCTTCTGAGGTTTCTCCTGAGATCACACTTTTATTCACTATATATCCACTGGCATGTCCCATTTGCACTTCCATGTAATGGATGGTAAATCAAATTTACCATCATTCCTCCAATCATTAACAGTTTTTTTTTTTTTTAACCATCTACTTAAGATAAATATCTGTTAGTTTCCTACTCCTCTTTTCTCTCATCTCTCACATTATTTGTTCCATAAAATTAATATGTTCTTCATTTAAATATTTTCACAATCTGTCCTCTCATTTCCGTCTTCACTGACATTGTCTTAGTATCGCTACTCTTCTCTATATCTCAGCAAAATATACCTAACCAATGTCTTTATTTCCAGTATTTATCCCCATCTATCACTTTTCCCTCTGCTATCCTAGTGATTTTTTAAAAATATACAAATTAGACAATGTCAGTACTACTAAGCATTATTCAATGAGTTCCTTAGCTTAGCATGTGAGGCCTGGTGTAATCTGGCATTGGGTGACATTCCAATCCCATACAAAATCTATTTCTTCACTGAGCACTTCCCTTGCTCTACCTAACTACTTTTTCATGAATATGTCTTAATTTTTCTTATTCTCATATCTTTGCATATGTCATTTACTCTCCAATAAACGTCCTTCTCTATCTCTTTTTCTGCATCAATTCTGTACTCAAAGACTTCACTATTGTGTCATGAACTTTAGTCTTCAGGGAAACATTCAAAATGCTAGAACCACTTCCAATGGCATCTTTAGATTTTGTGTGTGTGTTGGGGGGAGACAGTTTTTTCTCTTGAGAAAAAAAAAAATGTCAAACACCTCTGATATTGAACACTGACAAAATGTCATTTTTTCTTACACAGGTATGTTGATATCGATTAGTTGAAATGCAATGCCTTTTAGAAATTCACTTTCTTTCAAATAGTTTGACACATGAAACATTTTCTGAAATTTAGGATTTAGCCAAATTTAGAAATGGCAACCCACTCCAGTATCCTTGCCTCGAAAATCTCATGGACAGAGGAGCCTGGTGGGTTGCAGTCCATGGGGTCGCAAAAAGTCGGGCACGAATGAGTGACTAACACTTATTTCACATCTTGAACCTTCTTATACCATCTGATATAGTGGTGATTTCTTGTCACTTCATGGCCACAATTTGGTTCACTTCAGAACAAATACTACTTGCCTAGTTCTCTAATTCATTATACCTAGTTTGAGTACCAAGAAAACACCATAGTAGCAAAGTCTCCCAGTTTTTTCATAATAATATGCTGTTCATGAAATAACTCATCATTCCTTTTATGAAACTAGTCAGACTGGAATGCTTATGATGTTTTGCAGCTGTATTATTCATTAGAGGGCCCCTTGTTGGCAATTTGCTAACCAAATGAACCTGAAGTACAACAGTGCCCAGGATAATGGTGATTATATCAGAAGTAGAGATTTTGTAACTCTAACATGAAACATTCTGTCATTTTATATTAAAATCTCATAGCTACTGTTTATAGTTAAGTTTCTAACTACACAAAAGATAGTAAGTAATTTAGAACTGCTATTTTTATTAAAAAAAAAACTTTGCAAACCTCAATGGCAATATTTATTACACAAACTATAAAGTCTACCCATCTTGCAGTCTCATTGGTCTTTCATAAGTGATTACCCCATTAACAACTACTTAATATGGAGTATCAAAAACAGCTGTGCTAAGTATTGTTTAAAGGCGTTAAGCACTAATGAGAATTAGTGAATCATATTTGAAAGAAATTTTTACTCAAAGTTTAGGTCGTTGTATATACATTAGAGAATCCACAAAATTGGAGGCTCTGATTACACAGTACTTAAGTTTTTTTTTTGTTTGTTTGTTTTTATTTTTCCCCTTGTTATAGGTATAACTAAATTTAATTAGTCAAATGCCTCATTTTACATTACTCATATAAATCAGTAATTAATTATACCCAAATGTTACAATATGACCTATATACATTTTACCTTAAGTGTTAAGAAAGTATCAGTTAGTTACATAGCTGAGTGATTACTGATCCATTCTCATATTTGCATCTTAAGCCAGATGAGCTAATATTAAATTCACAAGGATCACAAATTGAGAATTTTCAATATTCTTAAGTGGTTTATAAGAAAAATTGATTGGTGGTTTATCTTGAAATATATCAAACTGAAAACTTTCATGAAGAGAGTTGCCTTAGAAACTTTCTTTATTTTGATAACAGAATTGAGTTAGCCTTCTTAAGAGTGAAATTTTTATATGTAGACCTCTTACCTTAAAGGCTGTACTACTTTTTTGTTTTTAGATACAATAAAGTCATGATATGAAAATTAGGTCTAAGTAATTGCTCTGATTCTAAATGGTTGGCATATTAAAATGTATGTATTAATTTATATGTTTGGCACAACTTTATGCTTAATATGAAAATTTGCCTTCTAGCAATGTATTTGGTATCACACTTGAAAGAAGTTTTGTCCTGACTGAAAATATGCAGTTGATGTAAAAATTTTTATTAAAGCAAACGATGGACATAAGAAAAATGATCAGTTTACAATGTCTTTAGTTGTTGCACTTGGTAATAAATAGCCCTGAATGTATTTGAGCACTTGTTGAGGAGATGTGGAAGTAGCAAAATAAATTGCAGAAAATGTTGAGTGAAAAACTGAGCTTGAAAGCAATTTCACATCAATAGTTTTATAAAGAGGAAGTATATTTGGCTTAATATTATTTTCCATTGCTTTATTTTTCCTGGAAAATTTTTTCTTCCAATGAAAGTTTATGTATGACATTCAATAAATTATGAACAACTCAATATAGGAGACAGAATAACCCTTTCAACCTTCAATTGAAATTGTAGTCTTCTAATTCTCAGAGGAAAAGAAACCATCCTAATATAATGCATCATTTTCAGCTCTACAAGATGATTTGTTGCTTTAAAAAAAATCTAATCCTTATGGAAGAAAAATGCAAGATGAACTTTATTACTAAAAGCAATTAAGTGAAAATTAGATAATCACAAGGTGAGAAAAGCTCATCAATTAGAAAACTAGAAAAACACAGCAGGCTGTCAAAGATGAAATACTTAGGATAAAGCAGATATATGTAATAGTCATTATGACAAAGTCAATATTAATTGCAATGTTACTGAATATTAAAGTAATGATATCTTTTTGTAAATATAAGTGGATACATTTTTGGAAAAGGATTACTTTGTAAATCTTAGACCTGAGGACCTTATTTCTTATTCATTTTATTTCCAACCCTCTTTTCTTCTTCCTTTAAAGGTCTCCTTAAGCAACAAAAAGTTTTTCCCTCCTTATGGCTATTAAAGAATATACACATATTCCATTTTATATTAATCCATTTTTTAAATACAACTAAGCTCATTTCATCATATAAGGTCATATTTAAGAAACCAAAATGAGCTCCAAAGTGGTTATGCCCATGTTCAGAGGCTGAGAAAGGAAATGTATTAGTCTACAAAATTTGTGTTATTATGTCTCACTTAGTACTCTTATTGAACCCTTTATGCCAAAACCATTTGGTGGCAGCTTTTGACGCTGCTGCAACATACATTTACAAGATAGTCTTATGAGTTTCAATAGCTATTAGTGAAACTGTGTTTTGAAAGTCATTTATTAGCATTATTAAAAAGCTCAAAATGTAAATTATTTAAAAATCTTGCTGTGAAAAATGCAATACTTAATGCTTTTAGAAACAATGAATCCTTTCCTGAAATTCTTTTTTTTATGTTTAAAAATTGTGTTTAATATATATTAAAATAAAAAGCACACACCCCTATACTCTTTCAAAACACCCTGTTTGCCCCATGTGGAGTTGAGAATGCTCTGGAAGTTCCCTCTTGTCAGCTTTTTTCTTTCTTTATAATTGAAGGATAATTGCTCTACAGAATTTTGTTGTTTTCTGTTAAACCTCAGCATGAATCGCCATAGGTATACATATATCCCCTCCGTTTTGAACCTCCCTCTTGTCTCCCTCCCCATCCCAACCCTCCAGGTTGACACAGAACCCCTGTTTGAATTTCCTGAGCCATACAGAAAATTCTCGTTGGCTATCTATTTTACATATTGTAATGTAAGTTTCCATGTTACTCTTTCCATATATCTCACCCTCTCCTCCCCTCTCCCCATGTCCAAAAGTCTATTCTCTATGTCTGCTTCTCCATTGCTGTCCTGTAAATAAATTCTTCAGCACCTATTTTCTAGATTCCACATATATGCGTTAGAATACAGTATTTATCTTTCTCTTTCTGACTTAACTTCCCTATGTATAATAGGTTCTAGGTTCATCCACCTCATTAGAACTGACTCAAATGTGTTCCTTTTTATGACTAAGTAATATTCCATTGTGTATATGTACCACAACTTCTTTATCCATTCATCTGTTGATGAACATCTTGGTTACTTCCATGTTCTAGCTATTGTGAATAGTGGTTCAATGAACAATAGGATACATGCGATTTTCAATTTTGGTTTCCTCAGGGTATATGCCTAGGAGTAGGATTGCTGAGTCATATGGTGCTTTTATCCCTAGTTTATTCTTTAATGAATCTCCATACCATCTTCCATAGTGGCTGTATCAATTTACATTCCCACCAACAGTTCAAGAGTATTCCCTATCCTCCACACCCTCTTAAGCATTTATTGTTTGCATATTTTTTGATGATGGCCATTCTGACTGGTGTCAGGTGATATCTCATTGTAGTTTTGATTTGCATTTCTCTGATAATGAGTGATATTGAGCATCTTTTCATGTATTTGTTAGCCATCTGTATGTCTTCATTGGAGAAATGTCTATTTAGGTCTTTTCCCCAGTTTTTGATTGGGTTGTTTGTTTTTCTGGCATTAAGTTGTATGAACTGCTTGTATATTTTGGAAATTAATCATTTGTCAGTTGTTTCATTTGCTATAATTTTCTCCCATTCTGAGTGCTATTTTTTTCATCTTGATTATAGTTTCTTTTGCTGTGCAAAAGCTTTTAGGCTTAATCCGCTCCCACTTGTTCACTTTTTTCTTTTTTTTTTTTTCTGTTACTCTAGGAGGTGGGTCACAGAGGATCTTGCTTTGATTTATGTCATCGGGTATTCTGTCTATTGCCTATGTTTTCCTCTAAGAGTCTTATGGATTCTGGTCTTACATTTAGGTCTTTAATCCATTTTGAGGTTATCTTTGTGTATGGTGTTAGGAATTGTTCTAATTTCATTCTTTTATATGTAACTTTCCAGTTTTCCCAGCACCATTTATTGAAGAGGCTGTCTTTGCTCCATTGTATATTCTTTCCTCCTTTGCAAAAAATAAGGCATCCATAGTTGCATAGGTTTATTTCTGAGCTTTCTATCTTGTTCCATTGGCCTGTACTTCTGTTTTTGTGCCAGTATGTTACTGTCTTGATGATGGCAGCTTTGTAGTATAATCTGAAGTCAGGAAGGTTGATTTCTGCAGCCCCATTCTTCTTTCTTAAGACTGCTTTGGCTATTCAGGGTCTCTTTTGTTTCCATATGAATTGTGAGATTTTTTTGTTCTAGTTCTGCAAAAAATGCCATTGGTAATTTGATAGGTATCACATTGAATCTGTAGATTGCATTTGGTAGTATATTCATTTTCACAATATTGATTCTTCTTACCCAGGAGCATGGAATATCTCCCCATCTGTTTATAGTATCTTTGATTTCCTTCATTAGTGTCTTATAGTTTTCTGTGTACAGTTTTTTTTTTTTTTCTTTTTGTCTCCTTAGGTAAGTTTATTCCTAGATATTTAATTCTTTTTGTGGCAATGGTGATTTGGATGGATTGCTTAATTTCTCTTTTTGATTTTTCATTGATTGCATATAGAAATGCAAATGGTTTCTCTGTACTGATTTTGTATTGTGTGACTTTGCTGAATTCACTGAGTAGCTTTAGTAACTTTCTGATACTATCTTTAGGGTTTTCTATGTACAGTATCATGTCATCTGCAAACAATGAGAGCTTTACTTCTTTTCAGATCTGGATTCCTCTTATTTCTTTTTATTTTCTGATTACTGTAGCTAGGACTTCCAGAATTATGTTGAATAATAGTGGAAAAAGTGGACACACTTATCTTATTCCTGATGTTAGGGGGAATGCTTTCAGTTTTTCACCATTGAGAATAATGCTTGCTGTAGGCTTATCATATATGGCCTTTACTATGCTGAGGTAGGTTCCTTGAATGCCCCCTTTTTTTTTTTTTTTAAAGAGATTTAACAAAAAATTGGTGCTGATTTTGTCAAAGACTTTTGCTGCATCTGTTGACATTATCATATCTTTCAATTTGTTAATATGTGGTGTATCACATTGATTGATTTGTGTATATTGAGAATCCTTGCATTCCTGGAATAAATCCAACTTGATCATGGTGTGTGAGCTTTTTGGTGTGTTGCTGAATTCTTTGTGCTAAAATTTTGTTGAGGATTTTTGAATCTATGTTCATCAGTGATGTTGCCCTGTAGTTTTCTTTTTTTGTGTTGTCTTTGTCAGTTTTGATATCAGAGTGATGGTGGCCTCGCAGAATGAGTTTGAAAGTATTCCTACCTCTGCAGTTTTTTTGAAAGAGTTTTAGAAGGATGGGCATTAGCTCTTCCCTAAATGTTTGATAGAATTCTCCTGTGAAGCTATCTGGTCCTGGGCATTTGTTTTTTGGGAGGTTGTTGATCACAGCTTCAATTTCAGTGTTTGTAATTGGGTTGTTCATAATTTCTTTTTTTTTTTTTTTAATTTTATTTTATTAGTTGGAGGCCAATTACTTCACAACATTTCAGTGGGTTTTGTCATACATTGACACGAATCAGTCATGGAGTTACACGTATTCCCCATCCCGATCCCCCCCCACCTCCCTCTCCACCCGACTCCTCTGGGTCCTCCCAGTGCACCAGGCCTGAGCACTCGTCTCATGCATGGGTTGTTCATAAGTTCTATTTCTTCCTGCTTCAGTCTTGGAAGATTGGACTTTTCCAAGAATCAGTCCATTTCTCCCAGGTTACCCATTTTATTGCCATATAGTTGTTCATAATAGTCTCTTATAATCCTTTGTATTTCTGCATTGTCTCTTGTACTCTCTCCAAGTCTGGTTAAGGGTTTGTCAATTTTGTTTATCTACTGAAAGAACCAGCTTTTAGTTTTATTAATCTTTACTATTGTTTCCTTCATTTCTTTTTCATTTATTTCTGTTTGGATCTCTATGATTTCATTCCTTCTACTAATTTTTTTTTGTTCTTCTTTTTCCAGTTGTTTTATGTGTAGGCTAGTTAAGCTGTCTATTCGATGTTTTTCTTGTTTTTTGACGTAGGATTGTATTGCTATAAACTTCCCTTTTAGAACTGCTTTAACTGCACCCCATAGGTTTTGAGTTGTCTTGTTTTAATCGTCATTTGCATCTAGAATTTTTTTTGTTTTCCCTTTTGATTTCTTCAGTAACCTGTTGGTTATTTAGAAACATGTTTTTTAATCTCCATGTGTTTGTCTTTCTTATAGTTTTATTTTTTTTCTCGTAATTTATATCTAGTCTCAGCGTTTTCGTCAGAGAAGATGGTTGATAAAATTTCAATTTTCTTAAGTTCACTGAGGTTTGATTTTTGACCCAAGATGTGGTCTATCCTGGAGAATGTTCCATGTGCACTTGAGAAGAAGGGGTACTCTTCTGCATTTGGATGGAATGTCTTGAAGATATCAGTTAGATGCATCTCATTTAATGTATCATTTAAGACTTGTGTTTCCTTATTAATTTTCTGTTTTGATGATCTGTCCATTCATGTGAGTGGGGTGCTAAAGTCTCCTACTATTATTGTGTTACTGTCAATTTCTCCTTTTCTGTCTGTTGGTGTTTGTCTTATGTATTGAGGTGCTCCTATGTTGGGTGCATAGATATTTACAATTGTTATGTCTTCCTCTTGGACTGATCCCTTGAACATTATGTAGTGTCCTTCTTTATCTCTTGTAATCTTTACTTTAAGGTCTATTTTGTCTGATATAAGGGTTGCTACTTCAGCTTTCTTTTGCTTCCCATTTATATGTAACATATTTTCATCCTCTCCCTTTCAGTCTATAGGCCTCCCGGTCAATCACCAACTCCCAGAGCTTACTCAAACTCATGTCCATCCAGTCGTTGATGTCATCCTATCATCTCATCCTCTGTCATCCCCTCCTCCTCCCGCCTTCAATCTTTCCCAGCATCAGGGCCTTTTCCAATGAGTCAGTTCTTCCCAACAGGTGGCCAAATTATTGGAGTTTCAGCTTCAATATCAGTCCTTCGAATGAATATTCAGGAAAGATTTCCTTTAGGATTGACTTGTTGGCTCTCCTTGCAGTCCAAGGGATCCTTTAAGAGTCTTCTCCAATACCACAGTTCAAAAACATCAATTCTTTGGCACTCAGCTTTCTTTATAATCCAACTCTCACATCCATACATGACTACTGGAAAAACCATAGCTTTGCTAGATGGACCTTTGTTGGCAAAGGAATGTCTCTGCTTTTTTATATACTGTCTAGGTTGGTCATAAAATAACTTTTCTTCCAAAGAGCAGGAGCCTTTTAATTTCATGGCTTCAGTCACCATCTGGAGTGATTTTGGAGCCCCCCAAAATAAAGCCAGCCACTATTTCTACTGTTTCCCCATCTATTTGCCATGAAGTGATGGGACTGGATGCCATGAACTTAGTTTTCTGAATATTTAGTTTTAAGTCAACTTTCTCACTCTCCTTTTTCACTTTCATCAAGAGGCTCTTTAATTCTTCTTTGCTTTCTGCCATAAGGGTAGTGCCATCTGCATATCTGAGGTTATTGATATGTCTCTTAGCAATCTTGATTCCAGCCTGTGCTTCATCCAGCCCAGCATTTTGCATGATGTATTCTGCATATAAGTTAAAAAAGCAGGGTGACAATATACAGCCCTGACACACTCCTTTCCTGTTTTGGAACTACTTCTTCTTCAGGAACACCTTTAATTCAAATGTTGGTGCATTTGATATTGTCATAGAGGTCTCTGAGACTATCCTCATTTCTTTTCATTCTTTTTACTTTATTTTGCTCTTCAGAAGTTATTTCCACCATTTTATCTTCCGGCTCACTGATTCATTGTTCTGCTTCAGACATTCTGCTAGTGATTCTTTCTAGAGTATTTTTAATTTTAGTAATTTTGTTGTTTGTGGATATTTATTCTTTAATCCTTCTTGGTCTTTGTTAACTGATTTTTATCTATTCTCCATTCTGTTTCAAGTTTTTTTTTTTTTTTTTTTATCATCTTTACTATCATTATTCTGAATTATTTTTCAGGTAGTTTGCCTATTTCCTCTTCATTTATTTGTACTTCTGTGTTTCTAGTTTGTTCCTTCATTTGTGTAGTATTTCTCTGCCTTTTCATTTTTTTTAAACTTGTTGTGTTTGAAGTCTCCTTTTCACTGGTTTCAAGGTTGAATTTTTTCTTCCTTTTGGTTTCTCCTCTCCTAAGGTTGGTCTAGTGGTTTGTGTAAGCTACATATAAGGTGAGATTTGTACTGAGTTTGTTGTTGTTGTTGTTTGTTTTTCCTCTGATGAGTAAGGCTGAGTGAGGTGGTGATACTCTCTTCTGATGATTGGTTTTATATTTTTGTTTTGCTTGTTGTTTAAATGAGGTTTCCTGCACAGGGTGTTACAGGTGGTTGGGTGTCACCATGTCTTGCATTCAAGTGGTGTCCTTTGTGTAAATTCTCACTATCTGATACTCCCTAGGGTTAGTTCTCTGGTAGTCTAGCATCTTGGAGTCAGTGCTCCCACTCCATAGACTCAGGGCTTGATCTTTAGTTTTGCATGGTTCCATATATTCTTTTCCACTGGTCAGGTACTCCACTCTCAGCTGGTGTTCTACATGCACTTCTGTGTTTGAAAGTGTATTCCTGAATTATCCATGGACAGAGTTGTATTCCACATCCACCTGCTCCTCTGCCATCTTTTTCCTGGCTCTCTTGCCAGCTTCAGTTACTGGGAGAGAGATTTCCACAGCCCATGATGGAAAATTCTTAGACTCACTGGTCAGGGAAGGATACCTGGTGAGCCTAGGGAGGCAGCACACTCTTTCCTGAAATTCTAATGCCATGTCAACAGAGGGAAGTCATCTTATCTAGCAAAGTCTTCAAATTGGTATCTGATCACTAATTTCATTTTAATAAATTTTTCTTTAATATTTTTTCACATAATTAGGCCTCAGTACTGATCAGTATAGTGTCCCATAAGAAATTATTGTTTCCAACAATTTACCTATCATTAGTTCTGTGCTTATACGATAATTTCCTGACTGATGAGCTATTTATAAGAAGTAGATAGGTAGGAAAAAGTATCTAAAGGTGCAATTTGCTTTGAGGAGACATTTTTGAAAGAATGTCTAGTTATGGATTTTATTTCCAAAGATGATTATAAACAATTTATTCATCCTTACCTTTTGGAAATAATGCAATTGGAAAATTTGCTATGATGTTTATGAACAACAAAATTGGAATTTATTCTAACTATAGCTTAGTAACTTTGTTGTTGCTAACAATTGGTTGGTTCCATAATCTATAAGGAAAACACACAGATAAAATAGTCAGGTGTAGAGCAGTGTTTTCTTATTTATTGTCAAGTTAGCATTGTCATTATCTAACATTTTTCTCAAGAATTATTGTTAGGCATTGTATGTGAAGATTGTTGCAGTTTAGTGGTGTACCACAAAATAGTTATAAACCAAAGTACTTGAATACAACTTGCCATAAAATAATAATAGAAAAGAAAACTGTATGCATAATTCTTGGGAAACCCAGGATTTGTCTAGAAGATCCATTCAATAATGAAACAAACAGGATGTCAGTATTTTACTTCTCAAATAGTTAAGCGGAACTTGTTATCATATCAAGGACTTTAGAAAGCAAACCATATCAAAATGCTCTCCCTTCTGATGTTTTCTCTACCAAAATCTAGCTAAACTTTGGTATGCATTTGAATGAGAGTGAGATATGTAAAGAATTTATAGTCTTACTGCATTTATATTTTCATCAGAGGGTTGGGAAATTGAAGAAATTAATCATATATTTTACATGGCAATATCTTGGATATATGTAATGCCCTAATTTTAAGTAAAACTCACACTATTGTGAATGCTTTAATACCCATATATTTGAAAGCAACTCCATTTTCTTGGAGTCCAGATATTGTATTTTAGAAAAGCTTAATCTTTGTCAGATTTAAATACCATGGTGGAGGGCTGACTCTGAATTCAGCAAGACTATTTTCTATCTCTTCATTAAGTTATACTTAAGTGCTTCCTATGCGTTGGGAATTGTATTGATTAGTAGAGGTAGGGAGATGAATACACACCAGATTCCAGCTCTGTAAAATGCACAGTAGTAAGGTAAGCATGAAAATATAATCTCAGTGCAGTGTATGATTTGGCATGGAAAGCATGAAGAAGTTGCTTCCAGGTAAAAGGAAAGATTCATAAACACTCTCTTGGAGGATCAAAGAGCCATTTATAGAAAAATTGAGATTTGTGCAGTGCCCCAAATGATCAACACGTCACCTAGTAGAAAGAGAAAAATAGCATGTCCTTGGATTTTGGTTCACGAAATAATTTACCCAATTTTGTTCATTGAGTGCTTTTGTCTATTTACTTTTTCAGCATTTTAAATCAATTCTAATAAGAAAAGGCAAGTGTATTTTGGAGAAAGAAGGAAGTATTTTTAAATTGGTTAAGTAAATGTTGGTTCCATTAATTGAACTCTTTTTAAAAATATTCAACCTTGCACAGAACTGACCCCTAGTGGAAAAAAGCATTCCTGTCAGTCATTACTTTGGAGCAGTTGTTCATGGGAATGCAAGCTGACATGTTGCCGCCTAGAGGCAGCACACTTTTTAGTCACAATTTATTCCTTCACTTGCCTGACTTCTTTCCTTAGTACTAAACAAATGAAAGTCTTCTTACATCTGTGAGGCAGTGTAGTATTATGAATAAGAGAAGGCATCAGAAATTAAACTACATTTAAACACCACTTTACCATTTGCTACCAGCATACATTTGGACTAGTCACTTTATCAGAGGGTAAGGTTCTTCACTTCTGAAATAAAGATACTATATGTCTTTATATATATGTATAATCATGTTATATCCATAAAGTCCATGGCACTATATCTGGCACACTATTGTACAGTGTGCCATTTTCTCTATTTTCATAGATATAAGGATTTTCTTTTTGTCTTCAACTTAAAATCTACTTCGTTCTCAGAATTCTCTTAATATTTTCATTCAAATTTTTTATGTTTCATATTTTTCTGCTAATACTGAGCCAATTTCTCTAGAGATGAGTATGTAAACATGACAGCAGAATCATGTTTACATGAAATAAATAATCAACAAAGCGAAAAGACAGCCTATGAAATGGGAAAAGTATTTTCAAACCATATATCCAAAAATGTATAAAACCATAAATGAAGGAGCTGTGGGTTCGATCCCTGGGTCAGAAAGATCCCCTGGAGGAGAAAATGGCAACCCACTCCAGTATTCTTGCCTGTAAAATTCCATGGACAGACGAACGTGGTGGGCTGCAGTCCATGGGACTGCAAAGAGTCAGAAACGACTGAGTGACTGAGCACACAATCCAATTTAAAATGAGTAAAGGACATGAATAGATATTTTACAAAAGAAGATATACGAATGGTCAACAAATACATGAAAAGGTGCTTAATATCACTAATCACCAGGGAAATACAAGTCAAAATCATAGATTGCATCTCACAGTTGCTAGAATGACTATCATTAAAAAACAAGAGATAACAAATGCTGGCAAGGATGTGGAGAAAACGGAACATTTGTATACTGTTGATGTGAATATAAATAGTGCAGCCACTATGTAAAACAATTTGGAGAGCCCTCAAAAAATTAAAAATAGAACTACCATATGATCCAGCAGTTCTACATCTGGAACTATATACAAAGAAAAGGAAAACGCTAAGTTGAAGAGATATCTGCACCTCCATATTCATGGCAGCATTTTTTCTTTTTTGATTGCAGCTTTTTTGAGATACAATTTATAAACCACACAATTCACCCATTTATTATACCACTGAACAGTTTTAGCGTAATCACAGAGCTATATAACTATCATCACATTCAATTTTAGAATATTTTCATCACCCCAAAAAGAAACCACAAATATTTGACTGTCACTCCCAACCACTCTGTCCTCAGGCAACTTCTATTAACAGACTTTCTGTCTCTGGACAGAAAGTTCTACTTTGGATATTTAACATAAGTGGAATCATATAATACTTGGTCCTTTGTAACTGGCTTCTTTCACTTAACATAATATTTTCAAAATTCATTCATGTTGCTGCATGTATCCTTTTACAGCCAAATAATATTCCACTATTTGAAATTTTACAGTTCCATTGTTGTTCCACTCCACAATTTGTGTATCCATTCATCACTTGATGGACATTTGGGTTGCTTCCCCTTTTTTGTCCATTATGAATTATGTTGCCATGAATATTTGTGAAGTTTTTGGGTGAACATGTGTTTTCATTTTTCTTGGATATATGTCTCAGTCAGTTCAGTTGCTCAGTCGTGTCTGACTCTTTTTAACCCCATGGACTGCAGCACGCTAGGCCTCCCTGTCGGTCATCAACTCCTGGGGCTTATTCAAACTCACGTCTATCGAGTTGGTGGTGCTATCCAACCATCTCATCCTCTGTCATCCCCTTCTCCTCATGCTTTCAATCTTTCCCAGCATCAGGGCCTTTTCCAATGAGTCAGTTCTTCACATCAGGTGGCCAAAGTATTGTAGCTTCAGTATCAGTGCTCTAATGAGTATTCAGGACTGATTCCTTTTAGGATGGACTGGTCAGATCTCCTTACTGTCCATGGAACTCTCAAGAGTCTTCTCCAACACCACAGTTCAAAAGCATAAATTCTTTGGCACTCAGCTCTCCTTAAACTCCAACTCTCACATCCATGCATGCCTACTGGAATAACCATAGCTTTGACTAGATGGACATTTGCTGGTAAAGTAATGTCTCTGCTTTTTAATATGCTGTCTAGGTTGGTCATAGCTTTTCTTCCAAGGAGCAAGTGCCTTTTAATTTCGTGGCTACAGTCACCACGGGCAGTGATTTTGGAATCCCAAAATATAAAGTCTGTCACTGTTGGATTTCCCCATCTATTTGCCATGAAGCGATGGGACTGGATGCCATGATGTTAGTTTTCTGAATGCTGCTTTAAGCCAACATTTTCACTCTCCTCTTTCACTTTCAAAAAGAGCCTCTGTAGTTCTTCTTCCCTTTCTGCCATAAGGGTGGCATCATGTGCATATCTGAAGTTATTGATATTTCTCCTGGTAAGCTTGATTCCTGCTTGTGCTTCATCCAGCTCAGAATTTCGCATGATGTACTCTGCATATAAGGTAAATTAGCATGGTGTCAATATACAGCCTTGATGTACCCCTTTCTTGATTTGGAACCAGTCTGTTGCTTCATGCCTAGTTCTAACTGTTATTTCTTGACCTGCATACAGATTTCTTAGGAGTCAAGTCAACTGGTTTGGTATTCCCATCTCTTTAAGAATTTTCCATAG
Organism: Muntiacus reevesi; assembly: GCF_963930625.1. Lineage (NCBI taxonomy): Eukaryota > Metazoa > Chordata > Mammalia > Artiodactyla > Cervidae > Muntiacus > Muntiacus reevesi. The sequence continues at coordinate 80,479,929 of NC_089271.1, read as the reverse complement.
TCTGTTGTGATCCACACAGTCAAAGGCTTTGGCATAGTCAATAAAGCAGATATAGATGTTTTTCTTGAACCCTCTTGCTTTATCGATGATCCAGTGGATGTTGCCAATTTGATCTCTGTTTCTTCTGCCTTTTCTAAATCCAACTTGAACATCTGGAAGTTCTCGGTTCACATACTGTTGAAGCCTGGCTTGGAGAATTTTGAGCATTACTTTGCTAGTGTGTGAGATAAGTGCAATTGTGTAGTAGTTTGAGCATTCTTTGGCATTGTCTTTCTTTGAGGTTGGAATGAAAACTGACCTTTTCCAGTCCTGTGGCCACTGCTGAGTTTTTGAAACTTGCTGGTATATTTTGTGCAGCACTTTCACAGCATCATCTTTTAGAATTTAAAATAACTCAACTGGAATTCCATCTCCTCCACTAGCTTTGTTCATAGTGATGCTTCCTAAGGCCCACTTGAGTTCAAATTCTAAGATGTCAGACTCTAGGTGAGTGATCACACTATCATGGTTATCTGTGTCATGAATATCTTTTTTGTATAGTTCTTCTGTGTATTCTTGCCACCCCTTCTTAATATCTTCTGCTTCTGTTAGAGTCATCCCATTTCTGTCCTTTATTGTGCTCATCTTTGCATGAAATGTTCCCTTGGTATCTCTAATTTTCTTGAAGAGATCTCTAGTCTTTTCCATTCTATATTTTTTCTCTATTTTTTTTCATTTATGTTTGAGGAAGGCTTTCTTATCTCTCCTTGCTATTCTTTGGAACTGTGCATTTAGTTGAGTATATGTCTAGGAGTAGAATTTATGAGTCATATATAACTATGGTAACTGAGGAACTGCCAGATTGGTTTTCAAAGTTGTTTGTATTTTGTTTGCAATCCTTCCAACAATGCATGAAGTTTCCAATTTCTCCACATCCTCACCAATACTTGCCATCATCTTTCTTCTTGATTATAGGCATTCTGTTAAGGTGTGAACTGGTATGTCATTGTAATTTTAATATGCATTTCCATCATATCTAATGATTTTGAACATCCTTTCTTTTGTTTACTGGCCATTTGTGTATCTTCTTTGGTCTAATGTTCATTTAGAAATTGCCTATTTCTAAATTGGGTTGCCTTTTTCCCTCCCATGTGTTGGATCTGTATTATTATTTTTTCCTTTTAATTGGAGGATAGTTGGTTTACAACGTTGTGTTATGCTGGTTTCTGTTATACAGCAATGTAAGTCAGATATAAGTGTACACATACCCCATCCCTTTTGAACCTCCTTCGCACCCTCCCTGTCCCACCCCTCTGGGTCATCACAGAGCACCACACAGCAGGACTATTTACAATATCCAAGATATTGGGGAAAACCAAGTGGCCATTGACTTACAAATATTAAACATGTGGTACATTTACACATTGGAATATTATTCAACCATAAAAGAAGGAAATACTGCCATTTGCAACAACATGGATGGATGGACTTTGAGGGCATTTTGTTAAGTGAAATAATTTGGGTAGAGAAAGACAAACACTGTCTGATCTCACTTACGTGGGATAATAAAAAAAGCCTCATACAAAACGAGATTAGACTTGTGGTTACCAGACGTGGGGGGAGGGAAGTTGGATGAAGGTAGTCAAAATATACAAACTTACAGTTGTAAGACAAATATCTATGGTGAAATAAAAATTCATATTTTGAAGGAAAACAAGAAAAATTTAAACATATTTTTTTCTCCCTATTTGGGCCTCCTTCCTCCCCTGTAGTGTGCTTTGCACATCTGCATTATGTGTTAATATGAACTCCTTAGTGGCAGAAATATTTCTGCTCTATCATAAAGATTAGTTTCTCTCCTTTTGGCATCAACCATGTAACTCCTTACAAGATAGCATTCTTTTCTCAGTCCTGTAAGTGGTCATGACGAACCATCACTCACTTTGTATGTGCAGACATCTTTGGTGAACTTTATGTACAATGCCAATATATAATTTCCCCTACGGATAGCTATTAGAGCAGAAGAGAATGACCAGATCAGATACTGGGAAGATATTGGGTCACTCCTAACTGAAGTTCGTAGGTTAAATACTTACTTTTGACCCTATTAAAGTGACTAACTATGTTACTTGTTTTGCTTGCTCTACAAGATTATTGTTTCTTGCATTATCAACTGATAACTGAGACTCAGAAAAAATTAATGATGATTAGGTGACTTGAAACGATTGACCAAATATACAGTTCTGAACATCATGTGAAATTCTGGGCTGGATGGAATCAAGATCGCCAGGGGAAATATCAATAACCTCAGATACTGAGATGATACCACCCTTATGGCAGGAAGTGAAGAAGAACTTAAGAGACTCTTGTTGAAAGTGAAAGAGGAGAGTGAAAAAATCTGCTTAAAATGCAACATTAAAAACAAACAAACAAACAAACAAACAAAGATTATAACATCTGTTCCCAAGAAAAAGAAATGCAAAAAGACAAAATGGTTGTCTGAGGAGGCTTTACAAATAACTGATAAAAGAAGAGAAGCTGAAGGCAAAAGAGAAAAGGAAAGATATATCTATCTGAATACAGAATTCCAAAAAATAGTGAGGAGAGATAAGAAAGCCTTTGTCAGTGATCAATGCAAAGAAATAGGGCAAACCAACAGAATGGGAAAGACTAGAGATCTCTATGAGAAAATTAGAGATACCAAGGGAAAGTTTCATGCAAAGATGGACACAATAAAGGACAGAAATGGGATGGACCTAACAGAAGCAGAAGATATTAAGAAGAGGTGGCAAGAACACACAGAAGAACTATAAAAAAAAAAAGATCTTTATTACCCAGATAACCATGATGGTGTGATCACCCACCTAGAGCCATACATCCTAGAATGCGAAGCCAAGTGGGCCTTAGGAAACATCTCTACGAACAAAGCTAGTGGTAGTGATGGAATTCCAATTGAGCTATTTCAAATCTTAAAAGATGATGCTGTGAATGTGCTGCACTCAATATACCAGCAAATATGGAAAACTCATCAGTGGTTTTCCTGAGTGGAAAACTTAGGACTGGAAAAGGTCAGTTTTCATTCCAATCCCAAAGAAGGGCAATGACAAAGAATGTTCAAACTACCTCATAATTGCACTCATCTCACACACTAACAAAATAATACTCAAAGTTCTCCAAGCCAGGCTTCAACAGTACTTGAATCATGAACTTCCAGATGTTCAAGCTGGATTTAGAAAAGGCAGAGGAAGCAGAGATCAAATTGCCAACATCTGTTGGATCCTAGCAAAAGCAAGAGAATTCCATCAAAACATCTACCTCTGTTTCACTGACTGTGCCAAAGCCTTTGACTGTTTGAATCACAACGAACTATGGAAAATACTTAAAGAGATGGGAATACCAGATCACTTTACCTACTTCCTGAGTAATTCACATGCACATCAAGTAGACACAGGTAGAACCAGACATGGAACAACAGACTGTTTCCAAATTGGGAAAAGAGTGCGTCAAAGCTATACATTGTCACCCTGCTTATTTAACTTATATGCAGAGTACATCATGCAAAATGCCAGGCTGAATGAAACACAAGGTAGAATCAAGATTGCCAGGAGAAATATCAATAACCTTAGATATGCAGATGACACCACCCTTATGGCAAAAAGTGAAGAGATACTAAAGAACCTCTTGATGAAAGCGAAAGATGAGAATGAAAATGTTGACTTAAAACTCAACATTCAGAAAAGTAAGATTATGGCATCCATGATCTTCATGACAAATAGATGGGAAAACAATTGAAACAGTGACAGACCCTATTTTCTTTGACTCCAAACTCACTGCAGATGGTGACTGCGGCCATGAAATTAAATGACACTTGCTCCTTGAAAGAAAAGCTATGATCAACCTAGACAGCATATTAAAATACACAGTTATTACTTTCTTGACATTGGCCCACCTAGTCAAAGCTATGATTTTTCCAGTTTCATGTAAGGCTGTGAAAGTTTTACTATAAAGAAAGCTGAGCACTGAAGAATTGATGCTTTTAAAAGGTGGTGTTGGAGAAGACTCTTGAGAGTCCCTTGGACTGCAAAGAGATCAAACCAGTCAATCCTGAAGGAAATCAGTCCTGAATATTCATTGGAAGAAATGAATATTTCTGAATGATGTTGAAGCTGAAACTCCAATACTTAGGCTACCTGATGTGAAGGACTGACTCATTATAATAGACTCTGATGCTGGGCAAGATTGAAGGCAAGAGGAGAAGGGGATGACAGAGGATGAGATGGTTGAATGACATCACTGACTCAATGGACATAAGTTTGAGCAAGCTCCAGGTGTTGGTGATGGACAGGGAAGTCTAGTGTGCTGCAGTCCATGGGGTCACAGAGTTGGAGACGACTGAGACTCAACTGAGCTGAAATGATAAGTTTGTAATAGTTTAACTCTAGTTATGGGAAAAAGCAAAAAAAACAAAAAAACAAAAAACAAACCCACACTGTTTTGTGGACCATGACAGACTAATAAGACAGACAGTCCAGAGGTTTTTGGCTACTGTTAACAGGGACTGGTCCAATAATAGCATACCAAGTGTCTGTCAACAGAATTCTCATTTGACCTGGGAATGAATGTTCCTAGTGCCATGGACATACTGATCAGGAAATGTCTGACAAATCTTGGTAGAAATATTAATAAGGCCATGAGGGAGGTGATTATAAAATAAGTAATTTTGCCCATCTTCTAGTTCTATAAGAATCAAGATTCAATGCAAACCCTATCAAGCTACCAACGGTATTTTTCAGAGAACTAAAACAAATAATTTCACAATTTGTATGGAAATACAAAAAACCTCGAATAGCCAAAGTACTCTTGAGAAAGAAGAATGGAACTGGAGGAATCAACCTGCCTGACTTCAGACTATACTACAAAGCCACAGTCATCAAGAAAGTATGGTACTGGCATAAAGACAGACATATAGATCAATGGAACAGAATAGAAAGCCCAGAGATAAATCCACGAACCTATGGACACCTTATCTTTGACAAAGGAGGCAAGAATATACAATGGAAATAAGACAACCTCTTTAACAAGTGGTGCTGGGAAAACTGGTCAACCACTTGTAAAAGAATGAAACTAGAACACTTTCTAACACCATATACAAAAATAAACTCAAAATGGATTAAAGATCTAAATGTAAGACCAGAGACTATAAAACTCCTAGAGGAGAACATAGGCAAAACACTCTCCAACATAAATCACCGCAGGATCCTCTATGACCCATCTCCCAGAATATTGGAAAAAAAAGCAAAAACTAAACAAATGGGACATAATTAAACTTAAAAGCTTTTGCACAACAAAGGAAACTATAAGTAAGGTAAAAAGACAGCCCTCAGATTGGGAGAAAATAATAGCAAATGAAGAAACAGACAAAGGATTAATCTCAAGAACATGCAAGCAACACCTGAAGCTCAATTCCAGAAAAATAAATAATCCAATCAAAAAATGGGCCAAAGAACTAAACAGACATCTCTCCAAAGAAGACATACAGGTGGCTAACAAACACATGAAAAGATGCTCAACATCACTCATTATCAGAGAAATGCAAATCAAAACCACAATGAGGTACCATTACACACCAGTCAGGATGGCTGCTATCCAAAAGTCTACAAGCAATAAATGCTGGAGAGGGTGTGGAGAAAAGGGAACCCTCTTACACTGTTGGTGGGAATGCAAACTAGTACAGCCACTATGGAAAACAGTGTGGAGATTTCTTAAAAACCTAGAAATAGGACTGCCATATGACCCAGCAATCCCACTCCTGGGCATACACACTGAGGAAACCAGATCTGAAAGAGACACGTGCACCCCAATGTTCATCGCAGCACTGTTTATAATAGCCAGGACATGGAAGCAACCTAGATGCCCATCAGCAGATGAATGGATAAGGAAGCTGTGGTACATATACACCATGGAATATTACTCAGCCATTAAAAAGAATTCATTTATATCAGTTCTAATGAGATGGATGAAACTGGAGCCCACTATACAGAGTGAAGTAAGCCAGAAAGATAAAGAACATTACAGCATACTAACACATATATATGGAATTTAGAAAGATGGTAATAATAACCCTATATGCAAAACAGAAAAAGAGACACAGATGTACAGAACAGACTTTTGAACTCTGTGGGAGAAGGCGAGGGTGGGATGTTTTGAAAGAACAGCATGTATATTATCTATAGTGAAACAGATCACCAGCCCAGATGGGATGCATGAGACAAGTGCTCGGGCCTGGTGCACTGGGAAGACCCAGAGGGATCGGGTGGAGAGGGAGGTGAGAGGGGGGATCGGGATGGGGAATATATGTAACTCCATGGCTGATTCATGTCAATGTATGGCAAAACTCACTGCAATGTTGTGAAGTAATTAGCCTCCAACTCATGAAAATAAATGAAAAAAAAAAAAAAAATCAAGTCATTAGCGAGTCCAGTTGCTGAAAGATCAGGATGAGGCATTCAGTGCTCTGGGAAAACTGGCAGAACAGGCCATGAGATATTTAAATATTTTCAAAAGAAAATTTTATAAGCTCAGTTTCTTCAGAATAGCATCAAAACATGTATATTATCAAGTGTGAAACAGGTCACCAGTCCAGGTTGGGTGCATGAGACAAGTGCTCGGCCCTGGTGCACTGGGATGACCCAGAGGGATGGGATGGGGAGGGACGTAGGAGGGGGGTTCAGGATGGGGAACACATGTAAATCCATGGCTGATTCGTGTCAATGTATGGCAAAAACCACTACAATATAGTAAAGAGATTAGCCTCCAACTAATAAAAATAATTTGGGGAAAAAAAGGCAATAAACTCAGTAAAAATATTTGCAACTCATAAAAAAAACCACTCAGTCTCTTTCAACTTCCTACACTTTGAAAAGCACTAAAACCATTAACTAAGATATCTGTTCCTTGCAAATAGCAGTAACCTTCTACCAAGATATGTACTTGAATGCATGAATTCCTTCTCTAAAATCACATATATACTGATTTCCCCCATTACCTCTTTGGAACACTCCTTAGAGCTTTGTGAAATATGTCCGCCATGTTATAATCTTCAGGTTGGTTTGAATAAAAATTTTTTATTTCTTAGATTGACTATTGATTAACTTTATTGGTACACAAATACTAGGTATATAACATACAATGTGATGAGTACAGTTAATGCTGCTATATGGTATTTGAAAGTTATTAAAAGAGTAGACCCTAAGAGTTCTCATCACAAGGGAGCAAACATTTTCTTTTTTTTTTTTCTTCTCTTTTTTGTATCTATATGAGATGATGGATGTTAACTGAACTTATTGTGGCAGTTACTTCACAGTATATGTTAATCAAATCATGCTGCATAACTTAAAATTATACAGTGATGAATGTGAATATCTCAACAAAACTGGAAAAAATACATTCACTTGAATTTAAACTCTTTAAAAAGAAAGAAAATCATGAAACTTACTACCTAAAAATAATCTGGAGATCAAATTCTTTTGTATTTGACTTTTACAATATGATATATCGATCAGACCATTTAATTCAGGAGAGGTGTGGCATTCTTTGGTATTTCCACTATTCCCAGTGGTGGAAATCAATTCAGATGACCAAGAGCACTTGGGAACAGTGCACAGGGCTTCATTCTAACAAATTTCAGTGACTGTGCAGCTTTCTATTTGATGATAGCAACTATATTTCTGCCATATCGATGGAAATCTCTGCAGATAAGGACGCTGTCAAGAGACTATTGCTATTTTAAAACATTCAGCACTTCTGAAAACATTATCGGCTGTTGTTTGCTTACTTTTCATTGTCTCATTCCTTTTGTAAACCCCAGATTAGGACCTAGTGTAATTAAGGATAGTAGCATGCTTATAATAAACCTTGGGTCTTCCTTCCCAGGAAAAAAAAAGGATTGCTTTCCCAGCTTTCCTCAAATAATAGCTTGGTGCAGTTACTCTGAGGGTTATGAATAGTAAGTAATCCCTTAAGGGATGTAGCTAGCATATTGAAATCCTTAAGCAAATTACAGAATAGATTATAAAATCTATTCACTGGGGAGAAAGGAGGGGTTCAGTTTTTTAAAAGAACATTTTGCTCTTTTAAAAACAAGTTTAGTAAATCAGTCATGGTAGCAGAATACTGACAGAGGAAACTTCTATCTCAAGATCTAATGGTGCCCACCAAAGAAACTAGGGAAGGTATCTACTGAGAATATTTAGATGAGAATATAAAGGAATAGTTGATGTTTTAAAGATAAGTATCATTTCAGTCACTCAGTCGTATCTTACTCTTTGTGGCTAATGGACTGCAGCATGCCAGGCTTCCCGGGCCATCACCAACTCCTGGAACTTGCTCAAACTCATGTCCATCCAGTCAGTGATGCCATCCAACCATGTCATTCTCTGCTGTCCCCTTATCCTCCTGCCTTCAGTTTTTCCCAGGATCAGGGTCATTTCCAATGAGTCAGCTCTTCACATCAGGTGGCCAAAGTATTGGAGCTTCAGCTTCAGCATCAGTTCTTCCAATGAATATTCACCACTGATTTCCGTTAGGATTGACTTGTTGGATCTCCTTGCAGTCCAATGGACTCTTAAGAGTCTTCTCCAGTACTACAGTTCAAAAGCACTGTTCTTCAGCACTCAAATTTCTTTAAAGTCCAACTCTCACATCCACATGTGACTACATGTGACTACTGGAAAAACCATAGCTTTGACTAAATGCATCTTTGTAATAAAAAGACGGGTCTTTTTAATAAGCTAGGTTGGTCATAGCTTTTCTTCCAAGGAACACGTGTCTTTTAATTTCATGGCTGCAGTCACCATCTGCAGTGATTTTGTAGCCCCCCAAAATAAAGTATCTCACTGTTTCCATTGTTTTCCCTTCTATTTGCCATGAAATGATGGGACTGGATGCCATGATCTTAGATTTTTTGTATGCTGAGTTTTAAGCCAGCTCTTCACTCTCCTCTTTCACCTTCATTAAGACACTCTTTAGTTCTTCTTCGCTTTCTGCCATAAGGGTGTTGTTATCTGCATATCTGGGATTATTGATATTTCTCCCAGCAATCTTGATTCCAGCTTGTGCTTCATCCAAACAAAGATACATATACCTATTGTTAAACTTAGAATTTTAACCTATGTAAAATATCATGTTTTATGAAGGCATATTGATATCCCTAAAGAAAGACCCATCTTCCCTGGTGAAGTGTTCTGGAGATTTTTCTTTGAAAACATCTTTTCTTTCTTAATCTTTGAATAGCATTAAAACTTAGAGTTTTACAACTAAAAAAAAAAAAAAGCACAAAATTATTCCTATAGGCAAAACTTTAAAGAAAAACAATGCATGTTGAAGTTACAGGTCCAATGAAATTTTCTTGACCAGTGGAAACAATCCACCCTCATAATACGTAATTACTCCTCAGTCACTCCGTGAAAGTGAAAAAAGTGAAGTCGCTCAGTCGTTTTCGACTCTTTGCGACCCCTTGAACTGTAGCCTACCAGGCTCCTCAGTCCATGGGATTCTCCAGAATATTGGAAATAAAAGCAAAAATAAACCAATGGGATCTAATGAAAATTAAAAGCTTTTGCAAAACAAAGGAAACTATAAGTAAGGTGAGAAGACAGCCCTCAGATTGGGAGAAAATAATAGCAAATGAGGAAACAGACAAAGGATTAATCTCAAAAATAAACAAGCAACTCCTGAAGCTCAATTCCAGAAAAATTAATGACCCAATCAAAAAATGGGCCAAAGAACTAAACAGACATTTCTCCAAAGAAGACATACAGATGGCTAACAAACACATGAAAAGATGCTCAACATCACTCATTATTAGAGAAATGCAAATCAAAACCACAATGAGGTACCATTACACACCAGTCAGGATGGCTGCTATCCAAAAGTCTACAAGCAATAAATGCTGGAGAGGGTGTGGAGAAAAGGGAACCCTCTTACACTGTTGGTGGGAATGCAAACTAGTACAGCCACTATGGAAAACAGTGTGGAGATTTCTTAAAAAACTGTAAATAGGACTGCCATATGACCCAGCAATCCCACTCCTGGGCATACACACTGAGGAATCCAGATCTGAAAGAGACACATGCACCCCAATGTTCATCGCAGCACTGTTTATAATAGCCAGGACATGGAAGCAACCTAGATGCCCATCAGCAGATGAATGGATAAGGAAGCTGTGGTACATATACACCATGGAATATTACTCAGCCATTAAAAAGAATTCATTTGAATCCGTTCTAATGAGATGGATGAAACTGCAGCCCACTATACAGAGTGAAGTAAGCCAGAAAGATAAAGAACATTACAGCATACTAACACATATATATGGAATTTAGAAAGATGGTAACAATAACCCTATATGCAAAACAGAAAAAGAGACACAGAAGTACAGAACAGACATTTGAACTCTGTGGGAGAAGGTGAGGGTGGGATGTTTTGAAAGAACAGCATGAATATTATCTATGGTGAAACAGATCACCAGCTGTGGGATGCATGAGTCAAGTGCTCGGGCCTGGTGGGTTGGGAAGACCCAGAGGGATCGGGTGGAGAGGGAGGTGAGAGGGGGGATCAGGATGGGGAATCCGTGTAACTCCATGGCTGATTCATATCAGTGTATGACAAAACCCACTGGAAAAAAAAAAGAATGCTGGAGTAAGTTACCATTTCCTTCTCCAGGGGATCTTCTCAATCCAGGGGTCGAACCCGGGTCTCCTGCATTGGAGACAGACGCTTTAACCTCTGAGTCACCAGGGAAGCCCTTACTTCCCAACAATTTAAGTTTATGGTAGTAAAGAACATGTTTGTCATTTCTTTTATTTTTAAAATGGAAATATGTACAAACGCTGCCGCCACCGAGAAGTGCTCAGTTGACCCCTTGAACTGTAGCCCACCAGGCTCCTCTGCTAGTGGAATTTTCCGGGAAAGAATATTGGGGTAGGTTGCCATTTTCTCCTCCAATGTACAAACGAGATATGAGTAAATGCTTAAGGCATATCTTAAATGGCTTAAATGAAAGTAATATCAACACATGTTATCAAGTGTATTATCAACATATGATATCAAATTTAATGTCAAATTTCATTTTAAGAACAAGGGAAATGATTATTTGTTGCAAGAGTATATAATTATGAATAAAGAATATAATAATTCTTTGTTTATGTTATCTTTTGCAAAAATCACATAACACACATCAAAGAAATGAAAAATATAGCAAAAAAGTATTTACAGCTACAGATATGTATCTGTCACATTCCAAATCTTTTATTATCTCTGATTTTAACAAAAGAAAGTAGCATTTGATATCTCCAAGGTTTGTAGCTACTGACACATATCTAAATATCAAGCATGTGCTAGAAGATTTTATCACATAGCAACAGCTTAAGGAGATGATAACAACTGCTTATGAAAAATACTGCACATTTCAACTGAGATGCTCAAGAGGATTGTAGGGGCACATTTTCATCTACTATGTAAACGAAAATATCTCTATTTCTTGATCTAATCAATGCACTAAAGGGACTATCGACTTTATGATTCATTGACAGTGATATACTGAAATATTCTACACAGTTAGTTGACTTTATGAGGTTTAATTCTCAGTTCCGAAGCTAACAGTAATAATTTTGGCACATATACTAAATTAGCATAAATGCTCATGGTAGCAGTACTAATGTAAAAGTGACAGTGATGCATACCAGACTACTAAAAGTCAAGAACAAGTGAAGCTGAATAAGTAAAGGAGAAACCTATAGAACCTTAAAGCAATATTCATGCTTTCCAAAGGCAAACACTAATTTACTATTTAACCTGTATATCAGGTCATGAATAATAAAGAATCCACATTATACCAATTCATTATACCATTATAACCAATTCTGTTTCAAAATAGTTTACATGTTGGGGGGAAAATTGCATTAATAAGATGGAGGTGCTGGTTTATTATAGCCAGTAATGGTTGTGAGCCTTTCATAACTTTGCCCAGGGCACTGCCAGCAACAAAATACTAGCAACTGAATTTCTCTGAACAGCTATCATTTACTATAATACTTAATCAATTATTGCCTTAATTTGACTGCAACACAAGCCTTTCTATAACAATCTGTGAAAATTTGAAGCTCTCCATTGCATGTTTCAAAGAAAAAGAGTAGACTTTTCAGAGTTTCTAAATTATTAGTTCCTGAGGAGGTTAAGTGCAAAGATGACACAGATATTTCTGAATTATTTTCTGCTAAAAATCAAGAATACTTAGGTATTATGAAGACCATGTTACTTATTCTGGATATATTGTAGAGAATCCCTATTGCCTATTCTGAACCTTTGTATCCAAGAAGCTTAACAGACATAATTTATGATTTACTCTAAAATAGTCAGTGATCTCAGAGGTAATCCTCTGATTCTCCATGAATCAGACACTGAATGAACACAAACTATGAGGATGGGACTTTGTCAAGGCACTTAAGTCATGATAAAGAAATAAGTATGAGAAGGAAAGGGTTATATAGTATGCAGAGGGCTATATAATATACATAGGGATAAAGTAGAGGATGAAACTGGTTGGTGGAAAGGGTGAACAAGACTTTAGTATAAAACACAAGCTATATCGGAATGCTTATGGATACATGAGCTGAAGATTTTTATAAAAAGTAATAGACTTAATTATTGCTAATATAAACATTTATTATGAACTTGCTATTTATCAAGTACTATCTTTAGCATTTTATATATATAAAATATATAGTCTATGATGCTAACAATTTTTTCTCTCCTTTACAGATGAAGAAAGTAAGACAATAGATTTACCAAAGGTCACAGTTAATAATGTTAGAGATGGGATTCAAATACTGTAAGTTTACCTTGAGGACTTTCATTCCTAATGCATGCAAGATGTAACAGAATGAAGGTATTCATATGTAACTTTCCCACATTAAAGGAAGAGGAACAAAAATGAAAATGCTTATGGGACTAAAGTCTAGATTTGAAATATGCAAATTTTTCATAGTCAGAAAAGAAAAAGCAAAAATGATCATTCAGGTAGAATTAGAGACAAGAGGTTGGAACTGGAAATACTGTAAAACAAAAGTGACTAACATGTGACATTATATTTAATGCTTATAACAACCCTGTGAATTAGGCACTGTTATGTCAATAGTCCCACATGAGGTGATGAAAGCTGAAAGTGGTTAAGTAACTTGGTCACACAGCAAGTAAGTATTATAGTTGGAATTGGGTCCGCATATGATTATGCTATAAGAGATTATTTTTCATTGTTTCTGTATACATTCTTAAAAGTACAGAGTAAGTAATATCTCACCATTCTGGTATAAAGAATATTAATTGTAATTTACACCTGTTTCCCTATGGACCATTTACTTCCACTGGAGGTGGGCATTTTTTAAACAGTTATATTGTGATAGTTATAGACCATAAAGTTTACCTTTTCAAAGTATACAATTCAATGGCTTTTAGAGTAATCACAGAGTTGTCTGACCATCATCATTAACTGATTTTAGGATATTTTTCTCATCACAGAAAGAAACCCCAACCCATTAATAGTCACTCTTCATCTCCTCACTTCCAATTTCTAAGCAACCACTAAGTTTTCTGTCTTGTACATTTCAGTATTTTGGACATTTCATATCCTTCCCTTGACTCTGGGAATTTTAAAAACCCATTCTTCATCAAAGGGTTTCTCTTAGTTTTTATATTTTACTTTTGGATATCTTACAGCATCTTGAAGAGTCTGAAGCAGACAAGCCTATTTCAGTAGAAAACCAATTTCCACATAGGTTATGCAGTTTTATTTTCAAATATACTTAAAAATGAAATTAGGGAAGTGGCAAGATAATGTTGTGGAAAGAATCATATTGTCAAGCAAGTAACCTCTGTTGCCTATTATCAGGAGTAGAAGTTTGAACACTTCTGCCAATTGCATCTTGATATCAGGATTACCAAGGAAAATAACACAACCAAAAACTGGGTGGAAAAATGCTGTACTCATATAGAGAAAAGATAGAAGAAGATCAACTTCAGTAGTGGACATAGTCTCCCATGACCAGTGAGTCCCTCTCAGTAGCAGACATAGGGCAATTGGCTTGTGTGAATCCATTTCATGCTACAGCAGAAAGATTCTGTCCCCTTCCAAAATGGGACAGATACAACAGAGGGATTAGCCAGGTGCCGTAAAACCTAACAATGGAACACACCTTGAGTATGAACCAGGAAATGATATTCCCATACAAGGTGATAAGTCCAGCATAAGCTGTGACAACTTATCTCTTAGGAAGTGTTCCAAGACCAAGGCCCATTCTTATGAGACCAAGTGGAAATCAAAAGCCTGAATGTGAGACTGCTTTTTCCCAGCACATATTCATAAAACCTAGGTTTAGCTCCTAGTCTTTCACTTAATAATTTTGTTCAGGTAATAAATATTTGTTGAAATATACCAAGCACAAGGTTTGTGAATGTGTGTGTATATTTGTGCATACAAATGTGAGTCTAGAGAAACTTTATTTTCAAAATATTTATAATCAAGTAAATGGATTTGATATTCAATAAATTTATCAAAAGGTAGTACAGAGTTATAAATATGCACGCACTCTTTTGAAAGGACAAAGAAGAAGCACTTAGTTGAACATTTGAAGATGGGGAGAATATTAAGTCAAAAATTATTAGAAGAAATATGATGGTTACCTGTATAATCTCCAGAATGTCAATTTACTTCTTAACAAATCTGGGCTTTACTTTTTTTAAGGTGAGATGCTTAGAAAAATGATCTTCAGGACCCCTTTCAGTTCTATAATACTGAGTGAGAGGAAGGAATATTCTTATCTACACCCTTCACTCCCAACAACAAAAACAAAATAGAAATCAAGAAAAATTAATTATTTAAAATATATTTGGACCTGAGGGATTTGGGATGAAATATTTTAATTAATTAGGACTTCTTTGGGGGTACTTCTATCATGCATGCATTAATTCTTTCAACTATACTAAATGCTTAATATTACCATATGCTACTCTAACTGCTGGTGTTACAAGTTGACAAAAAACTAGATAATTTCCCAATGCTGATATTTATCAACTTTGTTAGCTTTCAATACATTGGAGCATATTTAGTATATTAGAGGCTTCAGTTTTCTAGTGTTCCAGTTTTCTCATGCTTGGAAAACATGTAAGTATACTTGTGTTTGTTTCAGAGAAATATGAAGGTTCTAAATTTATACCAAGTTAATCATCAATTACACTTGCTTAAGAATTTATAACAGATTTCTCCAGTTCATCAATTGCTCTATTGACTTAAGACAAATGTGTAGGCTTCCCTGGAGTCTCAGATGGTAAAAAATCCTCTTGCCAATGCCTGTCAATGCAAAAGACGCATGTTCAATCCCTGGGTCAGGAAGACATGCTAGAGAGGGAAATGGAAACCCACTCCACTATTCTTACCTAGAAATTCTGGTCCATGGGATCACAAAGTGTTGGACGTGACTTAGTGACTAAAAAGCAAGAACAAAAGAAATGTGTAAGAATTATTTTTTATACACAGCTTTTTTTTTTTTTAAATATAGTAATGTCTGTGTTCTAGATCAGCTCAGTTCAGTTGCTCAGTCGTATCTGACTCTTTGCAACCCCATGGACTGCAGCACACCAAGCTTCCCTATCCGTCACCAACTCCCAAAGCTTACTCAAACTCATGTCCATCCAGTCCGTGATGTCATCCTACCATTTCATCCTCTGTTGTCCCCTTCTCCTCCCGCCTTCAATCTTTCCCAGCATCAGGGCCTTTTCCAATGAGTCAGTTCTTCCCAACAGGTGACCAAAGTATTGGAGTTTCAGCTTCAACATCAGTCCTTCCAATGAATATTCAGGACAGATTTCCTTTATGATTGACTTGTTGGATCTCCTTGCAGTCAAAGGGATTCTTAAGAGTCTTCTCCAACACCACAGTTCAAAAGCATTGATTCTTTGGCACTCAGCTTTCTTTATAGTCCAAATCTCATATCCATACATGACTACTGGAAAAACCATAGCTTTGACTAGATGGAAATTTGTCAGAAAAGTAATATCTCTGCTTTTTAATATGCTATCTAAGTTGGTCATAGGTTCTCTTTCAAAGAGAAAGTCTCTTAAAATTTCATGGTTGCAGTCAACAATTGGCAGTGATTTTGGAGCCCCAAAACATAAAGTCTTTCACTGTTTCCATTGTTTCCACATCTCTTTGCCATGAAGTGATGGACCGGATGCCATGATCTTAGTTTTCTGAATGTTGAGCTTTAAGCCAACTTTTCACTCTCTTCTTTCAATTTCGTCAAGAGGTTCTTTAATTCTTCTTTGCTTTCTGCCATAAGGGTGGTGTCATCTGCATATCTGAGGTTATTGATATTTCTCCCGGCAATCTTGATTCCAGCTTGTGCTTCATCCAGCCCAGCATTTCGCATGATGTAATCTGCGTATAAGTTAAATAAGCAGGGTGACAATATACAAGCTTGATGTACTCTGTTCAGGATTTGGAACCAGTCTGTTGTTCTATTTCCAGTTCTAACTGTTGCATTTTGACCTACATAGAGATTTCTCTGGAGGCAGGTCAAGTTGTCTGGTATTTCCATCTCTTTAAAGTTTTCCATAGTTTGTTGTGATCCACACAGTCAAAGGCATTGGAGTAGGCAATAAAGCAAAAGTAGACGTTTTTTCTGGAACTCTTGTGCTTTTTTCAATGATGCAACGGATGTTGGCAATTTGATCTCTGGTTCCTCTGTCTTTTCTAAATCCAGCTTGAGCATCTGGAAGTTCACGGTTCACATACTGTTGAAGCCTAGTTTGGAGAATTTTGAGCATTTCTTTGCTAGCATGTGAGATAAGTGCAACTGTGCAGTAGTTTGAACAGGCTTTGACTTTGCCTTTCTTTGGGGTTATAATGAAAACTGACCTTTCCTGTCCTGTGACCACTGCTGAGTTTTCCAAATTTGCTGGCATATTGAGTGCAGCACTTTCACAGCATCATCTTTTATGTTTTGAAATAACTCAACTGGGATTCTATCACTTCCACTAACTTTGTTTGTAGTGAAGCTTCCTAAGGTTCACTTGACTTAGTGTTCTAGGATGTCTGGCTCTAGGTGAGTGATCACACCATTGCGGTTATCTGCGTCATGGATATCTTTTTTGTATGGTTCTTCTGTGTATTCTTGCCACCTCTTCTTAATGTCTTCTGCTTCTGTCAGGTCCATATAATTTCTGTGCTTTATTGTGCCCATATTTGCTTGAAATATTCCCTTGGTATCTCTAATTTTCTTGAAGAGATCTCTAGTCTTTTCCATTCTATATTTTTGCTCTATTCCTTTGCATTGATTACCAAGGAAGGCTTTCTTATCTCTCCTTGCTATTCTTTAGAACTCTGCATTCAAATGGGTATATCTTTCCTTTTCTCCTTTGCCTTTATCTTCTCTTCTTTTCTCAGCTATTTGTAAGGCCTCCTCAGACAACCATTTTGCCTTTTTGCATTTCTTTTTTTGGGTGGATGTTCTTGATCACTGCATCCTATACAATGTCACAAACCTCTGTCCATAGCTCTTCAGGCGTTCTGTCTA
Source organism: Muntiacus reevesi (assembly GCF_963930625.1). Classification (NCBI taxonomy): domain Eukaryota; kingdom Metazoa; phylum Chordata; class Mammalia; order Artiodactyla; family Cervidae; genus Muntiacus; species Muntiacus reevesi. The sequence goes on along the minus strand of NC_089271.1, from coordinate 80,462,323 downwards.
TCAGACCTAATCCCTTGAATCCATTTAACACTTCCACTGTATAATTGTAAGGGAATTGACTAAGATCATACCTGAATGGTCTAGTGATTTTCCCTACTTTCTTCAATTTAAGTCTGAATTTGGCATTAAGGAGTTCATGGTCTGAGCCACAATCAGCTCCATGTCTTATTTTTGCTAGCTGTATAAATCTTCTCCATGTTTGGCTGCACAGAATATAATCAGTCTGATTTCAGTATTGACCATTTCTCCATGTGTAATAGTCTACAAATCTAAGAGTTAGAAAGATTTCTAGAGGTTTCTTTAAAAGTAATTTAAGAGGTAATAGAACATGGTTCCATGGAAATTCCTAAATGAGTATTAAAGTCTCTAACCAAATATGTAGCTAATTACTCTGTCTTATTTAGGGACAGCACCACATTAGTTCAGGCAAGGAGTCTAGCTTAGTGGTTAAAAACTTTGGATTTGTAGTCAGATGGGCAAGGGTTTATTATCATCATAGGCCCTTAAACACATTTTTTGCTGCATTTCAGGGAATAAATTCTCTTACCTGAGCAATTATTTCACAGGGTTGTTTCAAATATTATATGACATAATGTATATAAAATAGTATAAGAACCGGCACATATTAAAACTTAAAAAAATATTAAAATAGAAAGGGAGTTAATATCACTCTAAGGCAATAAGAGTATAACTGTGTAATTTAAAGGAAAGGCTATGTTTTTTTTTTTTTTTTCCTACACAAATCCTATGAGATCTTCAATGCAATATTGACCTATGGTCAAAGACATTAAGAATACTTTATATTGTATATGCTGTTTAAGATTCATAGAGCACATTGGTATATTAAAACTTCTATAAAGTCCTATGGTAAAGAATCCAGTTTAACATTTTTAATAAAGTTTTTCCAAAATTTATATGAACAAGAATTTGGAAAAGACACTGGATAAACTGGACACAGTGTATGATTATAAATGAATTTGCTATAAAATAAATTACATAAGACACTTACGATACAGCTTAATAATTTTTTTTTTCATTTCCAGGATCTAATCTGAAGTAACACATTCCATTTAGTTATCATTTATCCTGTTCTCCTTTAATTTTTGGAAGTTCCTCAATCTTACCTTGTATTTCATGATCTTGACACATTTGGATATCATTGGTTAGCTATTTGTAAAGCATTCTTCAGTTTGAATTTGTCTTTTTTTTTTTTAAATTTCATGATATCAAGGTTACAGAACTTCAGGAAGAATACCACAGTGATAAAGTACCTTTCTCATCACTTTATAAGAAGTGTTACATGGTATAAAGAGATTACTGTTGATGCTGAATTTGATCACTTGGCTAAGGGGGTAACTTCCAAGTTACTATTTTATTAGTAATTTTAGTATAATCCATACATGAGAAGAAGGGTATCAAACTCAATTCTTGAAAAACGTATACCAAAGAATTTGTGGACTTATGCTAAAAATCTACCACAATAATTATTAAAAATTCAGGGAAAAATATTTTCAAAGTTATGCAAATATCTTCTTTCTCCTTACATTTTTATCCACTACTTTTAGTATCCTTCTGTGGATCTAACCTGTAGCAGTTATTACTATACTGTTTTATTTATTTTTTTAAATTTTTTTAATTTTATTATTTGGAGGCTAATTACTTCACAACATTTCAGTGGGTTTTGTCATACATTGACATGAATCAGCCATAGAGTTACATGTATTCCCCATCCCGATCCCCCCTCCCACCTCCCTCTCCACCCGATTCCTCAGGGTCCTCCCAGTGCACCAGGCCCGAGCACTTGTCTCATGCATCTCACCTGGGCTGGTGATCTGTTTCACCATAGATAATATACATGCTGTTCTTTTGAAACGTCCCACCCTCACCTTCTCCCACAGAGTTCAAAAGTCTGTTCTGTACTTCTGTGTCTCTTTTTCTGTTTTGCATATAGGGTTATCGTTACCATCTTTCTAAATTCCATATATATGTGTTAGTATGCTGTAATGTTCTTTATCTTTCTGGCTTACTTTACTCTGTATAATGGGCTCCAACTAAAAAGAATTCATTTGAATCAGTACTATACTGTTTTAATTGTTACTTTCTATTTTTTTTTCATTCCTTCCACGTTTATTAATTAATAGTTTTGGTGAGGAAGTTTTGTCCTTTCTCCCATAATTATTTATTAATTCAGCTACTTGTATTAATATGGATTCATGTATATTTATGTTATACTTTGATTTGCAATCCAACACTAACTTTATTTTGCTGTTCAAAACTCTTCAGATTTAGCCCCTGGGAACTCTTTCAAGTTGTCTCATTTTGTCCTTTTAACAGACCTCACCCTTTCCCAAGTGATTCTTTAATTTCTGATACTGTGAGATTACCATCTTATATTTTATCTACCTCAGCCATTTGTCCAAGGCTGATCATTTTAGAAATGATTTTTTGATCATCACACCAAGGATCAGCAACGTTTTTCTGTAAATGACCAGATAGTAAATATTTTAGACTTTGTGATCCATGTAATCTCTGTCACAACTACTTAACTCTGTTATGGTAGCAGAAAAGTGTGCTGTGCTACAATAACATTTTATTTACAAAAACAAGTAGCAGACTAGTATCAGCCCCTGGACCATAGTTTGCTATTCTTAAAATACAGGCATAAGTCCTTACCTATCAATAATTACTTTAAGCATAAATGGATTAAATCTCCCAGTAAAAACACATAGAGTGGCTAAATGGATTACAAAAACAAAAGATTCAAAAATATTCTGCATACAAACGATACTCTATATTTAAAGACAAATATCGAGTGAAAGTTAAAGGAAGGAAAAAGATATCCCATGCAAATGGTGATCAAAAGAGAACAAAGGTCACTATACTTTCAAGAGACAATGAAGGTCATAAATAGTGACAAAAGGGTCAATTTAACAGGAAGGTATAACAATTAAAAATATATATAAACTCAGCATCAAAGAACCTAAATATATAATGTAAATATTGACAGATTTGAAGAAGAAATAGCAATTTAATAATAACAGGAGACTTCAATATCCCACCCTCTCTATAATGGATAGAATCTCCAGACAGAAAATCAATACAGAAATAATAGAACTGAACAATCCTATAGACTAAATGAACCTAACAGACACATGCAGTAGTTTCCACCCAATAGCTGAACTACATAAATTCTCAAGTCTGCAAGAAACATTCCCCGGGGTAGATCATATGTTAGGTTGAAAAACAAGTCTTAACAATTTAAGGTTATTGAAATCATTACAAATGTCTTTTGGGGCCGTAATGTAATGAAACTAGAAATCAATAGCTGTAATAAAATGGGGAGATTTACAAATACATATAAACTAAGCACACACTCTTAAACAACCAAAACCATTGAATGAAAGAGAAAATCAAATGGGAATTTTGAAAATATCCCAAGACAATATGAAAATGAAAATACAATATGCCAAAGAAGACAAAATAGATAAAATCTAGGAAACTACTTTATGAAAAGAGAATTATGATGTTGGAGACACTCAAAAGGCATAAGGGTCATGAGGTGCAATTCTTCATTGAGTGAATGCCTCAACATCTCTGAAATGGAAGAAAAAAGTAAATATTTATTGAACCTTATGTGGGTGAAATATCCCTTTTAAAATATATCACCCAATATCATTAGTTATTTCCCCAGGTTTTGTGTCATACCTAGATTTAATAATAATATGTTGCATGTCTTTATTCAAATTAATGATACACATATTCTATAAGACTGATAACCTATTTCTAGAAATATCCCTCTAGCCTGGAATGGAGTTATTCATCTTTGGGTATAATTATTTCAGCAGCGGTGGCTAATGTCAAGCAGTTATCAGGTCATTGTAAAGTACATAGGTGCTAAAGGCAGACTTTGAGGGTTCAAGTCTTAGGCTTTCAGTATGTCATTCTTTGGTGAAACTCTATCATTTTGTAACTGCTACAAATGGTGAATTATACTAAATTAAACTCTTCCAAAGGTTTTGGTTAGAACCAAATACCTTTAATTTTAACTGCATTATATTTATACCTGAAATTTAATGAAAAGAGTATAATCTTCAGTGCCTGTCAGTCCTAGAATTTGATTTTCCAGTTAGATTGTGATTTATTTAACCTCTAACTTGGATGCATGCATCATGGAAATAACAGCTCCTCTCTTATAGTGTTATTGTGAGGATTGAAGCAGACATTGTAGTTTAAGTTCCAAACACAGGGTTTGACACGTTAAAGGAAATCACTAAATTTATTTCCCTCTGGAAAGTAGATTCTGGGCATTGAATAATTAATAAATGAATCTTCATACAACAGTTGATATATTTTCTCAGTCTTACTGTCCAGTCATTGTAGTATTAAGTTTGCATTATTCTAATAAATGTAGGAAAGTCATTTGAAAATAGCCAAGAAAACTACTTTTAACAGAACTCTGAATTTAAAGTACTTTCTTGAAAGTGAAAGATTTTCTATTTAGCTCCTGTAGGCCAGAAGGATGCTTATAAAAACAAATTCAATTGATTGCAACTACTGGCAACAATTATGTTTGTAATGGCAATTTTATTTTTCCAATTTTTAAAAAGTAAAGCACGTTTGTTCTTTTTTGCTTACCTTTATCATACACATTCACAGACTCTGTCCTTTATACACTGATTCCTGTATTTTTTGTTTCTGTATTTGAACATATTTAATATTTTGTCTTCAATTTTTCCCTATTAAACTTCTCAAAATTATGTATAAATGCTCCATAATATAATAGTAAGCTAATCTTTTAAAACGGCTCTAGCCTGAATGTTTTGAACCTGAATGAGAATGACAACACTGTGTTTCGTGATGCAGGGGGCTTACAGGTTTTTTTTTTTTTTTTTTTTTTTAATCAGGTGTTTTTTTTTTTTTGATAGCAGGAAGAAAATGTTGATTAGGTTTGGAGTATATGCCAGCTACAGAAATTAACCAGACTTAATTTGTTTCCTTCACAGATCTCTTAATGTTCAGAAACCAGTTAATGTTTTAATTTTCACCATGTTACCACATAATAAAAATTTCCATTATGTTCCAAATCACCTGAAAAAAATATGAAAGCATTTGAAAATCATGGAGATTCTTATTACAAACCTATTGGATTAATGTAACAGAATAAATTCATGGCCAGAGCTAACAATAGTTTCAAGCATGAGCTTACCACAACCATACATACTTTATTTTTACTGTTTTTATTACTCTGTGTGTGTGTGTGTGTGTGTGTGCATGTGCACATGCATGCACATGCACATGTGTGCTTTGGGGAGTTTTTCCCTGTAATCCCGAAGTAGAGAGAAATAATTGAAAATGTTACTATACTGTAACACCATTAAATGCCAGCACACTTGAGCATTTCCAGCTTTTTAATGAATTCCATATATAAAAGATCTCTTTGGTGACTTTTTCAAAATAAAAAAGAATAAATTTGAAAAAGTAGACCCATCAGTGTTTCTTCAACTGCACGTGTAGGATGTAAAACTAAGGAAAAGAGGCAAATAATAAAATAGAAAAAAAATGAATGCTGACATTCAATATTTCAGTGATAAAACTTGACTTTGGATAATTTATTTATTTTTTTAATGTAACTTGAAGCAATCACAAATGTATAGAAAAATTTATAAGTACACTTCAGGGAATCATTTTTTTCTGAACTATTTGAGAGTAGATTATCCATCCCTAATACTAATTTAATGTATATTTCCTACAAAGACTTTATTCCACACAACCACAGTACAATATCACAGTCTTATATTCTCTTTGACCAGCCCCAGAATCAGTAATTTCTTCAAGCCGCTCTGGTCCCTTTTAGTATAAAATGATATTTATAATCAGAATCTGAGTACTCCATATGTTTATTGATTTAAGGATGTTACTGTGATAAGGCTTTCTCTTTTACTGTGTAGGTGAGGGTATGTATATGTGCACATTGGTGTGTATGCAAAAATAAACAAAATAATTACTTATATATTTACTTCCACATCTAACTCTACATTTTTAAAACCATGATCTTGTATTGTTATCTTCAATTTCAATGTAGGCCATTGGGTTTATTCTAGTTTTATCCCTTTCCTTTATTTACTTTTTTTTCTGGCAGTGAAAAACCTGGCTCCTGTTACGTTTAATATATTTATTTACTTGATCAGTCCCTTCTATGCATAACTAATCTCTTGACTTTGCTCCCATTCCCCTCCCCTGTGCAACCCTCTTATGTAGATGTCCTTCTCAACTTACTCTGACCTTAAACTCAAATCAGGCTGCTCCCTGCATGGAAGTCTCCCTCACCCTGCCTGGGCTATGATACCCAGTACCAGACTACCTCCTTGCATATGCCCTTCTCAATTATGAAGATAGAGCCCTCATGAATGGGATTAGTGCATTTATAAAAATCATGAATGAGGTTGCTTCCCCTTTCTGCTCTCTCACATGAGGCTACAAAAAGAAGTCAGTGATCTGCACCCAGGAAGTGGATCCTAAGTAGAATTTGACCATGTTGGCAACCTTATCTTGGACTTCAAACCTCCAAAACTGTGGAAGAGAAATTTCTGCTCTTTAAAATGTGTATATTATCTAGGGTGAAACAGATCACCATCCCAGGCTGGATGCATGAGACAAGTACTCAGGCCTGGTGCATTGAGAAGACCCAGAGGATTCGGGTGGAGAGGGAGGTGGGAGGGGGGATCGGGATGGGGAATACATGTAAATCCATGGCTGATTCATGTCAGTGTATGATGAGAACCACTACAATATTATGAAGTAATTAGCCTCCAACTAATAAAAATAAAAGAAAAAAAAAGCCACCCAGAGTATGGTACTTTGTAATGTTAGCTCAAACTGATTAATATGCTTTTCTTATTTCAGTTGGATATGATTTAAATATACTTAGTATGCAGGGCTCCTATGGAGGTGTTCTTATTCAACTCTGACACCCTAATTTGGGCCACTGAAGCTTCCATATCCTCTGGCATGATTGCCTATTTTGCTTTGGCTCACCAAATAGCTTGAGGACTGGGTTTTCTACAAGGAAAAGAGATGGAAGGGAAAATAAGGAAGAATAAGAGCTATAATTTAGCTTATAAATTGACTTGGGAAAAATGAATATTTTAAGTTTGTGTCTTTATCTACAAAGTGGTAGTACATAAAAACATACTAAAGAATATACAGTGAAAAATAAGTCCTCTTTCTGTCTTAGTTCCACCCTCCGGATGCAATCATTGTAACCGGTTTTTTTTGTGCATGTGTATACTTCCAGACATAATCTATGTATTTACAAACAAACCCATGTGTAGGTATGAACATGCATATCGGGATGCATTTAACTGGTATTCAGTTTATAGAAAGTTGTTCCCATTTTTTTCCTATTACAAAAGACTTTACAATGAATATCTTTCCTGTACATGAATCGTTTTGAACATGAGTATAACTTTGAAATAGAGTATCCGAGCCATCTTTGCTAGCTCAATATGTTACCGAGCATTTTAATATTTAACACTTTTATAGTTGAAATCTGATATCTCATTGTTCTTTGTATTTTATGTCACAGATGAGGGACATTGAGAATATTATCTATTTTGTTTTTAAGTGTCATTGCCAGTTCTTTTTCTGTGTACTATTTGTTAATCAGATTTGTTCATTTTTACCATGTCTTTTTCCTTTGTTAACATTTTAACTTATTTTTTTTAATTGTAGGATAATTGATTTACAATATTTGTGTTGGTTTCTGCCATACATCAACATGAATTAGCCATAGGTGTAAATATATCCCCTCCCTCTTGAACCTCCTTCCCACCTCCCACCCAATCCCACCCCTTTAGGTTGTCGCAGAGCACTGGGTTTAACTCCCAGTGTCACACAGCAAATTCCCACTTGCTATCTATCTTACATATGGTAATGTCTATGTTTCCATGTTATTCTCTCAATTCGTCCCACCCTCTCCTTCCTCACTGTGTCCACAATCTGTTCTCTCTGTCTGTATCTCCATTACTGCCCTGAAAATTGGTACCATTTTTCCAGATTCCATATGTATGCATTAGTATACGATATTTGTCTTTCACTTTCTGACTTATGTCACTCTGTATAATAGGCGGTAGGTTCATCCACCTCATTAGTGCATGCATGCTAAGTCACTTCAGTCGTACTCTTTGTGACCCTATTGACTGTAACCCACCAGGCTCCACAGTCCATGGGATCACCCAGGAAAGAATACTGGAGTGGGTTGCCCTTTCCTCCTTCAGGGGATCTTGCCAACCCGAGGATCCAACCAATGTCTCTTATGTATCCTGCATTGGCAGGTGAGTTCTTTACCACTAGCACCACCTGGGACGCCCTGACAGCTCATTAGAACAGACTCAAATGCATTCATTTGTATGGCTGAATATTTCATTGCATATATTCACCCGAGTTTCTTTTTCCATTCATCTATTAATGGACATGTAGGTTGCTTCCATGTCCTAGCTATTGTAAATACTGCTGCGATGAACATTGGGGTACCTGTGTATTTTTCAATTATGATTTTCTCAGGGTATATGCCCAGTAGTGGGATTGTTGGATCATGTGGTAGTTTTAGCCCTAGTTTTTTTAAGGAATCTCCATACTGTCCTCCATAGTGGCTGTATCAATTCGCATTCTCACTCACATTGCAAAAGGGTTCTCTTTTCCTACTCCTTCTCCAGGATTTATTCTTTGTAAATTGTTTGATGACAGCCATTCTGACTGTTGTGAGGTGATATCTCATAGTTTTGATTTGCATGTTTCTAAAAATGAGCAATGTTGAGCATCTTTTCATGTGTTTATTAGCCATCTGCATGTCTCCTTTGGAGAATTGTCTGTATATGTCTTCTCCCCACTTTTTGATTAGGTTGTTTGCTTTTCTGGTATTGAGGTGCATGAACTGCCTCTATAATTTGAAAAGAAATCCACTGTCAGTTTTTTTTTCATTTGTTACCATTTTCTCCCACTCTGAGGGTTGTCTTTTTACCTTGTTTATAGTTTCCTCTGCTGTGAAAAAGCTTTTTAAGTTTAATTAGGTTCCACTTGTTTATTTTTGTTTTTATTTCTGTTACTCTAGTAGGTGGGTCATAGAGGATCTTGTTGTGATTTATGTTATACAGTGTTCTGCCTATGTTTTCCTCCAACAGTTTTAGTTTCTGGTCTTACATTTAGGTCTTTTGTCCATTTTGAGTTTATCTTTGTGTAAGGTGTTAGGAAGTATTCTAATTTCATTCTTTTACATGTAGATGTCCAGTTTTCCCAGCACAGCTTATTAAAGAGACTGTCTTTTCTCCATTGTATATTCTTGCCGCCTTTGTCAAAGATAATACATCCATAGATGCATGGGTTTATCTCTGGGCTTTCTATCTTGTTTCATTGGTCTATATTTCTGTTTTTTTTTGTCAACCATACTCTCTTCTTGATGAATGTAGCTCTGTAGCATAGTCTGAAAACAGGAAGGTTGATTCCCCCAGTCCCATTCTTCTTTTTCAAGATTGCTTTGGCTATTTGGGGTTGTTTGTGTTTCCATACGAACTTTGAGATATTTAGCCTACTTCTGTGAAAAATGTCATTGGCAATTTGATGGTGATTGTACTGACTATGTAGATTACTTTTAGTAGTACAGTCGTTTTCATACTAGTGATTCTTCCAAGCCAGGGATATGAAATATCTCTCCATCTGTTTATGTAATCTTTGCTTTCTTTCTTTGGTGTCTTTTAGTTTTCTGTATACAGCTCTTTTGTCTCCTTAGGTAGGTTTATTCATAGATATTTTATTCTTTTTGTTGCCATAGTGAAAGAGGTTGATTCCTTAATTTCTCTTTCTGATTTTTCATTGTTAGTGTATAGGAATGCAAGTGATTTCTGTAGAGTGATTTTTTATTTTATAAATATACTAAATTCACTGATGAGCTCTAGTAATTTTCTGATGGTATCTTTAGGGTTTCTGTGTATAGCATCATATTGTCTGCAAAAAATGAGAGTTTTACTTCTTTTCCAATCTGGATTTCTTTCATTCTTTTTCTTCTCTGATTGCTGAACCTAGGATTTCCAAAACTGTATTGAATAATAGTGGATAGAGAGGGCACCCTTATCTTGTTTTTGATCTTAGAGGAAATGCTTTCAGTTTTTCACCATTGAGAATGTTTGTTGTGGATTTTTCATATATGGCTTTCATTATGTTGAGGTAGGTTCCTTTTATGCCCATTTATTGAAGGGTTTTTTTATCATAAGTGGGTGCTGAATTTTGCAAAAGCTTTTGAGATAATTGAGATTATCATATGGCTTTTATTTTTAAATTTGTTAATATTGTATCACACTGATTGTTTAGAGTGTATTGAAGAATACTTGCATCTCTGGGATAAACCTGACTTGATCATAATGTATTATCTTTTTAATATATTGTCAAATTCAGTTTGCTAGAATTGTGTGGATGATTTTTGCATCTATGTTCATCAGAGATATTGACCTGCTATTTTCTTTTTTGTGTGATGTCTTTATCTGGTTCTGGTATCAGGGTGATTGTAGCCTCGTAGAATGAGCTTGAAATATTTCCTTCCTTTGCAAATTTTGGAAGAGTTTGAGAAAGATAGGCATTAACTCTTTTTTAAATATTTGATAGAATTCACATGTGAAGCCATCTGGCTTTGGCTTTTGCTTTTGGGGAGATTTTTGATCACAGTTGTTTTGATTTCAGTGCTTGTGATTGACTTGTTCATAATTTCTATTTCTTCCTGGTTGAGTCTTGGAAGGTTGAAATTTTCTAAGAATCTGTCCTTTTCAACTAGGTTGTCGGTCTTATTAGCATGTAGTTGCTCTTAATAGGCTCTTATGATTCTTTGTATTTCTGCATTGCCTGTAATAACCTTTCCTTTTTCATTTTTAATTTTGTTGATTTGATTCTTCTCCCTTTTTTCTTGATGAGTCTAGCTAATGGTTTGTCAATATTGTTTATCTTCTCAAAGAACAAGCTTTTAGTTTTATTGATTTTTGTTACTGTCTCCTTCATTTGATTTATTTCTACTCTGATGTTTATGGTTTTTTTCTTTCTACTAACTTTGGGATTTTTTTTTGTAGTTATTTTTCTAGTTGTTTTATATGTAAAGTTAGGTTGTCTATTTGATGTTTCTCTTGCTTTTTGAGGTAGGATTTCATTGCTGTAAACTTCTCTCTTAAAACAGCTTATGCTGCATCCCATGGTTGAGTCATTGTGTTTTCCTTAACATATATTTCTAAGAATTTTTTGATTTCTCTTTTTATTTCTTCAGTAACCTGTTCGTTATTTAGAAACACATTGTTTAATCTCAATGTGTTTGCATTTTTTTTTTTGCATTTTTTCCCCTGTGCCTAATATATAGTTTCATAGTGTTGAGGTCAGAAAAGATGCTTGGTACAATTTCAATTCTCTTAAATTTACTGAGGTTTGATTTGTGACCCAAGATGTGGTCTATCTTGGAGAATGTTCCATGTGTACTTAAGAAGAAAATAATTCTTATGCATTTAGGTGAAATGTCCCAAAGATATCAATTAGGTTCATCTGATCTAATGTGTCATTTAAGGCTTGTGTTTCCTTAATAATTTTGTTTTGATGCTCTGTCTTTTGCTGTAAGTGGGATGTTAAAGTCCCCTACTATTTGTTTTGTTACGGTCAGTTTCCCCTTTTATGTCTGTTAGTGTTTGCCTTATGTATTCAGGTGCTTCTATGTTGGGTGCATAAGTATTTACAATTGTTATGTCTTCTTGGGTTGATCCCTTGATCATTATGTAGGGATCTTTACTACATAGCTTCTTTGTGTTTGATCTTTGTTAGTTTGACTTGTATGTGTTTCAGCGTGTTTCTCCTTGAGTTTATCCTGTGTGGGACTCTCTGTTCTTCTTGTACTTGATTGACCATTTCCTCTCCCACGTTAAGGAAGTTTTCAACTATAAACGCTTCAAAAATTTTCCCAGATCTTTTTCTTTTTCTCTTCTTCTTCTGGGACCCCTATAGTTTGAATGTTGGTGCATTTAATATTGTACCAGAGGTTTCTGCGACTATCCTCAATTCTTTTCATTCTTTTTTCCTTTATTCTTCTCTTCAGCTGCTGTTCCCACCATTCTATCTTCTAGCTCTCTTATCTGTTCTTTTGCCTCAGTTGTTCTGCTATTGATTCCTTCTAGAGTACTTAATTTCAGTAATTTTGCTGTTTATCTCTGTTTGTTTATTCTTTATTTCTCTAAGTCCTTGCTAAATGTGATAAGTGATTACTTCATTTTCTCCATTCTATTGAGATTTTAGGTCATCTTTACTATCATTACTCTAAATTCTTTTTCAGGTAGTTTGCCTATTTCCTCTTCATTTATTTGGTCTGGTGTTTTTACCTTGTTCCTTCATTTTGTAGTATTTCATTGTATTTTTTCCTCCTAACTTAGTGTGTTTGAAGTCTTCTTTTCCCAGTCTTTAGAGTCGTATTCCTTCTTCTTTTTGGTTTCTGCCCTTGGTGGGTGAGGTTAGTCCAGTGATTTGAGTAGGCTTCATGTTGGGAAGGACTTGTGCCTGTGTTCTGGTGAGAGTAGGTGCATTTTATTTTTCCCTCTGATGGGCAGGGCTCTGTGAGGTGGTAAGTTTTGGGGTATCTGTGGGAAGTGTCTCTGCTGATAATTGGGTTTGTGTTTTTTTTCTTGCTTGTTGTTTGAGTTAGACATCCTGTGCTATGTGCTGCTGGCAGTTAGGTGATGCTGGGTCTTGGGAACAGGTGAAGGCCTTTGTGGGATCTCTCACTAATTAATACTCTCTGGGGTCAGGAATTCTCTGACAGTCTAGTGTTCTTGATAACATTTTTCCATTCTAAAGGCTCAGGCCCAATCACTGTCTGGGGAACTGTAATTCCACAAGCCATTTGTTATACATTAACAGGGATGAAAACACAGAGAAACAAAAACAAAAACTAACAAACAAACAACAAAAAAAAAATCAAGAGACATAAGAATAACCTGACAAATGGTAAATCCAAAATCAGACAAATAGCAACAACAAAAAAGAAACTACACATACACATATACACACACACAAAGAAAATCAAAAGAATCCAAAAAAGAAAGTGCAAGAGAGTCACCCGGCAAGCAAAGGAACCCGAAAATAATATCAAGCAATTAAAAGCAAAACTAACTAAAACACAAACCAGAAAACAAAACGAAGTAGATTTCAAACTGGGGAATAAAGCAAAGAAAACAAAACTAACACACATGGTGAAATAAAGAAAGAGGAAAAAGGAAAGAAAAAAATACAAAAATAAAGTTAAATAGAAGTGTATGAAAAAATATGTAAAAGAATAACTACAGCAGAGAAATAAGAGTAAGAAATGCAAACAAAAATTTTTTAAAACACCCACAGAAACAAAAAAAGTCAACATGGAGGTAGAAGTATATAAAGGAAATAAAAGGTATGATTAAAAAATAGTTCTCAAAAGCTTAAATAGAGTTGGGCTTCCCTGATAGCTCAGTCAGTAAAGAATCTGCCTGCAATGTAGGAGACCTGAGTTCAATTCCTGAGTTGGTAAGATCCCCTGCAGAAGTAAATGGTAACCCACTCCAGTATTCTTGCCTGAAGAATCCCATGGACAGAGGAGCCTGACAGGCTACAATTTATGGGGTCACAAGAGTCGGACATGACTTAGCAACTAAACTATTATTACTACTACTACTAAATAGAGCTAATAGTAAAAATAAAATCAACAACCACTGCAAAACAAAAAAAAAAAAAAGAAGAAAAAAAAAATCCAAAACCAACCAGAGGACAAATCAAAATGCAAAAATAATAATAAATATTTTTCTCTGATCTCATCCGTCAGCCTCCTTTCGCTTGCTGTGAGTCACATTACAATTTGCCTCCCTAGGATGCCTTCCAACACTGGACTGTTCTCTGGATCTGCTGTGGAGATGGCTCAGACTCTAATCTGGCCCTACTGCTGCCTGTTCTTGCCTCCAATGTCCACAGGTGCCAGAACTAGTGTGTTTTCTTTTATGGGAAATCTCATTGTTCTTTTATATATTCCATAGGCATAGAGTCTACTTAGTTGCTTATGTAGATTTAATCTGATGCAGTTTGTACAGCTGATGAAAAGGTTTTTGATCTCCTTCCTAGGCCATTCTGTCCCTGGAGTTCAATTGTAGTTTTATCCCCACCTCTGCATGTGGATCATCCACAGGACTTTGCTCCTAAAGCTGCCCTGAAGGACTTGAGTCTGCTCCAGTGAGGATCAGGTGTGGAGTTGGCACTGTTGCTTGGATTGCAGAGATCCTGGGAACCACTAGAGCAGGAGATGTGACAGTATTAGTGTTTTTTTTTTTTTTTTTTCTTCCCTAGCCTCTGGCAGCTTTGCCAAATGAAGATTGAGTATGGAGGTGGTACAGATACTCTGATGTGGAGATCTCACCCCTGCTTCAGTTCCCCTATCCCCCCAGGTTCAGGTCCAGTCCTACTCAGCCTCCTCTTTTCCCTCTCCTTCCTTTGTCCTACCGAGTTTTCTGTGGATCTATATATTTTCTTCTGGTGGTCAGGGACCCCTGCATACTCTCAGCTGGATTCTGCAAGATCTCCTGTATCTGAAGGTTTATTCCTAATGGGGAGAGATGTGAGCCACATACACCTACTCCTCTGCCATCTTGTCTCTCATCTTCCATTTTGAATGGAAAGAGCATTTTATAAATCAAAGAAGTTAACCTTTGCTACTGGTGATTTGAGTCGCAGTATTTTTTCCCAGTCTGTTTTTCTCAAACTTTAATTTTTTTCTGCCAAAGAAAATTCCTCAATTTAAAAAAAAAAGAGTTGCATATACAATTTTGCTACATTACCAGAAATTGTGCTGTGGTATCCAGAAATCCATGAAGACCTACTAAACACATTTGCAATTACCAGTTATAATGAAATGCTACTGCTACTGCTAAGTCACTTCAGTCGTGTCAAACTCTGTGCGACCCCATCCCTGGGATTCTCCAGGCAAGAACACTGGAATGGGTTGACATTTCCTTCTCCAATGCATAAAAGTGAAAAGTGAAAGTGAAGTCATTCAGTCATGTCCAACTCTTCGAGACCCCATGGACTGCAGCCTACCAGGCTCCTCTGTCCATGGGATTTTCCAGGCAAGAGTACTGGAGTGGGGTGCCATTGCCTTCTCTGTATAATGAAATAAAACATAGCAAAATAAATTTGGCATTTACTTAGTGATGCACATATTGTTATCATGCTTCATGGTAATTATGCCTTAATAATAAAGTTAACATAAATGAATTCTTCTGTTACTTTTTACAAAACCAAAAAATTGTTTAAGATATTTTCTTGTGACTGAATTAATTTTCCCTCTGCAATAAGCACTACTGATGACTTTTTATTCTTTTCATTGTACATATTTTCTAATTGATTTGAATCCTATTGTTACTTTCTTCTCAATCTACAACATGTCCTGCAGAATTCTAAAAAATCTATTTGCTTTTCTTTTTAACTCAATCAAGTATTTAAAAAAAAAAAAAAAACTGTTTCAGGAGCTATAGAGTTAGAGAAAACATGATCTCCACACATTGTATCATTAGATATTTATCAAAGTAGAAAGAATTATCACTGAGGTTTAAGAATAAGGGTGAACAAAACAATTTTGAAAAATAATTATAGGACTGAGATGACCTGATTTCAAGATTTAGCATAAATCACTATAGAAGTCAATGTGGTTTTGGAAAAAGGTAGATCAATGGAATGCATAAGGGATGTAAGAAATAAAGGATTAATCTCAAAAATATACAAGCAACTCCTGAAGCTCAATTCCAGAAAAATAAATGACCCAATCAAAAAATGGGCCAAAGAACTAAACAGACATTTCTCCAAAGAAGACATACAGATGGCTAACAAACACATGAAAAGATGCTCCACATCACTCATTATTAGAGAAATGCAAATCAAAACCACAATGAGGTACCATTACACGCCAGTCAGGATGGCTGCTATCCAAAAGTCTACAAGCAATAAATGCTGGAGAGGGTGTGGAGAAAAGGGAACCCTCTTACACTGTTGGTGGGAATGCAAACTAGTACAGCCACTATGGAAAACAGTGTGGAGATTTCTTAAAAAACTGGAAATAGAACTACCATATGACCCAGCAATACCACTTCTGGGCATACACACTGAGGAATCCAGATCTGAAAGAGACACGTGCGCCCCAATGTTCATCACAGCACTGTTTATAATAGCCAGGACATGGAAGCAACCTAGATGCCCATCAGCAGATGAATGGATAAGGAAACTGTGGTACATATACACCATGGAATATTACTCAGCCATTAAAAAGAATTCATTTGAATCAGTTCTAATGAGATGGATGAAACTGGAGCCCATTATACAGAGTGAGGTGAGCCAGAAAGATAAAGAACATTACAGTATACTAACACATATATACGGAATTTAGAAAGATGGTAACAATGGCCCTATATGCAGGGCAGAAGAAGAGACACAGAAGTACAGAACAGACATTTGAACTCTGTGGGAGAAGGGGAGGGTGGGATGTTTCGAAAGAACATCATGTATATTATCTGTGGTGAAACAGACCACCAGCCCAGGTGGGAGGCATGAGTCAAGTGCTCGGGCCTGTTGGGCTGGGAAGATCCAGAGGAATCGGGTGGAGAGGGAGGTGGGATGGGAGATCGGGATGGGGAATTCGTGTAACTCTATGGCTGATTCACATCAATGTATGACAAAACCCACTGAAAAATAAAAAAAAAAAAAAAAAGAAAGAAATAGACTTGCAGTACAGTACAGGAGTGAAGGAAATGAAAGTCACTCAGTCATGTCCAACTCCTTGCGGACCCATGGACTATAGCCTGCCAGGCACCTCTGTCCGTGGAATTCTCCAGACAAGAATACTGGAGTGAGTAGCCGTTCAGTTCTCCAGGGGATCTTCTCAACCCAGGGATCTAACCCAGGTATCACAAATTGCAGGCAGATTCTTTACTGTCTGAGCCACCAGGGAAGCCCAGACTTACACATGTATAGTCAAATGATTTTTAACAAAACTAAGTAAAATTCAAAGTAGTAAATTAAAAAAAAGAATGTTATTCTCAATAAATCGTGCTGCAACAACTGGACAGATGTATGTCAAGCAGACGAAGAGGAAGAGGAAAAAGAAGAGAATGAGGAGGGGAAGAAGAAAAAGAAATGAAACTCATAAATTCCACAAACCATACCCAAATTGGATCATAGGCCAAAATGGAAAATTTAACCTATAAAATATAAAATATGTTGTTGTTCAGTCACTCAGTTGTATCCAACTCTTTGCGATCCCGTGGACTGCAGCATGCCAGGCTTCCTTGTCCTTTACCATCTCCTGGAGTTTGTTCAAACTCACATCCATTGAGTCGGTGATGCCATCCAACCATCTCATGTTCTCTTTCCCATTCTCCTGCTGCCTTCAATCTTTCCCAGCAGCAGGGTCTTTTCCAATGAGTCAGTTCTTTACATCAAGTGGCCAAAGTATTGGAGTTTCAGCTTCAACGTCAGCCCTTCCAATGAATCTTCAGGATTGATTCCTTTTAGGATTGACTGGTTTGATCTCCTTGCAGTCCAAGGGACTCTCAAATCTTTTCCAACACCACAGTTCAAAAGCACCAGTTCTTCACCACTCACCCTTCTTTATGGTCCAACTCTCACATCCATACATGACTACTGGAAAAACCATGGCTTTGACTAGACGGATTCTTGTCTGCAAAGTAATGTCTCTGCTTTTTAATACACTCCCTAGGTTTGTCATAGATTTTCTTCCAAGGAGCAAGCATCTTTTCATTTCATGGCTGCGGTCACAATCTGAAGTGATTTTGGAGCCAAAGAAAGTAAAGTCTGTCACTGTTTCCATTGTTTACCCACATATTTGCCATGAAGCAATGGAGCTGGATGCCATGATCATAGTTTTTTGCAAGTTGAGTTTTAAGCCAACTTTTTCACTCTCCTCTTTCACTTTCATCAAGAAGCTCTTTAGTTCCTCTTCACTTTTTGCCATAAGGGTGTGTCATCTGCATATCTGAGGCTCTTGATATTTCTCCCACCTATCGTGATTCCAGTTTGTGCTTCACTGAGCCTGGCATTTCTCATGATGTACTCTGCATGTAAGTTAAATGAGCAGGGTGACAGTATATGACCTTGACATAATCCTTTCCCAATTTTGAACCAGTCAGTTGTTCCATGTCTGGTTCTAATTGTTACTTCTTGACCTGCATACAAGTTTCTCAAAGGCATGTAAGATGCTTTGGTGTTCCATCTCTTGAAGAATTTTCCAGTTTGTTGTGATCCGCACAATCAAAGGCTTTATCATAGTCAACAAAGTAGAAGTAGATGTTTTTCTGGAATTTTATTTGTATAAAGTATAAAAGAATACATTTGTTACCTTGGCCTTGGGCTAGGTAAATTTATATTTAGATATGACTCAGACAGCATGATGCATAAAACAAATAAGTGATTAATGAGACAACATCAAAATGTAAAATTACCATTCCTGTTTTTACAGTGGCTGCTTTAGCATCTAGTTCATGGTTCAAACAAACTGGACTCTATATTTCCCACTTCTATGCCTTTGTTCACATTGTTCTCTCTGTTTTAAATACCTATTACTCAGAATTTGACCCATTCTTCACAGCATAACTGTGCCTTTCTGGAGCTCCCCAGGCCCAAATAATAATCTTACCACATTTTTGCTTCTATGCCATATGAATGTATATATAAAACATATATAATATATAGCATATCAATTTTATTCATTTTATTGTATTATAAATACTTTGAGGGCAAACATTACATCTTCATCTTTTCTTATCCTTGGGCCCAACCAAAAGCCTTGTACATAATAGATACTTTAAAAATGTTGAATTCCATTACATGGGTAATGTGTAAGCAAAGATTTACTTTAGTTCATAAGCTATATTTGTTCAAATATAGTTATGGGAAACTTTCTATCCTCCATAATTGGACATGTCTGGTCCACGGTAGAAATTATGCACATAACAGTAGTTTCCATTAGGTAAAAAATTCAAATGCAGCCTGCTTCTCCACATACCATTTTATCTGGACTTTTGGGATTTCTTTCCTATTGCTCTCCTTGGTGGATTAGCTAATTCAAACATAGCCCACATCATTCCTATGCCAAATCAGTAAAGGACAAGGTAAGAGCAAGTAGGATTAAAGAAAACAAGAATATATCTCCTTAATGGTGTTCTAGAGAGGGAACCTTGAAAAGCTGAAGATGTAATATGAAAACTTCGGCAATTCTTGGTTCCAAATTTTAGGACATCAATTTACTGCATATTAATTATAGCTTTTCTCTTTTGCAAAATAAAGAGTGTATTAGATAATCCTGCTCCAGTAGTTAGTTAGACTTTATTTATAATTTCATTCAATAAGTTGTTTTTAAGTAAATGAGTAAAAAAAAATTGTTTTATTCAGTACAACAATTTTAGCTCTTATTATATCAGATGGAATTTTATAATGAATGATGTCTTAGTGTATTGAGGGCCCTTGGAAGAGTATAACAAGAAAGTAATGGTCTGGGAGTAGTGTTAGTAAAGTGACAAAAAACAAAAGCATTCAGAATTCAAGTATTTTACCCAATTCATATATATTATGTATATGTTTCATTTCATATATCTATATATGCAGAACACATAATTGTGCTCTCACTGTAGATATAGACAATAGAGATAGATACCCATATAGATTTTATAGATAATGGTCTAGATTCACAAGGTTTAATTATGCTCTCCATTTTTACTTATCTTTTATTAATTGAATGGAATAAGACAAAGTATTTTCTTGAGTTATGGTAGTACTGATATATTACTTATGACTTTGAATATAGTAAGAAATGTTATATTTAATTATTTATAATCTGGGTGTATGATAAGAATTAATATAATGCCCTACAATCTATTAATAATGTCTATTATTTTATAGAAATAAATTTGGAATGTATATAATATAAAGTGAGTAGAAATATAAAAAAGAACATGATAGTCAGCATATACAAGCACATTTTTAATTCTAAGTATATTTTGTATTCAACTAAAATTTTTTTCTAGATTATCTGACCAAGTAGAGTTTATAAACTTCAAATATAAGATGAACCACCTTAAATCATTACTTTGCAATAAAATCAGTACTTTGCAATAAAATCAGTACTTATCAATCAAACTGAATCTCTTTTTAATTTGCAGTTTTGCCAGTATTAAAAATAGCATGACTATAAAATGGAAAAGGATGCCATTTGGCTTGTCAATATGAAATAGAATAATA
Source organism: Muntiacus reevesi (assembly GCF_963930625.1). Taxonomy (NCBI): domain Eukaryota; kingdom Metazoa; phylum Chordata; class Mammalia; order Artiodactyla; family Cervidae; genus Muntiacus; species Muntiacus reevesi. The sequence continues at coordinate 80,441,992 of NC_089271.1, read as the reverse complement.
TATCTCTTCCTTTTGAAATCAAGTATAGTAAGGCCCCAGACCTTACTATAAATTTTTTTTATGCAAGCTATTTTTCTAAGATGCTTACAACTTTTCAAAGTAAATGAGCCTATTTTTAGATTTTACCATCTTTTATTCTACTGTATCTGTACAATCTTTCAGCTAAAAGAGACACAGATAATGCTTGGATTTCCTTGCAAGAATGTATTCTTATAAGCATAACCTAAGCATTGTTACTGACTGTAAGCAAGAGAAACAGGTATAACGAAATTATTATGTAATACAAAGAGCTCATTCCACCAACATTTACCTTTATTCAACTACATCTTTTTACCCAAGCTTCTAAGAAGCAAGAAATTTGATATTTGAAGTGTCACTTTCTCTTCCCAATATGCCTGCTCTGTTTTAAGTGAGGAGTCAAGTTAAATGAGAGGAAAGTGAAAAAATGTATGGATACTTAATTAACTTAATAATCAGATTTTCAGTAGTGGAAATGTGTACTTTCAAGAGGAAACAATTGTTTAAAAAATAGAAAACATGTTTTTCTTGATTAATGCATTTCCCCAAATTAAATACAGTAACATGCTACTTAAACATACCATGACTGTCTTTGAATTTCATATCATTTATCTTGAATTTAGCTTGGAGGTTTATGTTTAGCCCATTTTTGGTGAGATACTTGAATGCTTATAAGCATTAACAAGAAGATTATCTGGGGAATTCCCTGGAAGTCCATGGTTAAGACCCCTGCTCCCAACCCCTGCTTTCACTGCCAAGGGCCTGAGTTCAACCCCTGGTTTCCCTAATTGGGGGACTAAGATCACATGATGTGGTTAAAAGAAAGATTATGTGTTTGCTTGCCTTTCTAAATATGCTGTCATAATTATAAGAAACAATATTTTATATTGTTTCCACCACATAAATTAGTCCTACAAAATAACTTATGTGAAAAAAAAAATGTTTCTATGGCCATTAGACTTTTCCACCTCATTGCTGAACTTATTCAAGAAAAGGCTAGAAAACTACCTGTCAGTGGTATTTGCAGTGATTACTACTTCTCAAGACAAGTTGGTTACCTGATCTCTGAGGTCCCTTGTAATTTTCAGTTCTATAATTCTGTTTGAGAGGAGAAAAAGAGGCTGCTGGGCAAAGCAGAAATGTGAAAGATTACTAATAAGCAGCTTAATATATTGTGTGTTAATTTTTATACAACCTGATTACAAATGCAATTTAATTCATGCAAAATTTGATTTACCACAAAAATATTAAAAAAGAAATCACACAATACTTGGATTTCAAACTTTTGGAGATTCTAATGTCTATCTGAATATTAAATTTGACCACAGAGACCCACTTGAGTTGATAAAAAGAAGCCATTTCTGCTTTTTAGGGGCTACATGTGATCCATCACTAGGATTTCTTTCAACTATGATTTATGTTATGATTATGTTATTATTAATATTTCATTTTAATTATATTCCTATACAATTTAAAGACAATTAAGATACAGAATTTTGAAAAAAGCAATGACTGATTACTGAACTAATATATTTAACAATACTTTTATTTTTCACCAATACATATGGAAAATAAAGTAAAAAAATCAGTTCAATTCAGTTCAGTTTAGTTCATTCACTCAGTCATGTCCGACTCTTTACAACTGCAGCACGCCAGGCTTCCCTGTACATCACCAACTCCTGGAGCTTGCTCAAACTCATCTCCATCCAGTCAGTGATGCCATCCAAACATCTGACCTCTGTCGTCTTCTTCTCCTCCAGCTTTCAATCTTTCCCAGCATCAGGGTCTTTTCAAATGAGTCAATTCTTTGCATAAGGTGGCCAAAATATTGGAGTTTCAGCTTCAGCATCAGTCCTTCCAATGAATATTCAAGACTGAATTATTTTAGGATGGACTGGTAGGATCTCCTTGCAGTCCAAGGGACTCTCAAGAGTCTTATCCAACACCACAGTTCAAAAGCATCAATTCTTTGGGGCTCAGCTTTCTTTATACTCCAAATCTCACACCCATAAATGACTAATGGAAAAACCATAGCTTTGACAAGACAGACCTTTGCCAGCAAAGTAATGTCTCTGCTGTTTAATATGCTGTCTAGGTTAGTCATAGATTTTCTTCCAAGGAGCAAGTGTCTTTTAATTTCATGGCTGTAGTCACCATGTGCAGTGATTTTGGAGCCCCCAAAAATAAAGTCTCTGTTTCCATTGTTTCCCCATCCATTTGCCATGAAATAATGGGACTGGATGTCATGATCTTAGTTTTTTGAATGTTGAGTTTTAAGCCAACTTTTTCACTGTCTTCTTTCACTTTCATCAAGAGGCTCTTTAGTTCTTCACTTTCTGCCATAAGCGTGGTGTCATCTGCCTATCTGAGGTTATTGATATTTCTCCTGGCAATCTTGATTCCAGCTTGTGCTTCATTCAGCCCAGCATTTCACATAATGTACTCTGCATATAAGTTAAATAAAAGGGTGACAATGCACAGCCTTGACGTACTCCTTTCCCAAATTGGGGCCAGTCCACTGTTTCATTTCTGATTCTAACTGTTGCTTCTTGACCTATAAACAGATTTCTCATGAGGCAGGTAAGGTGGTCTGATATTCCCATGTCTTGAAGAATTTTCCACAGTCTGTTGTGATCCACCCAGTCAAATGCTTTGGCATAGTCAATAAAGCAGAAGTAGATGTTTTTTCTGGAACTCTCTTGCTTTTTCTTTGATCCAACGGATGCTGGCAGTTTGATCTAAATATCTTCATTCTAATTTTTCTCTACTTGAGTAATCTGGGGAAACAGTGAATTAATTAATTTCTGAATTATGAACTCCAGTTTTTTTCTCATTTTAAAGTAAGAAATCACATATTTGTGAGATTTCTGAAATGTTAGGAAAGTATTAATATTGCCACGTTATATTATTTGTTATAATAAAATACAACATTGTATAATTTAGATGACATTGCTCTCCATAATGAAATATTTTTGAAATCTTGTTGGGTATAGCAGTAACTCAAATATCACCAGTGTAAGATATAGTTATTCACACAATTTCTATAGGAACAAAATGCATGGTTACTGTTTTTTAATCACTATGGTATTTTCCTCCAAATTATTTGCCCACCAATGCACCATTCTTAGACAGAAGCTAGAAATCAGGTTGCATGAATCTGTAGGCTTCAGCAAAGTAAGCATGACAGGAAGAGAAAAAGTGCTTTCCCCTATTAAAAACAAGAGTATAGAAAATAACTGAAGTTTGATCTAGCATAATATTATTTTTTTTTAAAAATCTACAGATATAAATCAACATTTTCATATGCAAAAGAGATAACAGTACTTTTTTTTTAATGTATGTGAGGCACACAACTATAACTTCTCTTACCATGAACTAAGTATTTTTGTCCACATTTTCAGAGAACAGCACTGTTCATTATGGAATAAGTCATTATTTCCTAAAGCATCAAAGTGTCAGACAACTTTCTTTGTACTCATTAGTGTAGGAACATAAATGTCTCTGGCTTGGGTTTTCTCTTAACTAATCTTAAAATAGACTGAAAATGCACAGAGCAAATGAGAAGAAATTACAGAACAATTTAATCATTAAATTAATGGAAAAATAATGTTTGAATAGCATTAGTTATCTAAACATTCTGCAATTGGTGATAATGAATTTTCACTAGGAAAAGCTGAATTAATACATTCATTTTTGTTTCATTTAAAACATCATTCTAAAATACTGGTGCCTGGAGGTTGTTTCTTCTTTTTTTCTTTCTTTAAATGAAAGAATGAACCTATGAATCTGTCCAGAACTTTGAAGGATCTGAGATTTTATTCTACTTACAGGCTAATGAGTTATCCTATCACAATTTTTTTTTCTATCACAATTTTATAGAGGCTGGCAGAAGACATGAGAATTCTGGATTACAAAAAAAAAAAAAAAAAAAAAAACTTTACTACTCATAGCAACAACATTAACCAGAGTGCCAGTACTTGTGACAGTTCTCCAAGCCTCAATTTCTGTAGGGTGACATTAAGAGGGCCAGGTGACAACTGTGCATGAAATGGTTTACATTATAGGAAAGGAACTCTGAGCTTAGGAAACTTGAACCTTTATAATAATGGACAGTAACCCTGTCTTATATTTACCCTGGTTGGAGACAGTATCTTTATCATATTGGACAGTAAATAAAATTTCTCTGTGCTCTGGGGGGAGATATTGTCTCTATCTTTTAAAGCAATTCACTGTACAAATATCTTTAAGCAAGTAGTCTGGAAAAAAGGCAAACAGTGCCTCTCCTTGCAAGTCATGCAGAAAAGTGACAGACCCATAGATAATTGTCTTTTACCAGGTGTGTGTCTTTTAGCTAACACAAAGGAGAATAGGAAAATGTTGTATGAAAGAAATCATTAGAAACTTATTTCAATGGTATTTTGACATTTGCAATTTGAAATTATTTTCTTTTCATGTATTTGAAGAAGGATTATCAAGACTTCACTTTTGTGGCTAGAAAATTTTCTTCTACCCCATGATTCAAAGACAAAATCAAAAGAAAATCTGTGAGAAGAGATGTCAAAGAAGACCTACTCTGTCAGAAAGGGGGCATGTCTACTCAAAGAGAATTGCTGTTCAGCTCTATACCCATTATTCTGGATACACTGTCACTAAGGTCTACGAAATAATTAACAAGGGCTATTGGTGGCTTTGGTGGTTGACCTATAATGTTGAAATTCCAGATGTACAAACAATTCCTAAGAATGATTTTCAAATTATGACATTTCAGAGTAGGTTGAAGTATATGCTTTGTACTTCCCTAGTGGCTCAGATAGTAAAGAATCTGCAAGCAAAGCAGGGCACTTGGGTTTGATCCCTGGGTCAGGAAGATCCCCTGGAGAAGGGAATAGCAACCCACTCCAATATTCTTCCCTGGAGAATCCCATGGACAGAGGAGCCTGGTGGGATACAGTCCACGGGGTCACAATGAGTCAAACATGACTGAGTACTAACACTTTCACTTTCACTAAAATACATTATAAATGTCAAGCCCATACCCAAAAGTCATGTCCTTAAGATACTTTTATCCATAGGTAACTGTGATTGAAAATAAAAGTAAGTGATGATTATCTTCTTTCTTCTAGGAATAAATCAAATTTAGTATATGTTATTTGGTTTGTGGTAAAGGCCAATAACTTTCTATGAATGATATACTTCTTTGTTCCTGTTGATACTCAGTGCTTTGTCAAAGCCATAATTTTACCACATTAAGATGATTTTGGTTTAACAAGTCCTTACTGTATAGCACATGGAACCCTGCTCAATATTATGTGGCAGCCTGAATTGGAGGGGAGTTTGAGGAAGAACGGATACATGTATATGTATGGCTGAGTCCCTACACTGTTAACCTGAAACTATTACAAAAATGTTTGTGAATTGGCTACACCCCAATACAAAACAAAAATTTTTTTTTCCATTAAAGATGATGCTGATTGTAGTTTGTTCATATATTTATTGTAGTTTGCTCACATTTTTATTTTTCTTACTATCTTGCTACCTCCATCTTTGTTATCTCTTTGTACTACATACTCTGTTACTAAAAGAAGGAAGATTTGAAAAATTATGATGAAACTGATTGAGAAATCATATTTAACACATAGCATGTTAATGTCTAAAAAAATAAACATTTGAACAATAATGATTATTTTGTCACCATGAAATCAGTTAGAAAATAATTTATCTGTGTCTCTTTTTCTATTTTGCCTATAGGGTTATCGTTACCATCTTTCTAAAATCCATGGCTGATTCATGTCAATGTATGACAAAACCCACTACAATATTGTAAAATAATTAGCCTCCAACTAATAAAAATAAATGGGAAAAAAATAAAAAGCATCTAAGTTTCCCCCCCCCAACCCCCCAAAAAGAAAATAATTTAGCAGGTATGATTTCTAAAATACATGCCATCTCTCTCAGTTTCATGATCAACTTCTTTATCTGTTATTGTAACATTAAATATTTTCCTACCCAAATAGTATTATATTGTTAAAGGACTTAAACTCTAAGTAATAATCAAACACTGTTCAGTGTATACACACCCTTTGTAATACAGCAGTTTATTTATTTTGAGATCTAGGTACATTAACAGCTACCAAAGTAAAAAGAAGAATGTAAGTATTATAGTGAGGTAAAAATAAGATTTTATAGGAATATAGAACAGAAGATATTGATTTTGACTGTCAAAAGCTTCATGAAATAGGTGATATTTTAGCTGAATTGTGAAGATTGAGAAGTTTTTATATCATTAAATACAGGACATGCAAAGTCACACGAAACCCACTGACATCTCAAAACTCACTAATGAACACTTCATTGCACACCAGAGAGAAGAAATTTAGCTCCACCCACCAGAACACCGACACAAGCTTCCCTAAGCAGGAAACCTTGACAAGCCACCTGTCCAAACCCACCCACAGCGAGGAACTTCCACAATAAAGAGGAACCACAAACTGCCAGAATATGGAAAGGCCACCCCAAAAACAGCAATATAAACAAGATGAAAAGGCAGAGAATGCTCAGCAGGTAAAAGAAGAGGATAACTACCCACCAAACCAAAGAGGAAGAGATAGGGAATCTACCTGATGAAGAATTCAGAATAATGATAGTGAAAATGATCCAAAATCTTGAAAACAAAATGGAGTTACAGATAAATAGCCTGGAGACAAGGATTGAGAAGATGCAAGAAATGTTTGACAAGGACCTAGAAGAAATAAAAAAGAGTCAATATATAATGAATAATGCAATAAATGAGATAAAAAAATACTCAACAGTAGAATAATGGAGGCAGGAGATAGGATAAGTAAGGTAGAAAATAGAATGGTAGAAATAAATGAAACAAAGAGGACAAAAGAAAAAAAAAGAATTAAAATAAATGAGGACAACCTCAGAGACCTCTGGGACAATGTGAAATGCCTCAACATTCAAATCATAGGAGTCCCAGAAGAAGAAGACAAAAAAAAAAAAAAAAAAAACATGAGAAAATACTTGAGGAGATAACAGTTGAAAATTTCCCTAAAATGGGGAAGGAAAGAGTCAACAAGTACAAGAAATCCAGAGAGTCCCAAACAGGATAAACCCAATACAAAACTCCCCAAGACACATATTAATCAAATTAACAAAGATCAAACACAAAGAACAAATATTAAAAGCAACAAGGATAAAACAACAAATAACATACCAGGGGATTCCCATAAGCATAATGGCTGATCTTTCAATAGAAACTCTTCAGGCCAGAAGGGAGTGAAAGGACATACTTAAAGAGATGAAAGAGAAAAACCTACAACCCAGATTACTGTACCCAGCAAGGATCTCATTCAAATATGAAGGAGAAATCAAAAGTTTTACAAACAAGCAAAAGCTTAGAGGATTCAGCACCACCAAACCAGCTCTCCAACAAATGCTAAAGGATCTTCTCTAGGCAGGAAACACAGAAAGGGTGTATAAACTCGAACCCAAAACAACAAAGTAAATGGTAATGGGATCATACTTATCAATAATTACCTTAAATGTAAATGGGTTGAATGCCCAAACCAAAAGACAAAGACTGGCTGAATGGATACAAAAACAAGACCCCTATATATGTTGTCTACAAGAGACCCACCTTGAAACAAGGGACACATACAGACTGAAAGTGAAGGGATGGAAAAAGATATTCCACACAAATAGAGACCAAAAGAAAGCAGGGGTACCAATACTCATATCAGATAAAATAGATTTTAAAATGAAGGCTGTAAAAAGAGGCAAAGAAGGACACTACATCATGATCAAATGATCAATCCAAGAATAAGATATAAAATTATAAATATATATGCACCCAGCATAGGAGCACTGCAATATGTAAGATAAATGCTGACAAGTATGAAAGGGGAAATTCACAATAACAGTAATAGCGGGAAACTCTAACACCCCCACTCACACCTATGGATAGGTCAACTAAATGGAAAATTAACAAGGAAACACAAACTTTAAATGATACAATAGACCAGTTACACCTAATTGATATCTATAGGACTTTTCATCCCAAAACAATGAATTTCAACTTTTTCTCAAGTGCACATGGAAACTTCTCCAGGATAGATCACATCCTTGGTCATATATCTACCCTTGGTAAATTCAAAAAAAGTTGAAATCATTCCAAGCATCTTTCTGACCACAATTAAGTAAGATTAGATGTCAATTTCAGGAGAAAAATTTATTAAAATTCCAACATATGGAGGCTGAACAACACATCTTTGAATAACCAACAAATCACAGAAGAAACCAAGAAAGAAATCAAAATATGCATAGAAGTGAATGAAAATGAAAACACAACAGCTCAAAACCTGTGAGACACTATAAAAGCAGGGCTAAGGGGAAGATTCATAGCAATACATGCTTAACTCAAGAAACAAGAAAAAAGTCAAATAAATAACCTAACTCTACACCTCAAGCAACAAGAAAAGGAAGAAATGTAGAACTCCAGGGTTAGTAGAAGGAAAGAAATCTTAAAAATAGGGCAGAAACAAAAGCAAAAGAAACAAAAGAGACCATAGCAAAAATCAACAAAGCTAAAAGCTGGTTCTTTGAGAAGATTAATAAAATTGATGATTAGTAAAATTGATGATTAATAAAACTGATGATTAGCTAGACCCATCAAGAAAAAAAGGAAGAAGAACCAAATTAACAAAATTAGAAATGAAAATGGAGAAATGACAACAGACAACACAGAAATACAAAGGATCATAAGAGACTACTATCAGCAACTATATGCCAATAAAATGGACAACTTGGAAGAAATGGACAAATTCTTAGAAAACCACAACTTTCCAAAACTGAACCATGAAGAAATAGAAAATTTTAACAGATCCATCACAAACACAGAAACTGAAACTGTAGTCAGAAATCTTGCAGCAAACAAAAGCCTAGGACCAGATGGCTTCACAGCTGAATTTTACCAAAAATTTAGAGAAAAACCAACACCTATACTACTCAAACTCTTCCAGAAAACTGCAGAGGAAAGTAAACTTCCAAACACATTCTATGAGGCCACCATCATCCTAATTCCAAAACCAGACAAAGATGCCACAAAAAAAGAAAAGTACAGGCCAATATCACTGGTGAACATAGATGCAAAAATCCTTAACAAAATTCTAGCAAAGAGAATCCAACAACATATTAAAAAGATTATACATCATGACCAAGTGGGCTTTATCCCAGGGATGCAAGGATTCTTCAATATCTGCAAATCAATCAATGTAATACACCACATTAACAAATTGAAAGATAAAAACCATATGATCATCTCTATAGATGCAGAGAAAGCCTTTAACAAACTTCAACATCCATTTATGATTAAAACGCTCCAGAATGCAGGCATAGAGGGAACATACTTCAACATAATAAAAGCTCTGTATGACAAAACCACAGCAAGCATTATCCTCAATGGTGAGAAATTGAAAGCATTTCCCCTAAAGTCATGAACAAGGCAAGGGTGCCCACTCTCACCACTACTATTCAATATAGTTTTGGAAGTTTTGGCTACAGCAATCAGAGGAAAAAAATAAATAAAAAGAATCCAGATTGGTAAAGAAGAAGTAAAACTCTGTTTGCAGATGACATTATCCTCTACATAGAAAACCTTAAAGACTCCACCAGAAAATTACTAGAGTTAATCAATGAGTATAGGAAAGTTTCAGGATATAAAATCATCACCCAGAAATCCCTTGCATTACTATATACTTACAATGAGAAAACAGAATTAGAAATTAACGAAACAATTCCGTTCACCATCACAATGAAAATAATAAAATACTTAGGAATATATATATATCTAGAGAAACAAAAGACATATATATATATATATGTACTATATATATAGTATACAGTATAGTATATGTATATATAATATACAGTATATATATATATACTATATATATATATATATAACTATAAAACACTGATGAAAGAAATAAAAGAGGACACAAATAGATGGAGAAATATACCATGTTCATGGATCAGAAAAATCAATATAGTGAAAATGAGTATACCACCCAAAGCAATCTATAGATTCAATGAAATCCCTATCAAGCTACCAACAGTATTTTTTATAGAACTAGAACAAATAATTTCACAATTTGTATGGGAATACAAAAAACCTCGAATAGCCAAAGCAATCTTGAGAAAGAAGAATGGAACTGGAAGAATCAACTTGTCTGACTTCAGGCTCTACTACAAAGCTACAGTCATTAAAACAATATTGTCCTGGCACATAGACAGAAATATAGATCAATGGAACAAAATAGAAGGCCCAGAGATAAATCCACGTACCTATCTATGGACACCTTAGCTTCGACAAAGAAGGCAAGAATATACAATGGAGAAAAGACAACCTCTTTAAAAATGGTGCTCAGAAAATTGGTCAGGCATTTGTAAAAAATGAATCTAGAACACTTTCTAACACCGTACACAACAATAAACTCTAAATGGATTAACGATCTAAACCAAAAAAGACCAAAAAATATAAAATTTCTAGAGGAAAACATAGGCAAACACTCTTTGACATAAATCACAGCAGGGTCCTCTATGACCCACCTCCCAGATTATTGGAAATAAAAGCAAAAATAAACAAATAGGACCTAATTAAACTTAAACACTTTTACATAACAAAGGTAAATATAAGCAAGGTGAAAAGACAGCCCTCAGAATGGGAGGAAATAATAGCAAACAAAGCAACAGACAAAGGATTAATCTCAAAAGTATACACGCAACTCCTGCAGCTCAATTCCAGAAAAATAAATGACCCAGTCAAAAAGTCTGCCAAAGAACTAAATAGACATTTCTCCAAAGAAGACTTACAATTGGCTAACAAACACATGAAAAGATGCTCAACATCACTCATTATCAGAGAAATGCAAATCAAAACCACAATGAGGTACCATTTCACGCCAGTCAAATGGCTGCTATCCAAAAGACTACAAGCAATAAATGCTGGAGAGGGTGTGGAGAAAAGGGAACCCTCTTATACTGTTGGTGGGAATGCAAACTAGTACAGCCGCTATGGAGAACAGTGTGGAGATTCCTTAAAAAACTGGAAATAGAACTGCCATATGACCCAGCAATTCCGCTGCTGGGCATACACACCAAGGAAACCAGCATTGAAAGAAACACGTGTACCCCAATGTTCCCCTGAAGCACAGTTTATAATAGCCAGGACTTGGAAGCAACTTAGATGTCCATCAGCAGATGAATGGATTCGAAAGCTATGGTACATATATACAATGGAATATTACTCAACCATTGCAAATAATGCATTTGAATCAGTTCTAATGAGGTGGATGAAACTGAAGCCTTTTATATAGAGTGAAGTAAGCCAGAAAGAAAAACACCAATACAGTGTGCTAATGCATATATATGGAATTTAGAAAGATGGTAATGATAACCCTATATGTGAAACAGCAAAAGAGACACAGGTGTATAGAACTGTCTTTTGGACTTTGTGGGAGAGGGCGAGGATGGGATGATTTGGGAGAATGGCATTGAAACATGTATATTATCATATGTGAAACAGATCACCAGTCCAGGTTTGATGCATGTGCTAGGGTGCTCAGGGCTGGTCCACTTAGATGACCCTGAGGGATGGAATAGGGAGGGAGGTGGGAGGGTGGTTCAGGATGGGGAACACATGTATATCCATGGCAGATCCATGTCAATGTATGGCAAATCCACTACAATATTTTAAAGTAATTAGCCTCTAATCAAAATAAGCAAATTTATATTAAAAAGATAAATACTGGGCATGTTAATGGATAAGAAATATCATAATGATCATAATATAGGATATGTATAGTGATTAGTGGAAATCGAGTGGGGAGTTTGTTGGATCAAGACATGTTGAATGCTTTGCTAATGAATGTGGATCTATTTTCCTATATAGTGGAGAAGCTAAAATTATTTCTGAGCTGAGTAGTCGTATAAAATAACCTGTGGAAATAACTCTAGCAAAAATTAGTTGAGAAAAAAAATTGCAAGGGTTAATAAAGACATGAAGCAGGGCCATAAATTGAATTAAAGAGATAGATATAAAAGACTGTGAAAGCATGATTATAAGGTCTCAAAATTGAATGTGGAGTGAAAGAAAGGAATGAGTTAAAAATGTCTCTGATGTTTCTAATATAAATAATTTTAAAGGTAAGAACCCAATTAATAAAGATTTGGAACACAGGAGAAGGAACAGGTTTGGTGACTCATATAAGTTTGGTATTAGAAATGCCAAGTTAAAAATCCCAGTTGGATATTTACATGGAGACACATGCCAAGCCATATGTTCCAAAGTGAACGTGGAGCTTGAAGAAGGCAGCAGGACCAGAATTATAGATGTGGTAGTCATCAGCCTGTATGTGATATTTCAAATCATCTGGGAAAAGTGTAGCAAGGAAAGAGACAGTTTAAAGGACTAGCTAGAGCTAAAAAGATGGAGAGGGGCAAGTTTTGCAAGCAATTGGAGAGATGTTAGGTACATGACAAATCAGGGGAGTGCAATGTTATGATAGGCAAGGAAATTGAGTTTTTAAAATGAGATAGTGTGTATAATGGTGTCGGTGAACAATGTCAAATGCCCAGTGAGGGTAAGAAGAAGCATTTGAATTTGAAAACAAACTCCCTTTCCACTTAGAATACAAACTAGATTTTGAGTGACAAATAACATGCCTGCTAAAAAATGAAGACAGTAACTATAAATTACACTTTTTACAAGTTTTGCCTGGGAAGGGAAGGGAAGATGCAACATCATAGTATAAACAGCAAATAAGATGTAGTAGACTTTTTTGTTTTTATTTTTCAGGAGATGTGTATGTTTGTAACACTTTTAAATAAACAGGCTGACCACAAAATAGGTTAGACTATCACAAGTAATCACTTATTGAAATACCATCCAAAATTAAAGTGCAATGATTGCATCAGATGCTTAAAAGTTTAACAGAATACTAGCATTATTTTCCGAAGAATCACATCAGAGAAAAGGAATTAATTGCCGGAACTGATTCATGAATCAGTCTTATTAGAGCAAATGAATCAGCAATGTTTAGCGTTAAGATTCTCTTCCCTATCTTTTTAAAATATCTTCCTTCTTCATTAGCAAATGCTTCATTGATATCTAATTCTATTCATATTTAACCCACAGTCAGACAGAAAGTCTTATTAACATCTGGGTGCCAAAGAAAGAAAGTTTGCAATCTATATATTCCTAACAGAGAATAAATTTCAAATAACTGTAAAACATATTGTTCAGAAGTATTTACAAAGGAATAGATAGTAAATCTAGGTTGTACATAAAGTCTATGTTTTTATTGGAATAACTGCATTATTACTGACATTTGGGCTATTCTAAAACCAATTGTTTTCATTGGGCCTTTTTTTCCTTGCTAAAATCTACCTTCAGCTTGGTTTTTTAGTAAAATTTACCAATATCAGTAGGATAGATAAAAATATCTATCATGTACTATAAATGCACAAGAGAATCAGTGTGCTAATGAAAATATATGCAAAAGATTCATAATAAACTGAGTTATTCAGAATTCTGAAATAGAAATTATAGCATTCTACTCTAAATTAGAAAAAAATTATCTTGATTTCAGAGTTTTTACTTGAGTAAATATTATTCATTGTACATGAACTGCAAAAATCTGATGATTCTCCCATATTTCTGGTATTATCACTTTCTATTCATGATCTTCATTATGTATTCTCTGTCACAGTGAATTACACACTGCTGATTCAGTTGCTTTATTTACATACCTAGGAATCATCCTTGACTGTCACTGTCCGCTGCATCTATTCAATCACTTAATCTGTCAATTATAGCTATTCAATATTAAATAGTTCAGACCACCACAGACCTGGGGCTTCTCAGGGTGGCACTAGCAGTAAAGAATCTGCTTGTCAATGCAGGAGCTGCAAGAGATGTGGGTTCAATCCCTGGGTGGGAAGATCCCCAGGAGTAGGAACTGGCAACTCACCCCAGTATTATTGCCTGGGAAATCCCATGGACAGAGAAGTCTGGTGGGATACAGTCCATGGGGTTGCAAACAATTGGACACAAATGAGCGACTGAGCACACACACCATAGACTATCACCTCAGTTCAATTCAGTTCGGTTCATTCGCTCAGTCGTGTCCGACTCTTTGCGACCCCATGAATCGCAGCACGTCAGGCCTCCCTGTCCATCATAAACTCCCGGAGTTTACTCAAACTCATGTCCATTGAGTCGGTGATGCCATCCAGTCACTTCATCCTCTGTTGTCCTCTTCTCCTTCTTCCCCCAGTCCCTCCCAGCATCAGGGTCTTTTCCAATGAGTCAACTCTTCCCATGAGGTGGCCAAAGTACTGGAGGTTGGATCTCCTTGCAGTCCAAGGGACTCTCAAGAGTCCTCCAACATCACAGTTTAAAAGCATCAATTTTTCAGTGCTCAGCTTTCTTCACAGTCCAACTCTCACATCCATACATGACCACTGGAAAAACCATAGCCTTGACCAGACGGACCTTTGTTGGCAAAGTAATGTCTCTGCTTTTTAATATGGTATCTAGGTTGGTCATAACCTTCCTTCCAAGGAGTAAGCATCTTTTAATTTCATGGCTGCAGTCACCATCTGCAGTGATTCTGGAGTCCGAAAAAATAAAGTCTGACACTGCTTCCTCTGTTTTCCCACCTATTTCCCATGAAGTGATGGGATCAGATGCCATGATCTTAGTTTTCTGAATGTTGAGCTTTAAGCCAACTTTTTCACTCTCCTTTCACTTTCATCAAGAGGGTTTTTAGTTCCTCTTCACTTTCTGCCACAAGGGTGGCATCATCTGTATTTCTGATATTATTGATATTTCTCCTGGCAATCTTGATTCCAACTTGTGCTTCTTCCAGCCCAGTGTTTCTCACCTGGCTTACTTCAGTTTCTTAACTCACTTTCCCATCTCTGACCACATCATTCTGTTATTTAATATCAGTGTTTCCTCATGGTCCTTAAAATCTAAATTCCTTTAATGACTTACCAAGCTCTTAAACACAGGGTCCCTATTTATCTTCCCAAACTTGTATTCCTTTGATCACTCTCTTTTTCTTACCCTTGCACTCTTTAGCGTATATCTTCAGACATACAGACTAAGCACCCCCCTTTATCTAGTTTCCTTTCTTAAGCATTTATCCAAGTTAGAAAATGTAACTTGAATACACTTCCCCCTTTCACCTAACTCCATCTTCCCTTGATGTAGCTAATGTGTTCACAAACTGAGTACCATGTTTTCTATGAAGATTTACCTTACTATCTCTCTTGCAAGTTTTGGTTAGGTATCCCTTAAGTGTTTTCTCTTAGTACCCTGAATTTAATATTATATGATTTAACACTGAACTATTACTATTTTTGTCCATATCTTCCACTTCATGTGAGCTTCATGAAGACTGTAACTAGTGTCTACTTTGACAAATGCTCATTCATGCATTTTTTGCTGTAGTAAAAACAAATAACATGATGTCTACCATCTTAAAAAATTTAAATGTACAGTACAGAATTGATAACTGAAAGTTCAAAATTCTACAGCAGATCTTTAAGAAGTTTTTGATCTTGCATCACTGAAACTTTACACTAATTTCTCCGTTTCCCTAGGACTTGGCAACCACCCTTATCTCTGCTTCTATGAGTTTGACTATTTTAGATGTCTCATGTAAGGGGAATAATGCAGTTTTTGCCCTTCTGTAACTAGCTTATTTCACTTAGCAAAATTCCCTCAGGTTTCATCCATGTTGTCACATAGGACGGTACTTCCTCCTTTTTTAAGACTGAATAATATTCTGCTGTAGGTATATGCCATATTTTCTTTATCATTTCACTTGTTCATGGATTTTTTAAAATTAATTTATTTTAATTGGAGGATAATTTCTTTACAATATTGTGGTGGTTTTTGTCATATATTGACATGGATTACCCACAGGTGTACATGTGTCTGTCCATCCTGAACCCCACCTCCAACCACCCTCCCAACCCCATCCCTCTGTGTTGTCCAAGAGCACCAGCTCTGAGTGCCCTGCTTCATGAATTGAACTTGCATTGGTCATCTATTTTACACATGGTAATATACATGTTTAAATGTTATTTTTTCAAATCATCCACCCTCCCCTTCTCCCACATAGTCCAAAAGTCTGTTCTTTGTATTTGTGTCTCTTATACTGCCTTGCATATAGTATCATCATTATGATCTTTCTAAATTCCATGTATATGCATTAATATACTGTATTGGTATTTCTCTTTCTGACTTACTTTACTGTGTATAATAGGCTCCAGTTTCATCCACCATGTGAGAACTGACTCAAATGCATTCTTTTTGTTTAATAACTGAGTAATATTCCATTGTGTATATGTACCACAACTTTCACATCCATTTTATTTTTTTATTGAAATATAGCTGACTTATAATGTTGTGTTAGTTTAAGGTGATTCTGAATACAGCAAAGTGACTTGGTTTCAGGGTTTTTTTTTTTCAGCTTTTTTTTTTTTTTTTCCATTATAGGCTATTGCAAGATACTGAATATAGTTCTTTGTGGAATATAGTAGGTCTTTGCTGATTATCTATTTAATGCATAGCCATGAGAATGTGTTTATCTCAAACTCCCAATTTATCCCTTCTCCACTCTTTCCCTCCTTGGTAAACTTAAGTTTGTTTTCTATATCTGTGGGTCTATTTCGACTAGCAATATCATATGATACTTGTCTTTCTTTGGCTTACTTCACTTAATATGACAATCCTCAGGCCCACCTATGCTTCAAATGGCATTATTTTATTCTTTATAATGGCTGAGTAATATTCCATTGTATATATGTACGACATCTTTAACCATTACTCTGCTGATGAACTTTTAAGTAGCTTCTATGTCTTGGCTTGTTTATGATTGTTTAAGTTGCTTCCAAAACTTGGTTATTGTGAATGATGACATAGTGAACATGGGAGTCAAAATATCTCTTCAAGATATTGATTTCAATTATTTTGGATAAATACCCAGATACCAAATTGCTGTATCATATAGTAATTCTATTTTTTTTGAGAAATTTATATTTATTTTTCATAGCACCTGAACGATTTTACATTGCTACCAGAAGTGCACAAAAATTTCTATATCTCCACATTCTTACCAATGATTTCTGTTTATTTATTTTGAAAATGGCTAACCTAACAGGTGTGAAGTGATATTTCACTGTGCTTATGATTTGCATTTCTCTGTTGCTTAGTGATATTGAGTGTCTTTTTATATACTTGTAGGTCATTTGTATGCTTTCTTTTGAAAAATGTGCATTCAAAAAAATTTTTTTTTCCAATTGAATTTTCAGAGTTGCTTATACATTTTGGAGAGTAATTTCTTATCAGGTATATGGTTACCAAATTTGTTTTTCCCATCCAGTACATTGGCTTTTCATTTCTTTCATTATTTTTCTGCCGTATAGAAACTTTTTGATTGAAGTCCCACTTATCTATTTTTATTCTTGTTTCCTGTGCTTTTGGTGTTATATTCAACAAATTGTCATCAATACCAGTATTGTGAAGCTTTCTCTTATGTTTTCAACTCAGAGATTTACAGTAACAGGTTTTACATTTAAGTCTGTAATCCATTTGGTGTTAATTTTTTGTCTATGGTGTAAGATAAGTGTCCAAATTCTGGACTTCCCTGGTGGTCCCGTGGTTAAGAATCCACCTGGAATGCAGAGGACACGTGTTCAATCCCTGGTCTGGGAATACTCCACGTGCCCTGGGGCAACTAAACCCATGCAACACAACTACTGAAGCCCACATGCTCTAGAGCCCATGTTCCACAACTACTGAGCACACATGCCATAATTACTGAAGCCCATGTCCCATAGAGTCCATGCTTCACAACGAGAGAAGCTACCACAATAAGAAAGGTGTACAACACAACTAAAGAGTAGCCCCACTCACCACAGTTGGAGAAACCCAGGCCCCAGCAACAAAGACTCAGTGCAGTGAAATAAATAACTATATACATATATATGTATATTTATAAAAATAAAGAATGAAAAGACCCATCATGAAAGCAAAGTTTTAAAGTGTTTATGAATGAATCTTTAACATAATGAATATGAAAGTGTTAGTCATTCAGCTGTGTCCAACTCTTTGTATCCCCAGGCTCCTCTGTTCATGGAATTCTCCAGGCAAGAGTACTGGAGTGGGTAGCCATTCTCTTCTCTGGGGGATCTTCCTAACCCAGAGGTCGAACCCAGATCTCCTACATTGCAGGCCAATTCTTTAACATCTGAGTAACCAAGGAAATCCCCTTTAATATATCAAAGGCCATATATGACAAGCCCACAGCAAATATTATTTTCAATGGTGAAAAACTGAAAGCATTTCATCTAAGATCAGGAACAAGATGAAGGTGCCCACTCTAGCCACTATTATTCAACACAGTTTTGGGAATCCTATATATGGTAACCAGAAAGAAAAAGAAATAAAAAGACTCTAGCTTGGAAAAGAAGTAAGAGTGCCACTGTTTGCAGATTACATGATACTATACATAGAAAATCCTAATAATGCCACCAGAAAATTACTAAAATTTACTAGAGCTAATCATTGAATTTAGTAAAATCACAGGATACAAAAAAAAAAAAAAAAGATACAGAATTAATACACAGAAATCCCTTGTATTCCTATACGCTAGCAGCGTATAGGATCAGATCAATTAAGCAAACAATCCCATCCATCATTGCAACAAAAAAGAATAAAATAGCTAGGAATAAACCTACCTAAAGAGAAAAAAGACCAGTATGCAGAAAACTGTAAGACACTGATGAAAGAAATCAAAGATGACACAAAGAGATGAAGAGATATACCATGTTCTTGGATTGGAAGAATTAATGTTGTGAAAATCACTACAATTCCCAAAAGAATCTACAGATTAAATGCAATCCCTATCTAATTATCAATGGTCTTTTTCAAATAACTAGAAAATAGTTTTTATAGTTTGTTAGGAAACACAAACGGCTCCTAATAACCAAAACAATCTTGAGAAAGAAGAATGGAGCTGGAGGAATCAACTGTCCTGACTTCAGACTATACTTCAAAACTATAATAATCAAGACAGTATGGAACCGGCACAAAAACAGAAATGCACATCAATGGAACAAGATAGAAAGTCAAGAGATAAACACATACACTTACGGGCAAATTATCATTGACAAAGGAGGTAAGAATATATAATGAAAAGAAGACAGTCTCTTCAATAAGCACTGGGAAAATTTGACAGATGCATTTAAAGAATAAAATTAGAACACTTCTTAAGACCAAACACAAAAGTAAACTCAAAATGCATTAAAGACCTGTATGTAAGAACAGACACTTAAGACTCGTAGAGGAAAACATAGGCAGAACACTCTGACATAAATCACAGCAAGATCCTCCTTGACACACCTCCTAGAGGAAAGAAAATAACAAAAATAAACAAATGGGACTTAATAAAACTTAAAGTTTTATTTTTATCTATAAGTAAGATTAACTATGTATTCTCTCAGAAGGGGAGAATATAACTACAAATGAAGCAACTCACAAAATGCAGAAGTTGACAAAGTCTCCAAATTATACAAGCAGATCATGCAGCTCAATATCAGAAAAACAAACAAACCAAACAGACAAACGATCTAAACAGACATTTCTCCAAAGAAGACAGAGATAGCCAATAAACACATAAAAAAATGCTCAACCTCACTCATTATTAGAGAAATGCAAATCAAAACGAGAATGAGATACCATCTCACACTGGTCAGAATAGCCATCATCGAACAATTTACAAATAAATGATGGAGGAAATGTGTAGAAAGAGGAACTCTCTTGTACAGTTGGAGGGAATACAAACTGATACAGCCACTACAGAGAACAGTACAAATATTACTTTAAAATATTAGGAATATAACTATCATATGACCCAGCAATCTCACTCTGGGCATATAACCTGAGAAGAGCATAATTTAAAAAGACACATGTACTGCAATGTTCACTGTAGCACTATTTAAAATAACCAGTAAATAGAGGCAAGCTAGATGTCCATTAACAGATGAATGGATAAAGATGTGGTCCATATATATAATGGAAAGTTACTCAGCCATAAAAAAATAACAAAATTGAGTCAATTTTAGTGATGTGGATGAACCTAGAATCTGTTATACAAAGCAAACCAGAAAAAACAAATATTGTGGATATTATATATTCATATATTAATGGATATATATGGAATCTAGCAAAATAGAACTGAGAAACGTATTTGATGAGTAGGAATAGAGATGCAGATGTAGAGAATGGATTTGTGCACATAACAGGGGAAGGAGAGAGTGGGAAAAACTGAGAAGTTTGTATTAACATACACATTACCATGTGTAAAATGGACAGCTAGTGCAAAGGCGCTATGTAACACAGGGAGTTCAGCCTGGTGCGCTGTGATGACCTAAAAGAATGGGATGAAAAAAAAACAAACAAACAAACAAAAAAGAATGGGATGTGGGAGTGGGAGGGAGATTAAAGATGGAGGGGGATATATGTATATTACAAATAAAATATGGTGAAACAATTATTCTCCAATTTTAAAAAAGTGTCCAACCAGATGGCTTCACAGCTGAATTCTACCAAAAATTTAGAGAAGAACTAACACCTATCTTACTCAAACTCTTCCAGAAAATTGTAGAAGAAGGTAAACTTCCAAACTCATTCTATGAAGCCATCATCACCCTAATTCCAAAACCAGACAAAGATGCCACAAAAAAGAAAACTACAGGCCAATATCACTAATGATCATAGATCCAAAAATGCTTAACAAAATTCTAGAAAACAGAATCCAACAACGTATTAAAAAAAGTCATACATCATGACCAAGTGGGCTTTATCCCAGGAATGCAAGGATTCTTTACCATTTGCAAATCAATCAATGTAATACACCACATTAACAAATTGAATGATAAAAACCATACAATTATCTCAATAGATGCCGAAAAATACTTTGACAATATTCAACATCCATGTATATTAAAACTCTCCAGAAAGCAGGAATAGAAGGAACATACCTCAACATAATAAAAGCTATATATGACAAACCCACAGCAAACATTATCCGCAATGGTGAAAAACTGAAAGCATTTCCCCTAAAATCAGGAACAAGACAAGGGTGCCCACTCTCGCCACTACTATTCAACATAGTTTTGGAAGGGCTGGCCATAGCAATCAGAGCAGAAAAAGAAGTAAAATGAGTCCAGATAAGAAAAGAATAAGTGAAACTCTCTCTGCTTGCAGATGACCTGATCCTCTACATAGAAAACCCTAAAGATTCTACCAGAAAATTGATAGAGCTAATCAATGAATAGAGCAAAGTTGCAGGATATAATATTAAAACACAGAAATCCCTTGTGTTCCTCTACACTAACAATGAGAAAACAGAAAGAGAAATTAAGGAAACAATACCATTCACCATTGCAACAAAAAGAATAAAATACTTAGGAGTATATCTACCTAAAGAAACAAAAGACCTATATATAAAAAACTATAAAACAGTGATGAAAGAAATCAAAGAGGATACAAACAGATGGAGAAATATACTGTGTTCATGGATTGGATGAATCAATATTGTCAAAAATGACTATACGACCCAAAGAAATCTATAGATTCAATGCAATCCCTATCAAGCTACCAACAGTATTTTTCACAGAACTAGAACAAATAATTTCACAATTTGTATGGAAATACAAAAAAACTCGAATAGCCAAAGTAACCTTGAGAAAGAAGAATGGAACTGGAAGAATCAACCTGCCTGACTTCAGACTCTACTACAAAGCCACAGTCATCAAGAGAGTATGGTACTGGCACAAAGACAGAAATATAGATCAATGTAACAGAATAGAAAGCCCAGAGATAAATCCACGAACCTATGGACACCTTATCTTTGACAAAGGAGGCAAGAATATACAATGGAAAAAGACAACCTCTTTAACAAGTGGTGCTGGGAAAACTGGTCAACCACTTGTAAAAGAATGAAACTAGAACACTTTCTAACACCATACACAAAAATAAACTCAAACTGGATTAATGATCTAAATGTAAGACAAGAGACTATAAAACTCCTAGAGGAGAACATAGGCAAAACACACTCCAACATAAAACACAGCAGGATCCTCCCAGAATATTGGAAATAAAAGCAAAAATAAACAAATGGAACCTAATTAAACTTAAAAGCTTTTGTACAACAAAGGAAACTATAAGCAAGATGAAAAGACACCCCTCAGAATGGGAGAAAATAATAGCAAAGGAAGCAACAGACAAAGGATTATTTTAAAAAATATACAAGCAACACCTGCAGGTCAATTCCAGAAAAATAAATGACCCAATCAAAAAATGGGCCAGAGAACTAAACAGACATTTCTCCAAAGAAGACATACAGATGGCTAACAAACACATGAAAAAATGTTCAACATCACTCATTATCAGAGAAATGCAAATCAAAACTACAATGAGGTACCATTACACGCCAGTCTGGATGGCTGCTATCCAAAAGTCTACAAGCAATAAATGCTGGAGAGGGTGCAGAGAAAAGGGAAACCGCTTACACTGTTGGTGGGAATGCAAACTAGTACAGCCGCTCTGGAGAACAGTGTGGAGATTTCTTAAAAAAACTGGAAATAGAACTGCCATATGACCCAGCAATCCCACTCCTGGGCATACACACCAAGGAAACCAAATCAGAAAGAGACACATGCACCCCAATGTTCATCGCACTTCTGTTTATAATAGCCAGGACATGGAAGCAATCTAGATGCCCATCAGCAGATGAATGGATAAGGAAGCTGTGGTACATATACACCATGGAATATTACTCACATTAAAAAGAATTCATTTGAATCAGTTCTAATGAGATGGATGAAACTGGAGCCCATTATACAGAGTGAAGTAAGTCAGAAAGGTAAAGACCAATAGAGTATACTAACACATATGTATGGAATTTAGAAAGATGGTAACGATAACCCTATATGCAAAACAGAAAAAGAGACATAGATGTATAGAACAGACTTTTGGATTCTTTGGGAGAAAGCAAGGGTCGGATGTTTTGAGAGAACAGCATCAAAACATGTATATTATATAGGGTGAAACAGCTCACCAGTCCAGGTTGGATGCATGAAACAAGTGCTCGGGGGCTGGTGCCCTGGGAAGACCCAGAGGGATCAGGTGGAGAGGGAGGTGGGAGGGGGGATCGGGATGAGGAATACATGTAAATCCATGGCTGATTCATGTCAAGGTATTGCAAAAACCACTACAATATTGTAAAGTAGTTAGCCTCCAACTAATAAAAATAAATGGGAAAAAATTTTTTAAATATAATAAAAATAAAAATAAAAAAGTGTCCAAGTTCATTCATTTACATGTGGCTATCAAGTTATTAAGCACCATTTCTTAAAGAAAGTGTACCCCTCCTTTCCCAATTTTGTATTCTTGATACCCTGTTGAAGATCATTCTACTGCATATGTATGAATTTATTTCAGTCTTTTAATTCTATTACACTGATTTGTATATCTGGTTTTATGCCAGTACCATAATTTTTTGATTACTATAGCTTTGTAATGTATTTTGAAATCTAGAAAAATGAGGCTACAGGCTTTGTTCTTCATTATCCAGATTTTTTAGCTATTTTGGGATTTACTATGGCTCCATATGGACTTAAAAATGCTTTTTCTATTTCTGTAAATAATAGTCTGAAATTTTCATTGGGATTTTAATGAACATTGACATTATTTTAGGCAGTATTGTTATTTTAATAATATTGTATCTTCAGTCCATAGACATGGGTTGTCTTTTTCCTTTAGTTGTGTCCTTTTCCTTTAATTGTGTCTTTTTCTATCAGTTTTTGTAATTTTTAAATTGTAAGTCTTTCATCTCCTTGTTTACATTTATTCTTAAGTATTTTATTGTATATGATTTTACTCTATGTGAAATTTTCCCCCTTAATTTCATTTTCAGTTTGTTCATCAATACAATATAGGAAAACAATTAATATTTGCATGTTTATTTTATAGTCTTCCACTTTACCAAACTTTATGAAATTCTCTTAATTCTAATAGATTTTCTTATATATTGCCTTACGTTGAGGTAATGTCTTTCAATTCCTAGCTGTTGAGTTTTTCTTTTATGAAAGAGTATTGAATTTTGTAAAATTCTTTTCCTACATCTATTTAGATAATCATGTGATTTTTGCACTTTATTGCATTAATATGTATATCATGTTGATGGATTTTCAAAAGTTGAAACACCCTTCCACATCAGGTAAGCCTAGTTGGTCATGGTGTAAATTCTTTTTAACATGATGTTTATTTTGGTTTGCTAGTATGTTGTTGAGGATTTTTGCATGTATGTTTATCAGGGATAGTGTCCTATAGTTTTCTTTTCTCATAGGGTTTTTCTCTGATTTTTTGTCAAGAAACTATTTATCAAAAAATGAATTTGGAAGTGTTTTCTTCAATTTTTTGGAAGGTTTTGAGAAAGATAGATGTTTATTCTTTTTTAAATGTTCGGTAGAGTTTGTCAGTGAAACTCTCTTGTCCTGGAATTTTCCTTTTTGTGAGGTTTTTGATTACTGATTCAATCTCCCTACTAGTTACAACTGTGTTCAGATTTTCTATATTTCATGATTCAGTGTCAACAGGTTGTATGTTTTAGGAATTTATCCATTTCGCCTATATTATCCAATTTGTTGGCATATAATCATCCCTAACAGTATCTTTTCATCCAGTTCATTTCTGTAGCATTGGTTGTATTAATGCCACTTTTAAAGTTTTGTTTATTTAAGTGTTCCTTTTTTATTAGTCCAACTAAAGGTTTGTTCAATTTGTTTTTTTTTAACCTCTTAGTTTCATTGATATTTCTATTATTTTTCTATCTTCCATTTCTTTGTTGTAACTTCGCCAACCCCTGCCCCTCCCCACTACCATTTTATAATGTAGGGCGTACTTTGTTCTTCTTTCTCTAGTTTCACAAGGCATAAAGTTAGGTTGATTATCTAAAATCTTTTTACTTTAAATGTTGGTGTTTATCAGTATAAACTTCCCTGTTACTACCACTTTTGCTGCAACCCATAAGTTTTGGCATGTTGTGTTTACATTTTTGTTTGTCTCAAGATATTTTCTTTCTTTTTGATTTCTTCTTTGAAGAGTTGTTTGAGAGTGTGCTGTTCAATTTCTGCATACTTGTGAATTTTCAAGTTTTTCTTCTGCTATTAATGTCTAGATTATTTTTCTGTAGTCTGTAAATGTACTTTGTATGAAATCCATTTTCTTAACTTTATTAAGACTTACCTACTTACTTAATGTGATCCCTCCTATAGAATGTTCCATGTGCATTTGGGAAGAATGTATATTTTGGTTCTGTTGAGTAGCATGTTTATAGAGACCACTTAGGTCAATTTGGACTGTAGTGTTTTTCAAGTCCTCTGTTTCCTTGTTTATCTCAATCTGAATGTTCTCTTCATTATTCAAATTTGGGTACTGAAATTTCCTGCTATTATTGAATTGCCATTTTTCCTTCATTTATATCATTTTCATTATATATTTAGATGCTCTGATGTTGGGTATATAAATGCATATAATACCACCTTGGTGTGTTAAACATTTGAACATTATATAATGTCATTCTTGGCCTTTTTTGATAGTTTTGGTATAACATCCATTTTGTCTAAGGTAAATATGGCTGCTTCTGTTCTCTGGTTAACATCTATATGGAATGTTATTTTCCATCCTTCCCTTTTTAGCCTATGTGTGCTTATAAATTTAAAGCTCTTGTGTGTGTGTGTGAATATATATATATATATATATATATATATATATATATATATATATATATAATGTATAATATAATACATATAATATGTACAATATATGCAAGTAAAAACATGTATAAGAAATATATATATGTATATAATATGTAAAGATAATATATGTAAGAGCAATATTGCATAGGAACCTGGAATGTTAGGACTGTGAATCAAGGTAAATTAGAAGTGGTCAAACAGGAGACAGCCAGAGTGAACATTGACATTTTAGGAATCAGTGAACTAAAATGGACTGGAATGGGTAAATTTAATTCAGATGATCAATATATCTACTACTGCGGGCAAGAATCCCTTAGAAGAAAAGGATTAGCCCTCATAGTCAATGAAAGAGTCCAAAATACAGTACTTGGGTGCAGTCTCAAAAATGACAGAAAGATCTTTGTACATTTCTAAGGCAAACCATTCAATATCAGAATAATCCAAGTCTATGCCCTACCAGTAATGCTGAAGAAGTTGAAGTTGAATAGTTCTATGAAGACCTACAAGATCTTCTAGAACTAACACCCCCAACAGATGCCCTTTTCATCATAGGGGACTGGAATGTAAAAGAAAGAAGTCAAGACATACCTGGAGTAACAGGGAAGTTTGGCCTTGGAGTACAAAATGAGGCAGGGAAAAGGCTAACAGAGTTTTGCCAAGAGAATACACTGGTCATAGCAAACACCCTTTTTCAACAACACAAGAGAAGACTCTACACATGGACATCACCAGATGGTCAATACTGAAATCAGATTGATTTCAGCAACTAAAGATAGGGAAGCTCTATACAGTCAGTAAAAACAAGACTGGGGAATGACTGTGGCTCAGATCATGAACTCTGTATTGCCAAATTCAGACTAGACCATTCAGGTATGACCTAAATAAAATTTCTTATGATTATACAGTGGAAGCGACAAATAGATTCAAGGGATTAGATCTGATAGTGTGCCTGAAGAACTATGAACAGAGGTTTGTGACATTGTTGAGAAGGCAGTGATCAAAACCATCCCCAAGAAAAAGAAATGTAAAAAGGCAAAGTGGTTTTGTGAGGAGACCTTACATATAGCTGAGAAAAGAAGAGAAGCTAAAGGCAAATGAGAAAAGGACAGCTATACCCATTTGAATGCAGAGTTCCAAAGAAGAGCAAGGAGAGATAAGAAAGCCTTCCTCAGTGATCATTGCAAGAAATAGAGGAAAACAATAGAATGGGAAAGACTAGAGATCTCTTCAAGAAAATTAGAGACACCAAGGGAACATTTCATGCAAAGATGGGCACAATAAAGGACAGAAATTGTATGGACCTAACAGAAGCAAAAGATATTAAGAAGAGGTGACAAGAATACACAGAAGAACTGTACAAAAAAGATCCTCATGACCCAGATAACCGCAATGATGTGATCACTCACCTAGAGCCAGACATCCTGGGACATGAAATCAAGTGGGCCTTAGGAAGCATCACTATGAACAAAACTAGTGGAGGTAATGGAATTCCAGTTGAGCTATTTCAAATCCTAAAAGATGATGCTGTTGAAGTGATGCACTCAATATGCTGGCAAATTTGGAAAACTCAGCAGTGTCCACGGGACTGGAAAAGGTAAGTTTTCATTCCAATCTCAAAGAAAGACAATGCCAAAGAATGCTCAAACTACCGTACAATTGGATTCATCTCACGCGCTAGCAAAGTAATGCTAAAAATTCTCCAAGCAAGGCTTCAAAAATACACGAACTATGAACTTCCCGATGTTCAAGATGGATTTAGAAAAGTCAGAGGAACCAGAGATTAAGTTGCCAACATCCATTGGATCATAGAAAGAGCAAGAGAGTTCCAGAAAAGCATTTACTTTATTGATGATGCCAAAGTCTTTGACTGTGTAGATCACAACAAACTGTGGAAAATGCTTCAAGAGATGGGAATACAGTGCCACCTGACCTGCATCCTGAGAAATCTGTATGCAGTTCAAGAAGCAATCGTTAGAACTGGACACGGAACAACAGACTGGTTCCAAATCAGCAAAGGATCTTGTCAAGGCTGTATGTTGTCACCCTGTTTATATAACATATATACAGGGTGCATCATGCAAAATGCCAGACTACACGAAGCACAAGCTGAATCAAGATTGCTGGGAGAAATATCAATAACCTCAGATACACAGATGACATGACCCTTATGGCAGAGAGTGAAGAGGAACTAAAGGGCCTCTTGATGAAAGTGAAAGAGGAGAGTGAAAAAGCCAGCTTAAAACTCAACATTCAAAAAACTAATATCATGGTATCCAGTCCCATCACTCTATGGCAAATAGATGGGGAAACGATGGAAACAATGGCAAACTTTATTTTGAGGGGCTCCAAAATCACTGCAGATGGTGATTGCAGCCACGAAATTAAAAGACACTTGCTCCTTGGAGGAAATGCTATGACCAACCTAGACAGCATATTAAAAAGCAGAGACATGGGAAGGAGGTTCAAAAGGGAGGGCATTTATGTATACCTATGGCTGATTCATGTTGAGGTTTGACAAAAAAAAAAAAAAATTCTGTAAGGCAATTATTTTTAAATTAAAAAAAAAAAAAACAGAGACATTACTTTGCCAAAAAATGTCTGTCTAGTCAAAGCTATGTTTTTTTCCAGTAGTCATGTATGGATGTGAGTGTTGGTGTATAAAGAAAGCTGAGTGTTGAAGAATTGATGCTTTTGAACTGTGATGTTGGAGAAGACTCTTGATAGTCCATTGGACTGCAAGGAGATGAAACTAGTCAAATGAGATCAGTCCTGAATATTCATTGGAAGGACTGATGCTCAAGCTGAAACTCCAATACTTTGGCCACCTGATGCGAAGAATTGACTCTTTGGAAAATACCCTGATGCTGGGAAAGATTGAAAGCATAAGGAGAATGGGACGACAGAGGATGTGATGGTTGTATGGCATCCCCTACTCAATGGACATGAGTTTGAGCAAACTCCAGGAGCTGGTGAAGTACAGGGAAGCCTGGCATGCTGCAGTCCATGGGATCACAAAGAGTCTTATGTGACTGAGTGACTGAATTGATTATATATATATATAGTAAGAATTTTTGCCTAGGTAAAAATTTCATGACGTTTTGATTCTACTTGTTTGACTTAATATGTGTACAATGCTGGATTTCTAATCTATATTCACTCACAATTTTTATATAGTCCCATGTAATTTTGGCTTCTAGTAAGTATTACTACTGAAATTTAGAAAGTTTATTGTCTTAGTGATTAAAATAAAATTGAATGAGCCTTGAAACTTCTAATCCATTTCTGAGAATATAAAGAAATATTCTGTTGTAAAAAACAGGAAATTACCATGTAATACAGTATCATTTCTTAAGTACAGATTTTGTTTTAATCTCACAAAATTCTATACTAATGTCCATTATTTGTTTTCATACCTTATTCAAGACTCCAGATTGTATTTAATTGCATTGAGCACCTTTAGCTGCATGTAATAAATTATGGTAAATTCTCTTCTCAGATTTTTTTTTCTATTACAAATATTTTCTAATTTTCTTTGTTATGGCTTCTATATAAACCCTTCATTTAAAAGCAGACATTTCATCTCCAAATACATGGGATTCTTAAAGTATCTTTGATATTAATTTCTCAGTTAAGTTCTTTCTTCTCTGCAATCACCCTCCATATTTTTTCATTCTTATAACTCTATTGAGGCTTTCAATAGCCAAGTCAAAGATCTCTCTTGGTAAATGTCACACTGCACTTGAAAATATGTGGATTATTTTCAAAAACGTTTTGATATCGATATCTAACATAATTTCCCAGTAATAAGAGAACAGACTCTGTGATTTCAGCATCTTTAGATCATGAAATTTGTGTACCTGTTCTTATGTCTCTGGATATGCTCCAGTGTCTCTTAGTTTATAGTCTATGGGTACTTGAATAGAATTTGTAACCTACAGTTGTGTGAAAATTTTACAAACCTTAATTATGTCAAATTGGTTCATAATGCTTTTCAGGTCTACTATATTTTTCTATTTCTCTGTACATTCCATTCTATAAATTTTTGAAAGTTTGATATTGAAACTCCAACTAAAAATCTTAATTTATCTATTTAAAATAAACAATTGTAGTATATATTGGAACTATATGTAACTTTGTTCAGTATTTTTCAAGTCTCCTGTAAATGTGTTATCATATTTTCATAATTAGAAAAAATAGAAAGATAAAAATATAAAGTGTGTATCATAATCAGCATATATTTGTTTCTTGTTATTTTTGTCCACTCAGCAACTCTACTGACTTGGAATTTTAATCCATTTACAATGAAAGAATTATTGATAGGGAAGGACTTGCTGTTGTCATTTTATTGATTATTTTCCATTTGTCTTATACCTTTTTGTCTTTTTTTCTCCCTAGATCTCTTCCTTTGTGTTTTGTTACTTTCTTATAGTTACATGTTTTGATTCTTTTATTTTATTTTGTGTGTTGTATTTATCTATTTTTCTTTGTGGTTTCCATAGTGATTTAAAAAAATCTAATAGTTAAAGATATTTAAACTGATAACTTCAAACTATACATTTTTACTTCTCAACAGATACAAATGTTATGGTAGTAATGTCACAAATTACATTTTTTATATTGTGTTTCTGTAACATTTTAATAGTCGTAGTTATTTTTTTATAATTTTGTATTTTAGTTTCTCTATCTGAATTAACATTGATTTACATGCTACTGTTGCATTCATATGGTAGTCTGTATTTGTCTATATATTTACCCTTACCAGTGAGCTTTATACTTTTATATGCTTTTGTTTTCCTGTTTATAATCCTTTCACTTCAACTTAAAAGACTTCCTTTGGCCTTTATTGCAAGGCAAGTCTAGTAGTAATGAACTACCTCAGCTTTTGTTTATCTGACAAAGTCTATTTTGTCTTCACTTTTGAAGGATAATTTTGATTGCATTTTTTTTTGGCAGTTTTTTTTTTTTTTTAATTCTCTGAATCTATCAAATGACTCCCTTCTGGTTTGCAAGATATCTATGGAGAAGTCTGCTGATTTTTTTATGGGTGCTCTCTTATACATAAAAAGTTCTTTGATTCTCTCTTGCTGTTTTCAAAACCCTTCCTTTTGACAATTTGTTTATAAATTGTGTCAGCATGAATTTCTTTGGATCATATTTAGAGAATTTGGGGTTTCTTGAATCTGAATGTTTATTTCTTTCTCTAGATTTAGGAAGTGTTAGGCCATTATTTCTCTGAAGTTTCTGCCCCTTTCTCTCTCTCCCTTCCAAAGTTCCCACAATACATATATTTATCTGTTTGCTAGTTATTCATAAGTCCTTAAGCTTTTTTCTTCCTTTTTTCATTCTTTTATCTTCTTTTTGTCTTCTGAATGGATAATTTCAATTGATTTTTCTTTGTTATTGCTGATTCTTTCTTCTGTTTGATCAAGTTTGGTGTTGAGCCTTTCTTGCAAATCATTTGGTTTGTTTACTGTATTTTTGAGTTCCAAAATTTCTGTTGTTAAAATACACTTCTTCCTTGTTGAAATTCTGTTTGTTCATGTAGTATCATTTTTCTAAGTTCATAGACTATCTTTACAATGTTTATTTTTAAAATTTTGTTATATAGTTCCTGTAATTACCTTTCTTTAAGATGTTTTTTGAGGCTTATTTTGCTATTTTGTTTGGGCCATTTTTACTTGTTTCTTTGTGTTCCTTGTAACTTTATGTTGATATCAGTGTGTTTGGAAAACAACTACCTCCCTCATTCTTTATGAATTGTCTTTATAGATGGGAAGAACATCCTCAATCAACTTTAGAGATTCTGGGAGGCATGTCAAATCTTTTCTGTGGATGTGTCTTCTTTGAACTTGCACATGTAAATTCCTAATTAGAAAGAACTGCTGTTTTTGTTTTGTTTTTGCTTTTGATTTTTACCCAGGCATTTATAATATCTTGCTCCCTCTGGTGTTTGTCTGTAATACTGCATGACCTATAGAGCAGCAGCAGTATACCACCGTTTTTTGTTTCTTTTCTTCTCCCAGTGTCCCTCTGGCATTTGGAGTATATTGGATTTTATCATCACTGTGACACATGTTAGACTGAGACTAGTCCCTCACATGGCCCACTTAAAAGTGAATGCTATACATGAGTTTCAGTCCTTCTCTCCCACAAGATTAGCCATGGCTGTGATTTTTCCCAACCAGGTTGTGCTGAGCCAGGGGGAGGGGGTCTGGTAGTGAGTGGGTAAGATTCCTAACATTCCTCTTTAATCTCAGCAGTCTGCAGACAGACACCTAGAGTATACTATGTCTCTTCAGTGCTCAGAAACTAGTTGTAAATAAGCTGGTCCCATGGGCAGCCCTCTAAAATTCCAGAACTTTGTACAGATGCTTCAACTCTTTCTCTCCCTAGGGAGAAGCCAGGATTTGAGGGTGTTCACTACTCTGTTCTGTGCCAGATAGAGGGAAGCACTATTGCCAGTAAGTGCTTACTTGTCCATACCTTTGCCTTTGTTCTCAGAAACTCCCAAACTGGAGACTTTTCCTGTCTGTCTTCAGACTGAGGCAAGACAGAAACTACTCCTTTGGGAAGCCTTCTTAAAACTCAGAACATTGACACAGGGACATATGTTCCTTTTCTCTCCTTCCTTCCCTGAGGAGAAGCTGAGAACCTGAGTATTTCTTTTTAATCATGAGATACTGTGACAGGTAGAGGGATTATGGTAAGAGGGTGCCACAAATTTTCCTACTGGCTTCAATGCAACTGGTTTCATGCTCAAGGGTGATCTCTATAATCCTCCAGAGGAAATTTGTCCCTGTATGGTAGTTGAATCATTGTGTCTGTGGGAGGAAAACAGCTCTGAGGACTCTTATCTCACTAACTTGCTGAGAGCATTCTCACACATACTTGAATTTTTTGAATTTTTAAATTAATAGCCATTGTATATATAATTACAAAGACCAACTAAATGCACTATTTTTCTTTAACAAGGTGAGGAAAGAAGTAATTTATTATTCAAAGACATAATTTAAACCAAAAGCAATGTGATGTCATTTCAGATGTAAAATTGGCAAATACTTTTAAAAATGAAAATGAAAATCAAAGAGGACACAAATAGATGGAGAAATACACCATGTTCAAGGATTGGAAGAATCAATATTGTCAAAATGACTATACTATGCAAAGCAATCTATAGATTCAATGCAATCCCTATCAAGCTACCAACGATATTCTTCACAGAACTAGAACAAATAATTTTACAATTTGCATGCATGGAAATACAAAAAACCTTGAATAGCCAAAGCAATCTTGAGAAAGAAGAATGGAACTGGAAGAATCAACCTGCCTGACTTCAGACTATACTACAAAGTCACAGTCATCAAGACAGTATGATACTGGCACAAAGACAGAGACATAGATCAATGGAACAGAATAGAAAGCCCAGAGATAAATCCACGTACCTATGGACACGTTATCTTTGAAAAAGGAGGTAAGAATATACAATGGAAAAAAGACAATCACTTTAACAAGTGGTGCTGGGAAAACTGGTCAACCACTTGTAAAAGAATGAAACTAGAACACTTTCTAACACCATACACAAAAATAAACTCAAAATGGATTAAAGATCTAAATGTAAGACCAGAAACTATAAAACTCCTAGAGGAAAACATAGGCAAAACCCTCTCTGACATAAATCACAGCAAGATCCTCTATGGCCCACTTCCCAGAATACTGGAAATAAAAGCAAAAATAACCAAATGGGATCTAATTAAACTTAAAAGCCTTTGTACAACAAAGGAAACTATAAGCAAGGTGAAAAGACAGCCTTCAGAGTGGGAGAAAATAATAGCAAATGAGGAAGCAGACAAAGGATTAATCTCAAAAATATACAAGCAACTCCCGCAGCTCAATTCCAGAAAAATAAATGACCCAATCAAAAAATGGGCCAAAGAATTAAACAGACATTTCTCCAAAGAAGACATACAGATGGCTAACAAACACATGAAAAGATGCTCAACATCACCCATTATCAGAGAAATACAAATCAAAACCACAGTGAAGTACCATCACATGCCAGTCAGGATGGCTCCTATCCAAAAGTCTACAAGCAATAAATGCTGGAGGGGGTGTGGAGAAAAGGGAACCCTTTTACACTGTTGGTGGGAATGCAAACTAATACAGCCGCTATGGAGAACAGTGTGGAAATTTCTTAAAAAACTGGAAATAGAACTGCCATATGACCCAGCAATCCCACTCCTGGGCATACACACCGAGGAAACCAAATCTGAAAGAGACACATGTACCCCAATGTTCATCACAGCACTATTTATAATAGCCAGGACATGGAAGCAACCTAGATGCCCATCAGCAGACGAATGGATTAGAAAGCTGTGGTACGTATACACCATGGAATATTACTCAGCCATTAAAAAGAATACATTTGAATCAGTTCTAATGAGATGGATGAAACCGAAACCCATTATACAGAGTGAAGTAAGCCATAAAGATAAACACCAATACAGTATACTAACCCATATATATATGAAATTTAGAAAAATGGTAATGATAACCCTATATGCAAGACAGAAAAAGAGACACAGATGTATAGAACAGACTTTTGGTCTCTATGGGAGAAGGCGAGGGTGGGATGATTTGAGAGAATAGCATTGAAACATGTATATTATCAAGTGTGAAATAGATCACCAGTCCAGGTTGGATGCATGAGACAGGTGCTCGTCGCTGGTGCACTGGGATATCCCAGAGGGATGGGATGGGGAGGGAGGTGGGATGGGGGTTCACGATGGGGAACACATGTAAATCCATGGCTGATTTTTGTCAGTGTATGGCAAAAACCACTACAATATTGTAAAGTAATTAGCCTTCAACTAATAAAAATTTTTTAAAAATTTTAAAAAATAAAAATGAAAATGCTAATCAAGGAAATCAAATGTGCTTACAGTAGAATTATCAGTTGATATAATTTGTTCATTGTGTGATAATAATGGGATTGTGCATATTTCAGATTTTCTTTTTCATAGTACTTATTTCCTATGTTTTCCATAATAAAAATGCATACTTTTATAGCAAAATACACACTTTTAACTGAAAACAATACTCCTAGGTTTCTCTTTTATCTTTCTCTTTATTTATTTTTTTTCCATTTATTTGTGTCAAAATTTCCTTCCTTTTCAAGGCTAAATAATACTCTGTTGTGGATATATATCACATTTCACTTTTTATCCTTCAGTGTGCACTTATCAACTCTTGTGAATAATGCTACTATAAAGAGATCTACATATACCTTGTCAAGGCCTTGCTTTCAATTATCTGGAGTATATATCCAAAAGTAGAATTGCTGTATCAAGGGGGTAGTTCTATTTTTAATATTTTTGGGGGAACCACCATACTGTATTCCATAGTGACTGTAACTTCTACATTACTAATTATAACACTCAAGGTATTCAGTTACCCCATATCCTAATTAATATTTGTCTTTGATTTTCAACACTTTGATTTTAATGTGTCTCTGGGTTTGTCTTTAAATTCTTCTGCTTATGTGTCATTGAGCTTCTTGTATTTGAATATTCATGTTTTTCTTCAAATTTGGAAAATTCTAAACTATTATTTAAGTGAGTTCAATTCAGTTCAGTCCCTCAGTCCTGTCCGACTCTTTGTGACCCCATGAGCCGCAGCACACCAGGCCTCCCTGTCCATCACGAACTCCCGGAGTCCACCCAAATCCATGTCCATCGAGTCAGAGATGCCACCCAACCATCTCATCCTCTGTCTCCCCCTTCTCCTGCCCTCAATCTTTCCCAGCCTCAGGGTCTTTTCCAGTGAGTCAGTTCTTTGCATCAGGTGGCCAAATATTGGAGTTTCAGCTTCAACATCAGTCTTTCCAATGAACATCCAGGACTAATCTCCTTTAGGATGGACTGGTTGGATATCCTTGCAGTCCAAGAGACTCTCAAGAGTGTTCTCCAACACCACAGTTCAAACGCATTAATTCTTCATCGCTCAGTTTTCTTTATAGTCCAACTCTCACATCCATACATGACCACTGGAAAAAACATAGCCTTGACTAGTTTTGCCCATTTCTCTCTTTTCCATCTGGGACTCTCATAATGTGTATTTTAATCTTCTTGATGCTGTCTCATAAGTTCCTTACACTCTATTTACTCTTTTTGTTTGATTTTGTTTCCTCAGATTGGATAGTTTCAAATGATCTGTCTTCATATTAACTAATTCTTTCCTCTGTGTGTTTGAACACTTTCAGTGAGTTTTTCAACTCAGTCATTATGTTCTTCAGCTATAGAATTTTTGTTTAGTTCCTTTTTGTAATTTCTACTTCTATATTGATATTCTCATTTTGTTCATATATCCATTTCTTGGTTTCATTTAATTCTCTGTCCATGTTTCCCCTCACTGGACACATTTAAGTTTGCTATTTTGAAGTCTTTGTCAAATAAATCTACAGCTGGTTTCTTTTTAGGGTCATTTTCTGAAGATTTATTTCTCCTTCAAATGGGGTGTGTTTCCCTGTTTCTTTGTATGTCTTATATTTTGTTGACAGTTAACATGTGAAAAAAACAAACAAACAAAACAATGACCTCTCCTAGTCTTTGCACACTTACTCCAGGAGACTGTTTGTGTGCTAGTGTGCTCAGTTTTGTCTGACTCTTTGCCACCTCATGGGCTTTAGCCCATCAGGTTCTTCTGTCAGTGGGATTTTCCTGGCAAGAATACTTGCCTGGAAAATGGATTGCCATTTCTTACTCCAGGGGATCTTCCTGACCCAGGGATCAAACCCAGTTCTCTGGTATCGCTTATATCTCCAGCACTGGTAGGCAGATTCTTTACCACTGTGCCATCTGCAAAGCCTTTCCATGAAGACTAGACCTTCACTAGTCAGCTCAATGTGGATTTTCAAGGTCATCTCAGCCCTTTGCCTGAGAATGTATCTTCCCTGGGGCCATGCATTTGATTTTGACTCCAATTATTTTTTCTATATAGCTAATTTTACATATCTTAATTTCCCTAAGACTCTCACCCCTGCATCTTCTCAGGGTAGTTTTCTGTTGTATTCCTCTGCCTGTAATCTTCTGTCTTGCTAGGTGCTTACAAGTATGCACTCTTCTTGAAATGCTTTTGTGTTGTGGTTCCTGACACTTCTTTCAGCAGCCTTCAACCTAATATTCAAACTATGCCAACATGCGATTCTGTCTCCTCAGATTCACAGGAGACAGAAACCAATCCCTTGAAGTGTCTCCTGCCAAACCAGAACCCTGTGAATACGTTTCACTCTGTTCCTTCCATCTCAAAAGAGGAACTGGGAATTGTACAGCTTCCTCCTGAAATCATGGTGCTGCACCCAGAAGCAGTGGGAAAGGTGGGTAAGACATTACAAAATTACCTGTCTTCCATATGGATTTTCTTTTCAGTTAGGCATTTCTTTGGTTGCTCCAAATTTGTATCTAGTTTTGAGAGTCAATTCCTAGGCAGGTTGATAAGAAGTCGGGGGTCCCCAAGGAGGAGATAGGGATCTGGAATTCTCAAGGAGGAAAAAAAGGACAAAAGTCTTGTTTTCCACTACATACCTTAGTCTTAGTCACATAAAATGTTTGTTTGTTTTTTCCTTTAAGTCTAGAACTGATGATTACAGAACAAACAGCTCAGTTTAAACTCTGTACTAAGGATGACATAACAACAATGTATCCTGCTTGAGGACAATTTCTCCTTGAAAACCATCTGACTAATCCTGCTATCTTAAACTGTATATTATGGCAGTGGGTCTGGTAAGATCTTTCTGTTGTTAAGCTCTAATCCTGTTACCTTAAAATGTAAATTGTTGGAGTGGGTATGGTTAAATTTTTACAACTTTGAGTCATTCTTTTGATTTATTGTAATAACTAATTAAAAAAGTATATAACTCCTTTACTTAGACTAGTGAGGGGGGCACTCTCCGTCCCCCTTCTGATGTCTATGTCAGAAGCTTTCTCTGTCCCTTTTCTTTCAGTTCAGTTCAGTTCAGTCACTCAGTCATGTCCCACTCTTTGTGACCCCATGGACTGCAGCAAGCCAGACCTCCCTGTCCATCACCAACTCTTGGAATTTACTCAGACTCATATCCATTGAGACGGTGATGCCATCCAACAATCTCATCTTGGGTTGTCCACTTCTCCTCCCTCCTTCAATCTTTCCCAGCATCAAAGCCTTTTCAAATGAGTCAGTTCTTCCCATCAGGTGGTCAAAGTATTGGAATTTCAGCTTCAACATCAGTTCTTTCAATGAATATTCAGGTCTGATTTCATTTAGGATGGACAGGTTGGATTTTGTTGCTCTCCAAGGGACTCTCAAGAGTCTTCTCCAGTACCAGAGGCCAAAACCATCAATTCTTCAGTGCTAAGCTTTCTTTATAGCCCAACTCCCACATCCATACATGACTACTGGCAAAACCATAGCTTTGACTAGATAGACTTTTGTCAGCAAAATAATGTTTCTGCTTTTTAATATGCTGTGTAAGTTAGTCATAGCTTTTCTTCCAAGGAGCAAAGGTCTTTTAATTTCATGGCTGAAGTCACCATCTGCAGTGTTTTTGGAGCCCCACAAAATAAAGTCTGCCTTTATTTCCGTTGTTTCCCCATCTATTTGCCATGAAGTGATAGGACAGGATGCCATGACCATAGTTTTTATAATTCCTGTTGAGTTTTAAGCCACTTTTCTCATTCTCCTCTTTCACTTTCATCAAGAGGCTCTTTAGTTCCTCTTCGCTTTCTGCCATAAGGGTGGTGTCATCTGAATATCTGAGATTATTGATATTTCTCCTGGCAATCTTGGTTCTAGTGTATGCTTTATCCAGCCCAGCATTTCTCATGATGCAACCGCATATAAGTTAAATAAGCAGGGTGACAATATACAGCCTTGATGTAATCCTTTCCCAATTTGGAACCAGTCTGTTGTTCCATGTCTGGTTCTGTTGCTTCTTGACATGCATACAGATTTCTCAGAAGGCAGGTAAAACCTTCTGTTCTGGTATTCCCATCTCTTTAAGAATTTTCAAGTTTGTTGTGATCCACACAGTCAAAGGCTTTGGCATAGTCAATAAAGCAGAAGTAGATGTCTTTCTGGAATTCTCTTGCTTTTTCTATGATCTAACGGATGTTGGCAATTTGATCTCTGGTTCCTCTGTCTTTTCTAAATCCAGCTTGAGCATCTGGAAGTTCATGGTTCATGTACTGTTGAAGACTAGTTTGGAGAATTTTGAGCATTACTTTACTAGTGTGTGAGATGAGTTCAAGCGTGCGGTAATTTGAGCATTCTTTGGCATTGTCTTTCTTTGGGATTGGAATGAAAACTGACCTTTTCCAGGCCTGTGGCCACTGCTGAGTTTTCCAAATTTGCTGGCATATTGAGTGTGACACTTTCATGGCATCATCTTACAGGATTTGGTATAGCTCAACTGGAATTCCATCACCTCCACTAGCTTTGTTCATAGTGATGCTTCCTAAGGTCCACTTGACTTTACATTCCAGGACAGTTGGCTCTATGTGAGACACCCATTCATCCGATATATATGTATTGAACACCTAGTGTGTACTAAGCATTCTTTTAAATTCTTAAGATACTTCAGTGAAGAAAATAAGTTTCCCTGTTTAGTGTGATATTTTATTCATATTAAATTATCCATCTCAATCAGCATCTGTATCTTTAATTTTTTTGTTGCAAAAATAAAACTAATTTTGGTTTTTCATGTTTTTAAAAAAGGGATGTTTTCAAAGAACAGCATGTATATTATCTATGGTGAATCAGATCACCAGCCCAGGTGGGATGCATGAGTCAAGTGCTCGGGTCTGGTGCACTGGGAAGACCCAGAGGAATCGGGTGGAGAGGGAGGTGAGAGGGGGGATTGGGATGGGGAATACGTGTAACTCTATGGCTGATTCATATCAATGTATGACAAAACCCACTGGAAAAAAAATAAAAAAGAAAAAAAAAGAAAAAAATCTTCATGTGGAGCTTTTAATTTTATCAGACTCTCCTATAGGTTTGTTCTGCCCTCTTGTATTTGTGCTTGTCTATCTCTCTATCCATTCCTTGAACTTGTACAAACCATCCTGATCTTTTTCTTCCTAATCAGCATAATTTGCTTGTGCTCCTAAGGAATCTGTTGTAATCTCTTTTCTTTTTCATTTATTTTTATTAGTTGGAGGCTACTTACTTTACAGTATTGTAGTGGGTTTTGTCACACATTGACATGAATCAGCCATGGATTTACATGTATTCCCCATCCTGATCCCCCCTCCCACCTCCCTCTCCACCCAATCCCTCTGAGTCTTCCCAGTGCACCAGGCCTGAGCACTTGTCTCATGCATCCAGCCTGGGCTGGTAATCTGTTTCTCTATAGATAATATACATGTTTCGATGCTGTTCTCTCAAAACATCTGACCCTCGCCTTCTCCCACAGAGTCCAAAAGTCTGTTCTGTGCATCTGTGTCTCTTTTTCTGTTTTGCATATAGGGTTATCATTACCATCTTTCTAAATTCCATATATATCTGTTAGTATACTGTATTGGGCTTTATCTTTCTGGCTTACTTCACTCTGTATAATAGGCTCCAGTTTCATCCATCTCATTAGAACTGATTCAAATGTATTCTTTTTAATGGCTGAGTAATATTCCATGGTGTATATGTAGCACAGCTTGTTATCCATTCGTTTGCTGATGGGCATCTAGGTTGCTTCCATGTCCTAGCTATTATAAACAGTGGTGCGATGAACATTGGGGTGCACGTGTCTGTTTCTGATCTGGTTTCCTCGGTGTGTATGCCCAGAAGTGGGATTGTTGGGTCATATGGCAGTTCTATTTCCAGTTTTTAAAGAAATCTCCACACTGTCCTCCATAGCGGCTGTACTAGTAATCTTTTGAGGAACACTAAATATGAATTTCCATGACTGGATTTCTGTGCTTTTTTTTTTTTTTTTTTAGAAAGCATTTTGTTTACATTGGAGTTGAGTCCAAGACTAGCTACATGTCGTTGGCTCTTCAAGATATGGTGCAATGTGGTTCTGATACAATATCAGGGCAGTAAGTTCATATTTTAAAAGAGCAGTCTGCTTTACACTTATAAGGAAAAAAAAAAAAAGTAAGGTAGGGATTATAAAGAATTCAAGGAACAAAAATATAGATCTAACCCCTTCTCAGTAACAGTCTAGAAGACAGGATTTTATGTAATGATAGCTGCTTTTATAAATAAAATCCATGGGAAAAAGTGATTAGGAATATTTAGATCTTATATGTTTAGGTTATGCACATTTACAATTCACATCCAAATGCTCATCATAAATGTTTTTGGCTGACTACTGTATAAGTAAAGGCTGACAATGGGTAGCTGAGTTGTCTAATTGAACAGATTTTATTTATTTTATTTTTTGTTTATAAATTATTTTTATTTTATTAAAATGTGAATGATGAACAGATTTTAAATTAGGAAATCATGTAAGATGATAAACTGAACAAAAAGGCAGAACTTTAGCTTTTCAAGAAGACATTTTACATCTACATTGATGCGAGTTTCTCATTTTGTCCCACTCTCTCCTTCCCCCACTGTGTCTACAAGTTCATTCTCTACATTTGCATCTCCATTATTTCCTGCTAATAGGTTCATCAATACCATTTTTTAGATTGCATATATATGTGTGTTAATATACTATATTTGTTTCTCTCTTTTTGACTTATTTCCCTCTATATAACAGGCTCTAGGTTCATCCACCTCACTAGAACTAACTCAAATTCATTTTTTTAAATGACTGAGTAATATTACATTGTATATATGTACCATCTTCTTTATCCACTCATCTGTTAATGGACATGTAGGTTGATTCCATGTCGTGGCTATTGTAAACAGTGCTGCTTTGAACATTGGGGTACATGTGTGTTTTAGAACTGTGATTTCCTTAAGGTATATGCCCAGTAGTTGGGTTGCTGGGTCATATGGCAGATTTATTCCTAGTTTTTTAAGGAATCTCCATACTGTTTTCCATAATGCCTGTATCACTTTACATTCCTCTCTAGCATTTATTATTTGTAGATTTTTTGATGATGACCATTCTGGTTGGTGTGAAGTAATACCGCATTGTAGTTTTGATTTTCGTTTCTCTAGTAATTAGCGAAGTTGAGCATCTTTTCATGTATTTATTGGCCATCTGTATGTCTTTTTGGGATAAATGTCTATGCATTCTGCCTATTTTTTGATAGGGGTATTTGTTTTCCTAACATTGAGCTGTATGAGTTGTTTATATACGTTCTAGAGATTAATCTTTTGCCAGTTGCTTTGTTTGCAGTTATTTTCTCCCATTCTGACATTCACATGTATTGATGTGAGTGGTGTGTGTGTGTGTGTGTGTGTGTGTGTGTGTGTGTGTGCACGCATACTGCTGTTGTTATTGCTTAGTCACTCAGTTGTGTCTGACTCTTTGCAACCTCATGGACTGTAGTGCACCAGGCTCCTGTGTCCATGAGCTTTCCCTGGCAAGAATACTGGATTGGGTTGCCAATTCCGCCTCCAGGGAATCTTCCTTACCCAGGGATTGAACCCACATCTCTTGTATCTCCTCTATTGGCAGGTTCTTTACCACTGAGACACCTGGGAAGACTATGAGTGATATGCTTATCCCTCATATGAGGGATAAGCATATCCTCAGTTTTGTTATATGATTTTTGCTATATTTTATTTATTCAAGTCTTGTCTTTTACACTTAGTGTAGCTAAAAGTGTGTCAACTTTTTTTTTTTTTAACAAAACCAACTCTTGGTTTCATAGATGTCTCTACATATTTTTTGTATTCTTTATTTCATTTATTTCTTCTCTGATCCTTGTTATTTCCTTCCTCTACTAACGTCTGCCTTAGCTTTTCCCTTAGTTCCTTGAGGTGAAAACTTAAATTTTTTATTCTGATATCTTTTGTTTTTCTTAATGTAGACATTTATCAATAAAACTCCCCAATTTAACTTGCTTTTCTGCATCCATAAACTTTGGTATATTCTATTTCTATTTTCATTTGCTTCAAATTATTTTTGACTTCACT
This sequence comes from Muntiacus reevesi, assembly GCF_963930625.1. NCBI lineage: Eukaryota > Metazoa > Chordata > Mammalia > Artiodactyla > Cervidae > Muntiacus > Muntiacus reevesi. Next base: position 80,399,011 of record NC_089271.1, on the reverse strand, counting down.
TTTAATCTCTTCTTTGACCCACTAATCCAGAACCAGAGACCACAGTGGCTTCTTAGTTTATGAGAGCCAGTAAGCACTGGAATGTGAGGTAAGTCTGGGTTCATAGGAGCTCACGGGGCATGTTGTGTCAAGGAGGCATTCTGTTCCAGTGTGATCTTGATGTCTTAATTTTCAGGATCCTACCATGAGCCCGAGTACCCAGGAACTACTTGGATCACGGGAGCCAGCCAAGTCTTGGTTGGCTTGGAGCCTGAGTTTGTTGGAGTCTACCTGAAGCTAATGCCACTTGTGGCCATTGGAACCAGCTGGTGCTGAGGTAGACTGAGAGCCTGAGTTCATAGGAGGCTCCCAGAAGCCTCATGCCATGGAAGTTGCTTGAACTTGCAGGAGCCTCCTGGGGCTGCAAAAGGTGCCTGTGGTTGATAGAGCCAGCAGGCACCTGGATGGACTGGGGGCTTAAGTTTTCAGGAGACTTCTGGGAGCCTGGAACCATAGGAGTCACCAGGGTCATGAAAGCCAGCCAACATGGGTGAGCTAGGAGCCTGGGTTTGCTGGAGCCACCTGAGACCATGGGAAGAAGCTGGTGTTGGGGTAGACAGAGGGTCTGGATTCCTGTAAGCCCATTGGGAGCTTGGTGCCATGAAAGCTTCCTGGGTCATGGGTGTCAGTAAGTGCTGGGGTAAACTGAGAGCCTGGGTTCATAGAAATATGCAAGGGGCCTGGTGCCACAGAAGCTTCCTGGAGCCAAGCACCTGGGTGAAATGGGGCCTGGGGTCACAGGAGCTTGCAGGAGCCTGGGTACAAACTTGCTGAAATCAACTAAGGCCATGAGATTTTTCTAGGAGATGTTTCTAGGAGAGGATGGACAGCAGCAGCAGCAGCAGGAGAAGATGGGAGCTAGAAATTTCTATACTACCATTTAGCTGATGTCATACCTATAAAAATTTAAAACAAGAGAACAAATTACATAGTTTAACAGTTACATAAGTATTAATAGTATAAGAACTATCATGTCTGAGAATGATAAACATTGAATAAAGGTTAGTAGTTTCCATTAGTGAGGGAGAGATGAAACAGACCAGTGAAGATTGCACAGCTTGCTTCAGTATATTTATAATACATATTGACTAAAAATACTTGTGAAGGAAATATAGTAAAATATTCAGATTTGATAAAACTGGGTAGTGGGTAAGTTTTTTTTTTTAATTGCTCTCTATACTTTATGTGTAATTGAAGTATGTTAAGTAAGAAAGTTTGTTACGTCCATTAGGAGCGTAACAAACTTGGATCTTTAAACAACTAATTTACATGGTAACCAAAAAGTAGGATATTACATATTGCTCTGAGAAAGCTGGCACTATTTGTTACATTCCAGATTCTCTGCAAATCATTCACTATAGCAATTGGTCTATTAGAAATTTTAACATTAAAAACTTAGAAATAATAGATAAGACATATATTTACCAGGTTTTGATTCACTTAATGAAAAAAACAAACCTTAGAAATATTGAAAAACTCTGTGTAATGTTTATACGAAAGTTTCAATTGGCTGGATAAAAAATTGTTAAAAGTTTTAAGGAGCACCATTGTCAATGCTGTTGAATAAGTAACATTTGGGTTCTTTTTGAAATTTCCCTTTAGTTTCCTGTGACTACTTGAAAATTTTTGTTGTTGTTTTGTTCTATTTTTTAAATAAGGTACCAGAGCCAAAATTAAATAATGGCCCCTGTTACAATTTTTTCTTTTTTGTTCCTCATACGAAGCAAAATTGTCATACTTGTGAGCTCATTATTCAATTAACTCATCAAAGATAAATCTTTTTTTTTTTTCTTCCTTTTGTTAAGATAAACATGTTTTGTTCTTGTTGCAAGTGAATGACCTTGGATATAAACAATTAATACCGCATGCGTGCTCAGTCATGTCCGACTTTCTGTGACCCCATGGACTGCACATTCCGTGGAATTTCGCAAGCAAGAATACTGGAATCGGTTGCCATTTCCTACTCCAGGTGATCTCCCCAACCCAGGATCGAACCCACATCTCTTACATTGACGGGCTTATTCTTTACCACTGGGCCACCTGGGAAACCCAAACAATTAACACACACACATACGTACACATGGTCATGTGCACAACTAACTTTAATACAGAAGGAAAAGTAAGTAGTATTATTATTTTATCATAAATTGCTATTCAAGGTAAAATATTCAGAAATAAAGCTAAACAGTTTTATTCTGTTTAGAATAATAGATGAGACATATTTACCAGGTTTTGATTTGCTTAAAGCAAAAATAAACCTTAGAAATGTTGAAAAACTCAACTGTTCCGACAGATAAACTTCTGGTCTTTTTTTCCCCAGGATCTGAATCCTTGTATGATTCTGTCTTCTGTGAACCAATACCAGATAAGAGTTGATAACTATTTTAAATTGTTCACTATTGCATTTGAGTCAATCTTTCTTTCCACTGGATGCCATCAGCACTATTTTTCTTTAAGGTAAAGCACCATTAAAGAGAGAAATAATGACTTATGGTGTTATTCCACAGGTGCTGTTGAAACAAATAGCAAATAAGAACTTCAAATTTATTATGAATGTGAGATGGAGGACAGGCTTAGGAGGGACTAGGAGAAGTTGATACTTATGTATTTCTTTTATTATCACCAAAGATTATTGGCAGGTTAGTTATAACGTTGTACACTTTGTTCTATTTTTAGCATAGTTTGGCTGATAACTCGCTATAATTTTAAATCAGGCTTTTTTTTGTAATTTGTGGTTTTACTTAATGAAAGGGACAAATTGACAAATTTCACTGATGTCTTTTGGAACTTTCATTTTTTTTTTTGCACAAAACTGTCCTTGATTTCAAAACTAGAAGTCAATATTGAACTGCCCCTGCCTTGATCCTTCAGGACACATATAACTTACACTGAACAGTTTGGCATATGGAAATATATGATTTAACATGCTTACTGACTCTTTAACTTAGCTCTCCAACAAGACTGCAAATGCCTTGTGAATAGGAATAAATATTTTTTTTCTATCCTCACATTGTTTACTTTACAATTCTGCACAAATTATATGGTCAAGAAACATACATTGAATTATTTATGATCTTGCCCATCCTTTTCCCCTATGTCACTCTGGTTCTTCTTTTCTAAATCAGAGTAAATGATTAAACATTCTTTTTTTTTTTTTAGGTTTCTGGGTAATTTCCTTCAGAGAATTTTAACTAATTTTACTTATTTTTCAAGTAAAATAGAGAAATTTTCCCATATAGGGAATCTTCTGGAACTTATTTATGATTCAAAAGAGCAGGACTCAATAGTCATAGATAATCACACATATTAACCATCTTCACATAAGCTGACATCTGGACGCCAAGCTCTTTCCTGGTATGATCAGCCTCCTGGGCAGTGAGCGTGCCATCTCTGTGATCTGCAAATATAAGCATTTCTTGCTAACTGCCATGCCAAGCACTTTGTGCCTGCTCAGGCAAATAGCCTTCAAATTGGAGAACTGGTCAGGGAGAAGGAAAAACATTGGAAGCTGATGTATCTCTTGAAATTAGTCACTCAAGTAGGCGAAGGAGTTTGTTTACTCTAACTTGAAAAGCTGTATGCTCTCTGAACCTCTACTTAATCAAGTTTGCTCTACAAATAACACAGTATAGCTTCAAGTTGACATTTCTTTTTCTCTTTGTCATGTAGAAAAGAGGCTATTTTGAAGACTGTATTTCCAAAATCCAGTCCTTTGAGCAACTATTACCTGATTTATTGATCAGAATTCTTCAGTTTGCCTTGTATATTTTATTCCTTTTCCAGAACAGCTGGTAGACAGATAGTTTCAATCATTTATTCACTCATTCTTGAATTTATACTTTATTTACTAGAAATTTTGCTAAAGTACACTCAAATTATATGTTGAATGGATGAATTAGTTTATGTTCATTCTATACAAGCCATTTCCCCTAGATTTCATCATTCTTCTCCTCTTCTATTTTCTCTCACACATACCCACATACACAAAATGCCATTTTAAAAATGTTAACAGCAATTCCCAAGCCCTGACCTTAAAAATCTCAAACATTTTATGTGACTTTGCAAGTATATCATGTTCTTCAGATTCCTCAATCATATTTAATAGATTAACTTTCTTTTTCTTTATAGAATTCTACTAATGAAAAATAGATTTATAATACATAGTAGAAAAACAAAATAGTTGCTAATTCATATCATATCTAACTAAAAAAATAAAATTTAGACTTCTTATAGACAAAGAATTTTGATAAAGCAGAGTGTGACATGTAGGGAATCAGTAAAACAAATGACATGGTAAAAGGTGATATAAGAGATATATTGTGAGTTTACAACAAGTTCAGAAAGATTGTTATACAAACAAGCATGCTTTTTAGAAAAAGAAAGAATTTCAATAATTTTGGTAAGAGTTTTATAATTTTTCTAACATTTTATGCAAATTCAATAAAGTGTTTGAATATGTATATAAAATAATAACTTAATATTTATTTGAATGCTTACATTCTGTGCCAGGTTCTATTCTAAGAATTTTATGTATATTAACTCATTTAATGCTCCCAATGGATCTATGAGGTAAGATACTTTCATTATCCCCATTTTATATATGAAAAAATGATGTTATCAAAGGGATAAATAATGTGCCAAAAGTTATGTAGCTTGTAAGTAATAGAACTGGGATTTATGCCAGGGAGTCTGGCTCCAGAATCTGTGCTCTTAACTCCTTTGTTTACCTGTCTCCCATAATATCTAAACCATTTCTTATAGCTACATCAAATTCTTTCTGTATAGCAAAGCACTTTCAAAATATTTGGTATAAATACTTTTAAAAAAATATGTATTTTTTAATTTGCAAAAGAGTTGGACATGACTCAGGAACTAAACCACAAAAACATTAATTAGTAACCTTTACTTTTTAGAGTAGTTCTAGATTCATAGGGAAAGTGAGCATATAGGACAAAAAGTTTCCATTTACCCACAGACAACCTCCCACACCAGTGATACAGTTGCTAAAATTGGTGAAACTACATTGACACATCAGCAGCCAAAATCTATAATTTATTGGTGTTGACAGTCTATGAATTTTGACAAATGTATAATGACATATATCCACTATGAGAGTACTATACACTATAGTTTTACTGCCCTTAAAATTCCTCAGTGATTTGCCTGTTCATTCCTCCCTCTTCTCTATACCTAAGCAATCACAGATATTTTTGCTGTTTCCAAATTTTTTACTTTTCCAGAATATCATACAGTATGTAACAATTTCATTGTCTTCTTTAATTTACTATATGAATTTAAGGTTCCTCCATGTCTTTTCATGGTTTGATAGCTGATTTCTTTTTAGCATGGAATAATATTCCATTATATGGATGTACCATAGTTTATTTGTCCACTCACTTACTGAAAATGTTTCGCAAGTATCTCAGTGATAAAGAATCTGCCTGTCAATGCAGGAGACATGGGTTAGATCTCTGGGTCAGAAGGAATCCCTGGAGGAAGATATGGCAACTCCTTCCAGTATTCTTTTTTTTTTTTTGGGGGGGGTGTCTGATAAACTTATGGTATTTTCTTTTTTTTTTTATTTATTTTTATTATTTGGAAGCTAATTACTTTACAATATTGTAGTGGTTTTTGCCATACATTGACATGAATCAGCCATGAATTTACATATGTTCCCCATCCTGAACCCCCCTCCCACCTCCCTCACCATCCCATCCCTCTGGGTCATCCCAGTGCATCAGCCCTGAGCACCTTCCAGTATTCTTGCCTGAAAAATCCCAGGACAGAAGAACCTGGCAGACTACAGTCCATGGGGTCTTAAAGAGTGAAACACGACTGAGCAACTGAGCGTGCAGTCACCTACTGAGTGAAAAGTGAAAGAGTTAATTGCTCAGTCATGTCTGACTCTTTGCAACCCTATGGACTGTAGCCTACCAGGCTTCTCTGTCCATGGGATTTTCCAGGCAAGGATACTGGAATGAGTTGCCAGGCCCTCCTTCAGGGGATTTTCCGACCCTGGAACTGAACCTAAGTCTCCTGTGTCTCCTGCATTGCAGGCAGATTCTTTACCGATTGAGCCATTATTATTTTAATTTTCAATTCCCTATTGATATAGAATGTTGAACATGTTTTCATATGCTTATTTGTCATCCATGTATCTTTTTTAGTGAAATGACCATTAGGGTCTTTGGCCAAATTTTTAAACATGCCTGTTTTCTTATTATTAAGTTAAAAAAAAGTTTTTTGTATGTTTGAGACAAGTCATTCATCAGACAAACCCTTTGCAAATATTTTCTCTCAGTCTGTGTCTTTTCTTCTCATTCTCTTTACATTGCTTTCTATAAGGCAGAAGTTTTAGTTTTAAAGAAGTCCAGCTTATCAACTTTTTATTTCATAGATGGGGCTTCTGGTTTTGTATCTAAAATGTCATCACCGTACCCAGGGTCATCTAGATATCTTTCCTATGTTTCCTTGGAGTTTTATAGTGTCATATTTTACATTTAGGTCTATGATTCACTTTAAGCTAATTTCTGTGAAGAGAGTAAAGTCTGTGTCTAGATTCATTTTTTTTACATGCTATTGTCTAGTGGTTCCAACATCATTTGTTGAAAAAAATATCTTTTCTTCATTATATTGACTTTGCTCCTTTGTCAAAGTTCAGTTGACTGTATTTATGCAGCTTTATTTCTGGGCTCTCTGTTGTTTCGTTGATCTATTTATTTATTATTTCACCAATATCCCACTGTATTAATAACTATAGCTTTATAGTAAGTCTTGAAGTTGGGCAGTGTCACTCCTCTAACTTTGTTCTTTTCATACTTAATTGGTTATTCTGGGTCCTTAACTTCTCCTTATTTATGTTAGATTGGTTTGTCAATATCCACAAAATAACTTACTAGGGTTTTGGTTGGAATTGTTCTTAACCTATAAATCAAATTGGGAAGAAGTGACATCTTGACAATATTGAGTTTTCCTATTCATGAACATGGAATGTCTCACCATTTACTTGGTTCTTTAATTTCTTTCATCAGTTTTATAGTTTTCCTTATATAGCTGCTGTGCATATTTTGCTAGAGTTTTCATCTTTGGGATTCTAATGTAAATGAATGTCTTTAATTTTAAATTCTACTTGATAATTGCTGGTATGTAGGAAAGAGATTGACTTTTATATAGAAATGTTCTAAATTTCTACATTGGTAAACACTTGGCCCTCCATATCTGTAGATTCCACATCTTCAGATTTTGTCAACCATGGCTTGAAAAAAAAAATATATATATATGTATGTATGTACATGTATATGTATGTATGTATACATATGTATATGTATATATACATATACATATGTATACATATGTATATATATATGTATATATATTTTAATTCCAGAAGTTCCATAAAGCAAAATTTGAATTTGCCAGGCACCAGCATTACTAACATAGCATTTACATTCTATTAGGTATTATAAGTAATCTAGAGATGATTTAAAGTACACAGGAGTTGGAGGCTAACAACTAATAAAATAAATGGAAAAAAATGAACAAAAAAAGTACACAGGAGGATCCATAGGTTATATGCAAATGCTACAATATTTTCTAAAAGGGACATGCACAACCACAAATTTTGGAATAGTTAGCTTGAATAGAGGTGTATCAACTTTATTGATATTTCAAAGAACCAGCTTTGAGTTTGATGATTTTCTTTATTGATTCACTGCTTTTAATTTCATTTATTTCTACTCTAATCATGAATAGCTGTTTTCTTCTGCTTGCTTTGGATTTAATTTGTTCTTATTTCCCTAGTTTACTAAGGTTGAAGCTTAGATCACTGTTTTTAGATATTTATTCATTTCTGATACATGCATGGATCATGTGTGGATCATAATAAAATGTGGAAAATTCTGAAAGAGATGGGAATGCCAGGCAACCTGACCTGACTCTTGAGAAATCTGTATGCAGGTCAGGAAGCAACAGTTAAAACTGGACATGAAACAGCAGACTGGTTCCAAATAGGAAAAGGAGTACATCAAGGCTGTATATTGTCACCCTGCTTATTTAACTTCTATGCAGAGTACATCATGAGAAACACTGGGCTGGATGAAGCACAAGCTGGAGTCAAGATTGCCAGGAGAAATATCAGTAACCTCAGATATGCAGATGACACCACCCTTATGGCAGAAAGTGAAGAACTTAATGAAACTGAAAGAGGAGAATGAAAAAGTTAGCTTAAAAACTCAATATTCAAAAAAACTAAGATCATGACATCCAGTCCTGTCACTTCATGACAGATGGATGGGGAAACAGTGGAAACAGTGGCAAACTTTATTTTTGGGGGCTCCAAAATCACTGCAGATGGTGACTGCAGCCATAAAATTAAAAGACGCTTACCCCTTGGAAGGAAATTTGTGATCAACCTAGACAGCATATTCAAAAGCAGAGACCTTACTTTGCCAACAAAGGTCTGTCTAGTCAAGGCTATGGTTTTTCCAGTGGTCATGTATGGATGTGAGAGTTGGACTATAAAGAAAGCTGAGCACAGAAGAATTGATGCTTTTGAACTGTGGTGTTGGAGAAGACTCTTGCTAGTCCCCTGTACTGCAAGGAGATCCAACCAGTCCATCCTAAAGGAGACCAGTCCTGAGCGTTCATTGGAAGGACTGATGTTGAAGCTGAAACTCCAATTCTTTGGCCACCTGATGCAAAGAGCTGACTCATTTGAAAAGACCCTGATGTTGGGAAAGATTGAAGGTGGGAAGAGAAGGGGACAACAGAGGACGAAATGGCTGGACGTCATCACCAACTCAATGGACACAAGTTTGGGTAAACTCTAGGAGTTTGGTGATGGATAGGGAGTCCTGGCATGCTGCAAAGAGTTGGATACGACTGAGTGACTGAACTGAACTGAATTCATGCTTTCAATACTGCAAGATTCCCTCTAAGCATTTCTTCTGCTGCATTCTACAGATTTTTGTAAGTTGTTTTCACTTTCATTTAGTTCCAAATATTTTTAAAAGTTTCTCTTGAAATTTATGTTGTGATTTTCTAATTATCTTTCTGTTATTGATTTCTAGTCCAATCCCTCTATGGCATGAGAGCAGGCATTATATGTGCTCTATTCTTTTTTTTTTTTTTTTTTTTTTTTTTTTTTTTAATATTATTTTATTAGTTGGAGGCCAATCACTTTACAACATGCTCTATTCTTTTAAATTTCTTATGGTATGTTTTATAACCCAGGATGTTTTCTATCTTGATGAATGGTTCATGTGAGCTTGAAATAACATATAATTTTCTGTTGTTGGATGAAGTAATCTATAGCTGTCAATAACATATAGCTGTTTAATGGTGCTATTGAGTTCAACTATGTCTTACTGAAGTTCCTTCTGCTCCTTTTGTCCATTTCTGATAAAAGGCACTCAAGTCATATAACAGTGGCTATGTGAACTTCTCCTTGCAGTTCTATTAGTTTTTTTCTTTCGTATTTTGACGATTTGTTGTTGGGCACATGTACATTAAGAATTATGTTGTTTCATAAATCAAAGCAAGATCTTCTATGATCCACCTCCTATAGTACCAGAAACAAAAACAAAAGTAAACAAGTGGGACATGATTACACTTAAAAGCTTTTGCACAGCAAAGGAAACTATAAGCAAGGTGAAAAGACAACCCTCAGAATTGGAGAAAATACTACTAAATGAAATAACTGACAAAGGATTAATTTCCAAAATATGCAAGCAGCTCATACAACTCAATACCAGAAAAACAAACAACCCAATCAAAAATTGGGAAAAAAGACCTAAATATACATTTCTCCAAAGAAGATATACAGATGGCTAACAAACACATGAAAAGATGCTCAACATCACTCATTGTTAGAGAAATGCAAATCAAAACTACAATGAGATATCACCTCACACCGGTCAGAATGGCCCTCATCATAATGTCTACAAACAATAAATGCTGGAAAGGGTGTGGAGAAAAGGGAACACTCTTGCACTGTTGGTGGAAATGTAAATTGATACAGCCACTATGGAAAATGGTATGGAGATTCCTTAAAAAACTAGGACTAAAACCACTATAGGAGCCAGCAATCCCACTCCTAGACATATACCCTGAAGAAACCATAATTGAAAGAGACACATGTATTCCATTGTTCATTGCAGCACTATTCACAAAAGCTAGAAATGGAAGCAATCTAGATGTCCATTGACAAATGAATAGATAAAGAAGTTTTGGTATATATGCACAGTGGGATACTACTCAGCCATAAAAAGAAACACATTTGAGTCAGTTCCAATGAAGTGTATGAACCTAGAACCTATTATACAGAGTGAAGTGAATCAGAAAAAGAAAGATAAACACAGTATTCTAACACATATATATGGAATCTAGAAAAATGGTACTGAAGAATTTATTTACAGGACAGCAATGGAGAAACAGACATAGAGAATAGACTTATGGACATGATGAGAGGGGAGGAGAGGGTGAGATGTATGGAAAGAGTAACATGGAAACTTACATTACCATATGTAAAATAGATAGCCGATGGGAATTTGCTGTATGGTTCAAGAAACTCATAAAGGGGCTCTGTATCAACCCAGAGGGGTGGGTTGGGGAGGGAGATGGGAGCGAGGTTCAAAAGGGAGGGGATATATGTATACCTATGGCTGATTCATGTTGAGGTTTGACAGAAAACAGCAAAATTCTGTAAAGCAATTATCCTTCAATAAAAATAATTTTTAAAAAATTTTAAAAATTGTTATGTTGTTTTGGAATATTGACTCCTTTTCATTATATATTGTCCTTCTTTATCCCTGATAGTTTTCCTTGCTCCGAAATCTACTCTGTCTGAAAATGAATATAGCTACTCCTGCTTTCTTTGGTTAATGTTGTCATAGTATATCTCTCTCTATATATATTCCTTTACTTTTAGTATATATGATTTTATATTTAAGGAGGGTTTCTTGCAGACAATATATAGTTGGGTCTTGTTTTTTGACCCACTTTTACAGTCTGTCTTCTAATTTGTGTATTTAGACCACTGATTATTGATATAGTTGGAGTAATATCTACTCTGTTACTACTTTTTGTTTGTTACATTTCTTTGTTATTCCTGCTTTTGTCTTCCAGAAGTTTTCTGCCTTTTGTGGTTTTAACTGGGTATTTTATATGATTTCATTTTACTCCTTTCTTGGCATATCAAGTATACTTCTTCTGTTACTTTTTACTAATGGTTTCTCTGAAATGTTCAGTGTACATTTACAACTAAGATAAGTCAAATTTCAAATGACACTATACCATCTCATTGATAGTATAAGTACCTTAAAATAAGAAAATGTCTTAATTTTTTTCTCATATCCTTTTTATCATTGCTGTCATTAATTTCATATATATATAATCATATATATATATAAATGCATAACCAAATCAAATGCATTGCATCTGTTACTATTTGAAGCAAACTTATTCATTAGATTAATTTAAAAAAAAACATATTTTGTTTCAATTATGCATTGTCCAATTTTTTTTTATTCCTTTAAATCTAGATTCAAGTTTCTGACCTATAATTTTACTTCCCTGAAGATCTTCCTATTTTATTTCTTGCAAAATATATCTATTTGTAAAAAAAAATTCCTCGATTTTCTGCCTGAGTCGCTCTTTTCTCTAGCCCTTAGCATATCAATCATCATATTTTTAAAAAATTCCTAGTGTGATAACTCTAACATTCTGGTTGTGTGTGACTCGTTTATCATGATGGTTTTTCTGTTGCTTTTTTATTTTTGTTTTTATTTATTTATTTTGCTTTTTAGTGTGCCTTGTAATCTATGTTTGAAAGGCAACATGATGTACTGGGAAAAATCAACTTTAGTCAATAGACTTTTAGTAATGCAGTGCAAAAATTTGTATCTACACAGAGCCTCCAACAATTATACAGTTTAGGTTTCCCTTACCCTGGTGCAGGTTCTTGCAGAGATTTTTACTTATGGGTTTCTGTTCTGGTAAGTTGTGATTCCCTGTATCTGCTTTTTGTCTACAATTTGGGGGAAGAAACTTGATTTGTAACCTGACTTCTCTGACTGACCCTAGAAGAGTTGTCAATTTTTCAGTTTGTTCAACTTTTTTACTTGGTAGGGCAGAGCAACTACATTCAAGATTTTTACAGGCTGATCAGAAGTCTTATTTTTGTTGTTGTTTATTTATTTTTTCTAGTTTGATTCCCATTTTACTTATTTCTATATATTTATTTTTAATTGAAGGATAGTTTCCTTACAATATTGTGTTTATTTCTGCCATAGATCAACATGAATCAGTCCTAGGAACAGAAGTCTTATTTTTTAAGAATACTATTTTAGATGATAGTTGTCTTATTAGTACTCTCAAAGTAATCCTCAGGTATTGATATTTAAGAAACTGGAGGAACATAAATGAAGGCTTCAGTGTTACTTATTCAATTTAAATTTTTCTCTTTTCCATGATTGAAACTCTATGCTTAGAAGTACATACTGGGATAATTGAACAGGCTTTTTTTTTTTGCTAATATGTTTCACTAATTTTACTATAATAGTAGTAATATATAGATTTACTATCAACACCTAGCATAAAGATATAAAATCATTAACATTAAATCTTTCTATGCTTTTATTATAGTATACAAATCCTGTACTATAACAACATGACATTATGTTTTCTGGCACACCATACAAGTATTTACCATTCTACTTTGCAATTTAATATGCCCAAAAAGGCAAACATTAAATAAATGAAATTAGCCTCCAACTAATAAAAATAAAAGAAAAAAAATGGTTGCATGTAAATAGGTTTGAGAACAGTATGGTGAATCTATTTTTAACTAAGTCATAAACTTAAGATATAATATGACATAATGGAATAGGTCTAGACTATGTAACCAGAGTAACTTAGGTTCAAATTCTAGATTCTGCCATTTTTTAACTTTGCAACTGCAGGCAAAATATATAGACTTTCTGTTTTTCAACTTTTAAAATCAAGATATTAGGTTTATTTCTATCTTTCTTTGACTTCCCTGCAAAATATGTCTTGAGACAAAGTCTGGAATACAGGTATCCATTTAGAAGATGATTCCAGGAAGTGCAAGAGAGAGTAGAGAAACTGAGAGAAGGAAGGACATCAATAAGGGCCATGTTGATATGTGGGTTGCTCATGTGGACAACAGATGCCCAGTCCTCTGAGATATTATACAGAACATGCCTCTGAAATGCCCTGTGGAAGGACAAAAAAACTGGGGCCTTCACTCAATTATTCCCATCTTCACCATTGAGGATTATTTTGTAAGAATTAAATTCCCTGCCTTTGGTGCTGCACTACTTTCATGCTGAGTAAGCTCCTGCCCTGCAGAAGAAAGCTCTCAGGCAGAGAAGCAGAGTGTTTGAAGTGTTCCTGCTTGTGTTTGAAGAAGGAAGCTGACACCATCACTGCAGGTGAGCTTAAAGGTGAGCAGAATGGATACAGGATGAGGCTGCAATATTTCATATCATATATAAAGAACTCAAAATCATCTATCATATAATATTTAATAGTAGTAGTAGTAGTGTTAGTTGCTCAGGCATGTCTGACTCTTTGTGACCCCATAAACTATAGCCTGCCAGGCTCCTCTGTTCATGGGATTCTCCATGTAAGAATACTGGAGTGGGTTGCCATTCCTTTCTCCAGGAGACCTTCCCAACCCAGGGATGGAACTCAGGTCTCCTGCATTGCAGGCAGATTCTTTACTGATCGAGCTACATGGAAGCCCTAAGAAACTGCATGCTCAGTCATGTCCAACTCTTTGGGACACCATGGACTGTAGTCTGCAAGGCTCCTCTCTCCATGTAATTCTCTAAGTAAGACTACTGGAGTGGTTTGCCATTTTCCTCTCCAGGGAATCTTCCTGATCCAGGGATTGAACTTGCATCTCTTGCATTAGCAGGGAAATTCTTTACAACTGTGCCACCTAGGAAACCCAATATTTAATAGATATTACATAAAGTGGCTATCATTTATTTTTAACTAACTCAGAAAATAACTGAGATGGTATAATATGTACATCAAGAATCATTTATGAAGTTGAATATTATGGAATAGTACTATTTTCCTTGCAGGTTCAATAAACTTACCTGCCGATTACTTTATGGAAGAGAAGATGGCAGCTATATACCTAAAGGTAAAAGTAAAAAGGAGCATATTTACTCCATTATGTAATCAACGTAGACAGTTCTCACTTTGCAAAAATGGGCCCCTTTTTACCATATTACCAGCAATACTCATTGTACATAAGTAGATTTAGAGTTTAAAATGATACTAGAAACATTTGTTGTTGTTGTTGTTGTGTTTGTGTGTGTGTGTTAGTTACTCAGTTGTGTCCAACTCTTTGCATTGCCATGTAGCCATGTAGCCTGTCAGGCTCCTCTGTGCATTTAATTCTCCAGGCAAGAATACTAGAGTTGGTCACCATTCCCTTCTCAGGGTATCTTCACGATCCAGGGATCGAACCCAGGTTTTCTTCATTGCAGGCAGATTCTTTACTGTCTGAGCCACCAGGGAAGCCCACTAGAAAGAGAAACGTAGCCTACCTTAATTTGATCTTACCTAGGTCCAACATGAGACTTAAATAAGAAATCTAACCTGATATTAACATTACTTTCATGAGCATAAGAAACTAGAGCTAAATTCTTAATCTCTTTGACAGTACAATATACTTCAATCAGGATTCTAGATTGGATTCTTTTATCTATTTTAAGTTAAGTAGGCACTCAATTTGGAGAAGGAAATGGCAACCCACTCCAGTACTCTTGCCTGGAAAATCCCATAAATGGAGGAGCATGGTAGGCTACAGTCCATGGGGTCGCTAAGAGTCAGACACGACTGAGCGACTTCACTTTCACTTTTCACTTTCATGCATTGGGTAAGGAAATGGCAACCCACTCCAGTGTTCTTGCCTGGAGAATCCCAGGGACAGAGGAGCATGGTGGGCTGCCGTCTATGGGGTCGCTCAGAGTCGGACACGACTGAGCGACATAGCAGCAGCAGCAGGCACTCAATTGACATCAGTGGAAATTGAAGTTTTCTGTACTGTTCCAGATACTATGAATTCTGCCACCTATGCTTTACAAAGATATCCTATAACCCTAATCTGAGTAGATCTCTTCTGACAGTGATGCTACATTTCCCTTCACTAGTTCTTTCTAATCACTAAGTGTCCGTTTTTTTTTTTTTTTTTTTTTTTTTAACTGATGACTAGAAAAAGATATACTACCAGCTATTCAAGGACTATGTAAATCTTGGTGATATACGTGTGTGTGTGTGTGTGTGTGTGTGTGTGTGTGTGTGTGTGTGTGTGAGTCATTCAGTAGTGTCCAACTTTTTGTGAACTACCCCATGTAGCCTGCCAGGCTCTTATGTCCATCGGATTTGTTTTCCGGATAGAACCCGGATCTCCTGCATTGCAGGCATATTCTTTACCATCTGAGCCAGCAGGGAAGTTCATATATATATATATGCATAGAAACAAAAATTGACCAAATTTATTCAAACTCTTAGTGCTGCCCCTTTCTAATTGCTTTGGATTTGAACATGGATATAAAGGGATGGCTTCAACACTACTACAGGGAACTCTGATAACTCCATTAAAGTGAGGTCGCTCAGTCGTGTCCAACTCTTTGCGACCCCATGGACTATAGCCCACCAGGCTCCTCTGTCCATGGGTTTTTCCAGACAAGGATACTGGAGCGGGTTGCCATTTCCTTCTCCAGGAGATCTTCCTCCCAGGGATTGAACCCGGGTCTCTCGCATTGTAGGCAGACGTTTTATCCTCTGAGCCACCAGGGAAGTCTCGATAATTTCATTAGGTAATAAAAATTTTACAACAAAGTCCTCTGTTACCAATACTAGATATTTGATTATTTTATCCTCTTTGTGGCTTTTTGTTTTAATCATCAATACTTACATTTTGAAACAAAATTATTTATTAATTTCTGCTCTAATGGTCCACTTCATGAAACTCCCAGATGATGAGAACAACTAGAGCTTGTACTTGGATCATCCATACTTGTACTTGGATCATTGTGCTCATTATGTTTACATGTTTACTACATTCCTTCCCAGTAACATAATTACTTAGTAGATTCTGAAAATAATTGTGGGTTTTTTTGTAGTAAAATATTTCCGTTTAATAAATGATGAGAATATCATATTGCACTATTGGAATAACTGGCTATAATCAGTGATTTGATAAAATTGCAAAGCAATTTCTATATATGTTTTAAAAATATTTATTTTGCTATATCAAGTCTTAGTTGCAGCATGTGGCATCTAGTTCCCTGACAAGGGATTGAGTCCTGGGCCCACTGCATTGGGCACTCTGACTTCTAGCCACTGAACCACCAGGGCAGTCCCTATATATATTTTAATATGCTATAGGAGAAGAGATAATTATTTGCATCCAAGACCTGATACTGTATTGCAACTAATATATTGTTTACCAGATTTTAGAATTCCTTTGTAAATGTTTTTAGAACTGAAATTCCAACAATTAGATTGAGAAATTATTGGCTAGAGTGAATATGAGTGGTCCATTATACTAGAATACATTTTTGTTTGCTTGCATCATATTTATTATGAATAACATATATAAAGAAACTGCACAAAATATTCACATAGCTTAACATTTTGTTATAAAGCAAACATCTAATCACCATTCAGGTCAAGAAATTGAGCACCTACTTGATCACTAAGTTCTCTCTCTCTTAGAGATAAACATTACCATATTTTTGTGTGTGTGAAAGTCACTTCTTTTCTTTAGAGTTTTGCTACCTATTTACCTATTCCTGAATACTATAGCTATTATCACTTCTTTTCATAATTTGTAAACTTTTGAATATTTGTGTTCTCTTGAGTATGCTGTATTTTTATATCATGTTTATAAGATTAGTTCTCGTTGTGAGTGATTGTATTTCCTTCATTTTTATTGCTTCATAGTGTTGTATGTACTTGTGTGAATATATGATAGTGTACATAGTGTTGTACTTGTATGAATATATCATAATGCTATGACTATACACTTTTCGATGGATATTTGGGTTGTTTCCTGTTGGGGCTATTAAGAACAGTGCTGTAACCTGGTGGACATGTGCATGCATTCTCTCATATATAATGAGAAATGGAATAGATAGGTCATAAGGTATGGGTGTCTTCAGTTTTATTAGGAAGTATGCAAACTATTCTCAAAAGTGGTTTTACTAATAAAAGCTTACACCCTCACCAGCATAATACAAAGTTCCACATCTTTAAGTGATAGCTTTCAATGTTTCATCATTAGGAATATTGAAGAAGTATATTTTCAATGATTTTAATCATTAGAAGATGATATATTTATAGGTTTTTAAAAAAGATATTCCTTATTAAATTAAAGAAATTCCCTTCTGTTAATAATATCCTGAATGTCTTAATCTAAAATGGATTTAAGTATCCAAAGTAACCATTGGTAAATTTAAATGCTTTAAATTGTATAACCAATGAATGTGCAGTGATATTTCAGTGTGATGTTAATTTGTATTTTCTTGGTTAATATAGTTGAGCAAGTACTTCCCTGGTGGTTCAGAGGTTAAGAATCTGCCTTATAATGCAGGGGACCTGGTTTGATCCCTGGTCAGGAAATTAAGATCCCACAAACCGCAGGGCAAATAAGGCTGCAGGCTGCAACTGCTGATCCCATACATTCTGGAGCCTGTGTGCCACAACTAGAGAGAAGCCCCCATGCCACAAAGAGCATGCTACAACTAAGACACAACTCAGTCAAAAGTAAATAAATAAACACTTAAAAAAAAGAAAAAGTATGGTTGAGCAACTTTTCATATGATTACTGTCTATTTAGACTTCTTTTAAAAAAGAACATTAATACGTGTAACTCTATGGCTGATTCATGTCAATGTATGACAAAACCCACTGAAATATTGTGAAGTAATAATAAAATTATTATTATTAATTATTTAATTAATAATAAAAATTAAAAAAATAAAATTAAAAAAATTGACATTGTTATTCTGTGATTTTTTCTAATCTGTGGAGGTTTACTATATATTCTAAGTACTTGTTTATTTTTGGTTACAAGCACTGTGAATATATATTACCACTCTGGCTTATATTTTAATGATCTTTTTGGTGTCTTTTGATGAATATAAGTTTTAAAATTTAGCATAATTTAATTTGTCAAACTTTCCTTTATTGTTATGAAGATATTTTCTAATATTTTCTTTTAAAAAGCTTTGCTTCCTTCCAACAAATATGAGTGACTGCTGCTTTAACCCCACTCTGTTCTTTCTGCTTCCTAGATAAAAATGTTTAAGACACCCAATCCAGAGCAAACTCGTTCTATTACAAGCCACTGTTAACACTGTATAACTGAGACATAGCACAGTACCCCATGGTGTGTAGTCTCCCTGGTTGCAACACATCTCTGTCTCTACTGTTTAACTACAGGCATGTTCCTGGTGGGTTTTGACTGGTGGACATGAGCAGAAATAATAATAGTAATAAATGGCTATAGGATCAAGTGAGTTAATGCACATAAAGTGCTTAGAACCATGTTTGGCTCCAAGAACAGTTTATATAAATGTTAGCTGCAATTATTAATCATTATTATTATCAGTAACATCATCATCTCTGTGTCTCTTATAGTGATTGGTACCACATCTTGCCATAGAAGGAGATGACTCTATTACTTGTAGTTTGATTGGGGGTCAATGATGTATTAGTCATCTATTGCTGTGTAACAAATCACACTGAATTTAACAGCTTAAAACAAGAAGCATTGATTACCTCACAGCTTCTGTTTGTTGGGGATCTGAGAGGAATGTAGCTGGATGATTCTGGCTCAGAGCTTCTTACCAGGTGCCAGTAAAGCTATTAACTGGGGCTGCAGTCCTATTAAGGCCCCACTGGGGAAGAATCTGCTTCCAAGTTCTTCACATGGCTGCTAGAGGCCCCAGTACCTCCTGTTGTGGGCCTCTCCATTTGCAGCCTGATGTTCTCACAATAGAGTAACTGGTTTTCTCATGAGTGAGTGATTCAAAAGGTAATGTGGGAATGTGCCATACTGCATTTATTACATGGACCAATGCTGGTATGGTGGGGAAAAGGGAAACATTACACAGGGGTGGGACTACCAGGCAGTGGGGACCCTTGGGGACCATCTTCAAGGTTGGCTACAATTGATGTTCCCAATGTTCTTCCAAATGTCTTCCAACTTTTCCCTCTTGACTTCACCTTTAATTCATTTCAAGAACTGTCTCCAGAAAGTATATTAGTAGTTGCTAAGGATAGGAAAAGGGAGATTGGAGAGTGACTGCTTATGTGTATGGATATTTTTGTTCCTGAGGTGATGAAAAGGTTCTGAAATTAGATGGTGTTTTTGGTTGTCTGACTTTGAATATAATAAAACCATATGTACACTGTAAAAAAGGACAAAAAATGAAAATAAATGAAAAGCTTTGCACTTTGATCTTACAAATATAGGTATTTAATCTACCTGGAATTGATATTTGGGTATGATGAATGGTGTCCAATTATTTTTTAACATGTATATTGCTCCAACACCATTCGTTTAATAAAAATAAATGATAAATAGATGAAGATGTCTTATCATATCATCAGTACAACTTCTGGTCATAAATCAAGTGTCTTACCCTAACTGTGTGAAAACAACTTTCTTGGCTTTCTATTCTGTTAATCCATCAGACTTAATAATTAATTCACCATCTTAATTTTCAAAACTTTACAATGGTCTTTGTCATAGGTTTATATAGTATTCAAATCTGACTGATGTATTTTCCCCACTATATTATTTTTTTAATATTATCCTGACTCTTCTTGGACCTTTGAATTTCTATACAAATTTTAGAATCAGCTTATCAAGTTCTAGGCAAGAAAAACTTTTGGGAATTTGACTGTGATTACATGTAATCTATAAACCAATTTTGTATAGTTTACCTTTTTAAGATACTAGGTTTTCTAATTTTTGAAAACTGTTTATCTCCCATTTATTTAGGTCTCCTTTAATGTCTTACAATGAAGCTTTCCAATTTTTCTAATTTTCCATTTGCTATTTTCTACTCATTTGATATTTTTGTATTGTATGCTTGAAATAAAATGGCATGCTTTCAAATTTCTAATTTTCACTTGTATAAAAACAAATAATTTTAGTCTGTATATAAAAAGACATATTCATTGCTCTTGTATCCAGGACATATCAGAAATTTAGTTTTCATGTTAACAGTTTGGATTAACAACATTCAAAACTATATCCTCTGTAAATAATAATAGTTTTTTCTTATTTTTAGTAATTTTTATTTATATATGTAATCATTGATCTATCTATGCCTTATTGTATTGCCTAAAATATATGATACACTGTAAAATATAAATTTTTATAGTGATTTTGAAGGACTCACATAAAGCAGTGAGTGGTTCTGAAGAGATATCTTAGTTCCCTATGTAGGAATTAAACTGGGGTAACCTGGGTGAAAACCAAGAGTCCTAGTCACTAGACCATCAGGGGCTAGAGCCTAGAAGCAAAGTGACCCTGGATCTTGTCCTTGTTTGAAAGCCAGACTGTTTCAAGGAGGCAAAAATCTCTAAAAACAGGCACAGTTTATTATTAGAGGTGCAGCACAATATATGGGAAAGAGAAAAAAAACAAAACAAAACAAAACGAAAGTGAAGTCGTTCAGTCGTGTCTGACTGTTTTTGAGAACCCATGGACTATAGCCTACCAGGCTCCTCCATGGAATCTTCCAGGCTAGAGTATTGGAGTGGGTTGTCATTTCCTTCTCCAGGGGATCTTTCCCATCCAGAGATGGAACCCGGGTCTCCCGCATTGCACGCAGACACTTTACCATCTGAGCCCCAAGGGAAGCCCACAGGAAAACAGTTTATCTGACTCAGAATCAGGGCAGAGATATTAACCCAGAGAGAAAGGGTATGGGCACCCTGTCTAATGAGGAGGAGCGCAGTAATTCAGAAACTATGCAGAAACACAGCCGGAAGGGAGTGCAGGCATCCTGAGTGAGGAGGAATGCAGTAAGGAGGTGATGTAAGTCACTTATATAAGACAGTCCTTCCTGGTCTTTGTTTATCTTTGGCCAACTATCTTGTTTCTTTCTTCACACCTGACTGGTCCATGGACCCTCCCCAAGATGCATGTGCAACTTTTTTCTAAGATGGATCCCACCACAGAGGCCTATGGGTGCATAGGCCTCAGTAACCACACTTATCATGGGGTGGAATTCCCTCCCTTTTTGATCCCCAAGAAGTCTTCCAGTGCATATGCAGACAGGGAGTCTTCCTTGACCTCAGGGGTAGGCATTTCATCTCCTTGCTTTAGCAGAGCTCAGCTTTTGTCACCAGCTTTGTCCTTCCTTACAGTGTCTGGGTAAGAACAAAGGTTGAATTTTATTCCACTTGACAAATACCAGGTGTTCATCCCAGAGGTCCACTTTTACCTCAGTAGCAATGTTCTTGACTTCTGTTGCTGCTGAGAAATTTTACTCCAGGTTTAAAAAAACAATGAAGGTCTTCCCTGGTGGCTCAGTGGTAAATAATCTGCCTGCCAATGCAGAAGACAGGGTTTCAATCCCTGATATGGGAAGATCCCACATGTCATGGAGCAGCTAAGCTGGTGCATCACAACTATTGAGCCTGTGCTTTAGAGCACAGGAGCCACAACTACTGAAGCCTGCACCCTACAGACTATGTGCACCACAACTAGAGAGTAGCCCCTGCTTGCTGCAACTAGAGACGGACT
The DNA here is from genome assembly GCF_963930625.1 of Muntiacus reevesi. Lineage (NCBI taxonomy): Eukaryota > Metazoa > Chordata > Mammalia > Artiodactyla > Cervidae > Muntiacus > Muntiacus reevesi. Next base: position 80,377,164 of record NC_089271.1, on the reverse strand, counting down.
ATGTATGTGCAACAAAGACCCAGCACAGACAAAATAAATAAATAAATAAAATTTAAATAAATAAATAAATAAATAAAATAATGAAGACATCTTTAAAAGCATTACTATTGACTTGGAATGCAGTGAGTCCCAAAAGAAATGCTAATGAAACAGTCTATGCTTGAAATCATAAAGTAAATATTTCATTATTTATGGACTCTACTAATTCAGAAGTGTTTTTACTAGTGGTTTTATTTTTACTGTTTTGAATTAGCCTTTTCTCAGTTATACTGTGTATGCCAAATTTGTTTAATTTTATATAGCTGAACCTTTTCAAAAATAATTGGGCTTCTTCATATTTGTACATTTCCAGAGATTACACTTATGTCCTCATGTAGATATATTTGGAGGCCAGCAGGAGTATAGCTACAGAGTAACCTCAGGCTGCCCTGGGCATCCTTAGTCAAACAGAATGATTCAATGTTACTGGGGAGGCTAGAAGTCTGTAGCCACTAAGAACAGGGTTTGGAAATTCAGGTTAAATGGTGGTAATCACAAATGGCTCTCTGAATTGGGCACCAATCCAGCACTTATAGGTGCAGGAAAAGGAAATGTTACTGTATAAATATTAAATTTCAGGGAGGATGATATTCTTTTTAGAAGGGCATATATATATATTTTTTTTTTTAAATTGATTTGAAAATATATACAAATTATTTACATAGTTGTTCATGGCCTCCCTATCAGAACAATTTTAAAGCAGTGGTGGTTTCTAACCCATACCTAATGATGGGAAACTGAAGATTATTTAACATGTACCAAAGATATGTATAGATTTATATTCACAGATGTAGGCTTAATTTTGGAGAAGAAATATACATATATTATTGGTCATCTTCACATTTTTATAAATACTGTTCCCCAGTTGCTAAAAGATGGTAATTATGTCCCCATTCCCTAAATGACTCAAATCTTTTATTCATAGATAAGAGAAAGTGTAACAGTTTAGAATTGTTCAAGGACTTAAAAGCACTGTGATTGACACCTCAGGTTACAATTTAACACAAAATCTGAGTTTAATTATACACTGTGTTTGTTGTCAAACATACTGGCAGATAAAAGAGAATGAATGGCCTAAAGGGCAAGATTGTATATGCTATCATAGTTGGTGGTAAGAATAACAACCATTATGACTAAGGGTCTTCTTCTTCTTCTTTTTTTAATATAAAGGGAAACTTGGAGATGTGCTATTCAAAATTAAAAGAAGAAAAAATTGCCAATACTATATAGTTTAGGAATAGACATTTATAAAGAAAAAGAAACACTAGATTCCATTTTAACGAACTACTAAACCTTTATTTAAATAGATGAAAAAACTGTCAAATAATTTTCTTAATTTGCAGCAAATCTAACCATTTGTCTCAGTTCTTGTCATTCCTGAAATTATATTAATGACATGATTGGTTTGTTTATCTATCAATAATTGCTCTGTTGGTTAAGACATTCATTTTACAAGTGACTACAGATATCTATTGAGGCTTACATCTACATCATCCACATTCCCAAGTATCCCTCTACTATTTGCCTTTCTGGGGGAATTATATGGAATATTATGTTCCCTTTTGTAATCTGTGAAACAAATATTTTTTTCAATAATGGTCTTTTCTTAACACTTTTATTCTGTTCCAAATACACATCAAATTTGGTAAACCTTTACATTTTTGTTTCTATACCCTTGCAGTTCTGAGTTATTAAATGCTGAAATTATATAAAATAATCAAAAAATATTGAAGCCTATCTATACTCTTCTAATGGTTCAATTATTTTAATTACTTTAACTGGACAACTCTGATAATTTTCAATCTCCCCAAACATACAAACACATTAAAAAAACAAAAAAAGCATATACATGCTCACAGACACACAGGTGTGGGAAAGCTTGCTTATTTGGCCTAAATGATCAGCTGGATATTTGTGTAATTTGGTGTTGGATTGCATCCTGCAAGCTGCAATCCCTGTAAGTTCCCAACCTCAAGAACTAAGAAGAACCCAGAGTCAGCCTAGAGACATTAATGGTTTAATGGATAGGGAAATCTTACATATCTGAAGCAAGGTCCTGGGGCAACACCACCACCATCATGTATGGCAGACAGCAGGTAGGACATGGAGTGGGTGGGTGAGGGTGAATTTACCAGTTATAGTGGGTTATAGTTGGTTCAATGGTTACCAGGGAAACCAGCAGAGGAACACGTGCATGACCACTCTTTGACAAGCTATCATAATGGAAATGTTCTAGCCTAAAGGCTAAAAGAATCACTCTCTTGGGATAGTGTGTAGGTATTTACTGATTAATTTCTGTGACTGAGAAGGAATGAGAGTCTTGTAAGTAAGGTATAGCTGAAGAAAGGACTGGTAGAACAAGGGGCATACAGAGCACAAGAGAACAACCATCTTGGGTGGCCTGAGCGTACTTTGGGGCACCACCATAAAAGATAGCAAGATCAAGGTAAAATTGTGAGTTTCAGTTTGACTGGTGCTAATTTCTTTTGAATCTCTCCCTTCTTTCTGGATGTACTTCCCAGGTGGAGCTAGTGTTAAAGAATAAATGACCTAATCAAAAAATGGGCCAAAGATCTAAATAGACATTTCTCCAAAGAAGACATACAGATGGCTAACAAACACATGAAAAGATGCTCAACATCACTCATTATCAGAGAAATGCAAATAAAAGCCACAATGAGGTACCATTACATGCCAGTCAGGATGGCTGCTATCCAAAAGTTTACAAGCAATAAATGTTGGAGAGGGTGTGGAGAAAAGGCAACCCTCTTACACTGTTGGTGGGAATGCAAACTAGTACAGCCACTGTGGAAAACGGTGTGGAGATTCCTTAAAAAACTGGAAGTAGAACTGCCATATGACTCAGCAATCCCACTCCTGGGCATACATATCGAGGAAACCAGAACTGAAAGAGACACGTGCACCCCAATGTTCATCGCAGCACTGTTTATAATAGCCAGGACATGGAAGCTACCTAGATGCCCATCAGCAGACAAATGGATAAGAAAGCTGTGGTACATATACACAATGAAATATTACTCAGCCATTAAAAAGAATACATTTGAATCAGTCCTAATGAGATGGATGAAACTGGAGCCCATTATACAGAGTGAAGTACGCCATAAAGATAAACACCAATACAGTATACTAACCCATATATATGGAATTTAGAAAGATGGTAATGATAACCCTATATGCAAGACAGAAAAAGAGACACAGATGTACAGAACAGACCTTTGGACTCTATGGGAGAAGGCGAGGGTGGGATGATCTGAGAGAATAGAATTGAAACATGTATACTGTCAAGTGTGAGACAGGCGAGGGTGGGATGATCTGAGAGAATAGAATTGAAACATGTATACTATCAAGTGTGAGACAGATCGCCAGTCCAGGTTGGATGCATGAGACAGGTGCTCAGGGCTGGTGCACTGGGATGACCCAGAGGGATGGGATGGGGAGAGAGGTGGGAGGGGGGTTCAGGATGGGGAACACATGTAAATCCATGGCTTATTCATGTCAATGTATGGCAAAAACCACTACAATATTGTAATTAGCCTCCAACTAATAAAAATAAAGGGGGAAAAAAAAGAGAAGGAAATGGCAAAAAAAAAAAAAAAAAGTTCTATTTGTGTAATGTTTACCACATTTGGTTCATAAGAAATAGTGATTAATGTTTCACTAAATATTTTTTATCTTTTGTATTCTAAGTGCATTTCTGTTTATGGCCCCTGTGATTTTATGTGTGAAAAAACATCAGGTCCAAGAAATAGTAGATCAATTTTGTGATTTAAAGCAGTACATTGATAAAATAGCAGAGGAATTAAATCTCTTTCTAAAACAAACAAACAAGCAAAAAAAAAAAAAAAAAAAAGAACTTGCCTTCCAATGCAGGAGATATAAGAGATGAGGGCTGGGTCCCTGGGTTAGGAAGATCCCCTGGAGAAGGAAATGGCTGCCCACTCCAGCATTCTTGCCTGGAGAATGCCCAGGAACAGAGGAGCCTCGTGTGCTAGAGTCCATAGCGTGGCAAAGAGTTAGACACGACTGAAGCAACTTAGCACACACACACTTCTTTCTGGATGCTATCCTACATTTATAACAATAGAAAGCCAACCATTTCATGGTCATAAAAGAATAGAATGAGTGATTTCTACTTAGGTACTGCACACCTTCTATGATCTCAGCTTTGTGGTAGATGTAGCTACTTGAAAAAAGCAGATAGAAAAGAAGGTGCCATATTCAAACAAAAGTAAGTTTTTCTAGCATATAATTTTGCCAATATAATGCCATTTTTTTTCCCTTGCAGATTCTGTTGTGGTGTGAGGGTAAGGTGTTGTTACAGACGTGGTAGAGTGAAGATGTGTGAAACTTACTATAGAGATATTAAATGAAAATTTAAAAACAGAATTTAATACACATCTATAAATTTTAAAATAGTAATCACTTGTTCAAAAGCTATGAATGACTTTAAGGACACTAAAGCATATTGCCAAAATAATTTCAAAAGAATTCTAAAAATTGAACCTTGATTAGCAATTATTGAGAGTGCCCATTTTATTACTAATTTTATTAATTTATTAAAGTTCACCAACATGAATACTTTTTTAAGCATTACAATTTGATAGGTGAAAATGCCGTCTCATTAAATTTTTATTTCTTAGCTAGTTGCCATAGCTCTGGTGGCTCAGATGGTAAAGAATCTGCCTGCAATGGAAGAGACTGGAGTTTGATCCCTAGGTTGAGGAGATCCCCTGGAGAAGGAAATAGCAACCCACTCCAGTATTCTTTCCTGGAGAATCCCATGGCCAAAGGAGCCTGGTTGCTCCAGCCCATGGCGTTGTGAAGAGTTGGACATGACTGAGCGATTAACACTAGCTAGTTACCTAGGTCATTATCATGTTTGTTATCCAGTTGTTATTTTCTTTTTTAAAAAATATTTTTCTGCTCATACGTTTCCCTTGCAAGCTACTTTTGCCCATGTGCTCTTGTGTTGATTTGTGTGATCTCTTTATATAAAAATAAAAATTTTAACTTCTCATCTGGCACAATTGGTGTGAATATTTTCCTGTTTCTAGTTGCCTTTTGATTATCTCTTGGTTAAAAGGAATATAGGAATAAAATGTTAACCTAGACAAAGTTACTGAGCCTTTATTTTTATTTATTCCATTATATTTTAAGAGTTTTTAAAGTTCATCAATTTTATCCATTATAAAATCACAATTGTCATTAGATAAAATCTGGAATATTCACAAATACAAAACTGAAGAAAAATTACACACTGCTCAATTTTCAGAGAGCTTCATATCTGCTATAAATATTTTGATGAATTTCATTTAAGTATCCTTTTTGTCTTCCATGGGAAAGTTTTAGGTTGATATTGTTTCCTTATTATCAAAATAAATTATGCTTCACTATAAGATATGATGTCATAATATTATATATTGATAATACTCCCTTTCCTGTTATTACTTTCCATCATCATGCATTTTTTTTATTAAATAAATATTTATTTACTATGGGTGTGTCTGGTGATGAAAGTAAAATCTGATGCTGCAAAGAACAGTATTTTATAGGAACCTGAAATGTTAGATCCATGAATCAAGGAAAATTGGATGTGGTCAAGTTGGAGATGGTAAGAATAAACATTGACATCTTAGCAATCAGCAAACTAAAATGGATGAGAATGGGCAAATTTAATTCACATGACCATTATATCTACTACTATGGGCAAGAATCCCATAGAATAAACAGAATAGTCCTCCTAATCAACAAAAGAGTCCAAAATACAATACTTGGATACAACCTCAAACATGACAGAATGATCTTGGTTCACTTCCAAGGAAAGCCATTTAACATCAGAGTAACCCAAGTATACGCCCATATCACTGATTCCAAAGAAGTTGAGGCTGATCAGTTCTATGAAAACCTTGAAGACCTCCTAGTACTAACACCTAAAAAAGATGCTCTAGTCATCAGGGATTGGAATGCAAAAGAAGGAAGTCAAGATATACCTGGAGTAATAGGCAAGTTTGGCCTTGGAGAACAAAATGAAGCAGGACAAACGTTAACTGAATTCTGCCAAGAGAATGTACTAGTCATAACAAATGTCCTTTTTCAAAAACACAAAAGATGACTTTACACATGGACATCACCAAATGATCAATACCGAAGTCAATTGATTCTTTGTAGCCAAAGATGGAGAAACTATTTACAGTCAGCAAAAACAAGACCTGGAGGTGACTGTGGCTCAGATCATCAGCTTCTCACAGAAAAATTCAGGCTTAAACTAAAGAAAACTGGGGAAAACATTAGGCCAGCCAGTTAAATCAAATTAATTTGAGTTAAATCAAATTGATTTGAGCTAAATCAAATTCTGTATGAATTCACAGAAGAGGTAATGAATAAATTCAAGGGACTAGATTGAGTTACAGTGTGCCTGAAGAACTATGAACAGAGGTCTGTTATATTGTATAGGAGGTGGCAAACAGCCATCCCAAAGAAAAAGGAAAGTAAGAAGGCAAAGCCTCTGAGGAGGCTTTACAAATAGTGAAAGACCAAAGAAAATTGGAAAACAAGGGAGAAAGAGAAAGATACATCTAAGTAAACACAGAGTTCAAAAAAATAACTAGAAGAGACAGGAAGAAATGAACAATGCTTCTTCAATGAACAATGATTAATAATTCAAGAAAACAATAAAAGGGGAAAGATTCTAGTCTCTTCAGGAAAATTAGAAACATCAAGGGAGCATTTTGCCCAAAGATGGGCACAATAAAGGATAAAAATGGTAGAGATCTAGTAGACACTGAAGAAATCAAGAAGAAATGGAAAGAATACATTGAAGAACTGTGTAAAAAAGACCTTAATGGACTGGATTACTACAATGGTATGGTTAGACACCCAGAGTCAGACATTCTGGAGTGTGAAGTCAAGTGGGCCTTAAGAAGCCCTGCTATTAATAAAGCTAGTGGATGCTATGATTCCAGCAGACCTAATCAAATCCCTAAGGGATGGTGCCATCAAGGTTTTGCATTCATTATGTCAGCAAATCTGGAAGACCCAGCAGTGGCCACAGGACTGGAAAAGGTCAATCCTCATGCCAATTCCCAAGAAGGATAGTACCAAAGAATGTGCTAACCATTGGACAATTACACTTGTCTCTCATGCTAGTAAGGCCATGCTTAAAATTTTGCATGCTATTCTTGAGCATTGTGCAAACCAAAAACTTCCAGATGTCCAAGCTGTGTTTAGAAAAGGAAGAGGAACAAGAGGTCAAATTGGAAACATTTGCTGGATTATAGAGGAAGCAAGGGAATTTCAGAAAAACATCTATGTCTTTTTATCTACTACACTAAAGTCTTTGATTGTGTCAATCATGACAAACTGTGGGAAGCTCTTAGAGAGATGGGGATACCAAACCGTCTTACCTATCTCCTGAGAAACCTGTATGCAGGTCAAGAAGGAACATTTAGAAACCTGTATGGAACAACTGATTGGTTCAAGATCCAGAAAAGAGTATGACAAGGCTGTCTGCTGTCACCCTGTTTGTTTAACCTATATGCTGAGCACATTATGAGAAGTGCCAGGCTGGATGTGTTACAAGCTGGAATCAAGATAGGTGGGAGAAACATCAACAACCTCAGATATGTAGATGATACCTCTGTACTGGAAGAAAGGGAAGAGGAACTAAAGAGACTTGTGATGATGGCAAAGGAGGAGAGTGAAAGAGTTGGCTAAAACCTAAATATTAAAAACAAACAAACAAAACAAAAACAAAAAAACCTAAGATCATGGCATCTGGCCCCATTACTACATGGCAAATAGAAGGGGAAAAGGGGGAAACAGTGACAGATTTCCTCTTCTTGGGCTCCAAAATCACTGTGGATGGTGACTGCAGTCGTGAAATCAGAAGATGATTGCTTCTTGGCAGGAAAGCGATGACAAATCTAGAAAGTTTGCTGGAAAGCAGAGACATTACTCTTCTGGCTATGGTCTCCCCAGTGGTCACATACGTTTGTGTGAGCTAGACTGTAAAGAAGACTGAGCACAGAAGAATTGAGGCCTTTTAACTGTGGTGCTGGAGAAGACTCCTGAAAGTCCCTTGGGCAGCAAGGAGATCAAACCAGTCAATCTTAAGGGAGATCAACCTTGAATATTCACTGAAAGGACTGATGCTGAAGTGGAAGCTCCAGTATTTTGGTCATCTGATGCAAACAGAGGGCTCATTGAAATAGTCCCTCATGCTGGGAAAGATTGAGGGCAGAAGAAAAGGGTGCCAGAGGTTGAGATGACTGTGTGGCCTCACCAATGCAATGACCTTGAACTTGGGCAAACTTCAGGACATGGTGAGGGACAGGGAGGCCTGGAGTGCTGCTGTCCATGGGGTTGCAAAGAGTCACACACAACTGGGCAATTGAACAATAGCAACCCTTTTGTCTTCTGTGGGAAGGTTTTATGTTGCTGTTGTTTCCTAATTAGCAAAATGAATTATGCTTCATTATAAGATATGATATCATAATGTTTACATTGATAATATTCTCTTTCCTGTCATTACATTCCATTGTCATACAGTTTATATATTAAATAAATATTTATTTACCATCATTACATATCAATCAGTCTTCTAAGCACTGGGATACAGCAATGAATAAAATCCTTGCTTACATGGAGAATACATTACCATGGTAGTGGGGTGAAGGACAATGATGCAAATAAGCATAAAATATGTCAGGTATTTTTAAATGGACTTCCCTGGTGGCTCAGTGGTAAAGAATCTGCCTGCAATGCAAGAGATGTGGGTTCAATTTTTGGGTTGGGAAGATCCCCCAGAAAGAGGAAATGGCAATTCACACCAGTATTCTTGCCTGGGAAATCCCATAGACAGGAGTTTGGCAAGCTACAGTCGATGGTATCACAAAAGAGTTGGACACGACTAAAAAACAACAACAATTTTTAAATGCTTTGAAGAAAAATAAGGTCTTTTAAGTAAGAGGAACAAACAGTTCTAGAAGGGAGTAGGGTTTGTGTTTTATAGAGAAGGGTGAGGAAAAGTCTTTTTATTTGATGGTATTTTAACTCAGACCTGATTGAGTGGGTAGAATGGACCATGAATATATCTAGGTAAAGACAATCCCAGACAAAGGGACAAAGCAGGAACAGAGGAATTGAGATGGGAATGTGATTGATATTTCTGAGAATATTGAAGTGATAGTGTAGTGGGATCGATATGAGAGATGGGAAGAGAAATAAGAGACAATCAGTGTGGTAAGGTCTTGGTAAAGACTTTTGTACTTCAGTGAGTGTGAGATGGACATTGAGAGCAGGGAAATTACATGATCTGACTTATATTTGTCAGGAATCATCCTGCCAGTTGTGTGAAAAATAGAGGGTAGAAAAAGAAAGGTAAGAGCAGTGAGCTCTATTAGGAGTCTGCTGAAGTAATCTGAGTGAGAGATGATGGTGGTTTGGACTAAGTTGTTAGCAATAGAGGTGATAAGTCATAGATTTTACAGATGTTTTCAAGGCTTATCTTTCACAATCTCCTTGACTGACTGGAGGTGATATGTGAGAAAAATAAGACAGTTAAGAACAATTGCAAGGCTTTTAGCCTAAAAACTGCAAGAAAGGAGATGTCATTTACTGAGATGGAAAAGATACAAGGAGGAGCAGACTTAGAGGGTGAGGAGATAAAAGTTCAGCTATAGTGAAATCTTTGTAATTATATTTTTAAAACCATTTTTGTTTATTAAAGACAATCTACATTTTGGTTGTCTGTTTAGGAAAAAAATAATAAAAAAAGAGGAAAACAAAAATCACGTATAATTTTATAACCAAAGAAAATTATTCAATGTTTTGATGTAATTGTATAGACTTTATATAAACACACACCCACACATATATATATAGTATAAATACATATATGAATACATACTGTACATACTGTATATAGCATTTTTCCTACTCAAATGGGATGCATTTTTATAACCAGATTGTTTTGTATAGTTTCATCTTCCATTTGTTGAGAAATTTTTCCCTATCCAGAAATGTGGGGAAAAAAAATCACTTCTACTGTGTTCTAGTGCTTTTATGGATTATTATTTTGGTTTTGTTTCTAATTTTATTTCATCTTTAACTTATTGAATGATATCAGTTAATAAGTTTTTTTTCCTTCAGTTATCTTAATTTGCTGATTTTGAGAAATACTTTCTAGGCTAAAGTCTCTGGTTGTGGTTGTGGTTTAGCTGCTAAGGTGTGTTCAACTCTTGCAACCCCATGGACTGTGGCCCGCCAGGATTCTCTGTCCATGGGACTCTCCAGGCAAGAATACTGGAGTGGGTTGCCATTTCCATCTCCAGGGGAACTTACCCAGAGATCGAACCTGGGTCTCCTGTGCTACAACAGTCTCCTTGCATTGCAGGTGGATTCTTTTCCGACTGAGACACTAGGGAAGCCCCCAGGCTAAAGCCTCTGGACCAGTGTTTCTAGAACAGGGGTTGGGAAACCTCAATTTTCAGGCCAAATTTGTGCTGCCACTTGTTTTTGTATGGCCTATAAGGGTTTTTACAGATGAACACATTTATAATTGATTTGATGATTGAGAAAATCAACTTTGAACCATAATTTAGCAAAATATAATCCTCCAAATTCTTCTCATTAGAATGGTATTACAAAAATAGTATCATCATGAACACTACATTTTAAATTTTGTCCATTTAAAAAATGTGTAGAAATGTGCCTTTTCTTGTCGTACAGGTGCCTAGATAATATCCTTGATATTACTTATCCTACAAAGGATAAAATATTATCTGGTCCTTTACAGAAAAGTTTGCTGACTCTTGTTCTAGATCTTTGTAGATATAGAACTCTTGTTCTTTGTAAGTATGCATAAGAATCACCTGGGAGCTGTGAGATAAATGTATATTTCTGTTGTCTACTACACTTCATCACCTCAGTAAGCCAAGGACAAGTCTCAGGAATCTCCGTTTTAATAAACATTCTAACTGATTCTGATATGCTCTGGAGCAAAGTTTGAGAAACACAGCGTGCTGACTTGGAGCAAGTAAGTTTCAGTACTGAGCTTTTAACTACATGCGGGCCAGTATTTCATCACTAGCAGTCTGGTAAATATCTACTCATTGCAGAAATCTCACTGGAGTGAATTGCTATAGAGATCAAACCTGCCTACGGCTCTCTCCACCTGTCATCATTTTTCCTATCACCTTTCATTGGAATACAGCCTTGCTTGGAGACCAAAGGACTGCTTTTGGTGTAAGAGTTCTGTGGTTCTGAATTTGAACCCATATGATACACAATACACCATTATTCTTGGGTTCCATGCATTTGTTCTTATCTCCCTTTTTATTCCCTCTTTATTATTGCTTATACATATATTTATGTATGTATGCACATATTCACCCATCCTTCCACCCATCCATCAATTGATCCAATTTCCCTATAAACACGAGATTTTCATTTTACTAGAATTAGTACTGCCTCCTTCTCCCGTTACCAAGCAAACTTTGAATTTTTGACAGGAATGATCAGCCATGTGCGTCATGGTGGTGGTTTAGTCACTAAGTTATGTTCAGCTATTGCACCCCCCATGGATTGTAGCCTACCAGGCTCTTCTGTCCATGGGATTTCCCGGACAAGAATACTGGAGTGGGTTGTCATTTCCTTCTCCAAGGGATCTTCCTAACCCAGGGATCAAATCAGAGTCTCTTGCATGTAGGTGGTCTCCTGCATTGCAGGCAGATTCTTTACCAACTGAGCCACCAGGGAAATCCATATTTGCGTAATAGTAAATTTATAAATTTACCAGTACACATTGGAAAGAATAACTCCTGGGACAGCTGAGCTCAAACACTGAAACATGGGGACCTTAAAAAAAATGAAAACACTATAGCACATTTCAGAGTCACTGTAGTTGGAAGTCAGCAATTATTGCTGGAATATCTTAATAAGAATTCCAGGAAGCCCTGAGCTTTTATGTACTGTATATGAAATTGAGAAAAGAAGAAATAATTTATCTTCTGAGAGAACTTTAAGGATTAAAATGTGACTATTCTTAATGAAGTTTCCATGGGGCACCACAAGTTTGTATTTTTAAAGGTTAAATCTTTCCTCTTTTCTCCACTTTCTGTATATTTCTGGTGCTTCTTTGGGTCTCCACTGATGAGGCACCAGAGAAATTTCTCCTCTCTCTGAGTACTTGTGAAAGATATTCATGATTTTTTTTGCCCTTTTGTATCCAATCTTTATTTTCAAATATTTTTGTGAGAACGCTCTCCCTGAGAACAATGTGTTTACTAGTACTGATTCAATTTTTTTCTTTGCATTTCAAAATGTGCACATGCTAAGTCACTTCAGTCATGTCTGACTCTTTGTGACTCCACGGACTGTAGCCCACCAGGCTCCTCTATCCATGGGGATTCTCCAGGCAAGAATACTAGAGTGGGTTGTCATGTCCTCCTTCAGTGATCTTCCCAACCCAGGGATTGAACCCATATCTCTTATGTCTCCTGAATTAGCAGGTGGGTTCCTTACCACTAGCACCACTTGAGAAGCCCAGAATATGCATTCCCAATTTATCTGAAATTTTTTTTTACTGATGAATTCCTAATACTGATTAAAATCACTTAAAATAATTTTCTTAGTTATTCAATGATTTCTAATTTCTATTTTAGAGACAGATTCCATATTGTTTCAAGTACTAATAACATTTTCAATTTCATCCAGAAATCTGAAAGATAGCTTTTGTACATTAAGCAAGATAAATAGTTCTATCAAGCAGTACTCTAAAAATGTATGATCCAAGAGTAATTAAAATACATTTCTCACAGCCCTAAATTCTTGGCCCCAAATTAGAGATAAAATTTTAAGCATGCAATTATATGTATCAGAAATCCAGCTTAAATGATCTGTATGGTGAAACTTGCTGTTGAGGAAAGGTTGTGACACTTTTCTGGTTTGTATATTATCTTAAAAATAGATTGCATTGAGGTTATACATTTACCTTTGAGCAATAAATTAGATTAAATAAGTGCATCTTTCACAATCTAAAGATAAAAATTAGTGAAAATGACCCAGTGGTCTAAGAAAATCATTCTGCCTAAAGTGAAACTGTTTTTTTTTTTTTTTTTTTTTTTGGAGACTAAAGTAAGAAACATACTTAGTTCATACTTGCTTTTCTTTCCTTCACAGTTTGTTTCACTTATATAAAAATGTAATAGAAGTTTCATAAAATTGTATCTTTCTATATGTTTTTGCTCTTTGCCTGAGGGAGTTCACATTATTGTGATGGTGTGTTGTGTCTCCACATAACAACTAGCAGCTGCATACAGATTATGTTCATTGCCTATAATGCCTGTTCAGAGAAGTTGGACAGTTTCTTTTAGCATTATCTCTTGTTATGCTTGGAATGTTGCTTTCATATCTCAAAATTTGTCTTACATTATCAATATATATTTCTAGTTACATTACTCAATCTTTGGTCATCAGATACTCTAGCTCATGTATACATTGTCGTTGTTTAGTTGCTAAATTGTGTCCAACTCTTTTGCAACCCCATGGACTGTAGTTTGGCAGGCTCCTCTCTGTCCATGGGATTCTCCAGGCAAGAATACTGGAGTGGGTTGTCATTTTATTCTCCAAGGGATCTTCCCAACCTAGGGATCAAACCCACTTTCCTGCATTGGCAGGTGGATTCTTTACCATTGAACCATCAGGGAAGCCCCATGTATACATTATGAAACCACAATTCCAAACAGACCCCACAGCTTCAATATCAGAATCAGCATCATTCTGATATTTACACTTTGTAAAATAATATCTTCAGCTAGATGCATTAATCCATATAAACAATAGATGTTTTCCACTATCTACTGTGGTTTGACATGCAAGTCATGAAACTTTATGTCAACAAATCAGTATATCACACACGAGCACGTCTAAAAGAAGTTTTTGAGGTAATATTTTGACAAACTATGTAAACCAGAAATAATTTACATAAACTTGAGTGTTCTAACAAGGATGGAGTTGAGATTAGGCAATGAGAGTTAAGAGAGTAAAGAGGACCAGTATAGCACTAGTAATTAATAAATTCACTTAGAAATGAGATATTCCTGAGGTATAGTATTACTGTAGTAGTCAAACTAGTGTTAAGACTAACCATATACAGTGAGTGAAAACAGTTCATGATGCTTCATGCTAAAGTAGATATCAAACTAGGTAGAATTTTACTTTCTTTGCAGTATTCATTTAGATTTATAACATTTAAATTTCTATTTATCTCTGATCCTTCTTTTAATTATTCCTGAGTTAATTTACAAATCCTCTTTTCTAAAAATTCTTCAGTGAACAAGGAAATGCATTCTTCATCTTGACTTGCATTGTTTTGTCACTATCCTTGCCATAATGTTAATAAAGCTGTCCTTCATCACTTTATTTAGGACCATGAACACATAATTTCTGAATGTTGAGCTTTAAGCCAACTTTTTCACTCTCCTCTTTCACTTTCATCAAGAGATTTTTTAGTTCCTCTTCACTTTCTGCCATAAGGGTGGTGTCATCTGCATATCTGAGGTTATTGATATTTCTCTGTCCCAAATCCTGAGAGGTAAGTTAAAAAACAGTTGCTTGTCGTTCTGTGTAAAATAGTCTTAAATTACTTTTTAAATGCCCCAAATATTGATTTTAAAAGCCCTTGATTTTTCAGAAGCATAATTTACCCTTTTGGAAGTTTCAAATCACCCTCAAGAAGATATAAAATTATTTACTCTATGCTATAGAAGGCTTATTTATTACACAAAAGGTGCCAACATCTGGTATTTTCCTTACAATTAGTTCTAAAACAAAGAAACTAATTTACTCTGATGTCTGAGACAGTCATGCTATACAATATCAACACTCATCCCTTTTTCATGCAGTCTCTCTAAAGCATTCAATATTTTTTCAACTGAAATAAATTATGTAGGCCTCAAATTTTGATGAGAAATTTAGTGCGAACATTGATCTGTTTTTGTACCAAATGAAAGATCTTTAAAATCGACTTTGATTTTTGAGAGTAAAAGTACTTGGAGTTGGTTTTTACGTTTCATAGGAATTACTTCCTCAGTATTTGTATGTTGAATTAGTTAGGCCTTTCTTGTCTCAGATTTCCAGTGGTAGCTAGTTTACTTCAAACTACTGACCATGATCCCCTGGAGCCAAGTGGAATATATTAACTCTTAGCTCCAAGAAACAATTGGTTAGGTTAAAATTCATGGGAAGTATATGTACCATTTTTTAATAACATCATAGGCTTCCCTGGTGACTCAGTGGTGAAGAATCCACTGCCAATGCAGAAGATGTAGGAGACATGGGTTCAATCCTTCTGTCAGGAAGATCCTCTGGAGAGGGAAACGGTAACCCACTCCAGTATTCTTGCCTGGACACTGGAACTTGGCAGGCTATGGTCCATAGGGATGCAAAGAGTTGGATACGACTGAAGCAACTTAGCACACATTCATGCACATGTTATCAGTAACATTATGTTAGAACCACCAATCTATGTAAGCAATTTGTTCTTAATTATTTCTTCATAGGATATGATTTAATAAAAATGGCTTATTCTGTAATAACATTTCTCTTGTCAAATACTGAGAAGAGAATTGTAAAGCAAACAAGTGGAGAGACATAATCCATAGATTATGAACTCATTAATTCAACAAGTAATCATGGAATGCTAATTATAGTCCAAGTATTGTCACAGGTGCTGGGAACACATTAATCATCTACAATAAGTCATTTATTGATACATTCCTAACTATTCCCTTATATTAGGCTATTTATTCACAAATAAGATGGTATTCACTCCACTCCTAAATATTCCTTTAAAAAGTATTCTTATTCAACATTTTTCCCCCCTCTGGGCTAAAAATATCACTTACACATGTAACATCTTATTTTTCTCCTTAACTACGGATTCAACCAGAAAAGCACCAGGATGCTTAAAACTTCCTGTAAAGAAAATCCTTCCCCAGGCTTCCCTGGTGGCTCAATGGTAAAGAACCTGCCTGCCAGTGCAGGAGACACGGGTTTGATCCCTGGTCTGGGACGATCCCACCTGCCACGGAGCCACTAAGCATGCACACTGCAACTATTGAGCTTGTACTCTACAGAGCCTGGGAACCACAACTACTGAGCCCACATGCCCTAGAGCCCAGTGCTTCCCAACAAGAGAAGCTACCACAATGAGAAGCCCAAGCACCACAACTAGAAAGTGGCCCCTGCTTGCTGCAACTAGAAAAAAGCCTCCATGGTAATGAAGACTCTGCACAGTCAAAAATAAATAAATACAAACCTTTTAAAAAGCTGGAAGAAAAATGTGTGTAATAAGCCATTGGGAAAAAAGAAATCCTCCCCCAAATAACCTTTACTATGATGTTTGCAATCACAAAAAATGTTCTGAATTTCCTTCTCATTTGAAACCTGCACAAGTGACTATTTTGAACAGCTAAAAAAAAAAAAAAAAGAAAACAAAAAACAAAAACATTGTATTAAATAGATCACTATTAAGTTGATCATTAATAACATAGTTTTATTAATTTTTACTAATTATCTTGGGCTAAAAATGAATAATAACTTATTTTTTAATGCTTTGTCACTGAGTTAAGCTGTTCAGTTCTTTGGCTCCTCCTTGGAAGCCCAAAATATTAGAAGTGTATTAAATGTATCTAAAAATGAAAAATACAAGATTGAAAAATTTACCCAGCTGTTTGTGTTTAAATAAAGATTACCTTTCTTTTATACTTTTCAACCATGCTTTTTTATGTCCTGAATTTACAGAGTTCTTTTGACTGATCTGCAGAGTCCTAACATGTATGTTTTATCTGTACCTAGCCACAATTACTCCTTTTCTTTATACGGACTAGCTTTTTGAAAACAGTAATAATTTAAATACTTAAATATTTTCCCAAAGTGTATAAAATGCATATATTTGAAGTTTTTGGCTTCTATGCATATTTCATGATTTATTCTGAATCAAAGTATTTGCAAAGGTCTTAACACTGACACTTCAAGTTTATAAATTCAAATGAAAACTGGCAATGGGGGGAAAGAAATAGAGAGCACATATGGTAAAATAATTACCAATGTATTGATAAGTATTTTAAATTTTATTTGAAGTTGTTTCCTTTTCGTATATTTTATGATCACAATGATGTAAAGCAAGTAGGCTCATAAAATATGAAAAATTATATTCTGTTAGTTTTTTCTTTTGTCAATTTAAATGAAGAATATATCATTAACACTTTTCAAATTTTAGGTACATGTATATCAATATGATGTGCATTTTTATTTTTCTAGTAAATTTAAGCTTTTACATGCTATAGATATTTTTTGTCAAGCTCATATAACTGATACTGTTTTTAACTAAGGATGTTCATCACAGCATTGTTTACAAATGTAGAAAACATTGAAAAACATATAAACCTCATTTAATAATGAGCTACTTAGATAAGATATAGTACATCCACACAATGGAATACTATGTAGTCACTAATTGATGATACAGATTGGTATTTATTGACATGAACAGATGATTATGTTTTGGCTTAAAACAAAAAAAAATACATATAGTATGTTTTCTTTTTTTTTGTAAAACAGTGTGTGTATGCATAGGGGGAAAGGCATGAAAAGATAAGCACACAGTTAAATAGTTAATAATGGTTGTCTCAGAACTCTGGGAATTTTACTTCCTTTTTTGTAATTCTCTGCATCATTGTATTTGTTTTACAAGGAGCATGTATTATGTTTATAATCAATAAAAACCATAATTTCCATTTGAAAATGTTTGATAATGAATATACAAGTAGTCTGTAGATAAACAGTTACATGAAAACAAGTTATTCTCATTATTTTATGGGCAAAGAGTTAAAAGAAGTGTCAAAAATTATATATTTATATTGTTTTATATATGAATGATTTCTACATAAAGTAATAAAAATCAACTGAGAATAGAGATAAAATAGTTTCTTATGATTGGATTTGTGGTATGGGTGAATGTTATTTTTTAAAAGTAATAATTTAAGTTTTACATAAATTAAGTATTTATTTATCTAACTCCAAAATGGATTTCAACTGGCATATATCAAAAGAAAGGCAATCCCAAAGAAAAGGGCTTCCCAGTTGGTGCAGTAGTAAAGAATCTGCCTGCCAACGCAGGAGACACAAGAGACATGGGTTTGATCCCTGGGTTAGGAAGACCCCCTAGAGTAGGCAATGGTGAACTATTCCAGTATCCTTGCCTGGAAAATTCCATGGACAGAGGAGCTTGGTGGGTTACAGTCCACGGGGTCCCAAAGAGTCAAAGATGATTGAGTGACTGAGCAGAGCAGCAGCACAATCCAAAAAAAAAAAAAAGAAAGTAAGTGTAATACAGATTGAAAGGTAGATGGGTGTGGACAAGAGGGAACTACAAGTGAAACACAGAAAATCCATAATATAGAAGTCACAGGGCAAATAACATAACTGCAACATAGAACAGAATATTTTGTCATAACTTCCAAGCAGCTAGACAGAAAGCGAACCACATTGGATTAAGAGGTCTCATATGATAGATGGAGGCATGCCACTTAATCAAGAGAGGACATTTTCCTTAATTTTGAAACATCTGTGAATATTATCTTGTGAATATATTCAACAGTTTACAAGAGGTAATGACAAGTTTAATAGAAGTTGTTCTTCAAAGTAGTTTTCAACATCATTACATGGAATGTTTACCTTCTATATTGACAAAGGCTGAAGGTAATCCTAAAATTAACTATAGACAAAGGCAATTCAATGTTGTTATTCACCCTTTTTGTTAATTAAACATAGTCCAAATATACCTACTAAAGAGTTTAGCAAAACAAGCGATAAGAATGCTCCTTAGCCTGTCTTCAAATATTAAATCTCTCAGGAAAAAAAGGTTTTTAAGATGAAACTTAGAATTTACAAAATCAATCTTTAAAGTGTTAATCTTCTAATGTACTGATTGAAGTTATATTGAAGTTATAAAGTTAATAGTGGGAACTCTCAAAACTTACTAAAATCCACTATGAAGTCTGTGGTATGCCCACAGTATAATAAAAAAGGGAAAAATATAAATAAATAAAAAGAAAAAAGCTCACATCTTTAAAAAGGAATATTAATTTTAAATAATAATTTAAAGTAAAATTATGCATAAACATTAACTGGATCACATACACTTTCCCCTGCTCTACTGATTTCTCAAAAAGCAACTTAGAATTTTTCACTGTGATAGACTCAAATGTAAGGACCTAATAGAAATGAAATTTAGTAGTATTAGTGAATTTAGGAAGGACATATACTCAATTACCTCACCTTGACTGGTTTAGGACAAGTGTGTGGAGGAATAAACTTTATTCTATATATTCCTAAGGATATTATATCGAAAAATAGTACAAAATGACAGTTTTACAATTAGAAATTATGTTTTTCACTAAAATGAACAAGGCTTTCTGGTTTCACTTTTTTTTTCAAAAGAAAGTATTCACTTAAAAAAACCTGTTAATTGACATAAAATAACCTCTTATCACAAAGTAGCCCAAACTAAGTAGGCACCAGCTTAAGGCTGAAACAAATTGAGCATTCTTATCCTTACCACCTGCGCCTGGCCTGGCCCAGAGTGACCTGCAGGGGCTTGGAGCCCACTATGCGACCATTCATCTCATCTACTGCTTTGGTAGCCTCTTCAAAAGAGGAGAAGCAGACAACACCAAACCCTTTGCCTTGCCCCACCTCCACCATCACTTTGGCCCGACTAATTGATCCAAAGGAAGAAAATTCCTCCTTCAGTTTTTCATCATCAATGGTCTCGTCCAGGTTCTTAATATAGATAGGCACCCCTGGAGGCCGACTTTTTTCTTTTAATCTCAGCCGCTCAAATCTTCTCCTTAACTCGGCAAGACGTTCAATTTTCTTCTGTGCTCGCCCTACATAAAGCACTTTCCCATCGATGGACTTTCCATGCAGGTCTAACACAGCCTTTTGGGCAGCCTCATGTGTCTCATATCTTACAAATCCAAAGCCTTTCGATTTCCCACTGGCATCTCTTATTACCTTAACACTCTCAGTTGGCCCATACTCACTGAAAAGTTCCTTCAGTTTGTCGTCATTCATATCATCTCCAAAGTTTTTAACGAAAACATTAGTGAAAGTCGCTCTATCCCTAGTTCTAACTTCAGCAGCCCTCTCTTCCGGAAATTTGAATCTACCCACGTACACCTGGCGGTTGTTGAGCCGCACTCCGTTCATGTGCCAGATGGCCCTATTGGCTGCGGCCAGGCTGTCAAAGTGTACATAGGCATAACCCTTAGAGCCGTTGTCATCGCATACGACTTTGCAGGAGAGAATGCTCCCAAAAGCTGAAAACAGATAAAAAAGGGCCCTGTTGTCAATGGATTTGTCCAGGTTTTTGATGAATATATTTCCAATTCCAGACTTTCTTAAGCGGTCATCTGGCTGAGACCACATTAGACGGAATGGTTTGCCGTTAATCAAATCAAAATTCATGGTGTTCAGTGCCCACTCAGCATCCGCAGGAAAGCGGAAGTTAACGTAGCCATAGCCCAGGGGGCTGCGGGTCACCGGGTCACGGCAGATTCGGGTGAAGCGCAGAGGTCCAGCAGGCCTGAACTTTTTATATAACATGTCCTCGGTAACATCTGGGTCCAAGTCACCCACATACAGGGCAGCCTTGAGGTACTTCTTTTTCTTGCCAGCAGGATTAGGCTCCCCACTCCCCATCTCTCTGAGCACAGGGAGAAGGCTCTCTTGGGAGAGACAAAAAGGCTGCTTTCTCTAAGCTATGGGCCAAACAGCTGTTCACAAACAGAAAAAAGCCAAGGCGAAGAAAGCTAAAAGCAGACTCAGAATCACTGTTGAGGCTGAGAAAATGAAGTTCAGAAACAGCTGGTCAGCAGGCTCAGAACAAACGCATCAGACAAAAAAGCACCCCAATAACGAATCCATTCTCCCTAAGGGGGCTTAGAATTTCCACCCATTCAGATCTAAAATCAGTTTCAAAAGCTAGTAGTAGGAGAGAAATGTCTCTTTTCCCGCTAAATAGTAAGAAATCACCAAGCAGCTGGCTGGCTCCCCACATCTAGCCTTGCAGACAGAGGCCTCACGACCAATTTTCTGCATAAAAATAGGCCTCAAGCTCCCGTGGGTTTAAAATGATAACAACAAGGGCAGGGGCCGAACGTGTATTCCTCCGCCGGCTGCCTGGCCGGTCTCAGGCGGGCTGGCGGCTCACTAAGGCCGCGCTACAGACACTCAGCGTCAGCGAAAGGGCAAACTGGACACTTGGTGCGCTGCGGCCAGGCAGGCAGGCTGCAAGCAGCGAATCGCACAGAGAGACAGACAGACAGACACACGCGCGGGGGACCGGAGACCGCCCAGATACCCAAGATGCCCACTGGGTACGGACCGAGTGACGCGCGGTGATTTCGGCAGCCTGAGACTCGCGGCGGGTCCGGAGGGACTGGCGGACGCGCACTGGGTCAGCTCAGACGCGAGGCGGTTCCGGACAGATGCGGGGCGGAGTCAGGAGAGAAGGGCAGATGCCCGGCGGGCGGGCAGAGCGCAGACGGATGGACAGGGATTGTTCCCCGCAGGACAGACCGACCCAGGGACTAAAAAGCCTGTAGCTGTGGTGGGGCGAGCCGGCGGGCGGGGCGCAAGGAAACCCGGAACCGTGCTAAGGAACTTCCCGCTTCTTCCCGCTTGCTCTCTGCCAAGATGTTAAAAAAAAAAAAAAAAAAAAAAAAAAAAAAAGAGAGAGAGAGAGAGAGAGAGAGATTGAAAAGGTTTCTAGATTTTTTTCTTAGTTTTAAAAATTTATTTATTAATTTAAAATATTACGTTTAGGCTGCTGACCCCACAATCAAGTCAAAGGAGATGATGATCTAGGTGGAGAGAACTGTCAAGTTTTTTTTTTTTTTTTTTAAACGAGTTCCCTAAATCATTTCTGCTTAGGAAATAAGATATAGGTTGCAAACTTCCCTGAGTGCTTTGGAAAGCCAATTGACAGCTGATCTGGACTTCCAGTCCAGTGCTAAATGATCACAGGGTCAAATAAAACACATGCCCATTTTGTGATTGGCTTTTATTCTTACTCCACTAAACTTCAGCATAATGGTAGCATTATCCCGAGGTAATAGGCAGAGTTCTTTTTGCTGCTCCAGTAATGTTAAGGTTTTAATGATTAGAAAGCCATAAAATGACTTTTAATGGTACTTAGTGAGTGACTCAGCTGGTAAAGAATCTGCCTGCAATGAGGGAGACTTGTGTTCGATCCCTGGGTTGGGAAGATCCCCTGCAGAAAGGAAAGGCTACTCACTCCAGTATTCTGGCCTGGAGAATTCCATGGACTATCCATGGGGTAGCAAAGAGTCTGACACGACTGAGCAGACTTTCAGTGCCAGAAAACGTTGAGGATGTGCTGCCTCCATAATCACGAATTACAAAATCTTAAAGAGATAAAAGCTGTAATAATTAATGTTCACAGGTGAAATAAACTCGTAAATATATAAGTACTTTACATAATTAGTAATTTCAACTTGAACTGTCAACTTTAAAGCATTGCAGGGAACAATGCTATAAGATTAGACTCAACTCAGAACTTTCCCAAGATCTCTCTTTAGAGTTTGTGGGAAACTGTTTGGGAGAGGATTGTTACCTAATACTAAGAAAATCGCCAGTGTCTGTAATGCACAACTCAACCAGCCCGTTCTTCAAGCCTTCCCCTCAAAAAGAAAATCCAAACAAAACATGTCAGTACAGTTAGACTGGAAAGGATCCTGGGGAAAAAATATGCAAGAGAAGGTGTGTGTATGTGCTCAGTGAAGTCCTGGCTGACTCTTTGTGACACCATGGACTGTAGCCCTCCAGGATCCTCTGTCCATAGGATTTTCCAGGCAAGAATATTGGGGTTGGTTGCCATTTCCTCCTCCAGGGGATCTTCACCCCAAAAGGTGTTGTATTAAGAAGACATTCCTAGAATAAAAGGCTAAATTAATGTGTTTTTTCATTTTTTACAGTTTCTATTAGACAGTATAGTTGACTGAAGATGACAGTTTACCCTTATTATTTACTCAAATATTTTGTAATTTTCTTTACCGAGCTCTTTTGTTTATATTTTCTAGGATTCTTGCTTAGCTAAGACATGGAGACTGTGAGAAAAAGTAAATACAAATTTAAAAAAAAATTACAGAGATAGACTAATATAAAAGCTGGTCTTAAATAGCACCACATTGACCCACATGTAGAAACACTTGTGAACACGTGCTTACTTTATTGTCCTTAGAACATAAACTTTATAAACATCTTTCTTCATAATCTTAATTAACAGTAGGCTAGAATTTGTTTTTATTTTTCTGATTTAAAACTATTACTTTACAAAAATTGCTGTATTAAAATAGCAACATAAAGCCAAGAGAATAATTCCCACAGTATAATCACTAAAATAAAATCAATATTTTATTTATGTAATGATCTAAATTCTGTCCCTATTCCAATTCATTTGTATATATTTTCTCTAATATTATAGATGAAATGGGGTTGTTGAAAATAATTAGTTTCAAAATCACCTCTTCTCTATACTTAACAGCCATTTGGGGGTCATTACAATATAAACACCTAGGGCTTCCCAGGTGGTGCTAGTGATAAAGAACCTGCTTGCCAGTGCAGGAGATATAAGAGATAGTCGGTTTGATCCCTGGGTTGGGAAGGAAATGGCTAACCCACTCCAGTATTCTTACCTGGAGAATCCCATCGACAAAGCAACCTGGTGGGCTCCAGTTGCAAAGAGTCGGACATGACTGAAGTGACTTAGCACAAAATAATATATATATATATATATATGTATATATATATATATATATAGAGAGAGAGAGAGAGAGAGAGAGAGAGAGCATTTTATCAGATCAAAAATCAGAAATTTAGAACTGTTGTGAAATAAATGAATTTTAATAGAGTTCCCTCTGCAAAGCAGAGGTTTATGGGAAAAAGAGAATCATTTTCGTCTATAATTTATTTACTCATTTTAATATTTACATTGAAAACTGTCTCTCAAATAAAAATCGGATGTAGGACATTTCTCTGACATTTTTGCTATATATGAAAGGCAAGTTTATAGTCTACATAAACCTGATTCATATGTTAAATCCATTAAAAATCCCTGCCCAGATTCCTAAGGCAGTTGATTGAGCATATCTGAGTCTTTCTAAATCTGAGAAATAATTTGCATGAAGAAGGACTCCTGGACAACTGGCATTCTAAGTGCATCCCACCACACTGTTATGTACTGTTGGTAGTAATGTGTCAGCATGAGTGGAAACAGAGAGTTGGAAATTTATATTTCTCAGCCTTGTCTTAGTAGGCACTTGATCCTGTGTTTCCCATTAAAAGTCTGACTTGTGCAAGTTGCTGGGACTTCACAATGAAAATAAACTTCCTGCTGTCTTGAGTGAAGTCTGGGATGACTGAACAAAATATTATAAAGTAAAACCTTTATTAAATAGAACTTGTCTCATATTTTTTAGACAAAGAAAGGAAAATTGAAAAAAAAAAAAAGGCATTAAGAATGTAGTATCAGCAGGCATTTCTACAATAAATTTTGGAGCCAGTAGTAGTTCTTTTACTCTATTTCCCAGTATTTTATCCTGATACATGAGTATTCATGCTCTGGATGATAACACTGAAGGTCCTTTGATAATACTTATTATCATAGAAAAATTAAACTGTTTATTAGAATGTACTTACTAAAGTGAGAAAGTAAATAAAACTGGAAAAGTTTCAACAGAATTTACAATGAGACAGGATTTATGCTAAATTGTCAATAAATCAGAATATCACATTCCTCAATATTTAACCAAAATTTCAGTGTTTTAAACTATAATGCTATAGTTTAGATATTTATTCAAATGTTATAGCTATAGTTCATACATTTATGGCTCTAGGTAGTTTAGTGGAAATTAATATGCTTTTAAATGAAATAATTTTATATAAAACTTTAAATAGACTGGGTTTTGAATGCCTAGTAATTGCATAAATTTACATTGTAGTATTCCATGGGTTCATTTTAAATGAATAGGATCCAATTAAAAGAGCACCATAAGGAGACACCTAACTAAACCTAAATATATGTTAGGTTGTTTAAGTTGTTAAGTTGTTAAATAAGCACAGTGATAAAATATAGCCTTGTCATATTCCTTTCCTAATTTTGAACCAGTCACTTGTTCTGTGACCGGTTCTAACTGTTGCTTCTTGACAAGCATACAGGTTTCTCAGGAGACAGGATTTTAATTATTTTTTAATATATTGAACATATATTTATTTAATATTATTAAATAAACATTTTTGTATGCTTTTAATACTCAGATTTATTCACAGTTGGATGCATGATTTTTTAAAATTCAACAGGGATTTATTTAATGAGAGAAATGAAAAACTGTTAAACTTTCAGATGTACAAACTGGGTTTTGAAGAGGCAAAGGAACCAGAGATCAAATTGACAACTTTATTGGATCATGCAGAAAGGAAGGGAGTTTGAGAAAAACATCTATTATACTCCTGCTTCATTGACTAACCTAAAGCTTTTGACTGTGTGGACCACAACAAACTATGGAAAATTCTTAAAAAGATGGGAATATCAGACCACCTGACCTGTCTCCTGAGAAACCTGTATGTGTGTAAAGAAGCAACAGTTAGAACCAGAAATGGAACAAGTGACTGATTCAAAATTGGGAAAGTATGACCAGGCTATATTTTGTTACTTTGCTTATTTAAATTCTGTGCAGAGTATGGGGCTTTCCGGGTAGTGCTAGTGGTTAAGAACCTGCCTGCCAATGAGGGAGACATAAAAGATGTGTGTTTGATCCCTGAGTCAGGAAGATCGCCTGGAGGAGGACATGGCAACCCACTCCAGTATTCTTGCCTAGAGAATCCCATGGACAGAGGACAGTCCACAGGGTCGCACAGAGTTGGACATGACTGAAGTGACTTAGCATGCACATATGCAGAGTACATCATGCGAAATGATGGGTTGGATGAATCACAAACTGGAATCAAAATTGCTGAGTGAAATAACAACTTGGGATATGCAGATGATACCACTCTAATGGCAGAAAGTGAAGAGGAACTAAAGAGCCTCTTGATGAGGGTGAGAGAGGAGAGTGAGAAAGTTGGCTTGAAACTCAACATTCAGAAAACTAAGATCATGGCATCTGGTCCCATCACTTCATGGCAGATAGAAGGGGGGAAATGTGGAAGCAGTGACAGGTTTTATTTTCTAGAGCTCTAAAATCACTGCAGATGGTGACTGCAGCCATGAAATTAAAAGACACTTGCTCCTTTTAAGGAAAGCTATGACAAATCTAGATAGTGTATTAGAAAGCAGAGACATCACTTTGCTGACAAAGGTGTGTACAGTCAAAGCAATGGTTTTTCCAGTAGTCATGTATGGATGCAAAAGTTGGACCAGAAGGCTGTTCACTGAAGTATTGATGCTTTTGAATTGTGTTCTGGAGAAGACTACTGAGAGTCCCTTGGACTTAAAGGAGAACAAACCAGTTCATCCTAAAGGAAATCAACCCTGAATATTCATTGGAAGGACTGTTGCTAAAGCTGGAGTTCCAGTACTTTGGTCACCTGATGGGAAGAACTGACTCATTGGAAAAGACCCTGATGCTGGGAAAGATTGAAGGCAAAGGGAGAAGGAAGTGGTAGAGGATGAGATGACTAGATAGCATCACTGACTCAATAGACATAAATTTGAGTAAACACCAGGAGATAGTGGAGAACAGAGGAGCCTGCCATGTTATAGTCCATACACAAACCCCACATCCTTTGATTAAAAATCCTGAGATACAGTTGTTTCACTTGACCTAGAAAATCAATAAAACAATTTTTAAAATGTAAACTTTAAGCTTTATTTTTATTTTCCTTGTTAATTGTGGGAAAATACACATCAAATTTGTCATTCTAATGATTTTTAAGTGAATAATTCAGTGGCCTTACATTCACATTGCCGTACAAACTACATCGCTATTAACCTCCAGAACACTTCATCATGCCAGACTGAAACACTGTACCCATTAATCCATACTTTTGGATGACATAAAATATGTTAAGCTATTTTTGGATCTTGGGCATGCTGCTTTTAGTTTTCTTATTGTCTCAGCACAATGCGATAATATACATCCTTATTCACCTATTTTCATATATTAGCACTCATTTCTATTAACTAGATTCTCAGAATTGGAGATCATACAATTAAATGGTATGTGTATTATCAAATATGTACTGTCAGACTTATGTAAAAATGTTGATGCAATTTACTTATTTTACCAAAAACATAGAACTTTAGAAGAAATGACTAATTCCTAGCAAAATGTACTCAGTAGTTCAGTCGTGTCCGACTCTTTGTAACCCCATGTGCTGTAGGCCACCAGGCTCCTCTGTCCATGGGATTATCCCATCAAGAATACTGAAGTGGGTTGTCATTTCCTCCTCCAGGTGATCTTCCCAATTCAGGGATGAAACCTGCTTCTCCTGCAGCTCCTGCATTGGCAGACGGATTGTTTACCGCTGAACCTGCCGGGAAGCCCTCTGATGAAATAGGTATTACCAAATTTGAATCAAAGGAAAAATGGTAGAACAATTGCCATAGAACAGATTATAGAATGATTATGCATATGCTATTAAAAAAAACAGGCACAGGTGATTTTATAGTCAAGTATTATTATATAATCTTTAAGAAAATACATGTAGTACTAATGCTATTCAAACTATTCTCAACTGTAAAATCTCTCTAATTCACTTTTATAAAATTGTCTCCAAGAGAGACTTTTCATAAACCTAGCTCATGTTTTCAAACCAGAATAAAGGTATAAATTGATGCTCAGGCCATTTGCTGATAAGACTTGGATATATATTGTCTCAGCTGTGTGTATGTGTGGGTGTGGGAGTACACAAATTGCACGAGCTGGGTTAAGTGTTGCATAATAAGGATTCAGAAGGGGATACATGATGGGAAGAAAATTAAAGACTGGTTTAAAATATCAAAACAAGATAAAACATATTCCAGATACTGACCATCATATCTTGCATTTTTTTCCTTTCCTTCAGGACAGTCTGTTCAGAAATGTGAAACATGGAGAACAGCTCTTCACAGGTAAGGTAAACTGAACATTTATATAAGCAGATGATTGAGCAAAATTTTCTGCTTGCCTTTCCTGGCATAATAGTTCAAATGTAAAACAATACATTATTGTTTAATGTTTATCAATGGGAAGATCATAGCACATCTATCTTTTAAAACATTTCCTGTCCAAATTCCTGTCTTGTGGATACAGACACAGTAAGTACTCAGATTATTCCTGTGAAAGCTATTGGAACTTCTGTTGTATCCTGTTTGTTCATCCATGTTTATCATCATAATAAGTAACAGAAACCATATGCCCATTTTGTTCTGAAATCAATCATTATCTTTATGCTTTGATACATATAGCAGAGTTATATTAAGTGGAGATTAGATTTACAAGGTGAAGTACCTTTATTTTCCATTTGGTTTTTAATTCCTTAGTACTTCTTTGCCACAATTTCAAATTTCAAATACACTCTTAAAGATAAATTTCATTATAGAATTTCTTTCTATGTAATTCTTCTTTTGGAGTGAAATGGCATAACAGAAATATTAATGCATTCATTAAAATGTTATGACTATTTCCATCTTTTTTATTAAAAGTATACATTTAATTTTTTACTGTCCTTTAAATTTAATCCCTGTGCAATATCAGAGAGCCTAAATGACAAGACTAGTATCTGATGGTGCAAAAACTTGCAGAAACTCCCAAGGATTAAAGTAAACTAATTCTTCTGATCTGGAGAGAAGATACACATTCTAATTACTTTGATTTTCCTCAATAAAGAGTCACCAGTAATGCTCACTTTTTGATTTTCAGTGTAATCAAAATAATTATTCACTGACTTAGAGCAGCACCCAAGCCCTAGCTCATTTCCTTTAGAAATACAGTCCTCTTTTGAATATTTAAATTTGGATAAAAGGTATAAACCTACCACAAAATTTCAAAGGATATAAGGGATCCTGGGATTGTTACTGTTAACTAAAGAATCCTGCTTGTGACCCCAATTATTATCTGTTGTTTCTTTTCATAATATATTTAAGTCTTAATACTACACTTTGGCTGCTGAAACATTCTTAAAACTGATTTACTAATTTGACTGAAAAATCATCATTAATAATTAGAGGACATTTCTCTTGGTTAATTTCTTTACTTATTTGTGGCTCCAGTAATATTGAAATGACCTTTAGAATGTTTGGATACATTATTCATCAACTTAAATGAGCTCGCTGTTTCAATTTGACTGCTAGGCATTTTGTGTTTGCTTCAACTCTCCCCTTTCCCCACCCACCAAGACATTTATTTTTCTTCACATAACTGTTTCAAGAAGTTATCCAATTTTCAAGACATTTGATATATGATGGTATCCAGATACATTTTAAGGTTTATTTGTGGTGTGTCCATTTGCTTAAATAAAATGTAATTTTTGAGGGTCCCCTATGTGCCAGACACTTTGACACTGGTAATAGAATGATGGTCCCTGCTACACATTAGCAGAGAAGGCAATGGCACCGCACTCCAGTACTCTTGCCTGGAAAATCCCATGGATGAAGGAGCCTGGTAGGCTGCAGTCCATGGGGTCGCTCAGAGTCGGACACGACTGAACGACTTCACTTTCACTTTTCACTTTCATGCATCAAAGAAAATGGCAACCCACTCCAGTGTTCTTGCCTGGAGAATCCCAGGGACCGTGGAGCCTGGTGGGCTGCAGTCTATGGGGCGCACAGAGTCGGACACGACTGAAGTGACTTAGCAGCAGCAGCAGCAGCAGCAGCTATACATTAGAGTTCTAACGTTCTAGAGGGGGAATATCATAGACAAATAAAAAATAAACAATTTGTGACAAGATCCATATGGGAAATGCTCAACTGAGTGTTGTGATAGTAGTTAATAGTGGGACACAGACTAGTACAGACTATTTTAAAATAAAAGGGACCTTCATAAAGTTTTTCAAATGAGCATCTGTTTAACAAACATAAAATATTTAAGTGAAATTTATGTTGATAGATATAATGAGAAATTATTACACTGAATGAGGTCTGTAGGTCCCAGATAAGAAGTCATTTCACCTTCCCAGAATAGCAGTTGAGTGAGAAAGGATGTAGCTATACTGAAAACAGTATATGTTTAGAATTAATTTTTGTTCTTAGTATAGTTTACTAGCCATAGAAAGTATAGGTCAAGCATTAAATATGCCACCTCTATTAGACTTTTCCACAACTGAGTTCTTAGAAAGGTTGCAGAGAAGATAGAAGGAAACAATAATTATATGAATAATTGCCACAAGGAAATAGGAATGAAAATCTTTAAAGTTACTTTATGATGTCTACTTGTTCATTTTCATAGATGGTGTTTTTGAATTTTTTTTTCTATAAATTTTGTATGACTCTCCCCCCTTCTTTCCCTCCCCCTTTCTCCTTTTCTCTCATTTCATTAATTATGCTAGACTGGTGATTCCTGATTTAGGACATAAAGATAAAGGTACTAAGTATGTGTCTTTGCATTACTGAATTATTACATCTAGTCTAACTGTAAGTATTGTCTAGTTATTACATGTGGAAAGATAAGTGGAGGTGTAAAAATCAAAAAGCAAAACAAAACAAAAGAAGCCTAGAGAATAATCACTTTTGAACTTAATTGCTTCTACTTGGGCAGCCTCACAAAGGTCTGAAAAGAAAATAGCATCTAGCTCTTATTCATTTTCCATTTCTTTACATTTCTTATTCCCTTCTTCTCTCTGCCTTTAAAAACACTTCTTCAAGACCTAGCTTAATTAGTCTTTCAAGATTGCCTATTCCATTTTAGGTCCATTTAAATACTTTCCTTCTTCTCTTTTAACTGTCTTCCAATCTCTTTTATCATTTGACCATGTTCATTCTTATATATGGGTCCTTGGACTTCTTTTCTGGATGAAGTATATGATTCTGGGGAATAACTTCTAAATTTTATACTGAAAAAATCACTTTTCTCTTCTTGTTCATTTGAATTGAATTGAAATGACCTAGACTGAACTGAATTGAAAAGACTTATACAGGGTCAATACATATTAAGGGTGTGTGCTCTCTTACAGCCAAGAGAGACAAAACGAATGCATTGTGCAACTGAGCCTGGACCTGGTTTCATCATATTTGTAAGCAATGTATTATAGGAAGCTACTACTTATCTCTAGATTTAGCATGTAAGATAAGCCTATATGGGATCCCAGATACCTTGAATATATTATTAATTATTTCTTCCTTTAGAAAGTTCATAGTTTACATTAAGGTTCACTCTTGGTGGTGTACATGCTGTGGGTTTGGCAAATATGTAATGCTACTTATCTACCATTACAATTCCTTCAAAATAGTCTCATTGTCTTAAAAATCCTCTGTGCTTTGCCTGTATATCCTGTTGCCTTCCCTAAACCCTGAAAATCACTGGTTTTACTACTGTTTCCATATTTTTGCTTTTATCAGAATGTCATATAAACGAAATCATATAGAATGTAGCCTTTTTGGACAGTCTTCTTTAACTTAGTAATATATGTATACACTTAAGGTTCTTCCACATCTTTCCATGTCTTGAAAGCTCATTTCTTTCTGTAGTGCTGACAATAATATTCTATTGTCCAGATGTACCACAGTTTATTTACCAAAATACTGATGGACATCTTGGTTGTTCCAAGTTTTGCAAATAATGAATAAAGGTAATATAAACATCTGCGTGCAAGTGTTTGTGTGGATGTAAATTTTCATTTTGTTTGGATATATGTCAAGGAGCACAGTTGCTGGATCCTGTGCTAACAATGTATGTTTCATTTTGTAAGAAACTGTCAAACTGTCTTCCAAAGTTACTTTACCATTTTTCATTCCCATCAAAAGTGAATGATAGTTTCTATTGCTCCACATCCTTGTCATCATTTGAATTTTCACCATTCTAATTGGTATGTAGTGGTATCCCAATATTATTTTAAATTGCAATTCTCAAATCATATTTTATGTTGACCACATTTTTATGCTTATTTGTTATCTGTTTATCATCTTTGGTGAAGCGCCTGTTCAGTTTTTGCCCATTTTTTTTTTCTTAAAATACTTTTATTGTGAAAGTACACTTAGTTAGTGTCAGATCTACTCTCTTAACACACTTTTAAGCTTACACTATTTTATAATTGACCACAATGTTATACAGCAGATCTCTAGGGCATATTCTTGCTAAACTGATATTTTATGCTTGTTGATAAGTAACTCTCCATTTCTCTCTCTTCGTGACCTGTGGAAACCTTTATTCTATTCTTGAATTCTATGAATTGGGTTATTTTTAGCTACCTCATACAAATGGAATAATGAAGTATTTATCTTTCCACGATTGG
The DNA here is from genome assembly GCF_963930625.1 of Muntiacus reevesi. Lineage (NCBI taxonomy): Eukaryota > Metazoa > Chordata > Mammalia > Artiodactyla > Cervidae > Muntiacus > Muntiacus reevesi. The sequence continues at coordinate 80,344,587 of NC_089271.1, read as the reverse complement.
CTTATTTCACTTAGCATAATGTCCTCAAGATTCATTCATGTTGCCACATATTGCAAATTTCCTTCGTTTTCTTAAAGACTGTATAGTATGCCATTCTGTGTATCTACAACATTTTTTTAAATCTACTTATCTGTTGATGGACTAGGTTTTTATACATATTGGTTATTGTGAATAATGTAAGTCCCTTGGACAGCAAAGAGATCAAATCAGTCAATCTTAAAGGAAATTAACCCTGCATATTCATTGGAAGGACTGATGAATGATGAAGCTGAAGCTGCAATATTTTGGCCACCTGATGCAAAAAGCTGACTCATTAGAAAAGACCCTGATGCTGGGAAAGATTGAAGGCAGGGAGAGAAGGGATTTGACAGAGGATGAGATGGTTGGATGGCATCACTAATTCAATGGACATAAGTTTGAGCAAACTCTGGGAGATTATGAAGGATAGGGAAGATGGGAGTGCTGCAATCCATGGGGTCACAAAGAGTCAGACACAACTGAGTGACTGAACAACAATAATTTCCTCACACAGTTCACAACCACCATTGTCCAAAAGTGAACAAACAATAAATGCTGGAGAAAGAGTGGAAAAAAAGGAACCCTTCTACACTGTCAGTGTAAAGGTCAATCAGTAACAGACGCTATGGAGAGAGATGTGCGGGTTTTTTTTTTTAAGAAATGATAATGAGAATGCAATTAGAATACTCCCTAACAGCATACACAAAAATAAACTCCAAATAGATTAAATTCTAAATAAAAGGATATACAATGGATCTCTTGAGGAAAACAGCAAAACAAGCTTTGACATAAAATGAAGCAAGTTCTTTTTTGACCCGTCTCTTACAATCATGAAAAATAAAACAAACATAAGTAAATGGAACCCAATTTTCCTAAATAACCCCGGCACAGCAGAGGAAACCATAAACATAACAAAAGGCAACCCCCAGAATGGAACTAAATTTGCAAACAAAGACACCCACGAGGAATTTACCTCTAAAACATGCAGATAGCTTATGCACCTTGATATCGAAGAAACAGCCCAATCAAACAGGGGCACCAAGATGTAAATGGACATTTTTCCATTCGCATAAATGGAGAAGTTTGGTAAAGACTGAGGGCAGGAGGAGAAGGGGTCACAGAAGATGAGATGATTGAATGGCATTGCCAATCGACAGAATGGACATGAGTTTTATCAAACACCAGGAGACAATAAAGGACAGGGAAGCCTGGTATGGTACAGTTCATGAGGTCACAGAGTTGAACATGACTTAGCTATTGAACAACAAGAACAATTGTGAATAGTGCTATATTGAACATGGGAATGCTATCCCTTTCAGATGAGAGAAAATATTTCCTAACCATATATCTGATAAGGGATTAGTCTCCAAAATATGTAAAAAAATATATTTTTACTATCCTACAACTGCATGGTAAAAATGAAACTAGTGACCCAATTAAAAAGTGCACAATAAACTTGAATAGATAATTCTCCAAAAAAAAAAAAATACAAACGGCTAACAGGTACATGAACAAATGCTCAACACTGCTAATCTTTAAGGAAATGTAGATCAAAACCAGAAGATATCACCTCACACTTGTCAGGATGGCTATTATCAAAAAACAAAGCACAATTGTTGGAACAAATGTGGAGAAATTGGAACACTTACACACTGTTGGTGGGAAAGCAAAATATAAAATGTATGGTGGTTCCTCAAAAAATTAAAAACAGAGGATCCTGCTGTGATTTATGTCAGAGAGTGTTTTGCCTATGTTCTCCTCTAGGAGTTTTACATTTTCTGGTCTTACATTTAGATCTTTAATCCATTTTGAGTTTATTTTTGTGTATGGTGTTAGAGAGTGTTCTAGTTTCATTCTTTTACAAGTGGTTGACCAGTTTTCCCAACACCACTTGTTAAAGACGTTGTCTTTTTTCCATTGTATATCCTTGCCTCCTTTGTCCATGGCTGATTCATGTCAATGTATGACAAAACCCGCTACAATATTGTAAAGTAATCAGCCTCCAACTAATAAAAATAAATGAAGAAAAAATTAAAAACAGAACTGCCATATGATCCAGCAATTCCACTTCTGGGTATTTATCCAAAATAATTAAAAATCTTTTTCCATTTTTGACTTTTTTTAAAAAATTTCTTCAGTTTTAAGAATTCTTTATATATTTGGGATAATAATTCTTTATCAGAGACATATTTTACAAATATTTTCTCCCAGTTTATGGCTTGTCTTCTCATTCTTTTCAGTGTCTCATAGAGAACACTTTTTAAAAACATTTTATTGAATTTCAAGTTAATTATTATTTTCTTTTTTTAAAATTTTATTTAGTTTTTTTTTCAGTGAGTTTTGTCATACATTGATATGAATCAGCCATAGAGTTACACGTATTTCCCATCCCGATCCCCCCTCCCACCTCCCTCTCTACCCGATTCCTCTGGGTCTTCCCAGTGCACCAGGCCTGAGCAGTTGACTCATGTATCCCACCTGGGCTGGTAATCTGTTTCACCATAGATAATATACATGCTGTTCTTTTGATACATCCCACCCTCACCTTCTCCCACAGAGTTCAAGAATCACATCTTTTTCATTGCCAAACTCAAGGCTATCTAGATTTTCACCTATGTTATCTCTAGGAGTTTTATAGTTTTGCATTTTTCATTCATGTCTGTGATCCATTATAGATTAATTTTTGTGAAGAATGTAAGTTCTGTGTTTAGAACCACTTGTTGAAAAGACTATCTTGTCTGTGCTCTTTTGTCAAAGGTCAGTTGACTATGTCTGTGTGGGTCTGTGTCTGAGCTCTCTATTCTGTTCCATTGATCTATTTGTCTAATTGATACCATTTGACCCTGTCTTGATTGCTATAGATTTAATGTAAGTTTGAAGTTGGGGTAATATCAATATTCTAACTTTGTTCGTCTCCTTCAATATCTTATAACATTGAATGTTCCTATTCATGAACATGAAATATCTCTCCATTTGTGTAGTTTTTGATTACTTTCATCAGAGTTTTATAGACTTCATCATCCAGATCTCGCATATAGTTTGTCAGATTTATACCTAAGTATTTCATTTACTTGGTGATAATGTAAAAATTACTATGATTTTTAATCTTGAATTATAATTGTTCACTCTTTGTATATAAGAAAGCAATTTACTTTTGTACATTAATCTTGTATCCTGCAATCTTGCTTAATCACTAGTTAGATCCAGGAGGTTTTTTTTCTTTTTTTTTACAGTACTTTAATGTCATCTAAGAACATAGTTGAATTTTTTCCTTCCCACTTTATGTATGTTATATTTTCTTTTCCTATTGCATTAACTAGGGATTTGGGTATGATAATGAATAGCAGAGCAGTGTTATGGGACATTCTTGTCTTGTTCCTGGTATTAATGGCAAAGAACAGTTCCTCATCAATAACTATGATGTTAACTGTTGGTTTTTGTGAATATCCTTTATTAAGTTGAGGAAGTTCCTCTGTATTCTTTGTTTGTTGAGAGGTTTTTTTTTAACATCATGTGACTTTTCTGTATCTATTGATACAGTTATTGTGATTTTTCTTTAGTCAGTTGATGTGATGGGTTTCATTAATTGATTTTCAAATGTTGAACCAGTGTTACATACTTGAAATTGTATAATTCTACTCATACAATATTGCAATTAATTTGCTAATATTTTGTTGAGGATTTTGCTTTTATGATCGTTAGAGACATTGGTTTATAGTTTTCATTTGTTGCAATGCCTATACCTCATTTTAGTATTAGGATGATTCTGGCCTTATCATATGTTATGACATGCTTCCTCTGTTTCTATTTTCTGGAAGAAAGTGTAGAAATCGGGATAAACTTCATTAAATATTTGGCAAAAGTCACCAGTGAACCCATCTGGGACTGGTGCTCTCTGTTGTGGAAGATTATTAATTATTTATTCAATATTTTAATTATATATAGGCTTATTCAAATTGTCTATTTCTTCCCAAAATAGTTTTGACTGATTGTGTCTGTCAAGGAATTAGTCTATTTCATCTAAATTATCAAAATTGTGAGCATAGAGTTGTTCAAAATATTTTTGTTATCCTTTTAATATTCATGGTATCAATACCTTCTTGCATTTCTGATGTTAGTAACTTATGTCTTCTCTGTTTTTCCTAGTTATTGTGGCTAGAGTTTTATGAGTTTTATTGATCTTTTGAAAGAATGGCTTTTGGTCCTATTGATTTTCATTTATTGATTTATTTCAATCATTGATTTCTAATCTAATCTCTATTATTTGTTTTATTCTGCTTTGTTATTGTTTAGTTGATAAGTAGTGTCCATACTTTTGTGAACCCATGGACTATAGTCTGCCAGGCTCCTCTGTCTATGGGATTTCCCAGGCAAGAATATTGGATTACTAGAGCTAATCAACAAATATAGTAAATTTGCAGGATATAACAGGATACAAAATTAACACACAGAAATCCCTTGCATTCCTATACACTAACAATGAAAAAACAGCAAGAGAAATTAAGGAAACAATACCATTCACCATTGCAACAAAAAGAATAAAATACTTAGGACTATATCTACCTAAAAAACAAAAGACGCATACATAGAGAACTATAAAACACTGATGAAAGAAATCAAAGAGGACACAAACAGATGGAGAAATATACTGTGTTCATGGATTGGAAGAATCAATATTGTCAAAATGACTATACTACCCAAAGCAATCTATAGATTCAATGCAATTCCTATCAAGCTACCAATGATATTTTTCACAGAACTAGAACAAATAATTTCACAATTTATATGGAAATATAAAAACCTCAGATAGCCAAAGCAATCTTGAGAAAGAAGAATGGAACTGGAGGAATCAACCTGCCTGACTTCAGGCTCTACTACAAAGCCACAGTCATCAAGAGAGTATGGTACTGGCACAAAGACAGAAATATAGATCAATGGAACAGAATAGAAAGCCCAGAGATAAATCCACGAACCTATGGACACCTTATCTTCAACAAAGGAAGCAAGGATATACAATGGAAAAAAGACAACCTCTTTAACAAGTGGTGCTGGGAAAACTGGTCAACCACTTGTAAAAGAATGAAACTAGAACACTCTCTAACACCATACACAAAAATAAACTCAAAATGGATTAAAGATCTAAACGTTAAGACCAGAAACTATAAAACTCCTAGAGGAGAACATAGGTAGAACACTCTCCGACATAAATCACAGCAGGATCCTCTATGACCCACCTCCCAGAATATTGGAAATAAAATCAAAAATACACAAATGGAACCTAATTAAACTTAAAAGCTTTTGCACAACAAAGGAAACTATAAGCAAGGTGAAAAGACAGCCCTCAGATTGAGAGAAAATAATAGCAAACGAAGCAACAAAGGATTAATCTCAAAAATATACAAGTATCTCCTGCAGCTAAATTCCAGAAAAATAAATGACCCAATCAAAAAATGGGCCAAAGAACTAAACTAACATTTCTCTAAGGAAGACATACAGATGGCTAACAAACACATGAAAAGATGCTCAACATCACTCATTATCAGAGAAATGCAAATCAAAACCACAGTGAGGTACCATTACATGCCAGTCAGGATGGCTGCTATCCAAAAGTCTACAAGCAATAAATGCTGGAGAGGGTGTGGAGAAAAGGGAACCTTCTTACATTGTTGGTGGGAATGAAAACTAGTACAGCCGCTATGGAGAACAGTGTGGAGGTTTCTTAAAAAAAACTGGAAATAGAACTGCCATATGACCCAGCCACACCACTTCGGGGCATACACACCGAGGAAACCAGATCTGAAAGAGACACGTGCACCCCAATGTTCATCACACCACTGTTTATAATAGCCAGGACATGGAAGCAATCTAGATGCCCATCAACAGACGAATGCATTAGAAAGCTGTGGTGCATATACACCATGGAATATTACTCAGCTATTAAAAATAATTCATTTGAATCAGTTCTAATGAGATGGATGAAACTGGAGCCCATTATACAGAGTGAAGTAAGCCAGAAAGATAAAGCCCAATACAGTATACTAACAGATATATATGGAATTTAGAAAGATGGTAACGATAACCCTATATGCAAAACAGAAAAAGAGACACAGATGTATAGAACAGACTTTTGGACTCTGTGGGAGAAGGCGAGGGTGGGATGTTTCGAGAGAACAGCATTGAAACATGTATATTATCTAGGGTGAAACAGACCACCAGTCCAGGCTGGATGCATGAGACAAGTGCTCAGGGCTGGTGCACTGGGAAGACCCAGAGGGATTGGGTAGAGAGGGATGTGGGAGAGGGGATTGGGATGGGGAATACATGTAAATCCATGGCTGATTCATGTCAATGTATGACAAAAACCACTACAATAGTGTAAAGTAATTAGCCTCCGTCTAATAAAAATAAATGGAAAAAAAAAAAAAAAAAAGAATATTCGAGTGGGTTGCCATTTCCTTCTCCTTGGGATCTTTTGCCTCAGAGACCAAACCCAGTTTTCCTCCATTGCAAGCAGACTCTTCACCATCTGAGCCACCAGGGAAGCCCATCTGAAGAGAAGTTCAATGTAATTATTTTATTGACTTTCTCTAGGTAAGGTGTACACCTGCCCCCTGGCTTCTTTCAAGTGTTTTTTTTTTTTTTCTTTTTTCCATTGTCTTTGATTTTCTATAGTTTGAATAAAATATACCTAGGTATAGATTCCTTAGTATTTGTCCTGCTTGATATTCTCTGAGCATTATTTTTAAAATAAATGACCTACTAAAATGATAATATTTTATTTCTGCTGGTAATTTAGTATTTTAATATTGAATTTCATCTTTTGATATGCCTTTATAAACCCATTCTCACAGCTTTAAATTGCATTTGTATAATTTATTTAATTTTTAGTCACCAATTAATTGTAAGATTTCTGTGATATATGAAGAAGAGCACTGTTTTAACCTTTTTCATTGAATTGATGTCTCATTTTAAACTTCCATCTCTTTTGAAATGTATAACCACATAATAGTATATGAGAAAGAGTATAATATACAAATATACAAACTGTTTTTATTCAATCTAGCTATAATGTGCTTTATTGCAATAAAATATAGCTCTGAATTTCATGGAGTTATTTAATTCTTTTTAGATGTCATTCAGGATTTAAAATGAAGAAGAATGAAAATACCAAGTATCAGTGCTGATATAGACTAACTGGAATAATCATATACTACTCACAGGACTAAAACTTTGCATACTTTGGAAACATATTGGGTAGAGCCTACCTAAACTGAATCTGTACTTACGCTGTAACCAAGAAATGTCCATTCTAGTTATGTACTTAACTGTAAAATAGACAAATGCTCATCAAAAACAGGTATGAAAATAATCATGGTGGTATGATATATAATGACCCTACCCAGGATTGGCAAACTATGGTCAGCAGGTCAAATTTTGCCTGCCATCTATCTTGGTAAATAAAATTATATTGGAACACAGTCATGTTCATTCTCATCTATATCTGCTTTCTCACTGCAGTGGCAGAGTTGTGTAGCTGCCATATAAACTGTATATATAAAGCCAAAGTCTTTTAAGAAAATTGTTTTCAACTTCTAGCCCAAATTATGAATAACCAAATGTGGATAAATATAAAGGAAAAATAGTGTTCCGCTTTACAGTGGATCTCCATATAGCAGCAGTTTTCAACTTAACATGCATCACGATCCTGAGGGCAATTTAGCATAAATTCAGAATTTCTAATTCAAAAGTTCTTGGGTAGAACCCAATAAGTTGCATGACTAACAAGTTCTCAGGTGATCCTGATTCTGCTGGTCTGGGAGTCACACATTGAAAATACTGCTATAAAATAATGAATATGAGTGAATTACTTCAATAAGCAACAACATGGGTGAATTTAACAAACATGATGCTTGACAAAAGAAGCTAGACAAAAGAGTACATATTTGTTGTTCCACTCATATAAAGTTAAAAAATAGACAGTAGAAATCAAGGTACAAAAAAAAAAAAAAAAAAGAAATCAAGGTACAGACTGGTTTAAATAGTTACTAGAACAGGGAGCAATGGGGATTCCTAGAGTGTTATTTTTTTCTTGATATTGGTGATGGTTACACTTTTCTGCTCACTTTATGAAATTTTATAAAGCTAAATATTCACATTTTGTGTAATATGGTTAAATAAGGTATGTACTAAAATGATAATTTCATTATTCTTTAAATTACAAAAAAGCCAATCCTGCCACAGTCGATAACAATGTCAAAGAAGAAACACTATAAAATGTACAAAAGAGAAACCCAGTTACTCAGACTTAATTGATAAGGGTTTAACTTTCCCAAATATCAAGAAGCAAAGAGTGTGGATACTGGGCCTTCTAGAACTGCTGCAACTTCTATAGAATTTCCTCAGTCTCCTATCTTTCTGTTTAGTCATGAACAGTTAGTCTGTTCAGTTAGTATATGATTTCTATATTCAAAATTACAAAATTGGGGGTTACCCTGATGGTCCAGTGGTTAAGAAGTCACCTTGCAATGTAAGGAAGGTAGGTTTCATCCCTGGTTGGGAAAGAACTCACATCCACACGTCCCACATCATGGGACAACTAAGCCCAAATGCCCCAACAAAGATCTGCATGCTGCAACTAAGACCCAAAGCAGCCAAATTTAAAAATAAGTTATAAAGTGGATGGTCCTATTCTAATCATATCATTCAAATTCCATTGAAGAAGAATAAAAAGTGATAAAGATTAAAACATTGACATCTTACAAGAAATGCCAAATCTCTCTTGAAAACTATTTTATATATTCATAATTTTGTCACATGATCACTTCTAGATGCAAAAGAAGCTTCATAAATGAAGTAATTAAGCTTTTTTGATACCTTAAGAATGCTTATTTTAATAAGAAAGAAGTGAATGTTTTGTAAGCAGTTAGCAGTGTTTCACATTGTAGGTGACTAAAGTTACAAAGTATCCCATAATCACAAAATGGAGGTTTTCAGCAAATTTAAAATGGAATTTATCTTTTCAATATTGTTTTAAGCTGAACCTGAACTATAAATATATAAATATAGTTTTATGTATGATACACATCTTTGTATTATAAATGTCTCAAAATCTTTTTTGTTAATTAAAAAAATTATTTATTTTTAATTGGAGGATAATTGCATTACAATATTGTGTTGGTTTCTGCCATATGTTAACATAAATCAGCCATAGTATGTATGTGTCCTCTCCCCCTTGAACCTCGCTCCCACTTCCCACCCCATCCAACTCCTCTAGGTTGTCACAGAGCACCAGATTTGAGCTCTCTGTGTTATAAAGTAAATTTCCACCGACTATCTAGTTTTGCATATGGTAATGTAAATGTTTCAATGTTACTCTCTCGGTTGGTCCCACCTTCTCCTTTCCCACACTGCATCCTCAAGTCTGTTATCCATGTCTGCATTTCCATTGCTACCCTGCAGATAGGTTCACCAGTATCATCTTTCTAGTTTCCATACATATGAGCTAATATACCATATTTGTCTTTCTCTTTCTAACTTATCTAACTATATAATAGGCTCTATGTTCATCCATCTTATTAGAATTGAGTCAAATACATTCCCTTTTATGGCTGAGTATCAATAACCTCAGATATGCAGATGACACCACCCTTATGGCAGAAAGTGAAGAAGAACTAAAAAGCCTTTTGATGAAAGTGAAAGAGGAGAGTGAAAAAGTTGGTTTAAAGCTTAACATTCAGAAAACTAAGATCATGGCATCTGGTCCCATCACTTTATGGGAAATAGATGGGGAAACAGTGGAAACAGTGACTGACTTTATTTTTCTGGGCTCCAAAATCACTATAGATGGTGATTGTAGCCATGAAATTAAAAGATGCTTACTCCTTGGAAGGAAAGTTATGACCAACCTAGATAGCATATTAAAAAGCAGAGACATTACTTTGCCAACAAAGATCCATCTAGTCAAGGCTATGGTTTTTCCAGTGGTCATGTATGGATATGAGAGTTGGACTGTGAAGAAAGCTGAGCGCTGAAGAATTGATGCTTTTGGACTGTGGTGTTGGAGCAGGCTCTTGAGAGTCCCTTGGACTTCAAGGAGATCCAACCAGGAGATCAGTCCTGTGTGTTCATTGGAAGGACTGATGCTGAAGCTGAAACCTCAGTACTTTGGCCACCTCATGCGAAGAGTTGACTCATTGGAAAAGACCCTGATGGTGGGAGGGATTGGGGGCAGGAGGAGAAGGGGACGAGAGGATGAGATGGCTGGATGGCATCACTGACTCGATGGATATGAGTTTGAGTAAACTCTGGGAGTTGGTGATGGACAGAGAGGCCTGGCGTGCTGCAATTGATGGGGTCGCCAAGAGTTGGACACGACTGAGTGACTGAACTGAACTGAACTGAATATTCCATTGTGCGTATGTACCACAAATTATTATTCATTCATCTGCCAATGGATATCAACAATGCTTCCATGTCCTAGCTATTGTAAAGAGTGCTGCTATGAATATTGGGTTTCATGTGTCTTTTTCAATTATGTTTTTCTCAAGGTGCATGCCCACTAGTGGGATTTTGGGGTCATATAGTAGCTATATTCCCATATTTTGAAGGAATCTCCATACTGTTCTCCATAGTGGCTATATCAATTTGCATTCCCACCAAGAGTGCAAGCAGATTCCCTTTTCTCCATACACTCTCCAGCATTTCTTGTTCTTAGACTTTTTGATGATGACCATTCTGACAGGTGTGAGATGATGTCTCATTGTAGTAGTTTTTTAAATTAATTTATTCTAATTAGAGGCTAATTACTTTACAATAGTGTGGTGGTTTTTGCCATACATCGACGTGAGTCAGCGATGGCTGCACATGTGTGCCACCATCCTAACCTCCCCCCCTTCCTACCCACCCCATCATTCTGGGTTGTACCAGAGCTTTGCTTTGCATTTTTCTAATAATGAGTGATGTTGAGCATTCTTTCATGTGTTTATTAACCACTGTGGAGAAATGTCTGTTTAGGTCCTCTGCCCACTTTTTTATTGGGTTGTATGTTTTTCTGGTATTGAGCTGCATGAGCTGTTTATATATTTTGGAGATTAATCCTTTGTCAGTTGCTTCATATCCTATTATTTTTTTCCCATTGTGAGGGTTGTCTTTTCACCTTGTTTATAGTTTCCTTTGCTGTGCAAAAGCTTTTAAGCATAATTAGGTCTCATTTGTTTATTTTTGTTTTTATTTGCTTTACTCTAGGAGGTGGGTCATGAGGATTTTGATGTAATTTATGTCAAAGAGTATTCTGCCTATGGTTTCCTTCTAAGAGTTTTATAGTTTCTAAATTTACATTTAGATCTTTAATCTGTTTTGAGCTTATTTGGTGTATAGTGTTAGAAAATGTTCTAATTTCATTCTTTCACATGCAGCTGTCCAGTTTAACCAGCACCACTTATTGCAGAGGCAGCTTTACTCCACTGTGTATCCTTGCCTCCTTTTTAAAAAATAAGGTGCCCATAGGTGCATGGATTTACCTCTGGGCTTTCTGTCTTTGTTCATTCATCTATACCTCTGTTTTTGTACTAGTACCATATTATCTTGATAACTGTATATTTGTATTATAGTCTGACGTCAAGCAGATTGATTCCTCCAGCTCCATTCTTCTTTCTCAAGATTGCTTTGGCTATTCAGGTCTTGTATGTTTCCATACAAATTGTGAAATTCTTTGTTCTAATTCCGTGAAAAATACTATTGTTAGCCTGATAGGGATTGCGTTGAATCTGTAGATTGCTTTGGGTAGTATAGTCATTTTCACAGTATTGACTTTTCCAATCCAAGAACATGATCTATCTCTCCATCTGATTTTGTGTCATCTTTGATTTGTTTCATCAGTTTCTTATAGTTTTCTCTATAAAGTTCCTTTGTCTCCTTAGGTTTATTCCTAGGTATTTTATTCTTTTTGTTGCCGTGATGAATGGGATTATTTCCTTAATTTCTGTTTCTGATTTTTCATTGTCAGTGTATAAGAATACAATGAATTTCTGTGTATTAATTTAGTTCCTGCAACTTTCCTATATTCATTGATAAGCACTAGTAATGTTCTGGTGGCATTGCTAGAGTATTCTATGTATAGTATTATGTCATGTGCTCTAGTAGTTTTCTGGTGGCATCTTTAGAGTTTTCCATGTATAGTATCATGTCATCTGCAAACAGTGATGGTTCTGGATCCATTCATTTCTTTTTTTCCCTTGATTGCTGTATCTAGGAATTCTAAAACTATGTTGAATAAGAGTGGCAAGAATGGGCACCTTTTTTTATTCCTCATCTCAGAGGAAATGCTTTTAGTTTTTCACTGCTGAGAATAATGTTTGCTGTGAGTTTGTCATCTATGACCTTTATTATGCTTAGTTATGTCCCTTCTATGTCTACTTCCTGGCGAGTTTTTTTCCATAAATGGATGTTGAATTTTGTCAAAAGCTTTGTCTGCATCTGTTGAGGTGATCATATGATTTTTACATTTAAATTTGTTTATATGGTGTATCATATTGATTGCTTTGTGTACATATAAGGATCCTTGCATCCTTGGGAATGAAGCTTACTTGATCATGACATCTCATTCTTTTAATGTGTTTTTGGATTCTGTTTGCTAGAATTTTGTTGAGGATTTTTGCTTCCATGTTCATCAGTGATATTGGCCTGTAATTTTCTTTTTCTGTGACATCTTTGTCTGATTTTGGTATCAGAGTGATGGTGACCCCATAGAATGAGTTTGGGAGTTTTCCTTCCTGCACAATTTTCTGGAAGAGATTGAACAGGATAAATGTACCTCTTCTCTAAACTTTTGGTAGAATATACCTATGAGACCATCTGGTCCTGGGCTTTTGTTCGTTAGAAGATTTTTGGTTACAGTTTTGGTTTCTGTGCTTGTGATTGGTCTGTTTATAATTTCTATTCTTGGTTCAGTTTTGGAAGTCTGTACTTTTCTATGAATTTGCTGTATTCTTCAAGATTGACCATTTTATCACCATATAATTGCTCACTGTAGTTTCTTGTGATCTTTTGTATTTCTGTGTTGTCTGTTGTAACATTTTTTTTCCATTTCTAATTTAATTGGCTTGGGTCTTTTCCCTTTATTTTTCATGAGCCTGGCAAATAGCTTGTCAATTTTGTTTATATTTTCAAAGAATCAGCTTTCAGTTTTATTGATCTTTGTTATTGTCTCCTTCATTTCTTTTTCATTTATTTCTGCTTTTATGTTTATGATTCCTATCCTTCTACCAACTTTGAGGGTTTTTCTTCTTCTTTTTCTAGTTGCTTTAGGTGTAAGGTTAAGTTTTTAAGTAATTCAATGTTTTTCTTATTTCTTGAGGTAGACATGTATTGGTATGAAATTCCCTCTTAGAACTGCTTTTAGTGCACCCCATAGATTTTGAGTTGTTGTGTTTTCATTGTATTTTCTTTCTAGAAAATTGTATTGTATTGCAAATTGTATTGGTTTCCTTTTGGATTTATTCAGTGATCTATTGATTATTCAGAAGTTTGTTGCTTAGCCTCTGTGTGTTTATTTGTTTGTCTTTGTAGTTTTTTTCCCCAGTAAATTGTATCTATTCCTATAGCATTTTATTCAGAAAAGATGCTCAAAACGATTTCAATTTTCCTATGTCCACCAAAGCTTGATTTGTGACTCAAGATACTATCTATCTATCCTGGAGAAAGTTCCATGTGCACTTGAGAAAAAAGTGAAATCTGCTATTTTTGGATGAAATGCCCTATAGATATCAATTAAGTGCAACTGGCCCAATATATCATTTAAAGCTTGTGTTTCCTTATTAATTTTCTATCTGGATGATCTGTCCATTAGTGTGAGTAGGGTATAAAAGCCCCCACTATTATTGTGTTACTGTTTACTTCCATTTTGATTATTGCTACCATTTGACTTATTTACTTTGCTGTTCCTATGTTGGGTGCATATATAATTGTTATATTTTCTTTTTGGATTGATCCCTTGATTATCATGTAGTGTCCTTTGTTTCTTGTAATGGTCTTTATTTTAAAGTCTATTTTATCTGATGAGTATTGTTACTCCCACTTTCTTTTGATTTCAATTTGCATGGTATATCTTTTTCCAATCCCTCACTTTCAGTCTGTATGTGTCCTTAGATCTGAGGTAGGTCTCTTGTAGAGAGCATATATTGGGTTATTATTTTTGTATCCATTCAGCCAATCTGGTTCTTTGTGTGGAGTTTTAGGCCATTTATATTTAATGTAATTATTTATAAATATGATCCTATGACTATTCTCTTTATTGTTTTTAATTTGTTTTCATAGGCCTTATCTTTCTCTAGTGTTTCCTGTCAAGTGAAGTTCCTTTAGCTTTTTTTTTTTTTTTTTGTAAAGCTGTTTTGGTGATGCTGAATCTTCTTAAATTTTTCTTATCTGTAGAGTTTTTTATTTCTCCTTCAAATCTGAGTGATATCCTTGCCGGATACAATAATCTTAAATTTAGGGTTTTTTTTTCTTTTTTTCTTTTTATCACTTTAAGTACATACTGCAACTCCCTTCTGGTTTGTAAAGTTTCTATTGAAAGATCAGCTGGTATCCTTATGGGGATCCCCTTGTACGTTATTTGTTGCTCTTCCCTTCCTGCTTTGAATATTTGTTCTTTGTGATTAATTTTTGTTAGTTTGATTAATATGTGTCTTGGCGTGCTTCTCCTGGGGTTTATCCTGTTTGGAAATCTCTGAGCTTCCTGGATTTGGATGATTATTTCCTTTTCCACATTAGGAAAATTTATAACTACAATCTCCTCAAATGTTTCTCATACCCTTTCTTTTCTTCTGGGACCAATATTATTCTAATATTGTCCCAGAGGTCTTTGAAACTGTCTTCATTTTATTTCATTCTTTTTTTCCTTTGTTCTACTTTGGCTCTGTTATTTCCACCATTCTATCTTCCAGCTCACTTATCTGTCCTTCTGCCTCAGATAGTCTGATATTGGCTCCCTCTAGTGTATTTTTTAGTTCAGTCGCTCAGTCGTGTCTGACTCTCACAACCCTATGGACTGCAGCACACCAGGTTTCCCTGTCCATCACCAACTCCCTGAGCATGCTCAAACTCATGTCCATCGAGTCCATAATGCCATACAACCACCTCATCTCCTGTCATTCCCTTCTCCTCCTGCCTTCGATCTTCCCCAGCATCAGGGTCTTTTCCAAAGACTCAGTTCTTCTCATCAAGTGGTCAAAGTATTGGAGTGTAGTTTTAATTTCAATTATTTTGTTGTGCATTGCTGATCATCTGTCCATTAATTCTTCTAGGTCCTTGTTAAACCTTTCTTGTATTTTCTCAGTCTGTGCCTCCAGTATACTTATCTGTGCCTCCATTTTATTTCCAAGATACTGGATCATTTTTACTATCAGTTATTGGAACTTCTTTTCAGATAGACTGCTTATTTCATTTGTTTGTTCTTGTGAGCTTTTAATATATTCCTCCATCTGCTGAATGTTTCTCTTTCATTTTGTTTAATTTACCGTGTTTTAGGGTCTTCTTCCTTCAGGCTGGAGGGTCATAATTTCTCTTAATTGTGTAGTATGCCCCCCGTGGGTGGGATTGGGTCAATGACTTGTGAAGATTTCCTGATTGGGAGGACTTGTGCCTATGCTCTGGTGGATGGAGCAGTATATCGTCTCTTTGAAGGGCTGTGCCATGTCCAGTGGTGTGTTTTGGGTGTCTATGGGACTGGTATGGCTTTGGGCAGTCTTTCTACTAATGGGCATGGTTGTGTTTCTGTTTTGCTAATTGTTTGATTGAGTCATCTGGCACTAGATCTTTCTGGCCTTTGGGTGAGTCTTTGCCTTAATGTTGAGATGGAAGCCTTTGGAGGCTTTAATTTTTCATCAATTAATATTCCATGAGATTGGGAGTTCTCTAGTGATCCAAAGTCCTGGAATCCAGTTCCCTACCTCGGGAGTTCAGGTTCAACCCCTTACCAAGACTTCACAGGCCTGACAGCAGAGAGGACAAAACTCTAAGACTAATGGTGAAAGCAACACTCATTAGCCAGGAGCATCTGAAAAACTTCCACACTTACAAAGAGAAAAAAAGAGAGAAAATGGAGGCAAAAAATGATAAAAAAAAAAAAAAAATAAGAGTCAAAAAATAAGAGCACAATCATGACTGTAAAAAATAAAAAAATAATAAAATAATTTAAATATGACATTTTTAAATTGGAGAAAATAGCTTATTCAAATAAAAATTAAAGGAATAATAAAGAAAGAATATGAAAACAATATGAAAAAGGAAAGAAAAAGAGGAAAAATTAGAAAAAGTAAGAGAAACAGGGAAAAAAAAGAGAGAGAAAAATGTTTACAGAGTGCTAGTTCCATCTCTGCCAGCCTAGGAGGCCCTCCAATGCTGGACTGTTCTCTGAACTTGCTGTTGGGAATTTATTGAGGTAAGGAATATGACTTTATTTGGAAAGCTGGCTGACTGAGGAGATGACAGCCTAGTGTCTCAGAGTAACCATCTTGTCAGAGTCTGGAAGACAGGTCCTTTTACAGAGCTAGAGAGAGAGGCAATATAGGAATTAAAGTCAAAAGGCAAAACAGAAAGGGAGAGGCAGTGAGGAAGTAAAGTGAAAGGGAGGGAGAGGTGGTAGGGAAACAATTTAGTTTACAGTCTGGCAGAGGTGTAGGTTTCTTTATGAGAAGCCATTATTTGTGATTATGATAGCAAAAGCACTGAAAAGCAAGTCAAAGAAACACTTTCCAACATGGAGTCAGAATTAGTTTCTTCTCTGCAACAGGGACACATCAGACTCTAATCTGGCCCTACTCTTGCATGTACTTGCTCCCAAGGTCCATGGTTGCCAGAGCTAGTGAGTTTTCTTTTGTATGGAATCTCATTGTCCTTTTATACATTCCACAGACACAGAGTATACCTAATTGATTGTGTTGCTTTAATCCTCATCTTGTACAGCTAGAGGAAAGATTTTCGGTCCTCATCCTTAACCACTCTGTCCCTGGAATTAAATTGTGGTTTTATTTCCCCTTTGCATGTGGGTCATCCACAGGAGTTTGCTACTGAGGCTACCCTGGGAGACTTGGGTCTGCCCCAGTGATGTGGAGGTGGCACAGTTGCTTGGATTGTGGGGACACTGGCAACAACAGGTACACAGGGGAGCTGGCAGCCACAGGCATTAGGGTTTTTTCCTAGCCTCTGGCAACTCTTCCCCGATGAGGATTGAGCGTGGAGGTGGCACAGTTGTTTGGATCATGGGGAACTGCACAGCGCCAGGTGTGCAGGGATGCCAGTGTCCATGGACGCATGAGACATGGTGTTATTAGAGTATTTTTCTATTCTCTGGCAACTGTATTCAAAGGGTTTCCTTGCCTGGGACTTTTCTTTATTGCTTGGCACAGCAGGTGCTCAAAAAATCTCCCTGGCTGGGGTCTTTCTCTATTGTCCAGCACAGCAAGGGCTCAAATGGTCACCCTGTCTGAAATATTTCTCTATTGCTCAGTGCATCAGACACTCAAAGAGCCACCCTCTTTTGGGGCTTTCTCTATTGGTGAGCTGCCAGCGCCCACTTGTGGGGAGAGTGAGGCTATTGTGATGGTTCCACCCCCTGTGCATGACTCAATAGTATCGTCCCACCTCCATGGCTGCCTGGATTTCCTTCAAGGGCATTTCCTGCTGCAATCTCCTCCCTCATGTCCCCGCAGGGCGTCTCCCCAGAATCAACAGCAATCCTTGCCCTGGGATTGGTTTCCAATCCCTATACTCCAGCTCACAGTCACCGCAAATATGGAAGGACCCTCCTCCCTATCCAGAGTAGGTAAGGCTGTGTGCTTCTCACCCCATTCAGACCATCATAGATCAGCTGCTGTACTCAACAGTCTCAGATGCCTCCCCTCTATCCCAAATTTTTTATTATGATGTGGGGATCTCTCCCCTGCTTCAGTTCCTTCATCACCTAGGCGCAGGTCAAGTTGCATTCACTCTTCTCCTCTTTTGTCCTTCCTTCCTTCATCCTATCGAGTTTTGTGTGGATATATATAATCCTTTCTGGTGGTCAGGGATTCCTGTTAGCTCTCAGCTGGTGCTATGTGAGATCCTCTGCATTTGAAATATTCCTGATGTGTTCGTGTCCACTACTCCTCCACTATCTTGTTCTTTTGTCCCAAACTCTTGAAAAATAGCTTTCTTCATTTCTTTTATTTCCTAGGGTAAATCTTGAATTAGACACATGTGAGATAATCTATGGTGTGTAGCCAAGCTCTCAATGACTTATAGACTGCTATTAAAGACAGAAAATATGTTCTCATTTTATACTTCAACTCTTATCAGTGTGGATGATCTCATTACTTGTCTCATGAATGACAGATTTTTTTTTAATATTGTGATTTGTTACAGTAGGTTTTTGCAAATATTGTGTTTGCCTCTTAGCAATGAATAATTGTCAGAGAAAATAGAAACTGATAAGTTTTTGCAAGGTTTATGATGAAGTGTTTTGAGTGTGTTATAGGGAAATCAAGTTTGGCTTATCAGAAAAAGTTTGCATGAAGTGATATTTAATTTGAAACATTAAAAAGAAAGAAGGAGTTAGCTAGGCTAAGTTAGTTAAAAGTGGGAGTGAACATTTTTCCATATTTAAGCAATATCTTGTGAAAATATTTGAATGAAAAAGTTAATTGCATGTTCAATGGACTGAATAAGCAAGATAGTATAATGACCAGACTTATATTTAATTAAGGACTATGTAGAGACTGAATTGTAGGTAAAAATGTATATAGAAAGAAACTGATGAGAAGAGTTTTTAGTAGTCAACTTTAAAAATAATAACTATTTGAACTAGGATGGCAGTTATTAGAAATGGAGAGAAGCGAATGAATTCCAGAGAAAGAATTAGGTCAGGAAATGTGTAGGATGAATCATCTTAGGTTTCTGGCACTAGCAAATTGAGTGGCTGGTAATTCCATTTACTATAAGAAAAGTGGATTTGAAGTGAAAAATGTTGAGTTCAGTTTTAGATATACTGAATTAGTATGTCTGTGAGACATTCAAGTAGAAATGCTAAATAAGAAACTAGATGAATAGAAGTGAAGTTAGAGGAGAGTTATAGGAATTTTAAGCATCTAGATGCTAAAATTAAAATCAAAGTTGATGGTACCAACTAACATGAGAAGTTACAAAGAAAATATAAAAAAGCTTAGAAGAGTTCACAAAGAAATAAAATGATGCTGTTAAAGAATAACTTACACATGGTAGGAACTCAATATATTTAGATTTATTCAATTTGAAAACCAATTTAATATGGAATTAATATATTTCAATAATATATTATTATTTCAGACATTATTAGTGAGAAAAATTTAGCCATTTTATATCTGAAATAATTGTTCACACTTCCCTCTGGGTCATATTTTGTACTTCAACTTGAACACTTGCTAGGATTGAAGCTCCAGAAAAACATCTACTTCTGCTTCATTGACTATGTTAAAACTTTTGACTGTGTGGATCATAACAAACTGTAGACAATTCTTCAAGAGGTGAGAGTACCAGACTACCTTACTTGTCTCCTGAGAAACCTGTATGCAAGTCAATAAGCAATAGTTAGAACCAGACATGGAACAACGAACTGGTTCAAAATTGGAAAAAGAGAACATCAAATCTGTATATTGTCATCCTCCGTAGTTAACTTATATGCAGAATACATCTTGAGGAATGCCAGGCTGGATGAATCATAAGCTAGAATCAAGATTGTTGGGAGAAATATCAACATCAGACATGCATATGACACCACTCTAATGACAAAAACTGAAGAGGAACTAAAGAGCCTCTTGATGAGGATGAAAAAGGAGAGTGAAAAAGCTGGCCTAAAACTGAGCATTCAAAAAACTAAGATCATGGCCTCTGGTTCCATCACTTCATGGCAAATAGAAGGGGAAAAAGTGGAAACAGTGACAGATTTTATTTTCTTGGACTCCAAAATCACTGTGGGTGGTGACTGCAGCCATGAAATTAAAAGGCTCTTGCTCCTTGGAAGGAAAGCTATGAAAAACCTAGACAGCATATTAAAAAGCAAATACATCACTTTACTGAAAAATGTCATTATAGTCAAAGGTATGGTTTTTCCAGTAGTCATGTATATAGGGCTTCCTTGGTGGCTCAGACGGTAAAGAGTCTTCTTCCAATGTGGGAGACCCCAGTTCAATTCCTGGGTCAGGAAGATCCCCTGGAGAAGGACATGGCAACCCACCCCAGTATTCTTGCCTAGAGAAGCCTATGGACAGTGGAGCCTGGTGGGCTATATTCCATGGGTTCACAAAGAGTCAGGCACAACTGAGTGACTAACATTCACATGTTTATGTGAGAGTTGGTCCATAAAGAAGTCTGAGTGCCAAAGAATTGATGCTTTCAAATTGTGGAGGTGGAGAAGATTCTTAAGAGTCTCTTGGACTGCAAGGAGATCAAACAAGTCAATCCTAAAAGAGATCAACCCCAAATATTAATTGGAAGGACTGTTGCTGAGGCTGAAGCACCAGTTCTTTTGCCATCTGATGTGAAGAGCCAACTCATTGAAAATACCCTGATTCTGGAAAGATTAAAGGCAAAAGGAGAAGGATACAGGAGAGGAAGAGATGGTTGGATAGCATCACTGACTCAATGAACATAAAGTGGAGCAACCTTTGGGAGAGAGTTGGTCAGAGGAGCCCAGTGTGCTATAGTCTATGAGGTCTCAAGGAGTTGGACACAACTTAGCAACTGAACAACAACAACAAAAATAGTTCTAGAAAAAA
The DNA here is from genome assembly GCF_963930625.1 of Muntiacus reevesi. Taxonomy (NCBI): domain Eukaryota; kingdom Metazoa; phylum Chordata; class Mammalia; order Artiodactyla; family Cervidae; genus Muntiacus; species Muntiacus reevesi. The sequence continues at coordinate 80,323,783 of NC_089271.1, read as the reverse complement.
AGAGGGATGGTGGGATAGGTCTTGAGGAGAATCAGCAGTTTCTTCCAAGGATTTACCTCAGGGTAAGCCATTGCAGTTTCTTTAGTCACAGCAAGTTAATCTTCTCAGACAGAGTTGGAGAGGGGCTGCTTCTACAGGCAAAGAAGACTAATCAGAATTTAGAGTTCCACTAACTCCAGTATCATCAGAATCTTCCCATAAAGACTTATTTTAATTTTCAGGCTCCCATTTCTTCCCAATCAATGCCCTCATTTTAGATGCAGACACCTGCAATTTGAGAATTGAATTTGTACTGTGATTTGGCCACACAGAGAACAAGAGCCTAGGTTTGGTTTCTTTTAGGGCAGACATTAAAACTTCCAGGTCATTTATAAACTTGAGCTGGGAATTTTAATTCTTGAGCTCAGGCTCTCCTTTTCCCACTGTGTCCAGTTTAGTTAGGAACAACCATCCAATCTCATTACACTCAGTATTTTGAAAACAAAACAAAACAAACAAAAACAAAGTATCAAAGACAAGGCCACTCAGAACCTTGCTTTTTATAAATATTTAATGAGGAACATTTTATGATGGTATTTTTAATTCTCAACAGATATTTGAATCTAGACAGAAATCCAATAATATCTCCTTTTCATCATCACAGTGTAAATTATCAGTTCTCTATTTTCTACTGGAAATATAACAATTTAATTTTAAAATCAAATCAGATTAGAAAAGCAATTCTAGAAACCCCACAATCAATTCAGAAAATTGATCCTTAAGATTATGTTCCTCTAGAACCACTTGTGATATCAAAATCTGTATTAGAGTTCCCTAGAGAAACAAAACCAAAAAGATGTAGGGTGTGTGTGTTTGTGTGTGTTGACAGGGAGAGAGAGACACATGGACAGAGACAGAGAGATTTTTAAGGAATTGCCTGACATAACCATGGAAGCTGTAAATTCTGAATTCTACAGGACAAGTTGGCAGATTAGAGAACCAGGGAAGTGTTGTTGATTTTGCAGCTCAAATCTAAAGACATTCTGGGGGCAGAATCCTCTTTCTTTTGGGAGATATCAGGTTGTGTTTTTTTTTTTTTTTCTGTGTAAGGCTTTCAACTGAGTGAATATGGTTCACCCACATTATGGAGATAAATCTTCCTTACTAAAATGCACTGATTTAAATATTAATCTCACTAGAAATACCCTCACAGTAACATTTAAACGGGTATTTGAGGAAAAATTTGGATACTGTAGCTTAGTCAAATCGATAAAAATTTAACAGTTACAGAAATAAAAAAAAAAGTTTCATAATTTCTGATTTTGATCCTATTTACTTGCTTACTCTGAAACACACCAAATTTTGAAATATTGCTTCATATCAAATAAATTGATATTTACTAAATGTATACTGATAAAATTTAGGCCATACCTTGATTCTCAGTTATAGTAGAGGGACATTATGGTGCTAAGTGGACCAGGGTACAATAAAAGCTCATGTTGAAAATGCTGATGCATGGTACAAAATGGATTTTAGACAGTCCTGGGTATTCTTTGGAAGGACTGATGTTGAAGCTGAAACTCCAATACTTTGGTCACCTGATGCGGACTTATTTGAAAAGACCCTGATGCTGGGAAAGATTGAGGGCAGGAGGAGAAGGGGATGACAGAGGGTGAGATGGTTGGATGGCATCACCGATTCAATGGACATGGGTTTGGATAGACTCCCGCAGTTGGTGATGGACAGGGAGGCCTGGTGTGCTGCTGTTCATGGGATCACAAAGGGTCGGAGACGACTGAGCAACTGAACTGAACTGAATAGTTATCTTTATATTTTTCTAGATTTTCTAGTGTTTAAAATTATATTGTTCAAATTTCCCTGGGGAGAGGGTTAACAAATTTAAAATTAAAATTTAAGTAATTTTCAATTAAAGTGATTTTTTTAAACTTCAAAGTACAATGATCTATCACTTAAGTTTCACTAAGTCCCCATTTTCTTTCTTTTTTTCTTTCTTTTTTTTTTTTGTAAAATAGCAAGAGTCAGGAGACAAGACTTCAATTTTCGCATTATTTATAATACTATCAAAGGATCATTTTATCTATAGAAAATTGTAATGCAATCCAGGGTCTTTTAGAAAATAACTGAAGAGTGTGCCTACTTACAATATACAAATCATATCTGCACCCTAAACATTTGAATTCTAATGTAGTTGATAAAAAATTATATTGAAGCACCCCAGGCAACATATCTTCATGTTTTATGTGACTATTGATAATTTATATGGTATATATTAACTTTAAGGTGCTATTTCATCAGCATTTTTCTTTTTTTTTTTTTCTTTTCACTTATTTTTATTAGTTGGAGGCTAATTACTTTACAATATTGTAGTGGCTTTTCCCATACATTGACATGAATCAGCCATGGATTTATAAGAGTTCCCCATCCCGATCCCCCCTCCTGCCCCCTTCCCCATCCCATCCCTCTGGGTCTTCCCAGTGCACCAGCCCTGAGCACTTGTCTCATGTGTCCAACCTGGGCTGGTGGTCTGTTTCACCCTTGATAGTATACATGCTTCAATGCTATTCTCTCAGAACATCCCACCCTCACCTTGTCCCACAGACTCCCAAAGTCTGTTCTGTACATCTGTGTCTCTTTTTCTGTTTTGCATATTGGGTTAACATTACCATCTTTCTAAATTCCATATATATGCGTTAGTATACTGTATTGATCTTTATCTTTCTAGCTTACTTCACTCTGTATAATGGGCTCCAGTTTCATCCATCTCATTAGAACTGATTCAAATGAATTATTTTTAATGGCTGAGTAATATTCCATTGTGTATATGTACCATAACTTCCTTATCCATTCGTCTGCTGATGGGCATCTAGGTTGCTTCCATGTCCTGGCTATTAAAAACAGTGCTGTGATGAACACTGGGGTGCACGTGTCTCTTTCAGATCTAGTTTCCTCAGTGTGTATGCCCAGAAGTGGTATTACTGGGTCATATGGCAGTTTTATTTCCACTATTTTAAGGACTCTCCACACTGTTCTCCATAGTGGCTGTACTAGTTTGCATTCCCACCAAAAGTGTAAGAAGGTTCCCTTTTCTCCACACCCTCTCCAGCATTTATTGCTTGTAGACATTTGGATAGCAGTCATCCTGACCAGCATGTAATGGTACCTCGTTGTGGTTTTGATTTGCATTTCTCTGATAATGAGTGATTTTGAGCACCTTTTCATGTGTGTGTTAGCCATCTGTATGTCTTCTTTGGAGAAATGTCTGTTTAGTTCTTTGGCCCATTTTTTGATTGGGTCATTTATTTTTCTGGAATTGAGTTGCAAGAGTTGCTTGTATATTTTTGAGATTAATCCTTTGTCTGTTGCTTCGTTTGCTATTATTTTCACCCATTCTTAGGGCTATCTTTTCACCTTACTTATAGTTTCCTTTGTTCTGCAAAAGCTTTTAAGTTTAATTAGGTTCCATTTGTTTATTTTTGCTTTTATTTCCAATATTCTGGGAGGTGGGTCATAGAGGATCCTGCTGTGATTTATGTCAGAGAGTGTTTTGCCTATGTTCTCCTCTAGGAGTTTTATAGTTTCTGGTCTTACATTTAGATCTTTAATCCATTTTCAGTTTATTTTTGTATATGGTGTTAGAATGTGTTCTAGTTTCATACTTTTACAAGTGGTTGACCAGTTTTCCCAGCACCACTTGTTAAAGTGTTTGTCTTTTTTCCATTGTATATCCTTGCCTCCTTTGTCAAAGATAAGGTGTCCATAGGTTCATGGATTTATCTCTGGGCTTTCTATTCTGTTCCATTGATCTATATTTCTGTCTTTGTGCCAGTACCATACTGTCTTGATGACTGTGACTTTGTAGTAGAGCCTGAAGTCAGGCAGGTTAATTCCTCCAGTTCCATTCTTCTTTCTCAAGATTGCTTTGGTTCTTCGAGGTTTTTTGTATTTCCATACAAATTATGAAATTATTTGTTCTAGCTCTGTGAAAAATACCGTTGGTAGCTTGGTAGGGATTTCATTTAATCTATAGATTGCTTTGGGTAGTATAGCCATTTTCACAATATTGAGTCTTCCAATCCATGAGCACTGTATATTTCTCCATTTATTTGTGTTCTCTTTGATTTTTTTCATTAGTGTTTTATAGTTTTCTATACATAGGTCTATCGTTTCTTTAGGTGGATATACTCATGAGTATTTTATTCTTTTTGTCGCAATGGTGAATGGTATTGTTTCCTTAATTTCTCTTTCTGTTTTCTCATTGTTAGCATATAGGAATGCAAAGGATTTCTGTGTTTTAATTTTATATCCTGCAGCATTACTGTATTCATTGATTAGTTGTTGTAATTTTCTGGTAGAGTCTTTGAGGTTTTCTATGCAGAGGATCATGTCGTCTGCAAACAGTGCGAGTTTTACTTCTTTTCCTATCTTGATTCCTTTTATTTCTTTTTCTGCTCTGATTGCTGTGGGCAACACTTCCAGAACTATGTTGAATAGTAGTTGTGAGAGTGGACACCCTTGTCTTTTTCCTGACTTTAAGGGAAATGCTTTCAATTTTTCACCATTGAGGATAATGTTTGCTGTTGGTTTGTCACATATAGCTTTTATTATGTTGAGGTATGTTCCTTTCATGCCTGCTTTCTGGAGAGTTTTAATCATAAATGGATGTTGAATTTTGTCAAAGGCTTTTTCTGTATCTATTGAGATAATCATATGATATTTTTTCTTTCAATTTCTTAATGTGGTATATTACATAGATTGATTTGTGGATGTTAAAGAATCCTTGCTTTCCTGGAATAAAGCCCACTTGGTCATGCTATATGATCTCTTTAATATGTTGTTGGATTCTGTTTGCTAGAATTTTGTTAAGGATTTTTGCATCTATGTTTATCAGTGATATTGGCCTCTAGTTTTCTTTTTTTGTGGCATCCTTGTCTGTTTTTGGTATTAGGGTAATGGTGTCCTCATAGAATGAGTTTGCAGGTTTGACTTCTACAATTTTCTGGTAGAGTTTGAGTAAGATAGGTGTTAGCTCTTCTCTAAATTTTTGGTAGAATTCAGCTGTGAAGCCATCAGGTCCTGGGCTTTTGTTTGCTGGAAGATTTCTGATGACAGTTTCAATTTCCGTGCTAGTGATGGGTCTCTTAAGATCTTCTATTTCTTTGTGGTTCAGTTTTGGAAAGTTATACTTTTCTAAGAATTTGTCCATTTCTTCCAAGTTATCCATCTTATTGGCATAGAGCTGCTGGTAGTAGTCTCCTATGATCCTTTGTATTTCAGAGTTGTCTGTTGTGATCTCTCCATTTTCATTCCTAATTTTGTTAATTTGGTTCTTTTCCCTTTGTTTCTTGATGAGACTGGCTAACGGCTTGTCAATTTTATTTACCTTTTCAAAAAACCAGCTTTTAGCCTTGTTGATTTTTGCTATGGTCTCTTTTGTTTCTTTTGCATTTATTTCTGCCCTAATTTTTAAGATTTCTTTCCTTCTACTAACCCTGGGGTTCTTCATTTCTTCCTTCTCTAGTTGCTTTAGGTGTAGAGTTAGGTTATTTATTTGACTTTTTTCTTGTTTCTTGATGTAAGCCTGTATTGCTATGAATCTTCCCCTTAGCACTGCTTTTACAGTGTCCCATAGGTTTTGGGTTGTTGTGTTTTCATTTTCATTCATTTCTATGCATAGTTTGATTTCTTTTTTGATTTCTTCTATGATTTGTTGGTTGTTCAGAAGCGTGTTATTTATCCTCCATATGTTGGAATGTTTAATAGTTTTTTTCCTGTAATTGAGATCTAATCTTACTGCATTGTGGTCAGAAAAGATGACTGGAACATTTTCAATTTTTTTCAATTTCACAAGGCTAGATTTACGGCCCAGGATGTGATCTATTCTGGAGAAGGTTCCATGTGCACTTGAGAAAAAAGGTGAAATTGACTGTTTTGTGGTGAAATGTGCTATAGATATCAATTAGGTCTAGCTGGTCCATTGTGTCATTTAAAGTTTGTGTTTCCTTGTTAATTTTCTGTTTAGTTAATCGGTCCATAGGTGTGTGAGGTATTAAAGTCTCCCACTGTTATTGCATTATTGTTAATTTCCCCTTCCATTCTTGTTATCATTTGCCTGACATATTGCGGTACTCCTATGTTGGGTGCATATATAATTGTTTTATCTTCTTCTTGAATTGATCTTTTGATCATTATGTAGTGTCCTTCTTTGTCTCTTTTCACAGCCTTCATTTTGAAGTCTATTTTATCTGATATGAGTATTGGGACTCCTGCTTTCTTTTAGTCTCTGTTTGCGTGAAATATTTTTTTCCAGCCCTTCACTTTCAGTCTGTATGTGTCCCTTGCGTTGAGGTGGGTGTCTTGTAGACAGCATATATAGGGGTCTTGTTTTTGTATCCATTCAGCCAAACTTTGTATTTTGGTTGGGGCATTCAACCCATTTACATTTAAGGTAATTATTGATAAGAATGGTACCGTTGCCATTTGCTTTGTTGTTTTGGGTTCAAGTTCATACAACTTTTCTGTGTTTCCTGTCTAGAGAAGATCCTTTAGCATTTGTTGAAGAGCTGGTTTGGTGGTGCTGGATTCTCTCAGCTTTGGCTTGTCTGTAAAGCTTTAAATTCTCCTTCATATCTGAATGAAATCCTTGCTGGATACAGTAATCTGGGTTGTAGGTTATTCTCTTTCATAACTTTAAGTATGTCCTGCTATTCCCTTCTGGCCTGAAGAGTTTCTGTTGAAAGATCAGCTGTTATCCTTATGGGAATCCCCTTGTGTGTTATATGTTGTTTCTCCATTGCTGCTTTTTATATTTGTTCTTTGTGTTTGATCTTTGTTAATTTGCTTAATATGTGTCTTGGGGTGTTTCGCCTTGGGTTTATCCTGTTTGGGACTCTCTGGGTTTCTTGGCCTTGTGTAACTATTTCCTTCCCCATTTTGGGGAAGTTTTCAGCTATTATCTCCTCGAGTATTTTCTCATGGCCTTTCTTTTTGTCTTCTTCTTCTGGGACTACTATGATTCGAATGTTTGGACATTTCACATTGTCCCATAGGCCCCTGAGGTTGTCCTCATTTCTTTTAACTCTTTTTTTCTTTTTTCCTCTCTGCTTCATTTATTTCCACCATTTTATCTTCTACCTCACTTATCCTATCTTCTGCCTCCGTTAATCTACTTTTGGTTCCCTCCAGAGTGTTTTGATCTAATTTATTGCATTATTCATTTTAAATTGACTCCTTTTTATTTCTTCTAGGTCCTTGTTAAACATTTCTTGCATCTTCTCAATCCTTGTCTCCCAGTTATTTATCTTTAACTCCATTTTGTTTTCAAGATTTTGGATCATTTTTATTATCATTATTCTAAATTCTTTTTCAGGTAGATTCCCTATCTCTTCCTCTTTTGTTTGACTTGGTGGGCATTTTTCATGTTCCTTTACCTACTGGGTATTTCTCTGCCTTTTCATCTTATTTAGATTGCTGGGTTTTGGGGTGATCTTTTTGTATTCTGGTAGCCTGAGGTTCCTTTTTATTGTGGAGGTTTCTCCCAGTGGGTGAGGCTGGATGTTTGGCTTGTTGAGGTTTGCTGGTTAGAGAAGCTTGTGCCAGTGTTCTGGTGGGTGGAGCTGAATTTCTTCTTTTTGGGGTGCACTGGAGTGTCTAGTAGTGAGTTTTGAGATGGGTCTATGGGTTTGGTGTGACTTTGGGCAGCCTGTATATTGACGCTCAGGGTTATATTCCTGTGTTGCTGCAGATTTTGCATGGTATGTCTTTCTCTGGAATTTGTTGGCTCTTGGGTGGTGGTTGGTTTCAAGTGTAGGTATGGAGGCTTTTGGATGATCTCTTATTAAATAATGTTCCCTGTAGTCAGGAGTCCTCTGGTGTTCTCATGTTTTGGCCTTAAACCTCTTGCCTCTGGGTTTCAGTCTTATTCTTTCAGTAGCCTCACGACTTCTCCCACTATACAGCACTGATAATAAAACTTCTAGGTTAATGGTGAAAGGATTCTCCACAGTGAGGGATACCCAGAGAGGTTCACAGAGTTACATGAAGAAGAGGAGAGGGAGGAAGGAGATGGAGGTGAGCAGGAGGAGAAAAAGGGGGATTCAAGAGAGGAGAAATAGATCTAGGTTGTACTCTATTCCCAAAGTTTTCTCCACAGGCCAGAATACCCACAGAGATTCACAGAATTGAATTGGGAAGAGAAGGGGGAGGGAGGAAATAGAGGTGATCTGGCGGAGAAAAAGGAGAATCAAAAGGCGGAGAGAGTGATCAAACCAATGATCACACTCCTGAGTAAAAATGGGTACTGAAGGTTGGATTCTTAAATGTCCAAAATTGATATCAAATACTGAAAAACAAAGATTAAAAATCTAGAGTAGAGGTTAGACTCTTAAAAATACAATAGTAAAAAACCACAAAAACACAAATAATTTAAGAAATATATATGGAGTTCAATTTAAAAACAGGTTCCTTTTTTTTTGGCCAGGTTATAGTGGCTTATAAAAATGAAAATTAAGGATTAATAGAGGAGTAATAGAGGACTTTAAAAAAAAAAGAAAAAGTAAAAAAAAAGAAAGAGAAAAAAGTTTTTTTAATGAAAAAAAAAAAAAAAAGTAAAAATATATCTAGCCATTTCTCTGAAGCTGTTGCCAGCAGTGTGGGTTCGGTTCAGTTTCAGATAGCTCCTTGTTCGAGCTTACACTTCTCACTATCTGTAGGCCCCTTCCAGTGTAGTTGGTGTTAACTACAGGGATTTTAATCTGTTGCACCGGTCACTTCTGAAGCGGTTCCCTTTGTTTCTTTGGCTTCTGTTTGCAGGTCTCTTCAGTGTCTAATTTCCACCTTGGCACACGCGGGTGGAGGTAGTCTCTTGTTTAGGTTCGCTTGTTCAATCGTGCTGCAGGGAGGGAGGGGCACTACAGACAAATGTCATTGGCCTGTGTGGGGAGCACTCACGGTTTTCCGGCCACACTGGGTTTGCCCCCGCTCACGAGTGTGTGTGCTTTCCCCATCTACACTACTCAGGCTCCAGGCTGCTCTCCAGGGAGCGGGCCCTGCATTGCGTGAACTTCCCAGGCCTATGCCCCTCAGATTCAGGTTTTTGGGTATTCCACAAAAGCACAGACTCGGTTGGGCCTGCGTTTTCTGCCTTCCCTGGTCAGAGCAGCTGAGGCAGCCAGGAGCTTGACAAACGTACTTTCCCCAGGTGCGGTGCACCTTATCCCCTACGCGGTCCCAGTCTCAGTTTCCTGGCACGCTGGTCGGGTACGCCTTGTATCTGTTCTGGGGACCTAGACTCTAGCTGAGACCCTCCTGGTGGATGTCAGCCATCCAGAATCTCAAGGAAGTCTTTGGTTAGAAGCTGGAAGCCTGTTTGCAGTTTGGTAGGGGGTGCCGTCTCTGTGGCCTAGTTTGCCCCTTTCCCCTCCCCCCTGCCTCCTGCCTGCAGTGGGGGATGGGCCGGTCTGCTGCTGGATAGCTCTTCTCTGATATTTGCTCAGTCCATCATTCTGGGAACCAGCAGGTAGTGCCTAAGTTTAGGGCTTTTCCCAACTTAATTCTCTCTCTCTTGCTATCCCACAGTTTAAGTTGCTATCTCACGTTAACTCCCTCCAATTGCCCTTAGGGCATTTGGGCCCGGTCCTTACCCTAAACACTGCCACCCGCTCCTCTCCGTTCCACCCCCACTTTCTGGTGGCAGATGCAAGCGTCTGGGGTACTTTTCTGCAGGGAGTTGCTTTTAGACATGTAATCTGTGGGATTTATTGATTTTCCTCCCAGTAAGGTTGCTCTCCAAGATTCAAAAGATTCAAAAGATTTAAAAACTTCCCCCCGACTCGCCAGTGAGAAGGTTTCCTGGTGTTTGGAAACTTCCTCTATTACGACTCCCTTCCTGGGACGGATCTCCATCCCTAACTCTATTGTCTCTCTTTTTATCTTTTATATTTTGCCCTACCTCCTTTCAAAGACAATGGGCTGCTTTTCTGGGTCTCTTATGTCCTCTGCTAGAGGTCAGAAGTTGTTTTGTGAAACTTGCTCAGCGTTCAAATATTCTTTCGATGAATTTGTAGGGGAGAAAATGGTCTCCCCATCCTATTCCTCTGCCATCTTAGTTCCCTCTTGCCAGCATTTTTCTATGTGATTGACATTACCACACCAGTAAGTATATCACAGTGTCTAGAATGGTTGTCCTGAATCATATAGACTTTTGCCTTATTTCCATTTCATTCACAGTTACAGACTTCCACATAAAGTTATACTGACACTAAAAATAGAATTGCATATATATTAATGTTTGACTGTTTATTAACCTAGATTTTAAAGATGACTACTAGATCTGGAAGCATGAAATTAATGGGGATAATTGCAACAAGGCTCAAGGAAATATCAAAATGTAATCATTGTTTATCAATTTCTAAAAAAATCTACAGATCTTCCAACCTGTTTATGACTATTCTGTAATATATTTCTTAAGTGTTGAAAACTGTTGTTGCAAGACAAACTGACTGACTCTATCACCCCCACCCCCACATAGTTAGAAAATAACATTTCAAAAAAGTTGAAAACAATACCTGGTTATTTTGGTTTCCATCTATGGTGGAGGAGTCTGAGCAGGGCTTAGCTGGGTTCTTGGCTCAGAGTCTCATAAAATTGCAATCAACATGTTGGCTAGGCTGGAATTTGGTATCGACTTCCCAGTTCATCTAGTTGCTCCTATGGCTGTAGCACTGAGATTCCTAATTTCTTCCTGGCTCTCATCCAACTCTTAGAGGCCATTCACCTGCCCTAGCCACATTAGTTCAGTTCATTTACTCAGTCATATCCGACTCCATGCGACTCCATGGACTTCAGGATGCCAGGCTTCTCTTTCCATCACCAACTCCCAGAGCTTGCTCAAACTCATGTCCATTAAGTCAGTTATGCCATCCTACCATCTCATCCTCTGCTGTCCCCTTCTCCTGCTGTCTTTTAAGTCAGTTATGCCATTCTACCATCTCATCCTCTGCCATCCCCTTCTCCTGCTGTCTTCAGTCTTTCAAGGCATCAGGGTCTTTTCCAATGAGCCAGTGCCTCACATCAGGTGGCCAAAGTATTGGAGATTCAGCTTCAACTTCAGTCCTTCCAATGAATATTCAGGACTGATGTCCTCTACGATTGACTGGTTTGATCTCCTTGCTGTCCAAGGGACTCTTAAGAGTCTTCCCCAACACCAAAGTTCAAAGGTTTCAATTCTTTGGTGCTCAGCTTTCTTTATGGTCCAACTCTCACTTACATACATGACAGCTGGAAAAACCATAGCTTTGGCTAGATGGACCTTTGTTGGCAGAGTACTATCTTTGTTTTTAATATGCTGTCTAGGTTGGTCATAGCTTTTCTTCTAAGGAGCAAGTGTCTTTTAATTCGATGGCTGCAGTCACCATCTGCAGTGATTTTGGAGACCAAGAAAATAAAATCTCTCACTGTTTTCATTGTCTCCCCATCTTTTTGTCCTGAAGTGATAGGACTGGATGCTATGATCTTAGTTTTTTAAATGTTGAGTTTTAAGCCAGCTTTTTCACTCTCTTCTTTCACTGTCATCAACAGTCTTTTTTGTTCCTCTTCACTTTCTGTCATAAGGGTGATGTCATCTGCATATCTGAGGTTATTGATATTTCTCCCTGCAATCTTGATTCCAAGTTGTGCTTCATCCAGCCTGGCATTTCACATGATGTATTCCGCTGATAAGTTAAATATGCAGAGTATCTATTCAGCCACATAGACATGACAAAGATTTGTTAGCTTACTTTTAAAGGTCAGCAAGAGAATCTTTTACTTTAATCTTATAAAATGGAGTCTCTTATAATGTAACCTAATCAAGGAATTGACATTCCATCATGTTTGCCATATTCTATTGGTAGAAACATGTAGCAGACTTCATGTATATTTCAGAGGAAAGAAACATAGAAAAGTGTGACTCATTACATGTCACCTTTGTGTGTTTCTTCCCATAACATATTCTTGTCTTCAACATTAAAATGGTTATAGTGGATTATAAAAAAAAATAGGCATGATAACTGCTAACACACAATTTGTAGTGACCCTACAATTTCCTAGAAGGAAATTTTAATATACTGCTACATTTTCCATTTTTGGATTGCAGAGTAATTGGTAAGTTAAAATTCTTAAATTATTTGTGCAAAAGTAAACTAAATTCATAGACATCCTCTGATTAGATATACCTTGCATCATCTGTTCTCATGTTTCCAAAGTGGTGTTTCCTTTCATGCATATCTTATTGCCCATCACTGTCTAAAATAAGGATTTTGATTCATAGTAGTCATTTAGATTTTAACAACAGGAAAAAGAAGTGGAAGCTTCGCTGAAATATAGACTGCATTCAGTTTACAGAGAAGCTTCCTCTTAAAATGGCCAGTGCAGTATAAGTCACAGAAACTCAGCAGGTGAGGGACAAATGGATGGACAACCCAGCAGCAGCCATTTATTTGCAGGGACAAAGACTGCACCTTGATATTTGCCTTGTCAGACTACTTGACATGCTCTTCGCAAAGCTTAAAGATGTTTGTTATTTTGCATGCCAAGTGAATTGCTGCACAATGCTCTGCTGTGAACTGCATGATTTGATGTTGGTTTTTCCACCATCTAAATTCTGCCTCTGTTTAAAATAGCATGGAAGAATAAAATTCTTTGTTGCTTTTAAATATATGATGTACTTTGTTGACTGTATTAATCAATTTATACTCCCAATTATGAACTATACTTCTCTAATTATGTGGATTGTGTGGCAATTAACTTTTAAGTTCAGTTCAGTTCAGCCGCTCAGTCGTGTCCGACTCTTTGTGACCCCATGAACCACAGCACACCAGGCCTCCCTGTCCATTACTAACTCCCAGAGTCCACCCAAACCCATGTCCATTGAGTTGATGATGCCATCTAACCATCTCATCCTCTGTCGTTCACTTCTCTTCCTGTCTTCAATCTTTCAAAAAATCAAGTTATTTTCAAATGAGTCAGCTCTTTGCATTAGGTGGCCAAAATATTGGAGTTTCAGCTTCAACATCAGTCCTTCCAATGAATTCCCAAGACTGATTTCCTTCGGGATGGACTGGTTGGATCTCCTTGCAGTCCAAGGGACCCCCAAGTGTCTTCTTCAATGCCACAGTTCAAAAGTATCAATTCTTCTGTGCTCAGCTTTCTTTATAATCCAACTCTAACATCCATATATGACCACTGGAAAAACCATAGCCTTGACTAGACGGACCTCTGTTGGCAATGTAATGTCTCTACTTTTTAATATGCTGTCTAGGTTGGTCATAACTTTCCTTCCAAGGAGTAAGCGTCTTTTAATTTCATGGCTGCAATCACCATCTGCAGTGATTTTAGAACCCAGAAAAATAAAGTCTGACACTGTTTCCTCTGTTTCCCCATCTATTTGCCATGAAGTGTTGGGACTGGATGCCATGAACTTAGTTTTCTGAATATGGAGCTTTACGTCAACTTTTTCACTCTCCTCTTTCATTCATCAAGAGGCTCTTTATTTCTTCTTCTCTTTCTGCCATAAGGGTGGTGTCATCTGCATATCTGAGGTTATTGATGTTTCTCCCAGCAATCTTGACTCCAGCTTGTGCTTCATCCAACCCAGCGTTTGTCATGATGTACTCTGCATATAAGTTAAATAAGCAGGGTGACAATATACAGCCTTGATGTACTCCTTTTCCTATTTGGAACCAGTCTGTTGTTCCATGTCCAGTTCTAACTGTTGCTTCCTGACTTGCATACAGGTTTCTCAAGAGGCAGGTCAGTTGATCTGGTATTCCCATCTCTTTCAGAATTTTCAAAAGAATTCTGAATTCCACATAATTCAGAATTTAAATTAGCTTTTATTAAAGTGTAAAATGTATTTCCATTTTTCTTTGTTGTCAAGTCCATAGTCATCATTTAGACAAGAGGCCTATATTTCTCAACCAGAATTCTCTTTATTCTTTCTTGTTTCAATGAAAATATTTTAAAACTTTGTGACTGAACAATAGCAAATTTTAAATAGCCATATTTGCAGTACTTAATAAATATATGACAAGTATGAAAATATCTACAATGAATAGAAAACTAGAAACAATAACCTAGCAAATTTGAAAAAGTACATGTATAAATTATAAAAATGAAAGATAAAATAATATATTTGAGGGTAATGCGAACAGGATGGCAAACTAGAAAGCTCCAGTACCTTGTTTCCTAAAGAAAACATAAAATAAACAACTAGAGACTGATTGAAATAACTTTATAGGAGCTATAGCTTTCCCTGTTCACTCAGTGGTAAAAAAAAAAAAAAAAAAAAAAAAAAAAATTCCCTGCCAGTGTAAGAGACATTGGTTCAATCCCTGAATTGGGAATACCCCCTGGTGAAAGAAATGGTAACCCACTCCAGTATTCTTGCCTGGAAAATCTCAAGTATAGAGGAGCCTGGTAGTCTGTGTCCATGGGGTCTCAAAGAGCTGGACATGACTTAGCAACTAAACAGCAACTAATAGGAACTCTAGAAAAGTCAAAGATCTGCAGGGAACCATGTGAATACCCAACCAAGCAAAATCCAGCATTCGAAATAGTAGAAAATTTCCTGGCACTTTAATTCATCCATACCCCATGTCCTCCTCAGCATGGTATGTCTGTGATACATAGGAAGTGGTCCAACCTTGGTTCTCTCCCGTTGGCCAAAAAAAAAAAAAAAAAAAAAAAGAGGAGATTGCTTGCATTTTTCTCTCGTCTCTGAGTGAAGCAACTTAGCATGCACACATAGACTGCAGGTGAAGGGATGAAAATATATATTCTATCCAAATTGTAACCAGAAGAGAGTAGGGATATTTATAGCAGATAAAATAGACTTTAAGTAAAAAACTGCTACAAAATACAAAGAAGGTTATCACATAATGATAAAATGGTCAACTAATTGGAAGACAAAATATAACTAAATATCAAATATCAAAGCATATAAATATAAAAAGCAAACACTGACAGATCTGAAGGGAGAAATAGCAATACAGTTATAGTAGGGAACTTCAGTTTCCCACTCACAATAACAGTTAGAAAACCAAACTGGAGTGGGTAGACTTTGACTTCTCCAGGGGATCTTCCCAACCCAGGGATCAAACCCAGGTCTCCCACATTGCAGGAAGATTCTTTACCAGCTGAGTCATAAGGGAAGCCCAAGAATACTGGAATGGGTAGCCTATCTCTTCTTCAGTGGATCTTCCTGATCCAGGAATCTAACTGGAGTCTCTGGCATTGCAGGCAGATTGTTTACCAACTGAGCTACCAGGGAAGCCCTCAGTAATGAAACAATGGATTTAAGCAACACCATAGAGCAAATGAAGCTAACAGATATATTTAGAACATTCCTTTCACCAGCAGCGGGGTACACATTCTTCTCAGGCACACTCAAAACCTTCTCTGGGATAGATTCTGTGGTATGTCACAAAACAATTCTTAACAGACTTAAGAGGGTTAAAATCATACCAAGTATCTTATCTGACCACAATGGAATGAAACAGAAGGAAACTTGAAAAATCACAAATATGTAAAAATTAAACTACACACTCTTGAAAAACCAAGTCAAAAGAGACAAAGAAGGACAATATACATTGAAAGAAGTATCAATTCACCAAAAAGAAGTAACAGTTATAAATATATGTCCACCAAACCACAGAGCTCCAATTTATATCAAGGAAACATCAACAGAAATGAAGGGAAAAATAAACAGTTTCACATTAATAGTAGGAAAGTTCACATCTTCACTTTCAATAGTGAGCATAATAACCAAACAGATGATCAATAAGGAAATAGATGGCTTATATATCAACATGACTAATTGAACTTACAATACTTATAGAGATGATTTCACTCAACAATAATAAAACACATATTTTCTCAAGTACATATATAACATACCCAAGGGCAAACCATGCATTAGTTCACAAAACAAGTGCTTATCAATTTAAAAGGTTGAAATTATACAAAGGGTATTTTTGTTAATCACAGTGAAACAAAACAAAATCAACAGTAGAAGAAAAACTGGGAAATTTACAATTCTGTTGAAATTAAACACCACACTTTCAAATAATATTGAGTCAAAAAAAATCACAAAAGAAATTAGAAAATATCTGGATATAAATGAAAATTAAGACACAACATACCCAAACTTATGGGATGCAGCAGAAGCAGTCCTATGAAAGATATTATAGATATAAATGCTTACATCAAAAAAAGAAGAAAGGACTCAACTCAGTAACTTAACTTTGCACCTTAAGGAACTAGAAAAGAGAGAACAGGCTAAACCTCAACTTAGTAAGAGGTAGGAAATAGAGTGAAGAGCAGAGATAATTCACTTTCCAAAATACTGCATTAAGTTTATCTTGATTACTGTGACTTTTAGTATCTCCTTAAATTTTGTGCCAAAGGCCTCACTGTAGTCATAGTCCCACTGTAAAATGAGTAACTGGACACGGGGACCTCTATTAAGACTATATGCCTCTGTTTGCCAGCAAACAGCTGGATCAGGAGAAGAAAAACCTCTACCTTATGTCTATATCCAAACCTAACATCAGAGCATCAGTTTTGAATCTAAATAACATCCAGAGACCTAGTTCAAGGGAGTCTTGGAAATGTATGTTTTTATTTTCTAGTATCTGCAGAACATGATTGTAGACTAGAGGAAAGGTAGATTGGGTAATGACTTCCAGTATACTATATATTAGCCCCTTCCCCAAATTTTCCTCTTTTTCCATCCAAATTCGCCTTCCTTTTTCTATATAATATCCAATTTTTTTTTTTTTTACCATTCTGGTTTCTATTTATTTTTAATCAGTTAAAATATTTTTGTAGTCTCTTTCAATTTCTTCTATTATCTCTAATACTTTGATGCTCTTCATCCTGTTTGTAGTATCTGTTAACTTTGTCATTATAGATGGTATCTTCTGAACTTAAAATATATTTTTAATGTTTCAGTGTGAAACAATTTTTTTTTCCTGTGGTAGACATATGTTCTCTGTATTGTGTTAAAT
Source organism: Muntiacus reevesi (assembly GCF_963930625.1). Lineage (NCBI taxonomy): Eukaryota > Metazoa > Chordata > Mammalia > Artiodactyla > Cervidae > Muntiacus > Muntiacus reevesi. Next base: position 80,306,741 of record NC_089271.1, on the reverse strand, counting down.
GTTGCTTCTTCTGGTTGTATTCCCTGGGAGGCAGACTGTGAAACAGAATTTGCAAATATAATTTTTTTTGGGGAGTGTACTGTCAGTATTAATATTACAACACAGTTGTAACAGATGACTCAGCAGATCCTGTAAGGAGTGCTGAAGATTGTCTCATTGTAACAAGAGAGTTTAACCTTTATAAACATTATCATTTTGACCAGACTTTGGAGGCAGGCTGCCTTGAGAAGAAAGTGCACCTCTGGGCAAGTTGACTCTTTTCAGAAGATGTAATCCCCATAGGAGATGACAGCTAAAGGCTGTCACTTAGGCTTCACTCCATACAACTGGGGGAAAAAATTCTTCATTTTTCAGGGGATCTGGGTGGCCTATCAAGGCATTCACACAGTTGTTAAAGAGTTTCTGTATTTGCTTCTAGTACGTGTGCCCTCAGAGATTTCAGGTACATTTATTGGCCTCAGGATTTCTGCACCAGATAAATAGTATAAATCAGAATTTATATGCCCATTTAGTGTCTTAAACATTATTTTTTAATGAAATATATTTTTTTCACAGAAATTTTAGGCAGAGAGATAAATTCCTTACAGATTTTGTGGGCCAGTGGGCACAATCTTTCCAATTTCCTCTCATTGAAGGGTTAGCCTTTCCAAAAATCTCAGGTTTATGCTATTTCAAATATAATTCCCTGCTAAATTTACCTTGATCGAAGAACAGATTTAGACTCTCATCCCCTATGTCTATATTATATTCAGTAGGGCATCTCTAGATCACCAGTCAGGTTGTTAATCTATTTTAGATTTTTTTTTTCTGGCACCTTGAAATTATGTATGTGTGTATGCTCTGTCGTATCTGACTCTCTGTGACTCCATGGATTGCAGTCAGCCAGGCTCCTCTGTCCATGGAGTTTACTGCAGCTCACTGGATCCTCTGTCCATGGAATTTTCCAGGCAAGAATACTGGACTGAGTTGCCATTTCCTACTCCAGGGTTCTTCCTGACCCAGGGATTGAACCCACATCTCCCGTGTCTCCTGCATCAGCAGGTGGATTGCTTACCAGTGAGCCACCTGGGAAGCCCTTGTTTTGAATATATAAATATATTTAAAAATTTTGGTTATGTTGAATGTAACATGTATATACATGTTTGATATGCAAAAATTTTCACATTAGCTCTGTCCACTCTATATTTTGAAACAAAAACTCCAAAACCCTTCCATTTTTCTATAATGGTATATCAACTTTTCTTCCTCTTTATTGCTAACATACCCACTCAGACAATTTAATTATGTGCTTAGACATCCGATGTGAATATTAGAATATCAATTAATTGTTTACCTTAGGGTTTTAATTAATTTTGAAATCTTTTATAAAGAGACTCAATATTCCTAACTAAATATAAAAAATATGTTTGTATCTGATCATTTAAAATATTGAGATGATACTTAAGGAGTTTCTTGACCTAATTTAATGCAAAACCAATTTATGCACTAAAATAGAAAAATTATTTGCAGGAATACACAATAAACTATTACTTGGTACATCTTATACAAAATTTTAGTAATAGAAGGTATATTTAAATATGAATTTCTATATTTAGACTCTTCAATACACAGTTAAAATGAGAGGACAATTGAACTCACAATGCATCATCATCTCCCTGAAGCAGTAAATGCGGTGTGTTCTAGCCGTTTGAAGTCTAAGCAAACAATAATGATGGAGATGGGTACTGGGATATTAGCAACTGGGTTTATAAAAAAGTTTTGAACTTTCTATACCCTTCAGTCTATTTGTATAGACAATTCAGAGTTGATTCTTCTGAGAGTGTGTGTTTTAGCTATGACTGATATAAATAAATTGCAAACATCACAGTTTAAAGTATTATGTAATAATAAGAATGTTATATATATTATTATGATATGCATCCTCCATTTTGAAGCTGGAACTCCAATACTTCAGCCACCTGATGCAAAGAGTTGACTCATTTGAAAAGACACTGATGCTGGGAAAGATTGAAGACAGGAGGAGAAGGGGACAACAGAGGATGAGATGGTTGGATGGCATCACCAACTCAATGGACATGAGTTTGGGTAAACTCTAGGAGTTGGTGATGGGTAGGGAGGCCTGGTGTGCGGTGGTCCATGGGGTCACAAAGAGTCAGACATGACTGAGTGAGTGAACTGAACTGAACTGATCCTCCATTTTAATGAAGTTTTTCCCAAGTAACCATTTCTTAGCAGAATAAAGCATAAATCTACTTTTTAAAAATTACATATTCCATAACTTTTTTATATTCAAAATATGTATATTTTACATAGTATGAATATTTAGGCACTATTTATCTATGGAGAAAAATCTATAATATATGTTGTAAATCACCTTTTTATCTTTCCCCAATCTCTCTTCTGTTTTTTGTTTTAATTTTTTTTTATTGACAATTTTCTGCTCACAAAGGGAATGTTTATGCCGGTAAATAATAAAAAAAATGTGTCCCTATGGTTCATCTTAAATCATTGATTTAAATAATTGAAATCAATAATGTCTCTCAGGAATACAGGCACAAAATATGCTATTAAAATGCTAAAACAGCATAAAGGTTAGTGAATACAAGTCAAAGTGCAAATGCTATAACCATCATATTCCAGAAATTGATATGAAGTATATGTGAAACTGGTCCAGATTTTCTTGGAGAAAGTAAGTTCCTTTATGTGCTGATATTCTACCACTATCAAGGCACTTTTAGGTCCAGGGTATTCTTTCTATACTAATGAATTAACAGCTAGTTTTTTCAAAAGGAAGACATTTTTCCTAAGAGCATGAGCAGTTATATGACTAACAAAGATCTTATTCAGTGACCTAGAAATTGGTACTGATGAAGACAAAATGGACAATGAATGTGAGTGGATATAGTTCTAAAGGTACTTTTAAAGTCAATGTCCAAAGCTATACTGCTTTTCTTTTCCTAGAATTCTCCTCTTCCTGTATTACTTATGTCAATAAAAGAATGTTTTCCCTTTTGTAACAAACTAGAATACCTTTGATTCCTTCATTCACTATGATATCTAATATTTGAATAAATCATATTGATTCTATACGTCTAGTTAATTTCTCAAACCTATAGCTTCTTCTTCATCTCTACCATCTTTACCTTTGAGTTAATCCAATAATTCTCTCCCATTTCCTACCAAGACTAGTTTGATATTTTCCCACATTGGTTTCTCTCTAGTTTGTTTGTTTGTTTTTTTTCCTTTTGATATCAAGAATTGTATTTTGTTACATTGTATCCCAAATAGTGTTTCACATATAAAAAATATTCTCCTTTAAAAAAAAAAAAAAAGAGTAGTTTTACTGGGCTATATTTCACATGCCATAAAAAATCATTCTTTTAAACTTACACTTCAGTGGTTTTTCATATATTTAAAGATTTATTTGATCATCGACTTTATCTAATCCTAAAATACTTTCATCACCCCCAAAAGAAAACCCATAACCATTAGCACTCTTTCCCCAGCTCCTCTTCATCTTAGCCACTGTGCAACCACTAATTGATTTGCTTTTTGTCTTTAGGATTTGCCTAGATGAATATTTCATATAAATGTAATTGTATATTAGTGAGCTTCTGGAACTACTTTTTTCACTTAGCATAATTTTTTTTCAAAGTTCATCCATGCTAAAGAACATATCAGTACTTTACTCCCTTTTTATGTCTGAATACTATTGCATTGTATAGTTAAACCACTTTTGTTTACCCATTCAGCCATTGGCAGACTTTTGGATGGTTTCTTCTTTTGGCTAGTAAGAATAATGCTGCTATAAACATTCATGTTGCAAGCTTTTGTGTTTCTATTTTTCTATGTTTCTATTTCTTTGTGTATATCTAGGAGTGAAGCTTCTAGGTCATATGACAGTGCTATTTTTAACTTTATAAAGAACATCCAGAATGCTTTCCAAAATGGCTACACAATTTTATATTTTCATCAGGAGTGTATGATGGTTGCAATTTCTCCAAATCCTTGCTAATACTTCCTATGGTCCATTTTTTTTTTTTAATTTTAGGCAATTCTACAGGGGGAAACAGTATATTGCATTTTTTACTTGCATTTCCCTGATTAGAGAAATATTTTTAAAATATTAGTTGAAAGAATGAGTGAATGATAAACTACAGTTTGATTATATATTGTTGTTGTTGTTCAGTCATGAAGTCAGGTCCGACTCTTTGTGACCTCATGGACTGCAACATGCCAGGCTTCCCTGTCCTTCACTATCACCTGGAGTTTGCTCAAATTCATATCCATTGATCAATGATACTATTTAACCATTGCATTCTTTGCCGCCCTTTCTCCTCCTGCCCTCAATCTTTCCCAGCACCAGGGTCATTTTCCTGATGCTCTGTGCATCAGGTGGCCAAAGCACGAGAGCTTCAGCTTCAGCATCGGTCATTCCAATGAATATTCAGAGTTGATTAGGATTGACTGGTTTGATCTTGCAGTCCATGGAATTCTCAAGCGTCTTCTCATATGTCACAATTTGAAAGCATCAATTCTTCTGTGCTCAGCATTCTTTATGGTCCATCTCCCACATCTGAGCATGACTACTGGAAAACCATAGCTTTGACTATATAGATCTTTGTTGGCAATGTGATATCTCTACTTTTTTGTATGTTGTCTAGTGTTGTCATAGCTTTCCTTTCAAGGAACAAGCATTTTTAATTTCATGGCTGCAGTTACAGTCTGCAGTTATTTTTGGAGCTCAAGAAAATGAAATTTGTCACTGTTTCCACTTTTCTCCTTCCACTTGCAATAAAGTTATTACATATATGTGTATCTATAATGTTATTATATATATCACTTTAAAGAGAAAATTCATAACTAATTTTTGTAACTTATTTTCAATGTCTTTAGATAGAATTAAAATTTCCTTATGATTGGCATCTATTCTGTTTGTTTTCTAATGTCATTTGCTTCACAGTGGATTTCTCAAATGTACTTAAATGAGCAAAGTTAGAAGAAATAGGTGCACTACCTAAATTTGGGGAAAAAAAAACAACTATATGCCTATATAGCAATTCTTTGTATGCACATTTTCTCCATTCTTCACTGGCATTAATTTAAGTTTAAAATGGGCTTCCCATATGACTCAGCAGTAAAGAATTAGCCTGCAGTACAGGAGACGCAGGAGACATGGCCTTGATCCCTGAGTCAGGAAGATCTCCTGGAGGAGGAAATGGTGATCCAGTCCAGTATTCTTGCCTGAAAAATCCCATGGACAGAGGAACCTGGCAGGCTAGAGTCCAAAGGGTTGCAAAGAGTGGGACATGACTGAACAAATGAGTGAGCAAGATGCTATAGGTTACAAGTTGAAAATTTTAAAAAAAAAGCATTAAACTGAATTATTTTCATTTCTGTTTAGTGTATTTAACCTTTTCTTTACCATGTTAAATTGGCATATTTTAAAACTCGAGAAATAACTTCAACCCAAGAAAGAAAAAATAATAGCTCTTCCACTCACTGGAGTTTGAAAGACATTTTAAAATATAACAAAATAGTGTGATCCCATAAATAACAATAAAAGTATCACTGGTAATATATAGACCTTATCATGAGCTTCAAAACATGAAAGTGAGAGTGAAAGTGAAAGGTGCTCAGTCGTGTCTGACTCTTTGCAATCCATGGATCATACAGTCTATGGAATTTTCTAGGCCAGAATACTGGAGTGTGTAGCCTTTCCCTTCTCCAGGGAATCTTCAAAACCCAGGGATTGAACCCAGGTCTCCTGCATTGCAGGTAGATTCTTTACCAGTTGAGCCACAAGGGATGATCCCTTCAAAACCTAGAAGGTATTTTTATTTCATATGAATCTTCTAAAACTATGGATCTTAAGTCTTTACATTAAAATAAAGGAAATCTTGTTCACTTGCTGAATCTTCAGCTAGAACTTGTCTTAGGAAACACTGACAGTGGCGTAAGTAAAAAAGTATATTAATCAATGCAAATCAAAACCACAGTGAGGTACCATCCCACACTGGTCTGAATGGCTACCATCAAAATGTCTACAGACAATAAATGCTGGAGAGGGTGTGGAGAAATGGAAACCCTCTTACATTGTTGATGGGAATGCAAACTAGTACAGCCACTATGGAGAACAGTGTGGAGATTCCTTAAAAAACTGGAAATATAACTGCCATACGACCCAGCAATCCCTCTTCTGGGCATACACACCAAGGAAACCAGATTTGAAAGAGACTCGTGCACCCCAATGTTCAATGTAGCAATGTTTACAATAGCTAGGACCTGGAAGCAACCTAGATGTTCATCAGGAGACCAATGGATAAGAAAGTTGCAGTACATATACACAGTAGAATATTACTCAGCTATTAAAAAAGAACACAGTTGAGTCAGTTCTAATGAGGTGGATGAAACTGTAGTCTATTATACAGAGTGAAGTTAAGTCAGAGAGAGAAACATCAATATAGTATATTAACACATATATGGAATTTAGAAAGACAGTAATGATGATCCTATATGCAAGAGAGCAAAAGAGACACAGATGTAAAGAACAGATTTTTGGACTATGTGGGAGAAGGCAAAAGTGAGACAATTTGAGAGAATAGCATTGAAACATGTATATTACCATATGCAAAATAGATGACTAGTGCAAGTTCAATGCATGAAGTAGGGCGGTCAAAGCTGATGCTCTGGGACAACCCAGAGGGGTGGGGTGCCAGGATGGGGAGACACATGCACACCCTTGGCTGATTCATGTTTATGTACAGCAAAAATTACCACAATATTGTAAAGTAGTTAGTCTCCAATTAAAATACAAATAAATTTAAAAAATGATAAAATAAAAATTTAAAAAAGTAAATAAATCAAAGATATAGTTGAACGAGCTTTTGTTGTTGTTCAGTTGCTCAGTTCTGTCTGACTCTTTGCAATCCCATGAGCTGCTGCATGTCAGGCTTCCTTGGCTTTCACCATCTCCCAGAGTTTTCTCAAACTCGTGTCCAGAGTCAGTGATGTCATTCAACTACCTCATCCTCTATCGTCCTCTTCTCTTCCTGCCCTCAATGGTTCCCAGCATGTGTCTTTTACGGTAAGTTGTCCTTTTGCATCAGGTGGCCAAAGTATTGGAGCTTCAGGTTCAAAATCAGTCATTCCAATGAATATTCAGGACTGATTTCCTTTAGGAGTGACTGGTTTAATCTCTTTGTAGTCTAAGGGGCTCTCAAGAGTCTTCTCTAGCACCACGGTGTGAAACCATCAATTCTTAGATGCTCAGCCTCTTTTATCCTCTAACATTCACATCTGTACATGAATACTGGAAAACAATAGCTTTGACTATTACAGACCTTTGCCGGCAAAGTGATGTCTCAGCTTTTCAATGCACTGTCTAGGTTTGTCATAGCAGCAAGTGTCTTCCAAGGAGCAAGTGTCTTTTAATTTCATGGCAATAGTCACAATCTGCAGGGATTTTGAAACCCAAAAAAAATAGTATCTCATGTTTTTTCCGTTTTCCGCCCATCTATTTGTCATGAAATGATGAGACCAGATGAAAAGATGTTAGTTGTTTGAATGTTGAGTTTTAAGCCAGCTTTTCCCCTCTACTCTTTCACTCTCATCAAGAGACTCTTTAATTCCTCTTACTTTCTGCCGTAAGTGTGGTGTCATCTGCATATCTGAGGTTGTTGATATTCTCCCAGCAATTTTGATTCCAGCTTGAGTTTCATACAGTCTGGCATTTCACATGATGTACTCTGCATATAATTTAAATAAGCATGATGACAATATACAGCATTGACGTAGTCCTTTTCCAATTTTGAGCCAGTCTGTTGTTCCATGTCCAGTTCTAACTGTTGCTTCTTGACCTGCATACAGGTTTATCAGGAGGCAGGTAAAGTGGTTTGGTGTTCCCATCTCCTTCAGAATTTTCCAGTTTATTGTGATCCACACAGTCGAAGGCTTTGGAAAAGTCAATAAAGCAGAAACAGATGTTTATTTCTGGAAATCTCTTGCTTTTTCGATGATCCAGCAGATATTGGCAATTTAATCTCTGGTTCCTCTGCCTTTTCTAAAATCAGCTTGAACATCTGGAAGTTCTCGGTTCACATATTGCTGAAGGCTGGCTTGGAGAATTTTGATCATGACTTTACTAGTGTGTGAGATGAGTGCAATTGTGCGGTAGTTTGAGCATTCTTTGGGATTGCCTTTCTTAAGGGATTGGAATGAAAACCGACCTTTTCCAGTCCTGTGGCCACTGCTGAGTTTTCCAAATTTGCTGGCGTATTGAGTTCAGCACTTTCACAGCATCATCTTTTAGGATTTGAAATAGCTCAACTGGAATTCCATCACATCCACTAGCTTTGTTCATAGTGATGCTTTCTAAGGCCCACTTGACTTCACATTCCAGGATATCTGGCTCCACGTTAGTGATTACACCATTGTGATTATCTGGGTCGTGAAGATCTTTTTTTGTACAGTTATTCTCTGTATCCTTGCCACCTCTTCTTAATATCTCCTGCTTCTGTTAGGTCCATACCATTTCTGTCCTTTATTGAGCCCATTTTTGCATGAAATGTTCCTTTGGTATCTCTTATTTTCTTGAAGAGATCTCTAGTCTTTCCCATTCTGTTGTTTTCCTCTATTTCCTTGCATTGATTGCTGAGGAAGGCTTTCTTATCTATCCTGGCTATTCTTTGGAACTCTGCATTCCAATGGGAATATCTTTCGTTTTCTCCTTTGCTTTTCACTTCTCTTCTTTTCACAGCAATTTGTAAGGCCTCCTCAGACAACCATTTTGCCTTTTTGCATTTCTTTTCCATGAGGATGGTCTTGATCCCTGTCTCCTGTACAATGTCACGAACCTCTGTCCATAGTTCATCAGGCTCTCTGTCTATCAGACCTAGTCCCTTAAATCGATTTCTCACTTGCACTGTATAGTCATAAGGGATTTGATTTAGGTTATACATGAATGGTCTAGTGGTTTTCCCTGCTTTCTTCAGTTTAAGTCTGAATTTGGCAATAAGGAGTTCATGATCTGAGCCAGAGTCAGCTCCTGGTCTTGTTTTTGCTGACTGTATAGTGCTTATTCATCTTTGGCTGCAAAGAATATGATCAGTCAGATTTCGGTGTTGACCATCTGGTGATGTCCATGTGTTGAGTCTTCTCTTGTGTTGTTGGAAGAGGGTGTTTGCTATGACCAGTGTGTTCTCTTGGCAAAACTATATTAGCCTTTGCCCTGCTTCATTCAATACTCCAAGGCCAAATTTGCCTGTTACTCCAGGTGTTTCTTGACTTCCTACTTTTGCATTGCAATCCCCTATAATGAAAAAGACATCTTTTTTGGATGTTAGTTCTAAAAGGTCTTGTAGGTCTTCATAGAACCATTCAACTTCAGCTTTTTCCGCATTATTGGTTGGGGCATAGGCTTGGATTACTGTGATATTGAATGGTTTGCCTTGGAAACGAACAGAGATCATTCTGTCGCTTTTGAGATTGCATTCAAGTACTGCATTTCAGACTCTTTCGTTGACTATGATGGCTACTCCATTTCTTCTAAGGGATTCCTGCCCACAATAGTATATATAATGGTCATCTGAGTTAAATTCACCCTTTCCAGTCCATTTTAGTTTGCTGATGCCTAAAGTGTCAACATTCACTCTTGCCATCTCCTGTTTGACCACTTCCAATTTGCCTTGATTCATGGACCTAACATTCCAGGTTCCTATGCAATATTGCTCTTTATAGCGTCAGACCTTGCTTCTATCACCAGTCCCATCCACAACTAAGTATTGTTTTTGCTTTGAATCCATCCCTTCATTCTTTCTGGAGTTATTTCTCCACTGATCTCCAGCAGCATATTGGGCATCTACCGACATGTGGAGTTCCTCTTTCAGTATCCTATCATTTTTCCTTGTCATACTGTTTGTGGGGTTTCTCAAGGCAAGAATACTGAAGTGGTTTGCCATTCCCTTCTCCAGTGGACCACATTCTGTCAGACCACTCCACCATGACCCGACCATCTTGGGTGGCCCCACACAGCCTGGCTTAGTTTCATTGAGTTAGATAAGACTGTGGTTCTGTGATCAGATTTGCTAGTTTTATATGATTATGGTTTTAGTGTGTCTGTCCTCTGATGTCCTCTCGCAACACCTACTGTCTTACTTGGGTTTCTCTTACCTTGGATATGGGGTATCTCTTCACGGCTGCTCCAGCAAAGCACAACCATTGCTCCTTACCTTGGACGAGGGGTATCTTCTCACAGTCGCCCCTCCTGACCTTGAAGAACATGGTATTTATCTTTCTTCCTCTGATACTTTACTCTATATAATAGGTTCTAGGTTCATACACCTCATTAGAACTGACTCAAATGTGTTCCTTTTTATGGCTGTGTAATATTCCACTTGGAGAAAGCAATGGCAACACACTCCAGTACTTTTGCCTAGAAACTTTCATGGATGGAGGAGCCTGATGGGCTCCAGTCCATGGGGTCGCTGAGTCGGACATGACTGAGCAACTTTACTTTCACTTTTCACTTTCATGCTTTGGAGAAGGAAATGGAAACCCACTCCAATATTCTTGCCTGGAGAATCCCAGGGATGGGGGAGCCTGGATGGCTTCCGTCTATGGGATTGCACAGAGTCAAACACGTCTGAATCGACTCAGCAGCAGCAGCAGCAGCAGCAGCAGCAATATTCCATTGTGTATATATACCATAACTTCTTTATCCACTCATCTGTCGATGGACATCTAGGTTGCTTCCATGTTCTAACTATTGTAAATAGTGCTGCAATGAACAATGGCATACGTGTGTCTCTTTCAATTTTGGTTTCTTCAGGGTATATCCCTAGAAGTAGGATTGCAGGGTTCTATGGTGGTTTTATTCCTAGTTCTTAAAGGAATCTCCATATCATCTTCCATAGTGGCTATATCAATTTAAATTCCCACCAACAGTGCAAGAGTGTTCCCTTTTCTCCACACCCTTTCCAGCATTTATTATTTGTAGACTTTTTGATGAGGGCCATTCTGACCGGTGTTAGGTGATATCTCATTGTAGTTTTGAATTGCATTTCTGTAATAATGAGCAATGTTGAGCATCTTTTCACGTGTTTGTTAGCCATCTGCATGTCTTATTTGGAGAAATGTCTGTTTAGATCTTTTTCCCACTTTTTGATTGGGTTGTTTGTTTTTCTGGTATTGAGTTGTATGAACTGCTTGTATATATTGAAAATTAATCGTTTGTCACTTGCCTCATTTGTTACTATTTTCTCCTATTCTGAAGGCTGCCTTTTCACCTTACTTATATTTTGCTTTGTTGTGCAAAAGCTTTTAAGTTTAATCAGGTTCCCTTGTTTACTTTTGTTTTTACTTCCATTATTCTAGGAGGTGGATCATAGAGGATCTTGCTTTGATTTATGTCATCAAGTGTTCTGTCTATGTTTTCCTCTAAGAGTTTTATGATTTCTGGTCTTAAATTTAAGTCTTTAATCCATTTTGAGTTTATTTTTGTGTATGGTATTAGGAAGTTTTCTAATTTCATTCATTTACATGTAGCTGTCCAGTTATCCCAGCACCATTTACTGAAGAGGCTGTCTTTGCCCCATTGCATATTCTTTTTTTTTCAATTATTTTTATTAGTTGGAGAATAATTACTTCACAACGTTGCAGTGGGTTTTGTCATACATTGACATGAATCAGCCATGGAGTTACATGTATTCTCCATCCCGATACCCCCTCCCCCCACCCTCCCCCACCCGATTCCCCTGGGTCCTCCCAGTGCACTTGGCCCGATCACTTGTCTCATGCATCCCACCTGGGCTGCTGGCTTGTTTCACCATAGATAATATACATGCTGTTCTCTCGAAACATCCCATCCTCACCTTCTCCCACAGAGTCCAAATGTCTGTTCTGTACATCTGTGTCTCTTTTTCTGTTTTGCATATAGGGTTATCATTACCATCTTTCTAAATTCCATATATATGTGTTAGTATGCTGTAATGATCTTTATCTTTCTGGCTTACTTCACTCTGTATAATGGGCTCCAGTTTCATCCATCTCATTAGAACTGATTCAAATGAATTCTTTTTAATGGCTGAGTAATATTCCATGGTGTATATGTACCACAGCTTCCTTATCCATTCGTCTGCTGATGGGCATCTAGGTTGCTTCCATGTCCTGGCTATTATAAACAGTGCTGCGATGAACATTGGGGTACACGTGTCTCTTTCAGATCTCGTTTCCTCAGTGTGTATGCCCAAGAGTGATATTCCTAGGTCATATGGCAGCTCTATTTTCAGGTTTTTAAGAAATCTCCACACTGTTTTCCATAGTGGCTGTACTAGTTTGCATTCCCACGAACAGTGTAAGAGGGTTCCCTTTTCTCCACACCCTCTCTAGCATTTATTGCTTGTAGACTTTTGGATAGCAGCCATTCTGACTGGCGTGTAATGGTACCTCATTGTAGTTTTAACTTGCATTTCTCTGATAATGAGTGATGTTGAACATCTTTTCATGTGTTTGTTAGCCATCTGTATGTCTTCTTTGGAGAAATGTCTGTTTAGTTCTTTGGCCCATTTTTTGATTGGGTCATTTATTTTTCTGGAATTGAGCTGCAGGAGTTGCTTGTATATTTTTGAGATTAATCCTTTGTCTGTGGCTTCATTTGCTATTATTTTCTCCCAATCTGAGGGCTGTCTTTTCACCTTACTTATAGTTTCCTTTGTTGTGCAAAAGCTTTTAAGTTTCATTAGGTCCCATTTGTTTACTTTTGCTTTTATTTCCAATATTCTGGGAGGTGGATCATAGAGGATCCTGCTGTGATTTACGTCGGAGAGTGTTTTGCCTATGTTCTCCTCTAGGAGTTTTATAGTTTCTGGTCTTAACATTTAGATTTTTAATCCATTTTGAGTGTACTTTTGTGTATGGTGTTAAAAAGTCTTCTAGTTTCATTCTTTTACAAGTGGTTGACCAGTTTTCCCAGCACCACTTGTTGAAGAGGTTGTCTTTTCTCCATTGTATATCCTTGCCTCCTTTGTCAAAGATAAGGTGTCCATATGTTCGTGGATTTATCTCTGGGCTTTCTATTCTGTTCCATTGGTCTATATTTCTGTCTTTGTGCCAGTACCACACTGTCTTGATGACTGTGGCTTTGTCGTAGAGCCTGAAGTCAGGCAGGTTGATTCCTCCAGTTCCATTCTTCTTTCTCAAGATTATTTTGGCTATTTGAGATTTTTTGCATTTCCATACAAATTGTGAAATTATTTGTTCTACTTCTGTGAAAAATACTGTTGGTACCTTGATAGGGATTGCATTGAATCTATAGATTGCTTTGGGTAGAATAGTCATTTTGACAATATTGATGCTTCCAATCCATGAACACGGTATGTTTCTCCATCTGTTTGTGTCCTCTTTGATTTCTTTCGTCAGTGTTTTATAGTTTTCTATGTATAGGTCTTTTGTTTCTTTAGATATATATACTCCTAAGTATTTTATTCTTTTTGTTCCAATGGTGAATGGTATTGTTTCCTTAATTTCTCTTTCTGTTTTCTCATTGTTAGTGTATAGGAATGCAAGGGATTTCTGTGTGTTAATTTTATATCCTGCAACTTTACTATATTCATTGATTAGGTCTAGTAATTTTCTGGTAGAGTCTTTAGGGTTTTCTATGTAGAGGATCATGTTATCTGCAAACAGCGAGAGTTTCCGTTGTTCTTTTCCTATCTGGATTCCTTTTACTTCTTTTTCTGCTCTGATTGCTGTGGCCAAAACTTCCAACACTATGTTGAGTAGTAGTGGTGAGAGTGGGCACCCTTGTCTTGTTCCTGATTTCAGGGGAAATACTTTCAATTTTTCACCATTGAGGGTAATGCTTGCTGTGGGTTTGTCATATATGGCTTTTATTATGTTGAGGTATGTTGCTTCTATTCCTGCTTTCTGTATAGTTTTAATCATAAATGAGTTTTGAATTTTGTCAAAGGCTTTCTCTGCATTTATTGAGATCATCATATGGTTTTTTTCTCTCAATTTGTTAATGTGGTGTATTATGTTGATTGATTTGCGGATATTAAAAATCCTTGCATTCCTGGGATAAAGCCCACTTGGTCATGGTGTATGATTTTTTTAATATGTTGTTGGATTCTGTTTGCTAGAATTTTGTTAAGGATTTTTGCATCTATGTTCATCAGTGATATTGGCCTGTAGTTTTCTTTTTTTGTGTGTAGTTTTCTTTTTTTGTCTGGTTTTGGAATTAGGGTGATGGTGGCCACAAAGAATGAGTTTGGAAGTTTACCTTCTTCTGCAATTTTCTGGAAGAGTTTGAGTAAGATAGGTGTTAGCTCTTGTTTAAATTTTTGGTAGAATTCAGCTGTGAAGCCATCAGGTCCTGGGCTTTTGTTTGCTGGAAGATTTCTGATGACAGTTTCAATTTCCTTGCTTGTGATGGCTCTGTTAAGGTCTTCTATTTCTTCCTGGTTCAGTTTTTGAAAGTTATACTTTACTAAGTATTTGTCCATTTCATCCATGTTGTTCATTTTACTGACATAGAGCTGCTGGTAGTAGTCTCTTATGATCCTTTGTATTTCAGTGTTGTCTGTCGTGATCTCTCCATTTTCATTTCTAATTTTGTTAATTTGGTTCTTCTGTCTTTGTTTCTTAATGAGTCTTGCTAATGGATTGTCAATTTTGTTTATTTTTTCAAAAAAACAGCTTTTACCTTTGTTGATTTTTGCTATGGTCTCTTTAGTTTCTTTTGCATTTACTTCTGCCCTAATTTTTAATATTTCTTTTCTTCTACTAACCCTGGGGTTCTTCATGTCTTCCTTCTCTAATTGCTTTAGGTGTAGCGTTAGGTTATTTTTTTGGCTTTTTTCTTGTTTCTTGATGTAAGCCTGTAATGCTATGAACCTTCCACTTAGTACTGCTTTTACAGTGTCCCATAGGTTTTGGGTTGTTGTGTTTTCATTTTCATTCATTTCTATGCATATTTTGATTTCTTTTTTTATTTATTCTATGACTTGTTGGTTATTCAGAAGCGTGTTATTTAGCTTCCATATGTTTGAATTTTTAACAAATTTTTTCCTGTAGTTGAGATGTAATCTTACTGCACTGTGATCAGAAAAGATGACTGGAATGATTTTCATTTTTTTGAATTTTCCAAGACCAGATTTGTGGCCCAGGATGTGATTTATTCTGGAGAAGGTCCCGTGTGCACTTGCGATAAAGGTGTAGTTGATTGTTTTGGGGTGAAATGTTCTATAGATATCAATTAGGTCTAACTGGTCGATTGTGTCATTTAAGGTTTGTGTTTCCTTGTTAATTTTCTGTTTAGTTTATCGATCCATAGTTGTGAGTGGGGTATTAAAGTCTCCCACTATTATTGTGTTACTATTAATTTCCTCTTTCACACTCTTTAGCATTTGCCATACATATTGCGGTGCTCCTATGTTAGGTGCATATATATTTATAATTGTTATATCCTTATATCCTCTTCTTGGATTGATCCTTTGATCATTATGTAGTATCTTTCTTTGTCTCTTTTCACATCCTTTACTTGAAAGTCTCTTTTATCTGATATGAATATTGCGACTCCTGCTTTCTTTTGTTCTCCGTTTGCGTGATATATGTTTTTCCAGCCCTTAACTTTTAGTCTGTATGTGTCTCTTGTTTTGAGGTGGGTCTCTTGTAGACAGCGTGTATAGGGGCCTTGTTTTTGTATCCATTCAGCCAATCTTTGTCTTTTGGTTGGGGCATTCAACCCATTTACATTTAAGGTAATTATTGATAGGTGTGGTCCCGTTGCCACTTACATTGTTGTTTTGGGTTCACGTTTATACAGCCGTTCTGCATTTCCTGTCTAGAGAAGATGCTTTAGCATTTGTTGGAGAGCTGGTTTGGTGGTGCTGAATTCTCTCAGCTTTCGCTTGTCTGTAAAGCTTTGAATTCTCCTTCATATCTGAATGAGATCCTTGCTGGTTACAATAATCTAGGTTGTAGGTTATTCTCTTTCATTACCTTAAGTATGTCCTGCCATCCCCTTCTGGCCTGGAAGGTTTCTATTGATAGAACAGCTAGTATCCTTATGGGAATCCCTTTGGGTGTTATTTGTTGTTTCTCCCTTGATGCTTTTAATATTTGTTCTTTGTGTTTGATCTTTGTTAATTTGATTAATATGTGTCTTGGGGTGTTTTGCCTTGGGTTTATCCTGTTTGGGACTCTCTGGATTTCTTGGACTTGGGTGGCTATTTCCTTCCCCATTTTGGGGAAGTTTTCAGCTATTATCTCCTCGAGTATTTTCTCATGGCCTTTCTTTTTGTCTTCTTCTTCTGGGACTACTATGATTCGAATGTTGGGACAATTCACATTGTCCCAGAGGTCCCTGAGGTTGTCCTCATTTCTTTTGATCCTTTTTTCTTTTTTCCTTTCTGCTTCATTTATTTCCACCATTTTATCTTCTACCTCACTTATCCTATCTTCTGTCTCTGTTGTTTACTGTTGGTTCCCTCCAGAGTGTTTTTGATCTCATTTATTGCATTATTCATTTTTAATTGACTCTTTTTTATTTCTTCTAGGTCCTTATTAAACATTTCTTGCATCTTTTCAATCTTTGTCTCCAGGCTATTTATCTGTAACTCCATTTTGTTTTCAAGATTTTGGATCATTTTTATTATCATTATTCTAAATTCTTTTTCAGGTAGATTCCTTATCTCCTCCTCTTTTGTTTGACTTGGTGGGCATTTTTCATATTCCTTTACCTTTCAGGTATTTCTCTGCCTTTTCATCTTGCTTAGATTGCTGTGTCTGGAGTGGGCTTTCTGTATTCTGGTGGCCTGTGGTTCCTTTTTATTGTAGAGGTTTCACCCAGTGGGTGGGGTTGGACGATTGGTTTGTCAAGGTTTCCTGGTTAGGGAAGCTTGCGTTTGTGTTCTGGTGCATGGAACTGGATTTCTTCTCTCTGGAGTGCAATGGAGTGTCCAGCAGTGAGTTTTGAGATGGATCTATGTGTTAGTTGTGACTTTGGGCAGCCTGTATGTTTACGTTCAGGGTTATGTTCCTGCGTTGCTGGAGAATTTGTGTGGTATGTCTTGCTCTGGATTTTATTGGCACTTGGCTGGTGGTTGGTTTCTGTTAGGTATGGAGGCTTTTGGATCATCTCTTATTACTTAATGTTCCCTGTAGTCAGGAGTTTTCTCGTGTTCTCAGATTTTGATCTTAAGTCTCGTGCCTTTGGATTTCAGTCTTTTTCTTCCAGTAGTCTCAAGACTTCTCCAACTATACAGCACTGATAATAAAACTTCTAGGTTAATGGTGAAAAGATTCTCCACTGTGAGGGACACCCAGAGAGTTTCACAGAGTTACATGAAGAAGAGGAGAGGGAGGAGGGAGATAGAGACGAGCAGGAGGAGAAAAAGGGGGACTCAAGAGGAGAGAGACAGATCTACGCAGTTCTCTGTTCCCAAAGTGTTCTCTGTAGCCAAGACACCCACAGAGACTCACAGAATTGGATTGGGAAGAGAAGGGGGAGGGAGAAAATAGAGTTGATCTGAGGGAGTAAACAGAGAGTCGAAAGTGGGAGAGAGTAATCAACACACTCCTGTGTAAAAATGGGTACTGGATATTGGATTCTTAAATGTCCAATATTGATATCAAATCCTGAAAAACAAAGATTAAAAATCTAGAGTAGAGGTTAGACTCTTAAAAATACCATATTAAAAACAAAAACAAATACACAAAAAATTTTAGAAATATATATGAAGTTCAGTTTAAAAATATGGCCATTTCTTACCTTTTTTTTTTTTTTTTTTGCAAGGTTTTAGTGAAATCAAAATGAAAATTAAGGAGTAATAGAGGAGGAATAGAGGACTTTAAAAGAAAATAAGAGAAAAAATTTAAAAAAAAATTTCCTAATTAAAAAAATAGCAAAAATATATGGAAATGAAAATGAAACTTAGAAGTAATGGAGGAGTAATAGGGAATTTTAAATGAAAATAAAAGAGAAAAAATTAAAAAAATTAAAAGAAAAAGAAAAGAAAAATTTTTTTAATTAAAAAAGAAAAAAAAAGTAAAAATATATCTAGAAATTTCTCTGGAGTTGTTGCAGCCAATGTGGGTTCAGTTCAGTTTCAGATGGCTTCTCGTTCCAGCTTACACTCTCGCTCTCTATAGGCCACTTCCGGTGTAGTTGGTGTTACTCACAGGGATTTAATCTGTTGCACCAGTCACTTCTGAAGCTGTTCTCTTTGTTTATTTGGCTTCTGTTTGCCGGTCTCTTCAGTGTCTAATTTCCGCCCTGACACACATGGGCAGAGGTAGTCTCTTGTTCAGGTTCACTTGTTCAGTAGTGCTGCAGGGAAGGAGGGGTGCTGCAGACAAATCTCACTGGCCTGTGTGGGGAGCACTCGAAGTGTTCTGGCCACACCGGGTTTGCCCCCGCTCACGGGTGTGTGCTTTCCCCGTCTACACTGCTCAGGCTCCCGGCTGCTCTATATGGAGTGGGCTCTGCATTGTGTGCGGTTCTAGTTTTTGGGTATTCCAGAAAACCGCTGACTCGGTTGGGCCTGCGTTTGGTACCTTCCCCGGCCTGAGCAGCTCAGGCAGCCAGGAGCTTGACGGGTGCACTCTCCCTGGTGCAGTGCGCCTTATCCCCTCTGCAGTCCCAACCTTAGTTTCCGGGCATGCCGGTTGTGTGCATGTGCCTTCTGTCTGTTCTGGGGAGCTGGCCTCTAGCCATGACCCTCCTAGCAGATGTTGACCATCCAGAATCTCAGGAAGTCTTTGGTTAGAAACTGGAAACCTGTTTGCAGTTTGGTAGGGGATACCGTCTCTGGGGCCGAGTTTGCCCCTTTCCCCTCCCCGCTGCCTCCTGCCTCCAGTGAGGGATGGGCCGGTTCACAGCCAGCTAGCTCTTCTCTGGGATTGCTCAGTCCCTTTGTTCTGCGAACAGGTGGCAGTGTGTTTGGGCCGGTTAATTTTCTCTCTTTCTCTTGCTACCCCACAGTTTAAGTTGTTATCTCACATTAGCTCCCTCCGATTGCCCTCAGGGCATTTGGGCCTGGTCCTTACCCTAAGCAATGCCGCCCACTCCTCTCCTCTCTGCCCCCACTTGCTGGTAGTGGATGCGGGCATCTGGGGTACTTTTCTGCTGGGAGTTGCTTTCAGGCATGTGATCTGTGGGTTTTATTTATTTTTCCTCCCAGTTAGGTTGCCCTCCAAGATTTGAAAACTTCCCCCAGACCCGCCAGTGAGAGGGTTTCCTGGTGTTTGGAAACTTCCTCTATTACGACTCCCTTCCCAGGACGCATCTCCATCCCTAGCTCTTTTGTCTCTCTTTTTATCTTTTTTATTTTGTCCTACGTCCTTTCAAAGATGATGGGCTGCTTTTCTGGGCACCTGATGTCTTCTGCTAGCGGTCAGAAGTTGTTTTGTGAAGTTTGTTCAGCATTCAAATGTTCTTTCAATGAATTTGTAGGGGAGAAAGTGGTCTCCCTGTCCTATTCCTCCGCCATCTTAGCTCCTCCCCTCTATGCCCATTTTTTGAAGAGTTTTAATCATAAATAGGTGCTGAATTTTGTCAAAGGCTTTTTCTGCTTCTATTGAGATGATCATATGATTTTTATCTTTCAATGTGTTAATATGGCATATCACATTGATTGATTTCCATATATTGAAGAATCCTTCATCCCTGGAACAAACCCAACTTGATCATCATAATTTTCAATGTGTTGCTGAATTCTGTTTGCTAAAATTTTGTTGAGGATTTTTGCATCTATGTTCATCAGTGATATTGGCCTGTATTTTTCTTTTTGTTGTGTTATCTTTTTTCTGGTTTTGGTGTTAGGGTGATGGTGGCCTCATAGAATGAGATTGGAAGTGTTCCTTCCTCTGCAATTTTTTGCAAGAGCTTTAGAAGTATAGGCATTAGCTCTTCTCTAACTGTTTGATAGAATTCTCTTGTGAAGCCATCTCATGCTGGGCTCTTGTTTTTTGGAAGCTTTTTGATCACAGCTTCAAATTCAGTGCTTGTAGTTGGGTTGTTCATCACTTCTATTTCTTCCTGGTTCAGTTTTGGAAGCCTGAACATTTCTAAGAATATGTCCATTTCTTCTAGGTTATCTATTTTATTGCCATATGGTTTTTCTTAATAGTCATTTGTAATCCTTTGTATTTCTCCATTGTTTTTTTTAATAACCTATTCTTTTTCATTTCTAATTTTGTTGATTTCATTCTTATCTCTCTCTCTCTTTTTTTCTTGATGATTCCAGCTAAGGGTTTGTCAATTTTGTTTATCTTCTCAAAGAACCAGCTTTTAGTTTTATCAATCTTTACTACTGTTTTTTTCGCGTCTTTTTTTTTTTTAATTTTTAATTTATTTCTGCTCAGATCTTTATGATTTCTTTCCTCCCAATTTTTTTTCTTCTTCTTTATCCAGTTGCTTTTGGTGTAAAGTCTGGATGTTTATTTTATGTTTTTCTTGTTCCTTGAGGTAAGATTGTATTGCTATAAACTTCCCTCTTAGGAGTGCTTTTGCTGCATCCCATAGGTTTTGAGTTATCATATTTTCCTTGTCATTTGTTTCTAGAAATTTTTTATTTCCCTTTTGATTTCTTCAGTAACCTATTGTTTATTTAGAAACATGTTGTTTAATCTCTATGTGTTTGTGTTTCTTACAGTGTTTTTGTTGTAATTTATATCTAGTCTCATAGCATTGTGGTCAGAGAAGATGCTTGCTATGATTTCAATTTTCTTAAATTCACTGAAGTTTGATTTTTGACCCAAAATGTGGTCTATCCTGGAGAATGTTCCATGTGAACTTGAAAAGAGAATGTATTCTTCTGCATTTGGATGGAATGTCCTGAAACTATCAATGAGATCCATCTCATCTAATGTATCATTTAAGACCATGTTTCCTTATTAATTTTCTATTTTGACGATCTGTCCATTGGTGTGAGTGGGGTATTAAAGTCTCCTACTATTATTGTGTTACTGTCAATTTCCCTTTTTATGTCTATTAGTGTTTGTCTTATGTATTGAGGTGCTCCTATGTTGGTTGCATAGATATTTACAATTGTTATATCTCCCTCTTGGATTGATCCCTTGATCATTATGTAGTGTCCTTCCTTATCTCTTATAATCTTCTTTATTTTAAGGTCTAACTTGTCTGTTATGAGGATTGCTACTCCAGCTTTCTTTTGCTTCCCATTTGCATGGAATATATTTTTCCATCCTCTCACTGTTAATCTATATGCATCTTGAGGTCTTAAGTGGGTTTCTTGTAGACAGCATATATATGGGTCTTGTTTTTGTATCCATTCAGCCAGTCTCTGTCTTTTGGTAGGAGGATCTAATCCATTTAATTTATTTTTAATTGGAGGATATTTGCTTTACTATTTTGTGTTGGCTTCTGCCATACAACAACATAAATCAGCTGTAAGTTTACATGTGTCCCCACCTTCTTGAATCTCATTCCCACCCGCCTCCCCATCCCACCTCTCTAGGTTGTCACAGATGCTGCACTGAGGTCCCTGTGTTGAACAGAAACTTTCCACTAGCTATCTATTTTACATATGGTAATGTGTATGTTTCTATGCTGTTCTATCAATTTCTCCCACCCTTAAAACACATGAATGTATTGTTTTGAAATTGAGTTGTATGAACTATTTATAAATTTCGGATAGTAACTCCTTATTGATCATATAATTTGCAAATATATTCTCCCATTCATTAGGTTGTGTATTGGTTTTGTTAATGGATTCCTTTGCTGTACAAAGCTTTTAAGTTTAATTAGGTCCCATTTGTTTATTTTTGTTTTCATTTCTCTAGCAGATGCATCCAAAAATATACTGCTACAATTTATTTAAAAGAGTGTTCTGTCTATGCTTTGCTCCAAGAGTGTTACAGTATGCTATCTTACATATAGGTGTTTAATCCATTTTGAATTTATTTTTGTGTATGATGCTAGAGAATGTTCTAGTTTCATTAATTTCCACATAGTTTTCCAATTTTCCCTACGTCACTTATTGAAGAAATTGCCTTTTCTCCATTGAACACTCTTGCCTCCTTTGTTGTAGACTAATTGAACATAGGTGCATGGGTTTGTTTCTGGGCTTTCTATCCTTTCCATTGATCTATATTTCTGCCTTTTTGTCAGTACCCTATTGTTTTGATAATTGTAGGTTTGTAATACAGTCAGACAGAGAAGGCAATGGCACCCCGCTCCAGTACTCTTGCCTGGGAAATTCCATGGACAGAGGAGCCTGGTAGGCTGCAGTCCATGAGGTCGCTTAGAGTCAGACATGACTGCGACTTCACTTTCACTTTTCACTTTCATGCATTGGAGAAGGAAATGACAACCCACTCCAGTGTTCTTGTCTGGAGAATCCCAGGGACGGAGGAGCCTGGTGGGCTGCCATCTATGGGGTCGTACAGAGTTGGGCATGACTAAAGTGACTTAGCAGCAGCAGCAACAGCAATACAGTTGGAAGTCAGGGAGCTTGATTTCTCCAGCTCTATTTCTCTTTCTTAGTATTGCTTTGGTTACTCAGGGTCTTTGGTACTTCCATATAAATTTAAAATTTTTATTCTAGTTCTCAGAAAAATGCCATTGGTAATATAATAGTGATTGTATTGAATCTGTAGATTGCCTTGTGTAGTACAGTCATTTTGAAAATATTGATTCTTCCAATCAAAAGGCATGATATATCTTTCCATATGTTTGTGTCATGTTTAATTTCATCAGTGCCTAACGGTTTTCTGAGTACAGATTTTTGCCTCCATAGGTATGTTTATTCCTAGGTGTTTTATTCTTTTTGACATGATGATAAACGGGACTGTTTCCTTAATTCCTCTTTCTAATCTTTCATTATTAGTGTATAGAAATGGAAGGGATTTCTGCACGCTAATTTTGTATCCTCCAACTTTATTAAATTCATTGATGAGCTGAAGCAGTTTTCTGGTAGCATGTTTAGAAATTTTTATGTATCAGTCAGTTCAGTTACACAGTCATGTCCAACTCTGTGTGACCCCATGGACTGCAGCTCGCCAGGCTTCCCTGTCCAACACCAACTCCTGTAGCTTGTGCAAACTCACGTCTATTGAGTCAGTAATTCTAGCCAACCATCTCATCCTCTGCTGTCCCCTTTTCCTCCTGCCTCCATCTTTCCCAGCATCAGCATCTTTTCTAAGGAGTAAATTATTCACATCAGGTGGCCAAAGTATTGCAGCTTCAGCATCAGTCCTTCCAATCAATATTCAGGACTGATTTCCTTTACAATTGACTGGTTTGATCTTACAGTTCAAGGGCTTCTCAAGAGTCTTCTCCAACACCACAGCTCAAAAGTATCAGTTCTTCAGGGCTCAGCTTTTTTATGGCCCAATTCTCACATCCATACACGACTAATGGGAAGACCATGGCTTTGACTAGGTGGAACTTTGTCAGCAAGTAATGTCTCTGCTTTTTAATATGCTGTCTAGAATGGTCATAGATTTTCTTCCAAGGAGCAAGTGTCTATTAATTTCATGGCTGCAGTCCCCAGATGCAGTGATTTTGGAGCCCCAAAATTAAAGTCTCTCACTGTTTCCATTGCTTCCCCGTCTATTTGTCATGAAGTGATGGAACGGGGTACCATGATCTTAGTTTTTCTTTTTCTTGAGGATGGTTTTGATCTCTGCCTCTATGTATAGAGTCATGTATTCTGCAAACAATATAATCAAAAAATGGGAAGTGGATCTAAATAGACATTTCTCCTAAAAGACACACCAAGTGGCATTAGTTTTCCTAATGAAATAGAGAAGATGAAATTATTTTGATAAAAGTTGCTTGGAAGAATGCCTTTTCTGAGCTGAAGGCTTTCAGGAAATTACACAATGTAACTTGGCTGTCTACTGATATAGTTGAAACCTGTAGACCTTAGGTATGAAGTTGGCAATAAAACTTGGTATTGCTGCAGGACTTGAAATTACAAATAAATGCTATTTTTCAACTTCATGGAATAGTTTGCAGCTACATCTTTTAAATAGCTTGGTATATAAGTTTTGCTTAAATAGTCTAGCATTTAATATCTGGTTGCCTTCAATATAATTAGACAGCCCTAGTCCTGAATGTCTAACACTCAAATAAAGTAGTAAGGACTATAACCCAGCTGATTCCATAGAATGGATAGCCTAATAGTCATCTCTTTGATATGCTGTATTATATACATCCAGTTCCCCTACTGCTGCCTGATAAAAGAAATGATTATTCTCTGACCACACACACACACACAAACACCACACACACACACAATGATCCAGTTTCCTGAGGAGTCATGTCATGTTAGAAAACTCCATCCACTTCTGTCTGTATTGTTAGCAAGCACTCTTCCATGACTAGAGTTTTGAGAAAATGTAACCTTTGCTTCTCCTTGGATTAAATCCCTTCTCTTTATGTTACTGTATCTTATGAGTTTAGGAGATATTAACATAGCTTAGTTGTATGTTATTCTGTGTTGTGCTCTTTTGAGTTTCATGGGTGTTTCCTTTGTTTCCTGTTCTGGGATACTAGCAGTAGAAAAGGTATGATACACAGTTAAAAAATGTTACTCATACTAAGGATTCCAAATTCTGAACCATATAAAATTACCATGACATTTTATTTCCAGGAAGTTTTAGACTTAAGCTACCAGGACAGTGAAAATGAATTAGACAGTTGTTTAATATTCTCTATTAAGCATGGTTCATATAATGTGCAACAATAGTGTTCAAGATACTTCATAGTAGATTTGATATATGAAAAGAATTAAAATATTTTGATAGCAACAAAATGTGAATGTGTTTTATAGCAATTTATTGGAAATTCCAATTCCATACAATGAAGAATAAAACCCAATTATCCAAACGTTTAACATTATCAAATTATCTGCTGTTTATATTAACTTTTCAAAAGTATTTGAGCTTATTCCAATATAAATTTAGAGAATTTTATTGTTTGTTTTTATAGAATCTTTGCTGCATGTAATATTTTATGCTGAGCTTATTTCCACTTAGACTCTTTTTCTACCTTCCTACTAATTTCTCTGTTTACTTTTCTATTAATACTTAGATTGGCTCAAGTACTTTTCTCCTTAAAATCCATCAAAAATAGGTCCCAACTTTTTTTTCCCTTAAATCATGTAAGACTATCCAATGTGGTATCATTTTCTTGACTGTTTTAGCACTATATATATTTATACATTTTTTTTTTCTTAAATGGGCAGTAGCTGGAGGTGAGTAGATAATTTCCTTTGAGCTATGTTAGCATCTGAATTCTGGTCCTTTGGCAAGTGCAATAGAAAAATACATTGCATTAATTTCTTTCATCTTTACATTTCGTAGAATTTTATCAGTGGGCTTCC
This sequence comes from Muntiacus reevesi, assembly GCF_963930625.1. Lineage (NCBI taxonomy): Eukaryota > Metazoa > Chordata > Mammalia > Artiodactyla > Cervidae > Muntiacus > Muntiacus reevesi. Next base: position 80,281,389 of record NC_089271.1, on the reverse strand, counting down.
TTCTCCCTACAGTGCATGCAAAAATTTTAAGGAGAGAAATCTTGTAAGATAAAGGGGTTTGAAATCTGTAAAATCAGTGTAATAATTAGATATAGTAAATCCCATCTGCACTCTAACCAATATATTTTACATTAGACATTCCTATGGCTAATAATATGCAGAAAGAAAGATTTGATTTCATCTCATATCAGTACAAGTTTCATTGCTCAGACTGCACCAATATCTATTCCTCAAAATGATAACTTATCCTAGCTTAAAAAGAGTTATTGAAAGCACTATGGACTTCCTACATGGTTCAGTCAATAAAGAATCTGCCTGAAATGAAGGAGACCTGGGTTCTGTCCCTGAGTTGGCAAGATACCCTGGAGAAGGGAGTGACTACCCTCTCCAGCATTCTTGCCTGGAGATTACCAAGGACAGAGGAGCCTGGTGGGCTACAATCCAAACCATGGAGTCGCAAAGAGTCAGACACGACTGAGCATCTAACACAGTACACACCTGAAAGAAGTAACTTCACTTTCCCTTATTTTCCAAACCACTGAAAATTAGGAGCCAGCATAAAGCAATTTGAATAGATCATTTATTTAGTACACACACACACACACACACACATATATATATATATATATATACATGTATTTAGGTTTTCATCAATATATACAATTACTTATTCATAATGTTGGTCTGATATTAGGATAATGCATTATAATTTAACATATGAAAAGAAGAAAATGAGAAAAAAAATTTAACATATGACATTAAAATACCAGACTATCCTGATGTGCAAAAGATAATATAGAAGTCATTTTTAAAAAGATAGTATGTTTCAGTTACATACTATGTTTTTAAAAATGACTTCTATATTATCTTTTGCACATCAGGATGAAACTGGAGCCCATTATACAGAGTGAAGTAAGCCAGAAAGATAAAGAACATTACGGTATACTAACACATATATACGGAATTTAGAAAGATGGTAACGATGGCCCTATATGCAGGGCAGAAGAAGAGACGCAGAAGTACAGAACAGACTTTTGAACTCTGTGGGAGAAGGTGAGGGTGGGATGTTTCGAAAGAACAGCATGTATATTATCTGTGGTGAAACAGACCACCAGCCCAGGTGGGATGCATGAGTCAAGTGCTCGGGCCTGGTGGGCTGGGAAGACCCAGAGGAATCGGGTGGAGAGGGAGGTGGGATGGGGGACCGGGATGGGGAATACGTGTAACTCTATGGCTGATTCATATCAACGTATGACAAAACCCACTGAAAAATAAAAAAATAAATAAAAAGATAGTATGAAAACTGTGAACCTTCAGAAGTACTAGCAATGTTGATTATAATCAGCATTTAGTTGAAATGCATGTTTAGCTATTCAGAAAAAGAAACTCAAAACTTGAAAATTGGACATGGAAAATTATGCTTTTTCTTTTAGCATCTATTGTATATTAATTTTTTCTCCCTTTGTTACTAATTTTAAAATTGAAGTATTGGATTGTCCAAAAAGTTCTTTCAGATTTTTCCATGACATCTTACAGAAATACCAAATGAACTTTTGAGTACTTTGTCTTATCCTTCCTAGTCGTCTACCTTGACAGGGTAACAATTAAACTGAGTTCACTCTGCATGTAGTACTTTTGCCTATTTTTGAACTTGATATGATTCACACACACTGAGATAGATAATCTCTTTATCCAACATTAAACTTATGTGGTTATTCATCATTATGTGTAGTTGTAGACCATTCATTGATGTTCATGTGTTGAATTTCATTTGATTAAGAAACTACAATTTACTTTTCTTATTTCACTGCTAATAAAAATTTGGGTTAAATCTAGTTTTAGATTATTAGAATAGTGCTACTATGAACATTACTGTAAATATCTTTTGCTGAATATATACATTTATTGGGTATATACCTAGGAGTAGAATTGAAGGGTCAAGGAATATTCATTCAGTTTTAGTAGATACTAGCAGCTTTCCAAACTGAGTATACAAATATATATTCCAATAACATCTGTGATAATTTTAGTTGATATGAATCAGTATTGAGACTTCATATTGTCATTTTTTTTTAGATATCAGAAATTTTAATGAATGTAATATTCTATGCTTTAACTCTATAAAGACTAATACTTTTGAATAGTGGTCTTATGGTAAGCTTTTTTTATTCCCATTTGAGTATTTGTGGGTTTTATTTATTTGTTTTTACTGATTATCCATCATTTTAATATGAATTATTGTTCTTCATATACAATGGATATGACTTCATTCTCTTATTGCTGAGGGCCTGGATTTGTCAAATATATGGATTGCAATTATATTCTTTCAGTCTATGTTTGGCTTTTCATTTTCTTAATACTAATTTAGATAAAAGAGAAGATCTTAATTTAATGTAGTACAATTCATCTTTTTCCCATTTACAGTTAATACTTTTTGTCCTATTAAATACCTTTGTCAGCCTCCAGTTCATGAAGATATTTTATTATTTCATATAAACAATTTATTATTATACCTGTTACATTAAAACAATCCATTAGGAATTGATATTTGTACATGGTATGAAGTAGAGTTCAAAATTCTTTTATTCCAATTGATTGAGTCTTATTTTATTAAAAATAAGACCCTTTCTCCAGGCACTGTAATATTGTATTTGCCATAAATCAAGTGAATCTATATGTGAGATGATTTTTGAACTCTATCCTATTCTATTTGTCTATTTTTGCACTCCCCAGGTTTGCCCATTTAGTATCCTGGGCCTAGGACGTTCCTTCTTGTAGAGAGAGTTTGGCTGATGCTTCTTTATTAGAAGAAATCATTCCTTGTGTTAAGTATGCAGTGAACTTCTTTGTACTGCTTATATGTGTGCATCATATAGTCCCTGGCCAGCCTCATTAATACATCTTCCCTCCATGGGGAAGGAATGGAATCTTTGCCTACATCACAAGTGGGTACATCAGTCCATAGCCCTGCATCAACTATTAGGAGGGACCCAAAGATCACAGGGACCCAGTGCACATGACAAACACTTATCTTGTTGAGTCTTTTCTCCTTTCTTTGATTAAAGTGTTGTTCCAGGTAGTACTTTGTGTATTGGATCTGCTTTGGCAAATCCAAATCCATAGACCAAGGTAAATGGGCTCCTTCTGCAAACGGTAGGCATTTTATACTGTTTGGCTTTTTCTGTGAGATGATAATTCTCACCTGGTATCACTAGCTAGATCTTCCTGCCTGAAAACCACTTGCAATAACTTTTAGATATGACACCAAAGACAGAATCCATAAAAGAAAAAAATTAAAAGTTTGACTCTATTAAAATAAAAACTTCTGTTCTGTGTAAGATACTGTCAAGAGGATGAGAAGACAAACCAAAGACTTGGACAATATGTTTACAAAAGACATATATGATAACCAACTGTCATTCAAAATAATACAAATATCACTTAAAGCTCACAATAAAAAGTACACAACTTGACTAAAAAAGAAAGCAAAGTATCTGAATAGATACCTCACTGAAGGAAATATTTAGCATATGAAAAGATGAACATCAAATGTCATCAGGGAATTGCAAACTAAAACAACATTAAGGGAATTCCCTGGCAGTACAGTGGTTAGGACTTCATTCTCTTACTGCTGAGGGCCTGGGTTCAGTCCTGGGTTGGGGAACTAGTATCACACCAGACGCATGGTATAGTCAAAAAATTAATTTAAAAAATATTCTTAAAAAAAACCCATTGAGATGCCACTAAATACCTATTAAAATAGTATAAAACCAAAACACTGACAATACCAAATGCTGGCAAGGAACCCTCATTCGTTGTTGGTGGGAATGCAAAATGGTAAAGACACTTTGGTGACAGTTTGACAGTTTCTTACAAAACTAAACATAGTCTTGCCACATGGTCCAGCAATCACAGTCCTTCGTATTCACCCAAATGAATTGAAAACTTATAACCACACAAAATCTGTAAATGTATGTTTATGGCAGTTTTGTTCACAATTGTCAAAATCTAGGAGCAACTAAGATGTTCTGGATAAACAAGTGGACAAATTGTGGTACATTCAGAGGGCAGAACATTATTCAGCACTAAAAAGAAATGATCTATCAACGGTGAAAAGACATGGAAGAAACAAATGTTTATTGATAAGTGAAAAAGCCAGTCTAAAAAGGCTATATGCTGTATGATTCCAACTATGGCATTCTGAAAAAGATAAAAGTTTGGAGACCATAAAAATATGAATGATTGGCAGGGGCTTGGGGAAGGGAAGGATGAGTAAGTGGAGCACAGACGATTTTTAGTGTAGTGAAACTATACTGAATGAAACTGTGCCGTCATCCAGCTGTCAAAACCCATAGAATGTACAACACCAAGGCTGAACTCAAATGTAAACTGTGGATTTTGGATGATAATGACATGTCAGTGTAGGTGTATTGGTTGTAACATATATGCTAGTGGGGTGCAGGATGTTGGTGAAGAAGACTGTGTGTGAGAGGGCAGATGTCAAGAAATACTCTGTAAACATTGTGCTTGATTTTAGCATAAACCTAGGGCTTCCAAAAATAAACTCTATTTTTGAAAAATCTGTAGTTTCTTATAGCTTTATAAGAAAATTTGATATATATTTTAGTATAAGTCATCCTTTTTTGTTATTCTTTCAAGATTGCATTGCTTAATCTTGGCCTTTACAATTTGAATTTAGGATCATCTCTTTAATTTTCATAAGTAACCTTGTGGGAATTTAATTGGATATATGACTAAGAAAAGACCACAATGAACTGCTACTGGAAGTCTCTTGGGCCCCTGATATTCCTTGTGCTTCTATCCCTTTTATGTGATAGCCTTTTTTTTTTTTTTTTTTTTTTGCTAGTATTATGTGCTCCCTGTGAAGTCATGTGATTTTTTTTTTCAAATTTCCAACCTGTGAAATAGTTGCAGTTTTATTTTCTGCACCTATTGAGTTGGCTATATATTTTAATCTTTATTTCCTGTTAATAAGGTGCACTATATTGAATGACATTTAAATGTTAAGAAATCCTTGTATTTTGGAACAAATTCAGCTTTCTGTGATTTATTGTTCATTTTATACATCGTTTTATGAATGCTAATATTTTGTTTGTTACTTGTATTTCTATGGCTATTTTTTTCTTAAATATTTGGAAGAAGTTAAAGGTGAACAATCTGCTTGAAATCTTTGATTTACTTATTTCTTTGTTTACAGATGTTTTTAAATAATATATTATGTTTATAATGGATATGGAATTAAGATTTTCTATTTCTTTTTTGTTTGATTTTAAAATTTATTTTTCTTATGAGTCTATCTGTTATCTTTTAAATGTATTTGCCTACTGTATTTATAATATCATCTTTACTATGTCTTTAATACCTACAAGATTGTTACCAATTCCACCTTTTTCATTAATTTCTGCTACTAGTTAGTTATATTATCTCTTTTTCCTTCTTTGTCCATTTGCTAGGAGCTTATTAATTTTATTAACCTTTGATATAATTTATTTTGGCTTTTTTGATTTTTACTTTCCATTATTTGATTTTTTTCACTGATATGTGTTCTTTTATTATTTCCTTCTATCTTCCATTGGATAGATATTCATTCCTATCTCTTTTGGGTGGAAGTTTATATAGTGGATTTCCAGGCATGTTAATATTTTTATATCTGCATTTATGACTATACATTTTTGTCTAAGTACTGCTTTAGCTCTTTGAAATGTCATTTATTCTTTAGTATTCATTACATTCTTTTGTAATTGTTACTTATTCCTTGACTTGTTTACATGCATATTGTGTAATTTCTAAGTGCTTGAAGACTTTCTATTTATCTTTCTGTAGCAATTTCAAGCTTATTTCTAGCAGACCAAACTACATGCATGCATGCATGCTAAGTTGCTTCAGTTATGTCCGACTCTTTGCAATTCTATGGACTGTAGCCCACCAACATCCTCTGTCCATGGAATTCTCCAGGCAAAAATAATGGTGTGGATTTCTGTGCCCTACTCCAGGGGATCTTTCCGACCCAGAGATCTAACCTGTGTCTCCTATGGCTCCCACACTGCATGCAGATTATTTCCTGCTGAGCCACTGGAAAGTCCAGATCAAAGTATACACTGAATGATTTTAAGTCTTTTAAACTTTTGAAGCATTCTTTATACAAAGCCCATGTTTAATGTTGAAAAATGTTCTATGTGCACTTGAAAAGAATGTATATTTTTTTCATGTTGAATGCACTGTTTTACATATTTCTACTTGTTTGAGGTTATAAGATTAAATCTTTAAGATTTTTTACATCTTTACTGTTTTTGTCTCTATCAGCTGTTAAGAGAGAATGATTAGTGCTTCTCATTCACATTGTGCATTCATGCACTTCTATTATTTATTTCCAACTATTTGCCTTATATTTTTAAGCTAATTTTTAAGCTAAGTTATTGCATGCATATAGGTTTAGAATTGTGATATCTTTGTAGAAGATTGGGCACTCTTGTGTTAAAATGTAATTTTCTAATACAGTATAGCTATGCTGTTGCAAATTTAGCTAAACTAATCTGTGGTATTGACCATCTGGTCATGCCCATGTGTAGAGTCATCTCCTGTGTTGTTGTAAGAGGGTGTTTGTTTTGACCAGTTTGTTCTTTTGGTAAAAGCCTTTGCCCTGCTTCATTTTTTACTCCAAGGCCACACTTGCCTGTTATTCCAGGTATCTCTTGACTTCCTACTTTTGCATTCCTGTCCCCTGTGATGAAAAGGACATTGTTTTTGGTGTTAGTTCTAGAAGGTCTTATAAGTCTTCATAGAGCCATTCAACTTCAACTTCTTTAGCATTAGTGGCTGGGACATAGACTTGGATTGCATAATATTGAATGGTTTGCCTTGGAAGCAACTTAGATCATTCTGTACTTTTTTTGAGATTGCAGCCAAGTACTGCATTTTGGACTATTTTGTTGATTATGAGGGCTACTCCATTTCTTCTAAGGGGTTCTTGCCCACAGTAGTAGATATAATGGTCATCTGAATTAAATTCACCCATTTCCATCCATTTTAGTTCACTGGTTCCTAAACTGTCGATTGTCACTCTTGGCTACTCCTGTTTGACCACTTCTAATTTACCTTGATTTGTGGATCTAACATTCAAGGTTCCTATGCAGTATTGTTCTTTACAGCTTCGGATTTTACTTCCACCACCAGTTGCATCCACAACTGGGCATTGTTTTTGCTTTAGCTCAGCCTTTTCATTCTTTCTGGAGTTATTTCTTCACTCTTCTCCAGTAGCATAGTGGGCACGTACAGACCTGGGGAGTTCATGCTTCAGTGTCATATCTTTTTGCCTTTTCATACTGTTTATGGGAGTCTCAAGGCAAGAATACTAAAGTGGTTTACCATTCCTTTCTCCCGTTGACCGCATTTTGTCAGGACTCTTCACTTTGACCCATTCATCTTGGAAGGCCATACAAGGTATGGCTCATAGTTTCAGTGAGTAAGACAAGGCTCTGATTCAAGCGATCAGTTTGGTTAGTTTTCTGTGATTGTGATTTTCATTCTGTCTGCCTTCTGATGGATAAGGATAAGAGGCTATGGAAGTTTCCTGATGGGAGGAACTGACTGGGTCTTGCTCTGATGGGCAGGGCCATGCTAAGTAAATCTTTAATCCAATTTTCTGTTGATGGGTGGGGCTGTGTTCCTTCCTGGTAGTTTGGCCTGAGACCAAATTATGGTAGGGGTAATGGCAGTAATAGCAATCTCCTTCAAAAGGGCTTATGCCAGGACTCTTGCATTCAGTGCCCCTGATCCAATGGAAGGCCACTCTCGACCCATGTCTCTGCTGGAGACGCCTGGACACACAAAGGCAAGTCTGGCTCAGTATCTTGTGGTGTCACTTCTTCTTTCTCCTGGGTCCTGATGTGCACAAGGTTTTGTTTGTGCCCTGCAAGAATTTGTTTCCCCTGTTCTGTGGAAATTCTGTTATCAAATCTCACTGGGCTTCCAAGTCATTCCCTGGGGTTTCTCAGTCCTTTTGCCAGATCCTCAGGTTTGGAAATCTGTGTGGACCCTAGAACATTCACAACAGATTTCCCAACAACACAAGAGATGACTTTACACATGGACATCACCAGATGGTAAATACTGAAACCAGATTGATTATATTATTTGTAGCCAAAGATGGAGAAGCTCTATACAGCCAGCAAAAACAAGACCAGGAGCTGACTGTGACTCAGATCATGAACTCCTTATTGCAAAATTCAGACTTAAATTGAAGAAAGTAGAGAAAACTACTAAACCATTCATGTATGACCTAAATAAAATCCCTTATGATTATATAGTAGAAGTGACAAATATATTCAAGGGATTAGATCTGATAGATAGAGTGTCCAAATAACTATGGATGAAGGTTCATAACACTGTACAGGAGGTAGTGATCAAAACAATACTGAAGAAAAATAAATACATAAAGGCAAAATGGTTGTTTGAGGAGGCCTTACGAATAGATAGAAAAGAAGAGAAGTGAAAGTCAAAGGAGACAAGAAAAGATATATCCATCTGAATGCAGAGTTCCAAAGAACAGCAAAGAGAGATAAGAAAACCTTCCTCAGTGATCAATGCAAAGAGATAGAGGAAAATAATCAAATGAGAAAGACTAAAAATCTCTTCAGGAAAGAGATACCAAGGGAATATTTCATGCAAAGATGGGCACAGTAAAGGACAGAAACAGTATGGACCTAACAGAAGCAGAAGATATTAAGAAGAGGTGGCAAGAAAACACAGAAGAACTATACAAAAAAAATAAATAAATAAAAAAAAAGATCTTAATGACACAGATAGCCATGATGATATGACCACTCACCTAGAGCCAGACATCCTTGAGTGTGAAGTCAAGTTGGCCTTAGGAACCATCACGATGAACAAAGTTAGTGGAGATGATGTAATTTAAGCTGTGCTATTTCAAATCCTAAGATTTGATGCTGTGAAAGTGCTGCACTCAATATGCCAGGACATTTGGAAAACTCAGCAGTGGCCACAGGACTGGAAAAGGTCAACTTTCATTCCAATACCAAAGAAATGCAATGCCAAAGAATGTTGAAACTACCCATCACACAATTGCACTCAACTCACATGCCAGCAAAGTAATGCTCAAAATTCTCCAAGATAGGCTTCAACAGTATGTGAACCAAAAATATTCATTTGTTAAAGCTGGATTTAGAAAAGGCAGATGAACCGGAGATCAAATTGGCAACATCCACTGGATCATAGAAAAAGCAAGAGAATTCAAAAAATAAAACATCTACTTCTGCTTCATTGACAATTCTTAAAGAGATGGGAATAGCAGATGACCTTGTCTGCCTCCTGAGAAGTCTATATGCAGTCAAGAAGCAACAGTTAAAACCTGACATGGAACAATTGACAGGTTCAAAATTGGGAAAGGAGTATGTCAAGGCTGTATATTGTTACTTTGCTTAATTAATTTATGTGCAGAGAACATTGTGCAAAATGCCAGACTGGATGAAGCATAAGCTGGAATCATGAGTGCCAGGAGAAATATCAATAACCTTAGATATGCAGATGATACCACCCTTATGGCAGAAAGTTAAGAGAAACTATGGAGCCTCTTGGTGAAAGTGAAAGGGGAGAGTGAAAATTCTGACTTAAAGTTCAGCATGCAAAAATCTAAGATCATGGAATCTGGTCTCATCACTTCATGGAAAATAGATGGGGAAGCAATAGATACAGTGAGACTATTTTCTTGGACTCCAAAATCACTGCAGATGGTGACTGCAGTCATAGAATTAAAAGATGCTTTCTCTTTGGAAGAAAAGCTATGACAAACCTAGACAGCATATTAAAAAGCAGAAACATTACCAACAAACATCCATAGAGTTAAGTTATGGTTTTTCCAGTAGTCTTGTATGGGTATGGGAGTTGGACCATAAAGAAAGCTGAGAACCAATGAATTGCTGCTTTTGAACTGTGGTATATGGGAAGATTCTTAAGAGACCCTTGTACTGCAAGAACATCAAATCAATTAATCGTGAAGGAAGTCAGTCCTGAATATTTATTGGAAGGACTAATGCTGAAGCTGAAGCTCCAGTATTTTGGCCTTGTGATGCAAAGAACTGACTCATTAGAAAAGGCCTTGATGATGGGAAAGAGTGAAGACAGAAGGGGATGACAGAGGATTAGATGGTAGGATGGCATCACCGACTCAATGAACATGTGTTTGAGCAAGCTCCGGAAGTTGGTGATGGACAGAGAAGCTTGGCCTGCTGCAGTCCGTGGGGTCGGATAAGTCGGACACGACTGAGCGACTGAGTTGAACTGAACTGAATCTATTGTATTGCTGCCTGGCATTAGTTTTATTTGGCTAAGTGGCCTGCAATGATCTTAAATTGACACTAAACACTTGTGCAAGAATATGCCCTTATTTCGGCCCACAGAGTCACAAGCAAATGTAAGTTCCTGATACGATTTCCACAACAGCGCTTATGATCAACAGTTTTGCTTGCATCCCAGTGCCTGTATTTCCTATGCGTCCCTTACATAAGAACTCTGTAGGGCTTATTAAAACCCTACTGTTTTGGTTTGAATTGAGCAATGAAGATCTAGCCTGGGCATCCCAAAGCACTTCACCCACTGATCCTAAAGGAAAGCATGTGCCCTAGGTTTTGCCTATATCTTTACCTATACTCTGCCCTAATCTCACATGCCCCCTCTAGATTTGCTGTGTATTTCCTCTAGGAATTGGAGGAAGTTTAAAGAATAAACTTCTTTATTTCAATTTCTCCCATTGTCTGTTGTTGAACTGTGACTCTCCATTACCTTGTGCTACATTAGGAAAAGTTAATTTAACAAAGCCTTAACATACACCAACTTTCTTTTGGTTAGTTTTTACAAAATATATATTTATTGATTATTTAACTTCTAACCTCTCTGTGTTCTTTAAAATGGCTCTCTTGTAAACAGCATATAATTATTTCAGTCATCCTTTCATATCTGTGAGGGATTTGTTCAAGGATTTGTTGCTGTGGATTAAAAAGGTCATGATATCAAGCACCATAATCAGCCTTTGTAGCCACAGTACTGAATCCATCAATTCAATAAATCATGGATTGTGTAGTATTGTGCATATTAATGGACCCCTGCAATTCAAACCAGTGTTGTTCAAGCATCAACTGAATATTAATCTGATTTTCCAATATAAGCCTTTTACAGGAAAATACAGCACATTAAAATAGTCATGTGAAAGTGAAAGTTGTCGTTTGTGACCCCATGGACTATACAATCCATGGAATTCTCCAGGCCAGAATACTGGAGTGGGTAGATATTCCCTTCTCCAGGTTATCTTCCCAATCCAGGGATCCAACCCATGTCTCCTGTGTTGCAGGCAGATTCTTTAACAGATGAGCTACCAGGGAAGCCCAAAGTAGTCATTAAGTGTAATATATTCTCTTCCTACAATTTTCCATGTATCCAAACTGTTTCATATCTTTCTCTCATCAACTTCCTCCTTTTAAAAATACATATTTATTTATTTGTCTGCACCAGGTCTTAGTTGTGGCATGCAAAGTTTTAGTTCCAGAATGTGGTATCTAGTTCCCTGACCACTGATTGAACCTGGGACCCCCTGCATTAGGAGCACAGAGTCTTAGGCACTGGGCCTCCAGGGAAGTCCCTACTGCCTCCTTTTATATTAATTACTTAATTTTATATATATGACTTTGCTCATTGTTTATTCTTCTACTACTTTTTAGTGGATACCTTTGAAATAACAATTTGCACACTTTGTTCAATACAATTTAATACAAATCATTGCTTCTACCACATACCTAGTAATGTTATAGTAATATTATATTTATAGTATATACATATATAATAGATATAATATATAATAATATTATATTCTTAACATTTGTTAATAATATCCACTGCCCCTTGTGACATCTGAATTATCACTGTCATACATTTTAATTTTCTCTGTATTTTAAATATTACATTAGTGTTATTGTTTTGTACCAATATTCAATTATTGTTCATCAATATTTTCCTACATATTGTGCTATTTTGCTCTTGCTTGTTTCTTGCAAATCCATGTTTCTCTTGAAAATTTTTTCTTGTCAAAGAAACGTCCTTTAGAATTATATGTAGTGCACATATTCTGGTGACAGATTCTCACTTTTTATCTATCTGAAGATATCTTTACTTCACCTTTATTTTGGAGGATAATTGCTTTACAAGGTTGTATTGGTTTCTGCAATACAACAATGTGAATCAGCCATAAGTATATATATGTCCCCTCTCTCTTGAACCTCCTTCCCACCCCTCACACCATCCCGTCCCTCTAAGTTGTCACAGAACATTGAGTTGAGCTCCCTTTTTTATACAGTAACTTCCCACTAGCTATCTATTTTACATGTGCTAATGTATATGTTTCAATGCTATTTTCTCAATTCATCCCACCCTCTCTTTCCCTCAATGTGTCCACAAGTCAGTTTTCTATGTCTGTGTCTCAATTCCTGCTGTGCAAATAGGTTCATCTATATCATTTTTCTATATTCCACATATATGCATTAATATATGGTATTTGTATGTTTTTTCTATTTGTATGTTTTTCTCTTTCTGACTTATTTCACTCTGTGTGACAGACTTTAGGTCCATCCACATCTCTACAAATGAACCAATTTTGTTACTTTGAGTGGCTGAATAATATTCCATTGTATATATGTACCACAACTTCTTCATCGGTTAATCTGTTGATGGACATCTAGGTTGCTTCCATGCTCTGGCTATTGGAAACAGTGCTGCATTGAATATTGGGGTGCATGTGTCTTTTTGAATTATGGTTTTCTCAGAAAATAAACCTAGATGGCATATTAAAAATCATATACATTACTTTGCTGACAAAGGTCAGTATAGTTTAAGCTATGGTTTTTCCAGTAGTCATTTATGGATGTGAGAGTTGGACCATAAGGAAGATTGTGTGTGTGTTAGTCATTCAGTTGTTTCTGACTCTTTGTGATCCCATGGTCTGTAGCCTGCCAGACTTCCTCTGTCCATGGAATTCTCCAGGCAAGAATACTGGAGTGGGTTGCCATTTCCTTCTCCAGGGGATCTTCCTGACCCTGCATTGCAGGCGGATTCTTTACCATCTAAATTACTAGGGAAGCCCAAGGAAGGCTGAGCACTGAAGAATTGATGCTCTTGAACTGTGGTGTTTGAGAAGTCTCTTGAGAGTCCCTTGGACTGCAAGGAAATCAAACTAGTCAATCCTAAAAGAAATCAACCCTGAATATTCATTGGAAGGACAGATGCTGAAGCTGAAGCTCTAATACTTTGGCCACCTGATATGAAGAACTGACTCATTGGAAAAGACCCTGATGCTGGGAAAGATTGAAGGCAGGAGGAGAAGAGGATGGCAGAGGATGAGATGATTGGATGGCATCAGCGACTCAATGGACACGAGTTTGAACAAACTCTGGGAGATGGTGAAATACAGGGAAGCCTAGCATGCTGCAGTCCAAGGGGTCGCAAAGAGTTGGACATTACTGAACAACTGAACAGGATATATGCCCAGTAGTGAGATTTCTTGGTTATATGGTAGTTTTATTCCTACTTTTTTAAAGAACCTCCATACTGTTCTCCATACTGGATGTATCAACTTTCATTTTTTCAAGAACATTTCTATTGAGTATAGAGTTCCAGCTTGCCAATTATTTTCCTTCAACTCTTTAATTATACCATTCCACTGTATTTTGACTTCCAACATTTATGTTCTAAAGTCAGCCATTTTTTTGTTTTTATTTCTTTAAAGGTAACAATTTTTTTTCTCATTTTGCTTCTTTTATGATTTAATATTTTTAATACTCTTTCAGAAGCCTTATTTTATGTCTCTAGGTTTCTTTGTGTATATTGTGTTTGGGCTTCTTGGGTATATGAATTGAAGTATATCACCAGTTTTGTAGATTTCAAAAGATTCTTGTTACTTTCTTTCTCCCTTTTTACATTTTTGGCATTAAAATTATACATACGCTAGAAATAGTGGAAAACAGAATTTTAATATGCTTACTATTATCCCCATCCATGATATGCCTGATCATGTATAAATCCCTGAGCTTGACCAAATCCCTTGAGTTCTTTAAATATGGATCTAGTTGTTAGAAACAGAGGATGTTAGAGGTTAAATCTATGGGCCATGGTGAAGGGGGGTGCTTCTATTTGTTCTTATAAGTTAAGTTTTATTGAAACAGCCATGCTCAGTCAACAAGTGTTGTCTGTTTACTTTTGCTACAATGACATGGAAAAGTAGTTGCAACAGAGACTCTTGAGAGGGTAACAGGCAGGAAGGCCAGGGGTCTCCAAATGGAGGAAAGAGGCTGTAAGTGCCAAACATTTTTATCTCTCTTAAGTGGCAGGAAGAAACAAACCAGCGATCTGTTTTTCCTTCTCTATACAAATTTAAAAGGAGGTTTCTCTTAACATTTTGTGTTGCCATGACACCTGGTCTCACCTAAAGCTAACTACTCTCAAACCTTGAGTTAACCAATACATTTCTTTTTCGTATGGAAATGTTGTCTTAAGCTATGTTAATGAACCCCAGATTCTATCTTCAAGTTGGTTCCGCCAAAGGGTCTAACTTACTTACTCAGGTATTGTTCCCCTAATCTATGTAAACGGAACTATTTGTTGGTATTCTGCCCTTCTACAAGATTCAAGTCAATCGTTTTATGGCCTGGGATGAATTATCTGGTGCCATTCTAAATTTTATGACATTCCTTTCTTTTCATTAACAGACTGTGAGTGACTATATAACATACAGCTAAAGACTAGGAGGGGGGTACTCTTTTGCCCCTTTCTGATGCCTATGTCAGAAGCTTTCTCTATCTCCTTTATACTTTAATAAAACTTTATTACACAAAAGCTCTGAGCGATCCACCCTCGTCTCTGGCCCCTGTTTGAATTCGTCTCCTCCGGAGGTCAAGAATCCCGCGTCTTATCATTCAGCAACAACTTTTCACTATAGTTTGCAAGCTTGTAGTATTTGCATCTGATCCATCAAGAAAAAGCTTGTCAGTCCCTGCTTTACTGGATGATTCTCTCTTGTCCTTGTTGCTTTAGCAAATTTTTGATGCTTTCAGAAAGAATAATTATCTTTTTTCCAGTTTTTCTTTGTGAGATTATTGCATCCCTGAAGTTTTTGGTTTTAAGTGACTATTTCATTGAGTTTTCCTCCTTCATTTATGTTTGTCCTGGATGTTCTCTGTTCCACCAGAGAACATCCAATCTCAAGCTCCAGGTTGTTGAGCTCTGTGAAATTGTTCAATCAGGCTTCCTTGTTTTCTGGTTTCAGGTTAGGCCAGAAGATATTGGGATATCAATAGGAGGTATTGTCAGATTCTGAGGAAATGGGTAAAGGGCAATGTCAGGTTAACAGTTGCTTTGAATCCTTTCCTATCACACTATAGATTGGGAGGAGCTCTATACCACTAAGAGGGGCTACAGTTCCTGTTGGGTGGAATCTGAGTTTGAGTTCTCACCAAGTTCTGGTAACTGTTTTCTATCTTTAAGAAACATGTTCATGTTTTCCTGCTTCTGTTAGCTTCAAGGTGCATTATCATACAGTATTGTTTTCACATATTTGTAGATGGTTTCTTTATTAAACTCTCTTTAATTGTGCTTATTTGATGCTCCATCTGTAAAGAATTACACGGATTTCAGGGTTCATCTGTGTTTTTGTCTGACTGATGCAATGGCACACAATGCATTTACTGCTAGTGGTCAAATACTGGATATATTCCTATCTAAAGAAGAAATGTCCACATACTAAAAGTGAATAAAATATGGCTTGAGATAAAACATTCTGAAATATTTGATATGTATTGAGCATAAGTAAAGGTCTACATCATTAAAAACACAGATAAAACATCTTTTACATAAGAAATAATTTAGCTCACTTCCTATTAAAACTGGCACTTTATATTGAGTGTACTTATGAATGCAGACAAATTTGAAATGGACATATGTTTTGTAATATAGGTCATTATGATCACATATTGAAAACATAGTGCAAAGGATCATTGCTTTTTATGTCTTCTATACCTAAATTAAACTGGGAGAATAAAAAAATATTGGTTCATTTGGGCATTTAATACTATATGTTGTAAATGTATTCATTCCTTTATAAATAGGAAATATTTAAGCAAGATCCTTCTTCCCTAAATAAAAATATGTCAAAATGAAACTGAATAAATTCTGACTTCAGTGTGAAATGTTAAATCAATGATGATGAAAGAAAAATAATTAATCTTACTTCAACACTTTGTTGGTTTAAAATGTTGACTCTTCCTTTGTTTACTCTTGTTCTTATAGGTTTCTTTACTCTTCCAAGGTGACTCAGTAGTAAAGATCAAAGAAGATAGTGCAAAGCAAGAAGAATTTGAATTGATCTTAACAAAGTGGATACTTCAGCTTGACTCTCATGGATTCTTGATTTAATAAGATTTTGCTTATATACAAACCTAAATGATGGTCTTTTTCACCACAGTTGTAATTGTTATTTGATATGTAATTTTTATTTTCTTTATATGCACTTTTTGCTTCTAAAAGGAATTTCTGAAGATATGGATGTTGTAGTGCTTAAAATTTTAAAGAATCTGAAATTTTACCCTATTTGTAGGCTGACAAAGTTAACCTGCCACAGTTTCATTTATGCTGGCAAAAGACCTGATGTTCTTAAATCAGAGACAAAGAACAGTTTACTGTTCAGAGTAATAGCAGTGGTCAGAATATTAACAATTGTGACAGGTTCCTGAATCCCAGATCCCACAGCACACTGAAAAGAAGGAAAAGTGATGATTGCACGTGAAGAATTTTCTGTTACTAGACAGACATCTCAAGCATAGGGAAACCTTTATAATGGCCAGTGAACCTATCTGATCTTGACTAGAGACAGAAATTTTAATTATGCTTATTAAAAAAAGGTGTCCTAAGTTCCATAGGAAAGCACTATCATTATTTTCCAAGACTCTTCACTATGCAAACATCTTGGAAGAGTCTGGAATGTGTGTGCGTGTGTGTGCGTGTGTGTTAGATGCTCAGTCGTGTCCAACCTTTTGTAACCCCATGGGTTGTAGCCTGCGAGGCTTCTCTGTCCATGGAATTCTCCAGGCAAGAATACTGGAGTGGGTTGCCATTCCCTTCTCCAGGGGAATCATCCCAACCCAGGGATCAAACTCAGGTCTCCTGCATTTCAAGTGGATTCTTTACCACCTGAGCTACCAGGGAAGTCTTAAATACTAGTCAATTCTTCTGCTTGCCAAATATGAAAAAAAAAAAAAAAAAAATGAGAGACCTATGGAACATTGGCTTCTGAAGGATTTTCCCAGTGTATGTCACTTTGTTAATTACAAGAAAATATACCTAAGGGACTGAGGGAATATTCAATCAGTTTGTTTCATACTGCATTTAATTAAGGCAACTATATACAGGGCTCTAAGAAGCAGAATGTGGTCAAACTGTAGAATTAACTTCAACCATGCCCATCAACATTCTGGACTTTGGTGAACAAATATTAAACAGCTGAATCTAGCTTACACTGTGAGGTGGCTTTCTCCTTAAGTTTCCTTATTGATCATAATACTTGATTAGAGGAATTTATTCAGGAATGTCAGGCTGCTTTAGAAATAGCACAAATGCCACATTGGTCTGCAAATATATAGTCTATGGCAGTTCTATCATTCATAATAACCCTGTCCAGTAAATTAAAGTTGACCTCAATGCTTTCTAGAGCTCAAATAATATTGTTGATCACTTCAACTAAAGTCAGGTACAAATTATATGTCATTTAAAAAAAAGGTTTATGACTCCCATTGGAAGAATAACTGCCTTCAGAGCACCACATAATTAATGAGTCTGTTAGCCTTTTGGGATTCTCCCTTGTCTAATAAGAGTGATACTAATTTTGAAAGGGCTCTACAGTCATACGAGGCATGTTTTATCTACTGGAGGTGTGTCATTAAACACGAAGGTTTCTTATGAATATCTTAAGGAACAAATAACTGTGCTTTCAAAGCTGAAACAAATTAATACTTGGTTTCCACAAAACTAGTAGTACAGTTCCAGGGGTGTAAATGGTACTCTGTACAGAAAGCATTGTCTACAGTTGTTCAGACTCCTAAATAGAAACTTCGTGAGTCTATACCCAGGTTAATAATCTCTATAATGTGGTCTTCTAACCAGAAGTAAGTCTGGAGGTTTCCAGTTATGTCTGAAAAAAATGATTCTAGTCCTTGTTTTCAGTAAGAACTTACCATGTGATCAGTTCAAACTGTCTTGTTTGTCCATGGCACCAGTTAGGTGGCACTCATCTGCCCCATGCGACAAGTGAGTGGTAGCAAAGGAAATAATGATAGGAAAAGGAAAAGATATACATCCGCAGGTGCTGAAAGATGTTTTGATTGGGAAATGTAGAAGGTGGAGAACCATCCTCTGCTGTTTCCAATAGATTTTAGGGTAAGATTAAAGGATTATTGTTGTTTATTCACCAAGTCATGTCTGACTGTTTTGTAACCCCATGGACTGTAGTCCATCAGGCTCCTCTGTCCATGGGATTTTCCAGGCAAGAATACTGGAGTAGGCTGCCATTTCCTTCTCCAATGTTAAAGGATATATTGTCTGAAATTGTGGCTGGGATTCATAATATTAAAAGATAAAATATTTGCAACAGGAAGGGACATACAAGGGCATTTCCCCTTATTCCGTGGCAATTCTGAAAGAAGATCATTAATATTCTTCACTCCTTTGCCACACTAAAGGTATAATTGGTTCCTTCTCACTGTGTGGAATGTGTATCTCTTTTCACCAACACAAACATAGTGTGCCACAAATTAGTAGCTGTAACTACACTTTCTTTGTTTTCCAATCATTTCCTATTTACACCTGGACATTTCGACTGCAAGTGTCAGATGCAATAGGGATAAGGTCATTTTTATAAAAATTATAAAGATACTTTAGATCCCCTTATTTGGCTCACATAGGCCACTGTAGGTGATTCTGAGATCAGTGGACTCAACAGGTCGTCTTTATCATTATGCTCTAGGACCGTATTAATTTATCAATAAAATCCAGGTGGTTGGACAAGAATTAAGTTTGAATGTGTTAGGCCTCTTTTGACCATGCTGACACTTGGAGGCTATAACAACCATATCAGCACGTGGTTGTTGATATGGGGAAGAAAGAAGAACTGTGGCAAGGAAAGACTCAAAATAGGTTTATAAGGACACATGCTGCTTTTGGTAAGTGAATCATTACCCAGAAACCACTTGGGGATGATTATTTTCTTAAAACAAAACATCCAATCAACAAATTGCCTTAGTAAGGCATGTATGCAGAAAGAGGGAACATATGTAAAGTCAGAAATCTTTTTAAGTTGATTTCGGAAAATTGTACCAAAGTTCATTAATCCCACATGCCTGTAGATGGTAGGGGACATGAAAGTTTCATTGGCTACCTTGAAAATCAGCCCATTATAAACTGACTTTTGTGAGAAAAAATGTATATTATTGTCAGACTAACAATGTCTTGAAAAATGAAACATCTTATATAGTAAGTTTCGAGAATCATAATAGTGTGGCTGTACTTGGCTGATAAGATGGAAACAGTAATGCCATAATCTTTAAAAGTTACCCAAAGCTGTAAAAATTTCTCCCCATTACCTTAAGATGGAGTCTAAAGTCTGATGAAATTAATATGTCAGAGTGGAAAGAAGCAATGGTCTATGGATTATGGTCTCCACAACCACGAGAAAACCATACCACCTTTTGAGATGAATCATAAGCCTGAAATTAACTGATAATCCTTATATCAGAAAGATAGCATGTTTTGCATTGTACTTGTATTTCAAATCCTAAAAGATGATGCTGTGAAAGTGCTGCACTCAGTATGCCAGCAAATTTTGAAAACTCAGCAGTGGCCACAAGACTGGAAAAGGTCAGTTTTCATTCAAATCCCAAAGAAAGGCAATGCCAAAGAATGCTCAAACTACCGCACAATTGTACTCATCTCACACGCTAGTAAAGTGATGCTTAAAATTCTCCAAGCCAGGCCTCAGCAATATGTGAACCGTGAACTTCCAGATGCTCAAACTGGATTTAGAAAAGTCAGAGGAACCAGAGATCAAATTGCCAACATCTGCTGGATCATCGAAAAAGCAAGAGAGTTCCAGAAAAACATCTATCTCTGCTTTATTGACTATGCCAAAGCCTTTGACTGTGTGGATCACAATAAACTGTGGAAAATTCTGAAAGAGATGAGAATACCAGACCACCTGACCTTTCTTTAGAGAAACCTGTATGCAGGTCAGGAAGCAACAGTTAGAACTGGACATGGAACAACAGACTGGTTCCAAATAGGAAAAGGAGTGCATCAAGGCTGTATATTGTCACCCAGCTTAGTTAACTTATATGCAGAGTACATCTTGACAAATGCTGGGCTGGATGAAGCACAAGCTGAAATCAAGATTGCTAGGAGAAATATCAGTAACCTCAAATATGCAGATGACACCACACTTATGGCAGAAAGTGAAGAAGAACTAAAGAGCTTCTTGATGAAAGTGAAAAAGAGAGTGAAAAAGTTGACTTAAAGCTCAACATTCAGAAAACTAAGATCATGGCACTCAGTCCCATCACTTCATGGCAAATAGATAGGGAAACAGTGGAAACAGTGACTGATTTTATTTTTTTGGGTTCCAAAATCACTGCAGATGGTGATTGTAACCATGAAATTAAAAGATGCTTACTCCTTGGAAGGAAAGTTATGACCAACCTAGACATCATATTAAAAAGCAAGAACATTACTTTGTCAACAAACGTTCGTCTAGTCAAGGCTATGGTTTTTCCAGTGGTCATGAATGGATGTGAGAGTTGGACTATAAAAGAAAGCTGAGTGCCGAAGAATTGATGCCTTTGAACTGTGGTGTCAGAGAAGACTCTTGAGAGTCCCTTGGACTGCAAGGAAATCCAACCAGTCCATCCTAAACGAGATCAGTCCTGGGTGTTCATTGGAAAAAACTGATGTTGAAGCTGAAACTCCAATACTTTGGCCCCCTGATGCGAAGAGCTGACTCATTTGAAAAGACCCTGATGTTGGGAAAGATTGAGGGCAGGAGGATAAGGGGATGACAGAGGATGAAATGGTTGGATGGCATCTCTGACTCAATGGACATGGGTTTGAATGGACTCTGGGTGTTGGTGATGGACAGGGTGGCCTGGTGTGCTGCAGTTCATGGGTTGGACATGACTGAGCGACTGAACTGAACTGTTCTATGATGGTGCCTGAGTTGACAATAAAATAGCAAAGTACAATGTGATGGCAAAGTAAAATATGATGACAAACTACAGTATGATGTTAGGTCCAGACACCAATGGTGACAACCTAATTTGTAAAGTCTCAAATAGTATCTTTAATATATTCATCCTCATCAAAGAGCCGGGCCTTGCCATGGACTCAATATACATGAGCAACCCATACAGTGTTGTTAGTAGTTATGATCTGTCCACATTTTGTGTATCTAAAGGGACTCAGTTCAGTTCAGTTGCTCAGTCATGGTTTGTGGTAACTCTTCTTAATATCTTTTAGCATCATCTTTTAGCATTTGAAATAGCTCAACTGAAATTCCATCACTTCCACTAGCTTTGTTTGTAGTGATGCTTCTTA
The DNA here is from genome assembly GCF_963930625.1 of Muntiacus reevesi. NCBI lineage: Eukaryota > Metazoa > Chordata > Mammalia > Artiodactyla > Cervidae > Muntiacus > Muntiacus reevesi. Next base: position 80,259,684 of record NC_089271.1, on the reverse strand, counting down.
AGGCCCACTTGACTTTGCATTCCAGGATGTCTGGCTCTAGGTGGGTGATCACACCATCGTGGTTATCTGGGTCATGAAGATCTTTTTTGTAGTGTTCCTCTGTGTATACTTGTGACTCCTTCTTATTATCTTTTGCTTCTGTTAGGTGCATACCATTTCTGTCTTTTATTGTGCTTATCTTTATTTTTGTTGAAGTGATCTCTTGTCTTTCCTATTCTGTGGTTTTCCTCTATTTCTTTACACTGATCACTTAGGAAAACTTTCTTTTCTCTCTGTGGTGTTCTTTGGAACTCTGCATTCAGAGGGGAATATCTTTCCTCTTTCTCTTTTGCTTTATCACAAGAGACCACCTAGCTCTTTTTCTCTTGAGGGTATACTGGGGAATTAACTGACTTCTTGATGAGAAAAATTATCCTTATGAATTTTTAATCAATTAGGAATCATATTGTAAAGAAGCAATATGAGTCTTAAATCCTTTTTGATATGCCCATCACAGCTATAACTATATAATTATTATACTTGAACATGTGCCTTTCACTTATATCAATGCACAATAAAGATGATCACTAAAGTGTCTAAAGTAAGGAAATCATTTGTGATATATTCCTTGATATCATATATAATTTTCAGCTTTGCTTAGATCTGCACTATAATAAACATTGTCTTTATCAGATTTTTGTATTATTCAATTTATTTTTAATTGGAGGATAATTGCTTTACAAAACTGTGTCAGTTTCTGTCATACATCAACACAAATCAGCCATAAGCATACATATGTCCCCTCCCTCTTGAACCTTCCTCCCACCTCCCTCCCCTCTAGACAATCACAAAGCACCGAGTTTGACTCCCTGTATCATATAGAGAATTCTCACCAGTTATCTATCTATATGGAATATAGAAAAACCGTGCTGATGAGACTACTTGCAGGGCAGCAGTAATGATGTAGACATAGAGGACAGACTTGTGGACACAATAGGGGAAGGAAAGGGTGGGATGGATAGAGAGAGTAGCCATGAAACATATTCATTACCGTATGTAAAATGAACTTTTATATTTTTAACAATTTATATCATTTCCTAACCTTTGTGCTCAATTTCCTTCCTTCATCCCAGATCTTCTTGATCATTTTTGAAAGCTATCACTTCCATAAAATTTAAGAAAATGGTGTTTGAAATGCCAGTCAGTTTTATGTTTTAAAGCCGTAAATAATGAATTTGAAGTCATAGGATTTGAAAGGGGGCAGGTAAAATATTTTCCAAAGTTTTTAATATAAATATGTAATTAATATTGCTTTAGCTATTTCAGCAGTCTATTAAATATTAAGAATATTTGTGCATTCATTAGAAAAGTAGGACATAATAAAATTGCTGATTCTCTATAATACAAATGATTTATTATTGTTCTATTACATTAATGACAGTATACATTTAATTCTCTGAAAACCCAATTAATAAAAATCTATTCCCTGTTCCAATCTGAAAACAAAGGCTAATTAAAAAAGAGATTAGCAGTTGGGACAAAATCTTGCATTTATTGCAGATAGAGATTAAGTTGGTAGACATGTATTATACCTATGAATTATAATATTATGGGGAGGTACAGTCACTGATACTGAATGCCATATTAAAATATGCTGGCGTAGAGTACCAGAGAAGACCTAGTGCTGTCTGTAAGGAGGCTTACTCCTAAATCAGATTGAAACTAACACACTCAATTATTATTCTCAAAATTACTATTGAAAGCATCACTACACCTTCCTGAGAGTGAAGTGAGCAAATGGACCAAAAGAGCTTATAAATAAATGTGGTGAAAATAACTTCTCTGGTAAATGAGTTGCAAAGAAAAAAAATTCCCCTCTCTACTTACTCCTAAGTATATATCAGTTCAGTTGCTCAGTAGTGTCTGACTCTTTGCGACTCCATGGACTGCAGCATGCCAGGATTCCCTATCTATCACCAACTCTGAGAGCTTACTCAAATTCTTGTTCACCGAGTCAGTGATGCCATCCAACCATCTCATCCTCTGCTATCCCCTTCTCTTTCTGCTTTCACTTATTCCCAGCATCAGACTCTTTTCCAATGAGTCAGTTCTTCCCATCAGGTGGCCAAAGTATTGGAGTTTCAGCTTCAGCATCAATCCTTTCAATGAATATTCAGGACTGATTTCCTTTAGGATTTACTGCTTTGAACTTCTTGCAGTCCAAGGGACTCTCAAGAGTCTTCTCCAACACCACAGTTCAAAAGCATCAACTCTTTGACACTCATATTTCTTTATAGTCCAATTCCCACATCCACACTACAAAACTACTGGAAAAACCATAGCTTTGAATAGATGGACCTTTGTTGGTAAAATAATGTCTCTGCTTTTTAATATGCTGTCTAGATTGGTCATAACTTTACTTCCAAGGAGCAAGCGTCTTTTGATTTCATGGATGAAGTCACCATCTGCAGTGATTTTTGAGCCCCAAACAATAAAGCCCCTCACTGTTTCCATTGTTTCTCCATCTATTTGTCTTGGAGTGATGGAACCAGATGCCATGATCATAGTTTCCTGAATGTTGAGTTTTAAGCCAACTTTTTCCACTCTCCTCTTTCTCTTTCCTCAAGAGGCTCTTTAGTTCTTCTTCACTTTCTGCCATAAGGGTGGTGTTATTTGAGTATTTGAAGTTATTGATATTTCTCCCAGCAATCTTGATTACAGCTTGTGATTTATCCAGCCCAGCATTTTTCATGATGTACTCTGCATACAAGTTAACTAAGCGGGGTGACAATATACAGCTTTGACATACTCCTTTCCCAATTTTGAACCAACCCATCGTTCCATGTTCACTTCTACTTGTTGCTTCTTGACCTGCATACAGATTTCTCAGGAGGCAGGTAAGGTGGTCTGGTATTCCCATCTCTAAAAATTTTCCACAGTTTGTTGTGATCCACACAGTCAAAGGCTTTGGTGTCAATAAAGCAGAAGTATATGCTTTACTGTAACTCTTTTGCTTTTTTGATGATCCAACAGATGTTGGCAATTTGATTTCTGGCACCTCTGCCTTTTCTAAATCCAGCTTGAACATCTGGAAGTCCACAGTTCATGTATTGCTGAAGACTGGCTTGGAGAATTTTGAGCATTACTTTGCTAGCATGTGAGATGAGTCCAATTTGAGCATTTTTTGGCATTGCCTTTCTCTGAGATTTGAATGAAAGCTGACCTTTTCCAGTCCTGTGGCCACTGTTGAGGTTTCCAAATTTGCTGGCATATTGAGTACAGCACTTTCACAACATCATCTTTTAGGATTTGAAATCCTAAAAGATTTGAAATCCTGTCCAACTCTTTGTGACCCCATGGAATATACAGTTCATGGAGTTCTCCAGGTCAGAATACTGGAGGGGGTAGCTTTTTCCCTTCTTCAGTGGATCTTCTCAACCCAGGAATCTAACCAGGGTGTCCTGCATTGCAGGCAGATTCTTTACCAACTAAGCTATGAGGGAAGCCCCACTAAGTATGTATTATGTAGCATAAATCTATGTCCTTAATCTTCATTTTATTGATTTATTTTCTAATAGCTTTATTTGAGATACGATTCTTATAACAACATGTTTTGCAGTGGGTTTTGTTTTTATTATTTTTTTCTCTCTAGAGGTTAGAAATGGTCCTAAGTGTATTTGATATTTTTATCATATAATTGCTATCAATTTGAAATCTTTATTTTAAATTTGTTTTTGTTATTTTATAGAAACAAAAATTATTTTTGCCTATGCACTTTGCATGCAAAACATAACATATACTCTAACCAATTCTAATATTCCATGTGTAGATTTTTTCAGACATTTTATGCATTTGCAAACATGAAGATTTTCTTTCTTCCTTTTCAATACTTACTGCACTGTTTCTTTCCCATGTTATAATGCAAAATTTAGGACTTCCGATACAACACTGAATACAGATGGGGATTGTGTACATACATTTCTCATTTCAAATCTCAAGTGGGATGATTCAATGTAACCATAGTTTTAGGATATATCTTTTATCAATTTGAGATATTTCTCTCATGGTACATTTGCTAAATCTTATTTTATCAGACATGATTGATTTTATCAGTTGTTTTTGCATCAGGTGATAATCAAATCCTATCCTATCATAGTATTCTATGACATGAATGTACCATTCATCTATTGTTTGACACTGATTTTTCTTTCACCCAGTTTTGGCCAATAACAATAAAGCTTCAATGAAAATTGCATATAGACTTTTATATGAATAAAAATGTTCATTTCTATGGGACAAATGCACAGAAAAGTGATTGTTGGGTCATATCTTAAGTATATCTTCAAGTTTTAAAGAAACTGTTAAAATATTAAAGCTGTGCTATTAACCCTCCATATATGAAAGAATCTTTGTATCTTCACAAGCATTTGATAGTGTCATCATTTTTATTTTGACTATTGTAATAATTGTATAGTAATATCTCTTTGTGCACTTATTTGAATCTTCCTAATTTCTCATGGTGTGAACATATTCTCACATGTTTATTTGCCATTAGATATGGTTTTCCATATCTTTTGCCATTTCTAAATGTATTGTCTCCTTTTGCTTAACTCTTGATTTCAGTAATTTAAAAAATACATTATTGATTCAAGCCTTTGGTCTGCTTTTCTGTTTGGAAATGTTTTCTTCCATTCTGTAACTTATGTTTTCATTCTCCTTACTGTGTCTTTTGAAGAACAAACATGTTACTTATGAGGAAATTCATTTTATCAATTATTTTCTTTTATTGCTTGTTTTTTTTTTTTTTTTTTTTTTTTTTTGTGTGTGTGTGTGTGTGTGTGTGTGTGTGTGTGTGTGTGACAATTCTAAGGACTGCTCAGCAAGTGCCCTTCCAGAATTTTTTCTAAAAATTTTCTATGTATTATAGAAATTATTACAGTCTTGTTTTACTTTCAGGAACATGATCCATTTTAAATTAATTTCTGTATAAGTTGTTGAATTTAGGTTCAGGTTTATTTTTTGTGTCAGATATATAATTGCTCCAGGAGCACTTGTTGAAAGTGCAATTCATCTCCCACTTAATTTCTTTTGCACCATCGCCAAAATTCATTCAGATATAGTTGTATGGGCCCATTTATCAGTTTGCTAATCTATTCCATTAACCCATGTGTTTATGCCTCTACCAGCACCACACTTTTTTGATTACTATAGTTAATAATATATTGTATGCTCTAACATTAGGCAGAATGATTCCTCACCTTATATTATTTTTTAAGATTGTTGTAGCTATTTTAGGGCATATGCATTTCCATATTCCATATTGTGAGCCCTGACAATTATTGTTGTTTTTTCCCCTTTTTTGCCGTGCAAGTGCCTGGCCTGACAAACTTTGACAGTTGTGGCAGGCATCGATTTCTAGGAGACAATCCACTTCAAAGATGGCTATCTCCAAAACCCAATTTGCCAGCAACAGGACTAGATGAATGTCCAGACTGCCTTCTCAAATGGAAACTTCTTTATTTTAGAAATCTTGGTGGATTTCAATAACTAATCATTTGGGCTACTCTCTTTCTTTTTCCCTCTTCACACATTTCAAATTCCTGCTCTTTCATTTTAAACTTCCTGATAAAGTGGGAGTCCTTGAAGCCCTAGACCTCACCCTGATCCCAATTAAAGCAAAACCTCAGTCCCCTGTTTTCTTTCTCTCTCTCTACCCTGAAACATTTCTATGTGGCCCCAGTTGTGCTGTGTAATTCCCAGGTCTTGTAAATAATAAACCTCTATTTTTTTTTTTCAAAGTTTCCCTTTGGTTAAGGCGGAAGGGTGTCTTTTAATCATAATAAAACCTACAAAGGCCTGTCCAATCACAACTTTGATTATTGACAGGCTGAAACTGGCACAAAATAATTTGCATATCTGGAAGGATTGCATGATTGTCTCTAACAATTAACCAAAGAGAAAGCCTTTTAACTGCAACTTGTTTACTAACCACCTAACTCAGATGGGCAACACACCATCTGGGAAAGGAGCACTGCTTGCTGGGGGTCTGTTGTGTTGCTATGGGCTTTGTCATATGGCTCCTGTTATGTGTGCCTGGGATCTCCCTCCCAAAATGTCATGACTACCAAAATAATACAATAATCTCTCCAGAGCAATGTGATCAAGGCCATATGATGATGATTAGACCACTAATTTTAAACACTTTAGTTAAAGTGTTAGTCACTCAGTCGTGTCCAACTTTTGTGACTCCATGGGCCCACAAGGCTCCTCTGTCCATAGAATTCTCAAGGCAAGAATACTGGAGTGGGTTGCCTTTCCTTTCTCCAGGAAATCTCCCCGACCCAGGGATCAAACCCTAGTCTCCTACATTTCAAGCAGATTCTTTACTGTCTGAGCCATCAGGGAAACCCTCGATTTACTATTAATGTGTGCAAAGGTCCTCCACACTTCCAGGCCAAACACAGCTAAAAAGGTGAATTGGATCACAAGTCTATTGATATTGCCCAAGAGGAGGCTTGGACGTAAAGAAAGACATGAGGAAAGGAAGGGATTCCTACAGGCAAGGAGGATGTGAGACCTCTCCTGCAACTAGAGTGGGTTAGTCATGCTGAGACTCTGTGTCTTAACCCAGAAGAGTGAAATAGTCTGCAACTGGAAATCAATGGCATCACCAGAGGGAAATACTGCAGAGGCCCATGGACTCTGTGTCACCACTACACTCACTACTGTTGCTCTTCATTCCCTAAAATGAGGGGATATTGTGAACCCAATACCTGGTATGATGTTACTAAAAAAATTAATGGATAAATATAAATGTTCTGAACATCTGGTTCCAGTACCTCTTAAGAACCCTGCAGAGGTACTTCAGTTCCTTGATAAATGCAAAATCCCTTGGGAGCTTCCTGTGTGTTATTCAATGTCGTGTATACCAATATGCCAAGACTCTGGTATTACACAGCGGAAACCTAGGAGTTTTACCCAAAGATTCTATGTGTATTGTGTTAATTGAAGCAGACTCCGATACAATCCTAGATAGATGTCTTGGGACACCCTGGAAAGAAAATCAGACACTTATGAAGCGGGCTTACAGTGATGCCATCCAACATTGCTTGTTATAACACATAAGATTAGGTTAACAGGAGAAAATCAAGAAGTAGAAACTAAGATCAGAAACCATATCTTACTTGAAATTAAAACTTTTATTAAATACTTTATGCACCAGAAAAGAAAAAGGGAAACTAATTGACTGTTGGGGTGTTTTTTAGTTTTTTGCTTGGAATAGGCTCTGAATTGTTACTCACAGGTGCCAAAATGCATCAGCTGGTCAGTATCTCTAAAGTCCTTAAATTTTGTAACTTAAAAAAAAGAAATCATCTGGGCTCTATGCTTGGTGATTCCAAAATATCACAAGTCCTAAGTCCCCTTGTCTCCCCACTGAAAGGAACAGAGCCAAGAAACCTGCTTTATGAGGTGGCTCTCCCACTAAAGAAAATCTGACAGGGTTATCTAGGACCCCAATGAGACGGAAAAGGGGGAAAGACAAGTCAAACATCGCTAAAGCCACCTATATTTATACCAGAGTCCTCCCTCCCCTCACCTGAATGTTTGTTTTTGTTTTTTTATTTATTTTTTTAATTTTATTTTATTAGTTGGAGGCCAATTACTTCACAACATTTCAGTGGGTTTTGTCATACATTGACACGAATCAACCATTGAGTTACACGTATTCCCCATCCCGATCCCCCCTCCCACCTCCCTCTCCACCCGACTCCTCTGGGTCCTCCCAGTGCACCAGGCCCGAGCACTCGTCTCATGCATCCCACCTGGGCTAGTGATCTGATTCACCATAGATAATATACATGCTGTTCTTTTGAAACATCCCACCCTCACCTTCTCCCACGGAGTTCAAAAGTCTGTTCTGTACTTCTGTGTTTCTTTTTCTGTTTTGCATATAGGGTTATCGTTACCATCTTTCTAAATTCCGTATATATGTGTTAGTATGCTGTAATGTTCTTTATCTTTCTGGCTTACTTCACTCTGTATAATGGGCTCCAGTTTCGTCCATCTCATTAGAACTGATTCAAATGAATTCTTTTTAACGGCTGAGTAATATTCCATGGTGTATATGTACCACAGCTTCCTTATCCATTCATCTGCGGATGGGCATCTAGGTAGCTTCCATGTCCTGGCTATTATAAACAGTGCTGCGATGAACATTGGGGTGCACGTGTCTCTTTCAGATCTGGTTTCCTCAGTGTGTATGCCCAGAAGTGGTATTGCTGGGTCATATGGCAGTTCTATTTCCAGTTTTTTAAGAAATCTCCACACTGTTTTCCATAGTGGCTGTACTAGTTTGCATTCCCACCAACAGTGTAAGAGGGTTCCCTTTTCTCCACACCCTCTCCAGCATTTATTGCTTGTAGACTTTTGGATAGCAGCCATCCTGACTGGCGTGTAATGGTATCTCATTGTGGTTTTGATTTGCATTTCTCTAATAATGAGTGATGTTCAGCATTTTTTCGTGTGTTTGTTAGCCATCTGTATGTCTTCTTTGGAGAAATGTCTGTTTAGTTCTTTGGCCCATTTTTTGATTGGGTCATTTATTTTTCTGGAATTGAGCTTCAGGAGTTGCTTGTATATTTTTGAGATTAATCCTTTGTCTGTTTCTTTATTTGCTATTATTTTCTCCCAATCTGAGGGCTGTCTTTTCACCTTACTTATAGTTTCCTTTGTAGTGCAAAAGCTTTTAAGTTTCATTAGGTCCCATTTGTTTAGTTTTGCTTTTATTTCCAATATTCTGGGAGGTGGGTCATAGAGGATCCTGCTGAGATTAATGTCAGAGAGTGTTTTGCCTATTTTCTCCTCTAGGAGTTTTATAGTTTCTGGTCTTACATTTAGATCTTTAATCCATTTTGAGTTCATTTTTGTGTATGGTGTTAGAAAGTGTTCTAGTTTCATTCTTTTACAAGTGGTTGACCAGTTTTCCCAGCACCACTTGTTAAAGAGGTTGTCTTTTTTCCATTGTATATCCTTGCCTCCTTTGTCAAAGATAAGGTGTCCATAGGTTTGTGGATTTATCTCTGGGCTTTCTATTCTGTTCCATTGATCTATATTTCTGTCTTTGTGCCAGTACCATACTGTCTTGATGACTGTGGCTTTGTAGTAGAGTCTGAAGTCAGGGAGGGTGATTCCTCCAGTTCCATTCTTCTTTCTCAAGATTACTTTGGCTATTCGCGGTTTTCTGTATTTCTATACAAATTGTGAAATTATTTGTTCTAGTTCTGTGAAAAATACCGTTGGTAGCTTGATAGGGATTGCATTGAATCTATAGATTGCTTTGGGTAATATAGCCATTTTGACAATATTGATTCTTCCAATCCATGAACACGGTATGTTTCTCCATCTGTTTGTGTCCTCTTTGATTTCTTTCATCAGTGTTTTATAGTTTTCTATGTACAGGTCTTTTCTTTCTTTAGGTAGATATACTCCTAAGTATTTTATTCTTTTTGTTGCAATGGTGAATGGTATTGTTTCCTTAATTTCTCTTTCTGTTTTCTCATTGTTAGTGTATAGAAATGCAAGGGATTTCTGTGTATTAATTTTATATCCTGCAACTTTACTATATTTGTTGATTAGCTCTAGTAATTTTCTGGTAGAGTCTTTAGGGTTTGCTATGTAGAGGATCATGTCATCTGCAAACAGCGAGAGTTTCACTTCTTCTTTTCCTATCTGGATTCCTTTTACTTCTTTTTCTGCTCTGATTGCTGTGGCCAAAACTTCCAAGACTATGTTGAATAGTAGTGGTGAGAGTGGGCACCCCTGTCTTGTTCCTGATTTCAGGGGAAATGCTTTCAATTTTTCACCATTGAGGGTGATGCTTGCTGTGGGTTTGTCATATATAGCTTTTATTATGTTGAGGTATGTTCCCTCTATTCCTGCTTTCTGGAGAGTTTTAATCATAAATGGGTGTTGAATTTTGTCGAAGGCTTTCTCTGCATCTATTTAGATAATCATATGGTTTTTATCTTTCAATTTGTTAATGTGGTGTATTACATTGATTGACTTGCGGATATTAAAGAATCCTTGCATTCCTGGGATAAAGCCCACTTGGTCATGGTGTATGATTTTTTTTAATATGTTGTTGGATTCTGTTTGCTAGAATTTTGTTAAGGATTTTTGCATCTATGTTCATCAGTGATATTGGCCTGTAGTTTTCTTTTTTTGTGGCATCTTTGTCTGGTTTTGGAATTAGGGTGATGGTGGCCTCATAGAATGAGTTTGGAAGCTTACCTTCTTCTGCAATTTTCTGGAAGAGTTTGAGTACGATAGGTGTTAGCTCTTCTCTAAATTTTTGGTAGAATTCAGCTGTGAAGCCATCTGGTCCTGGGCTTTTGTTTCCTGGAAGATTTTTGATTACAGTTTCGATTTCCTTGCTTGTGATGGTTCTGTTAAGATCTTCTATTTCTTCCTGGTTCAGTTTTGGAAAGTTATACTTTTCTAAGAATTTGTCCATTTCATCCAAGTTGTCCATTTTATTGGCATAGAGCTGCTGGTAGTAGTCTCTTACGATCCTTTGTATTTCAGTGTTGTCTGTTGTGATTGGATGTTTATTGACTAGCACTCTGCTTATCCTTCCATCACTCTCATCACTGCTAAGGCTCAAAGTGAGCGGAAAACCTTAAGAAGAATCTTATGTCCTGCTGCTTAAAATCGGCATGATTCAATGGGTTTATCATTTCCATGACCATAGTGATCCAGATGAACTTCTCTTCTTCCCTGAAGAGGCCCCATTTGACCTTGAGTCCAGAGGATTATTTTTGCAGGACATTTCCCTAATTATACGGCAGCCTGATTACATTATATTGGAATTGCCAAAACCTTCTGAAAGTCACTAAAACTCCTCAGAAAAAAAGACATCTATTCTTTCTCTGTCCTTTGAAGTCCTAAATCTTACCCTGTTTTGGAAGGCATAACACCACAGGAGGTAACTAAAGTTTTCTTGAGAGTGCAGAGAAAAGAAAAGAGAGAACTTTCAAAATACAAGCTGCTAAAAGAACGCTCTTCCCAAATTCTAAACCACAGTTTCCTTAATTTGTTCTTTGTCAAGAACACATATAAATCTTAAAAATCTTCTTCAAAAAGGGTAAAATATTTTAGCTCTTTGAGAAGGAAAACTTAACATTATGTTTGTCATTTGTAAACTAGTGATTTTTATATTGTTATACCAATTCATGACTAAAAAATTTAAATGAAAGCTATAGGGTCTCTCTTTGTGCCTATGTGATATTTATGCATGTCTGCAGATGTATGCTGTATATAAATAATTTTTTTCCCAGTTTATGTCTCTCTACCTCCAGAAGGTATTGCCAAAATTGATTTGTAACAGAGCTCTATTTAACTGCCTTTAAAATTAGTGCTTATTCTGTTTATAATAGCCAGGACATGGAAGTAACCTAGATGCCCATCAGCAGACGAATGGATAAGAAAGCTGTGGTACATATACACAATGGAATATTACTCAGCCATTAAAAAGAATGCATTTGAATCAGTTCCACTGAGATGAATGAAACTGGAGCCCATTATACAGAGTGAAGTAAACCAGAAAGATAAACACCAATACAGTATAATAACACATATATATGGAATTTAAAAGGTGGTAACAATAACCCTATATGCAAGACAGAAAAAGAGATACAGATGTATAGAACAGACTTTTGGACTCTATAGGAGAAGGCGAGGGTGGGATGATCTGAGAGAACAGCATCAAAACATGCATATTGTCAAGTATGAAACAGATCGCCAGTCCAGGTTGGATGCATGAGACAAGTGCTAGGGGCTGGTGCACTGGGATGACCCAAAGGGATGGGATGGCGAGGGAGGTGGGAGGGGGTTCAGGATGGGGAACACATGTAAATCCATGGCTGATTCATGTCAATGTATGGCAAAAACCACTACAATATTGTAAAGTAATTAACCTCCAACTAATAAAAATAAATGAAAAAATATTAAAAAATTAAAAAAAAATAAAATTAGTGTTTATTAATAAAGCCAGAAATACAATAAAAACTAACACAAATGTTTTTCCAAGTTCACATGGTCAAGGAAAATATTTTATAAACATAAACTAGCTTGTTAATTTAATTAATACTGACATGTCTTTAAATTTATCAACATTAAGTATGATACTTTTAGTCTACTAGATTTAGTAACATCAAATAAGTTACCCTCTTTATTATCAAGTCTTTTATTACTTAAGTAAGCCTAGTCTTTGTGATATTAAAAGCTGAGTTCTGCTTATATCTATTCATCTTTCTATATTTTCCTGTCAAGTCTTTGACACTTTGATAAATAGATATTGTTTCACAGTGACCTGTGTCCTATATGACTAAGTGTTTTAAAACCTTTTAAATATATTTTTTAAAAAATCTTTTAAATATTTTTGATGAATTTCACGCAAATCAAATTGTCAATGAAATCTTATTGACTGAGAAATGACTTTGTGGTTTTCCAGAGGGCCTCTGAAATACCTCACAGATTTGTTCCTTCTCCTTATAAAAGAGAGATGGTAAACTAATTAGGAATACATATTTGGTATGTTAAGTTACTCAGGAAGCATTGGAAAATAAGGAATAATAAATCTTCTTAGGTTATATTATATTGATAAAAGTTAATAATATAAATGTTCTAGAAATTTATGAAATTCCTGAAGCCTGGTATGTCCTGGTATAATGTTATCAGTCATAATTCTAATTATTATCATAAAATGCTTATGTCACAGAAATAACCAACATTCCTTGTCAATTGCATTCTGATAAGCCATAATCAGATCTTTAATCATGACTCTTTTTAAGTCTTTTGTCATTTGCAGTTATTGTTTTATTTTGATATTTTACAAAAGTATTACTGCAACAATGCTTCCTATTCAAGGAAATTTATGGAAAGGACTTTTGACAAAGGTTTTCAGTTTCAGTTCAGTCACTCAGTCATGTCCAGCTCTTTGAGACTCCATGAACTGCAACAGACCAGGCCTCCCTGTCCTTCATCAACTCCCGGAGTTTACCCAAACTCATGTCCATTGAGTCCGTGATGCCATCAAACCATCTCATCCTCTGTAGTCCTCTTCTCCTCATGCCCTGAATCGTTCCCAGCATCAGGGTCTCTTCAAATGAGTCAGTTCTTTGCATCAGGTGGCCAAAGTATTGGAATTTCAGCTTCAACATCAGTCCTTCCAATGAATATTCAGGACTAATCTCCTTTAGTATGGACTGACTGGCTCTCCTTGCAGTTCAAGGGACTCTTAAGAGTCTTCTCCAACACCACAGTTCAAAAGCATCAACTGTTCAGTGCTCAACTTTGTTTATAGTCCAATTCTCACATACATACATGACTACTGGAAAAACCATAGCTTTGACCAGATGGACTTTTGTTGGCAAAGTAAGGTCTGTGCTTTTTAATGTGCTGTGTAGGTTGGTCATAATTTTCCTTCCAAAGAGTAAGCATTTTTTAATTTCATGGCTGCAATCACCATCTACAGTGATTTTGGAGCCCCCCAAAAATAAAGTTAGCCACTCTTTCCCCATCTATTTGCCTTGAACTGATGGGACTGAGTGCCATGATCTTAGTTTTCTGAATGCTGAGTTTTAAGCTAACTTTTTCACTCTCCTCTTTCACTTTCACCAAGAGGCTCTTTGGTTCTTCAATTTCTGCCATAAGGGTGGTGTCATCTGCATATCTGAGGTTACTGATATTTCTCCTGACAATCTTGATTCTAGCTTGTGCTTCTTCCAGTCCAACATTTCTCATGATGCACTCTACATATAAGTTAAATAAGCAGGATGACAATATACAGCCTTGACGTACTTCTTTTCATATTTGGAACCAGTTTCATGTCTAGTTCTAACTGTTGCTTCCTGACCAGCATACAGGTTTCTCAAGAGGCAGGTTACGTGGTCTGGTATTCTCATCTCTTTCAGAATTTTCCACAGTTTACTGTGATCCACACAGTCAAAGGTTTTGGCATAGTCAATAAGGCCAAAATATATGTGTTTTATTTTTTTTTCCTGGAACTTTCCTGCTTTTCCGATGATCCAGTGGATTTTGGCAATTTGATCTCTCCTTCTTCTGCCTTTTGTAAAACCAGCTTGAACACCTGGAAGATAACAGTTCATGCATTGCTGACACCTGGCTTGGTGAAATTTTGAGCATTACTTTACTAGGGTGTGAGATGAGTGCAATGGTGTGTTAGCTTGAGCACTCTTTCGCATTGCCTTTCTTTGGGATTTGAATGAAAACTCACCTTTTCCAGTCCTGTGGCCACTGCTGAGTTTTCCAAATTTGCTGGCATATCGAGTGCAGCACTTTCCCAGCATCATCTCTTAGTATTTGAAATATCTCAACTGAAATTCCATCACCTCCACTAGCTTTGTTCATAGTGATGCTTCCTAAGGCCCTCTTAAATTCATATTCCAGGATGTCTGGCTCTAGGTGACTGATCACACCATCGTGATTTTATGGGTCGTGAAGGTCTTTTTTGTACAGTTCTTCTGTGTATTCTTGCCACCTCTTCTTAATATCTTTTACTTCTGTTAGGTCCATACCATTTCTGTCCTTTATTGAGCCCATCTTTGCATGAAATATTCTCTTGGTATCTCTAATTTTCTTGAAGAGGTCTCTGGTCTTTCCCATTTTGTTGTATTCCTCTATTGCTATGCATTGATTGCTGAGGAAGGCTTTCTTATCTCTCCTTGCTATTCTTTGGAACTCTGAATTCAAATTGGTCTATCTTTTCTTTTCTCCTTTGCTTTTCACTTCTCTTTTTTTCACAGCTATTTGTAAGGCCTCCTCAGAGAGCCATTTTACATTTCTTGCATTTCTTTTTCTTGGGGATGGTCTTGATCTCCGTCTCCTGTACGGTGTCCCGAAGTTCCGTCCATAAATCATCAGGCACTCTATCAGACCTAGTCCCTTAAATCTATTTCTCACATCCACTGTGTAATCATAAGGGATTTTATTTAGGTCATACCTGAATGGTCTAGTGGTTTTCCCCTCTTTCTTCAATTTAATTCTGAATTTGGCAATAAGCAGTTCATGATCTGAGCCACAGTCAGCTCCCGGTCTTGTTTTGCTGACTGTATAGAGCTTCTCCATCTTTGGCTGCAAAGAATATAATCAATCTGATTTTGGTGTTGGCCATCTTGTGATGTCCATGAGTAGAGTTTTCTCTTGTGTTGTTGGAAGATGGTATTTGCTATGACAGTGCATTCTCTTGACAAAACAATATTAGCCTTTGCCCTGCTTCATTCTGTACTCCAAGGCCAAATCTTCCTGTTACTCCATGTGTTTCTTATTTCTTACTTTTGCATTCCCATCCCCTATAATGAAAAGGAAATCTTTTTTGGCTATTAGTTCTGGAAAGTCTTTTAGGTCGTCATAGAACTGTTCAGCTTTAGTTTCTTAAGCATTACTGGTCAGGGCTTAGACTTGGATTACTGTGATATTGAATGCTTTGCCTTGGAAGCGAACAGAGATCATTCTGGCATTCCGGAGATTGTATCCAAGTACTGCATTTTGGACTCTTTTGTTGACTATGATGGCTACTCCAATTCTTCTAAGGGATTCCTGCCCTCAGTAGTGTATATAATGGTCATCTGAGTTAAATTCACCCATTCCAGTCCATCTTTGTTCATTGATTCCCAGGATGTCGACATTCACTCTTGCCATCTCCTGTTTGACCACATCCAATTTGCCTTGATTCATGGACCTCACATTCCAGATTCCTATGCAATATTGCTCTTTACAGCTTCCAACCTTGTTTCTATCACCAGTCACACCCACAACTGGGTGTTGTTTTTGCTTTGGCTCCATCCCTTCATTCTTTCTGGAGTTATTTCTCCACTGATCTCCAGTAGCATATTGGGCACCTACTGACCTGGGGGGGGGGTCATCTTTCGGTGTCCCATCTTTTTGCCTTTTCATACTGTTCATAGGGTTCTCAAGGCAAGAATACAGACGTGGTTTTCCATTCCCTTCCCCAGTTGACCACATGCTGTCAGACCTGTCTACCATGACCATCCGTCTTAGGTGGCCCCACACGGCATGGCTTAATTTCATTGAGTTATACAAGGCTGTGGTCCACGTGATCAGACTGGCCAGTTTTCTGTGATTGTGGTTTCAGTCTGTCTGCCTTCTGATGCCCTCTCTTAGTGCCTACCATCTTACTTGGGTTTCTCTTACCTTAGACGTGACAAATGTAGATTTCTGATCACCTTAAGATCACAAAGCTAAATTGTGTAAGAATTTACAGATCTCTAAGGAAAGGCTTGATTTATAAAACTGCTAACAAAAGATCAAGATCAACACGGATTAGTTACATGGGACTGACTGAATGAACTGGTGAGAATAATTAATAACGTTTTTTGGTAACTTTTTTGTTTTATTGCTGGTTATCTATTGCTTTGCTTTTCCACATTTTAGGACACCTTTTTTGTCTTTTCTCTAAAGCTATCAACAATTTGGTAAGGTTTACTTTTGTGAAGAAAGAAGAAACAATTACTGTTTCTCCTTACCTGATCTACCCAGAATTGAGAAAGTCTCAGTCAATATTTTTTATTTTTGTGGCAATATAGTTATTTGAATAAATTAAATAAGCATCTGCTCTTCTTGTAGCAAGACACAACTGGGAAGATTAATTTTATTAACACAAGTTTGACTGGAATGTTGTCTTTGAGAGAAACATGCATAGACTCATATATAACCAGACAGTTTAAGCAACTAAAATTAATTTTATGGAGCCAATAAAGCCCATTGGATGAAGATCCTGATAGCTTGGTTACAAAGTTTCCAGCAACGCTACCAGATGAATAAGAAGATTGCTTCTTAGCAGCTCCAGCGTTCCCTTTCCTCCACACCCTCTCCAGTATTTATTGTTTGCTGATTATTTGTTGATGGTCATTCTGACCAGTGTGAGGAGATATTTCACTGTGGTTTTGATTTGCATTTCTCTAATAATGAACAATGTTGAACATCTTTTCACGTGTTTGTTAGTCATTTGTATGTCTTCTTTGGAGAAATGTCTATTTAGGTTTTCTGCCCACTTTTTTGACAGGGTTGTTTGTTTTTCTGGTATTGAGGTGCATGATGGAAAAAGACAGAAAGCCCAGAGATAGACCCACACACTTATGGGTTCCTCATCTTTGACAAAGGAGGCAAGAATATACAATGGTGAAAATATAGTCTCTTCAAAAAATAGTGCTGGAAAAACTGGACAGCTATGTGTAAAAGAATGAAATTAGAACAGTTCTTAATACCATTAGCATAGATAAACTCAAAATGGATTAAAGACCTCAATTTAAGACCAGAAACTATAAAAGTTTTGGAGGAAAACATAGGCAGGACACTCTATGGCAGTAAATCACAGAAAGATCCTCTATGACCCATTCCTAGAATAATGGAAATTTTAAATAAATAAATAAATAAACAAGTGGGACCTATTTAAACTTCAAAAGCTTTTGTACAGCTTAGGAAACTATAAATAATATGAAAAGACAACCTTCAGAATGGGAGAAAGTAATAACAAATGAAACAAATGACAAAGGATTAATCTCCAAAATATACAAGCATCTCCTGCAACTTAGTGCCTGCTGCATTTTAAACTTGCTCCTGCTTCCTTAGCTACTCTGAGTTTTCCAACTGTGTTTAAGTGCTGTCACAATTCTATCTTCTAAAGCAGAGCTCACGAACTGGGGTCCAATGGACCAACTATGTCCAAAAGATTTATTAAATTGAGTGTTTAGGAAATCAGAATTATTTTATTTACTTTTCAAATAAAAATCCTGATTTCCAGTTTCTACAATAATCTATCATCAACTGACCTGAATTCTCTCTCATATAAAATAAATTGGCTGGAACTAAAAAGAGCTTGTAGCCCAGATGGTAAAGCATCTGCTTACCATGCAAGAGACCCGAGTTCGATCCCTGGGTCAGGAAGATCCTCTGGAGAAGGAAATGTCAACCTACTCTAGTACTCTTGCCTGGAAAATCCCATGGACGGAGGAGCCCTGTAGGCTATAGTCCATGGGGTCACAAAGAGTTGGATATGGCTGAGCCACTTCACTTCACTTCAAAAAGAGCTTGCCCTCTTTAGAAAATACATTTGTTATCTTTAGACTCTCCCTCAGTAACTATTATCTCTTTAGATACTGAGACAAAGTCAGCTTAGATTTATTTCTGGTTCATGATATCATGTACCCCTGAACATATTTGAGTTTATAAGACTTTGATATAAGACCCTCTGGAGAAAGTAGTGATGAATTATGGACAAAGGAGAAGTATGGTATATGACGAGGAGAGTATAAGAAAGAGGTCATGAAAGCAGCAAAGGAAGGAGACACATCTGAGTTTTATAAGTTTTCCCTCTTCTCTTCCAAACATGTACACTTCTGTCTCTGCTTCCTCTGTGTCCACATTATGTCCCTGATCTCAAGGATAAGTTTTATTTTTTTCCCATCTTTTAAAATTTATGCTTATTATATATTGGAGTACAGTTGATTTGCAAAGTTGTGGTAATTTCAAGTATACAACAGTGACCCAGTTATACATATATTCATTTTTTAATATTCTTTCCCCATATAGATTATTATAGAATATTTAGTAGAGTGTCCTGTGCTATGCAAGAGGTTCTTACTGATTATTTTATAATAGTAGTGTATTTTTATGTTAACCCCAAACTCCTAATTTATCCACCCCCACCTATGTTTCCCCTTTGGTAACCATAAGTTCACTTTCAAAGTCTGTGAATCTGTTTCTGGTCTGTAAATAAGTTCATTTCTATCTTTTTAAAATAAGATTTTTAAAATCCATGCACCTATGGGCACCTAATCTTTGGCAATGGAGCAAAAATACCCAATGGAGAAAAGACACTCTCAATAAGTGGTACTGGGAAAACTGGGCAGCCATATGTAAAGTAATGAAATTAGAACACTTTCTAACACCATACACAAAAATAAACTCAAAATGGATTAAAGACCTAAATGTAAGACCAAACTATAAAACCCTAAGAGGAAAACAAGAACAGAAAACTCTATGACATAAATCACAGCAAGATCCTCTATTACCCACCTCCTAGAATAATGGGGGGAGATAAACATGTGGGACCTAATTAAACTTAAAAGCTTTTGTATAGCTTTGGAAACTATAAATAAGGTGAAAAGACAACCCTCAGAATGGGAGAAAATAACAGTAAATGAAACAACTGACAAAGAAATAATCTCCAAAATACACAAGCAGCACATGAAGCTGAATACCAGAAAAACAAACAACCCAATCAAAAAGTGGGCAAAATACTTAAGCAGACATTTCTCCAAAGAAGATATACAGGTGGTCAATAAACACATGAAAAGAGTTTAGCATCATTATTGTTGTTGTTCATTTGCCCAGTCATATCCAACTCTGCAACCCCATGGATGGCAGCACGTCAGGCCTCCCTGTCCCTCACCAACTCTAAGAGTTTGCTCAAGTTCATATCCATTGCATCAGTGATACCATTCAGCCATCTCATCCTTGGGCACCCTCTTTTCCTTCTGCCCTCAATCTTTCGCAGCATCAGTAATGTCTCTGTTTTTTTAACACACTGTCTAGGTTTGCCATCACTTTCCTGTAAAGAAGTAATCTTCTAATTTCATGGCTGAAGTCACCATCTGCAGTGATTTCAGAGCTGAAGAACAGGAAATCTGTCATGACTTTCACATTTTCCCCTTCTATTTGCCATGAAGTAATGGGGCCAGATGCCATAATCTTAGTTTTGTTTTTTTTTCAATAGTTTTAAGCCAGCATGTCACTAATTATTAGAAAAATGCAAATCAAAACTATGATGACGTATCATCCCACACTGGTCAGAATGGTCATTATCAAAAAATCTACAAACAATAAATGTTGGAGAGGGTGTGGAGAAAAGGGAACCCTTTTGTATTGTTGCTGATGTTGCAAATTGATACACCCACAATGGAGAACAGTTTGAATAGTCCTTAAAAACCTAGGAATAAAACTACCATATGGGAGAGGCGGTCCTAAGGAGGAAAAGGAATAGGACGGGAAGACCACTTTCTCCCATACAAATTCATCAAAAGATCATTTGAACCCTGAGCAACTTCCACAAAACAACTTCTGAAGACTGGCGGAGGACACCAGGAACCCAGAAAGTCTGGCCATTCTCTTCAGAAGGAGGAAGAACCAAATATAAAAGACAAAAAGAGAGACAAAAGTGTTAGGGACAGAGACTCATCCCGGGGAGGGAGTTTTGAAGGAGAAGTTTCCAAACACCAGGAAACCCTCTCACCGGCAGGTCTGTGGAGAGTTTTGGAATCTCAGAGGGCAACATAACTGGGAGGAAAACACATACACACACACACACACACACACACACACACACACACACACACACACACAGAATATACACATAACCAAAACTCCCAGTGGAGAAGTAGCCCAGAGGCTCGCGTCCGCCACCAGCGAGTGGGGGTTGAGCAGGGAGGTGCAAAAGTTGCATGTTTAGGGTAAGGACCGGACCTGAATGCCCTGAGGACAATCTGAGGGAGCTAATGGGAGATATCAACCCAAACTGTGCATAGCCAGAGAGAAAAAAAAGAGAGAGAGAGAGAACTTTAACACGAAAAGTTCTAACCTGAAGCGCAGCCTGGCCTGCTCACAGAACAAAGGATTAAGTGAATACCAGAGGAGAGCTAGCCAGCTGGACTGGTTCACCCCCCTGCTGGAGGCATAGAGGCAAGCAGGCGACAGCCAGAGCCTGAAGGCAAGGGACAATCTTGGCCCTAGAGACCACATCCTCAACTAAATTGTGAGCAGGCTCTCAGTTGCTAACCAAGTCTTCTTGGGATCCTGGACAGTTTTTGACATCTGCCAGGAGGGTCACAGCCAGAGATCAGGTCCCCAGAGGAGACACACGGCACACCTGAGAAGGTGCTCTCACTGTACACCCGGGAAACCAAGCAACTGGGACCTGGGAGGTGTTTAAGACCTGGGAGAGTTCACCCACCAAGCACCTGGTCGCCTGAACTGCTCAGACCTGGGAAAGGCACAAAACGCATGCCCAAGTGAGTCTGTACCTTTGTGGAGTACCCAAGAACCTGAATCTGAGCAGCTTAGACCTGGGAAGTGAACGAAACACAGGGCCTGCTTTGGACAGCACCCCCACAGAGCAACCTGAAGCCTGAACAGTGTAGACAGGGAAAACACTTGCACTGTGAGCGGGGGCAAGCCCAGTGTGGTCCAGACACTGCTAGCATCCCCCAAACACGCCAGTGATCTTTCTTTGCAGTGTTCCTTACTCCCCACAGCACAGCTGAACAAGTAAGCCTAAATAAATGACCACCTTCGACCCCTTGTATCAGTGCATAAATAAGTAACTGAAGAGATTTTCAAACAAAGGAATCAAAAGAAGAAAAAGAAGAAGAGGGAACCGCTCTGGAAGTGACAGGTGCAACAGATTAAAACCCTGTAGTTAGCATTGACTAAGCATTGGAAGAGGGCAATAGACCTTGAGAAGAAATACAAGCTGGAACAAGGAACAATCTGAAACTGAACTGACCCAACACTGCCCTCAACAGCTCCAGAGAAATTCCTAGATGCATTTTAACTATTATTATTTTTAAATTCTTTTATTTTTAAGTTCTTTATTACTCCTTTAGTTTTCATTTTTATAACCTACTATTACCTTGCATAAAAGACCCTATTTTTAAAGCAAATTTCATATATATATATATGTATATATATGATAAATATATATATATATATATAATTTTTGTGATGGTTTTGTCTTGTATTTTTAATATTGCATGTTTCAGAGTCTAACCTCTAATCTAGATTTTTAATCTCTGCTTTTTTATATTTGTTATCAATTTTGTACATTTGAGAATGTAATCTTCAGTACCCATTTTTGCTTAGGGGTGTGATTACTGGCTTGATTGCTCTCTCAAATTGTGACTCTCCCTTCCCTTCCTAGGTCACCTCTATCTCCTCCCCCTCCCCCCCCTGCTTCTCTCTTCTACTAAATTCTGTGAATCCCTCTGGGTGTTCAGGTTGTGGAGAAAACTTAGGGAATTGATTAATGGCTAGAATGCTCTCTCCCCTTTTGATTCCCCTTCTTTTCCTCCCAGTCACCTCTGTCTCCCTTTTCCTTCTTCTCTTCTCCATGTAATGCTGTGAACCTTTTTTGTAGTCCTTCAAGGCTGAGAATCTTTTCACTATTAACCTAGATGTTTTATCATCTGTGTTGTATGGATGGAGAAGTCTTGAGGCTACTGTAAGAATTAGTCTGAAAGCCAGAGGCAGGAGGCTTAAATCCAAAATATCTGACTCCAGGGAACATAAATTGACAAGAGCTCAAGCAAAAGCCTCCATACCTACATTGAAACCAAGCACCGCCCAAGAGCCAACAAGTTCCAGAGCAAGACATATCACAGTAATTCTCCAGCAACACAGGAGCATAGACCTGAGCATTAAAATACAGGCTGCCCAAAGTCACACCAAACCCATAGACACCTCAAAACTCACTGCTGGACACTTCATTGCACTCCAGAGAGAAGAGATCCAGCTCCACCTACCAGAACACTGATGCAAGCTTCCCTAACCAGGAAACCTTGACAAGCCAATAGTTCAACTCCACCCACAGAAAGCAACCTCCACAATAAAGAGGAACCACAAACTTCCAGCTGAGAGAAAGGTCACCCCAAACACAGCAATCTAAACAGAATGAAAAGGTAGAGAAATATTCAGCAGGTAAAGGAATATGATAAATGCCCAACAAATTAAACAAAAGAGGAGATAGGGAGTATACCTGAAAAAGAACTCAGAATAATGATAGTAAAGATGATCCAAAATCTTGAAAACACAATGGAGTTACAGATAAATAGTCTGGAGACAAGGATTGAGAAGATGCAAGAAAAGTTTACCAAGGACCTAGGAAAAAAAAAAAGAATCAATCAATAATAAATAATGCAATAACTGAGATCAAAAGCAATCAGGAAGGAACCAACAATAGAAAAATTGAGGCAGGCAATAGAATAAATGAGGTGGAAGAGAGAATGGTGGAAATAATGAAGCAGAGAGGAAAAAAGAAAAAAGAATTAAAAGAAATGAGGACAATCTCAGACACAACTGGGACAATGTGAAACGCCCCAACATTTGAATCATAGGAGTCCCAGAAGAAGAAGACAAAAAGAAAGGCCAAGAGAAAATACTTGAGATAATAGTTCAAATTCCCTAAAATGGGGAAGGAGATAGCCAGCCAAGTCCAAGAGACCCAGAGAGTCCCAAACAGGAAAAACCCAATGCAAAACACTCCAAGACACACATTAATCAAATTAACAAAGATCAAACACAAAGATCAAATATTAAAAGCACCAAAGGGAAAGCAACAAATAACACACAAGGGGATTTCCATAATAATAATAGCTGATCTTTTACTAGAAACTCTTCAGGCCAGAAGGGAAAGGCAGGACATACCTAAAGTCATGAAAGAGAAAAACCTACAACTCAGATTACTATAACCAGCATAAACTCATTCAAATACAAAGAAGAAATAAAAAATTGTACAGACAAGCAAAAGTTGAGAGAAATCAGCACCACCAAACCAGCTCTCCAACAAATACTAAAGAATCTTCTCTAGACAGGAAACACAGAAAAGGTGTATAAACTCAAACCCAAAACAACAAAATAAATGGCAGTGGGATCATACTTATCAATAATTACCTTAAATGTAAATGGGTTGAATGCCCCAACCAAAAGACAAAGACTGACTGAATGGATACAAAAACAAGACCCCTATATATGCTGTCTACAAGAGACACACCTCAAACCAAGGGACACATACAGACTGAAAGTGAAGGGCTGGAAAAAGATATTTCACACAAATGGAGACCACAATAAAGCAGGAGTAGCAATACTCATATCAGATAAAATAAATTTTGAAATAAAGGCCTTGAGAAGAGACAAAAGAGGACATTACATAATGATCAAAAGATCAATCCAAGAAGATATAACAATTATAAATATATATGCACCCAACAGAGGAGAACCACAATATGTCAGGCAAATGCTAACAAGTGTGAAAGGGGAAAGTAACAGTAACACAATAATAGTGGGAGACTTTAATATGCTACTTACACCTATAGATAGATCAACTAAACAGAAAATTAGCAAGGAAACATAAACTTTAAATGGTGCAATGAACCAGTTACACCTAATTGATATCTATAGGATATTTCATTCCAAAACAATGAATTTCACCTTTATCTCAAGTGCACACAGAACCTTCTCAGGCTAGATCAGATCCTGGGCCTAAGTCTAGCCTTGGTAAATTCAAAAAATTTGAAATCATTTTAAGCATCTTTTCTGATCACAGTGCAGTAAGATTAGATGTCAACTACAGGAAAAAAAAAAAAAACTATTAAAAATACAAACATGTGGAGGCTAAACAACAGGCTTCTGAATAACCAACAAATCACAGAAGAAATAAAAAAATCAAAATATTCATAGAAATGAATGAAAATGAAAACACAACAACCCCAAACCTATGGGATGCAGTAAAAGCAGTGCTAAGGGGAAGGTTCATAGCAATACAAGCTTACCTCAAGAAACAAGACAAAAATAAAATAAATAACCTTACTTTACACATAAAGCAACTAGAAAAAGAAGAAATTAAGAACCCCAGGGTTAGTAGAAGGAAAGAAATTATAAATATTAGGGCAGAAATAAATAAAAGAGAAACAAAAGTCTATAACAAAAATCAACAAAACTCAAAGCTGGTTCTTTGAAAAGATAAGTAAAATAGACAAATTGTTAGCCAGACTAATCAAGAAAAAAAGGAGAAGAATCAAATCAATAGAATTAGAAATGAAAATGGAGAAATCACAACAGACAACCCAGATATAGAAGGGATCATAAGAGACTACTATCACCAACTGTATGCCAATAAAATGGACAATTTGGAATAAATGTACAAATTTGTACAAAAGTATAACCTCCAAAAACTGAACCAGGAAGAAATAGAAAATTATACAGTCCAATCACAAGCATGGAAATCAAAACTGTAATCAAAAATCTTCTAACAAACAAAAGCCCAGGCCAAATGGCTTCACAGGTGAATTCTACAAAGAACGTAGAATCTTTGTAGAAGATTCCTTAAAAAACTGGAAATAGAACTGCCATATGAATGAGCAATCCCACTGCTGGGCATACACATCGAGGAAACCAGAATTGAAAGTGACACGTGCAACCCAATGTTCATCGCAGCACTGCTTACAGTAGCTAAGACATGGAAGCAACTTAGATGTTCATTGGCAGATGGATGATAAGAAAGTTGTGGTACATATCCACAATGGAATATTACTCAGATATTAAATAGAACATATTTGAATCAGGTCTGATGAGATGGATGAAATGAGCTTATTATACAGAGTGAAACAAGTTATAAAGAAAAACACCAAAAAAAAAAAAAAAAAAGAAAAGAAAGAAAAACACCAATACAGTATAATAATGCATATATATGCAATTTAGAAAGATGGTAATGATGCCAGACAGCAAGAGACCGAGGTATAAAGAACAGACTTTGGACTCTGTGGGAGAAGGCGAGGGTGGGATGATTTGAGAGAATAGCATTGAAACTTGTATATTACCATATGTGAAATAGATTGCCAGTCAAGGTTCAATGCCTGAGACAGGGCGCTCAGGGCCAGTGCAATGGGACAACCCTGTGGGATGGGATGGGGACGGAGGTGAGAGGGGGTTCAGGTTGGGAGACACATGTACACCCATAGCTGATTCATGTGAATTTATGGCAAAAACCACTACAATATTGTAAAGTAATTAGCCTCCAGTTAAAATAAATAAATTAATTTACAAAACAACAACAACAACAACAACAACAACACAAAACAACCATATGATCCAGCAATTCCACTACTGGGCATATACCCTAATGGCATAAACCATAATAAAGAAAGGCACTTGTCCACTTATATTCATTACAACACTATTTACAATAGCTAGAATATGGAAGCAACCTAGATGTCCATTGACAGAAGAATGGATAAAGAAGTTGTGGTACACAAGCACAATGTGTATGTGTAATATTACTCAATATTACTCAGCTATAAAAAGCAATGCACCTGAGTTGGTTTTTGCTCAGGTGGTTGGACCAAGAGCTTATTATACAAAGTGAAGTAACTCAGAAAGAGAAACACAAATATCATATATTAACGCATATATATGGAATCTAGAAAGGTGATACTGACGATCCTATCTACAGGAAGCAATTGAGATACAAACACAGAGAAAAGACTTTTGGACACATTGAGGGAAGGAATGAAAGTGTTAGTTGCTCAGTCATGTCCAACTCTTTGTGCCCCATGGACCATAGCCCACAAGTTTCCTCTGTCCATGAATTCTTCAGGCAAGAATACTGGTGTGGGTTGACATTTCCTTCTCCAGGAGATCTTCTCAAGCCAGGAATCGAACCCGCATCTCTTATGGTTCCTGCATTGTCAAACAAGATCTTTACCATTAGCACCACCTTGGAAGCCCAGGGGAAGGAGAGGGTGGAGTAATTTGAGAGCTGTTTTTGTTGTTCGGTTGCTAAGGTGTGTCCAACTCTTTGCGACCCCATGAACTGAAACACTCCAGGCTTCCCTGTCCTTCACTATCCCCCAGAATTTACTCCAAAGTATTGCAGCTTTAGCTTCAGCATCAGTCCTTCCAGTGAATATTCAGGGTTGATTTCCTTTAAGATTGACTGGTTTGATCTCCTTGTTGCCCAAGGGACTCTCAAGAGTTTTCTTCAGCACCACAATCCAAAACCATCAATTCTTTGGTGCTCGGTCTTCTTTATGGCCCAACTCTCACATCCGTCCATGACTATTGGAAAAACCATAGCTTCGACTATGCAGATTTTTGTCAGCAAAGTGATGTCTCTGCTTTTTAATACACTGTCTAGGTTTGTCATACCTTTTCTTGTAAGGAGCAAGTATCTTTTAATTTCTTGGCTGTAGTCACCATTTATATTGATTTTGGAGCCTAAGAAAATAAAATATGTCACTGTTTCCACTTTTTCCCCATCTATTTGCCATGAAGTGATGGGACTGGATGTCATGATCTTAGTTTTTTTGAATATATTTATTATCATATGCAAAATAAGTAGCCAGTGGGAATATTCTATATGACATAGGAATCCAAAGCTTGTGCTCTGTGACAACCTAAAGGGATTGAATAGGGAGGGAGGTGGAAGGAGGCTTAAGAGAGAGAAGATATATATATGCCTATGGCTGATTCATGTTGATGTATAGCAGAAACCAACATGGTAGAAACCAGTATTATAAAGTAATCATTCCCCAATTAAAACTTATATAATTTAAAAAATGGCCAAAGGACTTTAACAGAGATTTCTCTGAAGAAGCTATACACTAGGTCAATAAGCACATGAAAATATGATCAACTTCACTAATCATTCAGGAAATGCAAATAAAAACTGCAATGAAATGTCACCCCACACTCGTTAAGATGACTGCACTCTAAAACAACAACGACAACATGGTGATGGTGATGTGGAGAAATAGCAACCCTGTGCAGTGTTGCTGGGAAGGCTAAATGGTGTAGTAACTATAGAAAACACTATGGAGTTTCTTCAAAAAATTAAAAGTAGAGTTAGCAAGTGATTCAGCAATATCACATTTAGGTATACACACAAAAGAAATGAAAACAAAATCTCAAAAGAATATGTTTACACTCATGTGCATAGCAGCAGTACTCACTATGGCTAAAATAGGGAAGAAGTCCAAATGTTCATCACCAATGAATAGATAAACAAAATGTGGTATATGCATGCAGTGGAATATTTTTCAGTCTTAAAAAGGAAGGAGATTCTGCAATATACTACAACTTGGATGAAACTTAGAGACATACTGCTAAGTGAAATTAGCCAATCACAAAAACAACAAATATAGGATTCTACCTATATAAGGCGCTTGTTGCTATTTGGTCACTAGGTCATGTTCAACTCTTATGCAACCCCATGGACTGTAGCATGCCAGGCTCCTCTGTCCATTGGGGTTTCTCCCCCACCAAAAAAAAGATTCTACATATGTAGTATGATAATCTCTAGGTCCATTCATGTTCCTGAAAATGGTATTATTTCATTATTTTTATGGCTAAATAATATTCCACTGCATATTGAGTGGAATATATATATATATAATATAGATATATTTATATTTTATATATTCTTTATATATAATATATATTATATATTCATATTCATTTAATATATATTCAATATATATATATTCTTTATCCATTCATTGGTTAATGGACATTCAGGTTGCTTCCTTGTCTTGACTATTGTAAATAGTGCTGCAATGAACATTGGGATTCATGTATATTTTTGAATTAGAGTTTCCCCCAAATATATGCCCAGCTGTGGGATGCAGGATCACACAGTAACTCTATTTTTAGATTTTTAAGGAATCTCCATACTGTTCTCCATAGTGGTTTTACCAATGTACATTCCACCAACAGTGCAGGAGGATTTCCTATTCTCCACATCTTCTCCAGCCTTTAATAATTGCAAACTTTTTGATAATGGCCATTCTGACTGGTGTGAGGTAATACATCAATGTGGTTTTGATTTGCACTTATATAATATTTAGTGATGTTGAACCTCTTTTCAGGTGCTTTTTTGTCATATCTACGTCTATTTTGGAGAAATGTCTATTTCAATCTTTTGCCCATTTTTCAATTGGTTTGTATTTTTTTTTATATAGACATGTATGAGCCATTTGCATCAGGGATAGTTTTAAATATTCTTCCATGAATATATTTGTTATTGATTCCTTGTTGGTGTCATTATTAGAATAAATTCCATTTAAAAATTTAAAGTTTAAAAAATATAATCATGAACTGGTGTTGAAATTTTCAAATGCTTATTTTTTTTGATCTATTGAAATTATCAAACTCATTTTAAGGTTCCTGTTGATACGTTCATGTATTTTCCTTCTATTTTTTGAACATATGTAGAACTGCCTAATAATTAAATGCCAAATCAGCCTTGACTACCAGGGATAAACACTGGGGTGCATTATGCATTTTATATGTCACTATATTCAATTTCTTAATATTTTGTTAAGAATTTTTATATCTGTTTAATGATAGAGATTGGTTTAAAATTCTTCTTTCTTATAACGTCCCTGTCAGATTTTGGTATCAAGATTATGCTTCTCCCATTAAATAAGAGATATGAAGTATTCTTTATTTTTTCCTATTTTCAGAAAGATTTTTCTGTATTGATGCTTTTTCTTCATTAAATATTTAGAAATAATTTCCAAAAAAGTTATTTGCATCTGGAGTATTCTCTGTGAGAACATTTTGTAATGAAGAATTTAATTTCTTTAATAAATTTTGCTTATTCATATTTCTCTTCTATTAGCTTTTGTAGGTTATAATTTGAGAAATTTATTTCATTTAATTACTAAAGTTATTAGCAAAATGAGATTCATAATATGTTTTTATCTTTATGATTTCTGAAGAATCTGTAATTGCACTCATTTTCTTCATTCCTGAAATAAAGGATAATTGCTATCCTTTTTTTTTTTTTTGATCATTCACACTAGGTTATCATTTTTACTAATTTTGGAAAATTAGCTAGTGTGCTTATGCATAGCCTCTATTATACTTTTTTTCCTATTTAATTTTCTACTCCTCAGTATTATGTCTTTACTGCTATGTTTAAGTTTGTTTTGCTCTTATTTTACTATTTTTTAGATGGAATTTTAAATCAGAATCTATATCTCCTTCTAGGTCTCTTAGTTTGGATTTATATATTTTGGAGTGATGTGATTGGGTTAAAAACATAAATTTTAATATTTCTGTACTGGAATGACTCTTTATCCTCTCTTATATTGCTTCTTGTTCAATACTTTCAATAGGTAAGTAATTTTAGGTTTCCATGTATTTTTCCAATCCTTTTATATGTTGATTTTTCTTTTCTTTTCTTTTTTTCTATTATTTCTATTGAGAAATCTTTCCTCCAGTTTATTATTTTGGTAGCAATTTGTGTTTTTGGTGTTTACTCTGCTGGCTTTTAATTTTTTTGTCTTTAATTTTCAAAGAAGATTTACTGTAATTTGCCTAAGTATGATTATCTTTGTGTTTATGCTTCTTGGATTTTACTAAGCTTCCTGAGTCTGTTGGACAGCATCTTTTATTTGCTTCAGAAATTTTACTGCCTTTTTTCTCTGTTGACTGTTTCTTCTGTCACATTCTTTTCTTTCTTTCTAGGATTTCAATATTATGAATGTTATTGCATGTCCTACTTAGCTATTGCTCTCTGTTCTTGTTTTTCTCCCCATTATTTGTTCTTTCTGTTCTACTCCTGGGTATTTTCTATTTACTTGTGTTTAAGTCTATTAATATGGTGGTGTGCTGTTCAATCTGATATTAAACCCACCAATTGTAATTCTAATTACAGATATTGTAAGTTTTGGTTCTGAGATATCTTCTTTTAATTTCTATATTGGAGTGTAGCTTATTTACAAGGTTGTATTCATTTCAGGGGTACAGCAAAGTCATTCAGTTATACATATACATATATCCATTCTTTTTTCAATTTCTTTTAGAATGGCATCTTGATCTTTACTTTTGTATCTAAAATTTCTGTTGAAATCACATCTTTCCACCCACAACATCAATTATTTATATAATTTTTCCTTTAATATTAATTATAGTTATTTGATTCCTTTCTTTCTAACTAGTATCTATATCATCTGAGTAACTGAATCTCATTTGCATTTTCTTTCAGTTGTCTGCATTATTTTTCTGTCTCTTTGAATTTATAGCATTTTAAATTATATGCCAGGTAGTATGTGAACAAAGCTATATTGATTCCAGATAATTTTGTTTTTAACCAGAACGAATTCTCCATTTTCTTTGTTAGGCTAAAAACTTGAATTACTGATAGCTTTAGTCCAACACAGAGCTGAGAGTAGACTTCAGTTTGTGAGATTCTACCTACCTCTGGTTTATCCCTTGTCATGGTTATGCCCTATCTGGGCTTCCTACTGGGACTTTTGTGGGTCTCTGTCTCCTGGGTCCTCCCAAAATTTGAATTCTGCCCTTTAGATATGTTATCTTATTTTGCTAGTCTTCTACTTTTGTTTGCTTCAAAATCTGGTAAATTTCTTGAGGAAGAGAGTGGTAATGTACTTGGGGAAAGTTTGTTTCCTATGCCCAGTAAAATTGGGAAGATTATTCTCTGCCTTTTAGAAAATTTCTACCTAGATTCTCAGCCTCCTTCATTGCACCAGAATTAAGACAATGTCTCTTGTTGAAATCTAATCATGTGCTCCAATTTTTTTAATTGTCCAATTTGCCATCCAAACCATCTGTAAACAACCCCTGAAAGCTTTAATAATTTCTTTTTTTCCCAAAAGGGTCACTCTGTTTGGGGAAGTTTGAAATATAAGTCTGATATATTGTTAGCATGTAGAATAGGCCTATGCTCCCTACAGAAGTAATAGCTGGAGTTTATCAACTCACATTAGAAAACGTATTTATTTGGTTAGATTTTTGATTCATTTATTCATCCTTGCCTCCATATTTGTCACATTCTTAATAATTATAATTCCTAATGTTTATTAGTATTTTTTTCTAGTTTTTGCAGTAGGAATATTAACCTGCCACTGTAAATATCTTATTGGGAAGCAGAAATCAAATCATGGCTTTAAAGTTTTTTTTCACTTTTTTCAATAATAGAGTTTTGAAATATTATTCATTTAAAACCAGCTTTGTATGTGATAAACTTGTTTTAAAAATTACTTACTTTTCCAGTAAGCATCATTTGTGATCTATTATCTAAATGTTTTGGGGAAAAAAGCTTTTATTTTTTTCTTATTGGAAAAAATACTTTAATCTTAAAAAATACATTCATTTGTCTTATAGAATAATTTTGTATTTAGCTCCAAATTTAAGTGAAAAAATTATCACAACAATGAAAAATTCACATTAACTTTTGTGTATCTATACTAATAAAACATTAAAAGTCAAAAGGACTTACAATATATGGAATTCAGTTCCTCCTTAAAACACCTGCTTTATGGAATACTAGACATGAAGCTAAATTAAAATAGCAAATGGTTCTATTTTATCTATTGCTTAGTTCTTAGAACTTAGCATGTATTTATGGTAGGGCCATTTTGCCAGGAGTTTAGAGAGAGTGCAAATGTACACAAGAGATGCATTCCTTATAGCAGAAATGTTCCATGACATTTGTCCTAAGCTGCTTTACTCTGCTATTAATACCATGAAAAAAGGGGCCACTATAGTACCTCCAGTTTGGTTTAGTTCAGTCACTCAGTCATGTCCAACTCTTTGCAACCCCATGGACTGCAGTATGCCAGGCCTCCTTTTCCACCACCAACACCTGGAATTTACTCAAACTCATGTCCATTGAGTCAGTGATGCCATACAACAGTCTCATCCTCTGCCTTCCCTTTCTCCTTCTGGCTTCAATCTTTCCCAGCATCAGGGTCTTCTCCAATTAGTCAGTTATTCACATCAGTGGTCAAAGTATTGGAGTTTCAGTTTCAGCGGCAGTCCATCTAGTGAACATTCAGGACTGATTTCCTTTATGATGTACTGACTGGATCTCTTTTCAGTCCAAGGGACTCTTATGAGTCTTCTCAAACACCACAGTTCAAAAGCATCAATTCTTCAACACTGAGCTTTCTTTATGGTACAACTGTCCCGTGCATATGTGACTACTGGAAAAACCATAGCTTTGAAAAGACGGACTTTTGTTGGCAAAGTAATGCCTCTGCTTTTTAATATGCTATCTAGGTTGGTCAATTTTTCTTTTCTTTCAAGGAGCAAGTGTCTTTTAATTTCATGGTTGCAGTCACCATCTGCAGCGATTTTTGGAGTCCCGCAAAATAGTCTCTCACTGTTTCAACAGTTTCCTCAGCTATTTGCCATGAAGTGATGGGACCAGCTGCCATGATCTTGGTTTTCTCAATGTTGAGTTTTAAGTCAGCGTATTCACTCCCCACTTTCACTCTCATAAAGAGGCTCTTTAGTTCTTCTTTGCTTTCTGCTGTAAGGGTGGTATCATCTGCATATCTGAAGTTATTGATATTTCTCCTGGTAATCTTGATTCCAGTTTGTGCTTCATCCAGCCCAGAATTTCTCATGATGTACTCTACATAGAAGTTAAATAAGGGTGACAATATATATCCTTGATGTTCTCCTTTTCTGATTTGGAACCAGTCTGTTGTTCCATGTCCAGTTCTAACTGTTGCCCCCTGACCTGTGTACAGATTTCTCAAGAGGCAGATCACATGGTCTGGTATTCCTGTCTCTCTCAGAATTTTCCAGTATGTTGTGATCCTCACAGTCAAAGGCTTTGGCATAATCTATAAACCAGAAGTAGATATTTTTCTGGAACTTTCTTGCTTTTTCAATGATCCAATGGATGTTGGCAATTTAATCTCTGGTTCCTCTGCCTTTTCTAAAACCAGTTTGAACATCTGGAAGTTCACAGTTCATGTACTGTTGAAGCCTGGTGTGGAGAATTTTGAGCATTACTTTACTAGCGTGTGAAATGAGTGCAATTGTGCAGTAGTTTGAGCATTCGTTGGCATTGACTTTCTTTGGGACTAGAATGAAAACTGACCTTTTCCAATCCTGTGGTCCTGAGCTTTCCAAATTTTCTGGTATATTGGGTGCAACACTTTCAGAGCTTCATCTTTTATACTTTGAAATAGCTCAACTGAAACTCCATCACCTCCACTTGCTTTGTTTGTGATAATGCTTCCTAAGGCCCTCTTGACTTTGCATTCCAGGACATCTGGCTCTAGGGGTGTGATCACACCATTGTGGTTATCTGGGTCATGAAGATATTTTTTGTAGCATTCTTCTGTGTATTCTTGCAACCTCTTCTTAATATATTCAGCTTCTGTTAGGTCCATACCATTTCTGTCCTTTATGGAGCCCATCTTTGCATGAAAAGTTCCCTTTGTATCTCTAATTTTCTTGACGAGATCTCTAATCTTCCCTATTCTATGATTTTCCTCTATTTCTTTGCATTGATCATGGAGGAAGACTTTCTTTTCTCTCCTTGCAATTCTTTGGAACTCTGCATTCAAATGGGAATATCTTTCCTTTTCTCCTTTGCTTTTCACTTCTCTTTTTTTCACAGCTATTTCTAAGGCCTCCTCAGACAACCATTTTGCCTTTTTGCATTTCTTTTCCATGGGGATGGTCTTGATCCCTGCCTCCTGTACAATGTCATGAACCTCCATCCATAGTTCTTCAGGCACTCTATCAGATCTAATCCCTTGACTCTTATTTCTCACTTCCACTGAATAATCGTAAGGGATTTGATTTAGGTCATACCTGAGTGGTCTAGTGGTTTTCCCTACTTTCTTCAATTTAATTCTGGATTTGGCAATAATCAGTTCATGATCTAAGCCACAGTCAGCTCTTGGTCTTCTTTTGCTGACTGTATAGAGATTCTCTATCTTTGCCTGCAAAGAATATAATCAATCTGATTTTGGTGTTGACCATCTGATGATGTCCGTGTGTAGAGTCTTCTCTTGTGTTGTTGGAAGAGAGTGTTTGCTATTAACAGTGTGTTCTCTTGGCAAAGCTCTGTTAGTCTTTGCCCTGCTTCATTCTGTACTCCAAAGCCAAATTTGCCTGTTACTCTAGGTATCTCCTGACTTCCTACTTTTGCATTCCAGTCCCCTATAATGAAAAGGATATACTTTTTTGGGTGTTAGTTCTATAGTTTCTTACCAGAAAATAGTTTCGTTTTTGAACAGCATGGGATTCAACAATAATTACAATAGTTCTTTGCTTTAAGCACACATCATTCTCGCAACCCATACAAAGTCAAACAGGAGCTGAGAAATTCCAGAGCAGTCTCACCCATTTAGCTTTCTTGGCCTTCTTTCTAGATTCTAGAAGTTGATTCATTTGTGTGCATATCTTCCATTGTTAGGAAATTACCCCTTGAGGACTTCCCTTCTCTTGACTCCTTTTCCCTGTGAATGCCATCATGGTCCTCTCTTCTAACTCTCTTAAGTTCCTCTTATCTCTCCTTTGCCCTTTGTAAAATTTTCTAAGATTTTAGTTATGTTTTATTATACTCTGTACTCTGCTTGAAAAGCCTCAGATTCTATGATGAAGAAAGGAATGAATGAACTCTGCTTTTACAGATTCAGCTCTAAGGTCAGGAATTAATGTTTTAGTTTTTTATTGCTGTATAAAACACTACCACAAAAAATGACTTAAAGTAAAAATTTCTTATAATATTTCACATTTTTTTGTGTTAACTTGGTTCAGTTGGGTGATTGTTTGAAGTGCCTCATGAGGTTGCAGTGAAATGTTGAATGGGGCTGCAATCACCTGAAGGTCAGACCGGGCTCATTTCACATAGTTTCTTCATTCATATGGCTAACATCTTTGATGAAAAGTTTGTAAGAGGTGAAAATTGGCTGGGTATCTTAATTTTTTCCACATGAATTTTTCACATGGCTAACATGATCTTTGTGTGGAGTTGTAAAGGTAGTCTGGGTTTCTTACATAGTGGTTGACTTCAACTAAGGACGTATGCTCCAAAAAGCCAAGAAAGAAATTTAAGGTTTACTGTGAGCTGTCCTCAGAGATTGGAGAAGGGAATGGCAACCCACTCCAGTATTCCTGCCTCGAGAATCCCATGGACAGAGAAGCCTGGCAGGCTATAGTCCCTGGGGTTGCAAAGAGTTGGACATGACTGAGCGACTAACACTAGACTAGATTGTCCTCAGAGACAGTCTCCATAAATTTCATTACATTTTATTGGTTACACATAACCAATCCAGTTTCAGTGGTGCAGGGGATTATATGAGTTCATGAATATAAAATACTGTTTCATATTTCATTGGGAGGCTATTTTCGAAGAATAGTTGCTACAAACTACATGATAGGACACTGCAGAGCATATGTCCTGAGTCCTTTTTAAAAAATAATATCTTTTTTTTTTTCATTTTTGATTGCATTATGAAAATTTCATTGCTATTATGCTAACTTGGTATATACTAGAACTCAGATTAGGAGGAGATACACTTCTTAGGAAGTTGATTTGGGGACAGAGTAGAGAGTTCTATCACACTTGTTCTCTCACACTTACCATTGATCTAATGTGTCACAGAAGTTGCTAGAAAATGAATTATTTTCTAGGTAGATTAGTGGCAGCTGATCCCTTCAATTCATGTCATATAGATGGGGAAGCAATGGATACAGTGAAAGACTTTATTTTCTTGGACTCCAGAATCCATGCAGTCATTGACTTCAGCCATGAAATTAAACGACCCAAGCTCCTTGGAAGAAAAGCTATGACAAACCTAGGCAGCATATTGAAAAGCAGAGGCATTACTTTGCCAACCAAGGGCTGTAGAGTCAAGGCTATGGTTTTTCCAGTAGTCATGTATGGATGTGAGAGTTGGACCATAAAGAAGACTGAGCTCTGAAAAGTTGATGCTTTTGAACTGTGGTGATGAAGGAGACACTTGAGAGTCCCTTGGACTGCAAGGAGATCCAACCAGTCCATCCTAAAGGAAATCAACCCTGAATACTCATTGGAAGGACTGATGATGAAGCTGAAGCTTCAATCCTTTGGCCACCTGATGTGAAGAGCCAAATCGTTAGAAAATATCCTGATGTTGGGAAATACTAAAGGCAGGAAGAGAAGGGGACAACAGAGGATGAGATGGTTGGATGGCATCACCGACTCAATGGACCTGAGTTTGAGCATGCTCCAGGAGATGCTGAAGGACAGGGAAGCCTGACGTGCTGCAGTCCATGGGGTCTCAAAGAATCAAATACGACTGAGTGACTGAACAGGAACAAAGATTAGTTGCATGTAGGATGATGATGCCAACATAAATTTCTATAGTTAACTAAAAACTACCTACCATTAATTCAATAGTAATCATTCATTTTTTGCTATACTTGGTTTTAAATTCGCCCTCACTTGACTTTATTTACTACATATTAAAGATTGTAGATCATTTGCAAGTCTCCTTGCCATTGTTAGCAATGCCCACTGTACATCCAAGTAAATGATCAAATATATTGAGCTTAATTTTAAAGTTATTAGAATAAAAGTGCCTATACAGGAATAGTTTTAGTAGACATGAATGACAAAGTAACACAGAGAAAATGTTACTGTTGGATATCTGGGCAGATAAAATGATAAAATGAACAGAAGATAATGCATT
Organism: Muntiacus reevesi; assembly: GCF_963930625.1. Classification (NCBI taxonomy): domain Eukaryota; kingdom Metazoa; phylum Chordata; class Mammalia; order Artiodactyla; family Cervidae; genus Muntiacus; species Muntiacus reevesi. The sequence goes on along the minus strand of NC_089271.1, from coordinate 80,222,389 downwards.
GAGGAAAAATACCAGTATCTATAAATATCTATACACATATTTACCTCATAAAGAGCATACAGAAATCATGAACAATACTTTGAAAGTTATTTAAGATATTTCATGTTAAAGTTATAAAATGGAAAAAGAGTCTTATGAAGCTGATAAACATGTACCACAGAAACAAGAAAATATTTCCAGCATCAAAAGAATTATGAACAATGAGAGCATTCTCCTTCAGGTATTCATGGATATAAAAGTACCAATTACTTATATAGTTTTCTTTTTTTTCCTTAAATTGTGCTCTGCTTTTTTATTTGGATTGCAGCTTTGAAGTAAGCTTGTGAAAGAAAAACTTTCAAGCCACACTTTAGATATATAAAGGACAATGCAGCATAACTATAAGTCCAGTTTGCTACTTATTTGAAAGCCTTGATGTCCCTCTTGATCAAATTCATATTTTTATTTTAAAAAAATCAGTGTTAATCCTTACCAATTAGATTTATTATTTCAATTTTCATGGATTTTATAAAATGATGTATTGCTTAAAATTTAGCTGACCTTTCACTAAGTACTCATTTACAGGTATTACAAAGTTGACAGTAAAGTCCTGAATATGAAGCAATCAACATTCATTTCAGTTAACAATTCAAAAGATGAAAAGGCATCCTTTGGGGTTAGAATTAGCTTCATAAATTAATTTTCTCAGTTTGTAAGCTTTCTTGTGGTTACCTTAATTTGCAGTTAAAAAATACCCAGGAAAAAGAGCTCTAGATAAACTGAGTCAAGAGAAGCTTCATTTAAAATAGTGAAATTTCAAATGTGAGGAAACGGGTGGTAATAACGGTTAATGCACACCTGCAATTTAGACTTTCAACTCATTTTTATTTTTACAGGAACAAGTCCCTGTGATTACTGTTTGCAAATGTCAGGAATATAACGATCACACATACTAAAAAACTGAAAATTATTTGATTATTTTAAGTATTACTTCTCAAGAAAATGTTTACTTCTTCTCATGAATTGTTTTGTTGTTGTTTGTAAAACTTCTGTGACCAATGTATATTGTAATTTGTCTTTTTACAGTGGTAGATTATATTTGTTTATAAGTAAAGAATAATCATAAATTAATTTTCTAAGGCATTCATCAACTAGGATATAATTCTTTAGAAATTGTGGCCAGTAACATACAAGAAGGGCTTCCTTGGTGGCTCAGATGGAAAAGAATTTGCCTGCAATGCAGGAGACCCAGGTTCAATCCCTGGTTCAGGAAGATCCCCTGGAGAAGGGAAAGGCAATCCACTCCAGTATTCTTGCCTGAAGAATTCCAAGGACAGAGAAGCCTGTTCGACTACAGTCCATGGGGTCACAAAAGTTGGACACCACAGGCAACTAACAAACACAAGATACTAGAAAGTATCCTGATTAGCATAAAATATTTGTCTTTTAAAATTTTAAAATAGATGTTCCAAATAAAATTTCCAAAAGTAATATGGTATAAATTGAACTACATTTAAGTCATTCTAACCTGTGAAATGAAACAATAATAGATGTGTGCTTTCTATTAGAAAATTACCTTTCTACAAAAGCAAAATTATGGTGATAGACTCCCTCTAGAGTGCTTGCCAAAAAAATGTGAGATTTTACAATGTAGATGTTGTTCAAGTTAATTAATTTTAAAGAAAACTGAGTATCTACTTTGGCTATACTTTGTTCTAGACACTAGAGAGGACTAACTAGGTGAGTAGCAACTAGGATGTGTGTGAAAGGAGTAGGGGAAGGAGGGCAGTTTTAAGGCGAAATTGAAAAAAAAAAGATTTTGTAATAGATTGTGATGTAGTTATAAGAAATTTGGACTTAATCATGAAAAGAACCAGTTTCTAGTTTTTATTTGGGGTTATTGTGTTAGTTTCTGCGGTACTACAAAGTGAATCAGCTATATGTATACATATATGTCCTCCCTCTTAGACCTCCCTCACACTCTCCCCATACCACCCTTCTAGGTTATAACAGAGCACCAAGCTGAGCTCTCTGGGTTATATAGCAGTTTCTCACTAGCTATCTGTTTTACACATGGTAGCATATATATATGTCAATCCCAACCTCCCAATTCATGCCACCCTCACCTTCCCCTACTGTGTCCACGTCTGTTCTCTACATCTGCATCTCTATTCCTGCCCTGCAATAGGTTCATCTATACCATTTTTCTAGATTCCACGAGTGAGTGAGTGAAAGTTGTTCAGTTATGTTTAATTCTTTGTGACCCCATGGACTATAGAGTCCATGGAATTCTCTAGGCCAGAATACTGGAGTGGGTAAACTTTACCTTCTCCAGGGGATCTTCCCAACCCAGGAGTCAAACCCAGGTCTCAAACCCAGGTCTCCCACATTGCAGGCAGATTCTTTACCAGCTGAGCCACTAGGGACGCCCTTCCTAGTGTCCACATATATGCATTAATATACTATATTTGTTTTTCTCTTTCTGACTTACTTCATTTTGTATGACAGACTCTGGGTCCATTCACATCTCTACAAACAACCCAATTTTGTTACTTTTGGTGGTTGAGTAATATTTCATTGTGTATATGTACCACATCTTCTTTATCCATTCATCTGTTGATGGACATTTAGGTTGCTTCCATGCCCTGACCATTGTAAATAATGCTGCAGTGAGCATTGAGATGCTTGTGTCTTTTTTAATTATGATTTTCTCAGGGGATATGCCCAGTAGTGGAATTGCTTGGTCATATGGTAGTTCTAGTTTTAGATTTTAAAGGAACCTCCATGCTGTTCTGTATAGTGGCTGTAACGATTTACATTTCCACCAAGAGTGCAATGACATGATTAGATATGGGTTTCAAAAAGTTAATTCTGGCTTCATTAAGAAAAAAATTTAGAAGAAGCCTGTGCCTGAGAGGCTACAACTTTGGAAGTTGTTGCAAGGGATGATAAAGATTGTCTAAGGGAGTAGAAGATATGGAGAGAGGGAACAGACAGAACTACTTGAAAGTAAGAAGTAAACGGAGAGGGAAGATTCTTGGGTGACACCAATTTTTATTTCTGGTTTATTATTATCAGTTACTGTGTCATTTCTGTGACAGGAACTGTTCTGTGTTGCCAGGCATATAGTTAAGGGCTTAAAGTTGCCCTTGAAAGGAGCTTACAGTCACAGAAGGAAATTTATTCATTCACGTTGTTTTGAAAAAAATAGTATGCAATCACTTCTTTTTTTTTTTTTTTTGGTATACTTTTCCCATCTACATTTGCACATATATTAAAGACATGTTTTCTTTTAAAGACTATATCCAACCTCACAATTCACCCCCAATATGACTATTCCTATAGAAAGTGGAAACTGCCAACAGTTCTGTTTCATGTCATATGCTATTTAACCTGAGTGTCTTTTTATTTCAGTTAACTGAATTATTTTTGTCATGTTCTCAAACTTCTCTACTGGTCTGCCATCAAAATTTGCATCAAATTTAACTTAGGCCTCAGGATCAGAGAGAAATCTGGTTTATTCCTCTTACTTTACAAATAACAAAACTGAAGACTTGAAGAGGGAAACTGGTTTGCTCAAGTCTTTAATGAGAGACCCTGAGAACAGGACTCAGATTTCTTGTTGCCGACTTTACAATTTCCTAGCTTTAGGGTTCTCTTATAAATTACCCATCATTTCCTTGTCTTTGCACCCCATTTATTTCCATTCTAACAACTTTCAGCATTTTCCCCTATATACATGCCCCTTCCCTAGTGGCTCAGCTGATAAAGAATCTGCCTGCAATGTGGGAGACCTGGGTTTGAGACCTGGGTTTGATCCCTGGGTTGGGAAGATCCCCTGGAGAAGGGAAAGTCTACCCACTCCAGTATTCTGGCCTAGAGAATTCCATGGACTACAGTTCATGGGATGGCAAAGAGTCGGACACAACTGAATGACTTTCATTTTCAGCTTGGAAGAATCAGTCATTGAATCAGTTTTTTTTTTTTTTTTTTCTTTTTTTCTTTCTTTTTTTTGAATGAATTTTCATTTGCCACATTTTCTTGATTTCACAAAAATTTTACTCTCTTTTAGTCCTGATGAGGATAACAATATTAAAACCTATTCCTTGTAAAACACTTTTAATATACCAGGTGTTGCATTGAACCATTTACATGGATTATCACTTTATAAATGCACAAAAATCCTGAGATATGTATTATGGACTGGTTGTTTTTGTGCCTCTAAATGTGTAGAGTGAAACTCTACGTCCCAATGAATAATACTAAGAAGTAAGGCCTTTGGGAGGTAATTATGGTTAGATGACATCTTAAGGGTGGAACCCTTGTGAATAGTATTAGTTCCCCTCATAAGAGTCATAAGAAAGCTTATTTTCCTTCTGTGTTCTCTGTCACGTAATCATATCAAGAAGATAGCGGTCTGCAACCCAGAAAAGGGCTCTTCCCGGAACTCAACCATGCTGGCACCCTGATCTCAGACTTACAGCTTCCACAACTAGGAGAAATACATTTCTATTATGTACAAGTATTCAGTTTAGGGCATTTTGTCATAGTATCCCAAGCTAAGACAATATATATGATTATAATCCTCATTTTATATTTATGAATTTGAGACAAGTTATGTCACTTGTCCAAGTAAAGCAGCAAAAAAATGCAACAGAGACAGAATTTGATCACAGTCAACCTGAGTTCTTAGAAACTTTTCTTACTAAATTAAGTAAATATTTCAGATTTGTCTCACTGACATGAGAAAGAATATAGAGAGCAATGAGAAAAACATTGAAAATCTTTATAGTCTGCTTTCTACTCATCTTTATTTCTATTGAGCAAAACAAATTTTAAGTATGCTCGATTGCATTTTATATTTAGATATAAATAAAATGTATGTTTAATTATTTATATATATCTGTAAATTCTTTTAAAATACATACCTGAGTGAATAATATTCAGATTTTATAATCCTAAATTATTAATTATAACATTCAGATGAGTGCTGAGTAATATATACAAGTGTTAGGTGGTATCATTTTGAATGGTCATCATATATTGGTTTTGAGATAATTAAATAAAATATGGAAAGTAGATTTTACATTTTCCAAACCTCCTTATCTTGGCTTGTTGCAGACCAGATTAACAATTTCTCCTTCACAGTTGAATACTTTTCCTTATTCTAGTTTTTCTTCTCTAGCCAGTTAGATAGCTCTAAAACTCTCCAATATGACCATGTGAATTTTTTGTTGGTGTATTTACTTCCACTTTTTATCTGCTTCATTATACCTATGATTCTCTATGTTTAATAATTTCACCATAGTAACCAATATCTCCCATGACTACAGGCATATTTTTTATTGTTTATAGTTTGCCTTTGTTCCTCTTTGATGGCACTAAAGATCTTATTTCTGTCGGTCATATTTAAAAAAAAAAAAAAGCAAGATCATTTGGAGGAGATGGCATGATGATTCAAGGAAGCTTCCTACTTATTTCAGTGCCAAAATATTGATATAGGATTAAGTAATAGTGCTCTAGACCCTTCAGGTTCAACTCAGAAATCTGAAATTGAGTGTTATTAAACTTCAAGAACATGCTTGAAGTTACTATATAAATTTGGTCAGATACTACTGATAAAATATCCTGGAACACTTGTTGAATCTCAAAATAATTGTCTCAAAGCAATTTATTCAGTTTGACTTTTAGGAACCAGAGCAAATGGGAAGAGGTCAAACGGGTACTCATTTTAAAGAACTAAGTCCTATGGGGGTTTGTCCAGGGTGACCTATCCAAGACTTGGCTATAAAACTGCAGACACCTATATGAAATGCAGGTCTGAATTTTCCTCAACAATTTGCATGTTATTACACCCTCTTTGTGGTATGAGAAAGTCACTACAAAGAGTGTTTTAGTTACTTATCTTTCTGGGACTGTTTTGAGCAAAAATGGTTCTATATATAAATATAGAATAGAGACGGGGGTATTAAGTACTGGATTCTCTTAATTCCTTTCAAAGGCATGATTTTTTGAGATAGTCACTCTCTAACATTTTTATTGAAATATAGTTAACTTACAATGTGTTATTTTCAAGTGTACAGTAAGTGATTCAGTTATATATATGGTATTTTCAGATTCTTTTCCATTATAGGTTATTATAAGATATTGACTAAGCTCCGTGCTATGTAGTATGTCCTTTTTTAGTAGGCATATGTTACTCTCAAATTCCTAATTTATTCCTCACACCACCAACATCCACTTTGGTAACAATAAGTTTATTTTCTGTATCTGTGAGTCAATTTATGTTTTATAAATAAGTTCATTTGTATTATTATTTTAGATTTCATGTATCAGTGATGTCATATGTCATTTGTCTTTCTCTGTGTGATGTACTTCACTTAATATGGTAATATCTAGATCCACCTAAACTGTTGCAAATGGTATTAAGAATGTCCTCCTGATTCTGCCATTGTCCTCTCCACACAGTGAGCCCCAGCCAATCTGCTTACTCAGGAAGTCCTCCAATATGTCTAGGAGGATCTCTGGACTTGTTGTGGGCACTGTAGGGTCAGCTCAGACTCAGATCTGGTCTTAATTCCAGTTTGTACTTTCTCCAAAATTCCACAATTGCCCCCAAAGTCCACAGTCTCAGGCTATTTGTGAGGATTTAATCCCTGCACTTGTGGCTGCAGGAGTACATCCCCTTCCTCTTCTTTGCTCACACAGCCCCCTGGTGTTCTGCTTTGGTTTTTTTATTTTTTTTTTCCATTTATTTTTATTAGTTGGAGGCTAATTACTTCACAACATTGCAGTGGGTTTTGTCATACATTGACATGAATCAGCCACGGAGTTACATGTGTTCCCCATCCTGATCCCCCCTCCCACCTCCCTCTCCACCCGATTCCTCTGGGTCTTCCCAGTGCACCAGTCCCAAGCACTTGTCTCATGCATCCCACCTGGGCTGGTGATCTGTTTCACCATAGACAATATACATGCTGTTCTCTCGAAACATCCCACCCTTGCCTTCTCCCACAGAGTCCAAAAGTCTGTTCTGTACATCTGTATCTCTTTTTCTGTTTTGCATATAGGGTTATCTGCTTTGGTTTTGAGTCCACCTCTGCTTGTAGGTCATCCTTGAGTTCCTGTTCCCAGCCCAAACAAGAGGAGGCAAAAGAAGTGGCTTATGAGAGCTTACTTCCTCAGTAGGGCTGGGGAAAGAGAGAGGGTATGCAAGTCAGAATTGGAGTGTGTAGGGAGTGTCTGCTGTGGCTGAGGCCTACAGGAAGTTGGTACAGTGTGAGACTGGTCATGTGCTCTCCCAGGGGAATTAGCCTGTGTTGTGTGTCCCTTGGGAGAACCAAGCTGCCTAGGATCACAGGAAGGTGTGGGCAGTAACCTGTGCCTACCTTTAGCTTGGTGGCAGCTGCTACCTCTGGGGTTGGGACCGCAGCAAAAACATTTTGTCCCTTGCCTCAGGACCTTGCCCTGGCTTTGGCCGTGGCCAGTGGATTTGTGTTCTCCCCTCTGGGATCATAAACTGCAGTCACCTGTTGTTCTGACTTTGGCTCTCTTGCTGGCTTTGCCCAGGAGTATCTACTTCTGGGGTTAGGCAGATCACACCATTGCTCGTCCCACTTATGGCATTTGAGTGAAGGCAAGTTCTTTCAATCTGTGATCATGGGAAGTTAGATGATCCCCGTGGCAACGATGTCTTGCCTCTCTGGGAGGCCCAGTATTTTCCCTGGACTCCCTCAGCTGTTATCAAGTCCAAGCTCACTCTGCTCGCCACTCAACAGACCAGTGACTCTGAGAGATGAAGTGTTGAGGCAAGGAATACGACTTTATAGGGGAAAGCCAACTGACTGAGAAGATGGCAGGCTAATGTCTCAAAGTAACCATCTTTTCGGGGTCTGGATGCCAGGTTATTTATAGAGTCAGAAAGAGAAGCAATGAGATACTAAAGTCAAAAGGCAGAATAGAGAGGGAGACGCAGTGAGGAAGTAAAGTAAAATGGGTCATCAGTTTTAGAAAACATTTCTGGAAAGGGTCAGCCTTTGGAAGGCGTGTGTTAATCTCTTCTATTCACAGGTGGGCAGTGTCAAACAACCTGTCTATGAGCTGAACAAAGGCAGTTTAGTTCACAATCAGGCAGAGGGGCAGGGTCCTTTGAGGCAGGCCAATATATAAGATTATAATAACAAAAACAACAGCAAGTCAAAGAAACAGTTCCAATATGGAGTCAGAATTGACTTCTTTTCTGCAGTAGTACTAGCCCCTTCAGAATATATTCACGGCAGTCAACCCCTGTCCTTTCCCTGGGGTCCAACCCCCAAAGCCTGAGCCTCAGCACTCAGCCCCTCTCACCACGGTGGGCATGCAAACCGCGTCTAGGCTGGGAAGTGCTGGTTAGCAGCGATCTCTGTGGTGATTTCCCTCTGTTTTGCCTTCTGAACACCTGTTGCTGCAATCTTATCTGAGGTTCTGAGGCTCCTCTCTGTCCCCGCCCGTGAAGGGGTTTCTGAGTGTGCAGATACTTTTCCTCCCTCACAGCTCCCTCTCCAAGGTGCAGGTCCCCATCCCAAAATCCTTTGTCTTTTTTTTTTAATCTTTGTCTTTGCCCTACTTTATTCTGAGGAGATTGTCTTGCCTTTTTGGAAGTCTGGGGTCTTCTGCCTGGATTCAGAAGGTTTTCTGTAAGAACTGTTCCACATGCAAATATATTTTTCATGTATTTGTGTGTAGGAAGTTGATTTCCCATCTTACTCCTTCACCATCTTGAAAGTCCTCTTCTGCAAATGGCATTATTTCACCCTTTTAATGGCTAAGTAGTATTCCATTGTATATTTGTACCACATCTTCTTTATCCATTCGTATCTCTATGCACATTTAGGTTACTTCCATGTATCAGCTGTTGTCAATAGTGCTGCAATGAATATTGGAGTGTGTTTATCTTTTCAAATTATAGTTTTCTCTGGATATATGCCCAGGAGTTGTGTTGTGGAATCATATGGTAGTTTTTTAATTTTTTAATTTTAACTAATTTTTATTATTAGGTAAATGTTTAACTAAAAAATAACCAATTATTAAAAAATAATTATAAATGCATTCTCAAGAAAGAATTTCTCAAAGGACAAGCAAGGACACCAATCCTCCTTTTTAATGATAGCCAATGACACAAAGCTAGTGGAGGTGATGGAATTCCAGTTGAGCTATTCCAAATTCTAAAAGATGATGCTCTGAAAGTGCTTCACTCAATATGCCAGCAAATTTGGAAAACTCAGCAGTGGCCACAGGACTGGAAAAGTTCATTTTTCATTCCAATACCAAAAAAAGACAATGTCAAAGAATGCTGAAACTGCCATACAATTGCACTCATCTCACTCACTAGTAAAATAATGCTCAAAATTCTCCAAGTCAGGCTTCAGCAATATGTGAACGAAGAAATTCCAGATGTTCAAGCTGGTTTTAGAAAAGGCAGAGGAACCAGAGATCAAATTGCCAACATCTGCTGGATCATAAAAAAAGCAAGAGAGTTCCAGAAAAATGTCTACTTCTGCTTTATTGACTATGCCAAAGCATTTGACTGTGTGGATCACAATAAACTCTGGAAAATTCTTCAAGAGATGAGAATACCAGACCACCTGACCTGCCTCTTGAGAAACCTGTATGCTGGTCAGGAAGCAACAGTTAGAACTGGACATGGAACAACAGACTGGTTCCAAATAGGAAAAGGAGTATGCCAGGGCTGTATATTCTCACCATGCTTATTTAAATTATATGCAGAATACATCATGAAAAATGCTGGGCTGGAGGAAGCACAAGCTACAATCAAGATTGCTGGGAGAAATATCAATAACCTCAGATATGCAGCTGACACCACCCTTATGACAGAAAGTGAAGAAGAACTAAAGAGCTTCTTGATGAAATTGAAAGATGAGATGGAAAAAGTTGGCTTAAAGTTCAACATTCAGAAAACTAAGATCTTGGCATCTGGTCCCATCACTTCATGGCAAATAGATGGAGAAACAGTGGAAATAATGGCTGACTTCGTTTCTTTGGGGAACTCCAATATCACTGCAGATGGTGATTGCAGCCATGAAATTAAAAGACACTTACTCCTTGGAAGGAAATTTATAACCAACCTAGACAGCATATTAAAAAGTAGAGACATTACTTTGCCAACAAAGTCTAGTCATGACTATGGTTTTTCCAGTAGTCATGTGTAGATGTGAGAATTGGACTATAAAGAAAGTTGACTGACAAAAAAATGATGCTTTTGAACTGTGGCGTTGGTGAAGACTCTTGAGAGTCCCTTGGAGTGCAAGGAGATCCAACCAGTCTATCCTAAAGAAGATAGGTCCTGAGTGTTTGTTGGAAGAACTGATGTTGAAGCTGAAACTCCAATACTTTGGCCACCTGATGTAAAGAGCTGAATCATTTGAAAAGACCCTGATGATGGAAAAGATTGAAGGCAAGAGGATAAGGGGATGACAGAGGATGAGATGGTTGGATGGCATCACCAACTCAATGGACATGAGTTTGGGTAAACTACAGGAGTTGGTGATGGACAGGGAGGCCTGGTTTGCTGTGGTCCATGGGGTCACAAAGAGTCAGACACGACTGGGTGACTGAACTGAACTGAGTGACATTCTAGTATTTATGAACTAAAATCTTACTAATAAATTTTTTTAAAAATTTTTCATTTATTTTTATTAGTTGGAGGCTAATTACTTTACAATATTGTAGTGGTTTTTGTCATACATTGACATGAATCAGCCATGGATTTACATGTGTTCCCCATCCCGATCCCCCCTCCCACCTCCCTCTCCACCCGATTCCTCTGGGTCTTCCCAGTGCACCAGGCCCGAGCACTTGTCTCATGCATCCAGTCTGGACTGGTGATCTGTTTCACCCTAGATAATATACATATTTTGATGCTGTTCTCTCTAAACATCCCACCCTCGCCTTTTCTCACAGAGTCCAAAATTCTGTTCTGTTTATCTGTGTCTCTCTCTGTTTTGCATATAAACTTTTATATACAGAATTATATTAGGTGTGAGGCAAGGAAAGCTTAGTTAATATAGTAAAGTGGCTAAAAGTGTATTCTTTGGTGTTAGATTTAGAGTTGAATTAAAATTCTTCTTTTGCTACTGACTAGCTATATGACTTTAGACAATTTACAGAGCTTTTCTGAGCCTCACCATTGCTATCTGTAAAGTTCTTCTGTGGAATAAGTGAAAAGTTTTGTAAACTCCAGATAAAGTGTTTGATAAATGGCAATTATCACTATCAAGGCACTATAGACATGAAGCTCATCCACTACCTTAATTATCAGTCAACTTTAGACGCCAAAATTTATGATCTGTTTTCAAATATAAATCTTAAATCTTATTATTTTAGCTATGTGGTATGGAGTGAGATATTTTTCATTTTCTTATAAGTTTTGAGAAATAGCAAAGAAAGTAAAGCAAGTTTAAGGGAAATTTAAATTAACTTGTAATTAGCCATTATTTTAGTACAGTAAGGTTGAAAACTTTTACTTTATTGTCAAAATCAGTAAGGGAATATTTAGGTACTCTTTATTATTCTATATTGATATACTAGGAAACACAGAAAAGCAATTTGATACGATAATATTTCAATCAGCAAATCCATGTCGAAGTGCACATAATTGATAACATTTCACAGTCAAGGCTGTCATATAAACTGCACAACTATTCAAATTGTACATGTATTGTGGTGACATGTGCTGTGTATAATAAGTTGTTTCAGTCATGTCTGACATATTGTGACCCCCATGGACTACAGCCAGCTATTTAAAAACTAGACAGAAAAATTACACTTTACAGGATTGTCTGTCAAATAATTTAATTTTTAACTGAAACCAATTTAAACTCATTCTGGTTGCAGTTATAAAACCAAGATGCAGAGACTGGGACCAGAACGGTGCTCAAGGTTTACTATACTTCAGCTGAAACTAGAAGTCAGTGTTCTATCATACCACACTGCTTCCGTGCTTGCATGATATCAGCACTTGAAGGATAAAGATCAGATATTTTGAAATGTCACTGAAATTGAGTTTGTCTGGTGTTTTCTCATGCTAGAATGAAATAATGAATTTGGGGGAATAATACCATAGAAATATCTACTGTTCTCATCATATATCATATCATATCATGAGGAAAAATAATATCCGTGTGGCTTATTGTTAATGTTAAATTTGCCTAATGGATTGAGATGGCATTTTCAATGATTTTCCACTATTTCCTTTTCTCCAGTCTCTGTTTTCTGGAAATGAATCATTATGCCCAGTTCATACTCAAAGGGAGGGGAATTAAACTCTACCTCCTGGGGTAGAAGTATTAAATACTCTGTGGACATTTGTTTTAAAACACCACAGTAATTAATAAATACGTTTTGAGACATAATTTTAGGCTATTCAAATATTCTGCTTCTCTTCAATGCTTCTTCCAGGTTTTAACAGTTATTAATGAATCTTGCCTAGCAGTTACTATTGTTGTGTTTTACTGGTGTTTTATCATTTTCTATTCCCATCATTCCCTCTACAGTTATTGTATGGAATTCTTCTATGGGAAAGGTCTGTCCCTTCTTATCATTTATTATTATGTTTATCTTGTTATTTCTTTATCAATATTGAATCACTGATGCTCATTTTTGTCTTTAGACTATAAAGCAAAACTATAGTTGTTCTGTTGCTCAAATTGTTCCATGTTTGGTGACTGGTTTTGGTCATCAGGTGCCTGTGTTCTTTTAGTATGACTCTTTCATCTCTTTCTCACTGCTTAATTTTTCTGAGGACATTATCATTTTCTTGACCCTCTAAGAGAATCTAAAATTATCTTGTAGTTTCCCTAACCAAGTCCTAGAATCATTCATTTACCTCAAGAGCTATGATTTGTTTTATTGGATAATAGTATTTGAAATATAGTTATAGATTTAGGTATGCTTATTGTTGCTGGGGTGTTGCTGCCTCTTTGTTAACTGACCAGGAATTATACATATGTATATTAGTCCATGTATGCACACATACATCTATATTTATTTCTGCATTTGTGTATATATTAAAGAAAATTTAATATATCCAAACTAATATGCAATGCAGGATTCATTCTAGCCTTCCTCTTTTGCTGTATTTAGTCAAAACACTGTTTGATAAAGATATTTAGGTTAGCTCCTTTTCTCTTCATCCCCTTAAATGATGTAATGTCATATTACAGTTCGATTCGTCTTTGATTTTTAGACTTGTATATAGTAAAGTTTATATTTTAGACTATATAGTTGTACCATTTTGACAAATGCTCAGAGTCATGTGTCCATCACCATAGTACTACAGAGAGCAACTCCATCACCTTAAAATTTCCCTGTATGGCCTCTTTGTAGTCAAGTTCTCTTCCTTCCTCTAACCTTTACCAATCAAATTTTTATTTCTAGCCTTACAGATTAATTTTTTTTCAGAATGCTTCACGAATTATATTATATAATGTGTAGTTTCTGGATCTGGCATCTAAATAAGGTTTAAATTCACTTGGGTAAATAACTAAGAATGAAAGTGGGTAATGTGAAAATGTACATTTAAATTGAACAAAAACCTCTAAACATTTTCAGAAGTAACTGTACAATTTGACATTTCCACCAGCAATGAATTAAAATTCCTACTGCTCTGCATCTTTGCTAGAGTTTTTATCTGGAATTTTGGCCATTCTAATAGTGCCATCTAATTATGATTTTAAGTTGCATTTCACTAGTGACTATCATAATGTTGAGGATCTTTTAATATGATCTTATACATTTTTTGGTAAAGCATCTATTCATGGTTTTTTTTTTTTTTCAATTCATTTTGTTGTTTTATTGCTTATTGTTAAAACTTTAAGTGTTATTCAGATATTCTGAATATAAGACCTTTATTGGATATGTGATTTTCAAATGTTTTTGAAGTCTGTGTGTTTCGTTTTCATTCTTCTAACAATGTCTATTGCAGAGAAAAAGATTTTAATTTTGATAAAGTCTAGTTTAATATTATATTTTTTCTTTTATGGATCATGCTTTACATGCCATTTTATTCTTTTTTATTGAGGCATAATTGATAAATTTTGTATATGCTTATGGTGTATAACATGATGCTTTGATTTATGCAAACATTGTGAAATGATTGCCATAATCAGGTTAATTAAAATATCCATCACCTCATCCTCTTCATAGATCACAGCCTTGTCATGGCAAAGGGCTTGTATAACTCAATAAAGCTATCAGCCATACCATGCAGGGCCACCCAAAATGACCTGGTTGGTCATAGTGAAGAGTTCTGACAAAATGTGGTTCACTGGAGGAAGGAATGGCAAACCGCTCCAATATTCTTGCTGTGAGGACCCAGTAAAGAGTATGAAAAGACAAGAAAATATGGCAAATAAAGATGAGCTTTCCAGGTTGGAAGGTATCCAATATGCTTCCGGGGAAGAATGGAGAGAAATTACTAATACCTACAGAAAGAATGATACAGTTAGGCCAAAGTGGAAACAAAACTCAGTTGTGAATGTGTTTGGAGGTGAAAGTAAAGTATGATGCCATAAAGAACATCATTGTATAGAAAATTAAATGTTACATCCATGAATCAAGGTAAATTGGAAGTGGTCAAGTAGGAGATGGCAAGAGCGAACACCAACATCTTAGGAAACAGTGAACCAAAATGAATGAGAATGGGTGAATTTAACAGAGATGACTACTACCTACTACAGTGGGCAAGAAGCCCTTAGAAGAAATGGAGTACATGTGTTCCCCATCTTGACATGTTTCTAGACAACTACTCTAATTACATTTCAGAAAACATAGATGTTTGGTCAAAGACTTTGTGTTAAGCTGTTGCTGCTAAGAACCTATATGCACTCAAATCAATATTTCAAATTTCCTGGAAATCTTTTAATTGTACAAAACATTAAAAAGTAAAGTAAAAGGTCCTGAAAAAAAAAAAAAAAAAGAACAGAAAGAAAGAAAAGAAATGGAGTAGCCCTCATAGTCAGCAAAAGAGTTTGAAGCACAGTACTTGGGTGCAAGCTCAAAATCTACAGAATGATCTTAGTTTGTTTCCAAGGCAAACCATTCAACATCAAAGTAATACAAGTCTATGCCAAAACCACTCATGCTGAAGAAGGTGAATTTGAACAGTTCTATGAAGACCTACAAGACCTTCTAGAATTAACACACACACACAAAGATGTCCTTTTCATCATACAGGACTGGAATGCAAAAGTAGGAAATCAATACATACCTGGAGTAACAGGTCAGTTAGGCTTTAGAGTACAAAATGAAGCAGGAAAAAGACTAATGGAGTTTTGCCAAGAGAGCACAATGGTCATTGAAAATACCTTCTCCCAACAACACAAGAGAAGACTCTACACATGGACATCACCAGATAGTCAACACAGAAATCAGATTGATTATATTCTTCACAGGGAAAGATGGAGAAGCTGTATAAAAGCAGCAAAAACAAAACCCAGAGCTGACTATGGCTCAGTTATGAGCCCCTTATTGCAAAATCCAGGCTTAAATTGAAGAAAACTAGGGAAAACAACTGGGTCATTCAGGTATGACCTAAATCAAATTCTTTATCATTATACAGAGGAAGTGATGAATAGATTCAAGGGATTAGACCTGGTGGACAGAATGCCTGAAGAAGTATGGACCAAAGTTTGTAATATTGTACAGGAGGCAGTGACCAAAACCATCCAAAAGAAAAAGAAACACAAGAAGGCAAAGCAGTTGTCTAAGGAGGCTTTACAAATAACTCAAAAAAGAAGAAACCTGAAAGGCAAGGGAGAAAGGAGAAGATACACAGAACTGAATTCAGAATTCCAGAGAATGCCAAGGAGAAATAAGAAAGCTTTCTTAAATGAAAAAATAACAGCAACGACAAAAAAAAAAAAAAAAAAAATAGAGGAAAACAGTAGAATTGGAAAGACTAGACATCTCTTCAACAAAATTAGAGACACCAAGGGAATATTTCATGCAAAGACGGGCACAATAAAGGACAGAATTGGTATGGACTAAACAGAAGCAGAAGATATTAAGAACAGGTGGCAAGAATATAGGGAAGAACTATACAAAAATATTTTAATGACCCAGATAATCATGATGGTGTGATCACTCACCTAGAGTCACACATCCTATAATGTAAAGTCAAATGGGCCTTAGGAAGCAGTGCTACGAACAAAGCTAGCGGAGGTGATAGAATTCCAGCTGAGTGATTCCAAATCTTAAAAGATGCTGCTGCTACGGTGCTGCATTCAATATGTCAGCACATTTGGAAAACTCAGAAGTGACCATAGGACTGGAAAGTGTTAGTTTTGATTCCAATCCCAAAGAAGGGCAATGCCAAAGAATGCTCAAACTACCACGTCTTTGCATTCATTTTACTTGCTAGTGAGGTTATGATCTAAATCCTTAAAGCTAGAATTTAGCAGTATGTGAACTGAGAATTTCCAGATGTTCAAGCTGGACTTAGAAAAGGCATAGGAACCTGAGACCAAATTGTCAGCATCTGCTGGATCATAAAGCAAGGGAATCCCAGTAAAACATCTACTTCTGTTTCATTGACTACATGAAAGCCTTTAACTGTGTGGATCACAACAATCTTGGAAAATTCCTCAAGAGATGGGAATACCAGATCACCTTACCTGCCTCCTGGGAAACCTATATGCAGGAGAAGAAGCGTTAGTTAGAAATGGACATGGAACAACAGACTGGTTCAATACTGGGAAAGGATTACATCAAAGCTGTCTATTGTCACCCTGCTTATTTAACTTCTATGCTGAATACATCATGTAAAATGCCAGGGTGGATGAATCACAAGCTGAACTCAAGATTTCTGGGAGAAATATCTCAACCTTAGATATTCAGATGATAACGACTCTAATGGCAGAAAGTGTAGAGAAACTAAAAAGCTTCTTGATGAAGTTGAAAGAGTAGAGTGAAAAAGCTGGCTTAAAACTGGAATACATGTAAATCCATGGCTGATTCATGTCAATGTATGACAAAACCCACTACAATATTGTAAAGTGATTAACCTCCAACTAACAAAAATAAATGGAAAACAAACAAACAAACAAACAACTCAACATTCAAAAAACTAAGATCATGGCATTTGGTCCCATCACTTCACAGCAAATAAAAGGGGAATAATTGGAAGCAGTGAGAGATTTTGTTTCCTTGGGGTCCAAAATCACTGCAGATGGTGAACAACAACCATGATATTAAAACAAACAAACAAACAAACAAAAACAACTTGTTCTTAGTAAGGAAAGCTATGACAAACCTACACAGTGTATTAAAAAGCAGAGACAAAAAATAAATAAATAAAAAGCAGAGACGTCACTTTACAGTCAATGATCAGGAATAGTCAAAGCTTTGTTTCTTCCAGTCATTGTGTATGGATGTGAGAATTGGACCATAAAGAAGACTGGGTGCTGAAGAATAACTGCTTTCAAATCGTGTTATTGGAGAGGACCCTTGAGAGTCCCTTGGACTGCAAGGAGATCAAACCAGTCAATCCTGAAGGATATCAACTCTGGATATTCATTTGAAGGACTGGTGCAGAAGCTGAAGCTCCAATACTTGGCCACCTGATGCGAATAGTGGACTCATTGGAAAAGACCCTGATGCTGGGAAAGGTTGAAGCCAAAATAAGGATTGGCAGAGGATGAGATGGTAGATAGCATCACTGACTCAATGAAGATGAATTTGAGTGTACTCTAGGAGATAGTGAAGGCCAGGGGAGCCTGGCCTGCTACAGTCCATGGAGTTGCTGAGAGTTGGTGGTCTCAAGTTAGTGACCCAACAGCAGGAAAATAATATAGTAGCATAAAAGTTTTCCATACATTTACATTTTATCCTCTTATCTTGCTAAATTCACTTACAAGTTCTAAGAATTATGTTTACATATTGTACATTAAACACCATGTCTGCTGTAAATACAAGCAGTTAGTTTCTGCCTTTACATCTATATGTGTTTTATTTCTTCATCTTGCCTTATGGGAAATAGATGGGGAGACAGTGGAAACAGTGTCAGACTTTATTTTGGGGGGCTCCAAAATCACTGCAGATGGTGACTGCAGCCATGACATTAAAAGACGCTTACTCCTTGGAAGGAAAGCTATGACCAACTTAGATAGCATATTAAAAAGCAGAGACATTACTTTGCCAACAAAGGTCCGTCTGGTCAAGGCTATGGTTTTTCCAGTGGTCATGCATGATTGCGAGAGTTGGACTGTGAAGAAAGCTGAGCGCCGAAAAATTGATGCTTTTGAACTGTGGTGTTGGAGAAGACTCTTGAGAGTCCCTTGGACTGCAAAGAGATCCAGACAGTCCATCCTGAAGGAGATCAGTCCTGGGTGTTCATTGGAAGGACTGATGTTGATGCTAAAACTCCAATGCTTTGGCCACCTCATGTGAAGAGTTGACTCATTGGAAGATACCCTGATGCTTGGAGGGATTGGGGGCAGGAGGAGAAGGGGACAACAGAGGATGAGATGGCTGGATGGCCTCACCGACTCGATGGACATGAGTTTGAGTAAACTCCGGGAGTTTATGATGGACAGGGAGGCCTGGCGTGCTGCGATTCATGGGGTCGCAAAGAGTCGGACACGACTGAGCGACTGAACTGAACTGAATTGAAGACTTCCATTATGATACTAAATAAAAGTGGTGAAAGTAGACATTTGTGTTGTTCCATATAATAGGAATGTAGCATCCATTCTCTCACCATTTAGTATGATGTTAGTTGTAGGCATTTTATTTTATTTTACTTTTTATTTTCTCTTAGAGATTAGTTTATTTATTTATTTATTTTTTAATAGAGAATGCTCTGGGTATATTTAAAAATGGATACTTTCCTTCATCTCCTGCCATAAACATGTGGAGATTTTCACTCCACTGCTTTACTATTAGAACTTAGCAGAGTTTTTAGAGGAAAACTCCAGGAAATGTGGGACCCCAGATATATTTCTCATTCTGAAATTAATCTTTCCTTAGCCTCCAACAATTCATCAAAATTGTCATTTAAGCATTCCCACCAGAACGTGGCTTTAGCAATTTTTGCTTCAGACAAACCAATCTCAGCTGTGAGTCCATCCAGATTTCAGGGTGGCAGTTTGCCTTGTGACCCCATTTCTCTGATGAATCTAAGAAAAGTACTTAGTTTTCAATATGCTTAGCTTTTGTCTTATTTTAAGGACAGGAGTGATGACTTCCAAGCTTTTACATAGCAGATCTCTAGAATTTTAACTGCTTTATATTTTTCGGGCTAGTTTGCAGGCAACATATTTTGCAGTTTCTGCTTGTCTACAAACCTCTTTATTTTACCTTCATGGAGGTATACTGAAGAATATTTTTACTTGGGAAAGAATTCTAGGTTGGCAGTTTTTCTTTTCAGTTTCTTAACTGTGTGTCATTTCACTGTGTTCTAGCTTCCATCATTATTATTTTTCTTCCTTAGAAGGTAATGTGTCTTTTCTTATCTCTTACTGCCTTTAGGACTTTCTCTTTGTCTTTGCTGCTCAGAAGTTTTATGGTGACATGCTGTGGATAGCTTATCTTTCTATAGATCCTTCTAGGGATTCCTGGCTTCCCTGGTCACTCAGCTGGTAAAGAATCCACCTGCAATGCAGGAGACCTGGATTTGATCTCTGGGTTGGGACGATCCCCTGGAGAAGGGAATGTGTTGTAGGCATTTTATATGTTGTTTAATAGTTTAAGGAAATTTGCTTCTCACTGAATTTATTTATTTATTGAAGTATAGAGAATTCACTGACCTATATAAATTTTGGATGTACAACATAATGATTTAATATTTTATAGATTGCACTCAATTAAACATCATTACAAGATAATGGGTATAATATAACCTTGTTGCTTTTCTACTTTACATAGTAGTTTGTATCTCTTAATCCTGTGTACACTTATCTTTCCCCTCCCTTTTTCCTTTTCACACTGTAATCACTATTTTGTTTTCCATATCTGTGTATGTTTCTGTTTTACTATGTACATTTAGTTTCTTAACTTTAGATTACACACATAAGTTGTCATACAGTCTTTGACTTATTTCACTAAGAAATAAGGTCTACCCACATTGCTGCAAACAGCAGATTTTTGTTCCTTTTAATGACTGTATTCCATTGTACAAATATGCCATATCTTTATCTGTTCATCTTTTAATGGGAACTTCAGTTGCTTTAATATATTGGCTACTTTAAATATAACTGCTATGAAAATTGGGTCCATATACTTTTCAAATTAACATTTTCATTTTTTCCCCGTTTATATGCCCAAGAGTAGAATTGCAGGATCATATGACAGCTCTGGTTTTAGTTTTATAAGCTATGTTTTCCATAAGTTTCCACTATGTTTTCCAAAGTGACTGCACCAATTTATATTTCTACCAACAGAGTACAAAGGTTCCCTTTTCTCCACACTTTCTCTGACATTTATTATTTGTAGACTTTTGATGATATTTGATGATAGTCTTTTTCACTGGTATGAGGTGATACTTCATTGTGGTTTTGGTTTATATTTTTCTAATAATTAGCATTTCTGAGCATCTTTCCATGTATCTGTTGGCCATTTGTATGTCACTTTTGGAAAACTGTGCTTGTTTTCTGCCCATTTTTTTGATTGGGTTATTGGGTTTTTAAATAGTAAGCTATATGAGTTGTTTGTGAGTGGCAGCTGCATGGCACTGGAGCAACTTCGAGGAGCTATCCCATGTTCAAGGGTAGAAAAAACTTAGCAAGACAGTAGGAGGGGCAAAACCTCATTTATAATTGTCAGGTGAGTATATGCTCCTCGGTTCTTGTCTCCTCACAACAGTGATTTGGAGCGAAGGAAATGAAAGCCCTCAGCATGTCATAGCTCTCAGGTCTTGGACAAACCGTGTCATAACTCTTAGACAAATCAGTGTTATAGCTCTATTTTATTTAGAAGATAGAAGAGAAGAGAGTGGAGGAGCGCACCTGTGTGCGTTGGTTGGGGTGAGGAGGGGGAGGGGGAGGGCAGGGGGAGGGAGAGGGAGAGCTTTGGCTCCTCCTTTTATATGTTTTTTCCTCCCCCTGGGCCTGCCCTATGCAAATTGCGCTTAGCCAGCAGTGTGCTGTTTGTTCTACCTGAGGTCTTCACTCAGGTCCTCGGACCTTCCTTTGACCTTCCTTTGCTCTATTTTCTCGGGCTTTACCCTTCCTTGTCTTTTAGCCACTGCCATTTTGGACTCCTTTTCCCTATTGTAACTACCTAACAGAATGAAACCCCATACCCGCGAGAGACGCTCGGAGGGCTGAAAACAAAACTTGTGTGCACACCAGGGCACAGAGACAGAGAAAGAACTGTGTCTGGATGTCTCCTGAGAAGGTACATGTCAGCAGTGGATTGCGGCAGGGACAGGGGCTCTGGGTCTAGCAGACTTGGGTATGACATGAACCTTCTTGGAGGAGGTTGCCATTAATCCCAACAGAGAGCTGACAGAACTTACACAGGCCTGGGAAATAGATTATTAGAGGACTCAAACAGAACCTTATGCACACCAGAACCCAGGAGAAAGGAGCAATGACCCCAAAAGAGACTGACACAGACGTGCCCATGAGTATCTGACAGAGGCAAGGGTTGGTGGTGGCATGCTGCAGAGTTGGGGGCAGTGAGTGTAGCAGTGCATGCATGGGACCTTTTGAAGTAGGTCGCCATGATCTTCATTACCTCCACCATAGTGTGGCCCCAGGTAAATAGCAGGGAGGGAACACAGCTCTACCCATCAATAGAAAATTGGATTAAAGGTTTACTCAGCATGGCCCTGCCCATCTCAGTCTCCCCCTCAATCAGTCTCTCCTATCAGGAAGCTTCCATAAACCTTTTTAACCTTCTCCATCAGAGGACAGACAGACTGAAAACCTCAATCACAGAAAACTAAACAATCTGATCACATGGACCACAACCATGTCTAACTCAATGAAACTATGAGCTATGCCATGTAGGGCCACCCATGTAGGATGGATCATGGTGGAGAGTTCTGACAAAACATGGTCCACTGGAGAACGGAATGGCAAACCACATCAGTATTCTTGTCTTGAGAACCCCATGAACAGTATAAAAAGGCAAATAGATAGGACACTGAAAGATGAACTCCTCAGGTCGGTAGGTGCCCAATATGCTACTGGAGATCAGTGGAGAAATAACTCCAGAAAGACTGAAGATACTGAATCAAAGCAAAAACAAAACCCAGTTATGGATATGACTGGTGAAAGAAGTGAAGTCTGATGCTGTCAAGAGCAATATTGCATAAGAACCTAGAATGTTAGGTTTATGAATCAAGGCAAATTGGATGTGGTCAAACAGGAGATGGCAAGAGTGAACGTCGACATTCTAGGAATCAGCGAACTAAAATGGACTGGAATGGGTGGATTCAACTCAGATGACCATTATCTCTACTGCTGTGGGCAAGAATTTCTTAGAAGAAATGGAGAAGCCATCATAGTTGACAAAAGAGTCCGAAATGCAGTACTTGGATGCAATCTCAAAAATGACAAAATGATCGTTGTTCATTTCCACAGCAAGCATAAAATCTATCTCTCTTTCTCTGTGGGTTATACAAATATATGTGTGTATATGTCTCCTGAGAAACCTATATGCAGGTCAGCAAGCAATAGTTAGAACTGGACATGGAACAACAGACTGGTTCCAAATAGGAAAAGGAGTACGCCAAGGCTGTATATTGTTACCCTGCTTATTTAACTTCTGTGCAGAATACATAATGAGGAACGCTGGGCTGGAAGAAGCACAAGCTGGAATTAAGATTGCTGGGAGAAATATCAATAACCACAGATATGCTGATGACACCACTCTTATTGCAAAAAGTGAAGAGGAACTGAAAAGTTTCTTGATGAAAGTGAAAGAGGAGAGTGAAAAAGTTGACTTAAAGCTCAACATTCAGAAAACTAAGATCATGGCATCTTGTCCCATCACTTCATGGGAAATAGATAGGGAAACAGTGGAAACAGTGTCAGAATTTATTTGGGGGGGCTGCAAAATCACTGCAGATGGTGACTGCAGCCATGAAATTAAAATACGCTTACTCATTGGAAGGAAAGTTATGACCAACCTTGATAGCATATTAAAAAGCAGAGACATTACTTTGCCAACAAAGGTCCATCTGATCAAGGCTGTGGTTTTTCCAGTGGTCATGTATGGACGTGAATTGGACTGTGAAGAAAGCTGAGCACCGAAAAATGGATGCTTTTGAACTACGGTGTTGGAGAAGACTCTTGAGAGTCCCTTGGATTGCAAGGAGATCCAGCCAGTTCATCCTAAAGGAGATCAGTCCTGGGTGTTCACTGGAAGGATTGTCGCTGAAACTGAAACTCCAATACTTTGGCCACCTCATGCGAAGAGTTGACTCACTGGAAAAGAACCTGATGCTGGGAGGGATTGGGGGCAGAAGGAGAAGGGGATGACAGATGATGGGATGGCTGGATGGAATCACCGACTTGATGGGTATGAATTTGAGTAAACTCCTGAAGTTGGTGATGGACAGGGAGGCTTGGCGTGCTGCAATTCATGGGGTCGCAAAAAGTAGGACATGACTGAGCGACTGACCTGAACTGAAGTGATTTCAGATATACTCTTCCTCTCATCCACAAATTGTTAACTAAGGCCTTCAGCTACAGTAAACAATGGTGTAAGCATTTTACACTCTAAAGTAGTGGTTTACCTAACTTTGTTGCATATCAGCATCAATTTCTGGAATTGTTAAAGCTACAGATCATTTTGCTCTACTCCAAGATTCTAATTGAGTACATCAAGGGAACAGCATTTTCCCTGTATTCTCAGGTTATGTTGTTAATGGTGGCCCTGGATCCACATGCTGAAAACCACTTCTCAAAAGACAGTTGCCACTTGGGGCTAAACACCTTCAGGGTTTAAGAGATGAGAGAACCTCCGCTACTGCTACTAGTCACTAACTCCAAACATTTTTTCTAATCTGTTTAAAAAAATGAGGAAGGGAGAAAGGAATAGAAAGTCATTTGTGTCAATAACCTCTGAGAAATGTCAAGGTTGTAGTTTTAACCCGTTCTCTTCCCACTCTGAGTATAGAGTTTTCTGAACAACTCATAAAACAGAGGCAGTATTTTGATTCCTATCAAATACAGGCTATTGTTTACTGGTGTTAGATTCACAAGCAGTAATAATCCAATGAAAAAATTATTACAATGGTGTCAAGTAAAATCTGAAATACCTTTCCTTTCTGATTCTCTCCTTCCCCCCTCAAGGCTAATTGCATGATAACTTACATATAATTCCATATATTTAAAGTATACAACATGATTATTTGATATACATATACATTGCTCAAAATTCTTAAATGGTGGCTTCAACATTATGTGAACTGAGAACTTCAAGATTTACAAGCTGGATTTAGAAAAGGCAGATGAACCAGAGATCAAATTTCTCACATCCATTGGATCATACTAAAAGCAAGAAAATTCCAGTAAAACATCTACTTAGGCTTCATTAACTATGCTAAAGTCTTTGATTTCCACAACAAACTATGGAAAATTCTTAAAGAGATAGGAATACCAGAACACCTTACCCGCCTCCTGAGAAACCTGTATGCAGGACAAGAAGCAATAATTAGAACTGAATATGGAGCAATGGACTGGTTCAAAATTGGGAAAGGAGTACGTCAAGGCTGTATATTGTCATCCTGCTTATTAACTTATATGCAGAGTAGTAGTAGTGTTAGTCACTCCGTCATTTCCGATTATTTGCAACCTGCCAGGCTCCTCTGTCCATGGGATTCTCCAGGCAAGAATACTGGAGAGGATTGCCATTTTCTTCTCCAGAGGATCTTCATGACCCAGGGATCGAACCAGGTTCTCCTTCATTGCAGGCAGTCTTTACCGTCTGAGCTATATACAGAGTACATCATGTGAAATGATGGACTGGATGAAACACAAGATGAAATAAAGATTGCCAGGAGAAATATCAATAACCTCACATATGCAGATAACACCACCCTATTGGGAGAAAGGGAAGAGGAACTAAAGAATCTCTTGATGAAAGTAAAAGAGGAGAGTGAAAAAGTTGGCTTAAAACTCAACATTCAGAAAACTAAGGTCATGGCATACAGTCCCATCACTTCACAGAAAGCAGATGGGGAGACAATGGAAACAGTGACAGACTTAAATTTCTTAGACTCCAAAATAACTGCAGATGGTGACAGGAGCCATGAAATTAAAAGACAATTGCTCCTTCGAAGAAAAAGGATGACAAACCTGGACAGTGTATTAAGAAACAGACTTTACTCTGCTGACAAACGTCCGTATAGTCAAAGATATGTTTTTTCCTGCAATGCAGGAAAATTCTGCATTTTCCTGCCTGCAGGGCAGGAGGCCAGGGTTTGATCCCTGGGTCAGGAAGATCCTCTGATAAGGGAATGGCAAGCCACTCCAGTATACTTGCCTGGACAATCCCATGGAAAGAGGAGCCTAGTGGGGTTGCAAAGAGTCAAACATGACTGAGCGACAAACACACACACGTGATTTTTCCAGTAATTATGTACGGGCATGAAAGTTGGACCATAAAGAAAGATGAACACTGAAAAACTGATGCTTTTGAACTGTTGTGCTGGAGAAGCCTCTTGAGTCCCTTGGACTGCAAGGAGATTAATCACAATGAAAATGAGTCCTGAATATTCATTGAAAGGACTGATGCTAAAGCTGAAGCTCCAATACTTTGAGTACCTAGTGAGAAGAGCCAACATATTGGAAAAGTTCCTGAAGCTAGGAAAGAGAGAAGGGAGGATAAGGGGACGACAGAGGACAAGGTGGTTGGGCGGTATTACCAACTCAAGGGACATGAGTGTGAGCAAACTCCAGGAGATGGTGAAAGACAAGGAAGCCTTGCGTGCTGCAGCCCATGGGGGTCACAAAAAGTCGGACATGACTGAGGGACTGATCAACAACAACATACCTTGAGAAATGATTACTAAGATTGATGTCATTAATATATCCATTACCTCACATGGTTAACCCCAGTTTCACGTCTGCGGTGAGAATACGTAAGATCTGCTGTCAGCAAATTTCAAGTACATAGTACTGTATTACTAAATATAGTTATCATGCTTCAGTATTTGTCTCTGTCTGATTTATTTCACTTATCATAATGCCCTCTAGGTTCACCCATGTTGTCACAGATGGTAGAATTTCCTTCATTTACAAGGATGAATGATACTCCTTTGGAGATATATATCACATTTTCTTAAATCATTCATCTGTTGAGGGACACTTAAGTTGTCTCCATTCCTTAGATTTTGTGAATAACATTGCAATGAACACAAGAATGTGAATATCTTTTTGACATGTTGATTTCTTTTTCTCTGGATATAAGCTCAGAAATGAGATTGTTGAATCAGTTCAAGTCTAATTATTTGAGGAACCTTCATACTATTTTCCACCCTGGAGGAGGGCATGGCAACCCACTCCAGTATTCTTGCCTGGAGAACCCCATGGACAGAGGAGCCTGAAAGGCAACAGTCCATAGGTTTGCAAAGAGTGGGACATAACCAAAGTGACTTAGCATGCACGCACATATATTATTTTCCATAGTGGCTGCTTCAATTTACATTTTCACCAACAGTGTACACCTGTTCCCTTTGTTCCATATTTGCACGAATATTTACTATCTTTTGTCTTTACTTTTAATAGCCCTCCTAATAGGTATGTAAAAGGCCAGGTTGGATGCATGAGACAAGTGCTCAAGGCTGGTGCACGGGGAAGACCCAGAGGGATGGGATGGAGAGGGAGGCGGGAGGGAGCATTGGGATAGGGAACACATGTAAATCCATGGCTGATTCATGTCAATGTATGACAAAAACCACTACAATATTGTAAAGTAATTAGCCTCCAACTAATAAAAATAAATGGAAAAAAAATAAAGAATAAGTTACAGTAAAAAAAAAAAAAGCCAGTTTTCATTCCAATATCCAAGAAAGGCAATGCCAAAGAAAGTTCAAACTACAGCGCAATTGCACACATCTCACATGCTAGCAAAGTAATGCTCAAAATTTTCCAAGCCAGATTTCAACAATATATGAACTGTGAAAGTCCAGATGTTCAAGCTAGATTTAGAAAAGGCAGAGGAACAAGAGATTAAATTGCCGATATCCATTGGATCATCGAAAAAGCAAGAAAATTCCAGAAAACACCAACTTCTGCTTTATTGACTATCCCAAAGCCTTTGAGTGTGTGGATCACAAAAAACTGGAAAATTCGTCAAGAGATGGGGATACCAGACCACCTTACCTGCTTCCTGAGAAATTTGTATGTAGGTCAAGAAGCAACAGTTAGAATTGTACATGTAACAACAGACTGGTTCCAAATTGGGAAAGGAGTAAGTCAAGGTTGTATATTGTCACCCTGCTTATTTAACTTATATGCAGAGTACATCATGAGAAATGCTGGACTGGATGAAGCACAAGTGAGACTCTAGATTGCTGGGAGAAATGTCAATAACCTCAGATACACAGATGACTCCACTCTTATGGCAGAAAGTGAAGAAGAACTAAAGAATCTCTTGATGAAAGTGAAAGAGGAGAGTGAAACAGCTGCCTTAAAACTCAACATTCAAAAACTAAGATCGTGGCATCTGGTCCCATCATTTTTTGGCAAATAGGTGGAGAAACAATGGAAACAGTGAGAGGCTTTATGTTTTAGGGCTCCAAAATTACTGCAAATGGTGACTGCAACCATGAAATTAAAAGACATTTACTCCTGGGAAGAAAAGCTATGACCAAACTAGACAGCATATTAAAAAGCAGAGACATTACTTTGCCAATAAAGGTCCATCTAGTCAAAGCTATGGTTTTTCCAGTAGTCGTGTATGGATGTGAGTTGGACTATAAAGAAAGCTGAGCGCCAAAGATTTGTTGCTTTTTAACTGTGTGTTGGAGAAGACTCTTGAGAGTCCCTTGGACTGCAAGGAGATCCATCCTAAAGGAAATCAGTTCCTGAATATTCATTGGAAGGACTGATGCTGAAGTTGAAGCTCCAATACTTTGGCCACCTTATGGGAAGAACTGATTCGTTGGAGAAGACTCTGATGCTGGGAAAGATTGAAGGCAGCGGGAGAGTGGGACGACAGAGGATGAGATGGTTGAATGGCATCACCAACTCTACTGACATGAGTTTGAGCAAGCTCCGGGAGTTGATGAAGGACAGGGAATCCTTGTATGCTGCAGTCCATGGGGTCATAAAGAGGTGAATACAACTGAGTCACTGAACTGAACTGAACAGGTATGAGGTGATATCTCACTGTGGTTTTGTTTTGAACTTCCCTGATAATTAGTAGTGCTGAGCAACTTTTCATGTACCTATTGGGTATTTGAAAGTCTTTTGAAATAAGAGTTTATTAATGTCAATAAGGCAAATTATTTAATCCATTCATTCATTAATCTTTTATTGAGGTCGAGTTGATGTACAATATTACATTTATTTCATGTGCACAGCATAGTGATTCAGTAGTTTTATAGGTGATACACCATTAGAAGTTATACTCCATTAAAAGTTGTTACAAGATAACAATAATTCCCTGTGCAGTACAACATAACTTTGTTGTTTATCTATTTGTAGTTTGTAGCTCTTAATCCCGAATTTGCCTTTCCTTCCTTTCCCGTCCCCATTGGTAGTTATTGGTTTGTTTTTTATATCTATGAGTCTCTGTCTTTTTGGCATGTTCATTCCCTTGTATTATTTCTAAATTGCTCATATAAGGGATATCACACAGAACTTATCTTTCTGTTTCTGGCTAATTTCTCTAAAATTAGTATTCTCTACACCTAAGCATGCTTCAGCAAATACCAGAATTTTATTTTTTAGTGATTGAGTAATGCTCCATTGTATGTTTATAAGGCATCTTCTTTATATATTTACCTGTTGATAGGCACTTGTGTTGCTTACATATATTATTGTAAGTTATGTTGCTACAAATACAGGGGTTCATGTATCTTTTTGAATTATTATTATTATTTTTTTTGTATATTCTAGATCTATGCCCAGGAATGAGGTTGATGAACCAAATAATGGTTCTACTTTCAGTTTTCTTTTTTGAGAAACCTCCATACTGCTTTCCATAGTGGTTGCACCAATTTACATTCCCATGAACAATGCAAGGGTTCCCTTTTCTCCACACCCTTTCCAGCATTTGTTATTTATAGACAGTTTGATGATAGCCATTTATTATTCTTTCAATTTGCATTTCTCTAATAAAATGAACTATATTGAACATCTTTTCATGTGGCTGTTGGGCATCTGTAAATCTTCTTTTTAAAATGTCTGTTTGGACATTCTGCCCATTGTTTCTGATTGTAGATTATTTCTCCTTTGTCTTGGATTAATTGACCACAAATGTGTAAGCTTATTTCTGGGCATTCTATTCTTTTCCAGTGATTGATATGTTTGCTTTTGTATCAGTACCTTGCTGTTTTTACTACTGTAGCTTTAAATTATTTCTTAAAAGAATACACTGCTAAAAGCAAATACTATGAAAATTTTGAACTACTTTATTCTTTTATAGAAATCAAACTATGTTATTTTTATATATTACTGTATGAACTTGGGGCTTTGCTAGTGACTCAGATGGTAAAGAATCTGCCATACATAAAATAAAATGTTGTATATTAAGTCTTGCTATTTTCCTTTCTCTTTGACTCTAACAATAATTTCATCTTGTACAAAATAACAATGAATAAATAACAAGTACTTACTTTCTTACAAAAAAACCCTAATACTTTATGTGTATCACCTCATTAAACCCTCACAGTAGCTATGATTTATACACTAATATCTCCATTTCACAGGTAAGTAAACTGAAGTGCAAAGAGGCTAAATAATTTAACCACAATTATATACTTAACATATGAGGAATTAATACGTAAGAAAAAATTTTGGAAAGTTAAGATAAATATTTAAGTTAGAGTCATGTATTTTGTTGCAAGTGAATTGATTTTTGAGAGGGGCACATCTTCTTTCTCTCTTAATTATTAAAAATCTGAATTTTTAGCATGCTACCAAATAACTCTACTTAATTCAAGGATTTGTTTTGTCATTTTATAATCTAAACATTTCCTTTGCCCAGACTCCTTCCCATGACTAATGTCTCTAAGGAATTGATTGTCTACACTTGTTTCACTAATTGGTAAATATTAATCAATTCATAAATTACAATATGCTGAAATAATTAAATTAACTTCACAGAGACTCAGTTATCTGGTTTTAATAACAAATGTTTCATACTTTAAAGCACAATCATTGGTCAAGAGAGGTATCTTTATCTGGAACCATTAGGTTATTAGTATGTCATGTTTGTAGGGCTTTCTTTAGTGGTATTTGTTTCCTTGGAATACACTTTACTATGCGGTTGTGGCAAATTGGAAGTGGTCAAACAGGAGATGGCAAGAGTGAATGTCAACATTCTAGGAATCAGAAAATTAAAATGGACAGGAATGGGTGAATTTAATTCAGATGATCATTATATCTACTAGTGTGGGCAGGAATCCCTTAGAAGAAATGGGGTAGCCATCATGGTCAACAAAAGAGTCTGAAATGCAGTACTTGGATGCAATCTCAAAAAGGACAGAATGATTTTGTTCGTTTCCAAGGCAAACCATTCAATATCACGGTAATCCAAGACTATGTCCCAAACAGTAATGCTGAAGAAGCCAAAGTTGAACGGTTCTATGAAGACCTACAAGACCTTTTAGAACTAATAACCAGAAAAGATGTCCTTTTCATTATAGGTGCCTAGAATGAAAAAGTAGGAAGTCAAGAAACACCTGGAGTAGCAAGAAAGTTTGGCCTTGGAGGACAAATGAAGCAGGGCAAAGGCTAATATAGTTTTGACAAGAGAACACACTGGTCATAGCAAATACCCTCTTCCAACAAAACAAGACAATACTCTACACATGGACATCACCAGATGGTCAACACCGAAATCAGATTGATTATATCCTTTGCAGCCAAAGATGGAGAAGCACTATACAGTCAGCAAAAACAAGACCAGGAGCTGACTCTGGCTCAGATCATGAACTCCTTATTGCCAAATTCAGACTTAAACTGAAGAAAGCAAGGAAAACCACTAGACCATTCATGTATGACCTAAATCAAATCCATTCTGACTATACAGTGGAAGTGAGAAATAGATTTAAGGGACTAGATCTGATAGACAGCCTCGTGATCTATGGACAGAGGTTCATGACATTGTACAGGAGACAGGGATCAAGACCATCCCCATGGAAAAGAAATGCAAAAAGGCTAAATGGTTGTCTGAGGAGGCCTTACAAATAGCTGTGAAAACTAGAGAAGTGAAAAGCAGAGGAGAAAAGGAAAAATATTCCCATTTGAATGCAGAGTTCCAAAGAATAGCCAGGATAGATAAGAAAGCCTTCCTCGGGAATCAATGCAAAGAAATAGAGGAAAACTACAGAATGGGAAAGACTAGAGATCCCCTCAAGAAAATTAGAGTTATCAAGGGAACATTTCAGGCAAAGATCGGTTCGATAAAGGACAGAAATGGTATGGACCTAACAGAAGCAGAAGATATTAAGAAGAGGTGGCAAGAATACACAGAAAAACTATACCAAAAGAAAAAAAAAATCTTCATGAGCCAGATAATTACAATGGTGTGATCACTCACCTAGAGCCAGACATCCTGGAATGTGAAGTCAAGTGGGCCTTAGAAAGCATCAATAGGAACAAAGCTAGTGGATGTGATGGAATTCCAGTTGAGCTATTTCCAATCCTGAAAGATGATGGTGCGAAAATGCTGCACTCAATATGCCAGCAAATTTGGAAAACTCAGCAGTGGCCACAGGATTGGAAAAGGTCAGTTTTCATTCCAATCCCAAGAAAGGCAATCCCATAGAATGCTCAAACTACCGCACAATTGCACTCATCTCACATGCTAGGAAAGTCATGCTCAAAATTCTCCAAGCCAGGCTTCAGTAATACATGAACTGAAAACTTCCAGATGTTCAAGCTGCTTTTAGAAAAGGCAGGAACCAGAGATCAAATTGCCAGCATCCACTGGATCATCAAAAAAGCAAGAGAGTTCGAGAAAAACATCTATTTCTGCTTTATTGACTATGCCAAAGCCTTCCTGTGGATCACAATAAAACGTGGAAAATTCTGAAAGAAATGGGAATACCTGACCACCTGACCTGCTTCTTGAGAAACCTATATGCAGGTCAGGAGGCAAAAGTTAGTACTGTACATGGAACAACAGACTGGTTCCAAATAGGAAAAGGAGTATGTCAAGGTTGTATATTGTCACCCTGCTTACTTAACTTATATGCAGTGCTCATCATGAGAAACCCTGGGCTGGAAGAAGCACAAGCTGGATTCAAGATTGCTGAGAGAATATCAATAATCTTAAATATGCAGATGACACCACCCTTAGGGCACAGAATGAAGAGAAACTGAAAAGCCTCTTGATGACAGGGAAAGAGGAGAGTGAAAAAGTTGGATTAAAGCTTAACATTCAGAAAACTAAGATCATGGCATCTTGTCCCATCACCTCATGGGAAATAGATGGGGAGACAGTGGAAACAGTGTTAATTTTTTTTTTTGGGGGGGCTCCAAATTCACTGTGGATGGTGACTGCAGCCATGAAATCAAAAGACACTCCTTGGAAGAAAAGTTATGACCAACCTTGATAGCATATTAAAAAGCAGAGTCATTACTTTGCCAACAAAGGACCATCTGGTCAAGGCTGTGGTTTTTCCAGTGGTCATATATGAATGTGAGATTTGAACTGTGAAGAAAGCTGAGGGCCAAAAAATTGATGCTTTTGAATTGTGGTGTTGGAGAAGTCTCTTCAGAGTCCCTTGGACTGCAAGAAGATCCAACAAATCCATCCTAAAGGAGATCAGTCCTGGCTGTTCTTTGGAAAGACTGATGCTGAAACTGAAACTCCAATACTTTGACCACCTCATGCGAAGAGTTAATTCATTGGAAAAGACCCTGATGCTGGGAGGGAATGGGGACAGGAGGAGAAAGGGCCGACAGAGGATGAGAAGGCTGGATGTCCTCACCAACTCGATGATATGAGTCTGAGTAAACTCTGGGAGTTGGTTTTGGACAGGGAGGCCTGGCGTGCTGTGATTCATGGGGTCGCAAAGAGTCGGACATGACTGAGCGAATGAACTGAACTGATTCTTGTGTGGATATCCCTTGCTAAGGTGAAAAGGAAGCAGTTGGTATGCTCACAAGTATGCTCAGTTCAAACTAGATAACACATATTCCATTTTGTACATGACAAGTTTACAAACCGTACTTATTGAAAACTTCCTCCAGGAGAATTTCTACTCAAGTGAAGAGAGCATTAATCACACTGAGGAGGAGAAGCCCTCAGAGTAGACCAAATGAAAAGTTCACTTAATACTCTTCATCTTCTAAGAGCAGAACCTCGGGAACTGTACTTCTTCCTACTGCTTTAAGTGATCTCCCAGTAGATGTAATGCACCAAAATATATTTCATTTCTTTTCAGGTCACCTGTAATTTTCTAAAGAAAAAAAAAAAAACAGACTATTGAAATGTCTACATTTTTCATTGTAAACATCTGCCTTCTGGGGAAAAAGTAACATCCTAAGAGCTTTTAGAAAACATAGGATTTATGCATCACACTTGATGCTTTTCTCCTCTCCTATTTTAGCCATAAAAGAAGAGAATGCACATACAGTATCTACACCAATGTCACAGTTAAAAACAAAATTCTTCTTTATTACTCATATTTTACTTAATCACATTTGATGTTTTAGACTGTTTGAACTCAACTCTATAGATAATGCATGTTTTAATTTTTTTCAAATTTTATTTCGTCCTCTTTTTTAAGATTTTTCAGACCATCCCCTGCTTTCCACCCTGCACCTGACCTCTTTCCCCAATTCCTTGCAATTCCATACTTAAGAAACCTCTCTGACTTAGTGGAAGTAGTCTGGAGCCAAGAGTCCATAAATACCGATACTAGTTCCGGTTTTACTACTGGTCTTCTGTATTGCTATCTGAAAAATGCATTCCTGATTTACAATGTTTAGTTGTGGCTGTTTTTTGAGAAAGCTGAATGTGGAGGTTAATGAACTTCACAGATATGAAGTAGAGATTTTATTATTTAAACTTTGTTTTGAAGGCTGGGAATATTTGGAAGTTGCTTTTACTTGAATAATCATTCTGAAAAAGCTTACAATAAATTAAAAGTTCTGAGTCCCAGAGAAAGCCTTACTCTTGTTTATTTTCTGTTTATTTCCTTCCCTCCATCTCCCTCCCTCTCATTCTAAAATCAAAGTATATTTTATTCACAATATTGTGTTAGTTTCAGGTATACAACATAACAACTCAGTATTTTTTTTCAGATTATATTCCATTATAGATTATTATAAGAGACTGACTATAATTCCTTGTGCTATACAGTATATCCTTGTTCCTTATCTACTTTATATATAGTAGTTTGTATTTGTTAAGCCCATACACCCAATTTGCTCCTCCTCCATTCCCTGTCCCCGTTGGTAAGCACTAAGTTGTTCTTTTTAATCTATGACTATGTTCCTGTTATGAATATACATTCATTTGTGATATTTTGTAGATTCCATATATGTGATATTATGTAGTATTTGTCGCTCTCTGTCTAACATTTCACTAAGAATAATTAATTGTTAGGTAGGTCCATCCATATTTCTTCAAATGACAATATTTCATTTTTAATAATTGAGCAATATCTGTTGTTATGTAGTGGCTAAATTGTGTCTGACTCTTTTGTGATCCCATGGACTGTAGCCCACCAGGGTCTCTATCCATGGGATTTTTCCGGCAAGAATCCTGGAGTGGGTTGCCATTTCCTTCTCCAGGGGATCTTCCAACCCAGGGATCGAATATGTTTATTCTACATTAGCAGGTGGATTCTTAATTACTGATTCACCAGGGAATTCTCTAATTCTCTATTCATGCATATATACACATGATTATATATATACATATATATGTGTATACAAATCATAGCTTAATCTAATTTTTGGCTGCTAGGCATTTGAGGTGCTTCCATATCTTGGCTGTTATAAATAGCACTGCCATGAATATTGTGGTTCATGTATCATTTTAAATCAGTGCTTTCATTTTTTCCAGATATATGAGCAGGAGTGGAATTGATGGATCAATTCTATTTTCAGTCTTTTGAGGAACCTCCTTAGTGTTTCCCATAGTTGTTGAACCAATTTACATTCACACCAACAGTGCATGAGTGTTCCCTTTTCTACACATCCTTTCCAACATGTGTATTTATAGCCTTTTTGAAGATAGTCTTTCTGACTGGTGTGAGGCTATACCTCATTGTGGTTTTGATTTACTTTTATCTATATTAGTGATATTGAATACCTTTTCTTGTACCTGTTTCCATATTCTTAGGAAAAATATCTATAGAGATATTCTGCCTATTTTGATTAGATTATTTCTTTTTTTTATATTGAGTTGTATAAGCTATTTATATATTTTGAATATTACTAACCCCTTGTCAATCATATCTTTGACACATATATTCTCACATTTTGTAGGTTGTCTTTTGTTTTGTTAATGATTTCTTTTACAGGGCAAAAACTTTTATGCTTAATTAGGTCTCATTTATTTATAAATGCTCTTAATTATTTTGCATTAGAGAGATTCCCAGAAATAATGATATGATTTATGTCAAAGAATGATATGTCAATTATTACTTCTAGGACCTTTGTGGTTTCTGGGCTTGTATTTAGGTTTTAAATTCATTCTGAGCTTCTCTTGGGTATAGTGTGAGGAAATGATCCGATCTCATTGGTTTGAATGTAAGTTTTCACTTTTCTCAACACAAATTATTGGAGACAATATCTATTCTTCATTGCATAATCTTGCCTCATTTGTAACAGATTACTTGACCAAAATTATGTAGGTTTATTTCTAGGCTCTCTATTCAGTTCCATTGATCTGTGGGTCTGTTTTGTGTCAGAACAAACAGTTTTGATAATTATAGCTTTATAATATGCTTCAATTTATTTTTTCATTATTATTATATTCATTGAAATATAGTTGATTTATGTTGCATTAATTACTTCTGTATAACAAAGTGATTCAGTTATATATATGTATATACATTAAAATATTTTTTCTATTAAGTTTATTATAGGATATTGAATATAATTCTCTGTGCTATACAGTAGGATCTTGTTGTTTATCCATTTTGTATAAAAAAGATTACATATGCAAACCTCAACCTGCCATTCCAACCTTCCCTCAGTCTCCTCCTCCTGGCAACCTCCAGTCTGTCCTCTATGCTCATGACGTTGTTTCTGTTTCCTAGATGGTTTCACTTGTGTCATATTTTAGATTCCACATATCAGTTCAGTTCAGTTCAGTTCAGTCACTCAGTTGTGTCCGACTCTTTGCAAGCCTATGAATCACAGCACGCCAGGCCGCCCTGCCCATTCCCAACTCCCGGAGTTTACTCAAACTCATGCCCATCGAGTCGGTGATGACATCCAGCCATCTCATCCTCTGTCGTCCCCTTCTCCTCCTGCCCCAAATCCCTCCAAGCATCAGGGTTTTTCCCAGTGAGTCAACTCTTTGCATGAGGTGGCCAAAGTATTGCAGTTTCAGCTTCAGCAACAGTTCTTCCAATGAACACCCAGGATTGATCTCCTTTAGGATGGACTGGTTGGATCTCCTTGCAGTCCAAGGGACTCTCAAGAGTCTTCTCCAACACCACAGTTGAAAAGCATCAATTTTTTGGCCCTCAGCTTTCTTCACAGTCCAAATCTCACATCCATACATGACCACTGGAAAAATCACAGCCTTGACCAGATGGACCTTTGTTGGCAAAGTAATGTCTCTGCTTTTTAATATGCTATCAAGGTTGGTCATAACTTTCCTTCCAAGGAGTAAGAGTCTTTTAATTTCATGGCTGCAGTCACCATCCGCAGTGATATTAGAGCTCAAAAAAATAAAGTCTGACACTGTTTCCACTGTCTCCCCATCTATTTCCCATGAGGTGATGGGACAAGATGCCATGATCTTAGTTTTCTGAATGTTAAAATTTAATCCAACTTTTTCACTCTCCTCTTTCCCTGTCATCAAGAGGCTTTTCAGTTTCTCTTCACTCTGTGCCCTAAGGGTGGTGTCATCTGCATATTTGAGGTTATAGATATTTCTCCCAGCACTCTTGAATCCAGCTTGTGCTTCTTCCAGCCCAGCATTTCTCATGATGTGCTCTGCATATAAGTTAAGTAAGCAGGGTGACAATATACAACCTTGACATACTCCTTTTCCTATTTGGAACCAGTCTGCTGTTCCATGTCCAGTTCTAACTGTTGCTTCCTCACCTGCATACAGGTTTCTCAAGAAGCAGGTCAGGTGGTCAGGTATTCCCATCTCTTTCAGAATTTTCCACAGTTTATTGTGATCCACACAGTCGAAGGCTTTGGCATAGTCAATAAAGCAGAAGTAGATATTTTTCTGGAATTCTCTTGTGTTTTCGATGATCCAGCAGATATTGGCAATTTGATCTCTGGTTCCTCTGCCTTTTCTAAAACCAGCTTGAACATCTGGAAGTTCTCGGTTCACGTATTACTGAAGCCTGGCTTGGAGAATTTTGAACATGACTTTCCTAGCATGTGAGATGAGTGCAACTGTGGGGTAGTTTGAGAATTCTTTGGGATTGCCTTCCTTAGGGATTGGAATGAGAATGGACCTTTTCCAGACTTGTGGTCATTGCTGAGTTTCCCAAATTTGCTGGCATATTGAGTGCAGCACTTTCACAACATCATCTTTCAGGATTGGAAATAGCTCAACTGGAATTCCATCAAATCCACTAACTTTGTTCGTAGTGATGCTTTCTAAGGCCCACTTGACTTCACATTCCAGGATGTCTGGCTCTAGGTGAGTGATCACACCATTGTAATTATCTGGCTCATGAAGATCTTTTCTGTATAGTTTTTCTATGTATTCTTGCCACCTCTTCTTAATGTCTTCTGCTTCTGCTAGGTCCATACCATTTCTGTCCTATATCAAACCGATCTTTGCCTGAAATGTTCCCTTGATAACTCTAATTTTCTTGAGGGGATCTCTAGTCTTTCCCATTCTGTAGTTTTCCTCTATTTCTTTACATTGATCCCCGAGGAAGGCTTTCTTATCTATCCTGGCTATTCTTTGGAAATCTGCATTCAAATGGGAATATCTTTCCTTTTCTCCTTTGCTTTTCACTTCTCTTCTTTTCACAGCTATTTGTAAGGCCTCCTCAGACAACCATTTAGCCTTTTTGCATTTCTTTTCCATGGAGATTGTCTTGATCCCTGTCTCCTGTATAATGTCATGAACCTCTGTCCATAGATCATGAGGCTGTCTATCAGATCTAGTCCCTTAAATCTATTTCTCACTTCCACTGTATAGTCAGAATCAATTTGACTTAGGTCATACATGAATGGTCTAGTGGTTTTCCCTGCTTCTTCAGTTTAAGTCTGAATTTCGCAATAAGGAGTTCATGATCTGAGCCAGAGTCAGCTACTGGTCTTGATTTTGCTGACTGTATAGAGCTTCTCCATCTTTGGCTGCAAAGAATATAATCAATCTGATTTCGGTGTTGACCATCTAGTGATGTCATGTGTAGAGTCTTCTCTTGTGTTGTTGGAAGAGGATGTTTGCTATGGCCAGTGCTTTTTCTTGTCAAAACTATATTAGCCTTTGCCCTGCTTCATTCTGTACTCCAAGGCCAAACTTTCCTGTTACTCCAGGTGTTTCTTGACTTCCTACTTTTGCATTCCCATCCCCTATAATGAAAAGGACATCTTTTTTCATGTTAGTTCTAAAAGGTCTTGTAGGTCTTCATAGAGCCATTTGATTTTGGTTTCTTCAGCATTACTGATTGGGGCATAGGCTTGGATTATCGTGGTATTGAATGATTTGCCTTGGAAATGAATGGAGATCATTCTGTCATTTTTAAGATTGCATTCAAGTACTGCATTTCAGACTTTTATGTTGACTATAATGGCTACTCCATTTTTCTAAGGGATTCCTGCCCATAGTCGTAGATATAATGCTCATCTGAGTTAAATTAACCCATTCCAGTCCATTTTAGTTCGCTGATTCCTAGAATGTCGACAGTCATTCTTGCCGTCCCCTGTTTGACCACTTCCAATTTGCCTTGATTCATGGACCTAACATTCCAGGTTCCTATGCAATATTGCTTTTTACAGCATCAGACCTTGCTTCTTTCACTATTTCCATCCACAACTGGGTATTGTTTTTGCTTTGGCTACATCCCTTCGTTCTTTTTGGAGTTATTTCTCCACTGGTCTCCAGCAGCATATTGGGCACCTACCGACCTGGGGAATTCCTCTTTCAGTATCCTATCATTTTGCCTTCTCATACTGTTCGTGGGGTTCTCATGGCAAAAATACTGAAGTGGTTTGCCATTCCTTTCTCCAGTGGACCACATTCTGTCAGACCTCTCCACCATGACCCGACCATCTTGGGTGGCCCCACACAGCATGGTTTAGTTTCATTGAGTTAGACATTACTGGATTCCACATGTAAGTTATATCATATAGCATTTGTCTTCCTTTTTCTGGCTTGCTTCACTTAGTATAATAATCTCTAGTTACATCCATGGCTATATTTATTTATTTTTTTAATGACTGATTAATGTTTCATTGTTTATGTATATATTACATTTTCTTTATTCATATGATGGTGGACATTTATGTTGTTTCCATGTCTTGGCTATTGTGAATAGTGCTGTTATGAATATAAGGATGCATATATAGTTTTGAATTACAGCTTTGTTTGGATATATGCCCAAGAGTATGATTATTGTATCATATGGTAATTCTATTTTTAAGTTTCTGTGGGACCTCCATACTGTTTACCACAGTGGCTGCACTAACTTACATTCCCTCCAACAGTGTAGCAGGCTTCCCTTTTCTCTACTTCCTTTCTAGCATTTGTTATTTGTAAACTTGCTAATGATGGCCATTCTGACTGGTGTGAGATGGTACCTCATGGTAGTTTTGATTTGCATTTCTCTAATAATTAGTGATATTTAACATCTTTTCATGTGCCTGTTGGCCATCTGCATGACTTTTCTGGAAAAATGTCTATTTAGATCTGCCCATTTTGGATAGGTTTGTTTGTTTTCTGTTGTTGTTGAGTCATATGTTCTGTTTGCATATTTTGGAATTTAAGCCCTTGCCAGTTGTGTCATTTGCAAATATATTCTACCTTTCTGTTGCCTTTTCTTTTTGTTTCATTTGTTGCATGGAAGTGTGTAAGCTTGATTAGGTCTCATTTATTTATTTTTGTTCTTATTTCTATTTCCTTGGGAGACAGACCTAAGAAAACATTTATGTCAGAGAATGTCTTACTATATTTTCTTCTAGGAGTTTAATGGCGTCATGTCTTATGTTTAAGTGTTCAAGACATTTTGAGTTTATTTTTGTATATGGTGAGAGAGTATATTTTAGCTTCATAGATTTTCATGTGACTATCCAACTTTCTCAACACCACTGTCTTTCCCCTCGTATATTCTTGGCTCCTTTGTCAAATTTTAATTGATCATAGGTGTATGGGTTTATTTCTAGGCTCTCCATTCTGTTCTATTGATCCATATATCTATTATAATTTTTTATTTTTATTTTTTGCCAATGCCATGCTATTTTGATTTCTGTAGCTTTGAAGTATTGTCTGAATCATGGGCTGCTTATGCCTATTGCTTTATTCTTTTTCTTCAGGATTACTTTGGTGATTCTGGGTCTTTTGTGCTTCCATGTGAATTTTAGTATTGTTTCTTCTAGTTCTATGAAAAACGTTATGGATAATTTGACAGCAATCACCTTAAATCTGAAGATTGCTTTTGTTAATATGGCCATTTTAACACTATTTCTTCCAATCCAAGAGCATAGAATATCTTTCCATTTCTTTGAATAATTTTTAATTTCCTTCCTTAATGTTTTATATTTCTCAGGATATAAGTCTTTCTCCTGCTTGGCCAGATTTTTCCTAAATATCATGTTTTGGGGGTGAACTTTTAAGATGTATTTTTTTTACATTACTTTCTGATGCTCCATTATTGGTGTAAAGAAATGCAAGGAATTTGCACACATTAATCTTGTCTCCTGCAACCTTGCTAAATTTATCAAATCCAGTAGCATTTGTATGGAATCTTTTAATTTTCTCTATGTAGTATCATATTATTTGTACATGATGAAAATTTTGGGCATTTACTGACCTGGGGAATTCATCTTTCAGTGTCATATCTTTTTGACTTTTCATACTGTTAATGGGGTTCTCAAAGCAAGAATACTGAAGTTATTTGACATTCCCTTTTCCAGTGGACCATGTTTTGTCAGAACTAACCACTAACCATGATCTGTCCATCTTAGGTGGCCCTACATGGCATGGTTCATAGTTTCAATGAGTTAGACAAGGCCATGAACATTAAGAAAGGGAAATATATATGACACTAAAAGATGAACTCCCTAGGTCGGTAGGTGCTTAGTGTGCTACTGGAGAAAAGTGGAGAAATAGCTCCAGAAAGAATGAAGAAGCTGAGCCAAAACAAAAACAACATTTAGTTGTGGATTTAACTGGTGATGGAAGTGTAGTTCGATGCTGTAAAGAACATTATTGCATAGGAACCTGGAATGTTAAGTCCATGAATCAAAGTTAATTGGAAGTTATCAAACAGAAGATGGCAAGTCACAAAAATGAACATAGATATGTTAGGAATCAGGGAACTAAAATGAACCAGAATTGGTGAATTTAAATCAGACGACCATTACATCTATTACAGTGGTCAAGAATCCCTTAGAAGAAATGGAGTAGCACTCATAATCAACAGGAGAACCCAAAATGCACTACTTGGGTGCAATCTCAAAAATGACACAATAATCTCTATTCATTTCCAAGGAAAACCATTCAATATCACAGTAATCCAAGTCTATGCCCCAAAAACTAATGCCAAAGATGTTCTATGAAGTCCTACAAGACCTTCTAGAATTAACACCAAAAAATATGTCCTTTCCATCATAGGAGACTGGAATGCAAAATTAGAAAGTCATTAAATACCTGAAGTAACAGGGAAGTTAGGCCTTCAAGTACAAATTGAAGCAGGGCAAAGACTAACAGAAGTTTGCTGAGAGAACACATTGCTCAAAGCAAATACCTTCTTCCAACAACAAAAGAGATGACTCTATGCTTCAGCATCACCAGATGGTCAATACTGAAATCAGATAGATTACATTCTTTTCAGTGGAAGATGGAGAAACACTATAGAGTCAGCAAAAACAAAACTAGCAGTTGTCTGTGGCTCAGATAATGAACTCCTTATTGCAAAATTCAGACTTAAATAGAAGAAAGTAGGGAAAACCACAAGACCACCAGATATGAGCTAAATCAAATCCTTTACAATTATACAGTGGAAGTGACAGATTCGAGGAATTAGATCTGATAGAATGCTTGAAGAATTATGGATAGAGGATAGTGACATTGTATAGGATGTAGTGATAAAAATCAACCAGAAGAAAAAGAAATGCAAAAAGGCAAAATGGTTGTCTTTTGTAGCCTTACAAACAGCTGAGAAAAGAAGAAAAACAAAAGGCAAAGGAGAAAGGAAACAATATATCCATCTGAATGCAGAGTTCCAAAGAATAGCAAGGAGATATAAGAAAGCCTTCCTAAGTGACCAATGCAAACACATAGAGGAAAACAATAGAATGGGAAAGACTAGAGATCTCTTCAAGAAAATTAGAGATACTAAGATCATGGCATCTGGTCCCATCACCTCATGGGAAATAGATGGGGGGGGCAGTGGAAACAGTGTCAGACTTTATTTTTGGGGGCTCCAAAATCACAGCAGATGGTGACTGCAACCATGAAATTAAAAGACACTTACTCCTTGGAAAGAAAGTTATGACCAGCCAAGACAGCATATTAAAAAGCAGAGGCATTACTTTGCCAACAAAGGTCCGTCTGGTCAAGGCTGTGGTTTTTCCAGTGGTCATATATGGATGTGAAGAAAGCTGAACGCCAAAAAACTGATGCTTTTGAACTGAGGTGTTGGAGAAGACTCTTGAGAGTCCCTTGGACTGCAAGGAGATCCAACCAGTCCATCCTAAAGGAGATCAGCCCTGGGTGTCCACTGGAAGGACTGATGCTGAAACTCCAGTACCTTGGCCACCTCATGTGCAGAGTTGACTCATTGGAAAAGACCCTGATGTTGGGAGGGATTGGGGGCAGGAGGAGAAGGGGCTGACAGAGGATGAGAAGGCTGGATGGCATCACCTACTGGATGGACATGAGTCTGAGTAACCTCCGGGAGTTGGTGATGCACAGGGAGGCCTGGCGTGCTGCGATTCATGGGGTCACAAACAGTCGGACATGACTGAGTGACTGAACTGAACTGAACTGAAGGGAAAATTTCATGCACAGATGGGCACAATAAAAGACATAAATGATTTGGAGGAAACAAAAACAGAATATACTAATAAGAGGTGGCAAGAATATACAGAAGAACTATACAAAAAAAAAAAATTCTTGATGACTCAGATAACCATGATGGTGTGATCACTCACATAGAGCCACACATCCTGGAACGTGAAATCAAGTGGGCCTTAGGAAGCATCACTTT
This sequence comes from Muntiacus reevesi, assembly GCF_963930625.1. Lineage (NCBI taxonomy): Eukaryota > Metazoa > Chordata > Mammalia > Artiodactyla > Cervidae > Muntiacus > Muntiacus reevesi. Next base: position 80,178,693 of record NC_089271.1, on the reverse strand, counting down.
GAATAATGCTAGTGGAAGTGATGGAATTCCAGCTGAGCTATTTCAAATCCTAAAAGATGATGCTGGTAAAGTGCTGCAGTCAATATGCCAGCAAATTTCGAAAACTCAGCAGTGGCCACAGGACTGGAAAAGGTCAGTTTTCGTTCCAATCCCAAAGAAAGGCAATGACCAGAATGGTGAGTCTACTGCACAATTGCACTCATCTCACAGGTCAGTAAATTAATGCTCAAAATTCTCTAAGCAAGCTTCAATAATATGTGAACCAAGAACTTCCATATGTTCAAGCAAAATTTAGAAAAGGCAGGGGAATCCGAGATCAAACTGCCAGCATTCAGAAAGCAAGATAATTTCAGAAAAAGCATCTGCTTCACTCACTGCATTGAAGCCCTTGACTGAGTGGATCACAACAAACTGGAAAAGTCTTAGAGATGGGAATACCAGACCACTTTACCTGCCTCCTGAGAAAACTGCTTGCAAGTCAAGAAGAAACAGTTAGATCTGGACATGGGACAATTGACTGGTTCCAAATTGGGAAAGGAGTGCTTTTTACTTGTAGCTGTCCAGTATTCCCAGCACCACTTATTGAAGAGGATATTTTTTCTCCATTGTATATTCTTGCCTAATTTGTCAAAGATAAGGTGTCCATAGGTTTGTGGGTTTATTCTGAACTTTCTATCTTGTTCCATTGGTCTATGTTTCTGTTTTTGGGTCAATACCATACTCTTTTGATGACTCTAACTTTGTAGTGTAATATGAAGTCAGAAAAGTTGATTATTCTTGCTCCATTTTTCATTCTAAAGATTTCTTTGGCTATTCAGTTTCTTTTGTCTTTCCGTACAAATTGTGATTTTATTGTTGTTGTTGTTCTTGTCCTAGTTCTGTGAAAAATAGCATTGGCATTGTGATAGGGATTCCTTTGAATTCATCGATTGTTTTGGGTAGTTGAATCATTTTCACAATATTGATTCTTCCAATCCAAGAACATGGTATGTCTGTCCATCTATTTGTGTCATCTCCAATTTCTTTCATCATTCGTATCTTTTCTGCATGCCTGTATTTTTTTCTCTTTAGGTAGGCATATTCCTAGACGTTTTATTATTTTTGTTTCACAGTGCATGGGGCTATTTCCTTTTTTGGGGAGGGGGCTATTTCCTTACTTTCTCTTTCTGATATTTCATTGTTAGTATATAAAAATGCAAGGGATTTCTGTGCATTAATTTTATATCCTGTGACTTTACTAAATTCATTGATAAGTTCTAGTAATTTTCTGGTGGCATCTTTAGGGTTTTCTATGTATAGTATCATGTCATCTGCAAACACTGAGAGTTTTAATTCTTATTTGTCTATCTAGATTCCCTTTATTTCTTTTTCTTCTCTGATTTTTGTGGTTAGAACTTTCAAAACTATGTTGAATAATACTTGCAAGAGTGGGAACCCTTGTTTTGTTCCTAATCTTACAGGAAATGCTTTGTTTTTCACTGTTGAGAATAATGTTTGCTGTGGGTTTGTCATATACGTCCTTTATTATGTTGAGGTATATTCCTTTTATGCCTCCTTTCTGGAGAGTTTTACCATAAAAGCATGTTGAATTTTGTGGAAAGCTTTCTCTATGTCTATTGAGATGATCACATGGTTTTTATTTTTCAAATTCTTAATATAGTGCATCACATTAATTGATTTGCATATATTGAATAATTCTTGCATCACTAGCATAAAGCACACTTGGCCATGATGTTTGATCTTTTTTTAATGTGTTGTTGCATTCTGTTTGCTAGAATTTTGTTGAGATTTTAAAATCTATATTCGTCAGTGATATTGGCTTGTAATTTTATTTTATGTGGCATCTTTGTCTGGTGTTGGTTTCAGAGTCATGGTTGCCTCATGAAATGAGTTCAAGAGTTTTCCTTCCTCTTAAACTTGCTGCAAGAATTTTAGCAGGATCAATGTTAGCTTTCTCTGAACCTCTGGTAGAATTTGCCTGTGAGGCCATCTGGTCCTGGGCTATTTTGTTGTTGTTGTTGTTGGAAAGTTTTTTGCTATAGTTTGGGTTTCTGTGCTGGTGACTGGATTATTTATGTTTTCTATTTGTTTCTGGTTCAGTTTTGGAAGGTTATACTTTACTAAGAACTTGTTCATTTTTTCGAGGTTTTCCATTTGATTCTCATATAATTGCTAATAGATATTTATGATCCTTTTTATTTCTGTGTTGTCTCTTCTTTTTCATTTCCAATTTTATTGATTTGAATCTTATCCCTTTTTATCTGGATAAGTCTTACTAATGGTTTGTCAATTTTGTTTTCCTTATCGAAGAACCAGCTTTTGGTTTAATCAGTCTTTTCTTTTGTCTCTTTTGCTTCTTTTTCATTTATTCTGCTCTGATATTTATGATTTCCTTCCTTCTACTAATTTTGGTTCTGTTGTTGCTGTTGGTCTTTTTCTAGTTGCTTTAGCTGTAGAATTAAGTTGTTTATTTGATACTTCTCTTGTTTTTTGATTTAGGCTTGTATTGCTATAAACTTCCTTATTAGCACTGCTTTTAGTGCATCTCATATGTTTTGAGATACCATGTTTTCATTGTTATTTGCTTCTAGGTACTTTTTTTGATTTCCTCTTTAATTTCTTCAGTGATCTCTTGGTTATTCAGAAATGTATTGTTTAGCCTCCATGTGTTCGTATTTGTTATAGTTTTTTTTCCCTGTAGTTAATATTGAATCTTATAGAACTATGATCAGAGAAGATGGTTAAAATCATTTCTATTTTCTTAAATTTACCAAGGCTTGGTTTATAGACCAAGATTCGATCTATCATGGAGAATGTTCCATGTGCACTTGAGAAAAATGTGCAATCTACAGTTTTGAGATGAAATGCCCTGTAGATATCAATTAGGCCCAACTGGTGCAATGGTTCATTCAAAGCTGTGTTTCCTTATTAATTTTCTGTCTGAATGACCTATTCATTAGTGTGAGTGGGATGTTAACCTCCATCACTCTTATTGTGTTACTGTTGTTTTCTCCTTCAATAGTCGATAGCATTTGCCCTTTGTATTGAGGTGCTTCTCTATTGGGTACATATATATTTTTAATTATTATATCTTCTTCTTGGATTGATGCCTTGATCTTTATGTAGTGTCCTTCCTTATCTCTTCTAATGGTCTTTATTTTAAAGTATATTTTATCTGATATGAATATTGTTACTCCCATTTCCCTTTGATTTTGGTTTGCATTCAATAACTTTTTCCAGCCCCTCACTTCTTTCAGTCTGTATGTTTCCTTAGGTCTGAGGTGGGTATCTTGTAGATAGTATCTATAGGGGTTTTGTTTTTGTATCCATTCAGCCAATCTGTGTCTTTCAGTTGGAGCATTTAGTCCATTTACATGTAAGATAATTATTGATGTGCATGATCCTATTGGACTTTCCTGGTGGTGCTGGTGGTAAAGAGCCCACCTCCCAATGCAGGAAGCATGAGATATGTGTGTTTGATCCCTGAGTTGGGAATATCCCCTGGAGGAGGGCATGGCAACCCACTCTAGTATTCTTTCCTGAAAAATCCCATGGGCAGAGGAGTCTGGTGAACTACAGTCAATAGGGTTGCAGAGAGACACAACTGAAGTGACTTAGTGTGCACACACACTCACGCACAGACACACATGATCCTATTACCATTTACTTTATTGTTTTTGGTTTGTTGTTGTAGGCCTTTTCTTTCTCTAGTGTTGTTTGTCTGGAGAATTTTCTTTAGCATTTGTTGTAAAGCTGGTTTGGTGGTGCTGCATTCTCATAACTTTTGTTTGTCTGTAAAGCTTTTGATTTTTCATTGAAATCTGAATGAGATCCTTGATGGATAGACTAATCTTGCTTTGAGGTTTTTACTTTTATCTGTTTAAATATATCCTGTCACTCCTTTCTGGGATGCAGAGTTTCTTTTAACCTTCTGGGGATTCCCTTGTATGTTATTTGTTTCATTTTCCTTTGCTGCTTCTAATATTTGTTCTCTGTGCTTAATTTTTATTACTTTGATTAATATGGGTCTTGGCATTCTTCTCCTTGGGTTTATCTTGTATGGGGTTCTGTGGGCTTCTTGGACTATTTCCTTTCCCATATTAAGTAAGTTTTTGTCTATCAGTCCAGTTCAGTCACTCAGTCATGTCCAACTCTTTGTGACCCCATGGACTGCATTATGCCAGGATTCCCTGTCCATCACCAACTCCCTGAGCTTGCTCAAACTCATGTCCATAGTGTCCGTGATGCCGTCCAACCATCTCATCTTCTGCTGTCCCTGTCTTCTCTTGCCTTCAATCTTTCCCAGCATCAGGGTCTTTTCCAATGAGTTAGTTCTTTGTATCAGGTGACCAAAGTATTGGAGTTTCAGCTTCAGCATCATTTTGTCTATAATCCTCTCAAATTCTTTCTCTCTTCTCTTTTGGGGACCCCTATAATTCAATTGTTGATGTGCTTAATGTTGTCGTGGAGGTCTCTGAGAATGTCCTCATCTCTTTTTATTTGCTCTTCTTTATTCTGTCCTGCTTCAGTTGATTCCAGCATTCTATCTTCCAGCTCACTTACCTGTTCTGCCTCAGTTATTTTGTTATTGGTTCCCTCCGGTGTATTTTTAATCTCAGTTATTGTGCTCTTCATTGCTGATTGTTTATTCTTTATTTCTTCCAGGTCCTTCTTTTTTTTTTTTTTTTCTTAAACCTTTCTCATACCTTCTCAATCTGTACCTCCAGCCTATTTATCTGTGTCTCCATTTTATTTCCAATATTTTGAATCATCTTTATTGTCATTACTCTGAATTCTTTTTTCAGATAGATTGCTTTCATCCTCTTCATTTTTTGGTATTTTGGGTTTTTACCATGTTATTACACCTGCTGCATGTTTCTCTGTCTTTTCATTTTAATATACTGCTTTTTTTTTGTCTCCTTTCTACAGGTTGGAAGGTCATAGTTCCTCGTAGTTGTTGAGTCTGCCCTCCATGAGTGGGGTTTGACCAGTGCCTTTTGAAGGTTTCCTTGTTGCAGGGACTTGTGCCTCTGTTCTGGTGGATGGAGATGGATCTTGTCTCTCTGAAGGGCCATGCTGTTTCCAGCAGTATGTTTTGAGGTGTCTATGAGCTTGGCATAGCTTTGGGCAGCATGTCGGCTAATGGGCAGGAAAGTGTTCCAGTTTTGTTTATCATTTTCAAATTTGCTTTTCTTTTTGCTGTTCTGATTGGGTGATTTCCTTTCTTCTATCTTCCAGATTTCTTGCACATTCTTCTATGTCTCTTACTATGCTATTCATTCCTTCTACTGTGTTTATTTCTGCCATTGAATTGCTTATTTTTGATAGGGTGTTTATAATATTTTTATTTCCTTATTAAAGTTATTATAATTCAGATCTATGTTTCTCTTAATTCAGTTAACATTTTAATCATGAATGATTTGAGTTCTTTATCTGGTGAGGTGTTTATTGTTGTTTTATAATTTATTTTTTTCAGATTTTTCCTCTTGCTCTTTCAGTTGAGAGAGGGCTACCTTTAAACTTTGATTGACTTTCTCTGCCTCTATGTATTTAGATGAAAGAGCTACCTATTGTAGCCTTGAAGGAGCATTCTTATATGTGGGTGCTCCCTGTACAGACTTCATGGGTGAGGTGGAGTTGATGTGAATGCAAATCCCATCTTTCCTTGGGGTTTGCTGTCAGCTAGCACCTTGGTCGGGTGTGGGGCTGGAGGTGGAGGGGCTCAACTGAAGCTGGATTTGAGATGGGACTTCCCCTCTTCTCAGTGGCTATCATGGCCCTTTTAGGATTGGTATCTAATAGCAAGTACCTGGAGCTAAAACCCTGAGTGTTGCATATGAATTGGCTCTATTGCCTTTAAGTTTGTGTTTTCCTCTGTCCCTGCACTGGGACATATGTCCCAGATGCATGGTAGGGCTGAAGCAAATGGGTTCTATATGGGCTCTTGGCTCTCGTTGACCACAAAAAGAGTATGAGCTTTCCCTGATGCATTGCTTTTCCAGCAGCTCACCTTTGTTTTCCTCTTTCCACTCTGACACTTTTTTGGGTATGAGTTTCCTTCTTACCCTCACAGATGATCCTTGTCCCCAGCCTCTATTGCCCCCACTCTATTGTGGAGCCACACTGCAGAGCTGGGGTGCTTTTGTGGACTTTTGGTGTGTATCAGGAGGTGATCCTTTGTGTGGCTGTAGCATTTGTTCTGTTCAGGCCAGTGTAGAATCAGAGGCAATAGCAGGAAACCTAGCAGCCCTTACAGGAGATTTTTCTCTGCCTTGCCTTGTGGGTATGGCAGTATTCATGATCCTCACAAGTGGAGGCCAGGCTTTCCACAGCCCTCAATTTAGTCCCATCTGTCTTCCAACCAACCAACTGGGCTCATCTTCCCTGCATAAAACCCCAAGATTGGAGCACTCAGTCTGACTCTCACCAGGGAATCCCCGGGTGGATGTCTGCCTGTGTATTCTCCTTTTCCTTAGACTCTTCTTCCAGGGGCACATGTCTTGACCTGATCACTTTTCTTCTCTTGCTGCTAGATTCTCACAACATTAATTTTACAGGATCCCTTCTACCAGGTTCCAGTTAGTATTCAGTGAGAATTATTCCACATATAAATGTATTTTTTATGTGTCCATGGGGGCAAAGTTAATTCTCCATTTACTTATTCTGCCAGATTGATTGATTTCCCTAGGGAACTTTTTTTTTAATAGCTTACTTGGGTAGAACTTGTAATAAAAACTTCAAAAATATTGATTTTTATCATCATACTTTGTTTATCCCTCAGTTTTCTTTTTATCATATTTTCATTTCCCCAGTTTCAGTTTTTATTTTATACAAACTAAGCAATAGTTACACACTCTATTGCTAATTGTTAACTAGAAATGTTACTGTTTTATCAAACAAAAATTTCATAATTCCGCTCCTTTGTATTTAGTGATTACCAAATAAATATTTAAACACATCCTAGCTGGACTTTTACCTCTACATGCTGGTGTTTCTGAACAAGAGTCTCTGCTTATGGAACATGCTAAAGTGGATAATTTACAAGGCTTCTTTACTGGCCTTTGTATTAATATGTTCTCATTGATATTTGATAGTTTTATACACAGACCAAAGCTGCCAATGAATACAATCTTGATAGAATACATAATTGCCCAGAAGTGTTGTCCAGTATTTATGGAACATACCCATAGTATTTTATATATGTTTGAATATTCTATGATCATTTCACAGCTTCAATATATGCTATAAAAAAGTTATTCAAACCTGAAAAGAGGATATTGCTAATATCAACTTTATGCTGCTTACCTTTCAAATTTTAAGTCCCCCAAATCTCCCAGCATTGTTTGTGGAAGCTACTTCAATGGTCCTAATAATTCTCAAATAGAAATTATGGTAATTTAGTCTCCTGTGGGTCAACTACAGTTAGGTCACTGCTTTATAATTTTACTTTTAGATAATAGATAGATAACACTTTGAATCGTTAATTTATGCACCATAAAAATAATCATGGTGGCTTGGAGTTTGTTCATTTAGAAACCAATTTGAGTAAGAACTTTAATACTGCTCCTAACTATTGATTAAATTTATGATCCTACCTTTCACATTCTCAAATTTTATTCTATTTAAAATATTCAAAACAATTGATTTTTCAAGAAAATTTGCAATTGAAAATATACAATATAAACCCATCTTTAACATTTTGCAAATTGTTGAGATTTGGATTCAATCATTAGCAGAAATAATGCCTTTTTAATTTTTTCAGCCTGTAAGTAGTTAGGCTTCATAAGTATTTTTAGGCATATCTGGTGCTGTCAGTTAAAATGCCAAACTCCAGATTTTTTGCAGTGAAAACGCTCAAAAACAGTCATTGACAACTCTGGTGAGAGGTCTTTCTCCCTCATAGCAAACACCTGCTGCTGTCTCCAACTGTCACCTCTTTCTCAGGAGTCCAAGCCACCTACTGTGCTTCCCAAATGGCACTCCCCCTCATCAGCCACCTGCAGCTTATGCCAACTGCCTCTTTTCTTTCTCCTCCTCCTCATGAGAAACTACCTGCTCTCAAAAAAAAAAAAAAAAAAAAATCAAGGAGATACTAATTTTTGGCTAATAGTGTTTCCTGACTGAATAAGAACATAACTGCTGGCCTTAGTTACTTCAGAATATCTTAATATTCAATGAAACTGTTCTGTCTGAGAAGAATGCTCAACAGCTTACATAGTGCTTGATTTGAAAAAGAAATTTCACATTTTTTTCATTTATTTTTATTAATTGGAGGCTAATTACTTTACAATATTGTAGTGGTTTTTGCCATACATTTTATCTAGTAACTTTTCTTTTTTTTTTCTAGTAACTTTTCAAAGGCAACATTTTATAGTTGATTGAGTCAGTAACAAAATTATATGCAAAGTAAACTTATGAATATTTAGACATAGTTTGGAAGGAAAGCAACTTTTATATTACTTTTATTCAAAATTAGATTTCAACAGTAATTTCGGTTTAAATATTTAATTTAATTCAGAAATACAAATATTTATTTAGTTTGATGAAAGTAGAGTTGGTTCACCAGATTCCGTGTAATTAAATTCTGAAGGAAAGTATTCTGGAGCTTTGCGTTATTTCTAGATTCATAATTACTGTCAAGTATTTTGGGCTTTCCTGGTGGCTCAGATGGTAAAGAATCTGCCTGCAATGCAGGAGACTTGGATTTGATCCCTGGGTCAGGGAGATACCCTGGAGAAGGAAATGGCAACCCACACCAGTATTCTTGCCTGGAGAATTTCATGGCCAGAGGAACCTGGTGGGGTACAGTTCATGGGGTCATAAAGAGTTGGACATGACTTAGTGACTAAGAACAGCAACAAAACATGTATTAATCTAAGCTAAAATTAAAAAATAATTTATTAGTTTAGTAAATTTGATTATTAACTACTGGATGAAATAGCAAAACAGGCATCAGCAGAAAAATTTTATCTCTTCAGTACTGCTATAAAATTTTAAAACATTTTTAGCAGACAAACTAAACAAAGTTCTGATTAGAAATTGATATAATAACTTTGGTGTCACAGCTTGGAGTTTTCACATATTATATTGGATATTTTTTCATGGTATTCAAATTTCTGAAGGTCATTTCTTGGCTATATTTTTGCCAGCTTAGTTTATATTAAGATTGTGATTGTTAGGAAAATTTAATAGATTGTACTTGCTTGTCACTTCTGCTGTATTTGTTTTGGCTCATTTCAGTCAGGGACACTAATTAGCCATAAACTGGGTCTCTGTTTTTTTGTCATATTCTGTCTTGTATTTCTTATTATTTTCCTCTACTTTCTGAGAAAGTATCTCTGGTTTGCACTATGTCATCATGATCATCATCACAATTTTGATTTTCTAAAATGCTGATTCTTATCTTCAAATGTTTCTATTGTGGATTTTAATTTTACTACAGGTTTTAGTTTCTACACAGCCTAATTTATATCTTATACCTCCTTTTCTTTCTTATTTGCCATCTTGTTTATAATATGCATAATTCCATTTATTTTATGAGGAACAGAACATGCAGTCCAATATTTTCCTATTTTCTTTTGTAAATAATTTTGTAAAGTTTTATAATTTGTATAGCTTTTATAATTTTAAATAGATTTTATAATTTTTATTTTTCATAGAAATAGTTACTTTCTTAATATAACAGTATCTTATTATAGACTTCATGTTGTTCTTTGTCATAAGGTTTATTTATTCTTGAATAAGGAAAGTTAAATCTAGCTATATACTAAACATGTACTTCATTGGGATCTGTATGATTGATTCCTTTCTGTTACTAGAATTCCCTCTCAGTTTTTAATCTGGGTGCTAGCTTGACATGCATAACCATATTCAAATATTCTTTTTGTTTTATCTATTTAAACTTCAATGATATAGGCAGACCATTTTCCTGCTCCCACTGCCAAATCTTGGTACTATACAGAACTGTACTTACTTTTTTACTTTCTTGGCTATCAGATTCACACTAGATATATGACTTCAGGTGAGATGTTTAACCTGAACAACTATTCCCTGCTCTCTGTAGGATTATCTTGAAGTATAATTCACATGCCATATCATTTCATTTGCAGTTATCTCAATATGTATCTCTGAAATAAAATAATTACTAAAATAACTAAAATATACTGTTATCACACCTGAAATATTAACACTAACTTCTAAATATTAACATAACCCAGTGCTTTTTCTCATTTGAAGTGAAGTGCCTCAGTCATGTCTGACTCTTTGCAACCCCATGGAGTGTAGCTTACAAGACTCCTCTGTCCATGGAATTTTTCAGGCAAGAGGACTGGAATGGGCTGCCATTTCCTTCTCCAGGGGATCTTCCCAACCCAGGGATCTAATCTGGGTTTCCCACAATGCAGGCAGACACTTTTCTCATTTATCACACTGCATTTTAATATTTTAAAGGTTTTTTTTTTGTTTGTTTAGTTAATATTTAAATAGATTCACCCTATTTTGATTGGTGATATGTATTTTAAGTTTTTAAAAATATGCAAGTTCTCTTACCATCTCTTTTCCTTGCTGCCTCCTTTCCTCCATTCCTCTTTCATTTTATTGTCTTGCTGAAGTAATCAGGTTTTGTGCTGTGCAGTTTCCCTGTGTCTGGGTTTAACCTCCCTACATATTGCCTCACCTTTTCTTATTATAGTCTTTTTCCTATAAATTATGTGCATATATAAATATACACACATACACATAAATTGTATGTACCATTTTTTCCAGGAGGCAGGCAAGACTATATCATAGGGATGTTAAATATACACAGACTTCTCAACTCACATTTGGTAATACTGAGAAGATGAAGGGTATATAGAAAAGGAAGGATAAACATCTTTATTTATTTACTAAGATTTGGGATTTCATAATAATGAAATGGTGTTTAGCATCCTCCACAAGTGATCAATGAGGTTTTTATTTGTTTTTTAAATATAAGCTTGGCAATATTTGATGTATTTAAATATGTTGTAACTATTACTCTTATTGATACTTAAATGAGCTCCTCATCTTTGCCCAGTAGGACCTTTTTTATGTTAGCATTTCTATTTTGATACTGTAGCATTTGATTAATTCTGCATTTTATGGGATGACAAGGTATTTAAGGCTCATCTTGTACATCTGAAGCCTAGACCCTAATTATTTAGAGCCCATGAAATGCACCTGTGCCATATGTTCTTGAGTTTTCCACCATAAAGATATAAATAATTATATATAACTCAACAATTTGCTTGTATTTTTCTACTCCAAAGGACTTCAGAACTCTATCTATTCTTCCTTTACCCCTTCCCATAATATTATCTTTGGATATTACAACATATTTTCTAAGTTCTAGTTATTATTATTCACTTCAAATATAGTATAGTCACTATTTAGGTTTTGTACCATTCAACACCTCTTTTCCTTTAAGATATTAACAATTAAATTTTTTCTAGTACATGACTTAGTTTATGGCTTTTCTTGTTTCATTCCTTGTAGAGATTTCCCCAAGTCTTTTCCTCTTTAAAAATTTCCAGTCTAACCAGTCTTCATCACTTTTGTAATAAGGAAGACCAAATCTGATTCCATATTAGATTTGTTCAGTTCCTATGCTTAGTCATGCTGGCTCTGCACCTTTTGTAAAAGAATGCTGTCTAAAGCCTGAAATAAGCAGGAGAGCCCATTCTCAAGGCTCTGACCTTTGAGTTCATTAATAAAGAGATAAAAAGTTGCAGGACCGAGAATAACATTTGCTTTATTGGAGGTTTACAGGGGCATTATGACCTGACTTACCTTTGAGTTCATTAATATAGAGATAAAAAGTTGCAGGACCGAGAATAACATTTGCTTTATTGGAGGTTTACAGGGGCATTATGACCTGACTTACATGGACGTCTATCCGTCAGTCAGTTCAGTCGCTCAGTCGTGTTCGACTCTTTGTGACCCCATGGACTGCAGCATGTCAGGCTTTCCTGTCCATCACCAACTCCTGGAACTTGCTCAAATTCATGTCCATCAAGTCAGTGATGCCATCCAACCATCTAATCTTCTGCCATCCCCTTCTCCTCCTGCCTTCAACCTTTAACAGCAAAGAATTCTGACACCAAGAAGTTTGCAACAACTAACCATATCTCTCCCTCACTTTGCCTTTAAAAGTGCTTTATTAAATTGTTTTGAGGAGTTCAGAGTTTGGGGGGCATCAGTCACATGTCTTCTTGCATGACCCTGCAGTAAACTATTCTCTACTCCATATTACATTTTGGTTTGTTTGGCCTTACTGTGCATTGGGCACATGAACTTGCATTCAGTGACAATTTTAGCAGATGATCTTTCCTACAACTTTTCTGACGTAATAAGGATCTTTGTACATGAGTCTACTTGATGATCCTCCATTACAATATTTCTGTGCATTTTCCAATAGTATTCTTTTTTTCCCCCCTTCCTTTCCCATCTCTGAGGAATGATTGGCCATCTACATTTAGAAGACTGATTCTGTGGTCTTGTTTCTCTTCCTTTCCACTTCTTTCAAGACCTGGATGATCAATTAACAACTATTTTTCTTGCACTGCTAATCTCTCTCATGTTCTTATTTTTTTAAAGGAACATTTTCTTTAGTTCCACAATACTATACTAACCTTATTTTTCTCCCACTTTGTTGAATATTTCTACTTTGATGTCTACTTCTCTATCCTGACTATAATAATTAACCAAGGATTTACTTTGACCAATTTCCCTTCTTGATGTGTTTCACAGTTTCATTTAGGAGTGTGAATATTTTATATTTGTTAACAGAAGGTGACTTGAATCCAGAATGCCTGAGCTTGAATGCTTGATTTCAAGATTTTCTATACCTGAAACATTGCTCTTGCTTTTTGTTCTCTCTCTGCCTGAGTTATACTGTTATATGGAGATAATTATTACTAGTTTAAAGAGTTTCCTAAGTTAAGATTATGTGAATTAGTACATGTAAAATGTTGAAAACAGTGTGTTGAAACATGGTAAATTATAAGCTGCTATAAATATATAGTGCTATGGCTTCAACAAATATTATTAAGGTACTACTGTGTGATAAACATTTTAATAATCTGCATAAAGTAAGAAATGAAAAAGAGTGTAATGAAGGCAATGCCATCAGTATTAAAAATGATACAGACAGCTTGCAGGATCTGATTTCCCTGACCAGAGATTGAATCTGGATCCCCTGCAGTGAAAGCACAGAGTACTAACTTCTGGACTGCCAAAGAAATCCCAAGGATATGTTTCTGACTTTTCTAACTGAATGTGTGTAGCTGGGTCCCAGTCCCTTGAAAAAAAATGATATAGAAGGGTAAGAAGTAGCTAGAATAATGAAGTTTGTATAGGTAGGATAGGGGAGGTTTTTTTTCCGAGGGCCTGATGCCTGAACTGATGCTTGAAGGATGGATGAAGATTTTCAGTTGGATAAATGGATGAAAAATACTTCGGAATGGGAGTATAGAGCATGTAGACAAGAACAAAGCATTTAAACTGCTGAAGAGAATTTATTCTTATTGGAGCTTTAAGAGGGACTATGGAGGCACAGGAAATGTCCCTAGTGAGACAGTCAGGGCCAGGTCATATCATACTTTGAACCTGTGTGAAGATAGCTCACTAATCATTATCTTTAATCTTGATCACTATTCTCACATTTCCAGCTTCCTGTTCCAGGCCCTTAATCATTTATACCTGAGGTATTATATTAGCCTGATTATTTCAGTATCTCCCTGTTACCAATCCAGCTCTCATTATTACTCTTCCATGTTTACAAACATTCAAATCTTATGTTTAGTTAACAAAGTAGGCCCAAACTACATGATCTAATCTCCATCTAACTATCCAATTTACTTCCCCAGTCTCTTATTCATAGCCTCTATTCAAGTCCTCCCCCTAAAATTCCTGAAGAGACTCCATGTTTTTCTATTTTACATGATTCCACATGCTCTCCTCTCAATGGAAATGGTATCCTATCAACTCCTTCTGACTAAAATCTTATCGATCATTCAGATGATATTTTCCTAAATGCCGATATCATCTACTGAATGTGATACTGAATGTGATCAGACTCATGTGTATTTAGCTATCTTTCTGTGCCCAGCACTGTGTTACACATTTCCATATAATGTACATTTTAATATCTACACAAACCATTTAAGGAGGCACTGTTGTCTCTCTTTTGCATAATTTAAAACTGAGGACCAAAGAAATTAAAATTAAAAAAAAAAAAAAAACTAAATTCACACAGTTAAGTGGCAGAGTCTGGGTTTAAAATAGTCTTATTTGCATTTAGCTCTCTTTGGTACCTATCACGAAACAAAGCACACTGTCTTGCACATGTTTCTATTCAAGATGAGTTGTGGAATGCAAGCATAAATTAATAATGGAAAAATATAGTTCCTCAATTTCATAGGAAATAAGGGGGAGAACCAGCAGACATTAGAATTTCACCCTCAGTATAGCACAAATCATATTTTTTCCTGAAAAATTTTGAAAGCTAATTAAATGGTGCCTAAGATAAAGCTTTTAATTTGAATGGTACTATATACATACAAGGATTTTTAAAATCATTATAGACATTTAACCTTGCAGGAAATTAGTTGAATTTATTTTGAAAAATCTTTATTGAGGAAATTAGATGTAGCAACAAACTTCATGATGTAGCAAAACATAACATAGCTTACGAGCCAATATTTAAACAATCAGGCCTATTTACTGGTCATGAGGGTACCCTCGATCTAAAGACTATATTTAGTAAGTATAATACCCTTAGAGTTAGTGGCTATTATTTTCTAGGGTTCATAAAATTTTATTTGGCCAATATTCAAGCCGTAAACATATGAGTGTATGTGCTTAAATACACTGGACTAGTAAGTCAGCCTGTTTTCACCAGCACTTTCTTATTTTACTCTTCTCCCTTTTTAATTAAATTTACTTTAAGCTTAATCACTCGATTTAGCAAATTAAGACCAAACATTAAGAGGCAGAGCCAGTATTAGGCTAAAATCATTCTGATGCAGTTACAGCATTAGTTTGTCTCTTAGAGACAGTTAAATCAGCTACTGCAAACATTTAAAACAGCTACAAAGCAAACCTTCAGATTGAAATGCTATAGGAAAAACCACTACCATTTATGTGTGATGCACTTCCTTTTTCCCCCATTTTCAACATACACCTTTATTTCATGCTCCAAAGACTTATATATAATATGCTGATTTTTTACAGTTGTCAGGAATTTAATATTAGTCCTTTTACTTTTTAGCTCTCAGGATGTGATTGAAGATCGCTGAATTGTATGTAAAATGTAATTGTTTTTCTCCCAATTGGAGAATAGAGAAAAGTTGCTGCAGCATATTTAACCTATGGGTTCTGACACATATTTCTTACTCTGTGAGGCACAGAATATTTTGTAACATGTCCTCCAAATCCAGTATGTGATTAGAAATGATATTATGAAAAGTGGTATCAAAGGTACATTTTGTTGAACTCTGACTCATAAGTGGACAGATTCAACATAAAAGTGAAAAGAGTAAATGGGTAGGAAATATTGAATTACTACTCTGAATGACTGAGAATAGAACTAGAATAGAAGATAAATAATGAACTAATAAAATGGAGAATGAGAGTATATTAAAAGTGGAAGTTAAAAGGTTAGAGAGTTATTTGGCTTAGTTCAAGTGACTTATACTCTCTGAACTTCAGTGTGCTCACCTGTGGGGATAATAATTACTGTATCACAAAGATTTGAACACTAAATGAAAATGCTACAGAAGGCCTTGGAATTGGATTTAAGTAATGACATAGGCATACCTGTTTTTTTTTTTAACTTTTGAAATTATATATATATATATGTGTGTGTGTGTGTGTGTGTGTGTGTGTGTTTGCATGCATGCTCAGTCATGCCTGACTCTTTTTGACCCCCATGGACTGTAGCCCACCAGGCTCCACTGTCCATGGGATTCTCCAGGGAAGAATACTGGAGTGGTTTGCCATTTCCTTCTCCAGGGAATTTTCCTGACCAAGGGACTGAACCCATGTCTTTTGCACCTCCTGCACTGGCAGGCAGGTTCTTTACCAGCTGAGTCACCAGTTAAGCCTGACATTGTATGTAGTGAATTTTAAAAATTTTAATATCAACATGCTCTATCATTGTCAAGTAAATTTTATTTAAATGTTTCCTTTCTATTTATTTCTTAAGTATATCATTTAATATTAGCCTACATATTACATATTGTCTCCTTCATAAAATCTAAAAAGAGTTTTTGTGAAGGTTGAATAAGATATCCAATGTAAAGGACTAAGAACAGTATCAA
This sequence comes from Muntiacus reevesi, assembly GCF_963930625.1. Taxonomy (NCBI): domain Eukaryota; kingdom Metazoa; phylum Chordata; class Mammalia; order Artiodactyla; family Cervidae; genus Muntiacus; species Muntiacus reevesi. The sequence goes on along the minus strand of NC_089271.1, from coordinate 80,162,353 downwards.
GAACAATATAAAACTCATTAATTTATTAGTATTTTTATACAGTTCATGAAGTTCTCATGGCAAGTATACAGGGGTGGTTTGGTTGCCATTCCATCATCCAGTGGATTTTAAGGTCATGCTTAAAATCTTGCATGTTAGACTTCAGCATTACATGAACTAAGAACGTCCAGATGTTCAAGCTGGGTTTAGAAAAAGCAGAGGAACCAAAAATCAAATTGTGAACATTTTCTGGATCATAAAGACAGTAAGAGAAGTCCAGAAAAAACATCTATCTGTTTCAGTGACTATGCTAAAGACTTTGACTGTGTGGATTCTAACAGACTGTGGAAAGCCCTTAAAGAGATGGGAATACCAGAACATCTTACCTGTCTCCTGTGAAACCTGTTTGTTGGTCAAGAAGCTACAGTTAGAATCCTGTATAGAGCAACTGATTGGTTCAGGATTGACAAAGGAGTAGGACAGGGTTGTCTGCTGTCACCATGTTTATTTAAACTATATTCAGAACACATCATGAGAATTGCCTGCTGGATGAATTACAAGATGCAATCAAGATTACCGGGAGAAATATCAATAACCTGAGATATGCAGATGACACCATCCTTATGGCAAAAATTGAAGAGGAACAAAAAAGCCTCTTGACGAAAGTGAAAGAGGAGAGTGAAAAAGTTGGCTTAAAGTTCAGCATTCAGAAAACTAATATCATGACATCTGGTCCCATCGCTTCATGGGAAATAGATGGGGAAACAGTGGAAGCAGTGTCAGACTTTATTTTTGGGGGCTCCAAAATCACTGCAGATGGTGATTGCAGCCATGAAATTAAAAGACGCTTACTCCTTGGAAGGAAAGTTATGACCAACCTAGACAGCATATTAAAAAACAGAGACATGACTTTGCCAACAAAGGTCCTTCTGGTCAAGGCTATGGTTTTTCCAGTGGTCATTTATGGATGTGAGAGTTGGACTGTGAAGAAAGCTGAGGGTCAAAAAATTGATGCTTTTGAACTGTGGTGTTAGAGAAGACTCTTGAGAGTCCCTTGGACTGCAAAGAGATCCAACCAGTCCATCCTGAAGGAGATCAGTCCTGGGTGTTCATTGGAAGGACTGATGCTGAAGCTGAAACTCCAATACTTTGGTCACCTCATGTGAAGAATTGATTCACTGGAAAAGACCATGATGCTGGGAGGGATTAGGGACAGGAGGTAAAGGGGACGACAGAGGATGAGATGGCTGGATGGCATCACCGACTCGATGGACATGAGTTTGAGTAAACTCCAGGAGTTGCTGATGGACAGGGAGGCCTGGCGTGCTGCAAGTCATGTGGTCGCAAAGAGTCGGACACAACTGAGCTACTGAACTGACTGAACTGAACTTCCAATCTAAACCTCTGATGTCTTGTACAAAGAGGAGTGGGTAATGTGTTAAAATTCTGGACCATGGAGTTTAGTTGAAAGCGAACATGTTAGTCAGTCAGTCCTGCCTGACTCTTTGTGAACCCATGGACTGTAGCTCGCCAGGCTCCTCTGTCCATGAAATTCTCCAAGCAAGAATACTGGAGTGGGTAGCCATTCCCTCTCCAGGGTGTCTTTCTGAACCAGGGTTCAAACAGATGTCTTCTACATTGCAGGTGAATTCTTTATCATCTGAGCCTACAGGGAAGCCAGGAAGTTTAGTTGGGGAAGTGCTTATTTAGTGTTTTAAAAGGGTCATATATTTAACCTGTGATGATGGCTAGAATGACACAGAAGTTGAGGGCAGGGATTGAAAAGACATCTTGTCACATTGCATATTATGCTCTGCATTATTTTAAAATTCACTACTTGCCTATACCAAAGCTAGAAAAACAGGAGAAAAATGGAGAAAACTTCACTTAAAGAATACATTTGAAAGGTGGAAAACATGTAATTTTCACTTTTTCTTTCAGTAGTCAACCACACTTTGCCACAATTAAAGCCAATCTAGATAATTGTTTGCTTGTCATATGTTGCAGGATAAGCAAGATCAAAGTTCCATAGTAAGAAAATCATAATTCATAAGATTTTCATACAACAGTAAGAAAAAAAAAACAGATTAGAAGATTCACATATATATGTGAGTGCACAAAAAAAATTGTGGCCAAGTGATCAATGACATAAGATGTTTCTATAGACATGGGTAACATTTTAACATAGCCCTTTTTTTTATGTTTCTACACTATTTTTCATATTAAATATCCTGAGATAAAATGTTATGTCTGTATTGTCTCAAGTAAATTATATAATAGCTGAATGTTTCAGAAATTAAGTCAATTTTAACTCAAATAAATTAATCCTCAAGGAAATATTTTCTTTCCATATTTTTAATAAAAAATAAAAAAAATAAAAAATCTAAAAGGAAAAGATACTTTGTTGATAGAATGATATGGATCAATTCACAGAATTTGTGTTCCTGCAAAAATAAAATTAGGAATTTAGTCAAATTTTACTTTATAACTAAGTAAAATTTGCCTAATGGCAAATTAAAAAAAGAAAAGACAGTGAGAACACTGGAGAGAAAATGTCCTTTAAATATCAGTGAAATGGTAACTCAATGACAAATTAACTGTAACTATTGGGTACTAAGTAGATTTCAAAAAGGTGGTGTAAATTTATAGTCACATACATGCATGAAAACACACACACACAGAGCTATTTTAATAGCAATTAATTGGACTTTTTGAAAAATACTTGAGAGTCTTTTATGATAGACTTATTTAATGCAGTTAGTAGTTATTATGTTTTAATTTAAATATTTATATGTTTAAGGCAAATATTTTAGAAAGAATAATTGCCAGAAGAGATTTTATTCTGTGCTCATTTCTACAGACATCTTTCTAACAGACAAAACACACTTCTTTCAGAAGAGCTGTCAGCCTTCAGTTCTGCTATAATATTTATTCTTATACATGATTGCAAGGTGGTGAGAAGCAGGTATTATAATACCTCTCCATTATAAACTATTTTCACAGGTGCAATCAAAAGTTAGACTAAAGGAGCATGAAGAAGGATAATGAGATTGTAGATACCAGATAGAGGTTTAAATAAGCAAAAAAATTGGTTTTTTAGATCTTGAATCTAGAGAGTTTTCCACGAGGAAGAACAAGCATGGAAACCAGCAGAAATGACTTGCTAAAAACACAGTGTTTAAACGGAAACAAAGGTTACAGATGTCCTGACATTATATGCCAGCTTTCAACAACAAGACTTTTTGAAACCTAAGCAAACATAATGGCTTTAGCAATTTAGGAAGCCCCTTCAGATGCATATATTTTGCAATCTAAAATAATTTTATGAAGGGTATGACTTTACATAAATTCTTTAATCACTTTGGAAGTCTTAAGGAGCACATAGAAGTCTGACCTTTGAGCTCCTTTTACATTGGCCTAGGAAGATTATCCTATCACAGTACAGATAGAACTTCTTCCCCCAGTGAAAAAGAAACATTACTTTGTACCTTGTACCATTTTAAAACCATTTAGGAAAAACAAGGGCATTAATCAAAACAGAAGATTTTAAATATTCATGAACTAGTTTGAATGGAACAGTACAACTTTATTAAGCATTCTTGTGCTTCTGTGAGAACAAAATGTCCCTTTTATGATACTATCACTCCATTTCTGCTGTGAGATTCATTTACTTCAATGCTTATCACATTAAGACCTATTTCTTAGACTAGTATTCAAGGCTCTTTATATACTGACTTACCCATCCTGTCTCTCACTAATACCAGTGAAAACACTTTGTTCTAGTCAGACAAAATATAATTGCTATTAACCCCAAAGCTTAACTTTTTTCAGAATATATTTCCCCTCCTTTACCAAATTTTTCTGTAGTAACTTCATAACTCTTTTTGTTTCTTAATGTCACTAGTACTTCTTTATGCATTTAACATTCTAACACTGAATGAAATACTACCTTCTAGGACATATATTGTTTTAAATAATTATGCTTGTTTCTTTACCTGTCTTTTATAACCTTGAGACAAATGTCCTTGTATTATAATTTCTTTTGGTTTTTCTCCTATCATCTACCATTGTGATCATCATATAAATATTCAAATACTTAAATTGAATCTGAATTCAATTTTGCTTTATCATATATAACCAATGATTTAGGGAAATTGAAATTAACCTAACTCAAGAATCAAAAACCTCCATATGTGATTTGTTCACTATGTTATTAATATGACAGGTCTGTTGGAATAGTAATGGTGAAACTTACATTCTCTTCTATGAAAATCAGTGCTGCTTACTTAGTGGGTGTGGATGTGATTTTATATAATACATACAGCTAGAATATGATCACTTAATAAGAGACTCAGGAAAAGCAACATTCAGCAATTGGGACAAGCTGTCTTAACATTCTGCCTCTCCTTCAACAGTTGTTCAGGTGCCTGCCTTAGCTCATCAGTTGGAAATGACAAGACATGACTGTTTAAACTCACAAGGGTATTATGTTAGCATCTGGAATTTTTTTTTTTTTTAGCAACTGGAAATTTTTAATGTCCAATCTTTTGATTAGTTGTAAGTATTAGAGTCCTTATACCTAGAAACTGACTTGAGTTCTTCCATTATTAAGATAAGAATGCCTATGATAAAACTTAGTTTTATGGGGTATTTTTGTTTTTGTTTTCTGGGATGAATTTAAAAGGGCATTAAAGCCAGTTTTAATCAATCTTTAATTTGCCTTGAGACCTCAAGGTAAGGAGATGAAAGGAAGTCAATGAAGCAAGAAGGGCTGGAGTTGGAAACACTAGCTTTCATTGTGGTTAAAAGAGCAGAGTGGGAAAGTGTGTCAAAATCAAGAGTATAAAAGTTTAGATATTGATTTTTTTGGTACAAGTCAGTGCATAGAGAGGGTGATAGGAAGATATTAAACAGGAGATACCAAAATGTGTTGAAATATTTCAATTTAAATACTTCAAATATTTAAAAGCACGATTAAACAAAGAAATTAAATAGATAAAGTCAAGAGTGGAACTTTATTTTTAAAACTCTTTGGTTAACTTTTCTTCTCAAACATGCTGCAAAACAGAATAGATGGATGAAACATGGTCTAGTATCAGACCGAATAAGCAAGGGGAAGTTACAACCATAGAAAGAAAATAGTTTGTTTCGAATGTGGCCTGGACAGTGAAGTTCTGTCTTAATTTAATGCTTAGAAGGAATACATACATGAGTATAGTTTAATTTATGTTGCTGACTCTAAGAAGATAGGAGAGAACTAACTCAAAGAGAAAAGTAACTTTTATATTTATCCTCCGCAATGATTGGAGACAAAGTACTTTGGATTAATTGATGCCATTATATGAATTCATGATTTTGTGTTAAGGGGGAAGTAGATTAAGGTAAAACTGATAGTTGAAGGCATAAATTTAATTCTTAAAAATAATTTAAAAGATAGAAAGCATTTCCCTTTTATAGTGAAAATAATCATGGGATAAAAAATAGTTATTAAACTCAGTGTTGCAAAGTGGACAAGTCCTAGAGTTCTATTGCAAAACAATGTGAATATATTTAACACTATTGAGCTATACAATTAAAATGCTTAAGATGAAAATGTAATGTTATGTGTGTTTAACCACAAGAAAAATACAAAATATTAAAAAATAAACACCAAGGATGCTGAAGATATTGGGAAAAACTGAGAAGAAATATTGTAGGCTGAATAGCTGGGAGCAAACTCAGATACAGTCTTTTCTATCTGAGTCAAATATTTGGAAAAAAATCATACATAATGATACAAAATTATTAAAGATAAATAAAAAGCTTTAGCAATGAACTAGCTTTTTAAAGGCACTTTTGATTTGCCATTCTTAAATACGTATACATGAATCCCTGGTCTAAGTTTATATAATTTAAACTGCTAACAGAGCCAGATATCCTGGAATGTGAAGGCAAGTGGGCATTAGAAAGCATCACAAGGAACAAAGCTAGTGGAGGTGATAGAATTCCAGGTGAGCTATTTCAAATCCTGAAAGATGATGCTGTGAAAGTGCTGCACTCAATATGCCAGCAAATTTGGAAAACTCAGCAGTAGCCACAGAACTGGAAAAGGTCCGTTTTCATTCCAATCCCTAAGAAAGACAATCCGAAAGAATGCTCAGACTACCACACAACTGCATTCATCTCACACGCTAGTAATGCTCAAAATTCTCCAAGCCAGGCTTCAGCAATACGTGAACCGTGAACTTCCAGATGTTCAAGCTGGTTTTAAAAAAGGCAGAGGAACCAGAGATTAACTTACCAACACCTGCTGGGTCATTGAAAAAACAAGAGAGTTCCAGAAAAGCATCTATTTCTGCTTTATTGACTATGCCAAAGCCTTTGACTATGTGGATCACAATAAACTCTGGAAAATTCTGAAAGAGATGGGAATACCAGACCACGTGACCTGTCTCTTGAGAAACCTGTATGCAGGTCAGGAAGCAACAGTTAGAACTGGACATGGACCAACACACTGGTTTCAAATAGGAAAAGGAGTAGGTCAAGGTTGTATATTGTCACCCTGCTTATTTAACTTATATGCAGAGTACATCATAAGAAAAGCTGGGCTGGAAGAAGCACAAGCTGGAATCAACATTGCTGGGAGAAATATCAGTAACCTCAGATATGCAGATGACACCACCCTTATGGCAGAAAGTGAAGAGGAACTGAAAAGCCTCTTGATGAAAGTAAAAGAGGAGAGTGAAAAAGTTGGCTTAAAGCTCAACATTCAGAAAAATAAGATCATGGTATCTGATCCTATCACTTCATGGGAAATAGATGGGGAAACAGTGGAAGCAGTGTCAGACTTTATTTTTTGGGGGTTCCAAAGTCACTGCAGATGGTGATTGCAGCCATGAAATTAAAAGACACTTACTCCTTGGAAGGAAAGTTACGACCAACTTAGAGAGTATATTAAAAAGCAGAGACTTTACTTTGCCAACAAAGGTCCATCTAGTCAAGGCTGTGGTTTTTCCTGTGGTCATGTATGGATGGGAGAGTTGGACCATGAAGAGAGCTAAGCGCTAAAGAATTGATGCTTTTGAACTGTGGTGTTGGAGAAGACTCTTGAGAGTCCCTTGTACTGCAACAAGATCCAACCAGTCAATCCTAAAGGAGATCAGTCCTGGGTGTTCATTGGAAGAACTGATGCTGAAACTGAAAGAGTTGACTCTTTAGCCACCTCATGCAAAGAGTTGACTCATTGGAAAAGACCCTGATGCTGGGAGGGATTGGGGACAGAAGGAGAAGGGGACAGCAGAGAATGAGATGGCTGGATGGCATCACCGATTCATTCGAGATGAGTTTGAGTAAACTCCGGGAGTTGCTGATGGACAGGGAGGCCTGGCGTGCTGCGATTCATGGGGTCGCAAACAGTCGGAGATGACTGAGCAATGGAACTGAACTGAACTGAACTCTACATATGCCCATTTGTTTATGCCATAATAAATTTTCTTAGGCTAAGAAAATATAGATTAAAGCTACTTTAATTTTACTGAAAACTTTTTAAATTTATTGAATTATAGATTTGGTGTTATTTTTATTTCTATGCACAACAGTGATTCATTTATACATAGATGTATTCTTTTTCATATTATTTTCCATTATGGTTTATCACAGGATATTGAATAGAGTTCCCAGGGCTATACAGTATAACCTTTGTGCTTCTCCATTGTATATATAATATTTTGCATCTGCTAATCTTAAACTCCCAATCCTCCCCTCACCCATGGCAACCCCAAGTCTGTTCTTTATGTCTGTGTGTTGTTTCTTTTTCATAAATATGTTCATTTTTGTTGCATTTTAGATTCCATATATAAGTGATACCTTGCGTGAGTATGTGCTAAGTCATTTCGGTCATGTTTGACTCCTTGTGACCCTGTTGACTTGTAGTCCACCAGGCTCCTCCATCCATGGGATTCTCCAGGCAGGAATACTGAAGTGGATTGCCATGCCCTTCTCCAAGGAATCTTCCTGGCCCAGGGATCTAATCCATATCCATGTGTCTTGCATTGGCAGGTGGGTTCTTTACTACTAGCACCACCTTGGAGGCCCCAAGTGATATAATATAAAATCATAAACTTTAGACAGGTTTTCAGGATTATTGGAATAATGCAGTTATTTTGAATTCATTTGGTATTTGCTTAAAAGAGACAATGTTTTATATTTTTAATGTAGTATTTTTTAAAACAAAGCAATGATAATTTTGTTTTTTCATTAAATTATATCACTGTTTTATTGTCATACTTTATTAGTAATGATATATGTTTCCATGAAATTAAATATATGCTACAGAGATGGGAAAGTGTTGCTTGCCAATAACATATGTGAATGGTTTTTTAAGATGCAGTTTCTCACTATTTTTGAAATAGATGAGTAGATTGTACAAGCAAGCTATAGTTGATATTTTCATCAAGAAAGTCATGGTGTTTCCATCTCAGTCTACTAGGAACTTTTAAGAGGAAGTTACAATAGTGATAACAGTTTAGGGGTCAGATTATCAAGAATTCTGATTATACTTTGTGATTAGAGTAGACCTGTATTCACCTGAGACATAACCCTCACTTTCAAATATTTGCAGAGGAAAATAAATCTATGTCAGAGTAAAATTATAGAAACCTATCTTTTGGGACCAATGCAATTCAGAGGAAGAGATAAGCAAAACTGGTTTTTTTTTTTGTTTTTTGTTTTTGTTTTTTTTTGTAATCATAGTAGGCCCTCATTGTTCCAGAAAGAATTGCCTGGGGAGAACATGTTTCAACCCATCCTATGGCATTTAGAAAGGAATCTTTCAGCAGCATGTGGCATGGTTTGAATATCATAGTAACACATTGGGGAGGCCTGCTCTTAGCAGTGTTGCATTAATCAAAAGAGTTCTGAATTGTTCAGTTTTACAGGAAAAAAAAAAAAAAAAAAACAGTTTTCAGTGATCTGCTTTCTTTCCAACGTGAACAGAGGCTTTTTTCATCTCTGTCAAGCAAAGTGGAAACAGTGTATGTTAGCCTGGAAAAGAAATGGCCTTAAGGAATTTCACAATCTCATAAATCTGGAAGTGACCTTAAGAGGTCAGCTGAACTGCACATTTAGACCACACCTAAGCCAATCCTGGAGAGATAAGACTCTGCCCAGACAAATCAGTTCTTGAAATTCCTTGGCAATAGAAGCTAAATGGATTGTGAGATCTCTCTCCAAGAATAATATCTCTTGTTTTGTGTCTGGATCCCTGGTTCCTCCTTAGGAAATCAATGAAAATTCTATTTGTGTTAAGATTTTATCAAACACAAAGTGGGTAAAATATTAACCAGCTTTTCTTAAAGCAATATATATTATAAAAGGTTAACTATTAAGAGTATTTATCTTCTTCTTCTCGGACTCCTATGATTCAAATGTTGGGGAGATTCACATTGTCCCAGAGGTCCCTGAGGTTGTCCTCATTTCTTTTGATTCTTTTTTCTTTTTTCCTCTCTGCTTCATTTATTTCACCATTTTATCTTCTACCTCACTTATCCTATCTTCTGTCTCCGTTATTCTACTCTTGGTTCCCTCCAGAGTGTTTTTGATCTCATTTATTGTGTTATTCATTTTTAATTGACTCTTTTTTTATTTCTTCTAGGTCTTTATTAAACACTTGTTGCATCTTCTCAATCTTTGTCTCCAGGGTATTTATCTGTAACTCCATTTTGTTTTCAAGATTTTGGATCATATTTATTATCATTATTCTAAATTCTTTTTCAGGTAAATTCCCTATCTCCTCCTCTCTTGTTTGACTTGGTGGGCATTTTTCATGTTCCTTTACCTGTTGGGTATTTCTCTGCCTTTTCTTCTTGTTTAGATTGCTGTGTCTGGAGTGGGTTTTCTGTATTCTGGAGGTCTGTGGTTCCTTTTTATTGTGGAGGTTTTACCCAGTGGGTGGGGTTGGATGATTGGCTTGTCAAGGTTTCCTGGTTAGGGAAGCTTGAGTTGGTGTTCTGGTGTGTGGAACTAGATTTCTTCTCTCTGGAGTGCAATGGAGTGCCCAGTAATGAGTTTTGAGATCTCAAAAAAAAAAATATGCACGCAACTCCTGCAGCTCAATTCCAGAAAAACAAATGACAAAATCAAAAAATGGGCCAAAGATCTAAACAGACATTTCTCCAAAGAAGACACACAGATGGCTAACAAACACATGAAAAGATGCTCAACATCACTCATCATCAGAGAAATGCAAATCAAAACCACAATGAGGTACCATTACACACCAGTCAGGATGGCTACTATGTTAAAGTCAACAAGCAATAAATGTTGGAGAGGATGTGGAGAAAAGGGAACCCTCTTACACTGTTGGTGGGAATGCAAACTAGTACAGCCGCTATGGAGAACAGTGTGGAGATTTCTTAAAAAACTGGAAATAGAACTGCTATATGACCCAGCAATCCCGCTCCTGGGCATACACACCAAGGAAACTACATCTGAAAGAGACACATGCACCCCAATGTTCATTGCAGCACTGTTTATAATAGCCAGGACATGGAAGCAACCTAGATGTCCTTCAGCAGAGGAATGCATCAGGAAGCTGTGGTACATATACACCATGGAATTCATTTGAATCAGTTCTGATGAGATGGATGAAACTGGAGCCTATTACACAGAGTGAAGTAAGCCAGAAAGATAAAGAACATTACAGCATACTAACACATATATAGGGAATTTAGAAAGATGGTAATGATAACCCTATATGCAAAACAGAAAAAGAGACACAGAAGTACAGAACAGAATTTTGGACTCTGTGGGAGAAGGAGAGGGTGGGATGTTTTGAGAGAACAGCATCGAAACATATATATTATCTATAGTGAAACAGATCACCAGCCCAGGTTGGATGCATGAGACAAGTGCTCAGGCCTGGTGCACTGGGAAGACCCAGAGGAATCGGGTGGAGAGGAAGGTGGGAGGGGGGATCGGGATGGGGAATACATGTAACTCCATGGCTGATTCATGTCAGTGTATGACAATACCTACTACAATATTGTAAAGTAATTAGCCTCCAACTAACAAAAATAAATGAAAATAAAGAGTATATAAATGAATATGATATTTAGGGGAAAAATAAAGAACATAGCATTGCTTTTATCTTTCCTCATTTTGATTTTCATTACTTGGTGCTGTTTTATAATATATTTACATTGGGAATAATGGATTTTGTTACGCTTTACACACTTTGGCATTACAGTTATTACTTAATATTATTGCCATTATAAAATTTATGGGTGAATTTAATTTCAAATACATATATTTGAAATATGATGTCATTATTTTCTCTTAAAAATGCAAATCACATGTTTTTACCTATCAGTAGAAACACTGATTTGAGGCCAATGTTTCTTATTTCCTGTAGCAAGACTGCCACAATGCTTTCTTTGATTCATTACTTACTTTTATACCTTTGGAAGTAAGAATTTTTTTGAATATGCTAATGTTTTAAGAAATCAAAGCTATAATTCATTTAAGTGGTAAAAATTACAGTATGAGCCTATTGTTTTATATTCTTTAAAATGAACCTCTAAGAGTTATATAGTTTCTGGTCTCACATTTAGATCTTTAATCCATTTTGAGTTTATTTTTGTGTATGGTGTTAGAAAGTGTTCTAGTTTTATTCTTTTATAAGTGGTTAACAAGTTTCCCCAGCAACACTTGTTAAAGAGCTTGTCTTTTCTCTGTTGTATATTCTTGCCTCCTTTGTCAAAGATAAGGTGTCCATAGGTACATGGATTTATCTCTGGGCTTTCTATTCTGTTCCATTGTTCTATTTCTGCCTTTGTGTCAGTACCATACTGTTTTGATGACTGTGGCTTTGTAGTAGAGCCTGAAGTCAGTCAGGTTGATTCCTCCAGTTCCATTCTTCCTTCTCAAGATTGATTTGGATATTTGAGGGGTTTTGCATTTCTGTACAAATTGTGAAATTATTTGTTCTAGTTCTGTGAAGAATACCATTGGTAGCTTGATAGGGATTGCATTGAATCTATAGATTGCTTTGGGCAGTATACTCATTTTCACAATTTTGATTCTTTGAATCCATGAACACGGTATATTTCTTCATCTATTTTTGTCCTTTTTGATTTCTTTCATCAGTGTTTTATAGTTTTATTTAGGTAGATATATTCCTAAGTATTTTATTCTTTTCATTGCAGTGGTGAATGGTATTGTCTCCTTAATTTCTCTTTCTGTTTTCTCATTATTAATGTATAGATATGCAAGGGATTTCTGTGTGTTAATTTTATATCCTGTAATTTTACTATATTCACTGATTAGCTCTTTTAGGGTTTTCTATGTAGAGGGTCATGTCATCTACAAAGAGTGAGGGCTTTACTTCTTCTTTTCCTATCTGGATTCCTTTTATTTATTTTTCTGCTCTGATTGCTGTGGCCAACACTTCCAAAACTGTGTTGAATGGTAGTGGTGAGAGTGGTCACCCTTGCCTTGTTCCTGACGTTAGGGGAAATTCTTTCAATTTTTCACCATTGAGGATAATGTTTGCTGTGGGTTTGCCATATATGGCTTTTATTATGTTGAAGTGTGTTCCTTCTATTCCTGCTTTCTGGAGAGTTTTTATCATAAATGGATGTTGAATTTTGTCAAAGGCTTTCTCTGCAACTATTGAGATAATCATATGATTTTTATCTTTCAAATGTTAATGTGGTATATTACATTGATTGATTTGCGGATATTAAAGAATCCTTGCATTCCTGGGATAAAGCCCACTTGGTCATGATGTATGATCTTTTTAATATGTTGTTGGATTCTGTGAACCTTGTTAAATGCCCATTTTTAAAATTTTTATTGAAAAACATTGTCATAGGGAGTTTGTCCTATTTGAAAACTAACTGAGAAACATTTGTTTAGTATAATGTTACAGTTTTATATATCAGACCAAGTTCAGAAGATACTAACACATATGCACTCGTTATGAAGCTGCTAGAAATTCCTTATCATGTAGCACTATATTTACACATTTGTTGTTGCTTTCAGTCACTCAGTATATACAATTCTTTGCAATCCCATGTACTGCAGCACCCCATGCTTCCCTGTCTTTCACCATCTCCCAGAATTTGCTCAAACTCATGCCCATTGAGTCAGTGATGCCATCCTACTATCTCATCCTCTGTTGTCCCTTTCTCCTGCCTTCAACCTTTCCCAGCATCAGGGTCTTTTCCAATAATTTGGCTCTTCACATCAGGTGGCCTAAACATTGAAGCTTCAGTTTCAGCATCAGCCCTTCCAATGAATATTCAGGATTGATTTCCTTAAGGATTGACTGGGTTGTTCTCCTTGCTGTCCAAGGGAGAACACATTAACTCATACCTGAATTCAGTTAATCACAATGCTGCAGTGATTAGTGAGTTTCTTTATCAATTCCAAATAAATAGAAGCTAAAAAAGAGCCACACATATATACTATGTAGTTCTTTCTAAATAGGAAAAAAATCACAAGAGAGAAAGTAAGTAAATCTGTATTGGTATTCTGTATTATTTACATTGTAGAACTTACCTATGCAAGAATTGAGTTTGAAGTTGTATATGAATGGATATTTTTATTACTTAAAATGGGGAAAAAAAAATTCCATTTTACCAGGCAGAAGAGAAAAGCAGTCACATGACATAGTGTAGGTACTGTCTTCATCACTTAATAAAATAAAAATATAATTATACTAAAATTCAATTTCATATCTATAATTTTTAACCCACACTTATTTGCTGGTGCAGATATTATTTAATTTGAATATAAAGCTTGTCAATTAATTACTTCTTTAAAAATATTTTGTGATTGTAAGCATTGTTTTGGGTCTTGGCAGTAGGGAGAAAATAGACAAAAACTCACATCTTTATGGAGTTATCATTGTAGTAGTTAGTTGTAGATGGTGAACAGATGAGTAAAACATGTAGAATGCCTAATTGTCACAAATGCAATTTTGAATAGGGATTTGAAAGGACACTTAGAAAGTTTCACTGGGACACAGATTTGAATGAGTGGTGAAAGTTGTAGAGAGAGGAAACAGCACAGGGAATCTAAGACCTGAAATATTCAAAGAGAAGCAAGGGAGCAATATGACTGAAGAGGAGCAAGCAAGTAAGAGAGTAGCAGCAACTGATGTCAAAGAGACAATAGGTTGGAAGAGGAGCAGCTAGTGTAGGACTGTGTCCACTTTATAAAATCTGCTTATGTTTGAATATTATGGGACACTATAAGAGTATTTTGAATGACATGATCATGATTTATATTTTAAAAGGATTATATCAGATGCTGTGCTTAAAATATATTTTAGAGAGCTGTGTGTGGAGGCAAGGATATTTTAGAGAAGGTACAGAAAATGGATTATATTACAGCATGTGTTATTCTGGAAGTAGTGAAAAATAATCTAATTCTGATACAGAACTGACAATATTTGCTGACAGACTGAACACAGGATATGAAATTAAAAGTTCACAGAAGTGATTTCAATAGTTTAAGCTTTAGAAATGAATAAAAAGTTACCTTTTACTGAGATAGATTATTAACCTTCCCTCTCTCAATCTCAAAAGTACCTCTGTTTGAACGATGAGTTGTAGGCTTACCCTGATTATAGGGAATAAATCAGGGGAAGCATGGTGTTTGATAAGCAGAGGCAATTAGTTGATTGTTTTTGACAATTAAGCTAGAGATGATTCTTAGGTGTTTAACTGGAGAAGTACAGGTAATTTGAATAAGAGTATCTATTTTATTGATCTTATAGATGAGGGCCACGCAGGATATACAAATTTGTGTATGGTCAGCATTTGATGGTTTTTCAGCTCAGGAGACTTTAAAGAACTCGCCAGATAATTTGAAATCACAAAGTGAATATTAACTAAGCAAATTACTCTTTTCTGATAGTATTGTATTATTTTTGAAATTAATTTACTTATTTTAATTGGAAGATAATTACTTTGCAATATTGTTGTGGTTTTTGTTACACATTGACATGAATCAGCCATGGGTACACATGTGTCTTCCCATCCTGAATCCCCTGCCCACCTCCTTCCACATCCCATCCCACTGTGTTGTCCCAGAGTACTGGCTTCGGGTGCCCTGTTTCAAGAGTCAAATTTGTATTGGTCATCTATTTTCAGTTCAGTTCAGTCGCAGTCATGTCCAAGTCTTTGTGATCTCATGCACTGAAGTACACCAGGCTTCCCTGTCCATCACCAACTCCTGGAGCTTGCTCAAACTCATGCCCGTTGAGTTGGTGATGCCATCCAACCATCTCATCCTCTGTCGCTCCCATCTCCCACTGCCTTCAATCTTTCACAGCATCAGGGTCTCTTCCAATGAGTCAGTTCTTTGCATCAGGTGGTCAAATTATTGGAGATTCAGCTCAGTCTCAGTCATTCCAACGAATATTCAGGACTGATTTCCTTTAGAGTTGGCTGGTTTGATCTCCTTGAAATCCAAGGGACTCTCAAGAGTCATCTCCAACACCACAGTTCAAAAGCATCAATTATTTGGCACTCAGTTTTCTTTATAGTCCAAGTCTCACATCCATACATGACTACTGGAAAACCATAGCTTTGACTAGACAGACATTTGTTGACAAAGTAATGTTTCTGCTTTTTAATTTGCTGTTTAGGTTGGTCATAGTTTTTCTTCTAAGAAGCAAATGTCTTTTAATTTCATGGAGTTATTTAATTTCTGAAATTATTTTGGAGCCCAAGAAAATAAAGACTTTCACTGTTTCCATTGTTTCCCCATCTAATTTGCCATGAAGTGAAGGGACTGGATGCCATGATCTTCCTTTTTTGAATGTAGAGTTTTAAGCCAGGTTTTTACTCTCCTCTTTCACTTTCATCAAGAGGCTCTTTTTTTTCCTCCTCACTTTCTTTCATAAGGGAGTTGTTATCTATGCATATGAGGTTATTGTTATTGCTCCCAGCAATCTTAATTCCAGCTTGTGATTCATCCAGCCCAGCATTTTGCATGATGTACTCTGCATGCAAGTTAAATAAACAGGGTGACAATATACAGCTTTGACTTACTCCTTTCCCTATCTGGAATCAGCCTGTTGTTCCATATCTGGTTCTAACTGTTGCTTCTTGACCTGCACACATATTTCTCAGGAGGCAGGTAAGGTAAGATGATATTCCCATCTCTTTAAGATTTCTACAATTTGCTGTGATCTACACAGTCAAAGGCCTTGTTGTAATCAATAAAGCAGAAATAGATGATTTTCTAGAATTTACTTGCTTTTTCTATTATCCAACAGATGTTGGCAATATGATCTCTGGTTCCTCTGCCTTTTCTAAATCCAGCTTGAACATATGGAACTTCATAGTTCATGTACTGCTGAAGATTGGCTTGGACAATTTTGAACATTACTTTGCTAGCATATGAGATGAGTGCAATTGGTGGTGGTCTGAATAATTTTTTGGCATTGCTCATTTTGGGGATTGAAATGAAATTTGAGCTTTTCCAGCCCTGTGGCCAGTGCTGAGTTTTCCAAACTTGCTGGCATGTTGAGTGCAGCATTTTCTTCTTTTTTTTCTTTAGTCTCCATTAATATAAATAAATTTATATTAAAAATTTATATTTGTCTTACAAAAAGTTGTATAAATTTTAATTATGTTTGTCATAAATTTCTTAGTGTGGTTTGTTTGTTTGTTTGTTTGTTTTTTCAGTGGGTTTTGTCATACATTGATATGAATCAGCCATAGAGTTACACGTATTCCCCATCCCGATTCCCCCCTCCCACCTCCCTCTCCACCCGATTCCTCTGGGTCTTCCCAGTGCACCAGACCCGAGCACTTGACTCATGCATCCCACCTGGGCTGGTGATCTGTTTCACCATAGATAATATACATGCTGTTCTTTCGAAACATCCCACCCTCACCTTCTCCCACAGAGTTCAAAAGTCTGTTCTGTACTTCTGTGTCTCTTTTTCTGTTTTGCATATAGGGTTATCATTACCATCTTTCTAAATTCCATATATATGTGCTGGTATACTGTAATGTTCTTTATCTTTCTGGCTTACTTCACTCTGTGTCATAGGCTCCAGTTTCATCCATCTCATTAGAACTGATTCGAATGAATTTTTTAAATGGCTGAGTAATATTCCATGGTGTATATGTACCACAGCTTCCTTATCCATTCGTCTGCTGATGGGTATCTAGGTTGCTTCCATGTCCTGGCAATTAAAAACAGTGCTGCAATGAACATTGGGGTGCACGTGTCTCTTTCAGATCTGGTTTCCTCAGTGTGTATGCCCAGAAGTGGTATTGCTGGGTCATATGGCAGTTCTATTTCCAGTTTTTTAAGAAATCTCCACACTGTTTTCCATAGTGGCTGTACTAGTTTGCATTCCCACCAACAGTGTAAGGGGGTTCACTTTTCTCCACACCCTCTCCAGCATTTATTGCTTGTAGACTTTTGGATAGCAGCCATCCTGACTGGTGTGTAATGGTACCTCATTGTGGTTTTCATTTGCATTTCTCTATTAATGAGTGATGTTGAGCATCTTTTTATGTGTTTCTTAGCCATCTGTATGTCTTCTTTGGAGGAATGTCTGTTTAGTTCTTTGGCCCATTTTTTGATTTTGTCGTTTATTTTTCTTGAATTGAGCTGCAGGAGTTGCTTGCTTATTATTGAGATTAATCCTTTGTCTGTTTCCTCATTTGCTCTTATTTTCTCCCAATCTGAGGGCTGTCTTTTCACCTTACTTATAGTTTCCTTTGTTGTGCAAAAACTTTTAAGCTTTGTTAGGTCCCATTTGTTTATTTTTGTTTTTATTTCCAATATTCAGGGAGGTGGGTCATAGAAGATCTTGCAGTGATTTATGTCGGAGAGTGTTTTGCCTATGTTCTCCTCTAGGAGTTTTATAGTTTCTGGTCTTACATTTAGATCTTTAATCCATTTTGAGTTTATTTTTGTGTATGGTGTTAGAAAGTGTTCCATTTTCATTCTTTTACAAGTGGTTGACCAGTTTTCCCAGCACCACTTGTTAAAGAGGTTGTCTTTTTTCCACTGTATATCTTTGCCTTCTTTGTCAAAGATAAGGTGTCCATAGGTTCGTGGATTTATCTCTGGGCTTTCTATTCTGTTCCATTAGTCTACATTTCTGTCTTTGTGCCAGTACCACACTGTCTTGATAACTGTGTCTTTGTAGTATAGTCTGAAGTCAGGCAGGTTGATTCCTCCAGTTCCATTCTTCTTTCTCAAGATTACTTTGACTATTCGAGGTTTTTTGTATTTCCATACAAATTGTGAAATTATTTGTTCTAGTTCTGTGAAAAATACCGTTGGTAACTTGATAGGGATTGCATTGAATCTATAGATTGCTTTGGGTAGAATAGCCATTTTGACAATATTGATTCTTCCAATCCATGAACACAGTATGTTTCTCCATCTGTTTGTGTCCTCTTTGATTTCTCTCATCAGTGTTTTATAGTTTTCTATGTATAGGTCTTTTGTTTCTTTAGGTAGATATGCTCCTAAATATTTTATTCTTTTTGTTGCAGTGGTGAATGGTATTGTTTCCTTAATTTCTCTTTCTGTTTTTTCATTGTTAGTATATAGGAATACAAGGTATTTCTGTGTGTTAATTTTATATCCTGCAACTTTACTATATTCATTGATTAGCTCTAGTAATTTTTTAGAAGAGTGTTTAGGGTTTTCTATGTAGAGGATCATGTCATCTGCAAACAGTGAGAGTTTCACTTCTTCTTTTCCTATCTGGATTCCTTTAACTTCTTTTTCTGCTCTGATTGCTGTGGCCAAAACTTCCAACACTATGTTGAATAGCAGTGGTGAGAGTCGGCACCCTTGTCTTGTTCCTGATTTTAGGGGAAATGCTTACAATTTTTCACCATTGAGGGTGATGCTTGCTGTGGATTTGTCATATATAGCCTTTATTATGTTGAGCCATGTTCCTTCTATTCCTGCTTTCTGGAGAGTTTTAATCATAAATGAGTGCTGAAATTTGTCAAAGGCTTTCTCTGCATCTATTGAGATAATCATATGGTTTTTATCTTCCAATTTGTTAATGTGGTGTATTACATTGATTGATTTGCAGATTTTAAAGAATCCTTGCATTCCTGGGATAAAGCCCACTTGGTCATGGTGTATGATTTTTTTAACATGTTGTTGGATTCTATTAGCTAGAATTTTGTTAAGGATTTTTGCATCTATGTTCATCGGTGATATTGACCTGTAGTTTTCTTTCTTTCTGGCATCTTTGTCTGGTTTTGGAATTAGGGTGATGGTGGCCTCATAGAATGAGTTTGGAAGTTTACCTTCATCTGCAATTTTCTGGAAGAGTTTGAGTAAGATAGGTGTTAGCTCTTCTCTAAATTTTTGGTAGAATTCAGCTGTGAAGCCATCTGGTCCTGGGCTTTTGTTTGCTGGAAGATTTTTGATTACAGTTTCGATTTCCTTGCTTGTGATGGTTCTGTTAAGATCTTCTATTTCTTCCTGGTTCAGTTTTGGAAAGTTATACTTTTCTAAGAATTTGTCCATTTCATCCAAGTTGTCCATTTTATTGGCATAGAGCTGCTGGTAGTAGTCTTTTATGATCCTTTGTATTTCAGTGTTGTCTGTTATAATCTCTCCATTTTCCTTTCTAGTTTTGTTAATTTGATTCTTCTCTGTTTGTTTCTTAATGAGTCTTGCTAATGGTTTGTCAATTTTGTTTATTTTTTCAAAAACCAGCTTTTAGCTTTGTTGATTTTTGCTATGGTCTCTTTAGTTTCTTTTGCATTTATTTCTACCCTAATTTTTAAGATTTCTTTCCTTTTGCTAACCCTGGGGTTCTTCATTTCTTCCTTCTCTAATTGCTTTAGGTGTACAGTTAGGTTATTTATTTGGGTTTTTTCTTGTTTCTTGATGTAAGCCTGAAATGCTATGAACCTTCCCCTTAGCACTGCTTTTACAGTGTCCCATAGGTTTTGGGTTGTTGTGTTTTCATTTTCATTCATTTCTATACATATTTTGATTTCTTTTTTGATTTCTTTGATTTCTGTTTTGATTTCTTCTATGATTTGTTGGTTATTCAGAAGCGTGTTATTTAGCCTCCATATGTTTGAATTTTTAACAATTTTTTTTCCTGTAATTGAGATCTAATCTTACTTGAGTGCAGCATTTTCACATCAAAATATTTTAGGATTTGAAATAACTTGACTCGAATTTTATCAGCTCCATTAGTTTTGTTTATAATGATGCTTCCTAAGGCCCACTTAATTTTGCAGTCCAGGATATCTGGCTCTAGATGAATGATCACACCATCGTGGTTATATGGGCCATAAGGATCATTTTTTTGTATAGTTTCTGCGTATCCTTGCCACCTCTTCTTAATATCTTCTGCTTCTCTTAAATCTGTACCATTTCTGTCCTTTATTTTGCCCATTTTGCATGAAATGTTCCCTTGGTATCTCTAATTTTCTTGAAGAGATCTCTAGTTTTTCCGCTTCTATTGTTTTCCCCTATTTCTTTGCATTGAAAGCTGTCTTATCATATTTTACATATGGTAATATACATGTTTCAAAGCTCAAATGATTCTCTCAAATCATCCCACTCTCACATTCTCACATAGCCAAAAGTCTGTTTTTACATCTGTGTCTTTTTGCTGCCTTGCATATAGTATGGTTATTACTGTCTATCTTAATTCCATATACATGAGTTAATATACTGTATTGGTATTAACCTTTCTGACTTACTTCACTCTGTATAATAGGCTCCAGTTTCATCCTCTTCATTATAACTGACTCAAATGTGTTCTTTTTTAATAGCTGAGTAATATCTCACTGTGTATATGAACCACAACTTCCTTATACATTTGTCTGCCGATGGATATCTAGGTTGTCTCTATGTCCTAGCTATCGTTCACAGTACTGCAATGAACATTGGAATACATATGTCTCTTACAATTCTGATTCCCTCAGTATGCATGCCAACCAGTGGTATTGCTGGGTCATATGACAGTTAGATTTTCAGGTTTTTAAGGCATCTCCACAGTGTTCTTCATAGTGGCTATACGAGTTTGCATTCCCACCAACAGTGTAAGAGGGTTCCCTTTTCTCCATACCCTCTCCAGCATTTATTGTTTGTAGACTTTTTCATGGCAGCCATTCTGACTGGTGTGAGATGGTACCTCATTATGGTTTTAATTTGAATTTCTCTAATAATGAGTGATGTTGAGTACCTTTTCATTTGTTTATTAGCCATCTGTATGCCTTCTTTGGAGAAATGTCTGTTTAGTTATTTGACCCACTTCTTGATTAGGTTGTTCATTTTTTTGATATTTAGCTACCTGAGCTACTTGTATATTTTGGAGATTAATTCTGTCAGTTGCTTCATTTGCTATTATTTTTCTCCATCTTGAAGGCTGTTTTCTCACCTTTCTTATAGTTCCCTTTACTGTGAAAAAAGCTTTTAAGTTTAGTTAGGTTCCATTTGTTTAATTTTGTTTTTATTTCCATTACTCTGGGAGATGCATCATAGAGGATCTTGCTGTGATTTATATCAAACAGTGTTCTGTTTATGTTTTCCTCTGAGTTTTATTGTTTCTGATCTTACCTTTATATATTTAATCCATTTTGAGCTTATTTTTGTGTATGGTTTTAGAAAGTTTTCTAGTTTCATTCTTTTATAGGTGGTTGACGAGTTTTCCAAGCACCAGTTATTAAAGAGATCGTCTTTTATCCATTGTATATTTATTCATCCTTTGACAAAGACAAGTTGTCCATATGTATGTGCATTGATCTCTGGACTTTCTATTTTGTTCCATTGATCTATATTTCTGTCTTTATGCGAGTACCATACTGTCTTGATGACTGTAGCTTAATAGTATAGTCTGAAGTCAGGAAAGTTGATTCCTCCATCTTCCTTCTTCTTTAACATGATTGCTTTGGCTATCTGAGATTTTTTTTTTGAGTTTCCATACAAACTGTGAACTTATTTGTTTTAGTTCTGTGAAAAAATATCATCGGTAGGTTGATAGGGATTGCACTGAATCTACAGATTGCTTTGGGTAGCATACTCATTTTCACTATTTTGATTCTTCCAATGCACGAACATGGTATTATTTCTACATCTGTTTGTGTCATCTTTGATATCTCATCACCAGAGAAACATCTAATAAACAACCTAACTTTACACCTTTGCATTGAAAGCTGTCTTATCATATTGAATGAAGAACAGAAAATGAAGAACAGAAGAACCCCAAAGTTAGTAAGAGGAAAGAAATCATAAAAACCAGGGCAGAAATAACTGAAAAAGAAATGAACAAGACTATAGCAAAGATCAACAAAACTAAAAACTGGTTCTTTGAGAAGATAAATAAAATAGAAAAACTATGAGCCAGACTCATTATGAAAAAGTGGGAGAAGAATCAAATCAATAAAATCAGAAATGAAAATGGAGATATCACAACAGGCAACACAGAAATATAAGAGACCAGAAGAGAATTCTATGAGCAATTATATGCCAATAAAGTGGACAATTTGGAAGAAATGGGCAAATTCTTAGAAAAGTATAAGGTTCCAAAACTGAACCAGGAAGAAATAGAAAATCTTAACAGACTCATCACAAGCATGGAAATCGAAACTGTAATCAAAAATCTTCCAACAAAGCCCAGGACCAGATGGCTTCACAGGTGAATTCTATGAAAAATTTAGAGAAGAGCTAACACCTATCCTACTCAAACTCTTCCATAAAATTGCAGAGGAAAGGAAACCCCTAAACTAATTCTATGTGGCCACCATCACCCTAAAACCAAAACGTGAGAAAGATGTCAGAAAGAAAGAAAACTACAGGCCAATATCACTGATGAAAATAGATGCAAAAATTCTCAACAAATTTCTAGCAAACAGAATCCAACAACATATTACAAAGATCATACATCATGACCAAGTGGGCTTTATTCCAGGGATGCAAGGATTCTTCATTACTAACAAATCAATAAATGTGATTCACTGTATTAACAAACTGAAAGATAAAAACTATATGATTATCTCAATAGATGTAGAGAAAACCTTTGACAAAATTCAACACCCATTTGTGATAAAACCCTCTCCAGAATGCAGGCATAGAAGGAACATACCTCAACATAATAAATGCTATAAATGACAAACCCACAG
This sequence comes from Muntiacus reevesi, assembly GCF_963930625.1. Classification (NCBI taxonomy): domain Eukaryota; kingdom Metazoa; phylum Chordata; class Mammalia; order Artiodactyla; family Cervidae; genus Muntiacus; species Muntiacus reevesi. Next base: position 80,139,245 of record NC_089271.1, on the reverse strand, counting down.
CAAACATTATTCACAATGGCGAAAAATTGAGAGCATTTCCTCTTAAATCAAGAATAAGACAAGGGTGCTCATTCTCATCACTATTATTAAACATAGTTTCAGAAGTCCTAGCCACAGCAATTAGAGAAGAAAAAGAAATAAAATGAATCCAGATTGGAAAAAAAAAAAAAAAAGAAGTAAAACTCTTACTGTTTGCAGACGACATGATGCTCTACTTAGAAAACCCTAAATGTACCACAGAAAACTACTAGAGCTAATCAATAAATATAGCAAATTTACAGAATATAAAATTAGTACACAGAAATCCCTTGCATTAGTATATATTAACAATGAAAAAAACAGAAAGAGAAAGTAAAGAAACAATCCCATCCACCATTGGAATGGAAAGAATAAAATACTTAAGAAAAATTTACATAAAGGAACAAAAGAACTATAGATAGAAAACCATTATTGTATTATTTTAACAGAAGCTATTACTTACTCTACATATTAATGTTTCTGTTACCATAAACTCTAGAATAAACATTGAGCAATTTTAGTATAAAAGAAAAATAACACATTTTGCATTGAACAGCACTGAATTTGGAATTGCCAAACTCAGCTTATTCTTTAGGAAATTTAGAATAAAAGTATACAATAATATAGTATACTGTATAATGTATAGTATACTGTATAGTGTAATGCATAGTACACAATTATGCTATAATACACAATGATACAAAAAATACATTATAATTTCTATATAATATGCTTTGCTTCAAAGGAATGTTTTAAGGATTAGATGGGATAGTATATATGTACAGTTCAGTACAGTTCAGTCACTCAGTCGTGTCCGACTCTTTGCGACCCCATGAATCGCAGCATGCCAGGCCTCCCTGTCCATCACAAACTCCCAGAGTTTACTCAAACTCATGCCCATCGAGTTGGTGTTGCCAACCAGCCATCTGATCCTCTGTCTTCCCCTTCTCCTCCTGCGCCCAATCCCTCCCAACATCAGGGAACTTTCCGAGTCAACTCTTCGCGTGAGTTGGCCAAAGTATTGGAGTTTCAGCTTCAACATCAGTTCTTCCAATGAACACTGAGGACTAATCTTCTTTAGGATGGACTGGTTGGATCTCCTTGCAGTCCAAGGGAAACTCAATAGTCTTCTCCAACACAGTTCAAAAGCATCAATTTTTTTGGCCCTCAGCTGTCTTCACAGTTCAACTCTCATATCCGTACACGACCACTGGAAAAACCATAGCCTTGACCAGACAGACCTTTGTTGGCAAAGTAATGTCTCTGCTTTTTAATATGCTATCTAGATGGGTCATAACTTTCCTTCTAAGGAGTAAGCATCTTTTAATTTCATGGCTGCAGTCACTATCTGCAGTGATTCTGGAGCCCCAAAAATAAAGTCTGACACTGCTTCCACTGTTTCCCCATCTATTTCCCATGAGGTGATGGGACTAGATGCCATGATCTTAGTTTTCTGAATGTTAAGCTTTAAGCCAACTTTTTCACTCTCCTCTTTCACTGTCATCAAGAGGATCTTCATTCCTCTTCACTTTCTTCCATAAGGGTGGTGTTATCTGCATATCTGAGGTTATTGATATTTCTCCCAGCAACCTTGATTCTAGCTAGTGCTTCTTCCAGCCCAGCGTTTCTAGTGATGTGCTCTGCAGATAAGTTAAATAAGCAGGGTGACAACATACAGCCTTGATGTCCTCCTTTTCCTATTTGAAACCACTCTTTTGTTCCATGTCCAGTTCTAACTGTTGCTTCCTGACCTGCATACAGGTTCCTCAAGAGGCAGGTCACATGGTCTGGTATTCCCACCTCCTTCAGAATTTTCCACAGTTTATTGTGATCCACACAGTTGAAGGCTTTGGCATAGTCAATAAAGCAGAAATAAATGTTTTTCTGGAACTCTCTTGCATTTTTGATGATCCAGCGGGTATTGGCAATTTGATCTCTGGTTCCTCTGCCTTTTCTAAAACCAGCTTGAACATCTGGAAGTTCATGGTACACATATTGCTGAAGCCTGGCTTGGAGAATTTTGAGCATTACTTTACTAGTGTGTGAGATGAGTGCAATTGTGCAGTAGTTTGAGTACTCTTTGGGATTGCCTTTCTTAGGGATTGGAATGAAAACGGACCTTTTCCAGTTCTGTGGCCACTGCTAGGTTTTCCAAATTTGCTGGCATATTGAGTGTAGCACTTTCACAGCATCATCTTTCAGGATTTGAAATAGCTCAACTGGAATTCCATCACATCCACTAGCTTTGCTCCTAATGATGCTTTCTAAGGCCCACTTGACTTCACATTCCAGGAAGAGCTCTAGGTGAGTGCTCACACCATTGTGATTATCTGGATCATAAAGATCTTTTTTGTACAGTCCTCTGTGTATTCTTGCCACCTCTTCTTAATGTCTTCTGCTTCTATTAGGTCCATACCATTTCTGTCCTTTATAGAACCCATCTTTGCCTGAAATGTTCCCTTGGTCTCTCTCTAATTTTCTTGAAGAGATCTCTAGTCTTTCCCATTCTGTTGTTTTCCTTTATTTCTTTGCATTGATCATTGAGGAAGGCTTTCTTATCTCTCCTGGCTATTCTTTTGAACTCTGCATTCAAATGGGAATATCTTTCCTTTCATCCTTTGCTTTTTGCTTCTGTTCTTCTCACAGATATTTGTAAGGCCTCCTCAGACAACCATTTAGCCTTTTTGCATTTCTTTTCCATGGGGATGGTCTTGATCCCTGTCTCCTGTACAATGTCACGAACCTCTGTCCATAGTTCATCAGGCTCTCTGTCTATCAGATCTAGTCCCTTAAATCTATTTCTCACTTCCACTGTATAGTCATAAGGGATTTGATTTAGGTCATACCTGAATGATCTAGTGGTTATCCCTACCTTCTTCAGTTTAAGTCTGAATTTGGCAGAAAGGAGTTCATGATCTGAGCCAGAGTCAGCTCCTGGTCTTGTTTTTGCTGACTCTATAGAGCTTCTCCATCTTTGCCTGCAAATAATATAATCAATCTGATTTTGGTGTTGACCATCTGGTGATGTCCATGTATAAAGTCTTCTCTTGTGTTGCTGGAAGAGGGTGTTTACTATGACCAGTGTATTCTCTTGGCAAAACTCTATTAGCTTTTGCTCTGCTTCATTCCGTACTCCAAGGCCAAACTTTCCTGTTACTCCAGGTGTTTCTTGACTTCCTACTTTTTCATTCCAGTCCCTTATAATGAAAAAGACATCTTTTTTGGATGTTAGTTCTAAAAGGTCTTGTAGGTCTTCATAGAACCGTTCAACTTCAGCTTTTTCCGCATTACTGGTTGGGGCATAGGCTTGGATTACTGTGATATTGAGTGGTTGACCTTGGAAACGAATAGGGATCATTCTGTCGTTTTTGAGATTGCATCCAAGTACTGCACTTTGTACTCTTTTGTTGACTATGATGGCTACTCCATTTCTTCTAAGGGATTCCTGCCCATAGTAGTAGATATTATGGTCATCTGAGTTAAATTCACCCTTTCCAGTCCATTTTAGTTCATTGATTCCTCAAATGTCAACATTCGCTCTTGCCATCTCCTGTTTGACCACTTCCAATTTGCCTTGATTCATGGACCTAACATTCCAGGTTCCTATGCAATACTGCTCTTTGCAGCATCGGACCTTGCTTCTATCATCAATGCCATCCACAACTGGATATTGTTTTTGCTTTGGCTCCATCCCTTCATTATTTCTGGAGTTATTTCTCCACTAATCTCCAGTAGCATATTGGGCACCTACTGACCTGGGGAGTTCCTCTTTCAGTATCCTATCATTTTGCCTTCTCATACTGTTCATGGGGTTCTCAAGGCAAGAATACTGAAGTATTTTGCCATTCCCTTCTCCAGTGGACCACATTCTGTCAGACATCTCCACCATGACCTGACCATTTTGGGTGGCCCCACATGGCATGGCTTAGTTTCATTGAGTTAGACAAGACTGTGGTCCTGTGATCAGATTGGCTACTTTTCTGTTATTGTGGTTTTAGTGTGTCTGCTCTTTGATGCCCTCTTGCAACACTTACCGTTTTACTTGGGTTTCTTTTACCTTGGACGTGGTGTATCTCCTCAGGGCTGCTCCAGCAAAGCACAGCCACTGTTCCTTACCTTGGACGAGGGGTATCTTCTCATGCCCCCCCCCCCTCCTGACCTTGAACGTGGAGTAGCTCCTCAGCCCTCCTGCGCCCGCACAGCAACCGCTACTTGGAGGTGAGGTAGCTCCTCTCGCGCGGGGCCCCTGACCTCTGTGGTGGGGTAGTTCCTCTTCGCTACCGCCCCTGACACCCTGCATGGGAAAGCTCCTCTAGGCCGCCGCCCCTTACCTCGGACGTGGGGAAGCTCCTCTCAGCCGCCACTCCTGCGCTGTTGCAGCCTGGCGCTCTCGGTCACTACCCCTGACTTTGGGCAAGGGGTAGCTCTTCACGGCCATGCTTCTGCAATGTCCGTTGCAGCCGGCGAGCTTCTGCGTGGTCCGTGGAAATCATGCAAGGTCTGTGGTTAGGGAAGTATAGCAGCCACCTTGTAATTCGCTTTGATTCCCATAAGCTTGCACAATTCGTGAGAAAGGTTTAGGGAAGGAACATAGTGATAGAGAGAGAATATAGTGAAGAGTCAAGTGACATTTTAATTTGTTATTTTTCAAACACTCAGGCTGATATCTCCCTTCTCATATTGTTGCCTCACATTTCCTGTTCACTGGCTGTTCATCCTTTGCATGGTTTTCATATATTAAAGCAATATTATTTTCCATATGATAATTTTGAAAATTATGTTCTGCTTAGATAAGATGAAAATTGGCAGTTGAATGCAAAATGAGATAAAGCTTCTGAAACAATTCCCTTAAGCTTTGAGAAAGACTGGAAACAAGGTGATATTGACAACCACCGAAATGCATTATTATTGAATATTAATAGTTAGAAACTGTAAGTTTCATCCTCTTATTTTTATAGTTTTAAACCTTTGAATGTAGGCAAAGGCTATTTGTGTCTGATAAAATTGCTAATTTACAGACCTCTAAATGACCCATGAGGTTTATGAAGCCTGCGACCATGATGCTAAGATCATGATAGAATACAGAATTTACTAAGACATACAATATACATTTAAAAAAAAACTACAAGTAATCTTTTTTATCTCCCAATATTTTAGATATCTAGAACATGGTAATTTATCAGTCAAGACAAATAAGGGAGCAGATTAAAATGCTTTATAGTCTAAAAATGTCATTTTAATCTCATAATTGTAGTATAATTACACATCTTACTAGAATCTTATTATTATATATTATGTACATATTAAAAATTACAGCACTAGTTTGATATATTACAATTTTTTAGCAATTTATGATTTTCTCTGTTGTAAAAGTTACTTTTAAGTTGTAATTAATTGAATATAAAATTATTCCTTTACTATAAAAGCGTCAGTGAATAATGCTACATTTCTTTTATTAACTGTTATTGCTTAGTTTTTTCTAGTTGTGGCAATGAATGAATTTAATTTTAAACTTCTCATCAGAAAACTTAATAAATATGTTTCCATTATCACTATCAGTATTGATTTTCTAACACATGTAAGGTGTTCAATAAAACCATTTATTTTTAATATTAGGCAAAGTTTAATTGAGGGTAGTTTCAAACACTAGCTTAATGCCCCTAATTAAAATACCCCCAAATGCAGATTGATCTCAGGAGACAGTTGTCATGGAGGAAATTTTTAAGCAAGGGAAGATGAGAAGACCAATTTACAAGTGTTTACATGAATCTGAAGGCATGGAATTGCAGAATAAAATTATTCAAGTTGCTCAGGCTGGATGAAATGCTTAACAAAAGTTTCCAGGAAAATCCATTAGAAAAGAAGCTCTGTAGTATGCTATAGTAAGAAAAAATGGGAAATAAAATACATTTCGACATTATTTTTTTAAAGTTGACAATATTTTATTTTGCTTCTTACTCTTTTTACAGTATATAAGGAAAATTTGTTTTTCCCCTCCATACATTATGCTTTAAAGGCTGGAGCATAATAAACCCTTATAAGCCAAATATCAGTTCACTTTTTTTTTCTGGTTTACTTGTATGGCCTGTAATGTTTTACCTGTGCAGAAAAATACATGTAATAAGATTTTGCTGTCCAATCCCGGAGACATGGATTTGATCCCTGATCTGGGAGAATCCCACATGCTTCAGAGCAACTAGGCCTGTGTGACAAGAGTATTGAGCTGTGCTCTAGAGACTGGAGCCACAACTACTGAAGCCTGCATGTCCTAAAGCCCATGCTCTGCAACTGGAGAAACCTCTGCAATGAGAAGTCCGTGCATCACAACTAGAGAGTAGCTCCCCACCACTCACCATAACTAGAGAAAAGCCTGGCAACAATGAAGACCCAGAACAGCCAAAAATAAATAAATAAATAATATTATTAAAAAATTAAAAAGGTAAGTGTTTAACTGAATGAACAACAATGACGAGATAATTGCTCTCGTATGTTTAGCAATAGAGATCATATTATAAAATATATGAGTGTTGATATGTAAGTGAACAGCATAGTTGCAAGCCATTTTCTTTCTTTTGTTTTTTGATTTTCATTATCAGATTAACCAGCCAACATTTTTAATCTGTGTAATATCAAAGTAGCTCTTTTATCACTCCCGTTTCTATCATAATCAAAGATGCAAAGGTTGACTTCCTAGTAAAGCTCAATCGCTTTCTGTAAATTTTGGAGAAGTGGCAAGAGTTTGTTATTTTGTTATTTATTTACGATCTTTTATTATCTGCCAGGTATTGTGTTACCAGTAAAGGTGACTACTATTTTATTTTATGGATGTATAGATACCCTCATATGCTAGCAAATGTTTCTAATCTTGGATGGTACGCAGAGAATAATCAATCATCCTGGGAGGGGTTTCCTCAATTGTGGCACTGTAGCTGTTAAAATTGAGACAGCATGGGCAATGTCTTGGTACTCACACTGTTTACTAAACCCAAAGTAGATAAGGTACAACCAGGGAATCTGGAAGAAGACTCGAGGAGCTGTGGGGACTGCAAACATATTTCTTTCCTCTGGGCAGTAGCAGCAGGGAGTCTTCAAAGACTACTGATATATTAAGAGATACAAAATAGTGGCCCATGGCCAAGTGGGTGTGCAGGCCCAGTGCTACCAAGGTCAGCAATATCATTGTTTACAGAACATAAAGTAAGAGATGGTGAGAGAGTGGGGCAGGAGAGTCTGACTGATGCCCTGTTGTCAGTTACTTTCTCCACAGGCAAACTATTACCTATCTTAGCAGATGTCATTAATATATTTGAAAATATTTATTTTCAAAATTAAATCAGGTGTATCACACATGAAACTACTAAAGCTATGTAAGAAAAAGTATTTCTAGGCATCCAAAGTGAAAGATGTATGCAGGGTTCTAATGGTCCCTACAATGCTTGTGACCTTTAAAGAAGACTATGTTGTTACTGGGTTATTCCTCTCAAACGACTACCACATCCATGCCTGGCATAATAGGTGCTCCACAAATATACAGGCAAATGCATTTTTTTTTTAATTGGAAAGTGCTGACCAATTGATAGCACCAAAATAAATAATGCCTTTTCTTTAAAAGCCATATTTCTACACAAAGTTCCCCTACTTTTGACAGATGATTTCAAAAGTTTTACTAAAATGATATAGAAGAAATCTTGCAGAAATTTAAGTGCAACTTATTCATAAAAACCTATTTACACACAAGGTAATGGCAAAAATAGCAAAAGTATTTCAGATTCTTTGGGGAAAAAATTAGGATCTTAATTTATCTAAGTTTAAGGAGACAATTTTTGAGAAAAGTAAGATAATGTTAGTTGTTATAATGTTGAGAAATATTTAATATCTTTAATTTTTTAAGAGAACATGTAAGCATCTTTTAGACTTAATTAGATAATATTTAAATAAACTTTTATTGAGATACTTAGACCAATTTAAGAAGAAAAGGAGAGCTAGAGCCTTATAACTAAATCAACAGCTTACATTTAAATAAAATATCTTAATTTTGCTGCTTCCCAGGTGGCCCAGTGGTAAAGAATCTGCCTGTTATTGCAGGGGATGCAAGATACATGGATTTGACCCCTGGGTTGGGAAGATCCCCTGGAGAAGGAAATGGCAATCCACTCCAGTATTCTTGCCTGGAGGAGTCCAAGGCCAGAGAAGCCTGGCAGTCTTTAATTCGTCCATGGGATGGCAAAGAGTTGGACATGACTGAGATACTGAACACACACATCTTAATTTTATATTTTTAGTACTCTTACATCTTTTCAAAGTGTAATTCCATTCTGTGTAATGTTTATGGTTTGCCATATTGTTTTATTATTATGGAAAAATTAGTTGAAAAAGCCATTGGAAATATAAATGGGGAGCTAAGTTAATTCCATCATAGAAGTAAGAGTAGTACAGGAATGGAGATAGTTCAACAGAGAAGTTAGGTTAGAATGAAATAAATATTTTCAATATATAAAGGAGGGTATCAGCAGGAACATATTTATCCTTGGACTGTGCTATCTGGATGAGTTGTTAATGTAGTTTACTAAAATATAGTATATTCCATAGCAGCAACTACAACAAAGACTCTTGGTTCTCAGATATTGACAAAATGACATTTTTCTTTTTTGAAGAGATTTTTTTTGTATCGATTTTTGACTTTTTCTGGAAGGAAATAGGTACATTTATTTCTCATTTCTGAATCCATATCTGCTATTCTAGAGTTTAATTGAACTTTTAACACTTGTCAACACTCTTTTGTTATAGAAGAAATCGAATTATTTCCCTGTTTTCTCTTTGAGTGTCTAGAATCAGAAATAATATGAAAAACTGACTAAATATGAAAAAACTAGCATTTTTACTTAAACTATGGATGTCATGAGCTCTTAATAGAATTAGGTCTTTGTTTATATCATTCCTCTCTTAAAATATCTTCTCATTTCTATTGTATTTTTCATCTTCCGTGAAAATTTCCCTGTCCATCCTAGTCCATTTTGTTTTTTCCTGCATCTAAACTCTAGCAAATATACTAGTCATTTGAAATTGTAGCTCCTTGAGTGCAGCACTTAAAATATACCTCTTAACAATCAGCAAAAGGCATTAGTCAACTAATTTATCTAACTTGGCCTTTATTCCCTAAAAATAATGTAAACTATTTAAGAAAATCTATATACTGCTGGAATTTCAGATAACTGAGAAAAGAGTATAATACTAGGGTATATGTTTTTAGTCAAAGAGCAAGAATTTCTGAGTCTTGGGGAGAGATTAATACTCACCAAAGATGCTTTACCTTCTAATCGGTTCTTTCAGAGTCACACTCTAATAGTTTGCATCCTCAGTACTAGAATACATACCCTCTATGTCCCAATATTCTAGGAATGAACTTATCCCCAGATGAAGAAATATCTAACCCTATATTCATCTATATGAATTGTCTTCCTGTAATTTATTTAGTCTTCTTGTGTTAACTCTAGAACTTGAGCAGTTTTTCTTTTTATGATGACCTGGTGGAATCCTATGGGCTCCAAATAATAAAGATAATAACATGCTGTTTCTGTATTTCTTGTCTCCCAAAGTGCTTGCCTCATTTCTTTATTTTCTTATCACATTGTTTAATTTTTTCTACTGCTATATATTGAGTAACTATTTTATTTCAAGCATTGAGGTAAATTGTAATCAACAAAAACCCTGCTCTTCTGGAAAAGCTGACTGTATAATTTGGGAAATAGATATCAGTCACATAAATACATGCAAAACTGCAGCTGTGACAAGAGTTTCTGAGAAATACAAGGTACACAATTTTACAACATACCCCACAATTTTGGGTATATAATTTTTTTTTTTTTAGGAGATGAGTTTTTATTAGACTGAACATATTTTATTTTTATTTTTTTTATTTTTCAGTGAGTTTTGTCATACATTGATATGAATCAGCCATAGAGTTACACGTATTCCCCATCCCGGTCCCCCATCCCACCTCCCTCTCCACCCGATTCCTCTGGGTCTTCCCAGCCCACCAGGCCCGAGCACTTGACTCATGCTTCTCACCTAGGCTGGTGGTCTGTTTCACCACAGATAATATACATGCTGTTCTTTCGAAACATCCCACCCTCACCTTCTCCCACAGAGTTCAAAAGTCTGTTCTGTACTTCTGCGTCTCTTCTTCTGCCCTGCATATAGCTCTTAAGACCCAAAATATTTAGGGAGAATTTGGCAACTGTGTGGTCTGAGGAAACCAGAATTGGAATTAAAGACTTTATTCTTTTGAAGTCTAGGAAGGCCTTCATCCTAAATTTAGAATCAAACACCTATAGAACAGCATTCTAAGAATCAAAGCTATCTTTTCTAACTTTATTTGCCAGCTCGGAAAAATACAAATCTTTGCGGAATGAAATAGCATCATCAACCAAAATTTTAATGATTTTTAATACACATAAGAAATTACATATATACACAGAACACTGTATTTAGCATTTAAAAAGTTGTTGCCAGAAAGTAAGGTCAGATAATTGAAAACCAATAGCACAAAACAAGACAGAAAATAGAATGAAATAACAGAATATTGAAGTTACTAGACACAAGCTTAAAAAGAGTTATAGCTGATGTTTCCAAGAAAATAGACTAGAGAATTAGAGAAACAAAATCTATAACAAAAACAAAATGGAAATTCTAGGGCTAAAAAGTATAACAATTGATATTAAGAAGCAAATATTCAGATGTACATTAGTGCAGTTGAAGCCAAATTAAGGGATCTGTGAATCCTTGCTACTGCAAGGTTGCCAGATATAGCAAATAAAAGCACAGGATACTTAGCTAAATTTGAATATTATATCAATATAAAAGAAACTTAGAAAATTATTTAGAAAATTACTCATTGTTAATTTGAGATTGAAATTTAATTGGACAGCCCTCATTTTATCTTGAAGTCCTAATCTGCTGTGCTTTTCATTACATGAATGGCAACAGTCTTATATCTTGAGAAATATAGATTCATGTATGCTTTAAAATATATGCACTATCTGACTCATTTGATTGCTTCGAAGCATCTTCTCTCATTTGTTAAAATATGAAAACTATCTAACAAGAGGTCTGTCTGACTGACTAGTTTAAGGTACTGAACTGTTTTTTTCCTCTAAAACTACAGTGTTTTCCCATTGTAACGGAAATATTTTCTCACTATTACTAAAGCATTTACCTCTTGTAATTAGGTTGATTGTTAGTTCTGACATCAGAAGATCAAAGGAAACTGAATATTTATGTAATGGTGACATTATGATATATACTTGCATATATATGTGTGTTTATGCACATATATTTTAATGTATAAAATCAAGCAAAATAAGAAAAAAAACTGAATTACTATGCTGTACATCTGAAACAAGATAATAATGAAAATGAACAGTATTTCAATTAGAAGAAAGAAAAATCAGTTTTATAATACCTATGTGTCATTAATTACTTCTATTTGATTTCATTTTATCTTTCTCTTCCTTTCTCAGGTACCACTACCACTTTCATTTTCTTTCACTACCACTTTTTAAAATGTGTGTGTTGTTGATATTTTAGTGGATTGAAAGTAGTCCTTTGTTTATTTTTTAGAAATTTTTATGAAGCCCCAATATATTAATATATGTGTGTGTGTGTGTGTGTGTGTGTGTGAGTATACTGTATTAGTCTTTATCTTTCCATCTCATTAGAACTGATTCGAATGAATTCTTTTTAATGGCTGAGTAATATTCCATGGTGTATACGTACCACAGCTTCCTTATCCATTCATCTGCTGATGGGCATCTAGGTTGCTTCCATGTCCTGGCTAACACATATATATATGGAATTTAGAAAGATGCTAACTATAACCTTATATGCAAAACAGAAAAAGAGACACAGATGTACAGAACAGACTTTTGGACTCTGTGGGAGAAGGCGAGGGTGGGATGTTTTGAGAGAACAGCATCGAAACATGTACATTATCTAGGGTGAAACAGATCACCAGCCCAGGTTGGATGCATGAGACGAGTGCTCGGGCCTGGTGCACTGGGAAGACCCAGAGGGATCAGGTGGAGAGGGAGGTGGAAGGGAGGATCAGGATGGGGAATACATGTAAATCCATGGCTCATTCATGTACATGTATGGCAAAAATCACTACAATATTGTAAGGCAATTAGCCTCCAACTAATAAAAATAAATAGAAAAACAAACAAACAAACAAACAGTAGCTCATTTAAAATTTGACTGTAGAATATCCAGGGATACCATAAGGACATGTGTGGTTTAGTCACTAAGTCGTGCCCACCTCTTTGTGAACTCACGGACTGCCATGCTCCTCTGTCCATAGGATTTACCAGGCAAGAATACTGGAGTGGGTTGCCATTTCCTTCTCCACATAGGGCATACTTTGAACTAAACTCCTCATCTTCCAAGTAATAGTTACATATCTAGGAAAATACTTAAATGCCTTTTGTTAGAAATATCTTCAATGCTATTATTCTGAGACAATATATATTTACAACTCTAGTCTGTTAAAGCTCTTCTGTTGAATGATAGCCAATATGCACTGGAGTAGTGTGAAAAGCACTAGAAATTTTTCAAATGGGAAGTTTGTTAAAGATTCATAGAATTAATGTGAGAGGAATTATTGTCCCCTAAAAAGCACTTACTTATTTCTAAAGTGTTACTAGGTACAGACCAAAGCTTTAAAAATTGTTAAAAAACAATGAAGTATAAGTTACAGCTCCAAGTAGAAATATTTGAATATGGGCATTTTACAGTTTGGAGACATTTGGTAAAAAAAAAGAATGAACACCTATGGTTTGTATTCACTTTGTAAAAAAAAGGAGTCAATTAATAGATCAAATAATGTACAGTTTAGTGTGCCATTTGGATAACAAATTTTTAGACCTATATGTACTTTTACAATAAAATATAAAACCATATCATAAAAATCATATTGACTAAGTGATTTAGTATTTCGAAAGAAGCCTAAACCATTTGTAATTTTATGGTTTTGGGAGAAAAAATATTCAAAAGTGGTGAATATATGTGTATATATGTATATGCACACATATATAATATTAGATGGATAAATATTTGATGTATATTACTGTATCTACATATATATGTATATATAACTTTCCTCAGTTTGTCTCATGCTTATTTTGAATGTTCATATGTTAAACTGTAGAACACATATTTCATATCTAGATGCCTTAAACTAAAGGCTTTCCTCACACTGTTTGTGTGAGTTATGCTCTGGAAACTTTCTAAAAATGCATACAATTTTTGATATATTCACACAAAGGAAGATACTGAAATCTATTATTTTTTGGTACAATTCTTTTTTATACATTTTTTATGATCCTATTTGTCATCTATTTATGTGCATATTTGAGTAATAATTTATAATAAAACATTGTTTAAAATTGCTTAATTGTATGTCATATTGGTATTTATGTAAATTACTTATTTTTAATTAAAGCTTCTACTATTAAAAGCACATAATCATGGTAAAAATGCAAAAATATCAACTTTTATAGAGTGTAAAAGCTTATAACCCCTGACTGCAGTAATTCCACTACACAAACAAACTGCTAACAGATTTAACAGATTTTGTGTATGTGCATCCATCAAGAAATGGATTAAGAATGTACAAGCTATACAGATAGATGGGCTTCCCAGGTAGCTTAGTGGTAAAGAGGCTGCCCATTCAGAAGACCCTGGTTTGATCCCTGGGTGGAAAGATCCTCTGAAGGAGGAAAATGCAATCCACTCCAGTATTCTTGCATGGGAAATCCCATGGACAGAGGAGCCTGGCAGACTACAGTCCATGGGGTCACAAAGAGCTGGATATGACTGAGAGACTGAGCATGGCATACAGATAGACAGACAGACGTGTACACAAACACACACTATAATAAATAGTTTATTAATCTCTGGGAACTTATATGGTTACATCTGCAAATAAATTCCTAGATATGAAATAGTGCTTCAAATAATTCTTGTACTTTAAATTCTGATAGATGCCCACCCTCACCCCCAAATCACCAGTTTAACCTCCCACCTAAGAATATAACACAATGTTATATATCAATGATATTTCAATAAAATGGTGCTGGTTTTTGTTTTGAGATATATATATATATATATAAAATTTATATTATATATAAAATAAAATATATATAAATAATATATAAATATTACCTATTATATATATATTTACCTATAATTATTACCTATAATTACACATATATATATATATATATTTACCTATAATTATATCTAGAGCTTCTAAAGGAATATGCTGTGCCGTGCTTAGTCGCTCAGTTGTGTCTGACTATTTGTGACCCCATTGTCTGTAGCCCGCCAGGCTCCTCTGTCCGTGGGATTCTCCAAGCAAGAATACTGGAGTAAGTTGTGTGCCCTCTTCCAGGGGATCTTCCCAACCCAGGGATCGAAACCAGATCTCTCTCATTGCAGGCAGATTCTTAACTATTGGAGCTATGAGGGAAGCTCAAGAGTACAGGAGTGGGTAGCCTATCCCTTCTCCAGGGGAACTTTCCAACCCAGGAATCAAACCAGGGTCTCATGCATTGTAGGTGGATTCTTTACCATCTGAGCTACCTGGGAAGACAGGAATACCCAGCTACTAATATTTTTGTTAAGAAAAAATTTAGTCAAGAATTTATGTTTTAATGTTGACTTTTGTCAAACACCACCAGGTGTTTATTAAAATTATTGTATGTTTTTAATTCCACTGACTTTTTACTAGTATGATTAATTATGTAAAATATTTATCTAAGATTAAACTTTTCCTATGGAAAATCAGAGACATTACTTTATCAACAAAGGTCCGTCTAGTCAAGGCTATGGTTTTTCCAGTAGTCATATATGGATGTGAGAGTTGGATTATAAAGAAAGCTGAGCACAGAAGAAATGATGCTTTTGAATTGTGGTGTTGGAGAAGACTCTTGAGAGTTCCTTGGACTGCAAGGAGATCCAACCAGTCCATCCTAAAGGAAAGCAGTCCTGACTATTCATTGGAAGGACTGATACTGAAGCTGAAACTCTAATACCATGGCCACCTGATGCGAAGAGCTGACTCATCTGAAAAGGCCCTGATGCTGGGAAAGATTGAGGGCAAGAGGAAAAAGGGACGACATAGGATGAGATGGTTGGATGGCATCACCAACTCAATTGACATGGGTATGGGTGGACTCCAGGAGTTGGTGGTGGACAAGGAGGCCTGGAGTGCTGCGGTTCGTGAGATCGCAAAGAGTCGGACACAACTGAACGATTGAACTGAACTGAACTTCATATTTTATTTAAGGTTTTGCATCAATGTTTCCACCTGAAATTGTTCTGTGATTTTCTTTTTATTTGTGTGCTTTGTAAAGATTGGTATCAGTGTTACATGGGCTTGTAAATATGGATTTGGAAGTTTTCCCCTGTGCTCTGGAACTGTGTTGGTTTACTAGGGCTGCGACAACAAAGTACGATAGTTTGGGTGACTTAAGCTAGTGAAATTTATTTTTTACAGTTCTTGAAGCTATATGTCCAAAATCAAGGTTTCTTCAGTTTTATTTGTTCTGATACCTCTTTGCTTGGCTTGTGGATGTCCATTTTTTTGCTGTATCTTCACCTGGTCTTCCCTCCGTGCATGTGCACACTTGGTGTCTCTCTCTGTGTTCAAATTTCTTCTTATAAGTACATCAGGTTGTCTCAGTCAGTCAAGAATTGGCCTGCAATGCAGGAGACCCAGGTTCGATTCCTGTGTCAGGAAGATCCCCTGCAGAAGGGAATGGCAGCCCACTCCACTATTCTTGCCTGGAGAATTCCATGGAGAGAGAAGCCTGGGGTCACAAAGAGTCGAACATGAGTCAACTGAGTGATGATGCACACACAAAAGCATTATTTTAATTTAATAATATTTTTAATGGCCCTGTCTGAAAATAGTCACATTTTGAGGCACTGAATGTTAAGGTTTCAACATATAAAAAATTTGTCAGGGTGGGGGGATAATCTAACTTATAAAAATAATTTTAAAACTATTGGACTTCCTCTAAATTTAAAATAGTTCACCTAAAAAAAAAAATTCTGACTAGTTGTTTTTAGTAGTAGTAATTGGATGACAGTCTCAAATTGTATGCATCCAAAAGTAGCTTACCTGTTTATATTTTCTAAGCAACTTTCTTATTTTATATTTCCTAAAAACCCATATATTTTATCTAGATCTTTGATTTTACTTTTGTGGACTTGAATAAATTATTATCTCATTATTTTTATGTATGTCCTCTTTATCCAGGTCTGTTTCTTCATTAGCTATTTTAATGTTGTGTGTTTACTTATTTCTCTTTTCCCACTTCTTTAGGCTAATTAGTGAAAAATCTATTTTTTTGAACATTTTTAAAAGTACAAGTTCTTTTATGTATTTGTTGTTCCACAATTTTTGTTTGCTTTTAAAATTTTCTCATTTTCTTTTTTCTTTGGGAGGGATAAATGTTCTGATTAAAAACATACTCTGTGATTTTTTAGTTTATTTTGTGGACATATAAGGAATAAATTGTAAGATGAAGAGTTACAGCATTGTTGAGAATTTGAGGTCCAGGTTTTCAGAGTCAAATTGACATGTGAACAAATTCTGAATACACATGATTTGAGGCAAATTAGATTCTCAGTACCTCATATTTTCTATTCAGAAAAGTACAACAGTAGCGGTCCTATGATTACAGAAAGGACTAAATAACATGGAATGAGTTAAGAGAAGCAGTTCAACAAAGTGTTTTTGGTTTTTTAATCAGCAGTTCACTTACTTGATGTGTGATTGTGCATCATTTTCTCTGGACCTGACTTTTTTATTCTTTATTGCAGGGTAATTGCTTTACAATGTTTTGCTGGTTTCTGCCAAACAACACTGCAAGCTAGCCATAATGATATCTATCTATCTATCTCCTCCCTTGTGAGCCCCACCCCCCATCCCACTACTCTAAGTCACCACACAGTACCAGGCTGGGCATCCTGTGTTATATAGCAGCTTCCCACTAGCTATCTATTTTGCATATGGTAGCTTATATATGTCAATGCTACTTTCTCAATTTGATCCACCTTCTCCTTCCCCTGCTGTGTCTACAATTCCATTCTCTATACCTGTGTCTCCATTTCTTCCCTGTGAAGAGGTTCATCAGTACCATTTTTCTAGATTCCATATATATGCTTTAATATACTATATTTGTTTTTCTCTTTATGACTTACTTCATTCTGAACAACAGGCTCTGGGTTCATCCACCTCACTAAAACTGATTCAGATTTGTTCCTTTTTACATCTGAGTAATATTCCATTGCTGGAATGCAAAAGTAGGAAATCAAAGGATACCTGGAGTAGCAGGCAAGCTTAGCCTTGAAGTACAAAATGTGCTTAGTCACTCAGTCGTGTCCAACTCTTTGCGACCCCATAGACTGTAGCCTGCCAGGCTCCTCTGTTCATGGGGATTCTCCAGGCAAGAATACTGGAGTGGGTTTCCACGCCTTCCTCAAGGGGATCTTCCCAACACAGGTATCGAACCCAGGTCTCCCGAATTGCAGGCAGGTTCATTACCATCTGAGCCACCAAGGACCCAGAGTACAAAACAGAGCAGGGCAAAGGCTAACAGAGGTTTGCTCAGAGAACACACTGCTGCTGCTTCTGTTGCTAAGTTACATCAGTTGTGTCCGACTCTGTGCGACCCCAAAGACAGCAACCCACCAGGCTCCCCCATACCTGGGATTCTCCAGGCAGGAACACTGGAGTGGGTTGCCATTTCCTTCTCCAGTGTGAGAAAGTGAAAAGTGAAAGTGAAGTTGCCCAGTCGTGTCCAACTCTTCAAGACCCCATGGACTGTAGCCTACCAGGCTCCTCCATCCATGGGATTTTCCAGGAAAGAGTACTGGAGTGGGTTGCCATTTTCTTCTCCAAGAGAACAGACTGGTAAGAGCAAATACCATATTCCAGTGACATAAGAGACAACTACACATCAACATCACCAAATGGTCAACACCAAATTGAGATTGATTATATTCTTTGCAGCTGAAGATGGAGAAGCTCCATACAGTCAGCAAAAATAAGACTTGGAGCTGATTGTAGCTCAGATCATGAACTCCTTACTGCAAAATTCAGACTTAAGCTGAAGAAAGCTTGGAAAACCACTAGGCAATACAGATATAACCTAAATAAAATCCCTTATAATTATACAGTGAAAGTGAAAAAAAATATTCAAGGGAATAGATCTGATGGACAGAGTGACTGAAGAACAATGAACAGAGGTTCATAAAACCGAATAGGAGTGAGTGAGGAAAACCACTCCCAAGAAAAAAATGCAAAAAGACAAAATATTTGTCTGAGGAGGGCTTACAAACAGCTGAGAAAAGAAGAGAAGTGAAAGGCAAAGGAAAAAAGGAAAGACAAGCCCATCTGAATGCACAGTTACAAAGAATAGCAAGGAGAGATAAGAAAGCCTTCCTAAGTGATCAGTGCAAAAAAATAGAAGAAAACAATAGAATGGGAAAGGCAATAAATCTCTTCAAGAAAATTAGAGCTACCAAAGGAACATTTCATGCAAAGATGGGCACAATAAAGAAAGAAACTGTGTAGACATAACAGAAACAAAAGATATTAGGAAGAGGTGGCAGGAATACACAGAAGAACTATTAAAAAAGAAATCTTAGAGACCCAGATAACCACAATGGTGTGATCACTCATCTAGAGCCAGACAACCTGGAATGTGAAGTCAAGTGGGCCTTAGGAAGCATCCCTACGAACAAAGCTAGTGGAAGTGATGGAATTCCAGTCCATGTATTTCAAATCCTAAAAGATGATGCTGTGAAAGTGCTACACTCAATATGCCAGCAAATTTGGAAAACTCAGCAGTGGCCACAGGACTGGGAAAGATCAGTTTTCAGTCTAATCTCAAAGAAGGAAAATGCCAAGGAGTGTTCAAACTACCACACAATTACCCTTATTTCACAAGCTAGCAAGATAATGCTCAAAATCCTTCAAGCTAGGCTTCAATAGTATGTGAATTGAGAACTTCCAGATGTTCAAGCTGGTTTAGAAAAGGCAGAGGAGCCAAAGATCAAATTGCCAATGTCCATTGGATCATAAGAAAAAGAAAATTCCAGAAGAAGATCTAGTTCTGCTTCATTGAGTACACTAAGGCCTTTGACTGTGTGGACCACAGCAAACTGTGGAAAATTCTTAGAGATAGAAATACCAGACCACCTTAACTGTATTCTCAGAAACCTGTATGAAGGTGAAGAAGCAACAGTTAGAACCAGACATGGAACAATGGACTAGTTCCAAGTTGGTAAAGGAGTACGTGAAGGCTGTATAATGTCACTCCCTTTATTTAACTTATATGCACAATACATCGTGCAAAATGCTGGGCTGAATGAAGCACAAGCTGAAATCAAGACTGCCGGAAAAATATCAATAACCTCACATATGCAGATGATACCATCCTTGTGGCAGAAAGTGAAGAGGAACTAAAGAGTCACTTGATGAAAGTGAAAGAGGAGAGTGAACAATCTGTCTTAAAATTCAACGTTCAAGAAATGAAGATCACGACATCTGGTCCCATCACTTCACAGCAAATGGATGGGGAAACAATGGAAACAGTGACAGACTTTACTTTCTTGGACTCCAAAATCACTGTGGATGGTGACTGCAGCCATAATACTAAAAGATGCTTACTCCTTGGAAGAAAAGCTACGACAAACCTAGACAGTGTATTAAAAAGCAGAGACTTTACTTTGCTGATCATGGTCCATACTGTCA
This sequence comes from Muntiacus reevesi, assembly GCF_963930625.1. Taxonomy (NCBI): domain Eukaryota; kingdom Metazoa; phylum Chordata; class Mammalia; order Artiodactyla; family Cervidae; genus Muntiacus; species Muntiacus reevesi. The sequence continues at coordinate 80,119,405 of NC_089271.1, read as the reverse complement.
AAGCTATGGCTTTCCCAGTAGTCATTACAGATGTGAGATTTGGACTATGAAGAAGGCTGAACTCTGGAGAATTCATGCTTTTGAACTGTGGTGTTGGAGAAGACTCTTGGGAGTCCCTTGGACTGCAAGGAGTTCAAACCTGTCAGTCCTAAAGGAAATCAACTCTGGATATTCATTGGAAAGACTGATGCTGAAGCTGAAGCTCCACTACTTTGGCCACCTGATGCCAAGAGATTAGAAAAAGACTCATTAGAAAAGACCCTGATGCTGGGAAAGAGTGAAGGCAGGGGAAGAAGGGGACGACTGAGGATGAGATGGTTGGATGGCATCACCAACTAATTGGCATGAGTTTGAACAGACTCTGGGAGATGGTGAAGGGCAGGGAAGCCTGACATGCTACAGTCCATGGGGTGGCAAAGAGTCGGATATGACTGAGTGACTGAACAACAAATATTCCATTGTAAATATGCACCAAAGCTCTTTATCTATTCAACTGTTGGTGGACATCTAGGTTACTTCCACGTCCTGATTTTTGTAAATAGTGCTACAGTGAACATTGGGATACATGTGTCTTTTTGATTTGTGGTTTTCACTTTCTTTATTTGTAAACCATGAATATTATTTGCCCACCTGATTTATTGTTAATTAGGATTATATAGTGATTCACAATTCACAAATTTTTAAGCCATTTATAGTTACAAGAATCATTTTAATGTACATGAAAAGTGTATTTATGGGCTTTTGATTTTATTCTATTTTTGTATTGCATGTCTTCATTTATGCCAGTACCATATTGTTGTTATTTCTATAGTTTTGTAGTAAGTTTTGATGCAAGGAAGTATAAGCCCTTCAATTCATTTCTTTTTTATATTTTTTTTTCCCATTTGGGATCTCTTGAAATTCTGTATGAATTTTAGGATGTATTTTTTTATGTATGCAAAAATGTTTTTAAGGTTTGATAATAATTGCATTACTTTTGGTTGTGCTTATATTTAGCAATATTGTCTTCCAATTCATGAACACAGGATATCTATCTATTGGCATCTTCTTTCATTTCTTTCAGCAATTTTTTTTTGTGTTGATTTTATAAGTTTTTCACTTTCACTGATTAAGCTTTAATCTTAAACAATTTCCATTTTATATTTGTCATTGTTAGTGTATAACATAGAAACTGATTTTACAGATTGCTTTTCTTAGCTTGCAACTTTGCTGAATTCATTATTTTTAAGGTTTTTGTAGAGTCTTTAGGGTTTTCTCCAAATATGGTCATGTTGTCAGCAAATATATAATTTTACTTCTGGCTCTCTAATTTTGATACTTTTACTTTTCTTGCCTAATTGCTCTGGTTGACATCCAGTACATTGCTGAATATATATGACAAAATTTTACATCCTTTTCTTGTTAATATACAGTTTATTATCATGCTTTCTTTAAGGTATCTTCATAATTTAGCAATTACATATTCAGACATGAAATGACTTGACTATAATAGACATAATCTTTAATTGATACTTTAAATCATTAAATTTTCTACTAATAGTTGATATACTGTATTTAGACATGAATATCATTGACATAATTTTTGTGAAGATCACAACTTAGGTTTTATTCAATTTAGATCTGCTAGAAGAATTTAAAACTTTCTATAGTTCTAAAGTTATACATAATGGTTCCCCTAATCTATGTATAATGCTGCTTTTTTGCTTAGTTTTCAGCTAATCTGTCATATAATTACATAATTGAAGTTCTAAAGTGCATAATAACTAAGAGCTAAATTATTTATCTTACATGCATTTTAAGAGATAAACCTGAGTTCAAAAATTGTTTCTTGGAACAAAGAGATAAATTTTCAAATAAATATAAACAACTTAAGCAGCTGCATTTAAATTATGAGTAAAATTATTACAGAAATTGTTGTTTCCTCAGTAAGCATTGTCATACTTAAGTAATATATAATGATTTTCTCAAAAAATACAGTCTTATTATGCTAGCAAAAATTATGAACTTGCATAATGTAGAAAGAAAGCTTGGTTTGTGCTGTTGTTATATTAATATTAACCTAACTACTTAAAATAAATATAAATAAAATTATAGTCACTTTATAAATATATACATTTGTATATATATCTATGTCAGTGTCTATTAGTAAGTAGATTCCTTGAAGGTATGCAATATGCAGTTTAATTTGCATTATAATTACATTTATTAAAGTACCATTTGCTAATGTATGCTTAATATATTTGCTAATAAATCAGCTAAAATGATACATTAAGTGGTAAAGTGTTATTTTACAATCAAAGGTAATTTAATATATAGAGGAATCAAATTTCTTTCATTAGCTTTACCTTCTCCATTACCAGTTTTACCAACAGTTAAGGAAATAAGATTAAGGCATGGCAAAGGGTCAATAAAAACGAAAAGAGCATTAGAGATTATAGGTTTGTGCTGATTCAAAATTTCAGCAACACTTTCAAATGAAATCTGCTTATTTTCAAAACCCTTAGTTTGCCAGGAGAAATATCAATAACCTCAGATATGCAGATGACATCCTTGTGACAGAAAGTGAAAAAGAGCTAAAGAGTCTCTTGAAGAAAGTGAAAAAGGAGAGTGAAAAAGTTGGCTTAAAGCTCAACATTCAGAAACCTACGATCATGGCATCCAGTCCCATCACTTCATGGCAAATAGATGGGGAAACAGTGACTGACTTTATTTTTTTGGGCTCCAAAATCACTGCAGTTGGTGATTGCAACCATGAAATTAAAAGATGCTTACTCCTTGGAAGGAAAGTTATAAACAATCTAGATAGCATATTAAAAAGCAGAGACATTACTTTATCAACAAAGTTCTGTCTAGTCAAGGCTATGGTTTTTCCAGTAGTCATGTATGAATGTGAAAATTGGACTATAAAGAAAGCCGGGCACTGAAGAATTAATGTTTTTGAACTGTGGTGTTGAAGAAGACTCTTGAGAGTCTCTTGGTCTGCAAGGAGATCCAACTAGTCCATCCAAAAGGAGATCTGTTCTGGGTGTTCATTGGAAGGACTAATGTTAAAGCTGAAACTCCAATACTTTGGCCACCTGATGTGAAGAGCTGGTTCATTTGTTTTTTGTTTTGTTTTGTTTTTTGAGCTGACTCATTTGAAAAGACCCTGATGCTGGGAAAAATTGGGGTCAGGAGGAGAAGGGGACGACAGAGGATGAGATTGTTGGATGGCATCACCAACTCAATGGACATGAATTTGGGTAGGCTCCAGGAGTTGGTGATGGACAGGGAGGCCTGGCGTGCTGAAGTTCATGGGGTCGCAAAGAGTCGGACACAACTGAACGACTGAATTGAACTGAACTGAAGTAGTTGATTACCTCCCTGAAATGATGAGCAATAGCTTTATGGATCTGAGATGACAGAATTAAAGCACTGTCATTGCACTGTGGCCAGAGGAACTGCCTGGAGTTGGTTGCCATATCCAAATTTCTGTATGCTGTGTTAAAGTTAATAAAGATGCGGTTTAAGTTTTCTCCAGTGAGAAAACTCTTGACAAATTACTGCTTCAGACACCTTCATATTAGCATATTTCACTTTTTGAAATGGTGATACTTTTACCTAATTTCAAGTTTTATCTGTAATGAAAGATAATGCAATTAGGGTGCTATCACAAGGTAAGTATGTTGTCTTATACTGCTCCTTCTGACTTAGCCTTAACTAGCTGCTTTTTTGGCCTATGACTTCACATGAAATCTTGTTACATCTCTTCATGTGAATGTAAAAAACTAATGTGTATATTAATTAATATATATTAGGTAATATTCTAGTATATGCTGTTGCTGCTGCTAAGTAGCTTCAGTCATGTCTGACTCTGTGTGACTCCACAGATGGCAGCCCACCAGGCTCCCCCATCCCTGAAATTCTCCAGGTAAGAACACTGGAGTGGGTTGCCATTTCCTTCTCCAATGCATGAAAGTGAAAAGTGAAAGTGAAGTCGCTCAGTTGTGTCCGACTTTTTGGGATCCCACGGACTGCAGCCTACCAGGCTCCTCCACCCATGGGATTTTCCAGGCAAGAGTACTGGAGTGGGTTGCCATTGCCTTCTCCGATTCTAGTATATATCTTACTATATATTATATATCTATATCCATATGTGCTAGTCAGGTTTATTTAAAGACTGATTTTCCCCAGTAATCTGTTGGAAACTAACAGGTGGCAAATTGTTTTAGCCTGCCACACTCACACAAATACACATTGATTTATGCAAAGATGCTTACCTCTTTCTTTCACGGTAATTTTAGATATTAAGTAGTGGACAGAAAGTTCAGCTGATGAAGTTCCTTACAGAGAGGACTGAAGAAATATTTTTAAATAATAAGTCTGATAAGAGAACTATATCTAGTTTCTATAAAGAACTCTTACAACTCAATAGTAAAAAGGTAAATAGCCTAATTATGCAAAAATACAAACAGATTTATCCAAAATAAATGTAAAATGACCAATGAGCATATGGAAAGATATTCAGCACCATTAGGCACTTTGGAAAAGCAAAACAAAATGAATATGAGATACCATCACATACACACAAGGATGACTATAATAACAAATGCAAATAATAAGTGTTGACAAGGATGGGGATAATGGAAATATTCACACATTGCTTATGGGAATATAAAATTGCAGCCACTTTGTAAAAATTTTGACAGTTCTTATAACTGTTAAATATAGACTTTCCATGATCCAGCTATTCCATGTTCTACTGTAGATACATAACCAAGAGTAATTAAAACCTGTGTCCACTCAAAATACTGTACATGAATTTTCACCTCAGTGTTATTCATAATATCCAAAAGAGTGTAAACAGCTCACATGTCTATCAACAGATGACTGAATGAATAAAATGTGACATTTAATTTGGCCATGAAATGGAATTCTACAACATGGATAGACTCTGAAAATATTAAGTAAAAGAAGTCAGTGGTCACAAAGATCACATAAACAATTGTATTTGTATGAAATGTGCAGTGAGGATATGCAGCAGTTATTTGGTGACAAAAATGATAATCATTTTCAGACTTCTAACACAAAATACTAATAAAAATCTGTGCACATGAAAATTCTGAAAAATATGAATCAAAAGTTTGATTCATTCCCATTTTTATGTTTTATCTTTTATTTTCTAAATTTTCATCCATAATGATGTACTTATTTTAAAATAAGAAAAAATATAATATCAAAAAGTGATATATACTCACCAGATAGCAATTTTAACAGTGATAATAATAATATTTTATATTAACAGTAATTCCCTCTGTTCCAATCTTCTTGGAAATGGCCTCAGAATTTGTCCTGGGGGAATTTACTAATTGCCACATTTAACCACCTACTTTAACTGCCTTGTGTCTATTAATCTTAATTGACATGCTAAAGAAGAAAGGTATCAGATTTAGATACAAAGTTTGTCTTGTGTATAAATTGATTAATTTCCCTTTAAGAGGGAAAGGGCAAAGTTATGAAGTTATGTTGATTCAACACCATTATACCTTAGAAGCTGTATTAGATGAGAATTTAATTTCCTCTAAGTGCTGACTTCCTAAGAATTTCTACAGTTTCTGATGGATTTTTTTTTCTAGTTTAAAGCAATCAAAGATGCACAGACAAGGTTTAAGCCCTTTTATTTTCCTTAATCTGTTTAACAACCATTACATGCTTGCATGCTTAGTTGCTCAGTCGTGTCCAGCTCATTGCGACCTCATGGACGATAGCCCACCAGGCTCCTCTGTCCATGCGATTTCCCAGGCAAGAATAATGGAGTGGGTTGCCATTCCCTTCTCCAGGGAATCCTCCCAACCCAGGGATCCAACCCACATCTCCTGTGTCTCCTGCATTGACAGGTCGCTTCTTTACCCACTAAGCTTAACCCTATTCATATCAAAACTACAAAAACTCAAGACTACTAGTGTTGTCAGGAAAACATTTAGGAAAAAAAAAAAGGTTAAACTGTACTACCCTCTCCAATATACGTTTCATTTTTTTAATCAGTGGAGAAGATATGCCTCACAAAAGTATAGTGAGAAAATTAGCAAGTCAGGCTAAAACGTAATATATGTCTTCATACCATTTTATATAAGAAATAAGAAAATACAGCCCATTCAAATGAGCAAAATCAGTTCAGTTCAGTTCAGTCGCTCAGTCGTGTCCGACTCTTTGCTACCCCATGAATCGCAGCATGCCAGGCCTCCTTGTCCATCACAAACTCCTGGAGTTTACTGAAACTCATGCCCATTGAGTCGGTGATGCCATCCAGCCATCTTATCCTCTGTCGCCCCCTTCTCCTCCTGTGCCCAATCCCTCCCAGCATCAGGGTCTTTTCCAATGAGTCAACTCTTCACATGAGGTGGCCAAGGTACTGGAGTTTCAGCTTCAGCATCAGTCCTTCCAATGAACACCCAGGACTGATCTCCTTTAGGATGGACTGGTTGGTTCTCCTTGCAGTCAAAGGGACCCTCAAGAGTCTTCTCCAACACCATAGTTCAAAAGTATCAATTTTTTGGTGCTCAGCTTTCTTCACAGTCCAACTCTCACATCCATACATTACCACTGGAAAAAATCATAGCCTTGACCAGATGGGCCTTGTTGGCAAAGTAATGTCTCTGCTTTTTAATATGCTGTCTAGGTTGGTCATAAATTCCCTTCCAAGGAGTAAGCATCTTTTAATTTCATGGCTGGAGTCACCATCTGCAGCGATTTTGGAGCCCCCAAAAATAAAGTCTGACATTGTTTCCACTGTCTCCCCAACTATTTCCCATGAGGTGATGGGACCAGATGCCATGATCTTAGTTGCCTGAATGTTAAGCTTTCAGCCAACTTTTTCACTCTCCTCTTTCACTTTCATCAAGAGGCTTTTAAGTTCCTCTTCACTTTCTGCCATAAGGGTGGTGTCATCTGCGTATCTGACGTTATTGATATTTCTCCCGGGAATCTTGATTCCAGCTTGTACTTCTTCCAGCCCAGTGTTCCTCATGATGTACTTTGCAAAATAAACCTCCAGAAATCACCTCTGAAGAATTGCTGGCATCAATGTATTGCTAGACAAATATTCTAAAACAACTATTTTAAATGTTCACAAAGAGTTAAAGGAAAACAGGGGCAAAGGAGTTAGGAAAATTCAGGAAAATGATACATTACTTAGATGAGAATATCAAAAGAGATAGATTTAAAAAGGAAACAAGTGCAATTCTGAAATTGAAAGTTATGAAAACCGAATTGGAAATTTATCTAGAGGGTGCAAAAAGCGAATTATACAAATAGATAAAGCCATCAGTGAACTTGAAAACAGATCATGAAAAACTAAATCAAGATTTCTGGGAGAAATATCAGCAACCTCAGTTTTGTAGTTGATACCACTATAATGGCAGAAAAAGAAGTGTAACTAAAGAGCCTCTTGATGATGGTGAAAGAGGAGAGTGAAAAAGCTGGCTTAAACTCGACATTCAAAAAACTAAGATCATGCATCCTATCTCATCAATTCTTGGCAAATAGAAGGGGGGAAAGTGGAAACAGTGACAGGTTTTATTTTCTCTGGGCTCCAAAATCACTCCAAATGGTGACTGCAGCCATGAAATTAAAAGACGCTTGCTCCTTTGGAGGAAAGCTATGACAAACCTACACAGCACAGTAAAAAGAAGAGACATCATTTTTGCCACAAAGGTCCACATAATCAAAGCTATGGTGTTTCCAGTAGTCATGTACGGATGTGCGAGTTGAACCATAAAGAAGACTGAACACCAAAGAACTGATGCTTTCAAACTGTGTAAATTGTGACACTGGAGAAGACTCTTGAGAGTCCCTCGGACAGCAGGGAGATCAATCCAACTAATCTTAATGGAAATTAACACTGAATATTCACTGGAAGTACTGTTGCTGAAGCTCCAGTACCTTGGCCACTTGATGTGAAGAACCATCTCACTGGAAAAAAAAACAAAAAAAACCCTGATGCTGGGAAAGTTTGAAGGCAAAAGGATAAAGGGACAGCAGAGGATAAGATGGTTAGGTTGCATCACTGACTCAATGGATAAGAATTTGTGCAAACTCCAGCAGATAGTGGAGAACAGAGGAGTCTGACATGCTACATTCCATGGGTTTGCAAAGAGTCCAACATGACTTAGCTATTAAACAACAGTCGGGAAATAGGTATTTTTTGCACATAAGTGTTTTAGAAACATTTTGGCATTCTACTATTTACCTCAAAAATATTCATTAAACATTAAATCTGGTTTTAGAGTTTTATGCAAAGGAAGTAATCAAAGGTTAAATATTGCACATTGATTTATCTAGAAGATTATCATAGCCTTCCTTACATTATTGAAAATTTTATCATACTCAAATTTCTTTAATAAAGTACAGTGGTATAATAAACTATGAATTGATGTAAAGCATTCTATAAATAAAATTATGAAAAATATAAACCAAAACAATAAGAATATTTCATTTTCATTTTTAAGTTTATTTATTTTCCAACTTTTCATCAAGGTATATATGTACTAACTTATAAAATAGAAAATTTTGATAATAAAAATTATACACTCATTACAGAATGATTAAAAATGGTTAAATAAAGATCAACTATTATACCACTCAAATATTTAGAACTAAAATTTTCCAATAAATTTAACTATAATAGAAATTACTATTATAAAATTGTGTGATGACTTCTGATACAACTCAATGGATTTGGATAAAATGACACAAGTTAAAGGTGCAATTCTGAACAAGACTACTTATTTCAGACATCAACTGTAAGCTTAAGGGATCCCAGGCCTCCTGTAATTCTGAAAAGCTGGCTATAATATTGGAAGACTTTCCCCTCAGAGTCAATAATTCACTATAGTGACAACAGTAAGGAAAGTGCTATACATATAGTTGTAGTTTGTTACAGCAAAAAGAAACAATTCAGAATCAGGTAAAGGAGAGATGTACAAGATGAGGTATGGGAGGACCTTATAAGCTTTCATTTTAGTCTTCCTAGGGATTTAGGCAAGTCACCCTCCTGACATACGAATGTGTGACTACAAGGAGCATTGTTTCCATGTTAAGGGATCTCATCTGAGTTTTGGTGTCTGTATTTTGGGGAGAGTTTCATTATATAGGCATGATATATTAAATTATTAGGCACTTGATTGAAACTACTCTCCAGCCATTTTTCCCTCTCTGGAGGAAAGGCAAATATCATATGGTCCAAAGCTCCAACTCTCTAATCACATAATTGACCTTTCTTCCATGACCAGCCCCCATGCTGTATCATTGTATTGCCCTAAGCTCTCTATGGATCTACCATTAGTCATCTTATCAGCGTGATCCAGATATGTTTGGAGGGGCCCAAAATGAATAACAAACTCACACCTATCACTAGGAAAATGCAAAAAAAAAAAAAAAAAAAAATTAGAGGCTACATTCCAGGGACAAAGGCTAGGCAAATTCTTCATTTTCAAGTTAAAAAAAAAAAAAAAAAAAAAAAAAAAAAACAACTGTATATGGAACACGGGTCCAACTATATCATACATAGTTGAATAGAAACATACTGGCATAAAATAAGCCAAATTATTACAAGTGTTAATCCGTCAAATATTTTCCACACTTTTCTATTTCCTATTTTTAAAACAAATGCATATTCATTTTATAAATAGAAATGCATATATTATTTAGAGATGTTTGGGAAAATGCATTAGGAGAAAAACACTAATAAATGTAATGATTTATTTCCTGAAACCATTTTACGTTATTTTTCAAGTCACTGAAAATAGACTAGAAAGTTTTTAGGCAAAACTTTTAAAACTCCATTCCACAGGAAACATTGACAAATACTGCATTAAAATGTCTTTGATCCACTGATGTGAGATATGATAGATTTTAAATAAGAAGTTTCTTCTTTCCTAGATCCAGTAGCAGGCTTTGTCATTTAAAAAAAAAAAAAAGTGTCTTTGCAAACTAACTGCACGACAGATATTAAAGTCAAAGCATCTGAACTGCAGCAGTAGCTCTAAACATAGCTATTATCTTGAACCATGTTAAAAATTTGAACTTAAAAATGATTCTTAGTAATGAATGTCTTATTAGACAACATCTTATTCTCTACCTCTCAGCATGTTCAACTCTGAAAATATATGCAAATTATTCCTTTTCAACCTTTAAATCAGAATGTGAAGAACATCTTGAATTATCATAGAAGACTAACAAATTACAGTGGGTTTCACTTAAATGAATACCTGTTAAAGAGCTAAGACACTTTTGTAGAACACTTACTCTACAAACCAAATCAAAACATATATAGAAAATACATATACAGACATTTTAAAATGAACATTGAAAGCGCTATTGGTTTAAAACACAGGCAGGCACACAGAAAAAAAATTCTAAGGGAAAAGCAAAAAGAAAATTATGACTTGATAAAAGATTAAGAAAATAATAAGAACAGTTTACTGTATATATTTGAATTTATCTTTGCCTTTAAATATGAACTTGCATCAAAGTAGTATTCATAAAAAGACTTGGGAATGGGTTAGTAATCTATTTCAAGGTAATACATGAAATGAAAAGTAAAAGGATCAGCAACCTATCCAAAGTCAAAAAGAAAATCAATGGCACAGTCAGGTTCCTACTTATTTATTGCAGTCCCTGAAAGAACCATTACATTTTTTCCTGCTGTTTGCACCTCATGTACCACAACAGAAGGATATTTTGTAAAAGTTTTTAATAAGGAATGAAGGGTTTGTTTGCTCATTATTCTTATTTTAAAGAAAGCAGTTAGATTTCACAACATATATGTACTTATATCTGCCCTGTTAAGCAAGAAAGATATATCAATTCATTAAAAAGTAACGTCTGCATGTGTTTGTGTATATGTGTATGGCAAATTCTAGTACAACAATAAACTCAAAGTCTTCTCTGTAAAAACAAATAAATTGGAAACTAAAAAGATATTACAATAAACACAACGTTTCAACCTGAACAAACTTTGATGTTTCATTGTAAGGAAGAAGAAAGCCAATTTATTTAGAAAAATATGCAGAAGTTCATGAAAAGTCATCTAGTGACTGTCTTAAGACATATTTTCTTTCTTTTTTTTTTTTTTTGTTCTTTTTTTTTTTTTTTAAATTATATTTTATTAGTTGGAGGCCAATTACTTCACAACATTTCAGTGGGTTTTGTCATACATTGACACGAATCAGCCATTGAGTTACACGTATTCCCCATCCCGATCCCCCCTCCCACCTCCCTCTCCACCCGACTCCTCTGGTTCCTCCCAGTGCACCAGGCCAGAGCACTCGTCTCATGCATCCCACCTGGGCTAGTGATCTGATTCACCATAGATAATATACATGCTGTTCTTTTGAAACATCCCACCCTCACCTTCTCCCACGGAGTTCAAAAGTCTGTTCTGTACTTCTGTGTTTCTTTTTCTGTTTTGCATATAGGGTTATCGTTACCATCTTTCTAAATTCCGTATATATGTGTTAGTATGCTGTAATGTTCTTTATCTTTCTGGCTTACTTCACTCTGTATAATGGGCTCCAGTTTCGTCCATCTCATTAGAACTGATTCAAATGAATTCTTTTTAACGGCTGAGTAATATTCCATGGTGTATATGTACCACAGCTTCCTTATCCATTCATCTGCAGATGGGCATCTAGGCTGCTTCCATGTCCTGGCTATTATAAACAGTGCTGCGATGAACATTGGGGTGCACGTGTCTCTTTCAGATCTGGTTTCCTCGGTGTGTATGCCCAGAAGTGGTATTGCTGGGTCATATGGCAGTTCTATTTCCAGTTTTTTAAGAAATCTCCACACTGTTTTCCATAGTGGCTGTACTAGTTTGCATTCCCACCAACAGGGTAAGAGGGTTCCCTTTTCTCCACACCCTCTCCAGCATTTATTGCTTGTAGACTTTTGGATAGCAGCCATCCTGACTGGCGTGTAATGGTATCTCATTGTGGTTTTGATTTGCATTTCTCTAATAATGAGTGATGTTGAGCATCTTTGCATGTGTTTGTTAGCCATCTGTATGTCTTCTTTGGAGAAATGTCTGTTTAGTTCTTTGGCCCATTTTTTGATTGGGTCATTTATTTCTCTGGAATTTAGCTTCAGGAGTTGCTTGTATATTTTTGAGATTAATCCTTTGTCTGTTTCTTCATTTGCTATTATTTTCACCCAATCTGATGGCTGTCTTTTCACCTTACTTATAGTTTCCTTTGTAGTGCAAAAGCTTTTAAGTTTCATTAGGTCCCATTTGTTTAGTTTTGCTTTTATTTCCAATATTCTGGGAGGTGGGTCATAGAGGATCCTGCTGAGATTTATGTCAGAGAGTGTTTTGCCTATGTTCTCCTCTAGGAGTTTTATAGTTTCTGGTCTTACATTTAGATCTTTAATCCATTTTGAGTTTATTTTTGTGTATGGTGTTAGAAAGTGTTCAAAGCTAAAAGCTGGTTTTTTGAAAAAATAAACAAAATTGACAAACCATTAGCAAGACTCATTAAGAAACAAAGAGAGAAGAACCAAATTAACAAAATAAGAAATGAAAAGGGTGAGATCACAACAGACAACACTGAAATACAAAGGATCATAAGAGACTACTACCAGCAGCTCTATGCCAATAAAATGGACAATTTGGATGAAATGGACAAATTCTTAGAAAAGTATAACTTTCCAAAACTGAACCAGGAAGAAATAGAAGATCTTAACAGAACCATCACAAGCAAGGAAATCGAAACTGTAATCAAAAATCTTCCAGCAAGCAAAAGCCCAGGACCAGATGGCTTCACAGCTGAATTCTACCAAAAATTTAGAGAAGAGCTAACACCTATCTTACTCAAACTCTTCCAGAAAATTGCATAAGAAGGTAAGCTTCCAAACTCATTCTATGAGGCCACCATCACCCTAACTCCAAAACCAGACAAAGATGCCACAAAAAAAGAAAACTACAGGCCAATATCACTGATGAACATAGATGCAAAAATCCTTAACAAAATTCTAGCAAACAGAATCCAACAACATATTAAAAAAATCATACACCATGACCAAGTGGGCTTTATCCCAGGAATGCAAGGAATCTTTAATATCCGCAAGTCAATCAATGTAATACACCACATTAACAAATTGAAAGATAAAAACCATATGATTATCTCAATAGATGCAGAGAAAGCCTTTGACAAAATTCAACACCCATTTATGATTAAAACTCTCCAGAAAGCAGGAATAGAGGGAACATACCTCAACATAATAAAAACTATATATGACAAACCCACAGCAAGCATCACCCTCAATGGTGAAAAATTGAAAGCATTTCCCCTGAAATCAGGAACAAGACAGGGGTGCCCACTCTCACCACTACTATTCAACATAGTCTTGGAAGTTTTGGCCACAGCAATCAGAGCAGAAAAAGAAGTAAAAGGAATCCAGATAGGAAAAGAAGAAGTGAAACTCTCGCTGTTTGCAGATGACATGATCCTCTACATAGCAAACCCTAAAGACTCTACCAGAAAATTACTAGAGCTAATCAACGAATATAGTAAAGTTGCAGGATATAAAATTAATACACAGAAATCCCTTGCATTTCTATACACTAACAATGAGAATACAGAAAGAGAAATTAAGGAAACAATACCATTCACCATTGCAACAAAAAGAATAAAATACTTAGGAGTATATCTACCTAAAGAAACAAAAGACCTGTACATAGAAAACTATAAAACACTGATGAAAGAAATCAAAGAGGACACAAACAGATGGAGAAACATACCGTGTTCATGGATTGGAAGAATCAATATTGTCAAAATGGCTATTCTACCCAAAGCAATCTACAGATTCAATGCAATCCCTATCAAGCTACCAACGGTATTTTTCACAGAACTAGAACAAATAATTACACAATTTGTATGGAAATACAGAAAACCACGAATAGCCAAAGTAATCTTGAGAAAGAAGAATGGAACTGGAGGAATCACCCTCCCTGACTTCAGACTCTCCTACAAAGCCACAGTCATCAAGACAGTATGGTACTGGCACAAAGACAGAAATATAGATCAATGGAACAGAATAGAAAGCCCAGAGATAAATCCACGAACCTATGGACACCTTATCTTTGACAAAGGAGGCAAGGATATACAATGGAAAAAAGACAACCTCTTTAACAAGTGGTGCTGGGAAAACTGGTCAACCACTTGTAAAAGAATGAAACTAGAACACTTTCTAACACCATACACAAAAAGACATATTTTCTTTTTATCTATAGTGAAGTCGCTCAATCATGTCCAACTCTTTGTGACCCCATGGACTGTAGCTTACCAGGCTCCTCTGTCCATGGTATTTTCCAGGCAAGAGTACTGGAGTGGTTTACCATTTTCTTCTCCAGAGGATCTTCCTGACTCAGGGATCGAACCCAGGTCTTCCACATTGTAAGCAGACTCTTTACCATCTGAGCCACCAGGGAAGTCCAAAGTACTGCTAAGTCATAGTTTTGTGATGTTGAAACTTTTTTCATGTAGTCTTTATGCCATATCTATTTCAACTGTTGATAGTCCTTTACTCCCTCTAGTGAAGTTACAGGATGTATATGTCAGCAATAAAGATTGGATTAACAAGAGGAAATGCCATCCTACAAACCCTATTACAAACTTTCTGGGTTGTATCTTTACTCTAGTTGTAAAAATTAATTGTCTTGCCCAAAGAGTTTGCAATTAGCATCTTAGTTTTCTGTTGCCTACAGTAATTGCACAAACTGCAGCAGTCTTACTTTGTTCCATGATCTAATCAGTTCATTTCCTTTCAGTCACTCAGTCATGTCCGACTCTTTGCGACTCCATAGACAGCAGCATGACAGACTTCTCTGTCCATCACCAAATCCCAGAGCCTACTCAAACTCATGTCCATAGAGTCAGGAATGCCATCCAACCATCTCATCCTCTGTCATCCCCTTCTCCTCCTGCCTTCAATCTTTCCCAGCATCAGGGTCTTTTCTAGTGAGTCAGTTCTTCGCATCACGTTGCCAAAGTATTGGAGTTTCAGCTTCAGCATCTATCTTTCCAATGAATACTCAGGACTGATTTCCATAGACTGGTTGGATCTCCTTGCAGTCAAAGGGACTCTTGAGAGTCTTCTCCAACACCACAGTTCAAAAACATCAATTCTTCAGAGCTCAGCTTTCTTTAATAGTTCAACTCTCACATCCATACATGACTACTGGAAAAACTAGCTTTGACAAGACAGACCTTTGATGGCAAAGTAATGTCTCTGTTTTTTAATATGCTGTCTAGTTTGGTCATACCTTTTCTTCCAAGGAGCAAGCGTCTTTTAATTTCATGGCTGAAGTCACCATCTTCAGTGATTGAGAGACAGATTAATACAGAAAATCACATTTTACCAAAGCAGAACCCCTTCCAATCAGAAAACTTTGCAGGAATCCATATCAGGTTAGAAAAATCTGAACCATAATTGACAAATATTTGGAGGCTCATAGTGGAGAAACCTTAGACTTAAAAACTCCTGGGGAGTCCCCCGGCTTTTGTGAGCATTTTTTCCTGGAGCTCTACAAGATTCTCATAGTGAAAATCAAAGAAAATTTCCTTTGGACTTCCAACATGGAATGGGAATGTAACTTCGGGCCTGGTGCACTGGGAAGACCCAGAGGAATCGGGTGGAGAGGGAGGTGGGAGGGGGAATCGGGATGGGGAATACATGTAACTCCATGGCTGATTCATGTCAATGTATGACAAAACCCACTACAATACTGTAAAGTAATTAGCCCCCAATTAGTAAAAAGAAATGAAAAAAAAATATGTCAGAACTTCTAACATGGAATGAACATGTAACTTTGAAATATGTCAGGGCTTCCAACATGGAATGGGAATGTAACTTTGAAATATGTCAGAACGTTCTATACTTAACAAGGCTTTCTTTCAAGAGAAACTGTATTACCAAGGACTAACCTTTTGGAATTTTATCAAAGCTAACTGACTTGAGAGGAGTTAAATACCCAGTCCCAGTCCTTTTCAGTATCCTTTGCAGGAGGAAGAGAACTAAAAGATACTTGCGTGATTTACAACCAAGGGACTCAAGCTCACTTAAAGACTAAGAACTGGCCATAAGACTATAGAATGCTTTCCCTCCCTCCAGACCTTTATACCACATCACTAAAGTCCATTTATTGGAGTTCCTTTTAACCAACTCATCATATCTAGATTTCAACAAAAAGTTGTAAGGAATAATAAAAGGTTGCTAAAAACAGTTTGAAGGAACAGAGAAAATATCAGGACTAGAGTGAGGCATGGCAAAAATGTTGGAGATTTTAGATCATAAATTAGAAAAAAAAAATACTGTGATTAATTTGCTAAAGACTTATCAGCTAAGAATGCAGCCACCCACAAAAGTAAGCAAAGGATTTGCAGACAACAGAGATTATAACCACCCACAATGTTGAACCTTGAGGGAACACAGGATGGAAACAAGGAATACCTGCTGCCGTTTAGCTGTCATGAGACTACAGTCCCTCTTGATGGTGCAGCTTGAAGAAACTCAGGATGAGAAAACACAGGATACTGGCCCCAGATAGCTGAGGTGCCTTATCAAAGGAATTATTTCAGTGAGCCGAGACTCTTGCATCTTCCCATATACAGAAAAGCATTAAATTCCTTAAGATATCTGGTTTTCTTTAATTAACAGTAAATGTCTCCGCTTCCACCACCTCCTCAGAGCAGTTTTCTCAGCATTATCTGAAATGCTATCTCCTGGGCTTGAAGTCCTAAGAATGTCTGCAGGATAAAATGAAATTCTCAGCTTTTAGCTTGTGCATTTTTTTTTTTTTTTCTCAATCAACAGGCCACCATGGTAAAAATAGGCAACATGCAAGAACAAACATAATGCAGGCAGTGAGCTTGAAAACTTAGAAGAAAAAAAAAAGCAAATGATTAAAAACACTACAACAGGAATGAAGAATGTCTTCAATGGGCTCATTATTAAGATGGAAATTGCTGGTGAAAGAATCTCTGAGCTGGAGAATACATCAATATAAGTTAATATAAACTTCTCAAACTAAAAAATAAAGGAAAATATAAAGCAGAAAATTCAAGTACTGTGGGACAATTATAAAAGGTAAAACACAATGTACACATATTGAGAATACTACAAGAAAAAAGGAATGGAAGATATTTTTGAAGCAATAGTATTGGAGAATTTCATCAAACTATGGTCAAGCACTAAACCACAGATATAGGAAGATCAGCATGAGGAAGAATAAAAGCCAAAAATCCTTCTTAGACCTTTCACAGTCAAACTGCAGAAAGTCAAAGACAGAGTCTTGACAGAAACCTTACCTATAAAGAGGAGCTAAGATAATAATTTTATTGTGGTTTTTCAGTTGCTTGCAACCTCATGGATGCCCGGCTGGTCTGTCCTCCACTATCACCTGGAGTATGCTCAAATTCATGTTCATTGTTTCAGTGATGCTATCTAACCATCTCATCCTCTGCCATTCCCTTTTCCTTTTGCCTTCAATTTTTCCCAGCATCAGGGCCTTTTCCAATCAGTCAACTCTTCACGTCTGGTGGCCAAAGTTTTGGAGCTTCAGCTTCAACATCAGTCTTTTCAATGAATATTCAAAGTTGATTTCTTTTAAGATTGACTGGTTTGATCTCTTTGCAGTCCAAGGGACTCTCAAGTGTCTACAGCAGCATGACAATTCAAAAGCATCAGTTCTTCAGTACTCAACCTTCTTTCTTTTCCAGCTCACACATCCACACATGACTACTGAGAAGGCCATAGCTTTTACTATATGGACATTTGTAAGCAAAGTAACACCTCTGTTTTTAATATAGTGTCTAGGTTTGTCATAGGTTTCCTTCCAAGGAGTCTTTTAATTTTATGGCTGTAGTCACTGTCCTCAGCGATTTTGGAAATCAAGAAAATAAAATCTTTCCCTGCTTCCACTTTTCCCTTTTCTATTTTATTTGACTTTGTATATTTTTCTCTGATATTATAGATTTCTATATGTAGATATGTGTTAATGATCTACAACAAATGCCTTATCTCTGAATAATTAAAAAAATTTTTATAAAGCAAGTCTACTATAAAGCAACTACTTTTCTTAGTGTCTACCTGAGAAAGTATTTATTTCTCCTTCACTGTTAAAGGCCAATTTTACAGAATATAGAATTCTAGTTTGGAATTTGGGTTTTATTTCTCTAAACAACTTAAATATTTAGCTTCATTCTCCTCTTGCTTATATGTTTTTGAAGAAAATGGATTGTAATTGTTATCTTCAACTTTTCCTCAAAACCATACAAGCAATAAGAGAATGAAATGAACATTTAAAGTGTTGAGAGAATTTAAACCAAAACCAAAAGCCCCAATCTAGAATTCTACATTCTGTAAAATTGTCCTTTAGCAGTGAAGAAGAAATGAATATTTTCTCAGGTAAACATTGAGAAAATTTGTTGCTTTAGAGTAGACCTGCTTTACAAGAAATGAAAAAAAAATTAAAAAATCTTCAGAGAAAAGGAAATCTATGCAGATCTTTACCTCATTTCTACATATAGAAAGGTAGAGCATCAGAGAAAAATAAGCAAGGTCAATAAGCATTCTCATTGTTGTCATGTATAAGTAAAATGATGACTGTGATTATACAAAGGACCTGAGGAAGGAATTAGACGTATTTTGTTATTGTAAGGTACTTCCTTATGAACAAAGCTAGTGGAGATGATGAAATTCCTGCTGAGCTATTTCAAACCCTGAAAGATGATGATGTTAAAGTGCTGTATGCAATATGTCAGCAAATTTGGAAAATTCAGCAATGTCTACAGGACTCCAGTCAGTTTTCATTCCAATCCCAAAGAAGGGTGATGCCAAAGAATGTTCAAACTACCATACAATTGTACTCATTTCACATGCTAATAAGATAATGTTCATAATCCTTCAAGCTAGGCTTCTACAGTATGTGAACCAAGAACTCTCAGATATACCAGCTAGATTTAGAAAAGACAGAGGAAGTAGAGACCAAATTGTCAACATCCATTGGATCGTAGAAAAAGCTAAGGAATTCCAGTAAGAAACATTTACTTCTTCACTGACTACACTAAAACCTTTGACTGTATGGGTCACACAAATTGTAGAAAATTCTACCTGATCACCTTTCTTGTCTCCTGAGAAACCTGTATGCAGGTCAATAAGTAGCAGTTAGAACCTATACATGGAACAGTGGACTGGTTCAAAATTGGGAAAGGAGTACATTCAGGCTGAATATTGTCACCCCATTTATTTAACTTATATACAGAGTACATTATGCAAAATATCAGGCTGGATGAATCACAAGCTGGAATTAAGACTGCCAGGAGAAATATCAACAGCCTCATATATGCAGATGATACTACTCTAATGGCAGAAAGTGAAGATGAATTAAAGAGCCTCTTGATGAGGGTGAAAGTGGAGAGTGAAAAGGCTGGCTTAAAACTCAACGTTCACAAAACCAAGGCAATGGCATCCAGTTCCATCACTTCATGACAAACAGATGAGGAAAACGTGAAAACAGTGGTAGTTTTTATTTTCTTGGACTCCAAAATTGCTGTGGATGGTGACTTTTATCCACAAAATTAAAAGATGCTTGGTCCTTGGAAGAAAAGCTATGACAAACCTAGACAGCATATTAAAAAGCAGAGATAGCACTCTGCCAACAAAGGTCTTTATAGTCAAAGCTATGTTTTTTTCTGGTGGTCTTGTATGGATATGAGAGTTGGACCATAAAGAAGGCTTAGTACTAAAGAATTGATGCTTTCAAATTGTGGTGCTGGAGAAGACTCTTGAAAGTCCCTTGGACAGGAAGGAGATCAAACCAATCAATCCTAAAGGAAATCAACCCTGAATATTCATTGGAAGAACTGATTATGTAACTGAAACTCTAATACTTTACCCACCTTATGTGAAGAGCCATTTCATTGGAGAAGACACTGATATTGGGAAAGATTGAGGGCAAGAGGAAAAGGGGGCAACAGAAGATGAGATGTTTGAATGGCATCACCGACTCAATGGACATGAGTTTGAGTAAGCTCTGGGAGATAGTGAAGGACTAAGAAGCCTGACATGCTGCAATCCATGGGGGCCCAAAGACCCAGACGATATTTAGCAGCTGAAGAACAGCAACAGCAACATGGTATTTCCACTCCCTGTGAAGGGGTATACTGTTATCTGAAAGTGTACTTGAGTTAGTTGTAAAAATATATTGAAAATACTAAGACAACCAGTTTAAAAATGTTAAAAAGGAAGTATATTTGATATGTTAAGAAAGTAGAAACGACAAAATCATATCAAATGCTCAGTTAAAACCATAAATGGTGAAAAGAATGGAAGACAAAAATAGAACAAGGGTCAAAAGCAGCAGATAAAAAAACAGTAATAGATATGATAGCTATTAATCTAACTATATGAGTCACTTTGAACATCAATATCCTAAATATAGCATTTAAAATACAGAAATTGCCAGAGTAGATGTAAAAACAAGAGGGAACATGCTCCATCTAAAAGAAACCCACTGCAAAAATAAATGCAAACACATGGATTAATACTAAAAGAACAGTGGAAATTATATTATGTCAACACCTAACAAAAGAAAGCTATGTTAGCTACCTTAAATTCAGATAGTCCAGAGTTCAATGCAAGGAAAACTATCAGGAATAAAGAGAGGTATTACATAGTAGAAATGGGTCAATTCTCCAAGAAGATACAGCAATACTTAATGTGTATTAATCTAATAAAAACATAAAAATATGTGAGGATAAACAACAAAATTCTGTAAAGCAATTATCCTTCAATAAAGAATATAAATTAAAAAGAAAAAAAATGTGAGCCAAAACTAATAGAATTATAATAAGAAGTAGATGGATTCACTATTATACTTGGAGACTTTAACCCTCCACTATCAGAAATAGGCAAATACTGCAGGGAGAAAATCAGTAAAGACTTAGGTGAACTTGATAAAACCACCAAGCAACTGGATAAAATCAACATCTGTGAACAACTTCATTTAATGACAGCAGAATAAACATACTTCTCATACTCATATAGAACATACACCAAGACAGAGCATATTGTATGTCATAAAACTCAGTTTCAAACATTTAAAAGAATAGAAATTAAATGAACAAAGGTACTGCAAGGAAGAAAAGTAGTCTTTTCAACAAATGGTGATGAAACAACTGAACATCATGCAAAACTAAATCTTGACACAGACCTTAACCCTTCATAAAAATTAAGTCAAAATGGATCAAAGATCTACATGTAAAATACAAAAATATGAAACTCCTAAAAGATAACAGGAGAGAACTTAGATAACAATGTATTTGGTAAAAACTTTTATATATAGTTGTTCCTTTGTATCCCTGGGGGATTGGTTCCAGGACTCCATATGAACATTCCCATGAATGCTCAAGTCCCTGACAGTTGGCTCTCTGCATTCACAGGTTCTGCATCTGAGGATATGGGGGGTACACTGTACAGCACCAATGAATTATCCATTAAAAAATAGTTGATAAAATGGCACTCATTAGATAGAAAAAGTTCAGAAAAATTCCACTAAAATCAGTTAAGAGAATGAACAGATAGACTAAAGACTAGAAAATTACCTGGAAAAGCATAGCTGATAAAGAATCATTATCTAAAACATAAAAAGGCCCTTAAAATTCAGCAATAAGACAATGAACAACTCTGTTAAAAGAAAACAATGAAAATATTTTAGCAGACACCTAATCAAAGAAAATATGAAGATGGAAAACAAGCATGTGACAAGATATTCCACATCAAATGTTATTAGGGAAATACAAATTAAAACAACAATGTTACCACTACACACCTGTCAGAATAGCCAAAACCTAGAACACTAACAATACCAAATGCTGATGAGGATTTTGAACAACTAAAACTCTCAGTCACTGCTGATGGGTAAACAAAATGGTATAGGCACTTTGGAAAAGAGTTTGGCAGTTTCTTATGAAATTAAGCATACTCTTACCATGCAATCCCGTTATCACGCACTTTGGTATTTACTCAAAGGAGCTGAAAACTTAGTTCCACAGAAAAACCTCCAGGATATTTATAGCAGCTTAATTCATAATTGTGAAAACTTGAAACAACTAATATGTCCTTTAGTAGATAAGTAGATAAATGGACATTGGTGATCCAGACAATAAAATACTGTTTAGAGCTTAAAGGAATGAGCTACTATATCCAAAATAACTTGAAGAAAGCTTAAATGTATATTAATAAGTGAAATAAGCTATTTTAAAAGGCCACATACTGTATGATTCCAACTATATGATGTTTCTGAAAAGACAAAATTAGAGTGTAAAAATGTCTGTGGTTATCAATGTGTAAAGGAGAAGATGAATGAATAAGCTTATCATAGAGTTTATTATGACAGTTAAAATGCTTTGTATGATGCTTTCATGATGGATACATATCATTATACATTTGCTAAAATTCATAGAACATGCAATGCTCAGAGTATAATATAAACTATGAACTTTGGATGACAATGGTGTGTCAATGTAAGTTCATCCTCCTGGTAGAGGATGTTGACAGTGGGGAAGTCTGTCCATGTGTGGAAGTAGACACTATATAGGAAGTCTCTGTATCTTCTCCTCAAGTTTTTGTAAATCTAAAACTGCTCTAAAAATATAAAGTTCATTTAAAATAAAAATTTGTAGAACATTTTCCTAAACTGTATATCTCACACACAGTTGTTGAACACTTACCATGTGCCCATCGTACCCACTCCAGTAATCTTAGGCTTCCCTCATGGCTCATCTGGTATAGAATCCACCTGCAATGTAGGAGACCTGGGTTCAACCCCTGAGTTGGTAAGATCCCCTGAAGAAAAGAATGGCTACCCACTCCAGTATTCTGGCCTGGAGAATTCCATGGACTCTATAGTCCACGGGGTCACAAAGAGTCAGACACGACTGAGCAAATTTCACTTTCACTACCATATGCCAAAGATATTTCTCAGGACTGATTCCACTTTTTAAGGACTGGATGAAGTATCCGTGCTCTCAAATAACATCAACATAATATGAGGAAAGTACTGATAGGGTATTAGACATCTTGCTCTTTGGGAAATGTTTTCTGTGCTTTTAACATACACCTAGAAGCACATTTAGAGTTGGAGGAAGGTAAGGAGTTATAATCCTTACCTTATCTTCTGCAAATGGAACCTAAGTTAAAAAAAAGAAAACAACTCTAAAACACATCAGTGAACCTTAATAAGGGAGACTATCAAGATGGTGGAGGAGTAAGACAAGGAAATCACCTTTCTCCCCACAAATACATCAAAAATACACCTGCATGTGAAACAACTCTTACATAACACCTACTGAATCCTGGAAGAAGATCCCAGACATCCAAAAAGACAAGCTAAGCTCCACAGCATGAGGTAGAGCAAGGGATATGAGGGAAAAAAGAGACAAAAGATTTGGGTAGGGGACTTGTGCCTTGGGGAGGAAGCTGTGAAAGAAGGAAAATTTCCACACACTCGGAAACTCCCTCATGGGTGGGAACAGGGGGGAGCTTAAGCATCTCAAAGAGGAATGCAGCAACAGGTGCTTAGAAGGCAAAACAAATAATTCACCACAGAGATCATGGCTGACCAGCACTTCCCAGTCAGGAAACATCTTGCAGACCCACAATAGTGAGAGGGGGTTGGGTGCTAAGGCTCAGGCTTCAGGAGTCAGAAGGGAGAGGAGAGAGGACCGAGGAGAGGAGAGGGCCCAGGGAGAAGACCAAGGTTGACTGCTGTGAAGATACTCTGAGGGGCTAGTACGACATAGCTGAGGGAGTCCAGGAAAAAACCTAGGCTTCCCAGAGAGGAAAGACATCATTGCTGCAGGGGCCCTCTAACTCCCCACACTCACAGATTCCAGGAACCCAGCTCCGAGAATGCCATAGGTGGGATGAGCAAAAGCTGTGAGCTGTCCAACCACAGAGGTAGATCTGCCTGGCCACCACCAAGCCAGCAGGAGCACCAGAGGTGGAACTAGACACGACTGTGGTTTACAATCCCAGAAAGAGAATACAAGCTGACTGGCCACTGCCAAAGCCGGCGTGAGTGCCTAAGGCAGGAGACAAAACCCTGCTACCACCGTCCTGATCCCAGAGGCAGCAGCTACCACTAAGCCATGAGCAGGCGAAGGTTACTGCCCACACCTTCCTATGAGCCTATGAAACTTGGCTCTGCTGAGGGACACACAACCCCAGCCAATCCCCCTAGGAGAGCACATGGCCTACCTCAAACCAGAGCAACTTCTTGCAGGCCTCAGCCACAGCAGGAGATCCCTGCACACCTCTGTTGTGGCTTCCATACCCTTCCCTCTCCCCAGCGCAACTGAGCAAGTGAGCCCTAATAAGTTGTTACCTTTGCCTCCTCTGGTCTGGGTGGGGGACAGACTCTGGAGGGTGGCCTACAAGTAGTAGTGGGCCCAAAACCAAAGCAGAGCATCAGGGGCTGTGTGAGCAAGGAAGGGGGGAGGAATTCACTCCTGAAGTTGCAGGTGCAGCAGGTTAATGCCTGCAGTTAGCCTAAGACTGTGGACTTTGGAGGCAATTGTGGACTTTGGGCACAAGTACAAGCTGAAACAAGGCCAGATCTGAGTCTAAGCTGACCCCACAGTGCCCACAGTAAGTTCAGAGGTCTTCCTAGAAATGTTGGAGGACTTTCTGAGTAGATAGTTTGGCTGGTGCTCACTGTGTGGAGAGGACAATAGAGGAATCAGGATGACAATCTTCTTACTAGCATTCTCTCATATAAATTTTTTTCTCTAATTTTTTGATTTGTTTTCTTTTTTGTATTGGTCTAATGTTCTTTACTATTGCTTAAGTTTTTATTTTAACTTGCTTTTTCTTTTTTAAAACATTTTATTTTAAAATAAATTTATTTTATGTTTTTCCTATTTTTTATAGTAATATTTAGTTATAATACACTTTTCCATGTTTTTGATTTTATATTTTTGCTAGTCTAGCTTTTGGTATTCATTTTCATTTACGGGTTTGTTTGTTGGCTTGATTACTTACTTCTTTCATGCATTTATTCTTTTTTTCCCTCTTTTTCATTCTTCTTTATTTTTTGTAAATGTGAGTTTCTTTGGTGTTCTTGGCTGTTGAATGTCACCTTCACCATTTGTCTTGGGCTTGTATCTTTTCTGATGTGTACCTTGTGGAGTCTTGGTGCTACAGTAAAAGGTCAGGTCTGAACCACTGGGGTAGGAGACCTGAGGCCAGGACTTTGGACTACCAGAGAGCTCCCAACCTCATGGAATATTAATTAGTGAGAGCTCTCTGGAAGACCTCTATCTCAACACTTAAGACCAGACACCACTCAAAAGCCAGCAAGCTACAGTGCTGGGCACCTCATGCCAAATCTTCAGCAAAACAGGAACACAACCCTATCCATTAGCAGGAAGTATCCCTTAAAGTCATTCCAAGCCCATAGACATCACAAAAGAAACAATCCAGCTGTATCCATCAATGCAGGTACAAATCCCCCCACCCCTGACCCCAGTCAGGAAAACTTCACAAGGCACTGATCCAACTACACAAATAAAATGAACTACAACCTTGCAGCCATCAGAAAAGAGGCTGCAAACAAACTAAGTTAAACAAAATGAAAAGACAGAGAACCATGCAGAAGATGAAGGAATATGATAAAAACACACAAGACCAAGCAAATGAAGAGGAAGTAGGCAGTATACTTGAAAAAGATGATCCAAAATCTTTGAAATAAAGTGGAGGCAGAGATAAATAAAATGGAGGCACATATTGAGAAGATAGAAGAAATCTTTAACAAGGACATAGAAGAAATAAAGAATAGACAATCAGTAATACTACACAATTACTGAGACAAAATCTATACTAGCAGGAAACAATAGCAGAATAACTGAGGCAGAAGAACAGATAAGTGAGCTGGAAGATGGAATGTTGAAAATAACTGAAGCAGAGCAGAATAAAGAAAAATGAATGGAAAGAAATAAGGACAGTCTCAGAGACCTCTGGGACAACATTAAGTGCATAAACATTCAAATTATAGAAGTCCCAGAATAAAAAGAGAAAAGGAAAGGTTATGAGTAAATATTTGAGGAGATTATAGTAGGAAACTTCCTTAAGATGGGAAAGAAAATAGCCACCAAGTCCAGGAAGCCCACAGAGTCCTATTCAGCATAAACCCAAGGAGAAATATGCCAAGACACATATTAATCAAACTAATGAAAACTAAACACAAAGAATGTATATTAAAAGTAGCAAGGGGAAAGAAAGAAATAACATATAAGGGGATCCCCATAAGGCTAACAGCTGATTGCTCAACAGAAAGTCTGTAGAACAGAGGTAGTAGCAGGATATACTTGAAGTGATAGAAGGAAAAAAGCCTACAACTAAGATGAGTCTACTGAACCAGGAACCTATTCAGATTCAAAGGAGAAATCAAATGCTTTACAGATAAGCAAAAGTTAAGAGATTCAGCACTACCAAAACAGCTTTACAACAGATGCTAAAGGAATTTATATAGACAGGAAACACACACACACACACACACACACACACACACACACACACACACAAACTACATAAACAAACCCCAAATAGCAAAGTAAATGATAATAGGATCATGTGTGTTTGCATAGTCACTTCAGTCATCAATTCTTTGTGACCCTATGAGGTATAGCCTACCAAGCTCCTCTGTCCATGGGATTCTCCAGGCAAGAAAACTGCAGTAGGTTGTTGTGCCCTCCCCCATGGGATCTTCCCAAACCAGAGATTGAACCTGCATCTCTTTATGTCTCCTGCATTGCCAGGCAGGTTCTTTACCACAAGCACCACCTGGGAATCCCAATATGATTATACGCATCAATAATTACCTTAAATGTAAATGGATTAAATGCTATAGCCAAAGGACACAGATTAGCTGAATGGATGCAAAAACAAGAACCATATATATGCTGTCTGTAAGAGACTCACTTCAGACCTAGAGGTAGATATAGACTGAAAGTGAGGGGCATGTAAAAGACAGTACATGCAAATGGAAATCAGAAGAAAGTAGGAGTAGCAATACTTATATCTAATAAAATAGACTTTAACATAAAGACTATTATAAGAGACAAGGAAGGAAACTAATTAATGATCAAGAGATCAATTCAAGAAGAAGAAATAACATTTATAAATAGAAATGCACCAACATAGGAGCACCTCAATACATAAGGTACATACACACATGCTGACAACTATTAAAAGGTAAATCAACAGTAACACAATAACAGTGGGGTACTTTAACAACCCACTCACTCCAATGGTCAGATGATCCAGACAGAAAATTAATAAGGAAAAAAGTTTTAAACAGTATATTGGACTACTGCTGCTGCTTCTGCTAAGTCGCTTCAGTCGTGTCCGACTCTGTGCGACCCCATAAATGGCAGCCCACCAGGCTCCCACATCCCTGGCATTCTCCAGGCAAGAACACTGGAGTAGGTTGCCATTTAGAGATCTAACTGATATTTAAGGGCATTTTATCCAATAACACTAGCTTTCAATTTTTCACAAGTGCACATGAAACATCCTTCAGGATAGAACACATCTTGAATCACAAATCAAGCCCTGGTAAATTTTTAAAAACTGAAATCATATCAAGCATCTTTTCTGACCACAACACTATAAGATTAAATATCAAATACAGGGAATAACACTATAAAAACTGTAAATACATAGAGGCTAAATTATATGCTTTTATTCAACCAAGAGGTAACTGAAGAAATCAAAGAAGAAATGAAAAAGAAAAATGGCAATGAAAACACAACAACTCAAAATCTACAGGTTGCAGGAAAAGCAGTGTTAAGAGGGATTTTTAAAGCAATACAGGTCTACCCCAAGAAACAAGACAAACATCAAATTAGCAGCCTAACCGTATGCATAAAGCAACTGGAAAAAGAACAGAAATTCCCAAAGATAGTAATAAGAAAGAAATAAAGAGCAGAGCAGAAATAAGTGAAAAAGAAAGACAATATCAAAGATCAACAAAACTAAAAGTTAGTTATTTGAGAAGATAAACAGAATTAACAAACCATTAACCAGACGCATCAAGAAAAACAGGGAGAAGACAAGTCAGTAAAATTGGAAATGAAAAAGAAGTCACAACAGACACCACAGAAATACAAATGATCATAAGAGATTACTATGATCAATATGCTGCATTTTCTATTTCCTCTCGGTTTAGACTTGGAAGATTGTTCTTCTCTAAGAATTTTTCCATTTCTTTCAGGTTGTCATTTTTTTTTTTTTTTGCAAGAATATATAATGGAGAAAAGTCAGTCTCTTCAAAAATTAGTGCTGGGAAAACTTGATGGCTGCATGTAAAAGAATGAAACTAGAACATTTTCTAACACCATATACAAAAATAAACTCAAAATGGGCTAAAGACTTAAATGTAAGGCCAGAAACTATAAAGCTCTTAGATGAAAACATAGGCATTACACTCTTTAGTATAAATCAGAGCAAGATTCTTTCTGACCCACCTCCCAGAGTAAAGGATATAAAAACAAAGCAAAACAAAAAAATGGGCCCTAATTAAACTCCAAAGCTTTTGTACAACAAAGGAAAAATGAACAAGATTAAAAAAACAACCCTAAGAATGAGAGAAAATAATTGCAAATGAAACATCTAACCCATGATTAATTTACAAAATATGTGAGAAGCTCATACAGCTCAATATCAGAAAAAAAGTCCAATCAAAAAATGAGCAGAAGACCTAAGCAGACATTTCTCCAAAGATGACCGACAGATGATCAATAAACTTAAGGAACAATGCTCAACATTGCTCATTATTAGAGAAAAGCAAATCAAAACTATAATGAGGTATCACTTCATACCAATCAGAAAGGCCATCATCAAAAAATCTTATGAACAATAAATTCTGCAGAGGAGGTGGAGAAAAGGGAACCCTCCTACCCTGTTGGTGGGAATATAAATGGATATAGCCATTATGGAGAAGAGTGTGGATATTTCTTTAAAAAAATCTAGGAATAAATATACCATATGACACAGCAAGCTCACTGCTGGGTATATACCCTGAGAAACCCACAATTCTAAAAGACACATGTGCTCCAATATTCATGGCAGCACTATTTACAATAACTAGGTTATGGAAGCAATCAAGATTTCCACTGACAGATGAATGGAAATAAGAATGTGTGGTACATATATATGATGGAATGCTACTCATCCATAAAAAACAAATTTCAGTCAGTTTTATGAAATGTGTGAACCTACAGCCTGTTGTACAGAGTAGAGTAAGTCAGAAAGAGAAAAACAACTATGTAATAATGCATGTATATGGAATATTGAAAAAAGGTATTGAACCTATTTGCAGGGAAAGAATGGAGATGTAGATATAAAGAACGGACTGGTGGACACAGTGAGGGATTGAGAGGGTGGGATGCATGGATAAATTAGCATTGACATACATACACTATCATATGTAAAAGAGCAAGCTGGTAAGAAGTTGTTATATTACAGGGAGCCCAGCCTGGTGCTCTGTGATGACCTAGACAGGTGGGACTGAGGAGGAGAGGGAAGCTCAAGACAGAGGGGATTTTTGTATAATTACACCTGTCTCACAATATTGTAAAGTAACATCTTCCAAATAAAAAATAAATTTAAAAAAAGAAATTAAATAGGCATTTAATAAAAGGAAATTCAATATTAGAAAAATAAAAAATTAAATATACATTTAAAAGAACACATTAATGAAAGAAAAAAATGCATGCCTGCTCAGTCTCTCAGTCTTATCTGACTCTTTGTGGCTTCCGGGACTGTAGCCCACCAGGCTCCTCTTCATAGATTTTCCCAGGCATGAATCCTGGAGTGGGTTGCTATTTCCTCCTCCAGGGGATCTTCCTGATCCAGGGACCAAACCTGCATCTCTTGCGTCTCTTGCATTAGCATGTAGATTCTTTATGCTTGAGCCACCTGGGAAGCCAAAAGGAGAAATAGTTCCCACTATATAAATAAATAAAACACATCGATGAATGCACAATGAATTTCTCACTTGAGCTTATTGTAGCTTTACTTTTTTTTTTTTTTAAACCCTACTAACTATAAAACTACCACACTCTAGTTTACTATGGGGAAAAAAATCATTATTTAAAGGAATGGCAAAAAATTCATAAAAAGCAAACACTAATCTGATTTTGAAAGAAAACAAATACATATAAGTCCCAAGTTTATTTTCATTAAGGTTGTATGTCCATCATAAAGCCACAACTCTACTTTTGATTATTGCTTTTAGGTTACTTTACATTTACTGAACATTTTAAGATATAACTTTTGACATGGTAGTTCTACTTAATTATCCTAATTTTTCATTATTTAAAAAATGTCATGCTTAAATGAAATATGCCTCTCAGGAAAGTATTAAATTACATGACATCAAAGTTGGTGATATTCACCCAGTATAAGTATGATTTTATTGTGAAAACCAGTAAACTAATAGTTAAATAAAATTAATGACATGGGATAAAATATGAAATTATAGTTTAAGCTGCTTTCTTTTGAATTTGAAAATTCAATATCTTGACACCTGGTTTATATATATATATATATATATATATATATATATATATATATATACATATTTGTAAAGTAATTAGCCTCCAATTAAAATGAATAAATTTATATAAAATAAATTAGAGTATAGAGGTAGAGTGGGAGTGAAGAAGTAAGCATATTATCTTATTTATGGACAAGTATGAAAGCATTTTAATCATCAAGTGGGTAAAATATTCCTACCTCTAGTGACAAAAGTTTACAGAAAGATAAGATTATACAAAATATAGTACCATATTATTTAAGTTTAGTTTCTTTAAAAGTTCTATTTAATGAAAAAGAGTTCAAAATATCAGGAACTCAAAAAAAAAAAAAAACTTGTGGGACCTTCACTATGGAAAGTTAGTATAAAAATTGAGTTAACTTATAGACACTAGGTGATGTTGGATAATTGATTGGTATTTAAAAGTAACATGCAGTAATAGTAGGACCTTAGTAGATTTTCTGACACAGTTGTTTAGATTATGTTTAAATGAGAGTTTGCATTAAAGCTTGAGTGCATTCTTTAAAACAATGAGTCTTAACCAAGATTTAGAAGGTGATTTGACATATCAAAATGATGTGGAGTAATTTTTTGAACTCTACTGCTCTTAGAGACTGTTCTTTATTAACGGATTGATTAGTGTCGGTTACTACTTCCACCCACTCTCACACATTCTAATTTTTTTAGATAATTGCTAATCTAAAGAACGATTGCTTATTGCAATATATTATGTCCTTCAGGTACATTGGGGCAGAAAGAAAGTTGAGAATTACTGTACCTGTGTTTGATATTCCACCATTTAGAAATGAAGGATATCAACTTTCAATTTCTTAAAGAGGTCATGAAAGAAAATGTGATTAAAATAACATAAATATCAAGATTTAAGAATCAAGTACGTTTATATGCAGAGTACATCATGAGAAATGCTAGGCTGGAAGAAGCACAAGCTGGAATCAAGATTGCTGGGAAATATCAATAATCTCAGATATGCAGATGACCCCACCTTTATGGCAGAAAGTGAAGAGGAACTAAAAAGACTCTTGATGAAAGTGAAAGAGGAGAGTGAAAAAGTTGGCTTAAAGCTTAACATTCAGAAAACTAAGATCATGGCATCTGGTCCCATCACCTCATGGGAAATAGATGGGGAGACAGTGGAAACAGTGTCAGACTTTATTTTTTTGGGCTCCAAAATCACTGCAAATTATGACTGCAGGCATGAAATTAAAAGACGCTTACTCCTTGGAAGGAAAGTTATAACCAACCTGGATAGCATATTAAAAAACAGAGACATTACTTTGCCAACAAACGTCTGTCTTTTCAAGGCTGTGATTTTTCCAGTGGTCATGTATGGATGTGAGAGTTGGACTGTGAAGAAAGCTGAATGCCTAAAAATTGATGCTTTTGAACTGTGGTGTTGGAGGAGACTCTTGAGAGTCCCTTGGACTGCAAAGAGATCCAACCAGTCCATCCTAAAGGAGATCAGTCCTGGGTGTTCATTGGAAGGACTGATGCTGAAGCTGAAACTCCAGTACTTTGGCCACCTCATGTGAAGAGTTGACTTATTGGAAAAGACCCTGATGCTTGGAGGGATTGGGGGCAGGAGGAGAAGGGGGCGACAGAGGATGAGATGGCTGGATGGCATCACTGACTTGATGGGCATGAGTTTGAGTAAACTCCGGGAGTTTGTGATGAACAGAGAGGCCTAGCTGCTGTGATTCATGGGGTCGCAAAGTTTCAGACATGAACTGACTGACTGACTGGTGTTTATATGTAAATGCTTATTTATATATCTTTAATTATCAGCATATATTTATTTCAATTACATATTAAACTGATATGAATTTATAAGGAAATTACTTCAAAATTTTCTTCTTCTTTAAGTCATATACACAAGTTACACTGTGAGGGAATAAACAACAGCAAATTTTCTTTGGGCATATAGGAATCACTTACTTAAAAAAAGCTCTAGTAAACAATTTTTTCCATAGTAAAATTCTTAAAATAAGCATCAAAATTGGTGTATGTTACTTAAAGACGTAGTCATGAAGTGTTTGAGTCTGAATATTTCCCTATGAAAATATTCCCCTAGCTACATTATTTCCTGCTGCATTTGGAATTGTTGCCCTTTTGATTTTTTTCCACATTTTTCTTTTAGTCCAGATTAAAAAAACTATGAATCCAAGACAATTTGCGCATGACTATGGATCAAACTCTGTCTCATAATTAACTTGTACATTACCACTCATTGGAGTAAGTTCATCAAGAAAAACATTTGTCCTAAGATATTATTATATTTTTATTGGAACAAATCTTTCCAATACTAAGGGTGTAAACAAATATGGTAGTTGGGGGGATGGTAAAGAGATGAACAATCAATGCTTAAGTGAAAAATAAAGTTGCTAGAGTTGTTTCCATTGTTTTCTGGAACATGTGTTCGAAGTCTTAAGAGAAGCTACTACTCAGAATAGAACATGGAAGAGATTTTCATGTTAATCACTCTTCCTCATTGTTTCAAATCTGAAGTGATCACTTTCTCAGTTGCACCCGATGCTGTGGAAGCTGTTGTTTTTTAAGAAGCATGGATATGGGTTGCAGGATGGAGGAAAAGAAGGGGGCAAAATGTATCAGGGATAATATATGAGAAAGCAAAAACAGAAGGCTATTGACTGAAACACAAGGCTAAAAGGGAAATAAAGGTCTCCTAACTATAAGCTAATAAATGACTTAGCATACAACTTGTATCCTGATTTAGACATTCTTTAATTGTCATTTTTTGCATATTGGGCTGCACTTAATATACATTTATGTATAACTGTGATGAATGTTCAAACTCTAAAGGAGTTTTTATATGCAGTAAAAGATTTCAAATCAGAGGATCATCACATTCTATTTCTAAGATACTTTGGTTAAAGTTACACTTTTATAGAATTTGGTACTTTAAACTTTTAATATAGAGTAGCATTCAAGATTTTGGGCTCTGAACTCAAACACTGAGATTTAATGCTGCACTGAGATTTAATTCTGATGTTATTGCTTATCACATGGATGGCTTAGAGCAAGTCACCTAGCAGCCCCTCTGTCTTGAAACTGTAAAATGGTGATAATAATAGGTTTCTTTTAAGTTTTGGGAAGAGGAATGAGAAAGTACACATCAAGTACTAAGAATAATGTTTGCCCCTAAAGTTATACATATACAGAAATTAGAGTTTTAAGAATTCTTTGTACATCAGCTTCTAATATTTTCTTTGTGCTCACATTTTACAGTCAACCACATCATAGACAGTAAATACAAGTTCAACTGAATAGAAGTTATCATTGAGAATTTTTCAAAGTATCCATTCATAGGTGAGTTTAGAACTTGTTAGGCTTCAGGTGAAAGTCATGTATAATTTTTACAAAAGCATATAGTTTGTAATTATTTGGCTAACCAGATTCAAATTTCATTATCTTTTCACATTTTCTCCTACTTACAAATATTTTTTTGTCACTGATGCTACATTTTAATTTTATTACATACTAAAACTATAAGTTTTATGTGCTTCTAAATGACTGCATCAACTACTCCAGTTAACTTGCTGATCTCTGATGATTGGATTAACCAAATACTGTTACAAAACCTTGAAGGCATCAGGGATGCTGTTGAGTTCTTATTGTTTTAATATACTTGTGGTTCTCACCTTCAAAAGTGTTCAACAGGAGATCATTGTTTTTATAAGGAAGCAATGATGGGCATATTATATATTTTGAATAGTCCATAATGTTTTATTCATTTCCAAATACTCTCTAGTTCAGCAAATTCTGTAGATGAGATACCTTGTATCTGTAGCTACAACAGGGTACCAGCAATTTCTTAAGAAATGGTGTTTGACAGAAAACAAGGAAATTCTGTAAAACAATTATCCTTCAATTAAAAATACATAAATTTTTTAAAAATTAAATAAATATCCTAGATTCTTAGAAAGTGATTACCCAAAAGAAAACAAACCTGAAGAACATAAAATTTTTAAAGTTTAATAAGATTTCTGTACAGTCATTATTTAACAAATATGAGTTTGCTTTTCAGCTTATTTTGTATCAATAATTTATTGTACAACAATTTTCAGACATGTATTAAACAAAGTTTAGCTTTTCTTTAGTAAATACTTTCCTTCCACTATTTCTAATCTGCCTTACTGAAAGAGACACAGAAATATATAAGGTCAATATTATATAATAAACTTGGGATGACAATAAATACTTGTTCAGCAATTGTTATAGTATCAATAATATTTTTGCAAAAATTTTACATATCTGGTTATAAACTGAAACCTTATTGATTTACAAACTTAAATATTGCCTTCATTTATTTTAAAGGTGATAACAAAATGATAGAAAAGATATCCTATTAATTCATTGACTCCAGGTTAGATAGCATATGTCTGTCAAATTATCTAGCCAAAAGGCTAAATTAAGAAGTGACAAATTGAAGCCACTTAAAGATTTGATCACATAATCACAAAGTTTTAGAGTTGAAAGGATACACACACACACACACACACACACACACATTATGAGCATAGAATCAGTAATCGATCCTTTACAAACACAACATGAATTCCTAGTGATACATCCATTATGGTCACTTTTTATTGTCATACTAAAATAAACTCAAACAAAATGAAATATTATTCTAAGGGGACTAAGATCTGGGGCCAACATGATAGATAAACTATTGATAGTGAAATGAAAGTGACTCAGTCGTGTCTGACTTTTTGCGACCCCATGGACTATACAGTTCATGGAATTCTCCAGGCCAGAATACTAGAGTGGGTAGCTTTTCCCTTCTTCAGGGGATTTTCCCAATCCAAGATCAATACCCAGGTCTACTACATGGCAGGCAGATTCTTTACCAGTTGAACCACAAGAGGAGCCCCAAAATATTGAAAAGTAAAGTGAAAAAAATCTATTTAATATGAGAATCCAGTCTTCATGTATGCAAAATGCAGATAATTTATAGTGTTTTATGCTTTAAAAAAAAAAAAAACTCAAAATTTGGAATATACTAGTAACATTACTATCCAAACTGTGGGTGGTGACTGTAGCCATGAACTTAAAAGATGCTTGCTCCTTGAAAGGAAAGCTGTGACAAACCTAGACAGTGTATTAAAGAGCAGAGACATCAGCTTGCTGACAAAGGTCCATATAGTCAAAGCTATGCTTTTTCCAGTAGTCATGTTCAGATGTGAGAGTTGGTCCATAAAGAAGGCTGAGTGCTGAAGAGCTGATGCTATGGAACTGTGGTACTGGAGAAGTCTCTTGAGACTCCCTTGAACAGCAAGGAGATCAAATCAGTCAATCCTGAAGGAAATAACTCTGAATACTCATTGCAAGGACTGATACTGAAGCTGAAGCTCTAATACTTTGGTGTTCTAATGCGAAGAACCATCTTATTGGGAAAGAGCCTGAAAGGTTGAAGGCAAAAGAAAAAGAGCATAGCAGAGAATGAGATGGTTAGATAGCATCACTGACTAATGGACTGGGATTTGAGCAAACTCTGGGAGATGGTTATATTCAGGGGAGCCTGGTGTGTTGCAGTCCATGGAGCTGCAACGATTTGAACACAATTTAGCAACTGAACACCAATAGCAATGGCAACAAATCAGTAAGATTTTAATAGACTAGCATGGTGAAATTACTTTGACAATATTAAATTTAACATCTAGCATTTGGGTATAAAATCCCCAAACCTAAAATACAATATGGGAGATAAAGCTTATTAGTGAAATACAGAAGAGTTTGGTTATCTGCAAGTTTAACCTGCTTAAAATTGTATATAGACAATGAGGGAGGCACATGCATACATAAGTTTATAAATCTGATCATGTCAAATATGCTTGTCTTTTGCTAAAAATTTTATTTTCACTTTAGATTTTAAAGATTTGTTAACAAAAGAAACCACTTGTCTCACACAATAAAAGTGTTGTTATTTAATAGAAAATTGTTTGTTTTAATTTCAATATACAGTTATTAAAAGAAGAGAAACAATAGAGAAAATAACAGCACATACATACATCCAGACTTGGACAGTGCTGGGAAGTCCCTTTTTGAAAGCAATCTGGAGTCCCAAATGGGAAAACATCCTGGGTGATGCATCCACCCTACGGGTGAAATTTCAAATTGCAGTTTTAGGGGCTCATGTTTATAATCCCAGACTGCAAACTGACATCATCATCAGTTTGTGTATAAAAATGCAGCTCTGGTTTTACAATGCTGTTTGTTTCATCTTGTGAGTCACAAGATTTTCTGAACTCTGGGGGATTGGCCAGGCTTCCAAGGACTCAAGAAAAGTCCAAGAGCCCCACTTCTTATCTAAAGTGCCACTTGACTTTCTGGTAACAACCAGTGCTTTAGTGGGTAGGCATGTAATCAAGACAATGTCCAGGCAGGTCAGAAACATGTCAGAGGCCTACTCGGCTGCCTCTGAAGTCTGAACAAGACTTCCTCCACTAAAACTTCCCCAACAGCTTGAAATATTTGAATTTCTTTTAAAGCATTACTTCAATTTTTAAATCTAGAACTCCTTCACTATTATTCTGGAAATGCTTATCCATTGTGTTTCAGAAGTATTTCAAGGTGAGGTGCTATTCACAACAATCCAGTCCCTTGATCACAAGGCCAGAAGTAGGACAAATTCCCTTCACAAAATTTCTGCAGTAGGGCTTGGAAAGAGAGGTCATTTTCTCTCTGATCAGAAAGCAGAGAAGATAGGAGGTAATGATTCTATCCATAATCTTCCTCTATATGGTAATCACTGGGTGAAAGTAGCTCATTGGTTGTTGGGGACAGTTTCAGTTCATGCCAGTTTTCACCCTGTAGGTATTAACAGCATTCCTTTCTTTTTAATCTCCAAAATGTTCCAGTGTGGACCATAAATTATAGGATCACCCAGACCTTATAAAAAACTGATCTGAGAAGGAATCCCTGAATCATAGAGCAGGGAAAAATGAAAGAATGAGACAGTGAGAGACTGAGGGAGAAAGGTAAGGGTGAACGAATAAAGGGAGGGAAAGGGAGAAAAAAGAGAGAGATCCTTGTTGTACTCTCCCCCTACACAGTTTGTTATTTATTAGTGAGTTTTATTTCATTAGCCACTTCTGAATATTCATATTTGCTTATGAAAAAGAATCCTGATTAACATGCTTTTCTATAGTTTTTAAAAAAGATTAATTAAAAGTTCTTCCTTTATCAAATGCTGTCTTTGATAACCCTTTCCTGTAGGCATTATCTAATTATCCACTCATTCATCTATCTATTCCTCCATTCAATAAATATTTATTGAATATCTTCTGTATTTTAACTGGACTAGATAATAGCAATACAGAAGTAAAGAGACATAGGAGTCTTTTCAAGGAATTTATAATCTAAGAAGAAAACAGAAAATTAGGAAATAATTTAAATATTTTAAAAGAGTTATAGGAATGTATTGGAGGGCATATAGTATTTCTCACAAAATTTTTGTAAGATCACATTGCTCTAGTCATACAGAACTATTCAAATTTTCCTAAATCAGGTGATTTTCCCTCATCTTCTTCAGCTAAATAATTCATACTTGTTCTTCAAAATAAAGGTCAGGCATCACCTCTTCTGGAAAGGCTAACATGTCTTCATCTTCTCAAGTTTGTTTTAATTGCCCCATTTATATACTCTCTGATATTACCTATATTAAAAGACACTGCATGACAAAATTTTTAAAAAGCTGACTTTTGTTTCTCACTGTCTTACTTTTCTTCTTGGTCCTGATATGCATTTCTTACACTATGGTTTAGCTTTCCCTTTTTTAGAACTTTATATAAATGAGGTAATATTCATTTTATTTTATTTTTGGCTTCTTTTTCTTCAAAATTATATTCATGAGATCTATTCATTATATGCAGCTCTGGCTCATAGCCTATGATCATTTTATCCATTCTACTGTTGATATATTTTTGGATTGCTTCTATTTATATATAATAATAGAGATGTTTTAAACATTCAGACACTTGCCTTTTTATTGAAATATTGTTGATATATAATAGTTATATTAGTTTGAAATATACTAAAATTTGACTTGACATTTGCATACATCGTGAAAAGATCACAATGAGTCTAGTAACTGTCTCTATATAAAGTTATTAAAATACTATTAACCATACTCCTTATGTTGTATGTTGAAAGTGAAAGTGAAGCCGCTCAGTCGTGTCTGACTCTTAGCGACCCCATGGACTGCAGCCCACCAGGCTCCTCCGTCCATGGGATTTTCCAGGCAAGAGTACTGGAGTGGAGTGTCATTGCCTTCTCTGATGTTGTATGTTACATCCCCCTAAATCATTTATTTTATAACTAGAGATCTGTACCTTTAATACCCCTCACCTATTTTGCACCACCAAACCCCTCACCTCTGGCAAGCACCTACTTTTTCTCTGTATATAAAAGTATATTTTCATTTTGCTTTACTTGTTCTGCTTTTTAAAGTTCACATATGAGATAATATGGTACTTGCTTTTCTTTAATTTATTTCACTTAACCTAATACCTTTTAGCTTCCCCAGATGGCGCTAGTGGTAAAAAGTGAAAGTTAGTCATGTCCGACAGTTTGTGACCCCATGCAGTTCATGGAATTCACCAGGTCAGAATACTGGAGTGGGTAGCCTTTCCCTTTTCCAGGGAAAATTCCCCACCCAGGAATGGAACCAGGGTCTCCTGCATTGCAGGTGGTTTCTTTATCAACTGAGTTATCAGGGAAGTGGTAAAGAACCTGCCTGTCAATGCAGGAGATGTAAGAGATGTAGGTTCAGTTTCTGGGTTGGGAAGATTACCTGGAGGAGGGCATAGCAACCCACTACAGTATTCTTGCCTGGAGAATCCCACGGACAGAAGAACCAGGTGGGCTACAGTCCATAGGGTCACAAAGAGTTGGACATGACTGAAGTGACTTAGCACACACAGCACAATATCCTCTAGATCCATTCAGTTCAGTTCAGTCGCTCAGTCACGTCTGACTCTTTGCGGCCCCGTGAACTGCAGCACGCCAGGCCTCCCTGTCCATCACCAACTCCCGGAGTCCACTGTAACCCATGTCCATTGAGTCGATGATGCCATCCAACAATCTCATCCTCTGTCATCCCCTTCTCCTCCTGCCCTCATTCTTTTCCAGCATCAGGGTCTTTTCAAATGAGTCAGCCCTTCGCTTGAGGTGGCCAAAGTATTGGAGTTTCAGTTTAGATCCATTCACATTGTTGCATATGGCAAAATTTTGCTTAATATTCCCTTGTATATATATTATTAATATGTGTATGTATACCACTTCTTCCTTATCTGTTTATCTTTGGTGGTTTCCATATCTTGGCCAATGTAAATAATGCTACCAAATAAAGGTTTTGTTTTCTTCCAGTGAACACCCAGAAAGAAAATTGCTGAATCTTTTGGTAACTCTGTTTTTAGTTTTTTGAGGAACTCCATACAATTTTCCACAGTGACTGTACCAATTTGCAACTCCACCAACAGTACATGAGGGTTCCCTTCTCTCCAAATCCTAACCAACACATGTTATTTGTTGTCTTTCAAATGGTACTCATCCTGACAGCTCTGAGATGGTATCTCGTTGTGATTTTGATTTGCATTTCTTTGATGATTAGTGATGATCAACATCTTTTCAAGTGTCTGTTGATCACCTATATGGAAAAAACATGTATTCAGGTTCTCTGCCATTATTTTTATCATTTTACAATGCATGAGTTCATTGTATATTTTGGATATTATATGTTTATCAGATATATTGTTAGAAAATGTCTTGTCCCATTCAGTAGGTTGCCCTTCTGTTGATAGTTTCTCTCCCTGTGTAGAAATTTTTAGTTTGATGTAGTCCTATTTGTTTATGTTTTGCTTTTATTTCCGTTACCTGTCTGTGGAGTTAGATCCAAAAAACTATTGATAAGACTGAAGTCAAAGAAGGTAATGTCTGTTTTCTTCTAGGAATTGTATGGCTTCAGGTCTTCCTTTAAGCCTTTAATCCATTTTAAGTTTATTTTTGTATATGGTGTGAAAAATTAGGTCAGTTTTATTCTTTTGCATGCAACTCTCCAGTTTTCCCAAAACAGATTTGTTGAAAAAACTGCTTTTTCTCATTTTATATTCATGTCTCTGTTCTGCCCGTAGTCCGAATCCCCAATCGGGAAAGAAGACTCCTCCAGACAATGCAACTAGCAATAGGGGAATTTATTACTGACTCGAGCCAGGGCCTCCCGCCCTCACCAAGGGTGTTAGGACGAAAAGGCCCCGAGCCCCAGTTCTCTCGGGTATTTATTGGGTACAATCAGGTAGTTGGCACAAGCGGATTGGTTACACAGTTGCAAGGCAAATTTTGATGGCCCAATCCTTGTGGGCTTTCAGCTTTCCCCTGATAGGTTACCTTTTTCTTGCTAGGCACATGCTGATTGGCTGACTCCAGGTGGCCTGATAATTATGTTACCCCGGGAAACCAGGCCTACTCCTAATCTAGGCTGCCTGTCATGACGTTAGCTGTGACAGCCTCACAATTTCCTTCGTTTTAGATTAATTGTCCATATAAGTCTGAATTTATTCTGTCCCATTGTCCTATGTGTCTGTTTTGTCCCAGTATGTGTTGCTTTGATTACTGTATCTTTGTAGTATGGTTTAAGACAGGAGCATGATGCCTTAGCTTTTGTGCTACTTTCTCCAGATTGTTGTACCTATTAGGGTCTTATGTGTTTCCAAACAAATAGAATTACTTGTTCTAGTTCTGTGAAAAATGCTATTGTTATTTTGATAGGGATTGCATAGGTTTTGCTGGTTACCCTCTATAATATGATCATATACGTGAATTTTTAAATCATTTCAGTCATTCTATTTCTTCAGGTTGGAGTATTTAAGCAATTACTGATGTGTGTGTGTGTGTGTGTGTGTGTGTGTGTGTGTATCGGGCTTCCCTGGTGGTTCAGGGGTTAATACTCTGCCAGCAATGCAGGAAACCTGAGTTCGATCCCTGGATTGGGAAGATCCCCTGAAGGAGGGCATGATAACCCACTCTAGTACTCTTGCCTAGAGAATCCCATGGACAGAGGAGCCTGGCATGCTGCAGTCCATAGGGTTGCACAGAGTCGGACATGACTGAAGCAGCTAAGCAGCAGCAGCACATACTTATTATCATTTGACTAATTCTTTCTGGTTGTAGTTTTTGTTCTTCTTTTGCTCTCTTGGCATGTGATCTGATGATGATCTTAGGTGTTGTTCTTAGATTCCTGTCTTGTTTTAGTTTGTGGTTACCATGAGGTTCATATATAACAACCTTATTTTTTTTTTCAAGTTGATGATCTCATAAGTTTGAATGGGTTCTGACCACCTTATATTTTTGCTCCCACTCTGACATTTAAAATTTTTTGAGGTCATACTCTACATCTTTTTTTTTGTGTGTGTGTGTGTGTATCCCTTAATTACTAATTATTTTGCTATTTTTGTCTTTTAACTTTAACATAAACTTTAACTTTACCTTACTGCTATCACTGTATATTTGCTTTTACCAGTGACAATTTTCCTTTCATACTTTTCATATTTATTGTGTGACTTTGCTGTTCTGCTTAGAGAAATTAATTAACATTTCTTATAAAGTTAGTTTAGAGGTGTAGAACTCAGACTTTTTCTTTTAAACTCTATTTCTCCTTCAAATCTGAATGATAGTCATGAAAGTAGAATGCTCTTTGCATTGTTTTTTTTTCTTTAATCATTTGAATATAGTTTGCCACTGCCTTCTTATTTGCAAAATATCTGCTGAAAAGTCAGCTGCTAGGCTTATAGGAGTTTCCATGAATGCAACTAGTTATTTTTCTCCTATTACATTTAAGATTCTCTCTTCATCTTTCATTTTTTCCATTTTAATCATAATGTGTCTTGGTATGGAACTTTTTGCTTTCATCTTGATTGGGACACCTGTGTTCCCTGGAACTGGACATCTGTTTCCCTCCCCAACTTAGAATAGTTTTCAGCAACTGTTTTTTTAAAAATAAGTCATCTGCTCATTTATCTCTCTCTCTTCTCCTCTGGAACCTCTATACTGAATATGTTGGTATGCTTGATATTATCCCAGCAATATTTTATTTATCTACCTATCTATTTATTTATTTCTGATAGATAATAAATATATTTATTTAGAGAGAAATATACTTCACAGGTAAAGTGCAGGCCATATCAGGAGACAAAAACCGCCTGGAAGTATGACATAGTTTTTATGGGCTGGGTAATTTTGTAGACTAATGAGTAGGAGCATTATTTCAATTATTTTGGAGAAGGATGGGGATTTCCAGAAATTGGACCACTGCTCAAATTCTGATTTGATGGTCAACCTCAGAACTGTAATGGCATCAGTAGGTGTGTCATATAGCTTGCTGGTGTGCTGCAAAGAGCATATACCGAGGCTCAAAGTCTAGTGGAAGTTGACTCCTATACCATCTTGGGCCTATTTGGTTCTAATCAGTTTATGTCATGTCCTTGGACTATGTCATTCTTTTAACGTTTACATCCTGCCTCCTTTCCTCCTATTTCACTCCTCCCTCAGAGATTTTACTCCCATATTCCTATGGAAGGCAGAAGGGCAATGAATGATTCATCTCCTGTAACTACTTCAAAGCTGAATAAGGGAAATCAATGCTACCTGCCAGGGAGTTTAAAAAACAAAAACAAACAAACAAACAAAAAAAACCTCTGTATGCCTAATCTAGAGGCCCCAGGGCAGGATAGTGCCTTATTTTAATCCATATGGACTGAAATTCCTGCATAGCCATCATCTGCTTCCTTAGTCATCTTATGAAACACTTCTTATAACCGCATCAGAGTGCAAAAATTACTATAAATGACAAAAGACATAAAAAGTACGGTTAAACATCTGATTACAGTGCAATCCATAAAGGAACTCAGTTAAAATAACCAGGATTATGAATGATGAAATTTAACTTCACATACAAAATAATCTTAGTTATAACATTTCTCTGAGATCCTCAAGGGCCGTCTAAGGCTTCCCAATGTTAGCCGGAGGCCAAAAGAACTGTAAGTAAAATTTGCTATTTGGGAAGTTTGTCAGAATGTTTTAAATACTTGGTCAAATAAGATAGACCATAGGTCACTGTGAGACAATAATTATATCTTAAGCAAAGATTCAATAAAAGGTTCCAAAGGCAAATAAAGAGCAGATAACTTACAAGGTAAAGAAACGTAAAATTTGTTATCAAAGACAGTTTGACACTTTAAGAAAATTGGGGGTTGGGGAGAGAAATCAAATCCAGACTTGTCCTAGCCCATTCCCAACAAAATCCATTTACTCAACTGGATTTAATCAAATCTTGGAAAGTCTTAATAATGTACAGTTATTTCTTTATTATATTTTGTCATTCCTCTTGCCTTTTACTAGAAACATACATCTTACTTTCCTTAAATTTTTTCCATATTGAGTTACATTTCTCGATGACAAATTTGCAATACATAAAAGGTCTAGTAAATAGGCAGAGCAGAAATATTATACATAGCACTGATGACTCTAAAGACATGCCTATATTAATCAGCCCAACAGACTTAAGCTACTGTCGTTAATCAGTTCAATTCAGTCACTCAGACATGTCCAACTCTTTGCGATCCCATGAACTGCAGCACGACAGGCTTCCCTGTCCATCACCAACTACCAGAGCTTACTCAAACTCATATCCATTGGGTCAGTG
This sequence comes from Muntiacus reevesi, assembly GCF_963930625.1. NCBI lineage: Eukaryota > Metazoa > Chordata > Mammalia > Artiodactyla > Cervidae > Muntiacus > Muntiacus reevesi. The sequence continues at coordinate 80,075,030 of NC_089271.1, read as the reverse complement.
ATGCCATCCAGCCATCTCATCTTCTGTCATCCCCTTCTCCTCCCACCTTCAATCTTTCCCAGCATCAGGGTCTTTTCCAAGGAGTCAGTTCTTCACATCAGGTGGCCAAAGTATTGGAGTTTCAGCTTCAGCATCAGTCCTTCCAAGAATATTCAGGACTGATTTCCTTTAGGATTGACTAGTAGGATCTCCTTACAGTCCCGGAGACTCTCAAGGGTCTTCTCCAACACCACAGTTCAAAAGCATAAATTCTTTGGTGCTCAGCTTTCTTTATAGTTCAGCTCTCACATCCATACATGATTACTAGAAAACCATAGGTTTGACTAGACAGACCTTTGACAGCAAAGTAATGCCTCTGCTTTTTAGTATACTAAAAAGTATAGTTGGTCATAGCTTTTCTTTCAAGGAGCAAGTGTCTTTTAATTTCATGACTGAAGTCACCATCTGCAGTGATTTTGGAGCCCAAGAAAATAGTCTGTCACTGTTTCCATTGTTTCCCCATCTATTTGCAATGAAGTGATGGGACCAGATGCCATGATCTTCATTTGTTGAATGTTGAGTTTTAGGCCAGCTTTTTCACTCTCTTCTTTCATTTTCATCAAGAGGTTCTTTATTTCCTTTTCGCTTTCTGTCATAAGAGTTGTGTCATTTGCATATCTGAGGTTATTGATATTTTTCCTGGCAATCTTGATTCCAGCTTGTGCTTCATCTAGCCTGGCATTTAGCATGATGTACTGTGCATAGATGCTAAATAAGCCGGGTGACAATATATAGCCTTGACATACTCCTTTCCCAATTTGGAACTGTTGCTAATACCAGATATCATTTTAACGTTAAATATAACCTAGACCATGTTAACCAAAATTCATTCTGGCCGGTTTTATATTTCTAAGTATTTACATTAATGTTTAACTTCCTTAAAGTCAATTAAGTAGAACTCTTTCACAAATTAATTGTGATAATACCATACATCTACAGCACACATAGATACTTGCAAACACAAACCAATACCCTATAGTTTTCATTTCAAAATTTCAGCCCTGAGTCAGGTACAGCAGTGCAAAACCAATAAGCTACAAGAGGTTGGTATCAAATTGTGCTTTTGGCAGATGGAACAAATCGAGGTCACCTATCTAGATGGCTGGTCAGTCACTAAGTCGAATATGGCTCTGTGACCCCATGGACTGTAGCATGTGACCCCATGGGCTGAAACCTGAAGGACGGTTTCCCTGTCCTTCACTATCTACTGGAGTTTGCACAAACTCATGTCCATTGAGTCAATAATGCCATCCAACCATCTCATTCTCTGTTGTCCCCTTTACCTCCTGTCTTCAACCTTTCCCAGTGTCAGGGTCTTTTTCAACAATTCAGCTTTTCGCATCAGGTGGCCAAAGTATTGGAGCTTCAGCTTCAGCATCAGTCCGTCCAGCGAATATTCAGGGTTGATTTCCTTTAGGATTGACCAGTTTGATCTCCTTGCTGCCCAAAGGATTCTCAAGAGTCTTCTCCAGCATCACAGTTTGAAAGCATCGATCCTTCAGCACTCAAACTTCTTTCCAGTTTAACTGTCTCATCAGTATATGACTACTGGAAAAACCACAGCTTTGACTATACACACCTTCTTTGGTAAAGTGATGTCTCTGCTCTTTAATACTCTATGTTTGTCATAGTATTTCTTCCAAAGAGTAAGTGGCTTTGTTTGTTTGTTTCTCTCTCTCTCTCTCTCTTTTCTTTTTAATTTTATAACTGCAGTCACCATCCACAGTGATCTTAGAGTTCGAGACAATAACATCTGTCACTGTATCCACTTTTTCCCCATCTATTTGCCATGAATGAATGGAATGGATGCCGTCATCAAAGTTTTTTGAATCCTGACTTTTAAGCTAGCTTTTTCACTCTAATCAAGAATGCTGTTTACAAGAGACACAGAAGTACAGAACAGACTTTTGAACTCTGTGGGAGAAGGTGAGGGTGGGATGTTTCCAAAGAACAGCATGTATATTATCTATAGGGAAACAGATCACCAGCCCAGGTGGGATGCATGAGACAAGTGCTCGGGCCTGGTGCACTGGGAAGACCCAGAGGAATCGGGTGGAGAGGGAGGTGGGAGGGGGGATCGGGATGGGGAATACATGTAACTCCATGGCTGATTCATGTTAATGTATGACAAAACCCACTGAAATGTTGTGAAGCAATTAGCCTCCAACTAATAAAAAATAAAAAAAATAAAATAAAAAAATAAGTATATTAAAATAAATAAATAAATAAAAAGCAGGGATATCACTTTGCCAACAAAGGTTTGTATTGTCAAAGTTATGGTTTTTCCAGTAGTCATGTATGGATGTGAGAGTTGGACTATAAAGAAAGCTGAGCGCTGAAGAATTGACACTTTGGAATTGTGGTGCTAGAGAACACTCTGCAAGGAGATCCAACCAGTCAATCCTAAGGGAACTCAACCCTGAATATTCATTGGAAAGACTGATGCTGAAGCTGAAGCTCCAGTACTTTGGCCACATGATATAAAAGTCGACTCATTGGAAAAGACCCTGATGCTGGGAAAGACTGAAGGCAAAATGAGAAGAGGATGCCAGAGAATGAGATGGTTGGATGGCATCACCAAATCAAAGAACATGAATCTGTGCAAACTCCAGGAGATAGGAAGGATAGGGAAACCTGACATGCTCTAGTCCATGGGGTCACAAAGAGTTGAACATGACTTAGTGACTGAACAATAACAAAAATATTTTAAAACTTTTAAAATATTAATATATAATTATGTATATACTTATATATGTAATTGGCATGAGTATAAATACATATATAAATATATAGAATGTATAAGAACATAACAGAAATAGATAATATAAAGTTTTTCTAAATAAAAATACACACACACACACACACACACACAAAAAGAATGCTGTTTAGTTCTTCTTTGCTTTCTGCCATTGGAAGGTATCATGTGCATATCTGGGGTTGTTGATAGTTCTCCTGGCAATCTTGATTACAGGTTGTGAATCATCCAGCCCTGCATTTCACATGATGTATTTTGCATATAAGGTAAATAATCAGGTTGACAATATACTGCCTTGATGTACACTTTCCCAATTTGGAACCAGCCTGTTGTTCCATGTCCCATTCTAACTGTTGATTCTTGACCTGCATACAGGTTTCTCAAGAGACAGGTAAGGTAGTCTTGTATTCCCATTTCTTAAAGAATTTCCCACAGTTTGCTGTGATTCACACCAAGGCTTTAGTGTAGTCAATGGAGCAGAAGTAGATTTTTCTCTGAAGTTCCCTTGATTTTTCTATGATACAACAGATGTTGGCAACTTTATCTCTGTTTCCTCTATTGTTTTTAAAATCCAGCTTGTACACATACTGTTGAAGCCTAGCTCAAAGGATTTGGGACATTGCCCTACTGGTGTGTGAAATGAACCTAATTGTATGGTAGTTTGAACATCCTTTGGCATTGCATTTCTTTAGGATTGGAATGAAACTGACCTTTTCCACTACTGTGGCCACTGCTGTTTTCCAAATTTGCTACATGTTGTGTATAATACTTTAACAGAATCATCTTTTAGGATTTGAAATAATAATACACCTGGAATTCCATCACATTCACTAGCTTTATTCATAGTAATGCATTCAAAGGCCCCTCCATGCATCACAGCCTTGTTTTGGAGAAGGCTCTTACATAACTCAATGAAGCTGTGAGCCATGTCTTGTAGGACCACCCAAGATGGATGTGCCATAGTGAAGAGTTCTGACAAAACTTGATCCATTGAAGAAAGAAATTGCTACACACTCCAGTTTTTTTGTCTGGAGAACCCATGGACAGTTTGAAAAGACAAAAAGTTCTTCCTAAGATGACTTTGTTTACTCCTTTTTAATTCCCACAAGCCTCTTAAAATAAATTGGGAAGAGTTTGAAAGTGGTAAAAGGATTGCTGGGCTTTGGGTTTTATTTGGACCCACACCTTAGATCCTGTAAATGATAGATTTATAAAACAATGACAGACTATTTCTTTTCTTTATCAAAGAATTGGGTAGCCACCTGAATGATATCAAAGGGCTGATACACCTGTTATAACCTATTTGCAAGGGTTAATTTTCCCTCATTTAGCTTAGGGGAGAAGGTCTCCCCTCAAAATTTCTATCAGGACATGGTCAATTTAGTTACACCAGTAGCCTCCCCATAGGTAATTTATTTACAAAAGTTTTTGAGGATATTCCCTGGGGTTAAGAAATATATACCTTATATTCAGACACTCTATAACTTTTTATACTTAATAATTATTTGCTGGATATCTTCATTCAAGCCTGTAACCTTGATATTCCACATTCCAGGGTCTACTAAGGCTTCTATATCTGCTCCAGATTTAATCTATCACTTTCTACATTCTGTTAGAATCATTTGGTGATGAAGGTAGTCCCCCTGTCCTTCAAGAAACAGAATGGCCTCTAACTTAGTTAATAAATTTCTTCCCATTAAAATGATTGGACAATGAGGCATGAAAAATAAGGGACATAAAAACAACTGGCCATTGATCTTGTACTAAAGTGTGCCCCTGCATCTTCCCTGATACCTCCATTACATAGTCCTGCTAAGGTTTCCAATCCTTTGGGTTAAGACCAAAAAGTTTGCATCAGTATCTATAAGAAATTCTACCAAATGACCCACCACATCAATGCCCACCCAAGACTTGACATTAGTTTTGTAGATGGTATCTTAAGCAGAGTCACTTTTGACCTTGGCCCTTCAGTCTTCTGATTGCAAAATCATCTATGTCTGAGGGTACCTCATCATTCTCTGGCATCTGGGACATTCCTTCTTCTAATGCCCTGGCTGTTTGCAAAATGTGCATCAGCTGCAATCCTCCCTCTAGTGCCCCTTTGTGTCTACACAGGGTACATTGTTCTTGTCTGGGTACCCATGGGCCTAGCAGTCTGTCAGGGCAAGATTGGCCCAGAAAAGCCAACTTCCCTTTTGGTAGTCTCTGAGCAGGCAAAGCCACTGCCGTCATTTCAACTTTTTGCATATTTTTCTGGGTGCATTCAGCCTTTTCAACCATTTCCCTATTATTAAAAACAAAATAAGCCAATTGGAACAAATCATTCATCAGAGTCTGAGGACCGGCAGTTGTTTTCTGAATTTTGCATCTGATGTCTATGGCAGATTGAACTGTGAAATGCATAGCCAAAGGTGCCTGTACCTAAGGGAAGGAGGGATCCATATTCGTTTGAAATCCATGGGTGGATCAGTTAAAATGGCTTCTGTGTCCTTCCTAGAGTTACATATCTGAGCTTAAATTCCTCTGGGATTCCATTACTTCCCTGTAGCTCAATGATAAAGAATTTGCCTATGATGCAGGAGACCAGGGTTTGATCCCTGGGTCAGGAAGATCCTCTGGAGAAGGGAATGGCAATCCACCCCAGTATTCTTGCCTGGAGAATCCCATGGACATAGAAGCCTGGCAGGCTACCATCCATGGAGTCACAAAGAGTCATGCATGTCTGAGTGACTAACACACACACCTAGATACAAAGCCATGAAAATTTGAACATAGGATCCTTCACTCCATTTTAAATTTCCTAACTCATATTGTGGCCAAACTTGAGTACATAATCTATTAAGTCTTTCTTTTTTTTTTTTTTTCCTTTTTAAAAGGAAAATCTTTCCCAATCTTTCCTAATCTTTCCCAATCCCAGAGTATACGGTCCAGAGGAGTATCAGCTGGGATTGATGCAGTCTGACCCATTTCAGACCTAAGCCTGAGATGATGTCTCTAACTCCTACGTTATCCAAAATTTCACTCAAGTCAAAATCCACCACGCACCTTGGTCAAGATTTGCACTTACAATTTTAGAAGTTATCCCTTCCAATATAGTCTCCCAACCAGATGTTAATGCCCAAAATATTTCCACAAAAGAATGGTACAGAAGGTGTCCCTAGTGGTGCCCACAATGAGTGGGAGTTGGCCTGGTTGCAAGTTTGGGGTCAGTATTTGGGACTCAGAGCATGTGAGATTTTGGACATGCCCTATAAGAGTAAGGTCTCTGTTTTCTCTCATCTTCCAACTATCCCAAACTTAAGGCCAGCTAGTTTCCAAAGCCAAACATTCTGAGGGCTCATTTTCCTAGGGCAGGACCCCTGAGCAGGGAAATTCAGTGTGGAGCTCAGACTCTTTGTTCCTTGGGAAGGACTTCTAAGATTGTGGTATTCCACTCATTTGTGAGTCAATGACAAGGGAGTGAGGATTTTGACTACACTGCCTTTCTGCCCCTCCTACCTGTCTCACTGTGTTTCCTTCCTTATATCTCCAGCTGTGAAAAATGCTATGTGTTAGTTTTCACTTTGTTTTCATAGATATTTACTATGTAAGTAGTTGTAATTTTGGTGTGCCTTCGGGGGGCTGTGAGTTCAGGGTCCTCCTCATTTGTCATCTTGACCACACCCCTTGGTACTTATCACTTGATGTATTTCTCTGAGGTGTATCATATGTTATGCTTGTCAAGTTTCATACTTAGTTTTCTACTTGGCTGTTTTTTCCTTAATTGATTTGTAAGAGTATTTTATATATTCTTGAAACAAGTTGTGGTATGTACTTAAAAAATAGTGAGAGAACTACAAAAAGATTTATCTGACTCTGGAGGTATGTGGTTACATTTCGAGGGGGAGAGTAGGTGCCAGAAGACAGTAGTATATCCAGGTTATAAAAGATGGAGACTCTGAAATTTATCTGATTCTGGAGGAAATATATTTACATTTCAAGGCTTATAATGAGAACCCAGAACTATTTCCATTCAATCTCTCCAAGAAAAAAAGGTCTTTTTTTTTTTTTTTTGTCTTATCATTTTTTAGGAGAGGAGCGAGAGGCAACTGACCCTTTCTCCTTTATCTAAGCAGAAAAAATTCATTTTCTCCATCCACTCAACTATGGTGTGTCTAGAGTATTTCACATGTGGTAGATTTTTTTTCCTTCTGGCTTTCATCACAAAGACTAGGACAAGTAGGGGAAGTCATACAATCACTAGAGATCCTTGTTTGCACGTAAACAGTAAAATGAATAAAAATAAATATTAAAAACTCAACAAATACCCTATTCTAGAGATATGTGTTGAAAATAACTTCTCTCAGTTTGTAGTTTTGTATTTTGTCTTTCCCCACTCCTAAGTAGTGTCTTCTAATTCAATGTTGCAGAATTTGTGAATCTTTTCCTCCTGCATGTTGCTTTCTTTGTCTTGTTTAAGCATATTCAGTTTTCCTGATATTGTGAAGATAGTCTCCTTCATTATCTTTGAAAATTTGTATTGTTTTGTCTTTCACGTTTAGACACATAATCTATCAAGTATGGCTTGACATATTGGTCAATTTTTTTTCTTTCTTTTTTTTTTTCTGTATAGTTCCTTAATTGTACCTGTGTCTTTACCACAAGTGGAATTTTGTAATGACATTTTAAATTGACATAGTCTGCAATTTCATTACTTCAAAGTTTATTTTGGTTGACTTCAACAAAAACTGAAAGTCATTTCGTCTTAAACCTAAAAGCATACACCAAGAGTATACCTAAATTCTTATTGCCATGATTAAGACAGACCTAATGGGTCAATTTAATTTATGGCTTATGCTGGGCTTCCCTGTGGCTCAGATGGTAAAAAACCTGCCTGCAATGCAGAAGACATGGGTTTGATCCCTGGGTCGGTAAGATCCCCTGGAGAAGGGAATGGCTACCCACTCAGTCTTGCCTGGAGAATTCCATGGACAGAGGAGCCTGGAGGGCTACAGTCCATGAGGCCACAGTCAGACACAAATGAGTGACTAACACACATGGGCTTATGCTACAGACCTTAAATTATGACTCAATAGAGTATTGTAAAGAAAGCATACATTTTAAGCTTACTCTAATTCTCAGACATTTCTTTAGATATGCCTTGCCATAGAGCTCAGGGTAGGGCTTTAGAGTTTTACCAAAGTAACAAAATAATAATTGTGCAAATTATTTAAATTTGGAGAGGATTAACTCAAAGGAAAAATAAAGGATGTTTTCAAAATTTACATCTAGTATTTCACCTATAAATTCTTAGAGGGTTTAATTGCATTTTCCTTCAATTTGAAGGATTCTATGAACTGCATGTGTTACTTATAAACAGACTGCTATTGATTATGCTTATCTAAATTTATTGTAAATACTTCAATAAAGATAGCATATGATAATATCCACAATATCTTGTGTTGATATATATATGAATTACTTCAAAACCAATCTGTGTTTCTGAAGTGAAATCTATTTAAAGATATAGTTTTGGAGCTAATTGTTTTAAGCCACTGTGAGGAAATATGATTTTCAAATGCTAGCAGAAATCAGAAAGGAATCAGAGAACATGTAGATTAGTGAACATCTTGAATAAATATAAAACAGTTATAATTAACACATTGTATTTGTTCTGTATTATCCTTTTTACTGAATTTACTTCTTAAAGAATCCTAAAATTTCTCTAAAAGAATATACATAACAAGTATTGTTCTTTTGTTTTTCAATCTATCATGGTATTCTGAAACAAAGAACTTTTAACAAATTCTATTTATTTAACTCTATAATTTATATCTCAATATTTTCCTGATTGCTTTCCTAGTTTGGTGTTCTCAAACTGGTGATTTTTTAATATTAAAATGCACACATTTCTTATTTTTCTATTATCTAGATTTAATTGAAGTTGTTTCTAAAATAATAATGCTTTTTTATCTATAAGGGTTAAGGAAATTAATTTGTAACCAATCTTTTTCCCTCAGATTGTATGTATGAGTAATTAGTATATGCAAAAGAGTGAGTAATATCTTTCCAAGGTTAAGTGACAAAGTTAGGAAAATTTATAAAAATCTGGCATTTTTTTTGTCTTAGAATTGCTGAATTATATGGCCGTTTGTGCAGCTACGGTAGTTAAAAATGATATGAGACAGCAAAAATGCTTTTCTTTTCTTTCACTTGCAATTATTACAAGGAAAATATAAATTTAGATTTTTTTTCCCTTATAAAATATATGGAGACTCATGTGTTTGTGTGTGTGTGTGTGTGTGTGTGTGTGTGTGTGTGTGTGTGTGAAAGGCAAAAAAACAACTTTACAAAACCAAAGAATAAAGCACAGATAATAAGTTGTAGGCCAGCAAGGAAAACCGTAGTATGTCATAGGCTATTCTTCTTCTTTTATACTCAGAATATGCTCAGATGTCATAGAGGATTATCCACTATTTTCCAAAAATAAGCAAATTCAGCATATAACTCACCACTTCCTTTCTTTTCCTTCACTGCACATTCCCCTTCACTAGTGCAGTTAACAGTCAATTTTTCATGTCAATGTATGACAAAACCAATACAATATTGTAAAGTAATTAGACTCCAAAAAATAAATAAATACATTTAAAAAAAGCAATGTAAGCTCAAAACAAAAACAAAAACAAAGCAGTCAATTATTCACTCTAAAGAAGGGTAGCCTGAACATGAGTAATCCAAACCAGCATGTACTTCAGAAGCAGTTTTAGTTTTTGAATGCACTAAGACATGCCAGGGAATGGGCTGTAGCATATTAGCTTTCCTAACAGTTTTACTTTAACATTAGTAAAATATAGCGTTGTTGATGAAATGAACACAATTCTGGGAGACAACATAAGATACTGATAGACATAGAAGCTCTGGAGTCATAGTTCAGTTCAATTCAGTCACTCAGTCGTGTCCAACTGCTTGTGGCCCCATGAATCGCAGCCCGCCAGGCCTCCCTGTCCATCATCAACTCCCGGAGTATACTCAAACTCATGTCCATCGAGTTGGTAATGCCATCCAGCCATCTCATCCTCTGTTGTCCCCTTCTCCTCCTGCCTGCAGTCCTTCCCAGCATCAGGATCTTTTCCAATGAGTCAACTCTTTGCATGAGGTGGCCAAAGTATTGGAGTTTTCAGCTTCATCATCAGTCCTTCCAATGAACACCCAGGACTTATCTCCTTCAGGATGGACTGGTTGGATCTCCTTGCAGTCCAAGGGACTCTCAAGAGTCTTCTCCAACACCACAGTTCAAAGCATCAATTCTTTGGCACTCAGCTTTCTTCACAAACTCTCACATCCATACATGACTACTGGAAAAACCACAGCCTTGACCAGATGGAGCTTTGTTGGCAAAGTAATGTCTCTGCTTTTTAATATGCTATCCAAGTTGGTCATAACTTTCCTTCCAAGGAGTAAGCGTCTTTTAATTTCATGGCTACAATCACCATCTGCAGTGATTTTGGAGCCCCCAAAAATAAAATCTGACACTGTTTCCCCATCTATTTCCCATGAAGTCATGGGACCAGATGCCATGATCTTAGTTTTCTGAATGTTGAGCTTTAAGTCAACTTAGCTGAGTTCAAATCTTAGCTCTTTGGAGGACAGATTCAGAGTTTGCAGACAAGTCATTGAAGCTCTCGACATCTCAGTTTACATAGTTCTAAAATGGTATAATACTGACCTCATAACAGTATTGCAAATATTAAATGAAATATTATTTGCAAATTTCTAAACTCTGTGTCTGGCTCATTTTAAGCACTCAGTAAACGCTAGTAAGAATAGGTGCAGTAATTATAGTAGTGACTGAGGGTAGCAAATATGGCATTAAAAATGGATAAGGTATAAATAATAGACCCACATATGTATAAGTTGACTGTACTAATGCAGTTTTGTACCCTATAAACTTTTCTTTCTTAAAATATTTTAAATGTTGGTTTGTGATCTGTTGACCTAGTCATATTGTAAGTTCTTTAAAGAGAAGATCTGTTTCTTAAACTGAATTCCATGGTAGTACAAAAATTCAGGGGATCATTTGCTGCCTTGTAGTCATACAAAAATATCTGGACAGAATTAAAAGAGCATATCATATGAAAAGTCAGTACCAGCATTATGTTATTTCTCTCCCAGGAACTTAGAATACATAACAATTGGGAAGCCTGGGCATGAGAATTATAAACAATTTTAAAATTATTTTGAAAACATTTTAGTAATGAAGCTGTATTTTAAAGTAGTCTTCTAATATGCATTTACTCCCCTTCCTCATGTTAGTAAAACAGTATAGGTAACTTAATTAAACATTTTTTTTTTATTCAAAGCTTCTTTTATCATTTTAAACATGAATAATGACCATATGATATTGTGACAGTACAAGGTAGGTGGCAGTTTTTTAAACTCTAGAATATAGGTTGAAATTGCACCTGAATAAAGACATATACTTACTATTATATATAAAATAGATAACTAATAAAAATCTATTGTATAGCACAGGGAACTCTTCTCAATGCTCTAGAATGACCTATATGGGAAATCTAAAAAAAGAGTGGATGTATGTTTATGTATAATTGATTCAATTGCTGTGCAGCAGAATCTTAATTCAGCATTATAAATTAATTATGCTCCAATAAAGTTTTTAAAAAGACTTGGGACACATATATTTTCTTATAATTTGCGTAATCTCATTCCAGGATCAAGTAAAAGATGGACAAAATAAAATTGTGAGTTCAATCATTTATTTAGTGATTCAGTGTCAATTTTGTTATTTAAATCCCTTAGGTCATTTCACATAGGAAATTATTTAATATATCAGATTCTGACAGAATATCTCATCCATTTTAAACCACTGAATCAACTGGCTTAATGAAATGAATCAAATCCTTAAATATAAGAAGGCTAATAATAACACTATGGGCTTCCCCAGTAGCTCAATGATAAAGAATTCAGCTGCAATGCAGGTGATGTGGATTTGATTGCTGGGTTGGGAAGATACCCTGGAGAAAGGAAATAGCAACCCACTACAATGTTCTTGCCTGGGAAATCCCATGGAATCCCAAGCATAGAAGAGTTTGGTGGGTTACAGTCCATGGGGTTACAAAAGAGTTGGACACAACTGAGCAACTAATCATCAACACCAATCTATCCTATTTTAACTGAAAGACTACAAAATACTTAATATCTTGCCAGAATACATCTCCACCAGCAGCATGAACATGTGATTCTTTTTTTTTTTTTTTTAATCTCTAAAAATGCATTGTATTTGTTCTTTTTTGATAAATTTGTAGTTGTATAAATTTACAAAAATTATGCCTGGAGATTTTAAGAATGTAAAACCAATTATATCTGCATGTTAACTCTTAAAATCTCTTGCTAGACCAAAGAAAATATAGTGACTAAATTGATGTTTTACATGATGAAAAATGAATGACTTCATCAGCATTTCATTTCAGTTAGTTTGCAAAATATATGAGCAGGCATTCACATCCATACACATCCACACACTGCTAAAGAAAAGTTGTGAAATAATACAACTTTCAAAATAATTCATTGTTAGAAGAAACTACTCCAAGTAGAAAATAGTACAGATAAGTAGACTATCTCATGCACTTTCCTATGAAGTTACTCTTAGTGCAGTTTGTGATTCTGGGCTTTATCAGTACCTGGTTCTGGGATTGCTAATTTTACTTATCTTTTCCTCACTGAACAGACCACAGAAATCATTTCTCTAAATACTTTTCTTTTGCCATCCCCTACATGTCAGCAATATTTTTATATGCATGCAACATTTTTAGAAAACACCCAAAATCATAACAGGAAAAATATAATGTGCATGTACTTTTTCCATTACCTTTAGAAATAAAACCACTACAATATTGTAAAGTAATTAGCCTCCAACTAATAAAAATAAATGAAAAAAAGAAGTTAAAATACAGTTTATATATTTAAAATAAGGAGGAATTTATAATTATGTGATATCAGTGGCAGCAATGTAGACTTTCTGACCTGATTATATTTCAATGCTTCATTTAATGGAGAGGTAAAGCTATTTTCACAGTTCAGTAGATTGATGAAAATGTTCAGTGTGAAATCATTCTATTAGGAACTCTCATTCTTCAGTATCCTTTACAAATGGCTTTGCAGAGAAGGGTTTTGTTCATATCTGACCATTGTACTTATGTGACTGGGGCTTCCTTGGTGACTCAGAATCTCCCTGCAATGCAAGGAGACCCAGATTCAATCCCTGGGTAGGGAAGATGTCCCGGAGAAGGGAATGACAACCCACTCCAGTATCCTTGCCTGGAGAATCCCATGGACAGGGGATCCATGGCGTCGCAAAGAGTTGGACATGACTGAGCGACTAAAGCTTTCACTTTCACTTATGTGATTAGAGCTTGAATTGCGTTAGTTACTCCGGTATCCAGCTTCTATGGTTGTTTGTTCAAATAAAGATATGAACTTCATGTCCCTCCACACACATATTTACTTTCTTTGTTCTTGGCTATTACCTGAAATACTAAAATTAAAATATAAAGTTTAACTTTCTGTGAGAAGTGGAGTAAGAGTTAAAGGAATGCATATGAAGACTTGCATCAGTTTTCCAAATGGTGTGGGGAGAAGCTACCTAACTGGAACTCAAGCATGGGAAAGGCAAGAAAGAGATATGGAAGGTGCCATTGGTCAGAGTAGACAGAGATACTGGAAACTGCAAAACTACCTGTTCTGATTTTAACTCAGAGATAAAATAATTCTTTAAATCAACAACAGCATTTCTGGACTAACTTGATTAATTCACCTAACAAATATTTATCAGATATCTCTGTTAAGGTACAACTTCACAAAAACTGGGTTGATTATAATAAAAAAGAATAGTAAGTATTGGTGAGGATGTGGAGAAGTCAGACCCTTCATAATGCATGAGAATGTAAAATGATACAGCTGCTTTAGAAAAGCTTCTCCTAAAATTCAGATAAAGGGTTTACCATATGACATAGCAATTATACTCCTAGGTATATGCCTAAGAGAATTAAAAACATATTCACATGAAAATTCATATATGAATGTTCATAACAGTATTATTCATAATGGTAAAAAACTAGAAGACAACTTAAATATCCATCTACTGACCAACCTAGATAGCATATTAAAAAGCAGACTCATTACTTTGCCAACAAAGGTCCATTTGGTCAAGGCTATGATTTTTCCAGTGGTCATGTATGGATGTGAGAGTTGGACTGTGAAGAAAGCTGAGGGCCGAACAATTGATGCTTTTGAACTATGGTATTAGAGAAGACTCTTGAGAGTCCCTTGGACTGCAAGGAGATCCAACTAGTCCATCCTGAAGGAGATAAGTCCTGGGTGGTCATTGGAAGGACTGATGGTGAAGCTGAAACTCCAATACTTTGGCCACCTGATGTGAAGAGTTGGCTCATTGGAAAAGATCCTGATGCTGGGAAGGACTGCAGGCAGGAGGAGAAGGGGACAACAGAGGATGAGATGGCTGGGTGGCATCACCGACTCGATGGGCATGAGTTTGAGTAAACTTTGGGAGTTTGTGATGGACAGAGAGGGCTGGCGTGCTGCGATTCATGGGGTCGCAAAGTCGGACATGACTGAGCGACTGAACTGAACTGAGCTGATTAATGAATGAATAAAAAATTGTGGGAGATGGATATTCATACTATATTCATACATGGAAAAGAACAAAATATTGATATATGCTATATACCATGGATGAACCTTGAAAACATACTAAGTGAAAGCAGTTGGCTATAAAAGACCACATATTGCATTATTCCATTGACATGTAATATCTAAGATAAATATATAGAGATGAATCAAACTGGTGGTTGCAAGGGTCTAGAGAGTAGAGAGTTTTGGAAGAAATTAGGGGTGCTTCGGTCTGAATATCTGTGTCTTCCTAAAATTTAGATATTGAAATTATAATAATCAACATGACTGTATTAGGAAGTGAGGTCTATGAAAGATGATTAGCACATGAGAGCTCTGCCCTCGTGAATGAGAATGGCATTGTAAAAGAGCCTGGGGAGAGCCCCATCACTCCCTCTGCTATGTAAGAACAAAGTGAGAAGTCAGTAGTCTGCAACTTTGAAGAGGACCTTCACCAGAACCCGACTATACTGGCACCCTGATTTCAGACTTCCTAGTTTCCAGAACTGTGAGAAATAAACTTGTGTTATTTATAAGTCACCCAATACATAGTAATTTTTTTTAAGCCTAAATTGACTAACACAAGGAGTGACTGAGACTAGGTATGGAGTTTCTTTTTGGAGGGTAATAAAAATATTCTAAAAGTGTGGTGATGCTTGCACAATTCTGTGAGTATATTAAAAGTATTAAATTGTACACTCAAAATTGGAGAATTATATTTTATGGGACTTAGAGGTAAATAGAGTTGTTAATTAAAAGCATTTTATTTAGTATTCATTTAACCAGTCCATCCTAAAGGAGATCAGTCCTGGGTGCTCACTGGAGGGACTAATGCTGAAGCTGAAACTCCAATACTTTGGCCACCTCATGCGAAGAGTTAACTCATTGGAAAAGACCCTGATGCTGGGAGGGATTGGGGGTAGGAGGAGAAGGGGACCACAGAGGATGAGATGGTTGGATGGCATCACTGACTTGATGGACATGGGTTTGAGTAAACTTCGGGAGTTGGTGATGGACAGGGAGGCCTGGCGTGCTGCTCTTCATGGGATCGCAAAGAGTCGGACACGACTGGGTGACTGAACTGAACTGAACTGAACTGCACCACCATTACAAAGAAATATGCAAGCGTTCCTAATTTTGAGTGCACATCTGTCAGGTTTAAAAATACTGACCTTCAGGTAGTCTCCCAGACTAATTATATCAACATCTCTGAGATTAGAACCTGAACATGAGTACTTTTAAAGCTTCCCAAGTAATTACAATGTACAGCCAAGGTAAGGAAACACTGTATATGTAAAGGAATCTACATGGTACTAAACTAGCAACTGGGTCTTCCCAGGTGGTGCAGTGGTAAAAGGATCCACCTGCCAATGCAGGAGACATGGGTTTGATCCCTGGTTGGGGAAGATCATCTGGAGGAGGAAATGGCAACCCACTCCAGTATTCTTGCCTGGAAAATCCCATGGACAGAAGGAGTCTGGTGGGCTACAGTTCATAAGGTCACAAAGAGTTGGACGTGACTGAAGCAATTTAGCATAGCAGAGCACAGGATGAACTAGCGAGTAGCTGGTTTTCTTATTGGAACTTCAGTTCTCCTATTTGTAAAATGAGCATAGTAATATCTTCCCTTCTTCATAATATATAAGAAGTGTTTTTTAGACAACAAATAAATGCTGAATGCTAAGTTGTGTCAGTCATGTCCAACTCTTTGCAACCCTGTGGACTATAGCCCACCAGTCTCCTCTATCCATGGAATTCTCCAGGCAAGAATACAGGAGTGGGTTGCTTTTTCCTTCTCCAGGGTATCTTCCCCACCCAGGGATCAAATCCATTTCTCTTACATCTCCTACACTGGTAGTTAGGTTCTTTACCACTAGTGCTACCTAGGAAGCCTTAGATCACAAAGGTTAGCCTCAAAATCAAGTTTTAAAGTACAGTAAACTATTAGTGTTAGAATCTAGGAGTCAGTGTAAATGGGTTCTCATTGTTAAATTCCTTCAACTTTACTATATGTTTGAAAATTTTCATAGCAAAATATTAAGAGATCAAAAACCCCTATTATGTTTCAGGAGTGTTGCAGTACAGTGATGAATAAAGCCAACAAACTTCTTGCTCATACACATCTTGCATTCTAGAAGAGAACACAAAAATCCTAATAAGTTAATATTTGCTAGTTTAATATACACATTGAAAAAAATTAAAAGGAAATTAAGGGATGTAGGTGTTATAGAGGAATTCTTTCATATAGAATAACCTGGAAAAGTTTGATAAAATGAAACTTCAATAGATACCCATATTTCTTAATGATCATGTTGGCTGCTATTTTGTAAAAAGACTGGAGGTAAATAGGTGCTTGGCAGGTGGTGCTAGTGATAAAGAACCCATCTGCCAATGCAGAAGACATAAGAACCATAGGTTCTATCCCTGGGTCAGGAAGATCCCCAGCAGGAGGGCATGGCAAGCCACTCCAGTATTCTTGCCTGGAGAATATTAAGGACAGAGGAGCCTGGTGGAGTGCAGTCCCTGGGGTTACAAAAAGTGAGACATGGTGATTCACAGCTCTTCATCATCCTTGACCAACTTTATGATAAACCTGATTAAGAATTTATAATAAACCTGATTAAAAATTTTAAAAAAAAGTGAGACATGACTGAAGCAACTTAGCATGCACACACATGGAGATAAATAAGGACAGAAATAAAGAGACTAATTGTTAGGCTATCACAATTGTTCATAAAAGAGATGATAGTTAAAATATTAGGGATAGTGAGATATGAATAGTCTGGATAGTTGAAGGCAGACCTGACAGAGTCTTCTGATGCATTGAATTTGGATATGAGAGAAAGAAAGAATCAAGGGTTACTTTAAGGTTTTTGATCTGAACATCAAGAAGAATGGTGTTCATGTCTGTTGGAAACCGTTCCTCATTGGAATCAAGAACTTTTACTAATCTTGACAATCCCTATTCTTTATTCATGAACATGAATATAGGGTTTTCTATTCATTCTTTCAAATTTAACTGGTTGGTGTTATAAAACTAACTTAATAAATGGTAGCTCTTATATACCAGGTATTTCCCATAGCCTACCATAAATTTTCACAATTATGTGAGGTAGATTTTTTTTCTCTTATTTGATTGATGAAGACAGTAAAGTTCATAGAGGTGAAATGTCTTTCCAACGATAGCAGATAACTGACAGAACCAAGACCTGAGGCTACATTCTCTGATGCTAATTTTTATTGAATTGGCAAAAAAGTTGATTCAGTTTTTTAGGTAAATAAGACACATTCACCAAGGGCTTTATTGAACAATATATTCAACAACTTCTACCATTTTTCAGGCAACTTTGTAATTACATCTTCCCCAAACTTTTTGTCTTTTTCAGCAAAGAACTGTCCCAGGTGCCTTTTATAGTCTTTCATGGAGCAGAACTTTTTTTCCGTTAAGAGAATCTCATAAAGAGCAAAATAAATGAACATCCAAAGTTTCAATGTTTGGTGAATATGACAGAGGAATCAGAACTTCCAGACAAGCTATAACACTTTTTTGCCTAGTTATTAAAAAAAAAAAAAAAAACATGTGGTTTTGCATTATCCTGATGGAAGATTATGTGTTTTCTAATCTTGACTATGTGATGATTAATTCCAGATGCTTTACATCGAGTGCTGATTTCAGCTGGTCTAATTGGAACCAGTACTTGTTGGAATTAACCATTTGGTTTTCTGGAAGGAACTCATAATAGAGGACTCTCCAATTCCAACATACACAACATCAACTTCTTTGCATGAAGACCAGACTTTGGTTTGGTTGGTGGTGGTTCATTTCACTTGCCCCACAATCTTTCCCATTTCAAGTTATTGTTCAATATCCACTTTTTATCACCCATCACAATTTAAGAACAGAACATTTTGTTACATTTAAGTAGAAAGCCACATGTGGAAATATGGTCAAGAGGATTTTTTTTTTTTTTTTTTTTGCTTAACTTATGTGGCACCCAAACATCAAAGTGATTAACATAACCAAGCTGGTGCAAATAATTTTCAATGCTTGATTTGGATACTTTGAGTATGTCAGCTATCTCCAGCGTGATGTAGCATTGATTCTTCTCAACTAATATGTTGATTTGATAGCCATCAACTTCAATTGGTCTATTTGACTGTGGATCATCATCCAGCAAGAAATCTCCAGCATGAAAAATTTTAAGCCACTTTTGACATGTTTGATCAGTCACAGCACCTTTTCCATACACTGCACAAATCTTTTCTTTTGAGTTTTATTTGCTTTTTTACTTTTCTTGAAATAATAAAGCATAATATACCAACTATGTTGCTTTTTTGTTCTATCTTCAATATGAAGCAGGTGACATAAAAATTCACCAATTTTGATGTGTTTTTTTCCCAAAATGCATGCTGATATGACAGCTGTCACAATACAATCTAACAAAGTTATTTCAAATGAAGTTAAAGACAACTAAGTGCTACTAGAGCCATCTTATAGGAAAAAAAAAATGAACCTTTTGGTCAACCCAGTATTTTTTGTTCCTCCCTGCTGCTTTTACTGTTTCAGCTAGTTAAGATGTTACTCAATCTTGAATCTGGTTTTTTTTTATGCTAGTGTTTGCTAATAGGTAAAAGTGGGCAAAATGTTTTCTTATCACAATAAAATAGATACTTATATTGATAGGTTTTTATAATTTTCTAACTTACTAAATTGAGCCACAATGTTATCTGAAATATAGACAGAATAAAAAAGATACTTTTCCAAACATTTCTGTATTCTGCATATTTATTTTACTAATTTTCTTGGCCATGCCACACGATATGTGTGATCATAATTCCCCAAACAGCGATCAAACCCGTGCCTATGCAGTGGAAGTGTGAAGTCCAAACCACTGGACCACTAGGGAAATCGCTATTTTTATACATTTATTTAATTTATATATTAATTTTGCTTTTAAAATATTTATTTTTAATTGAAAGATAATTGCTTTACAAATCTGTGTTGATTTCTGCCATACATCAACATGAATCAGCCATAAGTATGCATATATCTGGACTTCCCCACTGGCTCAGCAGTAAAGAATCCCACTATCTATTCTACATATGGTAGTATATATGTTTCCCTGCTACTGTCTCCATTCGTTCCACCCTCTCCTTGCCAGTCTGTGTCCACAAGTCTGTCCTCTATGTCTGCACCTCCATTGCTGCCCTGCAAATAGGTTCATCAGTACCATTTTTCTAGATTCCATATATATGCGCTAATATACGGTATTTGTCTTTCTCTTTCTGACTTACTTCATTCTGTATAATAAGCTCTAAGTGAATCACCTCATTAAAAATAACTCAGATGAATTTCTTTTTATGGTTGTTATTCTATCATATATAATTACCACAGCTTCTTTTTCCATTCATCTGTTGATGGACATCAAGGTTGCTTCTATGTTCTAGCTATTATAAATATTGCTGCAATGAACATTGTGGTACATGTGTCTTTTTCAATTATAATTTTTCTCAGGGTATATGCCCAGTAGTGGGATTGTTGCTTGGAAAACTGGACAGCTACATGTAAAAGACTGAAATTAGAACACAACATCATACACAAAGATCAACTCAAAATGGATTAAAAACCTAAATGCAAGACCAGAAATAATAAAAATCTTAGAGGAAAACATAGGCAGAACACCCTATGACATAAATCACAGCAAGGTCCTCTATGACCCACCTTCTAGAGTAAAGGAAATAAAAATAAAAATACACAATTTAAATCTATCAAGATACTTCTGTTTAAAGAGATCAGCATTGGGGTACATTACACTATTAAAAAGATGGTGTCTAGGTACATGAATGGATGTACAGACAATAGAGAGATAAAGTAAGGCTTTATTTCAGAGCTGACTGGGCATTTGAATAACTGTGAATGCTATCTTTAAATAGTTTCTTTAAGTATTGTGACCAAATATTTACACAGTGTGTCATGATTACCCTGTGTCTTAAGATAAGGATGAATACCATTGAGTTTGAATGAGGAGAGAAATAAAATACATTTTGTAATGGAGTATGGACAAACTTAAAAAGTAGTTAGTCATGCAAATACACCTATGCATGTGTCAAGGAAAATTATTTTATGAATCACTTAACATACAAATGCTAATAGCAATTGCTTTTATTTAGTAAAGTGTTCTTGAAATTTCCCAGATAAAAGAAAGTTGGGAGATAAAAGTAAGAAATAATAATTCCTTCAGCTTCATTAATATTTCATAACATTCAACACTGTACAATGCAGTCATTATGAGGCTAGACTGTAAAATAAATTTTCTGTTGATTTTCTTTGGGGAGTGGGCTTTAATGGAGTTTTTTTAGTTGAATACCTATAGTGAGGATAAAAGAAAGCTTTCTGATGAACATCTCTACCTTATCTAATGGAGAGCATATAGGTAAGATTTCCCCAGATATAACTTTAGAAAGGAGATATATTTATTTTTGTGGGATGTTACTATGAAAATACACAAATGACAAAACATTGCCAATATCATTTGAAGAAAATTGTTTTCAAATCACCTCATTAACTACCTTTCATATTTTTCCCCCTTTCAGATTTCACTATAGCAATTTCTCTTCAGGGACTTCAGAAATGCTATCTGTAACAAGATCAGAATCTTGGAATTTTAATGAAAACCATAATGATCTCGGTGGAACACATTTACAGATGTGATGAGTTTATTTATTTATTTATGAAGTTGATTATGCAATTTAAAAACATATTTAAGATATAGGTCAAAGTGCTTCATTTACATTGTTAATCTAATATCTGGATCTGCACTGACCCCTTCATGTATCACTGCCTTGTCGTGGCAAAAGGGCTTATATAACTCAATGAAACTGTGAGCCGTGTGGTGCAGCACCACCCAATAAGGGCAGATCATAGTGAAGAGTTCCAACAAAACGTGGTCCACTCATGGAGGAAATGGAAACTCATTTCAGTATTCTTGTCATGAGAACCCTATGAACAGTATGAAAAGACATAAAGATATGACATCAGAAGGGGAGACCCTCAGATTGGAAGGTGTTCAGTATGTTACTGGGGAACAGCAGAGAATGACGAATAATAGCTCCAGAAAGAATGAAGGGGCTGGGCCAAAGTGGAAAAGACACTCAGTTTTGGATGTATCTGGGAGGAGAAATATCAACAACCTCAGATATGCAGATTATACCACCTTAATGGCAGAAACTGAAGGGGAACTAAAGAACCTCTTGATGCAGGTGAAAGAGGAATGTCAAAAAGCTGGCTTGAAATATGACATTCAAAAAACTAAGATCATGGCATCCAGTCCAATCACTTCATGGCAAACAGAAAGGGAAAAAGTGAAAACAGTGGGAGACTTTATTTTCTTGGGCTCCAAAATCACTGCACATGGTGATTGCCGCCATGAAATTAAAAGACTCTTGCTGCTTGGAAGGAAAGCTATGACCAACCTAGACAGCATATTAAACAGCAGAGACATCACTTTGTTGACAGAGGTCCATACAGTCAAAGCTATGGTTTTTCCAGTAGTCATGTAAGGATGTGAGAGTTGGACCATAACGAGGGCTGAGTGCTGGAAAATTGATGTTTTCAAATTGTCATGTTGGAGAACACTTGAGGGTCCCTTGGACAGCAAGGAGATCCAACCAGTCAATTCTAAAGGAAACCAATCTTGAATATTCATTAGTAGGACTGTTGCTGAAGCCAAAGCTCCAATATTTTGGCCACCTGATGTGAAAAGCTGACTTTTTGGTAAAGACCCTTATGTTAGGAAGATTGAAGGCACAAGGAGAAGGGGGCAGCAGAGGATGAGATAATTAGATAGCGTCACTGACTCAATGGACATGAATTTGAGCAAATTCTGGGAGATAGTGGAGGAAATAGGAGTCTGGCATGCTGCAGTCCATGGAGTTGCAAAGAGTCAGAAGCTAACTTATTCACTGAACAACAACAAAGACGTGTATCAAAATTTCAGTTTGACTGTTTACTGATATGTTAACTTGGGAAAGATTTAGAGTGCTCTAAACATTAGTTTCCTCATTTGACGGATAGAAATAACAATTTCTCATGAATTTGCAATTTATCTTGAACAATAGAGATCAAGCAAATCCACATTTCCATGTTGACAAAGTAAAAGCATAATTGTACAATGAAAAGAGAATTTTATAACCAGAGACCTAAACTAAAATGATAGCTACTTATGAAATGGATGATTTTCAGTGAAGTTTTCAAATTCCTAAGATTTGGTATCCTCATGTATACAGAGAACATTTAACACTTACCTCAAAGGTTAACAACATTAAGTTTAGTATAATATACATAAAATACCTTGCACAGTGCCTGGAATATAAAATGTATTCATTAAAAGATAATTTTCAAAATCCAGTAGGTAATTTAGAAGACAATAGAAGCATTTGGTTCACCATTTTCATATCAATATTAAGTTATTAATATTATGATAGGTGGGTCATGATGGAGAGTTCTGACAAAACGTGGTCCACTGGAGAAGGTAATGGGAAACCACTTCAGTATTCTTGCATTGAGAACCCAATGAACAATATGAAAAGGCAAAAAAGATATGACACTGAAAGATGAACTCCCCAGGTTGGTAGGTGCCAAACATGCTACTGGAGAAGTGTGGAGAAACAGCTCAAGAAAGAATGAAGATGCTGTTCATTTCAGTTCACTTACTCAGTCATGTCCAACTCCTTGTAACCCCATGGACTGCAGTATGCCAGGCTTCCCTGTCCATCACCAACTCCTGAAGCTTGCTAAACCTCATGTCCATTGAGTCAGTGATGCTATACAGCCATCTCATCCTCTGTTGTCCTCTTCTCCTGCCTTAAATTTTTCCCAGAACAGGATCTTTTCTAATGAGTCTGTTCTTTACATAATGTGGCCAAAGTATTGGAGCGTCAGCTTCTGCAACAGTCCTTCCAGTGAATATTCAGGACTGATTTCCTTTAGGATAGACTAGTTGGATCTCCTTGCAGTCCAAGGGACTTGCAAGGGTCTTCTCCAACACCACAGATCAAAAGCATCAATCCTTCAGTGCTCAGCTTTCTTTATGTTCCCACTCTCACATCCATACGTAACTACTAGAAAAATCATAGGTTTGACTAGATGGATTTCATCAGCAAAATAATGACAGTAAAGTATGCTGTCGAGGTTGTTCATAGCTGTTCTACAAGGAGCAAGCACCTTTTAATGTTTTCTTCATTTATTTTTATTAGTTGGAGGCTAATTACATTACAATATTGTAGTGGTTTTTGCCATACATTGACATGAATCAGCCATGGATTTACATGTATTCTCCATCCCGATCCCCACTCCCACCTCCCTCTCTACCCGATCCTTCTGGATTTTCCCAGTGCAACAGGCCCGAGCACTTGTCTCATGCATCCAACCTGGGCTGGTGATCTGTTTCACCATAGATAATATACATGTTTTGATGCTGATCTGTCGAAACATCCCACCCTCGCCTTCTCCCACAGAGTCCTAAAGTCTGTTCTGTACATCTGTGTCACTTTTTCTGTCTTGCATATAGGGTTATCATTACCATCTTTCTAAATTCCATATATATGCATTAGTATGCTGTATTGGTCTTTATCTTTCTGGCTTACTTCACTCTGTATAATGGGCTCCAGTTTCATCCATCTCATTAGAACTGATATAAATGAATTCTTTTTAATGGCTGAGTAATATTCCGTGGTGTATATGTACCACAGCTTCCTTATCCATTCGTCTGCTGATGGGCATCTAGGTTGCTTCCATGTCCTGGCTATTATAAAGAGTGCTGCGATGAACATTGGGGTGCACGTGTCTCTTTCAGATATGGTTTCCTCAGTGCGTATGCCCAGAAGTGGTATTGCTGGGTCATATGGCAGTTCTATTTCCAGTTTTTTGTTTTTTTTTTTTAATTTTTATTTTATTAGTTGGAGTCTAATTACTTCACAACAGGATGGGGAATACGTGTAACTCCATGGCTGATTCATGTCAATGTATGACAAAACCCACTGAAATGTTGTGAAGTATTTCCAGCTTTTTAAGAAATCTCCACACTGTTCTCCATAGCGGCTGTACTAGTTTGCATTCCCACCAACAGTGTAAGAGGGTTCCCTTTTCTCCACACCTTCTCCACCATTTATTGCTTGTAGACTTTTGGATAGCAGCCATCCTGACTGACGTGTAATGGTACGTCATTGTGGTTTTGATTTGCATTTCTCTCATAATGAGTGATGTTGAGCATAGGATCCTCTATGACCCACCTCCAAGAATATTGGAAATAAAAGCAAAAATAAACAAATTGGACCTAACGAAACTTAAATTTTTTGCACAACAAAGGAAACTGTAAGCAAGGTGAAAAGACAGCCTTAAGACTGGGAGAAAATAATAGCAAACGAAGCAACAGACAAAGGATTGATCTCAAAAATATACAAGCAATTCCTGCAGCTCAATTCCAGAAAAATAAATGACCCAATCAAAAAATGGGCCAAAGAACTAAACAGACATTTCTCCAAAGAAAACATACAGATGGCTAACAAACACATGCAAAGATGCTCAACATCACTCATTATTAGAGAAATGCAAATCAAAACCACAATGAGGTACCATTACACACCAGTCAGGATGGCTGCTATCCAAAAGTCTACAAGCAATAAATGCTGGAGAGGGTGTGGAGAAAAGGGAACCCTCTTACACTGTTGGTGGGAATGCAAACTAGCACAGCCGCTATGGAGAACAGTGTGGAGATTTCTTAAAAAACTGGAAATAGAACTGCCATATGACCCAGCAATACCACTTCTGGGCATGCATACTGAGGAAACGAGATCTGAAAGAGACACGTGCACCCCAATGTTCATCACAGCACTGTTTATAATAGCCAGGATATGGAAGCAACCTAGATGCCCATCAGCAGATGAATGGATAAGGAATCTGTGGTACATATACACCATGAAATTTTATTCAGCCGTTAAAAAGATTTCATTTGAATCAGTTCTAATGAGATGGATGAAACTGGAGCCCATTATACAGAGTGAAGTAAGCCAGAAAGATAAAGAACATTACAGCATACTAACACATATATATGGAATTTAGAAAGATGGTAACGATAACCCTATATGCAAAACAGAAAAAGAGACACAGAAGTACAGAACAGACTTTTGAACTCTGTGGGAGAAGGTGAGGGTGGGATGTTTCAAAAGAACAACATGTATATTATCTATGGTGAAACAGATCACAAGCCCACAAGTGGTGGGATGCATGAGACAAGTGCTCGGGCCTGGTGCACTGGAAAGACCTAGAGGAATTGGGTGGAGAGGGAGGTGGGAGGGGGGATCGGGATGGGGAATACGTGTAACTCTATGGCTGATTCATATCAATGTATGACAAAACCCACTGAAATGTTGTGAAGTAATTAGCCTCTAACTAATAAAAAAAGTTAAAAAAAAAAGAAAAGAAAAGAAAAGAAATTCAAATTAGGACTTTCTTGTTTTTGTTTATGCTTGTTTTGGATTTTTTAAAATTCTTAATAACAATATTGATTTCCTTTCTGGAAAACAATGTTATTGAATGGAGAGTGGATATAATAATATTTCATTTTACTTTGACAATTTACTTTGGGAGAAACGCTAAACGTCCACTGACTGAATTTTCTTATAAGATGCATACTGTTTAAGGTGCAAGGAAAATGTTATTTCTAATCTGGAAATTATAATGTATTCAAAGAACATGTATTGCTAGATCTTCTTGGAACAATTCCAATGTGGATAATGAAAACAGTAATGCTGATATGAGATAATCAAAGAGTTAAGTTGCTAAAAAGAGTCAACTGATTTCCCTGCACACTATAATGGTGAACAGATTTCAAAAAGAAAACTGGTTGATTTGCATTAAATAAGTATGCTTTGCCTTATTGTGATCACAGCTTATTTTTGAGGCAAATGACCTTTAGTATATAGTATATATATAGTATTGACTTTCACCTATACTTTTGCCTCATAGGACAAGATTTTACACAGAAACTATATAAAGTTCTGGGGCTTCTTTTCATTTTAAAAATCATGTAGGCTATTTTTTTTTTTTTTTACTTATATTACTGGGAATTTGCTAAATCTCTATAAAGATCAATTTGTATGAATGGTTCAGTGTAGGTCCAGTTAGGAAACAGAAACTACTCCTGGTATTCCAAACAGAAGAAATCAGTATCTAAGATATTATGAGGGAGAGCATAAAAACAATGATGGGGAGGATATAAGGCCTTGAAAATCAAAAAGGAATAGTAGATAATACCAGAGATCAAAAGATGTTAACAAACAATCCTAGACTAGAGGCAACTGTCAACAACTGGAAGCTGCCACAGTTGGAAAGCCAGAAATTAAAAAAAAAAAAAAAAAAAAAAAAAAAAAAAATTCCTTTCTTCTTCCAGTCTTCTGGTCTCCTGCCTCCTATTGGCAAGAAAGTGGATGGAAACCAGCTGTCAAATGCATGTAGGAATCATAACAATTTGCAGAATTCCAGCTGCAATGTTCCGAAGCAAAATATAACAAAACATGGTGTGATTTAAGTCTAAGAGTCAACATAAATAATCAGAATAATGAACTAATGAAGAAGTAGGAAATCTCTGTGTACTTTTATTAACTTAAAAAGCCTATAAGAGTTAAGCACATTATATCTTACTTGTTATAATTTTGAGATGACTTAAAATATTCACAAGGTGTACATTGAATATGTGTTATATCCTAAAAGTGTAATAGCAATTCTCAAGACAATTAAAATCATTTTTTAATAAAACTAAGCAAAGCAAAATTAGAGCAAAAAGAATTAGTATCAACTAGAATTATTAGGGATAGTTTCATCTAATATGGACACAATATTATGCTTACATAACATTTTCTTTCTCATTGTCTAGTTGTAAGTTAGATACAGAAATAAAACAAAAGCAAAACTTTCTTCTATTTTATAGATGAAGTACTTGAGATTCAGAAAGAGTAATTGATTTGCTCAAGGTCATTGAGTTTGTTGATATGAAACTGGAACTTGCTCTAAGTGTTTCTAACTCTATACTAAGCACTCATTATCCTATCTATAGCAGGAAATCTGTACTGAAGACAGATATGTAACCTCTTTCCAGAAGACATTTATTTTTTGCACTCAAAAGCAAGTTATTCATACAGATTAATTCTAAACTCTTTTTAGTGCTGGAATATTTTAGACTGCATTGTAAGTTTGCAATTTTAGTATTTACAGAATCTATTACAATTTCACTGTAGTTAAGCCTTCTACTGACCCGAATATAACACCTTTGGAGAAATGGACTAAATCACCTAGTAGGTGCCTATGTGCACACTAAGTTGCTTTAATTATGTCTGACTCTCTGAAATCCTATGGACTGTAGCCTGCCAGGCTCCTCTGTCCTTGGGATTCTCCAGGCAAGAATACTAGAGTAATCCAGGGATTGAATCTGTGTCTCTTATGTCTCTTGCATTGGCAAGTGGCTTTTTTTTTTTTTTTTTTTTTTTTTTTTATCATTAGCACCACCTGGAAAATTACCTGGTGAGTGAAAATTAATTTAACTATTAAGTCTTTGCAGATTTTATTCAGTTAAGGATACTGAGATGAAATCAAAGACCATTGTCCTTATAAGAGAACGGAGAGGAGATTTCACACACACAGGGAAGAAGGTCATGTGAAGAGAGATTGAGAGGAAGAGATTGGAGCTATGCCACCACAAACCAAGGAGCTCCAGAAGCCACAGGACATTGGAGATGTAAGGATAGATTCTCCCCTAGAAACTTTGTTGGGGATCATGCCCATACTGACACCTTAATTTTGGACTTCTGGTCTCTAGAACAAAGAGAAAAAACTTGACTCTGAAGTTTCTGATGTTTTAAATCACAAAGCTCATGATAATGTGTTAAGGTGGCCCCAGGACACTGATATGAATGAACATCAGTCTGTATCCTATCTGTTATGCCTATGGGGATAGTAATGTCAATAAAAGCATATAAAAGGGGGGGATGCTAACCACTACACAAATCTCTTGTCTGTCTTTTGTTTTCATTAAGTAGAAAATAAATGCAGAGTGCAGAAAAATAGTTCAAGTAATGTTATCAAGATTATTTCTTTAGGTAGAGTGAACTGAAGATATGGAAAAATATGAGTATTGAAAACTCAACAGATTCAATATAGAGCTCAAGAAAGCAGTTGCCACTGTTATTAATTCTTCTCTTGAGATCTTTAACACAAGTTAACTTAATAACTCCACAGATTAATGACAAGATATAGACATTGATATTGCATGAGCTTTTTTTCCTGGTCATACAAATGTGAATAAACCCCTAATGGTTTCAGGTAAAATATCATATTTTCTCACTTTAAAGGTCTAGTTGTGAGTTTAAGTGCCACTGAAGGAAGTGCTGTTGGTGGTTCCAGGGCTTCCCTGAGAGCTCAGTTGGTAAAGAATTTACTTGCAATGCCGGAGACCCTGGTTCATTTCCTGGGTCAGGAAAATCCGCTGGATAAGGGATAGTCTACAACTCCAGTATTCTTGGGCTTCCTTGTGGCTCAGCTGGTTAAAGAATCTGCCTGCAATGCAGGAGACCTGGGTTTGATCTGGGTTGGGAAGATCCCCTGGAGAAAGAAAAGGCTACCCACTCCAATATTCTAGCTTGGAGAATTCCATGAACTGTACAGTCCATGGGATTGCAGAGTGAGACACGACTGAGCAACTTTCTTTCTTTCTTTTTTTTTTTTTTAATTTATTTATTTTAGTTGGAGCCTAATTGCTTTACAATTTTGTAGTGGTTTTGACATATATTGATATGAATCAGCCATGGGTTTATACGTGTTCCCCATCCTGAACCCCCTCCCATCTCCCTCCCCATCCCATCCCTCTGGATCATCCCAGTGCACCAGCCCTGAGCACCCTGTCTCATGCATCGAATCTGGACTGGCGATCTGTTTCATATATGATAATATACATGTTTCATTGCTATTCTTTCGTATCATCCCACCCTCGCCTTCTCCCACAGAGTCCAGAAGACTGTTCTATACATCTGTGTCTCTTTTGCTGTCTCGCATATAGGGTTATCATTACCATCTTTTTAAATTCCAGATATATGTGTTAGTATGCTGTATTGGTGTTTTTCTTTCTGCCTTACTTCCCTCTGTATAATAGGTTCTAGTTTCATCCACCTTATTAGAACTGATTTAAATGTATTCTTTTTAATGGCTGAATAATATTGCATTGTGTATATGTACCACAGCTTTCTTATCCATTGGTCTGCACGTTCACTTTCAAGCTAGATTCATATAATAAAAAGGACAAAATTGAATATCAATGGAAACAGAAGCATAGGTAGTTTTAAACTTTTAAACACAATTTAGTGAGACAGATTCATTAAATGTGGTTATAGGTGATTTCTTTTTCTAAAGGACATTCTGAATTTAAGACTTTCAGTTTTCATTTTTACTAGCTTTGAATTTAATTTTCCTATAGTCTTTCTGGAACACCTTCAATCCTAGCTGAAATGCTTAATGCTATTCTCTTCCTCTTATCTGATGCACACACACACACACACACACACACACGGATGCACACTAACAATCCAACTCTTTACCTGTCAAATATCTCAAATCTATTCCCAAATCTCTCCATTTTCATACCCAATGTACATCTTCCAGTCCTTAGTAAAGTTATGTCTAGATTACTGAGGCATTTTCCTAACCTGAGGACCTGCTCTGATCTCTTTATTTGCTACTTGATAGAACTGGTGGAATAATTTTCCTCAAACACCTTTTTCAACTCACCAACCTCTGTTTAAAAGTGTAAAATTACTACAAATATCTTAGCTCTAACTTGAATGCTTGTCCCCTGTTTATCCCTGTTCCCTTCTTCCTTTACCACCCTCACATGCTTATCTTGTGAAATTAACTTTATTTTCATTGCTGTTGTTGTTCAGTCGCTCAGTTGTGTCCAACTCTTTGCAACCCCATGCGCTGCAGCACACCAGGCTTCCCTGTACTTCGCCTTCTCCCAGAGCTTGCTCAAACTCATGTCCATTGAGTTGGTGCTGCCATCCAGCAATCTTATCCTCTGTTGTCCCTTTCTCCTTCTGCCCTCAATCCTTCCTAACATCAGGGTCTTCTCAAAAGTGTTAACTCTTCGCATCAAGTGGCCAAAGTATTGGAGCTTCAGCTTCATCATCAGTCTTTCCAATGAATATTCAAGACTGACTTCCTTTAGGATTGACTGGTTGATGTCCTTGCAGTCCAAGTTACTTCTTTGTATTTCCCTGCATAGTTTCCTAATTCCCCTCCAGATGCTATCCCTATTAACTCCCCATCATATTTTAGAAATTACTATTTTTTCTATTTATCTTTTAAAGACATTCAATACTTCCTTCCTTCTTCCAGGAAGTCTTTTATGATTCATTCAATCATTCAAAACATCCATGTATCGTAATCCCTTCTTTTAATGCATACTATAGGTGGGAAATTATTTTATACTTGATGATGTTTTATTTTTTTGGTTAGAATTAGGTCACCTAACTTATCTCATTATCTTCTGTTAGATTTTAATCTTTTTTTTTTTTCTGGCTCTACCAGGGATCAAACCTGTGCCCCCTACATTGAGAATGGGGAGTTTTAAGCACTAGACCACCAGGGAAGTCCCTGCTTTTGGATTTTTACTGAGGTGTAATTGAAATATAACATCATATTAGTTTCAGATGTGCAACACAGTGAATCCATATTTGTATACATTCAGAAACAGTTACCATGATAAGTCTATAAACATTTGTCACATTCATATTCATAAGATTTTTTTCTTGTGATAATATCTTTTAAGATCTACTTTCCTAATCTACTTTTAAGATCTACTTTCTACTTAGCAAATCTCAAGCAAGCAATACAATATTCACTTTAGTCACCATGCTGTACATTACATCAGTATAATTTATTTCTTTTATAACTTGAACTTTGTATCTTTAGACTACCTTCACCCATTTTGCACACTCCTCACCTATCACCACTATTACAGAGAGGAACAAACATTACTCTATATTGAGTTTATTCCTTTAGTTCTTTTGTGCCGGGCCAGCCGGCTAATGAACAGGTCGAGGACGCAATCACCAGAGCACCTGAGAAATGAAAGACTAGGAAAGATGGGGTTGAGAGGGACGGAGTCAGCTCGTGACTGATTCCGACAACTTTATTGAGGGGTAACATACATATATATGCTCACAGGACTCACCAAATTTTAGATCAAAGACATGTATACGTGCAGAACTGCAGACACTAGTTTTAGCTCATGAATTTTATCTCAACTCTTTGAGACTAGCAGAGAATGGCACTGGCGTCTTACAATCAGTTAAAGATTCACAGGAGCTTGATAATCTTGTCAGAGTCAGGAGAATGGGCAAATGGTGGCTGCAGCAATTTCCTTGAGGGAGGTGAGAAAGGCCAATTTGCACTTGAATAAATCAGGGGTGGCGGGACAGAGAGAGACCCTTTTGATCTCTCTCAGGGCCAAGAAGGGGCCTGAGCAGTCAGGCCGGCTCCCCGCACTTTTGTCTATGCTTAGTCATGCTCACTCTGCACCTTTTGTAAAATAATGCTGTCTGTAGGCTGAAATATACAAGATAGCCCTTTCTCAAGGAACTGACCCTCAAACGTAGAACACTTTCCATTCATACAGAAATAAAAAGTTGCAGAATAGAAAATGACATTTGTCTTCTTGAAGGTTTATAGGAATATTGTGATTAGACCTATGTGACAACTATGAAAACAAATGCACCAAGATGTTTGCAACAAACAACCATATCCCTTCCTCTTTTAGTATAAAAGAATTTTGAAGTCTAGCTCGGGTAAAGTGTTTTTGGGGACACTAGTCCACCGTCTTCTCAATCTGCTGGCTTTCCTAATAATATTTCTATTCCTTGCCCCAATAACTCATTTCCTGATTTACTGCCCTGTCATGTGGCAAGCAGTATGAGCTTGGAATTTGGTAACACCACTTCTACATCTTTTCTCTGTATCTAGGAGCTGGTTTTTTCTTTTTAAAACTGCTTTAAAAAGTAACAAACTTATCCCATATTATAATTTCCACATTATAGTGGTACATGCTAAATATCTATACTTATATGCTAAATATCACTATTGGCTTTCTTTGGTAGATTTTTATATGGTTCTACTTGTATCTGGGAGGTGAAAAATGAGTAGAGTACTACTTTCTGATGTTACTGGGAAGTCTTAAACAAGTATTTTATTGTTTACAGCATACATATAATACAAAATTACCAATTATTATATCACAAATTTATGAGAAAATTATTTCAACAGGATACAAAACAGTGCCTTATAAATAGAAAATGAGTTTAGGATAAATTTATTTGTAGTATTGATATATTATGAACTATAAAATGTCTGTCATTGAGTGTAGTATAACTGAAACTAACACAATATTGTAAATCAACTATATTTCAATATTTTTTTAAAAGTCTGTCCCTGAGTCACTGGAAAATCCGAAGAGGAATTTAAAGCCCAGAAATGAGAAAAGATTTATCTAAGAATACAATCATTATTGACAGAACTGAAAAATGAGACTGGTCCCAAAGTGCAAGTTTCTTGTTCATCTCATCAAAACATTCTGTAGTTCAATTGAAGTATTTGTTCTAGAGGAGGAAAAAAAAATTTTTTTCAATGAAAGTTGATCTTAATT
Source organism: Muntiacus reevesi (assembly GCF_963930625.1). NCBI lineage: Eukaryota > Metazoa > Chordata > Mammalia > Artiodactyla > Cervidae > Muntiacus > Muntiacus reevesi. The sequence continues at coordinate 80,041,808 of NC_089271.1, read as the reverse complement.
GATACTTTATCTTAAATTTGCTCATCAGTAAACATTGATTGAATGCATACTACATGAAAAATATTGTAAAGGATTGTACAGAACAAAATAATAAAAATACTAATGCTATAAATCACATGTATAATTATAATTTATCGATTTGATCTTTGTAATTATTTTGTTATTTATACAATTAAAATTGCTATCACCACTTTAGAATGAGTAAAACTGAATCTCATAGATCATCAATGATCATTTGGCTAGTAAATAGCAGGACTGAGTGTTAACTTTGGTTTTCATAAACAAGTGGTATGTAAGCTAGTAGGAAAGGAATAACAGACAGAATAAAGTAATATTTGTAACAGATGTATAAATGCTCTAATATAATATTAGTATTTCTTTTTTTAAAATTTATGTTATCAAGGCTATGTTTTTTTTTTTTTTTTTATTAATTGGAGGCTAATTACTTCACAACATTCCAGTGGGTTTTGTCATACATTGACATGAATCAGCCATAGAGTTACACGTATTCCCCATCCCGATCCCCCCTCCCACCTCCCTCTCCACCCGATTCCTCTGGGTCTTCCCAGTGCACCAGGCTCGAGCACTTGTCTCATGCATCCCACCTGGGCTGGTGATCTGTTTCACTATAGATAATATACATGCTGTTCTTTCGAAACATCCCACCCTCACCTTCTCCCACAGAGTTCAAAAGTCTGTTCTGTACTTCTGTGCCTCTTTTTCTGTTTTGCATATAGGGTTATCGTTATCATCTTTCTAAATTCCATATATATGTGTTAGTATGCTGTAATGTTCTTTATCTTTCTGGCTTCACTCTGTATAATGGGCTCCAGTTTCATCCATCTCATTAGAAGTGATTCAAATGAATTCCTTTTAACAGTTGAGTAATATTCCATGGTGTATATGTACAAAGGCTATGTTTTAATAAACAAATGATGCTTCCTTCATATGAACAGTTTAACAAACTTATCAAAAAATTCTATGATTACAACAAAAAATTACCTCTTAATGATAGTGATGTGTTCTCTATGAAAATCTGTTTCCAGCATACCCTAGTTTTGTATATATGAGTATATAAGTAACAAATTGTAGGTTTCAATTCTCGAAATTCTTGAGTCCCATAAGGTTGACATAAATCGAAGACAGTGGCATTATAAATGATACTAGCTAGAAATTTAGAGCAAGATTGCTATGGACATTTGTATTTGGATGACCAGATACTGGTAATGTGCTATGTCAATTTTTATGACTAGCATAATAGTCACAAGAGTAAAGTTCTTTTTCTGTTTGTTTCCTTGTTTTCCACACTGATTTTACATTATATATAATAGCCTTAAAATTAAGCATATAATTAAATTTTCAGAGAGCAGTTCAACAGTATGAAACACACTCTATAAATACCCTGATCTTTTAATTCATGAATAACACATTTAAGACAGAGGTTTTGTATGATTGTCCACACTTAGTAGACATCAAAATACTGATATTACATTGGTGAACAGTTCATTCGAATTTTCCTGTAACCCTAACAAACTTTTGGGCCAACCCAATAAAATAGATGTGTGTGTGTGTGTGTGTGTGTGTGTGTGTGTGTGTGTGTTTGATTTTCTTTAAATAACATTTTTTTCTATAACTAGAACTAAGGGGAAAGCTGTGCTTAGATGGTAATAGTTAAATTTGGGGATACAAACATTTTAAAAGCTTGTCCCTCTACTATCAGGTTTGTTACAACTCTCAGTTAAGTTCATTTCAGTTGCTCAGTCATGTCCGACACTTTGCGACCCCATGGACTGCAGCATGCCAGACCTCCCTGCCCATCACCAACTCCTGGAGCTTGCTCAAATTCATGTCCATTGAGTCGATGATGCCATCCAACCATGTCATCTTCTGTCGTCCCCTTTTCATCCTGCCTTCAATCTTTCCCAGAATCAGAGTCTTCCAATGAGTCAGTTCTTCCCATCAGGTGGCCAAAGTATTGGGGTTTCAGCTTCAGCATCAGTCCTTCCAATGAATATTCTGGACTGATTTCCTTGAGGATATACTGGTTTGATCTCCTTGCAGTCAAAAAGACTCTCAAGTCTTCTCTAACACGACAGTTCAAACCTTTAAAGATAGTTAAATAGGTTACTTCTTTAGTCTTAATGTTTCTCAGAATCTTTACTGTATTAATGCATGATACAGCGGTTAAAATCCCCATCCCTATGGTCAGACTTCCTGAGTTAAAATACTGATTTTCATCTATTATCTTACACTTTATAATATATTATTGGTCTAAAAACTCATTTCATCAAAACATACTATATATAAATGGAAGTATTTATTCTAGAGTAAACCAAAATAATTATCCAGATAGCTTTATAACTTCAGATAGATTACTTAAACAAAGTCAAACTAAAGTTTCAGTTTTCTAAACCAAAAAATGTGCATAAGATTGCTATGGGTATTAAATAAATATTCCACATACAATACTTAATACAATATCCAGCACCCAGCATCCCCAAGATCCTTAACAGGTTTATTATTATTATTATTCACTTATTGATTTAGTGAGGTAACATTTAGTAGGTTGTGTTTCCATAAATTGCTTGTCAATATATCACTAAAACACTTAATAAAACAATTATTAACATCTCCAAGTGTTCATTATTATTTTATTTATAGGATATTGATAAGCCCTTATGATTATTTGCATGCCTTCACTACAGCTTTGAGGTTCATTAAAGGCAAACAGCTTGTCTTGTTTATATTTTGTCCTTAGAGCTTAGCACAGTTCTTAGCCCAAAATAGATTCTCTGCAGGTGGTTTATAGAACTGAGATTTATTTCCAGTCTGCACACTCAACCACCCTATACCAACTACACCTCTTATATAATTGTCTCTAGTTTTGGTTACTCTCCTGAGTTAAAGATCTAAAATTCCAACTTCATAAGAATAGCTGTTCATTTTACAAAATATTAGAAGCTATTCTCAGTATATATTAACCATTACTGAAGTAGAGATGAACTTCCAGCTTCCTTTTTCTCATTAGTCCAATCCATCTTTCTCACTGACATTAAATTACTTTTTCCTTAAATACAAGTATCATCAGACTCTTTTTTTTTTTTTTTTTTGTCACCTTACTTGCTCGCCCTGCCTGAACACTCAACACAGAATAGCACCTGCTATAAGAATGAGGCAGATGCTAAGAAAAAAAGAATGTGGACTTTTTAGGCAGATTGCCCAATCAGCACTAAGGCATTAGTTAATAAAAGAATGTGGACTTTTTAGGCAGATTGCCCAATCAGCACTAAGGCATTAGTTAATGATTGAATTGATCTCTTTCTCCCACCATCCTCTGACAAATACATTAAAGTAACTTTCAGTACCTTAGTATGTGACTTTATTTGGAGGCAGGGTCTTTGCAGATGTGTGTGTATATATGTGTTACTCAGTCGTGTCTGACTCTTTGTGACCCCATGAACTGTAATCTGTCAGGCTCTTCTGTCCATGGAATTCTCCAGGCAAGAATACTGGATTGGGTTGCCATTCCATTCTCCAGGGGATCTTCCTGACCCAGGGGTCAAGCATGGGTCTTGTGCATTTCAGGCAGATTCTTTACCATCTGAGTCACCAGCGAAGCTCTTTACAGATGTAACAAAGTTCAAATGAGGTCATTAGTGTTGGACTTAATCCAATAAATTGCATTTATAAAAGGAGGAATATGGACACGAAGAAAGACATACACAGAGGGAAGACAATGTGAAAATATACGGAGAAGACAACCATGTGACTGGTGTAATCCATCTATGAGGCAGCGAATGCCAAGGATTTCTGAAAACACCAGAAGGTGGAAGAATCAAGGAAGGATTCTTCTCTAGCATCCACAGAGAGACCTTGGCACTTCTGTCATCTCAGATTCAGATTTCTACCCTCCAAAACTGTGACGTGATAATCTTCTGTTAAGTTACCTAGCTTTTGGTGCTTTATTATGTCAGTCTAAAGAAACTGATATGGTATGACAGGCTTTTAATCATCTGTAAAATAACTGTAATAATAAAACATATGATTTTTGAGAGTGAGCTTATAAATGTAAACAAATGTAGAAGATCATGTTAGAAGATAAGATTTACTAAATTAAAATTTCCCTGGATACTTAATCTGGGAACATTGCATTTAAATTGAAATAATCTGCTTCTTTAAATAAGTTTTGTAATGAATATTTATTTTCCAATCAGAATAAACAAAAGACAAAAAAAAAAAACAAAAAAAGAGAAAACTATTAATACTATCCAATCTATGTACATTTGAAACAAAAGTAAAAATTCACCTATCACCTTAACTACTTCTAAATCAATAGCAGCATACTAGGGTAACTCAATGATCATTCATCATATACTAAATTCATACTAGTCAATATTTTTACTTTTTATCTTCCTATATAATTTTTGCTAAGTTTCTTAATTAAACATCAAAACCATCATTTAAGTATCTGGCTTATTTAAGAATAAGAAGTAATAATTTTAAAGGAAGAATGTTGAATTTTTTTAGGTCAAATATGTAATCTGTATCTTTTATTTTGCTGTCTTTGCCGAATATATAAGAGAAGTAATAAGAATTATTGAAAGTTTAGGACACAATGTCTAAAGAATAGATGTAAACATATTTGCATGTGCTAAACAGTTTTGAAAAATATCTTAGACAAATTTTTATGACAATTCACATAAGATAATTCTATTGTGAAAGAATTGAATACATGTTTGGTATTACTATATATGGGTCAGACTATCAAATGTTTTTCAACTCAGTTTGCTCTTTTTCCCAGCACAAAGTTCTACTGCATTTTCCAATATCTCCTGAAGTTAGATATCACCATGTGATTGAGCTTTGGACAATGAAATATGAGAAAAGATGTGTGCCAACTCCAGACTTTGCCCAGAAAATCCACACATATATGAAGCTACAGATTAATTTCCTGTTTGATGGGGTGGAATGAAAACAATTTTGTTAGTTGTATGTTCAATATAATGAAGCCATATGGTAGAAGGAGCCTAGGCAACTAAATTGCAATTTGGAAAAGGCAGACTAACAACACTCATGTTGAAGTTTTATATAAGTTAAATGCAAGATTTGATTTTTTAAGATATGGATATTTCGGAGGTTTATAGATTGCAGAAACAAGTGTATCTTATTTAACACACCATACCGTATTCACATTGCATTTATCAACAGAAAACACAATCTCAGGATTTGTTTAGGCCGGTAGATTTTGGGGAAAGATTGAACTGAGTAACTATTTAGTTATTCCTTGCAGATAATAAAATGTGTACCAAAGCCTGAGTAGTAAATTATACAACCTCTTCTAAAATCTATTATTAGAAAATACTAAATTTACACAGTTTATATTGTACCTGAAATCCATATGGAGAACAGACGTTACTCAAAATTTGTGTAGTGACTATTTATTTGCTTGGGATGTTTTATAAAATATTATTTTGCTTTTCTGTTTTGTATGAAGACATCCTCATCTTTAAGTCTTCATCTTTCTTACTGGAAAGTATTTCATTATTTTGGTATCTTTCTTGCCCTTCTTGTTACTAAAATCATGACTGTATCAGTAATAAGTTGTTTTTATTAGTTCTTTTGATAGCTAGAAGAATAGATTCATTCAATCAAAATAGTTCAATAAATGAAAAGAAATAATGAAAGTATATAGCAAGACCCTCAGGAATCTGGAAAAAATAATATATTGCAAGATATTAAGTAACTGGAAAGCAATTAGAAACCAAGGTCAGCAGGCAGCTTCTTTGTCTATAGCCATCTCTGATGCCATTCTTATAACTGTTTGAGTTGCTTTTTTTCTGTTCCAATATGTGTTCTCTGTTTATTCATGAATACTGTGTTTACTCAACTCATTGTGACCTATGGCTCTAGCTCTGATCTCCAGCCTCTATCCCAAAGCCTTTGTACTTCAACTTCTGCAGGAGGATTTCCAACATTCTTTGCTTCCCAATTCTGAAATTTCCAAGGCAGATATTTGATTAACCTATATTCTCTGTTTTTATGAGTGAATCTAAGATTTGATAACTCCTTAAAATAGAGGCTCATTCTGTTCTACTCATCTGAATAGAGGGCATCCTGTATAGCTACCTTTGCCAAAACATTTAGTGATAGTCATTATTATTATTTTTATTTGCAGGAATTTTGAAGCAAGAAAGAGACCCATTGATTCTAAATTCAGTGCATAATGGGGGAATGCTATGATAGGGTGAAAGTTATTTTAAGAATTAAACAGAGAATATAATGTATATATGTGTGCATGCTAAGTCACTTTAGTCGTGTCTGACTCTTTTGTGACTCTATGGAATGTAGCCCAGTCTCCTTTGTCTATGGGATTTTCCAGGCAAGAATACTGGAGTGGTTGCCATGCACTCCTCCAGGGCATCTTTCTCAGGCAGGGATCCAACAGGTGTTTCTTCCATCTCCTGCACTGGGAGGTGGGTTCTTTACCACTAACACCACCAAGGAAGCATATAATACATATACATAAACAATAAGCACAAGTGAAATTCACAGAGATTACAATGGTTGAATAAAGAATACTATCTCTTCCTGTCTCTTAGAGGTTTCAGAGTGCTGAGAGTTCTAGCTATACTTACAGCTGTATTTACATCTATGAACTGTACTGTTCTTACTTTGTTATTGTTACTGTATTTACTGTCAAACATTTTCAATTCTTTAGATTCTTAATACTTTACTTATACAGAATCAATCATTCTACTGAAAATATTATTGTAGTTCAAGGGAAAACTTACTAAATTATAACTTTTAAGACTTATGATATCCTTGCCTTTGTTCTCTTCTTGTTCCTTACAGTTATATGAAAACACTAATATGATATATTATATTTGTCTATCCTCTCCACTAAATTAGAAATAAGTCTAATGAAGGGATAGTATTAAACTTATACTCCTGAAATCTAACATAGTGCTCAGTAGGTAGTAAGTGCGCCAAACACACTTATTGCGTTAGTGAAACTAGGTTCTTTCATGAATGATGGGAAATTCATTAAAAAAAATAAAAAACACTCTCTTATGTTTAGGTTCAGTGCTTCATTTCTAGATTACCAATAAAAATTCAATGAAATTAATTTTTCAAATGTACTTATTTTTTAATTGAAAGATAATTGCTTTACAGAATTTTGTTGTTTTCTGTTAAACCTCAACATGAATCAGCCATAAGTATACATATATCCCTTCCCTTTTGAATCTCCCTCCCATCTCCCTCTGCATCCCACCCCTCTAGGTTGATAGAGTCCCAGTTTGAGTTTCCTAAGTGATACAGCAAATTCCCATTGGCTATCTATTTTATATATGGAAATGTAAATTTCCATGTTACTTTCTCTATACATCATAACTTCTCCTCCCCTCTCCCCATGTCCATAAGACTATTCTTTATGTCTGTTTCTCCGTTGCTGCCCTGTAAATAAATTCTTCAGCGACATTATTCTAGATTCCATATATATATATATTAGAATATGATCTTTCTCTTTCTGAGTAACTTCACTCTGTATAATAGGTTCTAGGTTCATCCACCTCATTAGAACTAATTCAAATGCATTCCTTTATATGGCTGAGTAATATTCCATTGTGTATATGTACCACAAAGTTTTTAACCATTCATCTGTCAATGGACATCTAGATTGCTTCCATTTTCTAGCTATTGTAAATAGCGCTGCAATGAACAATGGGATACATGTGTCTTTTCCTTTTTTGTTTTTCATTTATTTTTATTAGTTGGAAGCTAATTACCTTACAATATTGTAGTGGTTTTTGCCATACATTGACATGAATCAGCCATGGATTTACATGTGTTCCCCATCAATCCCCCCTCCCAACTCCCTCCCCATGGGAGAAGGCGAGGATGGGATGTTCTGAGAGAATAGCATTGAAACAAGTATACTATCAAGGGTGAAACAGATCACCAGCCCAGGTTTGATGCATGAGACAAGTGCTCAGGGCTGGTGCACTGGGAAGACCCATGTGTCTTTTTCAATTTTTGTTTCCTGAGGGTATATGCCTAGAAGTGGGATTTCTGGATCATATATGGATATTTTATTCATAGTTTTTTTTTTCATTTCTTTTTATTAGTTGGAGGCTAGTTACTTCACAATATTGTAGTGGTTTTTGTCATACATTGACATGAATCAGCCATGGATTTACATGTATTCCCCATCCCGATCCCCCCTCCCACCTCCCTCTCTACCCGATCCCTCTGGGTCTTCCCAGTGCACCAGGCCCGAGCACTTGTCTCATACATCCAACCTGGGCTGGTGATCTGTTTCACCCTAGATAATATACATGCTTACATGCTATTCTCTCAGAACATCCCACCCTCGCCTTCTCCCACAATATCCAAGAGTCTGTTCTGTACATCTGTGTCTCTCTTTCTGTTTTGCATATAGGATTATCATTATCATCTTTCTAAATTCCATATATATGTATTAGTATACTGTAATGGTCTTTATCTTTCTGGCTTACTTCACTCTGTATAATGGGCTCCAGTTTCATCCATCTCATTAGAACTGATTCAAATGAAACTAGAACACTTTCTAACACCATACACAAAAATAAGCTCAAAATGGATTAAAGATCTAAATGTAAGACCAGAAACTATAAAACTCCTAGAGGAGAACATAGGCAAAACACTCTCCGACATAAATCACAGCAGGATCCTCTATGACCCACCTCCCAGAATATTGGAAATAAAAGCAAAAATAAGCAAATGGGACCTAATGAAACTTAAAAGCTTTTGCACAACAAAGGAAACTATAAGTAAGGTGAAAAGACAGCCCTCAGATTGGGAGAAAATAATATCAAATTAAGCAAAAGACAAAGGATTAATCTCAAAAATATACAAACAACTCCTGCAGCTCAATTCCAGAAAAATAAATGACCCAATCAAAAAATGGGCCAAAGAACTAAACAGACATTTCTCCAAAAAAGACATATAGATTGCTAACAAATACATGAAAAGATGCTCAACATCACTCATTATCAGAGAAACGCAAATCAAAACCACAATGAGGTACCATTACACAACAGTCAGGATGGCTGCTATCCAAAAGTCTACAAGCAATAAATGCTGGAGAGGGTGTGGAGAAAAGGGAACCCTCTTACACTATTGGTGGGAATGCAAACTAGTACAGCCACTATGGAGAACAGTGTGGAGATTTCTTAACAAACTGGAAATAGAACTGCCATATGACCCAGCAATATCACTTCTGGGCATACACACTGAGGAAACCAGATCTGAAAGAGACACGTGTACCCCAATGTTCATCGCAGGACTGTTGATAATAGCCAGGACATGGAAGCAACCTAGATGCCCATCAGCAGATGAATGGATAAGGAAGCTGTGGTACATATACACGATGGAATATTACTCAGCCATTAAAAAGTATTCATAGTTTTTTTAGGACTCTCCATGCCATCTTCCATAAAGGCTGTATCAATTTACATTCTCACCAACAGTGCAAGAGTGTTCCCTTTTCTCCACACCCTCTCCAGTATTTCTTGTTTGTAGATTTTTTAAGATGGTCATTCTGACTGGTGTGAGGTGATATCTCACTGAAATTTTGATTTGCATTTCTCTAATAAAGAGCAATGTTGAGAATCTTTTCATGTGTCTGCTAGTCATCTGTAAGTCTTATTTGGAGCAATGTCTGTTTAGGTCTTTTTCCCACTTTTTAATTGTTTTTTTTTTATTTTTCTGTCATTGAGTTGCATGAGCAGTTTGTATATTTTGGAAATTAATCCTTTGTCAGTTGTTTCATTTGCTAATATTTTCTCCCATTTTGAGGGTTTTCTTTTCACCTTGCTTAGTGCTTCCTTTGCTGGGCTAAAGCTTTTAAGTTTAATCAGGCCCCATATTTTTACTTTTGTTTTTGAGTAACATCTCCTTTTTCATTTCTGATTTTGTTCATTTGATTCTTCTTTCTTTTTCCATTCATGATTCTGGCTAAAGGTTTTTCAATTTTATCTTCTCAAAGAACCAGCTTTTAGCTTTATTAATCTTTACTATTGTTTCTATCATTTCTTTTTAATTTATCTCTGCTTGTATCTTTATGCTTTCTTTCCTTCTACTAATTTTGGGTTATTTTTGTTCTTTCCCCAGCTGTTTTAGGTGTAAAGTTAGGTTGTCTATTCAATATTTTTCTTGTTTCTTGAGGTAGGATTGCTTTGCTATTAAATTTCCTCTTAGAATTCTTTTGCTGCATCCCAAAGGTTTTAGTTGTCCTGTTTTCATTGTCATTTCTTTCAAAAATTTTTGATTTCCCTTTTGATTTCTTCAGGAAACTGTTGTTTATTTAGAAACATATTATTTAACCTCCATATGTCTGTGTTTTTTTGCACTTTTTTCTTTTAACTGATATCTAGTCTCATAAAGTTGTCTTCGAAGAAGATGCTTGATAAGATTTCAATTTTCTTAAATTTATTAGTTTTGGTTCATGACCCAAGATGTCATCTATCCTGGAGAATGTTACATGTGCCCTTAAGAAGAATGTGGATTCATCTTCAGTTGGATGGAATGTCCTGAAGATATCAATGAGATCCATCTCATCTAATGTATCATTTAAAACTTGTGTTCCCTTATTAATTTTCTGTCCATTGGTTTGAGTGGCGTGTTAAATTCTCCTACTACTATTGTGTTACTGCCAATTTCTCCTTTTAGGTCTATTAGTGTTTGTCTTAAGAATTGAGTTGCTTTTATGTTGGGTGCATAGATATTTACAATTGTTATGTCTAACTCTTGGATTAATCCCTTCATTCTTCCTTATCTCTTATTATATTATGTAGTATCCTTTCTTATCTCTTGTAATATTCTTTACTTTAATGTCTATTTTGTCTGATATGAGGATGGCTACTCTAGTTTTCTTTTCCTTCTCATTTGCATGGAATATATTTTTCCATCTTCTCACTTTCTATCTGCGTCTTTAGGTGTGAATTGGGTTTCTTGTAGACAGCTTATATATTTATCTTGCTTTTGTATCCATTCAGCCAGTCTTTGTCTTTTGGTTGAATCATTTAATCCATTTACATTTAAAGTAATTATTGATATAAATGTTCCTATTGGCATTTTCTAAATTATTTGGGGTTGATTTTGTAGATTTCTTACTTCTTTTGCATTTCTTGACTATTTACATTCCTTAAACATTAGTTGTGCAGCTGGTTTGATGTTACTGTAGTCTTTTAACTTTTGCTTGTCTGAAAACTTTTGATATCTCCATCAATTTTGAATGAGATCCTTGCCAGGTACAGTAATCTCAGTTGTAGATTTTTCCCTTTCAGTACTTTAAATATATCCTGAATTTCCCTTCTGGCCTGCAGAGTTTCTGCTGAAAGATCAGCTGTTAAATGTATGGGGTTTCCCTTGTCTGTTACTTGTTGCTTTTCCCTGCTGCTTTTAATATTATTTTTTTGTGGTTAGTCTTTGTTAGTTTGATTAGTATGTGTCTTGGTGTGTTTTTTCTTGGGTTTATCCTGTATGGGAATCTTTGTGCCTCTTGAACTTGATTGACTAATTCCTTTTCCATATTGGAGAGATTTTTAACTATCATCTCTTCAAAAATTTTCTCATAGCGTTTCTTTTTCTCTCCTTCTGGAATCCTTATAATTCTAATCCTTACAATTCCAATTCAAATGCTGGTGCATTTGATATTATCCCAGAGGTCTCTGAGACTATCCTCATTTTTTTTTTCATTCTTTTTACTTTATTCTGCTCTTTAGAAGATATTTCCACCATTTTCTCTTCCAGTTCACTGATTGATTTGTTCTTCTGCCTCAGATATTCTGCTATTGATTCCTTCTAGAGTATTTTTAATTTCAGAAATTGTGTTGTTTGTCTCCGTATGTTTATTCTTTTATTCTTCTAGGTCTTTTTAAATTGATTCTTGCATTTTCTCCATTTTGTTTTCAAGGTTTTTGATCATCTTTACTGTCATTATTCTGAATTATTTTTCAGGCAGTTTGCCTATTTCCTCTTCATTTATTTGGCCTTCTGTGTTTCTGATTTGTTCCTTCATTCTGAGTATATTTCTGTCTTTTCATTATTTATTCATTTATTAACTTGATGTGTTTGAGGTGTCCTTTACCCAGGCTTCAAAATTGACTTCTTTCTTCCTTTTGATTTCTGCCCTCCTGGAAACCTACTCCAGAATTCTTGCCTGGAGAATCCCATGGACAGAGGAGTTTGGTAGGCTACAACTCATGGAGTCGCACGGAGTTGGACACGACTGAGTGACTTCACTTACTTAAGGTTGGTCCAGTGATTTGTGTAAGCTTTGTACAGGGTGAGAGTTTCACTGAAGTTTTGTTGTTGTTGTTTGATTGTTTGTTTGTTTTTTTCTCTGATGGGGTAGGCTGACTGAGGTGGTAATCCTGTCTGCTGATGATTTTGTTTGTATTTTTGTTTTGTTTATGGTTTAGATGTGGTGTCCTGCACAGCATTCTACTTGTGATTGGGGTTGCCCAGTCTTGTATTTAAGTGGTTTCCTTTGTGTTAGTTCTCACTCTTTGATATTTCCTAGAATTAGTTCTTTGGTAATCCCAGATCTTTGAGTCACTACTCCCACTCTGAAAGGCTCAGGGCTTAATCACTGGTCAAGAGCAAAGATTACACAAATGGTTTGTCAAGGCATTAATTGAGATTAAAACAAATACCCAGAAATGAATAACCAAAGATGAACCACAGACAAATGTCAGTTACAAAATCAGGCAAATAATAATCAAAATAATGGAATATACACATATACATATACACCCATAAGCAAAAACAAAGCAGTCCAACCAAAAATAAAGTACAGCATACTGACTGGTCAAACAAAGTAAACCATATAAAGCAAAAATGGAAACTAATCAAAAACAAAACTAAATAAAACACCAAGTGGAAAACAAAGCTAAAGCAATGTGCCAAGTGAGCAATAAAGCAATGAAAAAAAGCTAACAAATATGTTGAGAGAAAAGGAAGGAAAGAAAAGGAAGAAAGAATAGATAGTCAAAGTTAAACAGAGGTAGAGAAAGAAGATTTATATACAGTAAATATTAACTGAAATAGGAAACGAACAGTAGAAAAAGAAAACAAAGAAGAAATGTAGAAAAAAATAATAGGTTTAAAAAAATTAAACATTAAAAATATTAAAAAATGAAAAACTCCCCAGAACTGCAAAAGCCCAGCCTAGAGGCAGAAACTTATAACATCAGTAAAAAGTGTGACTGCATATGCACATATACATATACACTTGCAAGAAAATCAAAGCAGTCCAGCAAAGATAAAGTACAGTTGATTGACCCAGTGAACAAAGGAAGCCAAAAATTATATTAACCAGTTAGGAACAAAACTAACTAAAACACAAACTGGAAGAAAAAACTAAAGTATGGTGCCAAGTGGGAAATACAGCAATGGCAAAAATCTAAAAAATATATTGAGGAATGGAAAGAAAAAAGAAAGAATATGTATGCAAAGTTAAATAAAGGCAGATAAAGAAGATTTAGATACATTAAAGATTACCTGCAGGTAGAAAAAAAACAGTAGAAAAAGCAAACAAAAGAATAAATGTAGAAAAAAAATAATAAGGTATAAAAATAAAAATTAAAATTAAAAAAAAAAAACAGAAAAGAAAAAGAAAAGGAAGAAGGAAGAAAGATAAATGGAAAACTTTACAGAACTGCAAAAGCCCAATGTAGAGGCAGAAGTTTATAACAATAAAAATGTGATTGAGGAAAAAAAAAAACCAGAGCTCAAAAAGCTTAATTAGATTTCATAATGCCAATAAAATCAACAACTATAACAGGGCGGGGGGAGGAGGAAAAAAAAGAAAAGAAAATCCAATGAATGTACAGAATAATTCAAAACATAAGAATAATAAATGTTTCTCTTGAGTCACTGCTGTCAGAGTCCTTTCCCTCGCTGGGAGTCACAGGCCACCTCACCTCCTTAGGATGCCTTCCAACACTATGCTGGTCTCTGGACCTGCTGTGGGGGCAGCTCAGATTCTAATCTGGTCCTACTCCTGTGTGTTCTTGCCTTCAATGTCCACAGCTATCAGAACTAGTGTTTCCTTTTGTGGGAGCTCTCAATGTATTTTCACATATTCCATAGACACAGAGTCTGCCCAATTCATCATTTAGTTTGTACAGCTAATGGGAAGGTTTTGGGTCTTCTTCCTTAGCCACACTGTCCCTGGGTTTCAATTGTGGTTTTATTTCCACCTCTGCATTTGGGCTGTCCACTGGGGTTTGCTCCTGATGCTGCCTTGGCAGACTTGGGTCTGCCTCAGTGAGGGCCAGATGTGGAGGTGGTGCAGCTGTGAGGTCACAGGGGTTCTGGCAGCACCAGGTACTCAGGGAAGTTGGCGGCTAGGGCAGCAGGAAATATAGTGCTCTAGAAGGGCATGGCAATCAGTATTGATCAATACTCTCCTTTATTCTTGCCTGGAGAACCCCCTGACAGAGAAGTCGGGCAGGCCACATTCCACAGGGTTGCAAATATTTGGATATGACTGAAGCGACCCTGAGTGCATAGATGTAAGATTTTTTTTTTTTTTTCTTTTTGCCTGTGGCATCTCTGCCTCAGTGAGGGCTGAGTATGAAGGTGGTGCAGCTGCTTGGTTTGCGGGGACCCTGGTGGCGCCAAGTGTGCAGGGAAATGGACTGCCTTTGCCACAGGGAGTTATGGTCCTATCAGTTTCTTTTTTTAAGACTCTTGTAGCTGTCGATCAGAAGCCTTCTTTGGCCAGTCTTTCTCCATAGCTCCGCCTATTCAGGCACTTAGAGGGCTCCCTTGCCTGGGGCCCTTCTCTGTTGTTTGGTGCATCAGGCACATAGAGGAGACCCCCTGGATGGGGTGTTACTCTGTAGTTCAGTATGTCAGGCATTTGATGGGCCAGCCTCTCTATTGTTCAGTCGCTGATGCTGGCCTTTGGGGAGAGAGAGGCTATGGTGATGGCTTCACCCCCTACAGTTTTGCCTTGCTTCCTTGGTTGCCTGGTTTTCCTCCACAGGCATTTCCCACCACAATCTACTCCATAACCTCCCTTTGGTCCATCTCTCCACAGTCAAAAGCAGTCCTCACCCTGGGATTGCTCCACAGTCCCTCAACTCCAGCTCCCAGCTGCTGCACATTCTAGGGGACCTGCATCCCTGTCCAGGGAATGTATGACTATGACAAGGACTGTCTGATTCTCATTCCATTTAGGCTGCTACAGATCAGTTGTTTCACTCTCAGCCTTAAATGTCTCTCCTCTGATTTAGACAGTTGTCCCAATGTAGGGATTAGACCCCTGCTTCAGTTCCCCCACCCACTGAGGGTAGGTCCATTCCTACTAACACTTCCGTTAGAAGGAACTAACATGCCTCGTTTCTTCATCTTACTGAATTTTCTATGGTTCTATATATTATTTTCCACTGGTCAGTTAATCGTGTCCTCTTTTAACTGATATTGTGCATGGACTTCTGTGTCTGATGGTGTATTCCTGATGTATCCATGGAGAGAGATGTACTCCATGTCCACCTACTCCTCCATCATCTTATTCTTTGAAATCAATTTTTTTAATCCACTAAATTTAATTTGTTTATTTTTAACTTCAAGCCTCAACAACTAGAAGATATAAAGAATCAGATTTTAATATTACTTATACAATTTAACAACACAAGAGAAAACTCTACAAATGAACATCACCAGATGGTCAACACTGAAATCAGATTGATCAGATTGATTATATTCTTTGCAGCCAAAGACAGAGAAGCTCTATACAGACAGCAAAAGAAAAAAAAAAAAAAAAAAAAAAAGACCGGGAGCTGACTGTGGCTCAGATGATGAACTCCTCATTGCCAAATTCAGACTTAAATTGAAGAAAATCAGGAAAACCACTAGACCATTCACGTATGACCTAAATCAAATCCCTTATGACTATACAGTGGAAGTGAGAAATAGATTTAAGGGATTAGATCTGATAGACAGAATGCCTGATGAACTATGGACGAAGGTTCCTGACATTGTACAAGAGACAGGGATCAAGACCATCTCCATGGAAAAGAAATGCAAAAAGGTTGTCTGAGGAGGTCTTACAAATAGCTGTGAAAAGAAGAGAAACAAAAAGCAAAGGAGAAAAAGAAAGATATCCCATTTGAATGCAGAGTTCCAAAGAATAGCAAGGAAAGATAAGAAAGCCTTCCTCAGGGATCTATACAAAGAAATAGAGGAAAACAACAGAATGGGAAAGACTAGAGATCTCTTCAAGAAAATTAGAGATACCAAGGGAACATTCTATGCAAAGATGTGTTCAATAAAGGACAGAAATGGTATGGACCTAACAGAAGCAGAAGATATTAAGAAGAGGTGGCAAGAATACACAGAAGGAATGTACAAGAAAGATCTTCATGATCCAGATAATCACGATAGTGTGAACACTCACCTAGAGCCAGACATCCTGGAATGTGAAGTCAAGTGGGCCTTAGGAAGCCCTACTATGAACAAAGCTAGTGGATGTGATGGAATTCCAGTTGAGCTATTTCAAATCCTAAAAGATAATGCTGTGAAAGTGCTGCACTCAATATGCCAGCAGATTTGGAAAACTCAGCAGTGGCCACAGGACTGGAAAAGGTCAGTTTTCATTCCAATCCCAAAGAAAGGCAAACCCAAAGAATGCTCAAACTACCGCATGATTGCACTCATCTCACACGCTAGTAAAGTAATGCTCAAAATTCTCCAAAGCAGGCTTCAGCAATACGTGAACCGTGAGCTTCCAGATGTTCAAGCTGCTTTTAGAAAAGGCACAGTAACCAGAGATCAAATTGCCAACATCTGCTGGATCATCGAAAAAGCAAAAGAGTTCCAGAAAAACATCTATTTCTGCTTTATTGACTATGCCAAAGCCTTCGACTGTGTGGATCACAATAAACTGTGGAAATTTCTGAAAGAGTTGGGAATACCAGACCATCTGACCTGCCTCTTGAGAAACCTGTATGCAGGTTAGGAAGCAACAGTTAGAACTGGACATGGATAATTAGCCTCTAACTAATAAAAATAAATGAAAAAAAAATTAAAAAAAAGAACTGGACATGGAACAACAGAATGTTTCCAAATAGGAAAAGGAGTACGTCAAGGTTCTATATTGTCACCCTGCATATTTAACTTATATGCAGAGTACATAATGAGAAACGCTAGGCTGGAAGAAGCACAAGCTGGAATCAAGATTGCTGGGAGAAATATCAATAATGCCAGATATGCAGATGATACTACCCTTATGGCAGAAAGTGAAGAGGAACTAAAAAGCCTCTTGATGAAAGTGAAAGAGGAGAGTGAAAATGTTGGCATAAAGCTTAACATTCAGAAAACAAATATCATGGCATCTGGTCCCATCACTTCATGGGAAATAGATGATGAGACAGTGGAAACAGTGTCAGACTTTATTTTTTTTTGGGGGGGGGGCCTCCAAAATCACTGCAGATGGTGATTGCAGCCATGAAATTAAAAGACGCTTACTCCTTGGAAGGAAAGTTATGACCAACCTAGATAGCATATTAAAAGCAGAGACATTACATTGCCAATAAAGGTCCGTCTGGTCAAGGCTATGGTTTTTCCAGTGATCATGTATGGATGTGAGAGTTAGACTGTGAAGAAAGTTGAGTGCTGAAAAATTGATGCTTTTGAACTGTAGTGTTGGAGAAGACTCTTGAGAGTCCCTTGGACTGCAAGGAGATCCAACCAGTCCATCCTAAAGGAGTTCTGTCCTTGGTGTTCATTTGAAAGACTGATGCTGAAGCTGAAACTCCAATACTTTGGCCACCTCATGTGAAGAGTTGACTTATGGAAAAGACCCTGATGCTTGGAAGGATTGGGGGCAGGAGGAGAAGGGGATGACAGAGGATGAGATGGCTGGATGGCATCACTGACTCGATGGACATGGGTTTGAGTAAACCCCGGGATATGGTGATGGACAAGGAGTCCTGGCATCCTGAGATTCATGAGGTCTCAAAGAGTCGGACACGACTGAGTGACTGAACTGAACTGAACTGATTCCATTTAAATGTAATCTTTGCTCATTCTAAAAAGAGAAATAATGACTAAAATGATTAATATTGATAATTAGCAAGTTTAGAGCTGAATTGTTGTCCATTTTAATTATTTTGTAGAGCACAATAGCATGGATTTCTGCATATTAATTTTCTCTTTCCTTATGTTTGCCATTATTTTTTATTCACTTTCATCTTTATATTTGTATCCTTTAATACTCTATGCTATTTTGTAAATCAGTGGTCTAAGTTAGTATTTGTATCATAGTTTCACAATCCATGTCAATTTTAATTTACATCCAGAATTAGGTCTATAGTGGTATGTTTTACAACACTGTTGTGCATTTGCTTAATTTCATATTCAGAATTTGAAAAATATTGCTATAGAAAAGGATTGAATATATTCACTTGTTAAATCTTTTAAAAGCTCCTTGATGTTTTCCTCTATGGCCATTTAAAAAAAAAAAAAAAAAAAAAAAAACAACTTTGGAACTTGAAACGTAAATCATATATATCCACCCAGAAATAAAATTCATTCCAGAAAATATTAGAAAATTATATTTCATCATGTTGAATATTTAGAATATGTTGAATCAGTAGAATATGTTCAAATTATATTGCTTTATTTTATTAGACCACAGAAAAACACACTGGAATATCTTCAAATTCAATGTTTGTTGATATGTTCAATCTGGCTACCCACTCCAGTATTCAGTCCTAGAGAATTCCATGGACTCAATAGTGCATGGGGTTGCAAAGAGTCTGATACACTGAGCAACTTTCATTTTCACTTTCAGTTCTACAAATAGTGGTTTTTTTTTTTTTTTTTTTTTCCAGGTAGATGAAGTGAAAATAAACTTTTTTTTTTTTTTTTGTGGTATTCTGTAATTAAGTGTTGTATTTTCAAAATCATTTCAGAAATTATGTTGTCTGTGTCTGAGTTGCTTGGATCTCACAAAATAATGGCTAAATAATAGGGAAAAAATAGCAAAATTTTTCTCTGTTAAATATTTCCATTGTAAATAACTGTAAACTATTTCTAAAATTTTGATTTTATTCAATTTTAAATGATGTATACTGAAAATAACCACTCAATTGTTGGCCATTATTACCTAATTATGCACTTTTTCCATGCTGAATTAACTCAGCTTGGCATAGAATTTCATGAAGTTATTTTCCAACATCTCCCTCTGGTATTATCAAACACATCTTTTTGAAGTTGCTTATGCTGTGGAGAGATGCATGTTGCTGGTATGTGTTTTTCACAGGGGCACTCTGCAGAATTCCTTCCAGCAAAATGGAGGGGGTTTTCATCAGTTGAGGTCTCCAATCATAAGTCACAAGAATATATAACCCACGATGTATAAAGGCACTAGTAATATAGGGAAAGACATTTTAATATCACAAGAGATGCTATTAGTGGACAGAGTACGTGGGACTGCTCTTTGCACAGTGAAATCAAAGTGTTTTCTTTTATTAGTAACCCCATACATCTCATTAATCGCTATTATTAAGCCTCTTTCATTTCTGATACTCTTTACCCATGTCTTCTTTCTATATTGCTGCTCCCAAGTACACTTTATATTGTTTAATTGGTCTTATCATAATAAAAGAGGAAAACAATGAAATTAAATACTTACACTGACCTCCTAGAAGGTTTCTGGATATATTATATTTGTCATATAACTGTACTGTTTAAAACGAGACACACTTGCATCAATGTCTTGAAATTGAAAATAGTTTCAGAGGGAAAACACCACCTGAACAGTGAGTTGAAGTCAAGGAGGAGTGAGAAGATTCTAGTGAATTCTGCAAGACAAGTAAACTTCCTTAACTGCTTCCACACAGCATCCCAACTGATGAAATAACATGTTTTTACAAGACCAGCAAGTCAAGTAGAAGTTTTAGTATTATTCTCTGTAGTTCTCTACTGCAGTTCTGCAAATATTTTTCACATAGTAAATGGCATTGTGCCCTGAGAGCAACAATTTAGGTAATATATCTGTGAACACAGCAGTTTTCTGTAGTAGACAACTGAGCAAGGACTTCAGCAATGATCCTGAAATGAAGAGAGTATCTGATAATTCAACTAAGTGATTACTATTGATAGGTAACTATTTTTTCATTTGTAGAATTAAAGAAGTGGACTTGATTCTATCCATTTATTTAAAAAAGTAGATTCTTTAACAGTTCATGTATGCATTTATTTTCAGTAATACTTGTACTCGGAGATGTCAGTATTGTGCTGGCATGATTTCTCTTCAAATATGATTATGATTATGTTAAAATTCCAAAAGTACAAAAGTGATATCAAAAAGGTAAGTCTCCTTCCTTCCCACCTCAATTCCTAGTCCCACTCTTCAGATGTATTTAAAATTAGTGTAGCATTATTTTTGAAATAGAAAGAAAATATATTTATACATATATATTGGACTTAAAATGGGGGGAAAGACTATGGTAGACTGTATTTCCCAGAAATTGTTATAGCAATCAGATTGGAGATCTGATCCCTCATGCACTACTAGAATCTTATTCTCCATCAGGGGACGAAGTCAATTTCCTTGCCCCTTTAACCAAGGCAGACCTTTGTTACTGCTTCAACAAACAGAAAGTGGTGTTAAGTCATACTGCCTGACTCCCGTGGCTATTTTAAAATGCACTGTGGCTTGTGAGTAGCTTTCTTTTTATTTGGGGATGATCAACCAAATACAACTAATAGACATATGAGTGACCAAACTTTCAGATGATTCCAGCCCCATAACCTAGCCACTAAACTCTTCCACCTTATGCAGTTTAGAGAAAAATTAATCTCAGGATAGCACATGCTTCAGTTGTCTGAACAAAATAAATATTGTTTTAAGACACTGAATTTTGGGAGTTATTTGTTATACAGCCACAGTAATTGGAACACCTGCCAATTTTAACATGGTTAAAGTGATATTGCCTTAGTATAAAGAATTTCAAAATCAATAATTCCTCTTTTAGATAAGTGGCTGTCAGTAAATTAACTTCTCTCTTACTTGTAGGAGAATAATAAAACCATGTATCATATAGAACCGTGCTGTCCAATATAAATTTGTGCAGTGTTGGAAATGTTCTATATTTGCACTATCCAATTATGGCCATGAATAACAGCATGTTGATTTTAAATACTTGAAATGTATCTAATGTGATTTATGAGGTATTTTTTAATATTATTTAATTTTAACTCAAATTTAAAAAGTCACATGTAGTTAATAACTAATGTACCGATGTGTATTTGTGTGCTGTTACTCAATAGTGTCCATTTCTTTGCAATCTCATGGACTCTAGCCCACCAGGCTCCTTTGTCCATGGGGATTCTCTAGGCAAAAATACTGGAGTGAGTTACCATGCCCTCCTCCAGGGGATCTTCCCGACCCAGGGACTGAATCCACGTCTCTTATGTCTGCTTCATTGGCAGGTGGGTTCATAACCAATGAGCCACCTGAGAAGTCCAGTGTACTGATAGCACAGGTTAAAAAGTTTTTTGTAATTCAGTTTTTTTTTTTTTCCTTTTAGATTTCGAAAGTTAGTCAAAAACACCACAATTATTTTCTGGATGGCTCTTCTTAGATCAAATCATATCAAGTAAATCAAATTATTTTGAATGATTTTAAATGTTTTTTGCATTTAGGTAGGGGTATCTTAACAAACCATTAAACACATTTCAATAATTCAGCTATCAGTTAAAGTAATAATCAAGAAAACAAGCATGCAACTTTCCAGAGTTTCTAATGACTAGCTCTAAAACAATGTCTTTAAAAGTGTACATAAAGTTTGTAGAGCACTTTGTATTTTACAAATAACTTTCAAATGCATCATTACAATTAATTATCTTTTCATAGGAAAGTATGTAAAATGTTAGAGTAAAAACCATAAGAATATCGATTTATTGAATATGCATTGCTAATAAATTAAAATCATTATATAAAGTAAAACTGAATGAAGAAATAAATAATTGACTTCTGGTTGCCACATTATATTCTGAGCTAACATGGACTCCTCACAACTACAGAACCATAAAAGTTCCAGAACAAAATATAATAAATGTTTAAAAATATCTAATTATGAAAATATGACAAACTAAAAAGCATATTTAATGCAAACCAGGATAAATATAAATTAATTTACAAAAGATAGATGCTGTTAAAACTGTAACATTTTAGTAAATAGAAAACCAAATGATCAACCATATATAAAAGAGAAGTCATCTCCAATTGAAATATTCTGACTGACAGTTGATTTTCAGAAACATTAAAGGCCTAAAGGGCATGGACAAATGTCTTCAAAGGGCAAAGGTAAAATAATTACCAAACCGGAATTCTATACACAGCTTAGCTATAGTTCAACAATGATAACTAAATAAAAATATTTTCAAACAAGTATCTGGAGAGCTTATCACTTATTGAACCTAACTGAAAGATCTAGTAGTTGGCATTGTTTACTCATATAAAGGATATAGAAAATAGAAGTGGTTGAATGAAAAAAATGATGGTGAGCAAAGTAATTAGTAGGCAAGTTGACTAAATCTAAATGAGCATTGACTGAGAAAAAAATAAAGCTTAAATAATAAATAATTGGGGGCTTCCCAGGTTGTGCCAGTGGTAAGGAATCTTCCTGCCAATACAGGAAACACAAGAGATGTGGGTTTCTTCCTTGGGCCCAGAAGGTACCCTGGAGTAGGAACTGGCCAACCACTCCACTATTCTTGCCTGGAAAATCCTATGGACAGAGTCGCCTGGCAGGCTACAGTCCACGGAGTTGCAGAACTGAACATGACACACATACATAACTTGGGGTAACTTCAAAAGGGGAAACTTAAAAACTAGAATAATGACATGAAAGTTTGTGATTGGGCTTCCCAGGTGGTCAGTGGTAAAGAATCCACCTGTGAATGCAGGAGATGCAAGAGACGTGGGCTCAATAAAATGTTTTAATATGTTTATATTGTTTTTCAGACTGAATGAAGCACAAACTGGAATCAAGTTTGCTGGGAGAAATATCAGTAATCTAAGATATGAAGATGACACCATCCTAATGGCAGAAAGTGAAGAGGAACTAAAGAGCCTCTTGATGAAAGTGAAAGAGGAGAGTGAAAACGGTGAGATTTCTTAAAAAACTGGAAATAGAACTGCCATATGACCCAGCAATCCCACTCATGGGCATACACACTGAGGAAACCAGATCTGAGAGAGACACGTGCACCCCAATGTTCATCGCAGCACTGTTTATAATAGCCAGGACATGGAAGCAACCTAGATGCCCATCAGCAGATGAATGGATAAGGAAGCTGTGGTACATGTACACCATGGAATATTACTCAGCCATTAAAAAGAATTCATTTGAATCAATTCTAATGAGATGGATGAAACTGGAGCCCATTATACAGAGTGAAGTAAGCCAGAAAGATAAAGAACATTACAGCATACTAACACATATATATGGAATTTAGAAAGATGGTAACGATAACCCTATATGCAAAAAAGAAAAAGAGGCACAGAAGTACAGAACAGACTTTTGAACTCTGTGGGAGAAGGTGAGGGTGGGATGTTTCGAAAGAACAGCATGTATATTATCTATGGTGAAACAGATCACCAGCCCAGGTGGGATGCATGAGACAAGTGCTCGGGCCTGGTGCACTGGGAGGACCCAAAGGAGTCGGGTGGAGAGGGAGGTGGGAGGGGGAATCGGGATGGGGAATACGTGTAACTCTATGGCTGACTCATGTCAATGTATGACAAAACCCACTAAAATGTTGTGAAGTAATTAGCCTCCAACTAATAAAAAAAAAATTAAAAAAGAAAATGGTGATTTGAAACTCAATGTTCAAAAAACAAAGGTCATAGAATCTGGTCCCATGACTTCATGGCAAATAGATGGGGAAACAAAGGAAACAGTGACAGATTTTATTTTCTTGGTCTTTAAAATCACTGCAGATGGTGACTGCAGCTATGAAATTAAAAGGCACTTGTTCCTTGGAAGAAAAGATATAATAAATATAGAAAGCATATTAAAAAGCAGAGATTTTACTTTGCTGACAAAGGTCTGTCTAATCAAAGCTATGAATAACAAAAACCACTACAATATTTTAAAGCTATGGTTTTTCCAGTAGTCATGTATAGATGTGAGATTTGGACCATAAATGAAGCAGAGCAGTGAAGAATTAATGCTTTTGAACTTTGGTGTTGGAGAAGACTTTTGAGAGTCCCATGGACTGCAAGGACATCCAACCAGTCCATCCTAAAGGAAATTAATCGTGAATATTCATTGGAAGAACTGATGCTGAAGCTGAAACTCCGATACTTTGGCCACCTGATACAAAGAACTAACTCATTGAAAGAAACCCTGATTCTGGGAAAGACTGAAGGCAGGAGGAGAAGGGGATAACAGAGGATGAGATGGTTGGATGGCATCACCAACTCGATGGACATGAGTTTGAGCAAGCTCTAGGAGTTGGTGAAAGAGAAGGAAGCTTGGCATGCTTCAGTCCATGGAATGGCAAAGAGTCAGACAAGACTAATGACTGAAGTGAACTAACTAATGCCAGCCTAAATATTTTCAGATTCTCTATAATAATAAACAGAGCTCCAACTTCCATTGTATACTTTATCTTCTCCTAAGATCATCTCAGTTAAACTGACCTATATGATACAGAATGCAATATAGTTTCATATAGTTATAAAAGGTTCTGTTTCATTATTTTGGTCACCATTGTCCAAGCCTGCTTGAATTTCTTAGTTCCTCCAAAGCCTTTCCATGCATATTAAGTCTGACGACACCCAGCCCAGCTACCTACCCCAGGTATAGAAGCTATCATAGTTCTTTGCTTGCATAACAAGGTCTTGTTTCCCTATAAATATTCAGTTCAGCAATACTTTTCTTGCATTCACTGCTATTGATTAGTTATATTGTGTAAATTTTAGTTTGTCTTTGTGTGTGTGTGTGTGTCTTCCTGCAGCAGCAAAGATGTTTTTTGTTCTACCTACATTCTATCCATAACAGGAAGTTCTAAGAATTCAGTTTAATAGTATGATATGTTTTTCAGTTGTAAGGATTGAATTTATTGGATTTTCTTTTCGTAAAGCACAATTAAAACCCAAGATAGGATAGAGGTCTATAAGAGTTGCACAAGACTACATGTGACTTTAAGGAGTAATCTTTTGGCTTGGAGCTTAATATAATGGCACTTAAAAATATAGGTATGAGTGAAAAGTATAAATATACATCCTTCAAGGTCTTTGTGGTTCATTGTGGCTGCTAAGTCACTTCAGTTGTGTCCAACTCTGTATAACCACATAGACGGCAGCCTACCAGACTCCACCGTCCATGGGATTTTCCAGGCGAGAGTACTGGAGTGGGTTGCCATTGCCTTCTCCGTTGTGTTTTGACTTAAATATAAATAACTTAATGCATATATATATATTTTGGATAAACATAAATGTTCTTAGAAAAAGTATAGAATTAAAATGACACATATATTTTCTCTTGTGACTGTCTATTGGTAGCATCAAAGGGACTCATCAACAATCTGCTTTCTATCAGAGGTATTCTATTAATGACCAGGCAATTTTAGCATAAAAATTGACAAGCTACATGGATTTGAAATGTCTCGTAAGTAGGGAAACACTGGAGGTTCTGTCAAATAACCAGTATGTAAAAGGCCAAGACATCTTACATCACAATTTCTTTTGTCCATGTGTTGCAGGAAAGTGATTATTGTGGCCTCTGTAAGTTGAAAGAAATTAAAACTTGTGAATATTGATGAAATGCAAAATTGCCAGTTAAGTGTCCAGTGTACCTGATGCTAGCATACAAGTAATGAATATATGATCCCATATACATAAAAATATGAAATACTTTGAAGATTAGAAATCTATGATGTAAAGTCTTTATGAAGTTTTTGTCCCTTCCATGGTATCAGTGATAAGTAAATAACAGAAAGCTTATGTTTTCAAGAACAATTACTACTGAGAGTAAAATATTTATCAATATCTATTATCTTCTACTTGTCAAGGGACATACAACATGGATTTGAAGCACTTTTAAGCCACTGCTGTAATCTCCAGGTATTTAAATATCTAAGGCATGCTACAGACCTTGGTGTGTGACAGAATTATACAAGAGGAAGAAACATGATAAGTCTGTGACATAAAGTTCTCCTCTTTTATTATATCATTTGGTGGTTATTTCAAAGTAACCAAAGAGCTGGTGGTCTAAAGTCCATTATTTTTTCTAACAGATAGATACATTTACTGATTATAGTAGTGAGTATGGCGTGGTGCTTCACTGTTTTTATTTTGTTTTTATCATTTATTTTTATTAGTTGGAGACTAATTACTTTACAATATTGTAGTGGTTTTTGCCATACATTGACATGAATCAGCCATGGATTTACATGTGTTCCCCATCCTGAATCCCCCTCCCACCTCCCACCACATCCCATCCCTCTGGGTCATCCCAGTGCACCACACTGAGCACTTGTCTTATGCATTCAACCTGGACTGGTGATCTGTTTCACACTTGATAATATACAAGTTTCGATGCTGTTCTCTCAGATCATCCCACCCTTGCTTTCTCCCACAGAATCCAAGAGTGTTCTATACATCTGTGTCTCTTTTTCTGTCTCGAATATAGGGTTATCATTACTATCTTTCTGAATTCTATATATATGTGTTAGTATACTGCATTGGTCTTTATCTTTCTGACTTACTTCACTCTCTAAAATGAGCTCCAGCTTTATCCATCTCATTAGAGCTGATTCAAATGTATTCTTTTTAATGGCTGAGTTATATTCCACTGTGTATATGTACCATAGCTTTCTTATCCATTCATGTGCTGATGGGCATTTAGGTTGCTTCCATGTCCTGGCTATTATAAACAGTGCTGCGATGAACTTTGGGGTACACATGTCTCTTTCAGTTCTGGTTTCCTCTGTGTGTATGACCAGGAGTGGAATTGCTGGATCATATGGCAGTTATTTCCAGTTTTTTAAGGAATCTCCACACTGTTCTCCATAGCGGCTGTACTAGCTTGCATTCCCACCAAGAGTGTAAGAGGGTTCCCTTTTCTGCACACCCTCTCCAGCATTTATTGCTTGTAGACTTTTGGATAGCAGCCATTCTGACTGGCGTGTAATGGTACCTCATTATGGTTTTGATTTGCATTTCTTTGATAATGAGGGATGTTGAGCATCTTTTCATGTGTTTGTTAGCCATCTGTACGTCTTATTTGGAGAAATGTCTGTTTAGATCTTTGGCCCATTTTTTGACTGGGTCGTTTATTTTTCTGGAATTGAGCTGCAGGAGTTGCTTATATATTTTTGAGATTAATTATTTTTTGAGGTATATTCCTTCTATCCCTGCTTTCTGAAGAAATATTATCATAAATGGATGCTGAATTTTATCAAAGTCTTTTACTGTATCTATTGAGATAATCATATGGTTTTTATCTTTCCGCTTGTTAATGTGGTGTATTGGATTGATTGATTTGTGGATATTAAAGAATCCTTGCATTCCTGTGATAAAGCCCATTTGGTCATCATGTATGATCTTTTTAATATGTTGCTGGATTCTGCTTGCTAGAATTTTGTTAAGGATTTTTGCATCTATGTTCATCAATGATATTGGCATGTAGTTTTCTTTTTTTGTGTGACATTTTTGTCTGGTTTTGGAATTAAGGTGATGGTGGCCTCATAGAATGAGTTTGGAAGTTTACTTTCTGCCATTTTCTGGAAGAGTTTGAGTAACATAGGTGTTAGTTCTTCTCTAAATTTTTTGCGGAATTCAGCTGTGAAGCCTTCTGGTCCTGGGCTTTTGTTTGCTGGAAGATTTCTGATTGCAGTTTCGATTTCCATGCTTGTGATGGCTTTGCTAAGATTTTCTATTTCTTTCTGGTTCAGTTTTGGAAAATTATACTTTACTAAGAGTTTGTCCATCTCTTCTAAGTTGTCCATTTTGTTGGCAAAGAGCTGCTGGTAGTAGTCTCTTACGATCCTGTGTATTTCAGTGTTTTCTGCTGTGATGTCTCCATTTTCATTTTTATTTTGTTGATTTGGTTCTTCTCCCTTTGTTTCTTTATGAGTCTGGCTAACAGTTTGTCAATTTTGTTTATCTTTTTGAAAAACCAGCTTTTAGCTTTTTTTTTTTTTTTTTTTTTTTTTTTTTGCTATGGTCTCTTTAGTTTATTTTGTATTTATTTCTGCACTAATTTTTAAGAATTCTTTCCTTCTGCTAACCCTGGGGTTCTTCATTTCTTCCTTCTCTAGTTGCTTTAGGTGTAGAGTTAGGTTATTTATTTGACTTTTTTCTTGTTTCTTGAGGTAAGCCTGTATTGCTATGAACCTTCCCCTTAGAACTGTTTTACAGTGTCCCATAGGTTTTGGGCTGTTTTGTTTTTAATTTTAATTTGTTTTTATGCATATTTTTATTTCTTTTTTGATTTCTTCTATGATTTGTTGGTTATTCAGAAGCGTGTTATTTAGCCTCCATATGTTTGAATTTTTAATAGTTTTTCTTTTCCTGTAATTGAGATCTAATCTTACTGCATTGTTGTCAGAAAAGATGACAGGAATGATTTCATTTTTTTTGAATTTACCAAGGTTAGATTTATGGCCCAGGATGTGATTTTTTCTGGAGAAGGTTCCGTGTGCAATTGAGAAAAAGGTGACATTGATTATTTTGGGGTGAAATGTCCTAAAGATATCAATTAGGTCTGGCTGGTCCATTGTATCATTTAAAGTTTGTGTTTCCTTGTTAATTTTCTGTTTAGTTGATCTATCCATAGGTGTGAGTGGGGTAATAAAGTCTCCCACTATTATTGTGTAATTGTTAATTTCCCCTTTCATAGTCATTAGCATTTGCCTTACATATTTTGGTGCTCTTATTTTGGATGTATATATATTTATAATTGTTATATCTTCTTGGATTGCTCCTTTGATCATTATATAGTGTCCTTCTTTGTTTCTTTTCACAGCCTTTTTTCCCCATAGCCTTTATTTAAAGTCTATTTTATCTGATATGATTATTGCGACTCCTGCATTGTTTTGGTCTCCATTTGCATGAAATATTTTTTTTCCAGCCCTTCACTTTCAGTCTGTATGTGTCCCTTGTTTAGAGGTGGGTCTCTTGTAGATAGCATATATAGGGGTCTTGTTTCTGTATCCATTCATCCAGTCTTTGTCTTTTGGTTGTGGCATTCAACCCATTTACATTTAAGGTAATTATTGATAGGCATGGTCCCATTGCCATTTGCTTTGTTGTTTTGGGTTCGTGTTTATACAATCTTTCTGTGTTTCCTGTCTAGAGAAGATCCTTTAGCATTTGTTGAAGAGCTGATTTGGTGGTATTGAATTCTCTCAGTTTTTGCTTGTCTGTAAAGCTGTTGAATTCTCCTTAATATTTGAATGAGATCCTTGCTGGATACAGTAATCTGGGTTGCAGGTTATTTTCTTTCATGACTTTAAGTATGTCATGCCATTCCCTTCTGGCCTGAAGAGTTTCTATTGATAGATCAGCTGTTATCCGTATGGGAATCCCCTTGTGTGTTATTTGTTGTTTCTCCCTTGCTGCTTTTGATGTTTGTTCTTTGTGTTTGATCTTTGTTAATTTGATTAATATGTGTCTTGGGGTGTTTCTCCTTCGGTTTATCCTGTTTGGGACTCTCTGGGTTTCTTGGACTTGTGTGAATATTTCCTTTCCCATTTTAGGGAAGTTTTCAGCTATTATCTCCTCAAGTATTTTCTTAAGGCCTTTCTTTCTGTCTTCTTCTTCTGGGACTCCAATGATTCGAATGTTGGGGCATTTCACATTGTCCCAGAGGTCCCTGAGGTTGTCCTCATTTCTTTGGATTCTTTTTTTCTTTTTTCCTCTCTGCTTCATTTATTTCCACCATTTTATACAACACTGATAATAAAACTTGGAGGTTAATGGTGAAAAGATTCTCCACAGTGAGGGACACCCAGAGAGGTTCACAGAGTTACATGAAGAAGAGGAGAGGGAGGAGGGAGATAGAGATGAGCAGGAGGAGAAAAGGGGGGACTCAAGAGGAGACAGACAGATCTACACAGTTTTCTGTTCCCTAAGTGTTCTCTTTAGCCCAGAACACCAACAGAGATTCACAGAATTGGATTGAGAAGAGAAGGGGGAGGGAGGAAATAGAGGTGATCTGGGGGAAAAAAAGGAGAGTCAAAAGGGGGAGATAGTAATCATCACATTCCTTAGTAAAAATGGGTACTGAATAGGAGACTACTACCAGCAGCTCTACCTCAATATAATGGACAACATGGAAGAAATGGACAAATTCTTAGAAAAGTAAAACTTTCCAAAACTGAACCAGAAAGAAATAGAAGATCTTAACAGACCCATCACAAGCAAGGAAATCGAAACTGTTATCAGAAATCTTCCAGCAAACAAAAGCCCAGGAACAGATGGCTTCAGAGCTGAATTCTACCAAAAATTTAGAGAAGAGCTAACACCTATCTGGCTCAAACTCTTCCAGAAAATTGCAGAAGAAGGTAAACTTCCAAACTCATTCTATGAGGCCATGATCATCCTAATTCCAAACCAGACAAAGATGCCACAAAAAAAACAAAACTACAGGTCAATATCACTGATGAACATATATGCAAAAATTCTTAACAAAATTCTAGCAAACAGAATCCAACAACATATTAACAAGATCATACATCATGACTAAGTGGACTTTATCCCAGGAATGCAAGGATTCTTTAATATCCACAAATCAATCAATCTAATATACCACATTAACAAATTGAAAAATAAAATCCATATGATTATCTCAATAAATGAAGAAAAAGCCTTTGACAAAATTCAACATCCATTAATGATTAAACCTCTCCAGAAAGCATAAATAGAAGGAACATAACTCAACATAATAAACGTTATATATGACAAACCCACAGCAAGCATTACTCCCAATGGGGAAGAATTGAAAGTATTTCCCCTAAAATCAGGAACAAGACTAGGGTGACCACTCTCACCACTACTATCCAACATAGTTTTGGAAGTTTTGGCCACACCAATCAGAGAAGAAAAAGAAGTAAAAGGAATCCAGATAGGAAAAGAAGAAGTGAAACTCTGTTTGCAGATGACGTGATCCTCTACATAGAAAACCGTAAAGACTCTACCAGAAAATTACTAGAGCTAATCAATGAATATAGTAAAGTCGCAGGGTATACAATTAAGACACAGAAATCCCTTGCATTCCTATACACTAACAATGAGAAAACAGAAAGAGAAATTAAGGAAACAATATCATTTACCATTGCAATAAAAAGAATAGAGTACTTAGGAGTATGTGTACCTAAAGAAACAAAAGCCTTATACATAGAAAACTATAAAAGAGATGAAAGAAATCAAGGAGGACATAAACAGATGGAGAAATATACCGTGTTCATGGATTGGAAGAATCAGTATTGTCAAAATGACTATACCACCCAAAGCAATCTATAGATTCAATGCAATCCCTATCAAGCTACCAACGGTATTCTTCACAGAACTAGAACAAATAATTTCACAATTTGTATGGAAATACAAAAAACCTCGAATAGCCAAAGTAATCTTGAGTTAGAAGAATGGAACTGGAGGAATCAACCTGCCTGACTTCAGACTCTACTACAAAGACACAGTCATCAAGATAGTATGGTCCTGGAACAAAGACAGAAATAGAGATCAATGGAACAGAATAGAAAGCCCAAAGATAAATCCACGAACCTATGGACATCTTATCTTCGACAAAGCAGGCAAGAATACACAATGGAAGAAAGACAACCTCTTTAACAAGTAGTGCTGGGAAAACTGGTCAACCACTTGTAAAAGAATGAAACTAGAACACTTTCTAACACCATACACAAAAATAAACTCAAAATGGATTAAAGATCTTAATGTAAGACCAGAAACTATAAAACTCCTAGAGGAGAACATAGGCAAAACACTCTCTGACATAAATCACAGCAAGATCCTCTATGACCCACCTCCCAGAATATTGGAAATAAAAGCAAAAATAAACAAATGGGACCTAATGAAACGTAAAAACTGTTGCACAACAAAGCAAACTGTAAGCAAGGTGAAAATACAGCCCTCAGATTGGGAGAAAATAAGAGCAAACGAAGCAACAGACAAAGGTTTAATCTCAAAAATATAAAGCAACTCCTGCAGCTCAATTCCAGAAAAATAAATGACCCAATCAGAAAATGGGCCAAAGAACTAAACAGACATTTCTCCAAAGAAGATACACAGATGGCTAACAAACACAAGAAAAGATGCTCAACATCACTCATTATCAGAGAAATGCAAATCAAAACCAGAATGAGGTACCATTACACAACAGTCAGGATCTCTATCCAAAAGTCTACAAGTAATATATGCTGGCGAGGGTGTGGAGAAAAGGGAATCCTCTTACATTGTTTTTGGGAATGCAAGTAAGTACAGCCGCTATGGAGAATAGTGTGGAGATTCCTTTAAAAACTGGAAATAGAATTGCCATATGAGCCAGCAATCCCACTTCTGGGCATACACACCGAGGAAATCAGATCTGAAAGAGATACGTGCACCCCAATGTTCATCGCAGCACTGTTTATAATAGCCAGGACCTGGAAGCAACCTAGATGTCCATCAGCAGACAAATGGAAAAGGAAGCTGTGGTACATATACACCATGAAGTATTACTCAGCCCTTAAAAATAATTCATTTCAATCAGTTCTAATGAGATGGATAAAACTGAGCCCATTATCTGTATATGTGAAGGAAGCCAGAAAGATAAAGACCAATTCAGTATACTAATGCACATATATGTAATTTAGAAAGATGGTAATGATAACTCTATATGCAAAACAGAAAAAGAGACACAGATGTACAGAACAGACTCTTGGATTCTGTGGGAGAAGGCGAGGGTGGGATATTTAGAGAGAACAGCATCGAAACATGCATACTATCAAGGGTGAAACAGATCACCAGCCCAGGTTGGATGCATGAGACAAGTGATTGGGGCTGGTGCACTGGGAAGACCCAGAGGGATGGGGTGGAGAGGGAGGTGGGAGGGGAGATTGGGATGGGGAGTACATGTAAATCCATGGCTGATTCATGTCAATATATGGCAAAAACCAGTGTAATATTGTAAAGTAATTAGCTTCCAACTAATAAAAATAAATGGAAAAAATGGGTATTGAATATTGGATTCTTAAATGTCCAAAATTGATATCAAATACTGAAAAACAAAGATTAAACATCTAGAGTAGATGCTAGCTCTTGAACATACAGTATTTAAAATAAAAACACGAAAATTTCAAGAAGTATATATGAAGTTCACCTTAAAAATAGGGTCTTTTTTTTTTGCAGGGTTGTAGTGGATTATGAAAATGAAAATTAAGGAGTAATAGAGGACTTTAAAAACTAAAATAAAAAAATAAAAAAAATTTGTTTTTTAATTTAAAAAATAGCAAAAATATATCTAGGAATTTCTCTGCAGCTGTTGCAGGCAGTGTGGTTTCAGTTCAGTTTCAGATAGCTCCTTATCCCAGCTTATACTTCTGAATATATATAGACCCCTTCCAGTGTACCAGTGTAATAGGTGTTAACTACAGGGATTTTAACCCGTTGCGCCTGTCACTTCTAAAGCGGTTCCCTTTGTTTATTTGGCTTCTGTTTACAGGTCTCTACAGTGTCTAATTTCTGCCCTGACACAAGTGGGCGGAGGTGGTCTACTGCTTAGGTTCTCTTGCTCAGTCGTGCTGTGTCGAGGGAGGGGCACTACAGAGAAATATCACTGGCGTGTGTGGGGAGTACTAGCAATATTCTGGCCACATTGGGTTTGCCCCCATTCGTGGCATGTGTGCTTTCTCCATCTACACTGTTCAGGCTCCAGGTTGCTCTTCAGGGAGCGGGCCCTGAGTTGCGTGCACTTCCCAGGCCTAAGATGCTCAGGTTCAGGTTTTTTGGGTACTCCACAAAAGCGCAGACTCAGTTGGGCCTGCGTTTTGTGCCCTCCCCGGCAGGAGCAGCTCAGGCAGCCAGGAGCTAGATGAGCGCACTCTCCCCCGGTGTGGTGCACTTTATCCCCTCTGCGATCCCAGCTTCAGTTTCTGGGTGTGCCAGTTTGGTGCGCCTTGTATCTCTTCTGGGGAGCTGGTCTCTAGCTGCAACCCTTCCGTCAGATGTCAACCCTCCAGAATCTCAGGAAGTCTTTGGTTAGAAACTGGAAGCCTGTTTGCAGTTTGTTAGGGGATACTGTCTCTGGGGCTGAGTTTGCCCCTTTCTCCTCCCCCCTGCCTCCTGCATCTGGTGGGGGATGGGCTGGTCCGCAGCCGGCTAGCTCTTCTCTGGAATTCCTCAGTCCTTCCTTTGTTCTGAGAACAGGCTGGCAGTGTCTTTAGTTAGGACTTTTCACAGGTTAATTTTCTCTCTCTCTCTTGCTATCCCACAGTTTAAGTTGCTATCTCACGTTAGCTCCCTCCGATTGCCCTCAGGGCATTCAGGCCCAGTCCTTAACCTAAGCAATGCCACCTGCTCCTCTCCGTTCAGACCCCCATTGCTGGTGGTGGATGTGAGTGTCTGGGGTACTTTTCTGCTGGGAGTTGCTTTTAGGCATGTCATCTGTATGTTTTATTTATTTTTCCTCCCGGTTAGGATGCCCTCTGAAATTAGAAAACTTCCCCCAGACCCACCAGTGAGAGGGTTTCCTGGTATTTGGAAACTTCCTCTTTTAAGACTCCCTTCCCGGGACAGGTCTCCATCCCTAACTCTTTTGTCTCTCTTTTTATTTTTCATATTTTCCCCTATCTCCTTTTGAAGACAATGGGCTGCTTTTCTCGGTGCCTGATGTCCCCTGCTAGTGATCAGAAGTTGTTTTGTAGAGTTTTCTCAGCATTCAAATGTTCTTTCGATGAATTTGTAGGTGAGAAAGTAGTCTCCCCATCCTATTCCTCCACCATCTTAGCTTCTGAGACTCATTATTATTTTCTTACTATCAGAGTTCTAATTTATTCAAGATGTCAATTGAAATATCTAATTTCCCAGCCTCCCTTAAGGCCTCTGTGGATGTGTGACATAGTTCTAGCAAATGAGATATAGTCATAAATCCCTGGGTAAGGATTTAATTTTGAATAAAAGGACAATGTATCTCTTCATCATTTCACCTTTGTCCCTTCTACCTATCTAGCTGTGGTTTTGAAGCTAGCAGGCATCACGTGACTAGTGGATGCCCTTGAACATGAAAGCCTCTATATTCCAAAATTGGTAGAGTTGGAAGTTGGAAAAATTCTAACTCCCATTGGCATTGGTGAGTGTGAGCATCATTAACAATCCTGAGTCTCCTGTGACTGGCCTCCTTTTCATGTCATAAAATAAATTTATCTTTGGTTAGTCAAATGTTTTGAGTTTGCTATTACTCAGAGCACATTCTGACCTGATGAGAAGTGAAATTTTATAAATCAGTTCTCATAATGCAGATATGGTTTATGTATCATCTGACTGAAAACATCTATTAAGAAGTTGTTTGTTGTAAAGTTCTTAGAACTGATGTATATATTCTCCTGGACACTCTTAAGACTTCAGAATGGCACTAGTATATTTAATGGAATCGAGTAACGTAGTCATATCTGTCTCTTTGCAACCAGATGGACTGTAGACTTTCAGGCTCTTCTGTCCATGGAGTTGTCCAGACAAGAATACTGAATTGGTAGTCATTCCCTTCTCCAGGGAATCTTCCCAACACAAGGATTGAACTCGGATCTCCTGCATTGCAGGCAGAGTGTTTATCATCCAAGCCATCAGGGAAGCCCAGCTAATGTAGAGTTATCCCATTATTTTCATATATTCACAGGTGTAAGATTTCAGAAACACAGAACACAACCTAAGTCTCTGAAATAAAATAGTATACCTCTGTCAAGTTTTAAAAGAATGCCTATGCATTTTCAAAGTTTTCTTTTCAAGGCATGTGATACTTCTTTTCAACTGACACAGCTGATGCTTGAAACTTAGAATTCATATGGTGTTATATTCAAACTATAAATTCATTCCCTATGATTACCTAAAATGGAAGTACACAAAACACATTGAAAGAGGGCTCTGTAAAAATCTGACAAACTTTTACATGGTTGCACTCTCAGAACAAACCAAATAGAAACAAAATAATGACGAGGTAAATTATAAACTACCATGAAGTAGATTAAAAAGCATAGACATTACTTTGCCAACAAAGGTCCATCTAGTCAAGGTTATGGCTTTCACAGTAGTCATGTATGGATGTGAGGGTTGGACTATAAAGAAAGCTGAGTGCTGAAGAATCGATGCTTTTGAACTGTAGATTTGGAGAAGACTCTTGACAGTCCCTTAGACTGCAAGGAGACCCAACCAGTCCATCCTAAAGGAAATCAATCCTGAATATTCATTGGAAGGACTGATTTTGAAGCTGAAACTCACACACTTTGGCCACCTGATGCAAAGAGCTGACTCATTTGAAAAGATCCTGATGCTGGGAAAGATTGAAGGGAGGAGGAGAAGGGGATGAGAGAGAATGAGATGGTTGGATGGCATCACTGACTCGATGGATATGAGTTTGGGTAAACTCCAGGAGTTAATGATGGACAGGGAAGCCTGGAATGCTGTGGTCCATGGGGTCACAAAGAGTCGGACATGACAGAGTGACTAAATTTAACTGAGATTATAAACTGAGGTAACAATCTGTCTGTTTTTAAGTATTAAAAGAAAGCATCAGGGGTATATATATAGTTAATTTGAGAGAGGCATTGGACGTTTTACACATTGGAAATTTTCTATTTAGCTGATATATTTATAAGGAATAGAAATTGCATGATGACCTAAAAATCAGTCAGTTCAGTTGCTCAGTCATGTCCGACTATTTGTGGCCCCATGGACTGCAGCACACCAGGCTTCCTTGTCCATCACCAACTCCCAGAGCTTGCCCAAACTCATGTCCATTGAGTTGGTAATGCCACCTAATATCATCCACTGTCTTCCCCTTCTCCTCCTGACTTCAGTCTTTCCCAGAATCAAGATTTCTTTCAATGAATTAGTTCTTCACATCAGGTGGCCAAAGAATTGGAGCTTCAGCTTCAGCATCAGTCCTTTCAATGAATATTCAGGATTGATTTCCTTTAGGATGGACTGGTTGGATTCCCTTGAAATCCATGGAACTCTCTAGAGTCTTCTCCAGTAACACATTTCAAAAGCATCAATTCTTCAGTGCTCTGCTTCCTTTATGGTCCAACTCTTACATCCATACATGACTACTGGAAAAACCATAGCTTTGACTGACAGACCTTTATTGGCAAAGTAATGTCTCTGCTGTTCAATATGCTGTCTAGCTTAGTCATAGCTTTTCTTTCAAGAAGTAAGTGTTTTAACTTCATAGCTGCAGTCACCATCTCCAGTGGTTTTGAAGACCAAGAAAATAAAATCTGTCACAGTTTCCTTTGTTTCCCCATCGATTTGCCATGAAGTAATGGGACCAGATGCCATGATCTTAGTTTTTTTTTTTTTTAATGTTGAATTTTAAGCCACCTTTTTCACTCTCCTCTTTCACTTTCATCAAGAGGCTTTTTGATTCCTCTTCACTTTCTGCCATAAGGGTGATATCATCTGCATATCTGAGGTTGTCGATATTTCTCCCAGCAATCTTGATTCCAGCTTTTGCTTCATCCAGCCTGGCGTTATGCATGATGTGCTCTGCATTTAAGTTAAGTAAGCAGAGTGACAATATACAGTCTTGACGTACTCTTCTCCCAATTTGAAACCAGTCTGTTGTTCCATTTCCCTTTCTAACTGTTCCTTCTTGACCTGCATACAGATTTCTCAGGAGGCAGGTACAGTGGTCTGGTACCCCATCTCTTTAAGAGTTTTCCAGTTTGTTGTGAACTAAAAATAGATATATAGCAAAGAGTGATACATTTCTTATTTTTCCTTCTCAATGAATCTCATTTATTGAGTGGGATTTCTATAAAGGACAGCATACCCTAAAATGGGACAAGGGACTCTAATGTTGAAATATCAAAGAACAGGTGTAATTTAAAGTATAATGAACACTTTCACAGGCTTTCGTTTATGTTGTGAACTTAAACACTTATGCATATTTTCTTTCATAAATTACATGGAAGCCTTTAAAATTATTTAAAGACTGCATGATATAGAAATATTGTTCATGTTGCTGTTGATTTCGGAAGGTACAGAGAGCTCACTCAGCTATTTGGTGTTCCTGTAGGGAGCAAGGATTCATCAGTGGTTATTGATACTACATTTTATGGGGAAGATTTGATCTAGACCCAAAAGTGCCTAAGAAATTATGGACTTTATACTTTGATGCTACAACATATATTAAGGGTCAGATATCTGTAGAATGACAGAAAACTCATTTTGAACTTGCTATGTAAATAACTTATAAGATAATTCATCATGAAGAATAATAGTTCAGGGCATACAATCAGTGATCAAGTTTGTTCATCATTACCAAGAATATGCAATATGGATCAGAAGTAGCTTTTGACTAAAGGAAGTTCTTCTTGAATTTATTTACTCCTTTTCTTTGGTAGAGGCCTTGGTATATAGCATATATATTTAAGGACAGACAAATTTATCTTGATTTTGCTATGTCTAAAGCATAGGCATGTAAATGTAAATAGAATGAAATCTATTCAAGGGAACTATAATTCAGTTAACAGATACTTTTAAAGGAAATATAGTTATATGTGTGTGTGTATATATATAGTTCAAGAACAATTTAGTCAGTTGGTTAATATGAGGTATTCAGACCCTTCTATAAGACTTAAATTTCTGTAAGATGAGAAATCCTTTGGGATATCTTCAAATCCTTAAAATGGAAGATGCATTAAGTTTAAGGGGAAGGTTATGCCTTTAAGTGGGCTTCCCTGGTGGCTCAGAATGTAAAGAAATTGCCTAAAATTCAGGAGACCTGGGTTTGATCCCTGGGTTGGGAAGATCCCCTGGAGAAAGGAATGGCCATCCACTCCCTTATTCTTGACTGGATAATTCTGTGGACAGAGGAGTGTGGCAGGCTACAGTCCATGGGGTTGCAAAAAGTCAGGCATGACTGAATGACTTTCATTTAACATATCTTTCAATGTTAACAAAAAACTTTTACAGCAAAGTATATCCAGAATCATGAAAATGTTCTTTGAAGACAATGGCTACATAAGTGAGTTTGTATTTACATATGTATGTGTTCAAGATTCTCCCCATTGTTGGTTAAGTGAATCCATAATTTGTAGTCATTTTTTGTATTAACACTCTAAAAAAGGAATCAGATTTCAGAATGGGACAAAGATTTATAAGTTTGCTTAAGACTGAATTTTAGAAAAAAAAAAAAGATTCGTTTTTTAGCAGTATGGAAGAACTGCATGACTGCTGTAATTTTTAAAGTAATAACACTCTTTAAGTAGATTAGTTCTTTTGAAAGAAAGAAATATTTTATAGAGAAACTGATTTTAGACAGTTACAACCTTTTTTTTTGAGCTGTAATTTTTTAAAAAACATTTTAACAGAAAATTTCATGAATTGAAAATGAAGCATTTAGGTGAAATTGTTCATTGAGTGTAAAATACCTTTGAAGGTGATTTTTCTTTCATATTTTCTTTCCTAGAAAGGTAAATCCAAGTGAATTCTTGTATCTCTTTAAGCATAAGTCCCCATTTTGTTTGTACTTTTGTATCATGTTGGAATTCTACTAAGTAAGAATTACTATCTGTAATTTATTGCAATGTAAATGAAGCAAATTTGTGGGAATGGTGATATATTAACTCATGAATATTCTAGTTGAAAGTTCTTGGACTGAGATGTCTATTTCCTTTGTTCACTTGGTGACTTTAAAAGAAACAAACATTATCTGAGACTCAGAGATACCATCTGGATTCAGGTAGGTGTACATGAAAGAACACCCTCCTTATCTTAGTGGATAAGAGTGTTAGTTTTAGGGAAAATAATTAGTGAATGAGCCTCACAAAGTAAAAGAGAGCATAAGAGAGGCAAGGTTCTGTAAGGATACACAGTACCACATAAAAGGAGATGATTTTTAATTTAGCAGGGTGGGATAGAATAAAAGGACTGGTGTCAATTAAAATTGTAAAGGTCTCCCTCTAGAAGCTGATGTCTTTGTGTGAACTGTAGGAAGTTTATGGGGGAGAACACTAGTTTGAGAAATTCCCTAGTAGACCTTTAAAAGAGTGTGGAGTGTGCAGTATGTTAAGGATGTCCCTATGGTGTTTGTGGATCAATAATGCACAGAAGGCTCTGTCAAGAGTTTGGTGATCCTGCTGTGCAAAAGAAAAAGTCAAGGTCAGTTTCTTCAGCATATAAAAGGACATGTAATATAGATTTAAAGAGCTTCTGTTCTAGAAGAAGAAGTTGGGAAAGTTATTATTAACAAAACTGTAAAAGCACCAATCATAAAGATAAAAATGGATGAATTTGACTACATTAAATTCAAGATCTCTACTCTATTCTGAAAAGGATCTCATAAACAGTATTAAGAGAGTGATGACTGAGTGGGAGAAAATGTTTACAACATTTTCACTAACAAAAGATAAATGTTTAAAATAAAATAAAAAAAACATAGAACAATATCACATGTATAAAATAAAATAAAAAATATTTGTTACCTCCAATAATATATTTTGGTAAGGCTTTTTACAATATTAAGTAAACATATGTAAGCTAGATTGGGAAATATATATTATATACATGAAAGTGTGTGTCTAAGTGGGTAGGGGAGTGGGATTATAGAGCAGATCGAAGAAGAAATATTAGCAAATAAAGAGCTGTAAATACAATAATGATAGTAACTCATGAAATGAAGAATATAACTTAACTTGAAATCCAAAACAAATATAACAAAGAAATAGTTCAGTGCTCATCTCAAGTTTTCACACTAGATTAGACCTTATTAATTTCATGATCTTCTAAAATTTAAGAATAACATATAATAAGAAGTTTGTTTATTCTAAATGACAAGAGCTTCTTAGATGTCCCAGGAGTACTTATATTGTCATATATATCTAGGATGACACTTTGTCTGTGATCAGTTACAATTAAAGAAAATTATACTTTTGGTATTGAAATTATGAAACATGACACAGGTTCAATTGTAGACAAACAAAAATTACACATTTCATTTTCAAATAAGATTACTTTTGGAGGTGGAAATGGGAGAGAATTGATTGAATTGATTGTACCCTTCAACTGGTGACCTACTATTTATCGCTAGATATATT
The DNA here is from genome assembly GCF_963930625.1 of Muntiacus reevesi. Lineage (NCBI taxonomy): Eukaryota > Metazoa > Chordata > Mammalia > Artiodactyla > Cervidae > Muntiacus > Muntiacus reevesi. The sequence goes on along the minus strand of NC_089271.1, from coordinate 80,000,483 downwards.
TCTTTAATATAATAAATCTAGAGAAATTGTAATAAACTGTCCATCTTAAATTCTTCTAGCTTATATGCACATATAAATATATACTTTATTTCAGTGTTTATGAGATTTTAATAATTAAAGATATAAAATAGGTCACCTACTAAAAGTAGAAATTAATTTAATCTCTGTATTTCAAAATTTATGTTTATGGATATTGAGCTGTTACCGAAGTATTTCTGGTAGTAATTTCTTAGAATAGGTGACTAATATTAAATGATCAGATGTTTTTTGAATACCTGCTGCTGCTGCTGCTGCTGCTGTTGCTAAGTCACTTCAGTCGTGTCCGACTCTGTGCGACCCCATAGACGGCAGCCCACCAGGCTCCCCGGTCCCTTGGATTCTCCAAGCAAGAACACTGGAGTGGGTTGCCATTTCCTTCTCCAATGCAAGAAAGTGAAAAGTGAAAGTGAAGTCGCTCAGTCATGTCCAACTCTTAGCGACCCCATGGACTGCAGCCCACCAGGCTCCTCCATCCATGAGATTTTCCAGGCAAGAGTGCTGGAGTGGGGTGCCATTGCCTTCACCATCTGAATACCTATTTATCCTTATTTTAATTTATACAATGTGACTGTATATTGTGTAGCCTCAGAAACCCAGGGAAGGCTTTTTTTTATGGAAATAGAGCCAAGAACCAAGGAAAATAGAACTAACAAGGGAACAGTGATTATAGTATTTCAAGAGAGGAAACACTATTCCAAGAAAGAACCCATTATGAAATCTGGTGTGTCACAGGAGCTAAAAGGCTTATATTTTGCCATGATTAATCTAAATGCTATGTTAAAATTATATTTTCAAGAGGGTCAAAAGTAAAGGTAGGAAAATATAGAAAAGTAAAGATAGGAAAATATTTATGGAGTTCTTGCAGTTTCCTGGGTAAGAGATTATGGTCGCTTAGGCTATAATGTTAGCAGTGGAGGAGGTAAAAATTCATCAGATTTGTGATATATTTTGAAAATAAAGCCCATAGGCCTGGATTTGGGTGAAGATAAAAAGGAGGAGATCAAGAATTCTTCCAAATATGTTACCCTGAGAACCTGAGTAAATAATTATATCACTTACTGAGGTCTGGAATACTGTGGGCAGAATAAATGCAAATAAAACCCAAGGTTCGGTGTGAGATTTCTTGAATTTGAAATGACTGTTAGACATAGAAGCTTTTGAGTATGCAGTTGAGCTTTATAATGTGGATTTTATGAACTTGGGATATGAATATATGGATGTTTTTTAAGCCATAAGGCTAGATTACATCACCAGGGAAGTGAACATAAACCGAGAAGTCCTAAAACTGTTCCCTGTGGCACTCAAACATTTAGAACTGAAAAAGAAAGACTATTTAGCTAAAGAGAATGAGAAAGGATAGCCAGTGAGGTAGGAGGCAGGAAATCAACTGAAGAAAGTATTTACAAATAATCTATTTATTTATTATACTAGATTGCTAGAATGTCCTATTAGCACAAAAGGGTGTAATGGTTAGTCATTCAAATTGTGCCAATAAATATCTATCCAAGCCTATGAATTGGTACAATTCATGACTAGATAGATAGGAAAACAACAACAAAAAATTGTACAAAGATCATGGAAAATCTATAAGGTGAGATGTAATTTATCAAAAATGTTGAAATTTCTGATGATAACCTTTCAAAAGAGACTAAAATAAATAAGTAAATAATAAATGAAATAAATTTAGAAAATTTCAGGAAGTAAAGGAAGAGTAGATGTCAGATTTAGTCATTAGTGTCACATCTTGCATATTATTTATGTACTTATAGATGTTTACATAATAAGAAAAGTTATTTCATAAAAGGTAAAAACATATAGAAAAAGAAGTAGCTTGTCAGCATATTAGTTAGCTAATTAAAACAATCCAAGAAAGGAAATTTGAGTCAGATAACATTTTCTTTGAGCAGTAGCTATTAGAAATATATTTATAGAATTCTGTAAACAGCTATGTTACTCATAAGATGGTGATTCTCCAGAATTGATTTCTCTTTGTAATACCATAATCAATGCCCCCTGCTTCTGTAAAGAAAACGATTGATACCAGAAAGCAATTAGTTCACAGGAAATTGTCAAATGTTTTATCTTTTTTTTTATTTTATTTATTTTTTTTTAATTTTTTATTTTTCAGTGGGTTTTGTCATACATTGATATGAATCAGCCATAGAGTTGCACGAATTCCCCATCCTGGTCCCCCATCCCACCTCCCTCTCCACCCGATTCCTCTGGGTCTTCCCAGCCCACCAGGCCCGAACACTTGACTCATGCTTCCCACCTGGACTGGTGATCTGTTTCACCACAGATAATATACATTCTTTCGAAACATCCCACCCTCACCTTCTCCCACAGAGTTCAAAAGTCTGTTCTGTACTTCTGTGCCTCTTCTTCTGCCCTGCATATAGGGCCATCTTTACCATCTTTCTAAATTCCATATATATGTGTTAGTATACTGTAATGTTCTTTATCTTTCTGGCTTACTTCACTCTGTATAATGGGCTCCAGTTTCATCCATCTCATTAGAACTGATTCAAATGAATTCTTTTTAACGGCTGCATAATATTCCATGGTGTATATGTACCACAGCTTCCTTATCCATTCATCTGCTGATGGGCATCTAGGTTGCTTCCATGTCCTGGCTATTATAAACAGTGCTGCGATGAATATTGGGGTGCATGTGTCTCTTTCAGTTCTGGATTCTACAGTGTGTATGCCCAGAAGTGGTATTGCTGGGTCATATGGCAGTTCTATTTCCAGTTTTTTAAGAAATCTCCACACTGTTTTCCATAGTGGCTGTACTAGTTTGCATTCCCACCAACAGCTTAAGAGGGTTCCCTTTTCTGCACACCCTCTCCAGCATTTATTGCTTGTAGACTTTTGGATAGCAGCCATTCTGACTGGCGTGTAATGGTACCTCATCGTTGTTTTGATTTGCATTTCTCTGATAATGAGTGATGTGGAGCATCTTTGCATGTGTTTGTTAGCCATCTGTATGTCTTCTTTGGAGAAATGTCTGTTTAGTTCTTTGGCCCATTTTTTGATTGGGTCATTTATTTTTCTGGAATTGAGCTTCAGGAGTTGCTTGTATATTTTTGAGATTAATCCTTTGTCTGTTTCCTCATTTGCTATTATTTTCTCCCAATCTGAGGGCTGTCTTTTCAGCTTACTTATAGTTTCCTTTGTTGTGCAAAAGCTTTTAATTTTCATTAGGTCCCATTTGTTTATTTTTGCTTTTATTTCCAATATTCTGGGAGGTGGGTCATAGAAGATCTTGCTGTGATTTATGTCAGAGAGTGTTTTGCCTATGTTCTCCTCTAGGAGTTTTATAGTTTCTGGTCTTACATTTAGATCTTTAATCCATTTTGAGTTTATTTTTGTGTATGGTGTTAGAAAGTGTTCTAGTTTCATTCTTTTACAAGTGGTTGACCAGTTTTCCCAGCACCACTTGTTAAAGAGATTGTCTTTTTTCCATTGTATATCCTTGCCTCCTTTGTCAAAGATAAGGTGTCCATAGGTTCGTGGATTTATCTCTGGGCTTTCTATTCTGTTCCATTGATCTGTATTTCTGTCTTTGTGCCAGTACCATACTGTCTTGATGACTGTGGCTTTGTAGTAGAGCCTGAAGTCAGGCAGGTTGATTCCTCCAGTTCCATTCTTCTTTCTCAAGATTACTTTGGCTATTCGAGGTTTTTTTGTATTTCCATACAAATTGTGAAATTATTTGTTCTAGTTCTGTGAAAAATACCGTTGGTAGCTTGATAGGGATTGCATTGAATCTATAGATGGCTTTGGGTAGAATAGCCATTTTGACAATATTGATTCTAAACTATGTAGCATGTCCCTAAAATACTTTCTTTTTAATCCATCTAAAGTGAGATTTACGTAGTCACCTATTTTTAAATGAATTATCCAGTGTCATTTATTACATTAACAATGTTGTACAGCTACCAATTCTACCTGGTTCAAAAACATTTCCAACACTCTAAAGTATAAATCTTTAATCATTAAAAACAAATGTTCTCCATTCTTCCTTCCTCTACCCACTGGCAAATACCAGTCAACCTTATGTATCTGTAGGTTTATCCATTCTAGATATTTTGTATAAATACAATCATAGAATATGTTACCTTTTTTATCTGGTTTCTTTGACTCAGCGTAATGTTTGGAGGGTCCATCCACATTGTAACATATACCAGTACTTCATTTCTTTCTGTAGCTGAATAATATTTTATTGCATGAATACACATGCATACTAAGTTGCTTCAGTTATGTCTGACTCTGTGCAACCCTATGGAGTGTAGTACCCCAGGCTCCTCAGTCTATGGGATTCTCCAGGCAAGAATACTGGAATGGGTTGCCATGCCCTCCTCCAGATCTTCCTGACCCAGGGATCGAACTCACATCTCTTACGTCTCATTCATTGGCAGGCTGGTTCTTTACCATTAGCACCACTTGGGAAGCCCTTGCATGAATATACCAAGATTTGAACTGTTTATATTTTTGACTATTGTGAATAGTGTTGCTACGAACATTTGTGTACCTGTTTGAGTACCTTTTCCACTTGTTTTGGGTATATAGCTAGGAGTGGGAATGTAGGATGATATGATTATTTTATGTTTAATTTTTTGAAGTATCACTGAACCACTTTCCATAGCCATTGCAACATTTCACATTCCTACTGGAAAAGTATGAAGATTCCAATTTTCCTATATCTTCTCCAACACTTGTTAATTTCTGCTATTATTTCTTTTTAATTTTGATGTGGGAATGAAGTGGTGCTTTAATGTGGTTTCAATATTCACTGTTGTTTTTCAGTCACTCAGTCGTGTCTGACACTTTGTGACCCCATGGACTGCAGCACGCCAGGCTTCTTTGTCCCTCACCATTTCCTGGAGTTTGCTCAAACACATGTCCATTGAGGGAAGTGGGGAATTGAAGGTCACTCAGTCATGTCTGACTTTCTGCAACCCACAGACCTGCTAGGCACCTCTGTCCATGCAATTTTAAGGTCAGAATACAGGACTGGGTAGCCGTTCCCTTCTCCAGGCCATCTTCCCAACTCAGGGATCAAACCCAGGTCTCCCACACTGCAGGCAGATTCTTTACCTTCTGAGACACTAGGGAAGACCCATGTCCATTGAGTCGGTGATGCAACTCATCCAATCATCTCATCCGTTGTCATCCCCTTTTCCTCTTGCCTTCAATAGTTCCCAGTATCAGAATCTTTTCAAATGAGTCAGTTCTTCGCATCAGGTGGGCAAAGTATTTAAGCATTAACTTCAGCATCAGCCCTTCCAATGAATATTCAGGACTGATTTCCTTTAGGATGGACTGGTTGGATCTCCGTGGAGTCCAAAGGACTCTCAAGGGTCTTCTCCAACACCACATTTCAAAAGCATCAAATCTTTGGCACTTAGCTTTCTTTATAGTCCAACTTTCACATCCATACCTGATTACCGTAAAAACCATAGCTTTCACTATATGGACTTTGTTGGCAAAGTAATGTCTCTGTTTTTTAATATGCTATCTAGTTTTGTCATTGCTTTTCTTCCAAGGAGCAAGCGTCTTTTAATTTCACAGCTACAGTTACAGAAACATATACATGTTTTGATGCTATTCTCTCAAATCATCCCACCCTCACCTTCTCCCACAGAATCCAAATTCCTGTTCTTTACATCTGTGTCTCTTTTTCTGTTTCGCATATAGGGTAATTGTTACCATATTTCTAAACTCCATATATATGCATTAATATCCTGTATTTGTGTTTTTCTTTCTGACTTACTTCACTCTGTATAATAGGCTCCAGTTTCATCCACCTCATTAAAGCTGATTCAAATGTATTCTTTTACATAACTGAGTAATATTCCATTGTGTATATGTACCACAGCTTTCTTATCCATTCATCTGTTGATGGATATCTAGGTTGCTTCCATTTCGTAGCTATTGTAAACAGTGTTGTGATAAACATTGGGGTACACGTGTCTCTTTCAATTCTGGTTTCCTTGGTGTGTATGCCCAGCAGTGGGATTGCTGGGTCATATGGCAGTTCTATTTCCAGTTTTTTTAAGGAATCTCTACACTGTTCTCCATAGTGGATGGACTACTTTGCATTCCCACCAACAGTGTAAGAGGGTTCCCTTTTCTCTGCATCCTCTCCAGCTTTTATTGTTTGTAGACTTTTTGATAGCAGCCATTCTGACCAGCATGAGATGGTACCTCATTGTGGCTTTGATTTGCACTTCTCTGATAATGAGTGATGTTGTGCATCTTTTTGTGTGTTTGTTAGCCATTTGTATGTCTTCTTTGAGAAGTGTCTGTTTAGTTCTTTGGCCCATTTTTTGATTGGGTCGTTTATTTTTCTGGAATTGAGCTGCATGAGCTACTTGTATATTTTTGAGGTTAATTATTCTTCAATTGCTTCATTTTCTATTATTTTCTCCCATTCTGAAGACTGTCTTTTCACCTTGCTCTTAGTTTCCTTTTTTGTGCAAAAGCTTTTATATTTGATTAGTTTATTTTGTTTATTTTTTACTTTATTTGTTTATTTTTGCTTTTAGTTACATTACTCTGGGAGGTGGGTCGTAGAGGATCCTGCTGTGATTTATGTCAGAGAGTGTTTTGCCTATGTTTTCCTCTAAGAGTTTTATAGTTTCTGATCTTACATTTACATCTTTAATCCATTTTGAGTTTATTTTTGTGTTCGGCATTGCAACAAAAAGAATAAAATACTTAGGAATAAGTTTATCTCAAACAAAAAAAAAAACCTATATATAGAAAACTATAAAACACTGATGAAAGATATCAAAGAGGACACAAATAGATAGAGAAATATGCCATGTTCATGGATTGGAAAGAATCAATATAGTGAAAACGAGTATACTATGCAATGCAATCTATAGATTCAATGCAATCCCTATCAAGCTACCAATAGTATTTTTCAGAAAACTAGAACAAATAGCTTCACAATTTGTATGGAAATACAAAAAAACTCGAATAGCAAAATCAATCTTGAGAAAGAAAAATGGAACTGGAGGAATCAACTTGCCTGACTTCAGACTATACTACAAAGCTACAGTCATCAAGACAGTATGGTGCTGGCACAAAGACAGAAATATAGATCAACAGAACAAAATCGAAAGCCCAGAGATAAATCCACGCACCTATGGACAACTTATCTTTGACAAAGAAGGCAGAATATACAATGAAAAAAAGACAATCTTTATTTCAAGTGATGCTGGGAAAACTGGTCAACCACTTGTAAAAGAATGAATCTCGAACACTGTCTACCATACACAAAAATGATCTCAAAATGGATTAAAGATGTTCATTTTTTGAGTGTTGAGTTTTAAGCCAGCTTTTCTACTCTCCACTTTCACTGTCATCAAAAGGCTCTTCATTCTCTGCCATAAGGGTGGTATCATCTATATATCTAAGGTTATTTATATTTCTCCTGGCAATCTTGGTTTCAATATGAATTTCCATAATTATTCACATTGTTGAGTGCACCATTTTTATTCCCTTTTCATTTATTTTTGTGTATATTTTTAAAGATTTTTTAATTGGTTACCACAGGATTATAATTAACAACATACATTTGGAGTAATTTAGTTTGGAGTGATAGTAATTTGATCTAATTAACATAGAAAAAACTCTTATCTTTCATTATAGAATATTTGTCAGTTATAAAAAACCAGCAATGTGAATTGTCCTAATGAATATAATGCTTATTGAAATAAATAATTTAAAGATAAATAATTTAAGAAATCACTTCCACACTGAATCTAAAAATTAAACTAACCAATGTATATAGGAAAATTGAAACAGACTCTGATATACAAAATAAACTAGTGGTTATTAGTTGGAAGAGGGAAAGAGGAGGGACAAGATAGGGGTAAATGATTAAATGATACAAGCTATAGTGCTATAGTGTTTAAAATAGGTAAGCATCATGGATAGCACAGGGAAAATGTAACAACTATATTGTACTTAATCTTAATGGACTTTAATCTGTAAATGTACTGAATTGTGATACTATACACCTGAATCATATTTTATTGTGAATCAAATATATCTCAATAAAATAAAGGGAACCTATGGAATGGGAAACATATTTACTTACCATACATCTGATAAAGGTTTAATTTCCAAGTACATAAATAGCTTCTACAACTCAACAGCACAAAACCTCCAATAACTTGATTTAAATAATGGGTGTAGAACCTGAATAGACATATTTCCATAGAAGACATACAAATGGCCACCAGGTATATGAAAACATACTCAACATCACTAATCATCATGAAAATGCAAATTGAAAACCATAATGAAATTGTATCTCACACCTGTCAGAATACCTATTATTTTAAAAATGATATATATTTGCAAAGATGTGGAACATTTAAACACTGTTGTTGTACATGAAATATGGTGCTATAAAAAACAGTATGGATGTTCCTCAGAAAACTAAAAATGGTATTACCACATGATCCAACAATCCCTCTTCTGGACATTTAGCCTAAAGAATTGAAATCGAGATCTTGAAACATATGCACCTCTATGTTCATTGCAGCATTATTCTCAATAGCTAAGATATGGAAAATAAGCTTAATATTCATCAATAGGTAAGTGGCTAAAAATAACACAGTATGTACATAAAATGGATTATTATCGAGCCCTATAAAACCAGAAAATTGTGTATTTGTGATAACGTGGGTGAACTTAGGGACATTAAGGTAAGTGAAGTAATCCAGTCACAGTAGGAAAAACACTGCATTTTTCTATTTAGATGAAGTATCTATAGTAGTCAAACTCAAAGGGACAAACAATAAAATGCCAGGGGTGGGTGAACAGAGCAAAAGGAAGATTCTAATCAACATTTATAAAATTTCAGTTATGAATAACTTCTAGAGATTGAGTATATAATTTATTACCCCACATAGATAGCAATACTCATTTGTACATTTAAAACATTTTAAGAGTAGGTCTCATGTTGTGTTCTTACCAAATTTTTTAAAATAAGTAAATTAGATAAAGCACTTTTTAAACAATTTTCATTTGTTTATATCATTTAGAGTTATCTAAAATTGTCAAATGCTAAGCAACCAGATGAAAACATATGCTTTTCCTGCAATTTTTTTACTTTTTTACCTAGAATTATAAGAGATCTAAAAAAAATCATTTAATCTGTACTATTGATTTTGAGTTAGAGAAAATTGAGGTCAATAAAGTTTACCAAACCCTCTCAGGTCATTCACCAAGTTCCTAGACCCACAAGCTTGGAATCTGAAATCCTGATCAGATATATTGAACTGTTTCTGTAATATAGGTAATGGAAATATAAACCTCAGCCAAAGTTAAATAATAGCCAATTATTAATTTCTAGAGTTTTAAATTAAAAAAATAGAAATTTCTAAAATCATTTTAGAAATGTGGAAACTGTAAAAAAATTTATTTATTCAAACTGACATTATTAAGTTTGAATCAACAAAGAAGGAAATATTTCCAAACTTAGGCCTAAAACATTTTCTCCCTACTTTGTAATGTCTCTTTAGGGAGCTGGAGGAGGTACTAAATGCAACCTAATCAATTGATGGTCATTAGAATATCCTGTGGCTAACTGAACCAATTGTCTTTTTATGACTTCTACTATATCTTTGCTTTTATACAGATACAATCTATATTTGATCATGTTTCAAGCTCTATAGGTTTAATGAGTAATATTTTAAATTTATAGAATATGCAGAATTAACTTCTGATGTTTTCTGATAATATTTTCTTAAACCTTTAGTGGAGTCACAATGTCCACCATGGTCTTGCATTGTGGAAGCTGACATATGGCAAATTATGTATTGATGAAGATGGATTTAAGAAATTAGATTATTTGGGAGGAGTTCAAAGGGAATAAGATGAAACGAAATTTTAAGCTACAACTTGTGTAGCAATGAGATATGATCAATATGATAGCTTGAAGTCTTAAAAGAAATAAACTCTTTCTGTAAATTAAAGAATTCTGTGTGAGAAAGAGCAATGCATGTTTAAGTGAGAATGTTTTAGAGGTTTTTCCTCTTGGAAATTTTTTTCTTTCCTTGCTGTTTACTGGTAAGAAGAAAAGACTGCTTAAAACAGACTTGTGAAAATATCTGATGTTACAGATCTTAGGAAATACTTGCTGACAAACCCAAGGACAAGTTAGTAGGAAGCAAAAATACCTAAGGGTAACCACTTTTATTTTCCCCATCATTCCTCACTCCACATTTCTGAGCTCTGTAATTTATAAGAAAACAGCATGACTGAGTAAATTAACAAGAATCATTGAAGCATAGATGTAAATGTGTAAAACAGTTTTGGGTAGAGTAGATGCTAAAGTCAGCATAAATAATGTGCTTAATGAACTTTAGTTGGAGCACAGTTTATAATTAGGATATGGAGAACAAATATTACTGAGGTTGGCAGTAGGAGTTGACAGAGAATGAAGAGTCAGGGGCAAAGTAAAGACAATCTCCAGTTGGAAATATTTAATGAAAGCAAAGCTTATTTCTGATATAATGTGCAATTTTCCATCTTCCCACATAAAACCCATGTTATTTCTGGAAGATATTTTTGCTCACCCTTTTCTCCAATCCACTCAATACACAGAATTTTCTGTTTCTCTTTTGGAGTTTACACTGCTTTTTGAAAATTCTTGCTTATTAATTGATCATGGGTACTTGTAACTACATTTGTTTTCTTGAGATGTTGCTAATTATTCCCATCACTTGCTAATTAAAAAAAAATAGATCTGCAATTCAACATGTCACAGAAAGAAAAGAAGCTTTATTCCTCCTAGTATCTCAGAGTTGATTAAAAGTTCATAAAGAAAATATATATGGTCTGGACATTCGAGATTAAAACTTCCTTTTTTTCCATTTATATTTATTAGTTGGAGGCTAATTACTTTACAATATTGTAGTGGTTTTTGCCATACATTGACATGAATAAGCCATGAATTTACATGTATTCCCCATCCCAATCCCCCCTTCCATTAAAAGTCATGCTCAATATAATAAATTTGAATTTAATTTTTATACATTCTGTTTCCAAAATTAGCATTGAGAGTAATTTTAACTAGTGTTTTTTTCTCACATATAATGTTATCTTCAATTCCACATACACACTAATTTGATGTTTTGGTTTTGCACTGTTTACTTTCTAATTAAAAAAATAATTTCTAAGCTGAGGTATGCATTCATGCAGATATAATAATTGTTATAAATAACCAATCAAGGTATTTTTATAATATCATACTTCTGAATTTTGCAACATCCTTGGTCAGCATTATGAAAGTGTGTAGTTGTTACATAGAAAAATAATACCAAAATCTCTAGTTTAGATTTTGAAACTAAACTATATCTTGTTATCTTGCACTAACCTGTGCTTTTACCCATCAATGTTACAGTGCTAAGCTGAAACTTGCTATTTCACTGTTTGAACTTTCATTTCTGTGATAACTAGCAAATTTGAACTGTCTTTTTAAATTAGTTAATTAATGCAGTCTGCCCACTAGAATGTTGCAAAAGTATGACTTTAAGGCATCTCATTTTCTAATTCTGTATTCGATGACCTCTTATCCACCCCTGTCTTGGTGACTTTCTTGTAGTTCCTTTGTCTGGGCAACACTAGATTCCATATTTTTTAATCAGAGAAAACACCCTGATCCAATTAAAAGTTACAACTGTCATTCTACATGAATAAATAAGCACTCTAGATTTTTCAATATATTTATATAAATGAATAATAGCTTGATATCATTCCAGGTTCTAATCACCATAGCATGTACAAGAATACACATATACATATATTTTCACCTTGTGAGTCTGATATGTATCTAATACTTGGTATATGCGAAGTACTGTTCTAAATATATTAACATACATTGCATATGTTAATTCAGGTTGTCCTCTCAACAACCTTATGAGTAGATACTATTATTGTTGCTGTTGCTGTTTAGTTGCTAAGTCATGTACAGCTCTTTTGGGACCCCAGGGACTGTAGCAAACCATGCTCCTCTGTCCATGAGATTTCCCAGGCAAGAAGACTGAGTGGGTTGCCATTTCTTTCTCTAAGGAATCTCTCTGACTGTGAGATCAAACCTTCATTTCTTGCATTGGCAGAGGGGTTCTTTACCACTGAACTACTGGGGAAGCCCCCGAGATACTATTACTTTTTTCCTAAAACTGGGAAACTGAAACATGGAGAGGGTTAATGTAACTAGTCCAAAATAAGACATTTATTAAGCAGTGGAACTAAGATTGGATGGACACAGTCTTGCTAAAAATATAGAAATAGATCACAAGAATCAGTGACAAGATAATAAGGTAAAATTGCATGGATTTACAAACATGGGTAGAGAGACAAGACTTTGATGTATTTCTCCACTTTGGTCATTCTTGCTCTTTATTTTTTGTTTTCCTCTCCATTGGTCCTTCCACAAAGGACAAATATGCTAAATCTGAGTGCAAATAAGTTATTGATAAGCTTTTTCTTTTCCAAACCGAAATTTTACCAGAATAAACTATAGAGTCAGAGAGATGACAATATGAGTAAGAAATATCTTCACACACTACAAGTGTTGCTTCTCTGATCCTGGAATGAAGAACATGGAGACAGAAAGAGAGAGATCAGGACAAGGTTACGGTTGTGGATTTCCTGGATTCCCTCTCAGGGTTTAGAAAGAAGGAAAATTTAACAATAATAGCAAAAACAAACTAGCAGGGGAGTAAAGATATACAAATAGCTTTGACAAAATTTAAGAAAATCAGGATGTTTCTTGCCTTGCTACTCATACCATGAATTTTCTATAAGCTTGTGTTTGACACAGTTTGCATCCAATATGGCACAGTTACAGTAAGTTATCTTGAGTTGAGAAGAGGCATTGGGTTCATAGACTTAAGGCAAGGCCTTACACTTAAACTTGGTGCAAAGAAAGCAGCTAAGAAACCTTTGGTCTTAAAAGGACACTAAGATAACCAAAATGGTGGGCAAAATAGCCCATATCTTGGCCCATAACAGAGTAGAAGCAAGTGGGCTCAGGTAATTCAAAGAAAATATAGTGAATACAGAGAGACACAGGTAAATTAAAGGTAATACAGTGAGTTCAGGTAGCATTAAATGTCTCTTCCCTAAAACAATGAGAATGTTTATATAAACTTTCTCCTTTTTCCAGATGCCATCATAGGAAAGAATCACTGCAGAGCATGCCCATTGATAAGGGTAAGAAACTCTTCACAACTGAATTGCATAAGGAAGTAACTGAGGTTTGATCTAGACAGAGTTGTCAAAACATTTGAATTTTGCTGGAGAAAGGACTTATTCAACTTGAGTATAAGGCAATGGGCTAGAATAAGATGTCTGCTCTAGGAGAAGTGAGGCTTGACAGACTTTGTCTTCAGTTACATCAAATAAATAAATTGTTATTAATTTATACTCATCAGAGTTTAGAATATTTTAATTTCAATATAATATCTATATTAAATACATAACTTTGAGCATTCAAAATAAGTGCCATGCATGGTCAAAAGCAATACAGCTTTCACTTTGTTAATGTATAATTTGAGGTGACTAATGTTTCTTGAAATAAGTATGCAGTACAGTTGGACGTAAATTATCCTTTTTACCTATGGTTATTATCCTTGCAGCAGGTCTTTATTGCTCCAAAGATCTGTGACCTAAGTTCAATACAGGCGGAGATGTTTCTAGGGAAGTGTTTCTTCAATGATTCCTTGTTTTTCATTTCAAAAACAATATTTTGAATTGCCGCAAATCAAGGAAATCTTCTCATTTTTGGCTATTCACTTAAAGAAATATTATCACATGTTAACATTGGCCACTATTATTTTGCAGTTAGAAATATGAGTTTTGTCCATGACTATGGAGAATCCCTTGGTCTGCAAAGAGATCAAAGCAGTCAATCTTAAAGGAAATCAGTCCTGAATATTCATTGGAAGGAAAGATGCTGAAGCTGAAGTTCCAATAATTTGGCCACCTGATGTGAAGAACTGACTCCTTAGAAAAGACCCTGATGCTGGGAAAGCTCGAACGCAGGAAGAGAAGGGAACAACAGAGGATGAGATGGTTGGATGCCATCACCGACTCGATGGTCATGAGTTTCAGCAAGCTACAGGAGTTGGTGATGGACAGATCGCAAAGAGTTAGACATGACTGAGCGACCAAACTGAGCTGACTGATGGAGTGACAAATCAAGCCTTCATCAGTCAGAGTTATCCTGTACACCTAATTAAGATGTGAGAAATGAGAGAGAAAGGACAGTCATAAATGTCTCTAGAATTTGAAGCCTGAAAATCTGGGGAAATAAATGTGGCATTAACAAAAATGAGAATAATGGAGAAGGAAGCACTACAGCTTCTCTATAACAAATAAGAAAGTGTCAAAATTTGTGGGACCAACAAAGCATACATGATGCTAGAGTTCATGAGGTAGTCATTTCTAGACTCTTATGTTAACATCTCTCCACTGAGTTCATATATTACTGTACCTTACCTCCCAGCAGACCTGCACTCTACAACAGATGCATGACTACATCTAAAATATTGTAATAAACCGGCCTCTAGCTGTTGTTTAAGTAACACTTTCTATTTTTCTTTCCTTTGGACAGTGTAAAATTAAAGCTGTCTGAGAAACTGTAAAAATTGCCAGATGTTTATATATGTTATTTTGCATTCTCTCAGGAAGAAATTGTTTCTCAAAGAAAATTACAATGTTTTCTGTGAAATTGTTCTTTAAAAAGTTGCCTAAATTGATTGTGCTTCCCCATGTTTCCCTAGATGTGAGAAGCAGGACAATCTTTTGTTCGTGTGCATGCTTGCTCAGTCACGTCAGTCGTATCTGGCTGTTTGCAATCCTATGGACTTAGCCCACCAGGTTCCTCTGTCCATGGGATTCTCCAGGCAGAAATACTAGAGTTGGTTGCCATGCCCTCCTCCATGGGATTCTCTCAACCAAGGAATCACACCCACACCTCCTGGGTCTCTTGCATTGCAGGTGGATTCTTTACTGCTGAGTCGCTGGGAGAACCCTAATCCTTTGGTTACATGATTTTTATGAATGAGGTACCAGTGGGTTACAGCTTTCAGCATATCTGTGAGATAGACTATACTGATGAGTTGGTAGTTGGGGTTAGTGAAGAATCATATGGTACTTGTGCTGTTGCTTCTTCTGATGTTATCTCCATGCCTAATTTCATGAAGTTATTGTCTAGCTTAGAAGTGTTCTCATTTTTAGCCACTTCTTCAAGAAATGTAGAGAGTTTATCAATAGATTAAATACTTTCTATTTCCCTGTCACCATTTCTAAGTAGAAATTTAGAGATTTGTAGCTGACTTACTGCATTTCTTAAAATATCAGGCATAGTATTATGTCTGGACATTTGATAGGGATTTATTCAATGTAATTTGCCAAATGCAATTTATGTGCTTCCACAGGAAGAAAATCAAATGTGGAGACAGGAAAGGAAGTAATAGTAGAAGCAGGGTAATGGAAAGAATAGCAGTTGTGTCAGTTGAGTACTTTGGGAAGAAGATGCTGAAGGAGAAGTAGAAATAAGATAAGGTTGGTGAGGGAATAATATCTGTGAATATGGAAATAGGAGGGAGTAGGATTTGGCAGGAAAAAACCTTTAGACTACAATGTAGATCTGACACCAGTGAAATGAAGAAAGGAGGGCATAAGACTAAGAAGAGAGACCCTCAGATCATATCATGCAGAATTGCTAAAGTCTTGTCCAAACCAGGAGGGAGATGCCAAGTGAAGATTTCCTGTTTGAAAGATCCTATATTGGTCATAAGAAGCCATCCTTATTAATAATACCACCATTCTTAGTACTGGCTGAGGTCTAATCAGAAAAAGTGAAAACTCTTGTTTACCTTGTCCTATCAGAATGATGTCATTAATGTGACAAATAAATATGATGTTCTGCAGTGTATAAGGATGTCTTCAGATTATACTATGTCAAAGGAAGGAAAAGTTACCAAAGCCATGAGAGGAAGCTGTAAATGTATTTTTTATCTGTTCTATGTGATTATGAATTGTTTCTGATCTCTCTTCTGACTGGAATAGAAAAAGAGCACATTTGCTAAATCAATAGCTCCACACCATGTCCCTGTACTATGCTGTGTTGTACTCAGTCATGTCTGATTGTTTGCAACCTCATGGAATGTAGCCCACCAGGCTCCTTTGCCCAAGGAATTTTCCAGACAAGGATAATGAAGCAGGTTGCCATTTCCTATTCCTGGAGAACTTCCTGACTCAAGGATCGAACATGAGTCTCTTGCATCTCCTGCATTGGCCATTACCACTGCACCACCTAGGAAGCCTCACCATGTACCTGGGGCTCTATTGATGTAGTCTAGCAAAGATACCACACATGGCATTGGCAGGTATTATTTTCAATTACTATGTACTTGAGCTTGTCCCTACAGTCATGTATGACTCTTTGCTACCCTATGGACTGTAGCTTGTCAGGATCCTCTATCCTTGGGATTCTATAGGCAAGAATACTTGAGTAGGTTGCCCTGCCCTCCACCAAGGGGACTTCCCAACCCAGGGATTGAATCTGCGTTTTTTATGTCTCCTGCATTGGCATGCAGGTTCTTTATCACTAGCATGAGAGATGGAGAATTATCATCCCCATGGATGCTAATGAAACCCGATCTGTGACTGCCTCTATTACCCAGAGCCCTGTCTTGCAGAGAAGAGCCATCACTGAAGTGTGTAGTGAAGCTGGTGACCCTCTCAATAGCACATTCATGATAGTTTCAATGCGTGGTGTGTCCTCTGGGATATAATCTTCTGCAGGGTCATCTGGCCTCACATTATATATATATATATATATATATATATATAGATATATATATAGATATATATAGATATATATATATATAGATATATAAATTATAAATGATATAACATATATATATATATATATATATATATATATTCCAACAGATCGACCTTCCTGAGCCTCCTTAATTCTTCCCTTATCACTAGCTACAGCAATTCAGATATTCCTACTTCCCTGAGCATGAGTCATCATTTTCTCTAATTTAGAGACGATTTTAGTAGTGAGTTTGCCTTATCTGCTAGAGGCCTTATCAGGTATTAGATAGAGCCTTTATCTGGAGAGAGGCTCAAAGTCAAGCCATTCTCGTTTATGTAGTTTTATCATCTGAGCCATTGATCAAGCACCCCAATAATCCAAACCTACAAATATTCCATGGCTACAATGGAGTTATGTTGAGTGTTATTCTTAGTTACTAGCATGTGATACGAGTGCAATTGTGCAGTAGTTTGAGCATTCTATGGCATTGCCTTTCTTAGGGATTGGAATGAAAATTGACCTTTTCCAGTCCTGTGGCCACTGCTGAGTTTTCCAAATTTGCTTGCATATTGAGTGCAGCACTTTCAGAGCTTCATCTTTTAGGATTTGAATTAGCTCAACTGGAATTCCATCACCTCCACTAGCTTTGTTCATAGTCATACTTCCTAAGGCCCACTTGACTTCACATTGCAGGATGTCTGGCTCTAGGTGAGTGATCACACCATCATGATTATCTGTGTCATGAAGATCTTTCTTGTACAGTCCTTCTGTGTATTCTTGCTACCTCTTCTTAATATCTTCTGCTTCTGTTAGGTCCATACCATTTCTGTCCTTTATTGTGCTCATCTTTGCATGAGATGGTCCCTTGGTGTCTCTAATTTTCTTGAAGAGATCTCTAGTCTTTCCCATTCTATTGTTTTCCTCTATTACTTTGCATTGATCCCCAAGGGAGGCTTTCTTATCTCTCCTTGCTATTCTCTGGAACTCCACATTCAAATGGGTATATCATTCTTTTTCTCCTTTGCTTTTCGCTTCTCTTCTTTTTACAGCTTTGTAAGACCTCCTCAGAGAGTCATTTTGCTTTTTTGCATTCATTTTTCTTGGGGATGGTCTTGACCCCTGTCTCCTGTAAAATGTCATGAACTTCTGTCCATAGTTCATCAGGAACTCTATCAGATCTAGTCCCTTAAATCTATTTGTCACTTCCACTGTATAATCATAAGGGATTTGATTTAGGTCATACCTGAATGGTCTAGTGGTTTTCCACACTTTCTTCAATTTAAGTCTGAATTTGGCAATAAGGATTTCATTTGTTGAACCACTGTCAGCCCCCAGTCCTGTTTTTGCTGACTGTATAGAGTTTCTCCATCTTTGGCAGCAAAGAATATAATCAATCTGATTTCGGTGTTGGTCATCTGGTGATATTTATGTGTAGAGTCTTATGTTGGTGGAAGAGGGTATTTGCTATGACCAGTGCGAAGTGAACTCTGAACTTCCAGATGTTCAAGTTGGTTTTAGAAAAGTCAGAGGAACCAGAGATCAAATTGCCAACATCCGCTGGATCATTGAAAAAGCAAGAGAGTTCCAGAAAAAAACATCTATTTCTGCTTTATTGACTGTGCCAAAGCCTTTGACTCTGTGGATCACAAACTGTGGAATATTCTGAAAGAGATGGGAATACCAGACCACCTGACCTGCCTCTTGAGAAACCTGTGTGAAGGTCAGGAAGCAACAGTTAGAACTAGACACAGAACACAGTCTGGTTCCAAATAGGAAAAAGGATTATGTCAAGGCTGTATATTGTCACCCTGCTTATTTAACTTATATGCAGACTACATCATGAGAAACGCTGGGCTGGAAGAAGCACAAGCTGGAGTCAAGATTGCCTGGAGGAATATCAATAACCACAGATATGCAGATGACACCACCTTTATGGCAGAAAGTGAAGATCTAAAGAGCCTCTTGATGAAAGTGAAAGAGAAGAGTGAAAAAGTTGGCTTAAAAGCTCAACATTCAGAAAATGAAGATCATGGCTTCCAGTCCCATCACTTCATGATAAACAGGTGGGGAAACAGTGGAAACAATGTCTGACTTTTTTTTTGGGGGGGGGGGCTCCAAAATTACTGCAGATGGTGATTGCAGCCATAAAATTAAAACAAGTGTTCGGGGCTGGTGCACCAGGATGACCCAGAGGGAGGGGATGGGGAGGGAGGTGGGAGGGGGTTCAGGATGGGGAACACATGTAAATCCATGGCTGATTCATGTCAATGTATGGCAGAAACCACTACAATATTGTGAAATAATTAGCTTCCAACTAATAAAAATAAATGAAAAAACAAACAAACAGAATAAGTAAAAAAAAGACACTTACTCTTTGGAAGGAAAGTTGTGACCAACCTAGATAGCATATTAAAAAATAGAGACATTACTTTGTCAACAAAGGTCCATCTAGTCAAGTCTTGGTTTTTCCAGTAGTCATGTATGAATGTGAGAGCTGGACTGTAAAGAAAGCTGAGTGCAGAAGAATTGATTCTTTTCAACTGTGGTTTTGGAGGAGACTCTTGCGAGTCCCTTGGACTGTAAGGAGATCCAACCAGGCCATCCTAAAGGACATCAGTCCTAGGTGTTCATTGGAAGGACTGATGTTGAAGCTGAAACTCCAGTACTTTGGCCACCTGATGCGAAGAGCTTACTCATTGGAAAAGACCCTGATGCTGGGAAAGATTGAGGGCAGGAGGAGAAGGGGACAACAGAGGATGAGATGGTTGAATGGCACCACCGACTCAATGGACATGAGTTTGGGTAAACTCTGGGAGTTGGTGATAAACAGGGAGGCCTGGCATGCTGCAGTTCATGGGATCTTAAAAAGTTGGACATGACTGAGTGACTGAACTGAACTAAAATGGTTCTTAGTTACTGGCCTGGCAGCCAAGAGTAAAGGCTGTGGCAGCTCCTAAAGGAGACTGTTTCCCTGCAGTAAGAACACTTCTGCATTGTATGGCAGAAGTGATAATTCTTAATAGGAAGGTGTGAGTCATCTTTTTGAGCACCAAAGGATTAAAGGTATTTGAGGAGTCTACCTCATGTGGGTTACCAACCCAGATTCCCCTGTACCATAAATCATAGTCCCAGGGTTTCCCAACAAGGATTCAAATCTCTTTATAATGGTCTTGCTTTAATCATGCCTTCAAATCAGCATTTTGTCTTGAGGGTTTAATTTTTCTGTCTACTCCCTAGGGAGATATTATAGCTACTTTGTTAACTGCCAAAAAGGCCCTTTTGTCTTTACACTTCATTTTTAATTGTTTATTAACTCCTTTGTAGAGCGTTAGTGTAAGTTAGTAGAAAATCAACCGATTTTGGTGTATTTGTACACATTTATTTCTCCAAATACTCTACTTTGCAGAAACCAAAATCATTACATAGGCGACGACAATTTTATTCATAGGAATTTTCTCCTAATTTATCATCAGTGAATATTTTAGAAATATTTAGAAATCTTCTGGCAGGGACTCTCTGTGTCCAACATACCTCCTAGAATAAGATACTGATTACCAAATAGGATTTTGCCATCTGAATACTTATTCCACTTATGTCATCACATTGTCTGTCAAGTACCATGGGGCGCAGATGCTGAGACAGACATAGAATTGCAAAAAGCTTATTGAGAAGGGTGGTGGTGATAATGCCAAATGTGATAAAATGGAGAGAAAGCAAGATAAATAGGACAAATCTTAAGGTTCCACATAGATACAATTTTCATTGAGGGAAAGGGAAAAGGAAAGAAATTGGATATTTCCCAATTCTGACTGATTCTGGTGCAAAATCTTGGCCAAACACACCAAAATAGTTGGAGCAATTATTTCTCCTTAGTGGAGATTTTGGGCTTCTATGTCTATGTGCACATATGGTCAAGAAGCCTCCTGCAATGCAGGAAACCTGGATTGGATCACTGGTTTGGGAAGATCCCTTGGAGCAGAGATCTCCATTATTTTGGCCTGGAGAATTCCATGGACAGAGGAGCCGGGCAGGCTACCATCCATGGGGTCGTAAAGAGTCAGACACGAATGAGCAACTTTCACTTCACGGTGTGCTGCAGTTCACTTCACAGTGGGGACTTTCATTGGGTAATTACTGATTAAGGGCTGCCTGGGAAGAGTGGAGTCTTGGCTCATAAATCTGAGGCATATCCTAAAGGCATTAACAGCCAGAAGCATTTAGGAAATGGCATTCTTTGTAGCTGAACTGCAGCGTCTTTCTTCAAATATTTAAACAGTACACCTCTATGGCTATAACAACGGGCTTTTCAGGTGGCGCTAGTGGTAAAGAACCCATCTGCCAGTGCAGGAGACATGAAAAGTGGGTTTAATCCCTGGGTTGGGAAAATCCCCTGGAGCAGGGCATGGCAACCCTACTCCAGTATTCTTGCTTGTAGAGTTCCATGAACAGAGAAGCCTCATGAGCTACAGTCCATAAGGTCACAAAAAGTTGGACACGATTGAAGTGACAGCATACACACACAGCTTAGCATGCAACAATAAAGGGTAGAAGAGAAAAGAGATTCATAGGGTAGTTGAGTGAGGAAAAAGTATTAAATGAAAAGTATCAAAGGGTAAGTGGAAGATGGATATCAAATGAAACATACAATGTTTATAATAAATAGCCATGAAAATAATGATATTGAATCATATATCAGCTATTTCTTATTGAACAACACAGGTCTAAAATATGCAGATCCACATATATGCAAATGTTTTTCAATAAATTTGTACTAAAGTATATACTATCAGATCAGTGGTTGGTTCAATCTGAAGTTGCAGAATTATGGGTAAGAAGGGCTGACTGTAAAGTTATATGGAATTTTTGACTGGGGTGGTGTTTGTTGCCCTTAATCCCTGTGTTGTTCAAGGTCAACTGTAATTTGTATTTCCTCATTTAATACAGTATTCACATGAGTTAAGTATTATTATTTTACAAATGTTGAGATACAGAGATTAAGTAATCAAGGTCACAAAATTCAGAAGTGGTTGATCCGCAGTTCAAAATGAACAGTCTAACTCTGTATCTCATATCCTAACCATTATCCAGTACTGTCAAATTATATTTAATGTATGAAAATAAATTTTGCTTTTTTCTTGTTATAAATGTGTCCACAATCATATATGAATGTATTTTACATATAATATATATCATATATATATATGCATATTGAATTATCAAGCTATAGATGTCAATTGTGTGCTTAGTTGCTCAGTCGTGTCTGACTCTTTGTGACCCCATGGACGGTAGCACACCAGGCTCCTCTGTCTGTGGGGATTCTCCAGGCAAGAACACTGGAGTGGCTTGCCATGCCCTCTTCCAGGGGATCTTCTCAACTGGGGATTGAACCAATATATATTAATAAAATTATCATTTAATTTTCAAATTTTAGAAAATGTGAATTTTTTCTATATAAAGAATAGCCATATTGGATCACCTTTTTTTTATACAAACTGTAATAAAGTTATTAAGAATAGTCATATTTATTTAGAGAATTAGTATGCATTTAACAGATTTTCCTTTGACTTTAGAAATAGTTTTCTATCTCTTTCAACTTTACTGAAATTGTACAGGGATCCTCTAGATATTCTCTGGGAAAAGTGGTTCTTTATATAGCTTTCTATTAAAATCCTTCACAAATCCAGATAACTACCAAATACTTTCAATTTCCTTTTGGGGATCATTATGGAATATAAGAGCTATATTTCTGAATATTTTCACTTCCCCACAATGTTTCGATCCTAAAGATGTACTGCTATGCACAATTTTTAACATCTTTTCAAAATATTTTGAAATGAACCAAAAGCACAAACACAGCTGTTTACATTCCATTTAAATATATATAAACCTGAGCTATGTAAATGCCATTATCTAATCCAAAATTGCCACCTCCTCTCACCATCTGTGAGTTCTTTTACAGTAAGGCACTATGTAAAGGGTGTTAAGTTGGAGTATTAATTCTTACTTTGTTTATATCTAGCAAGCTCTTTTAAAATAAAGCTTAAAGAGGCAACAAAGTAGCTATAGGCATTCAAAACAGGTTTTCATCAACTGCTCTTGGAGGTTATCCCATAGCATATCAGTAACACAGATTTACTTTTAAACAAGGAGCACATAAATGTGTAAAAATATGCCTTATTTTTTTAATCAAGTTTATATCTCTTTGATGGAAAGTACATTTGAAAACCATTTTTAAAAGATAAAGAAAATATTAATTCTGTCTTTCAACTAGTTGTGGGACAGTTACTCTAGGCCACCTCCTCACAAATCAACTTCCCCTATGGAAATTGGAACAAGAATATTACACCTGACATTTTCCAGTGAATGTTGCCTCTAAAGATACAGATAACTTCTTGATAATTAAATCTAACTGCTTATTTTGGCCATGAAATGAATTACGTATAGACCAGGAGCTTTATACTGACCTCAGGAAAAGAGGCAAGGTAATTAAGCAGGTGTTATCCTTGATTACAGTATTAAGAATTTAACATCTATTATCTTAGATCCTGTTAAAATCAAGCAATTATGTTAACTATATTGGTCCTCAGCATTTGAGTTTTAAATTCCAGTTGTAATTTAACAAGGAAGATAGAACAGAATTGAGACAACAACAATTTTTACAGTAGATAAATTATTTTTCTAGTTGTTGTTTCCTTGCTGAGTCATGTCCAATTCTTTGTGACCCCATGGACTGTAGCCTGCCAGAGTCTTCTGTGCATGGGATTTCCCAAGCAAGAATACTATAGTGGGTAGCCGTTCTTTTCTCCAGGGCTTCATCTCAACTGTGGGATCAAACCCACATCTCCTGAATCGCCAGACAGATTCTTTACCACTGAGCCACTGGGGAAATCCAATTGCATGAGATAACAATGTATATCAGAAAGGAATTATGGGGAAAATGGAAAAAAATGATCAATAGAAACTCTAGATTATAATTTGGAGGGAAATGGGTCATTAAGGGCAATTTTTGTGTTAAATCCTTTTTTCCCATATTTTATAGTGAATACTTTGCTGTATGTGCTGCATGTATTGGTAATGTCACAACAGGAAGCATCAGTTATTACTAGTCTTAAATTTAGAAAAAAATGTGCAAATAAAGAGTGGAAAGAAAATTCTATTATGTGGTAAATGTAGATAATCATGTTTGATTCATATACATTACTTTCTATAACAGAGTCAGTAAATATAAAATATACATTACTTTTGTACCAATGACTGGTATTACCAATCAATCATGATCCTTTTCCTCAAGGAAATCAAATGTGCTTTTAAATTCTTTTCCAATAAAGAAGTCTAGGGAGCTATTACCAGTAATTTGGTGCTTGTATGTAGGTTGAAAACTATGTGTCATCCCTATACCTAGTGTTTTGTTTTATTTTTTAGAATGAGTTCCTATTTAATGACCTAACCAAATCGGGTGTATACAGTTAGTAATTAATGGAACCACAGGTATATTTGCTGAATAAAATATGTGTCTCTTGGACCGTGTGCGTTATTTCCACTTAGAGTATTGACATGGTTGTTTGAACATAGACAACAAGTTTCATTCTACTAAACTTCACTGGGTTTCTTTCATATAAACACCGTTCAAGATTTGAAAGACAGGAGAAGGAAGTGGCAATGCACTCCCAGTATTATTGCCTGGAAAAGTCATTGGACAGAGGAGCCTGATAGGCTGCAGTCCATGGGGTTGTATCATTGAACATGACTGTGTGAGGGTGGAGGGAGATGGATTAGTAGCAATAAGCTGGTAGAACTAAAAATAATAATAATAATAATAAAAAGATTTGAAAGAGTATATTTCTAGAAGCTGACTTTTAAATAGAGTGTCATAAGGCAAAATATTGGCTCTCTATTATGTTCTTGTTCAGGCATGAAGAGAAATCTGCCAAAATGTGAGTAAGCTGGGCAAGAAGTGTAATCATAGAGCATAACAGGAAGCATTTAATGTCAGGCCTGCTAGGATTAATCATAGGAAGATTTAGGAATTTTGTCTTTTATTTCTCTCCATTTTCTTTTATTTCTGGTAAAGCATCATAAACTGAAAGTAAAATCATCCAGTTGTGTGTGACTCCTTGCGACCCCATGGACTGTGGCCTGCCAGGCTTCCCCATTCATGGGATTTTCCAGAAAAGAATACTGGAGTGGGTTGCCATTTACTTCTCCAGGGGATCTTCCTGACCTGGGGATTAAACCCGGGTCTCCAGAATGCAGGCAGACTCTTTACCATCTGAGCCACCAGGGAAGTATCATAGATCATAAAAAATGCTTCCTTTCTATCCCTCACCCCCTCTTTTCTCTCTGCAAATCCACTGAAATTGGAGATTCTTTTCAGTGAAAGGAAATATCTGAAACTTGTAAAAAAGATTAAAGTTGAGACAATATATATTTTTTTAACATTGGGGATAAATTAGGAGATTGAGATTTACATACATACACTACTATATATAAAATAGAAAACTAGCAAAGACTTACTATATAGCACAGAGAATTCTACTCAATGTTCCATAATAATCTATAAAAAGAAAAGAATCTGAAAAAAATGAACATATATATGTACACACATATATATATATAATTCACTTTGTTGTATACCTTAAACCAACACAATATTGTAAATCAACTATACTTTAATAAAAAAAATAAAAGAGACAATATACATCAAATATTGTGCTACTGTATACAAATTTAATCTAAAAAATTAGAACACTTCTTGATATCTAGGGACCATGATTTTATATTTTGAAAGATTCACCACTATGTATGATGATCTCCTGTTTTTGGCAACCTTAACTAATCAATTTTCTGCTTCTTTTCAGCAATAACCACAGCTAAGATCAGATCATGGCATCTGGTCCCATCACTATATGGCAAATAGATGGGGAAACAATGGAAAGAGTGACTGACTTTATTTTCTTGAGCTCCAAAAATCACTGCACATGGTGGCAATAGCCATGAAATTAAAAGACGTTTGCTCCTTAGAAAGAAAACTGACCAACCTAGACAGCATATTAAAAAGCAGAGACATTGCTTTACTGGCAAATGTCCGTCTAGTCAAAGCTATGGTTTTTCCAGTAGTCACGTATGGATGTGAGAGTTGGACCATAAGGAAAGCTGAGCCCTGAAGAACTGATGCTTTGAACTGTGATGTTGGAGACGACTCTTGAGAGTCCTTTGGACTGCAAGGAGATCCAACTAGTCAATCCTAAAGAAAATCAGTCCTGAATATTCATTGGAAGGACTGATACTGAAGCTGAAGCTCCAATGTTTTGGCCACCTGATGTGAAGAACTGACTCACTGGAAAAGACCCTGGTGCTGCGAAAGATTGAGGGCAGGAGGAGAAGGAGATGACAGAGGATGAGATGGTTGGATGACATCACCGACTTGATGGCTATGAGTTTGAGCAAGCTCTGGGAATTGGTGATGGGCAGGGAATCCTGGCATGCTGCAGTCCACAGGGTTGCAAAGAGTCAGACACGACTGAGCGACTGAACTGAACTGAAGATAGAGGTATAAATTATCCTTTTAAAAATTATGTCGATGTATGGCAAAAACCACCAGGATATTTTAAAGTAATTAGCCTCCAATAAAATAAATAAATTAATTAAAAAATGTCAAGCCTGTGAATATCCAAATAAAACCTACACAAACGTTTCATAAAGGATACCAAAAATAATGCAAGGGAAAAAAAATAAAATTATGTTGTCTCATATGACAAGATTTTCTTCCTCTTTAAAGATAAATAATATTCCATAATGTGCATACATCACATTTCCTTATCCACTCATCCAATATTGAAAAGTTATGTTGTTCCCTTATCTTGGTTATTGTGAATAATGTTTCAACTAACATGAGAGTGAAGATAACTATTTGAGATACTGTTTTCAACTTTTTGTGTATCAATAAGACCTCAATACATTTGTTAGAAATGTAAACTACAAACTCACATACACAATATAAAGACACAACAAAAAATAAAACCACTTTTAGGTTTCTAAGCTTGAATATCGATAGGATATCTATTTCCAAACACTGCTACTCTATTTTCTCAGATATGGGATAATAATCTACAGTAGGATCTCTTCTTATCATCTGTCTGCTTGGTGTGTATCATTTGTTGAGTTGCAAAGCACGAATGCTTATACTAAGGCATCAATTTTTCTTTTGTCCTCTCAGTTTACTGTAATTCTTAACCAATTGCTTGCTGATCCAGTCATCCCTAAGACAGTTATTGACATATTTGAGGCATCAGTTTATCTTTTTCTACATTTGCATGGAAATTCTTCAGTCCGCAATTAATGACTGTTATAGTACACTACAGAGAAAGTAAACTATCCTATTTCCTAATCTCATTTTTATTTATTTTAAAGTTTAAAACAAGGCAACAGCATTATCTCCTGGTTGGCTAACTTTTCTAAGTTACCTATGGAGAACATTGTTTCAGTTCCCTTTTCTAGCATTAGGCTCAGTTATTTCTAAATGTTCTTTTCATTTCATATATGGCAACTATTTTCTCTCCAATCTCTCTGGTCCTAAAAGACTTTATAGGCTTAACTTAAGGAAATGGCAACCCACTCCAGTATTCTTGCCTGGAAAACCCCATGGACAAAGGAGCCTGGTAGGCTACAGTTCATGGGGTCGCAAAGAGTCGTACACGACTGAGTGACTTCACTCTATGGTAGACAGCATCTATTTGAAATCTCTTAAAGCATAGTAAATTGCAGAAATTTTATTTTAAAGTACATGAAACACAATGTTCTTTCTTACTACAACTTTATTTGATTAGCACTATTTTTCCAGATTTCTACTTCAAGTGTTTGCTTATTCTCATCCTTTCATTTAGGACACTAAAGTTCAGTTACCATTGAACTGTTTGTAATGTAGTTTACTATTTGCATATTTATTTAATTGAATCCTTCTGTCCTATACAATTTTATCCATGTCAAAAATTTATTTTATCTTAGATTAATAAGCAATTAGAGGTTAGATTTAAATTCATTGTAGTTTTATTTATATAGCACCTAAAATTACATAATACTTAAATATAAAAATGGCCTTCTTAATGATAATTATGGTGAGTTAGACACCAAATTAAATATGACAAATTTCATTACTGTTTATTTTAATGGACTTTAAGAGCATGTGTGTATATGTGGACATTATATAGGAACTTGTGAAATGTTATTGCTGTTTTGGTGTCAGGGAAGAATGATACTCTATACCCTCCAAAGTTATCTTCCTAAGAGTACTTTGGGCTTCCCTAGTGGCTCAGATGGTAAAGAATCTGATTACAGTGTAGGAGGCCTGGGTTCAATCCCTGGGTTGGGAAGATCCTCTGGAGGAGGAAATGATAACCCACTCCAGTATTCTTGCCCAGAGAATCCCCATGGACAGAGGAGCCTGGCAAGCTACAGTCCATAGGGTTGCAAAGAGTTGGACATGACTGAGCAACTAAGCTCAGCACAGTAAGAGTACCTTGTGTA
Source organism: Muntiacus reevesi (assembly GCF_963930625.1). Taxonomy (NCBI): domain Eukaryota; kingdom Metazoa; phylum Chordata; class Mammalia; order Artiodactyla; family Cervidae; genus Muntiacus; species Muntiacus reevesi. The sequence goes on along the minus strand of NC_089271.1, from coordinate 79,972,057 downwards.
CATTTTAAGTGATATTATTTGATGGTTAATTGATGGTTCAATTTAACTCTCTGGAGCTCTGAAACTCGGTAGGACTATTTCTCCACTCATTCACTGCATCTTATTTAGCACATAGTAGAGCTCCAAAATTATTTGTAGAATCAATGAATTCACTATGAGATTTATTACATCTCTCTTGAGATAAAAGATGTAAAATTTCTTGAAAGAATCCCTCACACATCATTTCATACCACTACTTAATATAGTTGAATTAATTAAATAATTATTTTAATTATTAATTATAATTAAAATATAATTATTTAATATATATTTGTAATAAAAATAATATAATTAAAATATAATTAATATATTTAATATATAAATTACAATATAATTAATTATGATTAAAATAAATTATTTTAATTATTTAATTTTTATAATTAAAATAATTGTTTTAATTAACATTTGTTAAATTCCTAGTATTCTCAAAGCTATGTGCTGATCATAGGGAGACTTGGGGGTAAAATAGACAAATGCTAAATCAAGGCCCAGGGCCAAATAGGAAAAAAAACCTTTAATTATAGTTAAGAGTATTATTTTATATATTAATTATTATATATAGTTATACTATTTCAGTTATTATATATTCAGAATTCCAGGTATCATTTGGAAATCATCAACACTAATTAAATCAGAAGTTAAAACTTTTTCTTTGTTTTTCTTCTTAAATTTTAGTACATTTTATGCAAAACTCTACCAATTTTTTCAGGTGAATGGCATACTATATAAATTTAGAAAAGTGTAAAAAGTACAAATTGCAAAAGGATAAAAAGATAGTGAAAGCTAAATTTCATCTTCTTTTTCTAGCCAACAACTAGTTACATTAGCAAATCAGTGGCTCTTGTAAAATACAACAAAAATACACTGATACAGTTTTTTTAAGACTATAAGAACCATAAAACAAACATTACTAAATTAACTGAAATTCTCAAGGGAAAAACAAAAGACTTTTGAGGGTGAGCTCATCTTGCCAAATATTTTGTTCCTTGGAGGTAATTTTCAGTTCTAGTTTTGGGCTTGCCATAGTTAAGGGACTAAATCATAAAAAGAAAAAAAAAAAGAAGTTTTTTATGGCTACAGGAGTAGAATGATAGATTATAATCAAGAGCATCCCTAAATAAAATTAACAGATGAAAAATATTATATATAGAATGGATAAACAGTAAGGTCCTACTGTATATAGCACAGAGAACTATAGTAAATATTACAAGATAAACAATAAGGGAAAATAATATGACAAATAACTTTGTTGCTGTTCAGTTGCTAAGCTGTATCCAACTCTTTGTTACCACATGGACTTCAGCATGCCAGACATAACTGTCCTTCACAATCTCCCTCTCCCTGAATTTGTTAAAACTCATGTCTACTATGTTGGTGATACCATCCAACCATCTCAAACTCTGTCGCCCCCGTCTCCTCCTGCCCTCAATCTTTCCAAACATCAGGGTCTTTTCTAGTGAGTTGGCTGTTTGCATCAGGTGGCCAAAGTCTTAGAGCTTCAGCTTCAGCGTCAGTCCTTCCAATGAATATTCAGTGTTGAATTCCTTTAGGATTGACTGATTTGATCTTCTTGCTATTCAAACGACTCTCAAGAATATTCTCTAGCACTACAGTTAGAAAACATCAATTCTTAAATGCTCAGATTTCTTTATGATTCAATTATCACATTTGTACCTGACTACTGGGAAAGCCATAGCTTTGACTAGATGAACTGTTGTCAGCAAATTGGTGTCTCTGCTTTTTAATATCCTGTCTAGATTTGTCACAGCTTTTCTTCGATGTCAAACGTCTTTTAATTTTGTGACTGCAGCCACCATCTGCATGATTTTGGAGTCCATGAAAATAAAATCTGTCACTGCTGCATTTTTTCCCATCTATTTGCCATGATGTGAAGAACTGACTCATTGGAAAAGACCCTGATGCTGGGGAAGATTGAAGGCAGGAAGAGAAGGGGACGACAGAGGATGAGATGGTTGGATGTCATCACCAACTCAATGGACATGAGTTTGAGTAAGCTTTGGGAGTTGGTGAAGGACAGGGAAGCCTGGAGTACTGCAGTCCGTGGGGTTGCAAATAGTCAGACACAACTTGGCGACTGAACTGAACTGATTTGCCATGAAGTGATGAGACTGAATTCCATGATCTTTGTTTTTTGAATGTTGACTTTCAAGCCAGCTTTTTCACTCTCCTCTTTCACTTCCATCAAGAGGCTCTTTAGTTTCTCTTGGCTCTCTGCCATTAAGGTGGTATCATCTGCATATCTGAAGTTGTTGATATTTCTTCCAGCAAGTTTAAGAATTAAGTTTGAGCTGCATCCAGCCTGGCATTTTGCATGATATACTCTGCATATGAGTTAAATAAGCAGGGTGACAATATACAGCCTTTTAAGGCTGTCCTTCACCATCTCCCAGAACTTTCTCAAACTCATGCTCTTTGAGTTGGTAGTGCCATCCAACCATCTCGTCATCTGTTGCCCTCTTCTCCTCTTGCCTTCAGCCTTTACACAGCATCAGGGTCTTTTCTAATGAGTCAGTTCTTTGCATCAGTTTGCCAAAGTACTGCAGTTTCAGTTTCTGTACCAGTCCTTTCAATGAATATTCAGGACTGAGTTGCTGGTTTGATCTCTTTGCAGCCCAAGGGACTCTCAGGAGTCTTCTCCAGCACCACAGTTCAAAAGCATCAATTCTTTGGCTCTCAACCTTCTTTATGGTCCAATGCTTAGATATATACATGACTACAGGGAAAATCATAGCTTTGACTATAAGGACCTTTGTTGGCAAAGTAATGTTTCTGCTTTTTAGTATGTTGTCTAAGTCTGTCATAGCTTTTCTGTCAATGAGCAAGTGTCTTTTAACTTCGTGGCTATAGCCACCATCTGCAGTGATTTTGGAGCACCCCCCAAACATATAAAATCTCTCACTGTTTCCACTGTTTCCATGTCTATTTGCCATGAAGCAATGGGACTAGATGCCATGATCTTCATTTTTTGAATGTTGAGTTTTAAGCCACCTTTTTCAATCTCCTCATTCACCATCATCAAGAGGATCTTTAGTTCCTCTTTTCTTTCTGTCATCTTCATATCTGAGGTTATTGATATATAAAACTGAGTCACTTTGCTGTACAACACAAATTAATACAACAATGTAAATCAACTAGACTTTAATAAAATAAATTTTAAAAAATATCTCCAAATAAAAAGTTAGGTAGGAAAAGATAATAAAAAACCAAGTAAGAAGACAAGCAACATAAATGAACTGATAAATGACCCAGCTGTTGAAGCCAAGGAAGCTTTAAACTTGCTATTTTATATTTATATGTGTGTGTGTGTGTGTGTGTGTGTGTGTGTGTGTAGGTGAGTGTCAAAGAAATTTAAAATAAGATAGGCAAAGTCAATTAAGAGACAGAAAATATCAATAAAATATAATCCATGGAAAAGAATAAAATATATGTTATAGACTTTTAAAATGCATAGCCTGATATTAAAATTCTTAATATTGGACAAAATATAAGTCAGAACTAGGGAACTTAATGGTTAATCAAGTGAAAATATTCCCATTATCTCAAAAGCTAAAAAAAAGAAAAAAGAAAGAAAAAAGAAAAAAACAAGGCAAAGCATAAAAGACATGTTAGAAAGATTTGACTAGTAAGAACAATTAGATTTAGTAAGTGAACTTTAAACAATCATGCCTTGAGCATGTATAAAGAACTCCTTTAATCCAAAATAACAGTACACAATTATCCTTTTCTCCCATGCTATGTCCAATAGACAATAGATCTAAAGAGCAGCTTGGTTATAAAAAAAAAAAAAAAGATAAAAGAATGGCCAATAAGCATATATAAAGCTATTCAATACCACTAGGTAACTATTCAAAGCTATTTAATATCTTGAGTCCATTTTTCAAATAGGACATGAAACAATGGAATCATTCCAAATTGGAAAAAGAGTATGTCAAGGTTGTATATTGTCACCCTGCTTATTTAACTTGTATGCAGAACACATCATGTGAAATGCCAGGCTGGATGAAGCACAAGATGGAATCAAGATTGCTGGAAGAAATATCAACAACCCAACAATCTCAGATATGCAGATGACACCACCCTTATGGCAGAAAGTTGAAGAGGAACTAAAGAACCTCTTGATGGAACTGAAAGAGGAGAGTGAAAAAAACTGACTTGAAACTCAGCATTCAAAAAAGGAAGACCATGGCATGTATTCCCTTCACTTCATGGCAAATAGATGGGGAAACAATGGAAACAGTGACAGACTTTATTTTGGGGGGACTCCAAAATCACTGCAGATGGTGGCTGCAGCAGTGAAATTAAATGACGCTTGTTCCTTGGAATAAAATCTGACAAACCTAGACAGCATATTATAAAGCAGAGACATTATTTGCCAACAAAGGTCCTTATAATAAAAACTTGGATTTTCCAGTAGTCATGTATGGATGTAAGAGTTAGACCATAAAGAAAGCTGAGCACTGAAGAATTGATGCTGCTGAAATGTAATGTTGGATAAGCCTCTTGAGAGTCCCTGGGACTGCCAAGAGATCAATCCAGTCAATCCTAAAGGAAATCAGTCATGAATATTCATTGGAAGGACTGATGATGAAGCTGAAGCTCCAATACTTTGGCTACCTGATGTGAAGAACTGACTCATTGAAAAAGACCCTGATGCTGGCAAAGGTTGAAGGCAGGAATAGAAAGGGATGACAGAGGACGAGATGGTTGGATGGTATCACCGACTTGATGGACATGAGTTTGAGCAATCTCCAAGAGTTGCTGATGGATGGGGAAGACTGGTGTGCCGCAAATAATCCTTGGGGTTGCAAATAATCAGAAACCACTGAACCGAACTGAATTGCATTATCTAAAATGCATATTAAAACTAAAATACCTATTGTAGTGTCTTAAATGAAGAAAAAAAGAGAGAAAGAAATGGGAAGGAAGGAAAGAAGGAAGGACATGAAGAAGAAAGAAAGAAAAAAAAAAGACAAAAAAAGAAAGAAAAATATTTCTTATCCTAAGCTTAGGAGAGAATTTGGAGCAATCAAAACTCATGGAAAGTGGTGCAATTGGCTTGGAAATTTATTTGGCAATTTCTTCAAAAGTTGTTACCAAGTATTCCCACTCAGGATTTCATCTGAGAGAAATAAAGGTAAAGGGCCACAAAATACCTTGTATAAATTTTTTCAAAGCATGTTATTCAAAATAGATAAAAGGTAGCAATTACTACTCCAGGTGCCCATGAAAAGAAGAATGAAAAGACAAAATGGTACATCTGTATAGTAGAATGGTTCAGTTCAGTTCAGTCGCTCAGTCGTGTCCGAATCTGGGGCCCCATGAATTGCAGCATGCCAGGCCTCCCTGTCCATCACCGACTCCCGGAGTTTATTCAAACTCATGTCCATCGAGTCGGTGATGCCATCCAGCCACTGCATCCTCTGTTGTCCCCTTCTCCTGCTGCCCCTAATTCCTCCCAACATCAGGGTCTTTAAATGAATCAACTCTTCGCATGAGGTGGCCAAGGTACTAGAGTTCCAGAATCAGTCCTTCCAATGAATATTCAGGACTGATCTCCTTTAGGATGAACTGGTTGGATCTCCTTGCAGTCCAAGGGATTCTCAAAAGTCTTCTCCAACACCACAGTTCAAAAGCATCAATTATTCAGCGCTCAGTTTTCTTCACAGTCCAACTCTCACATCCATATATGACCACTGGAAAAACCATAGCCTTGACCAGACGGACCCTTGTTGGCAAAGTAATGTCTCTGCTTTTTAATATGCTATCTAGGTTGGTCATAACTTTCCTTCCAAGGAATAAGCATCTTTTAATTTCATGACTGCAGTCACCATCTGCAGTGATTTTGGAGCCCCAAAATATCAATTCTGACACTGTTTCTAATGTCTCCCCATCTATTTCCCATGAGGTGATGGGACCCAATGCCATGATCTTAATTTTCTGAATGTTAAGCTTTAACCCAACTTTTTCACTCTCCTCTTTCACTTTCATCAAGAGGCTTTTTAGTTCCTCTTCACTTTCTGCCATAAGGGTGCTGCCATCTTCATATCTGAGGTTTATTTTTATTTCTCCCAGCAATCTTGATTCCAGTTTGTGTTTCTTCCAACCCAGCGTTCCTCATGATGTACTCTGCATATAAACTAAATAAGCAGGGTGACAATATACAGCCTTGACGTACTCCTTTTCCTATTTGGAACCAGTCTGTTGTTCCATGTTCAGTTCTAACTGTTGCTTCCTGACCTGCATACAGGTTTCTCAAGAGGCAGATCAGGTGGTCTTGTATTCCCATCTCTTTCAAGTAGAATGGTACTTAGCCACAAATGTAAATAAACTATTTATATAAGACCCTATATATATATAGGCTATATATATATATATATATATATATATATATATATATATATATATATAGGCTTAGATATATATATAAGCCTCAGAAACATTCTGTTGAGTATAAGAAGCTTGACACAAAGCAAATATACTGTATGATTTCCTTTTTATGAAGTTCAACAGTAAACATAACTGTAGTGATAGAGATCACATATGTGGTAGCTTAGGTTGGGGGAGTTTCCTGGGAAGAAATTCAAAGGATTTTTCTTGGAGTATGTAAAGTTTCTATCTCTTGATAAGATTACGGGTAACACATAAGTGTTCATTTATCAAAATTAAGTTAACTTTATATCGAATATATTTCAATATCTTTGAGTTATACCATGATAAACTTAAACATATAGAAAGTTTAAAAATAAATTCCCAGACACGTTTTTGAGGATTAAAAAAAAACTAAATCTAAAATTTATACATAAATACAAATAGCTTTCAATAAGAGCATTGCACTACAAGATTTCAAGATAGTATAAAACTAAAACAATGAAGACAGTTTTCTTATTTCCACAGATTGTAGACAAATAAGACATAATAGAATCCTGGATCAGAGCTATGTGTATTAAATACTATACTTTCATTGAAGGAGGTCCCATTTGTTTATTTTTGTTTTTATTTCCATAATTCTGGGAGATGGATTGAAAAATATATTGCTGTGATTTAGGTCAGAAAAATGTTCAGTTTATGTTTTCTTCTAGGAGTTTTATAATTTCTAGCCTCACATTTGGGTCTATAATCAGTTTTGAGCTTATTTTGTGTATGGTGTTAAGAAATGATCTAATTTCAGCTGCATTATTTACATGTAACTGTCCAGTTTTCCCAGCATTATTTGTCAAAGAGACTGTCTTTCCAACATTGTGCAGACTTGCCTCCTTTTTTGTAGGTTGATTCACCATAGGTATGTTAGTCTATTTCTGGGCTTTCTACCTGTTCCACTGATCTATATTTCTATTTTTGTGTCAGTACCATATTATTTTGATGGCTGTAGCTTTGTAGTATTGTGGGAGGTCAAGGAGTCTGCTTTCTCTAGCTTTGTTTTTCTTTCTCAAGATTGCTTTGGCTACATGGGATCTTTTTGTGTCTCCAAGCAAATTTCAAGATTTTTTGCTCTAGTCCTATGAAAAATGCTATTGATAATTTGATAGGGATTGCATTGAATCTGTAGATTGCCTTTGTAATTTTGACAGTATTGAGTCTTCCAAAGCACCAACATGGTATATCTTTCCTCATGTCTGTGTATTTTTAGATTTCTTTAATCAATGTCTTTTAGTTTTTGGAATACAGGCCTTTTGTCTCCATACGAAAAGACCATCCACAAATTGGATGACACCGTTTTCAAATGATATGACTGATGAGGGATTAGTCTCCAAAATCTACAAACAGCTCATGAAGCTTGACATCATTAAAACAAACAATCCAATACAAAGATGGACAAAATACTTAAATAGGCATTTCTTCAAAGAAGACATACAGAGGGCCAAGAGGAACATGAAAAGCTGTTCAACATCACTAACTATTTGGGCTTCCCTCGTAGCTCAGCTGGTAAAGAATCCACCTGCAGTGCGGGAGGCCAGTGTTCTATCCCTGAGTTGGGAAGATCCCCTGGAGAAGGGAAAGGCTACCCACTCCAGTATTCTGGCTTAGAGAATTCCATGGACTGGAGAGTCCATGGGGTTGCAAAGAGTTGGACACGACTGAGAGACTAATTGACTGAATGACTTGGTGACTAGCCAGCAACTAGTCAATGAGTGACTAATAACATCACTAATTATTAGAGAAATACAAATCAAAAGTACAATGAGATATCGTCTCACACCAGCCAGAATGGGTATCATCAAAAAACCCACAAACAACAAATGCTGGGAAGGGTGTGTGTACCTTCCTACACTGTCGATGGGAATGTAAGTTGGTATAACCATTATGGAGGAAAAGTAGGGAGGTTTCTTAAGAAACTAATAATAGAGCTACCATATGACTCTGTAATCCCACTCTTGGACATATAAACAAAGGAAAACATGATCTGAAAGGATACATGCACCCCAGTATTCATTGCAATACTGCTTATAATAGCCAAGACATGGAAGCAGCCAAATTTCCATTAACAGAGTAATGGATAAAGAAGATGTTGTACGTATATACAATGAAATATTACTCAGTTATTACAAAGAATGAAATAATGCCATTTGCAGCAACATGGATAGACCTAGAGAATGTCACACTGAGTAAAGTAAGTCAGACAGAGAAGAAGAAATATCTTATATGCAGAATCTAAAAATAAATAATACATATTAAGTTCCTTACAAAATAGAAACAGAATCAAAGACTTAGAGAACAAACTTATGGTTGCTAGGAGGAAGCAAAGGAAGAAGAGATAGTTAGGGAGTTTGGGATCGACATGTACACACTGCTATATTTAAAATGGGTGATCAACAAGGTCCTATGGCATAGCACAGGAAACTTTGTTCAATGTTATGTGGCAGGCTGGATGGAAGAGAAAACTGGGGGAGAATGGATACATGTATTTGTATGGCTGAGTTCCTTTGCTATCTACCTGAAATTATCACAACATTGCTAGTTGGCTATATACTAATACAAAACAGAAAGTTTAAAAAAATAATAATAAACACTACACTTTTACTACAGAAATGCTGTGCCAATTTAAAGGTGGGATAAATGGTCTAATCAAAAATGATGCTGGGGGTAATCTTTGAACTACAGAGAAAAGAGGAGGGACCAAAAAACAGTGTCGAAATCTTCATTAGCTAAGCAAATAGATAGTGGAGTTTGGAGAGGCAAACATAGCAAGAATTTAAGGGGCAGAGTCCTGTAAAGAGAGACCTGGGAGGAGAAAGAGCTCTAGAAATCTGCATGGATGCATTTGCTCTGTGCCAAACTGTACAATATTTAGGATGAAATCCCACAAGGTAAGGAAAAAAAAAAAAAGAAAAAAAAAGTCTCAGGAAAGAATAAATACCACAGAATTTAAAGACAAATAACCACAGATAACCACGATGGTGTGATTACTTACTGAGAACCAGACATCCTGGAATGTGAAGTCAAGTGGGCCTTAGGAAGCATCACTATGAACAAAGCTAGTGGAGGTGATGGAATGCCAATTGAGCTATTTCAAATCCTAAGAGATGATGCTGTGAAAGTGCTGCATTCAATATGCCAGCAAATTTGGAAAACTCAGCAGTGGCCACAGGACTGGAAAAGATTAGTTTTCATTACGCTCCAAAGAAAAGCAGTGCAAAATAATGCCCAAACTACCGCAGAATTGCACTCATCTCACACGCTAGCAAAGTAATGCACAAAGTTCTCCAAACCAGGCTTCAACAGTATGTGAACCGAGAACTTCCAGATTTACAACCTGGATTAGGAAAGGCAGAGGAACCAGAAATCAAATTGCCAACATCCGTTGGATCATCAAAAAAGCTAGAGAATTCCAGAAAAACATCTACTTCTTCTTTATTGACTACGCCAAAGCCTTTGACTGTGTGGATCACAACAAACTGTGGACAATTCTTAAACACATGGGAATATCAGACCACCTTACCTGCCTCCTGAGAAATCTGTATGCAGGTCAAGAAGCAACAGCTTGAACTGGACTCACTGATTCAAAATTGGGAAAGGAGTATGTCAAGGCTCTATATTGTCACCCTGCTTATATAACTTTATGCAGTGTGCATCATGAAGAATGCTGGACTGGAATGAAGCACAAGTTGGAATCAAGATTGCTGGGAGAAATACCAATAACCTCAGATATGCAGATGACACCACCCTTATGGCAGAAAGCAAAGAAAAATTAAAGAGCCTCTTGATGAAAGTGAAGGAGGGGAGTGAAAAAGTAGGATTAAAACTCAACATTCAGAAAACTAAGATCATGGCATCTGGTCCCATCACTTCATGGCAAATAGATGGGGAAACAATGGAAACAGTGGCAGACTTTATTTGTGGGGGTGCTCCAAAATCACTGCAGATGGTGATTGCAGCCATGAAATTAAAAGACGCTTGGTCCTTGGAGGAAAAGTTATGACCAACATAGACAGCATAATAAAAAGCAGAGACATTACTTTGTCAACAAAGGTCCATCTAGTCAAGGGTATGGTTTTACCAGTAGTCATGTATGGATGTGAGGGTTGGACTATAAAAAAAGCTGAGTGCTGAAGAATTGATGCTTTTGAACTGTGGTGTTGGAGAAGACTCTTGGGAGTCCCTTGAACAACCAGGAGATCCAATCAGTCCATCCTAAAGGAAATCAGTCCTGAATATTGATTGGAAAGACTGATGCTTAAACTCCAAAATTTTGGCCACTTGATGCAAAGAACTGACTCATTGGAAAAGACCCTAATGCTGTGAAAGATTGAAGGCAGGAAGAGAAGGGTTCGACAGAGGATGAGGTGCTTGGATGGCATCACCAATTCAATGGACATTAATTTGAGTAAGCTCCGGGAGTTGGTGGACAGGGAGGCCTGGCATGCTGCAGTCCATGGGGTTGCAAAGAGTTGGACACGACTGAGCATCTGAACTGTACTTAAGTGACTTCCCAAATTTACACAGGACTGAAAACAACTTAAATTCTCATATCCATCTCAGAGAAACCTTTCCAAATACATAACGTCTCTTAATAGGGATCCCACAAGTGCTATTCCTTAGGAGTAAAGCCAAACTGAGGCTCGGTTAAATTCAGCAGGAGCAAATGTGTGCTAATAAAATAAAAATAATAAATAAAACTGTTAAAGTAAGTTCTTCTGGAAGAAGAAAAGTGACACCAGATGCAATGTGTATCTATGCTAAAGAATGAAGAGCACTTAACAGCATAAATATGTAGGTAAATATAAAAGATAGTGCTGACTTATTAGCAAATATTTTAAAGTAACATTTTAAAGCAAAAATAATAATAATGTATTGTGGAGTTTATAGCATATATAGAAGAAAATTGTATGACAATAATAGCACAGTGTTCAGAAGAAAACAAATGGAAATAAACTTGAAAAATCAGACATTATACATAAAATGTAAAATATATTATTAATTGAAGATTGACTGTGACTAGTTAAAGAGGCATGTTATAAATGTGTGAATGGTCACTAAAGTAAAACAAATGGCAGGTAAATAATGGAGATAAAATGAAACAAAGAAATAATCAATTAATGCAAAATAAAGCATTAAAAAAAGAAAATAATAACAAAGGACTGAATGAATACAAAACAAACTTAACACTGGCAAACTGAAACCTGACCATATTAAATGTACATGGTATTAATACACCAATAAAAACCCAGGAATGACACATTGTTCTAAAAAGTAAGATGACTATAATTTGTTTCTCTATATCTGAAGGAGATTGGACCTAGGACACACACCCCGCCCCATTGATAGCAAAATCCATGATTGCTCAAGTCCCATATATAAAATGGCATAGACTTTGTATGTAACCTACACACTTTCTCCTGCATACTTTAAATAATCTCTAAATTACTTATGATACCCAGTAAAATGTAAATGCTATGTAAATACTTGTAAATACAATGTAAATACTACGCAGATGGTTGCCAGGAAAATTCAAGATTTGCTTTTTAGAAACTTCTGGAATTTTTATAAATATTTTAAATCTTCAGTTAGTTCAATTCATGGATGCAGAATGGACTCTGTTGCTTACAAGAAAATCACTTTAAATACAAAGGTATAGATAGCTAAAAATTTTTAAAAAAGAAAGATGAAAAAAATACACAAGGCAAATACTAAGCATAATAAAGCTCTAGTGATGATACAAACATCAGAAAAAAGTAACCTTCAGAATAAGGAATAGTAACAGTGATAAACAGGAACATTTCATAATAACAAATGGGTCAATTTACCAAGAATTCATTACAATCTCAATTTATCTGCATAATACACGGCTTTAAAATACCTGATTAAAGCCTGATTTAACTGAAGGATAAAAAGACAAATCCACTACTATAGTTGGAAATTGTAACTGTAGTCTCTCGACAAGGCATAGGAACAATTATATAGAAAAATCAGTATGAACATACCTGGGTAACATTAATAACCAAGACAAACTGACATTTATAGGACACACCATCCAAAAACAAACACTATATATTCCTTTAAAGCATATGTGGAGTATTCACTAAGTCAGACCATAAGCTGAACCATAAAATCTAGTCAGATATATGTAAAAAAATGAAAATCAGAGTATGGTCTCTTACCTCAAGAGTCAAATTAGACACACAAAAAAGCAAAGGAATATCTCAAAGATCATCAGTTATTTGGAGATTAAACAACACACCTAAAAACCTATAAATCAGGGAGAAAATGGCAAGGGGAATTATTTAAAAATTAGACTAAATGGAAATTGTTTCACATATTACTTTATGTAAAATCACAGATTTCATTTTATGTATCCCTATAGCAACTCTTCTTATTTAGCTTTTAGTTTTAAAAAATTGTTGTTACTCTTCCCACATACTATTCAATTAGTCCAATGGTTCTCAATCTTTTGCATACATCTAAATCACCTGAAGGTCTTGTTAAAACACAAATTGACATGCCTGCAATAGAGGTTCTGATACTAGCTCTAGTGCAAGGGCCCCAAAATTTGTATTTCTGACAAATTATCATATTATATTGATGTTGCCAACTAGGAAACATACTTTGAGAAACCTTGGTTTAGAAATGCTGTTCTTTATACTTTCCAGTCAATAGCCTTCTCTAAAAGTGGTATCCATTCTTCTACACTCTATCATTGAAACAGAGCAGGACTCTATGTTCCTTGTCCCTCATACCCTCTGCCTATCTTTTGTCTGTTCGGGGGGAGGCACTTCAGCCAAAAAATAAGTTTAATTGGAGAAGTGAGAACATGCAGAAACAAAGGCAAACAGTCAAAGGAGACTGAATAATAATAATGTAGTCATTAAGCATAGTCAAGGACCTTTAATTCTGTCTCAAAGTCTATACGCTGAGCCATATCCTGTGAACTCTCTTATAGATACTGAAAGCCCCAACACACGGAGAAGTTAACTGCATGACGGCCAGACTGTAGCCATGGCATAAGCTGCCACAATACCAAGAATAGGCCTCAAGAAATGGAAACAATCTGGCAGTGGAACAGAAGAGTGTGTTCACACTTAGTTGCTTTGTCATGTCTGACTGCGACCCCATGGACTGAAGTCCACCAGGCTCCTCTGTCCATGGGTATTCTCCAGGCAAGAATACTGGAGTGGGTTGCCATGCCCTCCTCCAGGGGATCTTCTCAACCCAGGGATCAAACGCAGGTCTCCCTCATTACAGACGGATTCTTTACTGTCTGAACCACCAGGGAAGCCCAAGAATATTAGAGGGGGTAGCTTATCCCTTCTCCCAGGAATTGAACCGGGATCTCCTGCATTGCAAGCAGATTCTTTACCAGCTGAGCTACCAGGGAAACCCAGAACAGAAGAGTAATTGTACTAAAAACAATCAAGATGATGCTGATCAGACCCACAGATGACAAATTTCAAGATGACTATAAGAACTGACTGTACTGTTTCTACATGTAGCCCCCTCCCTCAGCCTATAAAAGCTCTTGGGCACTGATTGTCAGAGGCAGCAGTTGTCCTTTGGACAGACATCTGCCCTCCCCCTCCTCAGTTGCCAGCATCCAAAATAAAGCAAGCGTTGCTTTCCACAAACCTGGCCTTTTTATTTGTTTTTGAGTAGCAAGCAGCTGGACCTCACTTTTGGTTACATCATGATAAATTAGCTATACTTGATCTTGAATTTAAAATAAATGGAATCATTCAGTAGTCTTTTGTGCCTGAATTTTTTCACACAACATACTGTCCTTGAAAGTAAATCAAGCTGTATGTATGTATCCGTAGTTCATTTTTTTGCTGAATAGTATTCAATTATAAGAATATGCTATAAAATATTGGGTTTCTCTGGTGGCTCAGATGGTAAAGAATCTACCTGCAATATAGGAGATTTATATCTATACTTCATATATATATATATATATATATATATGTAAATTATAGAAATATTTTCATTTTATCCTTGGGGTGATGCTTTTGTATATTAGAACATTCCTTTACATAGCCTGGTAGATATGCTTACTCATTTTCCTTGAGCATATACCTATTATATTTCAATATCTAACTTTCATTGTCATTACAAGGAAAGTTATTTAAGGCATTTGTCTGCATATTGGCCTTGTATTCTGTGACTTTGTTAAATCCATTTATTATTTCAATACCTGTTTTGTAGATATCCTAGGATTTTTCCATGTACACTTTCATGCACGGGCTACCCTGATAGCTCAATTGGTAAAGAATCTGCCTGCAATGGGGAGACCTGGGTTTGATCCCTGGGTTGGGAAGATCCCCTGGAGAAGGGCAAGTCTACCCACTGCAGTATCATTGCTTGGAAAATTCCAGAGACTCTATAGCCCATGGGGTCACAAAGAGTCAGACACGACTGAGCAACTTTCACTTTCACCATGTACACATAAAGACAGTTTTATTTTTTTTTCCAATCTGTATGGATTTATATCTTTTTATCACTTTATTGCATTAGCTAGGATTTCCAGCACAATGTCAAAGAGAAATGATAAAAATGGCTACCCTTTTTGTTGTTTCTGTTTGTAAGGGAAAATTATTTAGTCTTTCATGAATTAGTATAATATTATACCTAAATTTTAGGGTTTTTTTATATATGACCTTTAGCAGGTTGATGTTATTATCATATATTCCTAGTTTTCTGATGTATATTTGATTTTGTATTAATAGGTAATGGATGTTTTAAATGGTTTTTCTGAATGTTTGGAGAATATATGATATTTCTCTTTTATTCTTTTAATAAGGTGAATTAAATTGATTGACATTCAAATGTTAACCTTGAATTCCTGATGAAAACACCGCTTTGTTATGCTGTATTTAATTACTTATTCAGCTAGACAGGCATGGAATGGCTATGAGGAGTTATTTTGTTTGTAGATACTATTGCTTTTTCTAAAATATGAAGAAAACAAATTACTGAAATTGTATTTCCAGTAAATTAGATGTGGATATATATCTGTCTAATAAGATTTTGAAGAAAAAAATATGGAAAGAATTATATAGGCCTAAGAAGGGAGAAGCGTTGGTGGGTTAAAAAAAAAAAAAAGAGAAAAACAGTCCTTGAGATGTTCCATGGTATTTCTGATTTGGATGTAATTACTCTTTTATCCTAAACTTCTTGAAATTATAATAGCAAATTGTTACACAATTGTCTCTAACATTGCCTCATAGGTAGTGCTGGAACAATTTTTTTCCAAGGGAGATGTGATGAACATCTTATTGTTTCACTGTTTCTTCTAATCCCACTTTGCACATACAGCCTTTGGTAATGACAGAGTGTGCCTCAGATTCTAATTGCTCTGAAGGAAATTAAAGAGAAAAATGAGTAGCTTTCTTCAGAGATATGTTACAAATTAAACAATTATGTAAAAAGAAAATACTCTCTGTAGAGAGTATTATTCACATGACATAAAGAAGAAACACTAAAGCCAAATATATTTTGAGGAAACTACAACAGGAAAGAAAGGGAATTTTCAAAGTATGGACATAACCCAGTTAAGCCTCCAAAATTGCTAAACTTCACAGGAGACTTACTGAATTAATATTTGCCCACTACAAGGGGTAAAATAATACTTACTGAAGAGTATGTCTCTTCATAACACAGTCATTTCGCACAACAAACTGTGGCCAATTTGCTGCACTTAAAGAAGTGATAGTGACACATTAATATTCTGTGTATATTTTGTTAAACTCTTCACTTGTTTTTTCCTTGCTGTTTTACCTCTTGTTTTATGGTTGGCAGGGATGTAGCCTCTATGGAACATTTCTGTGTATAATCTTAAACAAATTTTCTCTACATGGAAGATAAACAAATAACCAAGAATTATGTCATTAACTTAGTATTTGACATCTTAAATGAAGGAAATGTTTCATTAGTTTTATTGTTCATTATTTATTATTTTCAGTTTGACTTATTCTATGCTTTTGATTGCACATTCCACATATCTCAGAGCTCAGTACCATTTAGGAAATTTTTACTTAGTAACCTGAAATCTACAAATGAAAGTGGCAATTATGTTTCAAGAACTATGAGGTCCTTTTATGTCTTCTTGAGGGGATTTGCTGAAACTATAGAATAGAACTGCGACAGAGACATCCTCTTAGTTTACCTCAGATGCAGCTCCTGTTAATGTTTACTATGGAAAACATACTAAAGCTTTTTTTTTCCCACAAGTGTTTCAACGTTGCCTTCCTGCTTTTTTTCTGCCTCAGGACTGTTTCTAATGCCAAAAATTTGTGAGCTGAGCCCACAAGCAAATACAGCCCAAATGTGTGTGAGTATGTACATGTGTGTGTGTGTAGGAGGTTGTGTACAGTCCAGAGGAAAGAGAGAGAGTGTGTGTGCAAGGGGTGTTAACATTCCAGAAGGTAAACTCTCAAGTCAAAAGGGGATGAGAAAAAAAAAAAAAAGGGGGATGAGAGTGAAGGTAACAATTATGAGGTGCAAGGTGCATTCTCGATGCTTCCTCAGAGAGCATCCAAAATAATTAGTCTCCAGTTTGCCACAGTGATGGGCTTCCCTGGTGGCTCAGAGGTTAAAGCGTCTGCCTGCAATGTAGGAGACCTGGGTTGGATTCCTGGGTCCAGAAGATCCCCTAGAAAAGGAAATGGCAACCCACTCCAGTATTCTTGCCTGGAGAATCCCGTGGATGGAGAGCCTGGTGAGTCCATGGGGTCGCAAAGAGTCGGACACGACTGAACAACTTCACTTCACTCACTTTACCACAATGGTAAGCAACTTAAAACAGCTCCTACATATCGAGTTTCCTTTCGTCCTTCTCTCACTTTCTTGCCCCCTCAATTTGACCTCCCCAAATTGGTCCCCCCTGAAACTATTTGCTTCTAAGAATTATCTCAATGTCTACTCTCAGGGGAACTCAAATTAATAAAATAATATAGCAATCTAGTCCCCTTTAAGCAATACATTCTTATATAAACATATATGAATAGAGTACTGTATTGAAAAGTTATGAAGCTGTAACCCATTGGGCATGAAATCCCAGTAAACTTAACTTTTTCTAAGATTTCAAATATTCACAAAGCTATTTCCCCAATGCAAACTAGGTCTTGCCATCCAGAGCTTTCTGCTATATATAAAGGAGCTCACCTTAACAATACCTTCCTCTCTCACCATGCACTCATGCACACACACACACAGACACACACACAAATTGTTCTTCAACTTACATTGCCAATCTTGGGAAGGTTAATGAATGGAATTGTTGATGTGCATGTGAATATAATACTTATGCGTATACACAATGAGTGATAGTATAAATACAGATAATGTTGGGGAATTTGGTAAAAATGCAAACAAATACAAATATACATACATTTCAACTAAAATAATTCATTATTAGAATCTAACTGTTATAGAGAAACAGTCATACATGTACTCAAAATACCAAACACAAATCAATTTATCATAGTACACTTTTAACTGTGAAAAGATGGGATTGTTGCTGTTCAATTGCTCAGTCGTGTCCAACTCTTGTGACCCAATGGACTAGAGAACTCCAGTCCTCCCTGTACTCCATTATGTCCTGGAGCATGCTCAAACCCGTCTACTGAACTGATGATGCCATCCAATCATCTTATCCTGTCTCCCCCTTTCTCTCCTGCCCTGAATCTTTCTCAGCATCAGGGTCTTTTCCAATGAGTCAGATCTTCACATCAGGTGGCCAAAGTATTGGAGCTTCAGTTTCAGTATCAGTCCTATCAATGGATATTCAGGGTTGATTTCCTTAAGGATTCACTGATCTCCTTGCTGTCCAAGGAACTCTCAAGCATTTTCTCCAGCACCACAGTTCGAAAGCATTGGTTCTTTGGCACTCAGCCTTCTTTATGGTCCAGCTCTCACATCCATACATGACTACTGGAAAAAAAAAAAAAAAAAAAAACAGAAAACATTGCTTTGACTATACAGACTTTTGTTGGCAAAGTGATGTCTCTTCTTTCTAATATGCTGTCTAGCATTGTCATAGCTTTTCTTCCAAGGAGCAAATGTCTTTTAATTTCATGGCTGCAGTCACCATCCGCCATGATTTTAGAGCCCAAGAAAATAAAGTCTGTCACTGTTTCCATTGTTTCCCCATCTATTTGCTATGAAATGGGGTCGGATGCCATGATCTTAGTTTCTTGAATGTTGAATTTTAACCCAGCTTTTTCAGTCTCCTCTTTCACCTTCATCTAGAGTAGGGTCACCCAAGGAGAATGGGTCATGGTGGAAAGTTATGACAAAATGTGGTCCTCTGGAGAAAGGAATGGCAAAGGACTTCAGCATTCTGCCTTGAGACCCTCATGAAAATATGGGAGGAAAACTCATAAATGCTTATCAATGAAAAATGGTTGAAATGTTATATATTACATTTTTAAATGAATATATCCATGAACAGCATTATTTACTGATAAAATATTATTACTGGTATTGATGTGCAGAACAGATTAACGAAAAAATCTAAGATTTTGATTTGTAGAACTTGACAGATACAGAAGACAAGTGATTGATTTATTATAATGATGCTCTTCAATTACTAAAGTTAAAGTTGTGTCACATCAGCATTTCCATTATAAACTCTTAATTTCAAGAAGTTATAAATTGCCTGGAGAAAGATACTCAGGGTGAATACTTTTTTCTGACAATTTTCTGCTTAAAAGTTACAAATCAGATAACTGGAAAAAGCAGGAAGACAGTGGAGAAAATGATATACCAGTTAAGATTCTTTTTTTTTTTTTTTGTACGTGGGTTGAAATTCTATTTCAGAAATAGCAAATTTCTTGCTGTGAAATGTCTTTCAACATTGCTTCCCTTCCCAAAAGCCTTAAAATTTTCCAGAGGATAATGATTTGTGAAAAAATATTAAGGAGGAAGAGTTTGTTTTACCCAATTTTGGCCAAATAAAAGAAAAACTTCAATAATGATAAGAGATTTTTATAAGAATGTCCTTAGAAAAATGAGAACTCAAATGGCTTCCTTGTACATGTCCTCCTTTGAGAGCTTGCTGTATTATTGGAGAATATTGTGCCAACATTCAGATCATAGAATTATGAAAATGATTAATGCTTCTCATTTTTATTATTGTGGCAAAATATTTATGCCACTTACTATTTATACTGCAACTTCCAATTCTGTAACAACAACAATAATAATAATAGCAGTAGTTAGAACATGTCATTGCTTTAGTTACAATAAAGAATACTAACTTTTTTTCTGATTTAATTTTAATTGATAATGAATTTTATTTTCCAGTGATTCTCTGTGTCAAATCATATATTTCTTAAGAGCTGTAATTATTCAAGATCCTTATAGATAACTCAGAAAACAGTTTATTTAATCAGATGACTTAAACCAGTATTACTTAACATCAGAAATATTGACATCTTGAGTTGAATAATAGTTGTGGAGGATTTTCCTATGCATTGTAGGACATTTAGCAGCATACCTGGCTTCCACACATCAGAAGCTCATATAACATGTCCATTTCTATCCTTGCCTCCTCACTTAACCAGGTGTAAAAACTAAAGTCTCTACAGACTTTGCCAATTGTCTTCTTAGGGTCCGGATTATCCCTGATGAAGAGATGATTACTTAGTTCATAACAATATGCTCATACTTACATTGAAGATGCTTTTTTCATAATATTTCTCTCTTCTTAAATTCCTAGTTAATAGTAACCTCTACCAGGACCTGAAAGTTCAGCTTTTTCCTTTGTAGATGGAAACTAAAATTATAGGTAGCAACCAACTAGGATGACTGAAGTTATTCTGATAAAAGTACTAGGTCTTATCTTATAGCCAACATTGTTGGCATTATCTTTCTTCCCCAAGATATTCTATTTCTACTACTGAACATGAAAAGAAGAAGATATCAAAAACGTATATTATCTATGGTGAAACAGATCACTAGCCCGGGTGAGATGCATGAGACGAGTGCTCGGGCCTGGTGCACTGGGAGGACCCAGAGGAGTCGGGTGGAGGGGGGGGTGGGAGGGGGGATCGGGTTGGGGAATACGTATAACTCTATGGCTGATTCATGTTAATGTATGACAAAACCCACTGAAATGTTGTGAAGGAATTGGCCTCCAACTAATTAAAAAAAAAAAAAAAACAAAAAAACAAAAAACAAAAACAAACTCATTCCATGGAAAGAAAAACTGAAGAGTCTTTCTGACTTCAAATATAATGTCTAGTCATTTGGCTGAATATTTCTAGAAGGTGTGTGCACATCGAGGAGATTGTGAGTATTTCTAGAAATGGGGGTCTCATTTCTGGACAAAGTGGCAGTTAATCCTACTATTGTTGTCCTCTAATATTAAGAAAAGTTAATTGTAACCTCTATCCTTCTAGAAGAGTGGTTCTCAATCTTGGCTGCATGTCAGAATCACCCAAGAAACTAAAAATTCCACAGCGCAGGGTACTATCCAGAGCAATTAACTGAAAATCTCTGAGTAAGGGATCTAGGCATCCTTAGTTGTTTTTTTCACTTGTTTCTTTTTAATTAATTTTTATTAGAGTATAGTTGATTTACAATGTGCTAGTTTCTGCTGCACAGTGACTCAGTTACACATATACATATATCTACACTTTTATAGATTCTATTCCCATATAGGTCATTACAAAGTATTGAATAGAGTTCCCTGTGCTATACAGTAGGTTCTTATTAGTTAAGGACTTCCCTTGTGGCTCAGGTGGTAAAGAATCCACCTGCAATGTGAAAGACCTGGGTTCAATCCCTAGGTTGGGAAGATCCCCTGGAGAAGGGAAAGGCTACCCACTCCAGTATTCTCACCTGGAGAATTCCATGGACTGTATAGTCCATGGGGTTACAAAGAGTCACACACGACTGAGTGACTTTCACTTTCACTTTCTTCACTTCATCTTATGTGTGCATGCCTGCTAAGTTGCTTCAGTCATGTCCAACTCTTCGTGACCCTGTGGACTGTAACCTGCCAGGATCCTTTGCCCATGGAATTCTCCAGGCAAATTTTTGACATGGTAATTCCCACTTCTTTATTTTTCAGCTACTAATTTATAAACAAGTAGGATACATTTAAATTCATGGAGAGACTAGATATCCATGGAAATCCTTGATGCTATTCAGTGGGTTGCCATGCTGTCCTCCAGGGGATCTTTCCAACCCAGGGATCGGACCCATGTCTCTTATGTCTCCTGCATTGTCACGTGTGTCCTTTACCACTAGAGCCACCTAGTAGTGTCAAATCCAATCTCCCAATTTATCCCTCCACCCTCCTTTAAAACTATTCGTGTTACAAATGTGCGGCTAATCTTGAAAACTGCTCATCTAGAAAAAAAATTTTGTCTTCAAATTTCTCCTTAGTATTCTCAGCTGGACTTTATCTTGGAAATAGAAAATGTGAAATCCAAGTAAGAAACAAGAAGGTCAAAACAAGTGTTCTCAAAATATGATTCCTAAATTGACAACATTAACATAATATGAGAACTTGTTAAAAATGCAAATTTTGGGGCCCTCACACTATAGCTAATATATTAGAACTTTGAACGCCAGGCAAAATAATCTGAGTCTTAACAAGACCTTCAAGTGATTTGGATGTATGCAAAAGATTAAGAAACATTGAACTAGTTGACTAGTACGTGGAAAGAGTCATAACAATTTGCTTATAATTTATTTGCCTGTCAATTTATTCCTCTCCAATTTTTGACATGATAAATCCCACTTCTTTATTTTTCAGCTATCAACTTACAGACAAGTAGGATGCTTTTAAATGAATGGAGAGACTAGATATCCATGTAAATTCTTGTTATCATTCAGTCACTCAGTCGTGTCTGTCTGTTTGTGACCCCATGGACTGCAGCACCCTAGGCTTCCCTGTCCTTCACTATCTCCCAGAGCTTGCTCAAACTCGTGTCCATCGAGTCAGTGATGCCATCCAACCATCTCATCCTCTGCCTTCTTCTTCTCCTCCTGCCTTCAATCTTCCCCAGCATCAGAGTCTTTTCCAATGAGCCAACTATTCTCAATTAACAAATACTGGAAAACAGTAACAACAATTATTCAAGACTGAAAGCAAAATAGGGAGAATTGTCACAGGAACACATAAAAGAAAATATGTAATTTTACCCAATACTAAGGTCATATGTGGAACAATGTTGAATAAGTCAAAAGACAAAGATCATATTTTTTTCCAACATTTTATCCAACAGGTATAAGTAATCTTGCCATTTTATATATCTCTAATATTGAGGATTATTAATCCATGGCCATAAGAGAACAAGAAGAGATTATGATATTATGATATTTTTTCCATATTCTAGGGAATAACGATACTTGAAATTTTATTTCACAAAATGTTTTTTATATGATATAATATTTTTTAAAAACTGCATTTAGAAAATCCACCTGTATACTTCTGTTCAAAAACAAGAAGAATTTTTGCCATTTAAGAGGCTTTTTAAAATGTAAACATTGCTAAATCAATTATCATAGTAATTTTGATAGAAATTAAAACTTTTTTTGTGACTACTAACTAAAACTCTGTAGCATTGTATGGCTTATTCATCATTAATTTCTAATTTATTTTTTAAAACCCTCAGAAAAAATGATCAATTCCTTTAAAATAGAGCCAAAATTAGTCTAATAATATCTGTTCAATAGAATATCTTTTCTAGAATGATGAGCTAATATTATTTAGTAGAATCCTAATATGACAGTGTCATTAAATATCCCTTGGTCATACTTATTTTCATGGAAGAAATAAATATGTTCCTTTGTTCCTTACAATATTCCCTCTGGTGTTAGTCACTCAGCCGTTTCTGACTCTTTGCGATCCCATGGACTAGAGCCCACCAGCCTCCTCTATCCATGGAATTCTCCAGGCAAGAATACTGAAGTGGGTTGCCATTTCCTTCTCCAGTGGATCTTCCTGACCCAGGGCTTGAACCTGGATCTCCTGAATTGCAGGTGGATGTTTTACCATATGAGCTACTAGGGAAGCCCACATTATTCCCTTAGTCAAGGGAAAATAACTATCTTGAGAAACCAAGAGATTAGCTTGATAAGTATATCATTGAGATGAATGTCACTTTTATAATTACCTATCAGACAGCTAAATCTGAAGCATTCTTAATTTAACTTGGAAGACACTATTTTTTTAAAATAAAACCTTGAAAATGCCCCAGACATTAGAAAAAAAAAATCCTGCCATCAGCTGTAAAACAATGTCTCAAAATAGATATTTAAGCAATTACAAGAATTCTTTTACCAAAACTAACCTCTTTAAGAAATATAAAAAAATAATTATAATTATCACTACTCTGCAACTGTAATTAAGATTCAGAGCAATTGTTCCTTTATAGAGTATACTTGTTATTATCAATAAAATATATACAGAATACTTATTAACCTTTACCTGTCAATCTTTTAGAAAAATAATATTCTTCTAATTAATAATTATGTTATCAATTTCAGAACTTGAAAAGCTATTGAATGCAATATTATATAGATTTCTGAATACATTTTCTAAAGCATTATGCTAAAACATAAAGATTATCATTAGTTTGGGTAGGGAATTTGGTAAAAAAAATAGAATAATTTTATTATAATTCTATATACCAGTGTCATTATCTATGACTGAAAGAGATCATGGGGAAAATTGTGTTAATTTTGACTCTTAAGCAAGTTGTAATTATCTATTGTATTATCAATAGCTGCTATTTACAGGATAGTTATTAAACACACTAGAATATGATGACTTAGACTGATACTTGGCAATTTCTCTAATGAGCTTTTTCTTATATATTGGTTATAAACATAAAATCAAGGCTGTATTTATACAATGTTCTTATAACAAACAATTGACTTCTTAAAAGGGAAAGTCAAGGAATGATCTATTTATAAACACATGCTATGATTATTAGTTTTATATGTCCTCTTGGCTAAGCTATGGTTCTTCCAACAAAGGGGATACTGTAGGAAATAAAACAGCGTATTTATTTCTTCCATGAAACTGTCTGAAAACATTAGTCTAGATGTTGCTGTGAAGTTATTTTGTAGCTGGGGCCAACATTTACAATTAGTTGACTTTAAGTAAAGGCAATTACCCTTAATAACATGAATATCACTTGAAAGCCTTAAGAGCAAAACCTGAGGTTTCCTGGAGAAGGAATTCACCCCAAGACCAATGTAAAATTCCTGCCCAAGTTCGCAGCTTGCTAACCTACTACCTGTCTTATGGATTTCATATTTGCTAGCTCCCACAATTAGAAGAGCGATTCCTTAAACTCTCTCTCTCTCTCTCTCTGTTATATATAGATATAGATAAAATAGATACAAATATAAATACAGGTGATACAGATATAAATAGATACATCTTATTAGTACTGTTTCTCTGGAGAACTCTAACTGATACAAATACCAATATTATTTAAAAAAATTTTCCTCTCCTGAAATCAGCAGTTATTTTGGCATCATAGAGCTACAACTTTAGTATAATTTAAACATTGTATAACTTAGAATTACTTATTTGAAAGGAATTTTCAAAATGCCATTTTATAAATGCTTTGATTTGCTTTTTCAAAAGAATGTTTTTAGTCATTTATATATATTTTCCAGGAGCTATGTCTACTTAGTGTTATCCTCAAGGTTCATATTTAAAATATTTAAATTCACGGCAGTGTCAGTGAATGCAATCCTGTAATTCTGGATCTACTTGATGCAAAATATTAGGAATTAATAACTCTTATTTATATACTACACTTTTTTTAATACATACTACACTTTTGAAAGCTATCTAATATCAAATTTAAGGATGAAGAAACTCAAAGAACAAAATCTATTCTTATAATAAAACAAAGCAAACTTATACTCTTATTTCTTGTTTTCTATGTCTAATCCAAATAGCAAAGAAGTCTATCACATCAATTCATTTCTATAGAAATTCAATCACACTTTCTAAACTGGTACTTAATGCAGGAACACAGCTCTATATTGATTTGATGATATAGGTACTGCATTCAAATAAATGTGTCTTGTAATTCAAAGAGTCAACCAAGAAAATTGGTTAAGTTATTGCAAGAAATGTGGAGCATTCAATGCATAGAAAGCTCTTATGCTTGAAATGTTAACCAATCATACAGCAGCTCATTGAATTATATTTTGGGTTGCAGAACAGCCTTTTTTCTATAGTTTATATCTGAATGTTGGACTATTATTCATTTGAAATCATAGGAAACCGAGGTTGCTCTCTCCAACAAAACATTTTCACATGAAAGTAGTTGAAAGAGGCATTTTAAAGAGATCTCCCATACACACACACACACACACACACACACACACACACACACATGCAGACACACACACACTCATTTCATTGTGTAGAAAATTGACACATTGCAATTTTGGCTTCAGCCAAAAAGTCACAGGTTTTGAGCTGTTCTTAGCATTTGACAGCATACATATGCTTGATAAATCAACTGATGCAAATTTCATAAAGTACATAAAACTGCCTATCTTACTAGGTAATTAGTAAAATTGCTTAGTAAAACTTAAATATATTTTTTAAGAAATTAAGCAAAATAAGAGATGTAAGGCCTGGAAGATATTTTGAGAACCAAAAGAATAGTATATTTGAAACCTCAAGGGAAAAAAGATGCTCCCTTAAGTAGTCTCCTTCATGTTCTTCAAGTAAGAGACAATAACTGGTATTTCACCACCACTTCCACCAGCACTGCCACCTACATTTTATATTAGATATGCATTATAGTAAGGTTATAGGACTATGATTGACAAGCACTGCCAAAGCTAGGAGGAAAAATGTGACATATATATTATGAATAAGAAAACTATTTTGGTTTCGCAACTTTAAAGTATCAAAATTGCTACATAAAATGATTTGCATAATTTTTCTGTTGAAGGTAACAAAAAAGATATATCTAACAAAGATTTAACTAGAACTAGACATATGGAATCACTTACTATCTGCTACAGTATTGTGATCTCCTTTCATAAGTTTTGATCACTTGTCTTCTTTCCATTTATTAGAAGCATTACAGTAGTCTGGAAAATAAGGTATAAATTGAGGGGCATGTCCTATTTAAAAAAAAAAAAAAAGGCATTGCTATCTTGTGTGTGTTAGTCACTCAACCATTTCTGATTCTTTGCGATCCTATGGACTGTAGCCCGCCAGGCCGCTCTGTCCACGGAATTCTCCAGGCAAAAATACTGAAGTGGGTTGCCATTTCCTTCACCAGGGTATCTTCTGGACTCAGGGACTGAACCTGGATCTCCTGCATTGCAGAAGGTTGCGTTACCATCTGAGCTACTAGGGAAGCCCACCTTGGTACATCTATTTCACTTGCAAATGCAGCCTCATGAACAATATCAACTCTTGCTTTACTCTGTATGAGTTTGATTACTTTTCCAGCAATATATATATATATATATATATATATATAATCATAAAAATATGAGAAAATCATATATATATATATATATAATCAGCTTTTCAAAAAGAAGTCCATTTGGTATTTAACTTGAGTTGTTTAATTGGAATAAGGACATTATGTTAATTTTGTTGTCTTCAGCTAAGTAAAATATCATAGAAACAACACCACTGTTATACCATATATGGTATACATATATACCATTATCTTATGCCACCAGTATTATTGCCTTTGGAAATCCAATATTGGTGAGTTCAAGCAATACAATATGCCTTAAACTCAGTTATTCCTCATTGCAGATTTTTTAAAGATACATGATTAAAGTGAAAATAAAACAATAAATAAATAACTGGGAAGTCAAGGTTAATATTAGGCAATAGGAAATGTGCATTCTAACAACAACCCTGCTACTAGGTGAGTGATCCATAATGTTGTTCTTGTAAAACATATTTTCTATGAATTTCTACTACCATATTCTAGTAAAGGAACTTGAATAATGGCCTACTTATAATATTATGTGAAAGTGAAGTTGCTCAGTCGCGTCTGACTCTTTGCGATCCCATGCGCTGTAGCCTACCACACTCCTCCGTCCATAGGATTGCCCAGGCAAGAGTACTGGAGTGGGTCACCATTTCCTTCTCCAGAGCATCTTCCTGACCCAGGGATCAAACCTGGGTCTCCCACATTGTAGACAGACACTTTACCATCTAAGCCAACAGGGAATAGTTAAGAATCACAATGTCTTACCAAATGCAAACCAAATATAGCACCAACAAAATATCGCTGTTTCTTAATCTCTCTCTCTTTGTCTTATACACATACATTCAAACCTTTGTCTGAGAGTTTTCAGGAAAACAAATATCATTCATCTAAAGGGATTGTATTCCTCTCTGTTGTCAACATTATGAGCTTAATCTATGAATTTAGAAATTGAATTCTATCTACTTCCTTCCCAAATTCTTTCCTTTCTTTTTTCTTTTTTTTTGTAGATAATTTAAGCTTAAATATTAACTATCTTAAAGATTAATATACCAGCTTAAAATCAAATATACAATGTTGTTTTCACTAAAACATTTTGACAAAAATATTGAAGTTAGGGAGAGAACAAGATGGCAGAGGAGTAGGTGGACGTGGAGTACATCTCTCTCCACAGATACATCAGGAATACACCTTCAGACACATAAGTGTGTGCAGAACACCAGCTGAAAGTGGACAGGAGTACCTGACCAGTGAAAAAGAATATATAGAACCATGCAAAACTTGGTAGGATGAAGGAACTAGGGGGAAAAACAGAAGTGTTACTAGGACTGGACTTTCCATCTGCAGGTGGGGGAACTAAAGCAGGGGTACAATCCCCACATCGGGGCAATTTTATGAGTCATAGGAGAAATGTTTAAGGCTAAGAGTAAAACAGCTGATCTGTGGCAGCCTAAATGGAATGAGAATCAAACAGTCCTTGCCACAGTCATACATACCCTGGACAGGCACACAGGTACCCTAAAAGGTGCAGCAGTTGGGGGATGGAGCTTAGGGATTGTGGTGCAATCTCAGGGTGAGGCCTGCTGTTAGACTGTGGAGAGACAGACTGAGGGGATTGTGAGGGAGGAGACTGTGGTGGGAAATGTCAGTGAAGGAAAGCCAGGCAGCCATGGAAGCAAGGTGATACTGCTGAGTCATGCATAGAGGGTGAAGCCATCACCATCGCCTCTCTTTCCCCACACACCAGCACTGGCAGCTGAACATTAGAGGGGCTGTCCCATCAAGCGCCTGACGCACAGAACTACAGAGTAGGACACGACCCAGGACGCTCCTTTAAGTGAATGATGTACCAAGCTACAAAGTCAGATCCCACCAAGATTGCCAATTTAAGTGCCTTTACACCAACCTACAGGTTAGGAACCCAGTCAGTGGGGGCCCTGTGTGCATGATGCACCAAACAAGAGAAGAAGCCCAGGCAAGGGAATCTTCTAAGTGCCTGAATGGGTGGAGTTACCGAGAAAGACTAGGCAAAGAGGCCTTCTGATCGCCAGCTACCAGAGGTTCGAACAAAGATACTGATAGGGCCATAACTCCTGCGGTGGAGACAGTTCATGTTCCTGTGACCCAAGCAGTTGCACCACCTTTACTCTCAACCCACACTGGGGTAGAGTTGCCACAGACAAAAAAAAAAAAAAAAATCTTGAGTCTATACACGTGGGGTTGCTTTCCTCATGTACAACACTTTGCAACCCTGTGGAATGTGGCCTGCCAGGTTTCTCTGTCAGAGGAGTTCTCCAGGCACGAATGCTAGAGAATATTGGTCAATCAGTTTAGTTCAGTTCAGTTGCTCAGTCATGTCCGACATTTTGCAACTCCATAAATCACACAACACCAGGCCTCCCTGTCCATCACCAACTCCCTGAGTTTATACAAACTCATGTCCATCAAGTCAGTGATGCCATCCAGCCATCTCATCCTCTGTCGTCCCCTTCTCCTCCTGCCCACAATCCCTCCCAGCAACAGGTCTTTTCCAATGAGTCAACTCTTCGCATGAGGTGACCAAAGTATTGGAGTTTCAGCTTCAACTTCAGTCTTTCCAGTGGACACAGGACTGATCTCCTTTAGGATGGACTGGGTGGATCTCCTTGCAGTCCAAGGGACTCTCAAGAGTCTTCTTCAACACCACAGTTCAAAGGCATCAATTCTTCGGTGCTCCACTTTCTTCACAGTCCAACTCTCACATCCTTACATGACCACTGAAAAAACCATAGCCTTGACCAGACGGACATTTTTGGGCAAAGTAATGTCTCTGCTTTTTAATATGCTATCTAGGTTGGTCATAACTTTCCTTCCAAGGAGTAAGCATCTTTTAATTTCATGGCTGCAATCACCATCTGCAGTGATTTTGGAGCCCAAAAAAATAAAGTCTGACACTGCTTCCACTGTTTCCCCATCCATTTCCCGTGAAGTGATGGGACCAGATGCCATGCATGATCTTAATTTTCCAAATGTTGAGCTTTAAACCAACTTTTTCACTCTCCTCTTTCACTTTCATCAAGAGGTTTTTTAGTTCTTCTTCACTTGCTGCCATAAAAGTGTTGTCATCTGCATATCTGAGGTTATTGATATTTCTCCCAGCTATCTTGATTCCAGCTTGTGCTTCTTCCAGCCCAGCATTTCTCATGATGTACTCTGCATATAAGTTAAACCAGCAGAGTGACAATATACAACCTTGACGTACTCTTTTTCCTATTTGGAACCAGTCTGTTGGTCCGTGTTCAGTTCTAACTGTTGCTTTCTGACCTGCATATAGATTTCTCAAGAGGCAGGTCAGGTGATCTGGTATTCCCATCTCTTGAAGAATTTTCCACAGTTTATTGTGATCCACACAGTTAATCCACTTTGGCATAGTCAATATAGCAGAAATTGATGTTTTTCCGTAGCTCTCTTGCTTTTTCAATGATCCAGCGGATGTCGGCAATTTGATCTCTGGTTCCTCTGCCTTTTCTAAAACCAGCTTGAACATCTGGAATTTGGAATTTCATGGTTCATGTACTGTTGAGGCCTTGCTTGGAGAATTTTGAACATTTATTTACTAGTGTGTGAGATGAGTGCAAATGTGTGGTAGTTTGAGCATTCTTTGGGATTGCCTTTTTTTGGGATTGGAATGAATATTTTTCTAGAGCACTATATTTCCAGCTGCCCTAGCCACCAACTCCCTTGAGTACCTGGTACTGCCAGAACCCCAGTGACCCAAGCGGTTTCATCATCTCCACACGCGGCCCTAACTGGGACAGACCCAAGTCCTCCAGGGCAGCCTTAGGAGCAAATTCCTGTCGACGACCCACATGCAAAGATGGAGATAAAACCACAATTGAAACCCAGGGGCAGTATGGCAAATGAAGAAGACCCAAAACATTCCCACCAGTTGTACAAGCTGCAGATTAAATCCCCATGGTCAACTAGGCAGTCTGTGGCTATGGACTATATAAAAGCACATTGAGAGCTCCCACAAAAGAAAATCTACTAGTTCTGATAACTGTGGACATTTCAGGGAAGAACACACAGGAGTAGGACCAGATTAGAATCTGAGCTGCCACCACAGTAGGTCCAGAGAGGGCATCCTAGGGAGGTGAGATGGACTATGTCTTCCAACAAGGGACAGAATCTTGCTTGACAGCAGTGACTCAAGAAAAACACTTATTATTCTTATGTTTTGACTTGTTCTGTAGTTTCTTTTGGTTTTTTTTTTTCCTTGTTCCACCCCCACCCCCACTGCTGTAATTGCCAATTTTACTGGCACTATGCAATCCAATTAAGCTTTTTCTGTTTTTCTTTCTTTCTTTTTTTTCTTCTTCAAACACACTGTTTACTGTTGTTATAAACCTCTGCCTCTACTCTGGGCTTTTGCAGTTCTGTGGAGTTTTCCTTTTTCTTTTTTCTATTATTTCTCCACTTCCTTTTTTTTTTTTTTATTTTCTGTTTTGAATTTTTCATTTTAATCCTTAATTTTTTTAAACCTATTATTTTTTGTACATTTATTCCTTTGTGTGCTTTTCCTACTGTTATTTTCCCCTTGCAGTTAATCTTTAACATATATAAATCTTCTTTATCTGCCTCTATTTAGTTTTGCATACCAATTCTTTTTTTTTTTCTTCCTTTCCTCTCAACATATTTGTTAGCTTTGTTTTCACTGTTTTATTCTCCAGTTTGAACCTTGCTTTAGTTTTGTTTTCCAGTTTGTGCTTTAGTTAGTTTTGTTCTTAACTGATAGATATAATTTTTCTTTTCCTTTGCCCACTGGGTCATTCTATTCTATGTTATTTTTGTTGGACTGTTTTGATTTTGCTTATGGATATATATGTATATGTGAATATTCCACTATTTAACTATTATGTCCCTGATTTTGTAACTGCCATTATTTTGGGATTCAAATTTGTTTCTCATTTTGTTGGGTATGTGCTTTAAGCTCACTTACTGTTTTAGCAAATCACTTGTGGAATCTTTGTTCCTGACCACAGATCAAGCTCCGAGCCTTTGGAGTGGGAGCACTGAATTCAAGACCCTAGACCACCAGAGAACAAACACTAGGGAGTATCAGATAGTGAGAACTCACACAAAGGAAACCACTTAAATACAAGACCTGGCATCACCTAATCACCAGAAGCACCCTGTACAGGACACTTCATCCAAATGACAAACAAAACAAAGATATAAATCCTATCATCGACAGACAGCATTACCACCTCACTCAGCCTTGCCATAAGAGGAAAAACAAGAAAAACTTAGCATAAATCTCACCATATACAAAGATTACACAAACCACTGCATCAACCTAAGGGGGACAGAAATCAAAAGGAAGAAATAATTCAACCTTGAAGTCTTGGAAAATGAGACTTCAAACACAATAAATATATATTAAAAAATAATGAAAAGGGAGAGAAATACTGCATAAATGAAGGAACAAACTAAAAACACAGAAGTCCAAATAAATGAAGAGGAAATAGACAAACTACCTGAAAAAAAAATACAGAATAGTAATAATGGAGATGATAAAAAACCTTGAAAATAGAATAGAGAAGATGGAAGAATTAATTAATAAATACCTAGAAGAATTAAAGAATAAACATTCAGAGCAACACAATTACTGAAATTAAAAAATATTCTAGACGGAATCAACAACAGAATTTCTGAGGCAGAAAAAAGAATCATTGTTAGTGTATAGGAATGAACGGTGTTTATGTGTATTAATTTTTTTATTCTGCAGCTTTACTATATCCATTGATCAGCTCTAGTAGTTTTCTGGTGGTATCATTAGGATTTTCTATGTAGAGGATCATGTAATCTGCAAAGAGAGTTTTACTTCTTTTCCAATCTGGAGTCCTTTAATTTATTTATTTTTCTTCTTTGATTGTTGTGGCTAGGATATCCAAAACTATGTTGAATAGTAGTGGTGAGAGAGGGCACCCTTAATTTGTTCCTGATATTAGAGGAAATACTTTCAATTTTTCGCCATTGAGGATAATTTCTGCTGTGGATTTGTCATATAGAGTATCTTCCTTCTATGCCTGCTTTCTGGAGAGTTTTTATCAAAAATATGTGCTGAATATTTTCAAAGGCTTTCTCTGGATCTATTGAGATAATTGTTTTTTATCTTTCAATTTGTTAATATGGTGTATCACATTGATTGATTTGCAAATACTGAAGAATCCTTGCATCCTTGGAATAAAGCCTGCTTGGCCATGATGTAAGATTTTTTTTTTAATATGCTGTTGGAGTCTATTGTCTAAAATTTTGTTGAGCGGTTTTGCATTTATGTTCATCAGTGATATTGGCCTGTGGTTTTGTTTTTTGTGGCATCTTTGTATGGTTTTGGGATTAGGGTGATGGTGGCCTCATAGAATCAGTTTTGGGGTTTACCTTCCTTTGCAGTATTCTGGAAGAGTTTGAGGAGGGTAGCTGTTAGCTCTTCTCTCAATTTTTTGGTAGAATTCACCCATGAAGCCATCTGGTCCTAGGCTTTAGTTTGTTTGAATATTTTGTATTACAGTTTTGATTTCTGTGTTTCCAATAGGTTTATGGAGATTCTCTATTTCTTCCTGATTCAGTTTTTGAAGGTTACATTTTTTCTCAGAGTTTATCCATTTCTTTTGAGTTGTCTATTGTATTGGTGTATAATTGCTCATAGTAGTCTCTTATGATCTTTTGTATTTCTGATTGTATGTTGTGATTTAAAATTTTTCATTTCTAATTATATTGTTTTCATTCTTCTCCTTTTTTTCTTAATGAGTTTGGCTGCCAGTTTATCTATTTTATTTATCTTCTCAAATAAACAGCTTTTAGTTTTGTTGATGTTTGCAATAGCCTCCTTCATTTCTTTTTCACTTATCTCTGCTCTGATTTTTATTATTTATTTCCTTCTGCTAACTTTGGAGTTTTTCTGTTCTTCATTTTCTAGTTCCTTTAGGTGTAAATTTAGGTTCTATTTGCTGTTTCTCTTGTGATGAAAGAAATCAAAGAAGACACAAATAGACTGAGAAAGATACCATGTTTGTGGATTGGAAGAATCAATATAACGAAAATGAATATACAACCAAAAGCTGTCAGGGAATGTTTGACGGGAGGACTCCTACGTGCTGTCTCTCATGAGTCCTTTGTCCCTCTTCAAGCGGAACAGCACGCTGCTCCCAGGGACTGAGGTCACTGTGTGAGGCAGGCTTGGGTCTCCTTTAGTAAACATTCTCTTTAGGACAAAACTGCTTAGTCTTGCTCCCCTTTCTTGAGATATGGATTGTCTCCTGACCTTGTGACTAACATTACCCCTTGTTCCCTTGGTAACGGTTGCTGTACGTTTGGTTTTCTGATCTCTATCATTCCCGAAAGAAGTTTCTTGTACCACAGCCTATATATACTCACAGGAAAATCATTAAAGCACCTTTGCTTCATCAGAGCTTAGGTCCCTGGGTCTTTTTTGTCTCTCTCTCTCTCTCTCTCTCTCTCTCTCTCTCTCTCTCTCTTTCTTATCGTTGATTCCATACCACAAGGTTCCAGTTCATTAAAGGACCCCAACAAATGGTGCCAAGGAACAGGGACACTGGTGTACGTGGCATATCGGGCGGAGTGACTCAGGGACCTATTGAGGTCGGTAAGTACTAAGGCATGGGTTAAACAGCTGGCCAGCTCCATTATTTTTCTACTTTACTTCACCATTTGTTTAAATTTCAGGAACTTCTGGCTTCACAGCAATGAATAGAGGCTTGCCTTCAAACAGTAGTTGAACATAATCCTTAGTTTCCTGATAAATGCAGTTTTGATTTAGATATGTGGCTCCAGGTAAAAAAAAAATGCTAAATGAGCAGCCAAACAAGGAAAAAATATTCCAATTGACCTCTATCCCCTATGGGCTCTTATTAAAGCTGTAATTCTGCCATTTCAAGGTAAATTCTAGCCCTTCCAATATTCAGCAACAGACAGAACATTTATTTCATAAATATAAATTAAATGATTAAACTTTACAAAAGGCCCAGTTAAAACAATACAAAATATCTCAAAATTTTCTTACTAGCCCTGTCCCGGCTGCTCCTAATGCTTCTCCTCTGCCAACAGTCGCAACTCCAAAAGTCTCTCATTTGTTGGGACCTAATGAAAAGTTATACTAATTTTTAAACTAGGTTAGAAGCTGCTATTTCCTGTACTATAATTGGAGAAGAAACCAAAAAACAGCTAGAGAAATTACTTGCTTATGAGAATGCAAATCAGAAATGTCAAAGAGCTATAGCTGCAATTGTGAGACTAGGATTATTATTGATTATTTGAAAGCCTGTCGCAATCTAGGATCAGAAACTCAAAAGATGCAAATGTTGGTTGAGGCAATGGCTGCTACCTTTAGAAAGAGAAATGAAGGATGCTTTAATTGTGGAGATGAAAATCATTTAAAAAGGGACTGCCCTAAGAAGGCTAATAAAATACCAAAAATTTGCCCTTGCTGTCGTAGAGGAATGCACTGGGCCAAAAGTTGTAAATTTAAATTCGATATTGATGGAAAACCTATTCCAGGAAACTCCAAACAGGGGACCCCCCAAGGTCCCCTACAACAAAACCAGGGGGAAATTCTATCTTTTCCCTCAAACCCTCAATGACGGAGCCTGCCGGCAAACGAACTGGTCGAGAACGCAATTACCAGAGTACCTAGGAAGATGAGACTCAGAAAGATGGGGTTGAGAGGGACGGAGTCCGCTTACGTCTGACTCCGCCAACTTTATTGAAGAATACCACGCCTATATATACGCTAACAGGAGTTACTAAGAATAGATCGAGGGTTTGCATACGTGCAGAGCTACAGATGTTTTAAATTCCCACACTCAAGATCAGTAAAGCATTTATTACCCTAGCGCCCAACATGATTAAGATCAATAGAACATTAGATAGAAAACAGGCTTCATCAATAGAACATTAACTAGATAGAGAACAGGTTCAGGCATGACGAGTTTATCAGCACCAGGAAAACAGGCAAAAGGTCACCGGGGTGTTTTTTCCCTGAAGGAGACAAATGCCAGTCTATACTTTAACAAGAAGGGGTGGCAGGACAAAGAGAGACCCTTTGTTCTCTCTTAGGGCCGTAAGGGGCCTGTGCGTTCAGGCTGGCTCCCTGCACCTCCACATCCGGCAGTGCTGCCGTCGATATACCAGCCCTAAATGATTTTTTCCTTTACCCTCAAGCAGTCCCTACTAGAGTGCCTACCGGACTTTTTGGACCCCTGCCCCCACAAACTTTTGGTCTTTTGCTTGGCCGATCTAGTCTGACTTCTAAAGGAATTACTGTCCACCCTGGAGTAATTGATTCAGATTGTAAAGGAGAGATTCAAATTCTGATATCATTTCAGATTCTATGGCAATTCAATAAGGGGGACAAAATTGCTCAATTACTTCTTTTTCCTTACATTTCTATTAATTCCTCTAATAACGTACGGACAGGTGGGTTTGGCAGTACAGATCAAAAACAATCTTTGTGGACATCATTAGTATCTGAGTATGCCCAACCAAATATAAATGTCAAAATTAATGGTAAAAGATTTTCTGGTCTCCTTGACACTGGATCTGATATTACTATTATTTCCAAACATTTATGGCCCAAATCCTGGCCTGTACAAAAGGTCTCTTGTCAAATTGCAGGAATTTCTCAAACTAAAGTACAAGAAGTTTATCAAAGTGTTCAAATATACTCATGTGAGGGACCAGAAGGCCAACCTGCAACATTAAAACCTTATGTGATAAATGTACCCTTTAATCTAATAGGAAGGGACTTACTTATGCAATGGCAAACTCAGATATACATTCCACATTTTTCCTAGGGGTCACTGCTCATTATTAAAATAACTGAGAAAAATTATGAGCCTATTTGGACAAAGCAATGGCCCCTTATGAAAGAAAAATTACAAGCTACTAAAGGCTTATAAACACACAATTAAAATTGAAACATATTGAGGAATATTGCTCTTTTTGGAACTCTCCTATTTTTGTTAAAAAAAGGAAGCATAACAAATGGTGTCTCTTAACAGAGTTTAGAAAAGTTAATTACTTTATGAAACTTATGAGTACATTGCAACCAGAGATCCCATCACCTATTACTATTCCTCAAAATTGGCACATTATTATTACTGATTCACAAGATTGCTTTTTAAATATACCTTTACATCCTTTAGACCGGGAGAGATTCAATTTCTCTCTCCCTTATCCTAATCATATCGGGCCTCATAAAAGATTTCAATAGACTATGTTACCTCAAGATATGCTTAAAAGTCCTGCTACTGCTGCTGCTAAGTCACTTCGGTCGTGTCCACTCCATGCGACCCCATGGATGTCAGTCCGCCAGGCTCCCCCATCCCTGGGATTCTCCAGGCCAGAGTACTGAAATAGGGTGTCATTGCCGTCTCCATAACAGTCCTAGTATTTGTCAAAATTTTGTAGCCAAGAATTTACTTCCTATGTGACAGCAATTCCCTCATGCATATATCATTAATAATATACCATAGCTACAAAAAGGAGAAATGATATTTTTGACACTGAATGGCTATATTCTTTAGACTCTGGAGAAAACTGATGAAAATAAAATCTTTTTTGAAGTTGCAAAACCGGTTCTTCTTGCACGTGCAGTTAGGAAAAGGTTAACTTGTTAATTTTTTTTTGGAGCTCCAGTTCTGCCTGGGAAACAAAAATAGGCCTAAGAAAAAACCTTAAGTTAACTCTTATCATGTCCTTGGGATACACAGCCCACTATATCTAGGACTCCAGCCATTAACAAATTGGTGGAGCTCAAAATAAATAAATAAAACAAAAGCATATTTTATATTTCAAATGGAGAACTATGCCTATGTATCTAAAATTATCTATGTCTCAATGTATGTCTTTGTTTTTGGATAGTGTGGAGTTAATGAGCTCTATTTGGATTCAGCTTTACATGAACTGAAGGGTGTTCAATGTTGGGTATAATGTTTATTTAAATGTGAATGTGATTTAAATATAATTATTTGTTAATCTAGTTGGGACATGTCTTGAGTCATCAACATTATATAATACTTTTATTATGCCTTGGTTTAAGGTAAACTAGGTTTGTCAACAAAAATGTAACTCTTTATATATATATATATATACGCAAATATATAGATGAGATGAAAACTTTTAGATAAGCTCTATTAGAAATAATTGTATTTTTGATAGAATGATCTATTACCTATAATCTGGAGCCGTCTCTTGGGATTGGAGTGACTTAGGTTTCTGGAGTTGTGCTGAAATAAGTAGTAGAAGTTTGTTGAATGACTGGGTCATTTCCAAATGAAGTAGGATTTTGAAGCCTTAATTGCTGAACATTGGCTTACTCTTAAAAGGGGTTTTTCTTGCAGAAGAGCTGAAGAGATTTTGAGGTGTTAATGAATGTAAATATATATTTATATGGGAATGGATATATATATATATGATATATATGATTTGAGAAATATGCTCAACGGTCTATAAAATGCTAACATACAAGACATTTCATGGTTGCTATAGAAAAGTAAAATATATGCTTTTAATAATAGAAAGATATAAGAAATGGCAAATAAAATGATGAATACAAAATATTTTTTAATTTTTGAAACATTTATTATAGAATAAAGTGGTATTTACATAAGCTTTACTAGACTAGTTTTTCATTGTCGTTCTAGCTACAGCAAATATTCTTTCTCCAAATTAAACCAAATTGGAAACAAGAGAAAAATTCTGGGAAAACAATATTTAATAGAATTAACTTTGGTCAGCAGATACATTCAGACTGCAAATATATTGGAAAATGCAGTTGAAATGCTTGGGTGGATCACAATGAAAACTACAAAGTATGATATGTTTATTTGAAATAAACATTGCATTTTTTTATTGTGCTATCATACTTTGTTTTGGCCTTTTAACTTTTAAAGATATTTAGTGCTGGAATTTTAAAAAGGCTTATGACAAATGAGGGAAAATTTTATGGCAAATTGATGTAACTCATTGTCCTGAACTTTCTTCCTCTTCCTTCTTACATGTCATTCTCTATTAAACAGATTGCAGACATTCCTTATAGTCCACAAACACAAGACATGATTGGACAAACACATTACACACTGTAACTGCAAATAAAAGATTAAATAAGAGAAAATACACAGGAACACTTTTGTCTTCCTTGTCCAGAGCAAACTTTACTAGATTCTGGTGTAGTGTAGTCTTTAAGCCTATAACTGTTGTTGGTGTGACTTTATTTCTGTTTCCAATCTGCAGGATTCTTAAAGTAGGGCGAAAACGGCATTAAAAAAAAAAAAAAAAAAAAAAAAAAGGACACCATTTCCCGAATGGATTATTTGTTCCTAAGAATATCAGAAATGTGGAATGTTTGCCTTCTTTTCAGGTCTGTCTTGGAAGTGTAGTCATCCTCTTTAACACACTGAACAGTGAGATTCAACAGTTGCTAAGCTGCATTTCTTTTTCAAGGACAAGGTCAAATATATTTGGATGTGAGCAACATTTCATTTGTCAAGTTGTTTTGCATCACCTTTTCAATAATTTCACTTAGGAAAAAATATTTGAATGGTTACTCGTAATCCTTTTCCCCAAATAACACAAACCACAGCCAAATACCAGTCCCACACAGATTTCTGAATGATTTTTTTCTTTTGGACTGAAATATTTCCTAAGAATGTTTTCATCATTATCGCTTTCCTCTCTTTTTTAACTATTGTTAATATAGCCTTATTTGTTTTAAAGTTTTTAAACATACCACAAAGAGATGTTTTGACAAAAGCAAAAAAACAAAGGAACAAACAAACAAAAAAAGAAGTTTTGAAACATTATAGGACACCTCCTTTCCTTTGCCCATTTGATATCAAGACGGGCTAACTAATCAATGGAAATCTAAGAAACTAATCTTACAGGGAAAGGATATGCTTCTATTTCTCCAGATGGATCCAATGAGCTCACATGACTTCCTCTTCAGAAGATTCAACCTAAGGGGGACCCCAGCATTCAGACTAGAGATGAAACAGCAAAAAACCCAGGAAGAAAGAATTCCAATGTAAGCCATGGCGACATTAAAATTTTCCGAAAAACGCCGCACTTGACGTCATCAACCTTATGATCTCCCTACTTGGAGACAGATAAAAGCCCTTACTAATTACACTGAAAACCTGATTTCTCAACAGGGAATGCCTTGGAATTCTAAAAATATTTTTCTTCGCTATGCTTGCTTTGCTTGCTTTTGCTTCCCCCGCTCAGGCTGACTTGATTGATCACACTTACTGGGCTTACATACCTAACCCCCCTTTTTTATTGTAGGTTGTAAAATGGACAGATATAAGACCAATCATATCCACTAATGAGTCAATACAATACGCCTCCTCCTTAGAACTTGGAGGGGCGCTCTCATCCTGAAGAAAAAGAAAAACTAATTAATATCTTTCTAGGTTATGAAATCCTTCCTTTGTGTATGGGCACAACAAAATTATGCATAAACGTTAGCCAACAAACTTAGACCTTCCCCTGCCTCCAAAAGAGGACTTTCTGATGCTTCTTAGATTACTTACTGCCCTTTCTTTGTCCATGAATCATGTTTATACTACTAAAACGTTAGGAAAAGAATCAAAGAAAAAACAAAGAACACTATGCAAAGGGTTTACTAATAAGAACTTTAAATATATTCCTGTTCATTGGGACAAATGTCAGGCCAAACCAGGAAAATTAATGTTTATAGCTAATCATACAATTGTCAATTGGGGACCCCATAGTATGTGGTTATTGAACTGCTCAGATGATATTAACAATACTATGTATGATTATATTACTCAAGTAACATGGAAGGTTACTAATACTAAAATGGAACATTACCATGACAGAGGACTTCTTGGCTAGCTTGATGATGGAATGGGCCCCACCTCTTCCTCGAATCATCCTTGAAAAACAGATTGGGCCTAAACAATGGGACATCTGAAAACTTGCTGCAAACACTGAAGAATTTGGGACTTGGATCAGACATTCCACAGGGACCAATCATAGCTATAGCAATTATTTCTTTCACTATAATCAATCATATTTTATACAAGCCTATGTTCCACTTCCTTTTGTTGTAGCTATAGGAAATTTACAATTCAATAAGACTTTAGGTTCTGTAACTTGCATAAATTGTAAATTATATACTTGTCTTAACTCCTCTATTTCCTTAAAAAATGACTCCATTTTGATTCTTCAATCTCGACATAATCTATGGTTACCAATAAATCTACAATGACCCTGGGAAGAAGTTCCCAAGGCTAGACTTGCTTCCCAGTTATTTACTAAATTGCTCTAGTGATGTAAGCGATTCATTGGATGGCTGATTTTTGGCATTATAGGGTTAATAACTATTTGCACCTTTGCTGCATCACTAGCATTACTTTACAAACCTCAACTCAAACACATAATTTTATCCAAAATTGGACTAGAGATACTCATATTATGTGGGCCACTCAGGCTCAAATAGACAAGGATATTCAAAAAGAAATACAGGAACTGAGAACAGCTATCAAATGGGTTGGAGATCAATGAACAAATGTCCAAAAACAGATGATCCTAAAATGTGATTGAAATTCTACTCAATTTCCTGTTACTCCTGTTCATTTCTATAATAGTGGCTACAACTGGAAA
This sequence comes from Muntiacus reevesi, assembly GCF_963930625.1. Lineage (NCBI taxonomy): Eukaryota > Metazoa > Chordata > Mammalia > Artiodactyla > Cervidae > Muntiacus > Muntiacus reevesi. The sequence continues at coordinate 79,930,433 of NC_089271.1, read as the reverse complement.
CAAATCAAGTTTCATTTTAAAAACATATATGATAATGCCTTTCTGAATGTACAGTCATTACAAAAAGAAATATGTAAAACCTTTTCTAATAATCTGCCCTCTTCCACTAGTATGGGAACTTTAGCTATACAATTGACTGATCAATTATCTGGGCTAGACCCACATAGATGGTTTCAAAGCCTTACTCATAGCATTGGTTCTAAAACTATAATTTTGGTGATTGTCTTAACAATTATATTTGTTGTCTACTGTTGCCTTCATGCAAAGATTGTCAAAACTGAACAAACTCTGATGGTCAGAACTCTTCTTACAAATACTATAAATAAATAAGGGGGAATTGTCAGGGAATGTTTGACGGGAGGACTCCTACGTGCTGTCTCTCATGAGTCCTTTGTCCCTCTTCAAGCGGAACAGCACGCTGTTCCCAGGGACTGAGGTCATTGTGTGAGGCAGGCTTGGGTCGCCTTTAGTAAACATTCTCTTTAGGACAAAACCGCTTAGTCTCGTTCCCCTTTCTTGAGATATGGATTGTGTCCTGACCTTGTGACTAACATTACCCCTTGTTCCCTTGGTAATGGTTGCTATACGTTTGTTTTTCTGATCTCTATCATTCCCGAAAGAAGTTTCTTGTACCACAGCCTATATATACTCACAGGAAAATCATTAAAGCACCTTTGCTTCATCAGAGCTTAGGTCCCCGGGTCTTTTTTGTCTCTCTCTCTCTCTCTTTCTCTCTCTCTCTCTCTTTTTCTGGCTGACTCTCTGGAGTGTGGAGACCCGTCGTGCTCACTTTTCTGCCCGGGCTTCCAAGACCCCCTCGAGAGGGCGCCTGGTGCCTTCATGAGCGATGCAAGTCCTGTGTCAAGGACTTTATTGGTCCTCTGCGTAAACCAAGGGATATCAGCCTCTTTCTCTCTTTCACTTTCTTATCGTCGACTCCGTACCACCAGGTTCTGGTCCATTAAGGGACCTCAACACACTACAATCACACACTAAGTTTTGGGGAATAGTGTATACATTTTTGTCATATGGACAATTTAAAATGAAGAGGAGTCACATTTAAGATATTTCACACTGTTCTTACAATTTTTCCTTAAAAGGTTCAAGCACCTTATCTTTTATTCCCATTGCTTTTATAGTAGTCTCATTAGAGTAAAATGAACAAATATGATATGAAAATAAGGAGATGTCTTATTTGTAGATCATATGACTTGTTCAATAAGTAGGACAAATAGAAAGAGAAACTATATTGTTTCAAGTTAATAGAAATAATAAAAAAAATCTTACCCATTCCAAATATCATTTTGAAGTAAGCCTATAAAACACTAAGAAAATACTTGAATACTGGAAATGTGACCCACTTCTAAAAAGATGAAATCAACAACATTATTATGCTTTGAGCAAATGCTAATTCCCCCTCTCCTCTCCCTCTCTCTGTCACAAACACAAAATTAAAGGATAAGCAATCACTAGGAGTGGCTATTTCTATGCAAACTCATCTTTGAACACAAATTGGATTAAAAATGTTAAAGAAAGCAACCAAGGCTGTTAACACAGGCAGTACCAAGGACTTCCTTGTCTGGATAAGTGGAAAGATGACTTGAAAAATGACATACAGCCCTTGCCTATTCCACATTCTTCATCCTATTAACCATTCTTTATCAGGTTTGTAAAGTGAATTTGTTTTAGTGAAACTAGGAAAACTCCCCTAAACTAAAACTTGGAGGATAGGTTTTCTTAGATATTGAGTTGCTCAGTCCTACTTCAGTTGTTGAAGTCCCTAGCAATTTTCCAGCCTGCCTAACTCTTAAAACATTTCTATGCATCATGCAAAGATTAGCAAATAACAATAGTCAGAACAGATCGACATTTTTTCACATTCTTCAACAAGTTCAGTTACAGGCGGATTTCATTTGAGTCTGGATTTCATTTGAGTGTGTTAGTAACAAGCAATGTGGGATATTTACGTTTCAATTTATCTTGCTTTCTCAAAAGCCAAACCAACTTAAGTGAATTTTCATACAGCTTTCATAAGTTGCCAGAAGTAGTGTCCTTGGCAATATATATGAATCTCATTCATGCCTACAAAGAGAAACTTCTGTTACCAAGGTCACTAAAGTACTATCTATGCCAAGTGCAATATCTTGGTTTTAGACAAGATTTGTCTAAAAATTTATCTACAGTATTTGACATCATTGACCACTCTTTTCTGAGACCCTTATTTTTCTTTTAGTTTCTATGTCAATCTCCTGGGTCTTATACTTCCTTGAATATTTCTTCCATTTAATTCATTGGTGCCTTCTCCTCTGCTCACTTTGTAAATATTGGTGTTTTACCAGAGTCAGGCATCCTTCTCACTGTGCATTGCTTATTAATACATTAGGAATTCCAGGGACTAAAGAAATTTGTTCTCACATATATTGCTTCATTCTTTATTTTGTAATCCATTTTCTTTGAAAACTTTGATGTATTTTTGGGAAAAAAATGGGAAAATGACAGTTGTAATATATGGGTAGATTTTCCCAACAAATCTCTGGTTCACCTGAAGAGTCAATTGTTCACATGACATATGGTATAAAATTAAGTGTTTGAGACTGAGAAACTTTTATGTTTTCACCGTGGAGAGCAGTCATAAACATTTATATCATCAAGGAAACAATATATAGTGAAAGAGGTAAACTTTCTGAAGCTATAACTTAAACAGGGAAAATGCTGAGTTGTCTGAGTAAATAAGTGTATGGTCAAATTTCTTATAAAAAAGTGTTGAGTGATCTGAGTAAATAAGTGTATGGTCAAATTTCTAGAGAAAAATGTTGTAAAGAGAAAAGCATGGTAAAAATAAAAGGCTTAGGTTTGTAATGCCCTCTTTTGAACAAAGAAAATAAATAAAACTCTGTATTGAAAAATAGAGGCTTCTTTGTTTTCTTTCTTGTGAAAAATGTTCCTTCAGTGAGCAAGATCAAGCAGTAAAAAGTAGGGTTGCACTTGAATTGAGTTGAACTTAGGAGTAAATAGGCTTCCCTGGTGGCTCAGATGGTAAAGAATCCACCTGCAATGTGTGAGAACTGGTTTTGATCCCTGGGTTGGGAAAATCCTTTGGAGGAGGGCATGTCAGCCCACTCCAGAGAATCAACACGGACAGAGGAGCCTGGCAGACTGCAGTCCTTGGGGTTGGAAAGAGTCAGACACGACTGAGCACAGCACAGTAGAAGTGAATGGGACAATTAGAAACAAGTAACCATTTTGATGTTAACATTCTTCAAGGAATGGATAACTAATGAACAGATCCACACTTATCAGGACAGAAGAAGCTAAACAAAACAAAGACAAGAAAGATATATTCTACAAGTGATATGATAGATTCTGGTATGAGCCTGGGACTACTAAGGTTCACTGCTTGTTTTTTCAGATGATGCCTTCAGATCTGGCCCAACCTCTTGGCTTTCCATGAACTGAACAAAGCTAAATTTGTGCAAGTTATGATCCCTGAGATGGCACTCATACTCTAACCATCAATAACCACATTCAACCCAAAGAAGCGTGTATGATAACTGGACCAACGGTGGGCCATCGGGAGAAATGAATCACCAATCCAGGGTGATTCCATGCATGATACAGGGTGCTTGGGGCTGGTGCACTGGGATGACCCAGAGGGATGGGATGGGGAGGGAGGGAGGAGCGGGGTTCAGGATGGGGAACACATGTACACCAGTGGCAGATTCATGTCAAAATATGGTAAAATCAATACAATATTGTAAAACAATTAACCTCCAATTAAAATAAATACATCTATAATAATAAAAAAAGAAATAAAGAAAGCCTTCCACAGTGATCAATGCAAAGAAATAGACCGAAAAATAGAATGGGGAAGACTAGAGATCACTTCAAGAAAATTAGAGATACCAAGGGAAAGTTTCATACAAAGATGGGTACAATAAAGGAGAGTAATGGTATGGACCTAACAGAAGCAGAAGATATTAAGAAGAGATCACAAGAATACACAGAAAAACTACACAAAAAAAGATCTTTATGACCCAGATAATCATGATGGTGTGATCACTCACCTAGAGCCAGACATCCTGGAATGTGAAATCAAGTGGGCCTTAGGAAGCATCACTACAAACAAAGCTAGTGGAGGTGATGGAATTTCAGTTGAGCTATTTCAAATCCTAAAAGATGATGCTGTGAAAGTGCTGGACTCAGTATGCCAGCAAATTTAGAGAACTCAGCAGTGACCATGAGTGGAAAAGGTCAGTTTTCATTCCAATACCAAAGAATGCTCAAACTACTGCACAATTGCACTCATCTCACAGGTTAGCAAAGTAATGCTCAAAATTCTCCAAGCCAGGCTTCAACAGTACGTGCAACATGAACTACCAGATGTTCAAGCTGGATTTAGAAAAGGCAAAGGAACCAGAGATAAAATTGCCAACAGCGGTTGGATCATTGAAAAAGCAAGAGAGTTCCAGAAAAACATATATTTCTGCTTTATTGACTATACCAAAGCCTTTGACTGTGTGGATCACAATAAAGTGTGAAAAATTCTGAAGGAGATTGGAATACCAGACCACCTGACCAGCCTCTTGAGGAATCTGTGTGCAGGTCAAGAAGAAACAGTTAGAACTGGACATAAAACAGCAGACTGATTCCAAACTGGGAAAGGAGTACATCAAGGTTGTATATGGTTACCCTGCTTATGTAACTTATACACAGAGTACATCATGAGAAATTCCAGGCTGAATGAAGCAGAAAATGGAATCAAGATTGCTGGGAGAAATATCAATAACCTCAGGTATGCAGATGATGACACCCTTATGGCAGAAAGTGAAGAACTAAAGAGCCTCTTGATGAAAATGAAGGAGTAGAGTGAAAAAGTAGGATTAAAACTCAACATTCAGAAAACTAAGTTCATGGCATCTGGCCCCATCACTTCATGACAAATAGATGGGGAAACAATGAAAACAGTGAGAGACTTTATTTATTTATTTGGCTCCAAAATCACTGCAGATGATAACTGTAGCCACGAAATAAAAAGGGTGCTTACTCCTTGGAAGAAAAGTTATGAACAACCTATCCAGAATATTAAAAAGTAGAGACATTACTTTGCCAACAAAGGTCCATTTAGTCAAAGCTATGGTTTTCCCACTAGTCATGTATGGACGTGAGAGTTGGACTATAAAGAAAGCTGAGCGCAGAAGAATTGATGCTTTTGAACTGTGGCGTTGGAGAAGACTGTTGAGAGTCACTTGGACAGCAAGGACATCCAACCAGTCTATCCTAAAGGAAATCAGTCCTGAATATTCATTGGCAGGACTGATGCTGAAACTGAAATTCCCAATACTTTGACCACCTGATGTGAAGAACTGATTTATTGGAAAAGGCCCTGATGCTGGGAAAGTTTGAGGCAGGAGGAGAAGGGGATGACAGAGGATGAGATGGTTGGATGGCATCACCAATTTAGTGAACATGAGTTTCTGTAAACTCAGGGAGTTGGTGATGGATGAGGAGGCCTGCTGTAGTCCATAGGGTCACAAAGAGTTGGACACGACTGAGTGACTGAACTGAACTGTTCTCTTCTAAGTCACTTCAGTCATGTCCAACTCTTTGCAATCCTTCTGGCCATAGCCCACCAGGCTCTCTGTTCATGGCATTTCCTAGGTAAGAATATTGGAGTGGTTTGCTGTGCCCTCCTCCAGGGAATCTTCCCTACCCAGTGATCGAACCCACATCTCTTAGGTCTCCTGCTTTGGCAGGCAAGTTCTTTACCACTAGCATGACCTGGGAAGCCCAGGGATGAGTTCGGAGGATGTTAAATTATTACTGTATCTTTTAGTAATATTTGTAAAATACATATCAAATGATAGCTACTAAATTTTGACTGTTTATGATTTACTCCTGGTGAACAGGATTTGGAGTATTCTCTCTCACTCTCTCTTTTAAAATGTATTTATTTATTTTATTCATTTTTTCCCCCCAATGCTTGTGTTCCTTTTAATCAGCACTTAACTTGAAAAACAAATCTTTTTTTTTTTTTCATTTTACATGAGACAAGAACTGCATGTTGTGAGAGGAAAATAAGCATTCTCATCAATATGTTTTATTTTGGCATTGGTTCTAAGTGATTTTCTGGAAAAAAAAAAAAGATTGAATTTAAAAATAAAAAGTTTGATTTCAGTATAAAAAAAATTCCTTCATGCTGTAATATCTCTCATTATATGTTATATAGAAGCACAGGATATAGAGTATTTATTATTGCATTCTATGTTAATCACTCCCACTTCAATTTTGTGACAATTATTTTATGAATATTAAATAAAATATTATGTTTTTAAAATGATCTTCAACATTCCATCTTAAAAGGTCATTTTTCAAGAATTGCTTAACATTTTTTTACCTTAAAAATAAATGGGATGATGCTATGTTTACATTATATCTTTTTCTAAACAGCTTAAACCTTAAACAGAGTTTCTATTTAAATTCCATGTTATCTTAGACAAAATAGAAGGCATACAGTATTTTACCTATTTTGTAGTTCCTAAATAAAGACACAGCATGGGTCATAAAAAATGCAATGTGAACATAGAATAATAAAAACTGGATCTCCTGAGTCCCAGTTTTAGTGCTCTTTATGGTATATGGGATTTTTACTGCATAATGATTTTACTAATCAATTTTACAGTTAAAAAGATATTTTCCCAAATGAGAAAAAAATCATGCATTGAATCAGGGAATCAAATCTGACTGAAAAACTTCCCTTGGTAAATTTAATTCCTGGACTCCACCTTCTATTCACTGATATCTGTAACATATGCTATTGGTTGCCTACCATACAGATATCTTCTTCACCTTCATATTTCCTTCACTTCTTTGCTTGGGATTTCAGCTTTCTTTACAGTCCAGCTCTCACATTCATACATGACTACTGGAAAAGCCAAGACTTGACTAGATGGACCTTGGTTGGCAAAGTAATGTCTCTGCTTTTAAATGCTTTTTAGGTTGGTCATAAGTTTCCTTCCAAGGAGTAAGTGTCTTTTAATTTCATGGCTGCAATCACCATCTGCAGTGATTTTGGAGCCCCTCAAAAATAAAGTCTGACACTGTTTTCACTTTTTACTCATCTATTTGCCATGAATTGATGGGACCAGATGGCATGATCTTAGTTTTCTGAATGTCAAGCTTTAAGCCAGTTTCTCCACTCTCCTCTTTCACTTTCATCAAGAGGCTTCTTAGTTCCTCTTCATTTTCGGCCATAAGGGTGGTATCATCTGCATATCTGAGGTTATTGATATTTCTCCTGGCAATCTTGATTCATGTTACTTGATTATTTTAAGAAAAAATGGAATCATATTCTATATACAGTTCTGCAATTTGCCTTTATAATTGTCTATATATATCTTTGTGTTTATTTGTAATGCAATCTTTCACTTATCCCACTTCTAAGCAACAAATATCCATATTTTATATTTTATTTTATCCATATCACTTTAGTTTAGATATTCTATAACTTTTTATATGAATGGAAGAAAATGCTATGTACTCTTTTTTTTCCCCTGACTTCTTTTAATCAGCATAGAAATTTTAAGATTCATTCATATTATTGCAAGGAGTTAATTCCTTTTAATTGCTGAGTGGTGTTTCATTACATGATTATGCCACAGTTTTCAAATGCTTATTGACAATCAACATGTTTTTGTTCATGAAGTCCTTGTTTAAATCTCTGCATGTTTTCTTAATGAGTTGTTTTTCTTCTATTATTGATTTGTAAAAATCTATTACATATTCTTTATGTTATATGATGCCTTCTGGTTGTGAGAGCTGGACCATAAGGAAGGCTGAGCACTGAAGGATTACTGTTTTAGAACTCTGGTGTTGGAGAAGACTCTTGAGAGTTCCCTTGACAGCAAGCAGATCAAACAAGTCAATCCTAAAGGAAATAAAACCTGAATATTCTTTGGAAGGACTGATGCTGAAGCTAAAGCTCTAAAGCTTTGACCACCTGATGTGAAGAACTGACTCATTGGAAAAGACTCTGATGATGGGAAAGATTGAAGATGGGAGGAGAACTGGACAAGAGAGAATGAGACGGCTGGATGGTATCATCGACTCAATGGGCATAAGATTGAGTAAACTTTGGGAGTTGGAGATGGCTAGGAAGGCCTAGCATGTTGCAGTCCATGGGGTCACAAATTGTCGGACATGACAGCAACTGGACTGAACCGAACTGATACTATAAATGAAAAATCAGAAACAGAAATTAAGGAATCAATCCCATTCACCACTGCAACAAAAAGAATAAAGTATCTAGGGATAAACTAACCTAAGGAGACAAAAAAACTGTATACAGAAAATTATGTGAGACTGAAAAAAATCACAGAAAACATAAACAGATGGAGAGATATTCCATGTTTCTGGGTAGGAAGAATCAATTTTATGAAAATGACTATACTATTAAATGCAGCCTACATATTTAATATGATCCCTGTCAAATTACCAATGACAGTTTTCACAGAACTAGAACAAAAACAATTCACAATTCATGTGGAAACACAAAAGACCCTGAAAACCAAAGAAGTCTTGAGAAAGAAGAATGGAGCTGAGGAATCAATCTTCCTGACTTCAGATTATACTACAAAGCTACAGTCATCAAGACAGTATGGTACTGGCACAAAAACAGAAATATAGATCCATGGAACAAGATAAAAATAGCAGAAATAAGCCCATGCACTTATGGGCACCTAATTTTTGACAAAGGAGGCAAGAATATACAGTAGGGCAAAGACAGCCTCGTCAATAATAGAAGATAAAACAACTGACAGATGATTAATTTCCAAAATGTACAAGCAACTCATACAACTTTAGCATTGACTGGTGTGAACTCCTTGCAGCCCAAGGGACTCTCAAGAGTCTTCTCCAAATCTCCAGTTCAAAAACATCAATTGTTTAGTGCTCAGCTTTCTTTATAGCCCAATTCTCACATCCACACATGACTACTGGAAAAACCATAGCTTTGACTAGACAGACCATTGTGGATAAAGCAATGTCTCTGCTTTTAAGTATGTTGTCTAGGTTTATCATAGCTTTTCTTCAAAGGAGCAAGCATCTTTTAATTTCATGGCTGCTGTCACCATCTGCAGTGATTTTGGAGCCCAAGAAAATAAAGTCTGTCACTGTTTCCGTTATTTCCCCATCTATTTGGCATGAAGTGATGGGACTGGATGCCATGATCTTCATTATTTGAGTGGTGAGTTTTAAGCCAAATTTATCACTCTCCTTTTAACTTTCCTCAAGAGGCTCTTTAGTTCCTTTTCACTTTCTTCCATAAGAGTGATGTCATCTATGTATCTGAGGTTATTGATATTTCTGCCAGCGTCTTGATTCCAGCTTGTGCTTCATTCAGCCTGGCATAAATTCATGATGTATTCTGCATGCAAGTTAAATGAGCAGGGTGACAATAAATAGCCTTGAAGTATACTCCTTTTCCAATTTGGAAACATTCCATTATTTCATTTTAATTGCAATGTTTCTTGAGGTGGACATTTTGGATTCATTTTCTTTGGGATTCTCTGTACTTCCTGGAATTCTGTGTCTGTTTTCTTTACCAAGTTAAAGAAGTTTTCAACTGTTTCTCTTCAAATACATTGTTTCTTTATTTCCCTTTTCTCTTTATGGGACACCTATAATGTAAATGTTAGTATTCTTGAATCACCCCAGAGATATTTTGAAATTGTCTTAACTTTTGTCAATTATTGTTTCTGTTCTGTCTGTGTGACTTCCTCCTCTCTGTTTTCCAGTTCTCTAATCTATTCCTCAAAAACATTTAACCTCCTATAGGTTGCTTCTAGTGTAATCTTTCTTTCAACTTTTGTATCCTTCAGCCCTGTTTAAGTTATTCATATTTTCTAATACATTGTTAATTTCCTCATTGTGTTCATCCATTTGTCTTCCAAGTTCATCTAGCATCTTTATGACCATTATCTTGAACTTTATCAGGTAGATTGCTTATTATCATTTTGCATAATTATTCTGGGTTTGTTTTCTTATTCCTTTGGAACATTTCCCTCTGTTTCCTCATTTTTCCTAGTTCCCTGCATTGATATATATGCACTGTTGTTGCTTTTTATTTGCTAAGTTATGCCCTAATCTTGTGATACCATGGACTGTAGGCTGCCAGGCTCCTCTGTCCATGGGATTCTTCAGGCAAGAATACTAGAGTGGGTTGACATGCTCTCCTCCAGGAAATCTTCTCAGCCCAGGAATGTAACCCCAGTCTCTTGTCGCTCCTGCATTACAGGCAGATTTTTAACCCCTGAGCCATAGTGAAAGCCCTTATATATGCATTAGGTAGGTCAGTTACCTTTCTTGATCTCGAAGAAGTAGTATTACGTAGGAGATGACCTAGGGGGCCCAGTAGCATACTTTCCTCTGGTTACCAGAGATATATGTTCTAGGGACGCCCTCTATGAGGATATGAATGAAGACTGCTTGGATACTTCTCTTGTGTTGGGAACAACAATTGTGAGTGTATTGGTTGGCAGACTTGGCCACTTACCTGGTTGACTGCCAAGCCCTACCTAATGTGGTTATTGTCTCCCTGCTGGTAGCCAGGACCATGTCCCAGCTTGGCTGGCATCAGGATCCAGGTGGGCATGGGGCTTATGCTAGACCACTGGTTGTTGGGTTTTGGCCCTGGGATGGCTGATAGTGGGATCTAGGAGACCTCAGACATGGATCGAGACTGCATGTGGGTGGGGTGTGTCCCAGAGTAGCTGTCTACATGACCCAGGGAGTCCAGTGCTTGTGATGGTCTGCTGGTGGTTGGATAAGTCTCCAGCACTAACAGGGAACAGTTCAGTTCAGTACAGTCACAGTCTTGTCTGACTATTTGCAACCCCATGAACCACAGCACGCCAGGCCTGTCTGTCTATCACTAACTCCCAGAGCTTGCTCAAATTCATGTCCTTCAAGTTAGTGATGCCATCCAACCATCTCATCCTCTGTTGTCCCCATCACCTCCTGCCCTCAATCTTTCCCAGCATCAGGGTCTTTTAAAATGAGTCAGCTCTCTGCATCAGGTGGCCAAAATATTGGAGTTTCAGTTTCCACAACAGTCACTCCAATGAACACCCAGGACTGATCTCCTTTAGGATGCACTGGTTGGATCTCCTTGCAGTCCAAGGGACTCTCAAAAGTCTTCTCCAACACCACAGCTCAAAAGCATCAATTCTTAGGCACTCAAATTTCTTTATAGTCCAACTTTCACATTCATACATGACTACTCGTAAAACCATAGCCTTGACTAGATGGAACTTTGTTGGAAAAGTAATGCTTCTGCTTTTTAATATGCTCTCTAGGTTGGTCATAACTTTCCTTCCAAGGAGCAAGAGTCTTTTAATTTCATGGCTGCAACCACCATCCACAGTGATTTTGGAGTCTAAATAAATAAATAATAACGTCTCTCACTGTTTTCCCATCTATTTGCCATTAAGTGATGGGACAGGATGCCATAATCTTAGTTTTCTGAATGCTGAGCTTTAAGTCAACTTTTTCACTTTCCTCTTTCACTTTCATCAAGAGGCTCTTTAGTTCTTCTTCACTTTCTGCCATAAGGGTGGTGTCCTCTTCATATCTGAGGTTATTGATATTTCTCCCAGTAATCTTGTTTCCAGCTTTTGCTTCATCCAGCCCAGAGTTTCTCATGATGTACTCTGCATATAAGTTAAATAAACAGGGTGACAATATAAAGCCTTGACGTACTCCTTTTCCTATTTGGAATCAGGCTGTTGTTTCATGTCCAGTTGTAACTGTTGCTTCATGACTTGCATAAAGGTTTCTCAAGAGAAACCTCTAATATGGCACTTGCCAGCACCAGTGTGCTTGTGATAAAATAAGCTCCCAAAAATAGCTTTTGCTATTAATAGTATCTCGACTTCCCCAGTGACTCAGTGGTAAAGATGCAGGTTTGATCCCTGAATCAAGAAGATCCCCTGAAGGAGGGCACAGCAACCCACTCCAGTATTCCTCACTGGAGAATCCCATAGACAGAAGAGCGTGGCAGGCTACATTCCACAGAGTCACAAAGAGTCGAACAGGACTGAAGCAACTAAACATGCACATATTAATAATATCTATTTTCCTAGGAAAAGTTCCACTTACATCTTCCCTCTCTGAGAGGTTCTCCAAGAAAAGGAAGTGGGTCTGACTTCAGATCCTTTCAAAGTAATATCTCTGTGCTGGGACTTGGAGTATTTGAGATTTTGCATATAACCCTTTATAGCCTTTATAACAATATTGCATAGGAACCATGAATGTTAGGTCCATGAATCAAGGCAAATGGGAACTGGTCAAACAGGAGATGGCAAGGGTGAACATCAAAATTTTAGGAATCAGTGAACTAGAATAGACTGGAATGGGTGAATTTTACTCAGATGACCATTATATCTACTACTGTGGGCAAGAATCCTTTAGAAGAAATGAAGCATCCTTCATAGCCAACAACAGAGTCTGAAATGCACTATTTGAATGCAATTTCAAAAATGACAGAATAAACTCTGTTTGTTTCCAAGGCAAATTATTCAATATCATAGTAATCTAAGTCTATACCCCAACCAATATTGCTGAAGAAGTTGAAGTTGAACAGGTTCTATGAAGATCTACAAGACCTTCTAGAATTAATAAGCCCAAAAGATGTCCATTTCATCACAGGGGACAGGAATGCAAAAGTAAGATGCCAAGAGATACCTGGAGTAACGGGCAAATTTATCCTTGGAGTACAAAATGAAGTATGGCAAAGGCTAACAGAGGATTGAAAGAGAACACACTGGTCATAGAAAACACCCTCTTCCAACAAGACAGGAGAAGACTACACATGGAAATCACCAGATGATCAATACCAAAATCAGAGTGATTATATTCTTTGCAGCCAAAGATTGAGAAGCTCTATATAGTCAGCTTGAACAAGACTAGGAGCTGACTGTGGCTCAGATCATGAAACATGTATTGCCAAATTAAGACTTAAATTGAAGAAAGTAGGGAAAACCACTAGACCATTCAAGTATGACCTAAATCAAATCCCATATGATTATACAGGTGAAGTGACAAATAGATTCAAGGGTTCAGATTTGATAGAGTTCCTGAGAACTATGGTTGGAGGTTCATGACATTGTACAAGAGACAGGGATCAAGACCATCCCAAGAAATATAAATGCAAAAAGGCAAAATGGTTGTCTGAGGAGGCATTACAAGTAGCTGAAAAAAGAAAACAAGGAAAAGGCAAAGGAGAAAAGGAAAGATATACCCATTTGAATGCAGAATTCCAAAGAAAAGCAAGGAGAGATAAGAAAGACTTCCTTAGTGATAAATGCAAAGACACAGAGGAAAGCAACAGAATGGGAAGACTAGAGATCTCTTCAAGAATATTAGAGATACAAAGGGAACATGTCATGCAAAGATGGGCTGAATAAAGGACAGAAATGGTATGGACCTAACAGAAGCAGAAGATATTAAGAAGAGATCACAAGAATACACAGAAAAACTGTACAAAAGATCTGTACAAAAAACTGTACAAAAAGATCTTCAAGACAAAGATAATCATTATGGTGTGATTGCTCACACTCACCTAGAGCCAGACATCCCGTAAATGTGAAGTCAAGTGGGCCTTAGGTAGCATCACTATGAACAAATCTAATGAATGTGATGGAATTCCAACTGAGATATTTCAACTCCTAAAAGATGATGCTGTGAAAATGCTGCACTCATTATGCCAGCAAATTTGCAGCAGTGGCCACAAGATGGGAAAGGTCAGTTTCATTCCATTTTCAAAGAAAGGTAATGCCAAAGAACCGTTAAACTATGGCACAATTGCACTCATCTCACACGTCAGCAAAATAATGCTCAAAATTCTCCAAGCCAGGCTTCAACAGTATGTGAGCCATGAATTTCCAGATGTTCAAGCTGGATTTAGAAAAGGCAGAGGAACTAGAGATCAAATTGGCAACATCCGCTGGATTAATGATAAAGCAAGAGAGTTCCAGAGAAACATCTACTTCTGCTTTATTGACTATGCAAAAGCTTTTGACTGTATGGATCAGAACAGACGGTGGAAAATTCTGAAAGAGATGGGAATACTGGAACACCTTACCTGCCTCCTGAGAAATCTGCATGCAGATCAAGAAGCAATAGTTAGAACTGGACATGGAACAGGTGACTGGTTATTAATCAGGAAAGGAGGATGTCAAGGCTGTATATTGTTCAGTTCAGTTCAATTCAGTTGCTCAGTCATTTACAACTCTTTGCGACCCCCCATGAATCGCAGCACTCCAGGCTTCCCTGTCCATCACCAACTCTCGGAGTTTACCCAAACTCATGTCCATCAAGTCGGTGATGTCAACCAGCCATCTCATCCTCTGTCATCCCCTTCTCCTCCTGTCCCCAATCCCTCCCAGCAGCAGGGTCTTTTCCAATGAGTCAACTCTTCACATGAGGTGGCCAAAGTACTGGAGTTTCAGCTTCAGCATCAGTCCTTCCAAAGAACACCCAGGACTGATCTCCTTCAGGATGGCCTGGTTGGATCTCCTTGTAGTCCAAGGGACTCTCAAGAGTCTTCTCCAACACCACAGTTCAAAAGTATCAATTTTTCGGTGCTCAGCTTTCTTCACACTCCAACTCTCACATCCATACATGACCACTGGAAAAACCACAGCCTTGACTAAACGGCCTTTGTTGGCAAAGTAATCTCTCTCTCTTCTTTTTTAATATGCTATATAGGTTGGTCATAACTTTCCTTCCAAGGAGCAAGCGTCTTTTAATTTCATGGCTGCAATCACCATCTGCAGTGATTTTGGAGCCCGTCAAAAATAAAGTCTGACACTACTTCCACTGTTTCCCCATTTATTTGCCATGAAGTGATGGAACCAGATGCCATGATCTTAGCTTTCTGAATGTTGAACTTTAAGCCAGCTCTTTCACTCTCCTCTTTCACTTTCATCAAGGAGCTTTTTAGTTCCTCTTCACTTTCTGCCATAAGGGTGATATCATCTGCATATCTGAGGTTATTGATATTTCTCCCAGCAATCTTGATTCCAGCTTGTGCTTCTTCCAGCCCAGCCTTTCTCATGATGTACTCTGCATATAAGTTAAATAAACAGGGTAGCAACATACAGCCTTGACGTACTTCTTTTCCAATTTGGAACCAGTCTTTTGGTCTTTGTCCAGTTCTAACTGTTGCTTCCTGACCTGCATATAGATTTCTCAAGAGTTGCATATTGTTACCCTGCTGTTTAACTTATACACAGAGTACATTATGTGAAATGCAAGGAGAAGTATCAATAACCTCAGATATGCAGATGACACCCCACTTATGGCAGAAAGTGAAGAAAAAATAAAGAGCCTCTTGATGAAACTGAAAGAGGAGAGTGAAAAATTTGGCTTAAAACTCAACATTCAGAAAACTAAGATCTTGGTATCTGGTCCCATCACTTCATGGCAAATAGGTGGGGAAATAATGGAAACAGTGAAAGACTTTATTTTGGGGGGGCTCCAAAGTCACTGCAGATGGTGACTGCAGCCATGAAATTAAAAGATGGTTACTCCTTGGAAGAAAACTTATGGCCAATCTAGCTAGCATATTAAAAAACATAGACATTACTTTGCCAACAAATGTCCATCTAGTCAAAACTACGATTTTTCCCTTAGTCATGTGTGGATGTGAACATTGGACTATAAAGAAAGCTGGACACTGAAGAATTGATGCTTTTGAATTGTGTTGGAGAAGACTCTTGAGAGTCCCTTGGACAGCAAGGCGGTCAAACCAGTCTATCCTAAAGGAAATTGGTCCTGAATATTCATTGGAAAGAGTGATGCTGAAGATGAATATCCAGTACTTTGGCCACGTGATTGGAAGAACCGACTCATTTTCAGACCCTAATGCTGGGAAAGATTGAAGGCAGGAAGAGAAGGGGATGACAGAGCATGAGATGGTTGGATGGCATCACAGACTCAATGGACATGAGTCTGAGTAAGAGGTGAATCTGAGTCCAGGAGATGGTGATGCACACTGAAGCCTGATGTGTTGCAGTATACAGGTTCGCAAAGAGTCAGGCAAACTTGGGTGACTGCACTACAACAAAAACATATATCCATTCATTCTTACACAGTCTTTTAAGTTGTTTCCATACTATGAGTATTGTGAATAATGCTGTATATAACATGGAGTGAAACTTTATCTCCAAGACCCTATAATTTCTTTGGATTTATATCCAGAAGTGGAATTGCTGGATCTAAGTTGATTCTATTTATTTTTTGTGAAATCTCCATACCATTTTCCACAGTTATGTAACAATTTACATGCCCACCAGCAGTGAACAAAGGTTCCTTTTTCTTTATGTACTCCTCAAAAGTTTTTGCTTCTTGTCTTTTTGATGATAGCCATGCTAACATGTTTAGTGGTATCTCCTTTTGGTTTTGATTTGTATCTCGCTGATGACTCGTGATATAAGGCAACTTTTCATGAACTAGTTGTCATTGTGCTTTGGAAAAATGTCTATTTAGTTCTTCTACAAATTTTTAAACAAATTTTTGACTTTTGACTTAAATGGGTTTTGTATATTTTGGATATTAATCCCATATCACATATACGATTCATGATTATTTGTATCATATATATTATTCACAATTATTTCTCTCTTATTATATAGGCTGTCTTATAATTTTCTTGATTTGTATTTGATTACATTGATGTGACGAAGCTTTAGTTTTGATGAAAGTCCATTTATTTTTGCTTTTTGCATTTTTGGTGTCATAACCAAAAAATCCTTGTCCAGGAGGTTTTTCCATTTTCTGTTAGAGGTTTTACCATTTCAGATCTTATATTTAAGTATTTACTGAATTTTGAGTTAATTTTTGGGAGTAGTATAAGATAAGGTTCTGTAATTTATCTTTCTGTTTTCTCATTGTTAGTGTATAGGAATGAAGGGATTTCTGTGTACTCATTTTATATCCTGAAACTTTACTGTATTCATTGACTAGCTCTAGTAATTTTCTGGTGGTGTTTTTAGGGTTTTCCAGTCAGAGGAATTAAGGAAACAATCCCATTCACCATTGCAACGAAAATAAGAAAATACTTAGGAATAAATTTGCCAAAAGAAACAAAAGGCTTATATATAGAAAACTATAAAACAGTGATGAAAGAAATCAAAGATGACACAAATAGATGGGTAAATATACCATGTTCATGGATCAGAAGAATTGAAATAGTGAAAATGAGTATACTATCCAAAGCAATCTGTAAATTTAATGCAGTTGCTATCAAGCAACCAACAGTATTTTTCACAGAACCAGAACAAATAATTTCAACATTTGTATGGACACAAAATTCCTTGAATATTCAAAGCAATCTTGAGAAAGAAGAAGCGAACTGGATGAATCAGTCTACCTGACTTCAGACTATTCTACAAAGCTACAGTCTTCAAGACAGTATGGTACTGGCACAAAGACAGAAATATAGATCAATGGAAAAAAGTAGAAAGTTTAGAGAAAATCCACGCACCTAGGGGCCCCTTATCTTTGACAAAGGAGTCAAAAGTATACAATGGAGAAAAAACAATCTCTTTTAACAAGTGGTGCTGGGAAAACTGGTCAACCACCTGTAAAAGAATTAAACTAGAACAGTTTCTAATATCATACACAAAAATAAACTCAAAATAGATTAAAGATCTAAATGTAAGACCAGAAACTATAAAAACCCTAGGGGAAAGTATAGGCAGAACACACTCTGACATAAATCACAGCAAGATCTTCTAAGACACACCTCCCAGAGTAAAGGAAATAAAAACAAAAATAAACAAATGGGACCTAATTAAATTTAAAAGCTTTTGCACAATGATGGAAACTGTAAGGAAGGTGAAAACACAGCCTTCAGAATGAGGGAACATAATAGCAAGTGAAACAACTGACAAAGAATTAATCTCAAAATCCACAAGCAGTTCATGCAGCTCAATAACAGAAAAATAAACGACCCAATCAAAAAGTGGCTCAAAGAATAAACAGATATTTCTCCAAAGAAGACATACAAATGGCTAACGAACACATGAAAAGATGCTCAACATCACTCATTATCAGAGAAATGCAAATCAAAACCACAATGATGTACCATCTCACACAAGTCAGAATGGCTGCTATCAAAAAGTCTACAAAAATTAAATGCTGGAGAGGGTGTGAAGAAAAGGGAAGCCTCTTACACTGTTGGTGGAAATGCAAAGTAGTCCAGCCACTATGGGGAACAGTGTGGATATTCTTTAAAAAATTGGAAATATAACTGCCATATGACCCAGCAATCCCACTACTTGGCATACACACTGAGGAAACCACAATTGAAAGAGGCATGTGTACCCCAATGTTCATTGCAACACTGTTTACAAAAGCTAGGATATGAAAGCAAACTAGATGTCCATCAGCAGACGAATGGATAAGGAAGCTGTGGTACATATAGACAATGAAATATTATTCAGTTATAAAAATAATGCATTTGAGTCAGTTCTAATCAGGTGGATGAAACTGAAGCCTACTATACAGAGTGAAGTATGTCAGAAAGAAAAACACCAATACATTGTATTAATGAATATATACTGAATCTAGAAAGATGGTAATGATGATCCTATATGCAAGACAGCAAAAGATACACAGATATAAAAATCAGACTTCTGGACTCTGTGGGAGAAAGCAATGGAGGGATGATTTGACAGAGTAGCTTTGAAACATGTATATTACCATATGTGAAACAGACGACCAGTCCAAGTTCAAAGCATGAAACAGGACACTCAAAGCCAATGCACTGGGACATTGTATGGGAATGTGGAGGTAGGAGGGGATTTGGGAATGTGGGGACACATGTACTCCTGTGGCTGGTTCATGTATGGTAAAACCCACTACAATACTGTAAAGTAATTATCCTCCAATTATAATGTTAATTAAAAAAGAAGAATCAGCCAAAAAAAAAAAAAAAGTGCAGATTTAATTCTTTGGTTGTGAGTTTCCAGGTCTCCCAGCACCTTTAATGGAAGAGATTATTTTTTCCCAATTGCGTATTCTTGGATCCCTTATAAAGTATTTGTTGACTGTATATATCTACTCCATATATTTTATTTCTATTCTCTTGGTCTATATGTCTTTTTTATGCTGGTACATATAATTGTGGTTACTTTATCTTTGTATCAAAAGACATTATGGAGGAACATAGAAAATCAATTCCAACATCCCAGGAAGTTATTTATATGACAGATTCTCTGTAATAGGATATATATGTTATATCCATATAAATAAAAAAAAAAAACCCTAAGCAGTAAAATTACACTTGAAATTATTGAAAACAATTTCACAAACAAAATTTGAATTTTGAACAGTATGGTATCTAAGAATAATTTTTGATGAGGCTGTTTAATCATTTCATAGTCAAGAAATGCATGCTAATTAACAATTATGACTCACTTTTGAAATCAACTAAATATTTGAAATTGTCAGAAAAGCTTTTTGATATTGTTATTTTATTTTTTCTTTTAAATTAATTAATTTATTTTAATTGGAGTTTACTTACTTTACAATACTGTGTTGGTGTGTGCCATACATCAATATGAATCAGCTGTGAGTGTAAATGTGTCCCCCATCCAGAACCCCCCTCCCTCCTCGCTCCCCATCCCATCCCTCTGGGTTGTCCCAGAGCACTGGCTATGTGTGCTCTGCTTCATGAATCAAACTTGCAACTGGTCATCTATTTTACATATGGTAATATACATGTTTCGATGTTATTCTTTCAAATCATTCCACACTCGCCTTCTTCCACAAAGTCCAAAAGTCTGCTCTTTATATCTGTGTCTCTTTTGCTGTCTTGCATATTGAGTCGTCTTTACTGTCTTTCTGTTTTTTTTTTTTTTTTTTAATTTTTTTTATTTTTTTAAATTTTATTTTTCAGTGGGTTTTGTCATACATTGATATGAATCAGCCATAGAGTTACACGAATTCCCCATCCCAGTCTCCCATCCCACCTCCCTCTCCAGCCGATTCCTTTGGATCTTCCCAGCCCAACAGGCCCGAGCACTTGACTCATGCCTCCCACCTGGCCTGGTGGTCTGTTTCACCACAGATAATATACATGCCGTTCTTTTGAAACATCCCACCCTCCCCTTCTCCCACAGAGTTCAAAAGTCTGTTCTGTACTTCTGCATCTCTTCTTCTGCCCTGCATATAGGGCCATCGTTACCATCTTTCTAAATTCCGTATATATGTGTTAGTATACTGTAATGTTCTTTATCTTTCTGGCTCACCTCACTCTGTATAATGGGCTCCAGTTTCATCCATCTCATTAGAACTGATTCAAATGAATTCTTTTTAACGGCTGAGTAATATTCCATAGTGTATATGTACCACAGCTTCCTTATCCATTCATCTGCTGATGGGCATCTAGGTTGCTTCCATGTCCTGGCTATTATAAACAGTGCTGCAATGAACATTGGGGTGCACGTGTATCTTTCAGATCTGGATTTCTCAGTGTGTATGCCCAGAAGTAGTATTGCTGGGTCATATGGCAGTTCTATTTCCAGTTTTTTAAGAAATCTCCACACTGTTTTCCATAATGGCTGTACTAGTTTGCATTCCCACCAACAGTGTAAGAGGGTTCCCTTTTCTCCACACCCTCTCCAGCATTTATTGCTTGTAGACTTTTGGATAGCAGCCATCCTGACTGGCGTGTAATGGTACCTCATTGTGGTTTTGATTTCCATTTCTCTGATAATGATTGATGTTGAGCATCTTTTCATGTGTTTGTTAGCCATCTGTATGTCTTCTTTGGAGAAATGTCTGTTTAGTTTTTTGGTCCATTTTTTGATTGGGTCATTTATTTTTCTGGAATTGAGCTTCAGGAGTTGCTTGTATATTTTTGAGATTAATCCTTTGTCTGTTTCTTCATTTGCTATTATTTTCTCCCAATCTGAGGGCTGTCTTTTCACCTTACTTATAGTTTCCTTTGTTGTGCAAAAGCTTTTAAGTTTCATTAGGTCCCATTTGTTTAGTTTTGCTTTTATTTCCAATATTCTGGGAGGTGGGTCATAGAAGATCTTGCTGTGATTTATGTCAGAGAGTGTTTTGCCTATGTTCTCCTCTAGGAGTTTTATAGTTTCTGGTCTTACATTTAGATCTTTAATCCATTTTGAGTTTATTTTTGTGTATGGTGTTAGAAAGTGTTCTAGTTTCATTCTTTTACAAGTGGTTGACCAGTTTTCCCAGCACCACTTGTTAAAGAGATTGTCTTTTTTCCATTGTATATCCTTGCCTCCTTTGTCAAAGATAAGGTGTCCATAGGTTCGTGGATTTATCTCTGGGCTTTCTATTCTGTTCCATTGATCTATATTTCTGTCTTTGTGCCAGTACCATACTGTCTTGATGACTGTGGCTTTGTAGTAGAGTCTGAAGTCAGGCAGGTTGATTCCTCCAGTTCCATTCTTCTTTCTCAAGATTGCTTTGGCTATTCGAGGTTTTTTGTATTTCCATACAAATTGTGAAATTATTTGTTCTAGTTCTGTGAAAAATACCGTTGGTAGCTTGATAGGGATTGCATTGAATCTATAGATTGCTTTGGGTAGAATAGCCATTTTGACAATATTGATTCTTCCAATCCATGAACACGGTATATTTCTCCATCTGTTTGTGTCCTCTTTTACTGTCTTTCTGAATTCCATATATATGCATTAGTATACTGTATTGGTGTTTCTCTTTCTGACTTACTTCATTCTGTGTAATAGGCTCTAGTTTCATCCACCTCATTAAAACTGACTCAAATGAGTTCTGTTTTATAGCTGAGTAATATTTCATTATATATATGCACCAAAATTTCCTCATCCATTTGCCTGCTGATGGACATCTAGATTGCTTCCATGTCTAGCTATTGTAAATAGTGCTGCAGTGAACACTGGGGTACATGTGTCTCTTTCAATTCTGGTCTCATCAGTGTGAATGCCCAGCAGTGGGATTGCTGGATCCTATGACAGTTCTATTTCCAGTTTTTTAAGGAATATCCACATTGTTCTCCATAGTAGCTGTACCAGTTTGCATTCCCACCAACAGTGTAAAAGGTTTACCTTTTCTCCACACCATCTCCAGCATTTATTGTTTGTAAACTTTTTGATGGCAGTCATTGTGGTTTTTATTTGCTTTTCTCTGGTAATGAGTAATATTGAGCATTTGTCCATGTGTTTGCTAGACACTTGTATGTCTTCTTTGAAGAAATGTCTGTGTAGTCCTTTGGCCCACTTTTTGATAAGGTTGTTCATCTGGTATTGAGTGGCAGGAGCTGTTTTTTAGTTTTTATTTTTTTTTTTTTTTTTGTAGATTAATTCTTTGTTTGTTGTTTCAGTTGCAATTATATTTTCTCATTCTGAAGGCTGCCTTTTCACCTTGCTTATAATTTCCTTCATTGTGCAAAAACGTTTAAGTTTATTAGGTCCCATTTTTTAATTTCCATTACTCTGGGAGGTGGGTCATAGAGTATCCTACTGTGATTTATGTCAGAGAGTCTTCTGCCTAAGCTTTTCCCTAAGGGTTTTATAGTTTCTGATCTTATATTTAGATCTTTAATCCATTTTAAGTTTATTTTTGTATATGGTGTTAGAAAGTGTTCTAGTTTCATTGTTTTACACATGGTTGACCAGTTTTCCCAGCTCTAATTGTTAGAGACTGTCTTTTCTCCATGGTATATTTTTGACTTCTTTGTCAAAGATAAGATGTCCATAGGTGCATGGACTCAAATAGATGGAGAAAAATACCATGTTTGTGGATTGGAAGAATCAATATAGTGAAAATGAGTGTACGACCCAAAGCAATCTACAGATTCAATGCAATCCTTATTATCAAGCTACCAATGGTATTTTTCACAGAACTAGAATAAATGATTTCACAATTTGTATGGAAATGCAAAAAGTCTCGAATAGCCAAAGGAATCTTGAGAAAGAAGAATAGAACTGGAGAAATCAACCTGCTTTACTTCACACTATACTACAGCTCCAGTCATCAAGACAGTATGGTACTGCCACAAAGACAGAAATATTAATCAATGGAACAAAATAGAAAGCCCAGAGAGTTATTTTAAATGATATGATAAATTATTGAGACAATCAACAATAGCGCAAGACAGTTCTTCTTTTTTTTTTTTTTCAAATTAATCTTAATCAAATCCTGTATTCCATTTTCCATTTTTTAACAATATAGATAGAAATCCATTATTTTATTTCTTTCACAATGCAGTCAATAACAGGGATCTATTTTCCTGTACATGATTGACTACTATGATTTTATTTCAACTTCTCTATTGACTGCAATTCAGCTACATTTGAATTGAATATAAGGATTCTTCATGGATTTGTCATCACACTCAACCATGGTAGAAAACATGATAAGTGAACTGGATTTTAATAGATTAACAGCTTGCTTACAGAAATTTGCAGTTTTGAGACTTTGTGTTAGCCCAAAGTACTTAGTTCTCACTTACTTCCTAATGCAGCTTCATGCTTCCAATAATTCATATTCTCTGTGCTAGGTTGTAAACGAGTTTTAATACTCAAATAAAGTGGTAAATGATGCACTATTTACATTTAGTTGGGGCATATTTACTTACCAGATGATCAATATTTTTCTTAATGTGGGTCTTCTATGCTACAGGAAAGGGAAAAAGCAAGACTTAATAGAATGTAAACTTACCTTGGTGTCTTTATGATAAAGAGGGTATAGTTTCACTTCTACATAATCTTAAACACTGCTTATATCCCAAAACAAAACAAAAGTTAGCTGTAGCAAAATCATTTAACTGTATGACATGTATGTGATTAAATATTTTTATTATAAACATACTCTTTTATTTATGATTTAAGTTTTATGTCCCAAATATAAGCTCTTTGTTTAGTCAAATGCAGGCTGACCTATATTAACTGAAGGATATTATCAGACTTGTAATTGTTTTAGTAATTCCATTTTTTGCAGCTAAAGTTTCTTTGCCCATAATACTATGTGATTTAAGCTTTTATAAACACAAGTGTTTGTTTCCATGACCATAATTATTTCTTATTTTTTTAACATAGTAATTATCTATCCACACATTTACCTATTACTAAAACATACAGGAAAAAAAAAATTTCCTCAAAATTCTAACTCAGGGGAAAATGTTATTTTCTTTTAGAAGTAATGCCACAAGTTTGTTCTCCAAGGAAATTTTCTGTCATGTATGTCTGAAATCATGAGAAAATTATCACTTGTAAATTTCACTGTCGTCTATTCAAATAGCTTAAGCAAAGTTCATGGTAATCATTGTCTTTAAATAGCTGAATGTTAGTTACACAAAGCATGCTTACTTTTATTATACACAGTTAATGAGCACTTGTACTTTTTAAATTCCTATTTATATGAATGCATATTTCTCTTATGATTTTACAATCATTTAAAAAAGGTAACCATGGAAATATGTTCACTCTCATAATGTGTAATATTATTTATTCTTAACAAATTATTTTGAATGAGCCAGCAGATTGCAAGAGTTTGGGAATTTATAGATCAGCCAATACTAGAGCAGGAAGGACTCTCAGGTTCTCCAAACAGATTTATAACTAAACAGCAGAAGTGTTGGTATTGATCAATGTAATTGTTTTCTTTAACCAAATGGAAAATATTAAAAAGAGAAGCATGATATAGTATTGGAATATAAATAGAAAACAGTTATTAATGTTACTAACAGCATAGAGTTAGAACATTTTTTAGCATCCATTCTGTCAATCTCTTTTTTAAAAATTATTTTTAATTTATGATAATTGTAGATTCACATAAAATTTCAGGAATAATACAGAGGGGTTTTATCCACCTTCTATCTATTTCCCTCCAATAGTAACATCTTACAAAGCTAGTGCAATATCAGAACCAGGATATTAATATTGATTAGCACACAGAACATTTTTATCACCACAAGGACTCTTCTAATTGCCCTTTTATAATTATACCCACTTCGTTCTTACCTTCTAACTCATTCTTAACCTCTGAAAGTCAGCAATTTGTTCTCCATAATTTTGTCATTTCAATAATATCATATAAATGGAATCATATTATATGTAGCATTTTTGAACTCTTGGGCTTAGATTAATTCATTCAGCTTAATTATCTGGAGACTCATCCAGGTTGTTGCATGGTAGTTCATTCCTTTGTATTATTGAGTAACATTGCATGATAAAATTAAAGTTTGTCTAATCACTCAGCCATTAAAGGGCATTTAGTGTGTTTCCTAGTTTTGAACGTTATGAATAAAACCACCATACACATTCATGTACAAAATTTTATTTGAATATAGAATTTTAATTATCTGGAATGAATACCCAAGAATGAAACTTCTGGATCATATAATATCTATAGGTTTCAGTTTATAAGAAACTGTCAAACTTCTCTCAAGAGTGACTGTACCATTTTCCATTCCTACCAACCCCATCTAAGTAATTAAGTTTCTCTGAATACTCATAAACATTTTCTGTTACAATTTTTAAATATAGTCATTTTAATATGTGGCATCTAATTGTGATTTGAATTTGCATTTCCTTGCTTCCCTTGTAGCTCAGTTGGTAAAGGATCTGCCTGCAGTGCAGGAGACCCGGGTTTGATCCCTGGGTTGGGAAGATCCCCTGGAGAAGGAAATGGCAACCCACTCCAGTATCCTTGACTGGAAAATCTTATGGACAGAGGAGCCTGGTGGGCTGCAGTCCATGAGGTCACAAAGGGTCGGACACTACTGAGTGACTAACGCATGACTGAAACTAGTAGTAATATTAGTAATAATAAGCAACTTTTCATGTGCACAAGTATCATCCATATAATATCCTTCATGAAATTTATCCTTATGTTCATATTTCTGCCCATTTTCTAACTGGATTGTTTGCATTTTTGCTGTGGAGTTTTGAGTTCTTTATGTATTTCAGATGGTAGGTTTTAGTCAGGTAAGTGATTTGAAACTATATTCTACCACTCTTAGGTGAATTTTTAACTCTCTTAGCAGGGTCTTTGGCAGAGCAAACTATTTCATTTTTTATGAGGTTCAGTTTACCATCTTTACTTTTATGGATCATTTTGATGTCACATCTAATATGTATTTACCATGCCCTTGATCTTGAATGTTATCTACTTTATAGTGTTATATGTTGCATTTATCTCCTTATATTATTTTATTTTTGTCAGTGTTAGATTTGCACTGAAGTTAATTTTTCTTTTTACTTTTTGTATATCCAATTATAATAGCTCCATTTGCATAAAAGGCTATCATTCCTCTAGTAAATCATTTTGATGTCTTTTAAAAATCAGACACTTGTGTAATTATGTTTCAAATTCTCAATTCTGTTTCAGTGATCTATGAGTCTATTCTCAGCCAATACCACATCTTCTTGATTACTGTGGTTATATAGTAAGTCTTGAATTTAAATAAAAAAGTCCATCTATTTTCTTTTTTTTTTCTTTTACCAATTCTAGTGTTTTGTTTTGTTTTTTGCCTCCTTGATTTTCCATGATAAATCTGGTGTAAAATTTTACTTTATTCTGGTTATTCAGGATGTCTTTTTCTCCTGCTTTAAAGTTGAATTATGGTATGTCTTCATATGAAGATCTTTGGTTTTGTGCTGTTTGGTATTCCCTAAGTTTCTTGAATTTTGTTTTATGGCCTTTGACAAAATCTAGAAGTTTGTATCCCTTATTTCTTCATAAACTTTTCTATCTATTCTGTTTCTTCCCTCTTTCCAAGACTACATAACACAAATTGTAGAGTTTTTGTTATAGTCCTACATGTCTCTCAGGTGTAATCTATTGTTTTTTAAATCAGTTTAATTTTTCTTTGTTGTTATGATTGTGCTATATATCCTATTTTATCTTTGAGTTCACTAACTTATCCCTCTGTCTCAATGGTTCCACTTTTGAGTATATCCACTGAGGTTTTTATTTTGGTTATTTTGCTTTTTAATTCTAAAATTTCCACTTGTGCATTTTTAAAAATTTTTTATTCTACTTTATTGAGATATAATTGACAAACAACACTGTATAAGTTCAAAATATACAGCATATTGATTTGACTCAACATACATCATGAAATGATTGCCACAATAGGTTTAGTGAACATCTATCATCTCATATAGATAGAAAATTAAAGAAATAGAAAAAAAAATTCTTCCTTGTGATGAAAACTGTTATGATTTACTTTCTTAACAACTTTCATATGTAGCATACAAGAGTGTTAATTATATTTATCATTAACATTACTTCCCTAGTACTTATTTATGTAGTAACTGGGACTATGTTCCTTTTGACTACCTTCATCCTCTTCCCACTCTCCATACTCCCAACCCCCAGTAATCATGAATGATTTATTTTACTATAAGTTTATTTTGATGTTGTTTTTGAAGTATAATTGATCTACAACACTATGCTAGTTCCTGGTACACAGCATAGGTTTTTTTTTTTTATTTCTATACATTTAAAAATGATCACTATGATGTCTGATTACAATGTTACCATACAAAGATATGACATACTTATTGACCAAATTATTGACCATATTCCCCACAGCATACAATTTTACATCCATGAATCAGTTATTTTATGAATAAAAAGTTTTCACCTCTTAATCTCTGTTACCTATCTCCTCACCTCATACTCCTCTTATATGGCAGCCACCTGTTTATTCTATATATCTTTGACACTGTTTATATTCAGTTCTTATTTTTTGTTTTCTTTTTTTAGGCTCAAATATAAGTGAACATATAGTATTTGTCTTTCTCTGTCTGATTATTTCACATAACATAATATCCACCAAGTCTATTCATATTGTCACAGAAGGCAAAACTGCATTTTTCTTAATGGCCAGATAATATATTAGTGTGTACATGTATCACAGTTACTTTATCCATTCACCTATTCAGCTCAGTTCAGTCGCTCAGTTGTGTCTGACTCCTTGCGATCCCATGGACTGAAGCGCAGCAGGCTTACCTATCCATCACTAACACTTGGAGCATTCTCAAACTCATGTCCATCAAGTCAACGATGTCATCTAATCATCTCATCTTCTACCATCTCCTTCTTCTCCTGCTTTTAATCTTTCCCAGAATGAGGGTCTTTTACAGTGAGTCAGTTCTTCACATCAGGTGGCCAGAGTACTGGAGCTTCAGCTTCAGCATCAGTACATCTAATAAATATTCAGGACTGATTTCCTTTAGGATTGACTGGTTTGATCTCCTTACAGTCAAAGGGACTCTCAAGAGTTTTCTCGAACATCAAAAGCATCAATTCTTCAGTGCTCAGCTTTCTTTATGGTCCAAATTTCACATCCATACATAACTACTGGAAAAACCATAGCTTTGACTATTCAGACCTTTGTCAGCAAGGTAATGTCTCTGCTTTTTAATATGCTGTCTATGTTTTTCATGTTTTTTCTTCCAAGGCACAAGTGTCATTTAATTTCATGGCTGCAGTCACCATCTGCAGTGATTTTGTAGCTCAAGAAAATTAAGTGTGTCACTATTTCCATTGTGTCCCCATCTATTTGTCTTGAAATGGCAGGACTGGAAGTCATGATCTTAGTTTTTTGAATGTTGAGGTTCAAGCCATCTTTTTCACTCTCCTCTTTCACTTTCATCAAGAGGCTCTTTAGTTCCTCTTCACTCTCTTCTATAAGCATGGTGTCATCTGCATATTTGAGGTTAATGATATTTATCCTGGCAATCTTGATTCCAGATTGTGCTTCACCTAGCCCAGCATTTCATACGATGTGATCTGTGTATAAGTTAAATGATCAGGATGACAATATACAGCTTTGGTGTGCTCCTTTCCCAATGTGGAACCAATCCATTGTTCGATGCCCAGTTCTATCTTTGGCTTCTTGACCTGCATGCAGATTTCTCAGGAGGCAGGTAAGGGGATCTGTTATTCCTATCTCTTTAAGAATTTTCCACAGCTTGTTGTGATCCACACAATCAAAGGCTTTAGCATGGTCAATGAAACAGAAGTAGGTGTTTCTCTGGAATCCCCTTGCTTTTTCTATGATCCAACAGATGTTGCCAATTTGATCTCTGGTTCCTCTGCCTTTTCTAAATCCAGCATGAACATCTGGAAGCTTTCGGTTCATGTAATGTTGAAGTTTAGTTTTGAGCATTACGTTGTAGTGTGTGAAATGAGTGCAATTGTTCGGTAGTTGGAACATTCTCTGACATTGCCTTTCTTTGGGATGGGAATGAAAATTAATCTTTTCCAGTTCTGAGACTACCGCTGAGTTTTCCAAATTTTCTGGCATATTGAGTGCATCACTTTAACAGCATCATCTTTTAGAATTTGAAATTTCATTTGTTGATGGTCAGTTAACTTACTTCCACATACTGACTATTGTAAACAATCCTGCAATGAACATAGGGGTACATATGTATTTTCACATTACTGTCACAGTCTGGAAGTGCTAGATCATATGCAGTTCTATTTTAATTTTTTTAATGAAATCTTTGTATTGTTTTCCATAGGGGCAGAACTAATTTACATTCTCAACAGCAGTGCATGAGGTTACCTTTGCTACACACTCAGCAACATTGTTTATATGTGATCTTTTTGATAATAGTCATTGTGTTTGGTGTGAAATGATATTTCTTGAGGTTTTGATTTGCATGGACAAGGAGATCCAACTAGTCCATCCTAAAGGAGATCAGTCCTGGGTGTTCATTGGAAGGACTGATGCTAAAGCTGAAACTCCAATACTTTGGCCACCTAATGCAAAGAGTTGACTCATTGGAAAAGACCTTGATGCTGGGAGAGATTGGGGGCAGGAGGAGAAGTGGAAGACAGAGGATGAGATGGCTGGTTGACATCACCGACTCGATGGACATGAGCTTGAGTAAACTCTGGGAATTGGTGATGGACAGGGAGGCCTGGCGTGCTGCAATTCATGGGGTTGCAAATAGTCGGATATGACTGAGCGACTGAACTGAACTGAACTGAACTGAATAATTGGTGATATTGATCATCTTTTCATGTGTCTGCTGGCCATCTGTATATCTCCTTTGTAAATACATCTATTCAGGTCTTCTGTTATTTTTTAATTGTTAACTTTTTTAGATGTTGAGTTATATGAGTTTTTTGTTTATTTTCCATATTAAACCCTCTTCATATATATGGTTTGCAAATAACTTGTACCATCCAATATGGGCCTTTTTGTTTTGCTGATAGCTTGTTTTGTTGTGATAAAACTCTATAACTTGATGTAATCCCATTAATTTGTTTTTGTTTTTCTTTTCCTTGCGTGAAGAGACATTGCAAAAATTACTATAGATAATTATACATCAAATAAATGGAAAACTAAAAAGAAATAAATGAATTACTAGAAAATTGCAATCTCTCAAGGCTGATTCAGGAAGAAATAAAAACAAATATGAACAAATCAAATAACAATGAAATTGCAACAGTAATTAAAAAAAAAAAAAAAAAAAAAAAAAAAAAACTCTGAACAAATTATCCAGATCCAGATGGCTTTATAGGTGAATTCTACCTATAGGACTCTAAAGGAAAATTTGGCACATATTCTTTTCAAACTATTCCAAAAACTTAAGCAGGAAGAACTGCTTCTCACATTCTGTAAGGCCAAAATTACCCTGACACCAAAACTCATACAGTTCAGTTCATTTCAGTCGCTCGGTCATGTCTGGCTCTTTATGACCCCATGAACTGCAGTAGGCCAGGCCTCCCTGTCCATCACCAACTCCCGGAGTTCACCTAAACCCATGTCCATTGTGTCAGTGATGCCATCCAACCCTCTCATCCTCTGTCGTCCCTTTCTCCTACCCTCAATCTTTGCCAGCATCGGGATCTTTTCAAATGAGTCAGCTCTCTGCATCAGTTGGCCAAAGTATTGGAGTTTCAGCTTCAACATCAGTCCCTCCAATGAACACCCAGGACTGATCTCTCTTAAGATGGACAGGTTGGATCTTCTCGCAGTCCAAAGGACTCTCAAGAGTCTTCTCCAACACCACAGTTCAAAAACATCAATTCTTTGGTGCTCAGCTTTCTTTATAGACCAACTCTCACATCCATACATGACTACTGGAAAAAAAAAAAAAAAAAAAAAAACTAGCCTTGACTAGATGGACCCTTGTTGGCAAAGCAGTGTCTCTGCTTTTTAATATACTGTCTATGTTGGTCATAAATTTCCTTCGAAAAAGTAAGCATCATTTAATTTCATGGCTGCAATCAACATCTGAAGTGATTTTGGAGCCCAGAAAAATAAAGTCAGCCACTGTTTCCACTGTTTACCCATCTATTTGAAATGAAGTGATGGGACCGGATGCCATGATATTAGTTTTCTGAATGCTGAGCTTTAAGCCAACTTTTTCAATCTCTTCTTTCACTTTCATCAAGAGGCTCTTTAGCTCTTCTTCACATTCTTCCATAAGCATGGTGTCATTTTAATATCTGAGGTTATTGATATTTCTCCCAGCAATCTTGATTCCAGCTTGTGCTTCCTCCAGGTCAGCCTTTCTTAAGATGCACTCTGCATATACATTAAATAAGCAAGGTGACAATATACAGCCTTGACATACTCTTTTTCCTAATCGGAACCAGTCTGTTTTCCCATGTCCAGACCTAACTGTTGCTTTCTGACCTGTATACAGGTTTCTCAAGAGGTAGGTTGGTGGTATGGTATTCCCATCTCTTTCAGAATTTTCCAAAGTTTATTGTGATCCACACAGTCAAAGTCTTTGGCATAGTCAATAAGGCAGAAATAGATGTTTTTCTGGTACTCTTTGGTTTTTCAATGATCCAGCGGATGTTGCCAATTTGATCTCTGGTTCCTCTGACTTTTCTAAAATCAGCTTGAACAACTGGAGGTTCACGGTTCATGTACTGCTAAAGTTTGACTTGGAGAATGTTGAGCATTGCTTTACTAGTATTTGAGATGAGTGCAATTATGTGGTAGCTTGAGCATTCTTTGGCATTACAATTTTTTTGGGATTTGAATGAAAACTGATCTTTTCCAGGCCTGTGGCCACTGCTGAGTTTTCCAAATTTGCTTTCATATTGAGTGAAGTACTTTATAGCATCATCTTTTAGAATTTGAAATAGCTCAACTGGAATTCCATTCCCACCACTAGATTTGTTCATTGTGATGCTTCCCAAGGCTCACTTGACTTCACATTCCAGGATTTCTGGCTCTAGGTGAGTGGGAGTGATCACACCTTCATGAGTGTCTGGGTCGTGAAGATCATTTTTGTACAGTTCTTCTGTGTATTCTTGCCACCTCGTCTTAATATCTTCTGCTTCTGTTAATTTCATACAATTTCTGTCCTTTATTGAGCCCATCTTTGTATGAAATGCTCCCTTGGTATCTCTAATTTTCTTGACAAGATCTCTAGTCTTTCCCTTTCTTTTGTTTTCCTCTGTTTCTTTGCATTGATTGCTGAGGAAGACTTCTTTATCTCTCCTCGCTTTTCTTTGGAACTCTGCATTCAAATGGGAATATCTTTCTTTTTCTCCTTTACTTTTAGCTTCTCTTCTTTTCACAGCTATTTGTAAGGCCTCCTCTGGCAGACTCTTTTTTTTTTTTTTTTTTTTGCATTTCTTTTTTTGGGGGATGGTCTTGCTCCCTGTCTCCTGTCCAATATCATGAATCTCCAATCCATCTTAGTTCGCTGATTCTTAGAATGTTGACATTTACTCATCCCATCTCCTGTTTGACCACATCCAATTTGCCTTGATCCATGGACCTAACATTCCAGGTTCCTATGCAATATTGCTCTTTATAGCATCAAACCTTGCTTCTATCACCAGTCCCATCCACAACTGGGTTTTATTTTTGCTTTGACTCCAACCCTTCATTCTTTCTGGAGTTGTTTCCTCACTGATCTCCGGTAGCGTATTCGACACCTACTGACCTGGTTAGTTCATCTCCCAATGTCCTATCTTTTTGCCCTTTCATGCTGTTCATTGGGTTCTCATGGCAAGAATACTGAAGTAGTTTGCCAGTCCCTTCTCCAGTGGACCACATTGTTTCAGACCTGTCCACCATCACCCATACATCTTGGGTGGCCCCACATGACAAAGCGTAATTTCATTGAGTTAGACAAAACTGTCGTCCATGTGATCAGATTCGCTAGGTGTCTGTGATTGTGGTCTCAGTTTGTCTACCCTCTGATGCCTTCTCGCAACACCTACCGTCTTACTTGGGTTTCTCTTACCTTGGACATGAGGTATCTCTTCACATCCGCTCCAGCAAAGTGCAGACACTCTTCCTTACCTTGGATGTGGGGTAGCTCCTTTCGGCCGCTGCCCCTGACCTTGGACGTGGGGTAGCTCCTCTCGGTCATGCTCATGTGCCAAAACTCAGACAAGTATATACCAAAAAAAAGAAAATTACAAATCAGTGTCACTAATGAACATAGATGCTAAAAGCCTCAGTAAATATTCTCAAAGTGAATTCAACAATACATTAAAAGATTCATGTAGCATGATCAATTGGAATCTGTCCCAGAGATACAAGTATTGTTCGATATCTCCAAATTATTCAATGAAAAATAGAAATTATTGATCACCTGAACATATGCAGAACAAAGTTTGGCAAAATTCAACAAGCCTGTGTGATAACAAGTATCAAAAATTTGAAAAAAAATTTAAAAAATTGGGCAGAGACAGAACATGACTGAACATAATAAAGGCCATATATGGCAATTGCAAAGCTAACATCATATTCAAAACTGAAAAGTAGAAACAATTTTCTTTAAGATAAGGAAGATGACAAAGATGTCTACACTCACCTCTTTTATTCAGCATTATACAGACACTCATAGCCACAGAAATAAGACAAAAAAAACCTAATAAATGTAATTCAAGTTGGAAGGCAAAAATGAAGTTTACTGTTTAAAGATGACATGATAGCGTACCAGAAAATCCTAAAGACATTACAGAAAATGACTAGAACTATCCATGGTGTCAGCAAACTTGCAGGAAACAAACCTGATATACATAAATCTGTTCCTTTTCTATACACTAGCAATAAATATTCAGAAAGAGAAATTACAAAAACAATTGCTTTTAAAATTGATTAAAAATAATAAAATAGGAATGAATAAAACTAAGGAGGTAAAAACCTATATTCAGACAAGTATAAAAGGCTGATTAGAGAAATAGAAGATGGCACAAATAGATGGAAAGGTATATCATGCTCATGAATTGGAAGAATTAGTATTGTTAAAGTGAATGTATTACCCAACCCAATCTGTGGAATAAATGAAATCCTTACAAAGAGGCCAATAGCATTTTAACAGACCTAAAGTAAATAGTTCTAATATTTGTATGGAAATATAAAAAATCCTAAGTAGCAATTTTTTTTTTTTTTGAGAAAGGAGAAGGCAAGGTAAAGCAGGAGATGGTTAAGAATAAACATTGACATCTTAAGAATCAAAGAACTATAGTGGACAGGAATGGGCGAATTTAATTCAGGTGATCATTATATTATATATACTACTGTGGAAAAGAATCCCATAGAAGAAATGGAGTAGCTCTCATAACCAACAAAAGAGTCTGAAATGCAGTACTTTGGTGCAACCTCAAAAGTGACAGAATGAACTTGGTTCATTTCCAAGGCTAACCATTCAACATCACATTAATTCAAGTCTATGCCCCTACCACCAATGCCAAAGAAGCTGAAGTTGATCAGTTCTATGAAAATCTGGAAGACATCCTAAATCTACCATCAAAGGAGGGGGGAAAAGATGTTTTATTCATCATCAGGTACTGCAACACAAAAGTAGGAAGTCAAGAGATACCTGAAGTAACAAGCAAGTTTAGCCTTGGAGAACAACATGAAGCAGGGAAAAGGTTAACTGAATTCTGCTAAGAGAATACACTGGTCATAGCAAATATCCATTTCAACAACACAAGAGAAGACTTTACACATGGACATCACCAAGTGGTCAATAGCAAAATACAATTGATTGCATTCTTTATAGCTGAGAATGGAGAAATTATATACAGTCAGCAAAGCCAAGACCTGAAGCTGACTGTGGTTCGGATCATCAACTTCTCATAGCAGATTCCAGGCATAAATTAAATAAAGTGGGTAAAACCACTAGGCCAGTCATATATGACTTAAATTCAATCCCCTACGAATATACAATGGAGATAATGATTTGATACAAGGGATTAGATCTAGTTAACACTGTGCCTGAAAAACTATGGATGGTGGTCCATAATATTGTACAGGAGGCAGTGAACAAAACCATCCCAAAGAAAAAAGAAAAACAAGAAGGCAAAGTCATTGTCTGAGGAGGCTTTAAAATAACTGAAGAATGAAGAGAAGCAAAAAGCAAGGGAGAAAGTATATCCAACTAAATGCAGAGTTCCAAAGAACAGCACAGAGAGACAAGAAGACCTTCTTCAGTGAAAAATGCATAAAACTAGAAGAAAACAACAGAAGGGGAAGACTAGAGATCTCTTCAGGAAATTTGGAGATATCAAGGAAATATTTTGCCCAAAGATGGGCACAATAAAGGACAGAAATGGTGGAGAAATGACTAGTAGATGCTGAAGAAATAGAGAGAGAGAGAGAGAGAGAGAGAGAGAGAGAGAGAGAGAGAGAGAGAGAACGAATACAAGGAAAAATCAGAGAGAGAGAGAGAGAGAGAGAGAGAGAGAGAGAGAGAGAGAACGAATACAAGGAAAAATCATACAAAAATGTATTAATGAATACAGTTACTATGATCATGTCAGTCACCCAGAGCCAGACATTCTCAAGAGCAGCGTCAAGTGGGCCTTAGGAAACACTGATGTTAATAAGGCTACTGGATGAGATGGAATTCCAACAGAAATATTCAAATCCTTAAAGGATGATGCCATCAAGGTGTTCAATTCAATCTTTCTGCAAATCTGGAAGACACAGCAGAAACCATAGGACTGGAAAAAGTCACTCCTCATTCCAGTTCCCAAGAAATGCTGTGCTAAAGAATGTGCTAGCCATTGGACAAATGCACTCATCTCCCATGCTAATAAAGTCATGCTTAAAATCTTGCATTCTAAGCTTCAGCATTATGCAACTCAAGAACTTCCAGATATTCCAGATATCCAATCTCGATTTAGAAAAGGAAGAGATACCAGAGATCAAATTGCCAACATTTGCTAGATCATAGAGAAACTTAGGGGATTCCAGAAAAATATCTACGTCTGTTTCATTGATGTCACTAAAGTCTTTGATTGTGTGGATCATAACAAACTGTGGCAAGCTCTTAAAGAGATGGGAATAACAGACCATCTTACCTGTCTCCTGAGAAACTTGTATGCAGGTCAAGTAGCAACAGTTAAAATCTTGTATGGAACAGCTGATTCATTCAAGATAGAGAAAGGAGTATGACAGGGCTGTCTGCTGTCACCCTGTTTGTTTAACCTATATGCTGAGAACATCATGAGAAATGCTGGGCTGGTAGAGTTACAAGCTGGGATAAAGATAGGCAGGAAAAACATCAACAATCTCAGATATGAAGATGATACAACTCTAATGGCAGGAAGGGAAGAGGAACTAAAGAGCCTCTTGAAGAGGGTGAATGAGGAGATTGAAAGAGCAGTTTAAAAGTAAATATTAAAAACAAACAAACAAACAACCTGTGATCCTGCAATCTGGTCCCATTACTTCTTGGCAATTAGAAGGGTAAAAGATGGAAGTTGTGACAGATTGCCTCTTCTTGGTCTCTAAAATCCCTGCAGATGGTGACCACTGCCATTAAATCAGAAGACAACTGCTTCTTTGCAGGAAAGCAGTGACAAACCTAGACATTGTATTGAAAAGCAGAAACATTACTCTGCT
This sequence comes from Muntiacus reevesi, assembly GCF_963930625.1. NCBI lineage: Eukaryota > Metazoa > Chordata > Mammalia > Artiodactyla > Cervidae > Muntiacus > Muntiacus reevesi. Next base: position 79,893,559 of record NC_089271.1, on the reverse strand, counting down.
GACAAGGGTTCATATAGTCAAGGCTATTGTCTTCCCTCCTGCACCCACGCAGCCGCCACTCCTTGGACGTGGGGTAGCTCTTCTTGGCCGCCATCCCTGACCTTGGGTGATGGGTAGCTCCTCATGGCCACGTATCTGCGTGCTCCATCCCAGCCGGTCGATTCTGAGTGGTTCATAACAGCCAGTGGGCTTCTTGACCTACCCCATGTCCAAGGAACGGCAGCTGTGAGGGCGCAGGAGGGCAGAGAGGAGCTACTCCACTTTCAAGGTCAGGAAGGGCAGCCAAGAGGAGATACTCCTTGTCCAAGATAAGGAGCATTGACTGTGCTTTGCTGGAGCAGCCATGAAGAGATATCCCACGTCTAAGGTAAGAGAAACCCAAGTAAGATGATAGGTGTTGTGAGAGGGAATCAAAGGGCAGGCACACTGAAACCATAATCACAGAAAACTAGCCAATCTAATCACACAGACCACAGTCTGGTCTAACTCAATGAAAATAAGCTATGTCATGTGGGGCCACCCAAGATGGACAGGTCATGGTGGAGAGGTCTGACAGAATATGGTCCACTGGAGCATGGCAAACCACTTCACTATTCTTGCCTTAAGAACCCCATGAACAGTATGAAAAGGCAAAAAGATAGGATACTTGAAAGAGGAACTCCCCAGGTTGATAGGTGCCCATTATTCTACTGGAGATTAGTGGAGAAATAACTCCATAAAGAATGAAGGGATGGAGCCAAAGCAAAAACAATACCCAGTTGTGGATGGGACTGGTGATAGAAGCAAGGTCCGATGCTGTAAAGATCAATATTACATAGGAACCTGGAATGTTAGGTCCATGTTAGGACCTGGAATGTTAGGTCCATGAATCAAGGCAAATTGGAAGTGGTCAAACAAGAGATGGCAAGAGTGAATATCGACATTCTAGGAAGCAGTGAACTAAAATGGACTGGAATGGGTGAATTTAACTCAGATGATCATTATATCTACTACTGTGGGCAAGAATCCCTGAGAAGAAATGAAGTAACCATCATGGTCAAGAAAAGGGTCCAAAATGTAGTATTTGGATGCAATCTCAAAAATGAAAGAATGATTTCTGTTTGTTTCCAAGGCAAACCATTCAATATCAGAGTAATCCAAGCCTATGCCCTAACCAGTAAGGCTGAGGAAGCTGGAGTTGAATGGTTCTATGAAGGCCTTTTAGAACTAACACCCAAAAAATATGTCCTTTTCATTATAGGGGACTGGAATGCAGAAGTAGGAAGTCAAGAAACACCTGGAGTAACAGGCAAATTTGGCCTTGGAGTTTGGAATGAAGTAGCACAAAGGCTAATAGAGTTTTGCCAAGATAACACACTGGTCATAGCAAACACCCTCTTCCAACAACATAAGAGAAGACTACACATGGACATCACCAGATGATCAACACCGAAATCAGATTGATTATATTATTTGCAACCAAAAATTGAGAAGCTCTATACAGTCAGCTTAAAAAAGAAAAAAAAAAAAAAAGACCGGGAGCTGACTGCGGCTCAGATCATGAACTCCTTATTGCTAAATTCAGACTTAAACTGAAGAAAGTAGGGAAAACCACTAGACCATTCAGGTATGACCTAAATCAATTCCCTTATGACTTTACAGTGGAAGTGAGAAATAGATTTAACGGACTAGATCTGATAGACTGAGTGCCTGGTGAACTATGGACAGAGGCTCGTGACATTGTGCAGGAGACAGAAATCAAGACCACCCCCATGGAAAAGAAATGCAAAAAGGTAAAATGGCTGTCTGAGGAGGCCTTACAAATAGCTGTGAAAAAAAGAGGAGCAAAAAGCAAAGGAGAAAGGGAAAGATATTCCCATTTGAATGCAGAGTTCTAAAGAATTGCAAGGAGAGATAAGAAATCCTTCCTCAGCAATCAATGCAAAGAAATAGAGGAAAACAACAGAATGGAAAAGACTAGAGATCTCTTCAAGAAAATTAGAGATACCAAGGGAACATTTCATGCAAAGATGGGTTCGATAAAGGACAGAAATTGTATGGACCTAACAGAAGCAGAAGATATTAAGAAGAGGTGGGAAGAATACACAGTCAGTCCTGCATGTTCATTGGAAGGACTGATGCTGAAGCTGAAAATCCAATACTTTGGCTACCTCATGCAAAGAGTTGACTCATTGGAAAAGACCCTGATGCTGGGAGAGATTGGGGGCAGGAGGAGATGGGGACAGCACAGGATGAGATGGCTGGATGGCATCACCGACTCAATGGACATGAGTTTGAGTAAGCTCCAGGAGTGGTGATGGACAGAGAGACCTGGTGTGCTGCGATTCATGGGGTCGCAAAGAGTTGGACACGACTGAGCGATGAACTGAACTGAACTGATTGTCTTCCCAGTGGTCATGTATGACTGTGAGAGTGGGCCATAAAGAAGGCAAAACACCAAAGAATTGATGCCTTGGAACTGTGGTGCTAGAGAAGACACCTGAGAGTCCTTTTGACAGATAGAAAGTCAATTCAGACCATGTTAAGGGAAATCAACCCTGAATACACTCATTGGAAAGACGGATTTTGAAGCTGAAGCTCCAGTATTTTGGTCATCTGATGTGAAAAGCCAACTCATTGGAAAAGTCCCTGATGCTGAGAAAGATTGAGGGTAGAAGGAGAAAAGAGCTTCAGAGGGTGAGATGGCTTGATGGCATCATTGATGAAATGGACAAGAACTTGGGCAAACTTCCAGAGATGATTAGGTACAGCGAGGCCTGGCGTACTGCAGTCCATGGGGTTGCAAAGAGTCAGACACGACTGGGCAACTGAACAGCAACAGGACTGGAAATGTTAGGCTCCCTGGCTTCAGACTAAACTACAAAGTCACAGTAATTAAAACATGGGACTAGCATAAATAGAGATATATAGCACAATGGAATAGAATAGAGACTTAGAAATAACCCCACATTTACACGGTGAACTAATTTACAGCAAAGGAAGCAAGAATATATGAGTGAAGAAAAGCCTCTTCAATAAATGGCTTTGGGGAGTTGGACAACTATGTGCAAAAGAATCAAACTGGACTACTCTCTCGCACCATAAACAAATATAAACTCAAAATGGATTAAAGATTTAAGAGTAAGACCTATAACCATAAACCTTCCAGAAAAAAACACAAGAAGTATGCACTTTCATATGTCTTTTGATACTATAAAATAAATTTAATTTCTTTGTTTAAGTTTTGTAAATTTTCACTAGTTTCAAGTGTATTAGTAACTGCGTATCGAAACACTTTTTTGAAACAATTTTATTATGACAGCTTTAAAATATTTGTTAGATATTTATGACTGCAATCTCTATCAACTTCAATAAATATTTAAATCTATTGATTTTTTTATTCAGTTAAAACTTCCTGGTTCTTGGCATGATGATTAAATTTTGATTGAAACCAAGATGTTTTATTTTATATTATAACTCTAGATCCTCATTAAAACTGAATTTTAGTTGGCTCTCCTTTATACTTCTTTGATAAGAGAAGAGGAGTGTTGCCTAATTATAACTAGGTGAAGATAAAAGTTCAAATTTCCACTTCAGCTTTCACTGACACCCAAGTTTTGTGAGTTCCTCTTATTACCCATTGGCAGGAGTGGGAATTCTGGATCTCAAATTGGTTTTTTCTACCGTGGTGGGATGTGCTTATTATCCTTGAGCAATAGTAAAATTCCTGACACTCTGCTAGACCCCTTCTGGCCTTATCCCAGTACATCTCCTAACCATATGTTAATGAATGTGTTAAGCACTTATTTCCTTACTTGTTTTTGTCATATTTATAAAACTTATACTGAGATTGTGGTAGTGTATTTTAATAGTGTGCTTCTATATTTTTGTACAAAATAGTGTGTATTTTACTGCATAAATTAGATTTCTGTGGGTTTTTTAAAATAATATTTCATGAAACATATTTTTATTTATGTCATTATATTTTATCTCCCTTGCTAGCCTGCAAATTCCGTAAGATATGGATAATATTGATCTTGCTCATTGCTATATCTCCTGTGTACTGCATGCTGTCTGGTATACAGTAATTCTTTAATAAACATTTTGAATGAGTACATAGGTACTACATTCTACTTCATTTAATTATCTGTTGTATTAATAATTTCCTATATATTCTCCTGGGTTATGATATCCAAAAGAGGTGGAATCTGTGATATTCTTCTTTCCATCATTCACTGAGTTCATATATGTGTGTCAAATATATTAATATGCCTTCTGATTTTATGATTTATGTCTTGCTACAAACTTTGAGTTTTGTTTGTTCTTCTTTCTTGCTTTAGACATAAGTTTTGACAGTTTATTTTTGATTTTTCTTGTTTCCTGAGGTAAGATTGTACTGCTATAAACTCTCTTAGACCTGGAGAAGGGCATGGCTACCCACTCCAATATTCTTGCCTGAAGAATCCCATGACAGAGGAGTCTGGCAGGTTTCAGTCCATGGGGTCATAAAGAGTCGGACATGACTGAATGACTATCACAGTCACTCTTAGAATGGCTATTGGGTTTTGGATCATCATAGTTTCATTTGTATATATGTTTTTTTCTTCTTTTATTTCTTCAGTGATCCATTTAGAAACATATGCTTATCGTTCACATGTTTGTGTGTGTTTTTTTGTTGTTTTTGTTGTTGTTGTTATTGTTTTCCTGTTACCTTTAAAATTGTAGTTTATTTCTAATCTATTAGCATTTTGGTCAGAAAAGATTATTCAAATGGTTTCAATTTTCATACACTTACCAAGATTCCCTTCATGGCCCAGCATATAGTCAGCCTTGGAGAATATTCTATCTGCACTTGAGAAGAATGTATAATCTTCAGCTTTTTGATGGAATGCTCTATAAATATTATAGGAATTCCCAAGACTGGAAGAAAAAGAAGCTCCACTCTTGGGGGGGTGGGGCACAAGTTCTTGTGCACACCAGGACCCAGGGGAAAAAGTGATGACTTCTTAGAGATTGGGGCAGACATACCTGCTAGTACTGAAGAGTCTCCTGCAGGGGCAAGAGGTAGCTTTGGCTCACTGTGGAGACAAGGACACTAGGCGCAGTAGTTTTGGGGGTACTTATTGGTGTGAGTCTTCTTGAAGTCACCATTTTCTTAATAAGATCTGTCCCCACCTGACAACCTGTAGGTTCTGATGCTGGTACACTTTAGGCCAAACAACCAACAGGTTAAGAACAGAGCTCCATCCATCAGCATAAAAGATAGTCAGAGTCATCCTGATCACACAGCTGCCTGATAACATACCTTCTGGTATGGCTCTGCCCACCAGAGAGACAAGAGCAAGCCCCACAAACCAGTAGGCAGGAACAAGTCCTTCCCAACAGAGAGCTCACACAAACTTCTTATATAATTTCTCCATAAGGGGGGAAGACAGAAGAAACAATAACTTCACCACTGCAGCCTGCAAAATGAAAAACACAATTCCAGAAAATTAAAATGAGATGGCAAAGGAATATGTTTCAGATGAAGAACAAGATGAAACCCCAGAAGAACAATTAACTGAAGTGGAGACATGAAACCTACTTAGAAATAAAATAGAGTAATGATAGTAAAGATGATCCAAGATATTGAAAAAAGAATGGGGGCACAGTTGAGAACATACAAGAAATGTTTAACAAAGACCTAGAAGAACTAAGAATGAGCAGATGAAGAATACAAGAGCTAAAATGAAAAAAATATGTAGAAGAAATCGATAACAAAACAACTGAGGCAGAAGAGAGTACAATCTCCCAAGACTGAACCACTAAGAAATACAGAATAGGAACAGATGGATCACAAGTACTGACATTTAAAATGTGACTTAAAAACTCCCTACAAACAAAAATGCAGGACCAGATGGTTTCACAGGTAAATTCTATTAAAATTTAGAGAAGAATTAACACCTATTCTTTTTAAACATTAATCTTATTGGAATTCAGTAGCTTTACAGTATTGTATTAATTTCTATTGTACAGCAAAATGAATCATCTATATATATGCTAATATGTATACCACATTCTTTTGGGCTTCCTTCCTATTCAGGTTACCACAGTGCATTAAGTAGAGTCCCTGTGCTATATATTGTGTTCTCATTTATCTACTTTACACATAAGATCCATAGTGCATATATGTCAACCCCAATCTCCCAGTTACTTTCACCTCCCCTTTCCTCCTTTGTATTCATACAGTTTTTCTCCATGTATGTGCCTCTATTTCCACTTTTCAAATACATAGTATCCTCTATGTATTTTTTAGATTCCATATATATGTATTAATATAAATATTTGTTTTTCTCTTTATGACTTCATTTTGTATGATACTCTATGTCCATCCATGCCTCTACAACTGACTTAATGCTGTCCCTTTTTATGGCTGAGTAATATTCCATTATTTATATGTACCACATCCTCTTTATTCATTCCTCTGTTGATGGATATTTAGGTTGCTTCCATGTCTTGGCTACTGAGAATAGTAATGCTATGAACATTAGAGGGGCATGTATAGTTTTTTTTTTATATAGTTGTAAATTGTGTTTTTCTTTGGGTTTATCCCCATTAGTGGGACTGCTGGGTCATGTGGTATTTCTATGCTTAGTTTTTTAAGGAATCTTCATACAGTTTTCCATAGTGGCTCTATCAATTTACACTTCCAGTAACAGTGCATGAGGGCACTCACTTCTCCACACCCACTTTAGCATTTATTGTTTGTAGACTTTTGATGATGACCATTCTGACTGGAGTGAGGTGATGCCTCACTTTAGCTTTGATTTTCATTTCTGCAATAAGAAGTGATATTGAGCATTTTTCCATGTGTTTGCTGGCCATTTGTATGTGTCTTCAATAAGTGATTTTGGGAAAATTAGACAGCTACATTTTGAAGAAAAAAGTTAAAATAATCGTTACCACCATACACACACAAGAAAATATCAAACTGGATCAAAAATCTGAATGTAAGACCAGACAGTATAAAACTCTTAGAGGAAAATATGGGCAGAACATTCTTTGACATCTTTGGTTTTTTTTTTTTTTTTTTCTTTTTTCTTTTTCTTTGACACACCTCCAAGAATAATGAAAATGAAAACAAAAATAAACAAATGGGTCCTAATTAAGCTTAAACAATTTTGCACAGCAAAGGAAACCACAAATAGCATGAAAAGGAAGCCCTCAAATGGAAAAATAAAATGTGTAAATTAAGCAATCGACAAAAGACAAATCTCATAACTGTAAAAGCAGCACCTGCAACTCAATTAAAAATAATAATAATAATTACCTTTCATCCTGAAACTATTCCAAACATATTACCAAGAAAAGATCACTCTTAACTCAGTTTATGAAGCCATTATCATGCTGATCCCAAAGTCTGATAAAAAATCACAAAAGAAGAAAATCACAGTCCAATATCACTGACGAACACAGACATAAAAATTCTTAACATAATAGCAGCAAAGAGAATTCAACAATACATTAGGAGGAGGAGCTAAGATGGCAGAGGAATAAGATGGGGAGACCACTTTTTCCCCTACAAATTCATCGAAAGAACATTTGAATGCTGAGCAAACTGCACAAAACAACTTCTGATCGCTAGCAGAGGACATCAGGCGCCCAGAAAAGCAGCCCATTGTCTTTGAAAAGAGAGAGAAGAAATCCAGTTCCACGCAACAGAACCCTAGAAGCAATCTTCCCTAACCAAGAAACCTTGACAAGCCAATCGTCCAACCTCACCCACTGGGAGAAACCTCCACAATAAAAAGGAACCACAGACCACCAGAATACAGAAAGGACACTCCAAACACAACAATCTAAACAAGATGAAAAGGCAGAGAAATACCAAACAGGTAAAGGAACACGAAAAATGCACAAGTCAAACAAAAGAGAAGATAGGGAATCTACCTGAAAAAGAATTTAGAATAATGATAATAAAAATGATCCAAAATCTTGAAAACCAAATGGAGTTACAGATAAATAGACTGGAGACAAGGATTGAGAAGAAGCAAGAAATGCTTAACAAGGACGTAGAAGAAATTAAAGAGAGTCAATTAAAAAATTCATGGCTGATTCATGTCAATGTATGACAAAAACCACTACAATATTGTAAAGTAATTGGCCTCCTACTAATAAAAATAAATGGAAAAATTAATAATGCAATAAATGGATCAAAAACACTCTGGAGGGAACCAACAGCAGGAAAACGGAGACAGAAGATAGGATAAGTGAGGTAGAAGATAAAATGGTGGAAATAAATGCAGCAGAGAGGAAAAAAGAAAAAAAGAATCAAAAGAAATAAGGACAACCTCTGGGACCTCTGGGACAATGTGAAATGCCCCAACATTTGAATCATAGGAGTCCCAGAAGAAGACAAAAAGAAAGGCCATGAGAAAATATTCGAGGAGATAATAGCTGAAAATTTCCCCAAAATGGGCAAGGGAATAGTTGCACAGGTCCAAGAAACCCAGAGAATCCCAAACAGGATAAACCCAAGGTGAAACACTCCAAGACACATATTAATCAAATTAACAAAGATCAAACACAAAGAGCAAATATTAAAAGCAGCAAGGGAGAAACAACAAATAACACACAAAGGGATCCCCATAAGGATAACAGCTTATCTATCAATAGAAACTCTTCAGGCCAGAAGGGAATGGCAGGACACACTTAAAGAAATGAAAGAGAATAACCTACAACCCAGATTACTGTACCCAGCAAGGATCTCAGTCAGATATAAAGGAGAATTCAAAAGCTTTACAGACAAGCAAAAGCTGAGAGAATTCAGCACCACCAAACCAGCTCTTCAACAAATGCTAGAGGATCTTCTCTAGATCAAAAACACAGAAAGGTAGTATAAATGTGAACACAAAACAGCAAAGTAAATGGCAACAGGACCATCCCTATCAATAGAATATTACTCAGCCGTTAAAAAGAATTTATTTAAATCAGTTCTAATGAGATGGATGAAACTGGAGCCCATTATACAGAGTGAAGTAAGCCAGAAAGATAAAGACCATTATAGTATACTAACACATATATATGGAATTTAGAAAGATGGTAATGATAACCCTATATGCAAAACAGAAAAAGAGACACAGAAGTACAAAACAGACTTTTGAACTCTGTGGGAGAAGGTGAGGGTGGGATATTTTGAAAGAACAGCATGTATATTATCTATGGTGAAACAGACCACCAGCCCAGGTGGGATGCATGAGTCAAGTGCTGGGGCCTGGTGGGCTGGGAAGACCCAGAGGAATCGGGTGGAGAGGGAGGTGGGATGGGGGATCGGGATGGGGAATACGTGTAACTCTATGGCTGATTCATATCAATGCATGACAAAACCCACTGAAAAATTAAAAGAAATAATAATTACCTTAAATGTAAATGGGTTGAATGCCCCAACCAAAACCAAAGCCTGGCTGAATGGATGCAAAAACAAGACCCCTATATATGCTGTCTACAAGAGCCCCACCTCAAAACAAGGGACACATACAGACTGAAAGTGAAATGCTAGAAAAAAATATTTCACACAAATGGAGACCAAAATAAAGCAGGAGTCGTGATACTCATATCAGATAAAATAGACTTTAAAATTAAGGCTGTGTAAAGAGACAAAGAAGGACACTACATAATGATCAAATGATCAAGCCAAAAAGAAGATATAATAATCATAAATACGTGCAATTTATAAGGAGTACTGCAATATGTAAGGCAAATGCTAATGAGTATGAAAGAGGAAATTAACAATAACACAATAATAGTGGGAGACTTTAATACCCCACTCACACCTATGGATAGATCAACTAAACAGAAAACTAACAAGGAAACACAAACTTTAAATGACACAATGGACCAGCTAGACCTAATTGATATCTATAGGACATTTCACCCCAACACAATCAAATTCACCTTTTTCTTAAGTGCACATTGAATCTTCTCCAGAATAGATCACATCCTGGGCCATAAATCTAGCCTTGGCAAACTCAAAAAAAAAAAAAAAAAAAAAAAAAAAACTTGAAATCATTTCAGTCATCTTTTCTGACCACAATGCAGTAAGCCTAGATCTCAATTGCAGGAAAAAAAATATTAAAAATTCAAACATATGGAGGCTAAATAACACCCTATTGAATAAACAAAAAATCATAGAAGAAATCCAAAAAGAAATCAAAATATACATAGAAACAAATGAAAATGAAAACACAACAACCCAAAACCTATGGAACACGGTAAAAGCAGTGCTAAGGGGAAGATTCATAGCATTACAGGCTTATTTCAAGAAACAAGAAAAAAGTCAAATAAATAACCTAACTCTACACCTAAAGCAACTAGAGAAGGAAGAAATGAAGAACACCAGGGTGAGTAGAAGGAAAGAAATATTAAAAATTAAGGCAGAAATAAATGCTAAAGAAACAAAAGATACCAGAGCAAAAATCAACAAAGCTAACAGCTGATTCTTTGAAAAGATAAACAAAATTGACAAACCATTTGCAAGACTCATTAAGAAACAAAGAGAGAAGAACCAAATCAACAAAATTAGAAATGAAAATGGAGAGATCACAACAGACAACACTGAAATACAAAGGATCATAAGAGACTACTACCAGAAGCTCTATGCCAATAAAATGGACAACTTGGAAGAAATGGACAAATTCTTAGAAAAGTATAAGTTTCCAAAACTGAACCAGAAAGAAATAGAAGATCTTAACAGAACCATCACAAGCAAGGAAATCGAAACTGTGATCAGAAATTTTCCAGCAAACAAAAGCCCAGGACCAGATGGCTTCACAGCTGAATTCTACCAAAAATTTAGAGAAGAGCTAACACCTATCTTACTCAAACTCTTCCAGAAAATTGCAGAAGAAGGTAAACTTCCAAACTCATTCTATGAGGCCACCATCACCCTAACTCCAAAACCAGAAAAAGATACCATAAAAAAAGAAAACTACAGGCCAATATCACTGATGAACATAGATGCAATAATCCTTAACACAATTCTGGCAAACAGAATCCAACAATATATTAAAAAGATCATACATCATGACCAACTGGGCTTTATCCCAGGAATACAAAGATTCTTTTTTTTTTTTTTTTTTTTTTTAGTGAAACAGATCACCAGCCCAGGTAGGATGCATGAGACAAGTGCTCGGGCCTGGAGCACTGGGAAGATCCAGAGGAATTGGGTGGAGAGGGAGGTGGGAGGGGAGATCGGGATGGGGAATACATGAAACTCCATGGCTGATTCATATCAATGTATAACAAAACCCACTACAATATTGTAAAGTAATTAGCCTCCAACCAATAAAAATAAATGAAAAAAAAATCCTTAAATATCCACAAATCAATCAATGTAATTCACCACATTAACAAACTGAAAGATAAAACCATATGATTATCTCAATAGATGCAGAAAAAGCCTTTGACAAAATTCAACATCCGTTTATGATAAAATTCTCCAGAAAGCATGAATCGAAGGAACATACCTCAACATAATAAAAGCTACATATGACAAACTCACAGCAAGCATTATCCTCAATGGTGAAAAATTGAAATCATTTCCCCTAAAATCAGGAACAAGACAAGGGTGCCCACTCTCACCACTACTACTCAACATAGTTTTGAAAGTGTTGGCCACAGCAATCAGAGCAGGGAAAGAAAAAAAAAAAAGGAATCCAGAAAGGAAAAGAAGTGAAACACTCACTGTTTGCAAATGACATGATCCTCTACATAGAAAACCCTAAAGACTCTACCAGAAAATTACTAGAGCTAATCAATGAATATTGTAAAGTTGCAGGATATAAAATTAATACACAGAAATCCCTTGCATTCCTATACACAAACAATGAGAAAACAGACAGAGAAATTAAGGAAACAATACCAACAATACCATTCACTTTTGAAACAAAAAGAATAAAATACTTAGGAGTACATCTACCTAAAGAAACAAAAGACCTATACATAGAAAACTATAAAACACTGGTGAAAGAAATCAAAGAGGATACAAATAGATGGAGAAATATACCATGTTCATGGAATGGAAGAATCACTATTGTGAAAATGGTAATGCTTTTTCATACTACCCAAAGCAATTTATGGATTCAATGCAATCCCTATCAAACTACAAATGGTATTCTTCACAGAACTAGAACAAATAATTTCACAATTTGTATGGAAATACAAAAAACAAAAAAACAAAAAAACAAAAACCTTGAATAGCCAAAGCAATCTTGAGAAAGAAGAATGGAACTGGAGGAATCCACCTGTCTGACTTCAGGCTATGCTACAAAGCCACAGTCATCAGGACAGTGTGGTACTGGCACAAAGCCAGGAATATAGATAAATGGAACAGAATAGAAAACCCGGAGATAAATCCACATACCTATGGACATGTTATCTTCGACAAAGCAGGCAAAAATATACAATGGAAAAAAGACAGCCTCTTTAACAAGTGGTACTGGGAAAACTGGTCAACCACTAGTAAAAGAACAAAACTAGAACACTTTCTAACACTATACACAAAAATAAACTCAAAATGGATTAAAGATCTAAATGTAAGACCAGAAATTATAAAACTCCTAGAGGAGAACATAGGCAAAACACTCTCCGACGTAAATCACAGCAGGATCCTCTATGACCCACCTCCCAGAATATTGGAAATAAAAGCAAAAATAAACAAATAGGACCTAATTAAACTTAAAAACTTTTGCACAGCAAAACAAGCTATAAGCAAGGTGAAGAGATAGCCTTCAGAATGGGAGAAAATAATAGCAAACAAAGCAACAGACAAAGGATTAATCTAAATAATATACAAGCAACTCCTGCAGCTTAAATCCAGAAAACAAAAAGGATAAATATATATTTTTAAGAAGTGAATTATATATGACTTTTCTATTTTAAATTTACATTTAAAAAATATCAAAACTGTATTTTTAGTAGTTGTTCAGAGTGCTAAGATGATTATAACAAGGAGCTTTCTATAATAAATTGTAATATTCCAATATACTTCTCAATACATATCAAATATTTACCCATCTCAAAATTTTCATATATCAAATGTAGTGTGGAGAATATATTTTCAAACTACAAGGATTTTTTATTTTGTTAGTACTTTATTTCACTGTGATGTTTGTCACACAACTGAACCTTATGTTGTCTACATTAAAATGTATAATATTTTAATTTGACACATGTAAGTGTATAAAACACAATCAATAGAGCTTTTCCTCTTGGTCTAAGATTATAGTTATATTTCATCACTTTTAATGGCTAAATCATTTTCCAAGTTTATATGTTTGTGCTATTGAATGGAAGATTTCTAATGTCTAAAACTGGATAGATTGATGACTCATTTTAATGACAAAATTATGTTAACTCTCAGGTTGTAAAAACTTAAAAATCTGTATCATCTCTTTTTATCTAACAGATATTTTACATCTCCTTTTGAATTCTGCATGATTTAGAAACATGATTTAATATTTATGAAAGCATGCTGAGAATTTTCATTAATTATTTACTAGACTATCCAAATAGGGCAGCATATCAATGCAGCTAGCAGTGTAATAGGGAAGAATGTCATCTTTTCTGAATATCCTTGTCCATATGTTTTGTGTATGCGGATGTGTACCTTTATAAACTACAAGTAGTCTTTTACTTACTTCAAAAACTAAAAGTTTAATGAAAATGCATTGTATGCTGAATCTCACAGTTCCAGGTACATAATGAGTATTTGTGGCAGATCAGGTAGCTATCCATCAAATGTTAGTGTTCACTCTCTGTAGAAGTAAGGATAAGACTGGAAAAATTGTTTGTAATGATGCTTTCTAAGGCCCACTTGACTTCACATTCCAGGATATCCGGCTCTAGGTGAGTGATCACACCATCATGATTATCTGGGTCATGAAGACCATTTTTGTACAGTTCTTCTGTGTATTTTTGCAACCTCTTCTTAATATCTTCTCTTCTGTTAGGTCCATACCATTTCCGTCCTTTATCGAACCCATCTTTGAGTGAAATGTTCCCTTGCTATCTCTAATTTTCTTGAAGAGATCTCTAGTCTTTCCCATTCTGTTATTTTTCTCTATTTATTTGCATTGGTTGCTGAGGAAGGCCTTCTTATCTCTCCTTGCTATTCTTTGGAACTCTGCATTCAAATGGGAATATCTTTCCTTTTCTCCTTTGTTTTTCACTTCTCTTTCACAGCTGTTTGTAAGGCCTCCTCAGACAGCCATTTTGCTTTTTTGCATTTCTTCTCCATGGGAATGATCTTGATCCCAGTCTCCTGTACAATGTCACAACCCTCTATCCATAGTTCATCACGTATTCTATCAGATCTAGTCCTTTAAATCTATTTCTCATTTCCACTTTATAATCATAAGTTATTTGATTTAGGTCATACGTGAATGGTCTAGTGTTTTTCCCTACTTTCTTCAATTTAAGTCTGAATTTGGCAATAAGGAGTTCATGATCTGAGCCACAGTCAGCTCCCAATCTTGTTTTTGCTGACTCTACAGAGTTTCTCCATCTTTGGCCACAACGAAGAGCTACTCCATGTTCAAAGGCAGGAGGGGGGCCGTGAGGTGATACCTCTCGTCCAAAATAAGAGAAACCCAAGTAAGATGGTAGGTGTTGCGAGAGAGCATCACATGGCAGACACACTGAGCCCATAATCACAGAAAGCTAGCCAATCTGATCCCATGGACCACAGCTTTGTCAAATTCAATGAAACTAAGCCTTGCCATGTGGGGCCACCCAAGACAGATGGGTCATGGTGGAGAGGTCTGACAGAATGTGGTTCACTGGAGAAGGGAATGGGAAACAACTTCAGTATTTTTGCCTTGAGAACCCCACGAACACTATGAAAAGGCAAAATGATAGGACACTGAAAGAGGAACTCCCCAGGTCAGTAGGTGCCCAATATGCTACTGGAGCTCAGTGGAGAAATAACTCCAGAAAGAATGAAGGAATGGAACCAAAGCAAAAACAATACCCAGTTGTGGATGTTACTGGCGATAGAAGCAAGGCCCGATGCTGTAAAGCACAATATTGCATAGAAACGTGGAATGTTAGGTCCATGAATCATGACAAATTGAAAGTGGTCAAACAGGAGATGGCAAAAGTGAAATCTACATTCTAGGAATCAGTGAACTAAAATGGACTGGAATGGGTGAATTTAACTCAGATGACCATTATGTCTACTACTGTGAGCAGGAATCCCTTAGAGGAAATGGAGTAGCCATCATGGTCAACAAAAGATTCCGAAATGCAGTTCTTGGATGCAATCTCAAAAATGACAGAATGATCTCTGTTTGTTTCCAAGGCAAACCATTCAATATCACGATGATGATGCCTATGCCCCAACCATTAACGCTGAAGCAGCTGAAGTTGATAGGTTCTATAAAGACCTACAAGACCTTTTAGAACTAACACCCAAAAAAGATGTCCTTTTCATTATAGGGAACTGGAATGCAAAAGTATTAAGTCAAGAAACACCTGGAGTAACAGGCAAATTTGGCATTGGAGTGTGGAATGAAGCAAGGCAAAGGCTAACAGAGTTTTGCCAAGAAATATATATGTATATATAGGTATATATACATATATATGATTATATAACTAGTTCTTGCAAAATAAATGTGAGTGGAAGTGATTTTTGCTCCCACATGCAAATGTTGTTTGTAAAAACTCCCATGAATGTTCTTTTCCCTTTCTAATTGTCTGAAATATAATATAACCATTTGATAACACCTGGAGTCACATGGTGATATGGTGGAGACAAAAAGGAAGAAAACTAGAATTACTACTTGAAGTAGAGCTACTCAACCAAAGACACTTGTAATGGATAAATCTGTTTGTGTGTTTATGGTAGGGGTGAGGAGTGGGTTGTATAAAGCTAAATTCTTGTCTTCCATAGTAGGAATTCAATAACAATAGTTATGAAACAATAAAAACCATAATAATATGGTTCCAATTATTGAACCCATGAAACACTATGTTAAATGAGGTAGATACATTAAATAGTTGAATTTTTACTGCTCTATAATGTAAGTACTCTTATCATCATTTTATGAATTTGAAAACTGTTCATTCTCAGAAGGTTTAAATAACTTGCCCAAGGTCACATAGGTAAACTGAAGCATTTAGATAGAAATCTATGCTGCCTAAAAGCCTGAGCTTTTTTGCTCCTTTTTATTATCTCACATTGCAAACTTAAGAAACAATAGATATATAATATTACATTTTCCAGTAGTCATGTACAGATATAAGATTTGGAATATAAAGAAGACTGAGTGCCAAAGAATTGATGCTTTCAAACTCTGGTATTGGAGAAGACTTTTGAGAGTTCCTTGGACTGCAAAATGATCCAACCAGTCAACCCTAAAGGAAATCAACCCCGACTATTCATTGGGAGGACTGATGTTGAAGCCGAAGCCCCAATACTTTGGCCACATGATAAGAAGAGCCAACTCATTATAAAAGACCCTGATGCTGGGAAAGATTAAAGGCAGGAGGGAAAGGAGATGACAGAGGGTGAGATGATTGGATGGCAACACCAACTCAGTGAACATGAGTGTGAGCAATATCCGGGAGATGATGTACAGGGAAGCCTGGCATGATGCAGTCCATGGGGTTGAGGAGAGTTGGACATGGCAGAGCGACTGAACAAGAGCAGCAAGCATATTATTTAGAAATGTTAAAGAATATCATCAGAACAATGTAAAAGAAGTGAAAATGTTTTAATCTATAGAAAGGACTTTAGGGCAGGGAAAGACCAACCCAAGTGACTGTTTTTTCTCAATATAAGCTTGCTGGAATTTCTTTTATTTAGGTATTATATACATGCATAATATGATAAAACAAAAAATGATATAACCAAAATATTAGCCTGTGTACATTCATTATTACTAGTTACATGGTTCTGTGAAGTTGTTTAGTCATGTCTGACTCTTTGCGACCCCATGGACTGTAGACTACCAGGGTCCTCCATCCATGGAATTTTCCAGGCAAGAGTACTGGAGTGGGTTGCCATTTCCTTCTCCAGGGGATCTTTCTGACCCAGGGATTGAACCCAGGTCTCCCACATTGCACGCAGATGCTTTACCATCTGAATCACCGAGGAAACCCACAGAGTACTGTATAGTCGTCAAAATCCATTTGAAATATATGTTTAGAATATGAGGAAAAACAAATGCTTAATAGTTGAGAATGTATACCATGTACAAAAAAAGAAAAAAGAAATACATCATAGACATGGAAGGCTTCCAAACTAATGCAGATGTTTATAAAATTTATTACTTACTTATAAGTGATTCATGCTCATATTGGAATTTTTAGCATGCTCCTTATCATGTTGGAGAGGCTTCCCTGGTGGCTCAGATGGTGAAGAGTCTGCCTGCAATGCAGGAGATCTGGATTTGACCCCTGGGTCGGAAAGATCCCCTGGAGAAGAAATGGCAACCCACTCCAGTCTTCTTGCTTGGAAAATTTAATGGACGAAGGAGCCTGGTAGGCTACAGTCCATGGGGTCACAAAGAGTCGAACATGTCTGAGCAACTTCACTTATCATGTTGGAAACATCTTTTTTAAACTTTTATTTGTTATTATAGTATCGTTGATGAAAATATTGTTAGTTTCAGGTGTATAGCAAAGGGATTCAGTTATACACATATATGTATTTATTCTTTTTCAAATTATTTTCCCATTACAGTATACTGAGCAAAATTCTCGGTGCTATACATTAGGATCCTTGTTGGTTACTTATTTTAAATATAGTGGTATGTACATGTCAGTCCCAAACTCCAAATCTATCCCCCACTACCCTTCCTCTCTGATAACCATAAGTTCATTGTTAAGTCTGTGAGTCTGCTTCTGTTTTTCTTTTTTCTTTTTTTGTGTGATATAGAATGCTATTATTTTTCTGTTGATCAACCATGATACAATGGTATTAAATGAGCAATAGTTACATAATCAAAATAGTGAAAGATGTTTATCTGTTTTGACAATAAATAGCTAGACCAAAAGTAAAAGATAACTGCAATTGCAAGTTAGTAACATGATTAAGTTAAAAATATAAAATAATTACATGCAATTTTGGGGGGAGTCAAACAGAGGGATATGGTAAGTGGAAATGCATACATGCACAAGTTTTTATCTGCTCAGCCAGTCTACCTCTTTTGGTTGGTACATTTAATCCATTTACATTTAAGGGAATTATCAATATGTATGATCCTATTATCATATTCTTAATTGTTTTGGGTTTATTTTCTATAGATAGATCTTTCCTTCTCTTGTTTCTTACGTAGAGAATTTCCTTTACCATTTATTGTAAAGCTAGTTTGGTGGCATTGAATTCTCTGAACTTCTGCTTGTCTGGAAAGCTTTTCATTTCTCCATCAAATCCGAATGAGAGTCTTTCTGGGTAGAGTATCCTTGGTTGTAGATTCTTCCCTTTTATAATTTTAAATATATCTCAGCATTCCCTTTTGGCTTTTAGAGCTTCTTTTTCCTTTACTATTCTTTTTTTTTTTTTCAAATTTATATATTTATTTTCAATTTAAATATAATTGCTTTACAGAATTATGCTGGTTTCTGCCAAATAAAACTAGCTGAGAGCATGATGGGAGTTCACTTTTATGTTGTCATTTTTCTCTTGTTGCTTTTAATATTTTATCTGTCTTTACTTTTTGTCAGTCTTCTGCCTGTAGTCCGAGTCCCCGGTCGGGAAAGAAGACTCCTCGAAACAATGCAACTTGCAATAGGGGAATTTATTACTGACTCGAGCCAGGGCCTCCTGCCCTCACCAAGGGTGTGAGGATGAAAAGGCCCCGAGCCCCAGTTCTCTCGGGTATTTATTAGGTCAAAAAAGTAGCAGGTAGTTGGCACAAGCGGGTTGGTTACACAGCGGGTAGTTGGCGCAAGCAGATTGGTTACACAGTTGCAAGGTAATTTTTGTTGGCCCAACGTGGGGCTTTCAGCTTTCCCCTGATAGGTTCCTTTTTTTCTTGCTAGGCATATGTTGATTGGCTAGCTCCAGGAGGCCTGATAATTATGTTATTCTGGGAAACCAGGCCTACTCCTAATCTAGGCTGCCTGTCATGGTGTTGGCCATGACAGCCTCACATTTCCCCCCTGTCTTTGTACTTTTGTAGAGGAATCTTTCTCTTCACCCTGTGAAATTGACTGATATTGTTGTCTCAGTACCATAATTTGGATGGTATTTAGGCGCTCCCTAATAAATGAGACCAGACGGTTTAAAATGCATGGACCAAAGGTCAGTAATAATATTAATATTATGAATGGACCCAGGAAGGTGGAAATCAAAGTGGTCAACCAGGGGGAGCGCTGAAATCAAGATTCAAACCAGCCTTGTTGGGCTTCTCATTCTGTCTTCCACTGGGCTAGTCCCTCTCTTACTTTCTGGAGAGATTTTTGTACCACCCCTGAATAGTCGATATAGAAACAGCATTCTTCTCCCAGTGCTGCACATAATCCTCCTTGTTGCAGAAGCAACAAATCTAAACCTCTCTTATTCTGTAAGACTACTTCAGCCAAGGAGCTCAAGGATTTTTGGAGGTGTGAAATGGGCTGTTCCCATGGTTTCACAACCCCAAGCGGCACAATAAAAGAGTCAACTATCCCACATTTTTCAATTTGGTTCTGATCTCTTTCTCTCTCTGGGCAGACATAGACAGGCACCTGTTCGTAGTACTGTGGGCCTTTTTGCTCACAGTTACGGGTGAACAGACTGAAAGAACCGTGGGCAAAGAACTTGGTCAGTTGGTGGGGACCAAACCCATTACCATCAGCCACCAGCACGCACAAATCAAAGGTCAGTACTGGCCACCTTGTCCCTTTGGGGGCCACGTTGGAGCTCGAATTAAGCACTTCTCCAGTCTCAGGATTGTAGATCACCCAAGTCAGGTTAGTTGGCTGATGGGGATTGTGGCTGGTTGCTCCTGGGCCGATGAAAACTGTTATCAGCAGGAGAGTTAAGAGGGCTCCTGTCGTACGAGTTTCAGTTTCAAAGGATTTGATGGGTGAGGTTTTGCCTCCCATTCTGCTTGCGCCTTCTCCTGTTCTTCCAGGGTGGCTTGCCACACGTGATTGCAGTGAACCCAGGGCCCGATCCCCTCGACCTTAACAGCAGTAGGAGTGGTAAGGAGAACAATATAAGGGCCTTTCCATCTAGGTTCTAATGCTTTAGATTGGTATCGTCTTACCCAAACCCAATCACCCGGGCCAATATTATGTGAGGGGATGGTCCCCTTGCTTGGACCCTCGTGTATCTCTCGAATTAATTTCCAAACATGGCTATGCACCTTACTTAATGCCATCAGTGTTTGCTGGAATTGTCCCAAGGTAGGGGGTGGTAGGCATTTTCCCTCGAATATACGACACACAGGAGGGGGTCTCCCATACAGAATCTCAAAAGGGATAAGATTCAGCTTATAAGGGGTGTTAGGTGCTCGAAAGAGCTTGAAAGGAAGGAGGGTCACCCAGTCCCTGCCAGTCTCTATTGCCAACTTTGTCAAAGTTTCTTTTAGGGTCTGATTCATTCTCTCAACCTGTCCTGAGCTCTGGGGATTATATTCACAATGTAACTTCCATTTTGTCCCCAGAGCTTGGGCCAGCCCTTGTACAATCTGGCTCACAAAGGCAGGTCTGTTATCAGAGCCCATAGTCATTGGCAGCCCGTACCTAGGCATTATCTCCTCTAAGATCTTTTTAGCAACCACTGTTGCTGTCTCTCCCTTAGTGGGGAAGGCTTCTACCCATCCCGAGAAGGTATCTACCAGAACCAACAGATAGTGATACCCATACTTGCCTGGTCTTACCTCAGTGAAATCTATCTCCCAGTGTTGCCCTGGCTCTTCCCCTCGGTACCTCGTTCCAGTGTGCTGCCTTTTCCCTGTCCTCATCAGCTGGCACACTTTGCAAGCCTGGATTATCTCTCGTACAGTTGCATTTTGTCAAGGGAACCTCAGGCAGGCCATCTGGAGAAGTGTCAAGGTCTTTTTCTCCTCCAAGTGTGTAGTTGTGTGCAGGTGTTCACATAGGTGATGACCCAGGATGGCAGGCAATATCAGGTTGTTGTTTTGATCTCGGTACCATCCATCTTTGTCATCCTTCTGTAGGGTGGTATCCTCGTTGTTCCAAACGAGGTCAGGGAGGGAATAGTCGGGGACTGGCAGCAGAGTCCCCATACCAGGAGGTGGAAATCCCATGGCTAATATGGGGGCAGTGTAGTCCCGGCTGGTTACTTCTCAGGCGGCCGCATCAGCAGCCCAATTGCCCCATGCCCTAGGGTCTTCTCCTTTCTGGTGACCGGGGACATGTACAATTGCTACTGCCTGGGGCAGTTGAACAGCTTTCAGGAGCCTGTGGATCTCGAGCAAATTCTTGACTTCTTTTCCCTCCACTGTTCTAAATCCCCTTTCCTGGTATATCGGACCTTGAATATGGACAGTGCTAAAAGCATATCGGCTGTCCGTAAAAATGGTGACTCTCTTCCCTTCTGCTTGTTCCAGAGCCTGTATTCGGGCAATCAGCTCTGCTTTTTGTGCAGACGTGTTTGGGGGAAGTGTCTCAGCCCATATTGTCTGTCCTGAATCATCAACTATAGCGGCTCCTGCCTTCCTTTGTCCATCTTTTACATAGCTGCTCCCATCAGTGAACCATACTAGCTCACTGTTGTTTAGCGGCACATCAGTTAAGTCTTTTCGAGCCACCAGGGCCTCAGTCAGTATCTCACTGCAATCATGGAGAGGGTGGTCCTTCTCTGGGTTAGGTAGAAGCGTGGCTGGATTCAGGAAGCAAGGGGTCTGAAAACGCACCCGTGGGGCATCAAGCAGCAGGGCCTGGTAATGTATCAAATGGGCATTGGAGATCCACTTACCCGGTGGCTGCTTTAAAACCCCTTCGATGGCGTGGGGGGTATAAACCCAGAGTTGCTGTCCATACGTCAACTTGTCTGTGTTGCAGACGAGGAGGGCAGTGGCTGCAATGATGCGGAGGCAAGGGGGCCACCCAGAGGCCACCGGGTCCAATCGCTTTGAAAGGTATGCTACCGGTCGCTTCCATGGTCCCCATTGTTGCATCAAGACCCCCTTTCCTATTCCTTGCTTTTCATCTACAAACAGCTGAAATGGCTTATTTGGGTTAGGCAGGGCAAGGGCTGGGGCTTCTAGTAGGGCCCGTCTGAGGGTCTGGAAAGCCTGTTTCATTGGCTCAGTCCAAGTCCAGTTTGGGGTCTCTTTACTTCCCTCATACAAGGGCCAGGCCTTCTCAGCAAACCCCATGATCCACAGTCTACAATATCCAACAGTCCCCAAAAGCTCTCTCACCTGGCGGGGGGTCTTGGGCTCTGGTATCTGCAATATTGTTTCCTTCATGGCCTGAGTTAGCCACCTTTGCCCCTGCCTGATCTTATACCCCAAATAGGTGACCTCTTGCTGGGATATTTGCACCTTCTTCTCGATATCCCAAGGTGCACAATATCCCAAGGTGCCTAGAGTCTGTAAGAGGTCACCGGTGGCACGGCTGCATGCCTCCTCTGTGGTTCCAGCCAACATAAGGTTATCCACATATTGCAGCAGAATGACCTCTGGGTGGCGAGTCCGATATTCATAGAGGTCCTCACTCAAAGCCTCATTAAACAAGGTAGGGGAGTTTTTGAACCCTTGTGGGAGGCGGGTCCAAGTTAGTTGTACTACCGGTTGGCCTTCCCCCTCAGTCCACTCAAAGGCAAATATTTCCTGGCTCTGGGCTGCCAGGGGTAGGCTGAAAAAAGCATCTTTCAAGTCCAACACAGTGTACCAAGTGTACTCAGGCAGCAGACTGTTCAAGAGGGTATATGGGTTGGGGACAGTAGGCTGTATGTCACTCATCCGCTTGTTGACTTCTCATAGGTCATGGACAGGTCTGTAATCCGTACTCCCTGGATTCTTCACCGGTAGTAAGGGGGTGTTCCAAGGGGATTGGCACTGCTTGAGAATTCCGGCATCCATGAGCAGTCGAATGTGGGGAGTGATACTCCAACGAGCCTCCTGGCTCATAGGGTATTGCCTCACCCTCACAGGAGTCACCTCGGCTTTTAGTTCGATGATGACCAGATGTCTCTGTTTATCCAGTCCCATTCCTGCTGTTTCTGCCCATGCCAACGGGTATTTGTGGACCCACGGTTGTATATCTGGTGCTATAACCTCTGAGGGCTTAGGCACAAAAAGTCTGTATTCATCTCTTAAAGCTAGAGATAAGACATGTATCGGCTGTCCAAGTCCATCCATGACTGACAGTCCCCCAGGGTCAAAATGGATCTGAGCATTAACTTTAGTCAACAAGTCCCGTCCAAGTAGAGGGGCTGGGCATTCTGGTATCACCAAAAACGAATGGGACACCTGATGGGTCCCCAGATTTACTTTCCATTCTGTGGTCCAACAATATCTTTTTGTCCCCATGGCTCCCTGCACCAAGCTGTTTTTTTTAGACATTGGTCCCAGTTTTTGATTTAAAACAGAGTGTTGGGCGCCAGTGTCCACCATGAAGTCAACGGGTTCCCCCTCCACATGTATGGTTACCCAGCACTCGGGGAGGAGTGCCGAGTCTTGACTCCCCTAGTCACTGTCTTCCCCCGCATATAGAACTCGAGTTCCAGGGGAAATTCTCTCTCTGTGAGTTGTTCCTCTCTTCGGGTCCCTCTTAGGGCACTCATTTTTCTAGTGCCCCTGTTCTTTGCAGTAAGCGCACTGATCTTTCTTTATGGCCTGACTTTTTTGTCCCTCTTTTTCTCCCATCTGGGGGCCTCGAGGCTCCCTCAATTCTGTTCTGGCCTTCATCCCCACAAAAAGAATCTTGGTTAGCTCTCTCTGGTTCTTCTGGTTTTCCTTTGCCCTATGTTCCCTATCTTCTTTCCTGATCTTTTCAGCTAGTTCCCTTTCCTCCCAAAAAAGTCATTCCTCCTTTACTTCTGGGGTCTCCCTATTATTAAATACCTTTTCAGCTGCTTTCAGTAAGTCTTGTATTGTCTGTTCTCCTAACCCCTCTATCTTTTGTAATTTCCTCCTAATATCTGGGGCTGCCTGATTCACAAACGCTAGAAGAACTACAGCACGTGATTCCTCAGCCTGGGGATCCATGGGTGTATATTGCCTAATGGCTTCCATTAGCCTCTCTAGGAAGGCTGACGGGCTCTCAGTGGGCTCTTGCCTTACTAAATTTACCTTCGCCAAATTTGTCGGCTTCCTAGCTGTGGCCTGCAGGCCAGTCATTAAAGTCTGGCAGTACACTCAGAGACACTCCCTACCTTCCACTCGCTCAAAATCCCAGTTAGGCCGCAACAGAGGAAATCCCTCGTCCACGAGATGAGGCTGGGCGGTTGGTCTCCCATCGACCCCCGGGACCTGTTTCCATGCCTCTGCCAGGATTCGCTCCCGTTCTTCCATGGTGAAGAGCACCTGCAACAGCTGCTGGCAATCATCCCAGGTGGGGTTATGAGTGAACAAAATGGAATCTAAGAGGTCAATGAGGCCTTGGGGTTTCTCTGAAAAAGGAGGATTTTGGGTTTTCCAATTATACAGATCACTCGTGGAAAAGGACCAGTACTGATAGGTTCGCTCTCCATCCGGGTTAGCTGATCCCACTCAGACGGGGAGCGCCTGTACAGTAGATGAAGGTAACTCTGGGTCCCCATGATCCTGCTCACCCCTATTTCCTCTATTCCTTCTCCAGGGTTGAGGTTCCCTTGTCCCTTCTGATTCATCTGGGGGGGCTCTTCCCCCCAGGGGAACCTGCAATGGAGGAGGGGCATATGGCGGGAGCCTAATTTCCATCTCCAAGTCAATCAGGTTCCGGTACGAGGATTCCTGCAAAATCGGTTTTGGGCCTTTATTCTTCTTGACTTCCTCTGGGGGAGTGGGAGTTTCCATAACCAGGGCCTATACATTAGAAGAATAAGGGAGTTTGTGAACAAAAGGTTTTAACCATTTGGGCAGATCTTCTACTAGATCTTGCCAGACCATAACATATGGGACTTGGCTCAGGTGGCCCAGGGATCAGGAGCCATAACTTTCTTTTTCACTGCCCAAATAATAGAAGGTTGAAAAGTTCCCTCTGGAGGCCATCCAACTTGGAAGGCGGGCCACTCTGCAGAGCAAAAGGTTATTACTTTACACTTGGTAACCAGTAGTGACAGATCATATGCTCTAGCCCTGACATCCGAGAAATGATCAGTCTTGAGAGAGAGTGGGGTAGATTCTCCTTGCCCCATAGCGAGAGTCAGAAGAAAGTCACCAAGTATTACCACCAAAAAATCCTATCGGGAGTGGTGGCGGCCAGGAGGTTGGGCTTGTGGTATGCTTCGTGGAACTATTTGAGTGCCTTAGTCATTGCACGGAAGTTTTCTTGTTGGGGGAGGGCACCCTAAGGGTTTCTAGCCCTTTCTGTGACCCCCTTATCATTTCACGGGAGTCTTCCAGTGGCAGGTGCCCTATCGGCTCTTAAGTGCCTGTCCCGTGCCCACACAGATGGGTTCTTATTTGGCCAGATTCTCGGTTTAGAACACGAGAAAAAAGAAAAGAGTTTCACCCTCTTGGGCTCCCGTTACTGGGGCTGACTTGTTGGGAGGCCTTCAGAATTTGCCAGGGAGTAACCCTGGCCGGGACTCATCAGTTGGCCCAACAACTGTCTGCCTGTTCACTGAAACTCTCAGAAAAGAAATGAGGCTCCAAGGCTTTATAGGAGGAAGTAAACAACGACACACCAGAGAACAACGAGACAGGAGACAATGCCGACAGTTATATAGAAAAACACATAGACAGACACACATCGGCTGACAGCACAGAACTGGGGAGCAGGACCCCCTGAGTTTCCCTATCCTCTGGAACAAGGGTCACCTTACTGAATGGCGTCCACTGTTCCCCAGATCCGGGCTTAGGAGAGGAGGTCTCCTTCCCACAGAGCTGGCTGCCTTCCAGCATTCTTGCTGGCCTTGGCCTCACGCCAGCCGGAATGGCCAATCTCTTCCCTCATGGAAAGCTTTCCCTCACACCAGACACCTTCCTTCCTTTTAGCAGGGCCTTGGATTTACACTGGGTTTCCTGCGCCAGGTAACTTCCTGCTTCAGAGCAGGGCCTCGGATTTACACTGGGCTTTTCCAGACCTGCCTGAGCACCGATGCTATTACCTGTCCTTTCCCCCCTTTGTTCCAAAGAGCGTTCTTCCCCCGTCAAGGGATCCCGGATGAGCCCCCAAATGTTCTGCCCGTAGTCCGAGTCCCCAGTCGGGAAAGAAGACTCCTCGAAACAATGCAACTTGCAATAGGGGAATTTATTACTGACTTGAGCCAGGGCCTCCTGCCCTCACCAAGGGTGTGAGGATGAAAAGGCCCTGAGCCCCAGTTCTCTTGGGTATTTATTAGGTCAAAAAAGCAGCAGGTAGTTGGCACAAGCGGGTTGGTTACACAGCGGGTAGTTGGCGCAAGTGGATTGGTTACACAGTTGCAAAGTAATTTTTGTTGGCCCAACGTGGGGCTTTCAGCTTTCCCCTGATAGGTTCCCTTTTTTCTTGCTAGGCATATGTTGATTGGCTAGCTCCAGGAGGCCTGATAATTATGTTACTCTGGGAAACCAGGCCTACTCCTAATCTAGGCTGCCTGTCATGGCATTGGCCATGACAGCCTCACAGTCAGATTGATTACTATGTGTCTCAGTGTGTTGTACCTAGGCTTTATCCTGCCTGGGACTTTCTGTGCTTCCTGGAATTGATTGACTATTTATATTCCAATGTAGGGAAGTTTTGAGCATATTATCTATTCAAATACTTTCTCAGGTTTTTTCTCTCTTCTACTTCTGTGACACCTATAATGCAAACATTGGTGCATTTAATGTTGTCCTAGAGGTCTCTTTAGGTTGTCTTCATTTCTTTTCATTCTGTTTTGTATATTCTGTTCTGCAGCTTTGATTTCCACCATTCTGTTCACTGTCATTTATCCATTCTTCTGCTTCAGTTAATCTACTATTGATTCCTTCTAGGGTATTATTAATCTCTGTTTGTTTGCTCTTTAGTTCTAGGTCTTTAGTAAACATTTCTTGCATCTTCTCAATTTTGTCTCCATTCTTTTCCCAAGATCCTGAATCATCGTCACCACGATTATATTGAATTATTTTGCAGAAACATTGTCTATCTGCACTTCATTTGGTTGTTTTTCTGGGGTTTTATCCTGGCCCTTCATCTGGGACATGCGCTTCTGCTTTTCTATGCTAATTAACATTCTGTAATGTGGTTTTTGTTTTAGTCTCTGTCGGACTGTGCTTCTTGCTTGTTTTATCTGCTCTCTGATGGAGGAGAATAAGTGGCCTGTGTAAGCTTCCTGATGGGATGGACTGGTCTTTGGAAAACCTGGGCCTTGCTCTGGTGTCAGATTGGTTCAGTCACTCAGTCATGTCTGACTCTTTGTGACCCCATGGACTGCAGCATGCCAGGTTTCCCTGTCCATCAGCAACTTCCAGAGTTTGCTCAAACTCATGTCCGTTGAGTCGGTGATGACATCCAATCATCTCATCCTCCATCATCCCTTTCTCCTCCTGCCTTCACCCTTTCCCAGCATCACGGTCTTTTCCAATGTGTCAGTTCTTCCTATCAAATGGCCAAAGTATTGGAACTTCAGCTCCAGTATCAGTACTTCCAGTGAAAATTCAGGACTTATATCCTTTAGGACTGACTGATTTGATCTCCTTGTAGTTCAAGGCATTCTGAACAGTCTTCTCCAATACCACATTTCAAAAACATCAATTCTTGGGCACTCAGATTTCTTTATGGTCCAACTCTCACATCCATATGTACTATTGGAAAAACCACAGCTTTGACTAGATGGACCTTTGTTGGCAAAGTATTGTCTCTGCTTTTTAATATGTTGTTTAGGTTGGTCATAGCTTTTCTTCCAAGGAGCAAGCATCTTTTAATTTCATGGCTGCAGTCACCATCTGCAGTGATTTTGGAGCTCCCAAAATTAAAGTCTGTCACTGTTTCCATTGTCTCCCCATCTGTGTGCTGTGAAGTGATGGGACCGTATGCCATGATATTCATTTTTTGAATGTTGAATTTTATGCCAGTTTTTTCACTCTTCTCTTTCACTTTAATCAAAAGGCACTTTAGTTCCTCTTTGCTTTCTGCTTAAGGGTGGTGTCATCTGCATATCTGAGGTTATTGATATTTCTCCTGAGAAACTTGATTCCAGCTCGTGCTTCATCCAGCCTGGAATTTCGCATGATGTGCTCTGCATAAAAGTTAAGTAAGCAGGGTGCCAATATACAGCCTTAATGTCCTCCTTCCCCAATTTGGAACCAGTCCATTGGACTATGTCAACTTCTAACTGTTGCTTTTTGACCTGCATACAGATTTCTCAGGAGACAGGTAAGGTGGTCTGGTATTCCCACCTCTTTCAGAATCTTTCAGTTTGTTGTGATCCAAAAAATCAAAGTCTGCAGGGTAGTCAATGAAGAAGAAGTAGATATTTTTTTCTGGAACTCTCTTGCTTTTTCTATTATCCAGTGGATGTTGGCAATATGATCTACGGTTCCTCTGACTTTTTAAAATCTAGCTTGAACATCAGTAAGTTCTCAGCTCACATACTTTGAAGTATTATTTCCTAGCTTGTAAGATGAGTGCAATTGTATGGTAGTTTAAACATTCTTTGGCATTGCCTCTCTTTGGGATTGGAATGAAAACTGCCCTTTTCCAGTCCTGTGGCCACTGCTGAGTTTTCCAAATTTGCTGGCATATTGAGTGCAGCCCTTTAACAGCACTATCTTTTAGGATTTGAAATAGCCCAATTGCAATTCCTTCACCTCCACTAGCGTTGTTTATAGTGCTGCTTCCTAAGGACCACTTGACTTTGCATTCTGGGATATCTGGCTCTAGGTGAGTGATCACACCATCATGGTTATCTGGGTCATTAAAATCTTTTTTGTATAGTTCTTCTTTGTATTCTTTTTAAAAAAAATTTATTTATATTTTAGTTGAAGGATAATTACTTTAGAGTATTTTGTCATTTTCTGTCAATCCTCAAAATGAATCAGCCATATGTCTTGTCACCTCTTTTTAATATGTTCTGTTTCTGGACCTTGCTCTGTAAAGCTTTAATTCAATTATATGTTGATGGGTGCAGTTGTACTCCCTCCCTAGTAGTTTTCTGGCCTGAGGTAACCCCACCCTCATTGTCTACAGACTCTATGGTTGGGTTAAAATGGTTTACTCAGAGGCCAACATTCCAAGACTGCTGCTTCCAGTGCCCCCATCCCTGTGGTGAGCCCCTGGGTACACATGCCTCCACAGGAAGTCCTCCAACATTAAAGTGTAGTTTTGTTCAGTCTCCTGTGGGGTCATTTCTCCTTTCCTCTGAGTCTTAGTGTGCACAAGATTTTGCTTGTGCCTCAAAGACTGGAGTCTTCATTTCCCCTAGTCCTGTGGAAGTCTTGTAATCAAATCCCACTGGCCTTCAAGGTCAGATTCCCTGGGATTCCCAGTCTCCTTGTCAGATCCAGAGACTGGGAAGCCTGACATGGGGTTCAGAACCTTCAGAACAGTGTGAGAATTTCTTCAATATTAATGTTCTCCAGTTTGTCTGTCACCCACCTAGTGGGTGTGGGATTTGATTTTATCTTGATTGTGTCCCTCCTACTTTTTTGCTGTGGCTTCTTTGTCTTCGGATGTGGAGTTTTCTTTTTTTTTTTAATAGATTCCAGCATCCTCCTTTTGATGGCTGTTCAATACATAGTTGTGATTTTGCTGCTCTCATAGGAGGATATGAGGGCTTGCCCTTCTACTTTCCCATCTTGAACTGAAACCCCTGTTTCTGTTTTGTAAATAAATTCATTTATTTCATTTTATTTTATTCCACATAGAGCTGATATCATATATTTGCCATTCTCTGTCTTATTTCACTTAGTGTGATAATCTCCAGGTTCATCCATACTGCTAAAAATGGCATTATTTCACTCTTTTTAATAGTTTGTAATATTACATTGTATAGATGTACCACATATACTTTATACATTTCTCAGTGGACATTAGGTTGTTTCCATGTCTTTGCTATTGTAAACAGTGCTGTAATGAAGATTATTGTGCATGTATCCCTCTAAGCCATGGTTTCCTCCAGATATGCACAAAGAAGTGGGATGGCTGGATCATGTGGTAACTCTATTTTTAGTTCTTTAGGAACTTCCATATTGTTCTGCATAATGGCTATTCCAATTTACATTCCTACCAGCAACATAAGAGGATTCTCTATTTTCTACTCCCTTTCCAGCAATTATTATTTGTAGATTTTGATGACTCTTATTCTGACTGGTATAAGGTGATGCTTCATTGTAGATTTGATTTACATTACTTTAATCATTAGTGATGTGGAGCATCTCTTCATGTTCTTTTTAGACATCTGCATTTCTTCTTTGGGTAAATGTATATTTAGATCTTTTGTCCATTTTTGGATCGAGTTCTTTTTTTTTTTTTTTTTTTGTAATATATTGGGACATGTGTGTTCCTGTAAATTTCAGACATTAATCCATTCTCTGTCATGTGGTTTGCTAATATTTTCTCCCTTTCTGTGGATTATCTTTTTGTCTTATTTGTGGTTTCTTGAATTGTGCAAAAGCTTTTGAACTTAGGCTAGAGTTTTTCATTTTTGTTTTTATTTCCATTACTCTAGGAGAGGAATTGAAATATATATATATATATATATATATATATATATATATATATACACACACACACACACACACACGCACATACATATATATATTGCTGCAACTTATGTCAAAAAGAGTTCTGCCTATGTTTTCCCTAGGAGTTTAATAATATTTGGTTTTACATTTAAGTATTTTACCTATTTTGAGTTTATTTTTGAGTAAGGTGTTAAAGAATATATTAACTTCTTATTTTTTACATGTAGCTGTCCAGTTTTCTCAGCATAATATATTGAAGAGACTGTCTTTTTTCCAGTTGTATACTCTTGCCTCCATTACCATAGATTAATTGACCAAAGTGCATGGGTTTATTTCTGGCCTTTCTGTTCTACTCTATCTCTTTATATTTCTGTTTTTGTACCAATACCATACTGCTTTTATAAATATAGCTTTTTAGTATAGTCTGAAGTCAGGGAGCTTGTTTCCTCAGCTACATCTTTTTTTTCTTTTTTTCTTTCTCAAGTTTTCTGTGTCTACTTGGGGTCCTTTGTGTCTGCACAAAGTTATTATTATCATTTTTTTTTACTCTAGTTCTATGAAAAGTGTTATTGGTAATTTGATAGGTTTTGTATTGAATTTGTAGGTTGGATTGGATAATATAGTCATTCTGACAATATTGATTCTTCCAATTCAAGAAAATAATTTATTTTTCCATCTTTTTGTGTCATTTTCAATTTCTTTCATCAGCATCTTGTAGTTTTCAGCATACAGGTCTTTTGCCTTCTTAGATAGGTTTACTCCCAGGTAGTAAAAGAGATTGTTTCTTTAATTTCCCTTTTTGCTCTATCATTGTTAGTATACAGAAATGCATCTTATGTATGCATTGCATGATGTGTATTAATTTTGTATTCTGCAGCTTTACTGAAGTCATAGATTAGCTCTATGGCTTTGTGGTATCCCTTTAAGGATTTTCAACGTATAATATCATGTCATTTGCAACCAGTGACAGTTTTATATCTACTTTCCCAAATTAGATTCCTCTTGTTTTCATTCCTTCTCTGTTTGCTATGGTTAGGAATTCTAAAACCACATTGGATAACAATTTTAGTGGTGCACATCCTGGTCTTGTTCCTATTCTTATGGGAAATAGTTTCAGCTTTTCACCAATGTTAGCTTTTCACCAATGTTAGCTGTAGCTGTAGGTTCGTCATGTATGGTCTTTGTTATGTTGAAGTATGCGTCCTTTAA
Source organism: Muntiacus reevesi (assembly GCF_963930625.1). Taxonomy (NCBI): domain Eukaryota; kingdom Metazoa; phylum Chordata; class Mammalia; order Artiodactyla; family Cervidae; genus Muntiacus; species Muntiacus reevesi. Next base: position 79,861,640 of record NC_089271.1, on the reverse strand, counting down.
GTCCACTCTCTAGAGAGTTGTTGTTGTTGTTGTTATTTTTATCATAAATGGGTGCCGAATTGTGTCAAAATATTTTTCTGTGTCTATTGAGATGATCATATGGGTTTTGTTCTTCAATTTGTTGATATAATGTATCACAACAATTGATTTGTGGATACTGAAAAATTCTGGCACATCTTGGATAAATCCCACTTGAGTATGATGTATGACCCTTTTAATGAATTGTTGGATTTGATTTGGTAGTATATCGTTGAGAATTTTTGCGTCTATGCTCATTGGTTATATTGTTCTGTAATTTTGATTTGTTGTGATATCTTTATCTGGTTTTGGTATTAGATTGATGGTGGCCTCATAGAATGAGTTTGGAAGTGTTCATTTCCCTGAAATTTTTGGAATAGTTTCAGAAGGGTAGATGTTAGTTCTAAATGTTTGATAGAACTTGCCTATGAAATCACCTTGTCCTAAACTTTTATTTATTGGGAGTTTTTTTAGTCAAAGTTTCAATTTCAGGACTTTTGATTGGTCTGTTCCTAGTTTTGCTTTTTTTTCCCCATTTTTTCTTGGTTTGGTCTTGGGAGATTATACTTTTCTAATAATTTGTCCATTTCTTCCAAGTTGTCTATTTACTGGCATATACTTGCTTGTAGTACTCCCTAAATGCGCCTTTGTATTTCGGTGGTGTTTATTTTAACTTCTTACATTTTTTTGAGACTTCTCCTTCTTTTACTTAATGTGTCTGGCTATAATTTTATTAATTTTGTTCATCTTTTAAAAAATAAACCTTAGTTTCTTTGATTGTTTTTTCTTTTTTACCACTTTTTTTAGAATATTTCATTTTAATTGAAAGATAGTTACTTTACAATGTTGTCGGGGCTTCTGCCATACATCAACTTGAATCAACCACAGGCATACACATGTTCCCTCTCTTTTAAACTTTTCTCCCACCTCCGTCATTGTCCTTCCCCTCTAGTTTGTCATAGAGAACTGGCTTTGGGTTCCCTGAATCATGGAGCAAATTCCCATTGGCTGTCTATTTTACATATGGTAATGTATGTTTCAATATTACTCTCTCAAGTCATCCAACCCTCTTCCTTTCCCCTGTGATCAAAGGTCTGTTCTTTATGTCTGAGTTTCCTTTGCTGCCCTGAGAATAGGATCATCAGTACCATCTTTCTAGATACCATATATCTGTTTATATATTATATTTATCTTTCTCTTTCTGACTTACTTCACTCTGTATAATAGGTTCTAAGCTCATCCACTTCATTAGAACTCACTCAAATATATTCCTTTTTATAGCTGAGTAATATTCCATTGTATATATGCACCACAACTCCTTTGTCCATTCATCTGCTGTAAACATCTAAATTGTTTCATGTTCTGACTACTGTAAAGAGTGCTGCAATGAACACTGGGGTACATGTGTCTTTTGCAATTATGATTTCCTCAGCATATATGCCCAGTAGTGGAACTGCTGGATCATATGGTAGTTTTATCCCTAGATTTTTAAGGAATACCCATACTATTCTCCATAGTGACTGTATAAATTTGCATTCCCACCAGCAGTGTAAGATGGTTCCCTTTTCTCCACATCCTTTCCAGTGTTTATTGTTTATAGATATTTTGATGATGGCCATTATGACTGGTGTGAGATGATAACTCACTGTATTATCTGCATTTCTCTAATACTGAGCAATGTTGAACATCTTTGAATTTGTTTATTAGCCATATATAAGTCACCTTTGAAGAAATGTCTGTTTCTGTGTTCTGCCCACTTTTGATTGAGTTTTTTATTTTTTTATTTTTCTGGTATTGAGCTGCATAAGCTGCTTGTATAATTTGGAGATTAATCATTTGTCAATTGTTTCATTTTCTATTGTTTACTCCCATTCTATGGGTTGTATTTTCTCCTTGCTTATAGTTTCCTTCATTGTGTAAAAGCTTTCAAGTTTAATTAGGTCCCATTTGTTTATTTTTGTTATTAATTCCATTAATCTAGGAGGTGGGTAATAGACAGTCTTGCTGTAGTGTATGTCTAAGAGTGTTCTGCCTAAGTTTTCCTCAAAGAGTTTTATAATTTTTGGTCTTAGATATAGATCTTTAATCCATTTTGACTATATTTTCGTGCATGTACTTAGGAAGTGTTCTAATTTTAGTCTTTTACATTTAGCTGCCCAATTTTCCCAGCACCACTTGTTAAAGAGACTATCTTTATCTCCATTGCATATTTTTGCCTCCTTTGTTAAATACAAGCTGCTCATGGATGAATGGATTTATCTCTGGACTTTCTGTCTTGTTTATTCTGGTATCATACTGTCTTAATAAGTGTAGCTTTGTAGTGTAGTCTGAAGTCAGGAAGATTGATTCCACCAGGTCCATTTTTCTTTTTCAAGATTGCTTTGGCTATTCAGAGTCGTTTGTGCTTTCATACAAATTGTGAATTTCTTTGTTTAATTCTGTGAAAAATACTATTGGTAGTTTGATAGGGACTGCATTGAAGGTATAGATTGCTTTGAGTAGTGTAGTCATTTTCACAATATTTATCCTTCCAATGCAAGAACATAGTATATTTCTCCATCTGTTTGTGTTGTCTTTAATTTCTTTCATCAGTGTCTTAATGTTTTCTGCATATAGGTTTTTTGTATTGGCAGGTAATTTTATTCAAAGTATATTATTCCTATTGTTGCAAAGGTGAATGAGATGATTTCCTTAATTTCTTGTTCTAAATTTTCACTCTAGTGTATAGGCATACAAGGGATTTATCTTTACAAATTTTGCATCCTGTGACTTTACTTTATTAATTGATTATCGTTAGTAAGTTCCTGGTGGCACCTTTAGAGTATTCTATGTAAAGAATTATGTTATCTGCAAATAGTTAAAGTTTTACTTCTTCTTTTCCAATCTGGATTTCATATATACTTTTTTTCTCTCTGATTTCTGTGGTTATTACCCCCAAAACTATGTGGAATAATAAAGGCAAGAATGAGTACCTTTGTCTTGTTCCTGATTATAGAGGGAATGTTTTCCATTTTTCACCATTGAGAATAATAGTTGCTCTGGATTTGTGGTATATGGTCTTTACTATGTTGAGATAAGTTCCTTCTATTCCTATTTTCTAGGAATTTTTTTAAAACATAATGGATGCTAAATTTTTTCAAAAGATTTCTATGCTTGTATTGAGATGTTCATAAGGTTTTTATCTTTCAATCTGATCATTTGGTGTATCACATGGATTGATTTGCCTATATTGAATATTCCTTGCATCTCTGAGATAAACCCCACTTGATCATGATGCATGACCTTTTTCATGTGTTTTTGGATTCTATTTGCTAGAATTTTGTTGAGGAGTTTTGCATCCATGTTCATCAGTGATATTGGCCTGTAATTTTATTTTTTGTCTTTTGTGGCATATTTGTCTCATTTTGGTATCAGAGTGATGGTGGCCTCGAAGAATGAGTTTGGGAGTTTCTCTCCCTCTGTAATTTTCTGGAAGAGTTTTGAGAAGGACATGTGTTAACTCTTCTCTAAACTTTTGCTAAAACTCACCTGTGAAGCCATCTGTCCCTGGGCTTTTGTTTGTTGTAAAATTTTTTACTACAGATACCATTATCCTGCATGTTGTTGGTTTGTTCATGTTTTCCATTTCTTCCCGTTTCAGTTCTGGAAGGCTATACTCTTCTAAGAATTTGTCTATTTCTTTCAAGCTGTCCAATTTATTGGCATATACTTTTTTTCTTGGTAGAATCTTATGATTCTTTGCATTTCTGTGTTTTCTGTTGCAACTTCTTTTTATTCTAATTTTATTGATTTGAGTATGTGCCCTATTTTTTTTTCCTTGATGATTCTGGCTAATGATTTGTCAATCTTTTCTCTTTTCAAAGAATCAGCTTTTAGTTTTGGTGATCACTGCTATAATCGCCTTCATTTCTTTTAGATTCATTTCTGCTCAGATCTTTATGATTTATTTCTACTAATTTTAGATTTTTGTTGTTCTTTTTCTAGATTCTTTAGGTATAAGAGTAGGTTGTCCATTTTATGCCATTCTTGTTTTTTGTGGTAAGCTTGTATTGCTATATTCTTCCCTCTTAGCACTTCTTTTTCTGCATCCCACAGGTTTTGAGTTGTCGTGTTTTCATGTTCATTATTTTCTAGGCATATTTTGATATCCTTTTTAATTCCTTCAGTGATCTCTTGGATATTCAGGAGTGTATTGTTTAGCCTCCATGTGTTTGTGTTTTTTATACCCTTTTTCCTGTATTTGACATCTAATCTTATAGTGTTATTGGCGTCCCTGGTGGCTCAGGTGGTAAAGCGTCTGCCTGCAATGTGGGAGATCTAGGTTAGATCCCTGGGTTGGGAAGATCCCCTGGAGAAGGAAACAGCAACCCACTCCAGTACTCTTGCCTGGAAAATCCTATGTATGGAGGAGGCTGGTAGGCTACAGTCCATGTGGTTGCAAAGAGTCAGACACGACTGAGACATCACTTCACTTATAGTGAAGAAAATATGCTTGAAATGAATCATCAAAAAAAAAAAAAAAAACCAATTATCAGAGCTTGATTTATAGCTCAACATGTGGCTTATCCTGGATAATGCTCCATGTGCATTTGAGGAAGTGAAATCTATTGCTTTAGAATGAAATTCCCTGTAGATATCAAGTAGTTCCAACTGGTCCAATGTATCATTTAAAGCTTGTCTTTCCCTATTAATTTGCTGTTTGGATTCTGTGTCTACTGGTAGGAGTGGAGTATTAAAATCCCCCATTATTACTATGTTACTTTTGATTTCCCATTTAATAGTTGTTAGCTTTTGCCTTATATTAAGAGGTGCTCCTATGTGGGAGTGCATATATATTTATAATTTTCATATCTTCCTCGAATTAATCTCTGGAAAATTAGGTAGAGTCCTTACTTGTCTCTTACTATGGTCTTTATTTTAAAGTAGATTTTATCTGATATGAGTATTGCTACTTTTTCTTTTTTTATTTTTTTTTCTATTTTATCAGCCCCTCACTTTCAGTCTGCATGCATCTCTGGGTCTGAGGTGGGTCTCTTGCAGATAGTATATATAGGGATCTTATTCTTGTATCCATTCAGCCAATCTTTTTTTTTTTTCTTGGTTGAATCATTTAGCCCATTTACATTTAAAGTGATTTTTGATTTGCATGATCCAGTTACCATTTACTTTATTGTTTTGGGTTTGTTTTTGTAGGTCTTTTCTTTTTGTGTTTCCTGTCTGGGGAAATCACTTTATTATTTGAAGAGATGGTTTGAAGGTGCTGAATTATCTGAACTTTTGCTTATCTGTAAGGATTTTAATGTCTCCTTTGAATCTGAATGAAATCCTTGCCGTGAAGAATAATCTTGGTTGTAGGTGTTTTTTCCCTTTCATTACTGTAAGCATATCCTGCCAATCCCTTTTTTCCTGCAGAATTTCTATTGAAAGATCAGTTGTTAGCCTCATGTGGATGCCCTTGTATGTTATTTCTTTCTTTTCTCTTACTACTTTTAATATTTGTTATTTGTATTAAATTTTCATTATTTGATTCATATGTGTATTGGCATGTTTCTCTTTGGGTTTATCCTCTCTGGGCTTCCTGGACTTCAGTGGTTATTTCCCTTTCCATTTTAGGGACATTTTCAACTATAATCTCCTAAAATATATATTCTCATGCCCTTTCTTTTCATCTTCTTCTTCTGGGACCCCTATGATTCGAAGGTTGGGGCACTCAATGTTATCTCAGGTCTCTGAAACTCTCCACATTACTTTTTATTATTTTTTTGTTTATTGTATTCTGTTTCAGTTATTTCCACCATTATATCTTCCAGTTTATGTATCTGTTCTTCTGCCTCAATTACTATACTGCTGCCTCTCCCCAGTATATTTTTAATCTCACTTATTGTGTTGCTCGTGGCTGACTGTTTATTCTTTAATTCTTCTGGGTCCTTATTAAACATTTTTTCCCATCTTCTCGATCTGTGCCTCCAGTTTGTTCTATTCCTCCATCTTATTTTGAAGAATTTGGATCATCTTTACTATCATTACTCTGAATTCTTTTTCAGGTAGAATGCTTATTTCCTCTTCATTTGTTAGCTCTTGTAGGTTTTTTACCATGTTCCTTCAACTGTTATATATTTCTTTGTATTTTTATTTTGTTTAATTTATTGTTTCAGGCTTCTTTCATCAAGCTAGAAGTTCATAGTTTCTCTTAATCATGGAGTCTGCCCCCTGTGAGTGGGGTTTGGCCAATGCCTTGTGAAGGTTTCCTGTTTGGAGGGACTTGTGCCTCTGTTCTGGTGGATGAAACTAGGTCTTGTCTCTCTGGATGGCAGTACTATGTCCATGTTCGTGTTTTGGGTGTCTATGTGTTCAATCTTTTGCCCTACCTCTTTCCAAGGAGGTTGGTTTGCCTTTCTGGGAGTCTGGAGTCCTCTGCCATCTTCAGATGTTCTATTTTAATTGTTTCAAATGCAGATGATTTTTGGATGTATATGTGGGAGAGAAAGTGCTCTTCCCATCTTATCCCTCCACCATCTTTAAAGTCCTCCAAAGTTTCATTGATTTTTTCTAATGATTGCTTTCTTAATCTCTACTTCATTTACTTCTGCTCTGATCTTTATGATTAATTTTCTTCTACTAACTTTAGGTTGCCTTTGTTCTTTTTTTCTTTAGTTGCTTTAAGTGTATGGTTAGATTGCTTATTTGAGATTTTCTTGTTTCCTGGGGTAAGATATTATTGCCACAAACTTCCCTCTTATAACTGTTTTTGCTGAATTCCACAGATTTCTGTATCCTTTTACTTTCATTCTTTTTTTTTTTTTTTTTTAGATATCATTTTATTAGTTGGAGGCCAATCACTTCACAACATTTCAATGGGTTTTGTCATACATTGACATGAATCAGCCATAAAGTTACACGTATTCCCCATCCCGATCCCCCCTCCCACCTCCCTCTCCACCCTACTCTTCAGGGTCTTCCCAGTGCACCAGGCCCGAGCACTTGACTCATGCATCCCACCTGGGCTGGTGGTCTGTTTCACCATAGATAATATACATGCTGTTCTTTCAAAACATCCCACCCTCACCTTCTCCCCCAGAGTTCAAAAGTCTGTTCTGTACTTCTGTGTCTCTTTTTCTGTTTTGCATATAGGGTTATCATTACCATCTTTCTAAATTCCGTATATATGTGTTAGTATGCTGTAATGTTCTTTATCTTTCTGGCTTACTTCACTCTGTATAATGGGCTCCAGTTTCATCCATCTCATTAGAACTGATTCAAATGAATTCTTTTTAATGGCTGAATAATATTCCATGGTGTATATGTACCACAGCTTCCTTATCCATTCATCTGCTGATGGGCATCTAGGTTGCTTCCATGTCCTGGCTATTATAAACAGTGCTGCGATGAACATTTATGACCCAGCAATACCACTTCTGGGCATACACACTGAGGAATCCAGATCTGAAAGAGACACGTGCACCCCAATGTTCATTACTTTCATTCTTATTTGTCCCTAGGTATTTTTTATTTCCTCTGATTATTTTTAGTAATCCATTATTTAGTAGCACACTTTTTAGCCTCCATGAGTTTATGTCTTTGCAGTTTTTTTTTTTTTCCCTGTAATTGATTTCTAATCTCACTTTTTCCTGTAACTAATTTCTAATCCGTTGTGGTCAGGAAAAATGTTTGGCATGATTTCAATTTTCTTAAATTTACTGAAGCTCCCATTTTCACCCAGCATGTGATGAGTTCTGCAGAATATTTCCTGAGCACTTGAGAAGAATGTGTATTCAGCCACTTTAAGATGGAATGCTCTATAAGCATAAATTACATGTCTGGTATAGTGTGTCATTTAAAGCCTGAGTTTATTTATTTATTTTCTATCTGTGATCTGGTGATTCATCCTTTAATGGAATTGAGTTGTTAAAATCCCCAACTATCACCGTGTCTCTGTTGATTTCTCCTTTATGGTTGATATTATTTTCCTTATATCTTAAGGTACCCCTATGTTGGATCCATATATATTCAAAATTGTTATATATTCTTGGATTGACCCTTCATCTTTATGTAGTGTTCTTCTTTCCTGTTGTAAGATTTTTATTTTAAAGTCTATTATGCCTGATATGTATATTGCTCCTCCAGGCTTCTTTTGATTTCCATTTACATGGAATACTTTTTATCATTCCTTTACTTTCATTCTGCATGTGTCCCTAGATCTCAAGTAGGTGTATTGTAGGTAGCATATATACAGCTTTTTTGTGTGTGTGTCCATTTAACCCGCCTGTGTCTTTCAGCTGGAGCATTTAATCCATTTACATTTAAAGTAATTATTGATAATGTGAAACGCCCCAGCATTCGAATCATAGGATTCCCAGAAGAAGAAGACAAAAAGAAAGGCCATGAGATGATATGATATGTACATTCTTATTGTCATTTTGTTAATTGTTTTTGATTTGCCTTTGTAGAGTTTTTGTCCTCCTTTACTTTTCTGTTCTTATCTCTTGTGATTTAATGGCTAACTTCAGTGTTTGAGTGGATTGTGTATGTGTGTGTGTTTGTACCTATTGTAGATTTTCAGTTTGTAGTTATCATTAAGTTTAGATATAACAATCTATAGACTGATTTTAGTTGCTGGTCTTTTAATTGGAAATGCATTTACAATATTCTGCATTTGTGCCCTCCTCTTCTAGCAATTGCTGGTTTTGATATTATATTCATGCACAAATTGTTTGCTAACTTTATTGCATGTTTGCCTTTATAGGATCAGTTCAATTCAGTTTAGTAGCTCAGCCATGTCTGATTTTTTGTGACCCCATGGACTGCAGCATGCCAGGCTTCCCTGTCCATCACCAACTCCTGGATCCTACTCAAACTCATGTCCATCCTGTTGGTGATGTCATCCAATAATCTCATCCTCTGTCTTCCCCTTCTCCAACTGCCTTCAATCTTTCCCAGCATCAGGGTCTTTTCCAATGAGTCAGTTATTAACATCAGGTGGCCAAAATACTGGAGTTTCAGCATCAGTTCTTCCTATTAATATTCAGGACTGATTTCCTTTAGGATGGACTGGTTGGATCTCCTTGCAGTCCAAGGGACTCTCAAGAGTCTTCTCTAACACAGGTTTAAAAGCAGGTTAACTTTTGCATTTGCAACTTTCCTGTTTCTAATTGTGTTATTTTGTTTTTCATATAGAGAACTTTCTTTAGCATTTGTTGCAAAACTGTCTAGTGATGTTGAATTCTCTTGGCTTTTGCTTTTGTGTAAATCTTTTGATTTTTCTTTTGAATCTGAGTGAGAGTCTTGCTTTGTACAGTATTCTTGGTTGTAGGTTTTCCTCTTTCATCCCTTTATATAGTATCACTCCTATCTCTGCAGAATTTCTGCTGAGAAATCAGGTGATAAATTTATGGACATTTATTTGTCTGTTGTTTGTTGCTTTCATCTGGCTGCTTTTTGATATTTTTGTCCTTAATTTTGTCAGTCTGATTACTATGTACCTTAGCATGTTCCTCTTTGTGTTTATCCTGTCTGGGACCTTCTGTGCTTCCTGGACTTGTGTAACTGTTTCTTTCCCCCTGTTAGGGAAGTTTTCACCTATTATCTCTTCAAGTATTTTCCCAAGTCCTTTCTCTCTCTATTTTCATTCTGGGGCCCCTATAATGTGAATGTTATTGTGTTTAATATTGCCTCAGTGGTCTCTTAAACTGTCTTCCTTTCTTTTCATTCTTTTTTCTATTCCATAATGGTGATTGTCATCATTCTGTCTTCAGCTTACATATCCATTCTTCTGTCTCAGTTATTCTGCTACTGATTCCTTCTAGTGCATTTCTCATTTAGGTTATTGCATTGTTCATCTCTGTTTGTTCTTTAGTTTTTCAAGCTTTTCCTTAAATGCTTTTTATATCTTCTTGGTATGTGCCCCCATTCTTTTTCTGAGATCTGTGTTATCTTTCCTATCATTTCTCTTAATTATTTTTCAGGTAGATTGCCTATTTCCACCACACTTAACTCTTGTTTTGGAGTTTTACCTTGTTCCCTCAGATAGGATATATTCATCTGTCATCTCATTTTGTCTAACTTACTATGTTTACAGTTTCTATTCTACAGGCTGCACAATTGTAGCTCTCCTTGCCTCTGCTGTCTATACCGTGCTGGATGAGACTGTCTAAGAAGCTTGTGAAAGTTTCCTGGTGGGAATGACTCATTCCTGCCCACGGGTAGATTGAACTGGCTCGTATACTTCTTTTTGGCAGGGCTATGCTCAGGAAGACCTTAAGCATACTCTTTGCTGATGGATGGGGCTGTGTTCCTCTCCTGACGGTTGTTTGACTCAACGTATTCCAGCTGTAAAGCCTATAGTTGGTTAGATGATACCATGCCTTGGGGAGAAAATAGTGACCTCCAACAGGGCTCATGTCAACGAGTACACATTAGAATTACCACTGCCAGTGTCATTGTCCCAGAGTGAGCCGTATCTGGCATTCACTTTTTTTTTTTTTTTTTTTTTTTTGAAGGAAGCCCTCCAATACTAGCGGGTAGGTCTATTCAAGTCTTTTTTGTGGTCTTTTTTTTTTTTTTTTCCTGAGTCTTGATATGTGAGAGAACTATGTGCATCCTCCATGTATGGAGCCTATTTTTCCCATGTTCTGCAGAATTTCTGTAATCAAACTCCACTAATGTTTGAAACCAGATGCTCTGATGACTTCTTTTTACATTACCAAACACTCAGACTGAGCCAGACATAGAACTCAGCACTGTGGGAGAGCTTCTGTGGTATAATTATTTTCTAGTTAGTGAGTCGCCCATCTGGAAGGTATGCAATTTATTTTATCACGATTTACCCTTTCTACTGTCTCATTGTGGCTTCTTCTTTGTCTTTGGATGTAGGGTATCTTTCCTGGTAGGTTCCAGTGTTGTTGTTGTTGTTGTTTTCCCTTGGTGGTGATTGCTCAGTAGCTAGTTGTGATTTTGGTGTTTTCTTAAGTATGGTGGACTCATGTCCTTCTACTCCACCATCTTGCCTTATTCTTGACATACATTTTATTGAAGGCATAGTTCTCAAGTTTATAATGATCACATTATCTAAACAGCTAGAATGTGCTAATGTGCTAAGTTGCTTCCATTGTGTCTGACTCTTTGCAACCCATAGACTATAGCCCACCAGGCTCCTCTGTCCATGGAATTCTCCAAGCAAGAATCCTGGAGTGGGTTGCCATTTCCTTTTCCAGGGAATCTACCTAACCCAGGAATCGAACCCAGGTTCCCTGCATTGCAGGTAGATTCTTTATCCACTGAGCTATGAGGAAAGTCTAGATAGTATGAAAAAGGATGTAAGTAGATGTAACACACCAGAAAGTGTAAGGGTCTAAAAACTTACAGATAACCACATCAAAGGTATTTTTTTTAATTAGTTTAAATATAAGAGGGAAAATCAGGAAGTCTAAATTATAGGTGTGTTGCTTTATTTCTTAATCTGCCTTAGTCTGATATTAAAAAGCAGATATATCACTTTTATGACAAAGGTCTTTATAGCCAAAGCTGTAGTTTTTCCAGTAGTCATATATGGATGTGAGATTTGGACCATGAAGAAGGATGAGAGCCTAAGAATTGATGCTTTTGAACTATGGTGAGGCAGAAAGCTCTTGAGAGTCACTTGGACAGCAGGAATATCAACCCTGAGTATTCATTGGAAGAACTGATACTGAAGCTGAAGCTCCACTACTTTGCCACCTGATGCAATGAGCTGACTCACTGGAAAAGACCCTGATTGTAGGAAAGATTGAGGGCAGAAGGAGAAGTTGTGACAGAGGATGAGACAGTTGAATGGCATCACCAAATTAATGGCCTTAAGTCGAGAAAACTACACAAGAAGTGAAGGACAGGGAAGCCTGGCATACTATAGTCCATGGGATGGCAAAGAGTTGGACACAACTTAGTGACCGAACAACAAGAACAAATTATATATGTGTTGCTTTACTTCTTAATCTAGCTCATATAAAAATGAGTCTTTATATTATTTTCTATGACTAATTCAAATTGTAGTAATACAAGATAAATATAAATGCAAATATAAATGCACTTTTATAATATAACATCATTAGAAAATAAATGTAAATAGTACTATAAAATATAATTAAAAGTTAAATTTAAAAACATGGAGACTATTTCTCCATGAAATCAGGAGGTCTGCAAGACTATAAACTCCATTCTTGAAACTGTCCTGCTGCTTGATGAGGACAACAAAGTTTTTAATATTTATATCTGTAAGGCACATCCAATCTGATAGATCCATTAAATAGAAGAAAGGCCAGTTTTGCAATTTTTATTGAGTGATCCCTATATGTAGCTCATATTTGTACATAAAGTGAAATCTTACTGGAATTTACTATATCTATAAATAATATCAAGGTCATTATGGTAAATAAAAGCTGTTACAGCCTCATAAGTAGAAGAAGCATTTGGTTAAATATTTTACATACTCAAGTTAGATTCTGTTGGATGGCATCACTGACTCAATGGACATGAGTTTGAACAAGCTCTGGGAGATGGTGAAGGACAGGGAAGCCTGGCATGCTGCAGTCCATGGGGTCAAAAAAAATTGGACATTACTGAGCAACTGGACAATGACAAGAGATAAATTTGTTTATGGTCCTAGAGTTTATTATTTGAATCCTATATATTCCTATAATGGATGACTTGTGACTTGTAGATCATATATTTAAACTAAGACTAGTCTGCATGCCTTGTGTTTTACACAAACCATATTCATTTGCTCATTTGTATGAATAAATTATAGAGAAAGCTGGTTTTAACCAAAACTTGAATATTTTCAGGAAAATGTGTAGGAGAAAGAGAGGTACAATAAATTTGAGCTTGTGTTAAATGAAGATATTCTAATGACGGACAGTGGGCACATAAACTGGCTACAAAGGGAAGTGTGAGCATGTGGTAGATGATAGATGGTAAAAAAAAGTTTTCCATTATATTTGGTAAAATGAAAAATTATGATTCCGTGTGATGATATGGAAGCACAGAGAAGTTGTTTTTCATCAAATAATGTTCAATTGTTCTAGTATATATTGGAATATACTTGGAATTTATGCTGCATTCCTCTTTTCCCTTGAAATCGAAACAGTATTGGTTATATTTGGAAGTACCAAATATCTGAGAAGAAATGTAAACGGAGCTGCAGACTCCAGTTCACAGTGTATGGAGCACTGAGTTTGCAGCAGATATCTAGAAGAAGTGGACACTTGAAATATTACATTCACAACAACTTGAAGATCTGATTTTCTTTTCTTTTCTTTTTTTTTTCTTCCTCTCAAAAATTTATTTTTCAGTTTTATTTTATTGAAATTACAAAGATTTCCTCCCTTTAATTCTTTGGCTATCTATGACTTTCCCCACTTTAGATACAACTCCAAATGGGCCTTACATTTTATGTCAATGCATGGCAAAAACCACTACAATATTATAAAGTAATTAGCCTCCAACTAAAAAAAATAAATAAATAAACACAGGGTATCCCAAATGGAGCCCATCTGTCAAGAAACACCTGCACAATTGCTTTCATTCATATGCTGTGCTCATCAATTTCACACTTGATTCTGTTATGATTGTGAAAGAAGTTTTGAAAGGGCCATTCTCTTTTGAGGGATTGCTACCTCTAAGTGATTTGTTCTTCAAGGTCACTGTTGTGAGGAGTCCTTGTCATTGTTATACTCAAAGGCAATTCTTCTCTTTAGCTTTTTTATTAGTAGAAAATGTTTTCTATTTGATTCTAGTATTTGGTTTTAGTATTGCCTGCAATACATTTTAAAATCATTTCTAACTGTCCCTGTATCATATTTTAATATTTTATATGTTAATTGAGAAATATATTTACAATTTAAAGAAGTAGTTGAGTTCATGAATGTGTAATTTGAAAGATTTCTTGTCATGTAAATGTATATATACACACATAGGTGTATGATTCGTCTCTGTGTAAGTAAAAGTATGCTTTATTTCTATACATATTCTTATATAATAATCTGCAAAATCTCATAGAATATTTTCCCTTTGGCATTTTTAATCTTTACTATCCATTCAATATGTCATAATATGCATTTAATATTTTGTAATTTTATTATTGATAGTTCTCTTATTCATATAGGTTCTAGTTTTTGAGCTGCTGCCTTATTCTAGGGATATATATTTTGAATTATCAACACATTTTATGGCAATTCCTATTCTTTATTCCAATTAATAATTATAACTGATGTTATCTACTCTTTCTTTTCATGGTTCACTTAATAATGATATGATTTTTTTACCTGTAAGACGTCTCTAACATTAAGAAAATCCCACTGAGTTCAAAAGTGACTCTTAGGATTTAAAGTGAAAGTTATAAAACTTTGTTTAACGTCTAAAATATAATTGCAACTTGAATTGTGAAACTTTATAAGACCTTTGAATTTAATTAAATGTATTATTTTGTTTGTTATACCTTAAAATCACATGCCTTTACAAAACAAAGGAAACACTATACTTAAAAAGAGATAGTGGAGTGTAGATTGAGAAGCAGTTATTCTTGTATGGAAAACTACACATCTGAATCAATTTACAAAGGCTTTAAAAACCAAAGAAAAAGTGGTATATCTCTTTTGACATATTCATCATGACGACTTCAATATTTAGGAATAAATTTTTATAGTTAATGATATGGTTAAATTTTTGACATTGCTCCCAATGTTTGAATGTGCTGCGTGGCTCAGGAGCAGAGGCTGCGTGGCACAGGACGGCAAGGAGCTCCCCACGTCCAAGGTAAGGAACAGTGCCTGCACTTTGCTGGAGCCGCCATAAAGAGATTACCCACGCCCAAGCTAAGAGAAACCAAAGTAGGACAGTAGGCACTGAGAGAGGGCATCAGAGGGCAGACAAACTGAAACCACAATCACAAACAACTAGCCAATCTGATCACATAGATCACAGTCTTGTCTAACTCAATGAAACTAAGCCATGATGTGTGGGGCCACCCAAGACAGACGGGTCATGAGGAGAGGTCTGACAGAATGTGGTCCACTGGAGAAGGGACTAGCAAACCACATCAGTATTCTTGCCTTGAAAAAACCCATGAACAGTATGAAAAGGCAAAAAGATAGGACACTGAAAGATGAAATTCCCAGGTCAGTTAGTGCGTGATATGCTAACAGAGATCAGCGGAGAAGTAAATCCAGAAAGAATGAAGGGATGGAGACAAAGCAAAAACAACACCAAGTTGTGGATGTGACAGGTGATAGAAGCAAGGTCCAATGCTGTAACGTGTAATGTTGCATAGAACCTGGAATGTTAGGTTCATTAACCAAAGCAAATTGGAAGTGGTCAAACAAGAGATGGCAAGAGTGAATATCGGCATTCTAGGAATCAATGAAGGTGGACTGGAATGGATAAATTTAACTCAGATGACCATTATATCTACTACTGTGGGCAGGAATCCATTAGAAGAAATGGAGTAGCCATCATAGTCAACAAAAGAGTTCAAAATGCGGTACTTGGATGCAATCTCAAAAACGACAGAATTATCTCTGTTCATTTCCAAGGCAAACCATTCAATATCACAGTAATCCAAGTCTATGCCCTGACAGTAATGCTGAAGCAGCTGAAGTTGAATGGTTCTATGAAGACCTACAAGACTTTTTAGAACTAATATCCAAAAAAAGATGTCCTTTTCCTTATAAAGGAATGGAATGCAAAAGCAGGAAGTCAAGAAGCATCTGGAGTAACAGGCAAAGTTGGCCTTGGAGTACAAAATAAAGCAGGGCAAAGCCTAATAGAGTTTTCCCAAGTGGATGCACTGGTCATAGCAAACACCCTCTTCCACTGACACAAGAGAAAATTCTACACATGGATATCACCAGATGGTCAACACCAAAATCAAATTGATTATAATATTTGCAGCCAAAGATGGAGCTCTATACAGTCATCAAAAACAAGACCAGAAGCTGACTGTGGCTCAGATCATGAATTCATTATGGCCAAATTCAGACTTAAATTGAAGAAAGTGGGGAAAACTACTAGACCAATCAGGTATGACCTAAATCAAATCCTTTATGATTATACAGAGTTAGTGAGAAATAGATTTAAGGGACTATATCTAATAAACAGAGTGCCTGATGCTTCATGGACAGAGGTTCCTGACATTGTACAGGAGGCAGGAATAAGGACCATTCCCAAGGGAAAAAAAAATACAAAAAAGCAAAATGGCTGTCTGAGGAAGACTTATTGAGAAAAGAAGAGAATTTAAAACAAAAGGAGAAAAGGAAAGATATACTCATTTGAATGCAGAGTTCAAAGAATAGCCAGGAGAGATAAGAA
Source organism: Muntiacus reevesi (assembly GCF_963930625.1). Classification (NCBI taxonomy): domain Eukaryota; kingdom Metazoa; phylum Chordata; class Mammalia; order Artiodactyla; family Cervidae; genus Muntiacus; species Muntiacus reevesi. The sequence continues at coordinate 79,845,287 of NC_089271.1, read as the reverse complement.
AGCCTTCCTCAATTACCAATGCAAAGAAACAGTGGAAAGCAACATAATGGGAAATAATAGAGATCTCTTCAAGAAAATTAGAGATACCAAGGGAACATCTCATGTAAAGATGGGCTCAATAAAGGACAGAAAATGCATGAACCTAACTGAAGCAGAAGAGATTAAGAAGAGGTGGCAAGAATACACAGAAGAACTGTACAAAAAACGTCTACACGACCCAGATAAATCATGATGGTGTGATCACTCACATAGAGCCAGGAATCCTGGAATGTGAAGTCAAGTGGGCCTACCTTAGGAAGCCTCACTGCGAACAAGACTAGAGGAACTGATGGACTTCCAGTTGAGCTCTTTCAAATCCTAGAAGATGATGCTGTGAAAGTGCTGCATTCAATCTGTCAGCAAATTTGGAAAACTCAGCAGTAGCCACAGGACTGGAAAAGGTCAGTTTTCATTCCAATCCCAAAAGAAGGCATTGCCAAAAATGCTCAAACTACCACACAATTGCACTCATCTCACACACTAGCAAAGTAATTCTCAAAATTCTCCAAGCCAGGCTTCAGCAATATGTGAACAAAAACTTCCAGATGTTCAAGATAGATTTAGAAAAGGCAGAGGAACCAGAGAACGAATTGCCAACATCCACTGGATCATCAAAAAAGCAAGAGTTCCAGAATAACATTTATTTCTGCTTTATTGACTATGCCAAAGCATTTGACTCTGTGGATCACAATAAACTGGAAAATTCTGAAAGAGATGGGAATACCAGGTCACCTGGCCTGCCTCTTGAGAAACCTGTATGCAGGTCAGGAAGCAACTGGACATGGAACAACAGTCTGGTTCCAAATAGGAAATGGAGTATATCAAGATTGTATATTGTTACCCTGCTTATTTAACTTATATGCAGGGTACATCATGAGAAACGCTGGGCTGGGAGAAGCACAAGCTGGAATCAAGATTACCAGGAGAAATATTAATAACTTCACATGTGCAGATGACACCACCCTTATGGCAGAAAGTGAAGAAGAACTAAAAAGCCTCTTGATGAAAGTGAAAGAAGAGAGTGAAAAAGTTGGCTTAAAGCTCAACATTCAGAAACCTAAGATCATGGCATCCAGTCCCATCACTTCATGTCAAATAGATGGGTGAACAGTGGAAACAGTGGCTAACCTTATTTTGCGGGGACTCCAAAATCACTGAAGATAGTGATTGCAGCCATGAAATTAAAAAGAGCTTACTCCTTGGAAGGAAAGTTATGACCGGCCTACAGTATATTAAAAAGCAGAGACATTTCTTTACCAACAAAGGTCCGTCTAGTCAAGGCTAAGGTTTTTTTTTTTTTTTCCAGTAGTCATGTATGGATGAGAGAATTAAACTATAAGGAAAGCTGGGCATAGAAGAACTGATGCTTTTTAATTGTGGTTTTGGAGAAGACTCTTGAGAGTTCCTTGGACTGCAAGGAGATAGTCCATCCTAAAGGAGATCAGTCTTGGGTGTTCATTGGAAGAACTGATGTTTAAGCTGATACTCCAATGGTTTGGCCACCTGATGTGGTGAACTGACTCATTGGAAAAGATTCTGATGCTGGGAAAGATTGAGGGCAGAAGGAGAAGGGGACGACAGAGGATGAGATAGTTGGATGGCATCACCAACTCAATGGACATCAGTTTTTATAATCTCCGAGAGCTGATGATGGACAGGGAGGCCTGACGTGCTGCGGTTCACGGGGTTGGAAAGAGACAAACACGACTTAATGACTTAACTGAACTGATCTCTTAAATGACTGACACTTTATATTTTAATAATCTTTATAAGATTACAGACTTCCCACATGGAACTAATGGTAAAGAGCCTGCCTACCAATGCAGTAGATATAGATGAGGATTGAATCCGTGGTGTTTGATGAAACCCTGGAGCAAGCAGTGGTTACCCACTCCAGTATTCTTGCCTGGATAATCCCATGGATAGAGGATCCTGTCAGGTTTCAGTTCTTAAGGTGACAAAGAGTTACAAAGGAGTGAAACCACTTAGATTGCAAGATTTAAAAAATGAATAAAAAACCAATGAACTTTCTGTATGATCATGCCTGTGTGCTAAGTCTCCTGCATTGGCAGGCAGGTTCTTTACCACTAGCGCCACATGAATGCAAATCTTCTCTCTCTCTCTCTCTCTGTATATATGTATGTATATATATCTTATAGGAAAAGCAATTGAAATTACATTGATACAAAGAAAGAGTTGTTTTGATTCTTATACTTTTGCTTCTATATTAGGATTCCAGGCAGTCATTTTGTTTTATTTTATTTTTCTCCAGGCAGTTATTTTAAAAAAAGAATCTTTTAAATAAATACAGCTTTCACTAATGTCTTAATAAAACATCTTTTTTTTTTTTATCAAATAATGTCAGAATTTTCACTAGATTTAGTGTAATATTTTGGAAAACTAAGCTCTGGAAAACTTGGTTTACTTCATCCTATGCAAGTTTTAAATCCTGGCTGTTCCATTCTACAATAACATAACTTAAAGAGAAAGTATCTCATAATAGCTAAAGTTCTGGAGTCAAGACCTACACTTTGAATTATGGTTCCACCACTTACTGGGTATTTAATCATAGACAAGTTACTTAAATTCTTAAGTCTCAGATTTTCATCTGCAAAATGAGGTTAGTAATAAATACAGACCTGGAATTATGACGATTTAATGTAATAATTTTTTTATGAGACACTTAGTGCCTTACAAACAAAAAATACTCAATAAAAGTGTTAGCTATGATTACCCATGATATAACTATTCCCTAGCCACTTCTACTGCATGCTTAATATGGGGTCTAATTTTATATATGGACTATAAAAAAGGCTGCTTATGGCCTGCAAAATGGCAAGAGAATAGGAGCACATTGTTTTTCTTTTCAGGATCAGGTCAAGAACTTAAGTGCTCTATGCAAGGCCATTAAAGTAGAACAAGCCTATAAAGGGATTTTTTTCTTTTCACTCTTGTACCACAAGGTGAGTGAAGACACAAGGTAAATGGGTATGAGAATCATGCAGTAGTAACTAATGTGGTAGTCACAGTTATGGCCAGTGGTACAAGCCAGTTGCACTGGATAGGGGAAACATCCCTAAGTTAAATCAAAATATCCTAATTCAGCTAGCTAGGAAATCTAGATTTTGCTCTGGTTTCTCATAATTGCCAGATTAATTAAATGATGTTTATTTTGTTTCCAAACCTTACTATAATCTGGACTCTATCTTCCTTTAAAGAGCTGTGCCCTCCTCTGTTTTCCTTTCCTGGAAGAATATCTAAAATTGAATTTTGCAAATTTTAATTCTAATTATTTTAATTATATTGCAAAATATTGGATTATGAGACATGGTATCATATTCCTTCTTTGACATTAACCAAGCCTGTTTACCTTGAAATATCACACAATGTTTATCTTCCCACTTTCTTTCTTTTTTTATTTAATAATCTAGCATAATGGCCAGATGAAAATAATGTGGCTGCTGTATTTTGGTTGGATTGATTTTTAATTTTTTGCAAATTATTGTATTAACCGTATTAAAATTATATTACTCTCTTCTTTACTGAAGGACACATTTAAAATATGGCAGATCTAATTTAAATAAATATGAGGTCAATGAGAAAAGGAAAAATATAATGTTCTACTAGAAACTTCTTATATGGAAACTGCTAAAAATAAACACAAGGTATTTGAGACCTTCTTGCCTGTTTACATCTTGATGTTCTTAATTCTTCTTAAGCATTTTAATATCTTGAATGAAAGAACTTCAAGAGAAAGAAAAGACTAATTAGATAGCAGCAAATAATTTTTAAAACTATACAGGAAACACAGCAACATAGCATGACTAACATAGTTTCTGATTATCATTTCACTAAAAAAGCTAATAAATACAATTGAAAATGACACTTAAGCTTGACTTCTTTGTGGATAGAAAAAAAATTCTTCATAGTGGTCCTGCTTATGGTGATTGATGTCATGAGATACAGTGAAATGTTGACTATGGAGTCAGTTGTATCATATTGGATATGATTTTTAATCATTCTGTCCCTCCATTTCCCCTTATTAAAAATGAATTAAATATCCACATAACACATTTGTTTTGAAGTATAAACTAGATAATATTGAAAAATACATTGTCTAGCACATACTTGGTGTTTATAAATATTTGATTTTCTCTTCTCTATCTGTGAGAGGGACGGGGAAATCATTAATCATGAAATGATTTTTTTCATGACTAAACTGACATTGAGAATTGGTAAATTTTCAAGCATCACACTTTCCCTTTATCAATAAATGGATCAAATTGAACAAAATAACCCATGGGTCCCAAAGTCTCATCCGTTTATCAATTTAACGTTAATGATTAAATAGCTAGGGTACAGCAAGCACACTTGTGTCATTGTAGAAGGAAGAATCAGATAAGGATAAATAAAAGGATCAAATAAAATATTGAAAATAATATTACTACTAAAAGTACTAACAAGATCAGACACACTTTCATTAGTTTGTGTAAATGTTGATAGTATGAATCACAAAATTTTAACCAGACAGAAACTATTTCTTTATTCAAAAAAATTGAAATCATTCCAGTCATATTTTCTGACCACAGAGCAATAAGATTAGATCTCAATTACAGGAAAAAAAAACTATTAAAAATTCAAACATATGGAGGCTAAATAACACTTCTGAATAACCAACAAATCATAAAGAAATCAAAATATGCATAGAAATGAATGAAAATGAAAACACAACAACCCAAAACCTATGGGACACTGTATAAGCAGTGCTAAAGGGAAGGTTCATAACATTACAGGCTTACCTCAAGAAACAAAAAAAAAAAAGTAAAATAAATAACCTAGCTCTGCACCTAAAGCAACTAGAGAAGGAAGAAATGAAGAACCCCAGGGTTAGGAGAAGGACAGAAATCTTAAAATTAGGGCAGAAATAAATGCAAAAGAAACAAGAAATGATAGCAAAAATCAAAAAAGCTAAAAGCTGTTTTTTTTTAAAGATTAACAAAATGGACAAACCGTTAGCAAGACTAATTAAGAAACAAAGGGAGAAGAACCAAATCAATAACATTAGAAAAGAAAATGGAGAGATCACAGCAGACAACACTGAAATACAAAGGATCATAAGAGACTACTACCAGCAGCTCTATGTCAATAAAATGGACAACTTGGAAGAAAAGGACAAGTTCTTAGAAAAGTATAACTTTACAAGACTGAACCAGGAAGAAATAGAAGATCTTAACAGGCCCATCACAAGCACAAAAATCGAAACTGTAATCAGAAAACTTCCAGCAATATAAGTGAAGGATCAGACGGCTTCACAGCTGAATTCTACCAAAAATTTAGAGAAGAGCTAGCACCTATCTTATTCAAATTCTTCCAGAAAATTGCAGAAGAAGGTAAACTTTCAAACTCACTCTATGAGGCCACCATCATCCTAATTCCAAAACCAGACAAAGATGCCACGAAAAAAGAAAACTACACGTCAATATCACTGATGAACATAGATGCAAAAATTCTTAACAAAATTCTAGCAAACAGAATCCAGCAACATATTAAAAAATCATATATCATGACCAAGTGGGCTTTATCCCAGGAACACAAGGATTCTTTAATACCCGCAAATCAATCAATGTAATACACCACATTAACAAATTGAAAGATAAAAACCATATGATTATCTAATAGATACAGATAAAGCCTTTGGCAAAATTCAACATCCATTTATGATTAAAACTCTCCAGAAAGCAGGAATAGAAGGAACATACCTCAACATAATAAAAGCTATATATGACAAACCCACAGCAAACATTACCCTCAATGGTGAAAAATAGAAAGCATTTCCCCTAAAATCAGGAACACGACAAGGGTGCCCACTCTCACCACTACTATTCAACATAGTTTTGGAAGTGTTGGCCACAGCAATCAGAGCAGAAAAAGAAATAAAAAGAATACAGATAGGAAAAGAAGAAATGAAACTCTCACTGTTTGCAGATGGCATGATCCTCTACATAGAAAACCCTAAAGACTCTACCAGAAAGTTATTAGAGCTAATCAATGAATATAGTAAATTTGCAGGATATAAAATTAACACACAGAAATTCCTTGCATTGCTATGCACTAAAAATGAGAAAACAGAAAGATAAATTAAGGAAACAATACCATTCACCATTGCAACAAAAAGAATAAAATACTTAGAAGTATATCTACTTAAAGAAACAAAAAAACCTATACATAGAAAACTATAAAACACTGATGAAAGAAATCAAAGAGGACACAAATAGATGGAGAAATTTACCGTGTTCATGGATTGGAGGGATAAATATTATGAAAATGAGTATACTACCCAAAGCAATTTATAGATTCAATGGAATCCCTATCAAGCTACCAACAGTATTCTTCACAGAACTAGAAGAAATAATTTCACAATTTGTACTGAAATACAGAAAACCTTGATTAAACAAAGCAATCTTGAGAAAGAAGAATAGAACTGGAGAAATCAACCAGCCTGACTTCAGGCTCTACTACAAAGCCACAGTCATCAAGACAGTCTGGTACTGGCACAAAGACAGAAATATAAATCAATGGAACAAAATAGAAAGCCCAGAGATAAATCCACGTACCTACAGACACCTTATATTCAACAAACATAAATCACAACAATATCCTCTATGACGCACCTCCCAGAATATTGGAAATAAAAGCAAAAATAAGCAAATTGGACCTAATTAAACTTAAAAGTTTTTGCACAACAAAGGAAACTATAAGCAAAGTGAAAAGACAGCCTTCAGAATGGGAGAAAATAATAGCAAATGAAGAAACAGACAAAGGATTAATCTAAAAATTTATACAAGCAACTCCTGCAGCTCAATTCCAGAAAAATAAATGATCCAATCAAAAAGTGGGCTAAAGATCTAAACAGAAATTTCTCCAAAGAAGACATACAGATGGCTAACAAACACATGGAAAGATGCTCAACATCACTTATTATCAGAGAAATCCAAATCAAATCCTGAATGAGGTACCATTACACTCCAGTCAGAATGGCTGCTATCCAAAAGTCTACACGCAATAAATGCTGAAGAGGGTGTGGAGAAAAGGGCACCCTCTTACACTGTTGCTGGGAATGCAGACTAGTACATCCACTATGGAGAACAGTGTGGAGATTCCTTAAAAAACTGGAAATAGAACTGACATGTGACCCGGCAATCCCACTCCTGGGCCTACACACCAAGGGTACCAGATCTGAAAGAGACACGTGTACCCCAATGTTCATTGCAGCACTGTTTATAATAGCCCGGATATGGAAGCAGCCTAGATGCCCATCAGCAGATGAATGGATAAGGAAGCTGTGGTACATATACACTATGGAATATTACTCAGCCATTAAAGAGAATTTATTTGAATCCGTTCTAATGAGATGGATGAAACTGGAGCCCATTACACAGAGTGAAGTAAGCCAGAAAGATAAAGACCAGTACAGTATTCTAACGCATATATATGGAAATTAAAAAGATGGCAACAATAACCCTATATGCAAAACAGAAAAAGAGACACAGAGGTACAAAACAGACTTTTGGGCTCTGTTGAAGAAAGCGAGGGTGGGATGTTCTGAGAGAATAGCATTGAAACAAGTATACTATCAAGGGTGAAACAGATCACCAGCACAGGTTGGATGCATGAGACAAGTACTCAGGGCTGGTGCACTGGGAAGACCCCGAGGGATGGGATGGAGAGGGAGGTGGGAGGGGGGATCGGGATGGGGAACACATGTAAATCCATGGCTTATTCATGTCAGTGTATGTTAAAAACCACTACAATATTGTAAAGTAATTAGCCTCCAACTAATAAAAATAAATGAAAAAAATTTAAAAAATTAAAACTGAACTATATGTTCTGTAAAAATAGAGCTAAATAAAAGATAATATCCTTATCACTAGGACTTAAAACCTTTATACTCTAGCTGAAGTAATTAACCTTTTTTAACTTAATGCAAAAAAGATTTTCAATTGGAATTTTTAGTTTATTATGTTAATACTCTTTAGTGTTTGTAAGTAGTTGCAACATTGTTCTTCATATTACTCTAAGTATATTCCATATATAGATATTAGATTTTCAGTGGCTTAGAAATATTATAGGAAAAATGTATTTGAATAAATGAAATTGTTGTAGACATTAATTTTAGAGAAATTTATTTTATTGCCCACAGTCAACTGTCCATTATTCTTAAAAGGAGAAAAATGGGAGATAAATATAATCTATAGGTAGCTTGCAGCCTAGTCAGCTACTTAAACCACTTTTGTTGCAAGACATTTTATCCCATTTATTAACCAAAAGCAAGATTAATTTGCTTGAAAGATAATTTTCCTCCACATTATAATTAATTATTCACAGATAGGATTATTAGCCATCATAAATTAGACTGCTATTGCTTAGTAGATAATCTCACTGACTTTAATGAAAGCAGATATACCCTAGCTTTCATGGACTGTCTATGTAGCAGTTTGGTTGATCAAATGGTACGATTTATTGCTTGTCCTTATTTCCAGGTATCTATATGCCTTATTGATTTCAAATAATCGGCAGAGTTTACTCACTCTGCTGAATTTGACATGCAATGTACCTTAAATATACACTTTCTATAACATTAAAAACAAAACCAAAATAACTCTGTGGATATAGAAAGGATAGTATCCCCAGTTCAGTTTGGTTCAGTGACTCAGGTGTGTCCAACTTTTTGTGACCCCAAGGACTGCAGCAAGTCAGGCTTCCCTGTCCATCCCCAACTCCCAGACCTTGCTCAAACTCATGTCCATCCAGTCAGTGATGCCATCAAACTATCACATCCTCTGTCATCCCTTCTCTCACATTCAATTTTTTCCCAGCATCAGGCTCTTTTCCAATATGTCACTTTTCTGCATCAAGTGGCTAAAGTATTGGAACTTCAGCTTCAGCAACAGTCCTTCTAATGAATATTCATGGTTGATTTCCTTTAGGATTTACTTACAAGGATTTGCTCTCCTTGCAGTACAAGGGACTCTCAAGAATCTTCTCCAATGCCACAATTCAAAAGCATCAATTCTTTGATGCTCAGTTGTTGTTTTTTTTTTTTTTTTTATAGTCCAACTCTTACATCCATACGTGACCAATAGAAAAACATTAGCTTTGACTAGATGAACCTTTGTTGGCAAAGTAATGTCTCTGCTTTTTAATATGCTGTCTAGGATTGTCATAGCTTTTCTTCCAAAGAGCAAGCATCTTTTAATTTCATCGCTGCAGTCACCATCTGCAGTAATTTTGGAGCCAAAGAAAATATAGTCAGTCACTGTTTCCCAATCTACTTGCAATGAAGTGATGAGACCAGATGCCATGATCTTCTTTGCTTGAATGTTGACTTTTAAGTCAAATTTTTCACCGTCCTCTTTCACTTCCATCAAAAGGCTCTTAGTTCCTCTTCGCTTTCTGCCATATTTGCATATCTGAGGTTATTGATATTTCTCCTGACGATCTTTTGATTCCAGCTTCTGCATCATTCAGCTCAGCATTTCAGTATTTCAGTATATACAGTTATCTGCATATAATTTAAATAAGCAGGGGTGACAATATACAGCCTTGATGTCCTCCCTTCTCAATTTGGCACCAGTCCATATTCCATGTGAGATTCTAACTGTTACTTCTTGACCTGCATACAGATTTCTCAGGAGGTAATAAAGTAGTCTGGTATTCTCATCTCTTTATGAATTTTCCACAGTTTGTTGTGATCCAGAGATTCAAAGGCTTTGGCATAGTCAATAAAGCAGAAGTAGAATTTTTCTTGAACTCTCTTGCTTTTTCTATGACCCAATGGATGCTTGAAACTTGATCTCTGGTCCCTCTGCCTATTCTAAATCCAGCTTGACTTAATATCTGGAAGTTTTCAGTTCCTATACTGTAGAAGCCTTGCTTGGAGAATTTTGAGAATTACTTTGCTAGTGTGTGAGATGAGTGTAATTGTTTGGTAGTTTGTACATTCTTTGCTATTCACTTTCTTTGGGATTGGCATGGAAACTGACCTTTTCCTGTCCTGTGGCCACTGCTGAGTTTTCCAAATTTGCTGGCAAATTGAGTGCAGCACTTTCCCAGCATCATCTTTTAGGGTTTGAAATAGCTCAACTGGAATCCCATTACCTCCATTAACTTTGTTCTTAGTGATGCTTTCTAAGGCTCACTTAACTTCACATTTCAGGATGTCTGGCTCTAGGTGAGTGATCACACCATGTCATGACCTGGGTTATGAAGATATTTTTTGGATAGTTCCTCTTTGTATTCTTGCCACCTTTTCTCAGTATTTTCTGCTTCCGTTAGATCCACACCTTTTCTGTCCTTTATTGTGCCCTTCTTTTCATGGAATATTGCCTCAGTATTTCTAATTTTCTTGAAGAGATCTTTAGTCTTTCCCAGTTTATTTTGTTCCTTTATTTCTTTGTATTGATCACTGAGGGAGGCTTTCTTATCTCTCCTTGCTATTCTTTGAACTCTGCATTCAAATGGGTATATCTTTCATTTTCTCCTTTGCTTTTAGCTTCTCTTCTTCTTTCAGCTATTTGTAAGGCCTCCTCAGACAACCATTTTCTCTCTTTGCATTTATTTTGGGGGGAGCTGGTCTTGATCACTGCCTTCTGTACAATGTCATGAAGCACTGTTCACAGTCCTTCAGGCACTCTATCAGATCTAATCCCTTGAATCTATTTGCCATTTTCACTGTATAATTGTAAGGGATTTGATTTAAATTATACATGGATGGCCTAGTGGTTTTCCCCACTTTCTTCAATTTAAGTCTGAATTTGGCAATAAGGAGTTCATGATCTGAGCCACAAGCAGTTCTGGTCTTGTTTTTGCTTCTCCAAATTCAGCTGCAAAAAAATATAATCAATCTGATTTCTGTATTGACCATAGGGTGATGCCTGTATGTAGATTTGTCTCTTGTGTTGTTGGAAGAGGGTGTTTGCTAAGATCAGTGGGTTCTCTTGGCAAAACTCTGTTAGCCTTTGTCCCACTTCATTTTGCAGTTCAAGGCTAAACTTACCTGTTAATCCAGGTATCTTTTGACTACCTACTACTGCATTCCAGTCCTCTATGATGAAAACGACATCTTTTCTTTTTGATGTTAGTTCCAGATGGTCTTGTAGGTCATCATAGAATCCTTCAACTTCAGCTTCTTCAGTGTTAGTGGTTGGGGCATAGACTTGCATTACTATAATATTAAATGATTTGCCTTGGAAATGGACAGAGATCATTTTGTTACTTTTAAGATTGCACCCAAGTACTGCATTTTGGACTCTTTTGTTGACTATGAGGGCTACTCCATTTCCCCCAAGGGATTCTTGCCCACAGTAGTAGATATAATGGTCATCTGAAGTAAATTTGCCCATTCCAGTCCATTTTAGTTCATTGATTTCTAAATCAGTGATTTCTAAATTTCATCTCCTCTTGCCACTTCCAATTTACCTTGATTCATGAACTTAACATTCCTATCATTTTGCCTTTTCATACTGTTCATGGGGTTCTCAAGGCAATAGTATTGAAGTGGTTTGCCATTCCCTTTTCCAGTGGACCACATTTTGTCAGAACTCTCCACCATGATTCCTCCATCTTGAGTAATTTGCAATTACATCTTGCAATTTCTCAGTTGTTTTTTCTTAAGTGTTTATTTTTGATACTATGGAAACATAATTTTTTTTCTTAATTTGCTTTTTGGATAGTTTGCTATTAATGTGTATAAATTCAAATAACTTATGTATATCGATTTTGTATCCTGCAACTTCACTGAATTAATTTATTTATTTAAATTATTTTGCATAATCTTTATGGTTTTATCTGGAAAAGATCATGTTATCTACGGAAATAAATTTAGTTTTACTTTTGCAATTTGACTGAGGCATATTTGTCTTTTTGTTCATTTATTTTTTGAATAATTGCTCTGGCTAGGACCTTCAGGACTATATTAAATAGAAGTGGTAAGAGTAGATATCCTTGCCTTGTTCCTGATCTTAGAGGATAATCTTTTATTTTTTCACCATGAAATATATATTAATAGTGGGATTTTCATGTATGGCTTTTGTAATATTTAGATAAATTGTGTATAGGGCTAGTTTGCTAAAATTTTTATGTTGAAAGGGTATTTAATTTTGTCAAATAATTTTTCTGCATTAATTGAAATAATCATACGATTTTTAGTCTTTATCCTTTTTTTTTTGGCTGCTCAAGGATTTTTCAATTTTTTTGCCCATTTATTTTTTATTAGTTGGAAGGCCTGGAGCACTGGGAAGACCCAGAGGGATCGGGTGGAGAGGGAGGTGGGAGGGGGGATTGGGATGGGGAATACATGTAAATCTATGGCTTATTCATGTCAATGTATGACAAGAACCACTACAATATTGTAAAGTCTTTTTATCCTTTTAATGTGATGTATCACATTTATTGATTTTTATATATTAAACCATGCTTGCATACCAGGGATGAATTCCATGTGTTCATACTGTACAATTATTTTAGTGTGCTGTTGGATTTATTCTGCTAGAATTTTTTAAACTATGTTCATGAGGAATATTGGTCTATAGCTTTTTTTTTTTTTTTTGTCTTTGCATTTGATTTCAAGGTAAAGCTGGAATCATGAAGAAGTACACTGGGGTTTTCTCTTCTACATATTTTGGAAGAGTTTGGGAAAGATTGATGCTAATTTTTATTTAAACGTTTGGTAGAAGTCACCACTGAAACCACCTGGTCTTGGAGCTTCCTTTGTTGGAAAGCTTTGATTTCTATACTAGTTGAGAAAACCATTCAAATTTTCTATTTCTTTATGACTCAGTCCTGATAGCTTGCATATTTTTAGGAATTTGTCCATTATTCTAGGTTATCTAGTTTGTTAATGTGTTAATAATCTATTATGATGATTCTTCCTATTTCTGTGACTTCAGTTGTAGTGTTTCTTTCGTTTTTTGAACTTGTGCCTTCACTCTCTTTTCTAGGTTAGTCTATCTAAGCATTTGTCAGTTTTATTTATTTTTTTCCATAAACCAACGCTTACTTTTTTTCCTTCTTTTATTTTCTTTCTATTTTCTCTTTTGCTTATTTCTGCTCCAATCCTTGTTCTTTCCTTCCTTCTGCTACCTTTAGACCTGGCTTACTCTTTTTCTATGTTCTTGAGGTGTAAAATTAGGTTCTTTATTTGAATTCTTTCTGCTTTCTTAATGTAGGTGTTGATCACAATAAACTTTCCTTTTAGTATGTCTTTTGTTGTATCTCTTAAATTTTCATATATTGTGTTTTAATTTTCATTTGTTTTGAGATATAGTATAAATTCCTTTTTAATTTCTTCTTTGACCCAATGATTGTTCAAGAGTGGTTTATTTATAAAACAGTAACAGAATGACAGTTGAAAAAGTCTGATATATGTGGAGATTAAAAAACACACTTCTGAATAACATATGAATCAAAGAAATTTCAAGAGTAGCTTTTAAAAAATGTGTTAAATTAAATTAAAACAAAAGCAAAGCCTTAGTGGGGAATGTACAAAATTGAATGCTTATACTAGAAAATAATAAATTTCTAAGATCTATAGTCTATGCTTCCATCTTAAGAAGCTGGAGAAAGTGGAGCAAATTAAATTTAAAGTAAGCAGAAGAAAATAATTAATAAAAACTAAAGCAGAAATCAATGAAATGGAAAACAAGAAATCAGTAAAGAAACTCAATGAAACCAAAAGCTTGTTTTTTTGTGAAGATCAATAAAATTGATAAAAGCATAGCTAGGTTAACTAATAAAAAGGAAGACACTAATTATTAATATCAAAAATGAAAAAGGGACCATCATTATTGATTCCATGGGGGGGGGGAAAGGATAATAAACAAACATTTTGAAAAAGTGTATAGTCAAAATTTCAGAAATGAAATGAAATGGAGCAATTTCATGAGAGACTTAACTTTCAAAACTCACACAAGAAGAAATGATATAAATTGGATAAACAATAACCTTACAAAATAGAAAGCACCAGAAGTAGATGGGGTCGTTAGTATATTTACCAATATGTAATGAAGAGATATCATTTTTCTATATCTTTTAGAAAATAGAAGCAGAAGAAGTATTTCCTAATTCATCTTATGAGGTCAGGATTACTCTACCACCAAAATCAGACAAAGCCATTACAAGAAAGGAAAAAATAAATGTCAGGGAAAGGAAGAGTTAGGGATAGTTTGGGATGGACATGTACACATTAATATATTTAAAATGGATAACCAACAAGGACCTACTGTATAACACATGGAATTCTGTTCAATATTATATGGCAACCTGGATGGGAGAGGGGTTTGGAGGAGAATGGATACATTTATATGTATGGATGAGTCCCTTCACTGTTCACCTATGACACCATTGTTAATTGGCTATACTCTAATATAAAACAAACCAAAAAAGAAAGAAAGGAAGAAAGAAAAACATAGGTCCATCTGTCTCATGAATGTATATGCAAAATTATTCAACAAAACATTAGCAAATAAAATTCAACAATTTAGGTGCTATGTTTCTTCACTCAGTCTTGTCTGACTCTTGGAGACCCCATGGACTGCAGCCCACCATGGTGGTTACCCAGGCAAGAATGTTGGAGTGGGTTGCCATGCCCTCCCCCTGAGGATCTTCCCAACCCAGGGATCAAACTCAGATCTCCCACACTGCAAGATCTCCCACATTGCAGGTAGCTTCTTTACCAATTGAGCCACCAAAGTAGCCCAAGAATACTGGAGTGAGTAGCCTACCCCTTCTCCAGGGGATCTTCCTGACCCACAAATCGAACCAGGGTCTCTTGCATTTCAGGTGGATTTTTTACCAGTTGAGCTACCAGGGAAGCCCTCAACAATGTATACAAAGAACTATCCACTACAACAAAGTGGGATTTATTTCAGGAGTATAAGACTGTTCAACCGCTGCACAGCAATTAATATAATCTGTCATTAAATAAGCTAAAGCAAAAAAAAATCATATGATTATATTAATAAATGTAGAAAAGGTGGATGACAAAGTCCAACATCCATTCACAAGTAAAAATCAGAAAATTAGGAGTAAAGGCAAACTACTTCAATGTGATTTTTAAACTCCACAAAAATCCTACATCTAACATGATATTTGATAATGAGAAACTAGATGATTTCCTGTTAAGGTCAAGAAAAGGCAAGGAGATCCTCTCTCACTAATTTTATTCTGCATTATACTGAAATTCCTTTCTATTGTATCACCAAAGCAATGGACATGAACTTGGGCAAACTCCAGGAGATGGTGAGGGACAGGGAAGCATGACATGCTGCAGTCCATGGGGTTTCAGTCAGACATGACTTAGCAACTGAACAACAACAACACTAATTCCTAGCTAAAACAATATGACACAAAATATTGGAAGTTACACAGATCAATTAGGAAGAAATAAAACTGTCATGTTCTCAAATGAAACGATTATTTATGTAGACAGTCTTAAAAATTTGTTAATAACATATTTGAATTAATCACAATTATAGTAAGATTAAAGGAAGCAGGGCTAATATACCCAAATTAATTGTTTTCTTGTATACTAAGAGATAATAATGAAATTAAAATTGCAATGCTACTAACATTAGCGCCAAAAACTTAAAATAATTAATAAAACTAGTAAAATATATATATGGCCACTATATAAAGAAAAATATAATGCTCCAATGAAAGAAATCAAAGATATAAATAAATGGGATATTTCATATAGCTGGAATATTCATCCCTAGATTCATCACAAGCTCAATCAAAATTGAGATTAAGTTATTTTGTGTACAGTGAAAACCCGATTCTTAAGTGTATATACAAAGTCAAAAAACCCAGGATATCCAACCCTATATTTAAGAAGACAGTGAATTCAGAAGTCTGAACTTACTATAAATCTACAGTAAACAACAACAAAAAAGTGATATTGGCAAAAAATTAGACAAGTATATACATGGAACAGAATATAGAGTTCAGAAAAAGGCAACTGATCTTTAACAAAGAATCAAAGGTAACTTCATGGATATAGGAATATTTTTTCAGCAAATAATGCTGAAACACTGGAGAATCACCATTCCCTCCCCTACCAAAAAAAAAAAAAAAAAAAAAAAAAAAATTGAAGCTAGATACAATCCTTGAACTTTTCACAAAACTTTACTCAAAGGTCCGTATAGTCAAAGCTATGGTTTTTCCAGTAGTCATATACAGATGTGAGAGTTGGACCATAAAGAAGGTTGAGTGCCAAAGAACTAATGCTTTCTAACTGTGGTACTGGACAACATTCTTGAGAATCCCTTGACAGCAAGGAGATCAAATCAGTCAATCTTAAAATAAATCAACCCTTAATATTCATTGGAAGGACTGATGCTGAAGTTCCAACACTTTGGCCACCTGATGTGAAGAGCAAACTCATTGGAAAAGACTCTGATTCTGGGAACGATTGAGAGCAGTAGGAGAAGGGGATGACAGAGGAAGAGATGGTTGGATGATATCACCAACTCAATGGATATGAGTTTGAGCAATCCTCAGGAGATGATGGAGGATAGGAAAGCCTGGTGTGTGGAAGTTCATGGGGTAGCAAAGAGTTGGACATAACTTGGTGCCTGAACAACAAAACTCAAAAAGGAGCATAAATCTAAGTTAGAAATGCAAAACCATAGAACTCTTAGAAGGTATCATAGGAACGCATTTATGTGAACTTGAATTTGGCAGTGACATTTTAGATACAGCATCAAAAGCCTAATCTGTGAAAGAAGTAATTGATAAACTGGACTTCATTTAAATTAAACAATTCTACTCAGCAAAAGCTATTGTCAAGACAATGAGAAGTCATTCCAAGACTGGGAGAAAATATTTGCAAGACACTAATCTGATAAAAGATGCTTTTCTTATCTGAAATATATCTTTATATACTTGTTGTGTGTATTTATTTTATTATATATAAATATATATTTTAGAATAGAAAAGAATAATTTGGAATGGGTAGCCATACCCTTCTTCAAGGGATCTTCCTGACCCAGGGTTTGAACCTAAGTTTCCTGCAATACACATGGATTCTTTACTGTCTGAGCCACCATGGAAGCCCTATATTATTAAAGTTATTTAACTCTTAACAAACAACCTGGCTAAAAATGAGCCAAAGACCTTAACAGACAGCTCAATAAGGAAGATATGTGCGTGTGTGCTAAATATCTTCAGCTGTGTCCAAATCTGTGTGATACCATGAAAGTGAGAAGAGACTCCACGTGTTATAGCATCAAAGTACAAATTAAAACAGGAATGAGATACTATTAAGCACTTGCTAGAATTGCTAAACCCCAAACACTAACAATACCAAAGGCTGGTGACCATGTGGAGTTAGAGAAACTCTCTTTCATTGCTGATGAAAATGCAAAATATTATAGACACTTTGGAACATTCTACAATTTATTATAAAACACAATATATTCTTGTCATAAAATCTATCAGTTGTGCTCCTTTATATTTCTCTAAACAAGGTGATGATATATATCTACATAAAAACCTTCACACACATGTTTTAGCAGCTTTATTCATAATTGCTAAAACTTGGGAATGATCAAGATGTCTTTCTATAAGGGAATGGATAAGTAAACTGTTGTATTGAATATTATTCAGTGATAAAAATAATTGAGGTATTAAGCCAGGAAGACATGGAGGACCCCAAATGCTGAAAACTAAATGAAAGAAGCCAATATGAAAATGCTACACACACTCTATGACTACAACTATATAACACAACAACAGCAACAAAAAAGCCAACCTAGGAAGACTGTAAAAGATGAATCATTGCCAGCATTGGGAAATAGGAAGGAAAGATGAATAGGTGAAGTGCAGGGAATTTGGGGAACAGTAAAACTATTCTGTATGATACTATAATGGTGGCTGCATGTCATATATTTGTCAAAACCCTTAGAATGTACAACAGAAAGAGTGGACCCTAACACAGCTATGAACTTTAATAATAATGTGTGCGGGGGTGTATGGGAGTTCTCTGTAATTTCCACTTCATTTTTCTATAATTTTAAATTCTTTTTCTAAAAATAGTCTTTTAATTTAAAACATGTCAACTATTCTTATGAATGCTTTTTTTTCTTCATCTTATTTCAACACGCTTTATGTAACAGCGGAGAGAGTCTGTGTGTTGAAATTAGATAGCTACAAGGTCAAATTCAGGCTCTGTGATATATCTGTTACTGAAACATACTTTGTCACTATGAGTCTCATTTTCCTCATCTGTAACTTGCTTGCACTGCATTTATTTAAGGCAAATGTGGGCATTTTTCTATTTCTTAATTTGTAATAGGAAAATATTATATACATTATCATGTTTGGGTCAGCTATTCTAGTCTTTTACACCATTCCTTCCTTCCACTTCCTGAAGGAGTGGACTAACTTATTCTCATACTCTTATGGTCAATGTAGGTTTATGTAAGGATAAACAGAAGATAATTTCACCACTAGAGTATTGCTATGGGTGTGTGCCTAAGGTAAAGTACCTTTATTCTGCTTTTAAGCCTGGATAAAGAAAACTTTTAGGGACAGCTTGGTGAAAAAAAAAAATCAAATGTAAGACTAAAATTTTCACTATATCTTAAAGAGTTCTCATTTCCTACCCCCTTTCCCTTTGCAGTATCCCCGAGATGATATGTGACATTTACTCTAAATATTAAAAAAAAAAAAATGATATCTGTCTTAGACGTGCATAGAATTTTGCTATTTGTGAAACACTTGCACATATCTCATTTCATTTAATGTTTACAAAAACCCTGTGAGTAGTTGTGGCCAAAGTCTGAACTGTGACTAATTATGATTAAACAACATACATTTTCCAGGCTTTTGGTGGAGACCTGACATATCTATGTAATTAAAAAAAAAAAAAAAAGAATAGACATTATTTCACTATTTTCTTCCCTAGAATATACTTGCTATTTTTATGAAATGTGATTATCTGAGGAAGCAGACAAGGTATTTTAACTAATAAGAGTTTATAAAGATGTCTGGGAAATAAATCAATGTAGAAAAATAGTTGCTTTCCAATCCATTAGCAATAGCCAGTAAGAAAGTAAAATAAAACTATAAGTGCTAATAATAAACCTGTACTAGTTTTCTATTGTTGAACATCAAATTACCATACAAGCATACCTTTCCCTCAAAAGAACAGTAAGATGTTTCAAAAGTTCATCTTTCTTTTCCTTTAATTATAAGGCAATTTTTTTCACTAAAACTATAAAGAAACACATTATTTGTGACTTTTTCTATAGCATATTCAAAAGGCAGAAATTTTTGAAAATATTTGAAAAGTAAAATGTTATAATAGATCATGGGCTCACAAGGTTAGGCGGAGCCAATTCATTGAAAGGACATTTCTTTCAGAAGCATTTACATAATCATGAAGAACAGATTTTTACCTGCAAAATGATGAACTTCAATCATAAAGGTGACCAGAAATCATAATTTTTAAAATGCTAGTATTATGGAATTGATTTACTGGTGACAGTTTTACTATTGCTCTTTTTAGACAGTAACACAGTTTTGCTTTACTCTTATTTATATTTTGCTACATTTTAACCAATTTTACCCCACAATTCAACTGAGTATACAACATTAAACCTTGTAAAAAAATTATTTACAAAGGGTACTGCTAAGTATGCAAGTGTGCTGAGTCATGTCAGTCATGAACAACTGTTTGTGACCCTATGGACTGTAGCCTGCCAGGCTTCGCTGTCCATGGGATTTTCCAGGCAAAAATACTGCAGTGGATTGCCATAACCTCCTCCAGAGAATCTTGCCAACTCAGTGATCCAATATGCATCTTATGTCTCCTGCATTGGCAGGCAAGTCCTTTACCAATAGCGCCACCTCGGAAGTCCCACTGCTAAGTATAACAGATAAAATTTAGAATATGTTGGAATTTTAGAAGTTGAGTATAATAAAACAAGAGGTTCGTTTTTGTCTTTGTGCGTGCCTAAGGAATTAGATTTCTGTCCAGCAACTACAACAGAAAGCTTTAGTACAACACTTAAGCATATTTAAGACTGATTTTTGATTCAAGATGCTGCGTTGGCTAATCATTGACTAGAATTCACCATAACTAATTGCTATGCTTTGATTTCAATCAAATGTACTTCCTTTTTTATTGTAATAAAGCCTTATAATTTGAATTTCACCTATTTGTAATTTATGATAACAAATATAACACTGAGATAAAATTTGATTCTATGATATTTTTGTGAATATTTTAGGAAATCATTGAATCAAAATAGGTTCTAAGTAAAGAGAAGAAATACTTTAAAACCATGTTTGCCATGCAAGATTTCTTATAAAAATCAATATTTTGATTACTGATTAGTTTTCCCTATTAAGAAAATCTTATTTTACTGGACTTGTGATAGAGATTCAATAGCGTGCACTGTATTGAAAACTTTGCAAGTTAACAAATATTTGTTGAACATCTTGTGCAAAATATAGGACAAGACACCACGGTAATGCATAAAAAAGTTTAAGATGTGATTCTTACATATGGAACTCACTTGTGAGTGGGAACTAGGAATATAAATGTCAAACAATTGGAAAAATACGAGATGAAGAATATAACATACATGGATGAGATGAAATTTACTTCAAATCAGCTTAATTCTCAGGATCATTTTGAAAGTACTAAGTGTTAGATAAGATCACACAAGCATGTAAAATCATGAAGGCCTATGAATATCAATTAGAATAAAATGTAACATACAGATAGAAGTTTCCCGTAGAGAACGTCACTTGGATTTTCAATGGAATATCAAGAATATCAGCAAGAATATCAAACCAGTCAATCCTAATTGAAATCAACCCTGAATATTCATTAGAAGGACTGATGCTGAAGCTCCAATAATTTGGCAACCTGATGCAAAGAGCCGGCTCATTGGGAAAAAACCTGGATGCTGGGAAAGATTGCAGGAGAAGGGAGTGACAGTGGATGATGTTGTTGGATGGCATCATTGACTCAATGGGCATGACTTTTTTGAGTAAACTCCAGGAGATAGTGAAGGACAAGGAAGTCTGGTGTGCTGTAGTCCATGCGGTAACAGTCAGACAAGACTGAACAACTAAACAACAACAATTCACAGATATTGTGGAGACTGTCTATTAGATAACAGAGCCCTAACTCCTCTTGCTTTTTTCTGGGTGTGGTTTGATATCAATACATCTGCTGTTAAATGTCCAATTACTTTACTTCTGTTCATATCATCTTTTTAAATCACCACAGTATTTCTCATAGTCTTACAATACTTAGACTATTATACTATATTCATAGATTGAATGTTTGTCTTCCCTCAAAAGTCTTTGGTAGAAACGTCATCCCTAATGTGATACTATTTGAAGTTGGAGATTTTGGAAGCTAATTAGGTTTACATGAAGTCCTTAAGCTGGAGTCCTCATGATGGGATTAGGTTCCTTACAAAGAGATGAGAGCCCAGACCTTGCTCTTTCTCTATTTTGTAAGTATGCAGCTTGTAGATATCCATCTACAGATTGGGGAGCAGAACTTCACCAAGAACCTAATCATGCTGGCACCCTGACCTCCAGCCTCTAGAACTGTGAGAAATAAATGTTTGTTATTTAAGTCACTGATTCTACAGTAGTTTGTTATAGCCCAAACATGAAGATAACTATTGTGCCTCAAGATGGATTACACTATTTCTAAAAATTTGGCCTCATTTTTAAAGATTCAGTGATGATGTGATATAGCATTCGATAGCACAAAGTACCAAATGTCATATAGAAGTTCTCCACAATTTGGGGGATAATTTGAATTTACTGACATTAGTAAATGGTTGTTGTTTTTCAGTAGCTCAGTCATGGCTGACTCTTTGCTACCTCATGCACGCCAGGCTTTCCTGTCCTTCATCATTTCTTGTCCATTGAGTCAGTGGTGGCATCCAACCTTCCTGTCCTCTGTCATCCCCTTCTCGTCCTGCCTTCAATCTTTCCCTGCATCAGGGTCTTTTCTAAAAAGTCGGCCCTTCACATCAGGTGGCCAAAGTATTGGAGTTTCAGCTTCAGCATCAGTTCTTTCAATGAATATTCACGACTGATTTCCTTTAGGATTGACTGATTGGATCTCCTTGCAGTCCAAGGGACTCTCAAAAATATTTTCCAACACCACAGATCAAAAGCATCAGTTCTTTGGTGTTCTGTCTTCTTTGTGGTTCAAGTCTCACATCCATAGATGACTACTGGAAAAACCATAGCTTTGACTAAACAGACCTTTGTTGGCGAGGTAACGTCTGATTTTTAATACACTGCCTAGATTTGTCATAGTTTTTCTTTCAAGAAGCAAGCATCTTTTAATTTCAAGGCTGCAGTGATTTTGGAGCCCCCCCCCCAAATAAAGTCTGTCACTGTTTCTACTGCTTCCCCATCTATTTGCCATGAAGTGATGGGACTGGATGCCATGATCTTCCTTTTGTGAATGCTGGGTTTTAAGCCAGCTTTTTGACTCTCCTCTTTCACTCTCATCAGGAGGCTCTTTCATTCATCTTTACTTAGTGCCATAAGGGTGGTGTCATCTGCATATCTGAGGTTATTGATATTTATCCTGTCAATCTTGATTCCAGCTTGTGCTTCATCAAGCCTGGCATTTTGCATGATGCATTCTGTATAAAACTTAAATAAGCAGGGTGACAATATACATCCTTGCCTTACTCCTTTCCCAATTTAGAACCAGTCCATTGTTCCATGTCTGGTTGTAACTGCTGCTTCTTGTTGAATAATGGTCTGATATTTCCAGCTCTTTAAGAATTTTCCACAGTTTGTTGTTCTCTACACAATCAAAGGCTTTAGCGTAGTCAGTGAAGCAGAACTCGATGTAGTAGTTGCAATTTCTGAAGTCTGTCTCTCACTGATTTGGAATTTTAATTATT
Source organism: Muntiacus reevesi (assembly GCF_963930625.1). Classification (NCBI taxonomy): domain Eukaryota; kingdom Metazoa; phylum Chordata; class Mammalia; order Artiodactyla; family Cervidae; genus Muntiacus; species Muntiacus reevesi. Next base: position 79,822,290 of record NC_089271.1, on the reverse strand, counting down.
AAAACTACTCAGAACCCCCTATACTATTACTGAGTATAGTAAGTCAATAGATTGCTTGAAAACAGTCTCAGAAATAACATTCTTAACAAAGCATCAAATGATCACTCTAGCTTTTAGTTCCTCTTTCCACTAAAAGAGATAGTACAAGAAGGAATGGAGTTGGAGAAAAAAGAAAGTTTAAAAAAACAGAATAAATTACTGTCAGAATTGCACTTAATTTGATAATGAATTTGATAGCTGTCTTAACACTGCAAACTGGAAGCATTTGCTAGTTCATCCTAGTCTATTGCTGACATTTATAGTCATGGCAAAACCTAAATAACTGTCAATCTTTTTTCCAAAGGCCCTAGCTCTGCATTCTCAAGCAATATAAGAATGCAATGATCCCTGAGAGATTTAATAAGGTTTAGATCCTTTGAGATGATGAATCATCATCTTCCAGTTTATCAATCATATAGCAAACATTGTTGAGGGCTTATGAAGTGACAGATTTTGTTTTTAAGAAGAAAAGTACAATCTAGATGGGAATATTAACATATGAAACATTAAGAAAAAATATTTAATGTCAGTCTAAGTTATATAATGTAAATTTTAGTACAAAAAAGGATTATTATTGTTGTATGAACTAAGAAAACGTAATAAGGAAAGATCAATAAACAAAGTATGAGAGGTATACCTAAAAGTTCTCTGAATCTGAAAATTGATTCAGTACAGTTCAGTTACTCAGTCATGTCCAACTCTTTGCGACCCCATGAATCACAGCACGCCAGGCCTCCCTGTCCATCACCAACTCCCGGAGTGTACTCAAACTCATGTCCATTGAGTCGGTGATGCCATCCAACCATCTCATCCTCTGTCATCCCCTTCTCCTCCTGCCCCCAGTCCCTCCCAGCATCAGGGTTTTTTCCAATGAGTCAACTTTTCACATCAGGTGGCCAAAGTATTGGAGTTTCAGCTTCAGCATCAGTCCTTCCAATGAACACCCAGGACTGATCTCCCTTAGGATGGACTGGTTAGATTTCCTTGTAGTCCGAGGGACTCTCAAGAGTCTTCTCTAACACCACAGCTCAAAAGCATCAATTTTTTGGTGCTCAGCTTTCTTCACAGTCCAAATCTCACATCATGCATGACCACTGGAAAAATCAATAAGAAAAAAAAAATCTAGCCTAGAATGTTCATAATTTTGAGTGGCAATTTTTATATTTTTTTGAAAAAAACTATATAAAAATTAAATATAAAATATGTTTCTACTGTTATTTAATCTAAATGGTTATTATAGTCTTGATGAATCTTAAGCCTACAAAGCCTCTTAGGGGTTATATTGTCCAACTTCTTCATTTTGTAAATCACAAAAGTATGGCAAAGACAAATCCTGTTATACTCTATGTAATTTTATCTCTTAAAAGACATCAAAACAAAAATAAATCTTATTTAAAAAGATAATATTTTAAAACAAATTCCCTTATGGGCACACTAACTGGAATAAAGGTACTGTGAATTTTATGTTACATTTTTCAAAGATTTTTAATTTAATTTTTGCAATTTTTATTAAATGTTTATTGAAGTATTATTGATTTACAATGTTGTGATAGCTTTAGGTGAACAGCAAAGTGAATCATTTATACATTTATGTATATCTCTTCACTTATAGGTTCTTTTATCATATAGGTTGTTATAGAATGTTGAGTATAGCTTGCTATACTGTAGGTCCCTACATTTTTAAGATAGACAACAAAGTTTTAGGACAGAGGAGCTGGAGTCTAACAATTCTTGTACTTTACATTTTATAACATAACCAAATCAAAACTGGTAAAGGCAGCATGCACTAACCATGGAGTTGAAATAAGACAGACATCATGTAAGTCTTTCAGTTTCTGAATAAAAATGAATAGTTTAACAAATTTGGAAAGCAGAACAAACTATGTTCCAGAACAATAAATAAAACACTTTTAATACTGCTCATGGGGTTCTCAAGGCAAGAATACTGAAGTGGTTTCCCATTCTCTTCTCCAGTAGACCATGTTTTGTCAGAACTCTCCACCAAGACCCGTTCATCTTGGGTGGCCCTACATGGCATGGCTCATAGTTTGACTGAGTTAGACAAGACTGTGGTTCATCTGATCAAACTGACTGGTTTTCTGTGATTGTGGTTTTCACGTGGCTTGTGTAACTCAATGAAGCTATGAGCTACTCAAGATGGACGAGTCCCGGTGCAGAGATCTGACAAAACATGGTCCACTGGAGAAGGGAATGGCAAACCACTTCAGCATTCTTCCCTTGAGAATCCCATGAATAGCATGGACAGTCAAAAAGATAGGACACTAAAAGATGAACTCTCCAGGTTGGTAGGTGCCCAATATGCTACTGGAGATCAGTGGAGAAATAACTCCAGAAAGAATGAAGAGATGAAACCAAAGCAAAAACAACACCCAGTTGTGGATGTGACTGATGATAGAAGTAAAGACTGATGCTGTAAACACCAATACTGCGTATGAAACCTGAAATGTTAGGTCCATGAATCAAGGTAAATTGGAAGTGGTCAAACAGGAGACGGCAAGAGTGAACGTCGACATTTTAGGACTCAGTGAACTAACATGGACTGGAATGAGTGAATTTAATTCAGATGATCATTATACCTACTACTGTGGGCAAGAATCCCTTAGGAAAAATGGAGTAGCCATCATAGTTAACAAAAGAGTCCAAAATGCAGTATTTGGATGCAATCTCACAAACAACAGAAAGATCTCTGTTCATTTCCAACACAAACTATTCAATACCACAGTAATCCAAGTCTATGCCCGCACCAGTAATGCTGAAGAAGTTGAAATTGAACAGTTCTAAGACCTTCTAAAACTAATATCCCCAAATGATGTCCTTTTCATTATAGGGGACTGAAATGAAAAAGTAGGAAGTCAAGAGATACCTGGAGTAACAGGAAAATTTGGCCTTAGAGTACAGAATGAAGTGGGGCCAAAGCTAATAGAGTTTTGCAAAGAAAATGCACTGGTCATAGTAAATGCACCCTTCCAACAACACAATAGAAGACTACACATGGACATCACCAGATGGTGAATACTGAAATCAGGTGGATTTTATTCTCTGCAGCCAAAGATGGAGAAGCTCTATACAGTCAGGAAAAACAAGAAAGGGAGCTGATCGTGGCTCAGATCATGGACTCTTTACTGGCGAATTTAGACTTAAATTGAAGAAGGTAGGGAAAATCACTAGACCATTCAGGTATGACCTAAATTAAATCTCTTATGATTACACAGTGGAAATGAGAAATAGATTCCAGGGATTAGATCTGATAGACAGAGTGCCTGAAGAACTATGGATAGAGGTTCATGACATTGTACAGGAGACAGGAATCAAGACCATTTTCAAGGGAAAAAAAGAGCAAAAAGGCCAAATGGTTGTCTGAGGAGTCCTTACAAATAGCTGTAACTGAAAATAAGTGAAAGGTAAAAGAGAAATGGAAAGATATGCCCATTTGAATGCAGAGTTCCAAAGAATAGCAGGAGAGATTAGAAAGCCTTCCTCAGTGGTCAATGCAAAGAAATAGAGGAAAACAGAGAATGGGAAAGACCAGAGATCTCTTCAAGAAAATTAGAGATACCAAGGGAATATTTCATGCAAAGATGGGTAAAATAAAGGACAGAAATGATATGGACCCAGCAGAAGCAGACGATATTAAGAAGAGGTGGCAAGAATACAAAGAATAACTATGAAAAAAAAAAATCTTCATGACCCTGAAAACCACAATGGCGTGATCACTCACCTAGTGCCAGACATCCTGGAATGCAAAGTCAAGTAGGCCTTAGGAAGTAGCACTCTGAACAAAGCTAGTGGAGTTTATGCATTCTAGTTGAGCTCTTTCAAATCCTGCAAGATGATGCTGTGAAATTCCTGCACTCAATATGCCAGCAAATTTGGAAAATTCAGCATTGGACACAGGACTGTAAAAGGTCAGTTTTCATTCACATCCCAAAGAATGGCAATGCCAAAGAATGCTCAAACTACCACACAAGTGCACTCATCTCACACACTAGCAAAGTAATGCACAAAATTCCCTAAGCCAGGCTTCAGTACTATGTGAACTGTGAACTTTCAGATGTTCAAGCTGGATTTAGAAAAGACAGAGGATCAAGTTGGCAACATCCTTTGGATCATCAAAAAAGCAAGAAAGTTCGAGAAAAAAAAACACAAAACATCTATTTCTACTTTATTGACTATGCCAAATCCTTTTCCTGTGTGGCTCACAAGAAACTGTTAAAAATTCTTCAAAAGATAGGGATGCCATACCATCTGACCTGTCTCCTGAGAAATATGTATGCAGGTCAACAAGCAACAGTTAGAACTGGACATGGAAAACACACTGGTTCCAAATCAGGAAAGGAGTACATCAAGGCTGTATACGGTCATCCTGCTGATTTAACTTATATGCAGAAAGCATCATAAGAAATGCTGGAGTGGATGAAACCCAAGCTGGAATAAAGGTTGCTGGGAGAAATATAAACAGCCTCAGATATGCAGATGACACCACCCTTATGGCAGAAAGCAAAGAAGAACTAAAGAGCCTCTTGATGAAAGCGAAAGAGGAGAGTGAAAAAGTTGGCTTAAAGCTGAACATTCAGAAAACTAAGATCATGGTATCTGGTCCCATCACTTCATAGTAAATAGACAGGGAAATAATGGATGCAGTGAGAAATTTTATTTTGGGGGACTCCAAAATCACTGCAGATAGTGACTCTAGCCATGAAATTAAAATATGCTTGCTCCTTGGTAGAAAAGTTATGACCAACCTAGCCAGCATAGTAAAAAGTAGAGGCATTACTTTGCCAACAAAGGTCCATCTAGTCAAAGCTATGGTTTTTCCTGTAGTCATGTATGGGTATGAGAGTTGGACCATAAAGAAAGCTGAGTTATGAAGAATTGATGGTTTTGAACTGTGATGTTGGAGAAGACTCTTGAAAGTCCCTTGGACTGCAAGGAGATCCAATCAGTCCATCTTAAAGGAAATCAGTCCTGAATATTCATTGGAAGGACTGATGCTGAAGCTGAAACTCCAATACTTTGGCCACCTGATGGAAAGAACTGACTCACTGGAAAAGACCCTGATGCTGGGAAAGATTGAAGGCAGGAGGAGAAGGGGATGATAGAGCATGAGATGGTTGAATGTCATCACCGTCTGGATGGACATGAGTTTAGCTAAGCTCTGGGAGTTGGTGATGGACAGGAAAACATGGCGTGCTGCAGTCCATGGCATTGCAAAGATTTGGACACAACTGATCATCTGGACTGACACTATCAAATTGAAATGTTTAAAACATTTTAAAATTAGGAGACAAGTTTTCATTTGTATCATTGTAGAAGTATATATATATGTATATATATGTATATGTGTGTGTGTGTGTGTGTTTTAGCCAACTGATCTTCAAAAGCAGACTGGGGTTTTCATAAACCTCAAATTTTAGCTGAAATGAGCTATTCCTATAGAAAATGTTAGTTGTTCAAAAGACAAGTTTGACACTAATGTTTATGAGGTAGTAAAAACTAACCATGTAAGTTATCTCTTACTTACTCAAAGGGAAAAAAAAAAGTCTTCACTGGCAGGTTGAATTTGAATTGTTTATTGTATTTCTTATCTTGAAGGAAAATAGGGATATTAGACAATATTGCAGGTGATAAGGAAAATATTTCTATAAAGGATATATTGTAAAACATCCCATAGTACATTGTATTACAAGAAAAGAGTGAATCTAGATAGGCCTCTAAAATAGGAGGGTCAAAAAAAAATTATGTAACAGCAGAAAATTAAAAAACCATATGGTATGAGGAAAATAAGTACAGAATGGGCACCATGAATGAATGGAAGATATTGAATTCAAATTTAGTTACTTTCAAATTGTCTTTATGACCAATTCTCTGATATTCTTAAAAATATTTAAGACTGACCTAATTTGGATTAATCACTTCTGATTTTTACCCTGAATTAAGAATCTAGCCTTACCTCCGATTTAAAGCTAAGCCCTAAGGCCTAAATCTCCTTGTAAGAAATGGATTTGGGGACTTTTATTAATATTATCTAAAATATTAACTATCTCAAAATGCTAGCAACAAAGATGCAACACCTTATGAAGAAAAGAAATGCAGATTATAATCATTAAGTCATTAGCAATATGCTAGGAACGGCATCTTGAGAATCTGCACAAAATACCCATTATTTAAAATCAAAAGCATATATTATACTCTTAATATCAAGATGGATTGTATATCTTGCTGCCTTTCATAAAAATAAAAATGATGGCACAATATTTTTAACTAAATATATTAAACTAGAATAACGGAGTATTCCTAAAGAATTAGCTTTAGGTACACATACCCATTTAAAAATATGAACCCAACTATTCTGATGTTTTGCCATATTGTTGACTCAGTATATTTGACTTACATAATGACTCTGTGGCATAGTTGTTTAGACTTCTATCTTTTGGACAGCTTAAAAGTTCATTCGATTTGCATTTCTACTGGTTAGATTAAATTTAGAAAAGATCAACATATGGGAAAACTTCATTATCCTTGGATAATGCCTATTTACTTCTATTTCTAAAAACTGTAGGACCATATTATGGTTTATGTTTCTAGTCCTCCTGTCTGATCCTCTTATTTGTCTTAATATAATATAGTCAAATACTTAAAAACTATATATCCTCAATCCTTCCATTGTTCTTCCCAATCCTCCCTTCCTTCTTTTTTCTTTCCCCCAACCCTTTTTTGCTTTGCAGAGCAATCAAAAACTATCTCTATACATCTTGTTTATCCTCTGGTTGAGCTCTTAACTTTACAATGTTCTCTGACAAAACTTACTGGTTATTAAATGTATACTAAACTTTTCTCTGGAATAGCATAATATGTCTTAATTGAACTCAATAGCACTTATCTTCTATGAGGGAAATTCAGATGTCATCTTTACTATCATTTCAATACCTTATATAGCCATTTAAAATAAAATCATATACATTGCAAGATTTAAAATTATAACTATATGCTTATTGACTTGTACACCATTGGGGATCTGCTTCCATGAAGTATAGCAAGTCAGAAGTCATTTTGAAGTTTTACTCAAAATCCTGGAAAAATCAATTTCACTACCTCGCTGACTCAGATAAATATTTATAATCAAAATTGTTCATGTTGTTATCATTACTTGTTTTGATGGTTATCATTCTTCAAACATAAAGAGTATTCCTTGGTGGGAGTCACTTCACTATATTTTATTCACAGGTGTGTATTTTATTATGATGAAGCCAAACAAGACCACTACTAGAAATATTATTTTCCACAACATCTAATAACAGTTAACGTTTTATCTTTCCAAGTTTGCTCATGCCAGGACAACTGTCATCTCTGCCTTTTTAGCTCTATTTTAGGCTTTGATTTGCATACTGGGATTTTTTTTTTATTGTAAACAGAGAAGAGCTTACTTAGAGATTATTAAAATCTGCTTTGTCCTAATTGGAAATAGTTTAGCTTCTGATGCTTTTGTGTCCCAATAACTACTTGTTGGATGAACTAATAAAACTAATAGATGAATTCAATTTAAGAAATTTCATTGTTCTTTGGAAATTTCATTTTCCTTTCTTTTGTTTCATCATGTAAGTGTTTTTTCTAATAAGTTCTATATTAGTAAATTTTGTGTGTATGTCTGTCTGTGTGTGTGTTTCATTCAGTTCAGTTCAGTTCAGTTCAGTCACTCAGTCGTGTCCAACTCGTTGCGACCCCATGAATCACAGCATGCCAAGCCTCCCTGTCCATCACCAACTCCCAGAGTTTACTCAAATTCATGTCCATCGAGGCGTTGATGCCATTCAGACATCTCATCCTCTGTCTTCCTCCTCTCCTCCTGCCCCCAATCCCTCCCAGCATCAGGGTCTTTTCCAATGAGTCAACTCTTTGCATGAGGTGGCCAAAGTATTGGAGTTTCAGCTTCAGCATCAGTTCTTCTAATGAACACCCAGGACTGATCTCCTTTAGGATGGACTGGTTGGATCTCCTTGCAGTCCAAGAGACTCTCAAGAGCCTTCAACACCACATTTCAAAAGCATCAGTTTTTTGGTACTCAGCCTTTTTCACAGTCCAACTCTCACATACGTTGGCAAAGTAATGTCTCTGCTTTCAAATATGCTATCTAGGTTGGTCATAATTTTCCTTCCAAGGAATAAGTGTCTTTTAATTTCAGGGCTGCAATAACCATCTGCAGTGATTTCGGAGCCCCCAAAAACAGTCTGACACTGTTTCCACTGTTTCCCCATCTATTTGCCATGAAATGATGGAACCAGATGTCATGATGTTAGTTTTCTAAATGTTGAGCTTTAAGCCAATTTTTTTCACTCTCCTCTTTCACATTCATCAAGAGGCTTTTTAGTTGCTCTTCACTTTCTGCCATAAGGGTGCTGTCATCTGCATATCTGAGGTTATTGGTATTTCTCCCAGCACTCTTGATTCCAGCATGTGCTTCATCCAGGCCAGCGTTTCTCATGATGTACCCTGCTTATAAGTTAAATAAGCAGGGTGACAATACACAGCCTTGACGTACTCCTTTTCCTATTTGGAACCAGTCTGTTGTTCCATGTCCAGTTCTAACTGCTGGTTCCTGACCTGCATATAGGTTTCCCAAGAGGTGTGTCAGATGGTCTGGTATTAGCATCACTTTCAGAATTTTCCAGTTTATTGTGATCCACAGTCAAAGGCTTTGGAATAATCAATAAAGCAGAAATAGATGTTTTTCTGGAACTCTCTTGCTTTTTGGACGATCCAGCAGATGTTGGCAATTTGATCTCTGGTTCCTCTCTGCCTTTTCTGAAACCAGCTTGAACATCTGGAATTTCATGGTTCACGTATTGCTGAGCCTGGTTTGGAGAATTTTGAGCATGACTTTACTAGCTTGTGAGATGACTGCAATTATGTGGTAGTTTGAGCAATCTTTGGGATTGCCTTTCTTAGGGATTGGAATGAAAATGGGCCTTTTCCAGTCCTGTGGCCACTGCTGAGTTTTCCAAATTTGCTGGCATATTGAGTGTAGCACTTTCACAGCATCATCTTTCAGGATTTGAAATAGCTCAACTGGAATTCCATCACCTCCACTAGCTTTGTTCATCGTGATGCTTTCTAAGGCCCACCTGACTTCACATTCCAGGATGTCTGGCTCTAGGTGAGTGATCACACCATCGTGATTATCTGGGTCCATGAAGATTTTTTATTGTGCAGTTCTTCTGTGTATTCTTGCCTCCTCATCTTAATATCTTCTGCCTCTGTTAGGTCCATACCATTTCTGTCCTTTATCGAACCCATCTTTGCATGAAATGTTCCCTTGGCATCTCTAATTTTCTTGAAGAGATCTCTAGTCTTTCCCATTCTCTTGCTTTCCTCTATTTCTTTGCATTGATCACTGAGGAAGACTTCCTTATCTCTCCTTGCTATTCTTTGGAGCTCTGCATTCAATTGGAAATATCTTTCCTTTTCTCCTTTGCTTTTCACTTCTCTTCTTTCCACAGCTATTTGTAAGGCCTCCTGAGACAACCATTTTGCCGTTTTACATTTGTTTTCCATGGGGATGGTCTTGATCCCTGTCTCCTGTACAATGTCATGAACCTCTGTTCATAGTTTATCAGGCACTCTCTCTATCAGCTCTAGTCCCTTAAATATATTTCTCACTTCCACTGTATAGTCATAAGGGATTTGATTTAGGTCATACCTGAATGGTCTAGTGGTTTTCCCTACTTTCTTCAATTTCATTCTGAATTTGGCAATAAGGAATTCATGATAAGAGCCACAGTCAGCTCCCGGTCTTGTTTTTGCTGACTGTATAGAGCTTCTCCATCTTTGACTGCAAAGAGTATACTCAATCTGATTTCGGTATTGACAATCTGGTGATGTCCATGTTTCCTTAGCTTATTGATTTTACCAATTTTGTTCAAACAGTAAGCTTTTGGTTTTGTCAATTTTCTCTGGTGACTTTCTGTTTTCAGCTTTATTGATATCTATTCTAATTTTCATTATTTCATTTCTTCTGCTTACTTTGCATTCAGTTTATTTTTCTTTTTTCAGTTTCCTAACGTGGAAGCTTAGACTATTTGTTTCTAAAATGATTGGTTTATCTTATTGTTTTCTAATTTAGGTATTGAATGCTATAGATTTCCCTCTGAGTAATGGTTTCACTGGGTCCCACAAATTCCAAGTTGTATTTTGATTTTTTGATGCATTCCAAATATTTAAAAATTTGGCTTGAGATTTATTCTTTGACCCATGTGTTATTTAGTCTCCATGTATTTTGAGATTATCCAGATAGCTTTCTGTCATTGACTTCTAACTTAATTCAACTGTGATTTGAGGGCATATATTATATGATTTTTATTCTTTTAAATTAGTTAAGGTGTGTTTTATGGCTCAGATTATGGTCTGTCTTGGTGAATGTCTCATGTCAATTTGAGGAATGTGTGTATTCACTTGTTTGTGAATAGTCTATGGAAATCAAATAGACTCAGTTAATGGATGGTGCTCTTGCATTCAACTATGTACTTACTGATTTCCTTCCTGCTGGATCCAACCTTTACTAATAGAAAGGTGTTAAACACTCCAGCTACTACAGTGGATTTATCTATCTCTCCTTACAGATCTATCAATTTTAGCCTTATGCATTTTGACACTTGGCTGTTAGGTGCATATAAGGTTAGGATCATTATGTCATCTTGGAGACTTTTTCCTTTATCATTATAAAATGCCCCATTATGTTCCTGACTATTTTCCTTGTTCTAAAATTGGCTCCGTATGAAAGTAGTTAACTGCTATTCTTATTTTTTCTTTGATTAGTGTTAGGATGGTATCTTCCTCCATTCCTTCACTTTCAATTAACATGTGCCTTTAAAATAAGTTTCTAGTAGACAACTTTTATTTTGGTCTTGATTTTTGATTCACTGACAACTTCTGTTTTTAATTGGTGTATTGAAGTGATTATTGATAAGAGTTAGATTAGCATCTAATTTGTTTATTGTTCCTATGGGTTCCCATTTTGCCCTCATCTGCCTTTTGTGGTTTTAGGTGGATATTTTATACAATCCCATTTTCTCTCCTTTCTTGAAATATCAATTCTTTTTTTAAAATGATTTTTACTGTTTGCCCTGTTATTTCCACTATACATTTACAATTAAACCAAGTGCACTCTCACATCATACTGTACCACTTCATGAATAGTACAAGTATCTTATAACAACAAAGAATTTCTAATTCCTCCCTCTCTTCCCATGTATCATTGAATCATCCTGCCTTCATTTCACCCAACATGGGCTATCACAATTGAATACATTGTTGTTATTATTAAGATTATTAGAAAAAATTGCTATCTATGAGATAAAATAAAAATCAGGGAAATTAAAGTTATTATGTTTCCTTCACTTATTCCTTCTTTAATTTTTTTTTCTTTCTTTCTGTATGTTCCAGGTTCTAATTTATATTATTTCCATTCTTTCTGAAGAATGCTTACCATTTTTTACAAAGTAGGTCTGGCAGCACCGAATTCCCTTAACTTTTGTTTGAGAAAGTATCTATTTCTCTTTCACTTTTGAAGGATGGTTTTTCAGAGTACAGAACTGGTTTTTATCTCTTACTCTGATGTATTCTTGACACAATACAGTAGACTTTCTAAAACTGATATCCAATTATTACATTCTTCTATTTAAATGTCCTCTATGGCATCCTCCCATAAATAAAAATGTCAAAACTCCTTAAGAATGGTGTTTTCCACCTCATATTTTCCAAATTGACTCTCACTAGTCTCTCCCCTTGTATTATACTTTTTTTTTTTTTTTTCAGTAGTAGTGTACTTTTTTCATTTTTTGGGATATTACAGAGTACCTTCCTTCAGATTTCCAAATATATTCTCTTCTCTAACTAAAACCTTTCCCCACATTTCTTAGCCTGGCTAACTCCTGTGTGTGTACTAAGTTGCTTCAGTTGTGTCCAACTCTTTGAGACCCCATGGACTGTAGCCCGCCAAGCTCCTCTGTCCTTGGGATTCCACAGGAAAGAATACTGGTGGGAGTTGTCATTTCCTCCTCCAGGGGATCTTCCTGATGGAGGGATCAAACCTGTGTCTCTCATGTCTCCTACATTGGCAGGTGGGTTCGTTAACATGTGATATTAAATACCAAGACATCACTTTCTGTCATACTTTCAATGACTTCTTCTGGCCTCTCTTCTTTGCTCTTAATGGAATCCTGTATCTTATCTATAATAACAGTTTCCATACATTATTATGATCATCTCTTTCCCCCAATTAAATGCAAATTCTATAATTGAAAAAACTATGTATTTTATTTGCTATTATATCTCTAAACCTTAGCATAATGACTAAGATTAAATAGATGTTCAGTAAAAATATGTTTAATGACTGGAACTGATGGAAATTTTTTTCAGTTCAGTCACTCAGTCGTGTTTGACTCTTTGTGACCCCATGGAATGCAGCACACCAGGCCTTCCTGTCCATCACCAACTCCCAGAGTTTACTCAAACTCATGTCCATTGAATCAGTGATGCCATCCAACCATCTCGTCCTCTGTAATCCCCTTCTCGTCCCGCCTTCAATCTTTCCCAGCATCAGGGTCTTTTCCAATGCGTCAGTTCTTCACATCAGGTAGCCAAAGTATTGGAGTTTCAGCTTCATCATCAGTCCTTCCAATGAATATTCAGAACTGATTTCCTTTAGGATGGACTGATTGGATCTCCTTGCAGTCCAAGGGACTCTCAAGAGTTTTCTCCAACACCGCCATTCAATTTTGTTTTTAGTATCTACTAAATATTAAGTGCCATACCAATTGTCCTGTGTACTGTAGAGGGAAGAATGCTGTAATAAGTCAGTGAGGATGTTTATATACAATTGTTTGCTAAGCTTGCATTCTACAACAACATGTTCTCTAATGTTATATCCTGAAGCACGGGATTATGGCGGATGATAATATACTGTAATCAGAATATTCAATAAAACTTCAGGAGGGAAACTTACACCAATTTGGTTAACTAAAAATATAGATTACTTGCAGTTGCTCAAAGCTCTAAATCTTCTGTATAGGTCATATATCAACAACCAAGGCAAACTCAGGGAATCAAAAGAGAAACTTTAAAATAAATTGATGTCTTTCAAAATTTATATAATTAATCTGAAAATTTAATTATAAATTTTTAATAAGTGAGGATTCCAATGTAATTTTATTTGTTTTGTATCACTCATATCATTTGGTGTATAACTCATTCTGTAGAAAATGATCAAAAAACAAATGCTTACTATATGCCTAAAAATGTGTTCAAATTTTCTGAAAATTCAAGGGTTTTTACCTCAAATCATTGTGTTTCCTTATGCCAATGTTTCAAATAGCTCAATTTTTTTTCTGTTATGTGAGTGGTTTATTTATATTTCTGTTACAGTAGCTTACTTAAACATGAAAAAAATCAACTCAGTATTGGTTGAAACAAAATATAATATCACAGCATTACTTTAAAATATGCGTTATTCTTGTTTAATCTTTTTTCCAATTCTCATTTTTAATTACAAATTTTCACTGGAAAAGAAGGCATATTGTACAGATGCATTTCATTTGAGAAATATCATATGTGCTAGTATGATTTCTTTTAAAGATAGTATGTGTGAATATCTTTTAGAACATACTTGTGGATAAATAAAAATCTCTCCAAAATATATCATATTCTCTTGGTCAAAGTGAAAATTAGCCTTCAAGAAGAAGATTTAATTCTTTTTCTGGTTTTATTTTTCTTTATTTTTTTTTCTGTGGGTTTTGTCATACATTGATATGAATCAGCCATAGATTTACACGTATTCCCCATCCCGATCCCCCCTCCCACCTCCCTCTCCACCCGATTCCTCTGGGTCTTCCCAGTGAACCAGGCCCGAGCACTTGACTCATTCATCCCACCTGGGCTGGTGATCTGTTTCACCATAGATAATATACATGCTGTTCTTTCGAAACATCCCACCCTCACCTTCTCCCAGAGTTCAAAAGTTTGTTCTGTACTTCTGTGTCATTTTTTCTGTTTTGTATATAAGGTTATCATTACCATCTTTCTAAATTCCATATATATATGTGTTAGTATACTGTAATGTTCTTTATCTTTCTGTCTTACTTCACTCTGTATAATGGGCTCCAGTTTCATCCGTCTCATTAGAACTGATTCAAATGAAATCTTTTTAACACCTGAGTAATATTCCATGGTGTATATGTACCACAACTTCCTTATCCATTCTTCTACTGATGGGCATCTAGGTTGCTTCCATGTCCTGGCTATTATAAACAGTGCTGCAATGAACATTGGGGTGCACGTGTCTCTTTCAGATTTTGTTTCCTCAGTGTGTCTGCCCAGAAGTGGTACTGCTGGGTCATATGGCAGTTCTATTTCCAGGTTTTTAAGAAATCTCCACACTGTTTTCTATAGTGGCTGTACTAGTTTGCATTCCCAGCAACAGTGTAAGAGGGTTCCCTTTTCTCCACACCCTCTCCAGCATTTATTGCTTGTAGACTTTTGGATAGCAGCCAACCTGACTGGCGTGTAATGGTACCTCATTGTGGTTTTTGCATTTGCATTTCTCTAATAATGAGTGATGTTGAGCATCTTTTCATGTGTTTGTTAGCCATCTGTATGTCTTCCTTGGAGAAATGTCTGTTTAGTTCTTTGGCCCATTTTTTTGATTGAGTCATTTATTTTTCTGGAATTGAGCTTCAGGAGTTGCTTGTAGATTTTTGAGATTAATCCTTTGTCTGCTTCTTCATTTGCTATGATTTTCTCCCAATCTGAGGGCTGTCTTTTCACCTTACTTATAGTTTCCTTTGTTGTGCAAAAGCTTTTAAGTTTCATTAGGTCCCATTTGTGTATTTTTGCTTTTATTTCCAATATTCTGGGAGGTGGGTCATAGAAGATCTTGCTGTGATTTATGTCGGAGATTGTTTTGCCTATGTTCTCCTCTAGGAGTTTTATAGTTTCTGGTCTTACATTTAGATCTTTAATCCATTCTGAGTTTATTTTTGTGTATGGTGTTAGAAGGTGTTCTAGTTTCATTCTTTTACAAGTGGTTGACCAGTTTTCCCAGCACCACTTGTTAAAGAGTTTGTCTTTTTCCCATTGTATATCCTTGCCTCCTTTGTCAAAGATAAGGTGTCCATAGGTTCGTGGATTTATCTCTGGGCTTTCTATTCTGTTCCATTGATTTATATTTCTGTCTTTGTGCCAGTACCATACTGTCTTGATGACTGTGGCTTTGTAGTAGAGTCTGAAGTCAGGCAGGTTGATTCCTCCAGTTCCATTCTTCTTTCTCAAGATTACTTTGACTATTCGAGGTCTTTTGTATTTCCATACAAATTGTGTAATTATTTGTTCTAGTTCTGTTAAAAATACCGTTGGTAGCTTGATAGGGATTACATTGAATCTATAGATTGCTTTGTGTAGAATAGCCATTTTGACAATATTGATTCTTCCAATCCATGAACACGGTATGTTTCTCCATCTGTTTGTGTCCTCTTTGATTTCTTTCATCAGTGTTTTATAGTTTTCTGTGTATAGGTCTTTTGTTTCTTTAGGTAGATATACTCCTAAGTATTTTATTCTTTTTGTTGCAATGGTGAATGGTATTGTTTCCTTAATTTCTCTTTCTGTTTTTACATTGTTAGTATATAGGAACGCAAGGGATTTCTGTGTATTAATTTTATATCCTGCAACTTTACTATATTCATTGATTAGCTCTAGTAATTTTCTGGAAGAGTCTTTAGGGTTTTCTATGTAGAGGATCATGCCATCCGTAAACAGCGAAAATTTCACTTCTTCTTTTCATATCTGGATTCTTTTTAGTTCTTTTTCAGCTCTGATTGCTGTGGCCAAAACTTCTAGCACTATGTTGAATAACAGTGGTGAGAGTGGGCATCCTTGTCTTGTTCGTGATTTCAGAGGGAGTGCTTTCAATTTTTCACCATTGAGGGTGATGCTTGCTGTGGGTTTGTCATATATAGCTTTTATTATGTTGAGGTATGTTCCTTCTATTCCTGCTTTCTGCAGAGTTTTAATCATAAATGAGTGTTGAATTTTGTCAAAGGCTTTCTCTGCCTCTATTGAGATAATCATATGGTTTTTATCTTCCAATTTGTTAATGTGGTGTATTACGCTGATTGATTTGTGGATATTAAAGAATCCTTTCATTCCTGGGATAAAGCCCACTTGGTCATGGTGTATGATTTTTTTAATATGTTGTTGGATTCTTTTTGCTAGAATTTTGTTAAGGATTTTTGCATCTATGTTCATCAGTGATTGCCCTGTAGTTTTCTTTTTTTTGTGGCATCTTTGTCTGGTTTTGGAATTAGGGTGATGGTGGCCTCATAGAATGAGTTTGGAAGTTTACCTTCATCTGCAATTTTCTGGAAGAGTTTGAGTAAAGGAAGAAGATGTAATTTATTTAAAGCTTACTATTACTCTCCTATTTTTTGTAGTAATATTCCCTATCAATTTTTCTGAACTGTGGTATTTTACATTTAAATGATCTTGAACTTCATTTCTCTAGTCCATGAAACGCTAGAAAGATTGCAAAAAAAAGAAAGAAGAAGAAAGAAAGGGCAACATTTGGGGCCCAGTTAGTGGCTAGAAATAGCATATCTCTACAGAGTTAGCAAATTCATCTTTATCTGAGGTTTTAAGGTAATCCATAAAAACTCAGTTCTGTAATGTGAGAAATTAGTTGTTTATCCACTGTAAACTCTGACTGCAATTTCTCCATAGTGCATTTAATTAAAATTTTTCCCAAAAAAAAGAGGCTTTGTGGAAGAAGAATAAATATGTACAATGATTTATTTTTTAATGAAAATTTTGTGAGCAAATGGAAAGAAGGATGTGGAGATGTAAATAACATCAAATCTGCCATGGAATTTTAATCATTGTTTTAGAAAAACTAACATAGATTATTTTACCTGTTCCCAGGTAGGTAAGAACAGAGAATTAAATAACTACCCCTCTAAACTCATGCAGTAGTGCCATAAAGTAAGAATATATGAGGTAGGCATTCTAAGCAGATATCCATTTCTGTGCTTCCCTGAGAATATTTTATTATGTAGCAGTATAACAGAGAAAGAATCAATGTTGACTTTTTGAGCTTGAAGAAGTGCCTTATTTCTGTTTCTTATAATTCATAAACACAGAAGAAAAATTTCCTGGCAACAGTAGTATCTTCAAGGGGATTTCATAGAACATATAGATACCAGAAAGTTTAAATTAAGAATACTATTTTAAAAGTTATGAATTTGATCATTTCTTTTTAGAAATTAATTCATATTTGGGATCTACATAATCCTAGGGTATAAATGAACTGATTAAGGCAATCCATAATTTTTCCAAGTATTGGTTTCCAAATATCATAATTTTAAAAATATCATTTAAAATATAGCAAAAGCCCCATAAATAAATGCAAGTATGTTTATTCATATTTAGATGCATATCCATTCTCTACCAATTTATTATCTTTTTTTAAATTTTCTAATTTTTTTTTCAAGTTAACTTAATTTGAGGCTAATTACTTTACAATATTGTAGTGGTTTTTGCTATACATTGACATGAATCAGCCATAGGTTTACAGGTGTTTCGCATCCTGAACCCCACTCCCACTTCCCTCCCCACCCCATTGCTTTGGGTCATCCCAGTGCACCCGCCCGGAGCACTTTGTCTCATGCATCAAACCTGGACTGGCGATGTGTTTCACATATATACATGTGTTTAACATATATACATGTACATACATATATATACACACATATAATATACATGTTTCAATGCTATTCTCTCAGATCATCTCACCCTCACCTTCTCCCACAGAGTCCAAAAGACTGTTCTATACATATGTGTCTCTTTTGCTGTCTTGCATATAGGGTCATAATTACCATCTTTCTAAATTCCATATATATATGTTAGTATACTGAATTGGTGTTTTTCTTTCTGACTTACTTCATTCTGTATAATAGGCTCCAGCTTCATCCACCTCATTAGAATTGATCCAAATATGTTATTTTTAATGGCTGAGTGATATTCCATTGTGTATATGTACCACAGCTTTCTTATTCATTCATCTGCTGATGGACATCTAGGTTGCTTCCATGTCCTGGCTATTATAAACAATGCTAGGATGAACATTGGGGTACACATGTCTCTTTCAATTCTGGTTTCCTTGATGTATAGGCCTAGCTGTGGGATTGCTGGGTCATGTGGCAGTTTTGTTTCTAGTTTTTAAAGGAATCTTCATACTGTTCTCCACAGTGGCATTTCCACCAACAGTGTAAGAGGGTTCCCTTTTCTCCACATCCTCTCCAGCATTTATTGTTAGTAGACTTTTGGATAGCAGCCATTTTGACTGGCATGAGTTGGTACCTCATTGTGGCTTTGATATGAATTTCTCTGATAATGAGTGATGTTGAGGATCTTTTAATGTGTTTGTTAGCCATCTGTATGTCTTCTTTGGAGTCTGTTGAGTTCGTTGGCCCATATTTTGATTGGATCGTTTATTTTTCTGGAATTGAGATGCAGAAGTTGCCTGTATATTTTGGAGATAAATTATTTGTCAATTGATTCATTTGCTATTATTTTCTCACATTCTGAAGGCTCTCTTTTCACCATCTTATAGTTTTCTTTGTTTGAAAAAGCTTTTAAGTTTAATTAGATCCCATTTGTTTATTTTTACTTTTATTCCCATTTCGCTGGGAGGTGGGTCATAGAGGATACTGCTGTGGTTTATGTCAGAGAGTGTTTTATTTATGTTTTCCTTTAGCAGTTTTAAAGTTTCTGCTCTTATGTTTATTTTTGTTTATTTTGAATTTATTTTGGGGTGTGGTGTTAGAAAATGCTCTAGTTTCATTCTTTTACAAGTGGTTGACCAGTTTTCCCAGCACAACTTGTTAAAGAGATTGTCTTTTCTCCACTGAGTATTCTGCCTCCTTTGTCCAATATAAGGTGTCCATAGGTGTGTGGATTTATCTCTGGGCTTTCTATTTTGTTCCACTGATCTATTTTTCTGCCTTTGAGCCAGTATTATACTGTCTTGATGACTGTAGCTTTGTAGTAGAACCTGAAGTCAAGCAGGTTGATTCCTCCAGTTCCATTTTTCTTTCTCAAGATTGCTTTGGATAGTCGAAGTTTTTTGTATTTCCATACAAATTGTGAAATCATTTGTTTTAGTTTTGTGAAAAATACCGTTGATAACTTGATAGGGATTGCATTGAATCTATAAATAGCTTTGGGTATTATACTCATTTTCACTATATTGATTCTTCCAATCCATGAGCATGATATATTTCTACATCTATTTGTGTCCTCTTTGACCAACCTAGATAGCATATTAAAAAGCAGAGGCGTTACTTTGCCAACAAAGGTCCATCTGGTCAAGGTTATGGTTTTTCTAGTGGTCATGTGTGGATGTGAGAGTTGGACTGTGAAGAAAGCTGAGCACTGAAAAATTGATGCTTTTGAACTGTGGTGTTGGAGAAGACTCTTGAGAGTCCCTTGGACTGCAAGGAGATCCAACCCATCCATCCTAAAGGAGATCAGTCCTGGGTGTCCACTGGAAGGACTGATGCTGAAATTGAAACTCCAATACTTTGGCCACCTCATGCGAAGAATTGACTCATTATAAAAGACCCTGATGCTTGGAGGGATTGGGGGCAGGAGGAGAAGGGGACGACAGAAAATGAGATGGCTGGATGGCATCACCGACTCAATGGGCATGAGTTTGGGTAAACTCGGGAGTTTGTGATGGACATGGAGGACTGGCGTGCTGCGATACATGGGGTCACAAAAAGTCAGACACGACTGAGCGACTGACCTAACTAACTTGATTTCTTTCGTCAGTGTTTTATAATTTTCTATATATAGGTCTTTTGTTTCCTTAGGTAGATCTATTTGTAAGTATTTTATTCTTTTCATTGCAATGGTGAATGGAATTGATTCCTTAATTTATCTCTTTTCTCATTTTTACTGTAGAGGAATGCAAGGGATTTTTGTGTGTTAATTTCATATCCTGCAAATTTGCTGTATACATTGATTAGCTCTAGTCATTTTCTGGTGGAATCTTCAGGGTTTTCTATGTAGAGGATCATGTCATCTGCAAACAGTGAGAGTTTTACTTCTTCTTTTCCAATCTGGATTCCTTTTATTTCTTTTTCTGCTGTGATGGCTATGGTCAAAACTTCCAAAATTATGTTGAACAGTAGTGGTGAGAGTGAGCACTCTTGGGTTTTCCTGACTTTAGGGTAAATGGTTTTGATTTTTCACCATTGAAGATAATGTTTGCTGTGGGATTTTCTTCTATAGCTTTTATTATGTTGAAGTATGTTCCTTCGATTCCTGCTTTCTGGAGAGTTTTTATCATAAATGGATGTTGAATTTTGTCAAAGGCTTTTTCTGCATCTATTTAAATAATCATATGATTTTGATCTTTAAATTTGTTAATGTGGTGTATTACATTGATTGTTTTGTGGCTATTAAAGAATCCTTGCATTCCTGGAATAAAGCCCACTTGGTCATGATTTATGATCTTTTTACTACGTTGTTGGATTCTGTTTGCTAGAATTTTGTTAAGGATTTTTGCATCTACGTTCATCAGTGATTTTGGCCTGCAGTTTTCTTTTCTTTTCTTTTCTTTTTTTTGTGGCATTTTTGTCTGGTTTTGGTACTAGGGTGATGGTGGTCTCATAGAATTAGTTTGGAAGTTCACCTTCCTATGCAAATTTCTGTAAGACTTTGAGTAAGATAGGTGATAGCTCTTCTCTAAATTTTTGGTAGAATTCAGCTGTGAAGCCGTCTGGCCCTGGGCTTTTGTTTGCTAGAAGATATCTGATTACAGTTTCGATTTCCGTGCTTGTGATGGGTCTGTTAAGATTTTTATTTCTTAAGATATGGGTCTGTTAAGATTTTCTATTTCTTCCTGGTTCAGTTTTGGAAAGTTATATGTTTCCAAGAATTTGTCCACTTCTTCCAAGTTGTCCATTTTATTGGCATATAAGTGCTGAAAGTTGTCTCTTATGATCCTTTGTGTTTCTGTGTTGTCTGTTGTGATTTCTCCATTTTCATTTCTAATTTTGTTGATTTGATTCTTCTCCTTTGTTTCTTGATGAGTCTGGCTAATGGTTTGTCAATTTTTTTTATCTTCTCAAATAATCAACTTTTAGCTTTGCTGATTTATGTTATGGTCTCTTTTGTTTCTTTTGCATGTATTTCTGCCCTAATTTTAAAGTTTTTTTTTTTTTTTCTCCTTCCACTAACCCTGGGATTCTTCATTTCTTCCTTTTCTAGTTGCTTTAGGTATAGAGTTAGGTTATTTATTTGAAATTTTTTCTTGTTTCTGAGGTAAGCCTGTATTGCTATGAACCTTCCCCATAGCTCTGCTTTTACAGTGTCCCATAGGTTTTTGGGTTGTTATGTTTTCATTTTCATTCATTTCTATGCATATTTTGATTTCATTTTTTATTTCTTCTGTTATTTGTTGGTTATTAAGTAGTGTGTTGTTCAGCCTCTATATGTTTGAATTTTTAATAGTTTTTTTTTTTTTTTTTTAAATTTTTCCCCTGTAACTGAGATCTAATCTTATTGCATTGTGGTCAGAAAAGATGACTGAAATGATTTCAATTTTTTGAATTTATGAAGGCTAGATTTATGGCCCAGGATGTGATCTATTCTAGAGAAGGTCCTGTGTGCCCATGAGAAAAAGGTGAAATTGATTGTTTTGGGGTGAAATGTCCTATAGATATAAATTGGGTCTAGCTGGACCATTGTGTCATTTAAAGTTTGTGTTTCCTTGTTAAATTTCTGTTTAGTTGATCTATCCATAGGTGTGAGTGGGGTATTAAAGTCTCCTCGGATTATTGTGTTATTGTTAATTTCCTCTTTCATAGTTGTTAGCATTTGCCTTACATGTTGTGGTGCTCCTATGTTGGGTGCATATATGTTTATAATTGTTATATCTTCTTCTTGGATTGACCCTTTGATCCTTATGTAGTGTCCTTCTTTGTCTCTTTTCATGGTCTTTATTTCAAAGTCTATTTTATCTGATGTTAGTATTGCTACTCCTACTTTCTTTTGGTCTCTGTTTGCCTGAAAGATCTTTTTATAGCCCTTCACTTTCAATCTGTATGGGTCCCTTGTTTTGAGGTGGGTTTCTTGTAGACAGCATTTATAGGGGTCATGTTTTTGTATCCATTCAGCCAGTCTTTGTCTTTTGGTTGGGACATTCAACCCATTTACATTTAAGGTAATTATTGATAAGTATGATCCCATTGCCATTTATTCTTTTTTTTTTTTTTTTTTTTTTTGAGTTCGAGTTTATACACCTTTGCTGTGTTTCTTGTCTAGAGAAGATCCTTTAGCATTTGTTGAAGAGCTGCTTTGGTGGTGCTGAATTCTCTCAGCTTTTGCTTGTCTGTAAAGTTTTTGATTTCTTCTTCATATCTGAATGAGATCCTTGCTGGGTACGGTAATGTGGGTTGTAGGTTTTTCTGTTTCAACACTTTAATGTGTCCTGCCATCCCCTTCTGGCCTGAGAAGTTTCTATTGAAAGATCTGCTGTTATCCTTATGTGAATCTCCTGGTGTATTATTTGTTGTTTTTCCCTTGCTTCTTTTAATATTTGTTCTTTGTTTTTGATCTTCATTAATTTGATTAATATGTGCCTTGGGGTGTTTCACCTTGGGTGTATCCTGTTTGGGACTCTCTGGATTTTTTGGACTTGGGTGACGATTTCCTTCCCCAGTTTGTGGAAGTTTTCAACTATTATCTCCTCAAGTATTTTCTCAAGGCCTTTCTTTTGGTCTTCTTCTTCTGGGACTCCTATGACTCGAATGTTGGGGCATTTCACATTGTCCCAGAAATCCCTGAGCTTGTCCTCATTTATTTTAATTCTTTTTTTTTCTTTTCTTTTTTCCACTCTGCTTCATGTCTAGTATTCTACCTTCTACCTCACTTATTGTATCTTCTGCCTCCATTATGCTACCATTGGTTCCTCCAGAGTGTTTTTGATCTTATTTATTGCATTATTAATTATATATTGACTCTTTGTTATTTCTCCTAAGTTCTTGTTAAACATTTCTTGCATCTTCTCAATTCTTGTCTCCAGGCTATTTATCTGTAACTCCATTTTGTTTTCAAGATTTTGGATCATTCTTACTATCATTATTCTGAATTATTTTTCAGGTAGACTCCTTATCTCCTCCTCTTTTGTTTGGTTTGATCGGCATTTATCATGTTCCTTTACCTGCTGAGTATTTCTCTGCCTTTTCATCTTGTTTATATTGCTGTGTTTGGGATGTTCTTTCTGTAATCTGGCAGTTTGTGGTTATTATTTATTGTGGAGGTTTCTCCCTGTGGATAGGGTTGGACGAGTGACTTGTCAAGGTTTCCTGGTTAGGGAAGCTTGCACCAGTGTTCTGGTGGGTGGAGTTGGATGTCTTCTCTACAGAATGCAATGAAGTGTCCAGTAGTGAATTTTGATATGTCTATGGGTTTGGTGTTACTTTGGACAACCTGTATATTGAAGCTCGGGATTATGTTCCTGCATTGCTGGTGAATTTTCATGGTTTGTCTTGCTCTGGAACTCTTTGGCTCTTGGGTGGTACTTGGTTTCAGTGTGGGTATGGAGGCTTTTGGATGATCTCTTATCGATTAATGTTCCCTGGAGTCAGGAGTTCTCTGATGCTCTCAGATTTGGGGCCTAAGTCTCCTGCCTCTGATTTTCAGTCGTAATCCTACAGTATCCTCAAAATTTCTCCATCCATACAGCACCAATGATAAAACATCTGTGTTAATGGTGAAAAGATTCTACACAGTGAGGGACACCCAGAGAGGTTCACAGTGTTACATGGAGAAGAGAAGAAGGAGGAGAGAGATAGAAGTGACCAGAAGGAAAAGAGGGGGAAACCAAAGGGGCAAGAGCATTCTAGCCATTAATCAATTCCCTATGTGCTGTCCACAGTCTGGAGCCCTCAGAGAGGTTCATGGAGTTACATAGAGAAGAGAAGAGGGAGGAAGGAGATAAAGGTGACCAGGAGAAGAAAAGGGGGAATCAAAAGGAGAGAGACAGATCTAGGCAGTAATCAGTTCCCTATGTGTTCTCCTCAGCCCAGAACACACCTAGAGATTCAAAGAGTTGGGTAGAGAAGAGTAGGGGGAGGGAGAAGATAGAGGTGACCTGGGGGAGAAAAAGGAGAGTCAAAGGGGGAGAGTGAAATCAAGCCAGTAATCACACTCCTAAGTAAAAATAGGTACTGAAGATTGGATTCGTAAAGGTACAAAATTGATAACAAATACGAAAAAGCAAAGATTAAAAATCTAGAGTAGAGGTTAGACTCTCAAAAATACAATATAAAAAAAAAACAAACAAAAAAGTCACGAAAATTATATATATATATATATATATATATATATATATATATATATATATGTATATATAAAATTTGTTTTAAAAATAGGGTATTTTTTTGGCAAGGTAAGAGTAGGTTATAAAAATGAAATTTAAAGGAGTAATAGAGGACTTAAAAATTAAAAAAAAATAATGATGACAGTAGAAATATATCTAGGAATTACTCTAGAGCTAATTGCTGGCAGTGTGAGGTCAGTTCAGTTTCAGATAGGTCCTTGTTCCAGCTTATACTTTTCAAGATCTATAGGCCCCTTCCAGTGTAATCAGTGGGAACTACAGGGTTTTCATCTTTTGCACCCGTCACTTCCAAAGCAGTTACCTCTCTTTGTTTTGGCTTCTTCTGTTTGCAGGTCTCTTCAGTGTCTAATTTATGCCCTGACACAAGGGGGCGAACATGGTCACTTCTTTATGCTCACTTTTCAGTCGTGGTGTGGGGAGGGAGGAACACTGCAAACAAATATCACTGCGTGTGTGGGGAGTCTTCACACTGGGTTTGCCCCCGTTCACGGAATGTGTGCTTTCCCAGTCTACACTGTTCAAGTTCCAGGTTGCTCTATGTGTGAACTGTCTAAAGTGGGCCCTGGCTTGTGTGCACTTCCCAGGTCTAAACCGCTCAGGTTCAGGTTCCCGGGTACTCCCCAAAGGTGCAGACTCGGTTGGGCCTATGTTTTGTGCCCTCCCCAGGTCCGAGAAGCTCAGGTGACCAGATGCTTTGTGAGCTCACTCTCTTGGGTGGCGTCTTATCACCTTCCCGGTCCCAGCCGCTCTGTTTCCTGGGTGGCAGCAGTGCGTGTGTCTCTTCTGGTGAGCTGATTTCTGGCTGTGACCCTCCCAGCAGATGTCAACCATTCAGAATCCCAGGAAGTCTTGGTTAGCAACCAGAAGCCTGATTGCAGTTTGGTAGAGGATGCCATCTCTGGGGCCGAGTTTGCCCCTTTCTGGCTCTGGCTGCTGCCTGCCTGCTTCCCTGCCTCCAGTGGGAAATGGGTCGATCTGCAGTTCTCCTCTGGTATTACCGCAGTCCTTTGTTCTGTGAGCGACCCAGCAGTGCCTTAGTTTAGGGCTTTTTGTGAAATAGTTCTCTCTCTCTCTCTCTTTCTTTTTCTTCTCTGTCTGGTTAGCCTACAGTTTAGATTGCTATCTCACCTTAGCTCCCTCAGATTTTCCTCAGGGCATTCAGGCCCATCCTTACCCTAACCCATGAAGCCTACTCCTCCTTGTTCAGCGCCTGCTTGCTGGTTGTGGATGTGAGCTTCTGGGCTAATTCTCTGCTGCGAGTTGCCATTAGGCGTGTAATCTGTGGGTTTTATTTATTTATTTATTTATTTATCCCTCCAGGTTATGTTGCCCTCTGAGAATCCAAAACTCCCCACAGACCCGCCGGTGAGAAGGTTTCCTGGTGTTTGGAAACTTCTCTTTAAAGACTCCCTTCCCAGGACGGGTCTCTGTCCCTAACTCTTTTGTCTCTCTTTTTTATCTTTTATATTTTGTCCTACCTTCTTCTGAAGACAATGGGCTGCCTTTCTGAGTGCTTGGTGTCCTCTTCCAGCTTTCAGAAGTTGTTTTGTGGAATTTGTTCAGCATTCAAATGATCTTTCCATGAATTTGTGGGGAAGAAAATGGTCTCCCATACTATTCCTCCACCATCTTAGGATCGCCCCCCATAATTGATTTTTATATATTGTTATTTTATTTTGCAGTCATGCTGAAGTTGTTTATTAGCTCCAATAGTATGTGCTTGTGCATGCATGTGTGTATATCCTTAAGATTTTCCTTATTAAGTATTGTGTCACCTGCAAATAGTTTTACTTCTTTTCTCCAAACTGGATGCCTTTATCTCATTTTCTTGCCAACCTCCCAGACTAGAACTTACAACACATTGCTGAATAAAGGTGGAGAAGGCAGAAATACTTGTCTTATTCCTAATCTTAGTCCATGGGGTCGCAAAAGTCAGACACGACTGAGCAACAACAGCAATTCCCAATTTGTGAGGCAAAACTATCAATCTTTCACCATTGCATATTAAATACTGTGTATTTTATTTTTAGATGCCCTTTATCAGATTGAGGAACTCCTTTTTTATTCAGAGTGTTCTAAGATTTTTACCATGATAGAATGCAAGGTACTGCCAAAGATTTTCTTTATGTATCAAAATAATCATGTAGTTATTGTCCTTTATTCTATTAATATACTAAATTAAATTTTTACAACTTTATTTGGAAATAATTGACATATAATAATGTGTGAATTGTGTACACAATGTGAGAAATACACACACACACACACACACACACACACACACACACACATATCTAGGAACAAACACCAAAATAAAGTTAGCTAATGCAACCATTACCTCTCATAGTTGCCAATATTTTTGTGTGTGGTGAGAAAACAGTGTTTAATATCTCAGCAACTTCCAAGTGTAAAATTCATTGTTTCAACTATAGTAAATATGCTGTACATTAGGTCCCCAGGACTCATTTGTCTTAGAATAGAAACTGTGTGCACTTTCATCAAGATCTTTTCATTTTCCCCAAACCCAACCCCAGACAATCACCAACTTACTCTGTTTCTATGAATTCTGCTTTTTCTTAACTTTCCACGTGTAAGGGAGAGTGTACAGTACTTGTCTTTCTCTGTTTTACTTATTTCACTTAACATAATGTCCTCAAGTTTTACCCATGTTATTGTAAAGTGCAGGGTTTCCTTTTTTTGATGGCTAAATAACATAACACACCTATATTATGTATAATTTATATTATGTATAAAATGCTTTCTTTATTGATTCATATGTAGATACACACTAAGGACGTTTCAGTGTTTTGGCTATTGTGAATAATGCTCCCAGTGAACACAATAGCACAGATATCTTCAAGATAATGGTTTCTGTAATTTTGGATATATACTCAGAAGTCCAAAAGTGGAATACCTGGATCATATGGTACTTCTCTAATTTAATATTTGATGACTCTCCATATTGTAGAAATTTACATTTCTATCAACACTTCTCTCCTTATCCTTGTTAGCACTTGTTATCTTTTGTCTTTTTCATAATAGATATTGTAACGGCTGTGAGGTGATATTTTGTTATTTTGATTCCTATTTTTCTGAAGATTGGGAATGTTGAGTAACTTTCATGTACCCATTGGCAATTTGGATGTCCTCTTTGGAAAATGTCTATTTAGATCCTTTGCCCAATTTTTAATCAGAATATCTGTGGGTTTGTTGCTGAATTTTTTGCGTTCTTTATATATTTTGACTATCAGATATATGATATTCAAATATTTTCTCCCTTTCCATAGTTTTCATTTATATTTTGTTGATCATTTCCTTTGCTGCTCAGAAGTGCCTTAGTTTGATGTTATCTCAATTGTTTATTTTCCTTTTGTTGCTTGTGATTTTGGTGTCAAATACAAAAAAGCCATTCTCAGGACTAATGTCAAGAGCCTTTCCCCTATGTTTTGCCAGAATCCCAGCCTACAGGCTTGCTTAGGGGATTTCACACTTGTCTTCTTGTGAACCAATTTACTTAAAATATCTGTTGCTGTATAAATTCTGTTCTCTAAGTCTTAGCTTATTTCTGTTTCTTACAATTCATAAACACAGAAGCAAAATTTCCTGGCAATAGCAGTATTTTCAAGGAGATTTTATAGTATATGTAGATACCAGAAAGATTAAATTCAGAATGCTACTTTAAAAATAATCAAATTTTTATCATTTATTTTTAGAAATTAATTCATATTTGGGATCTACATAACCCTAGAGTATAAATAAACTGATCAAAACAATCTATAATCTTTCCAATATTGGTTTCCAAATATCATAATTTTATAAAATATCATTTAAATGTAGAAAAAAATAGCCCCATAAATATATGAAAGTATGTGTATTCATAATTATATGCATATTCTTCCATATTAATACATTATCTTTAAAGTAGCTCAGTTGGTAAAGAATCTGCCTGCAGTGCAGGAGACCCGGTTCAACCCCTGGGATAGGAGGATTTCCTGGAGAAGGGATAGGCTACCCATTCTAGTACTCATGGACTTTCTTTGTGTCTCAGCTGGTAAAGAATCTGCCTGCAATGTGGGAGATCTGGGTTTAGTCCCTGGGTTGGGAAGATCCCCTGGAAAAGGGAAAGGCTACCCACTCCAGGATTCTGGCTTGGAGAATTCCATGGACTGTATAGTCCATGGGGTTGGAAAGTGTTGGACATGACTAAGCGACTTTCACTTTCACTTTCACTTTCAAAATATAGACAAACAAAATATCAGTTTGAATAGTACTTTTTTTACTAAAAATATTAATAATAATCATTAAGAAAATTAGCAAAAACTTTGGCACTAGCATGTAACTGCAGTATAACTATATTAGCAGTAATGTATTTAGTGACAGCAATGTGATTGAATGTGACAAGTCTGATTAAATATGGCCGTATGGCCTACCAGAGCTTGAAATAGTAGTAGTGCTTCAGCTCTGCTATTCTTTTGATATTTTATATCATCTGCAGAACATGGTTACTTTGTAGGGATCTTTTTAGTATATTTGTCCATTTTGTGAGAGCTGCTTTAAATAAAATTAGGTGTTTTAACTTGCAAATCCACTTAAATAGGCACATGAGATCTGACCATATCACAATATGCTGTAAAGGAATACATTTTCTTTGCCACTGCTGTTATCTTGGAAAGCTATAAATCTGCCCCCAGCATGCTGTGAGACCATGTTGCATACTTTTGTGAAGGCATTAATATCAGTGAGCATAGAATATATTAGTAAAGAATACTTAATTATTATTTAGGTAAATAATAGGTACTAATTTTCGTCTCCATCTCAATAGATTAACTCAATGATGATACTACACTTTGAACTGACTTCTTAAAACATAGGCAGAACACTCTCTGACATAAATCACAGCAAGCTCCTCTATGATCCACCTACCAGAGTAATGGAAATAAAAACAAAAATAAACAAATGGGACCTAATTAAACGTAAAAGCTTTTTCACAATAAAGGAAACTATAAGCAAGGTGAAAAGGCAACCTTCAGAATCGAAGACAATAATAGCACACAAAGCAACTGACATAAAATTAATCTCCAAAATACACAAATAACTCATGAAGCTCAATATCAAAATATAAACGTCCCAATCAAAAATTGGGCCAAAGAACTAAACAGGCATTTCTCCAAAGAAGAAAAACGGATGGCTAACAAACACATGAAAAGATGCTCAATTTCACTCATCAGAGAAATGCAAATCGAAACCACAATGAGGTACCATCTTACGCCAGTCAGAATGGATGCCATCAAAAAGTCTACAACCAATAAATGCTGGAGAAAGTAAGGAGAAAAGGGAACTCTCTTAAACTGTTGGTGGGAATGCAAACTAGTACAGTCACTATGGAGAACAGTGTGGATATTCCTTAAAAAACTGGAAATAGAACTGCCATACAACCCAGAAATCCCAGTGCTGGACATACACACCAAGGAAACCAGAACTGAAAGAGATACATGTACCCCAATGTTCATTGCAGCACTGTTTACAATAGCTAGGACATGAAAACAACCTGGATGTCCATCTGCAGTTGAATGAATAAGGAACTTGTCGTAAATATACACAACAGAATATTACTCAGTTATAAAAAAAAGAAAACATTTAGGTCAGTTCTATTAAGGTGGATGAAACTGGAGCCTATTATACAGAGTGAACTAAGCCAGAAAGAGAAACACCAACACAGTATATTAATACGTATATATGGAATTTAGAAAGATGGTAATGATGACCCTATATGCAAGACAGCAAAAGAGACACAGATGTAAAGAACAGACTTGTGGACTATGTGGGAGAAGATGAGGGTAGGACGATATGAGAGAAAAGCATTGAAAGATGTATATTGCCATATGTAAAATAGATGACCAGTGCAAATTCTATGCATGAAGCAGGGCGCACAATGCTGGTGCTCTGAGACAACCCAGAGGAATGGGGTGTGGAGGAAGGTGGGAGCAGGGTTCAGGATGGTGGGACACATGTACACCCATGGCTGATTCATGTTGATGTATGGCAAAAACTGCCACAATATTATAAAGTAACTAACCTCCAATTAAAATAAAGAAATTACTATTTTTTAAAAGCATTTTTCACTGACTTAAAATTTCCCACTTAGTGAGATTTGAGCTCTAGTTGTTTTTTTTTTCCCTTCAATCCATCATTGATTTAAGAGATTTTGATATTTTATTATTTTTTAAAATAAATTATTCTCAAGAACCCTATATTAGGGAAGACATATTATTGGTAGTATATCAATTTTGAAAATGAGAAAACAAACTCAGACAAGTTAAAATATTTGCTAAGGTACATCAGCAAATAAGAACTGAACTGGATTAGAAAAAAAGTGTATTTTGTAGCCCATGTTGTCAAATGCTACAGGATACTATCTCTTACTTTGGTAATTATCCAGTAAAGAATGGAGAAATTCATACTGAACTGACATATGTAATTCATGTGGTATTTATAGCTAAGACATTAATAATTAATCATAATATTAGGGAGTGATCCTTACCATGAATTTATTATATGTGAAGTACTATAGTAAGTTCTTTACTGTATGTTTCTCATTTAATCTTTATTACAGTCCTAAGAACTGAGTACTCTTGTCTTAGTCAACATGGACTGTCATAATAAAGCACAACAGACTAGGTGAATTAATCAATTAAAATGTTATTTTCTTAGTTTTGGAAGATAAAAGTCCTTAGCAAGGTATCAGCATGATTAATTTCTGGTGAGTATTCTCTTTCTGGATTGTAAATGGCTGTCTTCTCTCTGTATCTTCAACAGTTGAAAGACTAGGGTAGTGGTAGAGAATGCTCTCTGACAGTCTTTTCTTGCAAGGGTACAAATATCATCATTAAAACCCTACTCTCAGGATTTTAGCTAAGCCTAATTATGTTGCAAAGGGTCGGACACGACTGAGTGACTGAACTGAACTGAATTGTGTAGCAAAGGCCTCATCTCCAAATACCATGACATTGGGAGGTTATGTCTGAACATATGAATTTTGGAGGGACACAGTTCAGTCCATAGGTATTTTACAGATGAAGAAACAAATCCTGGAGAAGTTGAAAACTCACCCAAATTCACTTAGTTTGTTAGTAGCTGTGCATGAACTAGAATATAGGCAATATGATAATGCATTGCAAGGTTCTATCCAAAATAAAGATCAAGAATTCAAATTACTTTATGAATATTATAATTATGTTAATAGGATCTACACAATAATTATCTTGAACCAATCAATTTACTTATTGCAAGGAAAAGCCTTTTCAAGTAGGTTGTTTGGTGTCTTGGACAAAATCTATTTTTGAATTAATTGAACTTTTCACTTTTAAAGGGATTACTTTTATTTCCTGAAGGCAGACTGGTAATACTAAGTATTCAGCCCATGTAATATGTTAAAATGTCTAGTCTACTAATCATGTCTGTAACTTTAAACATTAAGGCTTTTCTGGGCAGTCTTCAAGGAGAAATCAAGTGTAATATTTTCCAGTGACTCACTTTGGCATTAATAATATGGATTTTGTGTCACTTTTTATCTGTGCCAAATAAAAATGGAACATTGACTCTAACTTCTAGCAGAGGATCCAAAAGGAAAAATTATATGTCATTAGAGTAATGACAGAAAACACCAGTTCAAAGGATTGAGTACAAACTTACATTATGCTCAAGATACTCAATCATATTGAAAACAAAACAAAACAAAACACTAATTCAGTCATAAAACCAGTAAATTTACTGCTGCTATTGTTTGTTTCAAGTGCATATGTCTACTGTTTGGCTTTTTGAAGATGATGAGGAAATAAAAGAGGATTAGTAGGAAAAGTGATTCCCTTAATGTGGTCCCCCAAAATATTGTTGCTCAGTCACTAAGTCATGTCCATCTTTTTGCTGACCCATGTATCACTCCCCTGTCCTTCACTATCTCCTGGAGTTTGTTCAGATTCATTTCCATTGAGTTAGTGATGCTATCTAACCATCTTATCTTCTGCTGCCCCTTCTCCTTTTGCCTTCAATCTTTCCCAACATCAGGGTCTTTTCCAATGAGTCAATTATTCGCATAAGGGGCCCAAAGTATTGAAGCTTCAGTTTCAGCATCCATCCTTCCTATATATATTCAGGGTTGATTTGCTTTAGGATTGACTTGCAATCCAAGAGACTGACTCTCAAGAGTCTTCTCCAGAACTACAATTTGAAAGTATCTATTTTTTCCCACTCAGACTTCTTTATGGTCCAACTCTCACATTCATACATTACTATTGGAAAAACCATAGCTTTGACTATTTGGAATTTTGCCAGCAAAGTGATGTCTCTGTTTTTGAATACACTGTTTAGCTTTGTCATAGCTTCCCTTCCAAGGAACAACTGTCATTTAATTTCATGACTGCAGTCACAATCAATAGTGATTTTGGAGGCCCAAAATGTAAAATCTGTCACTGATTCCACTTTTTCACCTTCTATTTGCCATGAAGTGATGGAACTGGATGCTATGATCTTAGCTTTCTGAATGTTGAGTTTTAAGCCAACTTTTTCACTCTCCTCTTTCACCCTCATCAAGAGGCTCTTTAATTTCTCTGCACTTTCTCCCATCAGAGTTGTATTATCTGCATATTTGGAGAGGTTGATATTTTCCCTGACTGATTCCAGCTTGTGATTCATCCATCCTGGCATTTGGTATGATGCACTCTGCATATAAGTTAAATAAGCAGAGTGCCAGTATACAGTCAGCATCCTAATTCCTAGAACCTGTGTATATTTTACCTAACTTGACAAAGAGGTTTAATAGTAGTAGATGAATTTAAGGTTGCTAATCAGTGCACCTTAAAATAAGAAGAGTATCCATGTTGACTCAAAGTAATCACAAATGTCCTTAATAGTGAAAGAGTACTACAGAAGAGTCAGTCAGACTGATGTGGTATGAAGAATCTACAAACTCTTGCTGACTCTGTAGTTGGAAGGGGATCATTGGCCAAAAAGTAAAGATAGTATATATATATATATATATATATATATATATATATATATATATATATATATATATATGCCAATTTACAAAAGCTAGCCTATAAAAACCAAAGCAAGTTTCAGATTTCTCCTGAGACCCTCTAAAAAGAATTCAAACTAAGCCAAAAATCCTGATTTTACCTTAGTAAAACTGATTTTGGACATCTGATCTCCAGACTGTAAAATAGTGCATTTCTGTCAAGTCAATAAATATATGGTAATTTGTTATGACAAAGGGGCTTCCCTGGTGGCTCAGCAATAAATAATCTTGCAATGCAGGAGCTGCAGGAGGCGTGGTTTCAGGCCCTGGGTGGAGAAGATCCCCTGGAAGAGGGCACGGCAACCCACTCCAGTGTTCTCGCCTGAGGAATCCCATGGGCCAAGGAGCCTGGTGGGCTACAGCCCATGAGCTTGCAGAGAGTCAGACATGACCGAAATGACTTAGCATGCATACACACTATAATGGAAGTAGAAAATTGATATACGTAAGGCTTGAAAAAATTCTAGGTCAACTGTTTGATATTCTAGGAAATTACTTTTTTAAGGGAGATTAGCTGTTTGATCGGAGAAGGCAATGGCAAGCCACTCGAGTACTCTTGCCTGGTGAATCCCATGGATGGAGGAGCCTGGTAGGCTGCAGTCCATGGGGTCGCTAAGGGTTGGACATGACTGAGCGACTTCACTTTCACTTTCATGCATTGGAGAAGGAAATGGCAACCCACTCCTGGTTTCTTGCCTGGAGAATCACAGGGTCCAGTGTTCTTGCCTGGAGAATTCCAGGGACGGGGGAGCCTGGTGGGCTGCTGTCTATGGGGTCACACAGAGTCGGACATGAATGAAGTGACTTTGCAGCAGCAGCAAGAGCTGTTTGATATTGATAGTTTACTGTATTCAAAGGATGGTGCCACAGGATTCATGGTCTCCAAAGGAGAAGATTTAACTTTGGGACCAAAGACAGTCACAGTCACTCAGAGCTTTGTGTAAATTTTATTAAAGTAACAGGGATAGAGAAAGCTTCCAACAAGACGCACTGGAAGAGGGCAGGAGAGTATCCACCTCACTATTTTAAGCAGGCACTATATACTTTTCAACAGGCTGCTGAGAATAGATAAAAGTAATACTTCAAGGCTTTAAAATTCCAATAGACTCTTTCCCAAAGCACACATCCTGAGATAACTTCAGTACAAACTTAGCCAAAAGCAATGAGTTCTGGATAACATGTTTCTGAATGAGATGTACTATTGCTGTGAAACAGGTTATCAGGCAAAATTTGTTACAATTATAATTATTAATATAGAGTCCAAGAAAAGTCTTTCCATGGGTAAGACACTGTACTGTGTATTCATTAGTTCCAGACCTAAAGAAAGGTCAATTCTTAGGCTAGATACACTGCTGAACAAGGCTTAAGCAAAGCAGGAGAGAGAATGTTCAATTCAGTTCAGTTCAGTCTCTCAGTACTGTTCAACTCTTTGTGACCCCATGGACTGCACCATGCTAGGTTACCCTGTCCATCAACAACACCCGAAGCTAAATCAAACTCATGTCCATTGAGTCAGTGAGGCCATCCAACCATCTCATCTTTTGTTGTCCCCTTCTCCTCCCACCTTCAATCTTACCAGCATCAGGGTCTTTTCCAGTGAGTCAATTCTTCCCATCAGGTGGCCAAGGTATTGGAATTTCAGCTTCAGCATCAGTCCTTCAAATGAATATTCAGGACTGATTTCCTTTAGGATGGACTAGTTGGATCTCCTTGCAGTCCAAGGGATTCTCACAAGTCTTCTCCAATACCACAGATCAAAAGCATCAATTCTTTGGCACTCAGCTTTCTTTATAGTCCAACTCTCACATCCACAGATAACTACTGGAAAAACCATAGCTTTGACTAGATGGGGCTTTGTTGGCAAAGTAATGTATCTCCTTTTTAATATGCTGTCTAGGTTGGTCATAACTTTCCTTCTGAGGAGTAAGTGTCTTTTAATTTCATGACTGCAGTCAATATCTGCAGTGATTTTGAAGCACCACAAAATAAAACCTGCCACTGTTTCCATTGTTTCCCCATCTATTTGCCATGAAGTGATGGGCCCAGATGCCATGATCTTACTTTTCTGAATGTTGAGCTTTAAGCGAACTTTTTCACTCTCTTTCACTTTCATCAAGAGGATTTTCAGTTCTTCTTTGCTTTCTGCCATAAGTGTGGTGTCATTTGCATATCTGAGGTTATTGATATTTCTCCCAGCAATTTTGATTCCAGCTTGTGGTTCACTCAGTTCAGCATTTCTCATGAAGTGATCTGCATGTAAGTTAAATGAGTAAGGTGACAATATAGAGCCTTGATGTACACCTTTCCCTATTTGGAACCAGTCTGTTGTTCCATGTGAAATTCTAACCATTACTGCTTGAACTGCATGCATATTTCTCAGGAGGCAGGTCAGTTGGTCTGGTATTCCCATCTCTTGCAGAATTTTCCACAGATGTGATCCACACAATCAAAGGCTTTGGCATAGTTAATAAAGTAGAAGTAAACTTTTTTCTGGAGCTCTCTCTCTTTTTTGATGATCCAACGGATGTTGGCAACTTGATCTTTGGTTCCTCTGCCTTTTCTAAATCCAACTTGAACATCTGGAAGTTCATGGTCCAGGAACTATTGAAGCCTGACTTGGAGAATTTTGAGCATTACTTTGCTGGCATGTGAGATGAGTGCGTTTGTTTGGTAGTTTGAACATTCTTTAGCATTGCCTTTCTTTGGAATTACAATGAAAACTGGCTTTTTCCAATCCTGTGGCCACTGCTGAGTTTTCCAAATATGCTGGCATAGTGAGGGCAGCACTTTCACAACATCACCTTTTAGGATTTGAAGTAGCTCAACTGGAATTCCATCACCTCCACTAGCTTTGTTCATAGTGATGCTTCTTAAGGTCCACTTGATTTCACATTCCAAGATGTCTGGCTCTAGGTGAGTGATCACACCACTGTGGTTATCTGGGTCATGAAGATCTTTTTCGTATAGTTCTTCCATGTATTCTTTCCACCTCTCTTAATATCTTATGCTTCTGTTATGCCCATAACATTTCTATGCAGATAACGGTTCCATTAGGTGGGCTATCCTCTGGTAGAGTGTGCAGGCAGTGCACCCCAGTTATGGAGTGTCCAGGGAGACTGCTGGCATGAATCTGGCAGGATGGGCCAGAACCAAGGCAAGCAGTTCAGCAAAGGCAGCTCAAGCATCTCATCCGACCTGAGTTCAAGTACAGATTACAGATGAACCCAAGGCCAGAAGAATGTGGCATCCAGCGAAGACCAAAGATTTACTGAGCGTGGCCCCGCCCACCAGAACAAGACCCAGTTTCCCCCTCAGTCATTCTCTCCCGTCAGGATGGTAGAATGTTCACCTCCTCCTTAAAGGGCCTTGGACTGACTGCCTAAGCTTTAACTCTCTAAATATGATGATTTGAAAAATAAAATCAGAATATTTCTACATTTATACTGAGATAAAATCAAAAGGGTGATTTATGAGTTGTAAGAAAATGTGCAACATAAAGTTTTAAATGCAACAACATACTTTAATATTATAATTGTATGCAGCATATTTAGCATTATGTATGTTTGATAAAATATCACATTTTATTGTTTTTAATTTATTTATTTTAATTGGAGGCTAATTGCTTTACAATATTGTGGTGGTTTTTGCCATACATCAGCATGAGAAAGCCATGGGTGTATATGTGTTTATTTTTATTTATTTATTTATTTATTTTAAGATTACCTCATGGATCTTTCAGGGCATTTGTCCCATCAGCAAATGTTGCATCATATTACATTCTACTTTAATTTCTTGATTCAAATAAACTTAGATTTATCTTGGTTTCTGTACTTTTCCACCCCCACCCTCATTTAAACTTTCTCTCTCTCTCCCACTCTTTCACACACACACACACATACACACACACTCCTTTGCACACAAGACATACCAGAATATTGACTATCTCAAGATTCTCTCTTTACTGAAGCCAACAATATTTAAATTGTCACATCATTCAAATGTAGATCAAACATAAAATGAAAATAGTGATTCTCTTCTCATTCATGCATTGTTTTTTTGTTCTATCAGTCTCTTTCTGTCCCTGTATCGTCCCCCAAATGCTCAGACCCTGTCTTCTATCTTATATCCAAGGATCCTGAGTCAGTTAAGCAGCAAGCTTTCTATCCTTTCCTTCCATCCAAATTTCTCAAAAATATGTCTCATTACCCCAGAAACACATTTGCTCCTCTGTGATTTAAGTTTAAATAAGTAAATAAATATCTAAGTAGCAAAATTAAAAATATATATATTTTGAAATAAAATATGAATCTGCAAGTCCAATAATTTTGAAATATAAATTTATTGGAAGCTACAAATAAATGTGCAATGAAGACCCAAGTACCCTTTAGCCAGCCCATCCTTAATGCTAGCATTTTATATAACTTTAATGCATAGTCCTAAATCCTGAAGATTTTCTTTTAGATTGTTTTCTAAAAGTTTTACAGTTTTTTATTTTCGATTTGAGTCCATGACTATTTTAAGCTGTTTTTCTTTTTTCTTTTTTTTTTTGCCTATGCCTCCTTAATTGACTTGCCTTTTTGCCTGTATCAAAAATTAACTGAGCTAAAAACTTTTAACTGGGTATGTTTATGTGGTGTTCTAGTCTGTTCCATTGAATCTATATGTTTATATTTCCACTAGTATCAGCTGTCTTGGTTACTGCAGCTAATCAAACTTCTTTTTTTTTTTTTTTTTTTTTGGAAAATTTCATTTATTACTTCAACAATTTCTCTAATCTAATACCACTTTGTACGTTTTACAGAAAATAACAATAATTTCAAAGGAAGAGAAAGAGCAACAACCCCCCACACACACACACATCCACACACACATAGTGTACCACAAAGTTCCCAGGTATAAATTATCGCAGGCAATATCATCTTTACAAGTGGCATATAAACACTTTTGAATCCTATAGATACATTACCTTTCATGTCAGTTCTTCTTCAAACCAGCATCCATACACAATTCCCAAATACTTACTAAAAACCAAATGTTTTGGCAGCTTAGTGAATTTGATTTCTTATTCCTTTTATTTCTTATTTTTGCTTAGTTTCTTCTCTGTGTTATAAAATGTACCTATGCCTATCTATATTTAATCTTATGTCCATTATGTGTTTCTAAATTCAATTAGGCTTTTTTCTGAGTTCATTTAATTGTTGCTTCATAGATTCACTTTAATGTTTTGTGCCTAATGTTTTTTTAATGATAATGCTTTTATTTACAAAAGTAAATAGTTTTGGAATTCCCTTGTAGCCTATCTGGGCTTTCACTTCCATGGTCCAGGTTTGATTCCTCATCAGTAAACTGAGATCCCTCAAGCCATGGAAGCATGGCCAAGGCGGGGAGGAGAAAATAGGTTATCTTCATTCTTGTAATTAAGTAGTACATACTCACTGTAGAAAACATAAGAAAAAAATCAAAAAGGAAACGAAAACCTCCCATAATCCTGTCACCCAGAAAACAAAATGTTAATATAATAAAATATATCCTCCTAGTTTACTGTCTTTAATTTTCTTTCTCTTAATAGACAGTTTGATATATAAATAGATAAAAATTTTAGTAATAGGAATGCAGAGATATAAATGTAGAGATGCAGTTAATCATTATTATTTTTAAGTTTCACATTTGCAAATTTGCCTGCTTGTTACTATAGAAGAGATTGTTAGTGATGTGATATAAAGACTCTACCAACTGTTGGTGACTTTGAAGATGGAAGGGGACCATCAGCCAAAGAAGGCAGATAGACTCTACAACACGATGGCTTGTTCCCATCTGAGGTCAGAGAAGGCAATACTTTGCCTTGTTGTTTCAGCTTTCATGTAGGAAATATGCTTCCTTTTTGTCTACTTAGTTTCATGTTTCTCTAAGTTTTGCTCTCTTTTGGTTGTATTTCACTGTTTAAAATAACAGTGAAGTGCTGTCTAGTGTTCATGAGTGCAAGAAAGCTGTGATGTACCTTATAGAGAAAATACGTTATAAAAACTTTGTTTTCCTATCTGTATATACAGAGGACCAGCTATAAGTTATTTGAGAAATTTTGACTGCGTGGAAGGTCAGCTCACCCCTAACCCCCACATTTTTCAAGGCTCATGTTAAAGTGTCCTTAAAGAGAAACACACATAAAACAAGTTTATGTATCGATCAAGTAACAAATATGTTTATGACCAGAGGCTCATAGGAACCTAATCCTTTATTTTCCTTAGAAGCAATGCTCAATATATGCTAATTAAGCATTTGTTGCAAATTTATATGACATGAAAACTATGAATAATGAAAATTAATTATATATCTTTTATGAAAATAAAATCTGATAATACACATTGTTTTCGATGCACTTTATTTCCTTTGTTTTACTTTTTCTGTAACATCACTTTTGATGGCTGCATATAAATGAATTTTAAATGTTTTATGCAAGCAAATTGGATAATATCCACTGAGACTTAGTTACGGCTATTGTCTTGTTTTATGATCTATTTGTACAATGTTCTATGCTATCTCTCTTGACTTAAGATTTTATTCCTTGAAGGTTTCTAGATGAAGATTGTTATTTTATTTCTGTTCTTCTTTAAAGGTCTTAGAAATTTCTTTTCAACTTTTGTTTCTCCTTGGACCTTAAATAGAATAACGTTTTCAAAAAAAAAAAAAAAAAAATCCCAGTATGTCTCTTTTGACTATTAGAAAACAAGTATCCCTTTTCTTGGCTCCTCTTTAATTTTATTTCCTAGTTTATTTCTATTTTTTCTATTTATTGATTGACTAATTATTAGTCTCTCATAACCCATTCACTTCTGTTAGTTATATGTTTTATTGAAATGTTCCTGTGCTGTTTTCTATTTTTTTTTAATTCTTCAGAAAGATAAACACCAATACAGTATACTACTGTATATATGGAATTTAAAAAGATGGTAACAATAACCCTATATGCAAAACAGAAAAAGAGACACAGATGTACAGAACAGTTCCTTTGGGAAAATGGTGATAACTCAACTAAGTCATATTCTTTTTTCTTTTTGTGTTCTTAACATTCAGTCAATTGTGATAACATCATTTTTACTATATGACCTTATATTTTGGCAAAAGATATATAGTCTCCTTTCTTATAGAATTGATCACTGACATTTTTATATAAAGTAGTCCCTAATGAAAATTATTCATGATTGCACAGTGCATTCCAATGACTTCTTAAATCACATTATAACACCTGTGTACCACTCCCCTTATCAAGAAATTTCACCTCTGCCTTTAAATGTAAAATAACTAACAATTTAACACAATTCTTTCTGTGGAACATCTATTTGCATAACTGAACTGTTCAACACAAATTCTCCATTTCTAATCTCTAATTACTTATGAGTTTATGGGATTATGCCTCGCCTGAAGAGAATAAATGAGTGCTGTATCCTTTGTCTACTCAGTAGAATCACTAGCTAAGATTTTATAATATTTCTGATCATTTGTTTCTTGATGCATTTTCAGGGATCAGTTTTGTTTCTCTACTGATCTGGCAATCAGATTAGTCTTTTATTCAAGGAATTGGAATGACTACAAATAAAATTCTTAGATTAAACTAATTATAGTGGTAACCATCATAATTCACGTCATGTGCAATTAACACAAAGCAGTTTAGAAATTAATCACATTCCTAATACATACCTGTGTGTTGTTTACCTACCCTCAGTCATATAGGTAATAAAACTTTACTTTAAAATCTTCACCTTACCTTGCCCACCCCACTGCAATTCCTTCAGTACTCTTATCTGCTTTAATTTGTGCAGAAAGCAAAATAAAAGCGTTGATATTGACTCCTTTCTTTTTCTCCCCTCTGCCCTCTATTTAACCTCTCCTTTATTTAATCCTGCTCCAAGTCTTACATTGATTTTTGTGGTTGCCTTTGTAGACTCGTTTTGAAGCTGATTAATGATACTAAATATCTACCTCAAATAATGTCAGGGAAGTGCAGTACTTGGATGAAATCTCAAAAATGACAAAATGATCTCTGTTTGTTTCCAAGACAAGCCATGCAATAACACAGTAATCCAAATTTATGCCCCAACCAGTAACACTGAAGAAGCAGAGGTTGAAAAGTTCCATGAAGACCTACAAAACCTTCTAAAACTAACATGCAAAAAAGATGTCTTTTTCATTATAGGGGACTGGAATGAAAAAGTAGGAAGTCAAGAAATACCCAGAGTAACAGGCAAATTTGGTCTTGGAGTCCAAAATGAAGCAGGGCAAATGCTAATAGAGTTTTGCCAAGAGAATGGACTGGTCATAGCAAACACCCTCTTTCAACAACACAAGTGAAGACTCTACACATGGACATCACCAGATGGACAATATTGAAATGATATTGATTATATTCTTTGCATTCAAAGATGGAAAAACTCCATACAGTCAGCAAAAACAAGACCAGGAGCTGACTGTGGCTCAGGCCATGAATTCATTATTGCCAATTTTAGACTTAAGCTGAAGAAAGAAGGGAAAACCACTAGACCATTCAGGTATGATGTAAATCAAATCCCTTATGACTATACAGTGGAAGTGAGAAATAGATTCAAGGGATTAGATCTAATAGAGTGCCTGAGGAACTATGGAAGAAGGTTTGTGACATTGTACAGGAGGCAGGAATCAGAACCATTTCAAAGGAAAACAAAACAAAACAAAACAAAACAATTACAAAAAGGTCAAATGGCTGTCTGAGGAGCCCTTACAAATAACTGTGAAAAGAAGAGAAGTGAAAGGCAAAGGATAAAAGAAAAGGTATATTTATTTGAATGTAGAGTTCCAAAGAAGAGCAAGGAGAGATAAGAAAGCTTTCCTCAGCCATCAATGAAAAGAAATAGAGGAAAACAATAGAATGGGAAAGACTAGAGATCTCTTTGAGAAAATTAGAGATACCAAGGGAATATTTAATGCAGAGATGGGCACAATAAAGGCCAGAATTATATGGACCTAACAGAAGCAGAAGATATTATGAAGAGGTGGCATGAATACACAGAAGAACTATGCAAAAAAGATCTTCACAACCCAGATAATCATGATGGTGTGATCACTCACCTAGAGCCAGACATCCTGGAATGCAAAGTCAAGCGGACCTTAGGAAGCATCACTATGAACAAAGCTAGTGGAGGTGATGAAATTCCAGTTGAGATCTTTCAAATCCTAAAAGATGATGCTGTGAAAGTGCTGCACTCAATATGCCAACATATTTGGAAAACCCAGCAGTGGCCACAGGACTGGAAAAAGTTTGATTTTCATTCCAATCCCAAAGAAAGGCAATGACAAAGAATGCTCAAACTACCACACAATTGGACTCATCTCACACACTAATAAAGTAATGCACAAGATTCTCCAAGCCAGACTTCAACAGTACATGAACTGTGAAGGTCCAGCTGTTCAAACTGGATTTAGAAAAGACCAAGGAACCAAAGATCAAATTGCCAATATACACTGGATCATCAAAAAAATAAGAAAGTTCAAGAAAAAAATTCTACTTTGCTTTATTAACTATGTCAAAGCCTTTGACTGTGTGGGCAAACTCTGGAAAACTTTTCAAGAGACGGGAATACCAGACCATCTGACCTGCCTCTTGAGAAATCTGTATGCAGATCAGGAAGCAACCGTTAGAACTGGACATGGAACAGTGTACTGGTTCCAAATAGGGAAGTACGTCAAGGCTGTATATTGTCACCCTGCTATTTAAGTTA
Organism: Muntiacus reevesi; assembly: GCF_963930625.1. NCBI lineage: Eukaryota > Metazoa > Chordata > Mammalia > Artiodactyla > Cervidae > Muntiacus > Muntiacus reevesi. The sequence goes on along the minus strand of NC_089271.1, from coordinate 79,778,954 downwards.
TATTCAGAGTACATCATGAGAAATGCTGTACAGGATGTAGGACAAGATGGAATCAAGATTGCTGGGTGAAATATCAATAACTTCGGATATGCAGATGACACCACCCTTATGACAGAAAGCGAAGAATAACTAAAGAGCTTCTTGCTGAAAGTTAAAGAGGAGAGTGGAAAAATTGACTTAAGACTCAACATTCAGAAAACTAAGTTCATGGCATCTTGTCCCATCACTTCATGGCAAATAGATGGGGAAACAGGAACAGACTTTCTTTTTTTGGGCTCCAAAACAACTGCAGATGGTGACTGCAGCTATGAAATTAAAAGATGCTTGCTCCTTGGAAGAAAAGCTATGACCAACCTAGACAGCATGTTAAAAAGCAGATACATTACTTTGGCAACAAAGGTCCATCTAGTCAAATCTATGGTTTTTCCAGTAGTCATGTATAGATGTGAGAGTTGGACTATAAAGAAAGCTGAGTGCCAAAGAATTGATGCTTTTGAACTGTGACATTGAAGAAGACTCTTGAGAGTCCCTTGGAATGCAAGGAGGTCCAACCTGTCCATCCTAAAGGAAATCAGCCTTGAATATTCATTTGAAAGACTGATGCTGAAGCTGAATCACCAATACTTTGGCCACCTGATGCACAGAGCTGACTGATTTGAATATATTCTGATGCTGGGAAATAGTGAAGGCGATAGGAAAAGAGGATGACAGAGATTGAGGTGGTTGAATGGCCTCACTGACTCAACAAACATGAGTGTGAGTAAGCTTTGGGAGTTGGTGATGGACAGGGAAGCCTTGTGTGCTGCAGTCTACGTGGTTGCAAAGAGTTGGATATGACTGAGTAACTGAACTGAACTGAACTGTCCTGTCTATTCAAGTCTATAAAAGGAAATCATTTCTATCCTCTGAACTGAATTTAAAGTTAGTTTTATATATCATGTGCACATTTACTCAGTACATGATCACAACTTCCATCTCCTGGACTGCTTGTACCTCTTTACAGCTCATATCATATAGGGACTTTATGCTGTTCTTCCCATCCTTTTTCTCATTATGGATAGCATTAGATTAACTTAACATCTGAAGCTCCTGATGCGAAGAGCTGGTGCCTTGGAAATACTCTGGTGCAGAGAAAGTTTGAGGGCAAGAGGAGAAAGGGACAGGCAGAGGGTGAGATGGTTAGATAGCATCACTGAGTCAATGGACATTAGTTTGAGCAAACTCTGAGAGATATTGGAGGACAGGTAAGGCTGGTTTGCTGCAGTCCATGGGGTCACAAAGAGTCGGACATGACTGAGTGATTGAACAGCAACGACATCTCACATAGTGACAAATTCTGCTAGATGTCATATGATTTGTCATCTCTACCAGGATTCCAGAGAGAAATAATAGGTCAAGTTTTTTAAACTTTAAAAATATCAATAAGGGCCCAGGTTATGTCTATAAAAGTAGTTTATTATAAGGTCACAAAGGAAAATAAAGACATGAAAACATCTACATTATGCAATCAGTACCAGTGGTAACTGGAAAACCATTGTAGTGTATATTAATGAACGATTATCTTAGTGTCCCCTTAGCAACATGCATCCATCACTGGCTATGCCAACATCCTACTATTTAGATAACTTATTTACTCATTCTTTGTTTGTAATGCTCTGTAGGCACCCAGATTGTGGTCCTTTTCTAACTCTGTGCTTATGCTAATACATTGTTTTGTGTTTTTTTTTTTTTTTTTTTTTTTTTTTTTTTTTTTGCCAAGTAACTTCTCTGTGTGTGCTTCTATACTATTAATCTGTATTCACTATCTCCCTGAATATCTCATGTTCAACCCCCTGAATATACAGGATCTGGTTCACATATCCAGTCACTATCTATTGTAGCGTATACCTCTGCAGCAGAATTTTCACATTAGTCATCCAGTAAGCTAACAATCAGCCATTTGATGTTTGTGTAATAGACATGGAGATGATTCATCTAGATATCCACTTCAAGGGAGGAGTTGTCCCAGCTTCTTAAAGTGCTGTCAGCAAGCATTATCCACCTGTCAGTTACTTCCATGTTTCACTCAGGTGCAGAAACCTGACTTGCTAAGGAATAGGCCCTTTATGTGGTGAACATATCCAGTGATTGACCTCAGTGGAGTGATAAAAACACTGTCATTTCAACTCATTATGGAACTCTTTGATAGGCAATATGATTCAGAATTTCATTTAGAGTTAACTGTGGTTTTGTTAACCTGCATAGCAATTCAACTTCTCTAGGTCAACTCTACTTCCTCTCTCACTTCCACAGGTATTGATCCCTAAAAAATAGACTAAACTCCATTTCAGAATCTACTTCCAAAGAGTTCAACCTGTGACATATAGAGCCAAATTCTTCCAAGCAAGCAGGTAATAATGTTTCAGAGGTCACTCATTCGCTCTCTGGCTAGGAATGAAGACCCTACCACTCTTTCTAGATGGAACACAGACAGACTACCTAGCAGAAAATGACAGTTCAGTTATTAAAGCTCTCATCAGAAGTAAATTAAGATAGTATACTGGTAGAAAAGAATGAAGAAGTTGGAGTGATTATCAGATATTTTATAAAGAGGAAATAATAACTATGAAATCATTGAAAAATGATAGCTATTGCTAAGTATTATTTATATATGTGTGTGTATACACAATAGACAAGTATGTAGAATCCAAGTGTGAAAGTCAGAGGCTTCCCTGAAAGTTTAAAAACAGAATCTCATTTCCTGAGCAAGAGGGCATAGGAAGCTAAGGCTCAGACCCAAGAATGAATAATCAGTGGCCAAGCTCCAAGGGAGATTAAAAGGTTTCCTAAGGTTGGTGTGTATACCAAAGCCAGAACACTAGTGAAGGAAAAAAAGATAGAGCTTTATACACTGAATGTAGATATTTGAGAGGAGCCCCCCCCCCAAGTTTTGAACCTTCAAACGTTTGTGAATGCTTGAAGCCTATAAAAGTAGCTTACTCCACCCTATTAAGAACTTATAAGTTCTCCTTGCACAAGGATGATGTAAAGGACTTTCTCCCACACGGCAGCATGCAGCACAGTCTTTCACTGTCTCCCCTCCTGGCCACTAGGTGAATTACTAAAGCTAACATTCAGCATAATCCATAATTAGGGCCATTCTATCCCCTAAACGGGGCAAAACTGAAATATATCCCATAGAAGTGGCCAGATCTTGCCAACATGAGCCAGAGGAGTACACATAGGACAGATTTCTTAGGGTCCTAGTTCAAAGAAGTCAAAATATTAGGTGAGATAGGGAAAATATTGATTTGTCAGTATTTTCATAAGCTACAGGGCTTATCACATTGATAAGGATCCTAGGAAATGACATTAACTCACTACCAGAATTGTTTGTAGAAACATGAAAAAATGGCCATAATTGCTATGGCAGATAGTTGAAGAAAGAGTTAAAAAGTTCTGGGACATGGCTGAAACTTGGGTGAATCAGGTGAGGTGTTTGGGGGTACAAAACTAAGGACACACTTATTCAACTCTGAGAATAAGTGCCTTTTTAAATTTTATGCCTTAAACCATTATTCTCAAGAAAGCACAGACCATCAAGGTTGTTGCAAGTGCAGAGTGAGTACTTATATGATCCTGATAAATTTTGTACCTTAGGAATTTCTCTATCTTTATCTTAATCTTTACCCAGGAAAATGAGTGTTTGGAGTATACTACTTAAAATTGTAAAATGCATTGGATGATTATGTTCCACAGAAACACCTGGAAGATAGAAAATTTGCCAAGACCATTAGGAATGCACTAGTGAGAGGGGCACTAGCATCACTACAAAGCCTAGTGGTGGCTCTCCCTTGACGATCAGGGCTGATGGTAGGAGAGCCCATTACAAAGTTAAGCTAACTGACAGTAATGAGGATGAACAATGAGAACTTCAAACAGTAGAAGTCATTTAGTGGCATTCAACTGCCCAGAGCCAGATAGATGAAGTTTATATAATGATTTTGTAATGAGTAGCAGTGTCAGAGTAATAGCCAAGGAAGGGAGTCTGTCCCACAGAAACTTAGGGTTAGAGTTAATAAAACATTGTGCTCCTAAGGACAAAATAGGAGGACAGCCAGCAAGGGTTGTACCACAAGAAGATATCAACAGTCGAATACTAGGGGAATGAGGACTGTTGTGTCAATAACAAAGTCATGATCCCTTGCCCATTCCTAAATATGGTCCAGTTTTCAGATCAAAATCTATTCTTAGAAGAGAGGGTCAGGTTCTCCAGAGGAAAGATTCAGCAAAAATCATAACAAATATTTTTTGGTAAAGATTCTTCCAAACAGCATTTAAAGGGACCACTAGCCATGCACTCAGATAACTGTAAGCTATGGAAAAAGGATTTCCATGGAGGAGAACTGGGCATAGGGTTGAATTTGACATTGATACTTGGAGACAAAGGGTTATCATGCCTCCCAGCAAGAATGTAGGCAAAACTCACTCTGTAACAGATGGAACCTAAGGTTCGATATACTGAGAATTTCCTGAATTCCATTCACTGATTGTTTCTCTTAGTCCCTGCTTGTGCAAATTGGGGCTGCTATATTTAATGATTGGTGCACCCCACTCATTGGGCCATTATCTTGTGGGGTAAGAGCTATAAAATTATGGAAAACCAAGTGGAAACTTTCAAAACTGTCCCTTCTTCCTACAAGATACTAAATGCATCCTTAGGGGATGGTGGAAACTAGCACTGTCCTTAATGATCAGTTTACAAGGATGATGGTATCAGTCTTAGCTCTATTTAACCAGTTTCACCTACAGAAATCCAGTGAATTCTGGAAAATATCAGTATAATCCCACAACCTCAACCAAGTAGTAACTTCAGTTGCATCCCTTCTTCTGAATGTATTATCTTTGCTGTAACAGACTAACATTAACTCAGGAACATGGTGTGTGGCCACTGATTTAGGAAATGTGTACTTCTCTATCACTATCAGAAAAGCAAATCAAGAGGATCAGAAATAGTTCACATTCACACAGAAAAAGCAAAATATACATTTGCTATTTTGCTTCAGGGTATGTTAACTTATCTGTCATCTCTTGCATTATAATTCAAGATCAGAGCCATTTAAACAACCCATAGAATAGTGCATTGATAACTACATTGGTGATATCATACTAAAAGGACAAATGGACAAAAACTAGCATACCGAAAGCCTATGAACTTTCAGGAGCTTGTCACGTCAATTATATATTTAGGGGACTAGGGAGCATGCTGAAACACCCTCTCTGAAGTGAAAGAAAAAAAAATAATACATTTTGTATTTCCTACCATGATGAAAGAAGCTCCATCCTTTATAGGCTTTCTTTTCTTTCTTTCTTTTTTTTTTTTTGGTTCTGGAAGCATCATTTTCAAAGTTTGGTAATAATGCTGTGGTCCATTATATTGTTAGACTGAAGGTTGCTAGCTCAAGTGGGGACAAGAATTAGAATGCAACCTGCAGCAGTTCCAAGATTCCACACAAAAGCCCTTACCACTGGACTACATGACTCAGCATTACTCAGCAGACTCAATGGTATTAGACAGGCTTATCCATGCCATGTTGAGTATATGGGTAATTCCATAGGAAAGAAAAATAGAGGCTCTTGGGGATGTAGAACAAGGCTATTAAATCTGCGAGAAAGAATCATTTTCCCTTTGCAAAACAATATCTGATTTGGTAGGGACAAGAGCCCTGAAAACAGGACATGAAATTACCATGCATCCAGAACTTTTCTCATCCTGAGCTGAGTTCTGTCATACCCACCAACTGATATGGTCAGGTGAGCCCAGAAGAATTCCATCCTAAGATGGAAGTGGTATAGCTAAGATTGAAGAGGGGCAAGACCAGAGCACATAAGTAAGCTACATGAGCAAGTAGTTCACACACTATGGCATTTGCCATTGTTTCATTAGTGCCCTTCCCTCTCAGTTCAGTTCAGTCATTTGTGTCCGACTCTCTGCGGCCTCATGGACTGAAGCACGCCAGGCTTCCCTGTCCATCACCAACTCCTAGAGCTTGCTCAAACTCATGTCCATCGAGTCAGTGATGCCATCCAGCCATCTCATCCCCTCCCTCTCAGCACACTCATTTCCACATTTGGAATTACTTGCAATATGCTGAGAGAGAGTAAAATGGTTAGAGTTTGGTTTACAGATGTGTCAACTTGATATAAAAATGCTTTAAATGGCAATAGCAAGGAGAATCATTCCAAATGAGCAAAGCCTCTGGAGGTGTGCTTGAAGATCCATGTTTATAAAACGATAAATGGCCTGAGGTTAGAATAGATTTAGACTCATGGATCATGGCAAATAACATGGCTAACTAGTCAGAGGCTTGGAAGGAGGAAGATTGCAAGATCAGGATCTAGGAGGTCTAAGGTGTATACATGTAGATACAGGTAGGGGAGGACATGAAAAAAGAATAGTTTTGTATCTGAAGTGGTAAAGAATCCACCTGCTAAGGTAGGAGAAAGAAGTTTGATCTCTGGTTCAGGAAGATCCCCTGGAGTAGGAAATGGCACTCCAGTATTCTTGCCTGGAAAATACCATGGAAAGAGGAGCCTGGTAGGCTGTAGTCCATTGGATTGCAAAGAGTCAAACATGACTGAGTGACTGAGCATGAGCATGAAAGAGAATATACCACAAAAGAGGCACTAAAGAACCAGTATACAAAGTGATTTCGACAGCTGACTCAGGTCAACTTTTGTTATCAGCCACTTTAGTGCTGGCATAATGGTCACATGAATGGAAGATCCACAGTGGAGGGGATGGAGGCTACACATGAGCCCACTGGGGTAGGCTTCTATTTATTAAGGGTTATTTAGCTACTGTTACTCTCAAATATTCAACCAGCCAGCAGCAGAGTCCAAAGATGCGCCTGCAATTAGTCATTATTCCTCAATGACACCAATTGGCATTTTGATGTCATATGCACAAAATTACATCCCTTACATTACAGAAAGATCAGAGATTAGTTCTAACAAATATTGACTTATATTACAGGTATATGTTTGCCTTTACTTCTCAGTGAGTACCACTGTCCACCGGTTTACTGAATATCTGATCCATTGTGACCCATTGGCATAGGATTACACATACTATCATGTGTGATCAGAGAACCCCATTTATAACAATGAAGTGGCAGGAGTGGGACTATGGCCATGTGAGACACTAGTAATATCATATACTACATTATCCAGAAACTGAAAGCCTTGTAAGAGTTTTGAAACAAACTGCTAAGGGCACAGATAAAATGACAGCTTTGGAACAATACTCTACAAAGACGGAACACCATGATATAGTCATTGAATCTAAGAACTTTGTATGACACATTGATGTCCAAAATAATAAAATACATGGATCTGAGACCCAAGGTGTGGAAGCAAAATTTGTCCTACATACCATCAGTTGCAATGAACTATAGGGAAAATGTGTACTTATCATTACCAGAATTCTAGGTTCTGCTGTGTACTAATCATTGAAGGATGAACACTTTGATGGAGAACACGGCAAAAGTCCTTTGAAGAGTGACTACTACCTGGACACTTTGGGAGCCATAAGTCAAGTAGAGGGGCTTCCCTAGTGGCTCAGACAGTAAAGATTATGCCTGCAATGCAGGAAACCCAGGTTCTATCCCTGGATTGGGAAGATCTCCTGGAGGAGGAAATGGTAACCCACTCCATTATTCTTTCCTGGAGAATTCCATGGGCAGAGCAGCCTGGCAGGCTACAATCCATGGGGTCACAAAGAGTCAGACATGAGTGAGTGACTAACAGAAACAAGACAAGTAGAGGTATCAATATTTTGACAAGAGGAATTGATTTTTATCAGAAGGAGATATGGCTGCTGATAAGCAATGGCAACAGATAGGAGTATGTATGGCCTTCACATAATCAATTAAAGTGACCTGTTGTATTTCCTTGCCCATTATGACAGTAAGTGAAAAAATACGGTTATACTGACCTGAGAAGAACACCAGAGGCTCAGACCCATTAGAGACGAGGATTTATGTCACACCACTAATCCACTGAGACCAACAAAGGTGGCAAATAAACATGAGAGAAATTTATAATGATTATTAGAAAAGGAAGATGATACATATCTGTTCTGGCCGTGAGAGCAACTGCAACAACAGAAGCTATTGGTTTGCCCTACTAATTTTCCTCTTCTAAGTTTTTATCAGAAAGATACATCTTCTAGAATCCCAGAGGAGTTGTTTCCAAAAACTATATGAAGAAATGAATCTAGTGGCACAGGTGTTGGTCTAGCATGATTCAGATTCCCCTTCAAGGAAGGACTTGTTACCTCAGCTACTAGGAATGATGTCAGCAATTTCTGTTAGAACCTTCCAGGTTTGCCTCAGCTGCAGAGAGACACATCATCCAATAAAGTACTCTCATGCGATGGCCCTTATTTTTATCACTTGTCACAGTGGGTTTATAAAGGCTCAACCATCTTGGCCCATTGTGGGGTATTCTGAAACGTAATTTAATTTCTATAGTTTTTCATGCATTTTCTAAGGCTTTGTGGGGGGGGCTGAATTTTATAGTGAAACTCACATTTCTTTGCTAAATTTAATCTTAAATATTTAACATTTTGTATGCCATTGTTAATGGAATTTCTTGCATAATTTCTGTTTCAGAATGTTTATTATTAATGTACAGAAATATAATTTCTATTTGCATACTCATGATATATTCCAAAACTTTGCTATATTAGTTTATTAGTCCTATTAGTTTTTTTTTTTTTTCCTACTCTGGATTTCATGGAATTTTCTTTATACAAGGTTATGTTCTTTTGTGAGTAAAGATATTTTTACTTATTTATTTCCCAATAAGTATACTTTTAATTTTATTTTCTTCTCTGACCTCCCTGGATAGAACTTTGACCACAGTGTTGAATTGAAATGGTGAGAGTGGACAATGTTGTTTTTTTGCACTTATCTTGGGAGGAAAGCTGTCAGGTTTTCATCATTAAGTATGATTTTAGCTATGGAATTTTTGTAGATACTCTATTAGTTTGAGAAAGTCCCCTTGTATTCCTAATATGTTGAGTGTTTTCAGCATGAATGATAGTTATATTTTTATTGAATGTCTATTTGCATATCTATTGGGTTAGTTGCTTTTTAAAGTATATATATATATATATATATTTAATACAGAGTGTTGTATATTAAGTAAGTTAAGTTCAATTAAGTTCAGTCACCAAGTTGTGTCAGATTCTTTATGACCCTATGGACTGCAGTATGCCAGGCTTCTCTCTCCATTACCAACTCCCAGAGCTTGTTCAAACACTTGTCCATCAAGCTGGGGATGTCGTCAAACTATCACCTCCTATGTTGTCCCTTCTCCTGCATTCAATATTTACCAGCATCAGGGTGTTTTCCAGTGAATCACTTCTTTACATCAGGTGGCCAAAGTAATAGTTTCAGCTTCAGCATCAGTCCTTCCAAAGAATATTCAGGACTGATTTCCATTAGGATTGACTGGCTTGCATTCCAAGGAACTCTCAAGAATCTTCACCAAAACCACAGAACAAAAGCATCAATTCTTTGGCGCTCAGCTTTTTTATGGTCCTACTATCACATCCATACATGACTAATAGAAAAACTGTACTTTTGACTAGACGAACCTTTTTTGGCAAAGTAATGTCTCTGCTTTTTTAATATGCTGTCTAGGTTTGTCATAGGTTTTCTTCCAAGGAGCAAGCACCTTTTAATTTCATGGCTGCAGTCACCATCTACTGTGATTTTGGAGCTAAAATGAGTAAAGTCAGTCACTGTTTCCATTATTTTCCCATCTATTTGCGCTGAGATGATGGGGTTTGATGCCATGTTCTTCATTTTTTGAATGCTGAGTTACCAGTCAGAATTTTCACCCTCTTCTTTCGCTTTCACCAAAAGACTCCTTAGTTCCTCTTCACTTTCTGCCATAAGGGTGGTATCATCTGCATATATGAGGTTACTTATATTTCTTCTGGCAATCTGGACTCCAGCATGTGCTTCATCCAGCCTGGCATTGCACATGATGTACTCTGCATATAAGTTAGATAAGCAGGGTGACAATATACAACCTTGACATCCTCCTTTCCCAATTTGGAACCAGTCTGTTGTTCCATGTCTAGTTCTAACTGTTGTTTCTTGACCTGCATACAAATTTCTAAGGTGCCATTAAGGTGGTCTGGTATTCCCATCTCCTTAAGAATTTTTCACAGTATTTTGTAATCTACAGAGTCAAAGGCTTCAGTGTAGCCAATAAAGCAAAAGTTTCTGGAACTCAATTGCTTTTTCTATAATCCAATGGATGTTGGCAATTTGATCTCTGGTTCCTCTGCTTTCTCTAAATCCAGCTTGAACATGTGCAAGTTCTTGGTCCACATACTGTTGAAGCCTTGCTTGGAGACTTTTGGGCGTTACTTGGCTAGGGTTGAGATGAGTGCAATTGTGTGGTAGTCTGAACATTCTTTGGCATGGCCTTTCTTTGGGACTGGAATGAAAACTGACCTTTTCCAAGTCCTGTAGCCACTACCAAGTTTTCCAAATTTGCTGGCATATTGAGTGCACCACTTTCACAGCATCATTTTTTAGGATTTGAAGTAGCTCAACTGGAATTCCATCACCTCCAATAGCTTTGTTTGTAGTGATGCTTCCTAAGGCCCACTTGACTTCAGACTCCAGGATGTCTGACTCTAGGTGAGTGATCACACCTTCATGGTTATCTGCATCATTAAGATCTTTTTAATATAGTTATTCCATGTATTCTTGCCACCTCTTCTTAATATCTTCTGCTTCTTTTAGTTCCATACTGTGTGTGTTATTTATTGGACCATCTTTGCATGAAATGTTCCTTTGGTATCTCTATTTTTCTTGAATAAATCTCTAGTTTTTCCCATTCTATTGTTTTGCTCTATTTCTTTGCACTGATCACTAAGGAAGACTTTCTTATCTCTCCTTGCTATTCTTTGAAACTCTGCATTCAGATGGGTATATCTTTCCTTTTTTCCTTTTCCTTTAGCTTCTCTTCTTTTCTCAGTTATTTGTAAGGCCTCCTCAGACAACCATCTTGCCTTTTTGCATTTCTTTTCCTTGGTGATGGTCTTGATCACTGCCTCCTATACAATGTCACAAACCTCCATTCATAGTTCTTCAGGCATTCTGTCTGTCAGATCTAATCCCTTGAATCTGTTTGTCACTCCCACTGCACTGTATAGTCGGAAGGGATTTGGTTTAGGTCATACCTGCATGGTCTAGAGGTTTCCCCTACTTTTTTCAAATCTGAATTTGGCAATAAGAAGTTCATGGTCTGAGTCACAGTCAGCTCCCAGTCTTATTTCTGCTGACTGTATTGAACTTCTTCATCTTCAGCTGTAAAGAATATAATCTATCTGATTTACAAATGTGTAGAGCCATCTTTTGTGTTGTTGGAAGAGGGTGATTGCTATGACCAGTGTGTTCTCTTGGCAAGACATTGTTAGCCTTTGCCCTACTTCATTTTGTACAACAAGGCCATACTTGCCTGTTATTCCAGGTATCTCTTGACTTCCTACTTTTGCATTTCAGTCCCTTATGATGAATAGGAGATCTTTTTCCGGTGTTAGTTCTAGAAGGTCTTGTAGGTCATCATAGAACCCTTCACCTTCAACTTCTTCAGCATTAGTCATTGGGGCATAAACTTGGATTACTAGATATTGAATGGTTTGCCTTGGAAATGAACAGAGATCATTCTGTCATTTTTGAGATTGCATGCAAGTACTGCATTTGAGACTTTTGCTGACTCTTAGGGGTACTCCATTTCTTCTAAGTGATTCTTGCCCACAGTAGTTGATATAATGGTCATCTGAATTAAACTTGCCTAATCCAACCCATTTTAGTTCACTGATTCCTAAAATGTCGATGTTCACTCTTGCCATCTCCTGTTTGACCACTTCCAATTTACCTTGATTCATGGACCTAACATCCCAGGTTCCTATGCAATATTGCTCTTTAGAGCATCAAACTTTGCTTCCATCACCAGTCACATCCAAAACTGAGTGTTTTGTGTTTTTTTTTTTTTTTCACTTTGATCTGTCCCTTCATTATTTCTCGAGTTATTTATCCACTGTTCCCATTAGCATATTGTGCACCTTCCCACCAGGGAATTCATCTTTCAGTGTCATATGTTTTTGCCTTTTCAGACTGTTCATGGGGTTCTCAAGGTAAGAATACTGTAGTGGTTTGCCATTCCCTTCTCTAGTGGACCACATTTTGTCAGAACTCTCTACCATGACCTGTCCATCTTGGTTGGCCCTACATGGCATGACACATAGTTTTTGTCTGAAAGGTATGAAAAGGCAAACAGCAAACAATAAGTAAAGTAGTCTGTCCAAAACCACATAGATAGTGTCAGGGCCTTGACTGCAATATATATTCTATATTATAACACAGTGTTCTTTATGACCTCATCTAAAGCAACCTCCTGTTAGCAGTAATAATACTAAAAATGACAGTTAATTTCCCTGGGCAATTTTCATGTATCTTATATATCTTAATACTTTTCATATATTGATTCGCATCATTCTCACAACCCAATTAAATATATATTACCATTATCCTCAGGTTACATTTGGCAAAATTTATACACAAAAGTTTTAAGTTACTTGCTCAGTCTAGCATTTTGAGTAATAGAATTAGAATTCAAATCACATTATATGTGCCTTTAGCTACTACACCAGGCTGAGAATATGCTAAAATTCAATAGGTACTCTGAATGTTTTTTTCATTTTTAGTAAGTATAGAAAAAGAGGTGCATAGAACATTCCTCCTTTTGAAAATAAAATAGTTTTAGTGTATTTAAATCTTCTCAATTATTTAATAATGAAATCTAATGAAGTTTATAGAGAATTTCATAAATTTCTATGATCATAGAAAATGTGTTTGTACTATCTATTTCAGCATCCTGAAAATATACAGCATTACATAATGGTACTTGATAGAGGATTTATCTTCGAGGAGCCACTGACAATTTATGGTTAATAGAAATAAAGTGATGTTACAGTTATCTCTAAAAAGTGAGAAGATTTTTAACTAATGTAAAGTTCAGATCTTGTATCAAGACTATGAAGATAGGAATTAGCTGTGTGAAACAAGTAACTATGTTTTGCCTATTGGTCATTTGTGAGTAAAAATTAGACTAAAACAATAGGCTGATCTGAAAATATTTGGTAGAAATTAATATATATAAGAACTCTGCTTTTTTCAAGCTACTCTCTGAGGTTGGCAAATATAATGTAATGTAAGATTATTCCTACTACTCCAATCAATTGATCATTAAATTGTTTTTAAAAGTTTGCTGTATATTTAGAAAGTTGTGTTTTTGTTTTTGCTATATCCTGGGAATAAGTTCTTGCTTCCATTCCTATCCTAAGTGCATACCTTCCTGGAATGATTGAATCAATGTGGATAACAAAATTGCAGGAAAATAAAAAATGCTGTTTATCGTAGATTCCAAAGACCCCTGTGCTGTATCCAACCACAGTTTTATATATAGTAAGATAAATCAATTGAAATTATTTACATTTTCCCTGCCTAGAAATTTTATTTTTTTTCAAGAAATTTTAAAAACACCATATATTTAGACAAATATACTTGTAAATCATGAAGGAACTATAGCAACCTTTGTGCCATTTAGTAGTTTTATTAGGCATTAGGTTTTCTGGCTGTAGCATTTGAGATAGCAGATTGGGAATCTGAGTGGAATTTTCTACCTGTTAATTAGAAACATAATCCGGATATTAAAACATAATAGTTGTCAATTTCCATTTCATTGGCAAAAATGCAAATTACTATATAAAAATATATAAATTACTAAATATATAGTCATTTTCATACATATATTGAAATGTTTTTGCTGAACCCAAAAGACACTGGGATTCTTGGCCTCCTGAAGAGAATTCAGTCTGGGGCCAGAGACGAGGCTTGATTGCTCAGAGCTTTTGTGTAATAAAGTTTTATTAAAGTATAAAAGAGATAGAGAAAGCTTCTGACATAGACATCAGAAGGGGGCAGAAAGAGTAACTGCTTGCTAGTGTTAGCAATGGAGCTCTATACCTTTTAATTAATTATTACAGTGAATCAAAATAATGTCTGCTGGTTGTAAAGACCTTACTAGCCCCACTACCATAATTTACATTCTAAGATAACAGGATTAGCTGGAAGATTTTTTCCAGAAACTATCCTCAAGCAGGATACATTATTATTATATAATCCTAAGGAATGCTCAGTTCAGTTCAGTTCAGTCATTCAGTTGTGTCCAACTCTTTGCGACCCCATGAATCGCAGCACGCCAGGCCTCCCTGTCCATCACCAACTCCCAGAGTTTACTCAAACTCATGCCCATCAAGTCGGTGATGGCATCCAGCCATCTCATCCTCTGTCATCCCCTTCTCCTCCTGCCCCTAATCCCTCCCAGCATCAGGGTCTTTTTCAATGAGCCAACTCGTCACACGAGGTGGCCAAAGTACTGGAGTTTCAGCTTCAGCATCAGTCCTTCCAATGGACACCCAGGACAGATCGCCTTTAGGATGGACTGGTTGGATCTCCTTGCAGTCCAAGGGACTCTATATAGTAATGTTAAATCAAAACTTAATTCCTGAATTGAAGTTTATTTCCTAAAGTGCTTTATATTTTATATGAATCTAAATTCTATTTATTAAGAGTTTATGTTTTATATAAGTTAAGTAAACAGGGTGACAATATGCAGCCTTGTCATACTCATTTCCCAATTTGGAACCAGTCACATCTGCATGTTCAGTTCTAGCTGTTGCTTCTAGACCCACATACATGTTTCTCAGGAGACACGTAATGTGGTCTGGTATTCCCATCTCTTTAAGAATTTTCCACAGTTTGTTGTGATCCACACAGTCAACGGATTTTGTATAGTCAATGAAGCAGAAGTAGATGCTTTCCTGGAATATTCTTTCTTTCTGTATGATCCATTGAATGTTGGCAACTTGATCTCTGGTTACTCTGCCTTTTCTAAATCTATCATGTACATCTGGAAGTTCTTGGTTCATGTACTATTGAAGAGTATTTTTGAAGGATAAGTGAATCTGCTATGATTCTTTTCTCATGCTTCGTGAGATTTTCACATCAGTATTATGCCAGATTTAATAAGAATTAGAAAGCATTTCCTTTACATTCTTTTAATGGGAAATCTTAAATATTTAAGCTGTAAGATCCATAAGTCTTATTGGGGATGCTTCTGTGATATTACCTTTTATGTGTTATTTCTTCCTTGCTTTTTGGTCCATTTATTTTTTGTAAGATACATCAGTTCAGTTCAGTTCAGTTGTTCTGCTGCTGCTGCTGCTGTCTCTTCAGCCATGTCCGACTCTGTGTGACCCCATAGATGGCAACCCACTAGGCTCCCCCATCCCTGGGATTCTCCAGGCAAGAATACTGGATTGGGTTGCCACTTCATTCTCCAATGCATGAAAGTGAAAAGATAAAGTGAAGGCGCTCAGTCGTGTCCGACTCTTAGCGACCCCATGGACTGCAGCACACCAGGTTTCCCTGTCCACCACCAACTCCCGGAGATTACTCAAACTCATGCCCATCGAGCCAGTGATGCCATCCAACCATCACATCCTCTGTTAGCCCCTTCTCCTCCCGCCTTCAATCTTTCCCAGCATCAGGGTCTTTACTAGTGAGTCAGTTTTTCGCATCAGGTGGCCAGAGTATTGGAGTTTCAGCTTCAACATCAGTCCTTGCAATGAATATTCAGGAATGATTTCCTTTAGGATAGATTGGTTGGATCTCCTTGAAGTTCAAGGGACTCTCAAGAGTCTTCTCCAACACCACAGTTCAAAATTATCAATTCTTTGCTGCTCAGCTTTCTTTATAGTCCAACTGTCACATCCATACATGACTACTGGAAAAACCATATATATATATATATATATATATATATATATATATATATATATATATATATATATATTAGTTGTTGTTGTTGTTTAGTTGCTAAGTCAAGTCAGACGTTTTTGGGATCCAGTGAACTGTAGCCCACCAATCTCCTCTGTCCATGGGATTTCTCAGGCAAGAACACTGGAGTAGGTTGTTGTTTCCTTCTCCAGGGTATCTTACCAACCCAGGGATTGAACCTGTGACTCTTGCATGGGCAGACAGATTCTTTATCACTGAATCACCAGGAAGCCCACATATAAGTGTGTTCTATGTGCTGTGCTTAGTCACTCAGTCATGTCTGACTCTTTGCGACCCCATGAACTACAGAGTCCATGAAATTATCCAGGCCAGAATACTGGAGTGGGTAGCCTTTCCCTTCTCCAAATGAAAGTGAAAGTCACTCAGTCGTGTCTGACTCTTTGGACCCCATGGACTTTACAGTCCATAGAATTCTCCAGGCCAGAATACTAGAGTGGGTAGCCTTTCCCTCCTCCAGGGGATCTTCCCAACCCAGCGATTGAACCCAGGTCTCTCACATTGTAGGAGGATTCTTCACCAGTTGTGCAGAAATCATATGCAACAATATGTAAAAGACCTCAGTCTTGTCATAGTCTTACATAATTTGAGAATTTGGATGCATATTCTAGCATAATACAATGTCAATTCATTACACAATCATAAGAAGTCACTTTTCAGAGTCATATGGACATAAATCAATGCCTATAAATATACAAAACTAATTGTTTCCCATAAAATCCCATCGTGTTTATATAAAAAGAAATAATAAATGAAGCTAAAATTTCACAGAAACTAGATAATTTGAGCTCCTTAGAAACTTTAAATAAATAAGTGGAAGCAATCCACCTTTTTCATAGAGATGTGATCAATTCATATTTTGTATCATCAAAAACTTGAAAAAAAGAAAATATATCTTCTATTCATTCAAGTTGTTGCAATGTGAAACAAAGAGGCATTTGTATCAAAATTGGTAGATTTATTCTCAGTTTTTCACCTCTTTCCAGATTTTTCTATGTTTCTATATCTGTTATTAAAGGAAAAAACAAGGTCCAAATTTATTGTGGATAATTTGAACCACTATGATATTCCTGTTTAGAGGAACTAATAAAGGAGTCATTAAAATTAAAGACCTAGATCACTGATAATAAGTCACGTGATTTAAGTGTGTACAATGTGGGCAATCGTTCAGCATAAATCTGAATCCCAGAAATATAAAGAGCATATAGAAGCAACAAGTGAGGGATGGTAAGGTATTAGAAACTGTGTTGACAGAAAAGAGTAGTCTCAGTGAACATGGGTCATAACTGTATTGCTGGGAAATAATTATAGGAAGTGAGTTCTCACTATGAATGGAAAATCTAATCTTCTGTGTTCCTGTAGCCCAAAAGACCAATGGAAGTAGTAGCACTCTCTTCTATAGTAATCCAAGAAAGACTTTCACTTGTAGCCAGCATATATGCTGCTGCTGCTGCTAAGTCGCTTCGGTCGTGTCCGACTTTGTGTGACCCCATAGACGGCAGACCACCAGGCGCCTCCATTGCTGGGATTCTCCAGGCAAGAACAATGGAGTGGGTTGCCATTTCCTTCTCCAATGCATGAAAGTGAAAAGTGAAAGTGAAGTCGTTCAGTCATTTCCGACTCTTCACGACCCCATGGACTGCAGCCTACCAAGCTCCTCCATTCATGGGATTTTCCAGGCAAGAGTGCTGGAGTGGGGTGTCGTTGCTGTCTCCGAGTCAACATATTTACTTAGTGGTTATTGGGAGCTTTGTTAAGACAACCATTAGAATTGATTGTGTACCTCAATAGGTCTCCCTAACAGCAAATTTTAAGCCATGAAAGTGAGCACTAATAAGGTTACCAATAGTCAAAGGATCAAGCAGACAATGTTTTGATGTCCAGCTCAGTGACAGCAAATAAGAATTCTTAAGGTTAAAAGGATATTGTCTCTATCAAATAGAAACTGTGTACAACATATGATGCTTAAGATAGCCAGGAGTTTCCCCTGAAAAGTTTCTAAAATTAAGAATAAGTAATACCATACCTATCTTTGATAAGTCAGAGTTCATGATTGTCCTGTAAGTGGGTGAGAGTGTTACTGAAAGAGCTGATCCTTGTTTTATCTATCTGCAGTTAAAATTTAGAATTTACAGACTATCTTCATCTAATTTGGGAGAGGTGATTGCAGTGTATGTAAAATATTAAATATTTAAATAATCTAAGCCTGTGATCCCCATTACTTCTTACATCCTATCTTGTTCCATATTTACAAAATAAAAAATAAATAAATAAATAAAAAGAATCCCTGAATTTCTGACTGATTCTTCAAAGAGAACCATCACACATTTGGGCAAAAGAGAGTTCATTAGTTAGCAGTAACTGGTGACAGCAACAGAGAAATAAAATTCTTCAGAGCTGTATAAACTGATGGGTTGAAAACAAGTGCATTTTGATCTATAAGAACAAAGGAAACAGAAAACAGTAAGTGGAGGGAGGGCAGCATCAGGGGCTGAAAGGATGTGACATCACAAAGCCAACTGGCTCAACAGTGTTAGCAACTCTGTTAATCAGTCTAGGAAGCAAAAGGTGAGACTTTCTCTTGGCGACCTAGCCATGCTTTCTTCACTGGCTTTCCCATTCCTACATTAGAGCTAGGTCGGCCATCCTTGGCTCCTTGTATAATGAAGACAGGCCTCTAGAACATGGAGGCTGCTGAAGAAAGTCCAGTGGAGACCCAAAGCCTGGGTCAGGGCACCTAAATGGAGTCAAATAGTCATAGTGTTAGAGATGAGGTTCTTGTCTCACAAAAGGGCAAAAGGAAGAGGAAAGAGTACTTGCCAACTGAATTGGTGAAGATCCTCCATGTCTGGCTGTATGAGCACCGGTTTAAAGCCTATCCTCCAAAGGTAGAGAAGTGTATGCTGACGGAGCAGATAAGTTTGTTTTTTCTGCAGTTTTCTAACTGGTTCATCAATGCCCACAGATGCATTCTTCTGGAAATGCTTCTACAGGATATAAGTGACCCCGACCTGATTACCATGTACCACCAGAA
Organism: Muntiacus reevesi; assembly: GCF_963930625.1. Lineage (NCBI taxonomy): Eukaryota > Metazoa > Chordata > Mammalia > Artiodactyla > Cervidae > Muntiacus > Muntiacus reevesi. Next base: position 79,759,931 of record NC_089271.1, on the reverse strand, counting down.
AGGCAATGCTGACGATGTAACCCACCAACAGAGTGGCTATCCATCTATTGATGCCAAGTCAGGGCTCAGAGCTGCAGACAAGATAAAATGTCTGTCCCTGAACCCCTCGCTGATGATCCAGGGATCAGGGAAACTGCCAAATCTAGAGTTGGTCCCAGGCCAGAGGCTCACCCCTAAGGCCCAGATAAATGAAAAGGTTGTGATTTTCACCAGTGGGCCCTTGCTTATACCTTCTCCCAAACCTGTGGTGACAGTGGAATACAAGGACTTCAGCAGCTTCCAGCTGCTGGTCGATGCAGCTGTACAAAAGTCTGCTGAACTGGAGCTACAGAAAAAAGAGTCCAACCCATGATTTCCCACATCTCAAAAAATCCCAGGTAGTCAGTCCCTTTTCTACCTTGGTAGATCCATTTATGCTCCCAGAACTAATTTGTAGTTTTGCTTTTATAGAGACATCTTCCCTTCTAGAGGTTTTATGAGAACTGTCACTAGCTAGTGGGACCCAGTTCTGCTAGGTAGTTCAGTGTTGCGAGATAGAAGAACTTGTCATCATGATTAACACTACAGCAAGTATCTCCGCCCTTTCAATTACTTCCCCGTCGATGTAAGGACTTCAGACAATCAGACCAATACATCAGAGACTAGACACAGTGCTAGGACTTCAGAGAAGAATGTTTTGGCTTTTCTAATCAGACTTTTTGGTACCAGAGATGCTGCAGATACCAAGTTACCCCTCTTTCCCTGTATCTCTATAACTTTCCTTATTAGCCTGAATAATGGAAAGGAAAGATTCTATAATAAAGATGTAGCAGCACAGGCCTCATTTTAATGTTGGAGTTTTTGTAAAATTTCAGCTCTGTGTTTTCCTTTGTATAGTTTATTGGCAATCTTAAGGAGTAGATAATTCCTATAAAGGGAAAAATATGAGAACCAAAATAAGGTGAATTTATGAACATGTTACAGGGGAGGGTGAACTCTTATTTGGGGTACTAGTGAAAAGCATGCAGTACTGATAATAAAATTTTAAATGGTAATTTTCTGCTATTGATTGTTAGGCAATCATAGGGAATATTAATTTTAATTAGCTACATCAGAGGAAAACAGTAAACAAACAAACAAAAAATGACTAAAAATTTCTCAGAAGAAACAGAACAAAATGAAGATAATATTAAAGTAAGGAAAAGCGGGAAAGGATTCACATTATGTGAACAAAAAAGTATATTCAGGTATTATATTCATTTAGTTGTTTTGGTTTGGGTTTACATCTTAATTCACTTTTTTTTTTTCCCTTTCAAAGTGTTTGAATTGGTAGAGGTGGAGGTGGGAATGATAGAAGCTTCAGGCAGCATTCACTTGGAAATTATCTGATTGCCCTGTAGAGGTAGCTCTTCCCACTGCCTCAAGTACAGACACATTTTCAATAGAGATAGAAAGACACTCCTTCAGAAAGCTGTGATTTAGCTTCTCTGCTCTTGGGGTGCTAAAATCTGAGGAATCTAGAGCTCAAAACTGAACTCTAGCTTCAATTTCCACTCTTGCCTGAAGTGAAATAGACCATATGTGGTCTCTACTTCTAAGCTCTCTCTCTCTCTCTCTCTCTCTCTCTCTCTCTATATATATATATATATATATATATATATATATATATATATTGCTACCTAAGTACTGGCAATTTTGAGTAAAAGATACCCTGTTTTATTTAAGTTTCTTAAGAAACAGTAATTACAGGCTATTACTCTGGATATTATAATTTTACCAGGAAAGAAGCAAGCCTACTTCCTAAACTGTTGTTCTTGCAACAGACTAAAGTAGGTTTATATTTCTAAAGTAAACCTGGATTCAGGGGGATTTGGAAGGAAGAGTGGTAAAAATATTGGTTATATCCTTATTGGATATAAGGTCCTTAAAGGTCCTTAAACACTCAATGAAGCTCCCATACCATTTATTCTCATAATCCCTTATCTGAGTAATATTCTCCATGTGGAGTCATGTGTGTGTATGTGTGTGTGTGTGTGTGTGTGTGTGCACACATGTGTGTGTTTATGCTCACTCAGTTGTGGTCAATTCTTTGTAACCTCATGGACTGTAGCCTGCTGGCTCCTCTGTCCATGGAATATTCCAGACAAGAATACTAGAGTGGGTTACCATTTCATACTCCAAAGGATCTTCCTGACCCAAAGCTTGAACCCAAGTCTCTCGCTTCTGCATTGGCAAGAAAATTCTTTACCACTGTGCCACCTGGGAAGCCTAAGAGGCTCTTACTCAAAGGAAAAAAAATAAAAACACACAAAAGCTTGTTATCTGGGTGGAATGATTTTTAAGCTCAGGCTATACAATCCTGAACTCTGCTTTTAACTTTGTTTTATAAGTTTTGTGTCTGAGAGTTTTGGGGACTCCTCAGATTCTTCTTTGGCTCAGTGAAAAACAGTGCTTTTGTAGCTTTACTTCTGGCGTCTGGGAAAGGAAACTTCTTCTTGTCTAACCACTTACAACTTGTCTGTGAGGACGAGTCCAGTTGGATTATTGTGGAATGAGTATTGTAAAATCTCTTTTAAGAGGAACATGTTGGAATGACAGTGATATTCTTCCATTTCCATCTTGCACTTTGTAATGGAGGGTTGTATGATATTGTGGTGGTCTAGTTCTCATTGCATTATGTGGGAAAAAAGTAGGGGGGCATTCTTTGGTTTCTACTTAGTTTTGTTGTGCTACAAACATAGATTTTCAGTTAAATTAAGAAAAAGGTATGAGTTTCACTGTTTAAGTTTTTGCCAAGTAATTCTTAAAATTTATTTTAATAGGTTTAATAAAGATTAACTCACTGTCATTCCTCCAGACTTTAACCACTCTTCAGTTGCAGCTTCTCTATGATTATTTTCTTGAGGTAAAGCTTAGAAAGCTCTAATCTACCACACTTTGTGGAGATAAATGGATATCATTTTCTAAAGAAACTGCATTGTTTAGACCTTACTACAATTTCCATGTTACTTGAGTTTCAGAACTCTGCAAACCCTAACAGAGAAAATAATCAACTTCTTACACCATGATTTTGTGTAAATAAACAGTTGAAGGTGGCAGGGAAAAAATTTTCTTAAAAAAGATTTTTATTGATATCAGTGAAATATATCATAGAAAGATTTAAGATGGATATGAAGTCCATGGGGATGGCTCTAACAAGGAATATAGGGCATAACTGGTTATGAGTGAAATTACTCTGTTCAGTTCTCCCTTTCTCTCAGATCATTTAGAAGATTCATCAATGTGTACTCCAAGCTGCTGCTGCTGCTGCTAAGTTGCTTCAGTCGTGTCCGACTCTGTGAGACTCCATAGACGGAAGCCCACCAGGAATCCCATATTAAAAGCATTCTCATAAAAGGATGTCATATAAAGGTATCTAAATCTTCTGTTATAGAAACATATTTGCAAACTAGTCTTAAGGGATATTTTCAACTTGGTGTTCTTTCATTTCTCTCAGGACTACAATTTGCAATATCACAGATTTCCCTTTAGCTTATCTATAAGTCTGTAATGCCTTGCCCATTTCTTATAATATGCTCTAATATATACAGTGCATCTCTTTGAAGAGAAAAAGTGAAAATGGGATTCTCCTGAATATTTATTCAATGATGACTAAGATGCAAAATATATTCAAACTATCTACTAATCTGTCCAACCAGCAAGGGCATACTTTGTATACTATGACTTAGGCATTCTAGTAAGTTTCCTTAGGCCACTTTCTTAAAGCAGCTCTTTTTGGTTTTCAAATATTTCCCAGTATTTGTACTTGATTAATTTTAGTTATTATGAGTATTCTATCATATTTGAAGGACCTAAGCATTCTCACCATTCTTTCTGAAAAATGCTTGTTTATTCACACATTTACAGTTAAGAATATGCCCTAGACCTTTTGGAATTTTTAGTTCATCAGGGTAAAATAAGGACACTAAGAGCAAGATAAGCATGCATTTAGTCACCAACTTCCAGAATGTTAGAATGAGGTCATATACTTTGGAGCAGGAGAAAACAAATTGTCAACAGATTAAATAATTTAATCTTTCACTTAAGAAGGCATATAATTGTATACGTATATCAAAGTACTTTTGAATGACTATTTTATTTTTTAGAGCCTCAAGAATAGGCACACATTAAAACACAATAAAAAAAAGACTTAAAAAATCCTAAATAATGAAACTAAGATCAATTGTAAAGGAAAAGTAGAATTCACCTGCAGAAAGTGAAGCACATTAAGCCGACTATGGCCTTTCATATTAGCTTTTAGTACCACACGTATAGGCAGAATACTGGGCTGGGTAGTCTGTAACCCAAATAAAAATGACAATGTTTTCTACAAAAAGAAAACTGGAAATGTGATAAACACATTTTACAACACCTTTCTTATTTAGACTTTTTAAAGCTTGTTTTCATTTGCAATAATGTTTTCATTTCGCTTAAATCTTCAGTGACACTGGTGAAATTTTGAGCTTTTAAGTAAGCATCCTTTTATATGAAAAAGGCAATGGCAATGGGTGGCCAGTGTTTTTTTTTACTAGATATAAATGCTTCCATTTCTTGTAATACTCATGTATAACAAAGGATTGCTCTTTATGGGTTGCATAAATATCTTAACAGAGAGGTTTCAGATGCTAAAGTTTGAATCACAGATTGTTAAATATTTTGGTTCACTACATAATATGATGAAATGTTTAATTACCATTTATTATTATTACCATCCTTTTGAAAATGCTAAAATTCTTATCTTCTTATCCCAAAGAGTACCTAAAGAACCCTAAATTTATTTCTTTAGATTTTTAGGTTGTAATGTAGAAAAAGCTGAATAAGAGCATATTAAATTTAGCAGTAATTTATTAAAATAAAAAACCTTGGAGATTGATCAATATAGCAGAGTAAGAAGATGTGGAGATCACTTCCCCATGAAAACATCAAAATCTATACGAGGAACAATTCTCACTGAAAACTGTCTGGAAATTGCCAGAAAGACCCCTGTACAACAAAGGCTGTAAAAAATGATCCACAGATGATTGGGAAGGAAGGGAAGAACAACAATTGGGTTGCCTCTAGGAAGAAACTAAGAGAAAAAGAGTGAATACAAGTGTGGAATCTACCATGAGAAGTGAGCAATGAGAGTCACAGATAGGTTGGCCCCATCACAGGGCCGTTTGAAGGGGAGATAAACTTCCTTGGCTGGTTGGAGGACTTCTGAGACTAGCAGGATGGCTATGGAAAGCTTGGAATCCACTCAAGAGGAGAGGAGACACAGTGCCTTCCTCTGAGACAGGAAAGAGGGATGGAGAGAGGACTGCTCCTGCAGATGATGCGTTTCCCAGTATTGTCTATGTGCATACTCCAGCCTGAACCAAACGAAGACTCCAGCCCCACTCCATGTCAGAGCATGTCACTGGACCTGGTGCAGCCAGAACTGGGGAGGAGACTCAGCTATAGGACACAGAGGTGACTAAGTCCTGGGGAGTAACTGGGTAGATTGATGGCTGCCACTGTTGGTTCTCAAGTGGCACATCAGAAGCATCTTACAACTCTGATGGCAGCTGCTCCTCCACAGCTCAATTTCTGATATATATGAAGAGTCCACATAGGTTGCACAACAGAGTGGAAAAAGGTGGGGGCAGTAGAGGCTGGGGAAATGATCATGTATGAAGGAAAAAGGGTACTTGCACTCAAATCTGTGTCTGAGCAGAACAAGGGAATTAATTATGGACACTTGTACAGGTAACATATTCAAGATAGCTTGAACATGACATGATCCAAGAGCCCACACAGGCCACCCTTACATTAGAAATTAAAGGTAACTGAGTACAGTTAGGGCTTCTGCTCTAGCAACTTGGGAGCAGACACCGTCCATATTAAGGAGTTGACAGCCACCGAGCAAGGGAAAGTTCTATTTCACATACAACTCCAACTCTAGCACCACCATCTTCAGCCCAATGTCCTACTAAGGTGATAGCAGCCAGCAAATTCAGAAAAAGACATGCATTTATCCATGGCAAATCCAGCTCTCCCATGAAAGACAATGGGCAGAAGCATTCTCTATAGGAAAGCTCCCATATAAGCACAACTTTATGACATCATAATTAATTTTCACATAAATTCATGGAGGTAGAGAAAATTAAGTAAAACAAAAAGGCAGAGGAACTGTTGTCAGTTGAGAGAACGAGAGAAAATCCCTAAAAAATAAGCTTTGAAAGAGAAATAAACAATTTACTAGATAAAGATTCCAAAGCATTGGGAATAAAAATCTTAACTAAATTAGGCAAAAGAACATATGAGCACAGCAAAAATTTTAGTAAGGAACAAGAAAATATAAACAAACACCAATTAAAAATGAATAATTCAATGACTTCAATTTAAAAAAAGAAACATAGTAAATAATAAACATCAGATGAAGTGATACAGAGAAATGAAGAAGTGACTTGAAAGATACAATAATGGAAATAACGCAATCAGAACAGCACAAAGAAATATAAATCAGAAAGAAAAACAGTTTAAAAGATATCTGAGATGACACTAAGCTTACTAACATTTATATTATAGGGGTGTAAGAAGGAAAAAATAGAGAAAACGGAATTGAAAATGTATTTAAGGAGATTATGGCTTAAACTTCCCAGATACACAAGTACAGGAAGCACAGAGGTTTCCAAATAAGAAGAACCTAAAAGGACACACACCAAGACACGCTATAATTAAAATGGCAAATATTAAAGGTAATAAGGGAATTTTAAAGGTAATAATATAAAAATAATGAGTCAGATATAACAAAATGCCTATAAGACTATTGATTTCTCTATAAAATTTTGAAGGTCATAAAGGCATGATTTATTCAAAGAGCTAGAAGGGAAAAACCTGGAACCTAGGATACTCTATCCAGCAAGATTATCATTTAGAATAGAAAGAAAGATGATGAAATTCTCAGACAAATAAAAACTAAATGAGTTTATAAACACTGAATCTACCTTAACAGAAATGATAGAGCATTTTCTAAATGGAAAATAGGAATCTATAAGATAATGAAAATCCAACTAAGAAAGGACTGATAGTCAACCACTTAAATAAGCCATTACTAAGATTAAAAGACAAAATTTTGTAAAAGTCACTATAGTTACAATAAACAAAGTTAAGGGATAGATATCAGTATGTAAAATATGACAACGAAAACACAAAATGTGGAGGAAAAGAATGAAAATTGTGTATCTTTCAAAATGTGATTTAATTTAAATGACAAGTTTAAAACAAGCAGCTATAGTAAGAGGTCAACATATACAGACCACATGGCAACCACAGACAAAAAACCTACCATAGATACACAAAAACTAAAACAAAAGGAATACAAGGATACTACAATACTAAATAAAGTCATCAAACCAAAAAGAAGAAATGTACTGAGAACTACAAAAACAACCAGAAAACAAGCAATAAAATGGCAGCAAGTACATACCAATCAACAATTACTTTACGTGTGCATAGACTAAATGCTCCTATTAAAGACATAGCATAGTTGATTGGAAAAAGAAAAACAAAATTTATCCATATGCTGCCAATAAGAGACTCACATCAAATCTGAAATACACACAAACAGATTGATAATGAGGTGACAGAAAAATACATTTCATGTTAAAAGAAATGACAAGAAAGCAAAAGTAGCAATACTAATATCAGACTGTGTGTGTGTATGCTAGTTGCTCAGTCTTGTCTGGCTCTCCATGAACCCATGGACTGTAGCCTGCTAGGCTCCACTGTCCATGGAATTCTCCAAGTAAGAATACTGGAGTAGGTAGCCGTTACCTTCTCCAGGGGATCTTCCCAACACAGGGATTGAACCCTGGTCTCCTGTGTTGCAGGCAGATTCTCTACCATGTGAGCTACCAGGGAAGTCCCACTAATATCAGGCTAAAATGACCTTAATCAAAAGCTATAACAAAAGACAAATAAGGACAATATATAATGCTAAAAGGATCAATACAAGAAGAGGATATAACACACATTAACATATATTCACCTAATATAGGAACACCAAAATAAATAAATTCAATACTAACAGACATAGAGGGAGAAAATGATAATAATACAATAATAGTAAGGGACTTTGGGCTTCCCAGCTGGCTCTAGTGGTAAAGAACCCACCTGCCAATGCCAGGGACTTAATCAATGTGGGTCCAATCCCTGAATCAGGAAGATCCCCTCGTGGAGGGCATGGAAACCCACTCCAGTATTTTTCCCTGGAGAATCCCATGGAGAGAGTAGTCTTGTAGGCTACAGTCCAAAGGGTCACAAAGAGCCAGACACGACTGAAGTGACAGCACACACACACACATGAAGTAAAGGACATTAACACCCCACTGATGGAGAAGGGAATGGCAACCCACACCAGTATTCTTGCCTGGAAAAGTCCATGGACAGAGGAGCCTGGCAGGCTGCAGTCTATAGGGTTACATGACTGAGCATGTGTGCACGAGAGTGGAGGGAGATGGGTTGGTAGCAATAAACTGGTAAAACTGAAAAAGCAAACAAACAAACAAAACAAACAAACAAACAAAAATACACCCCACTGAAATCAATGGAAAAATTAAAAATCATCCAGATAAACTCAATAAGGCAACAGGGCCTTTAAGAACACAATAGAGCATTTGGATTTAATAGGTACCTACTAGATACTCCATTCAAAAACAGCAGAATGAACATTATTTATAAATGTTCATGGGATGTTCTCCAGGATAGATTACATGCTAGTTCACAAAACAAATTTCAACACACTTAACAGGATAGCATTATAATGTCAATCATTTATTATGATCAAGACAGTATGAAACTAGAAAACAACTACAGAAAGAAAAATGGGAAAATCCCAAAAACATAGAAAGTAAAAAACACACTACTAATAAAACAATGGATAAATGAGGAAACTAAAGAGGAAGTCAGAGATTACCTTGTAAACTTAAAATGGAAACACAACTCCTCAAAATCTGTGGGATGCAATGAAAGTGTTTCTAAGAGGGACATTTATAGTAGTACAGGCCTTCCTCAGAAAACCAGAAAGATCTCACGTAAACAACATAAACCACACCCTAAAGGAATTAGAAAAAGAATAACAATCTGAAGTCAGCAGAAGGAAAGAAATAAAGATCAGAGGAAACATAAATAAAAACACATACACAAAAAATAGTAATATGCAATGAAATCAAAAGTTGTTTTATTGAAAAGATTAAGAAAACTGACAAACTTTTAGAGAGTCTCACCAGGAAGAAAACAGAGAGGACCATATAAGCAATATAAAAGAAAACAAAGAGGAGAAATACTTGCCAATAAAACAGAGACACACACAAAAAAGATCAAAAGAGATACTACAGTTGTATGCTAAAATTTGGACAATCTCAAAGACATGGGCAAATTTCTAGAAACATACAACCTACCAAGAATGAATTAAGAGAAACAGATAATTTGAACAGATCAATCACTAGATGTGAAATTGAACTCAAGGAACATAAGGAACCTACTGACAAGCACTGCTGAACAACATATATCCTCACAGAAGCTGCCAGCAGTCCCTTCCTTGCATAATCCTTGTTCCTGAATATGTTCAAGAGAGTTTCTTAGAGGAAAAATTTTTTTTAAAACTTGAAGTTACCTGTTTGCCATAGAAATTGGTGTCTCCCCTGAAGGAAGCGCGAGAGCCGGTGGATGAGAACATTGGCAAAGGCACTGGAGTGGGCACATTCACCCCAACCTAAAGCAGAACAAACCCATGTCAACCACTAAGAAAACGACTCCACAAAGGGACTCTCCATTTAGAAGCACAAGTGCTGGGCACCAGAGAGACCAATTTAACTACCCACCTTCCACCCGATCCTCCATCCCATGAACTTTTACTCCTGAGGAAGAAACGGGGCATCAAGGGAGAGCAAAGAGCAGTGACTGATCACTGTTTAACCTTCTTCCCTTACACAGGAAACTGTAAATGGCTACAAGAATCTCCCAAAAATTCTGTTCACAAACCTGTCCAACATCCACCAGGTGGGAATATTTCCGAGCAGTGGCTCCATTGGTGGTGAAGATGGCTGTTCCATTTCCATATGGGTTGTCGTTTACAATCTTGATGGCTTCATCCAACGTGTCTGTTTCCAGAACTACAAGAACTGGACCAAAAATCTCTTCCTTGTAATAGGTCATGTTTGGCTGCCAGGAGTGATGCATTGGAAAAGAAGTCAGTGTATTTTGCTTATTTGGTATTTTATTACCCACAGTTTACATGCACAGTTTTTAGGTTAGTAAACTCTTTTCATTTTAAATCACCTGTAAAAAAAAAAAGTCCTTTCTTGCCATGTTGCATCTTCCAAGCTACCAATCATAAGTAACTTGAAACTTGTATTTCTATAATGACATAACTACAGTCCTTTCTTTTATGCACTGTATTTTTTTATCTCATGAACTCAATTTCACATCTAGTGATTGATCTGTTCAGGATGGAGAACACATGTAAATTCATGGCTGATTCATATCAATGTATGACAAAAACCACAACAATATTGTAAAGTAATTAGCCTCCAACTAATAAAAATAAATGGAAAATAAATAAATAAATAAATAAATAAATAAATAAATAAAAGATGCTTGCTCCTTGGAAGGAATGTGTTTGAATGACGTAAAATATGTGTGTGTTTGAGAGAAAGAGATTGAGAGAGAGAATTCAAGCGTTCAGCAAGGGGCAAGATTTACTTTCAAGTGAAAGAAGTGTATTAGCAGAATCTTCATTGTCAAGAACATTTAGTTGACGTGGTGCTCAGGAGAATTTTACACCTCTTATTTCATAACAATCTTGCAGAATATTTGAGCTTTAATAAGTAAACTTCTTGCAAGGATTCAAGCCGAATATATCTAGATTCTGAAGTACCAAAAAACTCTAAAAGCAGCTGTTAGAAGATGGTGGAGGAAAAAGATGGAGAGATCACCTTCCTCCCCACAAATACATAAAAATTCATCTGCATATGGAAAAACTCCTACAAAACAATTTCTTAATACTAGCAGAAGACACCAAACTTTTGAAAAGGCAAGACAATCTCCTTAGAATGAGGTAAGGCAAAAGATAAAGACTATAAAAAAGAGAGAGAGAGAGGATTTCAGGACTACATTTTTTCCCCCAGGAAGGGAGTTGTGAAGGAGAAAATGTTTCTTCTCACTCGGAAACCCTCCCCAAAGGTGGGGCCTGAAGGAGCTTCTAAACTTCAGTGGGAAGAACAATGGTGAAACCCCAGAAGGCAAAATGGAAAATTCACCACAGAAATTGCTGTCAAACAGCACTTTCCAACTGAAAAGCAACTTGCATGTGTCTGTCTGCAGCAGAGGGTAGGGGCGGGGTCCTGATGTTCAGGTGTGACTATCAGAGCCCAGAAAGAAGACTGACTGGGGTTGCTGCTGTGAGCATACTCTGAGGGATCTACTTCAACAGAGTGGAGGGAGTCCAGAGCAGTGAACAGGCATCCCAGAGTCATCAGAAGGAAAGAAATCTTAAAAATTAGGGCAGAAATAAATGCAAAAGAAACTAAAGAGACCATAGCAAAATCAACAAAGCTAAAAGTTGGTTTTTTGAAAAAATAAACAAAATTGACGAACCATTAGCAAGACTCATTAAGAAACAAAGAGAGAAGAACCAAATTAACAAAATTAGAAATGAAAAGGGTGAGATCACAACAGACAATACTGAAATACAAAGGATCATAAGAGACTACTACCAGCAGCTCTATGCCAATAAAATGGACAACTTGGATGAAATGGACAAATTCTTAGAAAAGTATAACTTTCCAAAACTGAACCAGGAAGAAATAGAAGATCTTAACAGAACCATCACAAGCAAGGAAATCGAAACTGTAATCAAAAATCTTCCAGCAAACAAAAGCCCAGGACCAGATGGCTTCACAGCTGAATTCTACCAAAAAATTTAGAGAAGAGCTAACACCTATCTTACTCAAATTCTTCCAGAAAATTGCAGAAGAAGGTAAACTTCCAAACTCATTCTATGAGGCCACCATCACCCTAATTCCAAAACCAGACAAAGATACCACAAAAAATGAAAACTACAGGCCAATATCACTGATGAACATAGATGCAAAAATCCTTAACAAAATTCTAGCAAACAGAATCCAACAACATATTAAAAAAATCATACACCATGACCAAGTGGGCTTTATCCCAGGAATGCAAGAATTCTTTAATATCTGCAAATCAATCAATGTAAAACATCACATTAACAAATTGAAAGATAAAAACCATATGATTATCTCAATAGATGCAGAGAAAGCCTTTGACAAAATTCAACACTCATTTATGACTAAAACTCTCCAGAAAGCAGGAATAGAAGAAACATACCTCAACATAATAAAACCTATATATGACAAACCCACAGCAAGCATCACCCTCAAGGGTGAAAACTTGAAAGCATTTCCCCTAAAATCAGGAACAAGACAAGGGTGCCCACTCGCACCACTACTATTCAACATAGTGCTAGATGTTTTGGCCACAGCAATCAGATCAGAAAAAGAAGTAAAAGGAATCCAGATAGGAAGAGAAGTAGTGAAACTCTCGCTGTTTGCAGATGACATGATCCTCTACATAGAAAACTTTAAAGACTCTTCCAGAAAATTACTAGAGCTAATCAATGAATATAGTAATGTTGCAGGATATAAAATTAGCACACAGAAACCCCTTGCATTCCTATATACTAACAATGAAAAAACAGAAAGAGAAATTAAGGAAACAATACCATTCACGATTGCAACAAAAAGAGTAAAATACTTAGGATATATCTACCTAAAGAAACAAAAGACCTATACATAGAAAACTATAAAACACTGATGAAAGAAATCAAAGAGGACACAAACAGATGGAGAAACACGGTATGTGTTCATGGATTGGAAGAATCAATATTGTCAAAATGGCTATTCTACACAAAGCAATCTATAGATTCAAAGCAATCCCTATCAAGCTACCAACGGTATCTTTCTCAGAACTAGAATAATTTCACAATTTGTTTGGAAATACAAAAAATCTCGAATAGCCAAAGCAATCTTGAGAAAGAAGAATGGAACTGGAGGAATCAAGCTGCCTGACTTCAGACTCTACTACAAAGCCACGGTCATCAAGACAGTATGGTACTAGCACAAAGACAGAAATATAGATCAATGAATCAGAATAGAAAGCCCAGAGATAAATTGACACACCTATGGACACGTTATCTTCAACAAAGGAGGCAAGGATATACAATGGAAAAAAGACAACCTCTTTAACAAGTGGTGCTGGGAAAACTGGTCAACCACTTGTAAAAGAATGAAACTCGAACACTTTCTAACACCATACACAAAAATAAACTCAAAATGGATTAAAGATCTAAATGTAAGACCAGAAACTATAAAACTCCTAGAGGAGAACATAGGCAAAACCTCTCCGACATAAATCTCAGCAGGATCCTCTATGACCCACGTCCCAGAAATTTGGAAATAAAAGCAAAACTAAACAAATGGGACCTAATGAAACTTAAAAACTTTTGCACAACAAAGGAAACTATAAGTAAGGTGAAAAGACAGCCCTCTGATTGGAAGAAAATAATAGCAAATGAAGAAACAGACAAAGGATTAATATCAAAAATATACAAGCAACTCCTGAAGCTCAATTCCAGAAAAATAAATGACCCAATCAAAAAATGGGCCAAAGAACTAAACAGACATTTCTCCATAGAAGACATACAGATGGCTAACAAACACATGAAAAGATGCTCAACATCACTCATTATCAGAGAAATGCAAATCAACACCACAGTGAGGTCCCATTACACGCCAGTCAGGATGGCTGCTATCCAAAAGTCTACAAGCAATAAACACTGGAGAGGGTGTGGAGAAAAGGGAACCCTCTTACACTGTTGCTGGGAATGCAAACTAGTACAGCCACTATGGAAAACAGTGTGGAGATTTCTTAAAAATTTGGAAATAGAACTGCCATATGACCTAGCAATACCACTTCTGGGCATACACACTGAGGAAACCAGATCTGAAAGGGACACGTGCACCCCAATGTTCATTGCAGCACTGTTTATAATAGCCAGGACATGGAAGCAACCTAGATGCCCATCAGCACATGAATGGATAAGGAAGCTGTGGTACATATACACCATGGAATATTACTCAGCTGTTAAAAATAATTCATTTGAATCATTTCTAATGAGATGGATGAAACTGGAGCCCATTATACAAAGTGAAGTAAGCCGGAAAGATAAAGAACATTACAGCATACTAACACATATATATGGAATTTAGAAAATGGTAACGATAACCCTATATGCAAAAAAGAAAGAGAGACACAGATGTACAGAACAGGTTTCTGAACTCTGTGCGAGAAGGTGAGAGTGGGATATTTTGAAAGAACAGCATGTATATTATCTATGGTGAAACAGATCACCAGCCCAGGTGGGATGCATGAGACAAGTGCTCAGGCCTGGTGCACTGGGAGAACCCAGAGGAGTCGGGTGGAGAGTGAGGTGGGAGGGGGATCGGGATGGGGAATACGTGTAACTCTACGGCTGATTCATGTCAGTGTATGACAAAACCCACTGCAATGTTGTGAAGTAATTAGCCTCCAACTAAAAAAAAAAAAATTATAAAAAACAGAAAAAAAAAAGAAAAAGTCAAAGATGATGCACACAGATGGAGAGATATTCCTTGTTCTTGGGTAGGAAGAATAAATATTATGAAAATGATGATATTACCAAACACAATTTACAGATTTAATGTGATTCCTATCTAGTTATCAATGGCATTTTACACAGAACTAGAACAAAAATTTTCATAATTCATATGAAAACACAAAAGACCCCGAATAGCCAAAGCAGTCTTGAGAAAGAAGAATGGAGCTGGAGGAATCAAACTTCCTCACTTCAGATTATACTACAAAGCTACAGTCATCAAGAGAGTATGGTACTGACACTAAAACAGGAATAAAGACCAATGGAACAATATGAAATCCCAGAAATAAACCCACACACCTATGGGCACATTTTTTTTTGACAAATGAGGCAATAATATGCAATGGGGCAGAGACAGCCTCTTCAATAAATGGTCCTGGGAAAACTGGACAGGTACATGTAAAAGAATGAAACTAGAACACTTCCTAACGTCATACACAAAGGTAAATTCAAAATGGATTAAAGACGTAAATGAAAAACCAGAAACTATAAAACTCTTAGAGGAAAACATAGGCAGAAGACTCGATGACATAAATTAAAGCAAGATCCTCTATGACCCACCTCCTAGAGTAACGGAAATAAAAACAAAAGAAAATAGGTGGGACCTGATTAAAGTAAAAAGTTTTTCTACAGCAAAGGAACCTATAAGCAAGGTGAAAAGACAACCCTCAGAATGGGAGAAAATAGCAAATGAAACAACTTACAAAGGATTCATTTCCAAAATATACAACTCAATACCATAAAAACAATCCAATCAAAAAAGTGGGAAAAAGATCTAAGCAGACATTTCTCCAAAAAAGATATACAGATGGCTAACAAACACATGAAAAGATGCTCAACGTTGCTCATTATTAGAGAAATGCAAATCAAAACCACAATGAGATATCAACTCACACCAGTCAGTATGGTCCTCATTGAAAAGTCTACAAACAATAAATGCTGGAAAGGGTGTGGAATAAAGGGAATGCTCTTGCACTGTTGGTGGGAATGTAAACTGATACAGCTACTATGGAAGACAGTATGGAGATACCTTCAAAAACTGAGAATAAAACCATCATCAGATCAGTTCAGTTCAGTACAGTTCAGTCGCTCGATCTTGTCCAACCCTTTGCAACCTCATGAATTGCAGCATGCAAGGCCTCCCTGTCCATCACCAACTCCCAGAATTGACTCAAACTCATGCACATCGAGTCGGTGATGCCATCCAGCCAAATCATCCTCTGTCGTACCCTTCTCCTCCTGTCCCCAATCATTTCCAGCATCAGGGTCTTTTCCAATGAGTCAACTCTTCGCATGAGGTGGACAAAGTATTGGAGTTTCAGCTTCAGATCAGTCCTTCCAATGAACACCCAGGACTGATCTCCTTTAGGATAGACTGGTTGGATCTCCTTGCAGTCCAAGGGACTCTCAAGAGTCTTCTCCAACACCACAGTTCAAAAGCATCAATTTTTCGGCACTCAGCTTTCTTCACAGTCCAACACTCACATCCATACATGACAACTGGAAAAACCATAGCCTTGACCAGACGGACCTTTGTTGGCAAAGTAATGTCTCTGATTTTTAATATGCTATCTAGCTTGGTCATAACTTTCCTTCCAAGGAGTAAGCGTCTTTTAATTTCATGGCTGCAGTTACCATCCACAGTGATTTTGTAGCCCCCCAAAATAGAGCCTGACACTGTTTCTACTGTCTCCCCATCTATTTCCCAGAGGTGATGAGACCAGATGCCATGATCTTAGTTTTCTGAATGTTAAGCTTTAAGCCAAAGTTTCCACTCTCCCCTTGACTTTCTTTAAGAGACTTTTCAGTTCCTCTTCACTCTCTACCATAAGGGTGGTGTCATCTGCATATCTGAGGTTATTGATATTTCTCCCAGCAATCTTGATTCCAGTTTGTACTTCTTCCAGCCCAGCGTTTCTCATGATGTACTCTGCAAATGAGTTAAATATACAGCCTTGATGTACTCCTTTTCCTATTTGGAACCAGTATGTTGTTCCATGTCCAGTTCTAACTTGCTTCCTGACCTGCACACAGGTTTCTCAAGAGGCAGGTCAGGTGGTCTGGTATTCCCATTTCTTTCAGAATTTTCCACAGTATATTGTGATCCACACAGTCGAAGATTTTGGCGTAGTCAATAAAGCAGAAATAGATGTTTTTCTGGAACTCTTGCTTTTTTGATGATCCAGCGGATACTGGCAATTTGATCTCTGGTTCCTCTGCCTTTTCTAAAACGAGCTTGAACATCTGGAAGTTCTCGGTCCACGTATTGCTGAAGCCTGGCTTGGAGAATTTTGAGCATTACTTTATTAGCATGAGAAATGAGTGCAAATGTGTCATAGTTTGAGCACTCTTTGGGATTGTCTTTCTTAGGGATTGGTTTGAAAACTGACCTTTTGCAGTCCTGTGGCCACTGCTGAGTTTTCCAAATTTGCTGGCATATTGAGTGCAGCACTTTCACAGAATCATCTTTCAGGATTTCAAATAGCTCAACAAGAGTTCCACCACCTCCACTAGCTTTGTTCATAGTGATGTTTCCTAAGGCTTGGCTTCACATTCCAGGATGTCTGGCTCTAGGTGACACCATCATGATTATCTGTGTCATGAAGATCTTTTTTGTTCAGTTCTTCTGTGTATCCTTGCCACCTCTTCTTAATATCTTCTGCTTCTCTTAGGTCCGTACCATTTCTGTCCTTTATTGAGCCCATCTTTGCCTGAAATATTCCCTTGGTGTCTCTAATTTCTTGAAGTGATCTCTTGTCTTTCCTATTCTGTTGTTTTCCTGTATTTCTTTGCATCAATCACTGAGGAAGGCTTTCTTATCTCTCCTTGCTATTCTTTGGAACTGTGAATTCAAATTAGTATATTTTTCCTTTTCTCCTTTGTTTTTCTCCTTTGCTCCTTTTCTCTTTTGCCCTTCTTTTTTGCGCAGCAATTTGTAAGGCCTCCTCAGACAGCCATTTTGCTTTTTTTGCATTTCTTTTTCTTGGGGATGGTCTTGATTCCTGTCTCCTATACAATGTCACGAACCTGCATGCATAGCTCATCAAGCACTCTGTAAATCAGATCTAGTCCCTTAAATCTATTTCTCACTTCCACTGTATAATCATAAGGGATTTGATTTAGGTCATACCTGAATGGTCTAGTGGTTTTCCCCACTTTCTTCGATTTAAGTCTGAATTTGGCAATAACGTGTTCATGATTTGAGCCACAGTCAGCTCCCAGTCTTGTTTTTGCTGACTGTATAGAGCTTTTCCACCTTTGGCTGCAAACAATAGAACCAATCTGATTTCGCTTTTGTCCATCTGGTGGTGCCCATGTGTAGAGTCTTCTCTTGTGTTGTTGAAAGAGGGTGTTTTCTATAACCAGTGCATTCACTTGGCAGAACTCTATTAGCCTTTGCCCTGCCTCATTCTGTACTCCAAGGCTAAGTTTGCCTGTTACTCCATGTGTTTCTTGACTTCCCACTTTTGCATTCCAGTCCCCCATAATGAAAAAGGGCATCTTTTGGGGGGTGTTAGTTCTAGATGGTCTTGTAGGTCTTCATAGAACCGCTCAACTTCAGCTTCTTCAGTGTTACTGTTTGGGGCATAGGGTTGGATTACCGTTATGTTGAATGGTTTGCCTTGGAAAGGAACAGAGATCATTCTGTCATTTTTGAGATTGCATCCAAGTACTGCATTTTGGACTACTTTTTTGACCATGATGGCTACTTCATTTCTTCTAAGGGATTCCTGCCGACAGTAGTAGATACAAAAGTCATCTGAGTTAAATTCACCCATTCCAGTCCATCTTAGTTCACTGATTCCTAGAATGCCGACATTCACTCTTGCCATCTCCTGTTTGACCACTTCGAATTTGCCTTGATTCATGGACATAACATTCCAGGTTGCTATACAATATTGCTCTTACAGCATCGAACCTTGCTTCTATCACCAGTCTCATCCACAACTAGGTGTTTTTGTGTTGGCTCCATCTCTTCATTCTTTCTGAAATTATTTCTCCACAGATTTCCAGTAGCATCTACTGACCTGGGGAGTTTATCTTTCAGTGTCTTATCATTTTTTTCCATTTCATACTGTTCATGAGGTTCTCAAGGCAAGAATACTGAAATTGTTTGTCATTCCCTTCTTCAGTGAACCACATTCTGTCAGTATGGTACTCACACAAAAGAGAAATGTTTTGAAAGAACAGCATGTATATTATCTATGGTGAAACGGACCACCAGCCCAGGTGGGATACATGAGTCAGGTGCTCGGGCCTGGTGCACTGGGAGGACCCTGAGGAGTCGGGTGGGGAGGGAGGTGGGAGGGGGGATCGGGATGGGGAATACATGTAACTATATGGCTGATTCATGTCAATGTATGACAAAACCCACTGAAATGTTGTAAAGTGATTGGCCTCCAACTAATAAAATAATATTAAAAAAAATAAAAAAATAAAAAAAATAAAAAAAAAAAAAAAAAAAGAGAAATGTAGACTAATTGAACAACATAGAAAGCCTGGAGATAAATCCACAAACCTCTGAGCACTTTATATTTGACAGAAGAGCCAAAAATATGCAATGGAGACAAGACAGCTTCTTCAATAATTGGTGCTAAAAAAACTCTGGCCAGCTACACATAAAATAATGAAATTAGAACACTTCTTAGTGAAGTGAATTCGCTCAGTCATGTCTGACTGTTTGTGACCCCATGGACTGTAGCCTAGCAGACTTTTCCGTCCATGGGATTTTCCAGGCAAGAGTACTGGAGTGGGTTCCCACTTCCTTCTCCAGGAGATCTTCCCAACCGAGGGGTTGAACCCAGGTCTCCCGCACTGTAGGCAGACGCTTTACCGTCTTCTTAACACCATACCAAAACTTAAAATGGATTAAAGACATAAATGTAAGACCAGAAGCTCTAAAACTCCTAGAGGAAAACATAGGCAGTATACACTTTGACATAAATCACACAACGTCCTCTATGACCTATCTCCTAGAGTAATAGAAATAAAAACAATAATAGACAAATGGGATCTAGTTAAACTTAAAAGCCTTTGCACAATGAATGAAACTTTAAGCAAAGTGTAATGGCAACCCTCAGAATAGGAGAAAATAATATCAAATGAAACAAATGAGAAATGATTGATCTCCAAAGTATGCAAGCAGCTTATGCAGCTCAATACCAGAAAAACTACCCAATCAAAAGTGGGCAGAACACCAAAACAGACATTTCTCCTAAGAAGACATGCAGATGGCTACTAAACACATGAAAAGATGCTCAATGTCACTCATTATTAGGGAAATGCAAATCAAAATGGTAATTAGATATCATCTCACACCAGTCTGAGTGGCCATCGTCAAAATATCTAAAAACAAATCCTGGAAAAAAAATAACTCTCTTGCATCTTGGATGGAATGCAAATTGGTATAGCCACTATGGAGAACATTATGACTGTTCTTTAAAAAATTAGGAATAAATCTACCTTATGATCCAGCAATCCCACTACTGGGCTTATACTCTGAAGAAACCATAATTGAAAATTTCTTATGTACTCCAATATTCATTGCAGCACTATTCACAATAGCTAAGATGTGGAAGTCACCTAGATGTCCATCTACAGACGAATGGATACAAAATTTGTGGTATGTATACACAATTGAATATTTTACAAATATTCCATTTTTTATAGCTGAGTGGAATATTATTCAGCTAGTAAAATGAATACACTTGAGTCTGTTCTAATGAGATGGATAAACCTAGAGCCTATTATAAAGAGAAGTAAGTCAGGAAGAGAAAGACAAATATTGTATGTTAACACTTACATATGGAGTCTAGAAAGATAGTATTGATGATCCCACTTGCAGGGCAGCAAAGGAGATGCAGACATAAAAAACAGAGCTTTGGACACCATGGGGAAGGAGAGAGTTGGATGATTTGAGAGAGTAGCATTGAAACATACACATTACCATATGCAAAATAGATAGCCAGGGGGAATTTGCTGTATGATGTAAGTAACCAGGACTGGTGGGATATGGAGGCAGGTGAAAGGGAGTTTCAAGTAGGAGGAGACATATGTATACCTATGGCCAATTCATGGTGATGTATGGCAGAAACGATCACAAAATTGTAAAGTGATTATCCTCTAATTAGAAGTTAAAAAAATAAAACAGCTGTTATAATGCATAAGGATCTCAGGACATAATTTAAAACATTTTCTCTAAAATATCATATATTTCTATAATCAACTGATCAGGATTATTTGATCAAGTGACCAATTGAAACTTGGAAGTTAATTTAAGCTGCTAACTGTAACACAGGCAAAATATAAATACATGAAATCAATTGATATATAGAATAATTTAGAAAAATTGTGTAGCTTTCCAGGAGATTTTCTATGAAATTTAATTATCTATTCATAAATATGTGCCTCTGATAAATCTTACCTATACTTCAGCCTTTTTTGTAATCATACTTTAAGTCAGATATGCTTCATCTTTAACTAATATTCCAATATTAGAATTTTTGTGGAATTCATAATCATTCAAGAAGTGAAATAGGTGATCTATAAATCTTAGTTGCTTGCAGCTAAGAAAGCTGAGACTCTTCCCCTACAGTGTCCATCAGAGCTAATGCTATTCCAAACTCTTTTGATTCATTGGAGATAGCAGTATGTAATATTTGCCATAAAATAAAAACCTCAAGATTTGTCACTTATAGAAACAACAACAGAGCTTCATTGATAGCGTTAGTCTTTTGAACACATAGTCTGTGTATTTGAATGCAGAACATGTGCAACATTGGATGTATTGCCTGTCACAACAGTTCCTCAGACAGATAAATTATATCCCTCAGTTGGGTAGTACAAAGATAATTCTGTTGCCATATATTGTGCCAAAGAACTACTGCTGTGACAGGGTACATTATCTATGATGTGTGTCTATGTGTTGCCCCTTTTCTTCTTCCTTTTACAGAAATTGCATCCCTAGAAAGTTTGTGGTATTCCAATAAAAAGACTCTGCTCAAGCTAGAAATTTCAACATACTAAAAGGACAATTCCAAATTCAAATAGAATTATATTGCAATTATTTTAAAAAATCATATTTTATAAATCTACCCTAATCCTTATAACCAGTTCATGCAGGGATTTGAAGGATACTACTTATAATAACAATCTTCAATTATCTAGAAAAAGTAAAGTTTTTTTTATTATACTAAGAAATAAAAATATTGACAATTACAGTTTTACATTGTTAAGTTATGCTATTAAAATTTTAATTTGTTCTGTTGTGAATTGTTTTCCAGAGAAACATGAAAAAGTAATAACCAAATAGCTGTTTATTGCCGTCAGGCCACACTAACATGGAGATATAATTACAAGTAACAAAACCACTGAAGCATACCATGGAAATCCTTCTCAAAACTTATTGTTTCAGTAGGTTAAATAAATAAATATAATAATATAGACCTTTATAAATCCTGAAAGAAGACAACATAGCAAATTTTTATCATACGAAGGAGAAATAACAAACAAGGACCTCTCTAAATGCATTCAGATGAATAAAGTATTTTAAATGACAACTTTAATTTAAAAAATCCAGTGTTTTAACCTTCTCAAGGGACTAGATTCTAGACATAATAGTCCCCTCATCAACCGTAGCTATTCAGTGTTTCACAGTTTCTCCAGAAAGATGCTTAACATGCATTATAGAAAGTATAAGAAATGAATAGGATATTAATAATCTTTAGGGTATTTAAAATTATTCTTCTTTATAGTAATTAAACTCATGCATATTAAATTAGCACTATAAATCTTGTGTATTTAATGTTGGTACTGACATTTCTAAACCTTGGCACAAGATAAACTGACCAGTGTTCCTGCTCAATTTAAAAATTATTTCTAATTACATGGTGAAAAGATGTACGTAAACCTGCATTGTACCACTGATCCAAAGATGTAAATAGAGAACATAAGTGGTCTAACTACTTCTTTCTAACACTTTAAAACATAGCCTTCTCTTTGTTATATATCTGAAATGAGATGCTACATTGCAACAGTTTTCTGAAGTTGGAGCTTAATATGGATCATTAAAAAAAAATGGTATGTAAAGACTACTTTAATCAAAAAGCACCTCTTAATGGACTTTTGATGATCTTAGCACCTTATTTCCAAAGTGGGGGATTCCCCAAACATAACTCCAAGCAGTTACTGGGGACATAAGCTTAATATTCTACAATTGAACTCAATTCTGCCTATTCAAAGATGACATCAGACTCCACATAATAAAGGCTCAATCTTACAGTGTTTCCCAACCCCATCAGACACAGTCACAAACTCAGGCTGTGCTTCTGAACAATCAGCTACTCTTTGAATGTTTTTGAATCACCCATGGACTTAAAACACCAGTTGCAAGTCCAGGATGTTACCTGTATTTCTAACCAACCAGCTATAAATCAGAGGTTCCCATGGCCTCTTCCTCTGGCTTGATTAATTTGCTAGAGTGTCTTACAGAACTCAGAGAAACCCTTTGCTTACTACATCACCAGTGTAATGTAAAAGGATATAACTCAGGCACAATCAAGTGAAAAAGATGCAGATGTATGTGCCCTCTCCAGTTGTGCCACTCTTCCCGCATATCCACATGTGTTTACCATCCCTCTGCCCAACACCCGCTACCCAATACATCTTATTCTACCATTCAGTAATTTTAGCTCTGAGAAAATATTTAGGCTTATGCTTCAAGATGTTAGAGTAAAAGCACATGCACTCAACTCCTTCTGTGAGAACATCAAAACCACAACTGTTGAACAAAAGGATGCTGGAACACACCAGAAAAAGATAACCCGTGCCCGAAGACAAAGAACAAGGCAGAGCAAGATGGTAGAAGGGGCACAATTCAGATAAAATCAAATCATATGCCCACCAAGTGGGTGACTCACAAACTGGAGAGCAATAATACCAAAGAAATTATCCTCCTGCTGTGAAGATTCTCAACCCCATGCCAGGCTTCCCATCCTGGGGATCTTACAAAGAGACTGGGAATACCTAGGAAATCTGATATTGAAGGCCATCAGGATTTGATTAAAACACTTTCAAAGAACTTGGAGAAACAGAGAATCCAGTCTAGGAGGGCACAAACACAACCTTGTGTACATCAAGACCCAGAGGAAATGAGCTGTGACTCCACAGGAGACTAACCAAAACTACCTACTAGTGTTAGAGGGTCTCCTGTGGAGGTGTGAGTTAGCAGGGGCTCACCACAGGGATGGGGGCACTGGAGCATCAGTTGATAATCTCTCAGCAATCTTGATTCCAGTTTGCATTTCACCGAGCCTGGCATTTTGCATGATGTACACTGCATATAAGTTAAACAAGCAGAGTGACAATATACAGTCTTGACATAATCCTTTCCCAATTTGGAACCAGTCCGTTGTTCCATATCCGGTTCTAACTGTTGTATATTGACCTGCATAAAGGTTTCACAGGAGGCAAGGAAGGTGGTCTGGTACTCCCATCCTATGAAGAATTTTCCGAAGTTTATTGTAGTCTACACAATCAAAGGCTTTAGTGTAGTCAATGAATCAGATATAGTTTATTTTTCTTTCTTTCTTTTTTTTCTGGAATTCTCTTGCTTTTTCTATGCTCCCATGGATGTTGGCAATTTGATCTCTGGTTCCTCTGCCTTTTCTAAATGCAACTTGCACATCTGAAAGTTCTCAGTTCACATACTGTTCAAGCCTCATTTAGAGAATTTTGAGCATTACTTTGTTAGCAGGTGACATGAATGCAATTGTGCAATAGTTTGAACATTCTTTGGCATTGCCCTTATTTGGGACTGGAACAATAACTGACCTTTCCAGTCTGGTGGCCATTTTTGAGATTTCCAAATTTGCTGGCATATTGAGTGCAGTACTTCTACAGTGTCATCTTTTAGGATTTGAAATAGTTCAGCTGGAATTTAATCACCTTCACTAGCTTTGTTAGTAGTGCTTCCTAATGCCCACTTGGCTTCACATTCCAGGATGTCTGTCTCTAGGTGAGTAATCACACCATCGTGGTTATCTGGGTCATCAAGATCTTTTTTATATAGTTCTTTTGTGTATTCTTGCCACCTCTTCTTAATAGTTACTGCTTCTGTTAGGTCCATACAATTTCTGTACTTTATTGTGCCCATCTTTGCATGAGACATTCCCTTGATATCTCTAATTTTCTTGAAGTGATCCCTAGACTTCCATTGTTTTCCTCTATTTCTTTCCACTGTTTACGTAGGAAGACTTTCTTATCTCCTTGCTATTCTTTGGAATTCTGCATTCAGATGGATATATATATATATTTCTCCTTTGCCTTTCACCTATCTTCTTTTCTCAACTATTTTTAAGGCCTCCTCAGAAAACCATTTTGCCTTATTGCATTTATTTTTCTTGGAGATGGTCTTGATCACCACCTTCTGTACAATGTTATGAGCCTTCATCCATAGTTCTTCAGGCACTCTGTTTATGAGATCTAGTCCCTTGAATCTATTTGTCATCCCCACCATATAATCATAAGATATTTGATTTAGGCCATGCCTGTTCATGATCTGAGCCATATGAAGATCAAAATGAAGATCTTCACATGAAGATCAGCAAAAGATGGCAAAATAAAGGACAGAAATGGCATGGACCTAACAGAAGAAGAAGATATTAAGAAGAGGTGGTGAGAATACACAGAAGAACTAAACAAAAAAGATCTTGTTTTTGCTGACTGTATAGAGCTTCTCCATCTTCGGCTGTAAGGAATATAGTCAATTTGATTTCAGTATTAACCATCTGGTTATGTACATATGTGAAGTTGTCTCTTGTGTTGTTGGAAGAGTGTGTTTGCTCTGACAAGTACATTCTCTTGGCAAAACTCTGTTAGTCTTTGCTGTGAATCATTTTGTACTCCAGTTCACCATTAACCTTACTATAGAACCTATAACCTGAGTAACCTCAAGCCAAAAATCTACCAGGGAGGGAGTGCGACTCACCCATTAGCAGCTAATTGGATTAAAGCTTTACTGAGAATAGTGCTGCCAAATATTTATTTTTGCTGTTTTAGTTGCAGCTATTGAATTTTTCATTTCTTTTTTCCTATTTATTTTTATTAGTTGGAGGCTAATTATTTTACAATATTGTAGCGGTATTTGTCATACACTGACATGAATCAGTTATGGATTTGCATGTGTTCCACATCCTGATCCCCCCTCCCACCTCCCTCTCCACCCGATCCCTATGGGTCTTCCCAGTGCACCAGGCCCGAGCACTTGTCTCATGCATCCAACCTGGGCTGGTGATCTGTTTCACCCTAGATAATATACATGTTTCAATGCTGTTCTCTCAGAACATCCCATCGTCGCCTTCTCCCACAGAGTCCAAAAGTCTGTTCTGTACATCTGTGTCTCTTTTTCTGTTTTGCATATAGGGTTATCATTACCATTTTTCTAAATTCCATATATATGTGTTAGTATACTGTATTGGTCTTTATCTTTCTGGCTTACTTCACTCTGTATAATGGGCTCCTGTTTCATCCATCTCATTAGAAATACTTCAAATGAATTCTTTTCAATGGCTGAGTAATATTCCATGGTGTATATGTACCACAGCTTCCTTATCCATTCATCTGCTGATGGGCATCTAGGTTGCTTCCATGTCCTGACTATTATAAACAGTACTGCGATGAACATTGGGGTGCACGTGTCTCTTTCAGCTCTGGTTTCCTCAGGGTGTATGCCCAGAAGTGGTATTGCTGGGTCATATGACAGTTCTATTTCCAGTTTTTTAAGAAATCTCCACACTGTTCTCCATAGCGGTTGTACTAGTTTACATTCCCACCAACAGTGTAAGAGGGTTCCCTTTTCTCCACACCCCCTCCAGCATTTATTGCTTGTAGACTTTTGGATAGCAGCCATCTTGACTGGCATGTAATGGGACCTTGTTGTGGCTTTGATTTGCATTTCTCTGATAATGAGTGATGTTGAGCATCTTTTCTTGTGTTTGTTAGCCATCTGTATGTCTTCTTTGGAGAAATGTCTGTTTAGTTCTTTGGCCCATTTTTTGATTGGGTCATTTATTTTTCTGGAATTGAGCTTCAGGAGTTGCTTGTATACTTTTGAGGTTAATCCTTTGCCTGTTGCTTCATTTGCTTATTATTTTCTCCCAATTTGAGGGCTGTCTTTTCACCTTGCTTATAATTTCCTTTGTTGTGCAAAAGCTTTTAAGTTTAATTAGGTCCCATTTGTTTATTTTTGCTTTTATTTCCAATATTCTGGGAGGTGGGTCATAGAGGATCCTGCTGTGATTTATGTCAGAGAGTGTTTTGCCTATGTTCTCCTCTAGGAGTTTTATAGTTTCTGGTCTTACATTTAGATCTTTAATCCATTTTCAGTTTATTTTTGTGTATGGTGTTAGAAAGTATTCTAGTTTCGTTCTTTTATAAGTGGTTGACCAGTTTTCCCAGCATCACTTGTTAAAGAGGTTGTCTTTTTTCCATCGTATAGCCTTGCCTCCTTTGTCAAAGATAAGGTGTCCATAGGTTCGTGGATTTATCTCTGGGCTTTCTATTCTGTTCCATTGATCTATATTTCTGCCTTGTTGCCACTACCATACTGTCTTGATGAGTGTGGCTTTGTAGTATAGTCTGAAGTCAGGCAGGTTGATTCCTCCACTTCCATTCTTCTTATTCAAGATTGCTTTGGCTTTTTGAGGTTTTTTGTATTTCCATACAAATTGTGAAATTATTTGTTCTAGTTCTGTGAAAAATACCGTTGTTATCTTGATAGGGATTACATTGAATCTATAGTTTGCTTTGGGTATTATAGTCATTCTGACAATATTGATTCTTCCAATCCATGAACATGGTATATTTCTCCATCTGTTTGTGTCCTCTTTGATTTCTTTAATCAGTGCTTTATAGTTTTCTATGTATAGGTCTTTTGCTTCTTTAGGTAGATATACTCCTAATTATTTTATTCTTTTTGTTGTAATGGTGAATGGTATTGTTTCCTTAATTTCTCTTTCTGTTTTCTCATTGTTAGTGTTTAGGAATGCAAGGGATTCCTGTGTGTTAATTGTATATCCTGTAACTTTACTGTGTTCATTGATTAGCTCTAGTAATTTTCTGGTAGAGTCTTTAGGGTTTTCTTTTTAGAGGATCATGTCATCTGCAAACAGCAAGCTTCACTTCTTCTTTTCCTATCTGAATTCCTTCTACTTCTTTGTCTGCTCTGATTGCTGTGGCCAACGCTCATATTGAATAGTAGTGGTGAGAGTGGGCACCCTTGTCTTGTTCCTGATTTTAGGGGAAATGCTTTCAATTTTTCACCATTGACAGTAATGCTTGCCATGGTGAATTTTTCATTTCTGATTGGGCATTTACAATGTATTCTCTAGTTCCTTGTTAAAATTCTTACAGTGTACATACATTCCTCTTCTTACTTCAGTTAACATATCTATTACCAATAGTGTGAATTATTTACATGGTGAATTATTCATTTTTCATTATTATTTTCAGAGGTTTTCACTTATCGTTTCATTTCAGGTTAGGTTATCTGCTCTTTTATGTTGCTTAATGTTCTCTGTCTCTATGAGTTTAAGTGAAGATGAAAGTTTTACCTATATTGTCTTGAACAAATCTATCTTCTTATATGTGAGCATATCTATACAGACTTCAGGTATTCAATGCCTTGTGTAGGAGAGTTGAATTTATTGTGGGCACAATTCACATTTTTTCCTAAGAGTATACTGACAGTTATCACTTTGATAGGAGGTAGGACTGGAAATGCAGGAGCCTCCTAGCAGTCAGGAGCCAGGTGTGAGACAGGACTTTCCCTCTGCTTCAGCAGCTGTCACTGCCTTATGGGGATGGAGTCTGATCTCAATTTACTGGGTTCAATTCCCCTTAATTGTGCATTTTCCCTTTATCCTAAACCAGAACCTTTGCCCCATAGAGATGTAGTTACTGCATATGTTGGGTCCATGTGTGCACTCAGCTCACGTGAGCTGCACATGAATTTCTGAGATGTCTCTAATGGACTCTCTCTGCAGGTTTCTGGAATTTCTCCCCTTGATATTCTCAAACACAGCCTCAGATCCAAGTTCCTTTTGCTCTTTACAGCCAATCACTTCCATTATCCCCCATTGCCCCCACCTTGTTGTGGAGCCATACTCCATAGTAGATGATGCCCACATTACTCTCAGCTTGTATGATGGTCTGTGGTGGAACAGCTGCTTACACGAATCTGTGCTGCTTCTGGTGTGCTGCTTTAGGAAGTGCCAACAATGGCTGCCACCACCCCACCAAGGCTCCACTGTGAGACCAGGTCATATTGGCACCCCACAGTTGAGTCTTCTCTCCAGTCATGTCCAACTGAGGTCTGGTGCTGTACTCTGACATAGATGGAGTGGGCTTGGAGGGCGGGGTGCTTATATTGAAATAGGGAGTGCTCTGCAGTTGGTTATAGGAACCCTAACAGCCCATAGTGTAACCCATTTTGCACCTTGTTTCAGGGGAAAGCCAGTGCACATGCATTCCTCATGAGTGGAGTCCAATCTTCCCTCAACCCTCATTAGTCCCAGTGAAACTCCAATCAGCCTAAGGGTTTTGCCTCCTTCAAATAGGATCTGAGAACTGTGTTCCCCCACCTGTGGCTCTCACTGCTCATTCCCCATGGTGAATATCCACCCTTATATTCTCCCTTTTAATCTGAGTCCCCTCAGAGGGGCACAGGTCCTCATATAATCATTTTTCTTCTCTTTCTACACAATTACATGTGTATCTTTCTTACAACCTTGATTTTATAGAAGTTCTCTGGCAGTTTTGTGCCAGTTTTCAGTGATAATTGTTCCACATGTAGATGTATTATTGATGTGTTCATCATGTGGAGAGGTGAGCACCACATACTCTTATTCCACCACCTTGATTGATCTTCAATAACAGCTTTTCTTAACCCACAATTATTTTAACATAATGCTAAGCTGCTGGACAACAGAAATAAAACAATATAAAAAATTTACAAATCCAAAGTATCTTGCTACCATACTAATTAAGATGTCAACTATTCACCACAAAGTCCTTCAGAAGCAACATTGGTGAAATGTCTACCTAGATATGATGAATGGTGATTTGGGGTAAAATAAAATAATAAGTTGACAAATGTCTATAAATGTGATCAATATATTCTTTTGGACAAAATATAAGCTAGTTTGTATCAATTCATGGAAGAGATGGTATATTCCTGAATCTGCTACAACTCTACTTTTTCTTGTGCCAACATTTGTATTACCAAGACACACAATTCTTGAAATTGTCTTTGAGTGGCCAGAATCCTTGATTAAGGCCTACACTTTTTGAGACTCATAATAGTTTCCTTTTTTTCTATTAAATCACTTCACTATTTTTCTTTTCCTTATGTACATTTGGGTGTGTTTATATGAGTGTATGTGTGTATGTGTGTTTATTTTATCATGGATCTACTTCAATTGGCTAGGCTTCCACTCTATTCACTGTCCACCACACACACAATTTATTTGTGGCTCAATGTTTTCCCAATAAACAAAAAAAAAAAAGGTTCCATAGGAAATAAAACAAAACAATTAATGCAAAGAAGTCTCCTTAGACCTCAGAAGGAATTATGACATTGCAGTTTATACCATAGACTATATAATAAGAGAAAGATTAAAACTCCTTTCTGGACTACTATGGCACCTTTTCTCTCTGTACATGCTTAGCTGAGCAGAAGTAATGAGGCATTACTTGCTGTTACCATAGCAGCATGGTTAAATTATAAATTTTATCTTTGCAGTAGATTAAAAGCAAATAGGCCAGAAATTCTGTTACTAAAATCTTAGCTCCTTTAATAAACCTTAGTTTATACAATCTGCCAACCAGGTCACATCTTAAAAGTATTCCAAGACTGGTGATAATATGGACATTGGGTATATTAGACAACTTCAATTTCACTTGCTTTAGCATGTCAAATAGAAAAAACAGAAAGAAAACACACACACACACATACACACACACACACACAAAAAAAAAAAAAAAAAAAAAAAACTTAAATGGGTTAGGCTTCTTCTATTTCCAGAAAAAGATGTGTTGACATTACACTGGCCATCATATAATTTGCCTGCAACATCACAGCAAGGAATAAAAATATGTAAGTGTGATAATCAGGTGATATCAACAACAATAATTAAAAACATTTAAAATGTACCATTCATATTATTCATGTAATGAATTTATTTTCTATCTTAAACTATGGCAAGTAGTCAGAATACATTAAACGTTCTTGATAACTAATAGTGGATTATATGCCATTGGGGAAAAAAAATCAGAATTAAATTATTTGAAATGTCCCTCAACCATTATATTTTTCACCTGGTAACACACACACACATACACACAAACACACTACCTTGAAATACACTATGAAAAAAATGGTGTTTTAAAAGTTCAGCCTAAAATAAGAATGAAACCATTATTTCCTGATGTCTGTTAAACCTATGAATCTTAGTCCTTACACTTTTTACCCAGATAAACTGACAACAATGTATCATCAATAATAGTTCATTTTGGTTACCTTATTTATCCTGATCAGTGTCCTATGCTGATGGCTGCAAAATCCAGAGGGGAAAAAATTGTGTACTGCATGCATGCATGCTCATTTGCTTCAGTCAAGTCCAACTCTTTAAAGAGACCATAGCCTGCCAGGCTCCTCTGTCCTTGGAATTCTCCAGGCACTGGGGTGGGTTGCAGTGCCCTCCTCCAGAGCACAGCAGAGATCAAATCCAGGGATCTAACCTGTGTCTCTTATGTTTACCTGCATTGGAAGGTGAGTTCTTTACCACTAGTGCTATCTGAGACACCCCAATGTTGTACTGGTTTTATGTAATTTATTTTGGCTGCTGAGAACATGTGAATATATTCGGTATGTTTTGGACATTTCTTACCTAATGAGGTAGAAACCAGCCCCTACCCACTGTGGAAGACAAAATCTGAATTTCTAAGCTTTCCTCTCAGGTAGGGCACTGAACTGGGACTAAAAATGCAATTTTATTTTGCTGTTGTTGTTTTGTTTTGTTTTGCCTAAGAAGCTAACAACATGAAGAACTAGGCAGCAAAGGTATGAATAGTAATATCTGCAACTAGTTTGTGGCTTCCAAGAATTGAACCTTTATATCCATAGCTCATTAATCTCTGTAACATTATGGTAGCAGTAGTATCAACATCAGATCAGCTCAACAGTATCATTCTGGGGATCATTCCTGACTGCACAGCTCTCAAACAAGTTTCTATTACTTTCCTGAAGATTCTATGTATTTTCGCAATGTCCTTTATTAAATTTATTTTTCTCTTCAAATGACTCCTTAAAATGTGTTACATCAGTTTAGGGTGTATGACATTTTATTTATTTATTTTATTAGTTGGAGGCTAATTACTTCACAATATTGCAGTGGGTTTTGTCATACATTGACATGAATCAGCCATGGAGTTACATGTATTCCCCATCCCGATCCCCTCTCCCACCTCCCTCTCCACCCGATTCCTCTGGGTCTTCCCAGTGCACCAGGCGCAAGCACTTGTCGCATGCATCCCACCTGGGCTGGTGATCTGTTTCACTATAGATAATATACATGCTGTTCTCTCGAAACATCCCACCCTCGCCTTCTCCCACAGAGTCCAAAAGTCTGTTCTGTACATCTGTCTCTTTTTCTGTTTTGCATATAGGGTTATCATTACCATCTTTCTAAATTCCATATATATGTGTTAGTATGCTGTAATGTTCTTTATCTTTCTGGCTTAATTCACTCTGTATAATGGGCTCCAGTTTCATCCATCTCATTAGCACTGATTCAAATGAATTCTTCTTAACAGCTGAGTAATATTCCATGGTGTATATGTACCACAGCTTCCTTATCCATTCGTCTGCTGATAGGCATCTAGGTTGCTTCCATGTCCTGGATATTATAAACAGTGCTGCAATGAACATTGGGGTGCACATGTCTCTTTCAGCTCTGGTTTCCTCAGTGTGTATGCCCAGGAGTGGGATTGCTGGGTCATATGGCAGTTCTATTTCCAGTTTTTTAAGGAATCTCCACACTGTTTTCCATAGCGGCTGTACTAGTTTGCATTCCCACCAACAGTGTAAGAGGGTTCCCTTTTCTCCACACACTCTCTAGCATTTCTTGCTTGTAGACTTTTGGATAGCAGTCATCCTGAATGGCGTGTAATGGTACCATAATGGACATTTTAATTTGACATCTGTATACACTTACAAAATGATCATCATGACCAATCGAGTTTCCATCCATCACCACACAGTTGACCTCCTTTACTGATTTCATGTGATAAACACTAATCTGATCACTATATCTATGACTTTTTATTCATTTTTGTTAATTTATCTTTTTCTAGATTCCACATATGAGTGAAATCATACAGCATTCGTCTTTCTTCCTCTGACTCATTTCATTTAATATCTTACTTTCAAGGTTCATCCATGTTGTTGAAATTGGCATGATTTATTTTTTATGTTTCAGTAGTATTCCATTGTGTATATATACTACCTTTTCTTCAGCTATGCATTCATTAATGGACACCTAGATTGCCTTCATACCTGGAGAAGGAACCTAGAAAGAAAAAACTTATGTGAAATTTATGAAAAATATTTAGTGATGGGTTAGAGATAAATCCTTAACCACTGAGTACTTCAGTACTTAACATAGAGTTATGTATCATGTATCATAAACAACAGTATTATCCTTGACAGTAAAGCATTGTATACTGATAGGGTTATTATATTGAATATCAAATCAATGTAATTCAAAGCCAAGACTACTGATTTAAAAAGCAAATCATGTTAGATCATCAACCAATTAAAAATATATAAATATTTCAAAAAGCAAACCATGTTAGCAAGGTGTGAAGATGTTTCCAAGTATTATTAAAGCACTAAATAGGAACAATTATATTTTATTATATCAGCAGAAAATGTATTCAATATGATTACAACATTTCAGTGAAGAGTCCTATTATTTGTCATTCTACCAAGTGCTTGCCTTAGAAAGAACAAATAAGT
This sequence comes from Muntiacus reevesi, assembly GCF_963930625.1. Classification (NCBI taxonomy): domain Eukaryota; kingdom Metazoa; phylum Chordata; class Mammalia; order Artiodactyla; family Cervidae; genus Muntiacus; species Muntiacus reevesi. Next base: position 79,726,101 of record NC_089271.1, on the reverse strand, counting down.
AATATGGCATATTTTTAAAAATTTATATACATATATACACACACACACACACACACACACACACTTGCACACACACATCAGATAAATATGCTGTTTGTTTTCTTTTGTTTTGATCTTAAACTCTTATTATTAGAACACTTTTAGAACCAATATAATTTGCCCAGAAAACATACTGATTTAATTTTATACAACACACATTCACTCAGTGAAAACATAAAAAAATCATATAGAAATAAAAATATGCAATGTATTTAAGAGGATAGCTTATTCAATCCTTCTCAGAGATTCTTGAAGCTCCAATTTATTGACATATCTTTGTATATATAATTTAGATTATTCTTACTTATTAATCAAACTAGTAATGAGAAAGCCAGCTCAACATCATCAAATATTTATGGCAGTACTTATATGTAAAGCATCATACTAGCTCCTGGAAATAAAAAGAATCATAGGACCTGTATCTAATATAATTTTTTCTTTGATAGGTGGCCTAATGTAATTTTTTCTTTGAGAGGTGACCATATTTAGAACTTTCATGATCTTATGCCTATCCCCTTATATTTAATCCAAATGAATAAAAGTTTCTGCATAGAGTATATAGTACTGAGAGTCTTAAGAGTCAGCTAAAATGCCACAAAATTCTTTCTGTATTCAAAATACTTCTATTTTCAGATTTGTATTTGTATTTTTATGAATCTGAATTTTACAGATGATATTTCATGTTGAATTCTTCAAAGAGAAAGAAAACTAACACATTGCTATATTTTCCAATCTGCTTGATGAGTTCCAAGCATTACCTGTAATAATATATTATCAATAAAGTAAGCAAATTCTACATTCTTCAGCAACAGTTTTAGAAATGGCCATTAGCACTATCTCTTTACTTCTATTAATCAGTGAAAAACTATAAATGGGATTTCAGGATTATTATAGATTAAGATAAATTAAAATCAGAATGTGTATACTTGGAAAATGTGAGAAAAATGTATTTTGTTTCAATCAAGATAGCTTTACTGAGAGTTTAATAATAAATTATTTCATATATGCTCTTTTAAGTTTAGTAAAATGTTCAATGCAACAGAAATAACCTGAATAATTTGAATATAAGCAATCATTTTTTTAAGCAATAAAGCAAAAATAAATATTGCAACAGGTAAAAAGAAATATTATCATAAATATTCTTACTGTTCCCACTAAAATTTGTATCTAATTTTGACCACAGCAAAAGGTTCATTCTTGAATAAGTAATATGACTTCATATCTTACTGTACATAGTCATTCTTCAGATTTTTCAAGAACAAGATGAGACTTCTCAATGCATTATGAGGAAACAACATCCCTTATCCCATTTTAAGAAGGGATAGTAAGTCTGAATTAACTTTATTTTTTAGAAAATTTAAAAACAGCAAAAAAGACACAGATGTAAAAAGTAGGCTTTGGACTACGTGGGAGAAGGCGGAGGTGGGATGATTTGAGTGAATAGCATTGAAACATGTATATTACCATATGTAAAACAGATGATCAGTGCAAGTTTGATGCATGAAGCAAGACATTCAAAGCTAGTGCTCTGGGACAACCCAGAAGGATGGGGTGGGATGGGAGGCGGAAGGAGGATTCAGGATAGAGGGCACATGTGCACCCATAGCTGATTCATGTCGATGTATTGCAAAACTCACCACAGTTTTGTAAAGCAACAAGCCTCCAATTAAAAGAAATAAATTAATTAAAAAATTATTGTGTAGCTGAGATCAGCTAATGTGAATCAAGTATATTCTTGTTTGGGATCCTAAAGAAGAGAAGTTACTGAACTTCTATTTACAAACCAATAGGTGTCAAAGGATCATGTACTTCTTGAGATATGTATTTCTTACTGCATCATATTTACATCAGTCCCTGAAAGTGGAAGTCCTAGAGATGTAACATTAAGCTTAGAAGAGTAACATCCTGCAATTCATCTTGAAAATCAATTGAGGTAGCATAGAAGTATTACTTTGTAACTATATCCAGCACCTGTCATTTGCTTTACTTGGAGCAAGGAGCTTTTAACTTCTTTTTCTATGCCTGTGGTGTCTACATAAGATATTCTCATCTCCAAGAAATGTTTCATTTATAACATAACTAGAACATAAATGCATTATCACCATCCTTCTGAGAGGGTTCTAATTTTTTGATGTGACTGCATGCAATAGTAAAGTTTTGCAGTCACATTATTCCTGGGTTAAAAATCAGTGAAAATATATGAAACATATGTATGATACAGAAAACTGGTGAAAAAAATTAGCTCAAATATTTAAATTTCATGGAAATGGTTCTAAGGACATACAGCAAACAAAGAAATATTTATTCAAGAATATCTACTAAAGTTTGTCAAGAACAACAAGAGTTTGCAATATTGGAACTATAGACTTCAACCACCACTATCTGCTTCTTACTTCCCAGCTTAACAAGAAAGGAACTCCATTCCAGAAAGGTGCAGGCAGAAATGCATTGATTCCCTACCCTCCTAATCCCAGTTAGAGGGCTATCTTCCCAGGAGAGACAGTACATTGGCATTTATAATCCTTAAAACTGTTGCTGATGCTACATTATAGGAGATTTCATTTCAGAGGTAGAGTCTTCCTTCTTCCACCTAGTTTGCACTTTGTGGGACAGAAAAGCTACTTTGGTGGGGGCGGGGGGGGGGACACTGCTGAGAATACTGGTGCCCTAATTTTCCTTGCTCTGCCTTGTATGGTGGGAGTTCTATGTGAGAAGAGGCAAGTCAAGAAAAACTGAGGCTACTCACCTCTTTGATTAAGCTACAGATTCTAAAGCTGAGAGAAACTTCTTTTTATAACTATTATCTAACCTGAGTCATGGCTTGAAGATTTCCTCTCGGGGGAGGTTTTCTCCTAAAACAGGAAGCACTAAATTACTTCTGAAAGGAATTGACTCCATTTGCAGCAAAGTGTGGGGTAATAAGGCCTATGAATCCGTCCAAAAACACTGGAGGTTGTAATGAAAAAGCAATATCCAGTGGAGAAGTCCTGAAGATGGCATAGGAATAATATAGGGAGTCGACCTTCTCCTCCATAAATATATTTTAAAAAATCATCTGCGTGTGGAATAACTCCCACAGAACATCTTCTGAACACCATCAGGGGACCCTAGACTTCCAGAAAGGCAAGCCATTATTCTCAGAATGAGGTAGGGTAAAATATAAAGATAAAAAGAGAGACACGCATACCCCAAGGTTCATTGCGGCACTGTTTACAATAGCTAGGACGTGGAAGCAACGTAGATATCCATCGGCAGATGAATGGATAAGAAAGCTGTAGTACATATACATGATGGAATATTATTCAGCTATTAAAAAGAATACATTTGAATCAGTTCTAATGAGTTGGATGAACCTAGAGCCTATTATACGAAGTGAAATAAGTCATAAAGTGAAAGATAAATATCATATATTAATGCATGCATATGGAATCTAGAAAGATGGAACTGATTATCTTATTTGCGGCAGCAAAGGAGTTGTTGTTGCTCAGTCACTAAATTTTGTCTCTTTGCAACCCAATGAACTGCATCGTGCCAGGCTTCGCTGTCCTTCACTATCTCCTGGAGTTTGCTCAAACTTATGTCCGCTGAGTCAGTGATGCCATTCAACAATCTCATCTTCTGTCACCCACTTCTCCTCTTGCCCTCAATCTTTTTCAACATCAGGGTCTTTTCCAATGAGTCAGCTCTTCTTATCAGGTGGCCAAAGTATTGGAGGTTCAGTTTCAGCATCAGTCTTTCCAATGAATATTCAGGGTTGATTTCTTTTAGGATTGACTGGTTTGATCTTCTTGCAGTCCAAGGGAATCTCAAGAGTTTTTTTTCCAGAACCACAGTTCAAAAGCATCAAAACTTTGCCACTCAGTCATCTTCATAGTCCAACTCTCATATCTATACATGACTACTGACATAACCATAGCTTTGACTATATGGATCTTTGTTGGCAATATGATGTCTCTGCTTTTAATATTCTGTCTAGTTTTGTCATAGATTTTCTTCCAAGTAATAAGTGTCTTTTAATTTTATGGCTACAGTCGCTAGTGATTTTGGAGCCGAAGAAGATAAAATCTGTCACTGTTTCCAATTTTTTCCCATCTATATGCCTTAAAATAATGGGATCTGTTGCCATGATTTTCGTTTGTGAATGTTGAATTTTAAGCAAGATTTTTCACTCTCCTGTTTCACCTTCATCAAGAGGTCTTTAATTCCTCTTCAATTTCTGCCACTCAGGGCTGGTGCACTGGGAAGACCCAGAGGGATGGGATGGAGAGGGAGGTGGGAGGGGGGATCAGGATGGGGAACATAAGTAAATCCATGACAGATTCGTGTCAATGTATGGCAAAAACCACTACAATATTGTAAAGTAATTAGCCTCCAACGAATAAAAATAAATGAAAAAAAATACTAATGTGGTATCATCTGTATATCTAAGGTTGTCGATATTTCTCCTGGCAATCTTGACTCCGGCTTGTGAGTCATCAAGCCCAGCATTTCACATGATGTACACTACATATAAATTAAATAAGCAGGGTAACAACATACAGCCTTAATGTATTCCTTTCCCAATTTTCAACCAGTCCATTGTTCATGTCTGCTTGCATCTGTTTGCTTCTTGTCCTGCATACGGGTTTCTCAGAAGACATGTAAGGTGGTCTGGTATTCCCATCTCTTAAATAATTTTCCACAGTTTTATTATTATTATTATTATTATTTTAATCCACACAGAGGCTTTAGTGTAGTCAATGAAGCAGAAGATGTATTTTTGGAATTCCCTTGTTTTCTCTATGATCCTGTGGCTGTGATCTCTTGTTCCTCTGCCTTTTCTAAAGGGAAAGGCAAACAAAGAGCACAGACTTTTGGACACAGTGAGTGAAGGAGAAGATGGGATGATCAGAAAAAGTAGCATTGAAATATATACATTACCATGTGTAAAATAGATAACCAGTGGGAATTTGCTGTACGTTGCAGGGTACGCAAAACTGGTGCTCTGTGTCAACCTAGAGGAGTGGGATGGAGAGGGAGGTTGCAGAGGGAGGGACATATGTATACATTTGGCTGATTCATATTGATATATGGAAGTAACATCACAATATTATAATTTTCCTCCAATTGAAAATAATATACTATTAAAGAATTAAGGGTCCATTGGAGATGTTGGGCAAACTATATGATATCTAGTTTATCAGAGAGAATCAAGGTAAGTGGTTGCTAAGAGCCTTTCTGGCATTTGAAAAAATCTCAAACACCGAGCTTACAATCTATCCCTTAAGAGCATCAGGATTTATTTGTATCAGTTTTGGGATCAATTTATATCCCGGGTCATTAAAAAAAAAAAAAAAAAAGCAGTCAGTTTACAATTGAGTTCCCTAACAACTAAATTTGGACAAGTAAACAATCTAAAAACCTCTACCAAATCTGCTGTCATCTCAGAGTGTGTGTGGGTATACTCAAGGGCATGCCCTTTGAAAAGCATCATTTGATGTTTCACTGAGTCAAAAAGGGAAATAGACTTCTTTACTATAATCCAGGCAATTACTAAACAAATAAATAAAAACAATATGGATTGGGGCCACCAATACTCAAGAGTTGCCACACTATAGTGTCTAAAATTTACAAATTCTAAAGATGAAGAAGGAGGAGGAGGTATACAAACAAAGAGGAAAGAACAATCCATGCACTGGAAAAAATAAACAATAAAAACTGCCTGTGAGAGTGACTGAATATCATATTTGACAAGCACTTTAAAGTAAACATTACATATATTCAAACAAATAAAGGAAACAATGATTGAAAAAGTGAAGGTTGATAACAATATCTCATCCGACAGAGAATATCATCAAACAAAGAAATTTTAAAGAAATTCTGGAGTTAGAAAGCAAAATAACAAAATAATTCACTAGAGGAAATGTGTGGATTTGAATTGGCATAAAACATAAAATTTGGCTTAGGACATAAACAGTAGTTAAAATAATTAATCCAAAACTAATAAACATATGAAAATATTTATTTTCTTCTTTATCAAAGAAATCCAAGTTAAGGCAATTTCAAATAATATACAAAGTCATTATTTTGAAAATACAAAGACTCTGAAAGATGATGAATATAAATTTCATTTCTTGTAATTGAAAAATGTAATATAATGTTATTTTTAAAGAAAAGTGAATGTGGCTTTTAACATTTTAAATGTTGAATACTATTGTTTCCTTTAACTTTTATTAGGATATAATTCACAAATGGTACAGTCCATCAATTTTAAGTGTACAATTTAATATTTTTAGTATATTCATAGATATATGCAACCAAAGTTGTAGTCAACTTTAGAACATTTTCATCACCTCAACAACAAGCCCAGTATCCTTTAGCTATTACCTCTTATCCCTCCAGGCATATACAGTTTATTTTCTACCCCTATGAATTGGTCTATATTGGATATTTTTTAAATACATTAAATCATATAGTATGCGGTCTTTTATGAGGAGATTATTCACTTAACATAATGTTTTCAAGTTTCAGAAAATGTATGTTATGACAATGTATGATATACAACCATCTGTTATCCATTCATCCATTGATAGACATTTGGTTTGTCTCCACTTTTTGGCTATTAAGAATAATGCTGCTATGAGCATTTGCGTACAATTTTTTTGTGTGTGTATGTGAATATGCATTTTCATTTATCTTGGATATGTAAAGTTGCTGAGCTGTATGTGAATACTATGAATAACCATTTGAGGACTGCCAGACAATTTTCTAAAGCGACTGCCTTTTTTAACACTTTGACTAGCAGTATATGGTTTTTTCAGCAGTCATGTATAGATGAGATTTGGACCACAAAGAAAGCTGAGCACTGAAGAATTGATGTTTTCAAATCATGATACTGGAGAAGACTCTTGGAACTCCCTTGGGCTGCAAGGAAATCAAACCAGTCAATCCCAAATGAAATCAACCCTGACTGTTCATTGCACGGACTGATGCTGAAGCTGAAGCTCCAATACTTTGGCTACCTGATGTGAAGAGTTGACTCACTGGAAAAGACCCTGATACTGGGAAGGACTGAAGGCAAAAGGAGACGAGGGTGACAGAGTATGAGATAGTTGGAATGGTCAGATAACATCACTGACTCAATGGACATGAATTAGAGCAAACTCTGGGAGATAATGAATGACAGGGAAGCCTGGCATGCTGCAGTCCATGGTGTTGCAAAGAGTCAGATAAGACTTAGCAACTGAACAACAGTAAAGCAGTATATGACAGCCTGATTTCTCTTCATTCTTGTCAATAGGAGTTGCTGTCTGGCTTTCTATTTACAGATATGTTAGTAAGCATGATGTAGTATTATGTGTGTAATTTCTTTAAAAAAATAAGATTATATTTTTAGAGCAGTTTTAGGTTCACATAAAAATTGAGGGGAAGGTACAGAAATTGTCCATAGACCTACTATCCCTACACATGTATACCTTGCTTGACTATCAACTTACTGTACTAGAGTACTGCATATTTATTACAATTTGTGAGCCTCTATTGACATATCATAATCATGAAAAGCCCATAATTTGCATTATAATTCACTCTTGGTATTGTACATTAAATGGGTTTTGACAAATGTATAATGACATTATCATACAGAGTATTTTCAGTGCCCTAAAAATCCTCTGGACTCAACTTATTTATCTCCCCTTTCCAATCCCTTGCCACCACTATTTATTGTTTCCATAGCCTTGTCTTCTCCAGAATAACATGTAGTTCGAATTATTCAGCATATAGTCTTTGCAGATCAACTTCTGTCACTCAGCAATACACATTTAAGTTTCCTCCAAGTCTTTTTTTTTTTGTATTATTTTTAAAAAATTTTTTTTTTAATTTTCTTTTATTTTTATTTTATTAGTTGGAGGCTAATTACTTCACAATATTTCAGTGGGTTTTGTCATACATTGACATGAATCAGCCATAGAGCTACACGTATTCCCCATCCCGATCCCCCCTCCCACCTCCCTCTCCACCCGATTCCTCTGAGTCTTCCCAGTGCACCAGGCCCGAGCACTCGTCTCATGCATCTCACCTGGGCTAGTGATCTGTTTCACCATAGATAATATACATGCTGTTCTTTTGAAACATCCCACCCTCACCTTCTCCCACAGAGTTCAAAAGTCTGTTCTGTACTTCTGTGTCTCTTTTTCTGCTTTGCATATAGGGTTCTCATTACCGTTTTTCTAAATTCCATATATATGTGTCAGGATGCTGTAATGTTCTTTATCTTTCTGGCTTACTTCACTCTGTATAATGGGCTCCAGTTTCATCCATCTCATTAAAACTGATTCAAATGAATTCTTTTTAACAGCTGAGTAATATTCCGTGGTGTATATGTACCACAGCTTCCTTATCCATTCATCTGCTGATGGGCATCTAGGCTGCTCCCATGTCCTGGCTATTAAAAACAGTGCTGCGATGAACATTGGGGTGCACGTGTCTCTTTCAGATCTGGTTTCCTCATTGTGTATGCCCAGAAGTGGTATTGCTGGGTCATATGGCAGTTCTATTTCCAGTTTTTTAAGAAATCTCCACACTGGTTTCCATTGCGGAACTGGAGGAATCAACCTGCCTGACTTCAGACTCTACTACAAAGACACAGTCATCAAGACAGTATGGTACTGGCACAAAGACAGAAATATAGATCAATGGAACAGAATAGAAAGCCCAGAGATAAATCCACGAACCTATGGACACCTTATCTTTGACAAAGGAGGCAAGGATATACGATGGAAAAAAGACAACCTCTTTAACAAATGATGCTGGGAAAATTGGTCAGTCACTTATAAAAGAACGAAACTAGAACACTTTCTAACACCATACACAAAAATAAACTCAAAATGGATTAAAGATCTAAATGTAAGACCAGAAACTATAAAACTCCTAGAGGAGAACATAGGCAAAACCTCTCCGACATAAATCTCAGCAGGATCCTCTATGACCCACCTCCCAGAATATTGGAAATAAAAGCAAAACTAAACGAATGGGACCTAATGAAACTTAAAAGCTTCTGCACTACAAAGGAAACTATAAGTAAGATGAAAAGACAGCCCTCAGATTGGGAGAAAATAATAGCAAATGAAGAAACAGACAAATGATTAATCTCTAAAATATACAAGCAACTCCTGAAGCTCAATTTCAGAAAAATAAATGACCCAATCAAAAAATGGGCCAAAGAACTAAACAGACATTTCTCCAAAGAAGACATACAGATGGCTAACAAACACATGAAAAGATGCTCAACATCACTCATTATTAGAGAAATGCAAATCAAAACCACAATGAGGTACCATTACACGCCAGTCAGGATAGCTGCTATCCAAATGTCTACAAGCAATAAATGCTGGAGAGGGTGTGGAGAAAAGGGAACTCTCTTACACTGTTGGTGGGAATGCAAACAAATTTCCTCCAAGTCTTTTTGTGAATTGACAGACTATTTCTTTTTGTCACTGAAGTCCGTTTTCTGGATATATCACAGTTTATCCATTCATACAGAAGGATATCTTGGTTGCTTATAAGTTTTGACAATTATGAATACAGCTGGTATAAATACCTGTGTGCAGATTTTTGTGTGGACACAAAATGTACTTTGGGTACATACTAAGAGATCAATTTCTAAATTACTTAGCAAGAACATATTTAGTTTTGGAAAAGTACATTTAATTTTGTGAGAAACTTCCAAACTGCATTCCAAAGTGACTGTACTATTTTTCTTTTCCACCAGCAATAAATGAGACTTCCTGTTGCTTCACATCCTTACCAGCATTTGGTGTTATAAGTGTTCTAAATAAGTGTGTAAATGTATCTCATTGTCTTAGTTTTCATTTCATTTATGACATATGATGCAGAACATCTTTTCATATGCTAAATAACATCTGTATATCTTTAGTGAAGTGTGACTTTAACAGTTTTTAACGTATTATGGTTTATATTTCCAATTGCCTGATGACTAAAACTTTATTAGTCGTTTGCAGATCTTCAGAAAAATATCTATTCACATTCGATGTCCATTTACATTTGGTTGTCTTTTTGTTATTTAGTTGTAAAAAGTTATTTTACATATTTTAGATGCAAATACGTCATTAGATATATAATCTGAAAATATTTTTCTAATTTTATAGGCTTTATTTTTACTTTACTGATGATATCCTTTGAAGCATAAAAGTTTTTAATTTTGATGAAACTCAGTTAATCTATTTTTTTTCCTTTTGTTTTTTTCTGCTTTTAGTTCTAAGAATCTATTGCAAATTCCAGGTCATAAAGAATCATCTCCATGCTTCTGGTAAGATTTTTATAGTTTTATCTCATTTAAGTCTCTGATACATTTTAAACTAGTTTTTGTGTATGGTGAAAGGTAAGGGTCTGATTACATTGTTTTGCATATGGATATCCATTTTTTTCAAGCATCATTTGTTGAAAAGCCTATTCTTCCTAATTGAATGGTCGTGGCACCACTTGAGAAACAGTTTTTGACCTGCTAATTGTCCTTAGTAAAGACTGATACTGAACCATGGGCCAAGAAATTACTACACAACTTAAGCTATCATCATGGACTGGGTTTTGTTTGACTTGCTCAGCTTTGAATTTAGGTTTCCACAGAAGCACCCCATCATTAAAGAAAAGCGGTATTCACAGGCCCTGAAAATTGTTACCTGATATAGCCAAAATACCCATATTTTCAGTTTTTGCTACAGTGACTTCTCTTTCTCATGACATTTCTGTGTCCTCACTGGGAGTTCCTATGATCAATTGACTGAGAGGGAGAAATCTTGGGCCTAGTTTAAATGATTCTGTGTGATGTGCACATATCATCCAAAAGTGGACAACTGCTACAATCCAGTCCCTTTCTGGGATGTTCTTCAAGAATAATGATGAAAGGGAATCCTCTCAGGAGCAGAACTTCAGGCAGTGCACCTGGTTGTTTGTTTAGCTTGGAAGGAAATATGACCAGACCTGTAATTTTGTATCAGCTAATGGGCTTTGGCCAGTGTATAGGCTGAATGGTCAGTGAATTGCAAAGAATATGATTTCAAAAATGGTAATGTCTGGAAAAGAGAGGTATGTCCAAAATTGTATCTGAATGGGAAAAAAATTATTAAAACATTGTGTCTCATAGGAAAGCTCACCAAAAGTGAATTCAATAGAGCAGTATTTTAATAATCAAGTGGAAAGTGTAACTCATCTGTGGATATAAGACAGGAAAGGCGGGCAGGGCTGAATCATGGATCATATGGACTAAGGCGCAGTATATTTCCTCAGTGATTGTCACAGTAGAGTAATTAAGAAAGGCTCACCACTCTCCTTTCCCAGTAGAGAAACATGTTGGTCATGCTGATGATGGAGGCAAAGGAAATACTGAGTGAGTCATGAAAGAAAGAATAGTAGTTTAAAATAACAGCAATGACCACATGGCCAGTTACAAAAATAAGGACTGTAATTTTTCTGAGCATTTCTTCCTTATGTTCATTATATTTATGCATGTTCTTGTGCATGCAATATCTTTCCTTCTCTTATATAAGATATATTAATATAAGATGTATTAACTTTCATAATAATATTTAAGTATTTAAGTATATATAATAATATTTAATGAATATTTAAGTTAACATTTATTAACTTTTCATCATAGTACACAGGTTAGAAAATATCAAGAAGATGAGTGAACATCACCCAAGGACTTCGAATTATTTTTGGAAAAAAAAAAGTGCATTTTAGCTGTACACAGGACAATTATATCATGTTAGGAGAGAGAGTGACATTGTTACTATACTTGGGGATTAAACAGAGTTTAACGAGATGTGTATGGGTACCAAGTTGACAGGGATGGACAATGATGGTCAAATTGTATGAACCAGCTCAATTAAGCAATGATTTCCAAATGTATGGTCAAGCACTAGTCTAGATTAACTTAAGCACTTTTTCTCTGTGGCTGGTGGGAACAAAAGCACGTCTTATACCTTGTGAACACAAGACAATAGCTCCTTATCTGATGCTGATCAGTTGTCTCATACAGCACTGAGCACTAAATATTTTAAATGGGATCATCTGTAAATTTCCAGAATTATCTCTGTAGGTAGCTCTATCCTCTCTGCTACACTATTCTGCAAAATATAGATATCTTGTTCTCTCTACTATCATGGGATTGGAAAGAAAACTGACATTTTCCAGTCCTGTAGCCACTGCTGAGTTTTCCAAATTTGCTGACATATTGAGTACAGCACCTTCACATCATCATCTTTTAGGGTTTGAAAGACCTCAGCTGAAAGTCCATAACCTCCACTAGCTTTGCTCATAGTGATGCTTTGTAAGGCCAATTTGACTTGGCACTCCAAGATATCTGGCCCTAGGAGACTGATCATATCATCATGGTTATCTGGGTCATGAAGATCTTTTTTGTAGAGTTCTTCTGTGTATTTTTGCCACCTCTGCATAATATTATATGCTTCTGCTAGGTCCATATCATTTCTGTCCTTTATTGTGCCCATTTTTGCATGAAATATTTCATTGGAATCTCTAATTTTCTTCAAGAGATCCTTGGAAAATGTCAGATTTCATTCCAATCCCAAAGAAAAGCAATGCCAAAGATTATTCAAACTACCGCACAATGCACTCATCTCACACTCTAGCAAATACTCAAAATTCTCCAAGCTAGACTCCAACAGTATGTGAACTGAAAAATTCCAGATGTTTAAGCTGGATTGAGAAAAGGCAGAGGAACCAGAGATCAAATTGCCAACATCTGTTGGATCATAGAAAAAGCAAGAGAATTCCAGAAAAGCAAAACAAAGCATATACTTCCGCTTTATCTAATATGCCAAAGACTTTGACTCTGTGGATCACAACAAACTGTTGGAAATTCTTCAAGAGATGGGAATACCAGACCACCTTACTTGCCTCCTGAGAAAACTGTATGAAAGTCAAGAAGCAACATTTAGAACTGGACATCGAACGATGGACTGGTTCCAAATTAGAAAAGGAGTATGTCAAGGATGTGTATTGTCACCCTGCTTATTTAACTTATATGTGCAGTACATCTGAGAAATGCCAGGCTGGATGAAGCACAAACTGAAATCAAGATTGCCGGAAGAAATATCAATAACTTCAGATATGCAGATGACACCACCCTTATAACAGAAAGCCAAGAGGAACTGAAGAACCTCTTGATGAAAGTGAAAGAGGGGAGTGAAAAAGCTGGCTTAAAACTCAACATTCAAAAAACTAAGATCATGGCATCCAGTCCCATCACTTCATAGCAAATTGAAGGGGAACCAATGAAAACAGTGAGACACTTTATTTTCTTGGGCTCCAAAATTAATGCAGATGGTGAATGCAGCCATGGAATTAAAAAACACTTGCTCCTTGGAATAAAAGCTATGACCAACCTGGACAACATATTAAAAAGCAGAGACATTACTTTACTGATGAAGGTTCATATCGTCAAAGCTATGTTTTTTTCCAGTAGTTATGCATATATGAGAGTTGTACCATATAGAAAGCTGAGAACTGTAGAATCGATTTTTACCTGTAGTGTTGGAGCAAAGTTGTGAGAGTCCCTTAGACTGCAAGGAAATCAAACCAGGAAATCTTAAAGGAAATCAGTCCTGAATATTCATTGGAAGGGCTGATATTGAAGCTGAAGTTCCAATACTTTGGGCACTTGATGTGAATAACTGACTCCTAGAAAAGACCCTGATGCTGAGAAAGATTGAAGGCAGGAGGAGCAGGGGATGACAGAGGAGAAGATGGTTGAATGGCATCACTGACTCAGTGGACATGAGTTTGAGCCGGTTCCAGGAAATGGTGATAGACATTGAAGCCTGGCATGCTGCATTCCATGGGGTTGCAAAGAGTCAGACACAACTGAGCGACTGAACTGAACTGAACTCTCCCTCTCTTCTGCTTACTGTGAGTCCACCAGGATTCCCACTGGTTCCTTACCCCTGAACCATAGCTTAGAAATTTTCTTAAAGTGGGATACTAGGTGATTACAGGGTTTATGTCATTTTTCTCCCAACTCTCTGGAATCACTGTCTTTTAATGACTGAAGTAAAATTTAATGTAAATCATCTTCTGTGTATTGTATCTGCATTTCTGTTTAAGTTACAAAATATGTCCTGTCTCTGTTGCTCCATGTTAATCAGAAGTAGAAGTCTCTGATTAGACTACCAGAGGTAATTTTAAAGTATAATGCAATGCATGTACATTTTTTATTATGTTCTTACTGTATGGCCTTGTATAAACTAAAACAATCAGAGGGGAAAATCATGCACAAATTCAGATACAGATAAAGAAGAAAACTAAGCTTACTACTGAGCCATTTGATACCTTGAAGAGATATGTGACTATAGTTTTCAACAGAAAGACAAGCATCATAATATACTATAATACCACAGGAAAAAAATAAGGATCATGCACAAACAATATTTCAAATAACCAAATATAAAGTTTTATTCCAAAAATACTCAAAATCTGAAATTTTGCCCCTCATGATTGGTGGTTTGCTACAAGGTAACATATATAATTTTTAGAATGGAATGGCCTCTATATAATTATCATGTGAATAAAATAGAACCACGAAGCACGTTATTTTCAACACCTTACAAAAGTAATTAAATTCTGTGATAACTTGAAATAAACTAAACCTAAATTTATTTTATTGCTTTGTCAGCAAATATACTATAATTTCCAAAGTAATGATGAAAGTATAAAAATGAAGATATAAGAAGCAATTTTGAAAGACCCATTATCTCGTCATTGATGGTTCTGATCTCAGGCAATTTCAGTCTGCAGCAGCTTGAAACAGGGTTTCAGTTCCTAGCCAGAGATTGAGGTTCAGTTCACAGTAGTGAGAGTGCGGAATCCTAACTACTAGGCCAGTGGTCTATGACAAGGCCCTGGCTCCCCAACTTTGAAGAAAAAAATCCCCACAAAGAAGGAAAGTAGTGAAACAAGTTAAGCATCTATTAGGAGGAAAATGTGTATAATACATATGGGTTGACACACGGGTGGACTAAGAGAATCATGCCCTCATGGTAGTTTGAATCACTTTTATGAGGCATTTCTTCTGGGTTTCCTTTGGCCAATCTTTCTGCTTTGCCTGGCTCTGAGTCCATATTTGGCTAATCTTTCTGCTTTGCCTGGTTCTGAGTCCATATTTGCTATATTTCAGGATCTTCCCATGTATGTGCATGCAACTCTCAGCCATCATGGATTTCAGTGAAGAGGCCTAAAGTAGCTTAGCATCACTCCCCTTTCTACCTCCAAGGAGCTTTCTAGTTGAGAAGGTCTCCTTGGTTTTGAGAATGAGAAATACATAGTCTCTTATATCTTATCCTGCTGTTGATATTTTGGGATTTCCCTCCACAGGGAATGAACTTAAATTGCAAACCGCAGGATGGAGGGATCATCTACATGCTGCCTCAGTTTGACTGGGAGAAAACATTATATTAATAAATAACATAGTATAATTGAAGAAAATGCCTAGTTTTTTGCAATTTATGGCAAATTTTCAGAACTCTAAAATAACACATTGATTTTTATTACTTTTTTCAGTGCATTCATTGATTTTGCTGAGGAGCTGATTTTAAAATTTCTCACTCCACAATTTCTGAAATCTCTCATTTTTATTTGAATAAAAATAATTTAATGCAACTACAAACATGAAATTCCATTCATAGAACTTATTCACACGAAACAGATATTGGCCTTCAAAATCTGTCCTCACCCTCTTCCCCTTCGCCAACCCTAACATGCAAATTTACAGACTACTACACACTGGTTTAGTGTTCAAGGACACTATTTAGTGGAATGCATTTGTTATTATTTTTGTTAATCAAAAATGTTAGAAAAGCATGACTTTTGTACATTTGGTGGCTCAGACAGTAAAGAATCTGCCTGCAATGAAAGAGAACCAGGTTCGATCCATGGGTTGGGAAGATCCCCTAAAGAAGGAAATGGCAACCCACTCCAGTATTCTTGCCTAGTGAATCCCATGGACAGAGGAGTCTGGTGGGCTACAGTCCATGGGGTAGCAGAATCAGACACTTCTGAGTGACTAACACACAAACACCTTCTAATTAACTGATAATAAGTACATTTTAATAATAAAAATTAATTAATTTAATAAACCCAAACATTTAATTAATATATTTGCTTTATCTATCTATGGTTTTTTCATTAAAATCATGTACGATATGTGAGTTGGACCATAAAGAAGGCTGAGCTCCAAAGAATTGATGCTTTCGAATTGTGGGTGCTGGGGAAGATTCTTGAGAGTCCATTGAACTGTAAGGAGATCAAACCAGTCAGCCCTAAAGGAAGTCAACGCTGAACATTCATCAGAAGGACTGATACTGACGGTGAAGTTCCAATAATTTGACAACCTGATGTGAAGAGCTGACTCATTGGAAAAGACCCTGATGTTGGGAAAGATTGAGCACAGGAGGAGAAGGCAGAGGATGAGAAGGCTGGGTGCCATCATCACTCAATGGATATGAATTCGAGCAAACTCTGGGAGATACTGAAGGACAGGGAAGCCTGGCATGCTGCATTTCATTATGTCACAAAGAGTTGAACATGACTTAGCAACTGAACAACAAGAACATCACTCAGCCATACATAAGAAAAACTTTGAGGCAGTTCTAGTAAGGTGGAAGAACCTAGAGCCTATTATATAAAGTGAAGTTAAGTCAGAAAGAGACAAATAAGATTTGTATATAGTGCATGTACGTGCAATCTAGAAAAAAATGGTACTGATGAGCCTCTTGCAAGGCAGGGATAGATGCAGATATAGAGGATAAACCCATGGATATAGCAGGGGAAGGAGAGGATGGAATTGAGAAAGTATAACTGACATATATACACTATTTTGTGTAATATATATGTAATATTATATATATATATATATATATATATATATATATATATATATATATATTAGTGGGAAGCTGTTATATAGCATAGGGAGCTCAACCTGGAGCTCTGTGGTAAGCTAGAGGGGTGGAGGGGTGGGTGGGGGCAGTGAGAGGGAGGCTGCTGAGGGAGGCAATATATATACACTAATGACTAATTTGTGTTGTTTGGCAGAAACCAACACAATATTATAAAGCAGTTATCCTCCAATTAAATGATAATAATAACTAATAAAATAAAATTAATGACTCATATTTCAAATTACTCATTAAGAAATCCAAGAGAAAATACAGCAATAGTGAATTTTGTCTGCTGAATACAGATTGTGAAGTATGGAAATCTTATTGAAAATAGATTTAGAAATATTCTTAAAAATTAATAAATATCATCAGATTAGAGAACCAATTCCAGAAATCCAAGAAGCAACTCATAAAACTCATCCATAAAATTTTATTATTCTAACATCATTCTCAGTATTGAAATCTGTATTAGCCATTAGTCATGATTTCCTGGAGAGCAGAATTTATACAGCAACAGAGATTTTAAGTAAATTAGTTCACAAGAAGACAAGTGTAAAATCCCCTAAGCAAACCTGTAGGCTGGGAATTCCGGCAAAACATAAGGGAAAGGCAAGGCTCTTGACAGTAGTTGAGAATGACTTTTTGTGTTTGACACCAAAATCACAAGCAACAAAAGGAAAATAAACAAGTGAGACAGCGTCAAACTAAGGCGCTTCTGAGCAGCAAAGAAAATAATCAACAAAATAAAAATGAAAACTATGAAAAGGGAGAAAATATTTGAATATCATATATCTGATAGTCAAAATATATAAAGAACTAAAAAAAATTCAGCAAGAAACCCACAGATATTCTGAATAAAAATTGGGCAAAGGATCTAAATAGACATTTTCAAAAGAGGACATCCAAATTGCCAGTGGGTACATGAAAGTTGTTCAACATTACCAATCTTCAAAAAAAATAGGAATCAAAATCACAAGATATCACCTCACAGCTGTTATAATATCTATTATGAAAAAGACAAAAGATAACAAGTGCTGACAGGATATGGAGAAATGTGTTGATAGAAATGTAAATTTCTACTGCCACTATAGAAAACAGTATGGAGAGTCCTCAAAATATTAAATTACAGAAGTACCATATGATCCAGGAATTTCATTTTTGGACTTCTGAGTATATATCCAAAATTACAGAAACCATTATCTTGAAGATATCTGCACTATTGTGTTCACTGGCAACATTATTCACAATAGCCAAAACACTGAAACGTCCTTAGTGTGTATCTACATATGCATCAATAAAGAAAGCATTTTATACATAGTATAAATTATACATAATATAGGTGTGTTATGTTATTCAGCCATCAAAAAAAGGAAATCCTGCACTTTACAATAACATGGGTAAAACTTGAGGACATTATGTTAAGTGAAATAAGTAAAACAGAGAAAGACAAGTATTGTACACTCTCCCTTACACGTGAAAAGTTAAGAAAAAGCAGAGTTCTTAGAAACAGAGTAAGTTGGTGATTGTCTGGGGTTGGATTTGGGGAAAATGAAAAGATCTTGATGAAAGGGCACACAGTTTCTATTCTAAGACAAATGAGTCCTGGGAACCTAATGTACAGCATATTTACTATAGTTGAAAACAATGTATTTTACACTTGTAAGTTGCTGAGATATTAAACACTGTTTTTTCACCACACACAAAAATATTGGCAACTATGAGAGGTAATGGTTGCATTAGCTAACTTTATTGTGGTATTTGTTCTTATATATGTGTGTGTGTGTATGTATGTGTGTATATATATATATACATATACATATATATATATATATATATTCCTCACATTGTGCACACAAAATCACACATTATTATATGTCAATTATTTCCAAATAAAGTTGTAAAAATTTAATTTAGTATATTAATAGAATAAAGGACAATAACTACATGATTATTTTGATACATAAAGAAAATCTTTGACAGTGCCTTGCATTCTATCATGGTAAAAATCTTAGAACATTATAAATAAAAAAGAAGTTCCTCAATCTGATAAAGAGCATCTAAGAATAAAATACACACTATTTAATATGTAATGGTGAAAGATTGATAGTTTTGCCTCACAGATTGGGAATTGTTGTAGTTGCTCAGTCGTGTCTGACTTTTGCGACCCCATGGACTAAGATTAGGAATAAGACAAGTATTTCTGCCTTCTCCACCTTTATTCAACATTGTGTTATAAGTTCTAGCCTGGCAGGTTGGCAAGAAAAGGAGATAAAGTCATCCAGTTTGGAGCAAAGAAGTAAAACTATTTACAGGTGACACAATGCTTAATAAGGAAAATCTTAAGGATATACACACATGCATGCATAAATACATACTATTGGAGCTAATAAACAACTTCAGCATGACTGCAAAATAAAATAACAATATATAAAAATCAATTATGGGGGGCGATCCTAAGACGTTGGAGGAATAGTACGGGAGACCATTTTCTTCCCCACAAATTTATGGAAAGATCATTTGAACGCAGAACAAATTCCACAAAACAACTTCTGAAAGCTGGAGGAGGACACCAAGCACCCAGAAAGGAAGCCCATTGCCTTCAAAAGAAGGTAAGACAAAATATAAAAGAAAAAAGGAAACAAAAGAGTTAGGGGTGGAGATCCATCCTGAGGAGGGAGTCGTGAAAGAGAAGTCTCTAACCACCAGGAAACCCTCTCACCAGTGGATCTGTGGGGAGTTTTGGAATCTCAGAATGTAACATAATCAGGAGGAAAAAAAAATAAATAAAGCCCACAGATTATGCGCCTAACTGCAACTCCCAGTGGAGAAGTAGCCAAGATGCCCGCACCCACCACCAGCAATCAGGGGTTGAACAGGGAGGAGTGAGCTGCATTGCTTAGGGTAAGGACCAGGCCTGAATGCCCTGAGGACAATCTGAGGGAGCTAAGGTGAGATAGCAACCCAAACTGTAGGATAGCCAGAGAGAGAAAAAAAAAAAGAAAGAGACAGAGAGAGAAAGAACTTTCCTGGAAAATCTCTAAGGCACAACCAGGACCGCTGACAGAGCAAAGGACTGAGCAAACACCAGAAGAGAGCTAGCTGACTGTGGACCAGCCCATCCCCTGCCAGAGGCAGAGAGGCAGGCAGGCAACAGCTAGAGCCGGATGGAGAGGGGGCAATCTCGGCCCAAGAGACAGCATCCTCCACCAAACTGTCAGCAGAACTCCAGTTGCTAACTAAGTCTTCCTGGGATCCTGGATGGTTGAATCCATCAGGAGGGTCGTAGCCAGAGATCAGCTCCCCAGAGGAGACACACAGCACACCTGAGATGGTGCTCCCACTGTGCACCCAGGAAACCAAGCAGCTGGGGGGGGGGGAGGTGATAAGATGCACTGTCCCACCTGGGGAGAGTGTGCTCACGAAGAACCTGGTCAACTGAGCTGCTTGGACCTGGGAAGGGCACAAAATGCAGGCCCAACTGAGTCTGTGCCTTTGTGGAGTACCCGAGAAATTGAACCTGAACCAGAATGGCTTAGACCTTGGAAATGCATGCAACCAGGACCCGCTTTAGACAGTTTCCCTGCAGAGCAACCTGACCAGTGTAGACCAGGGGAGCACATGTGCCATGAACGGTTGCAAACCCAGTGTGGCACAGACACTGCAAGCACTCCCCACATACGACAGTGATATTTGTTTGCAGTGTTCCTCCCTCCGCACAGCACAGCTGAACAAGTGAGCCTAAGTAAATGACCACCTCTCCCCCCTTGTGTCAGGATGGAAATTAGACACTGAAGAGACTTGCAAACAGAAGAAGCCAGAATAAACAGAGGGAACTGCTTGGGAAGTGACAGGTGCAACAGATTAAACCCAGGTAGTTAGCACCGACTACATTTGAAGGGGCATATAGACTTCGACAAGAAGTATAAGCTGGAACAAGGAGCAATCTCAAACTGAACTGACCCCACACTGTGCACAACAGCTCAGAGAAATTCTTAGATATATTTTACTATTATTGTTTTCTTTAACTTTTTTTTAAAATTTAAGTCCTTTATTACTACTTTAATTTTCATTTTTATAACCTACCTTGCCAAAAAATGACCCTATTTCTAAAGCAAATTTCATATATATATATATATATATATGTATATATATATATATATATATATATATATTTTTGTTTATTTAATATTGTATTTTTAAGAGTCTAACCTCTACTGTAAATTTTTAATCTTTGCTTTTAGGTATTTGTTACCAATTTTGTACCTTTAAGAATCCAATCTTCAGTACCCATTTTTACTTAGGAGTGTGATTACCGAGTTGATTGCCTTCTCCCCCTTTTTACTTACCCTTTTTGACTCTCTTTTTTTCTCCCTCAGGTCACCGCTATCTCCTCACTCCCCCTTCTCTTCTCTATCCAACTCTGTGAATCTTTTTGTGCATTCTGGACTGTGGAGAACATTTAAGGAACTGATTAGTGGCTAGATCTGTCTCTATCCTTTTGACTCCCCCTCTTCTCCTCCTGGTCACCACTATCTCATCCCTCCCTTTTCTCTTCCCTACATAACTCTGTGAACTTCTCTGGGTGTTCCAGGCTGTGGAGAGTACATAGGGAACTGATTACTGGCTAGTTTGCTCTCTCCCCTTTTGATTCCCCCTCTTCTCCTCCTGGTCACCTCTATCTACCTCTTCCAATTTCTCTTCTCCATGTAACTCTTGAACCTCTCTGGGTGCCCCTCACTCTGGAGAATCTTTTCTCCATTAACCTAGATGTTTTATCATCAGTGAGGTATGGATGGAGGAGTTTTGAGGTTACCGTAAGAATAAGACTGAATGCCAGAGACAGGAGGCTTAAATTCAAAACTTAAGAACACCCGAAAACTCCTGATTCCAGGGACTATTAATCGACAAGAGTTCATTCAAAAGCCTCCATACCTACACTGAAACCAAGCTACACCCAAGAGCCAACAAGTTACAGAGCAAGACATACCATGCTAATTCTCCAGCAGCGCAGGAACATAGCCATGAGCATTAATACACAGATGGCCCAAAGTCACACCAAACCCTGAGACCCCTCAAAACTCACTACTGAACACTTCATTGCACTTCAGAGAGAAGAGATCCAGCTTCACCAACCAGAACACCAACGCAAGCTTCCCTAATCAGGAAACTTTGACAAGCCACTCATCCAATCCCACCCACAGGGAGAAACCTCCACAATAAAGAAGAACAAAACTCCCAACATACAGAATGGCCACCCCAAACACAGCAATCTAAACAAGATGAAAAGGCAGAGAAATATTCATCAGGTAAAGGAACACAATAAATGTCCACCAAACTAAGCAAAAGAGGAGGAGATAGAGAGTCTACCTGAAAAAGAATTAAGAATAATGATAGTAAAAATGATTCAAAATATTGAAAATAAAATGGAGTTACAGATATATAGTCTGGAGACAAGAATTGAGAATATGCAAGAAATGTTTAACAAGGACCTAGAAGAAATTAAAAAGAATCAATCAATAGTAATTAATGCAATAAATGAGATAAAAAACACTCTGGAGGGAAGCACCAGTAGAATAACGGAGGCAGAAGATACGATAAGTGAGGTAGAAGACAGAATGGTAGAAATAAATGAAGCAGAGAAGAAAAAAGTAAAAAGAATTAAAAGAAATGAGGACAAACTCAGGGACCTCTGGGACAAAGTTGAATGCCTCAACATTCGAATCATAGGAGTCCCAGAAGAAGAAGACAAAAATAAAGGCCATGAGAAAGTATCTGAGGAGATAATAGTTGAAAACTTCCCTAATATGGGGAAGGAATTAAGCACCCAAGTCCAAAAAACGCAGAGAGTCCAAAACAGGATAATCCCAAAGCAAAACACCCCAAGGTACATATTAATCAAATTAACAAAGATCAAACACAAAGAACAAATATTAAAAGCAGCAAGGGAATAACAACAACCAACACACAAGGGGATTCCCATAAGGATAACACCTGATCTTTCAGTAGAAAGATTGAAATATGGCAGGATACACTTAAAGTGATGAAAGAGAAAAACCTACAACCCAGATTACTGTAACAAGCAGGGATCTCAATCAAATATGAAGGAGAAATCAAAAGCTTTACAGACAAGCAAAAGCTGAGAGAATTAAGCACCACCAAACCAGCTCTTCAACAAATGCTAAAGGATCTTCTCTAGACAGGAAACACAGAAAAGGTGTATAAACTCGAATCTAAAGCAAAAAAGTAAATGGCAATGGGATCATACTTTTCAATAATTACCTTAAATGTAAATGGGTTGAATGCCCCAAGCAAAACACAATGACTGGCTGAATGGATACAAAAACAACACCCCTATATATGCTGTATACAATAGAGTGACCTCAAAACAAGGGACACATACAAACTGAAAGTGAAGGGCTCTAAAAAGAAATTTCAGGCAAATGGAGACTAAACGAAAGCAGCAGTAGCAATACTCATATCAGATAAAATACACTTTGAAATAAAGGGCATGAAAAGAGACAAAGAAGGATACTACATATGATCAAAGGACCAATCCAAGAAGAAGATATAACAATTATATATCCACCCCACAGAGAAGCACTGCAATATTTAAGACAAATGCTAACAAGTATGAAAGGGGAACTTAACAGTAGCAGTAATATGGGAGACTTTAATATCCCACTCACGCCTATGGATAGATCAACTAAACAGAAAATTAGCAAGGAAACTCAAATTTTAAATGATATAATGGATCAGTTAGACCTAATTGATATCAATAGGACATTTCACCCAAGATAATGAATTTCACCTTTTTCTCAATGGCGCTTGGAACCTTCTCCAGGAAAGATCACATCCTGGGCAATAAATCTATCCTTGGTAAATTCAAAAAAATGAAATCACTCCAAGCATCTTTTCTGACCACAAAGCAATAAGATTAAATGTCAACTACAGGAAAAAAAGAAAGAAAGAAAGAAAAGAACTATTAAAAACACAAACATATGGAGCTAAACAAAACGCTTCTGAATAACAAACAAATCAAAGGAAAAAATCAAAATATGCATAGAAATGAATGAAAATCAAAACACAACAATCCAAAAACCTATTAGACTCAGTAAAAGCAGTGCTAAGGGGAAGGTTCATAGCAATACAGACTAACCTCAAGAAACAAGAGAAAAGTCAAATAAATAACATAACTCTACACCTAAAGCAACTAGAAAAGGAAGAAATGAAGAACCCCAGGGTTAGTAGAAGGAAAGAAATCATAAAAATTAGGGCAGAAATAAATGCAAAAGAGACAAAGGAGACGAGAGCAAAAATCACCAAAGGTAAAAGCTGGTTCATTGAGAAGATAAATAAAATAGAAAAACAATTAGACAAATTCATCAAGAAACAAAGGGAAAAGAATCAAATCAACAAAATTAGAAATGAGAACAGAGAAATCACAACAGACAACACAGAAGTACAAAGGATCATAAGAAACTACTATCAGCAACTATATGCCACTAAGATGGACAATTTGGAAGAAATGGACACATTCTTAGAAAAGTACAACTTTCCAAAATTGAACCAGGAAGAAATAAAAAATTTTAACAGACCCATTGCAAGGACAGAAATCAAAACTGTAGTCAGAAATCGTCCAGCAAACAAAAGCCCAGGACCAGAGAGCTTCACAGCTGAATTCTACCAGAAATTTAGAGAAGAGCTAATACCTATCCTACTCAAACTCTTCCAGAAAATTGCAGAGGAAGGTACACTTCCAAACTCATTCTATGAGGCCACCATCATCCTAATACCAAAACCAGACAAAGATGCCACAAAAAAGGAATAGTACAGGCCAATATCACTGATGAACATAGATGCAAAAATCCTTGACAAAATCCTAGCAAATAAAGTTCAACAACATGTTAAAAAAGATCATACATGATAACCAAGTGGGCTTTATCCCAGGGATGCAAGGATTCTTTAATAGCCACAAATCCATGTAATACACCACATTAACAAATTGAAAGATCAAAACCATATGATTATAGATCAATAGATGCAGAGAAAACCTTTGACAAAATTCAACAGCCATTTATGATTAAAACCCACCAGATAGCAGGCATAGAAGGGACATACATCAGGATAATAAAAGCTATATATGACAAACCCACAGTAAACATTATCCTCAAAGGTGAAAAATTGAAAACATTTCCCCTAAAGTCAGGAACAAAACAAGGGTGCCCACTCTTACCACTACTATTCAAAATAGTTTTGGAAGTTTTAGCCATAGCAATCGGAAAAGAAAAATAAAGGAATCCAGATTGGAAAAGAAGTATAATTCTCACTGTTTGCAGATGGCATGGCCCTCTACATAGAAAATCCTAAAGATGCCACCAGAAAATTACTAGAGCTAATCAATGAATATAGTAAATTTGCAGGATATAAAATTAACACACAGAAATCCCTTGCATTCCTATACACCAATAATGAGAAAATAGAAAGAGAAATTAAGGAAACAATTCCATTCACCATTGCAACAAAAAGAATAAAATACTTAGGAATAAATCTACCTAAAGAAACAAAACACCTATATATAGAAAACTATTAAACACTGATGAAAGACATCAAAGATGACACAAATAGGTGGAGTAATATACCATGTTCATGGATCAGAAGAATCAATATAGTGAAAATGAGTATACTACCCAAAGCAATTTATAGATTCAATGCAATCCTTATCAAGCTACCAATGGTATTTTTCACAGAACTAGAACAAATAATTTCACAATTTGTATGTAAATACAAAAGAATCTTGAATAGCCAAAGCAATCTTTAGAAAGAAGAAAGGAACCGGAGGAATCAACCTGCCTGACTTCAGGATATACTACAAAGCTACAGTCATCAAGACAGTATGGTACTGGCAAAGGCAGAAATATAGATCAATGGAACAAAATAGAAAGCCCAGGGATAAATCCACACACCTATGGACACCTTATCTTTGACAAAAGAGGCAGAATATACAATCGAGAAAAGACAATCACTTTAACAAGTGGTGCTGGGAAAACTGGTTAACCACTTGTAAAAGAATGAAACTAGAGCACTTTCTAACACCATACAAAAAAATAAACTCAAAATAAACAAAAATAAACATAAGCCCTGAAGCTATCAAACTCTTAGAGGAAAACATAGGCAAAACACTCTCCAACATAAATCACAGCAAGATCCTCTATGACCCATCTCCAAGAGTAATGGGAATAAAAGCAAAAATAAACAAATGGGACCAAATTAAACTTAAAAGCTTTTGCACAACGAAGAAACTATAAGCAAGGTTGAAAGACAGCCTTCAGAATTGGAGAACATAATAGAAAGTGAAGAAGCTGACAAATAATTAATCTCAAAAATATATAAGCAGCTCCTCAAACTCAATTTAAAAAAATAAATAAATAAACAACCCAATCAAAACCTGGGCCAAAGAACTCAACAGACATTTCTCCAAAGAAGACATACAGATGGCTAACAAGCACATGAAAAGATGCCCAACCTCACTCATTAGCAGAGAAATGCAAATCAAACCACAATGAGGTACCATCTCATACCAGTCAGAATGGCTGGTATCAAAAAGTCTACAAACAATAAACACTGGAGAGGGTGTGGAGAAATAGGAACCCTCTTACACAGTTGGTGGGAATGCAAACTAGTACAGCCACTATGGAGACCAGTGCAGAGATTCCTTAGAAAACTGAAGATAAAACTGCCATACAACCCAGAAATCCTACTGCAGGGTCTACACACTGAAGAAACCAGAATTGGAAGAAGCACATGTACCCCAATGTTCATTGCAGCACTGTTTACAATAGCCAGGACATGGAAGCATCCTAGATGTCCATCGGCAGATGAATGGATAAGAAAGCCATAGTACATATACATGATGGAATATTACTCAGCCATTAAAACGAATGCATTTGAATCAGTTCTAGTGAGGTGAATGAAACTGAAGCCTATTATACAGAGTAAAGTAAGCCAGAAAGAAAAACACCAATATAGTATAGTGTCAAATATATATGGGATTTAGAAAGATGGTAACGATGACCCTATATGCGAGACAGCAAAAGAGACGCAGATGTGAAGAACAGTCTTTTGGACTCTGGGAGAAGGCGAGGGTAGGATGATTTGAGAAGGTAGTGTTGAAACATGTATATTATCATAAGTGAAGCAGATCGCTGATCCAGGTTTGATGCATGAGACAGTGTGCTCAGGTGTGGTTCCCTGGGATGACCCAGAGGGATGGGATAGGTAGGGAGGTGGGAGGGGGGTTCTGGATGGGGAACACATGTGGGCCTTTGGCTGATTCATGTCAATGTTTGGAAAAACCACTACAATATTGTGAAGTAATTAGCTTCCAATTAAAATAAATAAACTAGTTAAATTTAAAAATATAAATAAAATCAATTACATCTTGATTTAATAACAATAAACTCACAGAAAATAAAATTTTAAAACTTCCTTTATTATAGCATCACAACTAATAAAACATTCAAGAATAAATTTAGCAAAATATGTCAATGATATTTACACTTGAAAATGCAATACACTAATGACAGATATTAAGCAATATTTAAATGAATAGAGAGATATCTCATGATTGGGAACTGGAAGAGTTAATATTATTATGATGGTATTTCCCCCCAAATAGATGTTTGTATTCAATGCAATATCTAATAGATTTTCATTTTCCAGCAAGCTTTTTGCAGTAGTTGACAAGAAGATCCAAAAATTAATATAGAATTACAAAGGCACAGAAATAGTGAAAACAATCTTGAAAAAATTTATTATTGGAGGTCTCACATATTCAAACTGCAAAAATTCCCACAAAATTATAGTAATCAAGATGATGTGGACAGGATGGACATATAGACTAAAGAAAAATAATGGAAAATCCAAAACCAATTCTTGCAATAATGATCAGTTGATGATAATCATAAATACCAAGGTGATTCAATGAGGATAATCTTTTCAATAAATAGTGTTGAACAAATTGCATGTCCACATGCAAATATTAGAACTTAGAGTTCACCTTATGTCATAAACAAAAATTAGTTGGAAACTGACTATAAACTTAAGATTTAAAACAGTAAAACATTTAGAAGAAAATGTGGATGATATCTTTAAGATTTGAGATTGGGCCTGGTGCACTGGGAAAACCCAGAGGAATCAGGTGGAGAGGGAGGTGGGAGGGGGGATCGGGATGGGGAATACATGTAACTCCATGGCTGATTCATGTCAATGCATGACAAAACCCACTACAATATTGTAATTAGCCTCCAACTGATAAAAACAAATTAAAAACAATTTTTGAGATAGGCAAAAAATTCTTAAACCACAGTCCATAAAAAGGAAAACAATGCATTCTATCTTATTAAAATGAAAAAAAAAAAAAATAAAAGGTTGCACTTGGTGGCTAAGATGATAAAGAATCCACCTACAATTCATGAGACCCAGCTTCGAACCCTGGGTCAGGAAGGTCCCCTGGAGAAGGAAATAACTACTGACTCCAGTATTCTTCTCTGAAGAATTCCATGGGGAGATGACCCTGGAGGGCTACAATCCATGAACACTTTCATTTACAGGCTTCCTGGGTGGTGCTAATGGTCAAGAAACTATCTTCCAATGCTGGAGACATAGGAGACCCTATGGGCTGCAGCACACCAGGCTTCCATGTACTTTACTATCTCCCGGAGTTTCCTCAAACTCATGTTCACTGAGTCGATGGTGCTATCCTCTATTGCCACTTTCTCCTCCTGCCCTCAATCTTTCCCAGCATCAAGATATTTAAATTATGACATCATTTTGAAATAACACAGTGCATAATCAACGCCTGATATTCATATATTGATTTATATTTTACAAGGCAATGGCAGAAGTTTTATCCTGTTTGATACTCAAAACACTTTTTTTGATAGATAAAACAAGAAATTAAGGTTGCTTATCAGCAGACTATAAATAGGATGATTATCCTGTATTAACCATGTGGAACCAAAGTAATCATAACAGTTTTTAAAAGTGAAAGAGGCAAGCACAGTATAGTGAGTATGCTAAAAACCACTGAACTAACCTTTTTAAGCACCACATAAAAATGGTGAATTTTGCCTTCAAAATTCTACCTCAGACTTTTTAAGGAGAAGGAAATGTCTGTTTAGTTCTTAGACCCTGGTTTGATTCCTGGGTTGGGAAGTTTTGCTAGAGAAGGGATAGGCTACCCACTTCAGTATTCTTGGGCTTCCCTGGTGGCTCAGCTGGGAAAGAATCCATCTGCAATGTGGGAGACCTGGGCTGGATTCCTGGGTTGGGAAGATCCCCTGGAGATGGGAAAGGCTATCCACTCCAGTATTCTGGCTTAGAAAATTACACAGGCTATATAGTCCATGGGGTTGCAAAGAGTCAGACATGAATGAGTAATTTTCACTTTCGCATTCATGAGACTAGCCTCTAGAGGCTGGGAAAGTCAAGGTAATGGATCTCTCCTACAACTTCTAGAAAAGAACACAAATCTACAAACACAATGATATTCATTTTAGACATCAGACATTCAGAACTATGACAGTAAGTTAGTGTTTTAAACCACCAAGTTTATGGTAATTTGTTAAGCACCAATAGAAAGCTAGATAGGTTTAAGCAAACTTCTCAGTAAAGTACATAATCTCCCAAGAGAAAAAAAAAATTCAAAATCACAACATTGTTTATTTCATATTTTTTTCAGAGCTAGAAATTCTACTTAGACAATATTTTTATCTAAACAATGACTTCAAATTAATTTTCAAGTAACTTGAGTTTTATGTTTATCATAAACATATTTCTTCAAATCATTTACTTTTCTTTTTAAAACACTGTATTTTTAAAAAACTGCTTAGAAAATTAAAGATCTGTGCTACAATGAAAGAACTTCAATTGATAATAAATTCTGATAGCAGAAAATTTCAGTTTTTCTTGTATTGATTGGATACGAGAACTAGAAAACATAGTCATAAATTATCTTTGGATATATATAAGCTTATGTTTTAGTTCAAATATTCAATATACTTATATTATTTGATATACTGTAATAACCCATTCAAAATACAATTGATAGTTGAAGTGTACTGCTCAGAAAATTTGAAAAGTCTCTTGATCTAAGTGCAATTGATCATATACAAGGAAAAATTATCTGAATATTAGGTATTGAAAATGTTAGGAGTATTGAAAAAATTAAACTGTCAAAATAAAAAGTAGGTAAGTCACAGGCTATGAAAGACATCATATATGTGTATGATATCACAAATACGGTGAAATCTGTTGAAGATAGTATAAGGTACACAAAAATGTAATTTTTATGTAATGTATTTAGATCAGTTACAACAGCTTTTATTCATTAACTATTAAATGAAGTAATTATTATAATCACTAGTTGCCCAGCAACTTTCTAATTAAAGATATCATCTAGCTATATTAGTAAATCAATAATTATGCTTCAGTTTCTATCTCCTACATGGTTAAAATGTTCATGTTATTTACTGGATATAAGTAAACAATGATTACAGAACAATTGGTTGTATTGCTACAAGCATTTACAATTTTTAGGCACTAAATTATCTAAAATTATCCTCGTATAAAAGGCAAAGTTTAGAACTCTATATTTCAATATTATTTCTAAACTGACCATAATAGGATCAGGTGAATAAATCTCTATTCATTTATCAAATGGACACATTTGTTGAGAAATCAGGAATTTAATGGTGTGGTTCCTCAAAGAATCTATTTTTATGGGCTGAATTTTACTAAGAATACGTATTCCCAGTATTGGGAAAATCTTATCAGAGATCATTAATTAAACATATTAAAATATTGCATTTATAAAATAATTGATCATTCAAAGATGTTTTGCCAATAACTATCAGCAGAAAAGCTGGTATTAGATTGATTCATATGACTTCAATAAAGCAACAGTAGCAAAGGTGCAAAATGTCAATAATTAGAGCATATTCCAATCTTTGAAGCTAGGAGTTTAATAGTGCATAATAGTGCCTGATGGACCCAGGTACTAGTAATGAAAAATCCACATATTAAATACATGCACAGCAAGGGAGTTAACAGTTTTCTAAAAAACTTAAAAAATCAATATTATTATTACAGACTGGCTTAATTTTAAATATTTGATTGTTGCCTTCTTATGCCCCTATGCCATCAACAAGAAAGCCTAAGTAGACAATCTGAATGTTGAATTATATGGTGCAGATTGAGCTAAACACTTTCAAAATAGAGACAAAGAGATTGTATGTGCTCTGCCCACAACAGAAAAGACAGTCAAAAAAGCTATGGAGTCGCAATATTTTTGCACATTTATTTTGTATGGCAACCATTTTCATAGAGTATCTCCAATCATTACACCCCTCAAAAACAAATAAAAGAATTTCTGTAAGAAATAATACTGTGTAAATAGGAAAACAAAATATTAGAAAACATGACTATATTCTTCAAGGCCACAAATTCACGTATTGATATATCTAGACTTGATCTTGGTCCTTCTGTTTCCAAACTTTTCATTTGCCATCTTGAAGTATTTACAAAAATAGACAATTTTTAACAACTGCAAAATCAACCTAAATTTTTGGGGAGAGATAACTATAATAAGACTGAAAAACAATACTTTAGGTAGCTATGGATTCAGTTTTAGAGATACTGCAAATTGCTAAGGCATCTTACAAGAAATAATGTGAAAATGAAGAATCACATGTTTATATGTCCAAGCAAGTTAAGCATTTTGTTCAGATGCAGTTGACATAGCTTTAATAATTTTAGTCTTCACAACACAAAATCAATTATTATTTCAACCCTTAACCTCAGATGACAATTTGAATAGTACTAATAGAGAAGGAAAACTAAGCCAAAACACTTCATAAATAATCTGTAACCAACATTTCTTAAAGATTAGCAAGACTGATAAACTGAGTAAGATATTTGAAATATACCATGACTTATTCAGAAATGATACTACTCTGAGTTACAAGATTTTCTTGAAAAAAATTATGATATTAAAAGCTGTATGATAATAACTATCAAAATTAACTAAAATAAATAATTTTTCAAAAGAAAATTAATCAGTTAGATACTTTTTGAAATATTCATTTATTTTACCTTTACCCTTCTCAGCTAAGCTTTATGTTTCTCATCTGCTGCCATGAGACATTTATAAATATTAGCATAAACGTCTGTATTTATTCGTGGCATCTTGCCAAATAATTATATATCAAGCACATTTGTTTTATGAATAAATTAACATTTTTGAGGTTTACTCTGTAAAAATTTTATAACTCATCACTTTTTGCAATTTTCTGTTGACCACATATTATTTCAGAAAACAGTACCTTAATCATAAATGACCTATAATTGCAAGCAAAGTTTCCTATGTGGATTAATGAACTGGTAATAAATTTTGTAGTTAGAATCAGTAAAACAATTACAATAACAAGATACTGAGAGTAAAACATATAACACAGAATAAGTATATGTTATTAACAACAACAACAGCTAAAACCCTTTCTGCCTACCAAGAAATAGCAAAGAATGTAATACTTGTAGGGAAAGAATAAATTAGCCAAGATGGTGTGGTTAGGCTTGCTAACCCCATGTCCTCTTGCTCTTCTCCCTTGCTTTGTAAATAATGATTATGTAACATCTGAGATCACATATATAACTGTGCATGTGCATCACAAGGTGCTCTCTTGGTCAAGAGATACTTTGTGCTTTAGGGATATATAAGCTCCACCTAGAAAGCAGCATCAATTACTGCTGCATCGTGGCTGTGTCCATTAAGTCAGTCATGAGAGAAGAGGATATAGTATGTCTACTGCAACAGCTTCTGTGTCAGCCAGGAGGAAGGTTGTATTGTGTTAGGTTATGCTATGGTTGGAATCAAGACTGCTGGGAGAAATATCAACAACCTCAGATATACAGATGAGATCTTGCTTATGGCAGAAAGTGAAGAAGAATTAAACAGCCTCTTGATGAAAGTGAAAGAGGAGAGTGAAAAAGTTGGCTTAAAACTCAAAATTCGGAAAACTAAGATCATGGCATTCAGTTCCATCATTTCATGGCAAATAGATGGGGAAACAGTGGAAACAGTGGCTGACTTTATTTTGGGGGGGCTCTAAAATCACTGTAGATGGTGACTGCAGCCATGAAATTGAAAGGCGCTTACTCCTTGGAAGGAAAGTTATGACCAACCTAGACAGCATATTAAAAAGCAAAGACATTACTTTTCCAACAAAGGTCCATATAATCAAGGCTATGGTTTTTCCAGTGGTCATGTGTGAATGTGAGAGGTGGACTGTAAAGAAAGCTTAGCACCGAAGAATTGATACTTTTGAACTGTGGTGTTGGAGAAGACTCTTGAGAGTCACTTGGACTGCAAGGAGATCAGTTCTGGGTGTTCATTGGAAAGACTGATGTTGAAGCTGAAACTCCAATACTTTGGCCACCTGATGCAAAGAACTGACTAATTTGAAAAGACCCTGATGCTGAGGAAGATTGAAGGCAGGAGAAGGGAATGACAGAGGAGATGGTTGGATGGCACCACCAAATCAATGGACATGAGTTTGGGTAAACTCCTGGAGTTGGTGATAGACAGGGAGGCCTGGTGTGCTGCAGTCCATGGAGTTGCAAAGAGTCGGACATGACTGAGCAACTGAAATGAACTGAACTGGACTGATGCTATGGCTGCTGCATCAGTCAGGGGAGGATAGACGTGTCTGCAGTTCCTATTTCTCCTCGAGTCTTCTTCCAGCCTCTTAGCTCATGCCTTGCCTGGCTACCCTGGGTTCAACAAACAATGCAAACAGTGTGAACAGTCAGACAACTGGCATCATGAACAGGATCAGTAATACAACTGGCATAGTCAGCAGGATTAGAAACAAGACAGTACTGAATAGTTTGTCTTCTTAGTAGAGCTCTGATACACTTCACTGTAAACAGAGGACATTAAAAGAACAAGTTGTTGGTAACACCATTGAAGCTGTACTGTTGGAAAGTAACAAAGAATATCATTGCCATTTCTTACAGAGATTCTGTATGAATTTATATATTGTTTTTGCACAGCATTATGTCTAGTGAAATAGGATGTTACTTGATAGTCATTAAATTGTATATATTTCAAATTGGTATCAAATGCAAATAAAACACTCTAGTTATACAGTAAGACTTCAGAATTACAACACAAGCATTTTTATGTGGACTTGAAGTTCATCAAATCTCTTCCATTGCGGAATATACATATAAAAATCTAGGACAAATATCTTTATTTCCCTAATTAAAACTATTAAATGACCCACATCTATTTGTACCTAGCAGTGTATGTGCACAGATCATTTATGTCTCTTTCCATAGGAGAACTATTCTAATGTAAGTCAATAATATGATTTATTTTCCTTGAGAATTCAAAAAATTCCATATAGTAATTTTCATTCACTCCCACAATAATAAACTTCATGTTGGCCTAAAAACAAGATGGTTATCCTAAATCTCCTTCTGATAGAAATTAGTTTTGCAATGGTTATCCCTAGTTGTATTTATCTTTGAGATACAGGAAAGTAGCAGTTAATGAATATTAGATTTTTGTTCTGTTTTCATGCTAATTCATCAATATGAATAAGCTCATTAAAAGACAAAGATAAAATTATCATTATCAAAAGCAACAGAACTATAAATGAGTAGAAAAAGCAAAATACTGAGTTAAATTATTCTGTTTGTCATGTAGGAAGAGTGATGTAACCACTTTTCTGCTTTTGTGTATTTCCAAAACTGTTGAAGAATTGATGGTTTTGAATTGTCGTGTTGGAGAAGACGCTTGAGAGTCCCTTGGATGACAAGGAGATTAAACCAGTTAATCCTAAAAGAAATCAGTCCTGAATATTCATTGGAAGGACTGATGCTGAAGCTAAAGCTCCAATACTTTGGCCACCTGATGTAAAGAACTGACTGAAAAAGACCCTGATGCTGGAAAAGGTTGAAGGCAGGAGGATAAAGAAATGACAGAGGATGAAATGCTTGGATGGCATCACTGACTCGATGGACATGAGTTTGAGAAACCTCTGGGAGTTGGTGATGGACAGAGAAGCCTGGCATGCTGCAATCCATGGGGTCACAGAATGATGGATTGACTGAACTGAACTGAAAATAAGCTGAAGCTCCAATACTTTGGCCACCTGATGTGAAAAACCAACTCACTGGAAAAGACCCTGATTCTTGGAAAGATTGAAGGCAAAAGGGACAGTAGAGGATGAGATGTTTAGATAGCAGTGCTGTCTCAATGCACATGAATCTGAGCAAAGTCCAGGAGATAGTGAAGGACACGCTAGCCTGGCATGCTGTAGCCCATGGGGTCACAACGAGTCAGACATGACTTATTGACTGAACAACAACAATTAAAAAAAAAAAAAAAAAAAAAGGAAAAGAAAAAAACTAAGCTTGATGAAGCCACATGTCTTGTTCAGTGTTATATTCCCTAGCATACAACATACAGCTGCAGAAGTAAAGAGAAAAAAAAGCAAAAACAAAAACAACTTTCTTCTTCTCTTCTAGATTCTTTGACTGGTCTAATAATTTAACTTACATAAAACACATTAACAGGAGAAAAATGAATAAAATTTTAATAGAATGTATACATGGGAGACATCCAGGAAAACTGAGTAACTCTCCAAAATGACCAGAGACATTGCCTTAAATATCATCTTCAGTTAAAGACAAAAGATGTTGGGAGTGGGAAGTCAGTTATGGGAGATTACTAAGAAAAGCACAGTAAATAAGAATAATGTTATGCAGCTTTAAGTCATTTCTTTCTCCATTGATAAGAGTTTCTAGAGATTTAGAGTTATCCCCTTTTTACTGGTATAGCAAGCATATGCATTTATTTAATACAACTTTGACATGACACATGAGTCTCCATAAGAAATGAAGACCCAAAGAAGAGGCAAAACATACATGTTTTTATATTAGGTTGAGGAGTTAAAGAGGAATATTTCTACTCTCTATTGCACTATGATCAATCACTATTGCTTGACAAAAGGAATGTATCAAAGCTTATGTATGAAGTATGACAATCAAATAAATAAAAATCCAGGGTAAGTGTTAACAGTTCCCAAGTCTCAGCTTCCTCCATGTTGTTGCTTCTGTAATATCCAGCTCATAGTTTACAACCCACATATAGAATTCACTCATCAATTTATGTGTTCATTCATTAGGCAATTCCAGAACTATTTAAGAGATAGTTTTTGTGCTCAAACTTACTTGCCAGAGAGAAAGTAAACTTTCCTCTACCCTACCAGGTTCTGGCCAATCTAAGAAATGAATTGACATGAGATAGATTAACAGAAAAAAAAACAATTTAATTTCATATATGCAGGAACCCCACAGATAGAGGTGTTCAGAGACAGAAAGGTAACATGAGGCATATATACCATCCTAAGCTAAGAAATGGGATAAGGGTCTGGGGCTTTCTAGGGCAGGAGAGTCATTTACAGGAAAATAATAAGAGTAGATGTTTGGTAATTAAATGT
Organism: Muntiacus reevesi; assembly: GCF_963930625.1. Lineage (NCBI taxonomy): Eukaryota > Metazoa > Chordata > Mammalia > Artiodactyla > Cervidae > Muntiacus > Muntiacus reevesi. Next base: position 79,689,542 of record NC_089271.1, on the reverse strand, counting down.
TTGCCCTGACTTAAAGATGGGGCTGCTTAAATAAAATTTACCTCTGGGAAAGGTTATTTTTTTTTTCATGGGAAGAAAATCTCTAAATCAAATTCTTCTAAGTAGTTGAGGGAGGGACGGTAGTCTTTTCCAGACCTTGTTTCTATTGACTTTAGCTGAAAATAATCCACATGTCAAAATGAAACATCTTGGGGAAATCTGTTTTAAATATCTACATTTCTCTTTTATGAAACTTCCCTAGAATATTCACAGTTAAGAAATTAATTTGGTAGATTGCTCCATCTCATTCAATTGCATTTTAGGTCTAAGAGTAAATCAGTTCAGTTAAAATGCTATTCTTCTCATTTGAGGAGGTAGTGATGCAAATGAACTCTCGAAATTAGGCCTATGGTTCAAGTGACCAGATATTTAGAAAGAGGCATTTTTATGGAAACAAAAGAAAAATAATGGCTAAAGATTGGAATAAACTATAATCCCAGGTTCTTATTTCTGAAGACAGCAAGTTGAGAAAATTTCTAGATGTCTGTCTCAAAGCATCTTCAGATGAAATGAGGGCAGGCACTGGCAAATCTGATACATTTTTTTCTAGTTTGCAGTTTGAATGTCTCTGTTGATCTTTCTGAGTGGCCACATAGCAACAATCATGAAGACTGTCCATACAAGAGCTGTTGAGGTAATTTCTTTGAAGTTTATATCAAACTGTCCAACTTCAGCTTGCATAGCTTCAAAAAAAAAAATAGAATTATTTCAAGTCAGAAAGGTGGAAGAAAAACTAGAATAATCAGTTTGGAGAGTTGTAACCAAGTATTGGAGGAAACAAATAGAATTACAGATCCTGTCCAGTTTGCAAACCTTAAAAGAAAATGGCCAGTTATAGAATCTAATGTCTATAAAAATATATTAGTGAAACATAATTTTCCTCTCTAAAATTACCCTCCCCACATTTTTTTAACCAAGAAGAGCTAAATCAAGACTAATTGACTTGTGAAATAAATTGTTTCAATAAATGTGGTCTCATTATTTATATAATACAGCAAGAACAATGGCTGATCATAACAAATCTTTTAATCTGCCTTGCCAGAGATTTTTATGAGAAATTCCAGGTTGAGCTTTTAAATGCTTTTGGAGGACAAGAAGTCAAGCTGAGAACTTGCTATCAGACTTACCTGCAATACCAGTAGATTTGGGTGAATTACTCTTTCCTTATGTTACCCAAAATTTTCTGCTCTTTTTCTGAAGCCATGAAAGCTAGGGTGGAACAACTCTCTATACACTTCAAAGAAATCACCATAACAACTCATATGTCAACAATCTTCATGCCTGTCGCTGTACAGCCACTCAGTGACCTCCTTAATTAGCTGGCAAAGCTGGTGGGAACCCTATAAACAATGTATTAAGCTGTTTTTCCAAAGAACTTTATTGGCTCCATAAAGTAAATTTTACTTCCTTTTAAACTGTCTGGTCATATCTGAGTCTATACACATGTCTCTCAAATATAACATTCTAGTTAAAACCTTAGAAATGCAACTGGTTTCCAATTGTGCCCTGTTGGACAGAAGGGCCTGGTGGGCTAAAGTCCATGGGATTGCACAGTTGGACATGACTGAGCACACACACACACACACACACACACACACACACACACACATAAGGAGAACAGATTCTTATCAAACTTATGCAGATAACTATATTACCATGAAAATAAGAATACTCGCTAAGAATTCATGAATTCTGGAGATATCAGGTAGCTGCTGCTGTTGCTAAGTCACTTCAGTCTTGTCTGACTCTGTTTGACCCCATAGACGGCAGCCCACCAGGCTCCCCCGTCCCTGGGATTCTCCAGGCAAGAACACTGGAGTGAGTTGCCATTTCCTTCTCCAGCGCATGAAAGTGAAAAGTGAAAGTGAAGTCGCTCAGTCGTGTCCGACTCTTAGCGACCTCATGGACTGCAGCCTCTGTCTGTCCATGGGATTTTCCAGGAAAGAGGACTGGAGTGGGGTGCCATTGCCTTCTCCAATCAGGTAGCTAGGAAAAGATAAATTTTTCAATTCTGCTTACAAAGCTATAGTTTACTCTACTACTGTAAGTCATAGTTAGCTTAATAGGAAAAGTTTTCTTGTATATGGAAATCAAAGCATTAAAGAATCAGCAATAATAAATCATGGAAATTGCAATCATCCTCATCAGTTTATTTAATCCTATATAATTAATTATTGATCTTGACTTTTTATTAATTTTATGGAGCTATCAGCTTCTCCATTAGAGTTCTGTAAATTATTGCCCAGTTCAATTTTATGATTTGAAAGGTATCAGAAACTTACATTTTAGAGTACTTGTCAAAGTCCTTTTTCGAAGTCTCTCTGGAAATAAAACATATTTATAAAAGCATCAGATAAAATAATAACTGTCTGTAAAAATACTTGGAAATGGCCATGGCTAAAGAGTTGATGACAGCTAATTATAACACAATGGACAAGGGAATTTGATTATTTCTGTGGCTTACAATATATTAAATCAGTAACTAGAAACATGACTGATAACATTACCTCAAAACATATCAGCAAATTGAATCAGATTTCTGGGAATTTCATACTATTTCTGTAACATTTAGGTTAAAAACATATATACAAACAGATATGATCTAAGAAGAGTTTAGCATCACTTATTTGACAGTGCTTCCCATGTAATTTAACATATCAAACAACCCTAATTAGTGTAGCATTATTTTAATGTGAGAGAGCACATCTTTTAAGAAGTTTCAGGGGACCTCTGAAAAATCCCTAAGTTAGCTAGAGATAGAAAAGATTTCATTTAGAATACGATTTTGGAAAGTTTGTAAAAATTTAAAAAGTTTTGGATGCTTTACTAATAGGATCACAGATTGTTATTTTCATAATAATACTTAGTTATCTATTTGGCCAAAGTGACAATGAAAGACTTCAAAGGCAAAACAAGAGATTACATAAGCCTTATAATAAATTCATGCAATTTTGGTTGATTTGACTTAAGTCTTAGTCTCGCTTCATCCTTCTCTCTCACAAAACACATCTCCATATCTTATACCTTCTCTTAGCCAAAAACTTGCTTTCCTTTCATACAGTTGTATCTCCTATTATTTCCAGTTATCTTAGTTACATATATTAATTTGAATTTTTAACTGCTAAAAACCTTAATTTTTAGTGAGAACTTAAGAAGCAAGCACATGTGAACTACTTGTTGGAAGAGAATTCTATAGGAAAATAAATGAATAAATTCCAAAATTCTCAAAGCATGTGCCTTTTTTAATGGTACAAATGTTCAAGGTGGCACGACATATTTACTAAAAAATTCTCATTTATCTTTAGCTTCTCTGCAATAAAAAGTCAAAAAGTAGGTAAACCTACATTAAATAATGAATGATTCTGTGTTTTATCCTATTTGAAAATGATCTAGATATTCAATGAGTTTAAATTAACTCATTACTTCATTTAGAAAAATTCTAATGGTCTAACTTACCAAAGAGATTTGGGAAAATATTCAAGTAGACATATAAAGTAATAGTTGTTTAAGGGTTCACCTAAAAACTTTCTTATACCATTTATGTCCATTTAATTCATTTATTCTCAACAATCATGTTGAGATTCCTTATAAAGATTTTAGGAGAAATTAAAGCAGTTAACCATCATCATTATTTTTTTTTTTTTGGAAAAATGTTGCACAGACATAAGATGAATTTATTTTAAATAAACCTAAGTACAACAAAATTATTATACTTCATGCTGATTACTCTAAAGATACTTCTTTATTTATTATACCAACAAACCTTAACTAGCTTTTATTACAGAAAATTACCTTAGATTATGTAAAATAAAAAAGAATAGCACGGGTTAGTTTCTACTATATTTTTGAAGGTATACTCAATTTATATAGTGCTTATTTACTTTCAAGCTAATTAAACAGAATTTTTAGACTAAATTTTGATAATACCATCTAAAAGTAGAAAAATATCTTATCTATAACATACATATATAGACATACAGATAGATATTACAGACCTTATATCTTTTGCTTTAATATTTTTTTCTTGAACCAGATTTTTGGGCCAGGATATTTCTATAGAAGTTTGTATTTATAAAACGTCCCCTTTCCCTATATTTTTCCTTCAGTCTTAGGAATTGCAGGTAATGTAGATAAGAGTTTCTGGAGAAACACTCCTACAAATGGAGATTCTCTTTCTAACTGTAAATTTGCCTTTTAAAAGAGTAACTTCTACATATGCATGGCCAACAGGCACACAAAAACATGCCCAGTATTGCTAATAGAGAAATACAAATCAAAACTATCATGAGGTATTATCTCACACCAGTCAGAATGGCCTTCATTAAGAAGTCTACAACTAATAAGTGCTGAAGAGGGGGTAGTGAAAAGGGAACCCTTTTCATCCACCCTGTGGATGTAAATTGGTGCAGCCATTACGGAAAAATGTGGAGCTTCCTTAAAAAACTGATAATAGAGTTACCATAAGATGCAACAATCCCACTCCTGGACATAAATCCACAGGAAATTTTAATTTGAAAAGATATATGCACTCTGATGTTCATAGTAGAACTATTTACAATATCCAAGACATAGAAACGGCCTAAATGTTCATGGATGGAATGAATGAGGAAGATATGATATATATTTCCACCAATCCCATGGAACTCCTTCAATTAAGCATGCTAGCCTTCAAAACCAAATGCTACAGGAGCTTCTCTTCCTGGTGCTAGATCCCCAAACTTGGGAGTCTGAAGTGGAGCTCAGAAATCTCACCCTTGTGAGAGAACCTCTGCAATATAATTATTCTCAAGTTTGCAGTCACTCACCTGAAGATTAGTGGATTTCATTATATCATGAAACCCCCCTTCACTCCCCCCCACCCCCCCCCCCACACACACCGATCTCATTGTGGTTCCTTCCTCACGTCTTTAGTTATAGAATATCTTTTCTGGTAGGTTCCAGTCTTTTCCACTGACGGTTGTTCTGTAGTTAGGTGTGATTTTGGTGTGCTGGAGAGACGAGGTAAGCTCAGAGTCCTTCTACTCGCCATTTTGGTCACTCTTAGGCAGGATGCAGCTGGGGCCATGCATCTGTAAAGCAACTGGAGATTTATTCTCTACTGACAGAAACTCCAAGACAAAAATACCAGGATGATTAAGGGAGAAGGATTAAGAGAGAAGGCTGGGCTTTGCCCTGACCACATATTTCTTGTTCTTGAAGTCAGGAGACATTCCTGACCACACATGCACAGAAAAAGACTCCTTGGAGGATGAAGGATAGTCATATCAAGGGATGTTCTACCCAGATACCTTTTTGAGAGGATCCATCTTGACTAAGAGATGCTTGCGCATATGTGGGAGGCTCCTGAAATACCAAATATGGACTGTGAACCAGGCAAATAAAAATTATTGGCCAAAGGAAACCCAGAAGAAATGCCCTGTGAAAATAATTCCATCTGCCATGAGATTACGACTCAGCAACTCCCTTCCTCTCTGAGTCGGCTCGTGTGTCTATCCACACATATTTTTCCTCCTAACAATTACTTTACTTGCTTCACTACTTTCTGTCTTTGTGGAAATTCTTTTCTACAAAACCAAAGGTCCAGGGCCCTTGTCACTGACCACTGATCTAGTGGCGATCTGGTACTTTCACCACCATAACCCAGTCTCAATCTTTGAAAAAGACTCAAGCTGCTCCAAGCCATTGCAGGCCAAGGCCACCCAAGATCAACTCTCTCTCTCAGTCTCTTTTCTTTCTCCTAATTAACCTAATGCTTTTATTAGCATCTGTGAGATCTGTTAGGGGAAGCTGAGACTGTAAATTCTATAAATCTTCTCAGGATATTACCCGTGCTTCTGACCAACTGACTATACCTCTTCAAAATTCCAGTCAATTTGACTGACCACACTGGTTACAGGCACCTTTCAAATGATGGAGGCAAGAGGGAATAGTCTCACTGATCATAAAATTAAGCTCTCAGGACATAGAACAAGACAAAGGGAAACAGAGGTGAAGAAAAAGCAGAAACCATATCTGGAAGGAGACGGATCAAAAAAGCCAAATGCTAAGTCCAAGTAAGTGGGACCATAAAAATTTTCTCTCGGTTTCCCAGGTGGGACTAGAGATAAAGAATCTGCCTGCCAATGATAGAGACCTAAGAGACTCAGGCTCAATCTCTGATTTGGGAAGATCCCCTGGAGGAGAAAATGGCACTGCACTCCAGTATTCTTGCTGGGAGAATCCCATGGGGCCAGAAAAAGTCAGGAATGACTGAGCGTCTAAGCACAATTTAAATTTCGGGAAAAAAAAAAAAAAAAAAAAAGACTCTTACCACTCTCATTTCCAAAAAATTCTGCAGCAGGGAGATATCCTGGAGACTAGTGTAGCAAGAATTCTTACCTTCTACTAGTGATTGTCAAATACTCCAGGATTTCTCAGTTTCAGTGACCTCAAAGGGAGTAGGGTCTTGGCAAAAAGTTTATCTTCACTGGCTGTGCCAACTGTTGGGGAGAAAGAAAACATTCTTCTACTCTTCTAGTTTCCTCTGGCTAGTCTAAGAATTAAATTGACATGAGACAGATTTACAAGAGAAAACAAAATTTAATTTTGTATGTACAGGAATCCCACATACCTATATACTTGAGATGTTCAGAGATAAGAAAGTAAATGAGGTATATATTCCATCTTGAGTTAATAAACAGGATAGGTTTGGGTATTTCAAGAACAGGCAGACAATAAAAGAAGAGCATATGTTTGGCAACTATATATTTGCCCTGCCATACAGATGAGATCACTTAGATAAAATTTATCTCTGGTAATAAATATTTTTCTGGGAAAAATCTCCAATTTAAATTATTATAGATAATTAAGGAAGGAGCAATTGTTTTCCTTAAGTCCACAGTGTCTTGATTGCCTTAGCTCAAAATAAACCACTTGCTAAAATGTTACATCTTAGGGAATCCTATTCTGAAACCCTACAGCGGCTTGTGTATATTTGAGAATTGTCCATGAGAACCTAAAATCAACTAATCTTTACAAAGATATTTATAATTGCACTTAGTGGAACTAGAAGAAAATAAGAAACATTTTTTTTTCTCTCAATATTTGCATGCAATCATGTTCAACAATATCCTCTTTCTAACACCATTAGACAACTCCATGGTTTCCTCAGCATAACTGTCTACTGCCAAATTTGGATTCCTGGATAGGGAGAGCTGGTTCAGCCTTTATATAAATTACTAAAAGAGACTCAGCAATCAGGACAGAAGGTATTAAAATGGAAACGTGGAGAAATACATGCTTTTAAAGTTTTGCAACAGGCTCTTCTTCAGGCTCCTACTCTCAGTCTGCCTACAGGACACTGATTTATTTTATAACAGAGAGATAAGTAATAGTGCTGGGAGTCCTAACTCAGCCCAAAGGAAGCTCACAGCAACCTGTTACTTATTTAAGCAAAAAAAAACTTGCTTCTGTAGCCCAAGTATGGCCACATTGTCTATGAATAGTGGCCTCAGTAGCTCTGGTGGCTCAGATGATAAAGACTCTATTCAGAATAAATACTCAAAGACTTTTCTTTACAAAATTATTCAAACCAGTTCAAAGTTATTAACAGGAAGTCAAACTTTATATTTGAAAACACAAACATGTCATCATGTAAGCACATAATGGATAGAAAGAGTTTCTTTTTCTTGTGTTAGTAACTCAGTAGCAATTTGGGTTATTAATATTAGGTACTTAGAATAGGAAACAGGAGTCCGAAATAGCAGTGGCTAAGAGAAAAGGAAGGGAAAAGCCTGTGAAAATAGAACAAAGGAAGGTTCGAGGAACAGAGTGAGGACTTCAGGTAGAACAAACAGCACTCCTGGCTAGCCCAATTTACATAGGGCAGGCCCATGGAGAGGAAAAAAAAAAAAACATATAAAAAACAAACAAACAAACAAACAAAAAAAACCTCATATACAATGAGGAGTCAAAGGGCCAGGGGTCTCTCCTGCGTGTGTGCACTCTCTGTCTCTCTTTGCCTCTCTCTGTCTCTCTCTGGCTTTCCCACACAGTGGGGCACTCTTCTCTTTGTGTCTTTGGACTGGCATGCCCTCACGCCTCAATGATGGATTTTCCTGCCATTTTCTAAATAAAATAGAACTGTAACATGGAGCTGTAACACTGATTTGTCTATGAGCTATAACACAGTCTGTTTGAGAGTTATAACATGGTCTGTCCAAGACCCAAGAGCTGTGATGTGCCGAGGACTTTAATGTCCATCACTCCAAATCTTTCTCATGATGAGACAGGACCGAGGAGAATACACTTGCCTGCCATTTATGGTGCCATGATTCAGGTTTAACCTGGCTGAAACAGCATTGGTGCAGTCCCCGCAAAGAGGAGGCCAAGCACAGCAGGAGTCCAACTCAATGAAAGCTTCCACCACCTTAGAAGCAGAATGCGAAGAAAACTCAGCACAGGGGAAGTGATAAGAGGCCCATCATGCTGGAGACTGGGACAGTGAAAAACGAACTCAGGAGAAAGCTCACACAGCTGAGTCTCAGATTCCAGAAGACCTCCAGTTAAAGTCCTCGCTCCTATGGCTGGAGGGACATATGCCTAACAAGATCTTAATTCCTTTACAATCTCTTATTTCTTGTTTCCTCAAACCCCCCATGAACAGCCAGGTGGAGTGGGCACAATGGAGGGACTCTGGAGAGGCTACTCCTTGTTATGTCCCAAAGACACTATCTGCTGAGTCCCAGTAGCTGTTACCCAAGGTGGTGGGGGTTCTTCTGTCCTGAATCTTCTTTGTGCCAAGGATCAGGCCAATGAAAACTTTGAGCACAGGTCAGGTATTTAGCAGATTTTTCAACAGGCTATGATGGGGATTCCTTGGCATGTTTTCTCCACTGCTTTTTCCTCATGACCTTCAGCTCTCTCTCCTGGGACTCAATACCAGCCAAAACACAGGATTCCTGACTTCAAGACCTAATGAAGCTCAGGCTCTGATGTCTCATTACAAAAATTCAGTGAGAGAGAAAGCAATGGGTAAGAAGTGGATTTGTTAGGATTCAGAGAGAAGGACACTCTTCAGGGTATGGGCCATTGCCAAGGGCAAGGGCTCCAGCCATGGAATGTGGCCTGGTTAGGTTTTGCAAGTGGGGTGAATTCCTATGCTAATGAGTGGGAGGATCATCCCAACCATTGGGGAACTACCCACTCCCCAGTCTTTTGACAGTGTCTTGGAGCTGTTCTGCCAACTCTCAGTGTGTCTTTTGGCTTAGAGATTGGGGATTAAAGTTTACGTCAATTTGACTTGTCATCTTGGACCCAATTGATCTTAATTGGTTTACATTATGCTTTTGTGCTATGTCATTCTTTCAAAGGTTGTGCTCTTCCCCCTTCCCTCCTGTTTCATGCTCTTTTTCTGAGCTCTGTCCAGGCCTAAAATGTTGCCTCTACAATCTTCTGGAGGGACAACCACAAAATAGCTGACCCTTGGGAGGGAAATATTGTATAATATCCAGCTCCTTTAGGTATATTCAGCCCTTCATTTTCCATGTTTTCTACATGTGCAACACCAGCATTTCTCAGTGAAACCGCTAAGGTGGGCAACAGGCACACAATGCCTGCTAGAAGTCTATCAGTTGGCATCCCTTCAAAGGCAATCAGGCTTCCAGGAATAATGTTTGCCACTTCAGGAGTTATCCCTGCAAGTCGTTTGGGCCCAAACCTTACCACCCTTCTTCTAAAGTTACAAATATACCCCTGGATCAAATATCCACTCCACTTTTATGGAACATCTGGTCTGTTGCCTCTTAACAAATTTGTTCTTAAGTCAATTATTAACTCCTATAATTAGGACCCTGCCTCTTGTAGGCAACATTGCTTCACCTGATCTATTATTAAAATACTTTAATGCCCCTAACAGGGCCAGATAACCCACTCTTTTGTCATTATTTCTGTTATTACCTAAAGTGAATTTATGACAACAAAATGTTTACCATTGGAGACACTCTAACATGCTCTTATGGAGGACTAGGGGAGGAAATCAGTGATTTACAATCCCTTAGATCAATAAGAGGATTATGCTTATGACTGTTTCACTGTTTCCCAGTCTCAGGGCATAGGCTTGGATTGCTTTACATCATGATATCTATCCCCATTTGCAGTGGACAAACCAGCAATAAGTTAAGATTAAATCCCCTTAACCTTACTCAGTACTGGTCATGCTGGAGACCTTGGGGGCAACTAACTCCAGTCTGGGGGTCCCAGGAGGTCAACCTGCCTTGATCTGCCTAGGGATTATGTCTTCAAAAGTTTGTCACACCTCAACCTGCTCGAGGATCCGCCAGTCCAGGGGCCCCAGGAGGTCATCACGCCTTGACCTGCTCAGGTACCCAATTCCCAGGAGGTCGTCAAGCCTCGAACTGCCCAGGAATTTGATCTCCAGGAGGCTGTCATGCCTCAGCCTCCCTGTGGACCTGCACCCTGACCTGGGGATAACTGGCTCTCAGGCTACAACAGTACTGAAAAGGAGAAGCTTCAGAGACTCACCCCTAAGGAAGTCCACCCATGAAAACAGAAGGGAGCCTATTACTTGTGGGATTGTGCCCAGTCTCAGAAATAACTCAGGAACCCAATGAGAACCCCATTGCCTTTATGGAAAGGCTAAAAGAGGCCCTCCAAAAGTTTACCAATCTGGACTTAGACTCTTACAAGAGACAGGTGATTTTAAAGGACAAATTCCTGTCCCAATGTGCATCAGATATCAGAATTAAGTTACAACAACTACAGCAGCAGGAGGCCAAGGCCCAGGAGAGGGAGAGAAGGAAAGAGACAAGGCATGCCCAGATGCTGACGCCCTCCAGGGAAGCCGAGTCCCTGGCAAACTCCCAGTCCCTGAAGGACAAGGCAGGAGGCAAATGCCTAATCTGTAGACAGGTGGGACATTGGGCCAAAGAGTGTTCAAACTGTGCCAAGTCTCCTAAAATGGCTTGCTACAAATGTCATCAATTGGAACATTAGGTGGCACTCTGCCCTCAGGACCCAAGAGCCTCAAGGTCAAGCACCAAGCCTTCCCTCAGGATGATTCAACAGAACTGAAGCGGCCCGCTCCAGCCAGCCCACCTGTCACAGATAACCATCACAGGGCTGGAGCCAAGGGTGCAACTGGGTGTGGCAGGTAGGTCCGAGAATTTCTTGGTTGACACAGGGGCTACCTAGTCTGTCTTGATCTGCTACTCCAGAGCACTCTCCTCCCACACCTCTACCATTTTGGGCACTACAGGAAAAACAACTGCTAAAAGATTCACCTGAACACTTCTTTGTTGCTGGGATGGACAAATATTTTCCCACCAGTTTCTGGTGGTCTTTCAGTTCCTACTCCCTAACTGGGAAGAGATATGCTCACTAAACTGGGGACCACCCTTGTGATGGATGGGAAGCTTTTCAACCCTCAGACCCCTATAGCTTCTGGTTACTACTGAAGAACCCATTACACTTTCTCCAATAAAGAGGGTCCAAAAACTATGGGAAGACAAAATTAACCCCCAGGTGTGGGACCAGGGGACTCCTGGATGAGCCCACCAAGCTGAACCAGTCATCATTGTCCTCCAAGGTCCCACTCGGTTTCCTAACCAGAAACAATATCCCCTCAAAAGAGAGGCTCAGGAGTGATTGCAACCTTTAATAAATAAATTCCTTGCTTGTGGGCTGTTGGTCCCCACCAATTCACCATGTAACACCCCAATCCTCTCAGTAAAGAAAAAGAACAGAACCTGGAGAATGGTTTAAGATCTTTGGATGATAAAAGATGCTGCAGCCCACTCCATCCCACAGTAACCAATCCCTATGTAAACTTGGGAGAAATTCCACCCAGTGCCAAGTGGTTTACAGTCTTGGATCTCAAAGATGCATTTGTTTGCATACCACTGGTTAAAGAATCCCAATATCTTTTCCTTTTGAGTGGAAGGCCCCAGGAGAAAAACAAGAACAGATGGCTTGGACAGTATTACCTCAGGGTTTCAGAGATAGCCCCCACTTGTTTGGACAGGTGCTTAGCCGAGATCTTCTAGATGTGGACCTGGGACCTAATGGGAAAATATTACAATACATAGATGACCTACTAATCTGCTCTCCAGATGAGAAAAATGCCCAACAATATGCAATTCAGGTTATAAACTTTTTTGGCAGAAGGGGGATATAAAGTCTCCCATGCTCAGGCACAGAGGGTCAAGACAAACCTGGGAGTTCAGATTACACATGGGTCCAGGAGACTGTCCTCTGATTGGGTACAAGGAATCTTCCAGTTGCCCTCCGCCATGACTCAAAAACCATTGGGAGCTTTCCTGGGACTAACTAGGTATTGTACAATCTGGATACCCAACTATGGTCTAATTGCCCAGCCCTTACATGAAAGCTTAAAGGGATGAGATGATTCAATCCCACTGATGTGGGGAACTCCTCAAAAGAAGGCAGAGGCTACACTAAAACAGGCTTTAACTCAGGCACCTGCCTTGAGGTTGCCAGACCCAGAAAAAAACATTCCAAATTTATGTTCATGTAAAGGAGGGAATAGCTTTGGGTGTGTTAAGTCAAAGGTTGAGATCTGAACCCCAGCCTGTAGCTTACTTATCCAAGAGGCTCAATCCAACCACCCAAGGCTGGCCCCCCTTCCTTCGATATCTTGCAGCTATTGCAGTCATGATAGAAGATGCTTTAAAACTCTCCTTTGGGGGCAAACTATTTTTACCAGCCACAAGTAAAACAACTCCTAAATGAGAGAGACCATTTATGGATGTTGGATCAAAGAATCCTCAGATATCAAGTAGTGCTGATGGAAAATCTAGGCCTCATATATCCCCTCGTGAGGTTCTTAACCCAGCCGCCCTCCTGCCTACCCCCAAGGGATCTCTCCACTTTCACTCTTGTCTAGAGACCTTGGCCCACTGAACAAAGCCCTGAAAGAGATTTTCCGAAGATCCTCTGACCAATCCTGAGATAATCTGGTACACTTATGGAAGCAGCTTTGTCTTGGACGGAAAAAGAAGAGCCAGCTATGCAGTAGTCTCTAATTTTGAGACAATAGAGGCTAAGCCTCTGCCACCAGGTACTTCAGCCCAATTAGCTGAGCTCATAGGCCTGACTCAAGCTTTAGAGCTTGGAAAAGGAAAAAAAGAATAGCCATTTACACTGACTCCAAGTAAGTCCTTCTAGTGCTATATGCACATACTGCCATTTAGAAAGAAAGGGGCCACTTGATCACCCGAGGGTCCCCAATCAAATTCTTAGACTCTTGGAGGCAGTCCATCTGCCCACTGAAGTTTCAGTCTCCCATTGTAAAGGACACCAAAAAGGGAGCACGGAAGTGGCACGAGGGAACCAAGCAGCTGATAAGGAAGCTAAGAGAGCAGCATTGCAGAACAATGACCTAATAGGGGTTGCCACCCTACTTCCACAGACTAATCTGCCAGAAACTCCTTCATATACTGAAAGTGAGACTCTTAAAGCTAACAGTGGGGATTTTCAAGAAGATCATAAGGGGTGATTCCAAAAGGAGGGACTCCTTTTCTGCCTGGGAACCTCCAATGGAAGTTGGTTAACTCCTCCCATGCCACCACTCATTTAGGGGAAAAGACCCTCCAAAGATTACTAGAAAGGTCTTTCAGAGGAACAGACCTCCAAACGACTATAAGACAAGTGGTCTCCTCTTGTCCCACTTGCTAATTAAGCAACCCCCAAGGAGCTCGAAGACCACATCTGGCCCAGCCTGTCCAATGACTTGAGGTATACCCAGGAGAGGACTGGCAGATGGTGTTCACCCAGATGCCAGTTTCTCAAGGGTATAAATGCCTATTAGTCATGATAGATACATTCACAGGATGGATTGAAGGCTTTCCCACCTGGACTGAGAAGGCTGAGGAGGTGATAAAATAACTGCTCCATGAAATCATTCCAAGATTTGGTCTGCTCAGGTCATTACAAAGTGCAATGGGACATCATTTACTTCTAAGGTCACCCAAGGGGTCTCTGAAGCATTGGACATTACTTATTATCTCCATTGTGCCTGGAGGCCTCAGTCTTCAGGAAAAGTAGAAAGAGCCAACCAATTCTTAAAATCAGGGATAAAAAAATAACCCAGGAGACCTCCCTGGGATGGAAGGAGGCTTTACCAATAGCTCTCCTCCGCACCCATATTGCCCCTAAGAAACAGGTTGGTCTACGTCCTTATGAGATGCTATATGGGAGACCTTTTATTTATGTCAATGACCTCTTCCTAGATCCAGAGGTGCAGACCCTCCAGTCTTATATCATGGTCATTGGGCAACTCCAATAGGATATACACTTGTGGGGTGTGAACCAGGACCCAAAAGATTCTAAGGAGCCACCTCTATATGCTCTAGGGACACAAGTCCTAATTAAAGTCTGGAAAGATGGATCCTCAACTCCAACCCACATGGAAGGGCCCCTACCCTGTCATACTTTCTACCCCCACAGCAGTCAAGGTACCAGGACATGACTCCTGGATTCACTACTAACAAGTCAAGTTGTGGATAAAAACAGAAGAAGATACTCAATACACCTGTGAGCCCTTGGGAGATCTCAGATACCTATTCAGAACTACAAATGAGTGCCATCCTAATAAACACCCCCAAAATCTAGTTTCTGGGAATAAGATTTCTCAGGACAGCTCTAAAGAGCCATCACAGCTTGGCAGGGACTGTATTCCAAAAGAGACAGGAGATAGATCTCCTGATCCCTGAACAAGGAAGGACTTGAGCAATCCTGGAGATGGGAATTTGAAATTGGCTAATGTCCCTACTAGTCCTTATTATGCCATATTGATGCTGCTTATGATTGTTCCATGCATTGTCAATTGTCTAACCTGTTTTATCTCTGCCCAGGTCAACAAGCTACAACATGCAGTGCCAGTTCAACAAAGATATATAAAACTAGAGCCGACCATGGAAAATATCATTCACCCTTAGATGGACACCACTATAAGGACTCTGAGGCCTGAGACTGGTGAGAGGGGGAGGCCCAATACCCTTCGCCATCTCAATTTAACAGGAAATAGCCAGAAAGACCTTGACGCCCCTATTCCCAAAAACTGGGCCTCCCATCTCTTGAGGGGGGAATGTTAGGTAGCTAGAATAGGAAACAGAAGTCCAAAATGGAGGTGGCTAAAAGACAAGGAAGGGAAAAGCCTGTGAAAGTAGAACAAAGGAAGATCAAAAAAAGGTCCGAGGACCAGAGTGAGGACCTCAGGTAGAACAAACAGCACTCATGGCTAGCCCAATTTACATAGGGCAGGCCCAGGGAGAGGAAAAAACATACAATGAGGAGTCAAAGGGCCCGGGGTCTCTCCTGGTTGTGTGCACTCTCTGTCTCTCTCTGTCTCTCTCTCTCTCTCCCTACCATGCAGTGGGGTGCTCTTCTCTTTTTGTCTTTGGGTTAGCATGCCCTCACACTTCAAGGATGGATTTTCCTGCTATTTTCTAAATAAAATAGAGCTGTAACATGGAGCTGTAACATTGATTTGTCTAAGAGCTATAACACAGTCTATTTGAGACCTGAGAGCTATAACACGGTCTGTACAAGATCTGAGAGCTGTGACGTGCCGAGTACTTTAATGTCAGTCACTCCAAATCTTTCTTGTGATGAGACAGAACTGAGGAGAATACACTCGCCTGACATTAACAAACCATGAAGCTTTTTGAAATATGCTTAAGTCTTATTCGTCTATTTTGTTTTGTCTAATGCACAGAGAATTCTGATCAGATTGCCACTTTGTGGGAAAGCAATACATAAACAGGGATATTTCATTAAGTTTACGTTGAAAAAGAAAGAGAACCATAAAAATATGTTGTTAATGAATTGAACCAATTAGTGGTTGAAACAAGTGAAAGTCTTTCTGTCTATTTGTGAATAATAGCTCCTAAAGACGCAAGGCACAAACACTGTGTCTAGCTTCATGCTCAGAGGTGGAGGAGGGGATGAGAGGATTGATTTATCCCCTTTTTAGATGGATTAAAATCATTTGGCACAACCTGTAAAGTTTCTTTCTTGCCCTTCTTTTTTGAACATAGTCCTATTTACTCTCAGACTATCAGACTGTGAGATGAAGAGGGGAAGTAGCTAGAAGAGGGAATAATTCATACATTATTCTTGCTTTTGGTGTAAATATCCTGTGCACCTGCAGCTCTGGGGCAGTTATGGTAATAGAAGTACTTAGAAATTCAAAACAAGTTTGTAATGTGCATGTTTTACCATACAAACCATGTACCTCATGCATAGTCATAGTTAACCATCATGATTAATTTAGGAGACTATATTAATTTCATAAACGTTTTAAAATACATTTTACATTTGTGAATGAATGACAAAATTACATTTGGTCAATGTTAAGTGTATTTCAGAATGTCGTTCAATTCAGCTTTTTGTGTGCCTATAGTGTGGCAAAATGAATTAAAGTGTGGCAGATACAAAAGAGCTGTGCATTAATGAGTGTTCACATAGAGCTGCATTCAGTCATTTGCACATGGTACATAAATAACAAGTGATCTTTCATACTGCTAAGAAGGCAAACTTAACTACCAAGGTGAAAAACTAGAGTAATTTAGTTGAAAATGCAACAAGCAAGCATCATCTAGCCCTAGGGAGCTTTGCATTTGCTTAATGGATTAGCAGAGGACCTGATTACACAAGTATTAACAAATCAATAACTTCCTTTACCTCTTAACCACAGGAGCTCAGGAAAATCACATTGGGTCATACGTAGGCTTTTCAAAACTAAATTGATGGGATCCTGTTGCTGGAAATGAATAGCTTGGTTCTTCTTCATTTTTTTTTTTTTTTTTGGAGGGGGTGTTTGAATATGTTTTTCTATGTAGAACCTTACAAAAGTTTTCAACAAGCAACTCACATTAATGGGAAAAAAAAGGATAATTTTGCTTAAACCTTCATAAGACACTGCCATTTTCTCTGATACATGTACGTGGAATTTTCACACATGATATCTACAAGTTTGTTCTGTATTTTTTTTTCAACTTCAAGAAACGCTGATTAAGTACCTAGTTGGTTTCATATATACTCAGGGACGGGGGAGGGCATGCTGTAGGAGATGATATTTAAATTAAAACTTAAAGAATCAGGAAGATAAGCCAGAAATGAATTGTTAAATCAAGAAAATAAGCCCCAAATGGAGATGCTTATGCTAAGCTCCCCATCATCAAACCAAGACTTAACTACAGTTTCAGTGCTCACCAAATGGAATCTTAAATCAGTCAATCAAAAAATTGCCTGACCAGCACCAGTTAAGTAATCTGCCTGATAGGCCCGTACTATCCACTAAAGAAAACAAAAATTGCAGTAACAGATGCACTTATTTTTCCCTTATATTGCTTCCTTATTCTGCTTCCTTCTTCCCTTTAAAGTTTGCCATTTTTTCATAGCTCTTTGGAGCAACTTTCTACCAGATGGTAGATTGGATGTGGTTTTATTTGAATAAATTTGTGCACAAATAAACTTTAAAAAAGTTAACATGCCTCAGTTAATCTTTTAACATTAGCTACGAAAATCCAGACAAAAAAATAAATATATAAAATGCAAAAGTGAGAACAATGGTGCCCATTGCATTGACATAGTATGAAAGAACTAGAGATGGGAAAGTGGTGATAGATAAACCTGTAGAGGTTTAGGCACTATTTTGAATGAAAAAAAAAAAAAAAACAGTGATCTGGGAAAGTGTGGAACAAGCTTTATATGGATAGAATAATAAGGATGGGAAAGGTGAAAACAAAAGTTGTGATTTTATTTCTTTGTTCATTATCCTAGGGCCTGAACAGTGTCCACGCTACTTAATTCAGTAACAGTAGGACGTACTGTTGAAATAATAAAAAAGGACATTTTAAATAAATGTGACTAACATGTTAATGGTATTACTTGAAAAGATAAACAATTTACAAAATCACATGGGTACATCTGGTAATTAATGGGAGTAATAAGAAAGAATCAAAAAGAATTCCTAAGAAATGAAAGCTATGATATTAAATAAAGTATTTCTATATTGGGTTCCTCAATGGAATCAACATGTCTAAATAAAGGATAATTAAACTTGAAGATAAATTAATAGAAATTAGCTAAAGAAAACAAGAAAAATAATAAAATAATTAGCAGTGTTTTCAAGATATATAGTACAATATTAGTTTAATGGTACAACATTCAGTTCAGTTCAGCTCAGTTGCTCAGTCATGTCTGACTCCTTGTGACCCCATGGACTTCAACACACCAGGCTTCCTTGTTCATCACCAACTTCTGGAGCCTGCTCAAACTCATATCCATCGTGTTGGTGATGCCATACAACCAGTTTATCCTCTGTTATCCCCTTCTCCTCCTTCCTTCAACATTTCCCAGCATCAGGGTTTTTTCCAATGAGTTGGATTTTGGCATCAGGTGGCCAAAGAATTGGAGCTTCAGCATCAGCATCAGTCCTTTCAATTTATATTCAGAACTGATTTCCTTTAGGACTGACAGGTTGGATCTCCTTGTAGTCCAAGGGACTCTCAAGAGGCTTCTCCAACACCACAGTTCAAAAACATAAATTCTTTGGTGCTCAATTTTCTTTATAGCCCAACACTCACATCCAAACATAACCACTGGGAAAACCATAGCTTTGACTACACGGAACTTTGTTGGTAAAGTAATGTCTCTGCTTTTCAATATGCTGTCTAGGTTGGTCATAGGTTTTCTTCTGAGGAAGCATCTTTTAATTCCATGGCTGCAGTCACCACCTGCAGTGATTTTGGAACCCCCAAAAATAAAGTTTCTCATTATTTCCATTGTTTCCCCACCTATTTGCCATGAAGTGATGAGACCAGATGCCATGATCTTAGTTTTCTAAATGTTGAATTTTAAGCCAACTTTTTCACTACCCTCTTTCAATTTCATCAAGAGGCTCTTTAGTTCCTCTTCACTTTCTGCCATAATAATGGTGTTATCTGCATGTCTGATGTTATTGAAATTTCTCCCATCATCTTGATTCCAGCTTGTACTTCATCCAGGCTGGCATTTCTCATTATGTACTCTGCATATAAGTTAAACAAGCAGGGTGACAATATACAGCCTTGACATACTCCTTTCCCAATTTGGAACCAGTCTGTTGTCCCACGTCTAGTTCTAACTTCTGCTTCTTGACCTGCATACATATTTCTCTTGACCAAGGTAAAGTGGTCTCATATTCTCATCTCTTTAAGAATTTTCCACAGCTTGTTGTGATCCACACAGTCAAAGGCTTTGGCATAGTCAATAAAGTAAAAGTACATGTTTTTCTGAAACTCTCTTGCTTTTTCGATGATCCAGCAGAAGTTGGCAATTTGATCTCAGGTTCCTCCACTTTTTCTAAATCTAGTTTGAACATCTGGAATTTCATGATTCATGTACTGTTGAAGCCTGGCTTGGAGAATTTTGAGCATTACTTTGCTAGTATGTGAGATGAGTGCAATTGTGTGGTAGTTTGAGCATTGTTTGGGATTGCCTTTCTTTGGGATTGGAATGAAAACTGACCTTTTCCAGTCCTGTGACCACTGCTTAGTTTTGCAGATTTGCTGGCATATTGAGTGCAGCACGTTCACAGCATCATCTTTTAAGATTTGAAATAGCTTAACTGAAATTTGATCACCTCCACTAGCTTTGTTTGTAGACCCTCTTGACTTCACATTTCAGGATGTCTGGCTCTAGGTGAGTGATCACACCATCATGATTATCTGGGTCATGAAGATCTTTTTGTATAGTTCTTCTGTGTATTCTTGCCACCTATTCTTAACATGTTCTGCTTCTGTTGGGTCCATACCATTTCTGTCCTTTATTGTGACCATCTTTGTGTGAAATGTTTCCTTGTTATCTTTAATCTTTTTGAAGAGATCTCTAGTTTTTTCCATTCTATTTTTTTCCCTCTATTTCTTTGCATTGGTCACTGAGGAAGGCTTTCTTATCTCTCCTGGCTATTCTTCGGAACTCTGCATTCATATGGGTATATCTTTCCTTTTCTCCTGTGCCTTTTGCTTCTCCTTTTCTCAGCTATTTTTAAGGCCTCCTCAGACAACCATTTGCCTTTTTGTGTTTTTTTTCTTAAGGATGATCTTGATCCCTGCCTCCTGTACAATGTCACGAACCTATGTCCATTGGTTTTCTCTATCAGATCTAATCCCTTGAATCTATTTGTCACATCCACTGTATAATCGTAAGGGATTTGATTTAGGCATACCTCAGTGGTCTAGTGGTTTTCCCTACTTGCTTCAATTTAGTCTGAATTTAACAGTAAGGAGTCCACAGTTTAACATATATTGTCAACTACAAAGTGACACTTGCCATGGATACTTGCCATCTACCTCTGTAAGGATGAAATCATGTGCTTCTGCAGCTACTGATTTTCAACATCCCCTAAAAGGAGTTCAGAGTTGAGAGCAGAAATGAGGTGCTCTGTGTTCAGAGAATAACTGGCATGACAGATTTTCATATAGATATTTTCAGGAGCAAATTTTATGAGCTCAATTCTTGTATCTCCTCATATTTAAAAAAAAAAAATAAAATCCTTCATGGGGATGACTGTTCCTCATTAGACTAGCAGAAATCTTTTGGGAAAAAACACATGCCTGCATGTGATTTCCCTTCATCAAAATCACATCTATACTAACCCTTTGCCTTATCTATTTGGAACGGTTTCTCAGACCTATCTGAGGTGATGTCTCCTGGGCTGCAGTCCTCATTTGGCAGCAAATACAACTTAACTCAGAACTCTCACACTGTGCATTTTTTACAGTTGGCAGTGTTATTGGAATATCTGAAAGATAATGTAACAGAATAAAAAAATGAAAATAAAAAAGTAACAGAATAAATATGTAAATAAACAATGATTGAGGATTTCTAAAAAATTGATAACTAACAAACTTCAAATGTAAGAAACTCAGAGAACACAAATTAGGTTAAGTTTTCTCACCAATAAATCTGTAACCAGAAAGATCATATTTGAAGTACTGAATCCCCAAAACAAAACGAAAATTGGAAAGAAAACCTCGGGGGGGAAAATATATATATATATACACACACACATACACACACATAAGAAAAAAAGTATGAACTGCCAAAGATTTGTCATCAGAAAGCAGACAAAATAAAAGACAATAGAATGATGATTTTAAAGAGCTGGAAGTTAAAATATTTAAAAAGCTATGAAACAAAATATCTGTATATTATGAAACATGTTTCAAAATAAGAAGAAATAAAGAAAGATTTTTAAAAAGAAGAAGGAAAATGCATAGCCAGGAGATCAGCACTACTAGAAATGTTAAAGGGAATTTTGTTGTTGTTGTTCAGTCGCTACTCTTTGAGACCTTATGGACTGCAGCATGCCAGACTTCCCTGTCCTTCACTATCTCACACAGTTTACTCAAACTCTTGTCTATTGAGTCAGTGATATCATCCAACCATCTCATCTTCTGTCACTCCCTTCTCATCCTGCCTTCAATCTTTCACAGCATCAGGGTCTTTTCCATTAAATCAGCCCTTTACATCAGGTGGCCAAAGTATTGGACCTTCAGCTTTAGCACATATTAAGCAAAACAGCACAATATCAAGCAAAAGCTTGGATCAACACACACAGAGACACAGAGACACACACATACACACAGAGAAGAGCACTGGAAATGGCATAAATTAAGGTAAATATAAGTTAGTTTTTCTACTTTTAATTAATATAAAGTAGAACACATTTTATAGAACAGAGTGAGCACATATGTTGCAGGTTTAAACTACATGTGAAAGATAAGTTTCTAAAAATAATAACACAAAAATGGTAGAGAGGCAATATGAACATAATGTTTTAAAGTCCTTACACTACACCAGATATTGTGAAACATTATTTGATAGTAAATTTCAATTATTTAACAACGGCGTATTGAAAAATCTTAAGACAACCAGAAATAAAACTTAAAAAAAGAGGAAGAATGAAAGATCCAATAGATTAAAAAAAAATAAGAAACATAAACTTACTTCATTAACATAAATAAAAGAAAAGCAATTGAAGCAGGAGAATAGATGGACCCCAGGCTGAACAGTTTCTCCCCTATGGACAAAAACTCCATAATAGCAGAAGTCCTATAAAAGCAGGATGATGGAGGAGGCTGGATCCTACTAAGACAAGAGATAATAGACCACATATTCCTCATTCTCAAAATCAAGGAGACCTTCCCAATTATGCATGCACAGAAAGGCTCTTTGGAGGTCAAAAAGAGAGGGAGTTCTACCTCATGGCAAGTGATGTCAACTACCCGTAGACCTCTTCACTAGAATCCATCTTAGCTAACAGATGTGCATGCACGCATGGGGGAATCCTGAGACATAGCAAATATGGACTCAGAACCTGGAGAAGCAAGGAAACTCAAAAGAAATGTTCCATAAAAGTGATTCAAGCTATCAAGAGGGCACAAGTTTCTTTCTAAGTCTACCCATGTAGTTTAACTTTTCCCTCCTAATAAACACTTTGTTTCACTACTTTCCATATCAATGTGGACATTCATTTCTATATAGCTGACAGGCTGGGGTTTTGTCACTAGACACTGTTCCTGGTCATCTAGTGTCTAAGATTCAGCGCTCTTACTGCTATGGCCTGACTTCAATCTCTGGCCAGGAAGCAAAACCCTGCTTCAAGCCACATCAGGCCAAGGCCACCCAAGATAGTGTTGACCAGATATAACAAGTAGGAAACAATTAGCAAGATGATATGTTTTCATACAACCATATAATTAATCACAATAAATGTGAAAGTTCTAAACACACCAGGAGACAACAGAGATTATAAGATTGAAAATAGAGCAAGCATCAACAATCAAGATACTGTCAGTAAAACTGGGAAAACGAGAATATAATATTAATTATCTTTTCTATAAAAGCAACCCACCAGAAAACCCACCTTGGCAAAAGTTGTCAGATCAATTTTCTCAGTACTATTGTGGAAACAAACCAAAGGCTTAAACAAAGCTAGGGAGCATGGATTTATGAAAAATGGCTGAATCTCAGTAATAACAGTGAGATTTGTGGCATTTTAACTGATCCTAGTCCCATTATATTCTCCAGCCTTGGAAATTAACACCCTACATTACTCTAGCAGCCTAAAAGAGACAGAAGGAAGAACTACAGTGCTAAAGTTTGTTTAACATCCAATTCTCAGTGATTTGTCATTATTCTACCTCTATGGGAATTCCCTCAAAGGCCTCATTTGCAAAACTGTATTTGAACTGACACAGAAGCTCACCCAGGGTAAAATGCCTTTTACCAGGGAGCATTAGTTGAATTTCCAGCAAGTATTTTACCACTGCAGTGTCATGAGATATTGCAAAGTTGTTAAGGTAAACAATATACTATTTTTTTTTATTCTTTTTTATTTACTAACCCAAGACAAACAGGTCATAGTGGAGAGTTCTGACAAAACGTGGTCCACTGGAAAAGGGAATGGCAAACCACTTTAGCATTCTTGCTTGGAGAACCCCATGAACAGTATGAAAAGGCAAAAATATATTACACTGAAAGAGAAATCCCCGGCTCGGTGAATGTCCAATATGCTACTGGGGAAGAGTGGAGAAATAGCTCCAGAAGGAATGAAGAAGCTGAGCCAAAGTGGAAACAATGCCAAGTTGTGAATGTGTCTGGTGGTGAAAGTAAAGTCGAGTGCTATAAAGCACAATATTAAATAGTAACCTGGAATGTTAGGCCCACGAATCAAGGTAAACTGGAAGTGGTCAAACAGGCCATGGCAAGAGTGATCATTGACATTTTAAGAATCAATGAACTAAAATGGATGGGAATGGGCAAATTTAATATAGAAGAATATTATATATACTACTGTGAGCAAGAATTCCTTATAAGAAATGGAGTAGCCCTCATAGAGTCAGAAATGCATACAGTCCTCAGAAAAGTCTGAAATGCAGTTTCAAAAATGACAGAATGATCTCAGTTCATTTCCAAGGCAAATCATTCAGTCCTGTCTGACTCTTTGTGATCCTATGGACTGTGGCCTAACAGCCTTCTCTGTCCATGGAGTTCTCCAAACAAGAATACTAGAGTGGGTAATTATTCCCATCTCCAGAGGATCTTCCTGACCCAGTAATTAAACCCAAATCCCCTACACTGCTGACAGATTTTGTAACATCTGAGCCACCAGGGAAACCAGACGCCAAAAGTTTTCTTTAAAAATCATCTTTCCTATATTTGCTTCTGAAAACATAAAAATTAAACTTTATGATGCTTATATATTGCTGTCATGGGAAAAAAAAAAAAAAGCTTTCAGTGATTGAAAGCTAAATTCACCCACTACTAACATTATAGTTAACAATGCTTTTAAAACACAATGTCCCCTCCTTGATTATATAATGCTTTAAAACAGACCAAATACAGGTTTTCAATTGGCATTTATAGTGGAAATGTTATAGTTGCAGAAGTATTTCACAGCTAATATTTGTTGGTGAGACTGACAAAAATCCCACAAGTACCTGCCCTAAAGAAAAGTTTGTTTAATGACCTGAGTCATTAAGACAATAGCAAGGCCTAAGACTTTTAAGCCTTTGCTTTTCTGGAAGCCAATTTGGACAACTATGTATTCATAACCATAGAGTGAGAGATGCACTAGCCTTAAGATTTTTATCCAGAATTTTGTACATAACTGTTTGCCTTTCAATTATACCCAATAAAGACGACCGTGTGTGTGTGTTAGCCACTCAGTCATGTCTGGCTCTTTGTGACACCATGGACAGTAGGCACCCAGGCACCTCTGTCCATGGAATTCTCCAGGCAAGAATAATGTAGTGGGTTGCTGTTTCCTCCTCCAGGCCATCTTCTTGACTCAGGGATCGAACCTGCATCTCCTGAATTGCAGACAGGTTCTTTAGTGTCTGAGCCACCAGGGAAGCCCAGAGATGACTTTTTTTTTTTTTTTTTCTGAAAGTCACTCAGTCGTGTCCGACTCTTTGTGACCCCATGTACTATACAGTATCTGGAATTCTCCAGGCCAGAATACTGGAGTGTGTAGCCTATTCCTTCTCCAGCAGATCTTCCCAACCCAGGTTTCAAACCAGGGTCTCCTGCATTGCAGGCAGATTCTTTACCAACCGAGCTATCAGGGAAGGTATTTTCATATCATATCATATCATATCATATCAAAAAAGCAGTATTTCATCTAATAATTTCTATTTGGATATTTAAATGCAATCGAGCATATTCTTTATAACTTTATATAAATATTTTATTAGTTGAAAAATTCATTGTCAAAGTAAAAGTTTGAATATAAAACTGAAATATTGGTTTAAATATTCTTATTGTTACAGTTTATTCTTATATTATTATGTAAGAAACTATTTTATATGTTAGTTTTCTTTCTTAGTATAATTTGTGGAATTTTAACAAATAGTTTTGAATAACAGTTAGAGTTAATACATTTGTTAATGGTTTGGGTTTGGTCCATAAAACGGAAAAAAAATACCAGTGTGTAAATCTGTTTTAGACAAAGCTCAAAAATTATTAGTAGATTATGCATATTAGCTTCCTCTTATAGAACTTGATAAAGAAACATTGCAATTTGA
The DNA here is from genome assembly GCF_963930625.1 of Muntiacus reevesi. NCBI lineage: Eukaryota > Metazoa > Chordata > Mammalia > Artiodactyla > Cervidae > Muntiacus > Muntiacus reevesi. The sequence continues at coordinate 79,663,908 of NC_089271.1, read as the reverse complement.
ATATTGCTTCATTTTGTAAACAATCTATTTGTGAAGAGATATTTACTGGCAATTTGGCCATATACATTTTTTTTTTTCAAAAGGAGATGTGTGTGTGTGGGCATATGTGTATACTTATACATGCAATAATGTGGGAACCATTTGAATCTTGAAGAAAAAAAACCTTGTTTCCAAGACTTGGTTTTGTTACATTCATGACACCTTAAACCAAATTATTTTAACTGACTGCCACTGGGTCAAATTCCCACAGGCTTAATTTCAACACCTTCTCCTACTCTGGCTTAGAGAATGACTGTGGATATAGATGAGGGAAAACATTTTGGACCTAACAACGCGCTGTAGTTTCGAAACTCTTCTAGCACACGCTTCCTTCTCAGGGCTAATAAAGAACTATTATTCTAACTTTCTGGCAAGTCTCCTTTTCACATCAGAGATGAGTTGACTCGAGTGTTTATTCATTTGAACTACTTGACCAAAAGTGAATAGTATTGTGAAAATAATTTTCAGAATTGTGTTTACAAGAAAATGCCCTGCCTGTTTAAACTTACACTCCTGTATTCATTGATTCTCTTTTCCATAGAATTTTTGCTTGGTTGTAGTGCCTTGAAAAAAGTATTTTACAATTTATTCACATTTGCATTTAATGATGTGGAAAGAAACACACACATATTTGACTTATATAGAAACCATTGAGAATTAAATTATTCAATTTTTAGAACTCCAGCATATTTAAAATAGCTTATTATGTCATACACACAAAATAAATATTAAGTACTGAAGCATATGCATTATACACTTCATACTTAATTATTGAAACAAGGTTTTCTATTCCACTATGATACATATGTATACAATAAATCTAAAAACACATATGCCCAAGTAAAGCTATTTATATATTAATAATTGTAAATATAATTCGTCAGTATGAATGATTATTGGGTAAATTACAAAATTTACTATAAGATTATTGTAAAGGGGGAAAATCACACTACTGGATATTAAGGATAACAAATGCTTATCAGTTATAGACATGAATCATATAATTTATATGATTGCTATTCACTTTGCCTGCCTGTAAAAAGTTAATTGTACTTCAATTTTGAATAATAAAAAGTATATTAACACAAAAATAATTATTCTTTATGGTTGTAAGATATCAATATGTGTGATTGTACAGAAATCATTTATTTTTAATAACTCCAAAATATTTTCTTATAAATGAAATGTTGGGGTGAGTAGATGTAAGCTTTTATATGTACAATGGATACAAAAACCAGATCTTAATGTATACCACAGAGAATTATATTTAATATCCTATGGTAAACCATTATAGAAAATAATATAACAAAGAACATATATATATATGCATATATGTACAACTGAATCACTTTGTGTACATCAGTAACTGACAGATTGTAAATCAACAATTGAAATAAAAATAAAAGGTATTTCCCATATATAACTTTCTCTCATCCCTTCTTAGGAAAATGAAATTTTAAAATGAATGATATTTGTTATCTCAAATTCACCTGAAGCTATCCTGTAATTATTGGACCTTGAAAATTGCTTTAAAACATTATATTCTGAGTGCTGAAATCAGAAGGGAGACAAATGAGGAAGAACTTCTAGTGGAATTATGTTTTCAAGTTATGAAATATTCTAAAATGAATTGGTAAAGAATCTGCCTGCCAATGTAGAAGGTACAGGAGACATGGATTTGATCCCTGAATCAGGAAGATTCCTGGAGGGGGAAATAGTAATCCACTCCAATATTCTTGTCTGAAAAAATCTATGGACAGAGGAGCCTGGTGGGCTACAGTCCATGGGGTCCCAAAAAGTTGGACAAGACTTAGCAACTGAGCACACGATAGTTGCACAATTCTTTGAACATACAAGGAAAAACTCTCTAAATCATATGCTTTAGAGGGCATTATGATGTATATCTTAATGAAGTTGTTAAAAAAGAAGGAAGAAAGACTATCATGGAATATTCAGAGAGATGAGGGAATCCAAAAGTTATATCTAGAGATCTCTTTGGAATGAAAGGAAGTAAAATATGGTAAGAATAAATCATAGCACCTCAATTGTCCTTTTCACAATGATAAATTAAGAAACATCTAAAATATTTTACTGCATGCAGTTATAAATGTATACATATATGTTATATGTGTATGTATATTATATTGCTCAGTATGTAAGTCATTCTGAAACTTGTAGGTTAAAAATATACAGAAAATATTAGATTTAATGTTTGCATTGTAATATGCTATGTCAATATTATATTATTGAGTTATTCTTCATCACAGCTTCATCAGAGAAGTGCTATCAATATGTTCAGTTTACAGATAGAATAACCATTAAATGATTCACCCAAGGTTATATTTCTAGCATGTTGAAGAGAGAAAGTAGTGGGATATTTTAGGGTGGCATATTCTGTACTCTTCAGTATTTATTATCAAACTTAAACTCCAATAACATTGAAAAATAGTCCTATAAAGTTTGGTCACATTGTGAGATATTCAACAAACTGATAACATTTATTATTCATCTGCAAGTCTGAAATATTCCTTTTGTGATATCGCTAACAGCTCCATCATCAATAAAACATAAAAGAGGAATGAAGATTGTTTTGCCACGAGTTTGGCTATTTCAGAAGTTAGCTTTGTACTTGATAACAGGGCTCTCTTTTTTGAATAAATATACATAAGGGAGTGATATAGTATCCACTCACACATAGCTGAGCATTATAATTGATTTGAACTGACAATTTAAGCTTCCAGTGATTTTTATATATTTGTTGAATAAATGTGCTTGACAACTTCAGTTGATTCCTTTGCTCATAGATTACTCACTATTTATCCACTATTGCCAAAACACCAACATTCTTTTGAGAATTTCTATACATAAAGTATACAAGTTAAAGAACAGAGTTAAAAGTTTAATAATAGTAGGGGCAGTATTCAGTCATTCAATAAACTTAGTTATGAATTATTTATTGTAATTTCATTTGAATCCTCTTTTATCAAGTGAGTAAAAAGAGCATGATGGATTCTCAAATTATGCATTCAATAACAAGCTGCTTTTTTGAATCTATAGAAATTAGTTTTCCTTTTACAGAAAAATTTTATGGAAATTCCTAACTTAAAACATTCAAATCTCTTAACATATTACAAATTTGCCTGTCCTATGTTAAAGAAATTCTTCAGTATGTAAAGGAAAATTTTATATATGTGTATGAGATATGGCCTAACTGGAGTTAGTTTCTGCAAAAATTCTAGCCAGTCCAATACCAAACATTATTTCTACTTAAAAAAGGGAAAATGTAAGAAATACATAGTCTGTTGCTTTATTCTAGGTAATCTTTTGAGATACATCAGATTTTGCATTTGAAAATACAAATATCAAAATTTTAGAATTATTTGGAAACAACAAAAATAAATTGGAAAACTAAATCTTCACATTCATCAGATTATATTTTATGGGCATTAGTGTTTATTGCCTCTCTTCTATGTAAGTTTAGGTTAAATTACTTTCCTACACATTGTAGACTTATCTATAAAACAGAGAAAACAATAAACTGGCTTAATACATACAAAATTCTTTCATACATCAGCCCAGAAGGGTAGGTAGCTCAATTGGAATAGGATCTCAAAATTTTTGGTTGATATATTCCTGCTATATACCAGAGTAGAGATCGGGGCATTTGGAATGAAATGGTGCTGAAATTCTCTCATGCCAACATAGCAGCGTTTCTCAAAGAAAGAACTTAGAATCACATGCATTGGAGTAAGTTCTAAGGACTTTTCAATTCACTTAAGATGTAGAAATTCACAAATCATGATCATTATTTCCCTAATACCAAGAATAAGCCTGATAATCTACAAAGGTATAGTTTTTTGTTTTTTGTTTATTTTTTTTTTCCTAATCCACCAGAGATATGAGGATGTAGAGAAAATTTAACTAACTAAAATGGAGAAAATGTCAAGCCTTTTGGAAGACAGAGGAGATCCATGATTAATTTCTTCCTATGTAGAGTGGTGGGGAAAATAAATTTATTATAGATAAGTAGGAACCACTTAAACACTTAGCATGTCTTTAATGGCCATGTATAAGCTGGTTTGATGATTTGGAATCCAGAAAAGTCCCAATAAATGGTCAAGTTTCTTCAACACTTTCTCGTAGGATTTCACAGCATCTATGGTATGAAGTGCTGAGTTCAGAGGTAGAGGAACAGAGCTAAGCGAGGAAAGGCCCCTAAGACTTGTTCTCCTACTTCACTCCCTAAATGAAAATAATTCAAGGTGGATCATAGACCAAACCTTAAAGGCTAGATCCACAACACCTTTAGAAAAAAATACAGAAGAAAATTTTCACATTGGGTTGAGCAAAGACTTTCCAGTCAAGTCACAACAAGTACTAAGAATAATGACAAAAAAAAAAAAGACAATAAAATTTTTATAATTCTGTTTATCAAAAGACATAATACAAGAAGATGGATGTGTAAACTTCAACATGTGAAAAATATCATCAGTGCATATATCTGGCATAAGACTTTAGCCAAAACATATAAAGAAGTACTATAAAATCAATAATGAACAAAAAACCCAATAAAAACATTGTCAAAAAATTTGAACAGATTTGAGCAAAAGATGAGTTATACATGTGATCATTATACATCTGAAATGTCCTCAACATCACTAGGCATGAGGAAAATGAAAATTAAAACAAAAATGATATATCAGTACACATTAAAATAGTGAAAATAAAAGGAACTGATACAAATAAATTTTGGCACCTGGAACTCATATACGATGCTAGTGGGAATGTGAAGTGCTTTCAAGTAGCTCTTTAAAAGTTAAATATATATGCAGCCTATGACACACCAGCTCTTTCCTATGTAATTACCACCTCCCCAAAGAACAAAATGAGCTGTCTACTTGAAGGTAAGAATAGGAGTGTACATAGCACTTTTATTCATAATATTCAAAAAAATTGGCAACTATCCAGATATCCATCAGCAGATGAATGGATAAATAATTTGCAGTATACTTTCAACTTGAAATCCTACTTAGTGATAAAAAAAAAAGCCACTATGGAGAACAGTGTGGAGATTTCTTAAAAAACTGGAACTAGAACTGCCATATGACCCAGCAATACCATTCTGGGCATACACACTGAGGACACCAGATCTGAAAGAGACACGTGCACCCCAATTTTCATTGCAGCACTGTTTATAATAGCCAGGACATGGAAGCAACCTAGATGCCCATCAGCAGACGAATGGATAAGGAGGCTGTGGTACATATACACCATGGAATATTACTCAGCCATTAAAAAGAATTCATTTGAATCAGTTCTAATGAGATGGATGAAACTGGAACCCATTATACAGAGTGAAGTAAGCCAGAAAGATAAAGAACATTACAGCATACTAACACATATATAGGGAATTTAGAAAGATGGTGATGATAATCCTATATGCAAAACAGAAAAAGAGACACAGATGTACAGAACAGACTTTTGGACTCTGTGGGAGAAGGCGAGGGTGGGATGTTTCGAGAGAACAGCATGTATATTATCTATAGTGAAACAGATCACCAGCCCAGGTGGGATGCATGAGACAAGTGCTTGGGACTGGTGCACTGGGAAGACCCAGAGGAATCGGGTAGAGAGGGAGGTGGGAGGGGGGATCGGGATGGGGAATACATGTAACTCCATGGCTGATTCATGTCAATGTATGACAAAACCCACTGCAATATTGTGAAGTAATTAGCCTCCAACTAATAAAAATAAATGAAAAAAAGAAAAAAAGTGCTGATACACAAAACATCAGGGAAGAATCTAAAAGCTGTTAAGGTGAATGAGAAATCAGATAATATCTTATTTCTGTATCTTTTTTTGTTTGATAGATACACATTTACATTTGCCAAAATACATTAAATTGAACAATTAGAACTGTATATTTTCTTATATGCTGATTATAAATCAATGGAAATTATGACAATTTCAACAACAATTTGTTAAAATATTTATAGATCTTATGATAAACTTTGGATTCCTAGGTTTAAGGCCTTACAATGTACAAGGATAGCCATGATACTAGAAAATTATAATACTCACTAAAATTTGCAAAGCACTGCCCTATAATCAATTTTATTTTTGCTATAGTATTAGCAAATATTGTCAGTTATGTTTTGGATATATGCGATGAAAGAAAGTTACATGGCTCAAAATAGCCTGGAGTTAAAACTCCCCTCCAGGTCCTCCCCACCATTCTATGTAAAACAAAAAACTCTCTCACCCAAAGGAAAAAAATAAATGGACATTGAGGTTGATCATGCCCAGCTCCCAGCCGGTCCAGCCTCTGGCCAATCTCCAGAATTTCTCGCCCCAGCTGTTTAAGGGATAACTGCTCCGAACAACCTTGGAGAAGAACAGGCCCCCTTAAGACAGTAGCTTTCCACATATATGCCTATATATGCTTACTCTTCTTGGGTTAGGGCAGCAGATCACTAATCTGACTGCTGCCCCTTCTTGCCTCATTAAAGGTGAGAACAGTAAAGTTCCAGGTCTTGTTCTTTTTCAGAACCTCACCTTCTTTAACTTCCCTACCCTACATGTGATGGTTAAATTTATGTGTTAACTTGACTAAGCTAGGGAATGGTAAAACATTATTTCTGTGTATATTTGTGAGGGTGTTTTTGGAAGAGATTAGCAAATTTACACCATCTGCTCCCCTGGTTTCAAATTCTTTGAATTCAGACCGAATTACACAAGTGGTTTTCTTGGTTCTCCAGCTTGCAAACAGCACTGTTTGCAAAGAGGCTTCTGGCCTCCATAATTATGTGAACCAATTCCTATAATAGATCTCTTATATTTTCTGTTTCTCTGGAGAACACTGAGTAATACAATGCATAACTGATAATGTAAATATAGTTGCTAACAGTGTATTGCAAATTTATGAGCTTTCAAATGATGCTTTATACCTATCCTGTCATCTTTTGCTGATCTTAAGATCTCTCTTTGCCTCTGCATTTGAAAATTTTTAACATCATACACCTTAGTGTTTTGTTTTGTTTTGTTTTTTAATAATTCTTGTGCTTGAGATACTTTGAGCTGTGTTTATCAGTTTACATCGTTTGGAACATTTTCAGTTGTTATATCTCTAAGTATTTTCTGTCTCTCTTTTTCATTTATTTCAAGGCCCTTTAGGTATATTAAGCAATTTAAAGTTGACTCACCACTCCCCAATGCTCTGTTTATTATTTTTTACTCTTTCCTTTCTCTGTGACTCATTTTACATGGTTTTTCATTGCTCTATTTGAATTTAGAACTCCTTCTTGTGCACAATTTATGCAATCCAGTAAATATTTTACCTCAGTCATTCTTGTTTTCATTTCTAGGAGTTTAATCTGAGTTATTTTTATATCTTCCAATTCTCTGCCTAACATGTTTAATATTTTGCCTAGCTTTTTAAACATATGAAGTACAGCTATAGTAACTATTTTAATGTTATGTCTACTAAAAATAATACCAATTTCTCTTCTAGATTTGCTTGGGTTAATCAATTTCTCCTCAGTGTTAAATGATGTTTTTGTTGATATTTGATAATTTCTTGTTTTTCTTTATATTTTTATGATAATTGATATAATGCTTGATTAATTTGAATGGCTTAACAGACCTTCTGAAATTTAAATTGTGAGTGCTGGATGTTTTGTTTTCCTATAAACAAAAGCTTTGTTATGGGTCACAGTTTAGTTAATTGAAAATAGTTGGTACTTTTGGTTTTGTTTTTTTGTTTCCTTAGAAGATATTCAAAAAATTTATTTTAGGACTACATTTCTCCACCACATATGAAAGATCTTACTCAGTGTTCTGTAGATCTCTGAGGTTCTCTATTGGTACAGACTCTTTACAGTATAAACCCTAGCTATTTTTGTCCCCCCACCCCCAGATTTGCAGTGAAAGGAACACAAGGAGACTTCTGGGTGTTATTTGGATTACACATTTCAGGAACACAGTTTAGAAATTTTCTATTTCTTTGGATACATTGACTCATGCTTGAATTTTTTAATATTTTCCTATTAGTTCCTGATGTTCAGTTTATTTTTCTTTTCCATTTGTTTTCTCAACTTTCCATATTTGGTATTACTAATGATTTGTCTCCAAATTCACACTCTCGTTTATCTGTTTCTCCATTCTGCTACTAAGCCCATCCTATAAGTTGTTTTATTTCAGATTTAGTATATTAAATTTTAATTTCCCAAGAAAGATCATGTGTATTATGTTATGACTCTTTAAAATTAGTTATGTATTTTCTTGTTATTGAAGTTTCTATTAAGATGCTTCAAAATAACATGCAAAAAGTTGCATATACCCTGACAGACTAACTTACTAGTATTGACAAAGTATCACATCATACTTTGATGAAAAGTTATGCCATGTAAGTGGCCCAGTTAATCCAAATTCCATTCTTGATAAATTAATTTTGATCATATTTTTTCACAGGTAGTCTCCACAGATACTAAAATATCTCATTTCAATGAATAATTTCCAAATACATTAAGTTTAAAAAATTTCCAGGCTGGATTTTAGATCCAAATATTATCCAATATATAAAAGCGTCTTTCCTCGTCTCAAAAAGTCAGTTCATTATTGAGAATATTGGGATCATCTTCCTCAAGATTTGTGTGAACCTATATTTTCTGTGCATTATTCTTAACATTAAGAAAAAATACTGTTCATGACATTTAGTTAGTTGGTTAGTTCAGTCGCTCAGTCATGTCTGACTCTTTGTGACAAGATGAATCGCAGCCACGCCAAGTCTCCCTGTTCGTCACCAACTCCTGGAGTCTACCCAAACCCATGCCCATTGAGTTGGTGATGCCATCCAGCCATCTCACACTCTGCCGTCCTCTTCTCCTCCTGCCCTCAATCTTTCACAGCAACAGGGTCTTTTCCAATGAGTCAACTCTTTGCATGAGGTGACAAACTACTGGAGTTTCAGCTTCAGCACCAGTCCTTCCAAAGAACACCCAGGACTGATCTCCTTTAGGATGCAAAGGTTGGATCTCCTTGCAGTTCAAGAGACTCTCAAGAGTCTCCTCCAACACCATAGTTTAAAAGCATCAATTTTACAGTGCTCAGCTTTCTTCACAGTCTAACTCTCCCATCCATACATGACCACTGGAAAAACCATAGTCTTGACCAGACAGACCTTTGTTGGCAAAGTAACGTCTCTGCTTTTTAATATGCTATCTAGTTTGGTCATAACTCTCTTTCCAAGGAGTAAGTGTCTTTTAATTTCTTGGCTGCAGTCACCATCTGCAGTGATTTTTGGAGCCCAAAAAAAGAAAGCCTGACACTGTTTCCACTGTTTCCCCATCTATTTGCCATGAGGTGATGGGACCAGATGCCATGATCTTAGTTTTCTGAATGTTAAGTTTTAAGCCAACTTTTTCACTCTCCTCTTTCACTTTCATCAAGAGGTTTTTTAGTTTCTCTTCACTTTCTGCCATAGGGGTGGTGTCATCAGCATATCTGAGGTTATTGATATTTCTCCCGGGAATCTTGATTCCAGCTTGTGCTTCTTCCAGCCCAGCGTTTCTCATGATGTATTCTGCATATAAATTAAATAAGCAGGGTGACAATACACATCATTGACTTACTTCTTTCCCTATTTGGGCCCAATCTGTTGTTCCATGTCCAGTTCTAACTGTTGCTTCCTGACCTGCCTACAGGTTTCTCAAGAGGCAAGTCAGGCGGTCTGGTATTCCCATCTCATTCAGAATTTTCCACAGTTTATTGTGAACCACAAAGTCGAAGGCTTTGTCGTAGTCAATAAAGCAGAAATAGATGTTTTTCTGGAACTCTCTTGCTTTTTCGATGATCCAACGGATATTGGCAATATGATCTCTGGTTCCTCTGCCTTTTCTAAAACCAGCTCAAACATCTGGAATTTCACGGTTCAAATATTGCTGAAGCCTGGCTTGGAGAATTTTGAGCATTACTTTACTAGCATGTGAGATGAGTGCAGTTGTGTGGTAGTTTGAGTATTCTTTGGGATTGCCTTTCTTAGGGATTGGAATGAAAACTGAAATTTCCAGCCCTGTGGCCACTGCTGAGTTTTCCAAATTTGCTGGCATATTGAGTGCAACACTTTCACAGCATCATCTTTCAGGATTTGAAATAGCTCAACTGGAATTCTGTCACCTCCACTAGCTTGTTTCATAGTGGTGCTTCCTAAGGCCCACTTGACTTCACATTCCAGGATGTCTGGCTATAGGTGAGTGATCACACCATTGTGATTATCTGGGTCATGAAGATCTTTTTTGTACAGTTATTCTGTGTATTCTTGCCACCTCTTCTTAATATCTTCTGCTTCTGTTAGGCCCATACCATTTCTGTCCTTTATTGAGCCCATCTTTGCATTAAATATTCCCTTGGTATCTCTAATTTTCTTGAAGCGATCTCTAGTCTTTCCCACCCTGTTGTTTTCCTCTATTTCTTTGCATTGATCTCTGAGAAAGACTTTCTTAACTCTTCTGGCTATTCTTTGGAACTTTGCATTCAAATGGGAATATCTTTCCTTTTCTCCTTTGCTTTTCATTTCTCTTCTTTTCATAGCTATTTGTAAGACCTCCTCAGACAACCATTTTGCCTTTTTGCATTTATTTTCCATTGGGATGGTCTTGATCCCTCTCTCCTGTACAATGTCATGAACATCCATCCATAGTTCATCAGGCTCTCTGTCTATCAGATTTGGTTCCTGAAACCTATTTCTCACTTCCACTGTATAGTCATAAGGGATTTGATATACCTATAATTGTTCATATACTTGTATACTACTCATAAATGACTTATAAAGCACAGTTCTTTGCCATGGACTGTTCATATGTTTAACATTTTACAAATTCAAACAAAATACTTAGTTCATAGCTCATTCTACATTGACCAAAGATTGCAGGTGCATGCATGCTAAGTTGCTTTGGTCATGTCCAACTCTGTGTGACCCCATGGACTGTAGAGCACCTAGTTCCTCTGTCCAATGAACACTCTAAGCAAGAATACTGACGTGGGTTGCCATTTCTTCCTCAGAGATTACACATCTGTTATTAAACTATCATCGCACTGGATAAATATTTGTTGAGCATCAGTTTGTGTCAGCACTGTAGTAAGGTGTTAAGACACACACAGATAATTATCCCAGTTTTCGTAGCAACTGGTATAATCTACATAAGCTGCTCAAAGTTTACTTCTTCAGAGTAAGTTACTTTATCTTTCAGGACAATTCCAACTTCAACAGTAGAGTTAACATAAGGTTCATATTCTAATGATCTATTAATAAAGTTCATGACAGAGTTTTGCAGGATTAATAATAATTAGTATCATTCAGTATTCATGTTGGCTACATTCATTTTATTTTTTAATTAATTACTTAATTTTAATTGAGAGCTAGTTACTTTACCACATTGTAGTGATTTTTGCCGTACATTGACATTAATCAGTCACAGGTGTACATTTTAATAAAAGTGAAGAAGGAGGGAATAAGAGTATGCTATTTTTTAGACGATTCACTGTGTCATATATTGAATTAGGACTCTTACAAAGGATAGAACATTTATATTTATGAAAACCACATTAGAATACAAAATATTTTGCCCATTTTAGAGTTGAAACATTGTCAGGATACAATTTTGCATGAGTCTCTCATGGTTTATTTGACAGAGAAAAAATGATCTGCCCTTTGTTCCAGACTATACTTTTAAGGATTCATGTTTAGAAAAAAAATCTTGAAATATAGAGATGGTGTTTTCTGATGTAAATAATGAGAAGATATACATTTTCTCCAGTTTAATGAAAAATCAGGCATACTCACTGCCCATTATAAATATATGGGTTCCATAAGTTCAGTGTATTTCAGTTGTGATTCAAAATTATTGAGTGCATAACATCCATCTGAATCATGTCACATCAAATCCAAGACACTTAGAAGCAACAAAAACTGACACTCACATGATCATTTTTATAATGCTCACTCTCTTGTGAGTAATAAAGTTATTTGTATCAGACTCCAGAGTCACATATCTTTTGTCAGACACTATGGAACGTTGGTGGCTAACTTATTAGCTTAATAAGATATCAGAATCTTCATAGTCTTTGACAAAAAGATACAGTATAAGTTAATTGCCCTATGATTGCACCCCTCAAAATGACAGAATTAGGAATCTCAATCACGTATATCTGAAAAAAAGTACATTTTTTTCTACTAAAAAGCACCACTATCATAAAACACATAAACAATGATTTAGACACAATGTTATATCATAGATATTTCAGTAAGTGAATATGGGGATTATATTCTCAAGTTGGTAGCAAAATAATTTGTAGGTTGTTGTTCATTGTTCAGTCACTAAATCGTGTCTGACTCTTTGTGTTCTCATGCACTGCAGCACACCAGGCTGCTCTGTCCTCCACTGTCTTCCAGAGCTTGCTCAAACTCATGTCAGTTGAGTCAATGGTGACATTAAACTATCTCCTCCTCTTTTTCCAAATAGTTAGCTGTTCATTTCAAGAAGTCAAATCACTGGAGCTTCAACTTTAACATCAGTCCTTCCAATGAATATTCAGGGTTTATTCCCTGTAGAATGGACTTGTTTGCTATCTTTTCTGTCAAAGGGACTCTCAAGAGTCTTCTCCAGCACCACAATTTGAAAGCATCAATTCTTCAGTTCTCAGCTTTCTTTATAGTCCAAATCACACATCTGTACATGGCTACTGAACAAAACACAGCTTTGACTATACAGACCTCTTTCTGCAAAATGATGTCTTTGCTTTTTAATACACTGTCTCTGTTTGTTATAGCTTTCCTTCCAAGGAGCAAGCATCTTTTAATGTCATGGCTGCAAATATGGTCCACAATAATTTTGAAGAGCAAGAAAATAAAATCAGTCACTGTTTTCTTTTTAGCCTTCTATTTGCTATGAAGTTATTGGACTGGACATCATGATCCTAGATTTTGAATGTTGAGTTTTAAGCCAGTTTTTTTTTTCTTCAATCTCCTCTTTCATCCTCATCAAAATGCTCTTTAGTTCCTCTTCCCTTTCTGCCATTAGAGTGGTATCATTTGCATATCTGAGATTGCTGATATTTCTCCCAGCAATCTTGATTCAAGTTTGTGATTCATTCAGCCTGGCATTTGGAGAAGGCAATGGCACCCTACTCCAGTACTCTTGCCTGGAAAATCGCATGGATGGAGGAGCCTAGTAGGCTGCAGTACATGGGGTCACTAAGAGTCGGACATGGCTGAGTGACTTCACTTTCACTTTCCGCTTTCATGCATTGGAGAAGGAAATGGCAACCCACTCCAGTGTTCTTGCCTGGAGAATCCCAGGGACGGGGAGCCTGGTGGGCTGCCGTCTATGGGGTTGCACAGATCTGGACACGACTGAAATGACTTAGCACCAGCAGCAGCAGCCTAGCATTTTACATGATGTACTCTGTATAGAAGTTAAATAAGGAGGATGAGAATATACAACTTGACATACTCTTTCCCCAATTTTGAACCAGTCCATTGTTCCATGTCTGGTTTTAACTTTTACTTTTGACATTCATACAGATTTCTCAGAGACAGATACGGTGGCTTGTTATTTCTGTCTTTTTAAGAATTTCCCCAAGTTTGTTGTGATCCATGTTGTCAAAGTCTTTAGCATAGTCAACAAAGCAGAAGTAGATGTTTTATCTGGAATCCCCTTGCTTTCTCTATGATCCATTGAATGTTGACAAGTTTATCTCTGGTTCCTCTGCTTTTTCCAAATCCAGCTTGTACATCTGGAAGTTTGTGTTCCATATAATGCTGAAGCCTAGCTTGAAAGGATATTGAGCATTACCTTGCTAGCATGTGAAATGAGCACAAGTGTACAGTAGCTTGCACATTCTGTAGCATTGCCCTTCTTTGGGATTGGAATGAAAACTTATCTGTGGCCACAGCCGAATTCTTCAAATTTGCTGGCATATTGAGTTCAGCACTTTAACAGCATCATTTTTAGAATTTGAAATAGCTCACCTGGACTTCCATCACCTTCCCTAGCTTTATTGTTAGCAATGTTTCCTATAGCCTGCTTGACTTCATACTCCAGAATGTCTGGCTCTAGGGGAGTAGCCACACAATTGTGGTTGTGTGTGTTTGTGTTAGTCGCTCAGTCGTGTCTGACTCTTTGCAACCCCAAGGACTATAGCCTGTCAGGCTTCTCTGTCCATGGAGTTCTCCAGGCACGAATACTGGTGTGGATTGCCATTCCCTTCTCCAGAGGATCTTCCCAACCCAGGGATTGCAGCCTGGTCTCCTGCATCACAGACAGAATTTTACCATTTGATCTACAGGGAAGTCTGTAGTTATCCAGGTCATTAAGATCTTTTCTTGTATAGTCCTTCTGTGTATTATTTCCATCACTTCTTAAACTCTTCTTCTTCTGTTAGGTCCTTGTCATTTCTGTTCTTTATTATGCCCATCCTTGCACAAAATGTTCCCTTGGTATCCCCAATTTTCTTGAAGAGATCACTAGTCTTTCCAATTTCTTTGCATTGTTAACTTAAGGAGGCTTCACTCCTTTGTTTCCTCAGTGAACCACTTTGCCTTCTTGCATTTCTTTTTCTTAGGGATGGTTTCGTTCATCCCCTCTGTACAATGATATGGACCACTGCCCATAGTTATTTAGGTATTCTGTCTACCATATCTAAGCCCTTGAATGTATTTGTCACCTCCACTGTATAATCGTAGGATTTCATTTAGCCCTAGTGGTTTTCCCTACTTTCTTCAACTTAAGACTCAATTTTCCAATAAGGAGCTCATGATCTGAGCCACAGTCAGCTCCAGGTCTTGTTTTGCTGACGGTATAGACCTTCTCCATCTTCAACTGCAAAGAATAAAATCAATCTGATTTCAATATTGACCTTCTGGTGATGTCCATGTGTAGAGTCTTTTCTTCTATTGTTGGAAGAGGGTTTTTGCTATGACCATCATGTTTTCTTGACAAAACTCTGTTAGACTTTGCCCTGCTTCATTTTGTACTCCAAGGGAAAGCTTTCCTATTACTCCATGTAACTCTTGACTTCCTATTTTTGCAATCCAATCCTCTATGATGAAAGAGACATCTTCATAGTACTGGTCAACTTCAACTTCTTTGGCATTAGTGGTTGTGGCATTGACTTGGATTACTGTGATGCTGAATGATTTGCCTTGGAAATGAACCAAGAACATTCTGTCATTTTTGAGATTGCACCCAAGTAGTGCATTCTGGACTCCTTTGTTGACTATGAGGGCTACTCCATTTCTTCTAAGGGATTCTTGTCCACAGTAGCCAGTATAATGGTCATCTCAATTAAGTTCTCCTATTCTCATCTACTTTAGTTCAATTTTTAGATGAGTTCACTGATTCCTAACATTTCAAAATTCACTCTTGCCATCTCCTGCTTGACCACGTCCAATTTACCTTGATTCATGGACCTAATATTCCAAATTCCTATGTAATATTGTTCTTTACAGCACTGGATTTTACTTTCTTTTTCATTTATTTTTATTAGTTGGAGGCTAATTACTTCACAACATTGAAGTGAGTTTTGTCATACACTGACATGAATCAGCCTGGACTTTACTTTCACCACCAGACATATCCATAGCTGAGCATCGTTTCCACTTTGACCAGACTTTTTATTCGTTCTGGAGCTTTTCTCTGCTCTTCCCCATTAGTATAATGGACAGCTACCGCCTTGGGGGTTTACCTTCTGGAGTTGCATATTTTTCCCTTTTCATACTGTTCATGGGGTTCTCAAGGAAAGAATACTGAAGTGGTTTGCCATCCGCTTCTCCAGGGGACCACATTTTGTCAGAACTCTCCATCCACCATGACCCGTCTGTCTTAGGTGGCCCTGCACAGCTTCATTGAGTTATGCAAGTCCCTTCGTCAAGACAAGGCTGTAATCCATGTGATCATATTGGTTAGATTTCCTAGATTGCAGTTTTTGTTCTCAATCTATAGAATTGTAGCCCTTTCTTCTGTCTGTCCTCTGATGAATGAGGATAAGAGGCTTATGCAAACTTCCTGATGGAAGAGACTGGCTGTGTGGATAACTAGCTCTTACTCTAGTGGGCAGAGTCATGTTCAGTAAAACTTTAATCCTATTATCTTTTGATGGGTGGAACTGTGCTTTCTCCTTGTGAATTGTTTGGCTTGTGGCATCTCAAGGTTAGAGCTTATAGGTTCTGCGGTAAGGCTAATGGTGACCTCCAAAAGTACTTATGCCAACATGTGCCTCCCAGAACTGTTGCTGCCAGTGACAAAGTCCCCTTGGAAAGTCACTGTGAACCCACACCTCCACAGGAAGCCCTCAAGTACTCACAGGTAGATCTGGTTCAGTCTCCTGTGGGGTCACTGCTCCTTTCCCCTGGGTTCTGATACACATAAGGCTTTGTCTGTGTTCTCTAAGAGCCTCTGTCTTCCCCAGTCCTGTGGAAGTTTTGTAATGAAATTCCACTTGCCTTCAAAGTCAGATCGCTTGGGGATTCCCAGTTCACTTGCCATCCACCTAGGACAGAAAGCCTGATGTGGGACCTAGAACCTTTGTGAAAGTGTGAGAACTTCTTTGATATTTTTGTTCTCATGTTGTGGGTGGTCCACCTGTAGAGTGTGTGGTTTGATTTTAATGTGGTTGCATCCCTCCTACTATCTCACTAAGGCTTCTTTGTTCTTGGATGTGAGGTATCTTTTTTGGTGGGTTAAAACACCCTCCTTTCATTGGTTCTTCAACAGCTAGTTGCAAGTTTGATGTTCTAGAGTTTTGAACTAGAGAATAAGAGTGCACATCCTTCTACTCCACCATCTTGAAACTCCATGGTGGTTCAGAAGGTAAAGAATCTGCCTTCAATGCAGGATATCTAGGTTGTTTCTGTGGGTTATTAAATGCAATAGCCTACATAAAGGCCTAGAATAGTCTCTGGCACTTAGTAAATGTTCGTTAGTATTTTTATATATTCAAGGCCATAAAAAACAAAAGGTAGACAAGATGTTGCAAACTTTAGAGTATGACAAAGGTGGAAGCAAACCCAAAATTTTCTTCTTCCTTTGTACCTCTTCACCAAAATTGTTTGGCAGACCTTTCCCATTAATCTTCAAGGAATCCTAAAAATTAGGTACAAAGAAATTAAATAGAATTGTTCTAATATTCAAGAAGGATAAAAATTCACTTCAGAAACTACAATTGTTTAGTTTAACATTAATTTCTGGGAAATATCTAAAAGAGATTATTAAAGAGATAGTTTTTAAAGCCTTAAAAAGAGATCACATTGTAGTCAACCACTTTAAGTTGAAAAAACATTGTAGGTTAATTAAGAATTAGTTAAGACTAATCCATTTCATTGTTTTTGACAATCACCAAGATAATGAGTATGTTTTAAATTTCATACCCAGCATTATAGTACATTTTTATAGATAATTATATATATTGTATTTCCAGTTTATCACAGTTGCCATGGCTAGTTCAAGTATTAGGTTGTTTCTCTTCCTAATTGTTTCATTAAGAATAAACACAAATCAGTCTGACAAAATGAATTCTTTACCTGGGAATTTTGGACTCAAGAACAAGAAAGTCACATAATCATTCCTCAGGTGGCTGAAACTATATGATTTCAAGATACATAAATTAAAATGGCAGTATTTTCAGTTGTGTTTTGAAATGGTTTTCTTCAGAAAGATCAAAAAGTATCCACATACAGATAGTCGTGGTCTGTGTGCAAGTTGGAAAATAACTCACAGACATGAGGCAGAATGAGAGGAAAATAGAGCTTATCAGAGCAGGAGATGCTGTAAGAACAGTGGGCCAGCTCAACAGAGAGCTGATGTGTTTCGTGGAACCATTTTTATAGGTTCAAGATGAAGAAAATCCCTGCTGGAAGGGTGATATTAGGTGATTGGATAGGGTGAGTATTTTTACTTAATATGGGGTCAGGGAGCTGGCCAGTTTAGATAAGGGGGAGCTCATGGCAACGGTTGCTATGAGGTTCAGTGAGTTCCAGAGATGACATTGTTACAGGGTTCCACATTTGTGGCCTCAGTACAAGGCTTTACACCTGTGACCTTGGTATAGGGCTCCACACACCCCCCTCCCCTTTAATCTATGGGCCAAATTTTTAGTCCCTTAATATCTTGCTTATGTGCAATTGACTGACTATATCTGTCTTTGGTCATGGGGACCCAGGTCATTGTGGAAAGGGACAAAGACCACTCTTAGCTTCCTCTTTCTTCTGAAAAGAAGCTTTGTGGGGTCCTAGGTCCCAATACCTGCTCTCTGTCAGGGTGCATTTATAGAAAGCAATGAGAATCCATGGAATTATAAGCCAGCTTGTTCCAACATTATTTATGTGCTGATTGGCTGGTATCTTTGTTGTAGCACCATCTGGAAATTTATTTTCTGTATGCTAGAAGAAGAAGACTTTGCAAGAAGGTTAAAGATACACGGCCCAAAGATTAATAGAAGTAGAAAAGCTGTCAAGGAGCATCTAGAATAAGAGATATCCAGGGCAACCAAGACCAGACATTGGTCCATGATGTTAATTTCTCTAAGCGTGAGAATGAGAAAGAGTTAATTCTTAGGTAGGTTGATAAGGAGTCCAGGGTCCTTGAGAAGGAGAAAAGGATCTGGGGCTCTTGAGGAGAAAAGGAGATTTTTTTTTTCCTACATGCCATCATATTAGTCACATAAAACGTTTCTTCTTTAAGCCCAGAGCTAATGATTACATATTAATCATTACACAACTCATCCTAAGCTCTGTACTAAGGATTGTGTAACAACAATATATCTTGCTGGAGGACATGTTTCTCCATTTTTAAAAAGAACAGTTCTGACTAATTGTGGGAGTAGGTCTGGTAAGACCTTTCTATTGTTAATTCTAATCTTGTTAATTTTAGATGTATGTCATCTGGTAAAAGTATATAAAGCCTTGATAAGACTAGCGAGGTGGGCACTCTCTGTCTGCCTTCTGATGTCTATGTTAGAAGATTTCTCTGTTTCTTTTTATACTTTAGTAAAACTCTGCTACATACAAAAGCTCTTGAGTGATCAAGCCTGGCCCCTGGTCCCTGAATCTTCTTCTTCGGAGATCATGAAGAATCGTTCACTATAAGCTATCATCTTGGAGCTTGTCCAGGATATTCAAGACAAAGTGAGGACACTCAGAGTTCTAGCTCATCTGTTGTTTTAGTATACACACATTTCTCCTTTTACTTTACTAATTCTATGGTGTGCCTGTCTGTGTGAATGCAGAATGGAGGAGAAGTACAGAAACAAGTACAAAGCGAGATTTGAGCCCTGCTCTGTGGTTTCTCAGTGCCTCATAATGACTGGAAGGCAGCCTCAAGAGGGGAGCCTTGTCAACCTACCAATGCCAAGAGGCACCCAATGTCCCCGAGAAGGGAGTGGCCAGAAATGGGTGAAGTGTGTGGACCTAACTTTCCTTTCTCTGTCAGCTTTTCCTGGTCTCATTGACCATTTCATAACTGCCTCGGGATTTAAAACTACTAACCTAATCTGTTGGATCATAGACTTTCAACGGACCTGTGATCCATGCTGTTACTGTGTACCTTTACTTAGACCTCATGCTTGGTAATCATGGGGAACCCAGACTTACTAGAAGCATGTTTGGGAACTAGGTAGAACTCTAGCTTCAGCAGTGTCTCTCTCTTGGCTGCTTCCATATGGTACCTTAATCCTTAAAGTGAGTCCTTGTCATAGCTATGCCTCCAAACTATATGGATGGAAGCACTGCTAGTGAGCCTGAGGTTTCTAAGAACAGAGATCGGGAATCCCAGATATGAAGTACAGTGGGCTTCTTCCTTTGATAGTGCTAGCTCTTAGCAGACCAGTTCTCCAGTGGCTTCTGTCTCAATTTCCTAGTTATTCCTTTTGTGGAATCTGTAGAAATGAACTGGAAGGATTGGCCCTAGTAGCTCGAGGACAAAGATCACTTTTACTCGCTGGCAAACCCTCCACTACCTCATTTGCTATCATATATACTGGCATGGCAACACTCAGAAGAGGCATCTTGGGTTGTGTTGTGCATCTCTTTATGACTCACTGCTTCTACTGCAGTCAGGACTGTACTCAGGAATGTGCATAGGCACATGGAACAGGGATGCTTCCCCTAGTAGTCCTAGCTTGGGAACATTCTAGAAAGCTACTCTGTTACACTCTGGGTTGCATCAGAGAAAACGATAAATCAAAGGACTTGGTGGTATGGAACTAAATCAGTTTGGAATGTCATCAGATCTACCCCTGGTGCATCTTCACCCTGCTTTGATGATAGAGTGAGGACGGCTGAAGGCGCCTGAATCAGTAAGGGATAGACTAAGTCTGACCAGGGGAGGAAAGCTTCCATAGAAAGTCTGTCTCCACCCCATCTAAAGCAAGGAGGGACACTTCTGATGGATAAAAAGCCACAGCTGTGGATGCTTGGATGCTGCTTTTTTCTCTCTTGCAGAAAGGAACTAGCAGTTCCAGAACCACTCCATATATATATAATATATATATATATAATATATCATATATATTGTGTATACATATATTATATATATAATATATATGTGTGTGTATGCATATATATATATATATATATACATATATATATTAAACTGAGATAAGTTTGATTCCCCAGAGCTTAACACAGGTACATAGAAGATAGATGCTTCCCCTAGCAGTCTTAGTTTGAGAAACATTCTGGAAACTACTCTGCTCCACTCCGGGTGGCACCAGAGGAAAAGGGGAAATCAAGAAAAAGTCTTAATGGTGAGGAACTGGAAATCATTGGAATGCCATCAGGTCTCCCCTGGTATATCTCCACTTCACCTCTGTAGTAGAACTAAGAGGAAGGAGTAAGGTGCCTTTGTCAGTGAGAAACAGACTAAGTTCAACCAGAGAAGGAACGTTTTGGTGAGAAGTTTGTCTCCACCCCATTTAGAGCAGAGAGGCACGCCTTCAGTAGAAAAAACCATGGCTGCGGACACCACTTTTTCCTCTCTAGCAGTTCCAAGAACCACCCCTTTAAGTTTGATCTGTAGAAAACAAGTGAAATGGATATTGGTGCCATATATGTTGTTCTTTATCTCTCTAAAGAGACATACCAGACTTGTGTCTTAGGAATGCAGATTTGGGTGTGAAACTTTCAGCTCCCTCCTGTCCTTTTACTTTGCCCCCATATCTGGGGTTCCCAAATGAACAGGCTGAGAATCAGGGCACACTTCCAGGAGGGGTTGCCTCAGCCTCAGTAGAAATTCAAACAGTCCCAGTTGTGATCAAGGCTATTTAAAGGATCCAAAACGTACCTAGAAACCTTTATGGGATTAACTTTACTTTATGAGATTACTCGGAGAGTTGTAATGTATGTCTTGGTAAAGACACTGACTCCTGACTCAAAAACTGGAGTTTCAGGGAAACTAATGCTTTTGGAGATGAATGGCTTGAACATGAGACAAGGGGGAAGAGGGAACATGAAATAGCCCTCCTCACTACTGGGAGCCAAACAGTTCCCATAACAGAACCACTTTATCAGATGTATTCTTGAAGGACTTAAACAAGCATGCACTAAGACTTTAAACTATGCTAGACTTTAAGCTGTGCTAAGTTGGCTGACATAGAACAGAGAGAGAAGGAAGCTCCTAGTAATTTCCTAGATAGACTATGGGAGGCTCTCTGCAAGTTTACTGACATTGATTGTGAAAGTTCAGAGGGAGAAAGGATCTTAAAAGATAGATTTCTCACTCAGTTGGCTCCAGATATCTGCTGTAAGCTACAAAAATGGTGTTCAGACCAAATCAGTCTTCAGATAAATTGCTGCAGCTGTCTCAGATAGCATATTATGGCAGAGAATCAGAGAATAATAAGAAGCAAAAAAGAATCAGGTAAAAGACTGAATTCCCAACAATAGCTGTTAGATGTACTCTGAAACAGCCTGAGAAAAAATACCCAGGTGAAAAGGGATGGACTTATTATTACTATGGGAAGGAGGAGACTTTTAAGCAGGACTGCCCTCAGACATCTAAGCTACCCCTAGCTTAGATCACACTGCAGAGAATCACACTGGAAAATAGGCTACCCTCCAAGGCATAGGCCCCATGGGTCAGGCTCTCAAGGTAATTGGGACTGAAGGGCCTGGGCGTCCCCACACAAGCTCCTATCCTAATTACACCTCAGAAACCCTGGATATTAATAACTATGGGGGGAGCAATCAGTTGATTTCCTTTTAGACCTTGGGGCAACTTTCTCTGTGCTCACTGAAGCCCCTGGCCCACTTTTCTCCCAGTTCACTACTGTCTGGATGAGCCAAACATTATTATTTCAGTCATCCTTTCAGCTACAACGGGGACTCTGTGCTATTTTCTTACAAGTTTCTAATCATGCTGGAGTCTCCCTCATCCCTTCTGTGGAGGGATATACTGAGCAAGGTCCAGCCCTCGGTTTTCATGAATATGGAACCCACTCTTTATAATTGAACAAAATGTAAATCCTAGGGTGTGGGCTGATGGAAAAAAAAAAAAAAAAGAAAAGAAACTGTGGGTTGAGCGCAAAATGCTGTTTTGGTCATTATCAAGCTCAAAGACCCTCACCTATTTCCACATCAAAAGCAGTATTCATTAAAGCCCAAGGTTAAGGAAGACTTAAAACCCATCTTTGGAAATTTAAAGGAACAAGGGCTATTAATTCCCTGTAACAGTCCATGCAAGACTCCTATTTGGGTACAAAAATGTCAAACGATAAATGGGACTAGTTCAAGATTTATGAATAAATGAGGCTGTGGTTCCTTTATACTCCATGGTGCCTAATCCATATAATTTACTGTCTGAAATTCTTGAATGAGTCAAATACTTTTCAGTCACTGATTTGAAGGATGCTTTCTAGAGTTAAACCTATACTAAATCATCCTCCACTTTAAGACCTGAAGACATTTTAGAGGATTTTTGGACATCACAAGCTACTGCCACATTTGGATTCTCGATTATGCGGAACTTGCCTGGCCTTTATATAAACTTGTAACTGAAACTCGACTAGTAAGACTGGTTTGGTCACCAGGGACTCAAAAAGTTTTTAGGGCTTTTCAAGCTGCTCTCTTACAAGCTCCTGCTTTATGCTTACGCACAGAGTCAGAGTTTAATCTGCTTGTTACTGAAACAAAAGGTATAGCCTTATTGAGCCTATTCCTGCTTTCTGGAGAGTTTTTCTCACAAATGAATGTTAAGTTTTGTCAAAGGTTTTTCTGCATCTATTGAGATAATCATATGGTTTTTATCTTTCAATTTTTTAATGTGGAATATTACATTGATTGATTTGTGGATATTAAAGAATCCTTGCATCCCTGGGATAAAACCCACTTGGTCATGATGTGTGATCTTTTTAATATGTTTTTGGATTCTGTTTGCTAGAATTTTGTTAAGAATTTTTGCATCTATGCTCATCAGGGAAATTGGCCTCTAGTTTTCTTTTTTTGTGGCATCTTTGTCTGGTTTTGGTATTAGGGTGATGGTGGCCTCATGGAATGAGTTTGGAAGTTTGCCTTCTGCAATTTTCTGGAAGAGTTTGAGTAAGATAGGTGTTAGCTCTTCTCTAAATTTTTGGTAGAATTCAGCTGTGAAGCCATCTGGTACTGGGCTTTTGTTTGCTGAAAGATTTCTGATTACAATTTCTATTTCCATGCTTGTGATGGGTCTGTTAAGATTTTCTATTTCTTCCTGGTTCAGTTTTGGAAAGTTATACTTTCCTAGGAATTTGTCCCTTTCTTCCAAGTTGTCCATTTTATTGGCATAGTGCTACTGGTAGTAGTCTCTTATGATCCTTTGTATTTCAGAGTTGTCTGTTGTGATCTCTCCATTTTCATTTATAATTTTGTTGATTGTTTCTTGAAGAGTCTGGCTAATGGTTTGTCAATTTTATTTACCTTTTCAAAGAACCAGCTTTTATCTTTGTTGATTTTTGCTATGGTCTCTTTTGTTTCTTTCGCATTTATTTCTGCCCTGATTTTTAAGATTTCTTTCCTTTTACTAACCCTAGGGTTCTTCATTTCTTCCTTTTCTAGTTGCTTTAGGTGTAGAGTTAGGTTATTTATTTGACTTTTTTCTTGTTTCTTGAGGTAAGCCTGTATTGCTATGAACTTTCCTCTTAGCACTGCTTCTACAGTGTCCCAAAAGTTTTGAGTTGTTGTGTTTTCATTTTCATTCGCTTCTATGCATATTTTGACTTATTTCTTTTTTAAATTTTTTCTATGATTTGTTCATTATTCAGAAGTGTGTTATTTAGCCTCCATATGTTTGAATTTTTAATAGCTTTTTTTCCTATAATTGAGATCTAATGTTATTGCATTATGGTCAGAAAAGATGATTGGAATGATTTCAATTTTTTTTTAAAAAATTTACCAAGGCTAGATTTGTGGCCCAGGATGTGATCTATTCTAGAGAAGGTTCTGTATGCATTTGAGAAAAAAGGTGAAATTGATCGTTTTGTCATGAAATGTCCTATAGATATCAATTAGGCCTAGCTAGACCATTGTGTCATTTAAAGTTTGTGTTTCCTTGTTAGTTTTCTGTTTAGTTGATCTATCCATAGATGTGAGTGGGGTATTAAAGTCTCCCACTTCTATTGTGTTATTGTTAATTTCCCTTTTCATTCTTGTTAGCATTCACCTTACATATTGTGGTGCTCCTATGTTGGGTGCATATATATTTATAATTATTATATCTTCTTCTTGTATTGATCCTTTGATCATTATGTAATGTCCTTCTTTGTCTCTTTACACAGCCTTTATTTTAAAGTTTATTTTATCTGATATGAGTATTGCAACTGCTGCTTTCTTTTGGTCTCTGTTTGCATGAAATGTTTTTATTTATTTTTTTCCAGCCCTTCACTTTCAGTCTGTATGTGTCCCTTGTTTTGAGGTGTGTCCCTTTTTTTGAGGTGGGTCTCTTGTAGACAGCATATATAAGGATCTTGCTTTTGCATCCATTCAGCCAGTCTTTGTCTTTTGGTTGGGGCATTCAACCCGTTTACATTTAAGGTAATTATTAATAAGTATGGTACTGTTGCCATTTGCTTTGTTGTTTTGGGTTCACGTTCATAAAACCTTTCTGTGTTTCCTGTCTAGAGAAGATCCTTTAGCATTTGTTGAAGAGCTGATTTGGTGGTGCTGAATTCTCTCAGCTTTTGCTTGTCTTTAAAGTTTTTGAGTTCTGCTTCATATCTGAATGAGATCCTCCTGGGTACAGTAATCTGGGTTGTGGGTTATTCTTTTTCATTACTTTAAGTAGGTCCTGCCATTCCATTCTGATTTGACCAATTTTTAGATGTGTGCCAAAGAACCAGGAAATTGATGGAACTTTCTCCAGGAACAGAAACACTAGTGAGTGCCTTTTTTTTTTTTTTTTTTTTTTAACCCTCCTGACACCTAGTGCTAGCAGGCATCACTTCTGCCACTTTCCATCAACTTAACTAACACAATGTACTTCACCTTCATGTTCACTAGGGTAAGCGCCATCCAACCTGTGCACTCCAATCAATAACTCTGAAAGGTTGCTGCTGCCAGCCATGTGTTATGCTTGGATTCGTGACCTCCAGAGGAGAGGAATTTGATCTGGAGTCAGAGACAAGGTTTGACTACTTGGAGATTTTTGTCTAGCAAAGTTTCATAAAAGTATGACAGAGATAGAGAAAGCATCTGACATCAAAAGGGGGCAGAAAGAGTGTCCCGTTGCTAGTTTTTATCAAGGCATTATTTGTCTGTTGGTATATCAACAGTAAATGCCAAGAACTGTAATATCAACAACTTTAGATATGCAGATGATACTACCCTAAAGGCAGAACGTGAAGAAGAACTAAAGAGGGTGAAAGGAGAATGGAAAAACTGGCTTAAAATTAAACGTTAAGAAAGTTAAGATCATTGCATCCAGTCTTATCATTTTATGATAAATAGAAGAGGTAACAGTGGAAACATGACAGATTTTACTCTCTTGGGCTCCAAGATCATTGCAGGTGGTGACTGTAGCCATGGAATGAAAAGACACTTGCTGCTTGGAAGAAAAGCTGTGACAAACCTAGACAGCATATTAAAAAGAGACATTACTTTGCCAACAAGTGTCCATCTAGTCAAAGCTATGGTTTTTCCAGTAGTCGTGTATGGATGTGAGAGTGGACCTTGAAGAAGTCTGAGGTTGAAGAATTGATGCTTTTGAACTGTGGTGCTGGAGAAGACTATTGTGAGTACCTTCTTTTGGACTGCAAGGAGACTAAACCAGTCAATCCTAAAGGAAATCAACCCTGAATATTCACTGGAGGGACTGATGCTGAAGCTGAAACTCCAATACTTTGACCACCTGATGCAAATAACTGACTCACTGGAAAACACCCTGATGCTGGGAAAAATTAAAGTCAGGAGGAGAAGGGGATGACATAGGAAGAGATGATTGGATGGCATCAGAGACTCAATGGACATGAGTTTGGACAAGTTCTGGAAGATGGTTTAGGACAGGGAAGCCTGATGTGCTGCAGTCCATGGGATCCCAAAGAGTTGGACACTACTGAGCAACTGAACAACAACAAACTGAAGTATCCAGCTGTGATCACTAAAGAGAATTGCCCCACTGGGCCCATGATGTATGGTAGAGAGCAACACAATATTGTAAAACAATTATCCTCCAATTAACAGTAAATATTTTTTAAATGAGGGCAGTTTAAGGGATTTCTGGGACAAAATAAAGCATACTAATATTGACATTGGTGCACTCCCAGAAGAAGAGGAAGAAGAGAAAAGAATAAAAAAATTTGTTTGAAGAAATACTGTCTGATCAATTCCCCAACCTGGAAAAGAAAACTCACACCATGACACAAAAAAGCAGCAAGAAACAACCAACTATTAACAGTTATGCACAAGGGAACATTCATAAGACTATAAGCTGATTTTTAGCAGAAACTTTACTGGACAGAAGGAACTAGCACAATATGCATTCGAAGTCCTGAAATGAATATGTATATATATAAAACCATGAACATATTACCTGGCAAAATTATCATTCAAAATTGGAGACTTGAAGCGTTTTTCAAAGAAGTAAAATCTACACCATTTTAACAAAACAAGGGAAAAATCATATGATAACCTAATTAAATGAAGAAAAACCACTTAACACAATTCAACATCCATTTATTTTAAAAAGTCTTAATAAACTGGGTATAGAGGAAACATACCTTAGCATCAAATAAGCCATATATGAGAAGCTCACAGCTAATATTATACTTAAGAGTGAAAAGCTGACTTTTTTCCCCCTAAGATTAAGAACAAGACAACAATATCCACTCTCACCACTTTTATTCATCATAATATTGGAAGACCTAGCCAAAGCAATCAGAAAGTGAAAATAAATAAATGTAATCTGAATTGGAAAATGATGAAATAAAGCTGTCAGTATTTGAAGAAAGCATGATAATATTTAAAGAAAACCCTGAAGAATACACACACAAAAATTAGAACTACTAAATGAATTCAGACATTTGTAAGATACAAATCAATATATAGAAATATGTTGCCTTTATATACAGCAACAACAAACTATCAAAAAGAGAAAATAAGGAAACAATTGCACTTACAATTGCATCAAAAAGAATAAAATTCCTAGGAATAAATTTAACCAGGGAAGTGAAATACCTGTATTTTAAAAAACTCTGAGCTACTGATATTGAAGATAAGACAAATAAATGAAAAAAATATAACATACTCATTGATTGGAAAACATTTATATTGCTAAAATGTTCATACTACCCAAAGCAATCTACAGATTCAACATAATCCTTATCGAAATACCAATGGCATTTTTCACAGAACTGGAATAAATAATACCCAGATTTGTGTAGATTCCCAAATGACCTTGAATAGCCAAAACAATCTTAAGAAATAATAACAAAGCTGGAGATAGCAAGCTCCCTAACTTCAGATTATACAGACTCATAGATATGGAAAATCAAACTGATGGTGAGCAAAGTGGAGGGAGTGTTTGGTGTGATAGTTACAGCAAATTAAGAGATACAAACTTCCACTTATAAAACTCACAAGTCACAGGGATATGATATACAGCATAGAAAGTATACTTAATAACAGCATGATAACTTGTGTGACTGAAAATGGTCACTGGATTTATCATGGTGTTTAATTCATAAGATACATAAAATGTTCAAATGGACTTCCCAGGTGGCCCTAGTGGTAAAGAACTTGCCTGCCAATGCAGCAGATGTAAAAGACTCAAGTTCAATCCCTAGGTCGGGAAGATACCTTGGAGGAGGGCATAGCAACCCACTCTAGTATCCTTGCTGGGAGAATCCTGTGACCAGAGGAGATTGGCAGGCTACAGTCCACAGGATCGCAAAGAGTCAGACATAACTGAAGCAACTTAGCATGCAGGCACGTAATATATTGTATACTTGAAACTATAATATTGTGTATCAACTCTACCTCAGTATTTTGAAAATAAGAAAATGAAACATATCAAAAAAGTAACATGATAGAAATCCTCTGAGGAAATATTTATTCATCTTCAATTTAAACTTTTCTCTTCTTTATTTGAATCAATTCATTAAGCTTATTTATTTCAGTATCCCAATTCAGACAATACTACATAGTAGCTAAAAGAAAATTTCTTTCCTACTAAGTGGCATATCACATATACACATTTTATCAGTTCAGAAGTAGCCTCCAAACCAAAACAATGCAGATGCTTAATGCACCCATTGTTTTATAAAGCAGATTGTAACTAGTAAAAAGTTCCATTCTGAAAATCTCTTCTGCATTGTCTTCTAATATACAACTCTATGTGTCCTTCCTTTCCTTTTCCAATTTTCTTATTACACAAGTAAAATACAACATAAACACACACACACACACACACACACACACACACACACACACACACATTACCAACCTCCTTTTTTCTCCACAGTCATTCTTTTGGGAAATTCATCCCAACATTACTATGATGTTGTTTCTGATAACTACATCCAGGAATTAGCATCACTTATTCGTAAGTAATTAATGATGATATGTTCTATTATTTCAGTCAATCAATGAAAACATACTGACTTTGACTTTGTGTCAGAAACTGTGCTATGTTGTCAAGACATATATAAATAAAACATGATTTCTGCCTACAGAGGATTTATGATTGGAGATGTTTTTCCAGAAACGTGACAGTGAAATCACTTTTTAAAATTTATACATTGAATACTTTCAGCTAAGTGTACCCAAGGAATCAATGACTCATCCAATAACTCTCACAAATCCAAGTATATAACTTCAAATGATCCCTTGAGCATCTGTAAAAAACAAAAACAAACAAACAAACAAAAAAAAAACAAAAAAAAAAACCTTCAAGCTCAATTCCTAATTATATGTCTAATAAATATTTTCCTATATCAAAAATAATTAAAGAATACTTTGTATTTGATCCAAGATTTTGTAGCATCTTGAATTAACAGATCTAAACTACTTAATGGTAATGTGAATATCTAGAAGATAACAGATCATACAATTTACACTAGCAAGCATGTTTTAGCATGTTTTTAACAAAAATAAATTACCTATTAGCTAATACTTGTTCAACATTATCAAATAATTTTGGAAACTGGCCTACAATGTGACCAAACTTCATAGATATGGTATTATTAAATTATATGTTGAATTCTTTATAAGACCTATTTGCATTCAAACTTTTACGTGGCTGAATTGCTCTATGTGACAGAGTCTGTGCTAGGCAGTTTCATCAATTTTATCAGCTTTAAAACTGTCAGATGTCTTCTAATTCAGGCAGAGTATTTTATATATGATTTAAATGAATATGAGAAAAATATGAATTCACTTGCACCATTTTAAACCATTGTTGATAAATGGTTATGTGAATGCATGCATGCTAAGTCCCCTCAGTCATGTCCAACTCTTTGTGACCCTATGGAGTGTAGTCCACCAGGTTCTTCTTTCCACGGGATTCTCCAGGCAAGAATACTGGAGTGGGTTGCTATCTCCTACTCCAGGGGATCTTCCCAACCCAGGGATACAACCTAAGTCTCTTGTATCACCTACATTGACAGGCGGATTTTTTTTTTTTTTTCACCCACTGAGCCACTGGGGAAGTCCTGTAAATGATTATATGGAGTCTCAAATTTAGGTTTTCTTGACTCCAAATTCAATACTATTTCTACTATAATATATGTTGACTGTTACACCTTTATATATACATTTGTAACTATTTCACCTATATCAAATATGTTATTGCTCAAGTTATTTATAGCTAGCAAAATGATTTGACCTCCATTAATACCTCCAGCATATAGTAGACAAATTATTTTCTGGATAGAGATATAACTCACATTATGCTACAGAAATAGTCTAGAAATATTTTATGTCAAAATTTTAAGGATATGATTATATTCAACCTGCTGGAATGGGGCAGAGAGCATTACTTTTAACTGGAAGAAAATATATTTTTTGAAAGCTCTGTAAAAACTGACCTACTTTAAAAGATAGATAAATTTACATGTCTGTAAGAATTATCTTAGTGGGTAACACTATTATGATAAAGGGAACAGAATACAACCTTCTCAATATAGTAACGATGGCATGCTAGAGTTAGATAAAAGTATTATTGACACTGTAAGTGATTTAATGATGAGAAAGAAGGTACAATGTCACAGAAGATGGAATGGCAAACAATTATTTCTTTATCTAATCTCTTGGTATAAATTTCTACTTATATCTCTTTTAAGTGACACATTTATACATTGTTTGGTACTTAGACTATAACAGCAATCACTCTGTTCTGTAAATATAATCTGCCCTGCAATTATTCTTTGCATGAAGTTTTTTTTTAAATCACTGTTCTTACTTTAATAGTTTCATTTTTCAAAAAGGCAAGTTAATACTGTATTATGTTTCAAGTCCCTTCAAGTGAAATCAACGTTATTAGGATTGTTGTAACTTTTCTCTTGAGATCAAAATGAGCAACTTGAGTTGTTATAGCATCAGCCTCTCCATGCACTTTAAGTGTTAAGAACAGTGAAGTATACAACTTCTTTTTTACTATTTCATTAATGGTGCTTAAATATGCAGATCAATAGCAGCATACACAATCAATTCAAATTTGGAAATAAAATAACACATTACATTTCTTAAGAGGAGAAGGTAATATGACTATAAATTTCAGATAAAATATTTCATGAGGTAGAGGTCATTAAAATGCTGTAGAGGTCATTAAAATGCTGAACAATTCAAATACATTGAAAATACAATGAAATGCAAAAGATACAATAAATGGTTCAATTTTATTTTCATCACTAACAAAAGACCTCTGATTTAAATTTACATATATTCAAGACAGAGTTTGGAATGGCAAGCTCATGTTTTCATGGGTCAAAGTATTTCTTTTCTTTTGAAAACAGCCTACCATTATGAATAAGAAAAACATAGATCATTACCAGTCACCTGCCATTTAGATGACTGACTGCAATCTGCACACCAAAACCAGAAGTCCTATACGAATGCTGGGAAGAATCTGTGCTGCCCTGATAATTTGACAACAAAAATTTCAAGTGTTCAAGCATAAGGAGAAAATTCCAAACTCACTTTGAAATTTCCTTTAATTACAGAGAATATTAGAGCTGAGATTTTTCTTTATGGTAAGAATAGCACAATATTTTTATCAACTAAAAGGGTGCAGCAATTTTACTATGTTTTAAATTTAAACTGTTATTTTTTAGGAAATACCCAGAGTGCTCTACCTCTGTGATTTTAAGCTGTAGAACGTGATTTTTTTTTTAAAAGAGGTAGATGATATGTCCCTCAGTCTAAGTTTATTTTCTGTTAATTTGCAATTCACACCTCTCTAACTTATTTAACATTCCTTTTGTACTACTTATTTTTCAACTCTCCTTTTATATCTTATAATTGCAAGCTAATTCTAGCCTTCTATTATTTTGAATTTAAATTTATTTTAGAAAAGCTTATGATTTTCTGGGAAGAGTTTTAATGAAATTTGGAGAAAAATGTTATGTTTTTCTCTAGCTTTATTCTATTTAAATTTTCAACTTAAAAAAATTGCTTAAGGGTCCTTAATATCAAGGATCCTTTACAATATCAAATATGTATTAAGATAATGTACTGTTTTTATGATGCTGTACCTATTTTCAAAGACCAGTAAACACAAATCTACACCTCTAAAATGGAATGAGAACATTTTCTTCTAAACTAAATTTATTAAGTGTTTGTGTGTGGAATCAATATAGATTCTGTGACTTTTAGCACAGTGAATTTTAAAGAATCAAATTCATGGATGAATAAAGTTAGAGATCAGCTAGGGAGACAAACAAAGAATCTTTTGTATTTTGAATTAAGATTTTACATAGATATAGCAAAACTTTTACCCCTATAACTGGAATGAGTCAATCTCTAATGAAAGACAGATATCATTAGACTATGACAACTAACACTTAAAATGTATTTAAAGTTAACTTTTATTCAAGAAGTACATATGGCTTTCACCTTCTTTCTGTGTTTGGATCCATATTTAAAACATAATGTTTTAGCAAAGACTAATTTTAATAAAAAATATATGGAACTACCTATTGTGCTAATTTTAGGTATTCTTGAAATGTCTTATGTTATCTAGAAAAATCCATAAAAAGTACTGAAAACTGCAAATTCAGCCAGCTCTTTATGACAACCATTTAAAACTCAAGCAAAAACATTGAAGAGGAAATATTCAGCTTTACTAAGACTTTTTTTTTTTTTTTTTTTTTTTTTTTGTAAATTAAAATTTGATAAACTGATGGCAAACAACTTCACAAGAAAATGTTTGGAAAGTTAAAAAAAAAAAGCCCGGGAGATCACTTTCTTCCCCACAAATTCATCTAAAGAACATTTGAACGCTGAGTAAATTCCAGAAAACAACTTCTGAATGCTGGCAGAAGACATCAGGCACCCAGAAAGGCAGCCCATTGTCTTCAAAAGGAGGTAGGAAAAAATATAAAAGATAAAAAGAGAATCAAAAGAGGTAGGGACGGATATTTGTCCTAGGAAGGCAGTCTTAAAAAAGAGAGAAGTTTTCAAAAGCCAGGAAACACTCTCACCAGTGGGTCTGTGGCAAGCCTTGGAACCTCAGAGGGCAACATAACTGGGGGGATAAATAAATAAATAATTAAACCCCACAGATTACGTGCCTAATGGCAACTCCCAGCAGAGAAGAAGTGTAGACACTCACATCCACCACTAGCAAGCGGTGACTGGACAGTGAGGCGTGGATGCATTGATTAGGGTAAGGACAGGGCCTGAATGCCCTGAGGGCAATCTGAGGGAACTAACTTGAGATAGCAACCCAGACAGTGGGATAGCTCTCCTGCAAAAAGTCCACACCTAAGACCCTGCCAGTTCCGCTCACAGAACAAAGGACTGAGCAGAGTTGCAGACCAGCCCATCCCCCACCAGAGACAGGCAGGCGAGGGCAGCCAGAGCCAGAAGGGGGCAGTTGAGGCCCCAGAGAGGCAGTTACCAAACTGCAAGCAGGCTTCATTGCTAACCAAAATTTCTTGGAATTCTGGATGGTCAACATCCGTCAGGAGGGTCACAACCAGAGATCAGCTCCCCAGAAGAGACACACAGCACACCTGAGAAGGTGCACCGGTTGTACACCAGGAAAACTGAGTGGCTGGGACGGGGGAGGCGATAAGATGCAGCCCCCAACTGGCGGCAACTGTGCTCGCCAAACACCTGATCACTTGAGCTGCTCAAACCTGGGAAGGGCACAAAACGCAGGCCCAACCAAGTCTGCACCTCTGTGGAGTACCCGAGAACCTGAACCTGAGCAGCTTAGACCTGGGAAGTACATGCAACCCAGCAACCCACCTCAGACAGTTTCTGGCAGAGCAACCTAGAGTCTGAACAGTGTAGACTGGAAAAACACACATGCTGTGAGTGCGGGCAAGTCCAGTGTGGCGGAGAAACTACAAGCACTCCCTACACATGCACATATTTGCAGTGTTCCTACCTCCCCACAGCACGATTGAACAAGGAAGCCTAAAAAAGTGACCACCACCGCCCCCTTGTGTCAGGGTGGAAATTCGACACTGAAGAGACCAGCAACCAGAAGAAGCTAAAATAAACAGGGAACCACTTTGGAAGTGACAGGTACAATAGATTAAAACCCTGCAGTTAGCACTGACTACATAGGAAGAGGCCTATAGATCTTGAGAAGTATAAGCTGGATCAAGGAACTATCTGAAAATGAACTGATCCCACACTGTCCACAACAACACCAGAAAAATTCCTAGATATATTTTAACTGTTATCATTTTTTTAATTTTTAAAAAAATGAATTTGTCATTTTTAAGTCCTATATTGCTCCTTTAATTTTCATTTTTATAGCCTACTATTACTTTGCAAAAAAAGGACTCTATTTTTAAAGCAAACTTCATATATATATATGTTTTATAATTCTTGTGACTTTGTTTTTTTTTTTTTTTTTTTCTCTAATATTTTATTTTTGAGAATCTAACCTCTACTCTAGATTTAATTTTTGGTATTTGCTATCAATTTGTACCTTTAAGAACCCAGTCTTCAGTATCTATTTTTACTTGGGAGCGAGATTACTGGCTTGATTGCTCTCTCCCTCTTTGGACTCTCCCTTTTCTCCACCAGGTCGCCTCTGTTTCCTCCCTCCCCCTTCTCTTCTCCACCCAACTCTGTGAATCTCTTTGTGTGTTCTGGGCTGTGGAGAACACTTAGGGAACTGATTACTGGCTGGATCTGTAGCTCTCCTTTTCATTCCCCCTTTTCTGCTCCTGGCCACTTCTGTCTCCTTCGTTCTGCTTCTCTTCTGTGTAACTCCGTGAACATCTCTGAGGGATCTAGACTGTGGAGAGCACAAAGGGAAGTGATTACTGGCTAGCTTGCTCTCTCCCCTTTTGATCCCTTCTCTTCTCTTTCTGCTCATCTCTATCTCCCTCATCCATCTTATCTTCTCCATGTAACTCTTTGTGCCTCTCCAGGTGTCCCTCACTGTGGAGAAACTTTTCATCATTAACCTAGATGTTTTACCATTGGTGCTGTACAGATGGAGAACTCTTGAGTCTACTGTAAGAATAAGACTGAAAACCAGAGGCAGGAGGCTTAAGTCCAAATCCTGAAAACACCAGAGAACTCCTGACTCCAGGGAACATTAATAGATAGGTGCACATCAAACACCTCCATATCTACACTAAAACCAAGTACCACCCAAGGGCCAACAAGTTCCAGAGCAAGACAAACCATGCAAATTCTCCAGCAACACAGGAACATAGCCCTGAGCTTCAATATACAGGCTGCGCAAAGTCACACCAAACCCACTGACATCTCAAAACTCATTACTGGACACTTCATAGCAGTCCAGGGAGAAGAAATCCAACTCCATCCACCAGAACACCGACACAAGCTTCTCTAACCAGAAAACATTGACAAGTCACCTGTCCAAATTCACCGACAGTGAGGAACCCCCACAATAAAGAGGAACCAAAAATTTCCAGCATACAGAAAGGTCAAACCAAATACTGCAATATAAACAAGATGAAAAGGGAGAGAAATACCCAGCAGGTAAAGAAACAGGATAAATGCCCACCAAACAAAAAAAAAAGGAAAAGATAGGGAATCTACCTGATAAAGAATTCCAAATAATGATAGTGAAAATGATTCAAAATCTTGAAAACAAAATGGAGTTACAGATAAATATCCTGGATACAAGGATCAAGAAGATGCAAGAAAGGTCTAACAACGACCTAGAAGAAATAAAAAAGAGTCAATATGTAACGAATAATATAATAAATGAGATCAAAAACACTCTAGAGGGAGCCAACAATAGAATAACAGAGGCAGAAGATAGGATAAGTCAGGTAGAAGATAGAATGGTAGAAATAAATGAAACAGAGAGGAAAAAAGAAAAAGAATCAAAAGAAATGACAACCTCAGAGACCTCTGGGACAATGTTAAATGCCCCAACATTCTAATCACAAGAGTCTCAGAAGAAGACAAAAAGAAACGCCATGAGAAAATACTTGAGGAGATAATAGTAGAAAACTTCACTAAAATAGGGAAGGAAATAATCACCCAAGTCCCAGAAACCCAGAGAGTCCCAAACAGGATAAACTCAAGGTGAAACACCCCAAGACACATATTAATCAAATTAACAAAGATCAAACACAAAGAAAAAATATTAAAAGCAACAAGGGAAAAGCAACAAATAACACACAAAGGGATTCCCATAAGGATAACAGCTGATCTATCAATAGAAACTCTTCATGCCAGAGGGGAATGGCAGGACATACTTAAAGTGATGAAAGAAAATAACCTACAGTCCAGATTACTGTACTCAGCCAGGATCTCATTCAAAAATGAAGGAAAAATCAAAAACTTTACAGACAAGCAAAAGCTGGGAGAATTCAGCACCACCAAACCAGTCCTTCAACAAATGCTAAAGGATCTTCTCTGGACAGGAAATATAGGAAGGTTGTATAAACTCGAACCCAAAATAATAAAATAAATGGCAATGGGATAATACTTATCAATAATTACTTTAAATGTAAATAGGTTGAGTGCCCCAACCAAAAGACAAAGACTGGTGGAATGAATACAAAAACAAGACTCTTGTATATGCTGTCTACAAGAGACCCACCTTGAAACAAGGGGCACATACAAACTGAAAATGAAGAGCTGGAAAAATATATTCCACGCACATAGAGATGAAAACAAAGCAGAAGTAGCAACACTCATTTCAGATAAAATAGACTTTAAAACAAAGGCTGTGAAGAGAGACAAAGAAGGACACTACACAGTGATCAAAGGATCAATCCAAGAAGAAGAAATAACAATTATGAATATATATGCACCCAACATAGGAGCACCATTATATGAAAGACAAAAGCTAACAAGTTTGAAAGGTGAAATTAAAAATAAAGCAGTAAGAGTGGGAAACTTTAATACCCCACTCACACCTATGGATAGATCAACTAAACAGAAAAGTGACAAGGAAATACAAACTTTAATTGATACAATAGACCAGTTAGACCTATTTGATATCTATAGGACATTTCACCCCAAAACAATGAATTACACCTTTTTATCAAGTGCACACGGAACCTTCTCCAGGATAGATCACATCCTAAGCCATAAATCTAGCCTTGGCAAATTCACAAAAATTTAAATCATTCCAAGCATCTATTCTGTCCACAATGCAGTAGGATTAGATGTAAATTATAGGAGAAAAGCTATTTAAAAATACAAACATATGGCGATGAACAATACACTGCTGAATAACCAACAAATCACAGAAGAAATAAAAAACGAAATCAAAATATGCATAGAAATGAATGAAATGAAAACACAGCAACCCAAAACCTATGGGACATTGCAAAATCAAGGCTAAGGTGAAGGTTCATAACATTAAAGGCTTACCTCAAGAAACAAGAAAAAAGTGAAATCAATGACATAATTTGCCACCTAAAACAACTAGAAAAGAGGAACCCTAGGGTTAGTAGAAGGAAAGAAATCTTTTAAATTATGGCAGAAATAAATGCAAAAGAAACAAAAGATACAACACACAGCAAAAATCAACAAAGTCAAAAGCTGGTTCTTTGAAAAGATAAATAAAATTGATAAACCTTTAGACAGACTCATCAAGAAAAAAAGGGAGAAGAACCAAATCATCAAAATTAGAAATGAAAATGGAGAGATCACAACAGACAACACAGAAATTATAAAGGATCATAAGAGACTACTAGCAGCAACTATATGCCAATAAAACGGACAACTTGGAAGAAATGGACAAATTCTTAGAAAAGTACAACTTTCCAAAACTGAACCAGGAAGAAATAGAAAAATTTCACAGACCCATCAGAATCACAGAAATTGAATCTCTAATCAGAAATCTTCCAGCAAAAAAAGTCTAGGAGGGGAGGAGCCAAGATGGCAGATGAATAGGACGGGGAGACCACTTTCTCCCCTACAAATTCATTGAAAGAACACTTGAACGCTGAGCAAATTTCAAAAACAACTTCTGATAGCTAGCAGAGGACATCAGGTGCCCAGAAAAGCAACCCATTGTCTTTGAAAGGAGGTAGGACAAAATATAAAAGATAAAAAGAGAAACAAAAGAGCTAGGGATGGAGATCTGTCCCGGGAAGGGAGTTTTAATAGAGGAAGTTTCCAAACACCAGGAAGCCCTCAGACTGGCGGGTCTGGGGGAAGTTTTCGAATCTCGGAGGGCAACCTAACTGGGAGGAAAAATTAAATAAGGCCCACAGATTACGTGCCTAAAAGCAACTCGCAGTAGAAAAGTACCCCAGATGCCCGCATCCACCACCAGCAAGTGGGGGTGGAATGGAGAGGAGCAGGCGGCATTGCTTAGGGTAAGGACTGGGCCCGAAGGCCCTGAGAGCAATCAGAGGGAGCTTTTTTAAACTGTGGG
Organism: Muntiacus reevesi; assembly: GCF_963930625.1. Classification (NCBI taxonomy): domain Eukaryota; kingdom Metazoa; phylum Chordata; class Mammalia; order Artiodactyla; family Cervidae; genus Muntiacus; species Muntiacus reevesi. Next base: position 79,625,359 of record NC_089271.1, on the reverse strand, counting down.
AAAGCAAGAGAGAAAATTAACTGGCCTGAACACACTGCCAGCCATTCGCAAAACAGAGGGACTGAGAAACTCCAAAGAAGAGCTAGCCTGCAGCAGACCAGCCCATTCCCACTGGAGGTAGGAGGCAGGGGGGAGGGGAAAGGGGCAAACTCGGCCCCAGAGACTGCATCCCCTCCCACACTGCAAACAGGCCTCCAGTTTCTATCCAAAGACTTCATGAGATTCTGGATGGTCGACATCTGCTGCCGGGAGGGTCGAGGCTAGATGCCAGCTCCTGAGAACAAACACAAGCTGCTGGCACCCTACCAGCGCACGCAGAAACTGAGGTTGGGGCCGCGGAGGGGAGAGGGTGCGCCACACCCAGGGAGAGTGTGCCCGTCAAGTTCCTGGCTGCCTGAGCCTCTCAGGCCGGGGAAAGCACAAAACGCAGGCTCAACCGAGTCCGCATTTTTGTGGAGTACACGAAAACTGGAACCACACGCAATGCAGAGCATGCTCCCTATAGAGCAGCTGGGAGCCTGAGCAGTGTAGATGGGGAAAGCACAGACACCCGTGAACAGGGGCAAACCCACTGTGGCCGGAACATGGTGAGTGCTACCCACACACAGTGACATCTGTCTGCAGCGCCACGCCCTCCCCGTAGCAAGACTGAACTAGCGAACATCAATAAGAGATCACCTCTGCCCGCCTGTGTCAGGGCGGAAATTAGACACCGAAGAGACGGCAAACAGAAGCCAAATAAACAAAGGGAACCCCTTCAGAAAGGACCAGTGCAACAGATTAAAATCCCTGTTGGTAACACAGACTACACCAGAAGGGGCCTATAGATATCGAGAAGTGTAAGCTGGAATGAGGAGCAATCTGAAATTGAACTGAACCCATACTGACCGCAACAGCTCCAGAGAAATTCCTAGATATATATATTTTTTTAATTAAATTTTTTTCTTTCCTTTTCTTTTTTATTTTTTCTCTTTTATTTTTTTTAAAGCTCCCTATTACTCCCCCATTACTCCTTAACTATCATTTTCATATAGTTTTACGATTTTTTTTAACTAGGGAAAATTTTTTTTTCTTGTTTTTTTTTCATGTTTTTTAATTTTTCTTGTTTTTCTCTCTTATTTCCTTTTAAAGTCCTCTAATACTCCTTTATTATTCCTTAATTTTCATTTTCATTTCACTATAACCTTGCAAAAAAAAAAAAAAAAAAAAAGAGAAGCCCTATTTTTAAACTGAACTTCATATATGTTTCTATTTTGGGGGGGATTTTTGTTTTTAAATATTGTATTTTACAGAGTCAAACCTCTACTCTAGATTTTTAATCTTTGTTTTTCAGTATTTGATATCAATTTTGGACATTTAAGAATCCAATATTCAGTTCCCATTTTTATTTAGGAATGTGTTGATTACTCTCTCCCACTTTTGACTCTCCGTTTTCTACCTCAGAACACCTCTATTTCCTGCTTTCCCCTTCTCTTCCCAATCCAATTCTGTGAATCTTTGTGGGTGTCTGGGCTACGGAGAACACTTTGGGAACAGACAACTGCGTAGATCTGTCTCCTCTTGGGTCCCCCTTTTTCTCCTCCTGCTCATCTCTATCTCCCTCCTCCCTCTCCTGTTCTTCATGTAACTCTGTGAACCTCTCTGGGTGTCCCTCAAGGGGGAGAATCTTTTCACCATTAACCTAGAAGGTTTATTATCAGTGCTGTATAGTTGGAGAAGTATTGAGACAACTGGAAGAATAAAATTGAAATCCAGAGGCAGGAGACTTAAGCCCAAAACCTGAGAACACCAGAAAACTCCTGACTACACGGAACATTAAGTAATAAGAGACCATCCAAAAGCCTCCATACCTACACTGAAACCAACCACCACCCAAGAGCCAATAAGCGCCAGAAGACATGCCATGCAAATTCTTTAGCAACGCAGGGACATAGACATGAACGTCAACACAGGCTGCCCAAAGTCACACCTAACACAGAGACCCATCTCAAAACTCATTACTGGACACTCCATTGCACTCCAGAGAGAAGAAATCCAATTCCACGCACCAGAACACCGACACAAGCTTCCCTAACCAGGAAACCTTGACAAGCGAATCATCCAACCCCACCCACTGGGTAAAACCTCCACAATAAAAAGGAACCACAGACCACCAGAATACAGAAAGCCCACTCCAGACACAGCAATCTAAACAAGATGAAAAGGCAGAGAAATACCCAAGAGGTAAAGGAACATGAAAAATGCCCACCAAGTCAAACAAAAGAGGAGGAGATAGGGAATCTACCTGAAAAAGAATTTAGAATAATGATAATAAAAATGATCCAAAATCTTGAAAACAAAACGGAGTTACAGATAAATAGCCTGGAGATAAAGATTGAGAAGATGGAAGAAATGTGTAACAAGGACATAGAAGAAATAAAAAGGAGTCAATTAAAAATGAATAATGCAATAAATGAGATAAAAAACACTCTGGAGGGAACCATGAGTAGAATAATGGAGACAGAAGATAGGATAAGTGAGGTCGAAAATAAAATGGTGGAAATAAATGGAGCAGAGAGGAAAAAAGAAAAAAGAATCAAAAGAAATGAGGACAAACTCAGGGACCTCTGGGGCAATGTGAAACACCCCAACATTCGAATCATAGGAGTCCCAGAAGAAGAAGACAAAAAGAAAGGCCTTGAGAAGATACTCGAGGAGATAATAGCTGAAAACTTCCCTAAAATGGGGAAGGAAATAGCTAACCAAGTCCAAGAAACCCAGAGAGTCCCAAACAGAATAAACCCAAGGCAAAACACCCCAAGACACATATTAATCAAATTAACAAAGATCAAACCCAAAGAACAAATATTAAAAGCAGTAAGGGAGAAACAACAAATAACACACAAAGGGATTCCCATAAGGATAACAGTTAATCTATCAATATAAATCCTTCAGGCCAGAAGGGAATGGCAGGACATACTTAGAGTAATGAAAGAGAATAACTTACAACCTAGATTACTGTAACCAGCAAGGATCTCATTCAGATATGAAAGAGAATTCAAAAGCTTTACAGACAAAAGCTGAGAGAATTCAGCACCAACAAACCAGCTCTTCAACAAATGCTAAAGGATTTTCTCTAGACCAGAAACACAAAAAGGTTGCATAAACCTGAACCGAAAACAACAAAGTAAATGGCAATGGGACCACACCTATCAATAGTTACCTTAAATGTAAATGGGTTGAATGCCCCAACCAAAAGACAAAGCCTGGCTGAATGGATACAAAAACAAGACCTCTATATATGCTGTCTACAAGAGACCCACTTCAAAACAAGGGACACATAGAGACTAAAAGTGAAGGACTGGAAAAAAATATTTCATGCAAATTGAGACCAAAAAAAAAAAAAAAAAAACAGGAGTCGCAATATCCATATCAGATAAAATAGACTTTCAAATAAAGGCTGTGAAAAGAGACAAAGAAGGACACTACATAATGATCAAAGGATCAATCCAAGAAGAAGATATTACAATTATAAATATATATGCACCCAACAAAGGAGCACCGCAATATGTAAGACAAACACTAACGAGTATGAAAGAGGAAATTAATATAACACAATAAAAGTGGGAGATTTTTATACCCCACTCACACCTATGGATAGATCAACTAAACAGAAAATTAACAAGGAAGCACAAACATTAAATGACACAATGGACCAGCAAGACCTAATTGACATCTATAGGACGTTTCACCCCAAAACAATCAACTTCACCTTTTTCTAAAGTGCACACGGAACCTTCTCCAGAATAGATCATATCCTGGGCCATAAATATAGTCTTGGTAAATTCAAAAAAATTGAAATCATTCCAGTCATCTGTTCTGACCACAGTGCAGTAATATTAGATCTCAATTAGAGGAAAAAAATTATTAAAAATTCAAACATATGGAGGCTAAACAACACACTTCTGAATAACCAACAAATCATAGAAGAAATCAAAAAAGAAATCAAAATATGCATAGAAATGAATGAAAATGAAAACAAAACATCCCAAAACCTATGGGACACTGTAAAAGCAGTGCTAAGGGGAAGATTCATAGCATTACAGGCCTACCTCAAGAAACAAGAAAAAAAATTAATAAATAACCTAAGTCTACACCTAAAGCAACTAGAGAAGGAAGAAATGAAGAACACTAGGGATAGTAGAAGGAAGAAAATCTTAAAAATTAGGGCAGAAATAAATGCAAAGGAAACTAAAGAGACCATAGCAAAAATCAACAAAGTTAAAAGCTGGTTTTTTGAAAAAAATAAACAAAATTGACAAACCATTAGCAAGACTCATCAAGAAAGAAAGGGAGAAGAACCAAATTAACAAAATTAGAAACGAAAATGGAGAGATCACAACAGACAACACTGAAATACAAAGGATCATAAGAGACTACTACCAGTAGCTCTATGTCAATAAAATGGACAACTTGGAAGAAAAGGACAAGTTCTTAGAAAAGTATAACTTTCCAAAACTGAACCAGGAAGAAACAGAAGATCTTAACAGACCCATCACAAGCATGAAAATCGAAACTATAATTAGAGATCTTCCAGCAAACAAAAGCCCAGGACCAGATGACTTCACAGCTGAATTCTACCAAAAATTTAGAGAAGAGCTAACACCTATCTTGCTCAAATTCATCCAGACAATTGCAGAAAAAAAGGTAAACTTCCAAACTCATTCCATGAGGCCACCATCACCCTAATTCCAAAACCAGACAAAGATACCACAACAAAAGAAAACTAGAGGACAATATCATTGAGGAACATAAATGTAAATATCCTTAACAAAATTCTAGCAAACAGAATCCAACAACATATTTAAAAAAATCATACACCATGACCAAGTGGGCTTTATCCCAGGAATTCAAGGATTCTTTAATATCTGCAAATCGATCAATGTAATAAACCACATTAACAAATTGAAAGATAAAAACCATATGATTATCTCAATAGATGCAGAAAAAGCCTTTGACAAAATTCAACACCAATTTATGATTAAAACTCTCTAGAAAGCAGGAACATACATCAACATAATAAAAGCTATATATGACAAACCCACAACAAGCATTACCCTCAATGGTGAAAAATTGAAATCATTTCCCCTAAAATCAGGAACAAGACAAGGGTGCCCACTCTCACCTCTACTATTCAACATAGTTTTGGAAGTTTTGGCCACAGCAATCAGAGCAGAAAAAGAAGTAAAAGGAATCCAGATAGGAAAAGAAAAGTGAAACTCTCTCTATTTGCAGATGACATGATCCTCTACATAGAAAACCCTAAAGATTCTACCAGAAAATTACTAGAGCTAATCAACGAATATAGTAAAGTTGCAGGATATAAAATTAACACACAGAAATCCCTTGCATTCCTATATACTAACAATGAGAAAACAGAAAGAGAAATTAAGGAAACAATACCATTCACCATTACAACAAAAACAATAAAATACTTAGGAGTATATCTACCTAAAGAAACAAAAGACCTATACATAGAAAACTATAAAACACTGATGAAAGAAATCAAAGAGGACACAAGCAGATGGAGAAATATACCGTTTTCATGGATTGGAAGAATCAATATTGTCAAAATGACTATACTTCCCAAAGCAATCTATAGATTCAATGCAATCCCTATCAAGCTACCAACGGTATTTTTCACAGAACTAGAACAAACAATTTCACAGTATTTATGGAAATACAAAAAACCTCTAATAGCCAAAGGAATCTTGAGAAAGAAGAATGGAACTGGAGGAATCAACCTGCCTGACTTCAGACTATACTACAAAGCCACAATCATCAAGACAGTATGGTACTGGTACAAAGACAGAAATATGGATCAATGGAACAAAATAGAATGTCCACAGATAAATCCACGTAGCTATGGACACCTTATCTTCGACAAAGGAGGCAAGAATATACAATGGAAAAAATACAATCTCTTTAACAAGTGGTGCTGGGAAAACTGGTCAACCACTTGTAAAAAAAGTGACACTAGAACACTTTCTAACACCATCCACAAAAATAAACTCAAAATGGATTAAACATCTAAATGTAAGACAAGAGGCTATAAAACTCCTAGAAGAAAACAGGCAAAGCTCTCTCTGATGTAAATCACAGCAGGATCCTCTACGACTCACCTCCCAGAATATTGGGGAAAAAAGCAAAAATAAACAAATGGGACCTAATTAAAATTAAAATCTTCTGCACAAGAAAGGAAACTATAAACAAGGTGAAAAGGCAGCCTTCAGAATGGGAGAAAATAATAGTGAACTGACAAAGAATTAAACTCAAAAATATACAAGCAATACCTGCAGTTAAATTTCAGAAAAATAAATGACTCAATGAAAAAATGGGCCAAAGAACTAAAGAGACATTTCTCCAAAGAAGACATACAGATGGCTAACAAACACATGAAAAGTTGCTCAACATCACTCATTACCAGAGAAATGAAAATCAAAACCACAGTGAGGTACCATTTCACACCAATCAGAATGGCTGCTATCAAAAAGTCTACAAAGAATAAATGCTGGAGAGGGTGTGGAGAAAAGAGAACCTTCTTACACTGTTGGTGCGAATGCACACTAGTACAACCACTATGAAGAACAATGTGGAGATTCCTTTAAAAACTGGAAATAGACCTGCCATATGACCCAGCAATCCCACTGCTGGGCATACACACTGAGGAAACGAGAATTGAAAGAGACACGTGTACCCCAATGTTCATCGCTGCACTGTTTATAAAAGCCAGGACATGGAAATAACCTAGAAGTCAATCAGCAGACGAATGGATAAGAAAGCAGTGGTAGATATACACAATGGAATATTACTCAGCCATTAAAAAGAATACATTTGAATCATTTCTAATGAGATGGATGAAACTGGAGCCTATTATACAGAGTGAAGTAAGCCAGACAGAGAAACACCAATACAGTATATGAACACATATATATGGAATTTAAAAAGATGGTAACGATAATCCTGTATGTGAGACAGCCAAAGAGACACAGATGCATAGAACAGTCTTTTGGACTCTGTGGGAGAGGGCGAGGGTGGGATGATTTGGGAGAATTACACTGAAACATGTGTATTTTCATATGTGAAATGAATCGCAAGTGTAGGTTCAATGCATGACAGAGTGCTTGGAGCTGGTGCACTGGGATGACCCAGAGGGATGGGATGGGGAGGGAGGTAGGAGGGGGTTCAGGATGGGGAACACAAGTACACCCGTGGTGGATTCATGTCAATGTATGCAAAACCAATACAATATTGTAAAGTAATTAGCCTCCAATTAAAATAAATGAATTTACATTAAAAAAAAAGAAAAAAGAGAGTCCACGGGAGGAAAAGAAAGACTAAGGCACTCGTTCAGAGTGGAGAAGACTAGGAAGACACAGAAACTGAATACAATGTGGGATCTTGAGTCATATCCTGGGACACAAAAGGAACATTAGGGGGAAAATGATGATACTCAAATACAGTCTGTGGTTTAATTGAAAAAGAAAAATAGCTCTGAATGTTTACCACAGATCATACTTTTATAGAGGAAATGAAATAATTTTATAGTTGGAAAAACTGAGACCACAAAATTATCAGTAGCATAACTAAATGTGAACGGCTAAATAGTACAGAGCAGAATTAATGTACTAACATTTGTAAACTTGAAAAATTATTAATATATTTATGAATTTGTATTGAATAAATAAATATTCCGTTGTGTGTTATCCAATAAGTAAGAGCAAAGTCCCTGTAGGTCTTTTCCATTAGCTCTATTGAGGTTATAATACATATATTATTGTCACTTTAGTGAAGTATAATAAGATGTTCCGTTCTAAACACTTACCCCATTTTATTTTTTCATGTTGAACAAATGAAGACAGGCCATTTTAATATCAACAGTAATGGTACAAAGTCTTTTGAATTGCATAGTATCAGGCAATTACAGGTTTATAGAGAACCATATTTGTTAAAGTTAGTTGTAAGACTCTAGCTGAGATTTATATTATGAAAAATTATTTTATAAATGAGTGTTTCCATGTTTCATTGCTTTGAAAATAAAGGTACTTATATTGCTAAGAAACACCATTATTGGTTCAGTAAAGGGAAGAGGAACTAAAAAGTCTCTTGATGAAAGTGAAAGATGAGAGTGAAAAAGTTGGCTTAAAGCTTAACATTCAGAAAACTAAGATCATGGCATCTGCTCCAATCACTCATGGGAAATAGATGGAGAAACAGTGGAAACAGTGTCAGGCTTTATTTTTTTGGACTCCAAAATCACTGCAGATGGTGACTGCAGCCATGAAATTAAAAGACGCTTACTCCTTGGAAGGAAAATTATGACCAACCTGGATAGCATATTAAAAAGCAGAGACATTTCTTTGCCAACAAAGGTCCATCTGGTCAAGGCTATGGTTTTTCCAGTGGTCATGTATGTATGTGAAAGTTGGACTGTGAAGAAAGCTGAGCACCGAAAAACTGATGCTTTTGAACTCTGTTGTTGGAGAAGACTCTTGAGAGTCCCTTGGACTGCAAGGAGATCCAACCAGTCCATCCTGAAGGAGATCAGTCCTGGGTGTTCATTGGAAGGACTGATGCTGAAGTTGAAACTCCAATACTTTGGCCACCTGAGGCAAAGAGTTGACTCATTGGAAAAGACCCTGATGCTGGGAGGGATTGGGTGCAGGAAGAGAAGGGGACGACAGAAAATGAGATGGTTGGATGGCATTACCGACTGGATGGGCATGAGTTTGAGTAAACTCCGGTAGTGGGTGATGGACAGGGAGGCCTGGCGTGTTGTGATTCATGTGGTCGCAAAGAGTCGGACACGACTGAGGAACTATTCTGAACTGACTGAACTGAAAGTTATTTATGAGCAAAACTGGTGGCACTATATATGTGTGTGTGCATGTGTATATATATATATATATATATATATATATACATATACATATATATGTATATATTTACATATGTATATATATTCTGTTTTCTATAATGTACATAAAAGTTTTTTATGCTACTGCTCATAGGAATTATTTTTTTCCTCAGAGCTAAAATTACAAACAACTTTAAAGCTATAATTATTTCTTTAACTTTTTGTGTACCTAAAACATTGCTATTCATAGAATATATTAAAATAAGAACCTTTAAAAAACATCCTGACAAATATCTTTAGTCCTTACTTGTAGTTCTCTAAATATTCTTTATGCTTCTTTTCTAAAATACTTTAAGACTGTCAAAGTGAGATTTGGAGATAAAGCAGCCTATCTCCACAGAGGAGCAGAAGCACAGAAATTGTCCTAATTGAAGTAACTCAAGAAACTTTTATTTTGGACTGCCAACCCAGTTTCTGACTACATAAAGATTAGTTTATAAAAATCTTCATTAATTCATGAGCCAACCGTTTGTTTTAAAATATTTTAATAATCTTGATGAATTTCTACTTTCTTTCTTATTAAGAATGACAAAAGAGAAAATAAGTTTCTTAATTTTGAAAAGAAGATAGTACCAACCTGAAAGAATACAGTAACCTAATTTATAAAATATTCTAAATTATTTGAATACAGAGAACAAATGTATACTTTTGAAAGACAACGTGGCGGTATAAAGAAAGGTCTTAAGCTGCTTTTCATTTATTCTGCACAACATAATATATTGATTAACCATTGCCATTATAAATTTATGCATGTATATGTATGTGTGTGTGCATGTGTGTTCCACATTTTTTGTTGTTGTTCAGACCCTCAGTCATGTCTAGTGCTTTGTGACCCCATGGACTGCATCATTTCAGGCTTCCCTGTCTTTCACTATCTCCCAAAGTTTGTTCAAACTCATGTTCATTGAGCTGATGATGCCATCCAACCGTTTCATCCTCTGTTATCCCTTTCTCCTCATGCCCTCAATCTCTACCAGCACCAGGGTTTTCCCAGTGAGTCAGTTCTTTGCATCAGATGACCAAAGGATTGGAGCTTCAGCCACAGCATCAGCACTTCAGATGAATATTCAGAGTTGATTTCCTTTAGGATTAACTGGTTTGATATTCTTAGGGTCCAAGAGACTCTGAAGAGTCTTCTCCACCACAGTTTGACAGCATCAATTCTTCAGCGTTCAGCCTTTTTTATGGTCCAACCCGCACATCCATACATGACTACTGGAGAAATCATAGTTTTGACTAAATGGACTTTGTAGGCAAAGTAATCTTTCTGCTTTTTAATATGCTGTCAGGTTTGTCATAAATTTTCTTCCAGGGAGCAAGTGTCTTAATTTCATGGCTGCAGTCACCATCTGCAGTAATTTTGAAGCCCAAGAAAATAAAATCTGTCACTGTCACCATTTTCCCCCCATCTTTTTGCCATGAAATGATGGGACTTGATGCCATGATATTAGATTTTTGAATGTTGAGTTTCAAGACAGCTTTTTCAGTCTCCTCTTTCACTTTAATTAAGAGGCCCTTTAGTTCCTCTAAATTTTCTACCATTAGGGTAGTGTTATCTGCATATCTGAAGTTACTGATATTTCTCCTGGTGTTCTTGATTGCTACTTGTGCTTCATCCAGCCTTGTATTTTTGTCTGATGTACTCTGCATATAAGTTAAGTAAGCAGAGTGGCAATATACAGTCTTAATGTACTCCTTTACCAATTTTGAACCAGTCTGCTGTTCCATGTTCGATTCTAACTGTTGTTTCTTGACCTGTATACAGGTTTCTCTGGAGACAGATAAGGTGGTCTGGTATTTCAATCTCTTTAAGTATTTACCACAGTTTATTGTGATCCACACAGTCAAAGGCTTTAGCGTAGTCAATGAAGCAGAAGTAGATGCTTTTTCTGCAATTATTTTCATTTTTCTATGATCCAATTGATGTTGGCAATTGGATCTCTGGTTTCTTTGCCTTTTCTAAACCCAGCTTGAACATCTTGAAGTTCTCAGTTCATGTACTACTGAAGCCTAGCTTGGAAAATTTTGAGCCTTACCTTGCTAGCATGTGAAATGAGTGTAAAATTTGTGGTAGTTTGGACATTTTTGGCATTGTCTTTCTTTAGGATTGGAATGAAAACTGACCTTTTCCAGTTCTAGGGCCATTGATGAATTTTCCAAATTTGCTGGCATATTGAAAGAAATACTTTCACAGCATCATCTTTTAGGATTTGAAATAGCTCAACTGGAATTCCATCACCTCAACTAGCTTTGTTTGTAGTGATGCTTTTAAGGCGCACTTGATTTCACATTCCAGGATGTCTGGCTCTAGGTTGGTGATTGTCGTTATCCGGGTCATTAAGATCTATTTTTTCTACAGTTCTTCTGTGTATTTCTGCCACCTCTTCTTAATATCTTCTGCTTCTTTTAGGTATGTATTGTTTCTATTCTTTATTGTGCCCATCTTTGCATGAAATGTTCCCTTGGCATCTCTAATTTTCTTAAAGAGATCTCTAGTTTTTCCCATTCTATTGTTTTCCTCTATTTCTTTGCATTGTTCATATAAGAAGGCTTTCTTATCTTTTTTGGTATTCCTTGGAACTCTGCATTCAGTGGGACTGTATCTTTCCCTTTCCCCCTTTCCTTTCACATCTCTTCTTTCCTTTGATATTTGTAAGACCTCCTCACACAATCATTTTGCCTTTTTGCATTTCTGTTTCCTGAGAATGATTTGAGTCACTACCTCCTAAACAATGTTATGAACCTTCATTCATAGTTCTTCAGGCACTATGGCTCTCATGTAATCCTTTGAATGTATTTGTCACTTCCATTGTATAATCATAAGGGATTTGATTTAGGTCATACCTGAATGGTCTAGTGGTTTTTCCTATTGTCTTTAATTTTAGCAAAGAACTTCTCCCACTGTTGTGAAGGTTCTAAGCTCCACATCAGACCTCCAAACATGGGGATCTGACAAAGGGGCTGTGAATCCTCAGGGAATCTGACTTTGAAGGTTAGTGAGATATGATTACAAAACATCCACAAGACTAGGGAAATGGAGATTCTTGTGTTACATATTGAATGAATTTTATTTAACAGGAAATAGCTCATGAAATGTAGATTAAAGTAAACATAAAACTAATAATTTTTCTTATTATTACATTACAATAACTTTGCCTTATTATTACATCTTGACTATTTACTATAAATATAATGTATAATATCTTCAAAGATAGGTGTAGTAAGAGTATAAAATACACTGAAGTTGAATAAGTGTTGGATAAGAAACTACTCTTTCTTGTAAATTGTAAAGTTGTTTTTTTTTTTTTTTTTTTTTTGTGCCTTGTTTCTCATCTATATAAGTAAGCTAACGTTTTGTGTAATGAGAGGATGTCGTTATAATGTGCAACTTACCTGCAAAAGTTCAACAACACATAAATAATAATGTACTAAATGATGTATTTTCATAGAAACACTGAATTTGAAATTAGGGAAAACTTATCTAATTCCTTGGAATATATATGCCTTGGATTATAGCCCAAAACATAGTGTTTTTTGTTTTTGCTTTTTTTTTTTAATGTGTGAGATATTTATTCCCTTCTACCCCTATGGAAGGAGTCATTCTGAAAGCCTGCACAAAGATAAAAGGTGTTGGGGATTGTAGCTCTAACAAAGTTTTTGATCCTAAGATCTACGCAAAGTGTTAGGGATAAAAAGATACATAAAAACAGTTATTCCTTTTCTTATAGCAAAATACCACTCGGGATATTTCCAAAAAGCTGACTTCCTACAAAATTGTGGAATTTCCACACTCTTTGCCATTTCAGTGTTTCTCAGTGGATGAGCAAGTCCATGGTCCGAGGTCCAACAGCAGTGCCCCAGATTTCTTCTAGCAGGGCTTCTCTCAGATCTGCATTTCCCTCTCCTTGATCTAGAACTCAGTTTCCAATCCTCCTCCTGGCTTTCATTGTGATATATTTCTACTTTCATAGTCATGTATCATAAAATGTTAATGTGCTTTTTGATGGATTAGCATATCATCCCTAACAAGGGGACACTATGTAGTTTTTAAAACACTGTTTTAAATATTAGACAACATTGAATCAGGTATTTATTTTTATGTAATTATATGAAAATATATTATTTATTATATTGAATTTGACTTCTGTGATTCTGAATTTTTTTAATAAGGGAATATACTTTGAAGTCAAATATTAATTCTGACAAATATTATATGGATATAATAGAAATCACCTAAAGCCAGGCATCCTGGAAGGCGAAGTCAAGTGGGACTTAGGAAGTATCACTATGAATAACGTTAGTGGAGGTGGTGGAATTCCAGCTGAGTTATTTCAAATCCTAAAAGATGATGCTGTGAAAATGCTGCACTCAACATGACAGCAAATTTGGAAAACTCAGCAGTGACCACAGAACTGGAAAAGGTTAGTTTTCATTCTAATCCCAAAGAAAGGCAATGCCTAAGAATGTTCAAATTATCACACAATTGCACTCATCTGACATGCTAGCAAAGGAATGCTCAAAATTATCCATGTGAGCATTCAACAGTACATGAACCGAGAACTTCCTGATATTCAAGCTAGATTTAGAAAAGGCAGAGGAAAAAGAGATCAAATTGACAACAACTGATGGATCATAGAAAAGGCAAGAGAGTTCCAGAAAAGCATCGACTTCTGCTTTATTGTCACAAAAGCCTTTGATTTTGCATATCACAACAAGCTGTGGAAAATTGTTGAAGAGATGGACATACCAGATGACCTTTCCTGCCTTCTGAGAAATGTTTATGAAGGTCAAGAAGCAACAAGTAGAGCCTGACATGGAACAACAGACTGGTTCCAAATAGGAAAGGAAGTACGTCAAGGCTGTATATTGTCACCCTACTTATTTAACTTATATGCAGTGTACATCATGCAAAATACTAGGCTGGATGAAGCACAGGCTGGAGTCAATATTTCTGGGAGAAATATCAATAACCTAAGTTATACAGATGACACCAACCTTATGGCAGAAAACGAAGAGGAACTAAAGAGCCTTTTGATGAAAGTGAAAGAGGAGAGTGAAAAAGCTGGCTTAAAACTCAATATTCAAAAAACGAGCATTATGGCATCTGGTTCCATCCCTTCATGGCAAATAGATGGGGAAATAATGGAAACAGTCACAGGCTTTATTTTCTTAGGCTCCAAAATCACTGAGGATGGTGACTGCAGCCATGAAATTAAAAGACACTTTCTCCTTGCAAGAAAAGCTATGACAGAACTAGACAAACATATTAAAAAACAGAGATATTACTTTTCCTACAAAGGTTCATTTGTTAAAGCTCTGGTTTTTCCAGTAGTCATGTATGGATGTGAGATTTGGATCATAAAGAAAGCTTAGCACAGAAGAATCAATGCTTTTGAACTGTGATGTTGGAGAAGACTCGAGAGTTCCTTGGACTGCAAGGAGATCAAACCAGTCAATCCTATAGGAAATCTACCCTGAGTACTCAATGGAAGGACTGATGTTGAAGCTGAAGCTCCAATACTTTGGCCACCTGATGAAAACAACTGACTCATTGGAAAAGACCCTTATGCTGGGAAAGTTTGAAGGCATGAGGAGAAGGGGACGACAGAGGATAATATGTTTGGATGGTGTCACCAACTCGATGAACATTACTTTGAGAAGGTTCCAGGATTTGTGATGGACAGGGCAGCCTGGCGTGCTGCAGTCCATGGTGTTGCCAAGAGTCAGATGCCAAGAGTCAGACACGACTGAGAGACTGAACTGAACTGAACTGACATAATAGAAATAAGCTGTGTTTGAATGACGATAATTGGTTTGTATTTTACCAAGCTACCATTCAGACAATATGTCACAACACTGTGACGCATATTGCTCAAAATATGCCTATTATTCCTAGAATATTGATTGAATCACAAGCCCTTCATGTCTCTGCAATGCTTTTCCATTATCTATAGGGATATATTCAGTAATCTCCACTACCAAACCTTAACTTAGAGTTTATACATCACTCCTGCTGTGTAAAGCTATACAATACCTTAGGTTTTTCTGTAGGAAATTCAGTTATAAATAGCCTCTCCAAATATTCTTTTTGTTGTTGTTGTTTAATTTTAATTGAAGGATAATTGCTTTACAATATTGGTTTTATTTCTACCAAACATCAAAATCAATTAGCCATAGGTGTACCTATGTCCCCTCCATCTTGAAATTTGCTTCCACCTCTCACCCTTTCCCATCACTCTAGGTTGCTACAGAGCCCCAGTCTGAGTTTCCTCTGTCATACAGCAAATTTCTATTGGCTATCTATTTTATGTACAGTACTGTATATGCTTCCATGATACTCTCTCCATTCATCTCACCCTTTCCTTCCCTTCCTTCTTGTTCATAAGTCTGTTCTCTATGTCTGCATCTCCATTATTGCCCTGCAAATAGGTCCATCAGTGCCATCTTTCTAGATTCCACATATATGCATATATATGTTTTTTTTCCTCTTTCTTACTTACTCTAGGTTCATCTACCTAATTAGAACTGACTCAAATGCATTCCTTTTTATGGCTGAGTAGTATTCCATTATGTATATGTACCATAGCTTCTTTATCCATTCATCTTTCGAAGGAAAAAACTAAGTTTAAACCCAACATATGATCCAGCAATATCATTTCTAGGAATATACCCTGAAGAAACTAAAACTGAAGAAGATGTATGTACCCCAGTGTACACTGCAGCATTATTTACAATAGCTTGGACATGAAAGCAATCCAATTATTGTTATAAAAGAGTGGTTGTCATATTTTCTCAGTGGAAACCCAAGTCTTCACGTTGGCACTGCATGGATTAGTTAAGAACATATTTCCCATGAAATTATCTAAAGAATGCTACTATTGTATTTTTTATTGTGTCATATCAAGGTTTTAAGCTGTGCTTTTTAGAGGGAAAAATAAGAATCAAATGCTAAATAAAAATTTAAAACCCTTTAAACTATGCTATCAATTTTTCTGAATGTGAATAATTTATAAATATAAAAACTAAAAAAATTGGTGAGATTTATAATAAAACATTCATGTTATTAAAAAATCTTGTATTCTAAACAAACCAATCCTCTTTATCTAATACATTTGTGGTTTTTCACTTCTACTTTCTCTCTGTTCCTTCACTCATTTTCACTTTGTTCCTCCTTAACAAGCTGTGCTATAAAAGATAGGCTCTGATTTTTCCTTTCCATTAAGTTTTATAACAGTATTTCTTCTAGTCCACAGCAAGAGCTTAGTCTTCTGAATTCATAGCAGTCAATGTAATAGCATTAAAATATCAATTGTTTAAAGACAGAGTTGTTTATTTTTTGATAATGCTTAGTTATTATAATTGCTTTTTAAAATAATATTCATGTGAGTATGTCTTCTTCCCTTAAATTTTCTTCAGCTTTTTGAAAGCATGATCTGTAACTGGATACATTTTGCATCTTACTTACAGCCATTATCCTTTACATAGCGAATGCTCAATAACAGTTGACGTAATTTGATGATGAATTTTTTTTATTGTAAAGCAATTAGCTTCCAATTAAAAAATAAATTAATTTAAGACAAAAAATTCAGTAAAACAATAAAAAAGAAAGAAAGAATACTGGAACAAGTTGCCATTTCCTCCCCTGGAGGATCTTCCCAACCAGGGATCAAACCCATATTTCCTGCAGCTCCTGCATTGGCAGGAGGGTTTTTTGCTACTGAGATACCTGGAAGCCCTTCTACTGCCATTAGCTATTGAATAAAATCTGTTTTCAAGGTTTTAAAAAAACATATCTTTTTATTATGGTAAAAAAGAACCACAATAGGTCAAATGTATTTGGATATTATTTTATATGATTTGTTTTTTAAATTTTTAAACTTTTATTTTCTATTGAAGTATAGTTGATTTACAATATTGTGTTAATTTCAGGTATACAACAGTGATTTGGTTACACTTATATATGTATCAATTCTTATTCATACTTTTCCCATATTGATTATTTAATAAGTATTGAGTAGAGTTATCTATGCTATACAGTAGATCTTGTTGAGTCTCTGCTTATATAACAATGTGTATGTGTTGATCCCAATCTCCTGATTTATCCTGCCTCAAAACTTAACCCTTTAGTTACTGTAAGTTTTTGTATTCTAAGTCTGTGTTTGTTTTGTAAATAAGTTCTTTTGTTTCATTTTTTAGATGCCACATATAAGTGATACCATATGATATTTGTCTTTCTCTCTCTGACTTAGTTAACCTAGTATGGTGATCTCTAGATCCATCCATGTTGCTACAAATGGCATTATCTCATCTTTTTTATGACTGAGTAGTATTCCATTGTATATATAGATTACATCTTCTTTATCCATTCATCTTTCGATGGATATTTATGTTGCTTTCACATCTTGGTTATTGTGCATAGTGCTACAATGAACATTATGGTGCATACATAGTTTTAAATTATGATTTTATCCTGATATATAGCCAGGAAGTGAAAGTGAAAGTCGCTCAGTCGTGTTCAACTCGTCACAACCCCAAGGACCAAGCAGTCCATGGAATTCTCCAGGCCAGAATATAGGAGTGGGTAACCTTTCCCTTCTCCAGGTATTCTTCCCAACCCAGGGATTGAACTCAGGTCTCTCTCATTACAGGGATGTTCTTTACTAGCTGAGCTACAAAGGAAGCCCAAGAGCACCACATTAACTAATTAAGGAATAAAAATCATGTGATCATCTCAATAGATGCAGAAAAATCTTTGACAAAATTCAAAATCCATTTATGATGAAAGTTCAACAAAGTGGGTGCTAAGGTAATATATCCAAACATAATAAAAGCTATATATGACAAATGCACAGCTAATAATGTACTCAGTGATGAAAAGCTGAAATAATTTCCTCTAAGACAGTCTTTTTGATAAGTCGTGCTGGGAAAACTGGATAATCACATGTAAAATAATGAAATTAGAATATTTTCTATGAGCAAACACAGAAATAAACTCTAGATAAAGACATAAATGCAAGGCAGAAAATCATGAAACACATAAAGAAAAACATAGACAAAACACACTTTAAGTCACAACAATATTTTTGGACCCATCTCCAGAATAAAGAAAATGAAATAGAAAATAAACAAATAGGACATCAGTAAACATAATAGCTTTTGCAGAGAGAAAAAAAAAAAAAGATAAAATGAAACAGCAATTTACAGAATGGAAGAAACTATTTGCAAGCAATGCAACTGATGAGGGATTAGTCTTCAAAATATACAAACAGATCATACAATTTAATATGAAAACATAATCCAGTCAATAATTGGGAGACAATTTAAATAGACATTTCCCCAAAGAAGACAAGCTAATGGCAAAAGACACATGAAGATATGCTTAACATTATTATTTATTAGAGTAATAACAAACCAAAACTAGAATTAAGTATTACCTCACATCCATCACATCATGTCATAGAGGCAGTTATCAAGACCATCCCCAAGAAAAAGAAAAGCAAAAAGGCGAAATGGTTGTCTGAGGAGGCCTTACAAATAGCTGTGAAAAGAAGAGAAACTAAAAGCAAAGGAGAAAGGAAAGATATACCCATCTGAGCATTCAGAGTTCTAAAGAATAGCAAGGAGTGATAAGAAAGCTTTCCTAAGTGGTCAGTGCAAAGAAATAGAGGAAAACAATAGAATGGTAAAGACTAGAGATCTCTTCAAGAAAATTAGAGATATTAAGGGAACATTTCATGCAAAGATGGACTCGATAAAGGACCGAAATGGTATGGATCTAACAGAAGCAGAAGACATTAAGAAAAGGTGACAAAAACACATGGAAGAACTATACAAAAAAGAATGTAATGACCCAGATAACCACGACTCACCTAGAGCCAGACATCGTGGAATGCGAAGTTAAGTGGGCCTTTGAAAGCATCACGATGAGCAAAGCTAGTTTAGGTGATGGAATTCTAGCTGAGCTAATACAAGTTGTAGAAGCTGATACTGTGAAAGTGCTTCACTCAATATACCAGCAAATTTCGAAACCCCAGCAGTGGCCAGAGGACTGGAAAATGTCAGTTTTTATTGCAAACCCTAAGAAAGGCAATGTCAATGAATGCTCAAACTACCACACAATTGGACTTATCTCACAGGTTAGCAAAGTAATACTCAAAATTCTCCAAGTTAGCCTTCAACAGTGCTTGAACTGACAACTTCCAGATGTTCAAACTCGATTTAGTAAAGACAGAGGAACCAGAGACTAAACTGGCAACATCCGCTGGATCATAGGAAAAGCAAGATAATTTCAGAAATACATCTACTTCTGCTTTATTGACTACACAAAAGCTTTTGATTGTGTGTATCACAACAAACTGTGGAAAATTCTTCAAGAGATGGGAATACCAGACAACCTTACCTGCCTCCTGAAAAATATGTATACAGGTCAAGGAGCAACAGTTAAAACAGACACGGAATTACAGATTGGTTCCAAATGGGAAAGGAATATGTCAAGACTTTATATTGTCACCCTGCTTATTTAACTTATCTGCAGAGCACATCATGCAAAATGCCGGACTGGATGAAGCACAAGCTGGAATCAATATTGCCGGGATAAATATCAATAAACTCAGATATGCGGATGACACCATCATTTTGGCAGAAAGCGAAAAGGAACTAAAGAGCCTCCTGATGAAAGTGAATAAGGAGCATGAAAATGTTGGCTTAAAATTCAACATTCAAAAAACGAAGATCATGACATCCAGTCCCATCCCTTCATGACAAATAGAGGGGGAAACAGTGGAAACATTGATGGACTTTATTTTCTTGAATTCCAAAATCACTGAGGATGGTGACTGCAGCCATGAAATTAAAAAACACTTGCTCCTTGAAAGAAAAGCTATGCCAGACTTAGACAGCATATTAAAAAGCAGAGATACTACTTTTCCTTCAAAGGTCCATATAGTAAAAGCTTTGGTTTTTCAAGTAGTCATGTATGAATGTGAGAGCTGGGCTATAAAGAAGGCTGAGTGCTGAAGAATTTATGCTTTTGAACTGTGTTGTTGGAGAAGATTCTTGAGAGTGTCTTGGACTGCAAGTAGATCAAACCAGTCAATCCTAAAGGATATCAGTCCTGAATATTCCCTGGAATGACTGATGTTGAAGCTGAAACTCCAATACTTCAGCCACCTGATGCAAAGGACTGACTCATTGGAAAAAGACCCTGATGCTGGGGAAGATTGAAGGTGGGAGGAGAAGGGGATGACAGAGGATGAGATGGTTGGATGGCATCACCAACTAGATGGACATGAGTTTGAGCAGGCTCCAGGAGTTGGTGCTGGACAGGGAAGCCTGGTGTGCTGCAGTCCATGGGGTTTCAAAGAGTCAAATGCAACTGAGTGACTGAGCTGAACTGAACTCACAACAATCAGAATGGCCATCATTAAAAATTCTATAAATAATAAAGGCTGAAGTAGGTGTTGAGAAAGGGGAACCCTTCTACACTGTTGAGAATGTAAAGTGGTACAGCCACCATGGAAAACATATGGAAGATTCTTTAAAAACTAAGACCATAGTTAGAGTCTGATCCAGATATTCCACTCCTGGGTGTATATCTAGTCATTTTTTTTTTTTTTTTTTTTGTTCAGTGATGTCCCACTCTTTGCGACCCCACTGTTCTGCAGTACACCAGGCTGCAGAACTCCTGGTTCTTCTTGGTCTTTGGCAAACATTTTTTGTGTCTTCTCCATTATTTTCCAGAAATCTTGCATCATCTTCACTATTCTTCATCATCTTCACTATCTTCATTATTCTGGACAGTTGTCTATCTTCACTTTGTTTAGTTATTTTCTTGGATTTTATCTTGTCCCTTCCTCTGGGACATAACTCTCTGTTTTTCATTCTGGTTGACTTCCTGTAATGTGGTTTTCTTTCTAACCATTGCAGAATTGTGGTTCTTCTGGGTTTTTCTGTCTGTTCTCTGGTAGTTGAGGGTAAATGCTTGTGCAAGCTTCTTGATTGGAGGTACCGGTGGGAAAATCTGGGTCTTACTTTGGTGGGCAAGGCCATGCTCAATGAAACCAATTATCTTGGGCTTGTGGTCCTTCCTTGTCAGTCGTTTGACCTGACGGGTTCCAGCCCTTGGGTCTAACAGTCCTATGATATGGGTAATGGAGAACTCCAAGAGGGCTTATGCCAAGTGACATCTTCCAGGACTGCTGCTGCCAATGCACTCATCCCCATGGCAAGCTACTGCCAATCCACACCTCCATAGGATAAACTCCAACATTAGCAAATATGTCCAGCTCAGTCTCCTGTGGGGTCACTGCTCATTCCTCTTATCTCTTGATGTGCACAAGATTTTGTTTTTTTCCTCCAAGAGTGGAGTCTGTTTCTCTCAGTCCTGTGGAAGTTCTGTAAACAAATCCCTCTAGCCTTCAAAGTCAGATTCCATGGGGATTCCCACTCCTTTTGCATGATCCCCAGGCTGGGAAGCCTGACATGGGATTCAGAACCTTCACAATAGTGGGAGAACTTATTTGATATTGTTCTCCAGTTTGTGAGTGAGACACCTGGTGTGTATGATATTTGAATTTATTGTGGGTCCACCTCTCATATCATCTTGTGTTTTCTTCCTTGTCTTTGGATTTGGGGTATCTTTTTTTTTTTTTTGGTTAATTGCAGTGTTCTCTTGTCAGTGGTTGTTCAGTAACTAGCTGTGAATTTGGTGCTCTTGTGGGAGGAGATGTGCGCATGTCCCTGTACTCTGCCATCATCAAAGCTTTTGATTTCTCCATAGAATCTGAATGAGATACTTGCCATTTAGAATAACCTTGGTTGTAGCTTTTCTCCTTTCATTACTTTGAATATAACATGCCACTCTTTTTTGGCCTGCAGAGTTTCTCCTGACAGATCAGCTGTTAACCTTATGATAATTCCCTTGTATATTATTTGTTGCTTTTCCTTTGCTTGTTTTAAAATTTTTTTGTGTGTGTTTAATTTTCTTAGTTTGATTAATATGTATCTTCGTGGATTTTTCCTTGTGTGTCCATACATGCTATGTTGCTTCAGTCGTGTCTGACTATTTTTGATTCTATGGACTGTAGCCTGCTAGGCTCCTTTGTCCATGGGATTCCCCAGCAAAAATATTGGAGTGGGTTATCATGCCCTCTTTCAAGGGATCTTCTCAACCCAGGGATTGAAACTGTGTCTCTTACATCTCTTGCATTGGCAGGCAGATTCTTTACCACAAGTGCCACTTGGTAAGTCATTTCTCCTTGTTTTCTGGTACACTTTCTATTCTTCTGGAACCTCAGTAATTCTAATGTTGGTGTGTATAATGTTCACCCAGATGTCTCTGAGACTTTCATCAATTCTTTTCATTCTTTTTTCTTTATTCTGTTCCTTAGCAGTTATTTCCTCTATCCTATCTTCCAACTCACCTATCTATTCTTCTGCCTCTGTTATTTTGCTACTCATTCTTTCTAGTGTGTTTATAATTTCACTTATTTTGCTATTCCTCACCATCTGTTTCCTCTTATCTATTCTTGGTCCTTGTTAAACATTTCTTGTATTTTCTTCATTCTTTTTCCAAAACTTTGTTTCTTCTTTACTACCATTACTCTGAATTATTTTTCAAGTAGATTGCCTAGTTCCTCTTTGTTTATTTAGAGTGTGGGTTTTCATGGTGGGAGGGACTGGTGTCTGAATTCTGGTGGGAGGAGTTGAGAGTTGACTTTTTTATTTTTATTTTTTCCTTCTGATGGGCAAGGCTGTTTCAGGTGGTGTGTTTTGTGACATCAATGGACTTCGTATGATTTTAGGAATGTTGTCTGCTGACGTTTGGGTCTGTGTTCCTGTCTTATTGTTTGGTGTGCAGGCAGTCTGGTGGAGCTGAGCCTTGAGTTCCGATAAATTCCTTTTCAAACTTCTCAGCAATTAATATTTCCAGTGGCCAGGGATTATCTGGTGACCCCCTGTTTTAGATACAACTCTTCAACCCAAGAGGTTCAGGCATGGCTTCTGGTCATGGAACCAGGACCCAGAAAGATGCTTGCCATGTCAATTAAGGGGGCAAAAGAAAAACAAAATTAAACCAATGACAGAAACAAGCTCAAACAAAATGAAATAAGAACAAAGCAACATATATATACCCAAACACAAAAGAAGCAAAAACTGAACCAAAGAAAATTAAAAAAGCAAACAAAGAGAGAGAGAGAGAGAGAGAGAGAGAGAGAGAACAATGAACAACTAGACAAACAAAATCAATAAAAAATGAAATAAAAGAGTTAAAAACAAAATTTAAAAAAGCACAAAACAAAAAGCATAACCAAAGCAGAGTGCCAAATGAAGAATAAAGGAAAGAAAACAAAATCTTAAAAAAAGATTTTAAAAAGCCCACAGAATAGCAGAAATTAAAAAATAAAATATAAATATATAAAAAAACCTATATTGATATTAAAAAAAAGAAAAGAAAACAAAAAATACCACAGAAAAACACAGAACACAGTAAAACCCAAGTAAAAGTAGAAATATATTAAAAACAAAAAGTATGAGAAAAAAATCACCAAAGAGGAAAGAAAAACAAAAATAATAATAATGAAAACAAAAACTACAAGTACAGAGAAGAGAAGGAAAAAAGGAAAAGAAAAAAAAAACAGAAAAACAAACAAAAATAATAGTGCATGTATCCTTTGGTCTTTTATCAGTTTCATTGTGCCCACTATGAGCCACATATCACCTCGGCTTCCTCAGGAGGCCCTCTGGTACCTCTAGGCTGGTCTTTGGACCTGCTGTGGGCCCTGTGGAATGACTCAGACTCTGTTTTTCAGACATTCAGTCGTGTGTGAATCTTTGTGACCCCATGGACTGCAGCAAGCCAGGCTTCCTTGTCCTTCACCATCTCCTGGAGCTTACACAAACTCACATCCATTGATTTGGCCATGCCATCTGGCCATCTCATCTTCTGTCATCCCCTTCTCCTCCTGCCTTCAATCTTTCCCAGGCTCAGGGTCTTTTTTTACTGAGTTAGCTCTTTGAATCAGGTGGCCAAAGTATTAAAGCTTCAGCTTCTCCATCAGTCCTTCCAATGAACATTCAAGATTGGTTTCCCTTAGGATTGACTGGTTTGATTTCCTTGAAGTCCAAGGGACTCTCAAGTGTATTTTCCAATATCATCAATTCATATCATCAATATCATCAATCATCATATCATCAATATAATCATATCATCAATATCATCAAAATCATCAATTCTTCAGCACTCAGCCTTCTTTATGATTCAAATCTCACATCTATACATGACTACTGGGAAGACAGTAGTTTTGACTTTACAGACCTCAGTGGGCAAAGTAATGTCGCTGCCTTTTAATATGTTATCTAGGTTTGTCATACTATATGCTGTACGACATACTATATGGTGCATATCATACTATACTCTGTCTAGGTTTGTCTACATAGTTCAGACTTTAATCAGGTTCTATTCCTATGTGTGCTTGCTCCCATCTTCCACAGATTCCAGTGTTAGATCATTTTCATTTGTGGAAACACTCATTGTCCTGTCATATGTTCCATAGATACAAAGTCTAATTTGCTGATTGTGGTGATTTAATTCTCCAGTTTGTCCAACTGATGGAAAGATTTTTGATCCTCTTTATTGTCACTCTGACCCTGGGGCTCATTTGTGATTTTATCCCCACACCTGCATGTGGTCCACCCAAAGAAGTTGCTTCTCCAGGCTACCCTGGAGGTCTTGGGTCTGCCTAGGTCATGAAATCCTTATTGGCAAATTCAGACTTAAATTGAAGAAAGTAGGGAAAACCACTAGACCACTCAGGTATGACCTAAATCAAATCTCCAAAGAGTATATAGTGGAAGTGAGAAATATATTTAAGGACTAGATCTGATAGACAGAATTCCTGATGAACTATGGACGGAGGTTCCTGACATTGTACAGGAGACAGGGATCAAGACCATTCCCAAGAAAAAGAAATACAAAGAAGCAAAATGGCTGTCTGAGGAAGCCATATAAATAGATGTGAAAATAAGAGAAGCCAAAAGCAAAGGAGAAAAGGAAAGATATACCTGTTTGAATGCAGAGTTCCAAAGAAGAACAAGGAGAGATAAGAAAGTGTTCTTCACTGATCAATGCAAAGAAATAGAGGATAACAATAGAGTGGGAAAGACTAGAGATCTCTTCAAGAAAATTAGAGATACCAGGGGAACATGTCATGCAAAGATGGGCTCAATAAAGGACAGAAATGGTATGGACCAAACAGAAGCAGAAGACATTAAGAAAATGTGGCAAGAATACATAGAACTGTACAAAAAAGATCTTCATGACCCAGATAATCACAATAGCGTGACCACTCACCTAGAACCAGACATCCTGGAATGTGAAGTCAAGTGGGCCTTAGGAAGCATCACTATGAGCAAAGCTAGTGGAGGTGATGGAATTCCAGTTGAGCTATTTCAAATCCTAAAAGATGATGCTATGAAAGTGCTGCACTCAATATGAAAGCAAATTTGGAAAACTCAGCAGTGGCTACAGGACTGGAAAAGGTCAATTTTCTTTCCAATCACTAAGAAAGACAATGCCAAA
Organism: Muntiacus reevesi; assembly: GCF_963930625.1. Classification (NCBI taxonomy): domain Eukaryota; kingdom Metazoa; phylum Chordata; class Mammalia; order Artiodactyla; family Cervidae; genus Muntiacus; species Muntiacus reevesi. Next base: position 79,599,824 of record NC_089271.1, on the reverse strand, counting down.
CTACCACACAATTGTACTTATCTCATACGCTAGCAAAGTAATGCTCAAAATTCTCCAAGCCAGACTTCAACAATACATGAACCATAAACATTCAGATATTCAAGCTGTTTTTAGAAAAGGCAGAGAAATCAGAGATCAAATTTTCAGCATCTGCTGGATCATCGAAAAAGCAGGAGAGTTCCAGAGAAACATCTACTTCTGCTTGATTGACTATGCCAAAGGCTTTGACTGTATATGGATCACAATAAACTGTGGAAAATTCTGAAAGTGATGGGAATCCTAGATCACCTGACCTGCCTCTTGAGAAACCTGTATGCAAGTCAGGAAGCAACAGTTAGAACTGGACATGGAACAACAGACTGGTTTCAAATAGGAAAAGGAGTATGTCAAGGTTGTATATTGTCACCCTGCTTATTTAACTTATATGCAGAGTACATCATGAGAAACGCTGGGCTGGAGGAAGCACAAGCTGGAATGAAAATTGCCGGGAGAAATGTCAATAACCTCAGATATGCAGATGACACCACCCTTACGGCAGAAAGTGAAGGAGAACTAAAGAGCCTCTTGATGAAAGTGAAAGAGGAGAGTGAAAATGTTGGATTCAAGTTCAACATTCAGAAAACAAAGATCGTGGCATACGGTCCCATGACTTCATGCAAAATAGATGGAGAAACAGTGGAAACAGTGACAGACTTTATTTTGGGGGTCTCCAGAATCACTGCAGATGGTGACTGCAGCCATAAAATTAAAAGACGCTTATTCCTTGGAAGAAAAGTTATGACCAACCTAGACAGCATATTAAAAAGCAGAGACATTACTTTGCCAACAATAGTCTGTCTACTAAAGGCTATGGTTTCTCCAGTAGTCATGTATGGATGTGAGAGTTGGACTACAAGGAAAGTTGAACATCAAAGAATTGATGCTTTTGAACTTTGGTGTTGGAGAAGACTCTTGAGAGTCCCTTGGACTGCAGGGAGATCCAACCAGTCCTTTCTAAAGGATGAATATATATCCTAAAGTATGAATATATATCCTAAAGTCCTGAATATACATTGGAAGAACTGATGTTGAAGTTGAAACTCCAATACTGTGGTCATTTCATGAGAAGAATTGACTCATTGGAAAGACCCTAACACTGGGAAAGATTGAAGGCAGGAGGAGAAACAAACAACAGAGGATGATATGTTTGGATGGAATCACTGATTCAATGGCCATTAGTTTGGGTAATCTCCAAGAGCTGGTGATGGACAGGGAGGCCTGGTGCACTGCAGTCCATGGGGTTGCAAATACGAGTGAGCAACTGAACTGAACTGAACTGAACTGAGATGAGGACACGGCATAGAGTTGGCATGGCTGATTGGACCATGGTAGCCTTACTAGAGCCCAGTGTGCCAGGAATCTGATGGCCATGTGCACAGTTGATATGTTCCTACTGGGAGCCTCTTTTTAGCTTCCGGCAGCAGTCATAGGAGGGCCAGTGTTGGTAAGATTATCTGCAATGACCAGTGGCAGGCCTGCAAGGTCTAGCTCTGGCTGGGCATTCTTTATTGCTTGGTGGCAAGTGCCTGAGTATGAGGAGAGAGAAGCAAGATTAGTGTCTCCAACCCTCCATGTGATTAAGCAATAGTGTCCTGCTTCCATGACAGTCTAGGTTTCCTCCAGAGATGTTTTCTTTTACAGATTTCCTCCCTCCCATTCCTTCAGAGTATCTCCCAAAGTCAACAGCAGTCCTTGCCCCAGGATTGCTTTCCAATCTCCGTGCTCTTGGTTCCAGAAACTGTGTGCACTGTTGGATACATGTCCCAGTCTAGGGCACTAGGGCTGCCGCACGGATTGTCTGTGTTTCTCCTTGTATCCAATCATAGATTTCTTGCTTCACCTTTCTCCAACAGCCTCAAATGGTTTTCTTCTGTGCCAACCAATTTCTCTGTCAGTGAGAGGGCTTCCTCAGGTGTGGAAATCTCTCCCCTGCTTTAGCTCTTCCACCCCAGGGTGCAGTTCCAGTCCTGCTTCCTTTCCTCCCCCTTCTCCCTTCTTTTCTACCTCCTTTCTTCCCCCTTCTCTTTCTTTCTTTTGTTTTACCCAGTCATGAATTCTTATACTCCTTTCTGATGACCAAGTTCTTCTGCTAGTGTTTAGCCAGTGTCCTGAGAGAGCTGTTTCATCTGTAGATGTATTCTTGATGCATCCAAGAAGAGATATGCACCCATGTCCACTTATTCCTTTGTCATCTTGGAAATGCTCTTTCTTTTTCAACTGAATCAAATTTCTATAGTATTACAATTTTTATCTCTCTAGTCTATGTACACATGAAAAGTAAACCATTTTGTCCATCCTAACACTAGTCCACTAAGGAGGTAAAAGAAAAGATAGCTATCAAGATGTTGATGATTTTATGACTTGGATACATGAATTCTAAAATCAGCAAACCTGTTTTTAATTCAATTTAATATTCATACACAAAGTCACTTTTCTAAAGAGATGCTTATTTAATTTAAAAAAGATTTAGGTAAAGACAACCTTATTGTGACGTGATGGTAGGGCAAAAATATTTACACAATTTCATGTACATCCAAAAATTTTAGAAAGATCATCTCATCCTGTCTTAAGGCTATTCATAAGACCTATAAAGTAGGAATGTTTTTATGAAGAAAGGTTCAGGATAAAAATTTTTTAGAGCTAATTGTAAGCTCTATTACTCATTAGGAGTTTAACTTTGGGCAAATTATTTAAAACCTGTTTTTTTATTTCATTTTTGAAAAGAGGATGATAATAACCAACCTGTAGAGATGCTGTGAGAACTAGGTGAGATTATTCACATTGCTAAACTCTTTTCATAATAGATTTATGTGCATGTGCTCAATCACTTCAGTCGTGTTCAACTCTGATACACTATGGCAAAGAGTGTAGCAAAGCCCCTTAGGCTCCTCCATCCATGGGATTTTCTCAGCAAGAATACTGAAGTGGGTTGCCATGCCCTCTTCCAGGTGATCTTCCAAACCCAGGAATAGAATCTGCATCTCCTGTGTCTCCTGCATTGCAGGCAGATTCTGTACCATTGAGCCACCAGGAAAGCCTGGTTTAATGCATGGTAAATGGCAAACCATTACTATAGAAACTATGTGTGTTTGTTTCTTTCAGTCCCACTCTAGAATGACAACATTTTTTGTACTTCTAGTTCTAATCCTGAGAGAGTATTTGCCCATTTATAAGTATTTTGTCTGTATAGGAATAACTCTTTCAGTCAAGATACATCTTGGCTTGCTGGACAATCCATAGATGACTCATCTGAGGAGACAGTTTGCTACTGCTGAGAGAATAATCCCATGATGTGGAAATTGCTTCCTAGGCATCACGGACTTGAAATGGTAGCACTCCCATAAAATGGAGATGTGGGCATAGTAGACAATAATTGATGGTATGATCTAATATAATTACACATTTTTTTCAAATAGTGGACATGTATAATATATAATCTTCCAAAATCAGAGACAATAATAAAAGGGGGAATCTTGAAAGCAAAATGTGGCCTTTTAGAGAAACAATGAATAGATTAAAAAGCTGTATGAAACAGAAAGAATTTATATAATGTTTTCAAAAGTAGATAGTGGGTCCTTCACGTATATTGCAAAGCCTCTTGAATGTCAAAGTAAAACATCTGAAAAAAAGTTTCCAATTAATGATTTTGTTTAATTCTAATTGTATATCAATATTTTACCTCCCAATTTTGCATTTATTATCCATGAGCAAGTAAACAACTAATATTTGATTGCATAGTAGTCAACATTCTCAATTTTTTGACAGAGGAATCAGTTAACTGTTTCAATTCTTACTTCATTTTCAAGGTTAGGTAACATTAAGAGAGATTCTCACCCTCTCCTTTTATTTTATACAGTATTTCTATATTTCACTATTCATGAATACTTAAATGGCTGCCCATAGAGTATTTGAATTATGTTGGAAATCATGTAAAATTAGTTAAAGAGTATTTAAAAGAAATAGGAAAGGAAGTTAAGAAGAACCAGAGTCTAAAATGATGTAATGATATAAATTTTATGTTTATACTTTTAACCTGGTAAATATAAACACTAGGTCATATTGTTTCAAAAGAAATTATTATTTTTTGACCAAAATATCTAAATCAGGAGGGTAAGAGAAACAATTTTTTATTATTATTTTCAAAATATCTACCAGAGTAAGAATAGAGAAATCTCCCTTTCTCATCTAGTTAGAATGCAAAAATTACACGGTGTAAAATAGGTTATACAAGATAGTTTTAGTTGTTTCTGAGAGAGTATCTACTGTGTAGTTCCAAGAAGTTCCTTCTCTCATCCCTCCCCCCGCTTAGGTAAAAAATTATAAAAGAAGAAAAAAATAACATTTTCTAAATACAATGTGTTTAGATAAGGATCTATCTAAATATATAAATCCCTGCTTACAAATTCCACTAGCAGTCTTTAGAATATGAATAATAGATCAGAGCACCAAGTATCTTTAAAAATCTTTATATGTGATAAACATGGTATACTGGTATTAGAATCAGCAATTATTGAGTCAAAGGTTCTGTACCTTATTTCATTTTTTTCCCAGTATCCTGGAGTTTGGAGTTATTTTCTTTGTGACTATACAGTCCATGGGCTATGCAGTCCATGGAATTCTCTAGGCCAGACTACTGGAGTGGGTGGCCTTTCCCTTTTCTAGGGGATCTTCCCAAAGCAGGGATCAACCCCAGGTCTCCCACACTGCAGGCAGAATCTTTACCAGCTGGGCTATCAGGGAAGCCAGGAGTTATTTTCTGTTTTATAGGTTTGATAATTTGCTCTCCTCTCTTACATCGCTGTAAAAGATTTTAAATTAGTTGGCATCTGCAAAGCAATTGCATGTCAGTTCAGATAATCTTTCACTTAAAATAAACTGCAAAATTGAATCCCAGAAAGTTAAAATAGTGAGTCATTTTTCCTTTTGAGCTAAAATAACTATCACTACCACAGTGATTAATAAGACACCAGTATTAAATAGGATTTTATAACCCTAATTTTTGCCTAATTGCTTTTACTTTTTTTCATTAAAAGCACTTTTATATAAATATATTTTCTTATTATAATCAAGAAGGCGAGGTGATATCAAAAGTATCTCTATTATTTCATTAAATTGGGTTAGCAAAGTGAATATTTCACAGCACGACAAAGGTGCATAATGTCATACTTGTCCATGTCATCCTTAATATTTTACTCTTCCATCTCTGTTTTATGAAGTATGTTATCCTTTGAACTATTTCTGTGGCTTTTTAAATGCTACTTTTATCTTTAATTGATATTGCTTAATGCAGCAGTTACTAGAAGTCTTGTCAATGCTATTTACCTCTTATAATTGATTCATTATTCAAACAAGCTGCAATTCAAAATGTTGCTCTTTAGTCTTTTAATTAGTTCTGATAATCACAATAGCTTCTTAGTCTGCTTTCCTTTTTTTTTTTTTTTTTTGCTCTGACTTTGTACTCTATCCATTCATGTAGAAAATACTGTATTAATTCACCCATTTTTATTGCAATTATTACAATTTAGAATGTGACATTTTCCATCTAATAATTAAAATAAAAGCATGGATCACTGAATAGTAGGAATTATAAGAATATGTTCTTCTAATAAAAGATTTCTGTGAATAAGGAAGGGGAAAAAAGGAGGGAGTATCTTCTTATAGCATATTTTTAAGCAATATATTTCTCCATAAATGATAGAGAAGAACAGATCAGAATGGTATAAAATATACTAATAGGGTAAAACAATAATATTTCCATGTGAAATTTGTATCAGTTTGAACTGCTGAATTAAAAAAAAAAAAAAATGAAGTCACAAATAGTTCTCAATTGGACCAAAGCTGCCATTTGGCTTAAAACAGCAATATAGCTGTTTCAGCCAGCAAATTAAGTTGACAGCTGCTTAATAAATACAAGAATCATTACTTGAGTCAACCCACAGAACATTTTCCTAAATATGTATGTGGGGTTCCCAGCTGACCCTTGTGGTAAAGAATCCTTCTCCCAATTCAAGAGTTGCAAGAGAGACACCTTCCCTTGGGTGGGGAAGATCCCCTGGAGTATTGAAATAGCAACTCACTTCAGTATTCATGCCTGGAAGATTCCATGGGCAGAGGAACCTGGCGGGCTACAGGCTATGGGGGTCGCAAAGAGTCAGACATGACTGAGTGACTGAGAATATGTGTACTTAGTCAAAGGATGAAGGTCTTTCATATAGATTTTGAAAGGATATTATAAATTTCAAAGTCTTCAGTGCTACATAGAGATTTTTAATTAGCTTTACCTTATTTAAAATATATACAAGTGTGTATTATTAGAGATAGATACCCAGTGCTAGAATTCCACTGAGGACTTCCTTGGTGGCTCAGACGGTAAAGCGTCTGCCTACAAAGCGGAAGACCTGGGTTCAATCTCTGGGTTAGGAAGATTCCCTGGAGAAGGAAATGGCAACCCACTCCAGTATTCTTGCTTGGAAAACCCCATGAAAGGAGGAGTCTGGTGGGTTACGGTCAAAAAAGTCGGACACGACTGAGCAACTTCTCTTTATGAGGAAGCTTTTATTTAACCCAAAGAGAAAGGAATTGAGTCTGAGTAAAAAGCTGAATGTTTAAGAATGATGAGCCTTTAATCTTCTGAGCAACCTCAAGTTCTTGGGGTTGGAGAAAGTTCTAGTTTGCCAATTTGAGACTTGTGTCCTACAGTAATCCTCTTCTACTTGCATTACCTTTGTTAAATCAGTGTAGATCCTTTTGAATTTTTTAATCTGATATCCAAATAAAAAATAACCTGCCCAGCACATTGTCAGTAAACAAGCCATTTGAAATAATAGAAATCAGACCACAGAGTGTACATGTGTATCTGTTTATTATCTAGCTCAAGCCACCATCATAGATAGATAGATAATTTGTTAACTCCAATGACATTTTTATAAATAGAGCACCAATTGTTTTATGAACATATTTGTTGGAATTTTCTATGTAAGGACTGACATTTTTGTATTTACTAGGTCATGGTGTTCCTTAATAAACTAATTATTGATGACTATAACACTGTAATTGAGATTATGTTTTTTACTAAAGAAAAACATATTGCTGTTGTTTGCTGTAGTGTTTGTATGATTTGGAAATTAAAAATATAAAAGAAAATTTCATATGAGTATCAATCTATAGATCTATTGATCTAGAAATGATAATCTAAACAGTAGTGACTCAGGTAAATGAAATTTACCTCCTAAGAGCTCTTATATTCCTGACAGTGACAAATCTAAAAGTCAGAATGTATTTATATACACAAAGGAAATTTTAAGAGGATTCTTAAAGTTGCTGTCAAGGATGAATATTACCTGGTTCCTGCAATGACATTTACTCCTTGTTTTCTATATCATAAAATACATAATATGTATGTATACACTCTGAGCCACCAGGGAACATATGCATATAAGCATTTCCCTACTAGACATTTTCATGAACATACCTCATATGCCAAATACAGTCAAATTATCTTAATACTACTACCTTTCATAAGAAAATTCCTTAGAAAAAGTATTTGTTCTGTATTTTTTGTCCTTTAAATCACTGCTCATTATTTCCTCAGCTAAGCCTTCACTCACATCACTTCAATAAGAATGATCCTTAAAAAAAAAAAAAAAAAAATGATCCTTTCAAGTTTACCAATGACATATATTTGCTAAAGTTAATGGTGAATCCTTTGTCTACCTCTTATTTATCCTCTTAATATTTGATACAACTGAACATTCCCTAATTCTGAAAACACTTTTGGTCTCTGGGCCTCTGCAGCATTTCATTTTCCTCTTAACTTGCTTGTTATTTAATGTTGGAAGCAAGTCAAACTTTATTTTGTTCCTTCTCTTTTCAATATATATTAGTAGTTTTCCTTAAACCATTTGATCCAATATCATAACTTTAACATCATCAATATTTAACCACTGACTAGACATTTCAAACTGAATCTCCAACAGTATCATCCAACCTAAAAAAATCATATTAAAACTATTCACCTGTTAATCTGCTCCCTCCAGGCTTCCCCATTTCAATAAATTGTACCATCCTTCATCTACCTTTTCGTGCCCCAGACCAAGGAATATCTCTGATTCCTCTCTTTCCTCATATTATAAATTTAATCTAGCAATGCATTCTATAGATCCCACTAAATATAAACTTTTCTTAATCCATTTTAGCCACCAGGGAAACCTATCCCAATAATTCCACTACTAACATAGTAGAGAAAGTCATTCAATCATGTCCGACTCTTTGTGACCCCACAGACTGTAGCCTGTCTGGCTCCTCTACTCTACCTAATTCAAACCATCATTTCTTGTATGGATTACTAAAGAAAACTGTATTTTGTCTCTCTGCCTTTATTCTGGTCATAACCTATTCCATATAACAAGCATATTAAAAATTCTTAAGGCTAAATAAAATTGTGTCAGACCCTTACTTAAACTTCAATGACTCCCCACAATACCCAGAATATTAATCAGTTTATCATAAACTATTAGACCTCTGAATAGCTCCCTGTTATACCTCCTTCCATTCTTGCCACCAGTCATTATATTCAACCTCACTGACCTCTTTCTTCTACTTAAATAATCCAAGCTGAATCTAATATCAAGAAATTTAGTATCAAGTCTTCTTGGAAAACCCTTATCCCATATCTTTGTTTTGCTGCTTCCTTCCTATCATTCAAGTTTGATTAAATATTATCTCCTCATATGCAGCTTCAATAACCATTACAGATAGATTATTAATAGTACCATGCTGCTATTCTCTACCAAATAGAGTCTATTTGCATGTGATAATAATCACAATCACTTGAGGTTTCACAACATGTCTTGTAAATAGAAAGGAATTTGTTTAATCAAAGATCTTTATCATCATTAAAATGTGCTGGTGCTATATCTTGGCTGAAGATTCTTTTGAGAAAGTTAAGTTATTGAAATATATTTTTCCTAATTTTGGCATTAGATCAAATAATAAAATATCACATTAAATAGGAATGTTGATCACTTTAGGACTATAGTGTTGAACAGAATTCAATGTGAGCTTCTAAATCTTGTGCATAATACCTTTCACTTTCATTCATTCCCTGGGGTCTGTGATAGTTGTAAGGTCTTAAATTTAACTAAACACAATCATTGTGGTTCTTTTAACACAGCTATAAAAAACAAACTAGAATTGTCAGTGGTTAATCCCATATCTAAATATACCTTGTATTCATTATATACTTCCTTTCCTTCTATCATTAGTTTCAACTATTTCTTTTTACTATATGAAAATACTAAATTCAAGATCATCACATTTAATCTAAATTCTGAAGTTTTTCTAAGACTGTTTCCATTATTAATTATCATTGATCCTTTAGACACATGTTTCTCAAAAAAAGAAAAAAAAAAGAAAAACAAGGACTTACAAACCAATTTGAAAAGTGGAAAACAAAACTGGTATTAGTTTAGGAGAAAAATAATATTTCAAAGACTATATAAACTGTAAAATAATAAACATTACTAATTGGTTGATAGCTACATTTGCAGAGTCATAACTCTCATAAGAGATGATAATCAGGCCCAAGTTGTACAACTATTCACACAGATAAACACAAAACTCATTGAAGATATTTAGCTTTCATTTTCAAATCATGAAAAGATTGAATGAGATAGACAAGGTCTGAGATAGGAAGGTAGTGAGATTACCTTTTTTGACTAGTCTCACTGGTATCTAACAGCTGTTTTTCTAGTTTGTATCTAAAAATGAGTGCTTGTTATGTACGTTTTAAAGTTAAGGATTCCTCTTAATATTTTTTTTTCTTTTTACCAAAGGGGAATGACTAATTTTCTTTGGGTATATGTAAGAATAAAATCACACATTTAAAATGCATAGTTTAAGAGCATTTATCTAATTATAGTGCCATATTTGTGTCTATCTCTAAAACACAGTAGACTTTCCTGATGGCTCAGACGGTAAAGAACCCGCCTGCCAATGCAAGAGACATAAGATACTTGGGTTTGATCTCTGTATCAGGAGATCCCCGGAAGGAGGGAATGGCTACCCACTCCAGTATTCTTGCCTGGAGAATTCCATGGACCGAGGAGCCTGGAGGGATACAGTCCATGGGGTTGCAAAGAGTTAGATACAACTGAGTGACTAACTCACACACAAGTATAATAAATAGTAGCAACAATTGAAATTAAATTAAACTATTTTATTCAGATTAGTCAAAATTGGATCTTCATCAACAGTCAAATATGACAGATCTAACAGAACTGTCAATGTCAGTGCTTTGTTTTATAAGGTTGGTAGAATCCTCAAATTCTGCAATGTGTGAAAAGCAGGCATGTGTTTATCATTGTTATAAAAGGAAACACTCCATTTAATAAAGAGCAGAGTTACAAAGAATAGCAAGGAGAGATAAGAAAGCCTTCCTCAACAATCAATGGAAAGAAATAGGGGAAAACAACAGAATGGGAAAGACCAGAGATCTCTTCAAGAAAATTAGAGATACCAAGGGAATATTTCATGCAAAGATGGATTCGATAAAGGACAGAAATGGCATAGACGTAACAGAAGCAGAAAATATAAAGAAGAGGTGGCAAGAATACTCAGAAGAATTGTAAAAAATAATAATAATAATAATAAAACAAACAAACAACAACAACAACAAAAACAACTTTATGACCCAGATAATCACGTTGGTGTGACCACTCACCTAGAGCCAGATATACTGGAATGTGAAGTCAAGTGGGCCTTAGAAAGCATCACTATGAACAAAGCTAGTGGATGTGATGAAATTCCAGTTGAGCTATTTCAAATCCTGAAAGATGATGCTGTGAAAGTGCTGCACTCAATATGCCAGCAAATTTGGAAAACTCAGCAGTAGCCACGGGATTGGAAAAGGTCAATTTTCAATCCAATCCCAAAGAAAGGCAATCCCAAAGAATGCTCAAACTACCGCACAATTGCTCTCATCTCACATGCTAGTAAAGTAATGCTCAAAATTCTACAAGTCAGGCTTCAGCAATATGTGAACTGTGAACTTCCAGATGTTCAAGCTAGTTTTAGAAAAGGCAGAGGAACCAGAAATCAAATTGCCAACATCTACTGTATCATCAAAAAAGCAAGAGAGTTCTATAAAAACATTTATTTCTACTTTGTTGACTATGCCAAAGCCTTTGACTGTGTGGATCACAGTAAACTGTGGAAAATTCTGAAAGAGATGGGAATACCAGACCACCTGACCTGCCTCTTGAGAAACCTATATGCAGGTCAGGAAAAAACAGTTAGAATTGGACATGGAACAACAGACTGGTTACAAACAGGAGAAGGAGTATGTCAAGGCTTTATATTGTCACCCTGTTTATTTAACTTATATGCCGAGTACATCATGAGAAACCCTGGGCTGGAAGAAACACAAGCTGGAATCAAGATTGCTGGGAGAAATATCAATAACCTTAGATATGCAGATGACACCACTTTTGTGGCAGAAAGTGAAGAAGAACTATAAAGCCTCTTGATGAAAGTGAAAGAGGAGAGTGAAAATGTTGGCTTAAAGCTCAACAATCAGAAAACGAAGATCATGGCATCTGGTTCCATTACCTCATGGGAAATAGATGGGGAAACAGTGGAAACAGTGTCAGACTTTATTTTTTTGGTCTCCAAAATCACTACAGATGGTGATTGCAGCCATCAAATTGAAAGACACTTACTCCTTGGAAGGAAAGTTATGACCGACCTAGATAGCATATTAAAAATCAGAGACATTAATTTGCCAACAAAGGCCCGTCTAGTCAAAGCTATGATTTTTCCATTGGACATGTATGGATGTGAAAATTGGACTACAAAAAAGGCTGAGCACCAAAGAGTTGATGCTTTTGAACTGTGTTGTTGGAGAAGACTCTTGAGAGTCCCTTGGACTGCAAGGACATCCAACCAGTCCATCCTGAAGAAGATCAGTCCTGGGTGTTCATTGGAAGGACTGATGCTGAAGCTGAAACTCCAATACTTTGGCCATCTCATGAGAAGAGTTGACTCATTGGAAAAGACCCTGATGCTGGGAGGGATTGGGGGCAGAACGAAAAGGGGATGACAGAGGATGAGACAGCTGGATGGCATCACCAACTCAACGGGCATGAGTTTGAGTAAACTCCGGGAGCTGGTGATGGACACGGAGGTCTGGAGTGCTGCGATTCATGGGGTTGGAAAGAGTCGCACAAGACTCAGTGATTGAACTGAACTGAAAAATTTTACAAAAGTTTTCTCTGGTCAAATTATAATACTTTATGATAATTTACCTTTTTCTATTTTCTGTCATATTTGATTTCAAAGTCACATACAAAATAGTTTTCTTAAATTTCACATCCCAGACTTTCCTATTGACTCAGATGGTAGAGAATCTGATTGCATGCAGGTGACCAGGGTTTGATCCCTAGGTCGGGAAGATTCCCTGGAGAAAGGAATGGCTGTCCACTCTAGTATTTTTGCCTAGAGAATTCCATGGATAGAAGAGACAGGCAGGCTATCCATTAATATCTTCAACATGATCTAATTTGTTACCATATCTAGGAAGTTCAGGTTCAGAGCACCTGATTAAGATTTCACTAAGGGTCTCCGTGTGCTAGGCACTATATTATAAACTGGATACACACATGATCAAAAAAGAATTGTTGCCCTTAAGGTTCTCTTGAAGGGAACAAAAGTCAAGTAAAAGACAAATACAGTACACTATGGTACATATGATAATTCAGATGAGGACAAGAATAGAAGAGTGATTAACTGCGATGAGGATGGGATTGTAAAGAATATTTTATTGAAATTTTGGATTTTGTAGAAAGAATGATTGTTTTCCTAAAAGAGGTAAAATGTGGGACATTGAAAGCCTAGGGATTTCCAGGTGAAAGGGCAGTAAGGTAGAAAAGGGTGTGGGTGTTTCAAAGTAAAATAGAAAGCTCAAATTTGGTAAAATGGAAAGTGTGGACCAGAGTCTAACAGAGGACAAAGCTGAATAATTCACCAGATTCTGAAGACTTTCTCCTAATAACCTAGGTAACTTGAAATATGTAAAAATCAAATCACTAAATTATTTATCCTGTGAATTTCCCCTGCATTGTTCTCATTCTCTTGAGTTTAAGTGGATACAAATAAGGAAACTATTTTGTTTTTCTACTGCATTACAGGACATTAACCAAAACTCCAGTTCAAACAGTGTCTGTCTTTTGTCAGTCAACATATTGGTAATTTCATATCTGCCAATCAATTTAAAATTACCTTAATATAATTAACATTTCTTTGTTTGTGAATAGTAGTAGAAAATAATAGAGCAAATAAGAAGAAATATATATCTAAATAAAATTGTTGTGATTTGTTAATTTACTTATTTTTGACTGTTCTGAGTCTTCATTGTTGCTCAGGCTTCTCTGGTTACACATAGCAGGGGCTACTCTCTAGTTGTAGTGTGCAGGTTTCTTATTGCGGTGGCTTCTTGTGGAGTATAGGTTCTAGAGTACATGGGCTTCAACAGTTTCAGCTCCTGGGCTCTAGAGCACAGGTTCAATAGCTGTGGTATATAGGCTTAGATGATCCACACCATGTGGGATCTTCTTGGGCCAGGGATTGAACCCATGTCTTCTGCAATGACAGGGCCACTGAGCCACCAGGGAAGCCCCTCTAAATGAAGTTTTATATAGTGTACTCATCTGTTGTGAGGGTTATCCTGAGGGGCAAACAAAAGAAACTCTTTTTTTTAATTCAAGGACAGGCATTGATCATTGGTGTCATAGTTTATTAAACATAGTCCTAAATTTCATTACCATTTTAACCAACATATTAGATGTAAAATATCTCACCAATGAAACAGAGCCATGTGAATATAAGGCAAGATTCTGAACACTTCTGTATGTGTACTGATTGCTGATTATAATTATTGTAAATATTTTTTTTAGCTTCCTAGGAATTGACCTCTAATTTTCTATTCACTATTTTTCACATTAGAACAGCCTATTATAAATAATTAGGTAATTGGCAATTAGGCACACAGTTATGGTAATTATGCAATTAGCCAAAAGTTGATTAGGCATGCAGTGGATGTATTCTGACACTAATACTGAGTTCCTATAAGCAAACATAGTTTCAAAATGCACAGTTGTTAATTGAAAATCTTGAAATCAAATCATGTTTATTTTCTAGTGTATTAATAGACTAAGACAAAGCAAGACAACCAACCAGACAGAAAAAAACTCTTGATAACAACACCATCTATAGTGTATTCCTGCCACTCTTCAAGCCCCCACAAAATAATCTAAATGTTATCAAGACTCTGGATCCAACTACCAATTTAAAGGAACTACAGAGGACAGAGATGGGAAGAGATGGAATACCAGAGGAAGAGATGGGAATACCAGACCCCCTGACCTGCCTCTTGAGAAATCTGCATGCAGGTCAGGAAGCAACAGTTAGAACCAGACATGAAACAACAAACTGGTTCCAAATAGGAAAAGGAGTGTGTCAAGACTGTATATTGTCACCGTGCTTATTTAACTTATATGCAGAGTACATCATGAGAAACGCTGAACTGGAAGAAGCACAAGCTGGAATCAAGATTGCCAGGAGAAATATCAATGACCTCAGATATGCAAATGACACCACCCTTATGGCAAAAAGTGAAGAAAAACTAAAGAGCCTCTTGATGAAAGTGAAAGAGGAGAGTGAAAAAGTTGGCTTAAAGGTCAACATTCAGGAAAAAAAAAAAGATCATGGCATCCAGTTCCATCACTTCATGGCAAATAGATGGAGAAACAGTGGAAACAGTGGCTGACTTTATTTTTGGGGGCTCCAAAAATCACTGCAGATGGTGACTACAGCCAAGAAATAAAAAAAAACAATACAAAACAAACAAACAAAAAAAAACCCACGCTTACTCCTTGGAAGGAAAGTTATGACCAACCTAGACAACATATTAAAAATCAGAGATATTACTTTGCCAATAAAGGTCTGTCTACTCAAGGCTATGTTTTCCCCAGTAGTCACGTATGGGTGCGAGAGTTGGACCATAAAGAAAGCTGAGCGTCGAAGAATTGATGCTTCTGAACTGTGGTGTTGGAGAAGACTCTTGAGAGTCCCTTGGACTGCAAGGACATCCAACCAGTCCGTCCTAAGGGAGATCAGTCCTGGGTGTTCATTGGAAGGATTGATGCTGAAGCTGAAACTCCAATACTTTGGCCACCTGATGAGAAGAGTTGACTCATTGGAAAAGACCCTGATGCTGGGAGGGATTGGAGGCAGGAGGAGAAGGGGATGACAGAGGATGAGATTGTTGGATGGCATCACTGACTCAATGGACATGAATTTGGGTAAACTCCCTGAGTTGGTGATGAACAGCGAGGCCTCGCATGCTGCAGTCCATGGGGTAGCAAAGAGTTGGATATGACTGAGCAACTGAACTGAACTGAACAGAACAGAGGACAGAGGAACATATTAAACAACATCACAAGGATTCAATTGGCAAAAATAACACCATGGGGAATTCTAATACATATATGATATATATTTTTCAGCAAATAAATTATCATGGCAAAAATATAGAGAATCAATGGGTTAAAAGAGATTTAAGAGACATAAAACCAACTACATTGTATCTACATAATTTTGATCATAACTCAAAATATACACTGAAGTGTGTGGTGTGTGTGTGCATGTGTGTGTTTGTGTTGAGAAAGATAGAGAATGAGATATTTTGAGGATAGATAGAAATTAAAACACTGACTGAATATAATAAGTCCCCTACATATATATGTGTTAGTATGCTGTAATGTTCTTTATCTTTCTGGATTACTTCACTCTGTATAATGGTCTCCAGTTTCATCCATCTCATTAGAACTGATTCAAATGAATTCTTTTTAATGGCTGAGTAATATTCCATGGTGTATATGTTTATTATCTATAGTGAAACAGATCACCAGCCCAGGTCGGATGCATGAGACAAGTGCTCCAGCCTGGTGCACTGGGAAGATCCAGAGGGATCGGGTAGAGAGGGAGGTGAGAGGGGGCATCGAGATGGGGAATACATGTAAATCCATGGCTGATTCATGTCAATGTATGACAAGACCTACTGCGGTATTGTAAAGTGATTAGCCTCCAACTAATAAAAATAAATGTAAAAAAAGAAGTATGTCCCCTACATACAAACCTTCAAATTGTGAACTTTCAAATATGCAAACATGCATTTGCAGGTCCAATCATGTAACTTAGTTCTTGATTCTCATGTACACTGTCACATTGGTATATCCTCTACAAGTGGTTGTGCTTTTCTGAACTTTAATGTGCAGTACTGTATATAGGTCAGAAGTACAGTATCTTTATTTCAAGCCCAGAATGTCTGGAAGCAAGGGTAAAATCAGTGGTGTTGTAGCTGGTACTGTTAAGAAGCACCAACTGAAAACAATGAAAACAAAAGTGAAAACAATTGAGAGAGCGTACAAAGTAAAAATATGAAATTGGAGGCCCAGAGAAAGGATAAAGAGAGACAAGAGGAAGAAGTAACTGAAGAAATTCACAATGCAGGAAACTGCAAGGAGATTTTCTGTATTTGAGGAGGCACTGTTAGTTTTGAGGCACAGGACCTGAATGTAGAATGGTACATGAAGTTTGCAGCAGCCATTCAGAATACAACCCAGTGCTACTATGGCATCTATAATGAGATAAAAGAAGAGCTACTACTCAGATACCACTGATCATTTTTTTCCATTTATTTTTAATAATTGGAGGCTAATTACTTTACAATATTGTAGTGGGTTTTGTCATACTTTGGCATGAATCATCCATGGAGTTACATGTATTCCCCATCCCGATCCCCCCTCCTACCTCCCTCTCTACAAATGAATCCAACAAGGAACCAGAACTTGTGCCATCAACATTAGGCATGAGTGAAACTGCATCTTGCCCTGTGTCTCTTATTGCTTGTGATCCTTCAGCTCTACCATCTCCTACTTCCTTTCCTTTCTCCAGTGAGTAACTCTTCTTGCCTGTTCACTCAATGACAGCCTTTGTATGCCAGCTGTTGTACTATATTACTGTGTACTTTTCAAGGTACTAACTTTAAGATTAAAACCATTTTATTTAATTTTTATGTTTGTTTTTATGTATTATTTGTGTGAAAACTATTATTAATATAAACCTATTAAGAGTACAGTAGTATATAACCCATTGTGTTAGTTGGATACCTAGGCTAACTTTGTTGGATTTCTGAACAAATTGGATTCACAAACATGCTCTCTGAGTGGAACTCATTCATATGTAGGGGACTTACTGTATTTGATGAGAGTAAGGGATTATTGTTAATTTTTAGATATGACAATGGTACTGTTGCTATGATTTTACAAGTCCTATATTTCTTAACTATTTGTTTCAAAATAATTATAAATTCACAGGAAGATGCATGTATAGCACAGAATTTCTATGTAGCCATCAGTTTCACTCAATGGTAACATGTTGAGTAAATCATCAAAATCAGGAAATTGACATTAGTAAAATGCACCAAACATTCAGATGTCACTAATTTTACATTCATTCATTTGTATGTGTGTATGTGTATTTCTATGTAGTTTCATCAAATGTGTAGATTTGTGTAACCACAACCAGTAAAGATACAGGAAAACTCCAATAGTTCAAGAATCTCATTTTTTTTCTCTTTTATAACCACAGCCACCTCCTTTCTTTTCCCCTTTCCAATGTTTGGCGATGAAAAATCTGTCCTCTATCTATCACTAGATTTTTGTTCATTTCAAGAATGTTATATTAATGGAATTGTGCAGTATACAAACTGTTGGAATTGACTTTTTAACCCATCATACTTCCCTTGAGATTCATTCAACTTGTGTGTATCAACAGCTCACTCCTTTTTATTGCTAAGTAGCAGTCCATGCTACATATTTACCACAATTTGTCTAAACATTCACCATTTAAAGGAGGCATAGAATGCTTTCAATTTGGACTGTTATGAATGAAGCAGATATAAACATTCATGCACAGATTTTCTGTAAATGGAAGTTTTCATTTATCTGTGTTAAATGTCCAAGAATATGATGTCTAGGTCATATGTTGCATGTTTAATTTTAAATGTAACTATCAAATGAATTTCAAAAACATTGTTCACACCATTATGCATTCCTACTAGCAATGTATAAATTATTCTGTTTCTTTGCACTCTCATATGCTTTGGGTGCTGTTTCTGATCTTTAATTTTAGGTATTCAGATAGGTGTGCCTTAATATCTTATGGTGATTTTAATTTGCATTAGTCTGATGGCTAATGATATTAAGTATCTTTTCATGTACTTAGTTTGCCATCTGTTAAATCTTCTTGGTTAGAACATTTGTTCCTGTATTTTACACACTTTTGAGTTGGATATTTTTAAATTAATTTATTTATTTTAATTGGAGGCTAATTACACTATTGTGGTGGTTTTTGCCATACATCAACATGAATCAGCCACAACTGTTCATGTATTCCACCCATCCTGAACTCCCCTCCTACCTCCCTCCCCTCCTATCCCTCTGAGTTGTCTCGGAGCACTGGCTTTTAGTGCCCTGCTTCATGCATTGAACTTTCACTAGTCATCTATTTTACATATGGTAATATACATGTTTCAATGCTATTCTCTCAAACCATCCCACATTCACCTTCTCCCACATAGTACAAAAGTCTGTTCTTTATATCTGTGTCTCTTTTTCTGTTGTCATTACCATTTGTCTAAATTTCACATATGTGCGTTAATATACTGTATTGGTGTTTCTGTTTCTGACTCACTTCACTCTGCATAATAAGCTCGAGTTTCATCCACCTCATTAGAACTAATTCAAATGTGTTATTTTCTGTGGCTGAGTAATATTCCATTGTGTATCTGTACCATGATTTCCTTATCCATTTGTCTGCCAATGAACATCTAGGTTGTTTCCATGTCCTAGCTATTGTAAACAGTGCTGCAGTGAACATTGGGGTACATGTATCTCTTTCAATTCTGGTTTGCTTGGTGCGTATACCCAGCAGTGGAATTGCTGGGTCATATGGCAGTTCTGTTTCCCATTTTTTAAGAAATCTCCATGCTGTTCTCCATAGTGGCTGTACTAGTTTGCATTCCCACCAACAGTGTAAGAGGGTTCCCCTTTCTCCATATCTTCTCCAGCATTTATTTTTTGTAGACTTTTTGATAGCAACCATTCTGAGCAGCATGAGATGGTACCTCATTGTGATTTTGATTTGCAGGTCTCTGATAATTAGTGATATTAAGCATCTTTTCATATATTTGTTAGCCATCTGTATTTCTTCTTTGGAGAAATGTCTGTTTAGTTTTTTGGCCCACTTTTTGATTGGGTCATTTGTTTTTCTGGCATTGAACTGCATGTGCTGCTTGCATATTTTGGAGATTCTTTGTCAGTTGTTTCATTTGCTCTTATATTCTCCCACTCTGAAGGCTGGCTTTTCACATTGCTTATAGTTTCTTTTGTTGTTTAAGTTTATTTATGTCCCATTTGCTTATTTTTGCTTTAATTTCCATTACTCTGTTGTTTTGTTTTAAACTATTAAGTTTTGAGAGTTCTCCATATAGTCTAGATATAAGTCCTTTATCAGATATGTACTGTGCTACTAATTTCTCCCCATCTGTAAACTTGATTTTTCATTCTATTGTCAGGATATTTCTTAGAGTAAAATTTAAAGAATTTTGTTATGTGAAATCAATCATATTTATTTTCTATGGTTCATGAATTTGGTGCCATGTCTAAAAAAATTTTTGCCTAATCATGGGTCTTGTAGCTTTTCACTTATCTCTTCTAAAAGAATTAAGCTTTACATTTCATATTTAGATTTATGACCAATTTTGAATTAATCTTTGTATAGTATCTGAGGTGCAAGTCAGTATTCATTATTTTGCATATCAAAGTTCAATTTTTTCAACACCGTTAAATTTTTTTCAACACTTTATTAAAAGACTATCCTGTTCTTTTGAAACATCCCACCCTCGCCTTCTCCCACAGAGTCCAAAAGTCTGTTCTGTACATCTGTGTCTCTTTTTCTGTTTTGCGTACAGGGTTATCACTACCATCTTTCTAAATTCCATATATATGTGTTAGTATACTCTAATCATGTTTATCTTTCTGGCTTACTTCACTCTGTATAATGGGCTCCAGTTTCATCCATCTCATTAGAACTGATTCAAATGAATTCTTTTTAATGGCTGAGTAATATTCCATGGTGTATATGTACCACAGCTTCCTTATCCATTCATCTGCTGATGGGCATCTAGGTTGCTTCCATGTCCTGGCTATTATAAACAGTGCTGCAATGAACATTGGGGTGCATGTGTCTATGGTGAAACAGATCACCAGCCCAGGTTGGATGCATGAGACAAGTGCTCGGGCCTGGTGCACTGGGAAGACCAAGAAGGATCGTAAGGGAGAGGGAGAGAGGGAGGTGGTGGGGGATCAGGATGGGGAATACATGTAAATCCATGGCTGATTCTTGTCAACGTATGACAAAAACCACTACAATATTGTAAAGTAATTAGCGTCCAACTAATAAAAATAAATGAAAATAAAAGAAAAAAAAGACTATCCTTCCTCCACTGAATAACCTTTGTGTCTTTTCTGTATACATTGACTTGTGAGCCTATGAATAGGCACATTATTCTATTCCATCAATATAAGGGCCTATCTTTTTGTCAACACTCTGTATTAAGGTCATCTTAATAACAGGTACTGTAGTTGCTCAAAATTTCTTCCACATTAAAAAAGAAAAAATCTGTTCTGTTTCTTTTCTTTTTATACAGACATTTTAAAATAAACTTGTCTATATTTGTGTATATATAAAAGTTTTGCTGAGATTGTTAGAAATTATATTAAACCTATAGGTCTATTTGTGGAAAACTGATACCTTCACTAGGGCTTCTCAGGTAATGCTAGCGGTTAAAAAAAGAAAAAAAAGAACTTGCCAACGCAGGAGGTTTAAGAGTCGTGGGTTCAATTCCTGGGTTATCCCCCAGAGGAAGGCATGGCAACCCACTCCGATATTCTTTCCTGGAGAATCCAATGAAAAGAGGAGTCTGGTGGGCTATGATCCATAGGTTCTTAAAGAGTTGGATAAGACTGAAGTGTCTTACCATGCACACATGCACAATATCTTCACTATGCAATTATTGGATCTATGGAATTAGTTATCTCTCAGTTTATTCAGCTTTTCCATTTTTTTTTCTTTTACTAATATTTTGTACTGTTTATCATGCAGAAACTGTTCATTTTTACCAGATTTATGCTTAAGCATTAATTTCTGAAGAGCAATTTTATTTGGTGCTTTCTCATTGTTTTGTTTCTGTCCATTTATTTAGAAAACAATTATTGGCAAATGAGATACCTCAGTGTTATGACAGAGTAAATAAATGTCTATCAATAGTCAAAAATTTTAATCTTTAGATATGAAATAGCCACATGAACATCTAATATCCTGGTTTAAGTTGAATACATATTTATTAGATAACCATTACAGGTTGTCACATATAACTAGCTTTATAACACTAGAAATCACAGTTAGTTTTCTGACCACTTTAAAGTATGAAATGATCACTTTGTACAGACGTGTACAAAGCCAATAACAGTCACTGTGGAGATTACTTCAGGCTTCACCGTGGGTGTGTTCATGTGTGTACTTGTGACTCACCTGCAATCATGATATCAAAAATTATACAAAGTATGAATTTGGTTACAAGTTTCTTCTTAATTCCTGTTTCTTTTCATTCCTTTCATAGCACCATAAAAATACAATGGTGGCAAGACTAGTACACAGGTGGCAGAAGTAGTACACTGAAGCTAAACTGTGCATGTAGGTAAAATAAAAACAAAAGCAGAACAAAAATTTCCTTTCCACACAGATTCAAGGGTATATTACATGATGAGCCAGATGTGGATACCTAACAGACGCTAAGACAAGATCTAGTTTTCCCACGTTAAGATGGCGTTCCAAGCCACTTTTTGTTTGTTTTGTTATGCAAAATAAAAACAATATACAGTCCCCTCCCTCTGAATAGAAAGAAATTAATATATGTGTTAACATGTCTCTATTTCTTATTTACATATATACATGTCCCTTGAGTGGCTACTGCCCACGTTATCCTGTCTGGATTGGTTAGGCCTAGAGAGCAGAGGTGGAGTGCTCTGAGGGTTTAGAGCTTCCTTAGGGAGAAAGTATTAGTTACTTCAAAAATGGCTACAGGAACATGATACATGGATAAAGCTTCAAACCAGGAAGATGGGGTGATTGCTTGTGCTTAGGCCTTCCAGCCTGCCCCCTTGTGCCCTGGCCGTCCCATGGAGTGGAGGCAGAAACGTGCCTGTGGGCTGGGTGGATGCTTGTCATGGAGAAGTGGCTTGCTGAGGCATCATTTTTGCTGAGGTTACTTATAGCTCCACGTAGTCATCTGAAAGGGTCAGGCAAGCATCTCCCCAGAGTTCAAAATCGCCCCTACTTGGGGAAGCCATTGTCACCTAAGTGTGTCACCAACCGGGGCTGGTTCCAACCCCAGATGCCTTGATGCCCTGCCCCCTCTCCCCAATCTCTGCTCCAAAATCGCTCTGGACGAGTATGTGCCCAGAGCATGGGCTGCAGGCAACACAGATCTGGAAAGCTCTTTGCTGAACTTGCTGGTGGAGGTTTGCTTGGGAGGGGACCCAGGAATCCACCTCAGGTGCCAAGCCCGTGGCTTCCTCAGAGATGGTTGAGGGAGGTGCCCAGAGCCTGGGTTGTCCCCACAAACCAGATCGACCTTCTGTGCTAGAAAGCTATGGGTAGGTCGGTGAGCAGAGTGGGGACACCCTGATAACAACCAGAACACACCCAGAGCTTTCTGAGACAGCTTTGCCTGGCAGGAAGCAGGAACTTATAAGGAAGGCACCTGTAGGTGGAGCATCCCAATAGCCTGACACAGCTTGGGCTATGACTCACTGGTCAAAGACGGCCACGTGTTACCTGGCAGTGTATGTCCCTAGCAGCTAACTGGTGTTCGTTCCCAACAGTGAGTGGCATGGTCTTGGTCTAACTCACCTCACTTACAGCCACCCATGCTCATCGTCTCTTCATCTGCACAAATGGCCCTCCTTGCTTGTTTGTTTTTAAAGGGACTCGATCTTTGTTGTTGAGTCGAGGTATTTTAAAAACACCAGGAAAGGCTATACCACCCATGCTCATCGTCTCTTCATCTGCACAAATGGCCCTCCTTGCTTGTTTGTTTTTAAAGGGACTCGATCTTTGTTGTTGAGTCGAGGTATTTTAAAAACACCAGGAAAGGCTATAACCATGTAATAAAAATGTTGATTTTATCAAAGACAATACTAAAATATTCACAAAGATATTTACAAAAGCAATTCTTGAAATAATTGGTTTGCATATGGAACACCTAACTGTTTGAAAAATACCTTGACAACAGGAAAAAGGAAAAGGGGTGGGGAAGGCATGATAGCAACTTTTTCACAGAAAACTGTATGCTAGGTCATCTGATACATGGCCAGAAGTCAACAGCTTGGGCCAATATTCCAGTCAAACCCAGAGGAGTGCTGAGCTCCCTACCTGCAACAGAGAGGAAGACCAAAAATAGTGCATGGGGCAGCAGGAGAGAGCCCCAGGATGCAGCAGTAGAAGAGCACAACAAATTTACAGACGAGACCCCGGTGACCCAATGGCTCAGCATCACAGGCCACGTGGCTTTGACAGCATAGGAAGTCTGGAGCAAAACAGACCCACAAAAAGTTACCCTGAAGAGTCCAAGAGCAAGCAGTTGGCTGGATGGAAAAGTCCAATTGGTATACTTCTTCCCCTCGGTTCTTGTCTCATGAGAACGACGGGCTACTTCTACCTCAAACATGCAAGATTGTATTAAGCAGGTAGCATTCCTAATGTCAAAATAATTACATCACAGGAACAAAGCATGCAACAAGTGAACATCCAACAGACAATTGCAGGCAGACCAACAAAGACACTCCCAGCTTCCCTTTTTATACTTTCTTTCTCCTCCCCCCACCTCCCCCCTACCCCCGTCTCCCCTCCGGGGGACCTAATTGGTTATGCTCTATGCAAAATAGGTGACAGTAAAAGTGTCTGCCTGATTCGTTACATCCAGGACCAATCAGGGATGAGGGTGTGTTTTCTCGGGTTCAGTTCAGTTCAGATCAGTCGCTCAGTCATGTCCGATTCTTTGTGACCCCATGAATCGCAGCACACCAGGCCTCCCAGTCCATCACAAACTCCCGGAGTTTACTCAAACTCATGCCCGTTGAGTCTGTGATGCCATCCAGCCATGTTATCCTCTGACATCCCCTTCTCCTCCTGCCTCCAATCCCTCCCAGCATCAGAGTCTTTTCCAATGAGTCAACACTTCCCATCAGGTGGCCAAAGTATTGAAGTTTCAGCTTCAGCTTCAGTCCTTCCAATGAACACCCAGGACTGATGTCCTTCAGGATGGACTGGTTGGATGTCCTTGCAGTCCAAGGGACTCTCAAGAGTCTTCTCCAACACCACAGTTCAAAAGCATCAATTTTTCGGCACTGAGCTTTCTTCACAGTCCAACTCTCACATCCATACATGACCACTGGAAAAACCATAGCCTTGACCAGATGGACCTTTGTTGGCAAAGGACTGTCTCTGTTTTTTAATATGCTATATAGGTTGGTCATAACTTTCCTTCCAAGGAGTAAGCGTCTTTTAATTTCCTGGCTTCAGTCACCATCGCAGTGATTCTGGAGCCCCCCAAAACAAGGTCTGACACTGTTTCCACTGTCTCCACATCTATTTTCCATGAGGTGATGGGACCAGATGCCATGATCTTAGTTTTCTGAATGTTGAGCTTTAAACCAGCTTTTTCACTCTCCGCTTTCACTTTCATCAAGAGGCTCTTTAGTTCTCCTTCACTTTCTGCCGTAAGGGTGGTGTCATCTGCATATCTGAGGTTATTGATATTTCTCCCGGCAATTTTGATTCCAGCTTGTGCTTCCTCCAGCCCAGTGTTTCTCATGATGTACTCTGCATATAAGTTAAATAAGCAGGGTGACAATATACAGCCTTGAGGTACTCCTTTTCCTATTTGGAACCAGTCTGTTGTTCCATGTCCAGTTCTAACTGTTTTTTTCTGACCTGCATACAGGTTTCTCAAGAAGCAGGTCAGATGGTTTGGTATTCCCATCTCCTTCAGAATTTTCCACAGTTTATTGTGAACCACACAGTCGAAGGTTTTGGCGTAGTCAATAAAGCAGAAATAGATGTTTTTCTAGAACTCTCTTGCTTTTTCAATGATCCAGCGGATAATGCCAATTTGATCTCTGGTTCCTCTGCCTTTTCTAAAACTAGCTTGAACATCTGGAAGTTCTCAGTTCATGTATTACTGAAGCCTGGCTTGGAGAATATTGAGCATTACTTTATTAGCATGTGAGATGAGTGCATTTGTGTGGTAGTTTGAGCATTCTTTGGGATTGCCTTTCTTAGGGATTGGAATGAAAACGGATATTTTCCAATCCTGTGGCCACTGCTGAGTTTTCCAAATGTGCTGGCATATTGAGTGCAGCATTTTAACAGCATCACCTTTCAGGATTTGAAATAGCTCAACTGGAATTCCATCACATCCACTAGCTTTGTTCCTAGTAATGCTTTCTAAGGCCCACTTGACTTCACATGCCAGGATGTCTGGCTCTAGGTAAGTGATTACACCATTGTGATTTTCTGGGTCATTAAGATCTGTTTTGTACAGTTCTTCTGTGTATTCTTGCCACCTCTTCTTAACATGCTTCTGTTAGGCCCATACCATTTCTGTTCTTTATTGAGCCCATCTTTGCATGAAATGTTCCCTTGGTATCTCTAATTTTCTTGAAGAGATCTCTAGTCTTTCCCATTCTGTTGTTTTCCTCTATTTCTTCGCATTTATTGCTGAGGAAGTCTTTCTTTTATATCCTGGCTATTCTTTGGAACTCTGGATTCAAACGGGAATATCTTTCCTTTTCTCCTTTGCTTTTTGTTTCTCTTCTTTTCACAGCTATTTGTAAGGCCTCCTCAGGCAACCATTTTTCCTTTTTGCATTTATTTTCCATGGGGGTGGTCTTGATCTCTGTCTCTTGTACAATGTCACGAACCTCTGTCCATAGTTCACCAGGCTCTCTTTCTATCAGATCTAGTCCCTTAAATCTATTTCTCACTTCCACTGTATAGTCATAAGGGATTTGATTTAGGTAATACCTGAATGGTCTAGTGGTTATCCCTACTCCCTTCAGTTTCAGTCTGAATTTGGCAATAAGGAGTTTATGATCTAAGCCACAGTCAGCTCCAGGTCTTGTTTTTGCTGACTTTATAGAACTTCTCCATCTTTGGCTGCAAAGAATATAATCAATCTGATTTCGGTGTTGGCCATTTGGTGATGTCCATTTGTTGAGTCTTCTCTTGTGTTGTTGGAAGAGGGTATTTGCTATGAACAGTGCGTTCTCTTGGCAAAATTCAATTGGCCTTTGCCCTGCTTCATTCTGTTCTCCAAGGCCAAATTTGCCTGTTACTCCAGGTGTTTCTTGACTTCATACTTTTGCATTCCAGTCCCCTATAAAGAAAAGGACATCTTTTTTTGGGTGTTTTTTCTAAAAAGTCTTGTAGGTCTTCATAGAACCATTCAACTTCAGCTTCTTCAGTGTTACTGGTTGGGGCATATGCTTGGATTACTGTGATATTGAATGGTTTGCCTTGGAAATGAACAGAGATCATTCTGTCATTTTTGAGATTGCATCCAAGTACTGCATTTCAGACTCTTTTGTTGACTATGATGGCTACTCCATTTCTTCTAAGGGATTCCTGCCCACAGTAGTAGATATAATGGTCATCTGAGTTAAATTCATCCATTCCAGTTCATTTTAGTTCACTGATTCCTAGAATGTCGACATTCACTCTTGCCATCTCCTGTTTGACCACTTCCAATTTGCCTTGATCATGGACCTAACAGTCCAGGTTCCTATGCAATATTGCTCTTTACAGCATCGGACCTTGCTTCTATCACCAGTCCCATCCACAACTGGCCGTTGTTTTTGCTTTGGCTCCATCCCTTCATTATTTCTGGAGTTATTTCTCCACTTATCTCCAGTAGCATATTGGGCACCTACCGACCTGGGGAGTTTCTCTTTCTGTATCCTATCATTTTGCCTTCTCATAGGGAGTGGTAGCAGCGTTCACCTGATTGATTACACCCAGGACCAGAGCTTCTCATGCATGTTCTCAAATTCCCCTTTTATGTGCCATTTCCCCCTCTCTCTGTGTGGTTTCTCACACCCATGTAAGGTCATAATAGTGTCAGCTGGGGTCTTTCTCATCCCCCTCATCCCATCCCCTACCCAGGCTGGGCCTTGGCCTGAGTCAGTGGTTTTTGAATCATCCTGGCTTGGAGGAGGCCCTGAATCCCATTTCCACCAGTCCCTAAGGAAGAGGGTGAATGGCTCACCCGCTCCCAAACACAAAATCTTGTCCTTTTCCTCCACTTTCTGAGAGTGTCTACAGGCTATCCTGGCTTAGCAGTCTGGGGCCAAAGGGAAAACCTTGGCCCCTGAAGAGTTCTCTTGCCCAGTGGTTTGTGCTTTTCTGTGGTGGGGGTTGCTGAGGGGAAGGGGATGAGGCTGGGCAGGCCATTCTCATTACCACCAACCACGACTTCTCTTCCAAGGGTCAGGGCTGCCAGGTTCTGGGACACCCTCTCTCAGGTTCAGAGTCATTTGGAGAACGTTCTGTGCCAGGAAGCAGAGAGGCTGGGTTACAGTTTAGAAGCTGGAAGAATCTGGGGGGCACTGGAGGGTCATCTGTAAGCCACCATCTGCGTGTGCCCCCTCCCTGGGCTGGTGCCACATCTCGAGGGTCATCTGCAGGGCCTGCTCTAGGCGTGGGGTCCAGACCAGTACTGCCTTCACAGTGCACACTCCTGCCCCTCAGTTCTGAAAGCTGTGGCAGGGGCAGTTCAAGGGCATAGGTTCCCAGTGGGGAAGTGTGGGAGGCAGATGGGGAAGGAGGCCAAGTGGGGAGGGGTGGCTCCAATGGAGGGGTGGGCTTCAGTTGTTCTCAAAGAGGTTCAGGAGATCATTGTTATTTTTGATAGGCAGGTCAGATGGGGATCCAGATATGAGAGGTGCTTGTCAGAGTTTATGAGTTCTGGAAGGAGATCCAGCAAAGGCTCTGGGACATTGGAAGCTCCCTGCTCTCTGGCCTGACCCTCTAAGGCTGGGAAGGTGTTAAAGCTCAAGTTGCTGTATGGATGGTTGCTGGGAGCAGCTTGTGGCAGTTGCCGGGAAAGGTGGGAAGGAGGAGGAATCCCACTGTGATGTAATAAAGGCCCTGAGTGACTTTTGGGGTATTGGAGGTGCAAACCATTGTATGGAGGGATGAGGCTGGTCAGAACCGCCAGTGTGTGCCATAGTCTCCTGCGTGGGGTGGTGACTGAGGGGCTTCTCTGGGGTGGCAATTTTGTTGGGCATGTCCGAGTGTTGGGAGAGCTGGGGAACCTATGCATGAAGTTGTTCATGGGCTTCCTGCTGGGGTTGTGAGGAGGAAGTCAAAATTGCCATGGCCCTCATAGTTTCTGCCTTGGCTGCTGTAGTCACTGGAGGTGGTGTTCCTGGGCAGAGATGGGAGTGGATAGGGGAATGGGCTGGGGCCTTGGGCTGCAGTTGTTGAGGGTGGGGGACCCCTTCCAGAGCCGAAAACTGGGCTCTTGTACAACACTTGGAAATGAATTGTCTGAGGAGACATATGTGCTGGCAGAGCAAGAGATTTTATTGGGAAAGGGCACCTAGATGGAGAGCAGTAGTAGGGTAAGGGAATACAGGAGAACAGCTCTGCCTTGTGGCTCACAGTCTTGGGTTTTCTGGTGATGGGATTAGTTTCCCGGTTGTCTTATCAAGTCATTCTGACTCAGAGTCCTTCCTGGCCGGCCAGTTGATGTTCATCTGCCAGTCCTCAAGGTGGTAGCACTGGACTGGCAGCTCCGGGTCAGACCTCCACACCAGTATCAGGTGGTGGACCATGGGCTGCAGGTGAAACATGTGGTTGCTGATGGTCAAGTTGTGTTTCAGGCAGAAGGGCTCAGCATCACACTGTCCTGCACAGGGAACGTGAGCCAGAGCTCATCATTGTGGTTGGCTGGGGGCAGGCAGCATCAGAGTATTCATATTTAGCTTGATTTGACCTGATGGCAGGTGGGAAGGGTGGTTTAAAGTATTGAATGAAGGACAGATATGGGAGGATGCTGCTTCCATAGGTCGTGGGGGATGTGGGATTTCCTAGAACAGGTGAGAGGCCTGGGAGGCCTATTGACGTTACCTTTTCTGTAGTTGCTGTAGCTGCTTCCAGAGAAGGTATTATTTTGCCCAGTAAACTGTTCTGGATTGTAACACTGACCCATGTTGACCGGGGCGGGGGTGGGTGGAGGTGGGGAGTGGGGGTGGGGGGCAGGTACTGCTCCGTGCTCAGCTGACTGGGCATTGGCTACTGCCTGGGGTAGTTGGAAGAGATGGCCTCAGGGGTTGGGGTGGGGAACTGGCTATTTGGTCCATACTGCTGGTTTCCATAGTTGGGCCCTCCAGGGTATGGCCTTTTTATACTCTGAATGGGAAGGGACTGGGGCCGAGGCCCTGGTAGGTTTGCTGGGGCATCCACTACCCATGTGTGCCAAAGGGGCTGATAATGGACAGTGGGATTGGTTCATGCCCATGGGAGGGCCACTCATCCCCGAGGATGTCAAGCCAGCTGGCATGCCTGTGGGGTTCATGTTGCCACCCCTTGCCCCATGGAGGCAGATTCCCCAGCCCTGGGCTGATTCATGAATTGGCTGTTAAACACGTGGGTGGGACCCATCAGTCCATACTGGTTTTTACCCTTTTTCTGTGTTTCTTGCGAGGTTGTCACAGTGGCATTTTAACTGTGGCTGCTTCCATGGCTGCTACTGCCACCACTACAGCAGTTGCCAGCTGAGGAACTGGCCCCAAAGCCCCCACTGCTGGGGTAGTAGGACCGAGTGTATGTTCTCTGTGGGATGTAGGGCTGAGTGGGGCCGACCTTGACCAAGAGGTGCTGCTGCCCTGCAAACTGTGGGGAATTGAGCCCAGGGTTGGTGGTGGCCATGCCTGATGCCATGGAGTTGCAGCCTGGATTCATGGGGTTGTTGGCATTGGCCATAGGGTTCCTGAGGACCTGGCTCTGGAATATGTTGGTCACTTCCCAAACCCTGGTGACCACGGAGAGGGAGCCAGGAGGCTGGTTGGTGTTCTGCTGCCAAGGGACAGTCA
This sequence comes from Muntiacus reevesi, assembly GCF_963930625.1. Classification (NCBI taxonomy): domain Eukaryota; kingdom Metazoa; phylum Chordata; class Mammalia; order Artiodactyla; family Cervidae; genus Muntiacus; species Muntiacus reevesi. The sequence continues at coordinate 79,569,450 of NC_089271.1, read as the reverse complement.
CAGGGGAACTACTCATCATTGTGCACCAGAGGGGGTTTCATGGCTCTCATGGAATTGAGGGGGTTGTTGCATGGGGAGTTTGCCTGGAGGGGATCGCTCTGGCAACTCTTCTGATGTCAGAGCAGCAACAGGCAGCCAAGCTCCTCTCAGCAGGAGGACAGCAGGGCTGGAAGTTGCACTGGTGGCGATCCTGCCCTGGCACCCGCAGTGGGCTGGGGCCAGATCCAGGTCGGCAGCAGCCGGCGCGGAACAAAGGCTGTGCACAGGCAGCAGGCACTGCTGGGGTGATGGCGGCACAGCGGGGACCACGGGTGGCTCTGACAGCTCGTTCTGCGCTGCCAGCTCTGAGGGTGCTTTTGGCTACTGCACTCCAGGGCTCACACTCCCTGCTGCCAGTCACTGCAGCCGCCTTCCGGCTACACCACCCCACACATCAGTTATTCATCGTAGGTCTCCAGCTTCCTGGGCGATGCCAATCACAGGCAGAGGCTCTGCTGATGGGACCGCCACTGCTGCCTAGGAGGCAGCCAGCCAGCCATGCGCCCAGGCCAAGCTACATCTCTTGGAGAACGGAATGGAGCGGGGGCGCGCGGGAAGTGGGGACACACGGGGCACGCCAGGGAAACTTCCTAGAGCCTGCGACCTGGAAGGCGCTCCAGCAACCCGCCAGCGTGACCACCCACCTTTCCTGTGCCTGCTTGGGGCTGGGGGCTCCCGGTGCTGTGTTTTTGTTTCCATGTGTTCATTGCTAGTATTTAAATACGTGATTGTTCTGCAGTTTGTGGGTCCTCTGTTACACAGCTCTATGGTGGGGTTAATGGCGATCTCCTCCAACTGAAAAGGTCGGTTTTCATTCCAATCCCAAAGAGGGACAATGCCAAAGAATATTCAAACGACTGCACAATTGCACTCATTTCACATGCTAGCAAAGTATGCTCAAAAGTCTCCAAGTCAGGCTTCAACAGTAAGTGAATTTTGAACTTCCAGAAGTTCAAGCTAGATTTAGGAAAGGCAGAGGAACCAGAAATCAAATTGTCAACATCTGTTGGATCATAGAAAAAGCAAAGAATTCCAGAAAAAACATCTATTTCTGCTTTATCAATTACACCAAAGCCTTTGACTGTGTAGATCACAACAAACTGTAAAATTCTTCAAGAAATGGGAATAACAGGAGACCTTAACTGCCTCCTGAGAAATCTGTATGCAGGTCAAGAAGAAACCGTTAGAACTGGACATGGAACAATGGACTGGCTCAGAATTGGGAAAGGAGTACATTAAGGCTATACATTGTCACCCTGCATATTTAACTTATATGCAGAGTACTTCATGAGAAATGCCAGGCTGGATGAAGCACAAGCTGGAATCAATATTGCCAGGATACATATAAAAAACCTCAGATATGCAGATGACACCACCCTTTTGGCAGAAAGTGAAGAGGAACTAAAAAGCCTCTTGATGAAAGTGAGACAGGAGAGTGAAAAAGCTGGCTTAATACTCAACATTCAGAAAACTAAGATCATGGCATCTGGTCCCATCCCTTCATGACAAATAGATTGAGAAACAATGGAAACAGTGACATAGTTTATTTTGGGGGGGCTCCAAAATCACTGCAGATGGTGACTGAAACCATGAAATTAAAAGACACTTACTCCTTGGAAGAAAAGCTCTGACAAATCTAGACACATATTAAAAGGTAGTGGTATTCCTTTACTGACGAAAGTCTCTGTAGTCAAAGCTTTGGTTTTTCTAGTAGTCATGTATGAATATGAGAGTTGGACCATGAAGAAAGCTGCATGCTGAAGAACTGATGTTTTTTAACCATGATGTTGGATAAGACTCTTGAGAGTTCCTTGGACTGCAAGGAGATTAAACCACTCAATACTAAAGAAATTCAGTCTTGGATATTCATTGGAAGGACTGATGCTGAAGCTGAAGCTCGAATATTTTGGCCACCTGATGCAAAGAACTGACTCATCAGAAAAGACCCTGATGCTGGGAAATATTGAAGGCAGGAGGAAAAGGGGAGGACAGAGGATGAGGTGGTTGGATGGCATCACTGGCACAATGGACATGAATTTGAGCAAGCTCCGGGAGTTGGTGATGGACAGGGAAGCCTGGCGTGCTGCAGTCCATGGAGTTGCAAAGAGTTGGACATGACAGAGACTGAACTCATACTGAAATATATGATTGATTCTGGAATTTTACTCCTGTCCCACAGTATGTTTGAACTCACTTATTAGTGCTAGGAGGATATTTTTAAGAATCACTAGTACATTCTGTGTAAATGGTAGTGCAATTTTTAAAGATGGAGACTTATTATATTTCTTCCTTTCCAAACTGCATGCCTTTTCTTTCCTTTCCTTATTGCACAGGCTAAACTTCCATTACTATGTTTAACATGAATGGTGATAGCAGATATCCTTGCCTTGTTCTCAGTCTTAGAATGAGAGCATGAAGATTTTTACCACTAACATGATATTAGTTAGTTTTAGCTTTTTTAGCCTGGTGATATGATGGATTATGCTGATTTATTAATGAATATTGATTGTCTTGCCTCCTTTAAATAAACCCCACTTGATTGATTGTAGTATATAATTACTTTTTATATTGCTGTTTTATTTGGTGATATTTTCTTGAGGATTTTAGGGTCAAATTTAAGAGATATATTGGTCTGCAGACTATATGTATATAGTCTGATTTTGGCATCAGGGTATACTAGCTGCATAAAATGAGCCAGTATTTTATTCATTTATTTTTTTGAGTGTAAAGGAACTAAAAGTTGATTAAAAATTGATCAATGAACCTAAGGAAAAAAATATGAAGATGCAAAGGGAAAATATAGAAAAATAAGGAAGAGATTAAATGGGTATATCTCTTTGAATTTTCAAATAGTCTGTGAAAATAGCAGAGGTCTGATAGCCCAGGACTGGAGAATCCTAAGTAGATAAATGAATCCCCTTAAGAGCACTACTTCTGTAAGAATAATTTCTTTAGTAACAGTGATCCCTAGATTCTTATTGTATTTTTTCTTCTTTTTACTGTTTTTTATTTCCTTCAATGAATACCTTTCATTTTGTAAAAAGATGTTTTTCCTCAACAAGAAAGGAAACAAAATGCAAATTCCTCTACTCTGTCAACAATTTTTGTAATGTTACATTGACACCTCCCCCTTTAAAACATCAATTCTTAATATATAAGCATACAGTATTTCAGTTCAGTTCAGTTCAGTTCAGTTCAGTCGCTCAGTCGTGTCTGACTTTTTGCGACCCCATGAATTGCAGCACGCCAGGCCTCCCTGTCCATCTCCAACTACCGGAGTTCACTCAAACTCATGCCCATTGAGTTGGTGATGCCATCCAGCCATCTCATCTTCTGTCGCCCCCTTCTCTTCCTGTCCCCAATCCCTCCCAGCATCAGGGTCTTTTCCAATGAGTCAATTCTTCGCATGCAGTGGCCAAAGTATTGGAGTTTCAGCTTCAGCTTCAGTCCTTCCAATGAACATCCAGGACTGATCTCCTTTAGGATGGACTGGTTGGATGTCCTCGCAGTCCAAGGGACTCTCAAGAGTCTTCTCCAACACCACAGTTCAAAAGCATCAATTTTTCAGTGCTCAGCTTTCTTCACAGTCCAACTCTCACATCCATACATGACCACTGGAAAAACCATAACCTTGACCAGACGGACCTTTGTTGGCAAAGTAATGTCTCTGCTTTTTAATATGCTATCTAGGTTGGTCATAACTTTCCTTCCAAGGAGTAAGCGTCCTTTAATTTCATGGCTGCAGTCACCATCTGCAGTGATTTTGGAGCCCCCCAAAACAAAGTCTGACACTATTTCCACTGTCTCCCCGTCTATTTCCCATGAGGTGATGGGACCAGATGCCATGATGTTAGTTTTCTGAATGTTGAGCTTTAAGCCAACTTTTTCACTCTCCTCTTTCACTTTCACCGAGAGGCTTTTTAGTTCCTCTTCACTTTCTGCCATAAGGGTGGTGTCATCGGCATATCTGAGGTTATTGATATTTTTCCCGGCAATCTTGATTCCAGCTCGTGCTTCTTCCAGCCCAGTGTTTCTCATGATGTATTCTGCATATAAGTTAAATAAGCAGGGTGACAATATCCAGCCTTGAGGTACTCCTTTTCCTATTTGGAACCAGTCTGTTGTTCCATGCCCAGTTCTAACTCTTGCTTCCTGACCTGCATACAGGTTTCTCAAAAGGCAGTTATTTCAAAATAATTAGAAGCATATTACATTTTCCTATGACAGATTTTGGTGGAATATTAGCAACACTGAAGGAGAATACTTTTAAGAAGTGATTTTGGTTCAGAAGTAGAGTAGAAACTGATGAATTGATCCAATGAGTTTAAGCAGCAAAGACAAATCTTATGTGTACAAATATTAGCTGAAGTGATGACACACAAATTCTTTATGCAATTACTGACATCCTTGCAACTGTCTGACCTACATATTATAGTTTTTACATACCATTTAGAAAAATGCATTTGAAACTGAATATCTTTAAGAAAAATACAAATAAATATGATATAATAAATGGTAAACAATTACAACTTGGTAGCCATTTTATCAGTTATAATTTTCAATCATATATCTTTTTGTAGTCTGTAAAAATTGTTACATGTGTCACATGCACACACTTGTTTCAACACTAAAATTTTCTTATCCAGCTGGAGTTCATGTCTGACTTACCTATACTTTAGTTAAGCTAAGTAAACATCTCACACTGGAAAAAAATGTTTAGGCTTGGAGTGTGATCGTTTTTAACTTAAACATAATTTTATTTAATTTCTTTTTTATGGATATTTGACAACTGATGGACCTGTGAGCAAAGACAAATGCGCTTTTTTTTTTTGTATCCTGTTGGGTTGTTAATGCAGCAGTATTATGGTAAAATATAGCAAATAATTCTAACAATTAACAGTTTTTTTTTTTTTGTAAACACAAGAAATAATATAAAAAGCTCTCATTTGTTTAATTAGTGGCATTTACTTCTGAAAATATAGCTTATCTGCAATCATTATCATAATTTATAGTAGATTAATATTATTCTCTGTTCTAAAAGATTTTTTAACCTTAGTCTTATTTTTAAAAATTGACTTATATTTCTTAGAGTGACAGAATGACAAAAATTTTTCAAGCACACACATGTATAGCATTATAATAAAATTTTGTAGAAAGTAAAATGTGGACTATTTGTTTTAATTAAAATGAAACACAAAAATTCTCTTTGTTAAGATGTGAACAATACTATAAATTAGTTGTAACTCACAAACATGTACAGAATATTCCACCAAACAACAGCAGGATGCACTGTTTTCTCAATTGCATATAGAGCATTGTCTAGAATTAGTCAAAAGGCAACAAAACAAATAAGTTTTAAAACATTAAAATCCCTACCAAATTATAAATAGTATATTTTTGTAGATCAATAACTAAAAAAAAAAAAAAAAAAAAAAACTATGCTGGAGGCACAAAAGACTCTGAATATCCAAAGAAACTTTGAGAAATAATGTCAGAGCTGGAGTAATCAGGTTACCTGACTTCAGAATATACTATAAAGCTATGGTAATCAAAACAGTATGGTATTGACACAAAGACAGACTAATAGAACAAAGAAACAGGATAGAAAGCCCCAAAATAAACCCAAGCACCTATGGTCATATAATTTATTACAAAGGAAGCAAGAATATAGAATGAAGAAAAGGCAGTCTCTTCAATAAGTGGTGCTGGATACACTGGACAAATACATGGAAACAAATTAAGTTACAGCTTTCTCTAATGCCATACAATTATATAAACTCAAGTTGGATTAAGACCTAAATATAGGGCCAGATACTATGATACTCTTAGAGGAAAACTCAGAACACTCTCTGACATAAATTGCAGCAATAACTTTCTGAATTCACTTGCTAGAGTAATGAAAATAAAGGGATTTAATTAAACTTTTAAACTTTTGCACCAGCAAAGGAAATCATAAACAGATTGAAAAGACAGCCTGCAGAATGAGAGAAATCATTTGGAAATGATGCAAGCATCAAGATATTAATCTTTAAAATATACAAACAGCCCAAACAGGTCAATTAAAAAAAAAACAAACAAAAAAACTCCCCAATCAGAAAATGGGCAGAAGATCTATGTGGCCATTTCTCCAAAGAAGTCATATAAAGTCAAAAGGTATATTTAAAGATTTTAAACAGCACTGATTAGAGAAATGAAAATGGGAAACTGCAATGACTGCAATCACTCATTCAGAATGTTCGTCCTCAAAAAGTTAATAAACAATAAATGCTGGAGAGGGTGTGGAGAAAAGGAAACTCCTACACTATTGGTAAGAATGTATATTGATACAACCACTATAGAGAACAGTATGGAGGTTCCTTTAAAAATTAAAAATAGAAAAAAAAAAATTAAAAATAGGGCTTCCATATGATCCAGCAATCTCAATCCTGGGTATATATCTGGAGAAAATCATGGTGCAAAAGACACCTGCACCTCAACATTGCAGCAAGATTTGCAAAAGCAAGGATATGGAAGTAACTTAAGTGTTCATCGACAGATGAATGAATAAAGAAGATGTGGTACATATATACAATGTACTCAAGCATAAAATGAATGAAATAATGTCATTTACAGCAAAAAGGATGGATAAAATAAGTAAGACAGAGAAAGACAAATATCATGTGGTAATACTTATATGAGGAATCTAAAAAAGAGGATACTAATGAATTTATTTACAAAACTGAAACAAATACACAGATTTAAAAGCTTTTGGTTGTCAAAGGGTAAAGGGGAGTGGGTACATCTGTAATAACTTTCATGGGAAAATAATCTGAACAAAAATAGATATATTTATATGAATAACTCAGTCACTTAACTCTACACCTGAAACTAACACTACCTTGTAAATCAACTATAATCAAACCAAAAAAAGTAAAAATAAATAAATAAATAAATAAATGACACACATTAATAACAAGAAAATTAAAAAAGTAAAAATCTCACTGGAAAAGTTTGTTTATAGCAAAGATAGCAAATCAATCATTTGATATGCAAGTATGAAGGATAAAAGGCAAGTGTAGTAAAATTAAGATTACAATAGTTTAAGTTAAGAAATGCAGGAAATAGAAAGATACAAAATGTGACATCAAAAACAAATTGAAGGATGAATAGAAAAATATAAAGTTTTGAAATGTGTTTTAATGTAAATTGCTATCAACTTAAAACAGATATAATGTGTTTATAAATTCATATGGTGTTATATATGAATCTCACAGAAAGTAAAAGCTTACAGTCAATACACAAAATAAGATGAGAAAATATTACACATAATACTAAAGAAGATAATCAAATCATATGGGAAAAAGAAGAACAAAGAAACAGAAAGGAGCTACAAAAATAGCCAGAAAACAGTGAATAATGTGGTCATAAGTACATTTGACAATGATGTGAAGTTGCTCAGTCATGTCCAGCTCTTTGCAACCCCATGTACTGTAACCTATCAGACTCCTCCATCAGTGGAATTTTCCAGGCAAGTGTAGTAGCGGGCTGCCATTTCCTTCTCCAAGGGGAATTCCCCACCCAGGGACATCTGCTGGGTGTAATGTGGGCCTCCCACATTGCAGGCAGACAGTATACCATCTGAGCCAACTATCAATAATTATATTGTAATGTAAATAGATTACATTCTTCAATCAGAAGACAGAGAGTCGTTGACTGGATAATAAAACCAAGACCCATCTAGTGTGGCTTATAAGAAATCCATTTTAGATGTAAAAATGGAGAGATTGAATGTGAAGGGATGTAGATAGATGTTTTCTGCAAATGGAAATGAAAAGAAACATGGTGTAGCTATACTAACATCAGACATAATAATCCTTAAAGCAAAGACTACATTAAAATGCAAAGTAAAGCATAACATAATAATAAAGAGGTCAATCTAGCAAGAAAATATAGCATTTATAAATGTATATATGCATCTAACATAGGAACACCACAATACATAAAGCAAATATTAACATATTTAAAGTAAAAAAAGATAAAAACTAATGCAATAATAATAATACTTTAACATTCCACTTCCATCAATGGATAGGTCACTAGGACAGAAAATTGTTATAGAAATTTTGACCTTAAACACCATAGCAGATCTAATGAACTTAATAAATAAATATGCAAAATGTTCCATTCAAAAGCCACAGAATATATATTCTTATGAAATACACACGAAATATTTTTAAAAACAAATCAAATTTCAGGCCACAAAACAAGTCTACATAAATTTGAGAAGATTGAAATCATAGCAAGCATCATTTCTGACCACAATGCTATGAAACCTGAAATAAAATACAAAAAATTTAAAGACAACAAATATATGGAGGGTAAACAACATGCTACTAAATGACCTATGGGTCACCAAAGATATCAAAAAAATAAGTTTAAAAAATGCCTAGAAGCAAATGATAATGGAACTACAATCTGCCAAAATATATGGGATGCAACAAAAGTTGCATCTAAGAGGGAACTTCTTAGCAATAGAGGTCTACTTCAAGAAGCAAGAAAAATCTTAATAAATAATGAAATTTTACACATAAATGAACTAGAAAAATTAGATAAAAGAAAACCTATGATAGTAGGAGGAAGAAAATGATACAAATCAAAAAAACGAAAAACACAATAGAAATGTAAATGAATGTAAGTTGGTTCTTTGAAAAAGTAAACAAAATTAGCAAAACTTTAGCTAGACTAACCAAGAAAAAACTAGAGGGATCAAATAAAATTTATGGCCTTGTTTGGACTTCCCGGGTGGCTCAGATGGTAAAGAGTCTGCCTGTAATATCTGAGTCCCGGGTTTGATCCCTGGGTTGGAAAGATCCCCTGAGGAAGGAAATGGCAACCGACTCCAGTATTTTTTTCTGGAAAGTCCCATGGATGAAGGAGCCTGGCAGGCTACATTCAGTCCATTAGCTGGCAAAGAGTCTGACATGACTGAACAACTAACACTATAAACTATCAGATAAAAGCAGAAAGGAAAGATTAGTTGCACTGATACCAAAGAAATACAAAGGATCATGAGACAACAGCTATAGGCCAACAAGTTTAACAATCTATAAAAAATGGACAAATTCCTAGCAAATATAAACTTTCAGGACTAAATTATGAAGAAATATAAAATCTTATCTGAAAAGAGCAGTTAGTAGTTAAGAGACTGCATTAATAATAAAAAATCTCCCAACAAATAAACGTTCAAGGCTGGACATATAGACAAGTTAATTTTACCAAACATTCAAAAATAAAAAACAAAACAAAACCTATACTTCTCAAGCTCTTCCAAAAACCTGAAGTGTAAGGAATGCATCCAAACTCATTTATGAGACCAGCATTACTCTGATAATAAAACCAAACAAGGACCCCACACACAAAAGAAAATTACAGGCCAGTGTCTTTGATGGACATAGATAAAAAGTCTTCAATAAAATACTGTCAAACCTATTCCAGCAATATATTAAATGTATCATTGATCACTATAGTTGATCATTACAATCAAGCAGGATTAATTCTAGGGATGCAAGAATGGTTCAACACCTACAAATCAATCAACAGGATACACCGAATTAACAAGATAAAGGATAAAAAACCTATGATCATCTCAATAGATGGAGAAAAAACATTTGGCAAATTTCAACATACGCTTACAATAAAAACTGCCAACAAAGGAGTATAGAGGCAGTGTACCTCCAACATAATAAATACCTTGCATGACAACCTTACAGCAAACATCATACTCAATGGTGATAGTTGAAAGCATTCCTTCTAAGATTAAGAACAAAACATGAATGCCCACTGTTGCCATATATATTCAATATAAATAGTTTTAACCAGAGAAATTAAGCAAGAAAAATAAATAAATGTAATTAAAATTGGAAAGGAATAAGTAAATTAGCCACTGCTTTCAGATGACATGATAGTATATATAGAAAATCCTAAAAATTACACACACACACAAACTATTAGAACTGACAGGTGAACCCAGTAAAGTCATAGGATACAAAATCAATATACAGAAATCTGATGTATTTTACAAACTAGTAATATGTGATCCAAAAGAGAAAATTTAAAAAAAACACACTTGCAATTGCATCAAAAAGAATAAAATACCTATAACTCAGTTCAGTCACTCAGTTCAGTACAGTCACTCAGGCATGTCTGACTCTTTCAGACCCTGTGGACTACAGCATGCCAGACTTCCCTGTTCATCACTGACTCCCAGCAGTTGCTCAAACTCATGTCCATTGAATCAATGATGCCATCCAACCATCTCATTTTCTGGCATCCACTTCTCCTGCCTTCAATCTTTCCCAGCATTAGGGTCTTTTCCAATGAGTCAGTTCTTCACATCAGGTGTCCAAAGTATTGGAGTTTCCACTTTGGCATCAGGTCTTCCAGTGAAAATTCAGGACTGATTTCCTTTAGGATTGACTGGTTTGGTCTCCTTGAAGTCCAAGGGACTCTCAAGAGTCTTCTCCAACACCACAGTACAAAAACATCAATTCTTTGGCATTCAGCATTCTTTATAGTCCAACTGCCCCATGCATACATGACTACTGGAAAAACCATAGTTTGACTAGATGGACCTTGTTGGTAAAAGTAATGTCTCTGTTTTTTTATGTGTTGTCTAGGTTGGTCATAGCTCTTCTTCCAAGGAGCAAGTGTCTTTTAATTTCATGGCTGCAGTCACCATCTGCAGTGATTTTGGAGCCCCAAAAATAAAGCCTGTCACTGTTACCACTGTTTCTCATCTATTTGCCATGAAGTGATGGACCAGATGCCATGATCTTAGTTTTCTGAATGTTGAATTTAGTCAAACTATAAGATCTTATTGAAAGAAATTGAATAAGACACAAAGAAATGAAAAAAAAAAAAAAATCTGGATTGGAAGATTTAATGTTGTTAAAATGTCCATACTACTCAAAGCAATCTACACATTCAAAACAATTCCTGTCAATGGAGCAGACCAGAGAGCTCAGAAATATACCCATATACATATGGTCAATTAATCTACAATAAAGGAGGAAATAATATAATTAGAGAAAAGACAGCCTTTTCAACAAATAGAGGTAAGAGACTGCAAAAGGTAAAATTAAACTATTGTCTTACACCATACACACAAATCAATTAAAAATAAACTCTTTAAGTGTAAGACCTGAAACCATAAAACTCATAGAAGAAAATATAGCCAGTAATTTATTTGACATCAATTGTAGCAATATTTTTTGAATCTATCTCCACAGAGAAAAGAAACAAAAAGGAAAATCAGCTTACTAACAAAAATTTATCTGAAATGCCAAAATCAATACAAACACTTTCAAGGTCATTCACAGACTTGTGCAGAACAGCAAAACATTTGAGGTGCATGAAACACATGTTCATAGTTCAAGTCAGATAAGGCATGCTTTGCTTCTTGTTTCAGCACTCATACTGTAAACATGTACTTTTTGTCATATATTTAGTGCCACTTTTTTTTTTCAAAATGCTGTGCTTTTTTGTTGGTAATTTCAATATTTAAAATGACCCCTAAACATAGTGCTGAAGTCCAGTCCATTGTTCCTAAGATTACAGATGTGGAAATATACATAACCCAGAAAACATGTTTGCTGGATAAGAATCATTCAGACATGATTTATAGTGCTGTTGGCCATGGTTTCAATGTCAATGAACAAATAATATACACTAAATATGATGTCTTTAGGGCTTCCCAGATGGTACTAGTGGTAAAGAACCTGCCAATGCAGAAGACGTAAGAGACACAGTTTCATTCCCTCAGTTCAGAAAATCCCCTGGAGAAGGGCATGGCAACCCACTCCAGTATACTTGCCTGGACAATCACATGGATATAACTGAGCAGCTATCACTCATTCACTCAATGTCTAAGAATATATTACATATCATATGATAGTTGCATGTTTAGTTTTAAAATAAACTGGCAATCTGTTTTGCAAGAGTAATTTTTGCATTTTACATTCTCCAAGAAACATACTAAAAGTCCAACCCTTTCACATCTTTACAAGAATTTGGTGTTATCACAATTTTTATTTTTAGCTATACTGACAACTGTAGAAAAATATCTGATTGTCATTTTAATTTGCATTTTCCTGATGCAAAGTGGGCATAGAGGGAAACTACTTCAACATAAAAAAGGCCATATATGACAAACCCACGGAAAATATCATTCTTAAAGGAATATGAATCTTAATGTCATAAGATATCTCAAAAGTAATAAGACGATAGACTTATTAAAGGTAACAATAGAAACTTTCATTCAATTTTCATTCAACAATAGAAACTTGAGAACAATGGAGCAATGACTTTAAAACAATAAAGTAAAATTTTCATTCCATATATATATATATATATATATATAATTCATTCAATTAATGTCATAAGATATCTCAAAAGTAATAAGATGATAGACTTATTAAAGGTAGCAATAGAAACTTGAGAACAATGGAGCAATGACTTTAAAACAATAAAGCAAAATTTTCATTCAATATATTTCATTCAAAATATTCAAAAGTATATTGCATTCAATAAATAGAGATTAAATTTTTCATTCAACCTAAAATTTTATGTCAATTAAAATTATCATTCAATTTTGATAATACAATAAAATCCTTTTCATAGGAAAAAAGACATATATCCAGAATATATAAATAATACTTTAAAAATTCAACATTAAAAAACAAATAACTAAAAATGTATAGAAAATCTGAATATATATTTCCCCAAAAAATATATACAAAAGCCAATAAATGAAGGGACATCATTGATCAACATCATTGATCATTTAATAAATGCAAATTTAAACCACAAAAATGGCTACAATCAAAGAGAAAATAGCAAGTGTTAGCAAAGGTGTGGACAATTCAGACAATGCAACTATTTTGGAAAAAGTTTGGTAGATTTAAAAAAATTTCACTTGGACCTACTAAATGTTCCAGCCATTCCACCCCTTTGTACATACCCAAGAGAAATAAAAGTATATTTCCAGGGGAATGGTCCCAAGATGGCAGATGAAAAGGATGGGGAGACTGCTTTCTCCCCTACAAATTCATGAAAAGATTATTTCAATGCTGAGCAACTTCCACAAAACAACTTGTGAACATTGGCAGAGGACACCAGGCACCCAGAAAGGCAGCCCATTATCTTAGAAAGGAGGTAGAACAAAGTATAAAACACAAAAAGAGAGACAAAAGGGTTAGGGATGGAGACCCATCCTGGAGAGGGAGTTGCGAAGGAGGAGAAATTTCCAAACAGCAGGAAACCCTTTCACCAGAAGGTCATTTAGGAGTTTTGGAACCCCAGAGGGTAACATAACCAGGAGGATTAAAAAAAAAAAAAAGAAAACCCACAAAGTACTCGCCTACCTGCAACACCCAACAGAGAAGGAGTCCAGATGCTCGAGTCTGCCACCAGTGAGTGGGGGCTGAACAGGGAGGCGAGGGTTGCATGCTTAGGTTAAGGGCCAGGCCTGAATGCCCTGAGGACAATCTGAGGGAGCTAACTTGAGACAGCAACCCAAACTGTAGTGTAGCCAGAAAGCGAGAGGAAAAAAAAAAGAGAGAGAGAGAGTAGTTTCCCACAAAATGCTCTTACCTAAGATGCACCCTGGCCAGCTCACAGAACAAAGGATTGAGTGAATACCAAAGGCTTTGGACTGGCCCCTCCCCCTGCTAGAGGCACAGAGGTAGAGGCAACGGGATCATACTTATCAATAATTACCTTAAATATAAATGGGCTGAATGCCCGAACCAAAAGACAAAGACTGTCTGAACGGATACATAAACAAGACCCCTATATATGCTGTCTACAAGAGACTCACCACAAAACAAGGGACACATACAGACTGAAAGTGAAGGACAATCAAATATATATTTCATGCAAATAGATACCAAATGAAAGCAGGAGTAGCAATACTCATATAAGATAAAATAGATTTAGAAATAAAGGCCATTAAAAAAGACAAAGAAGAACACTACATAATGATCAAAGGATCAATTCAAGAAGAAGTTATAGCAATTATAAATATATATGCACTCAACACAGGAGTACCACAATATATAAGGCAAACGCTAACAAGTATGAAATTAGCAGTAACACATTAATAGTGGGAGACTTTAGTACCCCACTCACATCTATGGATAAATCAACCAAACAGAAAATTAGCAAAGAACCACAAGCTTTAAATGATACAGTGGACCAGTTAGACCTACTTGATATCTATAGGACATTTCACCCCAAAACAATGAATTTCACCTTTATCTCAAGTGCACTAGGACCATTCTCCAGGATAGATGACATCCTGGGCCATAAACCTAGCCTTGGTAAATTAAAGAAAATAATAATAGTAAATCATTTCAAGCATGTTTTTTGATCATGATGTGGTAAGATTAGATGTCAACTTCAGGAAAAAAAATAGATTAAAAAAGCAAACATATGGAGGGGAAGCAGCACACCACTGAATAACCAACAAATCACAGAAGAAATAAAAAAACAAATCAAAATATGCATAAAAACAAATTAAAATGAAAACAGAATAACCCAAAAGTTATGGGATACAGTAAAAGCAGTGCTAAGGGGAAGGCTCATAGGAATACAAGCTTAATTAAAGAAACAAAATAAAAATCAAATAAGTAACCTAACTTTACACCTAAAGCAACTAGAAAAAGAAAAAAAATGAAGAACCCCAGGGTTAGTAGAAGGAAAAAAAATCATAAAAATTGGAGCAGAAATAAATGAAAAAGAAACAAAGGAGACCATAGCAAAAATTGAGAAAACTAAAAGCTGGTTTTTGAGAAGATAAATAAAATAGACAAAACATTAGCCAGACTCATCAAGAAAAAAAGGAGAATTGAATCAGCAAAATTAGAAATGAAAATGGAGAAATCACAACAGACAACACAGAAATACAAAGGTTCATAAGAGATAACTATCAACAACTATATGTCAATAAAATGGACAATTTGGAAGAAATGGAGAAATTCTTGGTAAAGTTATAATCTTCCAAAGCTGTAACACGAAGAAAAATAAAATTTTAACAGACACATCACAAGCAAGGAAACTGAAACTTTAATCAAAAATCTTCCAAAAAACAAAAGACCAGGACCAGATGGCTTCACATTTGAATTCTACCAAAAATTTAGAGAAGAGCTAACACTTATCCTATTCAAACTCTTCCAGAAAATTGCAGAGGAAGGTAAACTCCTAAAGTCATTATACGAAGTCATCATCACCCTAAAACCAAAACCACATGATGATAACACACAAAAAAAGAAAACTACACACCAATATCACTGATGAACATAGATGCAAAAATCTTCACCAAAATTCTAGCAAACAAAATCCAACAGCATATAAAAAAGATCATACATCATGACCAAGTGGACTTTATCTCAGGGATGCAAGCATTTTTCAATATTTGCAAATCAATCAATGTGATACACCACATTAACAAATTGAAAAATTAAAAATGATATGATTATCTCAATAGATGCAGAGAAAGACTTTGACAAAATTCAACATACACATACATACATATATATATAAGCAACTCCCAGCAGAAAAGCACCCCAGATGCTCGCATCTGCCACCAGCAAGTGGGGGTGGAACAGAGAGGAGTGGGCAGCAGTGCTTAGGGTAAGGACCGGGCCTGAATGCCCTGAGGGCGATTGGAGGGAGCTAACATGAGACAGCAACTTAAACTGTGGGATAGCAAGAGAGAGAGAATTAAGTAGGGAAAAGCCCTAAACTTAGGCACTACCTGCTGGTTCCCAGAATGAAGGACTGAGCAATTACCAGAGAAGAGCTACCTGGCGGCAGACCGGCCCATCCCCCCACTGAAGGCAGGAGGCAGGGGGGAGGGGAAAGGGGCAAACTCAGCCCCAGAGATGGCATCCCCTACTAAACTGCAAACAGACTTCCAGCCTCTAACTAAAGACTTCCTTGAGATTTTGGATGGTCGACATCCACCGAGAGGGTCACAGCTAGAGTCCAGCTCCCCAGAACTGACACAAGGTGCACCAGACCTGCATGCATGGAAACTGAGACTGGGACCAGGGAGGTGATAAGGTGCCCTGCTCCCGGGAAGAGTGTGCCCGTCAAGCTCCTGGCTGCCTGAGCTGCTCTGACTGGGGAAGGCACAAAACGCAGGACCAACCGAGTCTATGCTTTTGTGGAATACCCGAAAACCTGAATCTGAGTGGCTTAGGCCTGGGAAGTCCACGCAACACAGGGCCCGCTCCCTGGAGTGCAGCCTGGAGCCTGAGCAGTGTAGACGGGGAAAGCACACACACCCGCTCCGATCGGGGGCAAACCCAGTGTGGCCAGAAAACCGCGAGTGCTCCCCACACACGCCAGTGACATTTGTCTGCAGCACCCTTCCCTCCCCACAGCATGAATGAACAAGCGAACCTAAACAAGAGACCACCTCCACCCGAGTGTGTCAGGGTGGAAATCAGACACTGAAGAGACCTACAAACAGAAGACAAAGAAACAAAGGAACCGTTTCAGAAGTGACCGATGCAACAGATCAAAATTCCTGTAGTTAACACCGACTATACTGGAAAGGGCCTATAGATATCGAGAAGTGTAAGCTCAAATAAGGAGCTATCTGAAACTGAACTGAAACCACACTGCCCGAAACAGCTCCAGAGAAATTGCTAGATATATTTTTACTACTATTTTTTTTAATTAAAATTTTTTTCTTTCTTTTTTTACTTTTTCTTTTTTTTTTTTAAGTCCTCTATTACTCCTTAATTTTCATTTTTTATAACCCACTATAACTAGGCCAAAAAAAAAAAAAAAAGGACCCTATTTTTAAAGTGAACTCCATATATATTTCTTACATTTTTTTGTGTTTTTGTGGTTTTTTACTATTGTATTTTTAAGAGTCTAACTTCTACTCTAGATATTTAATCTTTGTTTTTCAGTATTTGATATCAATTTTGGACATTTAAAAATCCAACCTTCAGTACCAATTTTACTCAGGAGTGTGATGATTACTCTTTCCCCTTTTGACTTGCCTTTTTCTCCCCCAGATCACCTCTATTTCCTCCCTCCGCCTTCTTTTCTTAATCCAATTCCGTGAATCTCTGTGGGTGTTCCGGGCTGCAGAGAACACTTAGGGAACAGAGTACAACCTAGATCTGTCTCTCCTCTCTTGAATCTTCCTTTTTCTCCTCCTGCTCACCTCTATCTCCTTCCTCCCTCTCCTATTCTTCATGTAACTCTGTGAAACTCTCCGGGTGTTCCTCACTGTAGAGAATCCTTTCACCATTAACCTAGAAGTTTTATTATCAGTGCTGTATGGAGGGAGAAGTCTTGAGGCTACTGAAAGAAGAAAACTGAAACCCAGAAGCAAGAGGATTAAGCCCAAAACCTGAGAACACCAGAGAACTCCTGACTACAGGGAACATTAATTAATAAGAGATCAGCCAAAAGCCTCAATACCTACACTGAAACCAACCACCACCCAAGAGCCAATAAATTCCAGAGCAAGACATAACATGCAAATTCTCCAGCAACACAGGAATATAGCACTGATCGTCAATATACAGGCTGCCCAAAGTCACAACAAACCCATAGACCTATCTCAAAATCCAAATACACTACTGACCACTCCAGTGAACTCCAGAGAGAATAAATCCAGCTCCACCCACTGGAACACCGAAACAAGCTTTTCTAACCAGCAAACCTCGACAAGTCAAACACCCAGCCTCACCCACTGGGAGAAAACTCCACAATAAAAAGGAACCACAGACTACCAGAATACAAAAAGGCCACCCCAAACCCAGCAATCTAAATAAGATAAAAAGGCAGAGAAATATCCAGCAGGTAAAGGAACATAAAAAATGCTGGAAAAGTCAAACAAAAGAGGAGGAGATAGGGAATCTACCTGAAAAAGAATTTAGAATAATGATAATAAAATTGATCCAAAATCTTGAAAACAAAATGGAGTTACAGATAAATAACCTGGAGACAAGGATTGAGAAGACGCAAGAAATGTTTAACAAGGACCTAGAAGAAATAAAAAAGAGTCAATTAAAAATGAATAATGCAATAAATGAGATCAAAAACACTCTGGAGGGAACCCACAGTAGAATAACGGAGGCAGAAGATAGGATAAGTGAGGTCGAAGATAAAATGGTGGAAAAAAATGATGCAGAGAGGAAAAAAGAAAAAAATAATTAAAAGAAATGAGGACAAACTCAGGGACCTCTGGGACAAAGTTAAACGCACCAACATTCAAATCAAAGGAGCCCCAGAAGAAGAAGACAAAAAGAAAGGCCATAAGAAGATCCTCGAGGAGATAATAGCTGAAAACTTCCCCAAAATGGGGTAGGAAATAGCCACTCAACTCCAAGAAACCCAGAGAGTCCCACACAGGATAAACCCAAGGCGAAACACCCCAAGATACATATTAGTCAAATTAACAAACATCAAACCCAAAGAACAAATATTAAAAGCAGCAAGGGAGAAACAACAAATAACACACAAGGAGATTCCCATAAGGATATAAATAGAAACTCTTCAGGCCAGAAGGGAATGGCAGAACCTACTTAAAGTTGTGACAGAGAATAGCCTACAACCCAGACTACTGTACAAAGCATGGATCTCATTCAGATATGAAGGAGAATTCAAAAGCTTTACAGACAAGCAAAAGTTGAGAGAATTCAGCACCAACAAATCAGCTCTTCAACAAATGCTAAAGGATCTTCTCTAGACAGGAAATACAGAAAGGTTGTATGATTGTGAACCTAAAACAACAAAGCAAATGGCAACAGGACCATTCTTATCAATAATTACCTTAAATGTAAGTGGGTTGAATGCCCCAACCAAAATACAAAGACTGGCTGAATGGATACAAAAGCAAGACCCCTATATATGCTGTTTACAGTAGACCCAACTCAAAGCAAGGGACACATACAGACTGAAAGTGAAGGGCTCGGAAAAACTATTTCACACAAATGGAGACCAAAAGAAAGCAGGAGTCCCAATATTTATA
The DNA here is from genome assembly GCF_963930625.1 of Muntiacus reevesi. Classification (NCBI taxonomy): domain Eukaryota; kingdom Metazoa; phylum Chordata; class Mammalia; order Artiodactyla; family Cervidae; genus Muntiacus; species Muntiacus reevesi. Next base: position 79,550,375 of record NC_089271.1, on the reverse strand, counting down.
TCAGATAAAATAGACTTCAAAATAAAGGCTATGAAAAGAGACAAAGAAGGACACTACATAATAATCAAAGGATCAATACAAGAAAAAGATATAGCAATTATAAATATATATGCATCCAACATAGGAGCACCACAATATGTAAGGCAAATGCTAACAAGAATGAAGGGGAAAATAAACAAAAACACAGTAATAGTGGGAGTTTTTAATACCCCACTCACACCTATGGACAGATCAACTAAACAGAAAATTAACAAGGAAACACAAACTTTAAATGACACAATGGTCCAGCTAGACCTAATTGATATCTATAGGACATTTCACCCCAAAACAATCAAATTCACCTTTTTCTCAAGTGCACACGGAATGTTCTCCAAAAGAGATCACATCCTGGACCATACATCTAGCCTTGGTAAATTCAAAAAATTTGAAATCACTCCAGTCATCTTTTCTGAGCACAATGCAGTAAGATTAGATCTCAAATACAGGAAAAAAAATCTATTAAAAATTCCAATATATGGAGGCTAAATAACACGCTTCTGAATAATGAACAAATCATAGAAAAATTCAAAAAAGAAATAAAAATATGCATAGAAATGAATGAAAATGAAAACACAACAACCCAAAACCTATGGGACACTGTAAAAGCAGTGCTAAAGGGAAGGTTTGAAGCAATACAGGCTTACCTCAAGAAACAAGAAAAAAGTCAAATAAATAACCTAACTCTACACATAAAGCAACTAGAGAAGGAAGAAATGAAGAACCCCAGGGTTAGTAGAAGGAAAGTAAACTAAACAAATAGGGCAGAAATAAATGTAAAAGAAACAAAAGAGACCATAGCAAAAAAAAAAAAAACAAAGCTAAAAGCTGGTTTTTTGAAAAGGTACATAAAATTGACAAGCCATTGGCCAAACTCATCAAGAAACAAAGGAAGAAGAACCAAATCAACAAAATTAGAAATGAAAATGGAGAGATCACAACAGAAAGCAATGAAATATAAAGGATCATAAGAGACTGCTACCAGCAGCTCTATGCCAATAAAATGGACAACTTGGAAGAAATGGACAAATTCCTAGAAAAGTATAACTTTCCGAAACTGAGCCAGGAAGAAATAGAAGATCTTAACAGACCCATCACAATCAAGGAAATCAAAACTGTAATAAAAAATCTTCCGGCAAACAAAAGTCCAGGACCAGATGGCTTCACAGCTGAATTCTACCAAAAATTTAGAGAAGAGCTAACACCTATCTTACTCAAACTCTTCCAGAAAATTGCAGAAGAAGGCAAGCATCTAATCTCATTCTATGAGGCCACCATCACCCTAATACCAAAACCAGACAAGGATGCCACAAAAAAAGAAAACTACAGGCCAATAGCACTGATGAACATAGATGCAAAAATCCCTAACAAAATTTTAGTAAACAGAATCCAACAACATATCAAAAAGATCATACATCATGACCAAGTTGGCTTTATCCCAGGGATGCAAGGATTCTTTAATATCTGCAAATCAATCAATGTAATACACCACATTAACAAACTGAAAGATTAAAACCATATGATTATCTCAATAGATGCAGAAAAAGCTTTTGACAATTTTCAACATGCATTTATGACAAAAAAATCTCCAGAAAGCAGGTATAGGAGGAACATATATCAACATAAAAAAAGCTATATATGACAAACCCACAGCAAACATTATCCTCAATGGTGAAAAAATGAAACTATTTCCCTTAAAGTCAGGAACAAAGCAAGGTTGTCCACTCTCACCACTGCTATTCAACATAGTTTTGGAAGTGTTGGTCACAGCAATCAGAGCAGAAAAATAAATAAAAAGAATCCAGATAGAAAAAGAAGAAGTAAATCTCTCACTGTTTACAGATGACATGATCCTCTACATAGAAAAGCCCAAAGACTCTACCAGAAAATTACTATAGCTAATCAATGAATACAGTAATGTTGCAGGATATTAAATTAACACACAAAAATCCCTTGCTTTCCTATATGCTAACAATGAGAAAACAGAAAGATAAATTAAGGAAACAATACCATTCACCATTGCAACAAAAAGAATAAAATACTTAGGAGTGTATCTACCTAAAGAAATTAAATACCTATATATAGAAAACTATAAAACAATGATGAAAGAAATAAAAGAGGACACAAATAGATGGAGAAATATATCGTGTTCATGAATTGGAAGACTCAATATTATGAAAATAGCTATATTACCCAATGCAATCTATAGATTCAATGCAATCCCTATCAAACTACCAACGGTATTTTTGACAGAACTAGAACAATTAATTTCACAATTTTTATGGAAATACAAAAATCCTCCCATAGCCAAAGCAATCTTGAGAAAGAAGAATGGAACTGGAGGAATCAACCTGCCTGATTTCAGGCTCTACTACAAAGCCACAGTCATCAAGACAGTATGGTACTGGCACAAAGACAGAAATATAGATCAATGGAACAGAAAAAAATTCCAGAGATAAATCCATGTGCCTATGGACACATTATCTTTCACAAAGGAGGCAAGGATATACAATGGAAAAAAAGACAACCTCTTTAAAAAGTGGTGCTGGGAAAACTGGTTAACCAGTTGTAAAAGAATGAAACTAGAACACTTTCTAACACCATACACAAAAATAAACTCAAAATGGATTAAAGATCTAAATGTAAGACCAGAAACTGTAAAACTCCTAGAGGAGAATATAGGCAAAATCCTCTCCAACATAAATCACAGCAGGATCCTCTATGACCTACCTCCCAGATATTGGAAATAAAAGCAAAAATACACAAATGGGACCTAATTAAACTTAAAAGCTTTTGAACAACAAAGGAAACTATAAGCAAGGTGAAAAGACAGCCTTTAGAATGGGAGAAAATATTAGCAAACGAAGCAACAGACAAAGGTTTAATCTCAAAAATATACAAGCAAATCCTGCAGCTCAATTCCAGAAAAATAAATAACCAAATCAAAAAATGGGCCAAAGAACTAAACAGACGTTTCTCCAAAGAAAACATACAGATGACTAACAAACACGTGAAAAGATGCTCAACATCACTCATTATCAGAGAAATGCAAATAAAAATCACAATGAGGTACCATTCCACGCCAGTCAGAATGGCTGCTATCCGAAATTCTACAAGCAATAAATGCTGGAGAGGGTGTGGAGAAAAGGGAACCCTCTTACCCTGTTGGTAGGAATGCAAACTAGTACAGCCACTATGGAGAACAGTGTGGAGATTCCTTAAAAAACTGGAAATAGAACTACCATATGACCCAGCAATACCACTTCTGTGCATACACACTGAGGAAACCAGATCTGAAAGAGACACGTGCACCCCAATGTTCATCGCAGCACTGTTTATAATAGCCAGGACAAGGAAGCAACCTAGATGCCCATCAGCAGATGAATGGATAAGGAAACTATGGTACATATACACAATGGAATATTACTCAGCCATTAAAAAGAATTCATTTGAATCAGTTCTAATGAGATGAATGAAACTGGAGCCCATTATACAGAGTGAAGTAAGCCAGAAAGATAAAGACCAATACAGTATACCAATGCATATATATGGAATTTTTAAAAAAATGGTAACAATAACCCAATATGCAAAACAGAAAAAGAGACACAGATGTACAGAACAGACTTTGAGACTCAGTGGGAGAAGGTAAGGGTGGGATGTTCTGAGAGAAAAGCATTGAAACAAGTATACTATCAAAGGTGAAACAGATCACCAGCCCAGGTTGGATGCGTGAGACAAGTGCTCAGGGCTGGTGCACTGGGAAGACCCAGAGGAATGGGATGGGGAGGGAGGCAGGAGGGGGGTCAGGATGGGGTACACGTGTAAATTCATGGTTGATTCATGTCAGTGTATGGCAAATATCACTACAATATTGTAAAGTAATTAGCCTCGAACTAATAAAAATAAATGAAAAAAAAATAAAATAAAAGACTTTACTCCTTGAAAGGAAAGTTATGAACAACCCAGATAGCATATTAAAAAGGCAAAAACCACTACAATATTGTAAAGTAATTAGCCTGCAACTAATAAAAATAAATGGAAAAAATAAAAAGCAGAGGCATTACTTTGTCAACAAAGTTCCGTCTAGTCAAGGCTATGGTTTTTCCAGTGGTCACGTATGGATGTGAGAGTTGGGCCATAAAGACAGTTGTGTGCTGAAGAGTTGATGTTTTTGAACTGTGCTGTTGGAGAAAACTCTTGAGAGTACCTTGGACTGCGAGGAAATCCAACCAGTCCATCATAAGGGAGATAGTCCTGGGTGATCATTTGAAGGACTGATGTTGATGCTGAAACTCCAATACTTTGGCCATCTTATGCGAAGAGCTGACTCATTTGAAAAGACCTCTGGGAGAGATTGAGGGTAGGAGGAGAAGGAGGCAACAGAGGATGAGATGATTGGAGGGCATCACTGAGACATAGGACACGGTTTTGGGTGGACTCTGGGAGTTGGTGATGGACAGGGAGGCTCAGCATGCTGAGTTTCATGGGGTTGCAAAGAGTCAGATATGACTGAGCAAGTGAACTGAACTGAATCAATGAATATAGTAAAGTTGCAGCATATAAAATTAAGACACATAAATCCCTTGCATTTCTATACACTAACAATGAGTAAACAGAAAGAGAAATTAAGGAAACAATTCCATTCACCATTTAAAAACAAAAACAATAAAATAAAAATTTATCTACCTAAAGAAACAGAAGAACTATATATAGAAAACTGTAAAACACTGACGAAAGAAATCAGACATGACACAAATAGATGGAGAAACATACTATTTTCATGGATCAAAATAATAAATATAATGAAAATGAGTATACTACCCAAAGCATTCTATAAATTCAATGCAATTCAATGCAATCCCTATCAACGGTATTTTTCAGAGAACTAGAACAAATAATTTCACAATTTGTATGGAAATAAATAAAATCTCAAATAGCCAAAGCAATCTTGAGAAAGAAGAGTGAAACTGGAGGAATCAACCTGCCTGACTTCACACTATACTACAAAGCTACAGTCATCAAGACAGTATGGTACTTGTACAAAGACAGAAATATAGATCAGTGGAACAAAATAGAAAGCCCAGAGATAAATCCACACACCTATGGGCACCTTATCTTTGACAAAAGAGGCAAGAATATACAATGGAGAAAGACAATCTCTTAATCAAGTGGTGCTGGGAAAGCTGGTCAACCACTTGTAAAAGAATGAACCTAGAATACTTTCTAATGCCATACATAAAAATAAACTAAAAATGGATTAAAAATCTAAATGTAAGACTGGAAACTATAAAACTCCTAGAGGAAAACATAGGCAAAACACTCTCTAAAATAAAAGACAGCAGGATCCTCTATGGCCCACGTCCCAGAGTAATAGAAATAAAAGGAAAAATAAACAAATGGGGCATAAATAAACTTAAAAGTTTTTGCACAATGAAGGAAACTATATGCAAGGTAAAAAGACAGCCTTCAGAGTGAGAGAAAATAATAGCAAATGAAGCAACTGACAAAGAATTAATCTCAAAAATATACAAGTACCTCATACAGTTCAATACCAGAAAATTAAACAACCCAATTAAAAAATGGGCCAAAGAACTAAACAGACATTTCTCCAAAGAAGATATACAGATGGCTAACAAACACATGAAAAGATGCTCAACATCACTCATTATCAGACAAATTCAAATCAAAACCATAATTACATACCATCTCATGCTGGTCAGAATGGCTGCTATCAAAAAGTCTACAAACTGTAAATGCTACAGTGTCGATAAAAAGGAACCCTCTTACACTGTTGGAAATGCAGTGGGAATGCAAAGTAGTGCAGCCACTATGGAGAACAATGTGGAGATTCCTTAAAAAAAAAACTGGAAAAATAACTGCCATACGACCCAGCAATCCCCCCCACCCCCAATAGGCATATACACCGAGGAAACGTGAATTGAAAGAGACATGTGTACTCTGATGTTCATTGCAGCACTGTTTAAAATAGTTAGGGCATGGAAGCAACCTAGTTGTCCAGTGGCAGACGAATGGATAAGAAAGTTGTGGTACATATACGCAATGGAATATTACTCAGCTATTCAATTAGAATGCATTTGAATCAGTTCTAATGAGGTGGATGAAACTGGAGTCTATTATATAGTGAAGTAAGTCAGAAAGAAAAACACCAATATTAATGCATATATATGAAATTCAGAAAGATGTTAACAATGACCCTATATGTGAGACAACAAAAGAGACACAGGTGTAAAGAACAGACTTTTGGACTCTGTGGGAGAAGGCATGGGTGGGATGATTTGAGAGAATAGGATTGAAACATGTGTATTACCATATGTGAAGCTGATTGCCAGTCCATGCACGATGAATGAGACAGGGCGCTCAGGGTCTGCGTACTGGGATGGCCCTAAGGGATGGGATGGCAAGGGAGGTGGGAGGGGATTCAGGATGGGGGACACATGCACACCCATGGCTGATTCATGTCAATGTATGGCAAAAAACATTGCAATATTATAAAGTAATTAGCCTCTAATTAAAATAAATTAAGAAATATTTCCACCAAAAACATATATATATATATATATATAGTTTATTGAAACATATTCATAACAGCCAAAAAGTAGAAACTACTCAAATGTTCATCATCTTATTAATAGATAAACAAAATATGATACATTACCCATAAAAGAGATGGATACTACTACTGCTTCATTAACTATGCTAAAGGCTTTTACTGTGTGGGTCTCAACAACCTGTGGAAAAGTTTTAAAGAGGTGGGAGTACCAGACAACCTGACCTGCCTCCTGAGTAATCTGTATACAGGTCAAGAAGCAACGGTTAGAACCAGACATGAAACAACAGAGTGGTTCAAAATTTGAAAAGGTGTACATCAAGTCTGTATATTGTCACCCTGATTATTTAACTTATGTGCAGAGTACATCATGTGAAATGCCAGGCTGGATGAAGCGCAAACTGCAATCAAGGTTGCCAGTAAAAATATCAATAACCTCACATGTGAAGATCACACCACCCTTATGGCAGAGAGTAAAGAAGAACTAAATAACCTTTTGATGAAAGTGAAAGAGGAGTGAAAAAGCTGGCTCAAAACTCAACATTCAAAAAACGAAGATCATGGCATCTGGTCCCATCTCTTCATGGTAAATAGATGGGGAAAAAAATGGAAACAGTGACAGATTCTTTTCTTGAGCTCCCAAAGCACTGCATATCATAACTGAAGACATGGAATTAAAAGACACTTGCTCCTTAGAAGAAAAGTTGTGACAAACCTAGACAACGTATTAAAAGGCAGAGACATTGCTTTGCCACAAAAGTCTGTCTAGTCAAAGCTATATTTTTCCATTAATAATGTATGGATGTGAAAGTTGGACCGTAAAGAAAGTTGTGTGCTGAAGAACTGACACTTTTGAACTGTGATGTTGGAGAAGACTCTTGAGAGTCCCTTGGACTGCAAGCAGATCAAACAAATCAATCCTAAAAGACATCAGTCCTGATTATACATTGGAAGGACTGATGCTGAAGCTGAAGCTCCAATGTTTTGGCCACCTGATGCAAACTACTGACTCATTTGGAAAGACCCTAATACTGGAAAAGATTGAAGGCAGGAGGAGAAGTGGATGCCAGAAAATGAGATGGTTCGATGGCATCACTGGTTCTATAGACATGAGTTTGAGCAAGTTTCAGGAGTTGGTGATGAACAGGGAAACATGGCATGCTACAGTCCATGGGGTCTCAAAGAGTCTGTCATGACCCAGTGACTGAACTGAACTGACCCATACAATGGAATATTCCTCAGCCACACAAATAAGTGGAGTATTGATAAAAGCTATAACCTAAATGAAGTTTGAAGATAGCATGCTAAATTAAAGTAGTCATTCAAAAAAGGTACATAGTGTGCCATTATTTTTATATGAAATATTCTAAATATTTTTTACAGAAAAAAGGTAAATTAGTGGTTGCTAGCAGATTAAAGGATGAAGAATGGATTACAATTGCTAATGAGTATGGGATTTATTTTTGAGTGATGAAAATCTTCTCAAACTAAGTAATGGTGATGATTTCAAAATTTCATGAATATCCTAAAAGTCACTGAACTCTATACTTTAAAACTATGACTTTTGACATGTGACTAATGTAATGGATATAAAAAATGGAACCAGATAATAAATTGCTGAACTTACCAATCACAGCACCAATGTTTCTCTTCCTTTCTCATTATTTACTTATAATTTCAGGAATGCACAGCATAAATGAATATACCTAGTGGCAGTTTAAGCATGCTTTTGTTGGTGACTTGGTTGTATATGTGTATTTATAGTATTCTGTATGTGTGTATATATATATAGTATTTGTAATATGTTGAATGATGCTACCCCAAAGATATGTCTGTAAATGTGATCTTATTTGAAAAAAGAAAAAGTGTCTTTGGATATGTAATTAAGAATCTCTATATAAGATCATCCTGAGATGGCCAGGTACCTCCTAATCTAATTACAAGTGGTTTTCATAAGAATATAGGACACAGAAGAAAAAGAGAGAGGCAGGTATTGGAGTGCTGCTATGTTTAAAAGGATTACAAGCAGACACCAGAATCTGGAAGAAGCAAAGGATGATTCTTCCCCAGATCTTTTGGAGAAAGTCCTTCCTCACAGATTTCTGATCTCCAGTAAACATTTTTTTAATTCTTTTAAACCACGCAGCTTGTAGCTATTTGTTATTTCACCCTAGAAAATAAATATATATATATTTTGGTACTGACATTAAAGGTGTTGCTGTAAGAAATATTTTAAAATATGAAAGTGGTTGTGGAATTGTGGAATGGACAGAAACTGGAAGAATTTTGACATGAATAGCAGAGAAAGTCTAAATTGCCTTAAAGAGATTTTTAGTGGAAATATAAATATAGGAAGCAATTCAGGTGAGGGAAGAAGGAAGAAGAGGCAGGCACCAGAATCTGGAAGAGACAAGGAACATTCTTCCCTAACGCCTTCAGAGGGGTGTTTCTCCACTGATATTTTGATTTTCCCCTGGAGAAGGGAATGGCAATCGACTCAAGTATTCTTGGCTGGGAAATCCCATGGACAGAAGAACCTACAATCCATGAAGTTGCAAAGAGTCAGACATAAATGAGAACAGCACAGGGACTTTGATTTTGGACTTGGCATCCAGAACAGTGAGATAATAAATTTATATTCTTTTAGCCGCCAAATCCATTCTAACTTGTTATGGCAGTCATAGGAAAACAATACAAATAAAAACTTCTAATGAATCTACAAAAATAGCTGAGAACTAATAAGTACATTTTTCAGGGCTTCCCTGATAGCTCAGTTGGTAAAGAATTCACCTGCAATGCAGGACACCCCGGTTTGATCCTGGGTCAGAAAGATCCACTGAAGAAGAGATAAGCTACCCACTCAAGCATTCTTGGGCTTCCCTTGTGACTCAGCTGGTAAAGAATCCACCTGCAATGTGGGAGACCTGGGTTTGATCCCTGGGTTGGGAAGATATCCTGGAGAAAGGAAAGACTATAAAAATAACTGAGAATCAATAAGTGCCCTTTTCAAGATCCCACAAAACAATGTCAATCCACGAAACCTGTTGCATTTCTACAGAACAATAGTGAACAATTGGAAACCGAAATTCAAACCATTTGCATTCACTTCAACAAAGAACTTATTCCTTTAAAACATACAAATGGACAATAAACAGATAATAAGATGATCATCATCATTAGTAACTTGATAAATGCAAATTAAATTCACAGTGGAATTACACTTCACAACCACAGGTCAGCTATTGTCAAAAAGACACACAATAACACATGTTGAAAAGGATATAGAGAAATTGGAACACTCATGCATTGTTGCTAGAAAGGTAAAATAGTACAGCAACTTTGGAAAACAGTCTGGTAGTTCTTCAGAAAGTTAAACATTGTTACCACATAACTTAAAATGTCTACTCCTAAATGTATATCCAAGATTTGAAACTATGTATCTACATAAAAAAATTAATCAGGAATGTAAATGGCATCATTATTTATAGTAGACAAAAAGTAAAAATAACTCAGATGTCAACTGATGAATGGTAAAAAGATGTGGGGTATTTATGCAAAGAAATACTAATCAGCAACAACAACAAAATACTATAGCATGGCTCAACATTGGTAACACTTGAAATGTTATACTAAGAACATTAGTATAAATGTTAGTGTTAAAGAAGCCTATTACAAAAATAAAAAAAAAACAGTGCATAATTTTATTTTATGAAATGTTCAAAGTGGGAAAATTTGGAGAGAGTATATTTGTGTATAAGTATGCTTAAGACTGGATATGGAGAGGTGAGAAGAAATATAGATTCACTGCAAATAGATACATGGTTTCTTTTAGAGGGACAAAACTATTCAAAATTATATTGCTATGGTTGCAAAATCCTGTAAATATATTCAAAGCATTGAATTGGGCAATGTAAATGAGTGAATTGTATGATATACAGTATATTTCAGTGAAGCTATTTTGGAAAATAAAATTTTAGGGTATAAAGCATTCTAGGAAAACATATGCAGGATTTGTATATAAAAAATTAGAAAATGTTGATAAAAGAGATCAAAACCTAAATGGAGAGACATGCTACAATGTTTTAGTAGAATACTCAATGTAAGAAAAATACCAATTTTCCACAAATTTCCACAAATTCCAATGAGAATGTCATTATGAATTTTTGTCAACATAAAGATGTTTATTCTGAAGTTGATATACAAAGGCAAATTCATTAGAATTATTAAAACTATTCTTAAAATAATATAGTTGGAAATATAGTAGCAATTTTAATATTTACTATAAACCTACAATGAACAAAGCATTATAGTACAGGTGAAACAACAACAACAACAAGATATATAAATCAGTAGAACACAATATACAGTCTGGAAGTATAACCACAAAAATGCAATCTGTTGAATCTTGAAAAATTTTGAAAAGAAATTCAATGAAAATCCTTTCAACAATCTTATAAAATTAGATAGCAATACGAAAAGAAAGAACTTTGACCAAAACTTCAAACTTTATACAAAAATTAGCTAAAAATATATAATTAATAGCTTGAAATGTCAAATATTAAGCTACACAAAAGTATAGAAGAAGAAATATGAAACAGTTTCCTGACCTGGGATTATACAATTATTCTTAGATATTCAATTATTATTAGATATTCCTAGATTATTTGAAAATTAGATATTCAAGTATTCTTAGATATTCTCAGACATGCATAGGAACCTGGGATGATAGGTCCATGAATCTAGGCAAATTTGAAGTGGTCAAAAGGAGATGGCAAGAGTGAGCATGGACATTTTAGGAATCAACAAACTAAAATAAATTGGAATGGGTAATTCAACTCAGATGACCATTATATCTACTTCTCTGGGCAAGAACCCCTTAGAAGAAATAGAGTAGCCATAATAGTAAACGTAAGAGTCCTAAATGCAGTTCAGTTCAGTTCAGTTCAGTTCGGTCACTCAGTCGTGTCCGATTCTTTGTGACCCCCTTGGACTGTCCATCATTAACTCCCAGAGTATACTCAAACACATGTCCATCAAGTCCATGATGCCATCCACCCATCTCATCTGTTGTCCCCTTCTCCTCCCACCTTCAATCTTTCCCAGCATCAGGGTCTTTTCTAATAACAGTTCTTCCCATCAGGTAGCCAAAGTACTGGAGTTTCAGCTTCAGCATCAGTCCTTCCAATCAATATTCAAGGCTGATTTCCTTTCGGATGAACTGGTTGGACCTCCTTGCAGTCCAAGGGACTCTCAAGAGTCTTTTCCAGCATCACAGTTCAAAAGCATCAATTCTTTGGCACTCAGCTTTCTTTATAGCACAAACTTCACATCCGTACATGACTACTAGAAAAACCATAGCTTTGACTAGATGGACCTTTGTTGGCAAAGTAATGTCTCTGCTTTTTAATATGATGTCTAGGTTGGTCATAACTTTTCTCCCAAAGAGCAAGTGTCTTTTAATTTCGTGGCTGCAGTCAACATCTGCAGTCACTTTGGAACCCCCAAAAAAAAAAAAAAAAAAAAGAAAACCAAAATCTGTCAATATTTTCCATTGTTTCCCCATCTATTTGCCATGAAGTGATGGGACCAGATGTCATGATCTTAGTTTCCTGAATGTTGAGTTTAAAGCCAACATTTTCACTCTTTCACTTTCATCAAGAGGCTCTTTAGTTCTTCTTTGCTTACTGCCATAAGAGTGATGTCATCTGCATTTCTGAGGTTATTGATATTTCTCCTGGAAATCTTGATTCCAGTTTGTGCTTCATCCAGTCCAACATTTCTCATGATGCACTCTGCATATAAGTTAATAATCCGGGTGACAACATAAAACAGTGACATACTCCTTTCCCGATTTGGAAACAGTTGATTGTTCCATGTCCAGTTCTAACTGTTGTTTCTTGACCTGCATACAGATTTCTCAGGAGGCAGGGCAGGTGGTCTGGTATTCCCATCTATTTCAGAATTTTCCACAGTCTTTTGTGATCCACACAGTGAAAGACTTTGGTGTAATCAATAAAGCAGCAATAGATGTTTTTCTGGAACTCCCTCATTTTTCAATGATCCAACAGATGTTGGCAATTTGATTTCTGTTTCCTCTGCCTTTTCTAAATCCAACTTGAACATCTGGAAGTTCACAGTTTACGTACTCATGAAGCCTATCTTAGACAATTTTGAGCATTACTTTGCTTGTGTGTGAGATATGTGCAATTGTGCGGTTATTTGAGCATTTTTTGGCATTGCCTTTCTTTGAGATTGGAAAGAAAATTCATCTTTTCCAGTCCTGTGGCCACTGCTGAGTTTTCCAAATTTGCTAGCTTATTGAGTGCAGCACTTTCACAGCATCATCTCTTTGGATTTGAAATAGTTCACCTGGAATTTCATCACCTCCACTAGCTTTGTTCATTGTGATGCTTCCTAAGGCCCACTTGACTTTGTGTTTCAGGATGTCTGCCTCTAGATGAGTGATCACACCATCATCATTTCCTGGGTCATGAAGATCTTTTTTGTATAGTTCTTCTGTGTGTTCTTGACACCTCTTCTTAATATCTACTGCTTCTGTTAGATCCATATAATTTCTGTCCTTAATTGTGCCCATCTTTGCAAGAAATGTTCCCTTGGTGTCTCTAATTTTCTTGAAGTGGCCTCTAGTCTGTTCCACTCTATTGTTTTCCTCTATTTCTTTGCACTGGTCACTGTGGTAGGCTTTCTTATCTCTCCATACTATTCTTTGAAACTCTCCATTTAAATGGGTACGTCTTTCCTTTTCTCCTTTGCCTTTAGCATCTCTTCTTTTCTCAGCTATTTGTAAGGCCTCCTCAGACAACCATTTGCCCTTTTTGCTTTTCTTTATCTTGGAGATGGTCTTGATCCCTGCCTCCTGTATAATATCAGGAACCTCTGTCCATAGTTTTTCAGGCACCCTCTCTACCAGATCTAATCCCTTGAGTCTATTTCTCACTTCCACTGTATAATTGTAAGTGATTTGATTTAGGTCATACCTGAATGGTCTAGTGTTTTTCCCTACTTTCTTCAATTTAAGTCTGAATTTGTTAATAAGCAGTTCATTATCTGAGCCACAGTCAGCTCCCAGTCTTGCTTTGCTGACTGCATACAGTTTCTCCATCTTTGGCTGGAAAGAATATTATCAATCTGATTTTGGTATTGACCATCTGGTAATGTCCATGTGTAGAGTCTTCTCTTGTGTTTTTGGAAGTGGATGATTGCTATGATCAGTGTATTCTCTTGGCAAACCTCTTTTAACCTTTGACCTGGTTTGTTTTGTACTCTAAGGCAAATTTTCTTGTTACTCCAGGTATCTCTTGACTTCCTACTTTTGCATTCCAATATGCATGACAAAATGTGGTCCACTGGAGGAGGGAATCGCAGAGCACTTCAGTATTCTTGTCTTGGGAACACCATGAACAGTATGAAAAGACAAAAAATAGGACACTGAAAGATGAACTCCCCAGGTTGGTAGATGCCCAATATGCTACTAGAGACCAGTGGTGAATTAACTCCAGAAAGAATGAAGAGACAGAGCCAAAGCAAAAGCAGCACCCAGTTATGGATGTGACTGGTAATGGAAGTAAAGTCTGATGCAGTAAGAACAATATTGCATAGGAACCTGGAATCAAGGCAAATTGGAAGAAGTCAAACAGGTGATAACCAGAGTGAATGTGGAAGTGGTCAAGCAGGAGGTGGCAAGAGTGAATGTCAACATTCTAGGAATCAGTGAACTAAAATGGACTGAAATGGGTGAATTTAACTCAGATGACCATTATATCTGCTACTGTGGGCAAGAATCCCTTAGAAGAAAAGGAGTAGCCACTATAGTCAATAAAAGAGTCCAAAATGCAGTACTTGGCTACAATCTCAAAAATGACAGAATGATCTCTGTTCATTTTGTTAGGTAGTTAGAATAGGAAACAGGATTCCAAAATGATTGTGGCTAAAAGACAAGGAAGGGAAAATCCCGTGAAAATAGAACAAAGGAAGGTCAAAAGAAGGTCTGAGAACCTGAGTGAGGACATCAGGTAGAACAAACAGCACTCCTGGCTAGCTCAATTTACATAGGGTAGGCCCGGGGGGGGGGGGGGACATTTAAAAGAGGAGCCAAAAGTCTTGCTTTCTCTCTCTCTCTCTCTCTCTCTCTCTCTCTCTCTCTCTCCACCCCCGCCCGACATGCTGGTTCCCGTCTTTGGGTCAGCATGCCCTCATGCCTGGAGGATGGATTCCCCTGCCATTTTCTAAATAAAATAGAGCAGTAACACTGATTTGTCTAAGACCTATAACATGGTCTGTCCAAGACCTGAGAGCTGTGACATGCTGAGGGCTTTAATGTCCGTCCCTTCGAATCTTTGTTGTGACGAGACAGAACTGAGGAGCATACACTCGCCTGATATCTATGGTGCCATGACACAGGTTTAACCTGGCTGAAACAACCTCGGCACAGTCCCCACAAGGAGGAGGCCAACGCAGCAGGAGCCAACTCAGGGAAAGCTCCCACGGTAGAAGCAGAACACAAAGAAAGCCCAGCACAAGGGAAGTGACAAGAGGCCCATCGTGCTGGAAACCAGGACAGCAAAAAATGAACTCAGCAGAAAGCTCACACAGTTCAGTCTCAGATTCCAGAAGACCTCCAGTTAAGATAGGAGGTCCTCACTCCTATGGCTGGAGGGACATTATACCTAACTAAATCTTAATTCCTTTATGATCTCTCATTTCTTGTTTCCTTGAACCCCCTGTGGACAGGTGGGCAGCAGTGGGTGCAATTGCGGGACTCTGGAGAGGTTACACTTTGCTATGTCCCAAAGGAACTATCTCCTGAGCTGTTACCCAAGCCGGTGGGGGTTCTTCTGTCCTTAATCTTCTCTGTGCCAAAGATCAGGCCAGTGAAAACTGTGAGCACAGGTCAGGTATTTAGCAGATTTTCTGGCAGGCTATGAAGGGGATTCCTTGGCACATTTTTCCCTCCTGTCCTTCAGCTCTCTCTCCTGGGACTTGAGCCTGACCAACACCCAGGATGCCCAGCTTCAGGACCTAATGAAGCTCAGTCTCTGATGTCTTATTGCAAAAATTCAGTAAGAGACAAAGTGATATGTAAGAAGTGGATTTATTAGGATTCAGAGAGAAGGACACTCTTCAGGGTGTGGGCCATTGCCAAGGGCAAGGGCTCTGGCCATGGAATGTGGCCTGGCTAGGTTTGCTAGTGGGGTGAATTTATATGCTGATGAGGGGGAGGATCATTCCAACCATTGGGGAAGCACCCACTCCTCCCTCTTTTGACAGTACCTTGGAGCTGTCCTGCCACCTCTGGGTGTGTCTTTTGGCTTACAGACGGGGGATTAAGGTTTACTTGAATTTGACTTGTCATCTTAGACCCAAATGATTTTAATCAGTTTACATTATGCCCTTGTGTTCTGTCATTCTTTCAAAGGTTGTACCCTGCTTGCCCCCTTCCCTCCTGTTTCATGTTCTTTTCCTAAGCCCCATCCAGGCCCACAATGTCGCCTCTATAATCTTCTGGAGGGACAACCAGAAAATAGCTGGCCCTTGGGAGGGAAATACTGTATAATATCCAACCTCTCTAGATATATTCAGCCCTTCATGTTGCATGTTTCCTGCAACATGTGCAACACCAGCATCTCTCAGTGAACCCACTAGGGAGGGGACAGACACACAATACTTGCTAGAAGTCCATCAGTTGGCATCCATTCAAAGGCAATTTGGCTTCCAGGGATAACGTTTGCCACTTTGGGAGTTAGTCCTTCAGGCCGTTTGGGCCCAAACCCTTACCACCTTTCTCCTAAAGTTACAAACATACCCCTGGATCAAATCTCCACTACACTTTTATGAAACATCTGGTCTGTTGCATCTTACCAATTTGTTCTTGAGCCAATTACTAACTCCTACAATCAGGACCCTGCCCCCTTATAGGCAACATTGCTCCACCTGGTCTATTATTAAAATACCTTAATGTCCCTAACAGGGTCACATAACCCACTCCTTTGTCACTACTTCTGTTATTACCTAAAATGGGCCTATGACAATGAAGTGTTTACCATTGGAGACACCTTAACCTTCTCTTAAGGAGGACTAGGGGAAGAAATCAGTGACTTATAATCCCTTAGTTTAAGAGGACAAGGCTTATGACTTTTACACTGTTTCCCAGTCTCAGGGCACAGGCTTGGATTGCTTTACATCATGATATCTATTCTCATCTATGGTGGACAAACCAGCAATGAGTTAAAATTACAACCCCTTAAATCCTACCCAGCACTGGTCATGCTGGAGAGCTTGGGGATGCCCAACTCCAGTCCAGGGGTCCCAGGAGTTCAACCTGCCTTGACCTGCCCAGGGACCCAATTCTTGGGAAGCTGTCATGCCTCGATCTGCCCGTGGATTCGATCTCTAGGAGGCTGTCATGCCTCAGTCTGCCTGGGGATCTGCACCCTGACCCAGGGATGCCTGACTCTCAGGTTGCAACTGTACTGAATAGGAGAAACTTCAGAAAAACTCACCCCTAAGGAAGTCCACCCATGGAAACAGAAGGGAGCCTATTACTTGTGGGACTGTACCCAGTCGCAGCAATAACTCAGGAGCCCAATGAGAACCCCATTGCCTTTATGGGAAGGCTAAAAGAGGCCCTCCAAGAGTTTACCAATCTGGACTTAGACTCTTACAAGGGATAGGTGATTTTAAAGGACAAATTCCTGTCCCAATGTGCATCAGATATCAGAATTAAGTTACAACAGCTACAGCAGCAGGACCCTGCTTCCTCTTTAGATGAGATGGTCCAGAGAGCCACCAATACCTTTTATAACAGAGAACAGGAGAAGGAGGCCAAGGCCCAGGACAGGGAGAGAAGGAAAGAGACAAGACATGCTCAGATGCTGGCTGCCCTCCAGGGAAGCCCTATAGCAAACCCCGAGTCCTTGAGGAACAAGGCACAAGGCAAATGCCTAATCTGTAGACAGGTGGGGCATTGGGCCATAGAGTGTCCAAACCATGAGAAGTCTCCTAAAACGGCTTGCTACAAATACCATAAACTGGGACATTGGGTGGCACTCTGTCCTCAGGACCCGAGAACCACAAGGCCAAACACCAAGCCTTCCCTCAAGATGGTTCAAGAGGATTGAAGCAGCCAGCTCCACCCAGCCCACCTGTCACAGATAGCCATCATGTGGCTGGAGACAAGGGTACAACTGGATGAGGCAGGTAGGTCCGAGAATTTCTTGGTTGATACGGGGGTTACCTACTCTGTCTTGACCTCCTACTCTGGAGACTTCTCCACCCAAACCTGTACCATTTGGGGAGCTACAGGAAAAATAACTACTAAAAGATTCACCTGAGCACTTCTTTGTTGCTGGAATGGACAAATATTTTCCAACCAGTTTTCGGTGGTCCCTGAGATTCCTACTTCCTTAATGAGAATAGACATACTCACTAAACTGGGGACCACCCTTGTGATGGGAAACTTTTCAACCCCTAGAACCCTACAGATCCTGGTTACTACTGAAGAACCCATTACACCTTCTCCAATAGGAAGGGGCTAAAATCTATGGGAAGGAAAAATTAACCCCCAGGTGTGGGACCAGAGTATTCCTGGACGAGCCCATCAAGCTGAACCGGTCATCATGTCCTCCGAGATCACACTCAGTTTCCTAACCGGAAACAATATCCCCTCAAAAGAGATACTTGGGAGGGACTATAGCCTTTAATAAATAAATTCCTTGCTTGTGGGCTATTGGTCCCCACCAATTCACCATGCAACACCCCAATCCTCTCAGTAAATAAAAAGAACGGAACCTGGCAAATGGTTCAAGATCTCCGGATCATAAATGAAGCTGTAGTCCCCCTCCATCCTACAGTACCCGATCCCTATGTAATCTTGGGAGAAATCCCACTCAGTTCCAAATGGTTTACAGTCTTGGATCTCAAAGATGCATTTTTTGGCATACCACTGGCTAAAAAATCCCAATATATTTTTGCCTTTGTGTGGGAAGCCCCAGGAGAAAAACACCAACAGATGACTTGGACATTATTGCCTCAAGGATTCAGAGATAGACCCCACTTGTTTGGACAGGCCCTTAGCCAGGATCTCCTAGATCTGTACCTGGGATCTAATGGGAAAATATTACAATATGCAGATGAGCTACTAATCTGCTCTCCTGATGAGAAAAATGCCCAACAGCATGCAATTCAGGTTCTATACTTTTTGGCAGAAAGGGGATATAAAGTCTCCCGTGCTAAGGCACAGATGGTTGAGACAAAGGTCACTTACCTGAGAGTTCATATTACACACGGGTCCATGAGGCTGTCCTCTGATTGGGTACAAGGAATCTTCCAGTTGCCCTTCCCCATGACTCAAAAACAGTTGAGAGCTTTCCTGGGGCTAACTGGGTATTGTAGAATCTGGATACCCAATTATGTTCTAATTGCCCAGCCCTTATATGAAAGCTTAAATGGATCAGATGATTCAATCCCACTGATGTGGGGAACTCCTCAAAAGAAGGCAGAGGCTTCACTAAAACAGGCTTTAACTCAGGCACCTGCCTTGAGGTTGCCAGACCTAGAAAAAGCATTCCAACTTTATGTCCAGAAAGAGAGGGAATAGCCTTGGGAGTGTTAACTCAAAGGTTGGGATCTGAACCCCAGCCTGTAGCTTATTTATCCAAGAGGCTCGATCCAACCACCCAAGTCTAGCCCTCCTGCCTTTGAAATCTTTCAGCTATCGCAGTCATGATGCCCCCTCCTTTGGGGGGGCAAACTGTTTTTACCAGCCACCAAGTAAAACAACTCCTAAATGGGAGAGACTTGGATCTCAAAGATCCATTAAGGATGTTGGATCAAAGAATCCACAGATATCAAGTAGTGCTGATGGAAAATCCAGTCTTCACTATATCCCCTTGTGAGTTTCTTAACACAGCCACCCTCCTGCCTACCCCCGAGGGCTCTCACCCCTTTCACTCTTGTCTAAAAATCTTGGAACACTGGACAAAGCACTGAGAGAGACTGCTGAAAGATCCTCTGACCAATCCTGAGGAAATTTGGCACACTGATGGAAGCAACTTTGTCTTGGATGGAAAAAGAAGAGCTGGATATGCAGTAGTCTCCAATTTTGAGATCATAGAGGCTAAGCCTTTGCCACCAGGTTCTTCAGCCCAATTAGCTGAGCTCATAGCCTTGACTTGAGCTTTAGAGCTGGGAAAAGGAAAAATAATAGCCATTTACACTGACTCCAAGTATGCCTTTCTGGTATTACATGCTCATGCTGCTATTTGGAAAGAAAGGGGCCACTTGAACACCTGAGGGTCCACAATCAGATATGGTGATCAAATTCTTAGACTGTTGGAGGCATTCCACCTGCCCACTGATGTTTCAGTCTCCCACTGTAAAGGACACCAAAAAAGGAGCACGGAAGTGGCACAAGGGAACAAAGTAGCTGATCAGGCAGCTAAAAGAGCACCTTTACAGAACAATGACCTAATAGGGGTTGCCACCCTCGTTCAACAGACTAATTTGCTAGAAACTCCTTCATATACTGAAGGTGAGACTCTTAAAGCTAAGAGTGAGTGCTTTCAAGAAGATCATATAGGGTGGCTACAAAAGGAAGGGCTCCTTTTTCTTCCTGGAAACTTCCAATGGAATTTGGTTAACTCCTTACATGCCACCACTCATTTAGGGGAAAAACGCCCTCCAAAGATTACTAGAAAGGTCCTTCAGAAGAACAGGCCTCCAAACCACTATAAGGCAAGTAGTCTCCTCTTGTCCCACTTGCCAATTAAACAACCCCCAAGGAGCTCGAAGAATCCATCTGGCCCAGCCCATCCAACGATGTGGGGCCTACCCAAGAGAGGACTGGCAAATGAACTTCACCCAGATGCCAGTTTCTCAAGAGTATAAATAACTATTAGTCCTGATAGATACATTCACAGGATGGATTGAAGGCTTTCCCACCTGGACTGAGAAGGCTGAGGAGGTGGCAAAATAACTGCTCCATGAAATCATTCCAAGATTTGGTCTGCCCAGGTCATTACAAAGTGACAGTGGGACTTCATTTACTTCTAAGGTCATCCAAGGGGTCTCTAAAGCATTGGGCATTACTTATTATCTCCATTATGCCAGGAGGCCTCAGTCTTCAGGAAAAGTAGAAAGAGTCAACCAATTCTTAAAATCAGTGATAGAAAAGATAACCCAGGAGACCTCCCTGGGATGGAAGATGACTTTACCAATAACTCTCCTCTGCACCCGTATTGCCCCTAAGGAACAGGTTGGTCTAAGTCTTTATGAGATACTATATGGGAGACCTTTTGTTTATGTCAATGACCTCTTCCTAGATCCAGAGGTGCAGACCCTCCAGTCTTATACCATGGCCATTGGGCAATTCCAACAGGATATACGCTTGGTTGCAGGTTGCAGGTTCACATACTGCTAAAACCTAGCTTGAAAGATTTTGAGCACAACCTTACTAGAATGGGAAGTGAGTGCAATTGTCTGGTAGTTTGAACATTCTTTAGCAATGCCCTTCTTTGGAATGGGATGAAAACAGAATTTTTCCAATCTTGTGGCCACTGCTGGGTTTTCCAAATGTGCAGCCATCATCTTAGCATTTTAAATTGCTCACCTGGAATTTCATCACTTCCACTAGCTTTATTGGTAGTAATGCTTCCTAAAGCCCACTTGACTTCACACTCCAGGATGTCTGGCTCTAGGTGATATGACACCATAAGATGAGCCTCAGGTCAGAAGGTATCCATTATACTACTGGGGAAGAGCAGAGGGCAATTACTAATAGCTCCAGAAAGAATGAAGTATCTGGGTCAAAGCAGAAATGACACTCAGTTGTGGATGTGTCTGGTGGTGAAAGTAAAATCTGATGCTATAAATAACAATACTGCATATAAACCTGGAATTGTATGTTCATAAATCAAGGTAAATTGGACGTTGTCAAACAGGATGTGGCAAGAGTGAACATCAACATCTTAGGAGTCAGTGAACTAAAATGGATGTGAATGAGTGAATTTAGTTCAGGTGATCATTATATCTACTACTGTGGGCAAGAATCCCTTAGAAGAAATGGAGTAGCCCTCATAATCAACAAAAAAGTCTGAAATGCAGTACTTAGGTGCAATCTCAAAAACTGAAATGAACAGAGATCATTTCCAAGGCAAACCATTTGACATCGCACTAATACAAATATATACCCCAATCACTGATGCCAAATAGCTAAAGCTGAAAAGTTCTATGAAGAGCTGTAAGGCCTTCTAGAACTAACACTCTTACACAAATATTGGAAATTATTATTATTATTATTTTAGATTTGACCTTAGAAGCAAAGAGAACTAAAACAAAAATAAACAAGTGAGACTACATAAAACTAAACAAATTCTGGACAGTGAAGAAGCACATCAAAGAAATGAAAGCACAACATATGGAATGTGATAAACTATTTACAAACACATGTCCAATGAGGATTTGGTTTCCTCAATATACAAGGAATTCATACAACTTAAAAGAAATAAAAAAACAAGTAACCCAATCAAAAATGGACCAAAAAAATTGAAAAAAGGCCTGAATAGGCATTTCTTTTAAAGATATACATACAAATGGCCAACAGGTACTTGAGAAGGTGTAAACATAACTAATCATCAGGGAAATGAAGTCAATAGCACAATGAAACAAAATCATTATCTCAAACAAATATCTGTGCTCCCGTGTCATAACAGCATTACTCACAATAGCCACAGTATGGAATTAACTCAAGTATCCATTGACAGATGAATGAATAAAGAAAATGTGATATATATATACATTATATATATAATATATATATATATATATATATATATATATTATATATATATATATATTGCAGATGGCACCACCTTTGACTGTGTGGATAACAATAAACTGTGGAAAATTCTGAAAGAGATGGGAATACCAGACCACCTGACCTGCCTCTTGAGAAATCTGTATGCAGGTCAAGAAGCAACAGTTAGAACTGGATATGGAACAACAGACTGGTTCTAAATAGGAAAAGGAGTACCTCAAGGCTGGATATTGTCACCCTGCATATTTAACTTATATGCAGAGTACATCATGAGAAACGCTGGGCTGAAGGAAGCACAAGCTGGAATCAAGATTGCCAGGAGAAATATCAATAACCTCAGATACGCAAATGACATCACCCTTATGGCAGAAAGTGAAGAAGAACTAAAGAGCCTCTGGATGAAAGTGAAAGAAGAGAGTGAAGAAGTTGGCTGAAAGTTCAACATTCAGAAAACTAAGATCATGGCAGTTGGTCCTATCACTTCATGGCAAATAGATGGGGAAATAGTGGCTAACTTTATTTTGGGGGGCTTCAAAATCACTGCAGATGGTGACTGCAGCCATGAAATTAAAAGACGCTTGCTCCTTGGATGGAAAGCTATGACCAACCTAGACAGCATATTAAAAAGCAGAGACATTACTTTGCCAACAAAGATCCGTCTAGTCAAAGCTGTGGTTTTTCCAGTGGTCATGTGTGGATGTGAGAGTTGGACTATAAAGAAATCTGAGCACTGAAGAATTGATGCTTTTGAACTGTGGTGTTGGAGAAGACTCTTGAGAGTCCCTTGGACTGCAAGGAAATCCAACCAGTTCACCCTAAAGCGGATCAATCCCGGGTGTTCATTGGAGGGAGCTATGCTGTAGCTGAAACTCCAATACTTTGGCCACCTGATGCGGAGAGCAGCTGACTAATTTGAAAAGACCCTGATGCTGGGAAAGATTGATGTCAGAGGAGACGGGGACAACAGAGGATGAGTTGGTTGGATGGCATCACCGACACAATGGACATGGGTTTGAGTGGGTTCCGGGAGTTGGTGATGGACAGGGAGGCCTGGCGTGCTGCGGTTCATGGGGTTGCAAAGAGTTGGACATGACTGAGCGACCGAACTGAACTGAACTGAGCTGATATGTGTATGTGTGTGTGTGTGTGTGTGTGTGTGTGTGTAGGAGAGAGAGAATGGAATATTATTCAGACTTTATTTTTTGTTTGTTTGTTTGTTTTCCATTTATTTTTATTAGTTGGAGGCTAGTTACTTTACAATATTGTAGTGGTTTTTGCCATACATTCAGACTTTAAAAAGAAGCAAACACTATTGTTTGTGACAATATGAATAAACCTGGAAGGCATTATGCTAAGTGAAATAAGGTGGAAAGAGAAAGACAAATAATGCATGGTCTCATATCTAGAGGCAAAAAAGAAAGAAAGAAAAGAAAATTCTAATCACAGAATCAGAGAGTGGAAAATCAGTTATTAGGAGCTGGGGAGTGGAGGAAATACGAAGAGGATGGTAAAAGGATACAAAATTTCAGATATAACATAAATAGGTCTGAGGTTCCAGTGAATTGTATGGTGAATATACTTGATAACTATATTGCATATTTAAATATGCTAAAAGAGTAGAACTTAAATGTTCTTTCTGAGAAAAAGTGAATATGTGGAACAAAATTGGGGAAAGCTTGACTGGTCATGGCACAAGAGAGGTTATGTGCTAATAAGCAATAATACACTACTAAACGTATTTAAAAATGTTCAACATCTTTAGCCATCAGGTAATTGCAAATATCATCCATGGTTGGATGGCATCACCAATTCAATGGACACGAACTTGGGCAAACTCCAGGAGGTGGTGAGGGACATGAAAGCCTGGTGTGCTGTAGTCCATGTGGTCATGAAGAGTCAGACACAACTTGGCCACTGAACAACAACAGCAAGAAAAATGCAAATTAAAATCAGAATAAGATGATATTTTACAAGTATTGGAATTGTTCAAATTAAAAAGCTGACAGCACCAGGTGTTGGAAAGATGTGGAGAAACAATATTCACGTAAAATACTGAATGAAATGCAAAATGTAACAGCAATGTTGGAAAGCTATTTAGCATTTCCTCGTAAAGTTAAATATATAGGGTAAATATGCACCCATATTATAACCAAGTGTTACCATTTATAAGTATTAAATGAAGGAATATGAGTGCATATGTTCCCAACAAAATACACACATACACAAACACCTATATGAGAATATTCACAACAATTTTACTTGTAATAGCACCAAATCAGAAACATCCAAACAATAATCAACTGGAGAATGGAGAAACAAGTTTGTTAGGTTTATTTATATGATGAACAACAATAAAAAAGAACTCAACAATAAAAAGGAGCAAACTATTGATTGAATTACAATTAACATGGATTAACTAAACATGGATTAAATATTATATTGTGGGATACAAGTCAAACAAAAGAGTGTATCCTGTGATTTCTTTTATGTGAAGTTCTGGGATATGCTATATTAAACTATGATGAACCAAATAAGAGCATTGATTACCTCTGGGGAGTGGACTGGTTAGAAATGGACATATTCTTAGTGTTAATCTGTGGTCATATTTATCAAACTATACATTTTATTATATGTGAATTATATCTCAGTTTTAAAATTACCAGTCAAAAACAGATAAAAATGAAAATCTAACTGCAAACTCATAATATAAAACAGGTATGCCATACCTTCTCACAACTAAATACTATCTCCTTTCTAAGTTAAATTTAAGAAATAAATAGAGAGAAAATAAATGTAAGTTTTATTGTGGCAGTATTATATTCATTCCATAAGGTAAAATCAGTAATTCTATACTTTTAAAATTTCTGAGTACCAATTAGTTTTACTTTCAAAATCAATTTAATCTTTATAATGTTGCTTTAAATAGCCTTTAGATCACTATTTTCATATATTTCAAAAGCAGTATTTAATTTTTGAGGCTATGTGTGTACTAAAAATTTTCTATTATGTGTCTTGATCCTTCAAGAATCAAGATTCGGAAGAAAACTCAACAAATAGAGCCAAACACCCGAAAATTCACCCCAGGGTTAATTGGAGGTCAATATAATAAACATTTTCCTGTGTTGCAGATTGGTTATATTATTTTAAACAGAAACTACTCACATTACAGGGGTCACTTTAGTCTTAATTTCACACATATTTCCTGAACAAATGTAAGCAATATGTCTAATTTTTGTTGAAGTCCAGGAGTCATGCAAGGGAGTCATTGCAAGTGAAATCTATAAAAACAAGGCAGATACTGTTTAGTCTGTTCCTTGTACTGTCACTGTTAAAATTATTTTATGTTAACAGATATAATCCTTACCGAAGACAATTATGTTATGTTCATTAAAAATAAACTGAAGCACATAGAACTTTAGTTACTTTCCAGAGAGTACATAGAGCAGTAGAACAGGGATTTGGACACAAGAACTACTAACGATTGTTAAGCTCTAAAGTCTATACGTAATTACATTCCTTACACCAGTGATTCACAAACATTGCTTCCAGAAGGAGCAGTAATATTGCTTTTTGGCATCTCTGGTGTGAGACCTGGAAATTTGTTTTCCTACAGAAGTATGTCAGATTGTTATAACAATGAGATGAGTTTGGAAACAACTGGCTTAGATCATTTCAGAAACATAATCACTACCAGAATTTCCTATGGATGGTACCAATATTCTCCCTCTCATTCAAAGGAAAAAATAATGCATTTTCTAGTGGAAAATAAGAATGATTTGGTTTAAAGTTGAAATCTGGTCACTATAAAATGGCAGAAAAACTTCATTTTCTATTTATGCTTTGAGTGTTTATTTACTTATTTTTTTCCCTACAGTTACTTCTATTGACATATTTCCAGTTTCCTTCACTTGTCAGGTTGGACACTTGTAAGAATATATGTTGTTATCTTTTCACTTACTTGCATTGTTTCACAAATGAGTTACTGACATAACTTCCAAATGGTTTATTCTACCCCAATATATTCCTTTTTTCTCTTTCATCAAATATTCTATGCTCTGGTATATATTTCTAAAACATTATTCCAATTATATCTTTTTGAAAAACTTGTTGTAAAGAAAAAAGAAACTTGTCGTAAAACCTCTGCTTATTCAATTAAATCAAACTTCATCTTAGGTGGCTTCAGCCTGCAGTGGCTTAAAGTAGTATTTTGGTTCCCTGGTCAGAGATTGAAGTCAGACTGCAGCAGTGAGAACACTGAATTCTAGCTACTAGACCACCAGAAACAGTAGCCAGTGTCATGGCCCTGGCCCGTCAGCTTTGTAGAAATGAATTTTTGCAAGGAGAAAATAATGAAACAAGTAATGTGTTTATTAGCAGGAAAAAGAGTATATGTTATTAGACTTATGCAGATGGTCTCAGAGAGAGAGTTATGTCCTCCTGGTAGTTTGAATCACTTACATGGAGAATTTCTTCCAGACTTCCTCTAGCCAATCATCTTGGTTTGCTTGGTACTGAGTCTGCATTTGGTTTACCTCAAGGTCCTCCTCTATGTGCGCATGTGCATCTCTTAGTCAAGATGGATTCTAGCAAAGAAATCTATGGGTAGGTTGACATCATCTACTAGGATCGTGCCCCTCCCTTTTTGACCTTTGAGGTGCCTTTCTGCTCCTGTGCAGTCAGGAAGGTGTCCTTGACTTCAAGAATGAGAAATATGTGATCTCTTTATCTCTTACCTGTGCAGGATTTAGCTTATCTTCCCTCCTGCTATTATCTTCATCTTAGAGTATGTCTATTCACAGAGGACAAACTCCAGCTTTTCAGCCTGGGGCTCATCTCTCTCCTGTCTCAAATTCATCAGCTTGATGGAATTATCTAACCTGATATTTATAGGTAGAGCTTAATATTCTTCTAAAGATAAGAGATTTGACAGCTAGGAGAATATTTTCAGTTTTGCAGGTTTTCAGATTACCCATTTGTGAATTGAATTGGTTCTTAACATGGAGAATAAAGCCTTTCCTAGTCTTAAAAAACTATTCTTTTTACTGTTCAATTGTTAATTTCTAAACTGTTGACACTATATACTTTTGTTGTGTTCAAATTTTTAGCATTTTTGATGTTTTTGTGAGACACTATGAGAGGTTCTTTCTTTACTATTGTCATTTTGAAAGTATGATTACTCAAAAGTGATGGGGAAAATGTCACTTTTATTCTGAGCAAAGGGTGGTCCAAATGAATATCTCAATCAAACTTCATTTTTCTTTGTATTGAGTTGTAAATTTTCACTGAGCTTCATTTCTATTCAATAACAGGAATATCTTCAACTGAAAACCATAAAGCTTCAAATTGTTTCTCAAAAATGTTCTTTCATAATGATGACGTAACTCATAAAGGCCTTTTGACCTCAGCTTTTAAGTTATTTACATTGTCTAGTTAAAAACCACACACTTTAGAAAGGATGTAAAAGGCTAAGTAACTTTCTACCTTAATGTTAAAATGCGAAGTCTTCCCAGCAAAGGTTATTTTCTCTGTACCTCTATTTCCAGTAATACTTTCTTTATTCATAGCACATTAATGAAAACTTAATTTCATTTACAAAAACAGACCATAAAAATAAAAGGAAGATTTCAACCTGTACAGTATACTATATTGTGCAAGTAAAATATTACTTTATGCATTTTAGTATCGAGGAAATTGCAGTTTTATTTTATTATCACAATTTTGATATATAGTACATGAGTGATATCTCTAGCCATTATAAATTTGACTTTTAAAATATTCTTAACTCCAAATTATAAAAAAAAAATGTAGCCAACTAGAACAGATTTTTATATTTGATGGTATGGAAAACAAACAACTACCAAAATGATCTAAGTGTTCAATATTATTATTGTTGCTATTATTGATTATCAATTCAGGGGAAACATGCATTAGGTTTTTCATGCTCCAGAAATAAAATCATCATTCTCTTTATTGATATATTGCTCTCACATCGAATCTTTTACATGATGATCTCAAAGTCTTTGTTTTATTATTGATACGGAAAACACCTTCTCAAGGGGAATTCCTCATATTATTCACCTCTTTTCTAACAAAGCCTTGCATTCTTTCAACTAAGGCTTCTTTCAGATTTAATTGATACATTTCCTGGAGAGTAATAACATATTTCATAGTGTTGGGCAACTAATCTGTTGCTTATTGACTACTCATAAATTTTGCTAAGAATTCCAAGTCTACCCAAGAATATTGGACAAATAGGTAATAGTTCAGTTACTGTTTTTTACTTGAAATGAATAATATGTCTTCTGCCCCTATGCAAGTTACTATTTAGGTGGTGAACTCTGATTTTAGTATAAAGTAGCAAAGTTTTGATAATATATAGTCATCAAGTTGATTTGAATAAACTATGAATATGCTAATTCAGAGAACGGGTAACTCACTAAGGCAGAAAAATCTTGATAGAGAAGATGAGCATTGAGGTGAACATCACAGAAAATAAATAGAAATTGGAAGTTCAGAAAGATATGCTGTTGCTGTTCTTTAGCCACTAAGTCATGTCCAACTCTTTTGTGACCCCCTGGACAATAGACACTAGGCTCCTCTGTCCATGGGATTTCCCACACAAGAATACTGGAATGGGTTGCCATTCCCTGTCCAGGGATGAGTGTGTGTGTGTGTGCGTGCTCAGTTGCTCAGTGATGTCTGACTGTTTCCAAACTTATGGATTGTAGCCTACCAAGTTCCTCTGTCCATGGGAATTTCCGGGCAAGAATATTGGAGTGAGTTGTTATTTCCTTCTCCAGGAGTTCTTCCAGATCCTGGGATTGAACTTGTGTCTTGCATCTCTTGCATTGGCAGGCAGATTCTTTACCACTAGCATCATCTGGGAAACCCAGTGGGATGTACGTGTCTCTAAACACAATGGAATCATCTAAGTTCAATTAAATAATGAATTATATTTAGAAGTAACAGAGATTATACTATTTATTAAGCTGAGAAGTAAACTTTGCTAAAGTTCATGTATCACAAGTATAAATTCCATTTGATTTTTAAAATAGTGAACAAAAGGTGGGGAATGATAAGACAATAAACAGCTATGTTCTAACTTGCCCTGGTGAAAGATTTACTTTTCATATATATAGACATGTAGATATATGAATGTAGACTGCTTGCTGGCATAGTGCTTCTTTGTATGCTAAATAATCTCTATGCTTAGCCTCTGTTAAAGTACAGTAATAAGATAAAGAATAAATAAGAATGCTTTCTTATTTAAAGCTTATTTAAACAAAGAGGGTGAAGAGCTGCTGCCCCAGACCTCTTTGGAAAGTAGACTATCAGGGACATACAAATGAAGGGGATGAATATTCACTGGGTAAGGAGGAGTTTGAGAGTTGACTTTCCTGACTTTCATCCCAACTCCATTTTACCAATGGGAGGGATTTTTGTCCCTATTTATCTTAGATCAACTCTCAAACATAGCTATTAAAAATACCTATTATTCCTTGTTGCCGCATGTGATAATTAGTATGTTACAACCATTTGTAAAGGGATTTGTATATCTGATTTATAAACTGCTTATGCAGTACAATGTTAAATAATAAAATAAATATCATATGGAAAATATGGCTGCATAAAGTAATAAACATGTGTGATATACTGAGATTAGGCTAACTACAGACTTCATGTGACTACTTTCAGGTGTAACTTATAGGAGTTAAGTCTAACATTGCCTATTTAATAAACTCTCAACATGGAATTTGTCTTGTTTCACTATAATAGTATCATTATAATAGTATGTGAACTTTCATTTATAACAAATGTAAACAAGTAGCAAGATCTATAAATTAAGAAATATATTAATATGAATTTTCACTACACTCAAGGACTGACACATATTTTCTCAGGAATCATTTTCTTTTCCTTGTTATAATTCTACATGAGATTCAGCAATAAGCAAATGTTGTCTATGTCTCCTTGATAGGATTTTAAGATTTTTCTGGGCTTATTTGTGGGTACCACCACCATCTCATAAATTATATCATTCATTTCCTTGTGATTGCAATGCTCCTAAGTGTACCTTGTTATTTTTATTTTTGCATATACTTCAGGCTTTCTTTTATATTTCTGGTTAGTTTTAAATATGAGCAGATGTTTATTTAAAAAGTTTCCGTGGACAAAACATTGTTTTGATGTTTTTTTCATTTCAGGCTTTGACTGTAGAAGTTATTAACCAAAAAAAAATTTGCCCCGAATCCATTTCAGAAATAGGTAGAGCTTAAGGTCCAGAAAAAGTCATATCGATTCATCTCTGTTCTTTCCTGCTAAATATTACTATAAACCCTGGAAATAATGCACCAGACTTTAAGAGTAAAGTAAAAACAGAGTGATTCAGTGCCTTACAACACCCCGCACAGCAGAAAAAGGCAACCCCAGCCTAGCATAGCTCACATTCAACTTAGCAGCAGAAGATGGTTAAGAAATTCTTCTCCTGGATCTAAAGAAAATCCAAACAGCAATGCTAGGTAGTCTTGTGACACTGCAGGGATGATTATACTAACAACAAATATCTTATATCAGGGAAGTCTTCTCTTTCCCAAAGAGTCAGAGACTCCTTTCAACCACCTAAAAATACCAACTGCTTGGTCCATCCTGGCAAAGTTCCCTCCATCTGTGGATTAAAGGGTCTTTTTATGCACCTGGATGTAACAGGAAGGATAATTCCTCTAGGAACAAATGGTTTGATGGAATGACCACAGTATGGGGCTCCCTTTCCCAATGAAGAGACACTGGGTATTTCATCAACTTTACAGAGGTTATTAAATAGAATCTCCTAAGAAAAGAAGTGTTCAATAGAAGCACTGTCTGTCAGTGTGAGACAGAGTTTCCGATTACCCACTTAGAGATAACAAGCAGTCCAGTCAAGAAAAGTATCTCTATCATTGAGGGAAATAGCATTGAAAATCACAAGAAAACAATAGTGAAAATTAATTAAACAAGATAAAAAAATATAAAGTTGATAAATCTCTGAAAACAGAGGCAAAAATAGACAGTAG
Source organism: Muntiacus reevesi (assembly GCF_963930625.1). Lineage (NCBI taxonomy): Eukaryota > Metazoa > Chordata > Mammalia > Artiodactyla > Cervidae > Muntiacus > Muntiacus reevesi. The sequence goes on along the minus strand of NC_089271.1, from coordinate 79,518,889 downwards.
ACATAAGTCACTAGTTTCAGAAATGAAATGAAATATTGTGTGAAATGGAATATCTCCTGCCACATCAATAAACAAGGATGTAACAGCCATCAGTGATTTCAGATCTCTAAATGTGAATGAAGGCTTCCCGAAAGGGAAACAATACTTATGATCCAGCAGATGCCACCATCCCCCAGGTGGCTGAGGAGCTGGAGGAGGGAGTGAGAAACCAAAAGTACAGGATGCTGGCCCCAGATAACTGAGATGCATATGAAAGGAATGACTTCAATAAGCTCAGACTCTTGCATCTTCCCATATATAGAAAAGTGCCAAATTCCTTGGGATATCTGATTTTTCTTAATTAGCAGTAATCTTTGTTATTTTGTTACACACACACACACTCATCCCTGGACAGGAATTAGCAACCCATTCCAGTATTCTTGCATGGGAAATCCCATGGACAGAGAAGCCTGGTGTCTATAGTCCAGGAGGTCACAAAAGAGTGGGACATGACTTAGTGGCTAAAGAACAGCAACAGCATATCTTTCTGAACTTCCAATTTCTATTTATTTTCTGTGATGTTCACCTCAATGCCATCTTCTCTATCAAGATTTTTCTGCCTTAGTGAGTTACCCATTCTCTGAAGTAGCATATTCATAGTTTATTAAAATCAACTTGATTTATTCAGGGCTTCCCTGGTTGGTGGCTCAGACAGTAAAAATTCTGCCTGCAATGTGGGAGACCCAAGTTCGACCCATGGGTTGGGAAGATCCCCTGAAGAAGGGAATGGCTACTCACTCCATTATTCTTGCCTGGAGAATTCCTTGGACAGAGGAGACCAGCGGGCTATAGTCTATGGGTTTGCAAAGGCTGGACATGACTGAACAACTAACACTTTCACTCTGATGTTCAGACTGCCTTCCTCCTTTGTCACAAACTTCTATAAATCCTGACTCCTTCCCCTACCCCAACCCCAACTCCCACTGCCCTACATCTTCCTCAGAGCAGTCTCTCAGGACTACCTGAGATGCTGTATTTTGGGCTTGAAGTCCTAAGATTTTCCTATCAAACAAAACACTCTCTATTTTCAGGCTGTGACTAATTTCTAAGTTGACAATTGCTATAGTTCCTTTTGTAATTAAAAGAGCATACTGAACCAGGGTATACTGAATAATTTTACACTCATAAATTTAACAACTTAGTAGAAATCAACCAATTTCTCAAAAACACACAAAATACCAATCAATCCAGTCAATCCTAAAGGAAATCAATCAATCCTGAATACTCATTGGAAGGACTGATACTGAGGCTGAAGATCCAATAGAAATGCACAGAGGGAGGTGGGATGGGAGACCGGGATGGGGAATTCGTGTAGCTCTATGGCTGATTCATATCAATGTATGACAAAACCCACTGAAAAATAAAAAAAATAAATTTAAAAAATAAAATAAAATAAACAAAGAACAAACCACAGGAAAAAAAAAAAAAAAAAAGAAATGCACCAATTTCTCAAAAACCCACAAAATGCCGATCAATCCAGTCAATCCTAAAGGAAATCAGTCAATCCTGAATACTCATTGGAAGGACTGATACTGAGGTTGAAGTTCCAATACTTTGGCCACCTATTGGGAGGACCTGATTCATTGGAAAATACTTTGATTCTGGGAAAGATTGAAGGTAGAAGTAGAAGAGGGAAACAGAAGATAAGATGGTTGGACTGTATCACTGACTCAGTGGACATTAACTTGGTTGGGCAAACTCTGGGAGATAGTGAAGGACAGAGAAGCCTGGACTGCTGCAGTCTACGGGGTCACAAAAAGTTGGACACGACTTGGTAACTGAACAACGACAACAATCAAATCTCAACCAAGATGAAATACATAATTTGAATAGCCTTATAACTAATAAGGACATTAAATTAATAAATAAAAACTTCTGAAAAAGAAATCCAGGCCCAGCTAAAGTTGCTAGAGAATCTTACTCAAAATTTAAAGAAGACAACAACTATTTTAGAGAATCTCTTATAGAAAATGGACTTTCCTAGTGGCTCAGATAGAAAGCATCTGCCTGCAATAAGGGAGGCCCAGGTTTGATCCCTGGGTCAGGAAGATCCCCTGGAGAAGGAAATGGTAACCCACTCCAATACTCTTACCTGGAAAATTCCATGGACAGAGGAGCCTGGTGGGCTACAGTCTATGGGGTTGCAAAGAGTCAGGCACGACTGAGTAACTTCACTTTGTTTCTTATAGAAAATAGGGGATAAGGACACTATCTATCTCCTTTCATGAGTTCAGTATTACCCTAATACTAAAACCACACAATGACATCACAGAAAGAAAAAAATGTTATAAAAACAAAAGTCTTCAAAAAAATACAGTTATTATTAACAGACTTTGTATTTGCAAATTTGCCTACTTACTAAAAATCTATTTGTAACTGCAAAATCAGTATTCATAGCATGTTAATTCTCATTTTGTGAACATGTCCGAAGAGGTGAAAATTTTGAGTCACCTGATATGCAAATTCTCACCTAAGGTTGAACAAGGCTTTTATGCCTTCTTGTTTCAGCTGCACATTATAAAGTAGTGTCCTTATTGTGGTCCAATTAGTGTCAGATTTTTCACATTTTTGTGGTTTTTTGGATTATTTCTCTGTTAAAAATGGTCCCTAAGCATAGAAAATGGTGTTAAGAGCTGTCTAATATTCCTAAACTTGAGTAAGTTCTGATGTGCCTTACAGAGCAAATATATGTGTTACATAAGCTTCCTATAGGTATGAGCTATACCACTGTAGGACTTCCCTGGTGTCTCAGATTGTAAAGTGTCTGCCTACAATGTGGGAGATACCACTGTAGGCCATGAGTTCAACTTTAGTAAATCAACAGTATGTAATAACAGTCTTTAAAAAGAAACACACATAAAGAAAGATTATGCATTGACCCATTGATATAAACCTTGTGAAAACAAGCTTAATAAATTTATAAAAGTTTATGTTATAAAAAGTTTATAATAAGTTATAAGAAGTTTATAAAAGAAGCTTAAATAAACTTAATCTTGTATTTTCCTTAAGAGCAATGGTTCAATATTTTCTAATTCAGAGATTGCAGCAATTTCATAAAACACCAACTGTATAAACAAATAAAATGAAGCAATGTATAAACATATACCACAGTCTAGTAGAAAAGAATAACAGAACTAAACACACACACACACATAAATGAATGTGCATAGAACTGGTGAAATCTGAATAAAGTCTAGAGATTATGTCAATGTTAATTTCCCTTTAGTCATATTGTCCTATAGTTATATGAATGCTACAGCTGGGGAAAATCAGATAAAAGTTATAGAGAATCTGTACTACTTCTTAAAATTGCAATTACATTTAAAAATACTTAAAAAAACAGTAATTTGCTCCTCTCTCCCTCTATTTCTCAAGCTCTCTCTTCTCTCTCACACACACAAAATCACACACAAGCAAATCCCTTCCCTATTTATAATTTCAAAATTTTACTTTATGACTTTCTTGAAAATGTTTACTTTCTTTAGTAAGGTGTTTTTACCATATTTTACCCTACACTGATTTATTGTGAACCAGAGTATAATTTAACAACAAAAACACCCTTTGGCCAAAACAAGCCTGACTGAATGGCTCATGCAAAAAAGAGTGATTAGAAGAGAGGCAAATCTGCCATCAATGAACGTATTATTAACATTCAGAAATGCACTCATAGAGTGACTTTCGAGAAGTATGTCCTTGGGCACTCAAAGGAATCTGGAAATTTGCGTGAAGATGGGAACTCCGGATGTATGCATTGACTCTAGGCTCATTAAAGCTGACTGGACCAAAAGAATAAGGAATGTCCCACACTGTACCCACGTGCAGTTGTGCAGAAAATATAATGAAGATGAAGATTCACCAAACAAGCTCTACACGTTGGTTACCTTTGTACCTGTCATCATTTTCAAAAATCTACAGACAGTTAATGTGGAGGAGAACTAACTGCTGATTGTTGAATAAATGCATAGAACTCAAAACAAGCCAAAATAAAAATAATAAGAAACAACCTTAATGATTTTTACCAAACTCAATTGAAAATATTTATATTTTGAAGACAAAGTAGTTTTCAAAGTCCCTGCAGATTTTAGTTTCTGCTTTTAAACTTGTTGATATTTATTTATATACATACATTGTAGCCACAATTTTATTGTTACTAAATCTAATCAACTCAGTCAAAGCTTCTTTGATAAACTTAAACTATTATCATTATCATTATGTAAATGAGAAAACAGAGGCTTAGTGATTTTTGACTTACTCTAGGTCTCCAAGCTATAGAAAAATAAAATTATCTTGTTTTATTTAGAAAAGCTTGCATTTCAATAGTAAGAAACATTTATTCTAATGGTGATACATCTGCTTAGTACATTACTGTATTTCTTCTCTATTTTTACACCATCAGATCGTTTGGCTGTTGAATTAGGTGATTAAAAATTATTAACCTCTATATATATTTTCAGGATCTCAGAATGTTATCAATTTATAGTATCTCTAAAAATATATTTATTCTCATAAATGTGCATTGATCTTTTTTTAAGTTATCAAGCATTATGTTCAGGCTTATTAACCACATAATGACTATTTAAGTTGCTCTCAATGAAATAAGACTGCATAAGAGAATGTATATAACATATATGTTGAACCATGGCACTTTTAAGATAATATTTTTAAAATAAGGAGACTAGATATTATGTTAATGGTAAAAAAAAAAAAGCAAAAAGAAACCAGATGACTGGGGAGAAAATGTAATTTAATTATTTCACCCAAGATTTTAAAAGATTTAAGGGGAAGTATCTGAGTTTTGGTTGTAGTACTAATAGAAGCATGGTGTGGGTATCAGGTAAAAGATGAAGATAAAAAAAAAAAAAGACGAAGATCACAAAGATTGGAAAGAAAGAGGTATATAAGAAACTGAGAAAGAGGTGAACATAGAAAGAAGAGAGTAGACCACTACTGGAATTTCAAAGTTTAACCAGGTCTTTAGACACTGTAATTTTATAATGGTTAAGGGAACAAAGCAAGATTTTGGAACAAATGATTAAGGAAATCATCAAGCCAAACCTTTGGTCAAACTAAACCTTAAATATTAAAGATTAGTATGTTTGGATATATAAAAACTAAACACTTTTGCAAGGTACCTAAATCCTTCAGTTGCCTGTAATTTTTTTGAAGTTTTAGCCTTTTTGTTTTTAAAATAACCTCTGATTTTACAGTATTGATAGAAAGCTTCTCAGATTAGAAGTTGGTTTTCATGTGCTTAGAAGAAAAGGACTTAATTGTCTTAGGGAGATTCATTATTATGCATCAGAGTGGCTCCGATGGTGAAGAACTTACTGTGTTGGAGCAAAATGAGAAAAATAGAACCAATGCCCAAAAGAACAAAGCTTTTAAGTCAATCAGTCTTAGTTTGAACTCTGGATCCATCACTTTCTATCCATAAAATATTACCTAACACCTTAGAGCAATATAATCATGGCTATATTATCATAATCATCATTGTTATATATTTCTTTATTTATTACTATGCTAGAAAATAAAAAAGTTTGTTCACAGTTGTTAAGAGTGTTAAGCAGGCCCTAAACTCCATTAGTCTGGTTTTGATGAGCATTGATTCTGCCACTTGTAAGCTCTGTGATCTTAAGAAAGTCACCTAATCTTTCTAAGCCTCAGTTTTCTATTCCATAAAATGGTGAAACTAATTAGCATAGCATAGTGAAATTTGGATGAAATAATGGTCATATAGCTTTAACTTTGTACCTAGTATATTATGTTTATGTTGACTTATTATTTCTTAGGGAAAATGTTACATTTATTCTAGCCTTAGGTGCTTCCTATTTTTGGAGTTTTAAAGTGTTAATTTTTGTGTATGGGTGAAATCACAACAATATTATATGGAGTTAAAATATATATATATACCCAGAGGGACACCAAGATGGTGGAGTAAGAAGTTCAACTCACTACTAGTCCCCCAAGGATACATCAAAAATCATCTGCATGTGGAACAATTCTTTTGGAAGCCTAACTGGAAATTGGTGAAAGGACTCCAAGACTATAAGAAAGAAACATTTAATACAGTATGATAGGAAGAAAAGCATCAAGTATGGATTAATAGAAAAAGGGAGATGACATAAGTGAACATTCACCCTGGGGAGTGAGTAGATTGAGCCAGAGACTGAACATCACAGTGCTTGGATCCTATGTTTTAGGGACAAGCCCCCTTGGTTGCTTGGAGAACTTCTGGAACAGATAGAAAAGCTGGAGAAACTTAGAATCCACTCATGAGGAGTGTGTATGTGCTGGTTTTCTCTCAAGCAGTGGGAGAGTGGTCTGCCATAGATGCTGCTGCTTCCCCAGTCCAAAGATAAAGAGAGAATTATAAAAACAATAAGAGGAAAACAAAGAGTCATATGCAGTGGAATCCCAATAAGGCTGTCAGCTAATTTCTCTGTAGAAATTTTACATGCCTGAAGGGAAACGTATGATACATTCCAAGTGGTTAAATGGAAAAATGTGCAAACTAGAATCATCTACCCAGCAAGAGTATGATTTAAAATAGGAGAAATATGAACTTCTCCAAGAAACAAACACTAAAAGAATTCATCAATTCTAAACCTACCCTAAAGGAGATGTCGAAGGGTCTTCTCTAACTGGAAAAGTAGTAAGAATCTATAGAAAAGGAAAAACCCCATTAGGAAAGACAAATACATGACAGAGATTAAAGATCACTTAAATAAGGTGGTATAAAATTGAAAGACAAATGTTGTAAAAGCACCTATAACTACAATAAATAGTAAAGTGATAAGCATGAAGATATAAAATATGACATCAAAAGCATAAAATGTGGGGGAGGGGAGTAAAAATTTAGATTTTTAGGAAGTATTTGAACTAAATACATATTAGTTTACATCAGGTAGATATAATTATGGGTCAACATCTATGAACGTCACAGTAGCCACAAATCAAAAACCTATAGGAGAGACAGAAAAACCTAAAAGAAAGTAGCCCAAGCATACTGCAAAAGATCATCAAACTACAATGGAAGAAAACAACAAAAAAGAGGAGAAAGTGAACAGATAAAACCTACAAAAACAACTGGAAAGCAAGTAATACAATGACAAAAAGCATATATCCATCAATAATTACTTTATAAGTGAATGGACTAAATATTCCAATCAAAGACATAGGGTGGCTGTACAAAAAAAACAAGAACCTTCAATATGCTGCCTACAAGAGACTCACTTCAGGGCTAAAGATACAGACTAAAAGTGAGAAAATGAAAGAAAAAAAAGATTTTTCATGAAAGAGGAAATGACAAGAAAGCAGAGGTATCATACTCTCTGACTTCAGAGTATATTGCAATGCTACAGTAATCAAATCATCATGTTGGTGGTATGGCACAAGAACTGACACAGCAATCAATGAACCAGAATAGAGAGTGCAAAAATAAACTTGGGCACCTATGGTCGATCAACCTATGACAAAGGGGGCAAGAATATACAGTGGAGAGTTAGTGGTGCTGGGGAAACAGAACAGCTACATTTAAAACAATGAGATTAGAGCATCCCCTTACACTATATACAAAAATAAACTCAAAATGGAATAAATAAGTAAATGTAAGGCCTAGATCCATAAAACTACTGAAGAAGGCCTAGGCAGAGCATTCTTTTACATAAGTTGCAGCAATTTTTTGAATTTGTCTCCTAATATAAAAGAATTAAAACCAAAAATAAACAAATGGGATCTAATTAAACCTAAAATCTTTTGCTTAACAAAGGAAACCACTGACAAAATGAAAATATAACCAATGGAAAGGGAGAAATTATTCACAAATGATGTGACCAACAAGGGATTAAGATCCAAAATATAGAAACTGCTGATACAACTCAACATCAAAAAACAAGCATACCAAAAAATGGACAGAAGACATTTTTCCAAAGAAGACATACAGAAGGCTAACAGGTTCATGAAATGATTATCAACATTACTAAATTATTAGAGAAATGCAAATAAAAGCAATAATTAGACATTGTCACAGACTTGTCAAAATGAATATCATTAAAATGTCTACAAGTAATAAATGCTCCAGCAGAGTATGGAGAAAAGGAAGCCCTCCTACACTTTTGGTGGGAATGTAAGTTGATGCAGCCAATATGGAAAATAGTCTGGAATTTCCTTAAAAACACTAAAAACAGAGCTACCATATGATGCAGCAATTCCAAATCTAGGCATATATCTGGGGAAAACTCTAATTTGAAGCAATACATGCACCTCAACATTTATTGTAGTTCAACTTACAATAGCGTTTTACAGGCAAATTTGGCCTTGGAGTACAAAATGGAACAGGGCAAAGACTAATAGAGTTTTCCCAAGAGAATACATTGATCAAAGCAGACACTTTCTTCCCACAACAGAAGAGAAGACTTTACACATGGACACCACCAGATGGTCAATACTGAAATCAGACTGACTATATTCTTTGCAGCCAAAGATGGAGAAGCTCTTTACAGTTAGCAAAAACAAGACCAGGCACTGACTGTGGCTCAGATCATGAATTCCTTATTGCCAAATTCTGACTTAAATTGAAGAAAGTAGCAAAAACCACTAGACCATTCAGATATGACCTAAATCAAATCCCTTAGGATTATACAGTGCAAGTGACAAAAAGATTCAAGGGGTTAGATCTCATAAAGTGCCTGAAGAACTATGGAAAGAGGTTCATGACATGGTACAGGAGGCAGTGATCAAGAGTAACCCCATGGAAAAGAAATGAAAAAAAAGGCAAAATGGTTGTCTGAGTAGGCCTTACAAATATCTGTTAAAAGAAGAGAAGCTAAAGGCAAAGGAGAAAAGGAAAGATATGCCCAATTGAATGCAGAGTTCCAAAGAATAACAAGGAAAGATAAGAAAGTCTTCCTCAGTGATCAGTGCAAAAAAATAGAGGAAAACAACAGAATGGGAAAGACTAGAGATCTCTTCCAGAAAATTAGAGATAGCAAGGCAAAATTTCATGCAAAGATGGCCACAATTAAGGACAGAAATTGTATGAACCTAAGACAAGCAGAAGATATTAAGAAAGCATGGCAACATTACACAGAACTATAAAAAAAATTTTCATGACCCAGATAACCATAATGGTATAATCACTCACCTAGAACCAGACATCCTGGAATGCAAAGTTAAGTGGACTTTAGGAAGCATCACTACAAACAAAGCTACTAGAGGTGATGAAATTCCAGGTGAGCTATTTCAAATCCTAAAAGATGATGCTGTGAAAGTGTTGCACTCAATATGTCAGCAAATTTGGAAAACTCAGCAGTGGCCATAGGACTGGGAAAGGTCAGTTTTCATTCCAATCCCAAGGGAAGTCAATGCCAAAGAATTTTCAAACTACCTCACAATGGCACTCATCTCACATGCTAGCAAATTAATGCTCAAAATTCTCCAAGCCAGGCTTCAAGAGTATGTGAAATGTTAAATTCCAGATGTTCAAGCTGGATTTAGAAAAGGCAGAGGAACCAGAGAGAAAATTGTCAATATTGTTGGATCATTGAAAAAGCAAGAGTTCCAGAAAAACATATATTTCTGCTATTGACTATACCAAAGCCTTTTACTGTGTAGATCACAACAAACTGTGGGAAATTCTTAAAGAGATGGGAATGTAAGTCCACCTTACCAGTGTCATGAGAAATCTCTATGCAGGTCAAGAAGCAACAGTTAGAACTGGACATGGCACAGCAGACTGCTTCCAAATCGGGAAAGGAGTATGTCAAACTGTTTACTGTCACCCTGCTTATTTAACTTATATGCAGAATACATCATGCAAAATGCTGGGCTGGATGAAGCACAAGCTGGAGTCAAGACTGCCAGGATAAATATCAATAACCTCAGATATGCAGATGACACCACCCTTATTGCAGTAAACAAAGAAGAACTAAAGAGCCTCTGGATAAATTTGAAAGAGGAGAGTGAAAAAGTTTGCTTAAAACTCAACTTTCAGAAAACTAAGATCATGGCATCTGGTCCCATCACTTCATGACAAATAGATGGGGAAACAATGGAAAGAGAGAGAAACAACTTTTTTAGACTCTAAAATCACTGCAGATGGTGTCTGTAGCCATGAAATTAAAAGACAATCGCTTCTTGGAAGAAAGGTTATGACCAACCTAGACAGCATATTATAAAGCAGAAACATTACTTTGCCAACAAAAGTCCACCTAGTCAAAGCTCTTTCCAGTATTCATGTATGGAAGTGAGAGTTGGACTATAAAGAAAGTTGAATGCCAAAGAATTGATGCTTTGGAACTGTGGTGTTGGAGAAGTCTCTTGAGAGTCCCTTGGACTACAATGAGATCCAGCACGTTAATCCTACAGGAAATTAGTCCTGAGTATTCATTGGAAGGACTGATTCTAAAGCTGAAACTCCATTACTCTGACCACCTGTTGTGAAGAAATGATTCATTGGAAACCACTCTGATGCTGGGAAAGATTGAGGTGGGAGGAAAAGGGGTTGACAGAGGAAGAGACGGTTGAATGGCATCACCAACTCAGTGGACATGAGTTTGAGTAAGCTTTGGGAGTTGGTGATGGACAGGGAAGCCTGACCTGCTGCAGTCCATGGGGTTGCAAAGAGTCAGACACAGCTGATCTCCTGAATTGAACTGATTTATAATAGTTAGGACTTGGAAGCAACCCAAATGTCCATCAACGGATGACTGAATTAAGAAGTATTGTATATAGATATGCATGTACAATGGAATATTACTCAGCCATGAAAAGAATGAAATTCTTCCATTTGTAGCAATGTGGGTAGACCTAGAAACATTATTCTTAGGGAAATAAGTCAAACAGAGCAAAACAAATAATGTATTATATGAATTATATTTGCAGTCTGAAAAATAATGCATATGAGTATGCAAAACAGAAACTGACTCATAGAGAAGAAAAATTGTGGTTACCAAAGGGGAGAGTGAAGGGAGGATGAACAAATTAGGGATATTGGGATTAACGATTACATATTAGTATGTATAAAATAGTTAAGCAACAAGAATACACTGTGTGGACTTCCCTATAGCTCAAATGGTAAAGAATCTGCCTACAATGGAGGAAACCAGGGTTGATCCCTGGGTCAGGAAGATCCTCTGGGGAAGAGAATGGCAATCTACTTCAGTATTCTTGCCTGGAAAATTACCATGGACATAGAATTCTGGCAGGCTACAGTTCATTGGGGTCACAAAAAGTTAGACACGACTGAGCGACTAACACACACATACACACTGTACAGCATAAAGAATTATGACCATTATCTTGTACTAACTGATAATGGAATATAAACTGCAAAAATACTGAATCACCAAAATATATGCCTGAAATTAACATAATATTGCAAATCAAATATATTTCAATAAAAATGTAAAGTTTAAAAAATATCCATATATGATAAAATTATTTATATATGCATATATATGTATATACGCCAACTCCTTGTTTTAAAATACAGTGCATTAATAGAAAATTTGGAGGTTTCCTTGATAGCTCAGTGGGTAAAGAATCTGCCTGCAATGCAGGAGACACAAGAGACTTGGCTTCAATCTCTGGGTCAAGAAGATCCTCTGGAGGAGGAAATGGCAACCCACTTCTGTATTCTTGCCTGAAAAATTCCATGGACAGAGCAGGGAATAGTAGGGCCAAGTGTTCAAGAGGTGATTACTATTGAAGAGACAATTTATTACAGTTTCCAAGCGATGGAGGTGTGCCATGTGTGATGCCCTCAGGGAAGCATGCAGTGGATCAGGAAGCAGAGTTAGAAGGAAAAACTTTGGACAAGAGCCATTACTGTTGCTTCCACAATAAAAAATGGATGAGGCGGTGTGGGCAAGTTTAGGATTGGCTCATCTGAATAATTTCAGCAGGCTGTGGGGCATACAGATCCCTTCTAGTTGTCTGGTACCTGGTCTTGATTGTTTATGGCAGGTAGATAGTATGAGAGCCTTTTAAAGGAGATGGCTCAGAGTGTGGACTGTGGATTGCTTTGTGTTTTACAAGCACACACATGGGAGGAAGATTTTTCCTGAGGAGGGAGGATTGATGAAGGGGGCAGGAGGCCAAAGCAAAGCAACTCAGGCATATTATGGGGTTGTCTAGAGCAAGATGTGCATGAAACATGTAAATCAGAAACTGAAGAATCAAATTTATAGAAGTTAGAAACATGGATAATACACTTCCTCAAACTTTTACTTTTAATTCTTATTTTCTTTTTTTGATAATTGAAATCAACATCTAGAATCCACAAGTGATATCCTACTACTTAGTGAATTGCTATCAAGTATGCATTTAATAATTATTTAACAAATTAATAAATATATACCCTCAAATCTATGTGATTCTAACCATGTCTATATCCTTGATTCATTTTATTACCAAGTTCAGGTGATAAAAAAATTCAGTTCTAAGGTCACAACACATAATGAGGAGTTTAGTAAAATAGAAAGAATCTTATGAAACATTAATAGCATAAGAAAAAGATAAATAATGCATACCTTTCTTATAACTGATATAAAGAAATACCTTTTCTTTAAGAAAAAATGTGAAAAGAATGTTCAGAAACATAGGACTTAAAGGTGTTTTAAATAATAACATCTAAACTTTAATATTCATCATCACAAATCCATTAACATAAGTAATTCTGTTATGATATATAGTGGAAAAGAACTTGAGGTTGTACCACATTTTTATGTGAGAATCAAGCCATCTACACACAGTTTCTGATGAATATTAACAACTATAATTTCAGGCTGCTTTTGCTAACATGACTTAACCATTGCACCTCTTTCCCAAGAAGATAGCTTCCCAGGAAGTTATGAAAATAATTTTATTGTTCCTCTTGAGAACTTCTTCCAAACTCATTTTAAATTGTTCCATTTTCCAATGAATAGCATCAGATAATTGAATACACTCTTCCAATCCCTTGCCTCAAACCCTGCACCAATCCTTAGCTATTTCAACATGATCATTACCTGATAGTCCTCAGGTCAACACATTGAAGAAACCATCCCAAGACAAACCATAAAACCTTATAAAAATTGTGACTGTCCTCCCCACTCCAGACACTACTAGGACTAACAAGATAGTGATATATTGTATCATGAAAAATTGAAGTGCAGTCACTCAGTCGTGTCTGATCTTTTGCGACCCCATGAAATCTAGCCCACCAGGCAAGAATACTGGAATGGGCTGCTATTCCCTCCTCCAGGGGATCTTCCAGACCCAGGGATTGAACCCAGGTCTCCTGCATGGCAGGTGGATTCTTTACCATCTGAACCACCAAGGAAGCCCATATTTTACCATAGTAAGTAATAAACTCAGCTTTGCCTTATTGACAGGTTTACTGGTTATATTTTCAGGAAACCAGCATTGCAAAATACGAACATATATTGAAGTAAATATTTTGAATTTTATTTCAATGGATTGTGTCTTGTTTTTCATGCCCTACCCTCTTTTTAAACTATAACTAGTATCCTCCAAACCAAAGCCTGAAGAGGGTGAAAATAATCAAGATTCAAATTTAAAAGCAAGTTGCTATTGCTATACTACTGACAACAGTTTTGTGAGGCTAACACTCCCTTTTAAATATTTTTGATTATATAAATAGCATATAGAGAATCTCAATGTTTCATTTTTAAGGACAGTCTTCTTGCCTCATAGTTTCCATCTATGTTGTATATACATACATACATACAGCCAGCTATTTTTTTTTCATTTATTTTTATTAGTTGGAGGCTAATTAATTTACAATATTGTAGTGGTTTTTGTTGAAAATATTTTTAATATACTCAAAGCTACAGAAAACCAAAAAACAGCATTACACCAGTATAATAACATTTACATACCACCCAGAGTTAATAAATGCTTCTATTGCCATAATTGCTTCAGATTAAACAAAATGTCATATCACCTTGAAATATCATTTGTTCTTCCCCATTCTTGTTCCCTGATTTCATTTCCAAAAATCAACAATAAACTGTGAAATTTGCATGCATCCTCCCATCAATGTCTTTAAAAGTTTTACTTTATTAAAATTCATCAAATATAATATGTATATTTTACAATTTTAAATTTGTATTATTACATCACACTTTCCTTTTATATACAATTTGTTTTTACTCACAAAAATTATGTCTTAAGATTCTATTTTTATGTGTGCAATTATAGTTCAATTTTAATTGGTGTAGATAATTTGCTTTAATTGAATATGTTTAATCTTTCTTTTTAAATTACCCATATTCCTACTGCTTGATGTGTTTGAGGAGATGAGATTTTGGTTAAAAACCAATCGCTGGGACAACCCAAAGGGATGGGGTGAGGAGGGGGCTTCAGGATGCTGGGATACATGTACACCCATGGCTGATTCATGTCGATGTATGTCAAAAAAACTACCACAATATTGTAAAGTAATTAGCCTCCAATTAACATTACTTTATTATTTAATAAATTAATTTTTTTTTAAATCTGCAATTTTTCAAGCCCAAGTATAGAAACCAATATGTAAAGCAAAGGTTTTACCTGGAAGATCTCAATGGGAGAACTGCCCTTCTCACACCAGCCAGTGTATCACAATCTCCAAGGGGAGTTGCGGTCAAGGACGCAAGCTCCTCTGACTGGTCATACTCTTCACATATTTGCATTCCTAATCTCATGCCTTCATTCCTAGGTCTCTTTATCTTAAGTCTTCAGGTGCCTCTGTTACTGAGAAAGGAAAGGAAACTTTGAAGATTTTTTTTTCCCACTGTGACTTAGTGCCCAGTACTTTCTATTCGTAAACTTTTCCCCCTCCTCTCTTTTGATCCTGGGTTTATGAAACTACTGGAGCCTTTTGTTTAGGGCTCTCTCAACAATGAGACTGCCTGGTCCCACTGATCTACCTGATCCTAGATGAGTGTGTATTTCCTGGGAGAAAATGGAATAAAGTAGTAGGTACTTTATCCAGTTTAGTCACTTGCCTACATTCAACACAGTGTCATCAAAGGATAAATTCTTTCACTTTGGGTTTGTCCTGTTAATTCACTATTTCTGGCTTCTGACAGTCAAGTTCTCTTTCCTGGTTCAGCTGAGGTCTTGGCAATTTGTTATGCGTTTTCATTCTTTGAAAAAATAGCAAAATTGATATTTTTATATATGTTTCATTTTATGGATGTGTGAGATTATATATCATACATGACCAGGAGTGAAAATAATCAGTTGTAAATTATATGCAATTTTAATTTTACTAGATATTTCCCAAACGCATATCAAAAGGATTGCATTAATTACAGTTCCCTCAAGAGCGACTCATTGGAAAAGACCCTGATGTTGGGAAAGATTGAAGGCAAAAGGAGAAGAGGACAGCAGAGGATGAGATGCTTAGATAGCATCACTGACTTAATGGACATGAGTTTGAGCAAGTTCCTGAAGATAGTGAGGGACAAGAAAGCCTGGCATGCTGCAGTTCACGGGGTCGCAAAGAGTTGGACATAGCAACTGAACAACAACAACAAAAGTAAGTGGAAGTTCCTGATTCACTGTATTATTATTGGTTCCAATTATTGTCTATTTTTTTTAATATTTCTGCTGTTGGATGAATGTGAGTTTGTATATAATTTGGTTTAATTTGCATTTGCTTAACCATTAGTGATTTTGAGTATACATTCTTATATTTCTTGGCCATTCTGATGTCTTCTATGAATTGCTTGGTCATGTGTTTGGCTATTTTCCCGTTTGAAATAAAAACATAATTGATATGTTGAAGTTCTGTTTCAAATATATCTTCCCACATTGTGGTTCATATTTATTTATGATATATTTTGCCATTCAAACTTTATCAGCACTTTATATGTTGTGGTTTTTGTGTTTAAGTTAATCCTTCTTTACCCTGAGGTTTGTTATTTTTTCTAGTGGCTAAGAACTTTTGTTTTATTTTTTATGATTTGGTTTAAAATGTATGAAAATGTATTTATGCATATTCTATGAGATAGAAATCTTGTTTTGGTCATATTTGCATAAGTCATTACTAATCTATTGCTACTTAAATTATCAAAAATTTAGCTACTTAAAAAATGCATATTTATTATTTCAGTTTATCTGAGTCAAGACACTGGTACCGCCCAGTTTGTTCCTCCATTTCAGAGTCCTTCACAATGCTGCAGTCAAGGCAGTGGTCTCATCTTAAAGCTCAATCTTGAAAAGATTTGCTTCCAAACTTACATGATTATTGGAAGGATTCATATCCTCGTGTCTTGTTGTTTAAGGGTCTCCATTCCTTGTCGACAGTTAGAGGCTGAACTAATTTCCTTAACATGTTTACCTCTATGGGCTTCCTAGGTGACACTAGTGGTAAAGAACCCACCTGATTATTAGGAGACATAAGAGATGCAGGTTCTATCCCTGTGTTGGGAAGATTCCCCTGGAGGAGGGCGTGACAACCCATTCCTGTATTCTTGCCTGGAGAATCCCATAAACAGAGCAGCCTGGTGGGCTACAGTCCATGGGCTCACAGAGTCGGACACGACTGAAACAACCTAGCATGCATGCACACATGGACCTCTATACAGGGTAATTGAAGCTTGTTTTTTCAATACCAGCAAGGGAGAGAGCCTGATAGTAAGACAGAAGTTATAGTCTTATGTAAAAAAAGAGGTGGCATCCCATCAACTTTGTTATGTTTTGTTGGTTAGAAGAAATTCACAACTCCCAGCAACACTCAAGTGGGAAAAGATTATGTAAAGGAGTGAATAATAGGAGCTAGAGATCCTGATGACCCATGCAGAGTCCGTCCTCCACAAGAAGGAAAGTCAATTGTTCACAAACAATATAATAGTTAAAAAAACTATATGATATATTATATAGTTAATACCTTCCACACAGATATATAATATGATCTCTATCACATGATTTACTTTATTTTCTTTATGCTCCTCAAAAGCCAAGAACATATCTGTATCTCAAACAGCAGAATTCATGAAACTTAGAACATGAACATGTTCATGGAATATATCAATAGACAACATTTGAAGAGACCAGTCATGGCGAATGGGGCTATAACTATTAGGATATAAACAAAGGTAGTTTTTTTCTTCCAATATGCCACATAGTTCCTCAGATTATTTTTCTCATTGACTGGTTACTGATTAGTTATAAGAGCATCATCTAGAATGGGACTAAACTAGCAAATATGAACCTTCTGTACCTGTGGGTCTGTTCCACTTGTTTATATATAATTAAGTTCAGTTCAGTTCAGTTGCTCAGTCATGTCCAACTCTTTGTGACCCCATGGACTGCAGCATGCCAGGCTTCCCTGTCCATCACCAACTCTCGGAGCCTAATCAAACACGTGTCCATTGAGTCGGTGATGCCATCCAACCATCTCATCTTTGTCGTTCCCTTCTCCTCCCACCTTCAATCTTTCCCAGCATAAGGGTCTTTTCAAATGAGTGAGACTTCACATCAGGTGGCCAAAGTATTGGAGTTTCAGCTTCGGCATCAGTCCTTCCAATGAATACTTAGGATTGATCTCCTTTATGATGGACTGGTTGGAGTCCAAAGGACTCTGAAGAGTCTTCTCCAATATCACAGTTCAAAAGCATCAATTCTTCAGCGCTCAGCTTTCTTTATAGTCCAACACTCACATCCATACATGATTACTGGAAAAAGCATAGCCTTGACTAGACGGAGCTTTGTTGGTAAAGTAATGTCTCTGCTTTTTAATATGCTGTCTAGGTTCGTCATAACTTTTCTTCCAAGGAGCAAGCATCTTTTAATTTCATGGCTGCAGTCACCATCTGCAGTGATTTTGGAGCCCCCCAAAATAAAGCCTGTCACTGTTTCCATTGTTTCCCTATCTGTTTACTATGAAGTGATGAGACCAGATGCAATGATCTTAGTTTTCTGAATGTTGAGTTTTAAGCCAACTTTTTCACTTATAGGTGTGGTATCATCTTCATATCTGAGGTTAATGATATTTCTCCCAGAAATCTTGATTCCAGTTTGTGCTTCATCCAGCCTGGGATTTTGCATGATGTACTCTGCATATAAGTTAAATAAGCAGGGTGACAAAATATAGCCTTGATGTACTCCTTTTCCAATTTGGAACCAGTCTATTGTTCCATGCCCAGTTCTAATTGTTGCTTCTTGACCTGCATACAGATTTCTTAGGAAACAGGTGAGGTGGTCTGGTATTCTCATATATTTTTCACTGTTTGTTGTTATATTATGTTATATACAATATATTACGTTTATTCGTACCCCATGGCTTTGTTTCACTCCACTTAGAACTTCCTTCTTGCTTTTGGTTAATCCAACTATTATAGGTTCTTTCATAACTTAGTTTATTTTACACCTCTAGAAGCCTTTCTTATCTAATATAGTTGCTGATGTCTTTTCATTTGTCTGAACTATTATATTTACTAAAGTGCTAAATACTGAGAAACATCTTGACCTGTCTTTGTCTCTATGACATTTTATACTTGCCATGTAGATTATCAACCTGATATTTTCAATTTTCTAAGGTAATTTAAAATACTTACACTTTGAGAATGCTATACTTGAAAAGAAACTTAGATTATATCATGTCCAGTTTATAGACAAGGAAGTAAGTCTGAAAAGAACTGAAATTATTTTTCCCAGGCTCACATATCTAGTGAGTGGCAGGGTCCAGATTTGAACAGTAATGTGATGAAATTTTGCCATGTTGCTTCCCTGTTTGAGTGGCCTTGAGTTTGTCATGTTGGTATTGGAATGGAGGCTGTAACATAGACAATGATGTCAAATTGAGATATAAACTGAATTGGTGATTTAGTCATTAAGTCAGGTCGGACTCTTGCAACCCCATGGCATGTAGCCTGCCAGGCTCCTCTGTCCATGGGATTTCCCAGACAAGAATACTGGAGCGGGTTGTCATTTCCTTCTCCAGGGGATCTTCCCAACCCAGGAATTGAATCTGGATCTCCTGTATAAACTGAATTTAGCATCTTAAATTTAACAGGAAATGGAGTAGGTGCTAGATTGAGTTAGATTTTTGCTGCAACTCTACTCTGGAAATGAAAGAAGAGGATTTATAAAGTCCCTATCATACAAAAAACCACACAACTCAAAGGAATATGAAGAAAGGATGGTAGAAACTGTAAAGGCCCAGATATTCATAGGCTGGTGGATTTGGTGCTAAAAGAATAAGAGTGTTGCTGATTGCTATTAATATAATAATTTTATATGTATAATTCTGAGTAGGCCAAGAATTAGAGAATTCAAACAATCTACAATGTCCCACCAGCTTCCTATGTCTGGCCCAGATCTCAGGTAGGTTCTTTGTTGCAAGGGCTCCTTTCATAGATTTGGTAAGCATTCAGCTCATACTAGAATAAGCTGGGCCTAGCAGGAGTGTGGATAAAAGGGATAACCAGCATTATTTCATTATCTGATTGTTTCTATCTTCGGGTTATTCTAGTTTGCCACAGTCTTTCTTTCCAGCAAATAGTAGTAATTTTCCTGACCCAAGCTTATGCTTTGTATTGAATACCTGTCATATATCATCATCACCTAGTCATATTATCCTTCCAGTTTTATGATTTTTTAAAAAGTAACATTGAAACCTTTTGTTTCTTTGCATGCCACATTAAAGGCTTTGGTGGCTCAGCAGTAAAAAAAAAACAAAAAATGCTTGCCAATACAGGAGACATGAGTTCAATCCCTGGGTTGGAAAGATACCCTGGAGAAGGAAATGGGAACCCACTCTAGTATTCTTGCCTGGGCAATCCCTTGGACAGAGGAGTCTGGCGGGCTACAGTTCTTGAGGTCACAAAAGACTCAGACATGACTTAGTGACTTGACAACAATGCTACTGCAAAATAAATGCTTTAAATCAGTTCAGAGTTATGACATAGTCTAATTCTGATAGCATATGTTCCAATTTCATGATTTAAATTAAAATATATTCTCTCTTTCCCCAGTATGATATATTTAAAACTATCATAAAAATCTAGTTTGATAAGTATAGTATTTGAAAAGTGAAAGTACAAGGTTTAACTATATCAGATTATTCCATGGAAGCATGAAGTAGCTTGGGAAAAGAGTATGCATTTCTCAGGATTTAGCAACTCTGCCTATTTATCAACAATAATGAATTTAAACAGCTACAAGGTTAAGATTTATTTGAGTGGAACACTCATTTCAGTTTAACATTTATTTTAGTAGAGCTGTATTATTTAAATTTGTAGGACTTATAAATCAATTAATTTTTCTGGCTATTTCCTCTCTAATCTTGAAAATAGCACCACTCATGCTGTTATAATGAACTCATGGTTTAAATTTTGTTCTAGTCCATATTCAGAAAAGTTTTTAGTAGGTGCAGTAATTAAAAAAAAAACTCAAATTTGTTTAAACTACTCAAGCTCAAAGAGGAAAACACCATTTATTAGTGAGCAGGTAATAGTACAATAGTCCACAACACTTCAAAGGGTTCCTCAACCTCTTTTCATGGACCATTTAAAAACATTAGTGCATAATTAGGTAAATAATGGAGGTTTAACAGGAAATATCTTAAATTTTAATTATCTTTGGGAAGATCTGTTCAGATGATCATAGCCAGAGAATTAGAGCCCGTGGACAGTGTCTGCTGTTGTGAATAACAGTAATGGTTCAGTGAACTTATCTAACCCTTTCTACTATACTTAAACATTTAAAAGGAAAATAGAAAAGGATACCACACATAGCCTAGTGTCCTGCTAGTGTGTGTACCCCTGGGGCATCTTCTCTTACTCAGAAACGCTCCAGGAGTGGTAAAGGATGAATAAATAAGGGCACTAAGGAACATAGAAAAGGTGACAACTGAATAGAAGTTGCTACAGGCTTTAACCTTAAAGTACTGAAGAAAAAAATTCTACTGAGCCTTGGTGGAAATAAATGTGACAGACGCCTAAACCAAACCATCCCTAAGGTATCTGAGACATGGAAAGGCCAAATTAGAGGTCTCATCTTTTCCTCCCATCAGAGTAAAGAACAGATCCAAGTTCTTTGTTAACCTCACAGTGTTTGCTGCTGCTGCTGCCGCCAAGTCGCTTCAGTTGTGTCCGACTCTGTGCAACCCCATAGACGGCAGACCACTAGGCTCTGCTGTCCCTGGGATTCTCCAGGCAAGAACACTGGAGTGTGTTGCCATTTCCTTCTCCAACGCATGAAAGTAAAAAGTGAAAGTGAAGTCGCTCAGCGGGGTCCGACTCTTCGCGACCCCATGGACTGCAGCCTACCAGGCTCCTCCGTTCATGGGATTTTCCAGGCAAGAGTACTGGAGTGGGGTGCCCTTGCCTTCTCCGCTAGTACTCTATCTAGTACTAGCATTTGTGATAAAACCACTGACAGATGATTGAAATGTTAAAGAAGGAATGCAGCAAAGTACATGCCTAAATGCCATTCTCTTGGACAAGAAGCCATTCTAAAATACTAACTGTGGCTCTAGTTTGAACATGTTCAAATGCCCACTCCTGATTTGCTTCTCTGGATTTGACCAAGTAGTTTTAGATTCAGTCGCATCTGGAACTACACTTTTAGAATCATTCATAGATTTTGCAAAACAGTTAATGGAAAAGGGGAAAGAGAAAAAACATAACTGTTTAAGCAGCAAAAGTTACCAAGAATGAAATTTGTATTTGATCTGTGTCTTTTGTTTCCCTCTGTTTCTCTTTGTCCTTTGCTATCTCTGGGCACTTCCTATATAGCCATCACCCTAGGCATCCAACATCTTCATGCTGATCCCAAATTTGCAAATACCACATTTCACTAGAAAAATTCCACTTTCCTTACCTTTGTGAAAGATGATGCAGAACTAAACATTTCTCACCTTAGCTCCAACCGTTCCTTCCCACCTGTCTTGCTAAACCAAATTGACCAACTAATGACTGCTAAGCTAAAATTCCAGTCTTGCAATACCTATGTCCTGCCATATGATTACCACAGCCTTATTTCCCCCATTCCTTCTGTGAATTTGATCAATAAATGGTTCTCAAAACAGAACTGAACTACAATCCTTCTTAGTCTAGGGATTTTTTAATGTTGTTACTCCTCATAGAACAGTCATCTTGAGCTGTCCTCAAGTCACAATATTTCAGTAAAGACTTGAAATAATGGCTTTTAGTTAGTTTCTTCTCTTTCACCACCTTATTTGATCCTACTTACCTCAGGACACAGTTCTTTATTAAGTGTTTTAATTTGATAAGTCAGTCTAAGTTATAAGTTAAGGATTACCACTGGATTATTGTGTTTTCTCACTGAAGAAACATAAATACATTTCATCAGCTGCCTGCTAGAAACAGAGAACTTTAATCTAAAATAGAATGTGGGAATCTCAAATAATTTAGCAGAGTAAAGAGGAGGATGTAACTGAAGGCAGGAAATGATCCATATTCAGTACTCATGTACTGGTGGCTCAGCTGGTAAAAAATCCACCTGCAGTGAAGGAGACCTAGGTTTGATCCCTGGTTTGGAAACATCCCCTGGAGAAGGGAAAGGCTACCCACTCCAGTCCCACTCCAGTGTTCTGGCCTGGAGAATTACATAGACTGTATAGTCCATGGGGTCACAAAGAATCACACAGGACTGTGCAACTTTCACTTTCATACTTTCATCTTAGGAATTTGTCATCTACTTCAGTCTGCAATGAAAGATTCCCTCTAAGGAAGTGCAGTATTTAAGAAAATGAAGACCGAGAGAAGGAAATTATCTTTTTACTAGAACAACTTTACTTCTCATTCTCAGCTCTGAGTTATCTATATAAAATATTTCCTTTTCCCAGAGAGAACTATCATCATAGAGTTAAGATTTAAAATATTTCACTGTAAGTTTCTAATTAGATTTAAGACAAACATGGCTTCGAGGCTTATAATCAAGTATATTTATGAGGCATGTGCATTTAGCATTCAATTCATCATACTTTAAAAAAGGTTGCTATAAAATATATTGCATATTTGGGCACATTTTAAAACAATTGACTCATTAAGCATAGAAAAGTTGTCTCTGTGTAATTTTATTACCTACTTCATTAAGTTTCTATACATTTTTATTTCAGTTTTTTAAATTGCATTTAATGCAGCTACAGAGGAATTTCAAGTCTTTATTGAATGTGACTTCCCTGTCCTAACCAATGTTTAATAGCATGTTCTATTGCTTTATGACACATGGAGCAGTTTAAAAAGTCTAAAAGGATATCATTATCCTTAATTTTATCACTAAATTAAAGTTTAAAAGTAAATAATTTCCAAATAATTATAAGAATTTTTTTTTTCCTGAGCTAGAAAGCAGATTAAAAGTTAATACTTCCACAGGTAATGTTCTGATTCCACTAGTCTTTTCTAGTGACACATAGCCACATAGCCAACAAATTTACTCTTTTTTTTCCAGTTCAGAGATGAAGTAAATCTTTTGACAGGCACCAAATTCTCAATTAGAGATACAAATATTTAAAAAAATTAAAATAAAAAAAAGAAATGCAAATATCTATTGTTGTTATTGCCAATGCATGGGATGTAAATATCTATATCCACTACATTAACCAG
Organism: Muntiacus reevesi; assembly: GCF_963930625.1. NCBI lineage: Eukaryota > Metazoa > Chordata > Mammalia > Artiodactyla > Cervidae > Muntiacus > Muntiacus reevesi. The sequence continues at coordinate 79,495,286 of NC_089271.1, read as the reverse complement.
TTTGAAAACATTGCTTAATGTTACCCTTTAAAACATCCTTAGTAACTAGTTCTTTGATTGAATTAGAATACTTCTTTTTAAAGTAATTGCATTTTGTTTTTTTTAAATTTATTTATTTATTTATTTATTTTTCCAGTGGGTTTTGTCATACATTGATATGAATCAGCCATTAGTTACACATATTCCCCATCCTGATCCCATTGAATTACACTTTTTCTCCCTAAACAAATTTGTGTCTGCAATGGGACTTTAATGGCCAGAACATATTTGCTGTTCACTTTTAGCTTGTGATCAAACTAAAGACAGAATACTGATTTTATAATTTAAAGCTCTCTCTAGGGTGGGCTTCCTTGGTAGTTCAGTGGTAAGTAATCTGCCTGCAATACTGGAGACCACCTGCAATCAGAAGATGTATGTTTGACCTCTGGATCAGGAAGATCCCTTGGAGAAGGGAATAGCTACCTACTCCAGTATTCTTGCCTGAGAAATCCCATGGACAGAGGAGACTGACAGGCTACAGTCCATGGGGTTGCAAGAGTAGGACATAACACAAGGACTAAACTTACCACCACCTAGGGAGACACATACCAGTCCCTACCTCTTTGTGTGTCATGTTATAGATAAACAATTCAGAAGGAAATATAAATTTCTTTTTTGAATTGGTGGGGACGAGGGAAATCAAGGGCTGCTTCAGTTTACCTTGCATAGATTCTATTTAAAAAATATTTCAATATTTAGGATGATTTTTTTCCTAGCGAAAATCTTAATTACATTGTTCATCAAATTATCTATGATGATAAGATTTTCTATGATAAAATTAATAATTTCATGGTAATTTATTTGTAATAAATTATACAAATCATATTGTATAATTTGTATAAATACAAATCATATTGTATCATAATAATTAGAAAAAAAAATGGCTGCCATTTTCTAAAATCACTCTAGAAGGTGAGAATAACTACATCCATGTTAGAACGAGACCACTACAAATATATAACATTAGAAGAGAATTCCAAGTTTAACTTCTTGAGCATATTTATTTTTCAAATTTATTGAGGAAAAACTTTGAAAATTCATTGATTATTTTTGCTGAAGCAGGTTTTTATTCAAAATGCACCTTTATAATATAAAAATAATGTACTCTTGGGACTTCTCTGGTGGTCCAGTAGTTGGGGCTTTGCTCTCCCAGTGTGGGGGGACAAGGTGTAATCCCTGATCAGGGAGCTAGATCCCACATGCAAACTAGGAGTTTGAATGCATGCAGCTTTCATACGCTGCAACGAGAAATGAAGATCTTGTGTGTCTCAGCTGGAACTTGGTGCGTCCAAATAAGTAGAGATAAATACATTTTTAAAAAGGAAAACACTCATTTCAATGATTGCTGAGTTATAATTATAGTTTTTTTTTTTGCAAAATGCATATAAAATATCAGAAAGAGATTGAATTTTAGCTACAAGTTTTCTTTAAAATTAATTTAATGTTTTGTTTCAGAGAAAAAGAGAATAAAGAGGAAAGGAAAATTTTATTTCTGAAGTGTTAACTTTACTGACTCAAGCATGTTGCTTTTTGAACTCCTTCATCAGTTAGAAGGCATTTCAAACTGAGACAAAATATTATATACCATGTTTGTTAATTATAAACCTGATTTTTAGTCTTCACATTTTTCAAATTGATGATTTGTTTTTTAACTAGACATGCCAAGACTCATTTAGGGAGGGTTAACTTTATAGGATAACTTCTAAATTAATGAGAATTTTAAATTAGGTTACCTCTGCAGTGAATCCATGGAGAGTTATGATTCATACTATGAATGATGTTCATGCTACAAATGCTTTAAAAGACTTCTATTAGAGTGAGCTGTCAGCACTAGTATTAATTGCACAAAATTCAAAAAGGGAAAAAAAAAAACATTTATTGAAGGATAATTGTTTTACAGAATTTTGCTGTTTTCGGTCAATCCTAAACATGAATAAAAAAAGAAAGAAACTTTTAAAAATCCTAAGCCATTATGTAATATTTGTTTGATAACAATGAACCCAGTTCTTCAGATACTTCTGGAATGTGCAAATAAATATTGCTGACCTGTCCGGAGCCGCCAGGGTGCGCCCAAACCTTGATAAGGTCACAGGAAGAGAGAGGAACCTGCAAGACAGCTCTTCCTTACGTGGGGCTACCCCGGGGGCCCAATATGTCCCCTCGGGAGTCGCCGGGATGAGAAAAGAATCTGCAAGGCAGCTCTTCCTCTCAAGATTGTCCCGGGGGCCGGGTATGTCCCTTTCTTCTTTCTGTGTTATTGTTGTTGGGCTTTCTATTAATTTTTGGAAATATAATATATAGTAATAAGGCCTCCCTGGAAAAGTCCAAGCCTTTTTGGAAATGCTCATGATTGCTCTGGCTCAGGACATGACCATAAACATCAAGTCAGAAAATAAAAGACCACAGGTATCGTTTGGCTGCTTATTTAAAAGATTAAAAAGTTCTAGAATAGAAAAGAGTAGAGGCATTTAGATTTAGAAGTAGATATACTGCTTTAGTTTACTTGCTCCTTGGTTGAAAGTGTTTTCATTATTGCTATTTCCTTGCTGCTATTTGTTCATTGTCTCCCTTTTCTTTAAACAACATGAAAGATTATGGGTATTTTTGTAGAGATAGGAAATGGGGTGCATAGGATTTCAATAGAAGATTTATATTAACCAGCTTCACTGCCAATATCTCACTATTAGTAGAGGTGTTTTGCTGCTTTAGAGGTGTTTTTGCTGTTTAATAGTTAATCCTTGTAAATTGAGATTTTGTGGTTTCAGGAAAAGAAAAATATCAAGGTTTTTCTCATGGTACTATTCTCAGAAATGTCAAACTTGTTACTGTGACCCTTCCCATCTATTGTTTTATTGTTCAAAGAATTTACACTATACCTGAGATTTGTAGGACATTGTTTTTGTTAGAGTGAAAATGTTAGGCCATTGGGACAAGAAAACTGTGTATGGGACATTTAAGAAAAAAACCCTGTAATCAGAAACGTTCTAGATGAATGCATAGGGGAAAAACATGGGAAATAAAAATATTGACAGAAGCAGGAAACAATATCTGATGTAATATGTGGTGACTTAAGGGGGAGGTAATGTTCATTCTATAAAAACTGAGCTATCCTAAAGATTAAAAAAAAGCTACCTCTTCTACGCAAACTTCTGTGTGTGTTTGTCTTGTTCCTCGCCGACCCCACTCATCCCTTGGGTATTCCTGGTCCTGCTGGGGCTGGACCTCGACACTGACCACAAAGGTCATAGATTCCTGCACCTCTTTTCATTTCAACATGCATGCTAAGTCGCTTCAGACGTGTCTGACACTTTGCAGCCCTGTGGGATCTCCAGGCTCCTCTGTCTATGGAATTCTCCAGGCAAGAATGCTTGAGTGGGTTGCCATTTCCTTCTACAGGAGATCTTCCTGACTCAGGGATTGAACCTGCATCTCTTACATCTACCTGCATTGGCACTGGGGTTCTTTACTACTAGGGCCACCTGGAAAGCCCCATTACGACCATGAACTAAACTCATTTCTCATTATAGTCACAGCAACCAGCCTCTTAGTTGGTTTCCCTATATTTTATCTAGTGCAAACTAGCTTAATTTTGTTGTTTTAGTTATTTGATTGCTATCAGTCTCTCCAACTAAGCTATAAGTGAAGGCAGGGAACTGACACTCTTTTTGCTCAATATTGTGTCTCAGAGTCTGGCACATGGTGGTGGTGGTGGTTTAGTCGCTAAGTCGTGTCCAACTCTTGTGACCCCGTTGACTGTAGCCCTCCAGGCTTCTCTGTCCATGGGATTCTCCAGGCAAGAATACTAGAGTGGGTTGCCATTTCCATCTCCAGGGGATCTTCCCGACCCAGGGATCAAACTCTGGTCTCCTGCATTGCAGGCAGGTCCTTTACCAACTGAGTTACCAGGGAAGTCCACATGGTAGATCCTCAATAAACATTTTTACTGATAAATAGAAACAAAACACAAAATAAACTGGAAGAATATGTCATAACAAATTAAATAAGCTTCGTTTTTCAGAATGATGTCTAGATATTCTACTGTAGTATGCTTTTCTGAATTTTTAAAGTTTTATTGTAGTAGTGATATTTAATTGCTGCTATAATTGGGAGAAGTTTTATCTCGTAAATTAATCAAGTTTATATAATAATTTATTGTACATTTATCATTCATGAATTTTATACACCCTATTGATACTGGAAACTTCATCTTGTTTCATTCCTTGTGGGGAAAGAAACTAGTATACTTGGGGTAAATTACTGTCAGCAGTTTCATCTCTTTGATTTGTCTTAAAATTAACTACTTTCATCTTCAAAAGAAGAATCCCCACTTGTAGTTGAGATTTCATACTTTTTATCATCCTTCTGAAAGTTTCAACACTAATATGTTTATATTACTGAGATAAAAAGAGTATAAATGAAACTGAAAAGAATTATAAGCTAATTTTGTCTATTATTGGTTTGAAATTTTATGATTTTTTACTGAGGTATAGTTAATGTACAATATTATATAAATTACAGATGTACAGCATAGTGATTCGTGATTTTTAAAGGTTATACTCCATTTACGGTTGTTGTAAGGTATAGATAATCTTCTTCGGGTTATGCAATATATCCTTGTAGCTTATTTCTTTTATAAATGATATAGAAACCCTTAGTTATATATTATATAATTGTATATATAGTTATATATTATATAACTCTTAATTCCCTACCCCTAAATTGTCTCTTCTCCCTTCCTTCTCTTCAATGATAACCACTAGTTTCTTGTCTATATCTGTGAGTCTCTTTTTGTTATATACATTCCACATATAAGTGTACTATGCAGCATCTGTCTTTCTCTGCCTGACTTATCTCACCTAACAGATCTTCCAAAGCCATACAGGTTGTTGCAAATAGCAAAATTACATTATTCTTTTTTTTTTTTTTAATAGCTGAGCAGTATTCCATTGTGTGTGTGTGTGTGTGTGTGTGTACTAATTCTTCTTTACCTGTTCATCTGTTGGTGGACATTTAGGTTGACTCCATATTTTGGATATTGTAGATAACACTGCTAGGAACATTGGGGTGCATGAATTTTTAATTTTTCAATTAAACTTTTCAACTTACTGCTTCAGTTTTTTTTTTCAGATGTGTATATCCAGGAGTGGAAATAGTGAGCCATATGACAGGTCTCTTTTTAGTTTATTGAGAAATTTCCATTTTATTTTCCACAGTGGCTGCTCCAATTTACATTTCCACCAACAGGAAATGTAAATTGTTGAAGGGAGCACTTTTCTTCACATACTCTCCAACATTTGTTATTTATGTCCTTTTAATGATAGCCCTTCTGACATCTGTGAGGTGACAATTTATTGCGTTAGTGTGGTGACAATTTATTTGTGGTGATTAAAAATGCTTGAGCATATTTTCAAGTACCTGTTGACCATCTGTATGTCATCTTTGGAAAACTGTCTATTCAGGTCTCCTGGCCATTTTTTAATAAGGCAGTTTTTTTGATGTGGAGTTTGATGAACTGTTTATGTATTTTGGATATTAACCCCTTTTTTGATATATCATTTATGGATACTTTCTCCCATTTGGTAAATTGTCTTTCAGTTTTCTTAATGATTTCCTTTTATGTGCAAAATATTTTAAGTTTAATTAGGTCACATGCATATATTTTTGCTTTTATTTCCTTTGCTTTAGGAGACAGATCCCCAAAAATATTGCTATAATTTATGTCAAAGTGTGTTTCTTCTAATAGAAATAAATATGCTCCTCCTATGTTTTCTTCTAACATTTTTATGGTTTCCTGTTTTGCATTTGTATCTTTAGTCCATTTTGAGTATATTTTTGCATGTGGTATTGATGTTCTCATTTATTGTTTATTTATAATGTATTCGACTATATTTTAGAAACAGAGTGAAGTTTCATACAAGGAGATTTTTTTCCCTGTACTATTGATGCTCTGCCCTTCTTCTTTGGAAGAATTTGGAATAGGCCAAAAGTAAATACCATCACAAAATAGTATAGATAAAAATATGCCTAGAGCCCAGGAATTTATACAAATTAAAACTCAAAGTCAATCATTGTAGTGATAGTTATAGTTTGACTTACTTTTACTCATCTGCTTTTCTTTTATTGTTAAAATTAAATAATAAAGATTGTAAACAACAAATTGACAATCGTAATGGTGCTTGCCATCCACCTCTACAAGGATTAAATCATGTGCCACTGCAGCTGCTGACCTTCAACACCCTCTGAAGGAGTTCAGGGTGGTAAGCAGGAATGAGGCACTCTGTACTCTGGGAAACTGGCAGAACAGGATTTTAGTTAGTTAGATGTTCTCAGAAATTAATTTTATGAGCCCAGTTCTAGATAAAGCATTATATCTAGAAAAGCACTAAAATCCTTCATGGTGATTTTTTTTTTTTTCCTCATGACTAGCAGAAGCTTCATAAGCCCAGCAGAAACTTTCTACAAAAAATATGTACTTGATTGCATGTACTCCCCCTTTGCCAAAATCACATATATGCTGTCCTTCCCTGCTACCTCTTTGGAGCAGTTTCTCAGAGCTATCTGAGATTTTGTCTTCTGTGCTGCAGTCCTCATATCACCCCAAATAAAACTTAACTCTCAATTCTCACGTTGTACAGTTCTTAGTCAATATATTAATTGATATGATGATCCATTTGGTTATTCATATACATTTCCCCATTAAATGACCTGGCTTTAAAATAATTAGCTGTCAGCTTTTTCTAAATATGTGATTAAGCAAATTTTCTACTTTCTGTTCTGCTTTTCTAGACCAAACTAAAAAAACGTGCTACTTTAAATATAATGACAGTTTGAAAGTCAAAGAAACCATAATGAGTGTTTTACAAAAAATCTATATGCAATTGTGTATGTAGAAAAGTTTAGCCTCACATCCATATCTTGATTTATTATATGACACTAAATTAAAATTCTTCAAACTTTTGCTAATGATTCTCACAATGAAGTGATTTCCTTAAAGTTGCAAAAAAGTTGCTTTTTTGATTGTTTGATCTGTCAGTTTGTGGCACAGTTTTAAATCTCGGACGTCTTACAGAGCAAGCAATTACTTTCCTTTCCACTACATAAAGTGATAGAGGAATGACTTACATTTTCATTTTAATAGAAACAAAGTCAGGTTTTAAAAATATATATATATATATATGCAAGCGTTGAACAGAAAAAAAAAACAACACTATCACTGATAGAATTCCCTTAAAACATGATCATAATTAAAGCAAAGTGATTTTCTATGACACGTCATACTGTAGCACTGAGATACATAATACTCTGCCTGGAAATGCTATTAAAAGTGGGTTTAAAAACTATCATAGAATCTTTCCTTATATATGTAGAGTTTCTACTTCATCGTAATTTCCAAGACTTGTCAAATTCAATCCATGACTTCATTACAAAGATTCTCTGGAAGAGTTCAAACTTAACTGTATCCTAAAGAGTCAAATGGAGAATTTGCTTGTCTCTAGAATATTAAAATAAAACTATCTAAGATGATCATTAGGAGTAATTTCCAGATAGAAATTCCATCTTCAACTAAATCCTCCTGAACACAATATCTATGGCAATACCAAAGCAAGTTTCACTCTAGAGTATTTTAACCTATTGCATTGGAAAGTTTAGATCGTGTATTTGTTTGTTCATTTTTGGTTTGCTTCTTTGTTTTAATGAAAAGAATTGTTCAACTTTTAACTTGTTTTTAGCTATAAAATACACAGAAATTAGCTTCTTAGAAGAAATTTTATCTGCCTAATGACTAAAAAGTTCGTATTATGACTGGAAATATGTAGGCAAAATTTCCTTTTGGAAATTTTCTTTGTCATGTTCTGGAAAGCTTTGATATCAGAAATGCATTATACAATTTCTATGAGATATTAATTTTTAAGAAAAACTGTGAAAACATTGGATTATAATAGCAATAGCAAAAATTAGCTTTATTCAGTTATGCATACATATAGGAAATTTAAATCATCATTAAGCATTTCTACCACCATTTGAAGAAACTTTGCCTATATCTTTTATCCTTACATGTATTGGTTCATATTTAAATTAATAGAAAAATTTGGAAAGGATATAAATTATTCTAAAAGTTCTCATTCTCCTAAACTGCAAAGCAAACAGTTTTATGTGTGATAAATTCTTTCTTTTGCAGTGTTCATGTAAATTGATCATCTTAATTATATAGCAACCTTACATTTAAAGTAATATTATATAGAAGTGGAAGGAGAAGAACTTGTGTATAAGATACAGAGGAAGAAAGTAAGCTTTCAAACATCAAAGTAGGACTCTGATTATCTTAATTTTGAAGTTGATGTGATGATCATGAACGTGAATAGCAGTCTTATTATTAACTTATTATTAACCACAATCTGCCTCTCTGTGGTGGCATAGGAGGAAGAAGGAGAGAACCAGAAAACAGATTAAGGAGTAGTAAAAGGAGGCAAAAGCATTACCAAATTTACAAATGCTTAATTTGGAGCAAGCAAAATAAGGTCAGCATAAAGAAGACCCCGGGTCGGGAAGATTCTCTGGAGAAGGGCATGGCAACCCACTTCAGTCTTCTTGCCTGGAGAATCCCATGGACAGAGGAGCCAGGCAGACTACAGTCCATAGGGTCGCAAAGAGTTGGACACAACTGAAAGGACTGAGCAGGCAAGAAGATTTAAGACTCTTATTTTTGTCATTCCTACTTCTCATGCTTATCTCTTTCCTTCACCACTAGGAAAGAGACCAGTCCTTACTATCTTTGCCATTGGAGTAGGTTGAATTCCAAATGAACTAATCTTTTCTGTTTTGTGTGTATTAATATGCAGAAATAGTTAGCATTACCAAAATAACAAATATCCATAAAACTTGTGTGAAAGTAGTCTCTTAAATGCTATCCTGAAAAAAAAAAATCTTTAATGTGTTCTCCTCATTCTTTTTAACATAGTCACTTAAAATGGTTCTTCCAGTGAAAGATGAAAGTATCCTTGATCCAATTCAAAAAGTGTGGGATATTTATAATTAAAATGGTAGATGTCCTGAGCTGCATGAAGATTCACAGTGAAAAATAGTATAGTAAAATTTTAAAAATACATTGATCAAAGTGTTCTTTACATATGCTGCTATTTGTTGTTTCATCTGAAAAGTGACATATCTTGGGAAGATACCCTTAAAGTTATTTCTTTATGTTTATCATCTGTCTTCTGTTTAATTAAATAAAAATCAGATTATGCTTTAATTTTGAGTGAAGTTTTCTCTTTGAGGCCTGTGACCACTTCCTCAGAATGACATCCTTCCCTTTGATATTTACAGTGAAAGAACACGAATGGGAAACTTTCTGTCTTAAATGATGATTAAAATTATGAGTCAAGTTCCCTAAAAGTGACTTGAAAAATAAAGTTTGATGCTGCCTTAAACAAATACCAGGAGCAAACTAGGGCAATCAGTACCAGATACATAATTTGTGAAGCACAGTGCAAAATGAACATGTGGAAGGCCCGTTGTTAAAAAGCTAAGAATTTTAAATGGCAACTGCAAAGCATTAAAGCAGGCTCAGGGTGTTTCTGTGAGGCCCTATGTATATACACAGGTTGCATGCCCATGATGTCAGTCCTGCAGGAAAAATCAGTCTTAACAAAGACTACTTTTTCTAAGATTTTTATTTTTTAAGTAATTATAGATTCATAGAAAATTGTATAGTACAGAGATGTCCCATGCATTCTTCACTTATTTTTCTCCAAAGATCACATCTTACAAAATTATAAAACATCATCAAGACCAGAGAATTGACAGTAGTACAATTTGTGTATATAGTTTTTGCCACTTCATTACATGTGTGGATTAAAATAAGCACCACTGCAATAAAAATAAAGAAATATTCAAGCACCACAAGGATATCCCTTGTGCTTATGCTCCCTGTTATAGGCACATCTCTCCCCTACTCAACACCATTCCTAACCCCTGGAAGCCATTAATTTGTTCTCCATTTCCATAACTTTATCATTTAAAATGTTATATAGATGGAATTACACAGCATGTGATAATTTGAAACTTGCTATTTGAAACTCACCACAATTCCCAGGTGAGTTTTCCAAATTGTTGTGTATATCAATATTTTGTTCATTCCTATTGCTGAATAATATTCCATGTTATTCCTCTCAAGTTTGTTTAAACATTCGTTCATTGGAGAATATCTGATTTTTTCCCCAGTTTTGAGCTATAACAAAGCATCTATGAAGACGTTTCTGTGCAGAGACAAGCTATTGTTTCTCTAGAATAATTCTCATATGCTAAGTAGAAAAATGTCTCATATGCTAAGTACGTGTTTCAGTTCAGTTCGTTTCAGTCGCTCAGTCGTGTCTGACTCTGCGACCCCGTGAATCGCAGCATGCCAGGCCTCCCTGTCCATCACCAACTCCCTGAGTTTACTTAAACTCATGTCCATCGAGTCGGTGATGCCATTCAGTCATCTCATCCTCTGTCGTCCCCTTCTCCTCCTGCCCTCAATCCCTCCCAGCATCAGGGTCTTTTCCAATGAGTCAACTTTCACATGAGGTGGCCAAAGTATTGGAGTTTCAGCTTCAGTCCTTCCAATGAACAACCAGGACTGATCTCTTTGAGGATGGACTGGTTGGATGTCCTTGCAATCCAAGGGACTCTCAAGAGTCTTCTCCAACACCACAGTTCAGAAGCATCAATTTTCCGGTGCTCAGTTTTCTTCACATTCCAACTCTCACATCCATACATGACCACTGGAAAAACCATAGCCTTGACTAGTTGGACCTTTGTTGGCAAAGTAATGTCTCTGCTTTTTAATATGCTATCTAGGTTGGTCATAGCTTTCCTTCCAAGGAGTAAGCGTCATTTAATTTCATGGCTGGAGTCACCATCTGCAATGGTTTTGGAGCCCAAAAAAAGAAAGTCTGACACTATTTCCACTGTTTCCCCATCTATTTGCCATGAAGTGATGGGAACAGATGCCATGATCTTCGTTTTCTGAATGCTTAGCTTTAATCCAATTCTTTCACTCTCCTCTTTCACTTTCTTCAAGAGGTTTTTTACTTCCTCTTCACTCTCAGCCATAACGGTGGCGTCATTTGCATATCTGAGGTTATTGATATTTCTCCCAGCAATCTTGATTCCAGCTTGTGCTTCTTCCAGCTCAGCATTTCTTATGATGTACCAGGCATATAAGTTAATAAGCAGGGTGGCAATATACAGCCTTGACATGCTCCTTTTCCTATTTGGAACCAGTCTGTTGGTTCATGTCCAGTTCTAAATGTTGCTTCCTGACCTGCATATAGGTTTCTCAAGAGGGAGGTCAGGTGGTCTGATATGCCCATCTCTTTAAGAATTTTCCACAGTTTATTGTGATCCATATAGTCAAAGGCTTTGGCATAGTCAATAAAGCAGAAATAGGTGTTTTCCTGGAATTCTCTTGCTTTTTTGATGATCCAGCAGATGTTGGCAATTTGATCTCTGGATCCTCTGCCTTTTCTAAAACCAGCTTGAACATCTGGAATTTCAGAGTTCATGTATTGCTGAAGCCTGGCTTGGAGAATTTTGAGCATTACTTTCCTAGCATGTGAGATGAGAGCAATTGTGTGGTAGTTTGAACATACTTTTGGATTGCCTTTCTTTGGGATTGGAATGAAAACTGACCTTTTCCAGTCTCGTGGCCACTGCTGAGTTTTCCAAATTTGCTGGCATATTGAGTGCAGCACTTTCACAGCATCATCTTTCAAGATTTGAAATAGATCAACTGGAATATCATCACCTCCACTAGCTTTGCTCAAAATGATGCTTTCTAAGGCCTGCTTGACTTCACATTCCAGGATGTCTGGCTCTAGGTAAGTGATCAGTCCCTCGTGATTATCTGGGTTGTGAAGATTTTTTTTTTTTTTTTTTTTTTTTTTTTTTTTTACAATTCTGTGTATTCTTGCCACCTCTTCTTAATATCTTCTGCTTCTGTTAGGTCCATACCATTTCTGTCCTTTATCAAACCCGTCTTTGCGTGAAATGTTCCCTTGGTATCTCTAATTTTCTGGAAGAGATCTCTAGTCTTTCCCATTCTGTCGTTTTCCTCTATTTATTTGCATTGATCGCTGAGGAAGGCTTTCTTATCTCTTCTGGCTATTCTTTTGAACTCTGCATTGAAGTGGGAATATCTTTCCTTTTCTCCTCTGATTTTTGCCTCTCTTCTTTTCACAGCTTTTTGTAAGGCCTTCTCAGACAACTATGTTGCCTTTTTATATTTCTTTTCCATGAAGATGGTCTTGATCCCTGACTTCTGTACAGTGTCACGAACCTCCATCCATAGACCATCACACACTCTGTCTATCAGATCTAGTCCCTTAAGTCTATTTCTCACTTCCACTGTATAATTATAAGGGATTTCATTTGGGTCATACCTGAATGGTCTAGTGGATATCCCTACTCTCTTCAGTTTCAGTCTGAATTTGCCAATAAGGAGTTCATGATCTGAGCCACAGTCAGCTCCCGGTCTTTTCTTTCTTTCTTTTCTTTCTTTTTTTTTTTTTTTCCTGACTATATAGAGCTTCTCCATCTTTGGCTGCAAAGAATATAATCAATCTGATTTTGGTGTTGGCCATCTGGTGATGTCCATGTGTGGAGTCTCGTCATGTGTTGTTGGAAGAGGGTGTTTGCTACGACCAGTGCGTTCTCTTGGCAAAACTCTATTAGCCTTTGTCCTGCTTCTTTCTGTACTCCAAGGCCAAATTTGCCTGTTACTCCAGGTGTTTCTTGACTTCCTACTTTTGCCTTCCAGTCCCCTATAATGAAAAGGATATCTTTATTAGGTGTTAGTTCTAAAAGGTCTTGTAGGTCTTCATAGAAACGTTCAACTTCAACTTCTTCAGTATTACTGGTTGGGGCATAGACTTGGATTACCGTGATATTAAATGGTTTGCCTTGGAAATGAACAGAGATCATTCTGTCATTTTTGGGATTGCATCCAAGTACTGCATTTTGGACTCTTTTGTTGACTATGATGGCTACTCCATTTCTTCTAATGCATTCCTGCCCACAATAGTAGATATAATGGCCATCTGAGTTAAATTCACCCATTCCTGTCCATTTTAGTTGGCTGATTCCTAGAATGTCGACATTCACTCTTGCCATCTCCTGTTTGACCACTTTCAATTTGCCTTGATTCATGGACCTAACATTCCAGGTTCCTATGCAATATTGCTCTAACAGCATCGGACCTTGCTTCTATCACCAGTTCCATCCACAACTGGGTTTTGTTTTTGCTTGGACTCCATCCCTTATTTCTTTCTGAAGTTATTTCTAGTACGTGTTTAGTTGTCTAAAAATCTACCAAATATTTTTTTTTCCAGAATGACTAGAGGACTTTATATTACCACCATCCATATATGAAGTATTTAATCTTTCCACATGCAAGCCAGTGTTTGGACTGAGGCCAATCTTGAGGGAGAAATGAAAGAACAAGGGATTCTGGATTTGGCAGCTTGATTGAGTTGATTAAATGTTTCCAGAATGTTGAAATCTAAATAATTAATCAGTAAAAGACAAGAAGAAGCTATTTAAGATAGAAAACATCAGCAGAGTCAAGACAGGTTTCAAACTCATCTCATCAAAAATTGAACTGCAATTTTTTTTAATACTTGGCATTATACTTTTTTTAAAATTTTATGTTAACCTAGCCAAAGCAAATTTCAAGCAATTTCTCTTCTCCACTGAGAGCATCTTTCAAATTTTGCATTCTTTTTTTCTTAATTTATTTTTAATTGAAGGATAATTCTTTTACAATGTTGTGTTGGTTTCTGCCATACATCAACATGAGTGTTAGTGGTAAAGAACCCACCTACCAATGCAGGTCTTATAAGAGACTTGGGTTCGATCCCTGGGTTGGGAAGATTGCTTGGAGAAGAAAATGGCAACACTTCAATATTCTTGCTTAGAGAATCCCATGGACAGAGGAGCCTAGTAGGCTATGGTTCATAAGGTTACAAAGAGTCGTACACGACTGAAGCAACTTGGCATGCATTCATGCATACATACGTGCAGGGCAGCAACGGAGATGCAGACATAGAGAACAGACATATGGACATGAGGGCAGGGAAGGACAGGGTGGGGCAAATGGAGAGAGTTAGCATGGAAACATATATGCAACCATATGTAAAAGATAGCCAGTAGGAATTTGCTGTATGACGTGGGGAACACAAACCAGAGCTCTGTGACATATGTTTTATCATTTTAGCTGAAGTTTGTAGGCCGGTTTGTTCATGCTATGGCTTAAACAGGGAAATGTGAAAGGCACAATGTATTACATAGCTCCTGAACCATGAAATAAATTTTTATTATCTTCTTGGTATGGATAACCATTCCTATTGAGAGAGTCAATTCTTAGTCAGTTTGATAAGAAGTCTGGGGTCCCTGAGGAGGAGATAGGGGTCTGGAGCTCTCAAGGTGGAGAAAAGGACATTTTTTTTTTCTTTAAGCACAGAGCTGATGATCAGTTTAAACTCTGTACCAATAATTATGTAATAGAAATGTATCCTGTTTGGGAATATGCTTCTCCTTCTTGAGAACCTTCTGCCTAATCCTGTCATCTTAAAATATATTATGGGAGTGGACCTGGTAAAATCTTTCTATTAGTTCTAATTCCATTATCTTAAAAATGTAAAGTGTGGAGTGGGTCTGGAAAGACCTTACAACCTTGAGACATTATTTTAATGTACTGTAATAACCAATTGAAAAAGCATGCAACTCCCTTGCTAAAACTAGTGAGGGGGGTACTCTCTGTCTGCCTTCTGATGTCTAAGTCAGAAGTTTTCTCTGTCCCTTTTTATACTTCAATAAAACTTTGCTACACAAAAGCCTTTGACTGATCAAGCCTGGTCCCTGGTCCCAAAGCTAAATCATCTTCAGAGATCACAAATCTGACATCCTTCACCATAGGCTATCTATCACTCTCATGGGGATGAGGGGTGGTACTGTTGTTTATCATCATGATTAATGATAATTATCATTTACTTGAGTTATTTGGCCTAAAAACATTCTATTATCCACCTAGTCACCAAATTCTATCAGTTCTACATTTAGGTCTAGACAATCATGCGTCAGTTATTATTGCCACAACCTCCCAATTCTTCTGGGCTTCAGACTCTAGAGACTATTTATTCTACTCACAATTTTACCAAAGTTAACTTTGAAAACATTAGGCAGTTTTGGTAACTTCTGTACTTTTAAATACTTGCTGGTTCCTGAATGTAAAATCTGAGCTCTCCTTATGGAGTTTAAAATCTAAATTTGACAATAATATTCTTTTTAACTCTCACTTCTCTAGGAGGAAGCCTTTCTTATCTCTCCTTGCTATTCCTCAGAACTCTGCATTCAAATGGGTATATCTTTCCTTTTCTCCTTTGCTTTTCACTTCTCTACTTTTCACAGCTATTTGTAAGGTCTCCACAGACAGCCATTTTATATTGTGACTTATTATATATATATATATATATATATATGTATATATATATATATATGTATATATATATACATATATATATATATATGTTTGTTTATATATATGCTTGTTGTTGTTCAGTGGCTAAGTCATGTCTGACTCTTTGCTACCCCATGGACTGTAGCATGTCAAGCTTCTCTGTCTTTCACTGTCTCCCGGAGTTTGCTCAAACTCATTTCCATTGAGTTGGCGATGATATCCAACCATCTCATTCTCTTTTGTCTTCCTCTCCTCTTGCCTTCAATCCTCCCTAGCATCAGGATCTTTCCCAGTGAGTCAGCTCTTTGCATCAGGTGGTGAAAACATTAGAGCTTCAGCTTCAACTTCAGCATCAGTCCTTCCAATGTCTATTTGGAGTTGATTTCTTTTAGGATTAACTGGTTTGATTTCCTTGCTGTCCAAAAGACTCTCAAGAGACTTCTCCAGCATGACAATTTGAAAGCATCAGTACTTAGGTGCTAAACTTTCTTTATGGTGCAACTTTCTCATCAAACTATGACTCCTGATAAAAACCACAGCTTTGACTCTATGGAACTTTGTCGGCAAAGTGATGTCTCTGTTTTTTAATATGCTGTCTAGGTTTGTCATAGCTTTTCTTTCAAAGAACAAGCATCATTTACTTCCATGGCTGCAGTCAACATCTGCAGTGATTTTGGAGTCCATGAAAGTAAAATCTGCCACTGTTTCTACTTTTTCCCCATATATATGCCATGAAGTGATGGTACTCAGTGCCATGATCTAAGTTTTTTAAATGTTGAGTTTTCAGCCAGCTTTTTCACTGTCTTCCTTCACCCTCATCAAGAGATTCCCAGGATTTTGCATGAAGTACTCTGCATACAGTGAAAGAAGAGGGTGGAAAAAATTGGCATAAAACTCAACATTCAGACAACTAAGATCGTGGCATCTGGTTCCATCACTCTATGTAAAATAGGTGGAGAAACAATGGAAATGTGACAGGCTTTATTTTCTTGGGCTCCAAAATCACTACAGATGGTGACTGCAGTCATTAAAAGATGTTTGCTCCTTGAAAGAAAAGCTATGACCAACCTAGACAGAATATTAAAAAGCAGAGACATTACTTTGCCAACAAAGGTCAGTCTAGTCAAAGCTATGGTTTTTCCAGTAGTCATGTATGGAGGTGAGAGTTGGACCATAAAGAAAACTGAGCACTGAAGAATTGATGCTTTTGAACCGTGGTGTTGGAGAAGACTCTTGAGAGTTCCTTGGACTGCAAGGATATCCAACAAGTCCATCTTAAAGGAAATCAGTCCTGAATATTCATTGGAAAGACTGATGCTGAAGGTGAAACTCCAATACTTTGACCACCCGATTCGAAGAACCTACTCATTGGAAAATACTCTGATGCTGGGTAATACTGAAAGCAGGAGGAGAAGAGAACGACAGAGTATGAGATGGTGGATGGCATCACTGATTCAATGGACATGAGTTTGAGAAAGCTTTGGGAGTTGGTGATGGACAGGGAAGCTTTGCATCCTTCAGTCTATGGGGTCTCAAAGAGTCAGACATGACTGAGCGACTGAACTTACTTTGCATATAAGTTATATAAACAGGATGACAGTATACTACCTTGTCATCTCCTTTCAAAATTTTGAAACAGTCCATTGTTCCATGTAAGATTCTATTGCTTCTTGACTCACATACAGATTTCTCAAGAGACAGGTAAAGTGGTCTGATATTCCCATCTTTTTAAGAATTTTCGACAGTTTGTTGTCATCCACACAGTCAAAAGCTTTATCATAGTCAATGAAAGAGAAGTAGATGTTTTCTCTGGAATCCCCTTGCTTTCATTATGATCCAACGAATGTTGGCAATTTGATCCCTGGTTCCTCTTTTTATTTTTTTTCCATTTATTTTTATTAGTTGGAGGCTAATTACTTTACAATATTGTCGTGGTCTTTGTCATACATTGACATGAATCAGCCGTGGATTTACATGTATTCCCCTTCCCGATCCCCCCTCCCACCTCCCTCTCCACCCGATTCCTCTGGGTCTCCCCACTGCACCAGGCCCGAGCACTTGTCTCACGCATCCAGCCTGGGCTGGTGATCAGTTTCACCCTAGATAATATACATGTTTTGATGCTGTTCTCTCGAAACATCCCACCCTCGCCTTCTCCCACAGAGTCCAAAATTTTGTTCTGTACATCTGTGTCTCTTTTTCTGTTTTGCATATAGAGTTATTGTTACCATCTTTCTAAATTCCATATATATACGTTAGTATACTGTATTGGTCTTTATCTTTCTGGCTTACTTCACTCTGTATAATGGGCTCCAGTTTCATTCATCTCATTAGAACTAATTCAAATGAATTCTTTTTAATGGCTGAATAATATTCCATGGTGTATATGCATCACAGCTTCCTTATCCATTCGTTTGCTGATGGGCATCTAGGTTGCTTCCATGTCCTGGCTATTATAAACAGTGCTGTGATGAACATTGAATGCAAATCAAAACCACAATGAGGTACCATTACACGCCAGTCAGGATGGCTGCTATCCAAAAGTCTACAAGCAATAAATTCTGGAGAGGGTGTGGAGAAAAGGGAACCCTCTTACACTGTTGGTGGGAATGCAAAGTAGTACAGCCGCTATGGAGAACAGTGTGGAGATTTCTTAAAAAACTGGAATTAGAACTGCCATATGACCCAGCAAACCCACTTCTGGGCATACACACTGAGGAAATCAGATCTGAAAGAGACACGTGCACCCCAATGTTCCTCTGACTTTTCTGAATATAACTTGTACATTTCAAAGCCTACTTGAAGGATTTTGAGTATTACCTTGCTAGCCTGTAAAATGAGTGCAGCTGTATGGTAGTTTGAACATTTTTTGACATTTCCTTTCTTTGAGATTGAAATGAGAGATGACCTACTTCAGATCTGTGGTAACCTCTGTGTTTTCCAAATTTGGAGACATATTGAGGGCAGCACTTTAACAGCATCATTCATATATATATATATATATTTAAAATATATGTTATATATATATATAATTTTATATTTATAAATTTTATATTTAATTTAAATTTAATTTATATTATATTTATATATACATTAATTGTAATATTAATTAAATTAATTAAAATAAATATTACATTTAATTTAAATTATATATATATATATATATATATATATATATATATATATATATATATATACATGTTTTAAATAATTCAGCTGGAAATCCATCATCTCCACTAGCTTTGTCGGTAGTAATGGTTCCTAAGTCTCACTTGACTTCACACTCTAGGATGTCTGCCTATGAGTGACCACACCGTTTTGGTTATTTGGGTAATTAAGACCCTTTTTGTATAGTTCTTGTGTATCACTGACACCTCTTCTTAATTACTTCTGCTTCTGTTAGGTTCCTACTACTTCTGTCCTGCCCATCCTTGCATGAAATCTTCCCTTGATCTCTCCACCTTTCTTAAAGTGATTTCTACTCTTTCCCATTCTATTAATTTCCTCTTCTTCTTTGCACTGTTCATTATAAAGGACTTCTTATTTCTCCTTGCTATTCTCTGAAACTCTGCATTCAGTTGGGTATATCTTTCCTTTTTTCCCTTGCCTTTTTTACTTCTCTTCTTTCCTCAGCTATTTGTAAAGCCTCCTCAAACAACCATTTTGCCTATTTGCATTTCTTTTTTTGGGGATTGTTTTGGTCACTACCTCCTGTACAATATTACAAATTTCTGCCAATAGTTCTATAGGCACTCTGTCTACCAGATCTGATCCCTTGAATCTATTCGTCACCTCCACTGTATAATTATAAAGGATTTGATTTAGCTCATACCTGAATGGCCTACTGATTTTCCCTACTTTCTTCAATTTAAGCCTGAATTTTGCAATAAATGAAAGTGAAAGTCACTCAGTCATCTCCAACTCTTTGCAACCCCATGGACTATAGAGTCCATGGAATTCTCCAGGCTGGAATACTATAGTGGGTAACCTTTCCTTTCTCCAGTGGATCTTCTAGACCCAGAAAGATCAGGAAGGTATCAGGGAAGCTCAGTTGGTAAAGAATCTATTCTGTTATGCAAGAGGCCCCAGATTGAATCCTGGGTTGGGAAGATCTGTTGGAGAAGGGATAGGCTAGCCACTCCAGTATTCTTGGGCTTCCCTTGTGGCTCATCTGATAAAGACTGCCTGCTATGCGGGAGACCTGGGTTCGATCCTTGGGTTGGGAAAATCCCCTGGGTAAGGGAAAGACTACCCACTCTTGTATTCTGACCTGGAGAATTCCATGGACTATATAGACGATGAGGTTGCAAAGAGTTGGACAGGACTAAGTGACTTTCACTCACTTTGCAATAAGGAGCTTATGATCTCAGCCACAGTCAGCTCCAGATCTTGGTTTTGCTGACTGTATTGAGCTTTTACATCTTTGGCTGCAAATAATATAATCAACCTGACTTTGGTATTGACCATCTGGTGATGTCCATGTATAGAGTTGTCTTTTGTATTGGAAAAAGATATTTGCTATGACCAGCATGTTTTCTTGACAAAATACTGTCAGCCTTTGCCCTGTTTAATTTTGTACTCCAAGGTCAAACTTGTCTGTTACTCCAGTTGTCTCTTCACTTCCTGCTTTTGTATTCCATTCTCATAAGATGAAAATTACGTGTGTGTGTGTGTGTGTGTGTGTGTGTGTGTGTTAGTTCTAGAAGGTCTTGTAGGTCTTCATAGAACTGGTCAACTTCAGCTTCTTTTGCATTAGTGATTGGGGCATAGACTTGGATTACTTGATGCTGAATGGTTTGCCTTGGAAATGAACCAAGATCATTCTGTCTTTTTTGAGCTTGTACCCAAGTACTGCATTTTGGACTCTTTTGTTGACTATGAGGGCTGCATTTTGGACTCTTTTGTTGACTATGAAGGCTACCCCGTTTCTTCTAAGGGTTTTTAGCCTGCATCAGTAGATAGAATGGTCATCTGAATTAAATTCTCCCATTCTTGTCCATTTAGTTCACTGATTCCTAAAATAACAGTGTTTACTCCTACCATCTCCTCCTTGACCACATCCAGTTTACTTTGATCCATGGACTTAACATCCCAGTTTCCTATGCAGTATTGTTCTTTACAGCATCAGATTTTACTTTCCCCACCAGACACATCCACAATTTGATGTCAGTTCTCCTTTGACCCAGCCTCTTCATTCTTTCTGGAACTATTAGTTATTGTCTTCTGCTGTTCTCCAGTAGCACATTACACATCTTCCAACCTGTAGGGTTCATCTTCTGGAGTCATATATTTTTAACTTTTCTTATTGTTCATGGGTTTCTCATGGCAAGAACAGCAGAGCGATTTGCCATCCTTCCTCCAGTGGACCAGGTTTTGTCAGAACTCTTCACTATGACCCATCTATCTTGGGTGGCCCTGAACGGCATGACTCATAGTCTCATTGAGTTATGCATGCCCCCTTCCTTGACAAGGCTGTGATCCATGAAGAGGATAAAAACCCAGAAGGACAGCTGTTTGGTCTTTTTTTTTTTTTTTTTTTGGTCAAGGTTTCACATGAGGGAACAAGAATATGCTTCTGCATGCCTTCATGCCAGGCTCCAAACTCATAAGGAGAGAGGCTCTTTTGTTCAGGAACTTTCCCTATGTATCTCCATCTTGCTGTTTAGTGTTCTTTAATAATATTTTATAATAAATTTGTAATCTAATGAGCAAACATATTTTCCTAAGTTTTGTGAACTACTCTAACAAACTTGTTGAACTTGTGTTGGGGGCATGTGAACTTCTGTTTTTCAGAAGTTGATCAGAAATGCAGGTAACAACATGGACTTGGAATTGGAATCCTGAATTTGAAGGTGTCATAAAACTCTCCAATTTGTAACTTGGTTATTAGAGATATAAGTAACAGTCTGGGTTTTCGAAAGGTGTCTTAAATAGATGGTTGGTGGTCTTGGGAGACTGAGACTGTGGAATCTATTTCTTTCTCTTGATAGATAGTGTCAGAACTGAGTTGAATTCTCAAACACTCTGCTTGTATTCAATAATTGATTGTTGGTGTGCAGGAGCCTTCAAACAGGTTTTGGAATTGGGTCTAGGAAGCCTGAATATTTAACAACATTTAAAATAACATATTCTGCCAATACTTGAGTGAAATTCTGGAAGAAAATGCTTATCAACATTTTTGGCTGTTTGATAACTTGTTTCTTTTATCATAAAAACAACACTTTCATTTTCTTTTAATTTGAGATATTCTTGTATGAATTAATAGATCACAGTGAACATGTTAAGGTAACAACTGATCATTTCACCAATAGTAAGAATTTTAACAACTCATTCTGTTTTTTCTCTTTCAAATATTAATAAAATGCCACTTCCATGTTATGATATCACAATAAAAGTTTGATGTAAAGCAAGAGAATTTACATAATTTAGTTAAAGAGATGTAGATTTCTGAATATTTAGTATAAAAGCTTTGAGATAAAATGAAGTACCCCAGTGGGTGAATGTGAAAAGAACACAAAAGCCACAGACTGATCCTGTGGACATATGAAAATTAAGACTGGACTTTTTCCTCTGCATGAGAATTTCTCTTTAAGCCTCTTCATATCAGCATATTTCATTCAGTGGCTCTATTATCCTCCCATTTCCTCAAGCTAAAAGCTCAGAAGTCATCCCTGATCATTTAATTGTCCTCACCAATTCACTACATACAGTCTGTCAGCAATATCTGTCAACTTTACCTCCAAATCATATCCCAAGTTCATTCATTTCCTTTAACACCAGTGCATTTAAGAAATTATAATCTATCCCCTAGACTACTGCAATATCTTAACTGCTCTATTTCTTCTCTTGATGCTGTTAGTGATCTATTTTTGATACAGCTGCCAGAGTGATCTTTTTATAATGGAAATCAGATCATATGAGATCATATAATTTCCCTGTTTATAAACCTTTGATGACTTTTATTATAAGAAAATCCACAGTCCTAACAATAGTCTACAGAACCATGCTATCACCCTCTCTGATCTCATTTTCTACTTCTTTTTTTTCCTTGTTTACTTTAATCGGCCACATTGACTTTTCAATTCCTATTGTAACCCAAGTTATTTTCACCTTGGCATTATAATTCTGTCTGGTTGGCACATTCTTATGCAATCATATATAAGAATAGCTAGCTCCTTTGAATCATTCAGATTTCTAATAAAATATCACCTCCTCAAATTGTTCTTACTTGATAAATAAACCTAAAAGAAACTACCCTCACCATCAATGCATGCCTAGTATCCCTCCCATACTTGTAGTCATTCTCATCTGTATTGCCCAGATTTATTATCTTTACAGTACTTGCAATAAGTTAAAAATATCCTGTTTTGCTTTTTATTAACCCCATGTGAAATTAGAGATATACTCATCTTATATTCCCAGTTGTATCCTCAGATGTTTACCCAGCTTTACTTTTATCATAGAATAGGTTCTAGAGTTCACTAAACATTTCTTTAAAGAATGTCTATAGGAAACACAGCAACAAGAAAGGAAAAAAAAACTTTTGGCAAGGAAGCAGGAGGAAAACAAGGTAATATGTTATTGTACCTAAGGGTGAGAAAGAATTTCAGGTATAAGATAATCAATTATGTCAAGTAACAGAGTTTGAAAAGGATCTGAGCAAATATCATTGCATTTGACTAGAAAGAGGTCCCTGGTGAGCTTGGAGAAAGCAATTTACATGAAATGGTAGGTTGGAATCAGATTTGTAGAGAGTTAATGAGGACATGAAGACTGAGGAAATATAGAGTGCAACACAGAGACCTTTTATTCAAGGCCTGGCTGTCAAAGAAATTAAAAATAATGGATATTATTTGGAGGGAATGAGATCAAGAAAAGGTAGTCACTCTCCTCAGGCAAACTTTAAGCAATCCAGAAATATACCAAAAATAAGCCTCATCTAACTATAATAAAATTGAATTTTCCTACATCATGATTAGATTAGTAGGTGAGTCATTACTAGAAAATAAGATTACAAGTGACATTGAGGAAATTCCCTGTCTTTGGTAAAATGACCACATGTTTAGCAGCAGAGCACTAAGGTATGTGGGCTATTCTCTTTTTCTTCATTATTGGGAAAATTTTACCAACACATCCTAGCCCTTAGATAAGAAATACTCAATAAGTACTACCAAATATTAAAGCAAAGCTATGATGAAAAATACACGGAACATTTGTTTTTTAAAAAGACAGGGGCTCAGTTGATAAAGAATTTGCCTGCAATGCAGAAGACCTGGGTTTGATCCCTGGGTTGGGAAGATCCCCTGGAGAAGGGAACAGCTTGCCATTCTAGTATCCTGGCCTGGAGAATTCCATGGACTGTATAGTCCATGAGATCTCAAAGAGTCGGACACGACTGAGTAACTTTCACTTTTAGACATATTTTACTCTACAGAGTCAGTTAGTATTTGTCTTATAGTTTAGTTTTAGGTGATATATAATATAAAGCTGTGGAAGAATATTTACTGATACTGAGAAAGTTGTGGGAAATTTTTGGGAAAAAAAAAATGAAGATTTTTCAAAACAACAAATCTCAATGCTCATCCCTTTTCCCTAGAAAAGGAAAATCTAATTATTGTGTCATGAGAAAGAAAGGTCCCTTGCAGCAGTCCTCTTTGCAATTATAGTATTCACCAATTCCTACAGGAAAATAACAGTTAATATAAATTACTTTTATTTTCGATCAATTGTTTTCCAAGATGTTACATTAGGGGCATTTTTGAGGAGAGCTGATGAAAAGAAAGTACTTAGACAACTCTTTCTGTTAATAAAATGTGTTTCTCAATTAGAAGAAATAACAAAATTTTAAAGAATATCAAGCGAGTTTTAAGACAATGTCATAGTCCATCCAGGATGCTATAACAAAATCTCACACTCTGGGTGACTTATAAACAACAAAAATTTGTTTCTAACAGTTCTGTAGGCTGGAAGTCTGAGATCAGAGTGCCAACGTAGTTAGGTGAGGGCCCTTTCTAGTCATAGACTTCTCATTGTATTCTTGTATGGTGGAAGTTGAAAGGGCTCTCTGGTAGATCTCTTTTATAAGAACACTAATCCCATTCATGAAGGCTCCACCCTCACAAACAAAGCATCTCTCAAAGACTCCACCTCCTAATACCGCCATCTTTGAAGGTTAAGATTTTAACATGAATTTGAGCTGGAAATATTCAGACTGAAGAAAGGAGTCTAACCTCTGTGTGGAGATGAGGAAGGTCATACTTAAAACAACAGTCTGGCTCACGAAATCTGTGCTTCTTGCTGTAAACATTGTTTATAAACACTGACTATCTCACAATATTTCATAAAACATTGATCTTTTTTTTGTATTTAGAGATTTAAAAAAAAAAAAGACTAAACTGTGTAGAGGATAAGCTTAAGGTCACAAGATAGGACTAGAATCAGGATCTATTTTTAATTCAATATATTTATGTATTTGTCCACAATTATTGTCTACATTATAGATTCTAGACATCAAATAAGCATTAAAATAGTACTGGTTATAAATAATTAATTTTATACAAGAACCATTCTTGGTCAATGGTATTTAATTTTGCTTGGATAACATCTAAAAGAATTTTGAAAACAAATAAGCATACATCATTGCAGATGGTGATTGCAGCCATGACATTAAAAGATCCTTACTCCTTGGAAGGAAAGTTATGGCCAACCTAGGCAGCATATTATAAAGCAGAGACATTACTTTACCAGCAAAGGTCCATCTAGTCAAGGCTATGGTTTTTTCCAGTAGTCATGTATGGATGTGAGAGTTGGACTATAAAGAAAGCTGAGAACAGAAGAACTGATGATTTTGAACTGTGGTGTTGGAGAAGACTCTTGAGAGTTCCTTGGACTGCAAGGAGATCCAACCAGTCCATCCTAAAAGAGATCAGTCCTGAATATTCATTGGAAGGGCTGATGTTGAAGTTTAAACTCCAATACTTGGGCCACCTGATCCAAAGAGTTGACTCATTTGAAAAGACTCTGATAGTGGGAAAGATTGAGGGCAAGAGGATAAGGGGATGATGACAGAAGATGAGATGGTTGAATGGCATCACCGACTCAGTGGACATGAGTTTAAGTTAACGCCAGGAGTTGGTTATTGACAGGGAGGCCTGGCATGCTGCAGTTCATGCGGTCAGACACAACTGAGGGACTGAACTGAACTGAACACCTGCCTTACTTTTGGCTTGACATGTGGAAACTGTATCATAATTTTAAATACTTGAAGAGAATGTAATTGTTGGTGTATCCTAAATATTCACATTTGCAAATAAAATTATCATGTTACACTTTTAAATGTATTTTTGGAATCCATAATGATGGCAATTTAATATCCTCTATCATTTATTATAAATAATAAAAACAATATTCTTCTGTGAAAATTAAGAATCTTTGCCCTTCTTAAAGTCTTCTTTTTAGTCTATGTTTCTCATAGATTTTTATATTGAAAGTCTGATATTAGGGCTATTATTATACTTCACAGTTATATATATATATATGTGTGTGTGTGTATATATGTATATATACATATACATAAAACATTTGCCATTTTTAAATATTGCTTTTATATGGTAGCATTTATTCTGGCTTGATTTCCATTACAAGTGTTCATGGAACATTAGAAGAAGAAGAGGATGACATGAATGGAGAGAGTAGCATGGAAACATATACACTAATGTATGTAAATAGACAACCAATGGGAATTTGCTGCATGATTCAGGGAACTCAAACTGGGGCTCTGTAATAACCTAGAGGGTGGGCATAGGTGGGAGGTGGGAGGGAGATTCAAGAGCGAGGAGACATAAGTACACCTATGGTTAATTCATGTTAATGTATGACAGAAATCAAACCAATATTGTAAAACAATCATCAATCAACTAAAAATAAATAAATATTTAAAATAGCGTTTTATATATGATTAATAAATATAAAAAGTACACTTTTATTGGAAATGTGTCTATAGAGACGAATATACACAGTTATTTCATGGGCTTATAGACAAAGTTCAGCATTACATTTTATTTTTCATAGATATAGCAGTAAGGAGACAAGTTTACATAAAATAGTTGATGGGAAAGGAGAGGTTTGCTATAGAGATGTCACTCAATTATTTGATATTCTTCTGGATTATTTAATAAATAGCAGTGTTCTATCATCTATGAATCTCCATCAGGTCTCCCTTCATTTTTACCAAAAACAACCCAGATACCAATGTTTAGAATTGTTCTTTATTTTGTTGCCTTAGGAATTCTTATTCCCAAACCAGAAATATTAATAATAAGCCAAATAAATGGTGAGAATGGGTAGAAAATAATCCTTTTTTTTATATGAGCAAGGGCTATTATGAAAAAGAATCTAGGAAATGAAAAAAGGCTTGATGTTTGGCAGAACAGTTTTAATAAATCATATAAAGAAGTTGAGGAAAGGGAAACTGATGTTCTAAAAGCTTTATACTCCCCAGTAATCTCTGTGTGTCCTCACTTTCAATTGTACTTTTCCAAACATCTTTATATTCCACCACCAGGATATATAGAGAATTCTGTATCTCCTATACATTCTATACAAGCTACGGGGCTCAGAGCCCTATCTGAAGGGTGCCTATCAAAACACTTATAGATAAATTAACAAGATGGTGCCAGTCAGGCTCCCTCGCCCCATGCTCTCACACCCTCTTTCCCTTGTTCTGTAAACAATAACTTTACATGGCTATGTAATGGCAGAGACCATTTATAGCACTGAGCATGCGCATCAGGAGATACTTGCTTGGCCACGGGCTGTGTGCGGGTTGTGTGCTGTAGGGATATATGAGCTCCACCTAAAGAGCTGAGGCATTTACTGCTGCCTCACAGTTGTGTTTGTTGGTTCAATCACGAGAGGAGAGAATATAGTGTGTCTACTGCTACAGCTGCTGAGTCAGCCAGGAGAGAATCCTGCTATGGCTGTTGTGCTAGCCAAGAGAGAATAAACATGTCTGCAGTTCCTACAGCTTCTCCAGTCTCATTCCATCCTCTGAGCTCACGCCTTGCCTACCCTTGGTTCACTGAGCAGTGTGAACAGTGAGACAATTGGCACTGTGAGCAGGATCAGCAAGGCAACACTGCATTTTTACTTGCTGACATTTACAATGTTGAAAGAGACAGAGAATCTGGTCAGATGGGCTATCATATTCTTTCAGTTTGTGTACAGATTTATCAGTGTTTCTATTATCTTGCTCATTTTCCACTTTTTGTCACACTTGGAAAGTGTCCACATACTCACAGAGTTATTGCATTTCCCAGTTGAAGGCTTCTGTTCTTTGTAACAATATTTATAATTTTCTAGAGTTTCAAGCAAAATGCAACAAATAGCAATGATTGGTTTACTCTTTTGATCATACACTTGATTATTATAATATCTGAAAAATACTACATTTATTATTAATAATAACTTCTGTTCTCCAAATGGAGGGATATATGCAGCTGCAGTTGAATTATGGAAATAAATGATTTTTCATCAATACACCTATGCAAATCTGTGTTTTCAATAATGACTCTAATGAAAACAAAGTTTGAGGGCAAATTATACATCGAAATTTACTTTATCTTTATTCATTATAGACTATAATCTTCAGACTAAAATTTTTGTATCAAGAAAGCAATGTAGCATCTCAAACTGAAACTTGGAATAATTTTTCCAAATTTATTTTGTTTATTTCCACAAGTATATATATTAGTTTGACTTTATCTTTCTCTACTTTGTAAATTTATTTCTTTCTATTTTTGTGGTGCCAAAATGTCAATTGCTACAGTTAGCATAATAACTGGAAGTTGTTATTGTTACTGTGCTTTTGTATGTTTTATTTTCTTTTCCTCAGCAAAAAAAAAAATAATAATAATAATAAGTGACATATATTAGTCTTCAATTTTCTTTTTTCGTTAATTGTTTCCAAAATTTAAGTAATCACTATAAAGAGTTAAAGTTGTCTAAATCCTTTGAAAGAGAAACCACCAAAGCACTACTTTTCTTCCTATTTTCAAGGTTTGTTGGGAAGATAAAAGAGGTAGAACCAAACAGAAAATCTGAACGAACTTAGTAAACCTGCTCAGGGACATTGGATTCTAATCACAAATCTAATAAATATGTGAGCCCCAGAATTTAGGCTGTTGAACATTAATTGAAATCACATTCAAATGTCTATTTGAATCTTTTCTTCCAACATTACAAATGTGCCTCTTACTAGTCAAAAATGTCATCTATGAAGATCTGCAAATATATATTTTCTGTATTTATAGAAATTAAGATATATTGATAGAAACTTAATTCAAATACACATAAAAACTCATATCTTACAACTGGCTAAATATTATTGAGTGAAAAAATCTAATTCATTTGTACTTAGTGATTATTTTTCAGCAAATATTTTTTGAACATCTGCCAGGCTATTCCAATCGATCATTAAATCAAAAACTTGCTATATTAACCTGTTATGTATGGTGCTGATGCTTGTATAGGTACAACACCTTATTCAGATTTTAATAATTTTACAATATATTGGGAATTGTGTGAGCAGAAACAGGAAAATGGGATAGTACAATGCATGGCATATTTTGAGAGTAATAAGTGAATAGGACTGTATGTCTGGAGCTCAAATTTTCTCTAATAGGCTGTTACAGAATCTATCTTTCAAGAACTCTAACATTTGGCAAGGGTCATTAATGGTTATGCTATGATCTGTATGTGTTATGCTATGGAACACCTACCTAGTCAAGCACATGTTGTTGCATAGGCACTTGTTTTTACTTCCCCAAAGACTAATATCTCAAAATGGCTTTAGCTTATCAGTTTAGGATACACAGTTTTCCTCTTCAAGCTTTGAAAATATAATTCTATCTTACATTATTCAAGACTAATTATGAGCAAAGTAATAGATAAATGACACAAAAATATATATAAGATGAATTATGTGAGTTCAGAAATAATGGTAAACAGAAGTATCTCTTGTAGAAGATGATTAGATGTAGCATTGCTTGTAGTATTTGGAAATATATTGAAAAAATTTGATTAATAAGTTTTTGTAAAAGATTTAGTAGTGTTATACTTGTTAAGAAAATACAAAAATATTACTTGAAGTGTTTGAAACAAAATAAAAAAACTTGAATTATTTAATCTTATACATCTCAATTCCTTTACTTTTCTCTAATTTATTTGCGTGCTCTTACTGTGCCAGCATAAGAGGAGCAATTGAAAACTCGAATTTAAAAATCAGCTCTGGGTGCAACTTTCATGAATGCCGTAGCACTCATTCAATTAATTACACTATAATTTTGAATGCAGTTGCTCCAATAGACTTATCCTATTTTTGCAAATGCTCATTTCCTATTCATTTGCTTCAAACTGTGACGTTATGCAGGACCTTTCTGGTACCTGGTTCTGACTTCATATTTATTAGACATAAATTATAATAATTGCCCTATAAGACTCACTCTTGATTACTTATATCCAACAGAAGTATTTTAAAGGTTTTATATACTCATTCATCACAGAAATATATATATATATATATATATTATTCTGTAATGAATGCTTCCCTTGATTTCTTGACTTTTTTTTTTTTTTGCTTTTTTCTTCCAGCTTTATTAAGATAATATTGGCATACAGTACTGTACAAGTTTAAGGCATACAACATAACAACTTGATTTACATTCATTATGAAATGATTACCATAATAACTTTAGTGAATATCCATTTTCTCAGAGGGATATAAAATTACAGAAATTAAAAAAATATGTATACTGATGAAAACTTTTAGGATTTATTCTATTAGCAACCTTCATATATAACATACATCAGTGTTAATTATTTATTCATGTTGTATATATGATATCTAGTGCTCACTTATCTTATAAGTTTGTACTTTTTGATTACCTTAATCTAATTTCCCCTCTTCACACTCATTACCTCTGGTAACAACAAACCTCATCCTTTTTTTTTTTTTCCCTATAAGTTTGTGTTTCAAGAATAATTGACCAAAATATGATGCTAGTTCTTATTACACAGCACAGTGATTTGGTATTTACCAAAATAACTAGTTACAATAAGTCACCTTCAGTTCAGTTCAGTCGCTCAGTCGTGTCCGACTCTTTGCGATCCCATGAATCGCAGCACGCCAGGCCTCCCTGTCCATCACCAACTCCCAGAGTATACTCAAATTCATGCACATCGAGTCGGTGATGCCATCCAGTCATCTTATCCTCTGCCATCCCCTTCTCCTCCTGCCCCTAATCCCTCCCAGCATCAGGGACTTTTCCAATGAGTCAACTCTTCTTATGAGATGGCCAAAGTATTGGAGTTTCAGCTTCAGCACCAGTCCTTCCAATGAACACCCAGGACTTATGTCCTTCAGGATGGACGGGTTGGATCTCCTTGCAGTCCAAGGGACTCTCAATAGTCTTCTCCAACACCACAGTTCAAAAGCATCAATTTTTCGGTGCTCAGCATTCTTCACAGTCAAACTCACATCCATACATGAAAACTGGAAAAAGCCATAGCCTTGAATAGAGAGACCTTTGTGGGCAAAGTAATGCCTCTGCTTTTAAATATGCTATCTAGGTCGGTCATAACTTTCCTTCGAAGGAGTAAGTGTCTTTTAATTTCATGGCTGCAGTCACCATCTACAGTGATTTTGGAACTCCAAAAAATAAAATCTGCGACTGTTTCCACTGTCTCCCCATCTATTTGCCATGAAGTGATGGGACCAGATGCCATGATCTTAGTGTTCTGAATGATGAGCATTAAGCCAACTTTTACTCTCCTCTTTCACTTTCATCAAGAGGCTTTTTATTTCCTCTTCACTTTCTGCCATAAGGTGGTGTCATCTGCATATCTGAAGTTATTGATATTTCTCCCAGCAATCTTGATTCCAGCTTGTGCTTCTTCCAGCCCAGCGTTTCTCATGATGTACTCTGCATATAACTTAAATAAGCAGGGTGACAATATACAGCCTTGACGTACTCCTTTTCCTATTTGGAACCAGTCTGTTGTTCCATGTTCAGTTCTAACTGTTGCTTCCTGACCTGCATACAGGTTTCTCAAGAGGCAGGTCAGGTGGACTGGTATTCCCGTCTCCTTCAGAATTTCCCACAGTTTATTGTGATCCACACAGTCGAAGGCTTTGGCGTAGTTAATAAAGCAGAAATAGATGTTTTTCTGGAACTCTCTTGCTTTTTCGATGATCCAGCAGATGTTGGCAATTTGATCTCTGGTTCCTCTGCCTTTTCTAAAACCAGCTTGAACATCTGGAAATTCTTGGTTCACGTAAAGCTGAAGCCTGGCTTGGAGAATTTTGAGCATGACTTTACTAGCGTGTGAGATTAGTGCAATTGTGCAGTAGTTTGAGCATTCTTTGGGATTGCCTTTCTTAGGGATTGGAATGAAAACTGACCTTTTCCAATCTTGTGGCCACTGCTGAGTTTTCCAAATTTGCTGGCATATTGAGTACAACACTTTCACAGCATCATCTTTCAGGATTTGAACTAGCTCAACTGGAATTTTATCACATCCACTAGCTTTGTTCGTAGTGATGCTTTCTAAGGCCCACCTGACTTCACATTCCAGGATGTCTGGCGCTAGGTGAGTGATCACACCATTGTGATTATCTGGGTCATGAAGATCTATTTTTTTGTACAATTCTTCTGTGTATATTTGCCACCTCTTCTTAATATCTTCTGCTTCTTTTAGGTCCATACATTTCTGTCCTTTATTGAACTCATCTTTGCGTGAAATGTTCCCTTGGTACTCTAGTTTTCTTGAAGTTGTCTTTAGTGTTTCCCATTCTGTTGTTTTCCTCCATTTCTTTGCATTGATCACTGAGGAAGGCTTTCTTATCTCTCCTGGCTAGTCTTTGGAACTCTGCATTCAAATGAGAATATCTTTCCTTTTCTCCTTTGCTTTTTGCTTCTCTTCTTTTCACAGCTATTTGTAAGGCCTTCTCAGTCAGCCATTTTGCCCTTTTGCATTTCTTTTCCATGGGGATGGTCTTGATTCCTGTCCCCTGTACAATGTCACGAACCTCTGTCCATAGTTCATCAGACTCTCTGTCTATCAGATCTAGTCCTTTAAATCTATTTCTCACTTCCACTCTATAGTCATAAGGGATTTGATTTAGGTCATAACTGAATGGTGTAGTGGTTTTTCCTACTTTCTTCAGTTTAAGTCTGAATTTTGCAATGTGTTCATGATCAGAGCCACAGTCTGCTCCCGTTCTTGTTTTTGCTGACTGTATAGAGCTTCTCCATCTTTGGATGCAAATAATATAAGCAATCTGATTTCGGTGTCGACCATCTGGTAATGTCCATGTGTAATTATTGACTATGTTCCCCACACTGTGTATCTCATATTCGTGAGTCACTTATTTTACAATTGAAGTTTATATCCTTTAATCTCCCTCACCTATTTCTCCTTCTGCCCACATCCAGCAGTATGTTCTCTGTATCTATAACTCTGTTTTTGCTTTATGTTCATTTTTTTCAGATACTGCATATAAGAGAACTCATGCAGTATTTATCTTTCTCTGTTGAATTATTTAACTTAGCATTTTGCCCTTTATGTCCATCCATGTTGTCAGAAAATGCAAGATTCTATTCTGCTGTATGTGTGTATATACGTCACATCTGCTTTATCCATCTGCTTTATCCATTCAACTATTTATATACATTTAGGTTGTTCCCATATTTTGTCTATCATAAATAATGCAGCAAGAAAAAAAGTTTGCATATGTCTTTTCTAATTAATGATTTCTTCATATAAGTAATTCAACCAGGAGTAGAATTGTGGAATCTTATGTCTTAAACTTTTGAGAACAAAAATGTTCACATTAGAAAGTTTGCCAGCCAAAGGTAAATTTGTTGAATATTTTAAAATCTTGAGAAAAATTAATGAAAAAGGTCCAGCGACATTGATTTAAAAATAATAGAAATTATAGCTTACATTGAATGAGTTGGAGTACTGAAGACAAAAGGGATTAAAGTTTATAATTCTTAGTGAAACATCGTCTAGAACCTCACCCTATTTCCAGAATGAGGGAAGACATACATAAGAGTCCCAAGCAGGGATTTGTAGGATTACTTTCCTGAAAAATTAAATAGTTTTACAGAAAAGACCTCCAGAAACTAATTTCTGAGTTTATCAATGAAACAGTGATTTATTCATTTGCTTTCCTTGGAATGAGGGCTATCGTTTGGACAGAGTGCTTCTGAAGATTTTAAGTCTTCACTCTTAAATGTGAGTTGACATGCCAAGTACACCAGATTTTTGAGAGAGGCATAAAAGATGAAAGAAAGAGCCAGAACAAATAGGAAATAAAGGGAAATTTAGAATCAATTCAAGGAACAGAAGAAATGATAAAAATAATAATATCCAGAGAAATGAAAAAAAATATTTTATACAAAAAAACAATTACTGGATTATATAGAAAAATTACAAAAAATAAGAAACAGTTCTTGGAGAGTGAAACATGTTAACCTCAAAATAAAATAAAACTTAAATAAGTATTTTGGAAATAAAGTTTAACATTTTCCCAGAAAATAGAACAAAAAGATAATAAAATGAAAGCAAAAAAGAAGAAGGAAGAGCAGTCCAGTGGATAGGAGTTGTTAATTTCACTTCTGTGGTCCCTGGTTAGATCATTGTTTGGGGAACTAAGATCCCACAAACGGCGTGGTATGACCAGAAAAAAAAAAAAAAAAAAAAAAAAGGAGAAGGAAAATGAAATATTTAGGAAGTCACCACAAAAATTCAAAATTATGACTAATAGTAGCATAAAGAAAAGGAAACAGTTTAAATCTCCCTATTGGAAGTGCCCAACAAAGTATGTAGCACAATGAAGGAATGAGGAGCTACACACCAAAACATAAATGTCATGAAATTACTGAATTATGGATAAAGAAACCGTAGAATCTCCAAATACTAAAATTTAATGTCAACAGAAAATAGTCATAGATATCATATTTCTCAGTAGCAAACTTTATTAAAATAATGTACAGAGACACTCTTAAAAAATTCTGAGAGAAATGTTTTTAGTGTAAAATTGTATAACCAAGTAAACCATTATTTAAATGTCAGACAAGAGTAAAGATAGTTTCAAACATGAAACTTACCTCCCATGGATTCTTCCTTAAAAAGCTGATAGAGAAAGAAAGAAGGAGAGAGGCTCTTGGAGAAAGAAGGCACAACATTCAGAAAGAAAGCAGGGAAATATTCCTCAGAGGGAAAGTATAATACCATAATAAAATCTGTGTAACAAGCTCACACATACACACACACACACACACACACACACACACACACACACACAAGCTGAAAAGATGAAGAACTGAATGAATGATATTTCCATGAAATAAATTTCAATTGAAATACTATTTGGAACATAATCATGATCGATGTCTAAAAGAGTTAGTTGATCATGTCAGAATGTTCATGTGAAAATAAAGATAAGCAAAAAATACCAGGGGAAATTTTAATCATAAGGAATGTGAAATCTTGTTCAAGAAAAAGAACTTCATTAGGAAACAGTTGGCTCAGTAATTAAACACTAAATATTGACTTTTATTTTAAGTGTGATATCACAATATTGGAAGGATGAAGGCATGTAAGACACACTTGAGAATAATACCTTCATCTAAAAAAATAAGAAGTCAATAAATGATAAACCAGGAAATAGTTATATAAAGATATTTAGATATATGGAAGCAAACACCAAGGAAAATAACTACATTTGATGAATATAGTTGACTCTGGGAAACAGGAACACCGATAAATACCAATGGTGGATGCTGTTATTTTTAGGTATGCGACTTTTAGTAGTATTTGATATCTTGATCTGAACTCCTTTTTGTAGGTACTTTGTTAGATTAAAGAAAGTCCTTATATTCCTCTTTTACTAAGGTTTTGTTCTTTACCATGGATGATCTTAAAATCTGTACAAATCTTTATTCTGCATTGCATTTGTGAAGATGGCTTTGTACCTTATACTATTGGATTGACCAAAAAGTTCAGTTGGGTTTTCCGATAACATCATATGCAAAAGTCCAAACAAACTTTTTGGCCAACTCAACATTAATGTGATGAAACACACTGACTTTTATTTAAATGTTAAATCTACTTCGCATGGTGAAGTAAGTCCAACTTGTTCATAATATATTAATTTTTAAAAAGAATCACTAGATTTATTTTCTTTAGAAGTTTTGCATTTATGTTTATAAAAGTGATTAGTCTCCTAAGTTTCCTATCTTATTATTTGTTCTTCATAGGGTAATCCTGGCCCCATAAAATGAGTTCTCTCTCTCTTACAATCTTTCTCTTTTATATTCTCCCTTTCTCTCTCCCTCTCCTTCCTTTTTTGTCATTCTAGACAAAGTTTTATAAAGTTGTTGCAATTTTTGAATTAAAAGTAGGGAAGAATTTTCAGTAGTGACTATGTTTGGCAGTAGAAGCTTCATTAGGGGAAGGATTTTAGTTGTCAATTTAATTTAGTAGTTTAAATTTTTAAATTACTTATTCAATAGCATGGCAGTGTTCATTTATTTTTTCATATTAATCTTGAGTCCTTCTAGGAATTCATAAATCCTATGTAAAGGTTTACATGTACTTTTGTTAAATTATTTATTATATTCTTTTAAAATCTTTACAGTATCTGTAAAGTATACAGTGATACTACTTTTCGATCCCTTGCATTTAAAATTTGTGACAACTTATTTGCTTATATATCTATCAATCTATTTATTTATTTTGATCCTGCTCAGTTTCGTTCAATATCTATAAAACATGAGTTTCCAAGTAGTTCATTTTTGGCCTTAATTATTTCTGTTGTGTTTATTGTACATTTCATTAATATATTTATTATTTTCTCCCTTATACTTTTTTATTAAGTAATAATATATCCATTTATTCATTGAGATGAATTGTTTTATAATTTAATTCAATTGTAATTCAATAGTTATTGATATTCAAAAACTACATTTTTTAATATATGAAGCTATTGATATAAATATTCTCTGAACAGATTTGCTGTGTAACACATGTTTTGATGTGCTCTATGTTCTTTTCCTTCTGAAATAAAAAAGAAAAAAAATCTACTTTTCATTGTGATAACTTTGAATTGCTTTAGGATACATTATTTAATTTCTAAATATTTATTTGGAACCTTTTTTCATTATGTTACTTATTTCAGGTTTAATTCCACTGTGGCAAGAGAATCCATTCTGAATAATTTCATCACTTTGAACTTTATTCAAATTTGTTTTATTATTCATAATATGTTCAGTTTATTTAAAAGTTATAAATTAATCTGGCTGCCTTTCTAGAAGAAGAAAGAGATATTGGTTGAGAAGGAGCCTGCAGGATATTTTGGGGTGCTGATACTATCTTACCTCTTCGTCCATGTGGGAGTTACATGAATATTCTAAGATAATTCATTGACCTAATATATTTTAATATACTTTTCTGCATGTATGAGATGTTTTAACAATTTAAAAAGCGCTATATTCCCTCTACTATTTATTTACTGTGAAGTAAATATTTGAAATGCATGCAATATTTCCCTCATCTCAGAAAGGATCATTTCACAGTGTGGATTTGTCTCCCTCTGTTTCTCACTTGAAAGCCTTATTCTCTTACCTAAAACCCTTTAAGAACATTCTTGTTGCTTTTAAAATAAAGATGAGCATATTTAACTTGGCCTTTAAAGCTCTATATGTTTTCATCCCTGTATACCAGTTTTACCTCATTTGACATTATCTTCAGTCTTCATCCTAAATCCATGTGAGTATGACTTGGTCTTTTCTTGCTCACCGTCGGATAAACATAATTCCCAGCACGGTAGTGTTCAATATAAATATTTACCAAAATGAATTAGAGAACTGACACATAAAATAACTCAACAACAAAAATCATAGTTTACTAATTATTTCAAGTTTGATCTTGCTTTCACAGAAAGAAAAAATATATATATATAAAATAAACTCTGCTCATAAACTTAGTAAACATTAATTTTAGGAAGCTAAAAAAAACCAATAGCAAGCTAAATTTTAAAATGTTATCTGGTCCACACTCAAGCAATTTATACCCAAATTATGTGTTATTGATATTTAAAAATTTAAAAAACGATAGTACAAGATTTTCAGTCCATATGGAAGAAATAGAATATCATTGTCATTCTTCTAGTATGTTGATCAACAGATAGTAGATTTCATCTATTTTCTGAAAGCTATAAAAAGAAGCTATGGAAAATAAGGGCTCAATTTTTTCCTTCCTCTGAGAGTTCTTCCCAATAGTTGTGAGTGTTTCTGTCATATTTCAGATCTTACATTTGGATGGCCTATGTTCTTTCTTAATAGTGTTTAAATGTTCTAGAAAACCAGTGTAATAGGATACAAGAAGCAGCCATCTTAGAGTTATAAAACTGATTAGGTTTAAATCATATGTTGTAGATGCTCTGCTTGTGCTCAGTCACGTCCAAATCTTTGCAACACCATGGACTGTAGATTTACAGGTTCCTTTGTCCATGGAATTTTCCAGGCAAGAACATTGGAGTGAGTTGCCATTTCCTTCTCCAGGGGATCTTCCTGAGCCAGAGATTGAACCCATATCTTCTGTGTCTCCTGCATTTGCAGGCAGGTTCTTTACTACTGCACAACCTCAGAATACTCAATATTCAAAGAACCAAGATTATGGCAAATAGACGAGGAAAAAATGGAAAAAATGACAAACTTTATTTTCTTGACTCCAAAATCACTGTGGATAGTGACTGCAGCCATGAGAGTAAAAGGTGCTTGCTCCTTGGAAGGAAAGCTATGATAAACCTAGATAGCATATTAAAAAGCACAGATATCACTTTGCTGACAAAGTTTCATATAGTCATGTATGGATGTGACATTTGGACCATAAAGAAGGCTGAGTGCAGCTGTGGTACATATACACAATGGAATATTACTCAACCATTAAAAATAATACATTTGAAACAATTCTAATGAGGTGGATGAAAGTGGAGCCTATTATACATAGTGAAGTAAGTCAGAATGAAAAATACCAATGCAGTATACTAACACATATATACGAAATTTAGAAAGATGGTAATGATGACCCTATATGCAAGACAGCAAAAGAGACACAGATGTATAGAACAGTCTCTTGGACTCTGTGGGAAAAGGCGAGGGTGGGATGATTTGAGAGAATAGCATTGAAACATGTATATTATCATATGTGAAACATATTGCCAGCCTAGGTTTGATGCATGAGACAAGGTGCTCAGGGCTGGTGCACTGGGAAGACCCTGAGGGATGGAATTGGGAGGGAGGGGGCATCAGGATGGGGAACACATGTACACCCATGGCTGATTCATATCAATGTATGGCAAAACCCACTACAATATTGTAAAGCAATTAACCTCCAATTAAAAAAAATAAATTTAAAAGAAAAAGAAGAAGAAGAAGGCTGAGTGCTGAAGAACTGATGCTTTTGAACGGTGTTGCTGGAGAAGATTGTCAAGAGTCCCTTGGACAGCAAGGAGATGAAACCAGTCAATCCTAAAGGAAATCAACCCTGAATATCCACTGGAAAGACTAATGTTGAAGCTCCAACACTTTGGCCGCTTGATGCGAAGAACTGACTCATTGGAAAAGACCCTGATACTGGGAAAGATTGAGGGCAGGAGGAGAAAGGGGCAACAGAAGATGAGAAGACTGGATGGTATGAGTTTGAGCAAACTCTGGGAGATAGTGAAGGGCAGGGGGGGACTGGGATGCTGCAGTCCAGAGGGTCACAGAGAGTCGGATATGACTGAGTGACTGAAAAACAGCAGCAACAACCTTGGAAGCCCAATCTGTCACCATGTGACCATGGGAACATCACCTAATTTTTCTGTATACTTCTGTATTTCTCATGTACTGTATTTTTCTGCAATTCCTTTACAGGAAACTCAAGGGTTATTATAAGTCTACAAATTCCCCAGTTTTAGTTTGAGGGGATATGCTGAAGCTATAGGTGTAAATGTGCTTTGAAGGGGATATATTACTTACAAATTTAAGGCATCATTTAATAATCTCATTGTAAGAAAGAAATATAAAAGGCAAAGCAGATTAATTTTAGTGAAAACACCTTATATTCTCTATACTTTTAACATTTAATTTGCATAACAGTTTTGAACATTAAGGATCTAACATTGCCAATTTATGTCAGGAAACCTATTTATGTACAGTTTAATCATTTGTCTAAGGTCACAGACCTGGTACATCTTGTGACTTAGTACTTGATACAGAAACAACAACATTCAGAATGATGCTGTTTCCCAGAAAATATAATAGAAGCCATTGAAACAGTACTATACAGTTGTTAGCATTCTTTGCCATTTCATCCAATATTTTGTGCAACATCCTAAATACAGATCAGTTTACCATAATGTCACTGAGTTACATCTTTTCACAGTGTTAAGTATATTGTTTCTTTTAAGATCAATTATTCTTGAACATTTGAAGTAGCCATGCCATGTGTGCATGCTCACTCAAGTGCAACACTTTGCAACCCCGTGGACTGTAGCCAACCAAGGCTTCTCTGTCCATGGGGTTTTCCAGGCAAAAATACTGGAGGAGGTTGTCATTTCCTTCTCCAGGTGATCCTCCTGACCAGCGATCAAACCCATGTCTTCTGCACTGGCAGGTTGATTCTTTACCACTGAACCACCAAGGAAGCCCTTTGAAGTAGCACTTTTCCACCAAATATTAGTTTCTGGACAAAAGCATTTCTAGGGTGGTCAGGGATTGTGGCCAAGTTTAGATACATGTCCTGTCATGTTACTTGAGTTAATATTGCCTTGGTTACCTGGGGTCCTCAGTGTGTTATTAACAGTGTAGGACAAACTAGTGGCTCAGAACAGGACAAATCCAACAAATCTAAGAGGCACTACTATTTTTTAAAGGGCATACTTTTTATTTGCTAAAATGACATTCTTTAAAAATGTTAAGTCATAAGTGTTTTCCCTCACTATCTGATCTTATATCACTTAAGAAAGAGACTGGTAATGCAGCTATGTCCCATGTTTATATGGACATTTTCTCACTCCAATTTATTTATTTTTATTTAGCTGTCATCAAATTTCCGAGAGTGTATGCCAGTCATTGATTTTAGTAGTGACATTTTATTTACAGAAAATACATTGTTAAAATTCAAATGTAGATGTGTAGGTGATGGACGGGGAAGCCTGGAATGCTACAGTGCATGGGATCACAAAGAGTCAGGCACAGCTGGCCAACTGAACTGAACAGACCTGGGCCAGTGTTTCAAGAGTAGAGGGTAAAGGGAGGTATAATGCACATATAATAATTTTGTGTTCTAGTTCTTTTTCTGGCAGGAGTACCTACTTCTTCTGTTCTGACAATTGCTATGAGATTTTGAGTAAGTTTAGACATTTGGAATATTTGAAATTGGAAAGCCTAAAGGGAGCTAAAGGGTGATTGCTAGTTAATAGTGCAAATGGAGCATGAGTCATTCAGTAGATGCTCAACTGAAACTCATCTCACAATGAACATATACATTATTCATGATTTTTTTTTCACAGAATGCATATTTCATTTAAAAACTCTAGAAAAATTACTGAAGCACTGGTAGATATGCATTTTAAGCATACAAGGGAAACATAGTTTCTGGGCCATCTGCCATGAACAACTTTGTATTTAAACTATGTATTGCATCAACACTAATTTTTATAAGATATTACCTCTAATATCCAGTTAGTTAAGATAAAAGCACATGTTGGTTTTAATTTTACACTCTAGAGATACTCTTAAATTGATTTTTTATTGGTGGCATGACTGACAAACTAAAGTTGCAATAGATATTAATATTATTCTAAAAGTATATATTTAAGTTGTTC
This sequence comes from Muntiacus reevesi, assembly GCF_963930625.1. Lineage (NCBI taxonomy): Eukaryota > Metazoa > Chordata > Mammalia > Artiodactyla > Cervidae > Muntiacus > Muntiacus reevesi. The sequence continues at coordinate 79,453,812 of NC_089271.1, read as the reverse complement.
AGTTCAGTTCACTCAGATATGTCTGACGCTTTGCAATCCCATGGACTGCAGCACACCAGGCCTCCCTGTCCATCACAAACTCCTGGAGATTGTTCAAACTCATGTGCATCAAGTCAGTGATGCCATCAAATCATCTCATCCTCTGTCCTCCCCTTCTCCTCCTGCCTTCAATCTTTCCCAGAATCATGGTCTTTTCAAATGAATTAGTTCTTCGCATCAGGTGGCCAAAGTAATGGAACTTCAGCTTCAGCATCCACCCTTACAATGAATGTTCAGGACTGAATTCCTTTAGGATGGATTGGTCAGATCTCCTTGCGGTCCAAGGGACTCTTAAAAGTCTTCTCCAACACCACAGTTCAAAAACATCAATTATTCCATGCTCAGGTTTCTTTATGGTCCAACTCTCACATCCACACATGTCTACTGGAAAAATCATAGCTTTGACTAAATGAACATTTGTCGGCACAGTAATGTCTCTGCTTTTTAGTATGCTGTCTAGGTTGGTCATAGCTTTCCACCCAAGAAGCAAGTGTCTTTTTATTTCATGGCTGCAGTCACCATCTACAGTGATTTTGAAGCACAAGAAAATAAAGTCTTTCACTGTTTCCATTGTTTCTCCATCTATTTGTTATGAAGTGATGGGACCGGATGCCATGATCTTAGTTTTTTTAACGTTGAGTTTTAAGCCAGCTTTTTCACACTCTACTTTCACTTTCATCAAGAGGTTCTTTAGTTCCTCTTCGATTTCTGCCATTAGGGTGGTGTCATCTGCATATCTGTGATTATTGATATTTCCCCCAGCAATCTTAATTCCAGTTTCTGCTTCATCCAAGCCTGACATTTAGCATGATGTACTCTGCATATAAATTAAAAAAGCAAGGTGACAATATACAGTCTTGAAGTACTCCTTTCTAAATTTGGGACAATTCCATTGCTCCATATCTGCTTCTAACTGTTGCTTCTTTACTTGAACACAGGTTTCTCAGGAGACAGGTTGTCTCAACTTTCTGATTTTTTTTTTTTTTTTCACATCAACAATGACCTCACATCAACTTTACCTCCTTTTATGCCCTATCTCCAAATGCAATCATACTTGGGGTTAGGGCTTCAACATATGAATTTTACTTAGACTACTTAGAGTAATCAAATATTTATACCTAAAGTCAGGAGACAGAAATGTTGTTGCCAGGGACTGGGGAGAGAGGGGATGGGAGTTATGGTTTAATAGGTAGAGTTTTAGCTTTACAGTATAAAAAGAGTTCTGGAGATGAATGATGGTGATGGTTTCACAACAGCATGAATGCATTTAATGTCAATGAACTGGACACAAAATTGTTAAGATGTTAGATTTGATGTTATGAGTATTTTACCTCAATTAAAAAAATAACTAACATAATTAATTAATTAATTTAAAAAGCAGGGAGACTATAGAGCCAATATTGTTTCCAAATATACTGAATTAAATACTTTGGGATAGAATGAGTTAAATGCATATGTTAAATGTACATAATCAAGTTGAGCCTTAACCCAAAGGAACCATCTATTTCCAGAGTTAAAAATTGTGTGATTTCTAGTTTCTAAGTAATTCAGATACTCATATTATACCTTAGCAAAGATTCTAAAGACAAGAGCTTACAATAAACAACTAGACTAATTAGAATGACAGAAGGTACATATCAGATAACATTTTTTACAATGGAGGAAAGTTATTGAAATAACCAGATCCAGATGCTACCTCAAACTGAGGCTTATTCTCTTCAGAAACTCTCAAATCATATCTGATATGTAATGTTTCACCCAAATGCTGACTTAATGCATAAATGATTACAGCATGTACATATTCTAAAAAAGAACTACATATCTGTGAAGAAAACCTGCTTTCCAATTTCACTAGAATGATAGTTGTGTAATGTATAAACAGGGAATCTGTAAATTTGTTTAAAATATCACACATCAGACTCATTATAAAAAATTTTATCTTAAAAAGCATTAAGGGAAATATCAAACCTGGTTAATTTATTTTTAAACCAACACTTCAGATAGAGTGAGAAATCTCAGTAGTATAATGGACACAAGCATGGAACATGAATTATTAAACTTATTTAGATAATTAACACCCACTTTCAAGTTTCAATCTGGCAAATATTGAATGATATCAATTAGTTTTCCTAAAATATCATTTAAAATAATCATAGTATAGCATATATTAGCTTGAACATTAAAGAATTGGCATTATGTACTAAAAATAAGATCTAAAATGATATACCACTATAGATAATATCATATAACAATATTTTTTCTGCTGCTACAGTAGCAATTATGACTGGACAAGAACTATAAAGAAACAGGAGATGATATGTGATTTTAGTAAAAAGAAAAAATCAGCTGACAGATAAGCCTGTGGGCAAATCTAATCCTTAACATGTAAGCTAGTCTTTCCAAACTCAGATTTTCTGTAGGCACAGTTTTATTTACATTAATATGAGGATAATATGATTAATATGAATTGTCTAACACATTGCCTGGAATATAGCAAATGCTAAATACATTTTAATTACTATATGATGTTTATTTTTATAATTATTATTCCAATGAAAATTTGGCAAAAGTTAAATTGACTGCAGAACTTATATAGTTGAGTTTGATAAATTTTAATTACAGCTGACCTTTGAACAACATGGCTTTGAACTGTGTTTGGGCCCAATTATATGCAGATTTTTCAATAATAATGTACACAATACAGTACACACTGAGGTTGGTTGAATCCACCAAGGTGGAACTGCAGATATGAAGTACAAACTGCAAACTTCTTTGAAGATTTTCAATTTCTTGGAAGGTAGATTTCCTTAATTCCTTCATTGTTCAAGGGTCAGCTGTTATTTTTCATGCTGTCTTAGATTCTACTTTGTTTGAAGTTTGAATCTTATACTCAGAATTTGATCAGGGTAGTCTAATAATTGCACAATTTCTTTCTTATCTCAACTATTCAGCTTCACAGTAGCTCTGTGAATTTTATTTATTAAATGATAATTCATTTATTATCTAATTTGTGCCTGTAACTGTCCTAAGTTTGAACATATAGAAATGTACAGCAAGAGCCCTCAGATATTTTAATGTGTTATAGAATAGAAGCAAAAATAATTAATCAGTTCAAGAGATCATTATAAGTGTACTGGATATGGATGTGATTGTTCAGTTGCTAAGTCATGTCTAGATATTTTTGACCCCACAGATTGCAGCATATCAGGCTCATCTGTCCCCCACCATCTCCTAGATTTTGCTCAAATTCATGTACATTGAACCGGTGATGCTATCTAACTAGCTCTGCCATTCCCTTCTCTCGTTGCCTTTACTTTTTTTTTTTTTTAATTTTTAAAAAAAAAATTATTTTTTATTTTTTCAGTGGGTTTTGTCATACATTGATGTGAATCAGCCATAGAGTTACACGTATTTCCTATCCCAATCCCCCCTCCCACCTCCTTCTCCACCCGATTCCTCTGGGTCTTCCCAGTGCACCAGGCCCGAGCACTTGCCTCATGCATCCCACCTGGGCTGGTGATCTGTTTCACCATAGATAATATACATGCTGTTCTTTCGAAACATCCCACCCTCACCTTCTCCCACAGAGTTCAAAAGTCTGTTCTGTACTTCTGTGTCTCTTTTTCTGTTTTGCCTATAAGGTTATTGTTACCATCTTTCTAAATTCCATATATATGTGTCAGTATACTGTAATGTTCTTTATCTTTCTGGCTTACTTCACTCTGTATAATGGGCTCCAGTTTCGTCCATCTCATTAGAACTGATTCAAATGAATTCTTTTTAATGGCTGAGTAATATTCCATGGTGTATATGTACCACAGCTTCCTTATCCATTCATCTGCTGATAGGCATCTAGGTTGCTTCCATGTCCTGGCTATTATAAACAGTGCTGCGATGAACATTGGGGTGCACGTGTCTCTTGAGGAAACCAGATCTCTTTGCCTTTAATTGTATGCAGCATCAGGGTCTTTTCCAATGAGTCAGCACTTCACAACAGGTGGCCAAAGTACTGAAGCTTCAGCTTCAGCATCAGTCCTTCCAATGAATATTCAGGGTTGATTTCCTTTAGGATGGGCTGGTTTGATTTCCCTGCAGTCCGAGGGACTCTCAAGACTCTTCTCCAGCACCACAATTTGAAAGCATCAGTTCTTCAGTACTCAGCTTTATTTACGGTCCAACCCTCGCATCCATACATAACTACTGGAAAAACCATAATTTTGACTATATGAAATTTGCCGGCAGAATGATGCCTCTGCTTTTTAATACACTGTCTTGGTTTGTCATAGCTTTTCTTTCAAGGAGCAAGTGTCTTTTAATTTCATGGCTCCAGTAACTGTCCACAGTGATGTTGGAGCCCAAGAAAACAAAATCGGCCATTACCTCCATTTTTCCCCCTTCTATTTGTCATGAAGTGATGGGACCAGATGCCATGATTTTAGCTTTTTTAATGCTGAGTTTCAAGCCAGCTTTTTCACTCTCCTCTTTCACCCTCATTATGAAGCTCTTTAATTCCTCTTAAATTTCTGCTATTAGAGTTGTATCACCTACATATCTGAGGTTGTTGATATTTCTCCTGGAATCTTCATTCCAGCTTGTGATCCATCTAGCCTGGCATTTTATATGATGTATTCTGCAAATAAGTTAAATACTTGTATTATACTCCTTGCCCAATTTTGAACCATGTTGTTGTTCCATGTCACATTTTAACTGTTGCTTCTTGACACACATATAGGTTTCTCAGGAGAGAGGTGAGGTAGTGTGGCCCTCCAATTTCCTTAAGAAATTTCCAGTTTGTTGTAATCCACATAATCAAAGGTTTTAGGCTAAACAATGAACCAGAAGTAGATGTTTTTCTGGAACTTCCTTGCTTTCTCCATGATTCAACAAATTTTGGCAATTTGATCTGTGGTTCCTTTGCCTCTTGGATACCCAGCTTGTACGTCTAGACGTTCACAGTTCACTTACTGCTGAAGACTAACTTGAAGAATTTTGAGCATGACATAGATAGTATGTGAAATGAGTAATGGATATTAGGTGATCACCAAGAAAGACTATAAAGGCAGAGTTCTTTCCTTAGTATTATGAGGGAAGGTAAATGAGAAAACATTTCTGAAAAGAAGTCATGCTTTAGTTTAATTGTGAAGATCTAGTTAAGATTTAGGGGCAGAGAAGAAAGAAGTCATATTTTAAAATAATAAGGCAAAGGAAAGATGACTCCTTAGAAGAAGTAAAATGATTACTATATTTGTAAAAACAAGTAACAATAAGAGTTAAGACAGGAAAAACAGACAATAGTAAGAATAGAGAGAGGAATTCATCACAAGTGTGCAGACTAATCTTATCGACGTGATGGGAAGGCACTGAAGCATTTTAAGCAGACATGTAACATAACGAGGTTTGTAATTCAAGGGAAAAATGTCTATGGTAGTTTGGGAGATGAGTTGAGATGATGAAAATAAAATCAGGAAAAATAGGATATCACTGCAGTAATCCAGCTGAGATATTACAGAGGCCTAATAGATAGCTAATGTAGAAATAGAAATTTTAATTATCTGGACTGAAGATATCAGTTTAATGTAGTCATAATATCATAAATAAATCATATGTGGGAATGAGATTCCCACAAAAAGACAGGCAGAATAATTAAGATCGCTAATACTAAAATTGAATGAAAATACCAAAGAAACAAACATAAAAATAAACATCAGGAAAAAATGAAGAAAGATAACATAGAGGCCAACATTTCTCAAGAATAGATATTGGGAAATTATAAGTGATAAAAACCAGAATCCATCAGAATATTTAAAAATATAGTACATAGTTTACAGACATAATTCACCACATAGAAAATAAAGGAGAGTATAATTGTCTCAAAGATTATAAAGTACTTGATTAAGTTAAAAACTCATTCATGAGTTATATAAATAAAAAATTGTAGAGACTTCCCTGGTTGTCAAGTGGTTAAGACTCTGTACTGGCAGTACCAGGGGTACTGATTTTAATCCTGTTTGGGGAGCTAAGATCCCACATTCTGCATGGCACATCCTAAAGATTAAGAAAAAAAAAAAAATCAAAGAAACAAAAACTCCTAGCAAAATTGAAGTGAAAGGAGCTACAAGGAAGTCCTATTATTTATGAATGCACTATTGAAATACTGACAGCTATATGGAAATGGATATAATCAAATTCTTGTACATATGTAAATAGATAGGTAGATGAGTAGACAGATGGAAATAAAGATAGAGATATACAATGTGTATGTATCAGCACAGTTCAGTTCAGTTTAGTCGCTCAGTCATGTCTGACTCTTTGCAACCCCATGAATCACAGCACGCCAGGCCTCCCTGTCCATCACTGACTCCCAGAGTTTAATCAAACTCATGTCCATCGAGTCAGTGATGCCATCAAGTCATCTCATCCTCTGTCATCCCATTCTCCTACTGCCCCCAATCCCTCCCAGCATCAGGATCTTTTCCAATGAGTCAGCTCTTTGCATGAGGTGGCCAAAATATTGGAATGTCAGTCTCAGCATCAGTCCTTCCAATGAATACCCAGGACTGATCTCGTTTAGGATGGACTGGTTGGATCTCCTTGCAGTCCAAGGGACTCTCAAGAGTCTTCTCCAACATGACAATTTAAAAGCATCAATTCTTTGCTTCTCAGCTTTCTTCACAGTCCAACACCCACATCCATACATGACCACTGGAAAAACCATAGTCTAAACTAAATGGACCTTTGTTGGCAATGTCTCTGCTTTTTAATATGCTATCTAGGTTGGTCAAAACTTTCCTTCCAAGGAGTAAATGTCTTTTAATTTCATGGCTGCAGTCACCATCTGCAGTGATTTTTGAGCCCAGAAAAATAATATCAGTCACTGTTTCCACTGTCTCCCCATCTATTTCCCATGAAGTGATCTGGGATCAGATGCCATGATCTTAGTTTTCTGAATGTTGAGCTTTAAGCCAACTTTTTCACACTCCTCTTTCACATTCATCAAGAGATTTTTCAGTTCCTCTTCATTTTCTGTCATAAGGTCGTGCCATCTGCATATCTGAGGTTATTGATATTTCTCCCGACAATCATGATACCAGCTTGTGCTTCTTCCAGCCCAGCGTTTCTCATGATGTACTTTGCATATAAGTTACATAAGCAAGGTGACAATATACAGCCTTGTCGTACTCCTTTTCCTATGGAACCTTTCCCATGGAACCAGTCTGTTGTTCCATATCCAGCTCTAACTGTTGCTTCCTGACCTGCATACAGGTTTCCCGAGAGGCAGGTCAGGTGGTCTGGTATTCCCATATACTTCAGAATTTCCCACAGTTTATTGTGATCCACACAGTCGAAGGCTTTGGTGTAGTCAAGAAAGCAGAAATAGATGTTTTTCTGGAATTCTCTTGCTTTTTCGATGACCCAGCAGATGTTGGCAATTTGATTTCTGGTTCCACTGCCTTTTCTAAAACCAGTTTGAACATCTGGAAGTTAATAGTTCACGTATTGCTGAAGCCTGGTTTGGAGAATTTTGAGTATGACTTTAATAGTGTGTGAGATGAGTGCAATTGTGGGGTAATTTGAGCATTTTTTGTGATTGCTTTTCTTTGGGATGGGAATGAAAGCTGACCTTTTCCAATTCTGTGGCCACTGCTGAGTTTTCCAAATTTGCTGGCATATTGAGTGCAGCACTTTCAAAGCGTCATCTTTCAAGATTTGAAATAGCTCAACTGGTATTCCATCACCTCCACTAGCTTTGTTTGTAGTGATACTTTCTAAGGCACACCTGACTTCACATTCCAGGATGTCTGGCTCTAGGTGAGTGATCACACCATTGTGATTATCTGGGACATGAATTTTTGTTGTTGTTGTTGTTATAGTTCTGTGTATTCTTGCCACGTCTTCTTTTTTCTTTATTTTGTAAATCCTCCATTTTATTTATTTATTTTTTCAATTATTTTTATTAGTTGGAGGCTAATTAATTCGCAACGTTGCAGTGGGTTTTGTTATACATTGACATGAATCAGCCATGGAGATACATGTATTCCCCATCCCGATCCCCCCTCCCACCTGCAACCCCACCCGATTCCCCTGGGTCCTCCCAGTGCACCTGGCCCGAGCACCTGTCTCATGCATCCCACCTGGGCTGGTGATCTGTTTCACCATAGGTAATATACATGGTGTCCTCTCAAAACATCCCACCCTCGCCTTCTCCCACAGAGTTCAAAAGTCTGTTCTGTACTTCTGTGTCTCCTTTTCTGTTTTGCATATAGGGTTATCATTACCATCTTTCTAAATTCCATATATATGTGTTAGTATGCTGTAATGTTCTTTATCTTTCTGGCTTACTTCACTCTGTATAATGGGCTCCAGTTTCGTCCATCTCATTAGAACTGATTCAAATGCATTCTTTTTAACGGCTGAGTAATATTCCATGGTGTATATGTACCACAGCTTCCTTATCCATTCATCTGCTGATGGGCATCTAGGCTGCTTCCATGTCCTGGCTATTATAAACAGTGCTGTGATGAACATTGGGGTGCACGTGTCTCTTTCAGATCTGGTTTCCTCGGTGTGTATGCCCAGAAGTGGTATTGCTGGGTCATATGGCAGTTCTATTTCCAGTTTTTTAAGAAATCTCCACACTGTTCTCCATAGTGGCTGTACTAGTTTGCATTCCCACCAACACTGTAAGAGGGTTCCCTTTTCTCCACACCCTCTCCAGCATTTATTGCTTGTAGACTTTTGGATAGCAGCCATTCTGACTGGCATGTAATGGTACCTCATTGTGGTTTTGATTTGCATTTCTCTAACAATGAGTGATATTGAGCATCTTTTCATGTGTTTGTTAGCCATCTGTATGTCTTCTTTGGAGAAATATCTGTTTAGTTCTTTGACCCATTTTTTGATTGGGTCATTTATTTTTCTGAAATTGAGCTGCAGGAGTTGCTTGTGTATTTTTGAGATTAATCCTTTTCTGTTGCTTCATTTGCTATTATTTTCTCCCAATCTGAGAGTTGTCTTTTCACCTTACTTATAGTTTCCTTGTTGTGCAAACGCTTTTATGTTTCATTAGGTCACATTTGTTTAGTTTTGCTTTTATCTCCAGTATTCTGGGAGGTGGGTCATAGAGAATCCTGCTGTGATTCATGTCAGAGAGTGTTTTGCCTATGTTCTCCCCTAGGAGTTTTATAGTTTCTGGTCTTACATTTAGATCTTTAATCCATTTTGAGTTTATTTTTTTGTGTGGTGTTAGAAAGTGTTCTAGTTTCATTCTTTTTCAAGTGGCTGACCAGTTTTCCCAGCACCATTTGTTGAAGTGGTTGTCTTTTTTCCATTGTATATCCTTTCCTCCTTTGTCAAAGATAAGGTGTCCATAGATTTGTGGATTTATCTCTGTGCTTTCAATTCTGTTTCATTGGTCTATATTTCTGTCTTTGTGCCAGTACCACACTGTCTTGATGACTGTGGCTTTGTAGTAGAGTCTGAAGTCAGGCAGGTTGATTCCTCCAGTTCCATTCTTCTTTCTCAAGATTACTTTGGCTATTCAAGGTTTTTTGCATTTCCATACAAATTGTAAAATTTTTTGTTCTAGTTCTGTGAAAAATACCGTTGGCACCTTGATAGGGATTACATTGAATCTATAGATTGCTTTGGGTGGAATAGCCATTTTGACAATATTGATTCTTCCAATCCATGAACACGGTATGTCTCTCCATCTGTTTGTGTCCTCTTTGATTTCTTTCATCAGAGTTTTATAGTTTTCTATGTATAGGTCTTTTGTTTTTTTTAAGTAGATATACTCCTAAGTATTTTATTCTTTTTGTTGCAATGGTGAATGGTATTGTTTCCTTAATTTCTCTTTCTGTTTTCTCATTGTTAGTGTATAGGAATGCAAGGGATTTCTGTGTGTTAATTTTATATCCTGCAACTTTACTATATTCATTGATTAGCTCTAGTAATTTTCTGGAATAGTCTTTAGGGTGTTCTATGGAGAGGATCATGTCATCTGCAAACAATGAGAGTTTCACTCCTTCTTTTCCTATCTGGATTCCTTTTACTTCTTTTTCTGCTCTGATTGCTGTGGCCAAAACTTCCAACACTATGTTGAATAGTAGTGGTGAGAGTGGTCACCCTTGTCTTGTTCCTGATTTCAGGGGAGATGCTTTCAGTTTTTCACCATTGAGGGTGATGCTTGCTGGGGGTTTGTCATATATGGCTTTTATTATGTTGAGGTATGTTCCTTCTATTCCTGCTTTCTGGAGAGTTTTACTCATAAATGAGGCCACGTCTTCTTAATATCATCTGCTTCTGTCAGGTCCATACAATTTCTGTCCTTTATCGAGCTCATCTTTGCATGAAATATTCCCTTGGTATCTCTAATTTTCTTGAAGAGATCTCTAGTCTTTCCCATTCAGTTTTTCTCATCTATTTCTTTGCATTGATCTTTCCTTTTCTCCTTTGCTTTTCACTTCTCTTCTTTTCACAGCTATTTGTAAGGCCTTCTCAGACAGTCATTTTGCCTTTTTGCATTTCTTTTCCTTGGGGATGGTCTTGGTCCCTGTCTCCTTAACAATGTCACAAACCTCCATCCATAGTTCATCAGGCACTCTGTCTGTCAGATCTAGTCCCTTAAATCTATTTCTCACTTCCAGAGTATAGTCATAAGGGATTTGATTTCGGTCATATCTGAATGGTCTAGTGGTTTTTCCTACTTTCTTCAGTTTAAATCTGAATTTGGCAATAAGGTGTACATGATCTTAGCCACAGTCAGCTCCCACATTTGTGTTTCTGACTATATAGAGCTTCTCCATCTTTGGCTGCAAAGAATATAATCAGTCTGTTTTCGGTGATGACCATCTGGTGATGTCCATGTGTAGAGTCTTCTCTTGTGTTGTTGTGAGAGGGTGTTTGCTCTGACCAGTGCATTCTCTTGGCAAAACTCTACTAGCCTTTTCCCTGCTTCATTCCATACTCCAAGGCCAAATTTGTCTGTTACTCCAGGTGTTTCTTGACTTCCTACTTTTGCATTCCAGTCACATTTAATGAAAAGGACATCTTTTTTGGGGGCGTTAGTTCTAAAAGGTCTTGTAGATCTTCATAGGACCATTCAGCTGCAGCTTCTTCAGCATTACTGCTTGGGGTATAGGCTTGGATTACTGTGATATTGAATGGTTTGCCTTGGAAGTGAACAGAGATCATTTGGCATTTTTGCAATTGCATCCAAGTACTGCATTTTGGACTCTTTTGTTGACCATAATGGCTATTCCATTTCTTCTAAGGGATTCCTACCCACAGTAGTAGATAAAATCATCATCCGTGTTAAATTCACCCATTCCAGTCCATTTTAGTTCACTGAGTCCTAGAATGTCAACATTCACTCTTGCCATCTCCTGTTTGACCGCTTCCAGTTTGCCTTGATTCATGGACCTAACATTCCATGTTCCTATGCATTACTGCTCTTTAAAGCATCGGACCTTACTTCTCTCACCAGTCCCATCCACAGCTGGGTATTGTTTTTCCTTTGGCTCCATTCCTTCATTCTTTCTACAGTTATTTCTCTGCTCATCTCCAGTAGCATATTGGGCACCTACCGACCTGGGGAGTTCCTCTTTCAGTGTCCTATCTTTTTGCCTTTTCATACTGTTCATGGGGTTCTCAAGGCAAGAATACTGAAGTGATTTACCTTTCCCTTCTCCAGTGGACCACATCCTGTCAGACCTCTCCACCATGCCCCGTCCGTCTTGGGTGGCCCCACACAGCATGACTTAGTTTCACTGAGTTAGATAAGGCCGTCCTCCATGTGATCAGATTGACTACTTTTCTATGATTATGGCTTCTGTCTGTCTACCCTCTGATGCCCTCTAGCAGCACCCACCGTCTTACTTGGGTTTCTCTTACCTTGGACATGAGGTATCTCTTCATACCTTCATAGCTATTCCAGCAAAGCACAGTCATTGCTCCTTACATTGGACGAGTGGTATCTCCTCACATATCAATTATTAACTTGACCACTTATAAAATTATGTTTCATTCATTTGTCTTTGTTTAGCGATAATGTTTATCCCATGTGATCACATAAGTATCTTTGCAAGTAAGTGGATATGATGGAGTTAAAGTGTTTTTCTCTTCAGAGGTATATAATTTCATGAAGACTATAAAAGTGTTGTTTAAGTATCATTTTGATAATACAAAATATATTAAAATTAGAACCTGTTATACTATGTAGCAATTAAAATATTATTTTACAAATAAAACAATGAAGAATAGGCATTTTTATAAAAATAATTTGAATAATAAAGGATTAAGAAAGGTAGCTGATAATATTGATTCATCCAGCTGTATTTTTTCAAAAATAACTTCGTGCACAATCATGTTTTAATGTTAAGAGTGAAAGCACTTCCAGTTCAAGATGGTGGAGTAGAAAGACATGCACTCATCTCCTCACCTGAGAGCACCAGAATTGCAACTAGCTGTTGAACAATCATTGACAGGAGGACACGGGAACCTACCAAAAAAATAATAGTAATAAAATAACCCACACCAAATAGAAAGAAGTTGCAATAAGATAGGAGGGAGGATGCAAACACAATAAAATCAAGCCTTATACCCTCTGTTTGGGCGACCCACAATCTGGAGAATAATACCAAAGAAGTTCTTCTGCTATTGTGAAGATTCAGCCTTATTTCAGGCTTCCAGTCTGGGGATCTGGCAGAGAGACTGGGAATTCCCAGGGACTCTGACTTTGAAGGACAGTGGGATTTGATTACAGGACTTCCACAGGACTGAGGGAAACAGAGACTCCACTCTTGGAAGGCACAGACAAAATCTTGTGCATGCCAAGACCTAGGGGAAAGGAGCAGTGACCCCACAGGAGGCTGCGCCAGACTTACTTGCTTTTGTTGGAGGGTCTCCTGTGAAGATGTGGATCAGCAGTGACTTCCATGGGGACAGTGTCACTGAAAACAGCAGTCCTATAAGGTGCCCCTTTGTTGTAAGTCCTCTTGGAGGTCACCATTTAACACTTCCATAGACCTCATAGACCACAGCGCTGGGCTCCAAAGGTCAAACAACTAACAGGGAGGGAGTGCAGCTCATCAGTGGATAATTGGATTAGACTTTTACTGAGCATGGCCTTGCCCACCAGAGCAAGATTTGGGTTTCCCGCAGACCAGTCCCTCACATCAGGATGCTTATACAATTTTCTTAGCCTCATTCACCAGAGTGCAGACAGAAGAAGCAAAGAAGAACCACAATCCTGTAGCAGCTGTAACTAAAACTACATTAAAGAATGTTAGTCAGAATGAAAAAGCAAAGGATTTTGTCCCAGATTAAGGGATAAGATAAAACCTGAGAAAAACAACCAAATGAGGTGGAAATAGGCAACCTTCCAGAAAAGGAATTCAGAATAATGGTAGTGAAGGTGATGCAAGATCTCAGAAAAACAATGGAGGCAAAAACTGAGAAGATGCAAGAAATGTTTACCAAAGACCTAAAAGAAAAAAGAACAAACAAATAGAGATGAACGATACACTAGAAGGAATCAATAGCAGAATAACTGAGGAAGAAGTACAGATAAGTGACCTGGAGGACTAAGTGGTGGAAATCACTGTCACAAAACAAAATATAGAGAAAAAATAATAATAAAGACAACCTTAAGAGACTGTTGGAACTTTAAATACACCAACATTTGCATTATAGGAGTCCCAGGAGGAGAAAAGAGAGAGGACCCGAGAAAATATTTAAAGAAATAATAGCTGTAAACTTTTCTAACACGGGAAAGGAAATAGTCAACCAAGTTCAAGAAGTGCAGAGAGTTCCAAGCAGGATAAACCCTAGGAGGAAACACCAAGACACATAGTAATCAAAATGATGAGTATTACAGACAAAGATAAAATATTAAAAGCAACAAAGGAACATTACAAATAATACACAAGAGAACTCCCATAAGGATAGCAGCTGCTTCCTCAACAGAAACTCTACAAGCTATGAAGGAATGGCAAGATATACTTAAAATGATGAAAGAGAAGAATGTGCAGCCAGTAACACTCTATCCAGCAAGACTCTCATTCCAAATTGATGGAGAAATCAAAAGCTTTCCATACAAGCATATGTTAAGAGAATTCAGTACCATCAAACCAGCTTTAAACAAATATTAAAAAAACTTCTTTAGGCAGAAAACATAAGAGAAGGAAAAGACCTACATAAAATAAATCCAAAACAATTAAGAAAATGGTAATAAGTTCACACAGATCAATAATCACCTTAAGTATAAACAGATGAATTGCATCAACCAAAAGATGTAGACTGACTGGGCAGATGAGAATATGCACATGTAAACATTCTCACTTACCACATCACTCTACTTAAGCCCTCCCCCAATTGTAATTATTTTTTGTTGTTAGGTTAATCATGTTTCATACAGTTCAGTTCAGTTGCTCAGTCACATCTGACTCTGCAAGCCCATGGACTGCATCACTCCAGGCTTCCCTGTCCATCACCAACTCCTGAATCTTACACAAACTCATTTCCATAGAGTTAATTATGCCATCCAACCATCTGTTAATTATGCCATCCTCCTTTCTTCAATCTTTCACAACATCAGGGTCTTTTCTAAGGAGTTAGTTCTTCGTATCAGGTGGCCAAACTGTTGGAGCTTCAGCTTCAGCATCAGCCCTTACCATGAATATTCAGGACTGCCTTCCTTTAGGACTGACATGTTTGATCTCCTTGAAGTTCAAGGGACTCTCAAGAATCATCTCCAACACCGCTGTTCAAAAGCATCAATTGTTCGGCACTCAGCTTTCTTCATGGTCCAACCCTCACATCCATACCTGGATACTGGGGCGAAAAACAAAAACAAAAACAAAAACATACCTTTGACTATGGGGACCTTTGTTGGTAAATTAATGTCTCTGCCTTTCAATATGTTGTCTAGGTTTGTTATGGCTTTTGTTCCAAGGAGCAAGTGTCTTTTAATTTCATGACTGCAGTCAGCAACTGCAGTGATTTTGGTGCCGAAGAATATAAAGTCTCTCACTCTTTCCATTGTTTTCCCATCTATTTGCCATGAAATGATGGGACTGGATGCCATGATCTTAGTTTTTTTAATACTGAATTTTTAAATCAGCTTTTCACTCTCATTTTTGCTTTCATCAAGAGGTTCTTTAGCTCTTCTTCACATTCTGCCATAAGGGTGGTGTCATCTGTATATCTGAGGCTATTGTTATTTCTCTTGGCAGTGTTGATTCCAGCTTGTGCTTCATCCAGCTTGGTATTTTGCATAATGTATTCTGCTTATAAATTAAATAAGCAGAGTGACAAAATACAGCCTTGATGTAACCCTTTGCCTATTTGGAACCAGTCCAGTTGTTCCATGTACAATTCTAACTGTTGCTTCTTAACCTGTATATAGGTTTCTCAGGAGTCATGTAAGGTGGTTTAGTAATCATACCTCTTTAAGAATTTTCCACAGTTTGTTC
Organism: Muntiacus reevesi; assembly: GCF_963930625.1. Classification (NCBI taxonomy): domain Eukaryota; kingdom Metazoa; phylum Chordata; class Mammalia; order Artiodactyla; family Cervidae; genus Muntiacus; species Muntiacus reevesi. The sequence continues at coordinate 79,438,300 of NC_089271.1, read as the reverse complement.
TGATCCAGAGAATCAAAGACTTTAGCAAAGTCAATGAAGCAAACATAAGTGTTTTTCTGGAATTCTGTTGCTTTTTCTATGATCCAACAGGTGTTGGCAATTTGAACTCTGGTTCCTCTGCCTTTTTTAAATCCAGCTTGAACATCTGGAAAATTTCAGTTCATGTGATGTTGAAATCTAACTTGAAGAATTTTGAGCATTATTTTGCTAGCATATGTGATGAGTGCCATTGTGCAGTAGTTTGGACATTCTTTGGCATTGCTTTTCTTTTGGATTGGAATGAAATCTGACCTTTTCCAGTCCTGTGGCCACTGCTGAGTTTTCCTAATTTGCTGGCAGATTGAGTGCAGCACTTAAATAGCATCATCTTTAAGGATTTAAAATAACTCAGCTGAAATTCCGTCACCTCCACTAGTTTTGTTCATAGTGATGCTTTGTAAAGCCCTTTTGACTTTTCACTCCAGGTTATCTGACTCTAGATGAGTGATCACACTATTGTGATTATTTGGGTCATGAAGATCTTTTTTGTATAGTTCTTCTGTGTATTCTTGCCATCTCTTCTTAATATCTTCTATTTCTGTTAGGTTCATAGATTTCTAATGTTTATTGCACCCATTTTTTCATAAAATATTCCCTTGGTATGTCTAATTTCCTTGAAGAGATCTCTAGTCTTTCCCAGTCTATTGTTTTCCTCTATTTCTTTGCGTAAATCACTTATGAAGGTGTTCTTATCTCTCTTTACAATTCTTTAGAACTCTGAATTCAGATGGATATATCTTTCCTTTTCTCCTTTGACTTTCACTTCTCTTCTTTTCTCAGCTATTTGTAAGACCTCCTCTGACAACTATTTTGCCATTTTGCATTTGTTTTTCATGGGGATGATTTTGATCACCACCTCCTATACAATGTTGTGAATCTCTCTCCATAGTTCTTCTTTTCATAATGATTTGCAATAGATCTTTTTTTCTTGACTGGCCTTTGATTGTGAAAACCAATAAGCATCTTTTACTATTTTGATTATGTTACAATTACTCACTGAATACTATTCTATAATGATTGGCCAACAGAAAAATAATAGAAATCTATATAGGGAGGGAACTAAGGTGGTGGAGGAATAGGATGGGGAGACCAATTTCTCCCCCACAAATTCATTGAAAGGTCATTTGAACACTGAGCAAACTCCACAAAACAACTTCTAATCGCTAGCAGAGGACATCAGACATCCAGAAAAGCAGCCCATTGTCTTCAAAAGGAGGTAGGACAAAACATAAAAGACTAAAAGAGAGACAATAGAGTTAGGGATGGAGATCCATCCTGGGAAGGGAGTCTTAATAGAGAAAGTATCCAAACACCAGGAAACCTTCTCACTGGCGGGTCTGCAGGAAGTTTTTGAATCTCGGAGGGCAACCTAATTGGGAGGAAAAAATAAATAAAACCCACAGATTACATGCCTAAAAGTAACACCCAGCAGAAAAATATCCCAGATGCTAGCATCAGCCACTAGCAAGTGGCTGCTGAACAGAAAGGAGCAGGCGGCATTACTTAGGGTAAGGACTGGGCCTGAATGCCCTGTGGGCAATCAGAGGGAGCTAACATGAGATAGCAACTTAAATTGTGGGATAGGAGGAGAGAGAGAATTAACTTGGGATAAGCCCTAAACTTAGGCACTATCCACCGGTTCCTAGAATGAAGGACTGAGCGAATACCAGAGAAGAGCTGGCTGGCTATGGACCGGCCCAACCCCCGCCAGAGGCAGGGTGGGGGAGGGGAAAGGGGCAAACTCGGCCCCAGAGATGGCATCCTCTACCAAACTGCAAACAGGTTTCCAGCTTCTAACTAAAGACTTCCTGAGATTCTGGATGGTCGACATCTGCCGGGAGGGTCACAGCTAGAGTCCAGCTCCCCAGAAAGACACAAGGTGTACCCAACCGGCAAACCGGAACTGAGGTTGGGACTGCGGATGGGATAAGGCGCACTGGACCCGGGGAGAGTGCACTCATCAAGCTCCTGGCTGCCTGAGCTGCTCCGACCAGGGAAGGCACAAAACCCAGGCCCAAACAAGTCTGCGTCTTTGTGGAGTACCCAAAAACATAAATCTGAGCGGCTTAGGCTTGAGAAGTGCACGCAACTCAGGGCCCGCTCCCTAGAGAGCAGTCTGGAGCCTGAGCAGTGTAGACGGGGTAAGCACACACGCTGCAAGTGGGGGCAAACCCAGTGTGGCTGGATCACTGCAAGTGCTCCCCACACAGGCCAGTGACATTTGTCTGCAGTGCCCCTCCCTCCTCACAGCACGACTGAACAAGTGAACCTAAACAAGAGACCACCTCCCCCCACTTGTATCAGGGTGAAAATTAAACAATGAAGAGACCTGCAAACAGCAGCCAAAGAAACAAAGGGAACCTCTTCAGAAGTGACGGGTGCAACAGATTAAAATCCCTGTAGTTAATACCGACTACACTGGAAGGGGCCTATAGATATTGAGAAGTGTAAGCTCGAACAAGGATCTATCTGAAACCTAACCAAACCCACACTGCCTGCAACAGCTCCAGAGAAATTCCTAGATATATTTTTACTATTTTTTTAATTAAATTTTTTCTCTTTCTTTCTTCTCTTTTTTCTTTTTTTTAAAATCCTCTATTACTCCTTAATTTTCATTTTTATAACCCACTATATCCTGGCCAAAATAAAAAAGGACCTTGTTTTAAGGCAAACTTTATATATATTTCTTAAATTTTTTGTGTTTTTGTGGTTTTTTAATATTGTATTTTTAAGAGTCTAACTGCTACTCTAGATTTTTAATCTTTGTTTTTCAGTATGTGATATCAATTTTCAACATCTAAGAATCAAACCTTCAGTACCCATTTTTAATCAGGAGTGTGATTGCTAGTTTGATCACTCTCTCGCCCTTTTGACTCTCCTTTTTGTCCCCCAGATCACCGTTATTTCCTCCCTCCCCCTTCTCTTCTCAATACAATTCTGTGAATCTCAGTGGGTATTCTGGGCTGTGGAGAACACTTAGGGAACAGAGTACAATCTAGATCTGTCTCTCCTCTCTTGAATCCCCTTTTCTCCTCCTGCTCACCCCTATCTCCTTCCTCCCTCTCCTCTTCTTCATGTAACTCTGTGAACATCTCTAGGTGTCCCTCACTGTGGAGAATCCTCTCGCCATTAACCTAGAATTTTTATTATCGGTGCTGTATGGAGGGAGAAGTCTTGAGGCTACTGAAAGAATAAGACTGAAATCCAGAGGCAAGAGGCTTAAGTCCAAAACCTGAGAATACCAGAGAACTCCTGACTACAGGGGACATTAATTAATAAGAGATCAGCCAAAAGCCTCCATACCTACACTGAAACCAACCACCACCCAAGAGCCAATAAGTTCTAGAGCAAGACATAACACGCAAATTCTCCAGCAATGCAGGAACATAGCCCTGAGCGTCAATATACAGGCTGCCAAAAGTCACACCAAACTCATAGACCCATCTCAAAACTCACTACTGGACACTGCAGTGCACTCCAGAGAGAAGAAATCCAGCCCCACCCACCAGAACACCGACACAAGCTTCTCTAACCAGCAAACCTCGACAAGCCAAACATCCAGTCCCACCCACTGGGAGAAACCTCCACAATTAAAAGGAACCACAGACTACCAGAATACAAAAAGGCCACCCCAAATCCAGCAATCTAAAAGAGATGAAAAGGCAGAGAAGTACCCAGCAGGTAAAGGAACATGGAAAATGCCCACCAAGCCAAACAAAAGAGGAGGAGATAGGGAATCTATCTGAGAAAGAATTTAGAATAATGATAATAAAAATGATCCAAAATCTTGAAAACAAAATGGAGTTACAGATTAATATCCTGGAGACAAGGATTGAGAAGATGCAAGAAATGTTTAACAAGGATCTAGAAGAAATAAAAAAGAGTCAATTAAAAATGAATAATGCAATAAATGAGACCAAAAACACTCTGGAGGGAACCAAGAGTAGAATAACGGAGGCAGAAGATAGGATAAGTGAGATAGAAGATAAAATGGTGGAAATAAATGAAGCAGAGAGGAAAAAAGAAAAAAAAGAATTAAAAGAAATGAGGACAAACTCAGGGAACTCTGGGAAAAAGTTAAACGCCCCAACATTCAAATCATAGGAGTCCCAGAAGAAGAAGACAAAAAGGCCATGAGAAGATACTCGAGGAGATAACAGCGGAAAACTTCCTAAAAATGGGGAAGGAAATAGCCACCCAACTCCAAGAAACCCAGAGAGTCCCAAGCAGGATAAACCCAAGGCGACACATCCCAAGACACAAATTAGTCAAATTAACAAAGATCAAACACAAAGAACGAATATTAAAAGCATCAAGGGAGAAACAACAAATAACACACAAAGGGATTCCCATAAGGATAACGACTGATCTTTCAATAGAAACTCTTCAGGCCAGAAGGTAATGGCAGGACATACTTGAAGTAATGAAAGAGAATAACCTACAACCCTGATTACTGTACCCAGCAAGGATCTCATTCAGTTATGAAGGAGAATTTAAAAGCTTTACAGCCAAGCAAAAGCTGAGAGAATTCAGCACCACCAAACCAGCTCTTCAACAAATGCTAAAGGATTTTCTCTAGACAGGAAACACAGAAAGGTTGTATGAACGTGAACCCAAAACAACAAACTAAATGGCAACGGGATCATTCTTATCAATAATTAACTTAAATGTAAATAGGTTGAATGCCCCAACCAAAAGACAAAGACTGACTGAATGGACACAAAAGCAAGACCCATATGTATGCTGTCTACAAGAGATCCACCTAAAAATAAGGGACATATACAGACTGAAAGTGAAGGGCTGGAAAAAATATTTACCACAAACGCAGACCAAAAGAAAGCAGGAGTTGCAATACTTATATCAGATAAAATAGACTTCAAAATAAAGACTGTGAAAAGAGACAAAGAAGGACACTACATAATGATCAAAGGATCAATCCAAGAAGATGATATAACGATTATGAGTATATATGCACCCAACATAGAAGCACTGCAATATGTAAGGCAAATGCTAACAACAATGAAGGGGGAAATTAACAATTACACAATAATAATGGGAGACTTTAATGCCCCACTCACACCTATGGACAGATCAACTAAACAGAAAATTAACAAGGAAACACAAACTTTAAATGACAAAATGGTCCAGCTAGACCTAATTGATATCTATAGGACATTTCACCCCAAAACAATCAATTTCACCTTCTTCTCAAGTGCACACGGGACTTTCTGCAGAATAGATTACATCCTAGGCCATAAATCTAGCCTTGGTAAATTTAAAAAAAAGTCCAGTCATCTTTTCTGACCACAATGCAGTAAGATTAGATCTCAAATGCAGGGAAAAAAAAAAAACTATTAAAAATTCCAACATATGGAGGCTAAATAACATGCTTCTGAATAACCAACACATCATAGAAAAATCAAAAAAGAAATCAAAATATTCATAGAAATGAATGAAAATGAAAACACAACCCAAAACCTATGGGGTACTGTAAAAGAAGTTCTAAGGGGGAGCTTCATAGCAACACAGGTTTACTTCAAGAAACAAGAAAAGAGTCAAATAAATAACCTAACTCTACACCTAAGGCAACTAGAGAAGGAAGAAATGAAGAACACCAGCGTTAGTAGAAGGAAAGGAATCTTAAAAATTAGGGCAGAAATAAATGCAAAATAAAAAAAAAGAGACCATAGAAAAATCAACAAAGCTTAAAGTTAGTTTTTTTGACAAGGTAAATAAAATTGACAAACCATTAGCCAGACTCATCAAGAAACAAAGGGAGAAGACCCAAATCAACAAAATTAGAAATAAAAATGGAGAGATCACAATAGACAACATTGAAATACAAAGGATCGTAAGAGAATACTACCAGCAGCTCTATGTCAATAAAATGGACAACTTGGAAGAAATGGACAAATTCTTAGAAAAGTATAACTTTCCAAAACTGAACCAGGAAGAAATAGAAGATCTTAACAGACACATCAAAAACATGGCAATTGAAACTATAATCAGAAATCTTCCAGCAAACAAAAGCCCAGGACCAGATGGCTCCACAGCTGAATTCTACCAAAAATTTAGAGAAGAGCTAACACATATCTTACTCAAACTCTTCCAGAAAATTGCAGAAGAAGACAAACTTCCAAACTCATTCTATGAGGGCACCATCACCATAATACCAAAACCAGGCAAAGATGCCACAAAAAGAAAGAAAACTACAGGCCAATAACACTGATGAACATAGGTGCAAAAATCCTTAACAAAATTCTAGGAAACAGAATCCAACAACATATTAAAAAGATCATACCTCATGACCAAGTGGGCTTTATCCCAGGAATGCAAAGATTCTTTAATATCTGCAAATCAATCAATGTAATACACCACATTAACAAATTGAAGGATAAAACCCATATGATTATCTCAATAGATGCAGAAAAAGCTTTGACAAAATTCAACATCCATTTATGATAAAAACACTCCAGAAAACAAGCATAGAAGGAACATAACTCCACATAATAAAGCTATATATGACAAGCCCACAGCAAACATTATCCTCAATGGTGAAATACTGAAAGCATTTCCTTTAAATCAGGAACAAGAGAAGGATGTGCAATCAGAGCAGAAAAATAAATAAAAGGCATCCAGAAAGGAAAATAAGAAGTTAAACTGTCACTGTTTGCAGATGACATGATCCTCTACACAGAAAACCCTAAAGACTCTACCAGAAAATTACTGCATCTAATCAATGAATACAGTAATGTTGCAGGATATAAAATTAACACATAGAAATCCCTTGCATTCCTATATGCTAACAATGAGAAAACAGAAAGAGAAATTAAGGAAACAATATCATTCACCATTGCAACAAAAAGAATAAAATACTTAGGAGTATATATACCTAAAGAAACGAAAGACCTATATAGAGAAAACTATAAAACCTTGATGGAAGAAATCAAAGAGGACACAAATAGACGGAGAAATATACTGTGTTCATGGATTGGAAGAATCAATATTTTGAAAATGGCTATACTACCCAAAGCAATCCATAGATTCAATGCAATCCCTATCAAGCTACCAATGGTATTCTTCACATAACTAGAACACATAATTTCACAATTTATATGGAAATAGAAGAAACCTCGAATAGCCAAAGCAATCTTGAGAAAGAAGAATGATACTGGGGCAATCAGTCTGCCTGACTTCAGACTATACTACAAAGCCACAGTCATCAAGAGAGTATGGTACTGGCACAAAGAGAGAAATATAGATCAATGGAACAGAATTTAAAGCACAGAGGTAAATCCATGAACCTATGGACACCTTATCTTCGATAAAGGAGGCAAAGATATACAATGGAAAAAAGGCAACCTCTTTAACAAGTGGTGCTGGGCAGACTGGTCAACCACTTATAAAAGAATGAAACTAGAACACTTTCTAACACCATACACAAAAATAAACTTGAAATGGATTAAAGATCTAAATGTAAGACCAGAAACTATAAAACTCCTAGAGGAGAATATAGGCAAAATCCTCTCCAACATAAATCACAACAGGATCCTCTATGACCCATCTCCCAGAGTATTGAAATAAAATAAAAAATAAAGAAATGGGACCTAATGAAACTTAAAAGCTTTTGCACAACAAAGGAAACTATAAGCAAGGTGAAAAGACAGCCCTCAGAATGGGAGAGAATGATAGCAAACGAAGCAAAAAAGGATTAATCTCAAAAATACACAAGCAATGCCTGCAGCTCAATTCCAGAAAAATAAATGACCCAATCAAAAAATGGGTCAAAGAACTAAACCGACTCTTCTCCAGAGAAGACATACAGATGGCCAATAAACACATGACAAGATGCTCAACATCACTCATTATCAGAGAAATGCAAATCGAAACCACAATGAGGTACCATTACACGCCAGTCAGGATGACTGCTATCCAAATGTCTACAAGCAGTAAATGCTGGAGAGGGTATGGAGAAAAGGGAACCCTCTTACACTGTTGGTGGGAATGCAAACTAGTACAGCCACTATGGAGAACAGTGTGAAGATTCCTTAAAAAACTGGAAATAGAACTGCCATATGACCCAGCAGTCCCACTCCTGGGCATACACACCAAGGAAACTAGATTTGAAAGAGACACATGCTCCCCAATATTCACTGTGGCACTGTTTTTAATTGCCAGGACATGGAAGCAACCTAGATGCCCATCAGCAGACGAATGGATAAGGAAGCTATGGTGTATATATATATATATATATATATATACACACACACACACAATGGAATATTAGTCAGCCATTAAAAAGAATTCATTTGAATCAGTTCTAATGAAATGGATGAAACTGGAGACCATTATACAGAGTGAAGTAAGTCAGAAAGATAAAGACCAATACAGTATTCTAACACATATTTATGGAATTTAAAATTATGGTAAAGCTAACCCTATATGCAAAATAGAAAGAGACATAGATGTACAGAACAGACTTTTGGACTCTGTGGGAGAAGGTGAGGGTGGGATGTTCTGAGAGAATAGCATTGAAACAAGTATACTGCCAAGGGTGAAACAGATCACCAGCCCAGGTTGGATGCATGAAACAAGTGCTCGGGCATGGTGCACTGGAAAGACCCAGAGGGATGGAATGGGGAGGGAGGCAGGAGTGGGGATCGGGATGTGGAACACATGTAAATCCATGACTGATTCATGTCAATGTATGGCAAAAACCTCTACAATATCGTAAAGTAATTAGCTTCCAACTAATAAAATAAAGGGGAAAAAAAGAACAATCATAAACAAAACAAAAGAAAAATGAAAGTGTTCAAATGATTTAAAAAAAAGAAGTCTATATCACCAAAATTATGATAGTAAGCAGATTTCAAAATCCAGATGCATATCAGAAAAATCCTGGATTTTTTTGATAAAGAAAACTAAACAAAACAAAACAGATATTGCATGCTTTTCTCCAAAGCTCCAAATATGTTTCTAATGAGCAACCATGTTTAAAAACAACTGGACTATATAGTGATCTTTTAATTTTATCTAGTTTGTTTCACTTTTTCTATTTGATATTCAGTGATCCCATTTTATTTGGTTTATTCTTTCCAATTTCTCCATATCTTCTTTTTTCTTAAGCCTTTATCAAGGGTAGTAGAAAAACTTTAATATACACATACTAGTATTCATAATATGTACATTTTAGAAAATTTATGAATTTTTGCCTGGCTAAAAAAATGTATGACATTTTGATTCCACTTTTTTGACTTAGTATGAATAGAATGTTTTATTTCTAATTTATATTTACTGAAACCTTGATATAGTTCAAAGTATTTTGCTAAAAGTCTAGAAAAATTATTATCATAATGATTAAAAAAAAAGAATGATGTTTGAAACTTCTAATTCAATTCTGAGAATATAAAGAAATTCTATTTTGTATAAATAAATGAACAGGAAATTAGCAAGTGATACAATATCATTAATTAGAGTACAGATTTTGTTCATATTTCATAAGATTTTATGCTGCTGTCCAGTATTTGTTTTCATACCTTCTTCAAGACTTTACATTTTGTTTAATTTCATTGAGCAGCTTCAGCTGTTAGGCAACAAATTCTGGTAAATTCTCTTTTCACTTTTATTCTATTACAAATATTTTCTAATTTTCCTTGTTATGGCTTCTTATGTACACCCATAATTTAAAAAATAAACATTTAATTTCCAAGTACATGAGATTTTGTTTAAATATCTTTAATATAAATTTCTCATTTTGATACTAATTTCCCATTTAGATGCTGTCTTCTCTGCAGTCACTCTCTGTGTTCTTTTCAGTCTAACTTTATTGAGGCTCTTGATGACTAAGTTGAAGATCTCTCTTGGTAAATGTCACATTGCACTTGAAGTTATGTAGGTTATTTTCAAATATATTTTGATTTCTAACATAATGTCACAGTGATAAAAGAACAGACACTTATTTCATGGCCTTTAGACCATGAAATTCTTGCACCTCGTTTTATGTCCCTGGATATATTCCAGTCTCTCCTAGTTTATAGTCTATGGAAACGAAGTTTTATCATACTCACGTGTGAAAATTGTATAGATCTTAATTATGTTTAATTGGTTAACAGTGCTTTTCAGGTCCACTGTATCCTTCTACTTCTCTGTATATTCATTCTATTAATCTTTGAGAGTTTGATATTGAAACTCCAACTAAAAATCTTAATTTATCGACTTAAAAATAACTAATATATAACGAAATTCTATGTAACATTGTTCTGTATTTTCCAAGTCTCCTGTAAATATGTTATCATACTTTCATAATTTTAGAAAATTAAAATTTCAGGATATATATATATATATTTATATATAAAGAGTGAAGGGAAATATTTCTATTTACATATATAATTTTGTCAGAAAAATCATAGTACATATTTTATAAGGATTATTTTATGATTATGATTATACAATAAATGTTGATTATGATTATCAAGTAAATGAAAAAATAAACATTTCTTCTGTTTTGCATATAGGGTTATCATTATCATCTTTCTGATTAATGTTAATTGCCATTTTTCAAGGAAGAGTTCCATTAAAAATATTTTTTCACTCTTTACTAAAAAACGTTAATCATATTTATTAATTTTTCTCATATAGTCAAAGACTTTGTAAGCCTTAAGTTCATAAATGATATAAAATAGGAAGTTAAAGCAAGTATTATATTTAATTATAGAACATTCAGATATTCACTTTTAGAATAAGAACCTAATAAAAATCAAAGATACCTGCTTCAAGTTCTACAATTGAGCTTATATTAAAAATCTTATTGAATGAATGAAGACAAGAGATAAACATATTGGAAAAGAGAGGAAAATTGTCATTATTTGCACACCATGTGTCTGTTCACTAATACCAGATGAGCATAAAATGAAAAAAAAAAACTATTTGAAATAGTCATAAAATTAGCTATATAGCTGAATATAAAATCAGCATATCCATATAAAATACTAAAAATTCATATTTTATATACACCAGCAATAAATAATTAAGAAATACATCTTTTACCTATATACTCTGCCTTTTATATTGTTACTGGGGGTAATCACAGCTAAATCCAGTTTTTCATTTGTGCATTTGTTTGCATTCCCTCTCAGTCAAGGTTATTTCTCCAGTAGCAATTACCATAGTACAACACTATTTTCCTCTCTTCTTCATCATTCATGTTAACATATAAACATATAATATTTATATAACCTTAGTTTAAAAATTTCTGTCTTTACCCCAGTTTCCACTCCAGTGCTGCTTTACAGAAAATTACCATTTTACTTATTTGTTTGTTTAGATTCACTTACTTCATTTCCTTTCTTGAAGCACAGTTGATGATGCTGCTGCTAAAGCTTCACCCAAACAGCTCTTGACAAGCTCACACTTACCCTTCACAATGCTAATTAAAATGGTCAGTCCTCACTCCTCATCTTATTCCACGTTTTCCATATGACATTCAAACACTATATGCTCTTATTTCTCTGTGTACCTTATTGCAATCTGCATTTCAATATTCTTCTTCTTCTTTTTTGATTCTCCTTGTTTCCTCATTATCTACTGAACTTTTGAAATTTGGAGGGCTTCCATGCTCAGTCTTCAGACCTTTGCTCTTTTCTATCTCTACTCACTCCTTGATGGGTTATCCCCATCTATAGTTTTATATATAACCCACATACTGATGACTTTTAAATGTCCATCTCTAGGGCCTTCTTGACATATTATCTTGGATATTTGTGAGATAATAGAAAATATACATATCAGTCTTTTGTTCTTGGTTCCTGACATGGCACTCCTAAAATCCTTGCAATTTCCTAAGTCATCTTATGACTTAGCACAAGGAGCATTTTTATTCTAATATCTAATTCTTTTTTTTTGTTTTGAGCTCTATCATCTAGTGGGTTTTTATTTATGGTCTCCTGATGATTATAAATAGGTTTGCATCCTTTAACTATATTTTCAAGTCATTCAAGCTAGATTTTATTACACAGGAATCTAGTTCATCAACACTTTCAGGTGCTAACACTACAAATCTCTCAGCACAGCTGGCTGCATATATGGAGGGAAAATAAAGGACTTTGGAATAGGAGAGCAAGCAGAAGTTCAACTCATCAATGTGGTCATTGTTCTGACGGCTGTGAATCCCAACTAACTTTAATCACAGCCTGAGCCAGTTGTCTGTTGTTCTAAAATTAGCAGGCAGTCTATCTTCAGATTCTCTTCAAGTTCTCAGTGCCCCAAAGCTTTGTGAAACAGATTTTGATCTATTATTGGGTGGATAACATTTTGTCTTTGGCCCTGGCTGCTGTCATAGAGTTCTTAAACCTCTTGGAATTCCCTGGATATCAGTGTCTTTTGTTCTAATGAGGTGACTTGATGGGCTTCTGGATAGAGGCTGACCACCAGAAAGACCAGTCCATAATTTGAAGTTTGGAATATTCTGCCCCACCACCTCCCATTCTTCAGAGAAGGGAAGGAGTTTCAAATTAAGTTAATGATTGACTATGCCTATGCAATGAACCCTCCATAAATATCCCCAAAATAAGAAGTTCAGAGAGTTTCCAGGTTAGTGAACATATGGAAGTGCTTGGATAGTAAAATGGTAAACATTAAGTAGACTATTTTCTTGAGTTCTGTGTACTGCTCTAGCAAATTAATTTATATTAATTTATTTATAAATTAAGTATTATAAATTAATTTCTCAAGTAGGGTGTTGTGTGGAGAAGGCAATGGCACCCCACTCCAGTACTCTTGCCTGGAAAATTCCATGGATGGTGGAGCCTGGTAGGCTGAAGTCCATGGGGTCACGAAGGGCCAGACACGACTGAACGACTTCACTTTCAATTTCATGCATTGGAGAAGGAAATGGCAACCCACTCCTGTGTTCCTGCCTGAAGAATCCCAAGAACGGGGGAGCCTGGTGGGCTGCCGTCGATGGGGTCGCAGGGTCGGACACAACTGAAGCGACTTAGCAGCAGCAGCAGCAGGGTGTTGTGAGATCTTTTGATAAATAGCCAATTAGGCAGAAGCACAGGTTAAAACCTGGATTTAATTTTGATTTGAAGTGAAAGAAGCAGTCTTGTGGGACTTAGTCTTTAACTGGTGGGATCTGACACTATCACCTGAAAGATAATGTCACATTTTAGTTAAATTTTAAGACATTAGTATGTTGCAGAATTGCTTATTGTGGGGCAAAATACAAGACACATCTGGTGTCAGAATGTTGTGAGTGTGGTAGTAAGTGTAAAAGTAAATGAGACACACAGGAGAAGAGTGAGTTTTTCTAAACATGACTAATATGCATCACAAGCCAAATATCAGAAATGGAAGTCCTGTTCTGATCAATCTGCAGAATATGATCAGAATGAGTAAATGGCAAATAAGTTACTCCAGTTCCTCAGACCAAACCACTTGGTTCATATTTGAATCTTCCTTTTTCTTTTTTTATCTTAGATAACTTGAGATTTAGTGTTCGGTTCATCAGAAATTCCGATCTGCTCTGCTTTCAGAACATATCTACAGTTCTGACCAATTTCACTACCTCTTCCAACACTAATACAGACACCAGCATATCTTCTAGATTATCCCAATAGTTTCCTAACTGACTTGTATATTTCTTTGTTTGGCCCCCACAAATATTTCTCTAAATGGAACACAAAGAAATCCTGCCAGTATAGGTCAAATTCTGTCACTCTAAAACTTCCAATTTCTTCCCATTGTAATAAGAAAGAGCAGCAAAGTTCTTTTAAAATGGTTTGAAAGACTCTACATGTTCTCAGGGGCTCCTATCAGTCCCTCTCTGAAATTTACGCCTACTACTCCTCTCTTGCTCTCTTTGATTCAGCTGTTCTTTCCCAAATATATCAAAACCCACACCCGCCCACTCTGTAGGCCATGTGTACTCATTGTTCCCTTTGTCTGAAATTATTTTACTTCAAATTTCAAGTAACTATCTCTCCCAATTCCTTAAGCCTCTATATTATATTAGATAGGCCTTCCCTGAACATCAAAAATGATATAAAATATCACTACTATCTTCATCATTTTCTGTCCATTTACTGCTTCATTTTTCTCCAATGCATGTAATAATCCCATGGTGATTTATTTGATTAAAAAAAGAATGTCTGTTCTAGAATGCACACCTTATGCTCATGAAAAGCAATGTCTTTGTCAGTTGATGCACTGCTCTGTCTCCAGGACATGTACAAAGTCCCTGTCATAGAATAGGTATTAATAAAGACATACTGAATATTTGAATGGATACATAAATAGAAAATTAGAGCATGGAAGTGTAAACCAGCAATAAGGAAAGGTAGAGAGTGAATGAGGTTTATCTCAAGAAATTTAGTTTAAAAATGAAGAAACATTGTATGCTAGCTAAAGAAGGCCTAAGTGTTCACTACTTGTTTTAAAAATGGAGGGATAAAGCAAATTTATATGCTGAGGGAAAGAGGATATAAAAGAAGAAAGGTTAAGGATTACCATATTAATGAGATAATTTTAAAAAATTGGAGGTGAAGAGTTGGAGCACAGGGTTGATAAAGATGGCTTGCATAGTCTGCAGAAAGATAATTAAATAATCTGATAACAAGTATTTGGTACTTGTACATGAGATTAATTTGTAGGGTAATAAGAAAAATGTAATATAGATATTACTACATGGCCTCTGGTTTTCCTGAACTTTTTGGACAGGCCTTTTGAAACAATTGAGTGTGGTAAAAGTGAGGAAAAAAAAATTTAAAAATCCATTTGGGATAATGATAAAGGAAGCTTACAATTGGCATATGTAAATATAAAATATATTAAAGATTTAATTAAAATAGAAACTATGACCTAACAGTGTCTCAGCTATGCTCAGCAACCAGAATGTTGGAGAAGAGAACTTGACTGTTAATGCACTTTAGAAGTATTGACTTAAAACACAAAACATTGAGAAAATACAGTCAATAAGAATGGCAAAAGAATAATTAAGGGTATAGTCATTGTTGAGTCGCTAAGTTGTGTCCATCTCTTTGCGACCCCATGGACTGTAGCACACCAGGCTTCCCTGTCCTTCACAATCTCCCAGAGTTTGCTCAAATTCATTCAGTAATGCTCTCTAACCATTTTATCCTCTGCTGTCCTCTTCTCCTTTTGCCTTCAATCTTTACCAGCATCAGGGTCTTTCCCAATGAGTTGGCTCTTTTCATCAGGTGGCCAAAGTACTGGAGCTTCAGCATCAGTCCTTCCAATGAATATTCATGGTTGATTTATTTTAGCATATAGAACAACTTCTGGCTTAGGTGGGGGCAGGGGCTCATCTTACAGTGTCATATCTTTTTGCCTTTTCATAGTGTTCATGGGGTTCTTGTGGCAAGAATATTTGAGTGGTTTGCCATTCCCTCCTCCAGTGGACCATATTTTGTCCAAACTCTGGATTATGTCCCGTCTATCTTGGGTGGCTCTGCATGGCATGGCTCATAGCTTCACTGATTTATGCAAACCCCTTCATCACAAAAAGGCTATGATCCATGAATTTATGTTATATGTATCTTCTAAGCTGGATATGTAATTAAGAGACTTTAGAGATATTGGTAGTTTGAATGCTAGCATAGTGGAATAGAGGTATCAAGAGACTAATTGATCATTGGGGATCATTTTTGAGCTTGAAGATCCCAAATATGGTGAGCAAAAGAATATTTTATCAACTTTGGATGAGTGACTTAGAGTAAATTGAAATGTCTGGAAGAATTTGCTTTTTTATGTCTACGCATGCATGCTGAAATCACTTAAGTCATGTCCAAATCTTTGCGATCCTATGGGTTGTAGCCCAAAAGGCTCCTCTGTCCACGGGGTTCCCCAGGCAAGAACACTGGAGTGGGTTGCCATGCCCCCCTCCAGGGGATCTTCCTGACTCATTGGCACCAATGAGCCAACCCTCATCTCTTATGTCTCCTGTATTGGCAGGCGAGTTCTTTACCAGTGGTGCCACCTGAGGGCTAGCCAAATAAAATATCTTCTTAAGATGTACCGCCACTCCTTTGGGTCTTATCAATCTTTAGTGGTTAACAATATATTGGCTTTGTTGATGATGCGTGCTGGCTGTGAAAGGGTGTGGAGGGAAATAGGTTGTGTAGATTTGGGTCAACTTAAACCAAAGTTGCAATTGCATTTTGTTTTTGTTTTTTTTTTTGTTTTTTTTTTTTTTGGTGTTTTGTTTTATGTAGCTTATTTATTTATTTATTTATTAATTGAAGGGTAATTGCTTTACAAAATTTGTTGTTTTCTGTCAAACCTCAACATGAATAATGACTTTGTTGAGATATAATTCACATATCATACACTTCAATGGAATTTATTACATTCAAAAAACTGTACAAAGATCATTACTGTACAATTCCAGAACATTTTCATTACCCCAAATGGAAACCCCACAAACTTTAACAGTCACTCCAAGTCTCCCCATTCCCTCCAGTCCTAGGCAAACTGTAATCTATATTTTGTGTCCATAGATACGCCTATTTTAGATGTTGCATGTAAATAGAAACATGCAATATATGATCCTTTATGCTACTCTTTAACGTAGCATAATGTTTTCCAGGATCATACAAACTATACAATGTATTAGTATTTCATTTTTTAAAATTGCTGAATAGCATTCCTTTGCATGGATATTTCACAATTTATCCACTCGTCATTTGGTAAACATTTGGACTTTTTCCGTTCTTTGGCTACTAGGAGTAGCTATGGATATTTTCATACCGGGTTTTATGAGGACATATGTTTTCATTCAGGAAGTATATACCTAGGAGTTGGATCACATGATACCTCTGCTTAGCCATTTAAGGAACTGCCAAGCTGTCTTCCAAAGGGGATATTCTATTTTTTCATTCATACCAGCAGGATATGAGTGTTCAATTTCTCCAAATCCTAGCCAATGCTTGCTGTTATTTTTCTTATTATAATCATCCTGGGGGGGTATTAAGTGGTATTCCCTTGTGGTTTGTTTTGCATTTCCTTCATGGCTAATAATGTTGATCATCTTTTCATGTGTTTATTGAATATTTGTATATCTTCTTTGAATAAATATCTATTCAGATTATTTGCCCATTTTTAGTTGGGTTAACTGTATTTTTATTATTAAGTTGTAAAATGTCTTTATGCATTCTACAAATCTTTTTAGATATATAATTAAAAATGTTTCCCCATCTGCAGACTGTTTTTTCACTTTCTTAAAAGAGCTTTATTAAAGCACACATTTTTAACTTGAATAATGTCCAGCTTACTTTTTGTTGCTTTTGTGACTTGTGCATTTGATGTCATGTCTAAGAAGTCAATTCAAAATCCAAGGTCGCAGAGTCTTATGCTTCTTTTTCTTTTCCCCCCAAAGTTGTAGTTTATGCAATATGGTTAGTCTTAGCAAGAAGGGTTCCTTTAAGATGAGAAGTTTTGAGAGCAATTTTCTAAGAATAATTTTAAGTTTGTTTTGAGTTTGTTCTATTTTATCTTTTTGTTTGATAGTTTTGATTGGAGGAAGGTGAAAGCTTATACTGCTATGGTAATAGATCATGCTATGTCCATATTGTTGCTGTGCTTTTCTCAGTCATGTTCAATTCTTTGCACCTGACAAGCTCCTCTGTCCATGGAGTTTTCCAAGTAAAAACACTGGAGCAGGTTGCCATTTCGTACACCAGGGAATCTTTCCTGACACAGGAATCAAACTCCCTCACATTTCCTGCATCTCTTGCATTAACAAGTGGATTCATTACCACAGAGACAACTAGGACAGGAGTCCTTAAAAGGTAAAAATTCAGTCAAGAGGAAAAGAGTCAAGAAACAGGGCAAAAAGGATTTCATTCAAATGTTCAGAGGAAGGGTAGTTTATAAAGGGAGCAGAAAAGTGAAAGTACCAAGCAAAGGAATTGCAAATATTTAGACTAAATAATTGCACTTATTAACAAAGACAACATAAGTATGCAAAGACAAAGAAAAACAATTTCAATAATTTAAATTTGTCAGATTTTGAAGAAGAGAAGCTATGTGATACAAGTACAGAAGTCATATATAGGGAGTGATCCTGACAAGAAAGCAGACAAAAGCTTAGTTGATATAAAGAGGCAACATAAAGAGCAGAGCTGATTTTTAGCTGAGAAACCTAAGGGAACAAAATGAAGGCAATATACAGGAGTAACAGAAAACACCTACAACAACAGCAGCAAAGAAAAAGAAGAATTAACAGAGCAGAAGGAGAAGCTTGCCTTCAAGAAAAAAAAAAAAAGAAAAGAAACACAAAAAGTGAGAAAAGACTACTTGTGAGAAAACTAATAAAATAATTATAAAAGTTAGCACTCTGGGAAAATTTGGGTTGCAAAGCTATTTGTACCTTTACCCTTCATTGTATTTGGCAAACATTGAATGACTAACCTAGGTCTCAGTATGAATAATAACCAACCGAAAATCCAATCTGTCTTTCTTTTTTTTTCCATTTATTTTTATTAGTTGGAGGCTAATTACTTTACAATATTGTAGTGGTTATAAACACTATATATTGTCTTACAGATTTCTGAACTCAGTCCTAGATATTGAGAGAGTCAATTCCTAGGCAGGTTGATAAGAAGTCCCGGGGTCCCCAAGAAGAGAGAGGTCTGGAATTCTCAAGGAGGAGGAAAGGGCAAACTTTTTCCCCCTCTACATTCCTTAGACAATCCCAAAGAATGCTCAAACTACCACACAATTGAGCTCATCTCACACGCTAGTAAAGTGATGCTCAAAATTCTCCAAGACAGGTTTCAGCAATACGTGAACCGAGAACTTCCAGAAGTTCAAGCTGGTTTTAGAAAAGGCAGAGGAACCAGAGATCAAATTGCCAATATTCCCTGGATCATCGAAAAGGCAAGAGAGTTCCAGAAAAATATCTATTTCTGCTTTATTGACTATGCCAAAGCCTTTGACTGTGTGGATCACAATAAACTGTGGAAAATTCTGAAGGAGATGAGAATACCAGACCACCTGACCTACCACTTGAGAAACCTGTATGCAGGTCAGGAAGCAAGAGTTAGAACTGGACATGGAACAACAGACTAGATCCAAATAGGAAAAGGAGTACGTCAAGGCTGTATATTGTCACCTTGCTTATGTAACTTATATGCAGAGTACACCATGAGAAACGCTGGACTGGAAGAAGCACAAGCTGGAATCAAGATTGCCAGGAGACATTATACAGAGTGAAGTAAGCCAGAAAGATAAAGACCATTACAGTATACTAACACATATTTATGGAATTTAAAAAGATGGTAATGATAACCCTATACACAAAACAGCAAAAGAGACACAGATGTACAGAACAGACTTTTGGACTCTGTGGGAGAAGGGGAGGATGGGATGTTTTGAAAGAACAGTATCGAAACATGTATATTATCTAGGGTGAAATAGATCACCAGCCCAGGTTGGATGCATGAGACAAGTGCTCAGGCCTGGTGCACTGGGAAGACCCAGAGTAATTGGGTAGAGAGGGAGGTGGGAGGGGGGATCAGGATGGGGAATACATGTAAATCCATGGCTGATTCATGCCAATGTATGACAAAAGCCATTACAATATTGTAAAGTAATTAGCCTCCAACTAATAAAAATAAAAGAAAAAAAATTAAGTAGACATATTAAATTAAAAAATAAAAAAGATTGCCGGGAGAAATATCAATAACCTCAGATATGCAGATGACACCACCCTTATGGCAGAAAGTGAAGAGGAACTAAAAAGCCACTTGATGAAAGTGAAAGAGGAGAGTGAAAAAGTTGGCTTAAAGCTCAACATTCAGAAAACTAAGATCAGTGCATCTGGTCCCATCACCTCATGGGAAAAAATGGGGAGACAGTTTAAACAGTGTCAGACTTTAGTTTTTGGGCTCCAAAATCACTGCAGATGGTGACTGCAGCCATGAAATTAAAAGACACTTACTCCTTGGAAGGAAAGTTAAGACCGTCTATTAAAAAGCAGAGACATTACTTTGCCAACAAAGGTCCGTCTGGTCAAGGCTATGGTTTTTCCATTGGTCATGTTTGGATGTGAGAGTTGGACTGTGAAGAAAGCTGAGTGCCGAAAAATTGATGCTTTTGAACTATGGTGTTGGAGACGAATTTTGAGAGTCCCTTAGACTGCAGGGAGATCCAACCAGTCCATCCTGAAGGAGATCAGTCCTAGGTGTTCATTGAAAGGACTGATGCTGAAGCTGAAACTCCAATACTTTGGCCACCTCATGCAAAAAATTGACTCATTGGAAAAGACCCTGATGCTGGGAGGGATTGGGGGCAGGAGGAGAAGGGGACGACAGAGGATGAGATGGCTGGATGGCATCACAGACTCGATGGGCATGAGTTTGAGTAAACTTTGGGAGTTGGTGATGGATGGGGAGGCCTGGCGTGCTGTGATTCATGGGGTCGCAAAGAGTCAGACATGATTGAGTGACTGAACTGAACTGAACTGAACATTCCTTAGGATTACATAATAATAATGTATCCTGCTTGAGGACAGTTTCTGGAAAAAAACCTTCTGGCTAATCCTGTTATCTTAAAATGTAAATTATATAAGTGGGGCTAGAAATGTCTTTACAACCTCCAGACATTCTTTTGACTCAATGTAATAACTAATTACAAGTTATATAACCCCATTGCTAACACTATTAAGCGGGTGCTCTTTCTGCCCCCTTCTGGTGTCTATGTCAGAAGCTTTCTCTATCTCTTTTATACTTTAATAAAACTTTATTACACAAAAGCTCTGAGCTATCAAGCTTCGTCTCTGGCCCCAGATTGAATTCTCCTCAGGAGGCCAAGAATCCTTGTGTCTTTTGTGGTTCAGCAGCAACATTTCAATATATTTCTTACTACTTATTGTTCTATTTATATTTCTGATAAATTTACTCTCTTGTTCTTGAGAGTTATTAGTTACTCTTCATGAAATCTTTCAAAAGTTACTTAGCTATCTCAGAGTTGATGTGGTTACATATTCTAAAACTGGAACATGAATCACCTTTATTGCCATTCTTTAGGGGAAAATATTCTAACAGTTATACAGCTCATGATATATAGACTAATCTAATATAAAGTTGGTGAAGAGCAAGAAACAAAACCTGGAGCAGGGGATTCTATTATTAGCATGAGAGATTAATCAATTGAATTTAAAAATGACATTTAACACTGTGCAAATTATCTATGACTCATCACAGCAACCACCAAAAATGGCTCAAGGCCAGAGGATGAAATTGGAGTAAAATATAATGGTACTACAGAATTTTAGCAGTTAAATATATTAGCTCTCTTATTGTTATTTTCTCGGGTTTATGGACAAGAAGAGAAACTGTTTATGTAGCATGATACTTTGGTTTATCACTGAATTATTAAAATACTGAACTTGTGATCTCACTTATTATTAATTCTTTGACTTATGATCAATTGAAATAAACAACATTTAATTATAATTCAAACAACAGTAAAGTATGTTGAAAGATTATAGTCTTGGAGTAATTAACAACTCAAGAAGTCTGTTAAGATGCAAAGAACAGCTAGTGATCTTTAATTTCATTCACTCTAAAATTCTGAATGAGGTACAAGTCAGAGAATTATGCTTTGTTCTGTTTTCTTATAACAGCAACATTTTTTTTGAAAAAAAAAAAAAAATAGAAATATGGCCAAGCTAAAAAAAGAAAATAAAAATCATCCAAAATGCCAGTTTCTAGAGGTAACCAACAATTACGTTTGTAGTATATTCTTCTGGTTTCTTTCCACTGCTTATGAAATATTTTAACAAAAAATGAATTCTATTCTATAGAATATACTTTGCATGAAATCACTATAGACTTGAATGAATTCCTATCTTCGCAAGGTCTCTTAAATATCTTGAGGTTCTTGAATCAACCAAAAAGTGACCTTCTTTGATTACCTGGCAAGACTTTCCAGGAACCCTGAAAGCAAGGTACCAGACTTTTTTCCAAGGTATTATATTGGCTCCAAAACTCAAAATTAGTTTCTTAAAAATGTCTCCTCATATCTAGCTATATGCACATTCTCAAACATAACATTGTTAGTCAATGCCTTGGTAATATAACTGATGTTTCCAGTTGTGTCCTGTTACAAAGACAACTAGATCTTATTGAACTTATTCAAAGAAATATACTGCCATGAAAATAAGAATACTCACTAAGGGGGTTGTCTTTTCATCTTGTTTATAGCAAAAAGACAACTCTCAGAATGGGAGAAAATAAGTGCAAATGAAGCAAATTACAAAGGATTAATCTCCAAAATTCATAAGCAGCTCATGTTGCTCAATATCAGAAAAACAAACAATCCAATCAAAAAATGGGCAGAAGACCTAGACAAACATTGTTCCAAAGAAGATGTACAGATGGACAACAAATACATGAAAAGGTGCTCAGTCATTCATTATTAGAAAAATTCAAATCAAAACTTCAAAGAGGTTTCACCTCACACTGGCCAGTATGGCCCTCATCAAAAAATCTACAAACAATAAATGCTGGAAAGGATGTGGAGAAATGAGAACTCTTATACTGTTGGTGGGAATGCAAACTGATACAGTCACTGTGGAAAACTGTATGGAGATTCTTTAAAAAACTAGGAATGAAACTACCATATGACATAGCAATCCCACTACTGGGCATACACCCTGAGAAAACCATAATTCTAAAAGCACATGTATCCCAGTGTTCACTGCAGCACTATTTACAGTAGCCAGGACATGGAAGCAACCTAGATGCCCATCAACAGATGAATGGATAAAGAAGTTGTGGTATATATATGCAATGGAATATTTCTCAGTCAGAAAAAGAAACACATTTGAGTCAGTTCTAATGAGGTGGATGAACCTAAAGCCTATTATACAGAGTGAAGTAGGCCAGAAAGAGAAAGATAAATATGGTGTATTAATGCATATTTATGAAATTTAGAAACATGGTACTGATGAACATATATGCAGGGCAGTACTGGAAATGCAGACATAGAACATAGACTTGTGGACACAGTGGGAGAAGGAGAGTGTGGGACGAATTGAGAGAGTAGTATTGAAACATATATATTACCATATGCAAAATAGATAGCTGTGCGAAGTTGCTGTGTAACACAAGGAGCTCAACCGGGTGCTCAGTGACAACTTAGAGGGGTAGGATAGGGTGGCAGTGGGAGGCAGATCCAAGAGGAAGGGGCATATGTATACTTATGGCTGATTTATGCTGTTGTATGGAAGAAATCAACACAACATTGTGAAGTAATTATTCTCCATTAAAAATAAATTTAAAAAGAATACTCACTAAGAGTTTCCAAATTCTTGAGGGGTCAGATAAGGAGACAAAAAAGTGTCATCTTTATTTACAAAAGTATAATTTACCAAATTGCTGTATATCATTGATAGCTTTAAAGAAAAATGTCTCAAATCTAGAAAAACAAAATATTAAGGAACCAACAATGTTTTAAACAATTCATAAAAATTATAATCACATTCATCAGCCCATTCACTCTTGTGTAATTAATTCCTGTTATATTGATCTTTTGTTAGCAGTTTTATGAATCCAATAGTTTGAGTTCTATAAATTCTTACCCATTTCAAAGGTGTGATCTGAAAATTAAGAGAAACCTATACTTGTCAGAGTGCTTTCAACAAATCTTCTTGAAGATAAAGAATTTATGAAAAGTGTCAGAATAAAACAATAACTGAGTGTAAATGACAAAATATTTTAAAATATTTGTAGTTAAAGATCTGATGAGAGTTCATTATAACTGAATTGACATGAGAACGTGCTCATTTTCATGACATATATTTTAAGATGATAACTGGAATTATGGCAAATAATATTATACCAAGTTATGTCAGGATTTTAGGAATTCCATCCAATGTATAGTTCACATATTAATAACATGCATAAATACACATATAACCTAAGAAGGCTTATCATCACTTTTTAGACAATACTTCTCATATAATTTAATAGACCAAATAAACCTAATTATTTAACATCTGTCTTTTACAAGGTACAAGATAAATCTTTTGAGATCAAAGAGATTCCATTTGTAATCTGATTTGGGGATATTGACAAAAAATTTGAATATTTGACTAAATAGAATAATACACCATTATAAAATTATGCTTAATTATCTACTTATCCAAAGTGACATTAAAGGATTTTAAAGACAAATAAAGAGGATTACATAGTTGTGAATAAAACTTAGATTTTTGAATATTGAGAAGATTAGGTTTTATTAAGTAATAGTAAGTCTTGATAAATACCGTGTGAAGCACAGTAAGTTACTTTGATAAGACACAAAATCTTTGCTTATTAGGTAGATTACTCAAAATATGAAAACAAAACAAATAAAAAAACCTTTAACAATCTCTTATTCAGAGCAGATGGACAGTCCAGGAACACTTTGTTCTTTTAACAGAGGTGAAAACATTTCTAATATTTCACCAGTGTACTTTTGATACTAAAATTAATTTTTAGCTTAATTACATCTGTTACAATGTTAGCCAGCTTGAATATATATGAAATTCCTTTCCCAAGATTTCTTTTCTGCAAAACTCTTACTACTTTTTAATATCCATTCAGAATTTGTCCCTCAGTTTTTCTTCTTTTTCATTCTGGAACAATCAACAATTTTACTTGCCTTATATATTTTTCACATGCAGCTATTTCTTTTCACCCTCATTATTTCTAAGTAGCTTTAATTACATACATTGATAATAATTCTTAGCATTTAGAATCCATAGTTCCTAGTGAAAACCAAGAAGTAAGCAATTGTGGATTGTCTGTTACACTAGGATTTTGTGTGGATTGGCAAATTTATGAATGCATTTCATAATTTCTAGAAGTATAGTCTTCCTCACAGTAAACGTTTAAATGTGACAAAACGTGTTTATTAACAGAGTCAAATATTTCTAATTATTTTCTATAAGGAAGGCAAAATTGAATAAACCTATATTAGATAATTAATATTTCAGTACATTATCATATTTGGAAATGAACTTGATACTCAAAAAAACACTCTTGATTTAACTTATCACAGTATACCTTAAGGTTTCAAGATACCAAAAAGAGTTTGGGAACTGCTTTTGGTAGACATATTATAAAGTATATTTGTTGTTGACCAGTTCGTTTTTAAACTTTTATCTTACACTTTACTCAATTCACTGGTTATTGACAATTATGTTTAATTATGAAAGTTTTAATAGACGTTAAACAGCTCACCATATTAGCTTATCTTTCTGGCCGACAAAATCTTTAACAGAAATAATGTGAGTTTATTTGACTTTCAATAAATCTAGATAGAATAAAAACACTATATTAAATGGCAGTGACTCTAAAAACATGCTTGGTTTTATTAAATCAACAAATTAAACTATCTTTAATTTGTGAAAGGTTATCCTAAATCAACTGAATCTGAAAAAAGTTAAGTTAATTTCTATATTTTTGAGAAGACACTTGATTTATATAACACTTGTTTCTAAGCCAATTAAATGCAAATTAGTTTTGGTACTATCACCTGAAGGTAGAAAAATCACATTTATCACACAATTACATGGACATACATAAACATGCAGACAGATATAAACAGATATCTTGGAACTTTTGCTTTAAAATTTTAGCCATGAGACAAGCACAATCATGCAAATCTCACTAGTTTATAAAAAGATTCAAATCACATTTATGGCAGATGGAGTATATTATGGTTACTTGCTTAGATGGCTAAAGCTTTTTACTAATAATATCTGTGGAAGAGACTTGTAAAAAGTTTAATAGAGCTAGTTTTTAGTTTTTTTTTTTTTTGCCTTCTGATAAAAAGACCAAGTAGAATGCTTATATCAAATTACATATATATACAAAGAAAAAATAAAGAAAGAATGCAAGTTCCTACAAGAAGAAATGTTGCTCCCTAAGTCCAGATCTTTTGTAATATCTGCGAACTTTATGAGATTAATGAGGGAAGTTTAGTAGTAGTAGTAACAGCAGTGTTATTCACTCAATTGTGTCCAACTCTTTCTGACCCCATAGACTGTAGCCTAACAGGCTCCTCTGTCCATGGGATTCTCCAGACAAGAATATTGGAATGGGTTGTCATTCCCTTCTCCATGGGATCTTCCTGACCCAGAGATAAGGCCTGGGTCTCCTGTATTGTAGTCGGATTCTTTACCATCTGAGCCATGAGGGAAGACCACAGAAAATCTAGGTATTGAAAATTCCAAACTGAGAAGTGGGCTTTGAATTATTTCTAGAGCCACAATTCTGTTCTTATAAAGTCTTGCTTTGTAAGACAAACATATTTTTTTTATTTAACTCCTCAAAGAATTGGGTTGCAACTTGAATGATATGAAGGCTCACTCATGCATATAACCATAGTACCTTCAATTTGCTTCTCAACATTAAGGGGAACATATTTACTTAATATCAAAATCAAAAGATTCTTATATTCTGGATTTAGAGCTGTGTGTCTTTGGAATAGTTTAGTAAATTCTTCCACAAAGTATTCTGAATGTCTTTTTTTGTTTGTTTTCAATCTGGATGTATTAATCTCATTTTGGCTTAGGGAAGAAAGTTTTTAAAAAGTTCCTACCAGGTTCTGAACATCAGCTTCTAATATGGCCAACTTCTGACCATGAAGCTACTTAGAAGTCTTTTTCAAATCTTGTCGGGTTTCAGCCAAGACAAAGAGTAAATATTCCTGGCAATATGCAACAACCTCATGGATGCAAAAGGCATCTCCCAAAAGCGTACAAAATATACTACACTCTCAAGTACCAGAGCCATTCCCAAAGATAGCAAAAGAAATATTCCGACGATTCTGCTGTGAACTGGCCAAGGTCAGTAGGATCCTACCTGCAAATAGAGTACAATTCACACTTCAGTCTAGCCATTGTGTGTGTGCTTAGCCGTGTCCAACTCTTTGTGATCCCATGGACTTTAGCTTGCTAGGCTCCTCTGCGCATGGAAACCCATGTCTCCTGAGTCTCCTGCGTTGACAGGTGGATTCTCTACCACTGAGCCACCTGGGAAGCCCTTGTCTAACCATATCCAGCTATCCAGCTGCAAAGTGAGTGGAACCCACATTTCTATCTGGCCATATTTTGGGGACTCTCAATCACAGTTTCCAAGCCAAGTGTTTAGAACACAACATGAAACAAACAAGAAAGCAATGGCTATCCCTGGGGGACACAAGTTCAACAATCAATGAGTACCCAAAAGCAAATTTGTAAGTCACACTAGGAAATAGCTATCTTTATTCTTATTTAAGAAATATTATAAACCAAAATTGGAAAACTAAACCTAGCAATTAATACCCATGTTAACTAATATGTATGTTATAGATTTAAATAGTCAAGATATAATTCCTTCTTAAGATAATATTTCAATGCTATTGTTTCTCAAATTGAAATCCTACCTGCTGCCTCTTCCCCACAAAATAAAACTTTACCAAAAATATCTAGTTTTATGACCTCATGATAATGTTCTTGTGAAGAATGAAGTCTGATTAAGTGAAATTGTGGAAGCATAATCCAAGCACAGTAACCGATTAATCAGTCTATCTTGCTTTCTTTTCTATACTCTCTCAAATATATAAAACACTTGGAAAAAATCATGCCAAGTACCACTTCCATTCCCTAACACAGTTCCTACACCCAGGAATCCTCTAGCATTGCAGTTAACTACTGATATTGCTTCACTCTATTACAAAACTGATGCATGTTTTTAATTGACAAATATATTTTTTCATCTTTTTAAACAAGCTTAATGAGGCTTGAGATTAAAACTGTTGAACAGTATGAAATTATATATCTTGAAAAGTACCTTCCAAGAAGATGACAAGTTATCTTAATAAAGAATATCATTTTCATGATTTCTCAAAATAAAATTTTTCTTTCAATTATTTTTCTGAACATATTGGCTTTCAAGCACAATTGTGTTTATATGAATGTGTGTACATATATATGTACGTGTTTGTGTGCATGTATTTATACATACATTTTTGTCATTATTGGTCACAGGTCTATATTTTTATGCTTGCTTTATGCATTACTACAATGAATAGCAAATCTACCACTTTTTTTTTTTGGAATGTCTACACAAGCATATTTTTTTTACTTCTTGATTTTCATTGCACGAAAAATAACATAATTACTACTTTATGCTAATTACAGTTTCCCTCCTCTTATTTTAGTTATTCTAATTTAAATATTATAAAAGTACTCTAGCTTTGTATTTACTTATTTTAAAACTTTTACTTCCTCTAGCTTATTTAAATATGAAACATTTCAATAACTAGAAGCTGCCACACTATTTCCATCTAAATAAAATCAGCAAATCACCTTCTGCTTCTGACTCTATCACAAAAACAAATTACAAATATGTGGAAATTTATTTCTTTAAAATAATTAACACTAGCCTGTATAATATTTAAGAGAAATATAACAATCTAATGGCACAAATACAATTCCTTTTGTACAATTACTGCTTCAGTGAAATGCCTACTTGGAGTATAGAACGTCGTTAAATAAAAAGATAAAATAATGAAAGCAAATTTGGGACAAGTCAACTGTCAACAATACAAAATAAGGTAGAATTTTTTTAACTTAAACTAATCCTAAGCTATGGATCAATATTATGAGAATAATTAATGTGTATAAAAGAAAGAACCAGAAAAAATATATTAAGTTTCAGCCAAAAACTATAATTAACCGGAGATTTGAGCTTTAAAAGTAACTGAAATTTTATTAAGTCATAAATGTTATTCTCACTCGGATTTTCCAAGGAACTGAAAAGAAGAAACATGCACTAATCAATATTATTTTATACTCTACTGATTTCCCAAATAAGATCAGTATTTGAGATTTTTTATGGTATAATAATAAACAGTGGTGGTGATGATTTAGTCATTAAGTCATGTCTGATTCTTGCGACCCCATGAACTGTAGTCTGCCAGGTTCCTCTGTCCATGGAATTTCCCAGGTCAGAATATTGGAATGGGTTATCATTTCCTTCTCCAGGGGATATTCCTGACCCAGGGATCAAACCCATGTCTCCTGCATTGCAAGTGGATTCTTTACCACTGAGTCACCATGGAAACCCAATAATAAGAGAGATAGCTTAAATAAGTCAGACATATTATAAGCTTTTTTATGTTATTTTTTTTTCTTTTTCTGCTGTTCTAGGTTTTAGTTGCAGCATGTAG
Organism: Muntiacus reevesi; assembly: GCF_963930625.1. Taxonomy (NCBI): domain Eukaryota; kingdom Metazoa; phylum Chordata; class Mammalia; order Artiodactyla; family Cervidae; genus Muntiacus; species Muntiacus reevesi. The sequence goes on along the minus strand of NC_089271.1, from coordinate 79,409,038 downwards.
GATCAAGTTCTTCGACCAGAGATTAAGCCTGGGGCCCCTGCGTTGTGAGCCCATAATCTTAGCCACTGAACCACCAGGGAAGTCCCTAGATCACCCAATTACTATTTCAAATTTAGTTAAGCCAAAAAATCAGAAAATATCAGAGAATATCAAACTACTACATAAACCACTAACTTGATAAACTCAGGAAGTAATTTCATTCTGAATGAGAACTGTACTTCTCTCTTCTTTGCATATTCAAAATAATCATTGCATAGTTAATGAATATCAAATACAGTGATGAGTAGGAGGAGAGGAGAAGGCAAAAAACATTAAAACAATTGGGCAGAGAAATATATACAATTTTGATCTCACAAAAATGTAGTACACTCATTCCTTCATTTTCTTGTAGCCTTTTGAAATATTAAAATATTGAGAAAATATTCTTACCAGTTTCCTTTAAAAATTACATTATTCAAGAATGTGCAAATTTCTCCAAAGATATAACTGAAATAAAAATCCATCTTTTCTTAGATAGTAGACATTTAATCAGTAACTAATGAACTAGAAGGATTTAAATAGTTTATAAGAGTTTAAGTTCCATATTCTGGGAGAAATTTAGCCCAAATTGGTTTTGTTTGGTTAGATGACCCTCTAAATGGCACAATGAGATGACCATATTTAAGAGAAGCTTTCTCTTTTTTCATTCTTTTTGATCTGATAATTGCTTGGCTCCCATTTTTTACTCCTAGTTTAACAGAATAATATATAATACAGTACTAAATGTATCAAATTATGTTAGAGCACTGCATATCCATTTGGTGTTCATCAGTACAAGAAATTGATATAGTTTTCCAAAAACATTTTAATTAAGGTCCTTGAGTTTGAACTAAATATATATATATATATATATATATATATATGTGTGTGTGTGTGTAGTTTGTTTCCTTGAAAATAAATGTCTTTAAAAATCTAAATTTTATATAGAAACCAGAGTTTATGAATGAGGGAAGTTTTGGATTTGTTCTACAAAATATGCATGCATGTGTGTTTTTGTGATACTACTATATCAGGACTAAGATCTGGAATGTTATATTAATTTTGCTTAACTTAAAAGAAAACATTTTTTTTTGTTGTGAAATAAGGATAAAATAAAAGAAGAAGCCCAATGGATCAAATTTGGCTATTACTGCTCCTGAAGTTTCCCGACATTATTAATGTAGACAATCAGTATATTTTCAGAACCAAAGTAATATTAAATTTTATAATCCAATTCTTAATATATAACCTATGCATTTATTTTGCAAACAAATAAACATTATGGAAAACATACTCTAATGTAGCCCTTCCCTGGACATCAGAGTATCTGTGTCCTGGTTTTCAAATCAATAATGTAATCCACTTTCTTTGATTATGGGTGGGACCTGTGACTTGCTTCTAATGAAAAGAATATGACACTCCCCATATCACGTTATCGGATTATAGGGCTTCCCCTGGTGGCTCAGATGGTAAAGCATCTGCCTACAATGTGAGAGACCTGGGTTCTATCCCTGGATTGGGAAGATTCTCTGGAGAAGGAAATGGCAACCCACTCCAGTACTCTTGCTTAAGAAAATCCCATGGACAGAGGAGAGTGATAGGCTACTGTCCATGGGGTCAAAAAGAGTCGGACAGGACTGATGGACTTCACTTTCAATATCACATTATGTTTTATAAATAGTCTATCTTGCTAACAGGTTTACTGGCTTGTAGAAATGGCCATGTTGGGAAAAACCAACTGGCAAGGAACTGTGAGCAGCTTCCGGCATCTGAGGGCAGCTTCCAATCAATGGCTAGCAAGAGTATGGGACTTACAGTCCTACAAAGGAAATAAATGAATTCTGACAACAATCTAAGTGATCTTTTTTTACATTTATGCCTCTAGATATAAACTCAGACCAGTTGATATTTTGATATCACCCTTGCAACACCCTAAGGAGAGAGCCTGCTTAAACATACCCAAATTCGTGACCCACAGAAATTGTGAACTAGCAAATGTGCATTGATTTTAATGGTTGTTAAGTGTGTGGTTATTTGTTCTGAAGCAATATGACTAATATTAAACTTAATAAAATAATTGAATTAAATTTTTAATAATGCTGACTTTTGGTACTGAGCATTTCTGTGCTGTTTTTTGGAAAGAGTTAAATATTTTACTCATGTACTAAAATAGAATCTATGAACTTCAGCATAATACTGTTTAACACAGTATCTATACTACATGGCCATAAATAAACAAACATCGCATATTCAATCCTAACCAAACTTCTCTGCTACAATATACCTTCTATTCAGAATCTTGTAATACATAAGAAGAAAGATTGGGTAACTCTTTTTCATAAAAACTTAAGCTGCACCAGGAGAGAATATTATGCTGTACTTTTCAATATTACAGTAATTTTTCTCTATTAACTCAAGTTTTACCCAGTTATTTCTGAAATATAGTGTGTGATTTTAGAAAGATCTCTAATTCTTATTAAAGGCAGTGCTCCATAAAAATATATTAAAAGTAAAGATGTTTACATTATTCAGATCATTCTTTCCTTGATGTAGTTTGCTTATTGTAACTAGAATAAATGAAAATCAAGAAGTACCATCAGACTTTCTGAATGTAGCATATTGTAGCATCCTTCTACTCTAAAATAACTCTTTTACTATGCTGTGCTTAGTTGCTCAGTCCTGTCTGACTCCTAGTGACCCCGTGGACTGTAGCCCACCAAGGTCCACTGTCCATGGGATTCTACAGGCAAGAATACTGAAGTGGGTTGCCATGACCTCCCCCAGGGGGTCTACTGAACCCAGTGATCGTATCCAGGTCTCCCACATTGCAGGCATATTCTTTACCTTCTGAACCACTAGAGAAGCCCAAGAATAGTGTAGTGGGTAGCTTATTCCTTCTCCAGGGAGACTTCCTGACCCAGGAATGGAATGAGGGTCTCCTGAATTGCAGGCAGATTCTTTATCAACTAAGCTACCAGGGAAGTCCAATATTTTACTGGGAATACATTTTTGTAGAAACTGAACAAACTTTTTTTTTTCTTTCTGTTACTGCTTAAAGGTAAGTTTTAAAAAGAAAAACTATTGAAGCAGAAGTAACTGAAAACAGAAAAATCAGTAATTTTGATATATTAGAATTTCTTAAAACATTAGAAACCTCTAAGAATACGTCTAATATCACCATCTTATGAAACCTAATTTCCAGAGTCTTTAGCTAAGGTTTTTGTTTATTTGTTTTTGTCTTGTTTTGCTTCCTATTGCATTTTAGAGTTTGTTTCCAAGACACAAAACACATTTTAATTTTCTTCACTGTGCTCTACTTCTTTTCATCTAAATGCCCTTTATCATCAAACTTATCTCTTTAATTGAATGTTTGGATAGCAAGAGTATAAATCTGAACATCACCCTTCCCTTCATTCACTATTCCTTTTTTTCTCAGTATAGATGAGTCAGGATTTACTGCTTCACAAAAATGGGTTTGTTCTAACCATGTAATTGCACACAGATAAAGCAAACAAGTATGAAATATTATTCACTTATGTCTTATGAACTCAGAAGGGAATTATGAGAAACAAAATTTTATTTAGAATCAGTGAGATATGGGTTTGAATCTTTTCTCACAGCCATACTAATTGTGTAACTTTGAAAATGAACTTAATTACTATTAGCTCTGTTAATGTATATTTTGTGAATTTTAAATCAGAAAACCTATGAAAAAATGATTACATATTAAAAAGCATCATTATTTTATATAATAACATATATATATATGTCACATATCATACATCATATAATTAAAGAACTGTGCTTCACATTTAATAGAGTATGTCCCTCTTTTATTTCCTGTGACTCTATCAGCTGCATCTCAAGCTATCTTTTCCTCCTTAATTTGTCCATCAAGGGATATTTCTCATAGAGTGTTCCTTATGAAGTCTATCCTGATTATAGTATTTATATGTTCTTTTAGATATCCTTTTCTGTTTCTATACTACTGAACATAGTATAAGCAAGTGGTTATTTCCCTGGGTTACCTATATACTCTTTCCTGTTACTTATTGTACAGTAGCAATCAAAATACTCATGGTAATCAGTGCCAATCATCCCCTCAATTTAGTAACTCCTTTCTTTGTCTGCTAATGTGCCAGTAATAAGAGCCTAAACAGAAAATCTTCAAGTTAAGAATGTAAGAGTGCTCCCCAGTCCCTCCAGGAAATAGGAATACTAATACAGAATGTATCAACAGGAAAAACAAACTCCACAAGTGGATTATCAGAGATAATATTGAGAAGAACCAATCCTGCCACTATCCATTATTTCTTAGACTGTATTTTTGGGGAGCATATTATCATATTTTAGTCATTGGTTAAGTGTATCTATCACATTCTGGGTCACAGTACACCAAATATAAAGGATTGTTCCAAAATTGTCATATTAGCTGAGATTCTAGTAGGCTATCACATTATTTGATTCAATTTTCTGTTTCTAGTAATACATAGTAATTCTAGGTGTCAAATACTTGTAAGACTGAATCATTCTTCACTCCAGGGTAGAAAAAATTTAATGTAATCAATCATCTTCCAAGTAGCTTTCTTACCTCCTTGAGGGAGAGTATCATAACAAGTACATGGATTTGATCTCTATTGCTGGCAAGTTTAATACTCAATACTAGAAAAAGCTATCAGATTTCGAAAATGGAAGCCAAAATTCTTTGGCTAAGCATAGCCTCCATTCCTTTAGAAGAATTTGCCACCCTGAAATATGTTGTTTTGGCATAAAAATTATTTTCATCTGAAGGCAATTGAGAAGGAAGAGGCACAAAATAAGCTCTCTGGCCTCTCCTTATTTGTCTAATTAGTCACTCACTCATGCCTGACCCTTTGAGATCCCATGGATGGTAGCCCTCCAGGTTCCTCTGTCCATTCAGTTTTCCAGGCAAGATATATGGAGTGGATTGCCATTCCCTTTTCCAGGAGATCCTCACGACACAGGGATGGAATCTGGGTCTCCCACATTGCAGGCAGATTGTTTAACATCTAAAAGCAAGGCAAATTTTCAAAGGGGTTTAATTTATCCTCTCAAGCTGGAAGGACAAAAATTAATCACCAGAGACACCTTTAGATCCTATCATCCTGAAGATGGAACCATAGGAATCTATATAACAAAGTTTTCTAACTAACCTTTGTCTCTGTCCTTGGAAGCTGAAAATTTTTTTCCTCTGTTCTGCCCTTTTTCTACAAATTTATTATTCTCTGTTGAAGATGCTATATAAGCCAGTGCTTTAAGCCAGTTTTTGCGTTGTTCGTTTTCCCCTGGGTATGTCCCACATATGGGCTTCCTAGGTGGCTTGGCTGTAAAGAATCCACCTGCCAATGAAAGAGACGTGGGTTTGATCCCTGGGTCGGGAAGATCCCCTGGAGAAGGGCATGGTAACCAACCCACTCCAGTATTCTTGCCTGGGAAATCCCATGGAGAGAGAAGCCTGGCAGGTTAGAGTCCATGTAGTCTCAAAGAGTCGGATGCAACTGAAGTGACTTAGTATGCTTGTAGGTACTTCCTGTACCTGGATGGAAGTTTCCTTCTTTGGCTTTGGAAAGATTTCAATCATAATTTTTCAAATATATTTTCAATAACCTTCTCTATCTTTCCTCCTTCTGGGGTCCCTGTAATGTGAATGTTGGCTCTCATGTAACTCCAGAGATCTTGAATGTTGCACTTGATTTTATTTTTTTTTTATTTGTCTACTTGCTGCTTTGATTGGGTGATTTCCATTATTATGTCTTACAGATCACTTATGTGTTTGTGTCATTTTGTTTGCTATTCATTGCTTCTTGAGTGCTTTTTATATAGATACTGGATTATTTATTTTTATTGTCTTCTTTATATTTTCTAGTTCCTTGTTAAAATGGTCTATGTTTTGATCAATTCTCTTCTCTAATTCAGTTGGCATTTCTATTACCAATATTTTGAATTATTTTTCTAGTCAGTTGTTTGTTTCTGTTGTATTATTTACTTTGTCAGGCATTTTTTATGCTCTTTCAATTGAAAATAGTTCCTCTGCCCTTTCGTTTTACTTAGTTTTCTCTGTTTATATGAATTTACATAAAGCAGCTACCTATTTTGGTCTCAAAGTGATGTTCTTGTGTGAGAGCATCTCTATATAGAATGCTTTTGTGGGGAGGCTGGATTTGATGAAGTCAGTCACATCTTTCCTCAGTGTGTGTTGGTCATTATCACCTTGGTGTGATACAGGAACTAGAGCCTGCATAGAATGTGAGGCAGGACTTCCTCTCTTCTCAGTGGCCATCACCACCCTGTCAGGCAGTAGTGGTAATTCTGGAAGCTGTTCTCATCTCATAAGCATTGATCTCCCTTTCTTTGACCAATTCTTAATACGATCTTCTTCATACAATTATAGCAAAGATCCAAATGATGCATCAAAAGGAACTGCAAAAAGCAATCTTTTATGGAATTTCCCAAATCATAAAACTGTTTATTTTTACATTTCTGTTAAAACTGTAAAAAATAAAACTGCAGATTGAAGTTGAAGAAACATTATGAGTCCTTTTAATTTATCTGGCAGTTTGCTAAAATTGTAGGTGTTATATAAATCTGCATGTGTTTGTACTGGGTCATATCTGGAGAATTGGCCCTAATTAAAAAGAGTAAATTCTACTTCCTGCTATTTTTAAGAACAATTGGCTCTTTCTAAGTTTTTACAAGGGCTTCCCCAGTGGCTCAGTGTTAAAAGAATCCATCCACAATGCAGGAGTCACAGGTTTAATCCCTGGGTAAGGAAGACCCCCTGGAGGAGGGCATGGCAGCCCACTCCAGTATTCTCGCCTGCAGAATCCCATGGACAGAGGAGACTGGAAGGCTACAGTCTACAGGGTCACAAAGATTCTGACACGACTGCAGTGACATAGCACAGATGCATGCAAGACTTTACAATATTCCCACAGAGCAAGGAAGCTTATATGTATATATGTTATAGACATATATTCCTATTATAATTTGAGACATGAAAGTTTGAGAATAAAGATTTCTAATTTGATGAATTTTACTCATGAATTGAATTTTTATTCAGCGGCAGAGAATTTCTAGGAGTATGGTTACCTACACACAAATCAAATCCTAAAGTGTAAGCTATTTCATTGATTATAGAGTAAATCATTCAGTAGCTCCTTAAGGTAATCTGATTATATGCCACATTCATTGTCCTTCTTTTCATAATTATGCTGCCCATAAGATCTAATCTTTGAGACTGAGTTACAGAAACTATTCTGATTGTGAATACCTCAATCTGTACTCTGCCTGGGTAAAGCAATGTCCATTTCAGTGATGCACTTAATCTTGCTATTTTGGGACAAGGGGTTAATTCCCATGCTTATTTTTTTCCTGATGCTCCTCAATCAAAATTGTCATGGCTTTAAAGTGTATGTTAGAAAGAAAGCAACCTAATAAGATTATTTCAAACAGAATGTACCTTTATGTTGTTTTGCCAGGAATATGTGTAATCTGAATGTTTTTACCAAAAAGGATAATATTTTTAGGTGAAATGAAAACATTTTTAAAGCTTATGGAGATTCTAGGAGAATAACAGAAAAAGGAAGGATCGAAATTTCTTCCAGTATTTTTCAAATCACCCCAAGTAAATGGCTGCATACTCTTCCAATATGAATAAAGTGATACAAATATGCTACAGTTAATGCAGTTATTCTTCAGGAAAATCTTTTAAGTGCAAAGGAAAAATAGCATTATCTAAATGAGGGAAAAATCCACACGTCAGGATGACAGGAAGGCAGAGTGCAGAGACAAATCAATCGTGACGCTAATAATGCTTAAACCTCAGGACCTCTCACATGTTTAGGGCGATTCTAAAAAGTTGGGAAGGGATGGTTAATGAATATTAATGTGGTCATACATTTCTGTAAAAGCTATAATAAACAAACATTATAATTTCAGTTGGTTAATATCTCTGTAGCATTCCACTTTCACTTTCCCTCCACCACACAACCAGTTGGCTGGCACTGAAATAGACATGGACAATTTGGGAATCTTTCTATGGATAGTTGACATGAGATAGTTTAGATTTAATAGGATCTATTTCTGTGATTTGCAGTCATTTTTATGCATGGTTAATTTATTACCAACTGTCCTAATACAAGAACAACTTTCAGAATATACCTATGGGCAGTGAATCAATGTTCCTGGTGTCATCACAGAGCAAGGTGTTCTAAAGTTATATGAATATATCTTACACCACTGAAAGTATGGGAACTGTAGAATTTAAAAGCTAGTAAAATGCAAGATTATGTGTGATGTCACATATTTGTTGGATTCCAATATATCAATTAAGCCTTTGTATCTGAGGTATTTTGCCTGCATGAAGTCTGGTAGTCTCAGGTAAAACGGCAAGAAGAACATACTAAAATATCAAGAAAGGAAAAACTTTTACTCAAAGTAATGAAGTTTTTTGATTTGTAAATAATTTAATTAAAATGGAGGAGAGGATCATATAAGCATAATGGATAAAGGTACACTTCTTCCTCCTTTTGAATAAAATACTACCTGACACAAGTAAGAATCTGTAACACTAAAATGAAGATTAAAAGACTACAATAAAAGTTTAACCAAAATAATAAACCATCCTAAAAGTTTACTTGGTGTTACCAAAAACAAGGTGTTTTTTTTTAATTATGCATATATATGCATATATATATATATATATATAAGTGTAGTTTACTTATAATGTTTCAGGTGCATAGCAAGGAGATTCAATTATACACAATAAACATATAATATTTTTGAAATTATTTTCCATCATAGGTTATTACAAGATATTGACTATAGTTCCCTGTGATATACCAAAAACCTTTGTTGCTTGTTGCATATTTATTTTTTAATTAGTGATCTAGCATTCTATTCATACTAAGTCAAACAAATGGAGTTAAATTATCATAGTTATTTTAGTTAGGTGAAAATTCATAGTTTTCTAAAACATATTTATTATATAAATATATATGTATATGTATACAAAAGTTTTTCTATTACACTTGATGAAGACTTGAGAATGCACATCAAAAGAGAAAAAAAAAGTAGAGATGGAGAAATTGGAAAACATAAACTAAAATAAATGGGAGCACTGAATATGAAACATAAAAAGTGAAACAAACTAGATAAAAGATCATCATATAGTCCAGTTGTTTTTGAAAATGACTGCTCATTAGAAACATATCTGGATACCTGCAAAAAAAAAAGCAATACCTGAGTATTTTTATTTTTCAAAAAAATTCAAGATAATGTTGATATGCATCTGGATTTTAAAAAGTGATTACAGGTTTGTCTGTTTGATCCACTGGAGAAGGGAATGGCAAACCACTTCAGTATTCTTGCCTTGAGAACCCCATGAACAGTATGAAAAGGTAAAATGATAGGATATTGAAAGAGGAACTCTCCAGGTCAGTAGATGCCCAATATGCTACTGGAGATCAGTGGAGAAATAACTCCAGAAGGAATGAAGGGATGGAGCAAAGCAAAAACAATACCCAGTTGTGGATGGGACTGGTGATAGATACCCATGAGGTAAAGAGCAATATTGCATAGGAACCTGGACTTTTAGGTCCATAAATCAAGGCAAATTGGAAGTGGTCAAACAGGAGATGGCAAGAGTGAATGTCAACATTCTAGGAATCAGGGAACTAAAATAGACTGGAATGGGTGAATTTAACTCAGATGACTATTATATCTACTACTGTGGGCAGAAATACCTTAGAAGAAATGGAGTAGCCATCATGGTCAACAAAAGAGTGCAAAATGCATTTGAATGCAATCTCAAAAACTACAGAATGATCTCTGTTCGTTTCTAAGGCAAACCATTCAATATCACGGTAATCCAAGCCTATGCCCCAACCAGTAATGCTGAAGAAGCTGAAATTGAATGTTTCTATTAAGACCTACAAGACCTTGTAGAACTAACACCCAAAAAAGGTGCCCTTTTCATTATAGGAAACTGGAATGCAAAAGTAGGAAGTCAATAAACAACTGGAGTAACAGGCAAATTTGGCCTTGGAGTATGGAATGAAGCAAGAAAAAGGCTAATAGAGTTTTGCCAAGAGAATGCACTGGTCATAGCAAACACCCTCTTCCAACAACCCAAGACAAGACTCTACACATGGACATCACCAGATGGTCAACACCAAAATCAGATTGATTATAATCTTTGCAGCCAAAGATGGAGAAGCTCTATACTGTCAGCAAAAACAAGACCGAGAGTTCACTATGGCTCAGATTGTGAACAGCTTATTGCCAAATTCAGACTTAAACTGAAGAAAGTAGGGAAATCCACTAGACCATTCAGGTATGACCTAAATCAAATCCCTTATGGCTATACAGTGGAAGTGAGAAATAGATTTAAGGGAATAGATCTGATAGACCAGGTGCCTGATGAACTATGGACGGAGCTTCATGATATTGTACAGGAGACAGGGATCAAGACCATCCCCATGGAAAAGAAGTGCAAACAGGCAAAATGACTGGCTGAGGAGGCCTTACAAATAGCTGTGAAAAGAAGAGGGAAAGAAAATGCCCCAGTGCAAGTGAGATGTGGAGGGCATGTTGGGACAGGGTTGGTGGCTGCCTGTCAGGTGGAGGTGTGTGGAAGGCAAGCAGGGATGGAGCCTAGGGCGGGGGAGGGAGAAGAGTACCGAATAGAGTGATGGCCCCTAGGGGCTCCCAGTTTGGGGTGCTCAGGACGAGTCTTTGTGCCCTGCTGAACACTGAGCTCAGGGACCCAGGGACAAAGGTCTCTGCCAGCCCTCCCCTACCCAGAAGTCTGGAGCCAAAAGTCTGTTGTCAGAGGAGATAGTGGCCCTAATGATCCATCAGAGCTGCTTGGTCTTTTTGGGGCTCACTGCATCTTTCATCCACACACAGACTCTTCTAGAAGCTGGATGATCATGGATGTTATTTGCATATCACCTTGGTCCCCTGGCGCTGGACCAAGCCCTCTGGGGGACTGGGCCCATGTCCATCTTCATACTCCCCCTTCTAGGCAAGGCACCTGCCTCCAACAGGATGTGGAGATTCTTTAAAAAACTGGAAATAGAACTGCCATATGACCCAGCAATCCCACTCCTGGGCATACACACTGAGGAAAGAAGATCTGAAAGAGACATGTGTACCCCAATGTTCATCACAGCACTGTTTATAATAGCCGGGACATGGAAGCAACCTAGATGTCCATCAGCAGATGAATGGATAAGGAAGCTATGGTACATTTACACTATGGAATATTACTCAGCCATTAAAAAGAATTCATTTGAATCAGTTCTAATGAGATGGATGAAACTGGAGCCCATTATACAGAGTGAAGTAAGCCAGAAAGATAAAGATCAATACAGTATACTAACACATATTTATGGAATTTAAAAAGATGGCAATGATAACCCTATATGCAAAACAGAAAAAGAGACACAGATGTACATAACAGACTTTTGGAGTCTGTGGGAGAAGGCGAGGGTGGGATGTTCTGAGAGAATAGCATTGAAATAAGTATACTATCAAGGGTGAAACAGATCACCAGCCCATGTTGGATGCATGAGACAAGTGCTCAGGGCTGGTGCACTGGGAAGACCCAGAGGGATGAGATGGATAGGGAGGTGGGAGGGGATTGGGATGGAGAACACATGTAAATCCATGGCTGATTCATATCAATATATGGCAAAAACCACTACAATATTGTAAAGTATTTAGCCTCCAACTAATAAAAATAAGTGAAAAAAAAAAAAAAAGAAATACACTTAGAAAAATATTAAAAAAATAAAGAAAGAAAAGAAGAGAAGTGAAAAGCAAAGGAGAAAAGGAAAGATATTCCCATTTGAATGCAGCGTTCCAAAGAATAGCAAGGGGAGATAAGAAAGCCTTCTTCAGTGATCAATACAAAGAAATAGAGGAGAACAACAGAATGGGAAAGACTAGAGATCTCTTCAAGAAAATTAGAGATACCAAGGGAACATTTCAAGCAAAGATGGGTTCGATAAAGGACAGAAATGGTATGGACCTAACAGAAGCAGAATATATTAAGAAGAGGTGGCAAGAATACACAGAACTGTACAAAAAAGATGTTCACAAGCCAGGTAATCATGATGGTGTGATCACTCACCTAGAGCCAGACATCCTGCAAGGTGAAGTCAAGTGGGCCTTAGAAAGCATCACTACAAACAAAGCTAGTGGAGGTGATGGAATTCCAGTTGAACTATTTCAAATCCTGAAAGATGATGCTGTGAAAGTGCTGCACTCAATATGCCAGCAAATTTGGAAAACTCAGTAGCGGTCACAGGACTGGAAAAGTCAGTTTTCATTCCAATTCCAAAGAAAGGCAATACCAGAGAATGCTCAAACTACCACACAATTGCACTCATCTCACACACTAGTAAAGTCATGCTCAAAATTCTCCAAGCCAGGCTTCAGCAACACGTGAACTGCGAACTTCCAGATGTTCAAGCTGATTTTAGAAAAGGCAGAGGAGCCAGAGATCAAATTGCCAATATCCACTGGATCATCGATAAAGCAAGAGAGTTCCAGAGAAACATCCATTTCTGCCTTATTGACCATGCCAAAGCCTTTGACTGTGTGGATCACAATAAACTGTGGAAAATTTTGAAAGAGATAGGAATACAGACCTGCCTCTTCAGAAACCTATATGCAGGTCAGGAAGCAACAGTTAGCACTGGACATGGAGCAACAGACTGGTTCCCAATAGGAAAAGGAGTACTTCAAGGCTGTATATTATCACCTTGCTTATTTAACTTATATGCAGAGTACACCATGAGAAACGCTGGACTGGAAGAAACACAAGTTGAAATCAAGATTGCCGGGAGAAATATCAATAACCTCAGATATGCAGATGACAACACTCCTATGGCAGCAAGTGAAGAGGAACTAAAAAGTCTCTTGATGAAAGTGAAAGGGGAGAGTGAAAAAAATGTCTTAAAGTTCAACATTCAGAAAACTAAGATCATGGCATCTGGTCCCATCTCTTTATGGGAAATCGATGGGGAAACAGTGTCAGGCTTTATTTATTTATTTATTTGGACTCCAAAAACACTGCAGATGGTGACTGCAGCCATGAAATTAAAAGACACTTACTCCTAGAAAGGAAAGTTATGACCAACCTAGTTAGTATATTAAAAAGCAGAGACATTACTTTGCCAACAAAGGTTCGTCTAGTCAAGACTGGTTTTTCCAGTGGTCATGTATGCACATGAGAGTTGGACTTGAAGAAAGCTGAGTGCCAAAGAATTGATGCTTTTGATACGTAGTGTTGGAGAAGACTCTTGAGAGTCCCTTGGACTGCAAGGAGATTCAACCAGTCCATCCTAAAAAAGATCAGTTCTGGGTGTTCATTAGAAGGACTGATGCTGAAGCTGAAACTCCAGTACTTTGGCCACCTCATGCGAAGAGTTGACTCATTGGAAAAGGCTCTGATGCTGGGAGGGATTGGGGGCAGGAGGATAAGGGGACAACAGAGGATGAGATGGTTGGATGGCATCACTGATTTGCTGGTCATGAGTTTGAGTAAACTCCGGGAGTTGTTGATGGACAGGGAGGCCTGGCGTGCTGCGATTCATGGGGTCGCAAAGAGTTGGACAGGACTGAGCGACTGAACTGAACTGAACTGAATTGAACCTGGTGATATAGAGTTCTATTAATTTTCATTTGGACAGTCATGATGCAATGGTATTAAGTGAGCAATGGTTACCTAATCACAATAGCAAAAGATGTTTATCAGTTTCTACAGTCAGTAGCCAGGCATAAAAATAAAGATAATTATAATTGCTAGCCATAATGGGAACACAATTAACTTAACAATTTAAAATAATTACATGCAATTTGGGAGAGTGGCTTGTCAGGCAGAGTGATGTGGTAAGTGGAACTTCATACATGCACATGTTTTCATTCAACCAGTCAGTCAATGTCTTTTCATTGGTGCATTTAATTCATTTATATTTAAGGTGACTTTCCATACGTTTTATCCTATTACTATTTTCTTGGTTTGGGTTTATTTTCTTTAGGTATTTATCTTCTCTTGGGCTTCTCTGGTGGCTCAGTTGGTAAAGAATCAGCCTGCAATGTGGGAGACCTAGGTTTGATCCCTGAGTTGAGAAGATAACCTGGAGAAGGGAACGGATACCCACTCTAGTATTCTGTCCTGGAGAACTCCATAGACTGTAGAGTCCATGGGATTGCAAAGAGTTGGACATGACTTGTTTCCTGCCTAACGAAGTACCTATATCATTTGTTGTAAAGCTGGTTTGTGGGTGCTGCATTCTCTTAAAATTTGCTGTCTCAGTTCAGCTCAGTCTCTCAGATGTGTCCAACTCTTTTTGACCCCATGGACTGCAGCATACCAGGCTTCCCTGTCCATCATCAATTTCCAGATCTTGCTCAAACTCAAGTCCATTGAGTCGGTGATGACATCCAACCATCCCATCCTGTCGTCCTCATCTTCTCCTGCTTTCAATCTTTCCCAGAATCAGGGTCTTTTCCAATGAGTCAGTCAGTTCTTTGCACAAGGTGGTCAGAGTAGAGAAGTTTCAGCTTCAGCATGAGTTCTTCCAATGAACTCCCAGGACTGATTTCTTCTAGGATTGACTGGTTGAATCTTCTTGCAGTCCAAATGATTCTTAAAGAGCCTTCTTCAACACCACAGTTCAAAAGCATCAATTCTTCAGTGCTCAACCTTCTTTATAGTTCAACTGTCACATCCATACATGAACACTGGAAAAACCATAGCTTTGACTAGAGGTAACTTTGCCGACAAAGTAACATCTGCTTTTTAGTATGCTGTCTACATTGGTCATAGATTTTCTTCCAAGGAACAGAAATCTTTTAATTTCATGGCTGCAATCAGCATCTGCAGTGATTTTTGACCCCAAGAAAATAAAGTCTGTCACTGTTTACATTGTTTCCCCATCTATTCGCTATGAAGTGATGGGACTGGATGCCATGATCTTCGTTTTTTGAATGTTGAGTTTTAAGCCAACTTTTTCACTCCTCTTTCACTTCCATCAAGAGGCTCTTTAATTCTTCTTTACTTTCTGCCATAAGGGTGTTGTCATCTGCATATCTGAGACTATATTTCTCCCTGCAGTCATGATTCCAGCTTGTGCTTCATTCAGTCTTGCATTTTTCATAATGGAGTCTGCACATAAGTAAATAAGCAGGGTGACAATATACAGCCTTGACATACACCTTTCCCAATTTGGAACCAGTTTTGCCATGTCCGGTTCTAACTGTTGCTTCTTGTGCATGCAGATTTCTCAGGAAGCAGGTCAGGTGGTCTGGTATTCCCATATCTAAGAATTTCCCACAGTTTGTTGTGATCAAAGACTTCAGTGTAGTCAATAAAACAGAAGTCGATGCTTTTCTGGAACTTTCTCGCTTTTTCAATATTCCAGCAGATTTTGAAACTTGATCTCTGGTTCCTCTGCCTTTGTGAAATCCAGCTTGAACGTCTGGAAGTTCTCAATTCACATATTGTTGAAGTATGGCTTGGAGAATTTTGAGAATTATGTTGCCAGTGTGTGAGATGAGTGCAGTTGTGTGGTAGTTTGAACATTCTTGGCTATTCCTTTTCTTTGGGATTGCAATGAAAACTGACCTTTTCCAGTCCTGTGGCCATTGCTGAGTTTTCCAGATTTGTTGGCATATTGTGTACAGCACTTTCATAGCATCATCTTTAGGATTTGAAATAGCTCAACTGGAATTCCATCACCTCCACTCACTTTCTTCATAGTGATGCTTCCTAAGGCCCCCTTGACTTTGCATTCTGGGATGTCTGGCTCTAGGTAAGTGATCACACCATCGTGGTTATCTGGGTCATGAAGATCTTTTTTGCTTGTCTGGAAAGCTTTTGATTTCACCATCAAATCTGAAGGAGGAGTCTTGCTGGATACAATATTCTTGGTTGTGGGTTCTCCCCTTTCATCACTTTAAATATATCCTGCTATTCCTTTCTGGCTTGTAAAGTTTCTGTAGAGAAATCAGCTGCTATCCTGGTGGGAGTTCCCTTATATGTTATTTGTCACTTTTTCCCTTGTTGCTTATAATATTTTATCTCTGTATTTAATTTCTGTCAACTTGATTACTATGTGTCTCAGTGTGTCCCTCCTTGAATTTATCCTGCTGGGACTCTCTCTACTTCCTAGATTTCGTTGACTTTTTCCTTTCCCATATTAAAGAAGTTTTCAGCTATTATTTCTTTAAATAATTTCTCTGGTCCTTTATCTCTCTCTTCTCCTCCTGGAACCCCTATAATATGAATGTTGGTGAATTTAATGTTGTCTCAGAGGTTTCTTAGGCTGTCTTCATTTATTTTCATTATTTTTCAATATACTGGGACAGAGATTTCCACCATTCCGTCCTCCAGGTCATTTATTTATTTTTCTGTCTCAGTTATTCTGCTGTTGATTCCTTTTAGTGTATTATTCATCTCTGTTTGTTTGTTCTTTAGTTCTTCTATGTATTTGGTAAACATTTCTTGCATCTTCTCAATCTTTGCCTCCATTTTTTTCCCTGCGATCCTGGATCATCTTCACTCCCATTATTCTGAATTATTTTTCCTGAAGGTTGTCTATATCCACTCCATTTAGCTCTTTTTCTGGGATATTATCTTGTCCCTTCATCTGGGACATAATTTTCTTTTTTTTCATCATGATTAACTTTCTGTATTATGTTTTTTGTTTTAGCCGCTGTAAGACAGTGCTTCTTCTTGCTTCTTCTGTCTGCTCTTTGATGGATGAGGCTAAAAGGCTTGTGTAAAATTCTTGAAGGGAGGGAATGCTGTTGGGAAAAACTGGGTCTTGCTCTGGTGGGTAGGACCTTGATCAGTAGTTTTAATCCAAGTATCTGCAGATGGGTGGGTTGCACAATCTCCCTGGTAGTTGTTTGGCCTGATGCAACCCAACCCTGGGGTCTATGGGCTCTATGGTAGGTTTAATGGTGAATACCAAGAGGGTTTATGCCAAGGGGGTCCTTCCAGTGCCCCATCCCTGTGATGAGCACCTGCGCACCCATGCGTCCACAGGAGGTCCTCCAACACTAGCAGGTAGATTTGGTTCAGTCTCCTGTGGGGTCACTGCTCATTTGCTCTGGGTCTTGGTGTACACAAAATTTTGCTTGTTCCTTCCAAAACTGGAGTCTCTTTCCCTCAGTCCTCTGGAAATATAATCAAATCCTGCTGGCCCTCAAGGCCAGATTTCCTGGGGATTCCCCGTCCCTTTAGTGGATCCCCAGGCTGGGAAGCCTGACATGGGGCTCAGAACCTTCAGAGTTGTTTGAGAATTTGTTTGGTATTGCTCTTTTCCAGTGTGTAGGTTACCCATCCCATGGGTTTTGGGTTTGGTTTTATCATGATTGTGCCCCCTCCTACCGTCTTGCTGAAGCTTCTTCTTTGTCTTTGGATGTAGGATATCTTTTTAGGTGGGTTCCAGTGTCATCCTGTCAATGATTGTTCAACAGCTAGTTGCAATTTTGGTATTCTCACAGGAGAAAATGAGCACATGTCCTTCTACTCTGCCATCTTGAACCCCCAAAACAAGTCTGGAATCTGAAGGAAATATTTATAAAATGCAAATAATGTGCAGTTAGTGTTGATCAACCGTACCAGAGGAATGCTGATTTGTCTTTCTAATCTCTATAAAGAAAATATTATTAAATAACTCTCAGAGATAGTGAAGGATGGGGAAGCCTGGTGCACTGCAGTCCATAGGATCTCAAACAGTCAGACAGAACTTAGCGACCAAACAACAACATAGGAAGGGCCACTCAGAGAATTATTTTTTCTTTTCCTGAATGTTGTGATATTTGTGGTATTTACAGGTTTTTTTTGTAATTTGTAATTTCTTGTTTTCTTTCTTCATCCTATATAAATATTAATTTTTATATTTATTTTTTTAGTAATTTTGCATTCTTTCTCTTAAACTGGACTATGAAAATATATACTCTCAAGCCCTTCAAAATCTTGATCCTCTTTGACAGAATTACATTCTAGATGGAGAAGAGATGAATACTGACTTGGCTTTACTCTGCTGTTAGTTTGGTTTTTGACCTTACCCAGTTTATTGAATTTAACTGGGACTTCTTTACACAGTCATCAAAGTCATGCCATTGTTTTGAAGGATTCTGTTCTTGCTGACAATAGAAAATTTTACCAGTACTTCAGTGCCCCTGGAAGACAGTGAAGGTTAAAGGAATCTCCTGACAAAATATTTATTTTGGAAAATGGTTTACTGCAAATAACCACTTTCATGCATATGACTTAAATAAGTCTCAAGATGATCCTTGTTCATTCCATGGCAAGGTTAAACTCAGACCCTCAAGTTCCCATCCTTTGCTTCTTTTTTTTCCCCCCAACTCCCTCCAGTCTTTAGTTTCTCAAAATATTTGCCCATTCTTTCAGTGAATGATATTAAAGTTGGTTTCTTTTCTTTTCTTTTCAACTTTTTAAATTTATATTAGAGTATAGACAGTTGACATTGTTGTGATAATTTCTGCTACACAGTGAAGTAACTTTGCCTCTTAAATGATGATTAGTTGATCTATCTTATATACACAAGTCAATCAAAACAGTGTATTCATAGCCTAATATATGGTTAAGTTTCTCTTCACTTTCTTTCAGGCCTTGCATTTTGGCCCACAATCAGCCTGAGCCAGCATAAAGTCCTTCCTGAAAATAGTCTGACCTCAGCTAAAATATTTACCCATCTGTTATCCAGCCATGCCACCTTTTCCTCCAATTTGATCTAAATCCAGTTCTTTCTAGCCTTGTTTATTGTTCTTTATAAAAGAAAGTCTTTTTTTGCCTAACTCTTGAGAGGACCTTATGATCACAGCATCATCCCTCTTGCCACAGTCCTTCTCCACCTATCACAGAAGTCCTCCCCACACACATTTCAATAATCTTCTTGAATAAAACTCTCTTTTTACTCAACCTGCTTTTCTTTAATTTGGCGACGCAAAAAAAAAAAAAAAAAAAAAAAAAGAAAGAAAGAAAAGAAAAGAAAGAAAAAAAACAAAAAAATGTATATATATATGCTTGTTAAAGAGTTAAAGAAATGAAGCCAGCATATTATCTGTAAACCCCAAACTCTGTTCTTTCTATAGGTGAAACTATTGAATCAGTTTTCAGTATGGAAGTTCTTTTAAAACCCATATTTAATCACTTTTTAAAATTTATTTATTTATTTATTTATTTATTTATTTTAATTGGAGGCTAATTACTTTACAATATTGTGGTGTTTTTTGCCATACATTCATATGAATCAGCCATGGGTGTATATCTGTTCCCCATATGTAATCACTTTTATGTACTGAAAAAGCCCCATTTGCAGCTGAGTATTATATGAAGCCAATGATCCAATGAATATCCATCAAAATACAATACATTACTCCAAGAAAAGTTCTCCTGAACTGTAAATACTGTGAAGCCTTTATTACACTATTCATGTCTAACTAACATAACATTTGAGAACAGATAGTGAGCTTTTTAAAGACAAAATTCATTTCTTGATAAGGTTTAAATTAAAGAAATAATTTCAGGGATATAATGTTATTCTTGTGAAATTCCCTAGGGATTCTGTAAATAGCATTTCCGACAGCAAATGCTTTTAAAAGCCCCAAGGACCCCTGAGAAGTCAGATCACAAAATTTCCAAAAATATATTAAAACCAACGTTTAATACTTTAGTGTGAGAAGTATATTTTTAACTAGATACTTTTAGATATCTTCTCTGCATGCCATCCACAAAGTGTTTACACCATCTACAGTAACCATGATTGAAAGGTGTTAAAGCCAGTGTGTGAGCAGTCAAAAATAGCTTATGATGCAAATTTTTTAAAAGAAAAATCCAACTTTATTTTCCTATGAAGAATTTATATGCAGTATTAATCTTTTTTGGAAAATACACAGAGACACTGCTTCTTTCTTTCCCCCATGTTTATGAGCATTTGTGTCTACTAGATCAAGAGCTATTTATGGGCAGAAACTAATTCTAATTTCTCTCTGTGACACATCATTGACTAGAGACTGATTAACATTTGTAACAGAAGGACAATGTATTTTATTTCTGTGTATTCATTCTCCCCTTATTTCTCTCTTCATCTCTGTGACCTTTTATTCTTGCGTCTTTTCTTTGTAAATTGTTCCCTAGACACACTGAAGTGCTCATATAAGCAAGTACTTAAAAACAAAACAAAACAAAAAAACACAAAATAAATAATCATGCATTCATCAATGAGTAAAATATAGGATGGACTAGTACATCTAAGAATCCCTGGATGTCCCTCTCCAAAGATCCCCCTTCTGCACCTTCAGCTATAGCATTACTATAAATTTTGCTTTATCCAAGAACCCACCTCCCAGTGCAGGAGACATGAATTGTGGGCTCAGTCCATGGGTCAGGAAGATACCCTGGAGGAAGAAATGACAGCCTACTCCAATATTCTTGTCTGGAGAATCCCATGGACAGAGGAGCCTGACAGCTTACGGTCTATAGGGTTCCAAAGAGTCAGACACGACTGAAGCAACTTAGCACACAATATTACCATAAATTTTGTATTATTCCTTGTTTTTCTTCATAGTTCTTTCACATATAAATGTATCCTTTAACCGTATATTGTTTTGTTTTGCTTACTTTTGTAGTTTCATAAATAAAATAATACTGTATTTATATTATTTTGTTGGGCCTCCCCAATAGCTCAGCAGGTAAAGAAAAGTGAAGTGAAAGTCACTCAGCCATGTGATTCTTTGCGACCCCATGGAATATACAGTCCATGGAATTATCCAGGCCAGAATACAGGAGTGGATAGCTTTTCCCTTCTCCAGCAGATCTTCCCAACCCAGAGATGAAACTGAGGTCTCCCTCATTGCAGGTGTGTTCTTTACCAGCTAAGCCATAAGGGGAGCACAGTAATACTGGAGTGGGTAGCCTATCCCTTCTCCAGCAGATCTTCCAGACAGAGAAATTGATCCAAGGTATCATGCATTGTAGGCAGATTCTTTACCAATTTAGTTATAAGGGAAGCAAGTAAAGGATTCACCTGTAATACAGGAAATGCAGGAGATGTGAGTTCAATCCCTGGTTAGGGAAGATCCCTGGAGGAGGCAATGGCAATGCACTCCAGTACTCTTGCCTGAAAAATCCCATGGACAGAGGAGCCTGGTGGGCTACACTCCATGGGGTTGCAAAGAGTCAGACACTACTGAGGCAACTTAGCACGACACAGCACAGAAAAATATCTATTTCTGTGTCCTTGACTAGGCCTTTGACTGTGTCAATCCCAAAAAGCTGGAAAATTCTTAAAGAGATAGGAGTACTAGACCACCTTACCTGTCTCTGGAGAAACCTGTGTGCAGGTCAAGAAGCAACAGTTAGAACAGGACATGAACAACTGACTGGTTCAAAATTGGGAAAATAATAAGTCAAGGCTGTATATTGTCACCCTGCTTATTTAACTTCTATGCAGAGTACATCATGTGAAATGCCAGGCTGGATGAAGCTCAAGCTGGAATCAAGATTGTTGGGAGAATTATCAGCAACCTCAGATATGTAGATGATTCCACTCTAATGACAGAAAGTTAATAGGAACTAAAAAGTCTCTTGATGAGGGTGACAGAGGAGAATGAAAAAGCTGACTTGAAATTCAACATTCAAACTGCTAAGATCATGGCATCCAATCTCATCACTTTATGGCAAAGAGAGGGGAAAACTTAGAAGCAGTGACAGACTTTATTTTGTTGAGTTCCAAAATCACTGCAGATGGTGACTGCAGCTATGAAATTAAAAGACGCTCCTTGGAAGGAAAACTGTGATGATCCTAGACAGCATGTTAAAAAGCAGAGACTTCACTTTGTCAAGAAAGGTCCATATAGTCAAACCTATGCTTTTTCCAGTGGTCATGCATTTATGTGAGAGATGGACTATAAAGAAGGCTGAGTGCCACAGAATTGATGTTTTTGAATTTTGGTGCTAGAAGAGACTCTTTAGATTCTCTCAGACAGGAAGAAGATCAAACCAGTCAATCCTAAAGGAAATCTGTCCTGAATATTCATTGGAAGGACTGAAGTTGAAGTGAAGTGAAAGTCACTCAGTCTGGTCCGATTCTTTGTGACTCCATGGAGTATGCAGTCCGTGGTATTCTCCAGACCAGAATACTGGAGTGGGTAGCCTTTCCCTTCTCCAGGGGATCTTCCCAATCCAGGGATCAAACACTGCAGGCTGATTCTTTACCAGCTGAGCCACAAGGAAAACACAAGAATACCAGAGCCTATTCCTTCTCCAGTGGATCTTCTCAACCCAGGAATTGAACAGGGGTCTCCTGCATTTCAGGTGGATTCTTTACCAGCTGAACTATCATGAAAGCCATTGAAGCTGAAGCTCAAGTGCTTTGGCCACCTGATGCAGAGAGCCAACTCATTGGAAAAGACCCTGATGCTGGAAAAGTTTGAAGGCAAAAGGAGAAGTGGATGCCACAAGATGAGATGGTTATATAGCATCACTGGCTCAATGAACATGAATTTGAGGAAACTCCAGGAGAGAATGGACCACAGAGGAGCCTGGTGTGCTATAGTCCATGAGGTCACAGAGTTAGACATGATTTAGCAACTGAACAACAACATCAACAACAAACCAAATAAACACAGTGCTATAGAAAAAGATCATGGTAAGATGGATGTGCCCAGAAACTGAATGAGTACAATTTTAAATATGATGGTCAACTTCTTCAGTAACAACAACAATAACAACAAAATATGGTGGTCAAGGTGCATTTCTTTAAGGAGGAATTATTTGACAATGACTTAAAGAAACTAAATAAATTTCATAAGGATACCCGATAGGGAAATTTTCCAGTTACAGTAAATAGTCAGATAAGTATCCTATTGGACAGTGTGTACCTGATGACATATTGAAGGAAAAACAAAGATGCAAATATGGTTAGAGGTAAAGTGAATAAAGGAAAGAGGAGTAATAGGTGGGTTTAGAGAGCTAATAAGACTTTGGCATTTACACTGACTGATATGATTAGCAATTACACAGTTTCTCTGGAAGTGTAACATGATCTGACATAGTTTTTAAAATACTATTCAGGTCGCTATGTAGACAACAGAATGTAGTGAGCTAAAAGATGAAGTTTTAAGACCAGTTAGTACTAAACTACCAAGAGTCAATTAGAAAGATAATATACACATAAGTTATTAATATTAATAATCCTTTGGCTGATAATTTGTTGGAAATATAAACGTTCTGGTTGCCACTTTATTTTTTATTATGCTATTTTAAATTTAAGACTCAATTTAGGCCCCATTACCCTGACAATGGTCTCTGGAATGGATATGGCCATCTAGTGATTTGTTGTACAGTGCAGGGTCTGGGACCCTTTTCCCCAGGTCATAAGGTCTTGCAGCACAGTAGACCTGATGTTTCATGGAACAATCATAGAAGAGCAAACCAATCACAGGGAATGGATTCACTATAATGAAAATATAATAGAAGATCAAAAAGATCATTTCTGTGAGGTTTCAGTGACCTTCATATAAAAATCTATGGAGTATATGTACCACAGCTTCCTTATCCATTCGTCTGCTGATGGGCATCTAGGTTGCTTCCATGTCCTGGCTATTATAAACAGTGCTGCAATGAACACTGGGGTGCCCGTGTCTCTTTCAGATCTGGATTCCTCAGTGTGTATGCCCAGAAGTGGTATTGCTGGGTCATATGGCAGTTCTATTTCCAGTTTTTTAAGAAATCTCCACACTGTTTTCCATAGTGACTGTACTAGTTTGCATTCCCACCAACAGTGTAGGAGGGTTCCCCTTTCTCCACACCCTCTCCAGCATTTATTGCTTGTAGACTTTTGGATAGCAGCCATCCTGACTGGCGTGTAATGGTACCTCATTGTGGTTTTGATTTGCATTTCTCTGATAATGAGTGATGTAGAGCATCTTTTCATGTGTTTGTTAGCCATCTGTATGTCTTATTTGGAGAAATGTCTGTTTAGTTCTTTGGCCTATTTTTTGATTGGGTCATTTATTTTTCTGGAATTGAGCTTCAGGAGTTGCTTGTATATTTTTGAGATTAATCCTTTGTCTGTTTCCTCATTTGCTATTATTTTCTCCCAATCTGAGGGCTGTCTTTTCACCTTACTTACAGTTTCCTTTGAATCAGTTCTAATGAGATGGATGAAACTGGAGCCCATTATACAGAGTGAAGTAAGCCAGAAAGATAAAGATCATTACAGCATACTAACACATATATATGGAATTTAGAAAGATGGTAGCGATAACCCTATATGCAAAACAGAAAAAGAGACACAGAAGTACAGAACAGACTTTTGAACTCTGGGGGAGAACGTGAGGGTGGGATGTTTTGAAAGAACAGCATGTATATTATCTATGGTGAAACAGACCACCAGCCCAGGTGGGATGCATGAGTCAAGTGCTCGGGCCTGGTGCACTGGGAGGACCCTGAGGAGTCGGGTGGAGAGGGAGGTGGGAGGGGGGAACGGGATGGGGAATACGTGTAACTCTATGGCTGATTCATGTCAATGTATGACAAAACCCACTGAAATGTTGTGAAGTGATTGGCCTCCAACTAATAAAATAATATTTAAAAAAAAATCTATGGAAATTTTTCAATCTTGTATCTCTCTTAGAGTATGTATCTTCTCAAACAGATATTTGTCCACTTCAAAGTTGTATAAAATTAATCAAACTTAATCTTCATGGAAATCAGGTAACAGTCTACCAGGTACCAAATTTTGGGGACAGTTGAAGAAACTAGCCTTTTTCTATCTACATGATAGTGGGTTTGCAGAGTTAAAGAACATGCATGTGCTATTTGCCTGTTCAAGCCTCATTGTCCTCCCTATGTTTGATTGTACAGTAAGCCTTAGAAAAAGGATATAGACATGTTCTTGTCAACAGTATATGGCCTCTCAAAGCATTGGAAAATAATGTGATTCCCGATGAAGAAATAATTTAGAACTGGCATCTTCCTGAAAAATTCAAAACCAACTTTAATTTCTGCTCTGCTTTGAAAAAGTAAAAGACCATCATATAGTCCAGTTCTTTTTAAATGTAGCTGCTCATTAGAAACACATCTGGAGCTCTGGAGAAAAAAGTATTTGGGCATTTCTTTTTCTTTCTTTCTTTTTTACTTCTTTCTTCTTCTTCTTCTTTTTTTTTTTTTTTACAGTAGTAACTTTATTCAAATTTGAGATTCGTTTCCAGGATAGTTCTGACATAAATCTGGATTTTTAAAAACTGATTACAGTTTTTCTATTAAATGGTAGTTTTAGTGAAAAAAACAAAAAAAGGCTCAATTTACCTAAATTTTCTTTTATGATTAGCCCTATTTTTGTCTCATTTATGAAATCTTCTTCATTGCAAGGTCGTATAGTTTTTGGGGTTTTTTTTTTTGTTTGTTTGTTTGTTTCATTTGAAAGCTTCGAAATTTAGTTTCATACAAGTAAGTCATTATTACAAATGGAATTGGTATCCGTGTTTGGCTTTAGGTGAGAGAACTGATTTCATTTTATTTTTCAAAATAAATGACCGATTGCCTAGCAGCATTTATTGAAGCAGGATTTAGTGCTCATCTGCAATGCCAGCTCTATTATATGTAAAGTTTATGTATATGCTTGGGGTCTATTTCTCAGATTTCTTATTTGATGTGTTGATTTTCTCTCTGGTGAATTCCATACTATCATAATGAATCTGATTTTAGTAAATCATTTATGGTAGAGCATATTCCCAACTTTGTTCTTCTTTAACATGACTTGGCTATCCTTGTTTCCTTGCATCCATATAAATTTTCCACTATGCCATATGAAAGTTGTGTTTATTAGGTGGGATTTTCTCACTGCAGCATTTGTTACTAGGAATTGACTCATTTCTATCAGTTTGGGTTACAACTAGAGGGTATCAGAGAAGATTAAAAGTGTTATTGAATTCAATGCTTAATTCAATGCTTATTATAGATACTATTGCTTTATAAACATTAAAAATTTATAAAAGCTTAACTTTAACAGTTGAAGGTTCAAAACAAGCTGACGTAAATTGTATCTTTGGCATCATTCTCATTCTCTCATCCTATTCATCTTCATCATTTTATCATATCATTAATCCACTGAAATAATAGCTGACATTTATTGAGAGTTAAGTACTTTTTACTAACAGCAGATATAATTTCATCCAGTAATTACTTCAAATATAATTTCATGCAGTCTATCTATACTTCTAGAAATGCAGAATATTAAGTATTTTTAGCAGAAGACATTAAGAAGAGGTGGCAAAAATACACAGAAGAACTATAGAGAAAAAGATGTTCACGACCCTGATGGTGTGATCACTCACACTTACCTAGAGCCAGACATCCTGCAAGGTGAAGCCAAGTGTGCCTTAGGAAGCATCACTACAAACAAAGCTAGTGGAGGTGATGGAATTCCAGTTGAGCTATTACAAATCCTGAAAGATGATGCTGTGAAAGTGCTGCACTCGGTATGTCAGCAAATTTTGAAAACTCAGCAGTGGCCACAGGATTGGAAAAGGTAAGTTTTCATCCCAATCCCTAAGAAAGGCAATGTCAACGAATGCTCAAACTACCACACAATTGCACTCATCTCACACACGAGTAAAGTAGTGCTCAAAACTCTCCAAGCCAGGCTTCAGCAATACGTGAACCATGAACTTTCAGATGTTCAAGCTGGTTTTAGAAAAGGCAGAGGAACCAGAGATCAAATTGCCAACATCTGCTGGGTCATCAAAAAAGCAAGTTATTTTCAGAAAAACATCTATTTCTGCTTTATTGACTATGCCAAAGTCTTTGACTGTGTGGATCACAATAAGCTGTGGAAAATTCTGAAGGAGATGGGAATACCAGTCCACCTGACCTGCCTCTTGAGAAACCTATATGCAGGTCAGGAAGCAACGGTTAGAACTGGATATGGAACAACAGACTGGTTCCAAATAGGAAAAGGAGTACATCAAATCTGTATATTGTCACCCTGCTTATTTAACTTACATGCAGAGTACATCATGAGAAATGCTGGGCTGGAGGAAGCACAAGCTGGAATCAATATTGCCGGGAGAAATATCAATAACCTCAGATATGCAGATGACACCACCCTCATGGCAGAAAGTGAAGGAGAACTAAAAAGCCTCTTGATGAAAATGAAAGAGGAGAGTGAAAAAGTTGACTCAAAGCTCAACATTCAGTAAACTAAGATCATGGCATCCAATCCTGTCACTTCATGGCAAATAGATGGGGAAACAGGGGAAACAGTTGCTGACTTTACTTTCTTGGGCTCCAAAATCACTGTGGATGGTGATTGCAGCCAAGAAATTAAAAGACACTTACTCCTTGAAAGGAAAGTTATGACCAACACAGAGAGCATATTAAAAAGAAGAGATATTACTTTGTCAATAAAGGTCCGTCTAGTCAAGGCTATGGTTTTTACAGTGGTCATGTATAGATGTGAGAGTTGGGCTCTAAAGAAAGCTGAGCATCAAAGAATTGATGCTTTTGAACCATGGTGTTAGAGACGACACTTTAGAGTCCCATGGACTGCACAGAGACACAGTCAGTTCATCCTGAAGGAGATCAGTCTTGGGTGTTCATTGGAAAGATTGATGTTGAAGGTGAAACTCCAATACTTTGGCCACCTGATGTGAAGAGCTGACTCATTTGAAAAGACCCTGATGCTGGGAAAGTTTGAGGGCAGGAGGACAAGGGAACGACAGAGGATGAGATGGTTGGATGGCATCACAGACTCAATGGACATGAGTTTGGGTAAACTCCGGGAGTTGGTAATGGACAGGGAGGCCTGGCGTTCTGCGGATCATGTGATCACAAAGAGTCAGACACGACTCAGCGACTGAACTGAACTGAAGTACTTTTAAAAATCAGAAATGAGGATCAATCAGCAAGATTAATTATTCTGTCCTCATTCATATATTGGAGAAAGGAATGGATTGCAAATTCAAGGCCAGATTATTTTATCTCAGTGGCTTTGCTTAGTTTTTGTTAATTTTCTTAATTTAAAATAATTAGCTTCAGTTATTGGTTTTTATTCCAATTTTTATAGAAATGTAGTATTTAAGAAGGACAAAAACAAACAAACAAATACTAGAAAAGCACAATTAGTTTCAAAGACATTTCAAGGATTTAATCTTTAGTCATCCACCATCTAAACTTGTATAGTTTCCTACGAGCACCCTCGGAATGTTCTTTTATAAAGATAAATCTTCCCCCCTTCAGAGTACTGACCTATCTCACAAGAATGTCATAAGGATTAACTGAAGATCAAAGAGCTTTTTGAGAATATATCCTACCTTGTAAATACTGAATTTTGAAAACATACATTTTCTAGGTTAGTAAAATACTGAATGTTCAATAGCAGTTTTACTGCTCTTTGTTGTTGTAAGATATGAACTTAAAGATTTGTCATAAAATACAGTCTTGCCTCGAAACCAAAAATGTCAAGCAGATATTAAGTTTTCAAAATTAAATATTTAATTTTAAATCACATTTTTTTCCTGTGAAACCAAGATTATATTCTTCTGAGAATTTACCAAACTCTTTTAGGAAATATAGTTTGCATTTCCTATTGAAAGAGTAGTGCTTATGTTTCTTTCACCATGATTCTTGGCTTTATATTCTGTATGTTATTTGATTATTCTTACTATCATTTAAAAATTAGCCAAATATGTCCATGCTGTACAAAATAATAAGTATTGGGAAATTACAACAAATCATTATAAATTATAAAATACATGATTTCTTGAGTACCTTAGATATACAAGTTTATCTACACTTGCAATATTATAGACAGAAAAAGCAATTATCAGAAAACATAATCACACCATAAGATTATCAGTTTTTAATTTTTGTGGGATTTTTTGAGCATGTGGGATCTGAGATCTTAGTTCCCTGACCAGGGATCTAACCTGCAGCTCCTGCAGCACAGTCTTAACCACTGGACAACCAGGGAAGTCCTCAAGCAGAGATTTTTAAAGAGGCTTAGAAATTATTTCCCCTTTAGTCCTAGAGGGGAGTAGAATATGCTATCTTTGACCAATCAATCATTTTGAATTAAAGTAAACTGAGAAACAGCCAGTGCAAGAAGGACCCTCCAACCCTCTCTTGTCCCCATGAAAACAGGAGATAAATTTCCCATATGAAATGTACCTTCCCGTACCCTATGGAAGAAGACTTTCTTATCACCAGAAATAAGAACTCAGGGTCAAGCAATCTATATTTAATAAATCTTGCTACTTCACTAAATACTGCTTCAAAGTCAAACCCTTTTATCATGTCAGTTCCTCACACATTTATTGTTTCTTTGTCTAAAAGGTATAAAAATTTGGGACTTTGGTCACTTCTTTGAGACTCATACTTTTATGAGACTTCTATATTTATGAAATTAAATTTAGTTTTCTCCTATTTATCTGACTTATGTAAATGTAATCATTAAGCCGGCCAACAAACCTAGAATAGAAGAAAGAAAAATGCTCTCTTCCCTACATTACAAATTATTAGAACCATGTTATCGACATCTGCAAATAGCTGTTTGTTTTGAGACTTCTTATTTAAAAAAATATCAATAACAAATACTCCCTCCAAGGTCTGATGGGATATTTGATTATTTGCTTTGACAAATTCCAATTCAAATTTCAGTAAAAAATACATTCTTTGACACTAGAAATCACAAAATAATATATTTTGTGCAACTAAAAATATTGCATAATCTTAAATTTATAGTGATTTATAAATATATGTATAGGTCAGAAGTCAGATTCTGACTTCCCAAAGAAGAAAAATAAAAGAGGGAATAAGATAGTAAATGTTTAGATTATCATAAAGTAAATAGCCTTATCAAAACTCTTAAAGTAGAAGATTATATTATATTATATTACCATTATGTTAAAATGCAAATTCAACTCAAGCACATGCAATATTATTGTATTATAATAAATATATAAGCTCCATTTTTTTTTACATTTTCTTTATTATGCTTATTTAATAAACACTTTATAGTGACTACAATATGCCATGCACTATTTTTAGTGCCTTACAAATACATATTTATTTGATACTTATGCAATCCAATGAAGTATTAATATTACTATCATTTCCCCCATTCTAGAGATAACTGTTTAAGTAACTTGTCCAAGATCACACACTTGGTGAGTGATAGAACAAAAGCATACAGGTGTTAGAGTCCTTAGCCAGGACTGCTAATATTCCTTTATTGGTAATAGGTAGCAAATTGGAAAATATCTCTAGCTTGAGATCAAAACACCTGTTTAAATTACCTTTTAGTGTTACGGAATAAAAGAAAAAAAGCATAGCAGGTTCCAGATAATTTTTAAAAATCACCATTCTCAATTCTATTCCTTTCAAGATGATGAATTTGTGTCAGCTGCTATCTTGATCCATCAAGAGAAATCCAGAAGAAATAGCTAAATTTAAGAATTTTCCTGGAAAGAGAAACACCAACTCTGAAAAACTTCCTAAGAATATGGAAATCAGTTTGAATTAATGACGTGCATTTTTTTAATCTATGTGTATGGAGGATGTTGAGCTGAATATATTAGGAAAAAAGGTTGAATTCAGTTCTTCAGTCTCTCTTAGGTTAATTGACGCTTGCCTCCTTACTGTGACACACAGTAGCAAAGATCCATACCATTCGTTCAGGTGCTCATGTGGGTAAAACAGAACAAAACCTGTTTCAGGGAGGAGTATGGATAGCCATAAGCATTAACTCCCTTGTTCTCCCTCCAAACTCTCAGTGTTTTATACACACACACACACACACACACACACACACACACACACTGAAACAGGAGTTAAGAAACTTTCTCTATAATGGGCCAAATAGCAAATACTTTGTTTGGGGATTCAGATAAGTTTCTATCATATATTTTCTTCTTTTCTAATGTATAAGCAAACCTTAACTAAGGGCATGTACAAAATCAGGTTAGGCCTGGGGTGAATTTGTCCCACTGTTTTTTGTTTTATTTTGTTTTAGACCATTGATTTAGGACATACCTACTCCAAATGTTTACTTTTCCTTAGGTTCCAAGGTCCAGACATTTTCTTTCAAATTTGCCTAGAGGGAGGATATAAAACTGGAAAGACACAGAGCGATTTACCTGTATTCTTACTCTAGGGACTGGTTCCGTCCTTCTCTTTGAGTTTAACACTAGAGGAAAAGTGTGTCTGACACAGACTGGAGCCTAGGATGGATGAAGGCTGGATGAAGTTAGATCTGCCATATAAGAAATGTTAAAAGGAATTCCTCAAACAGAAGCTAAAGGATGTTAGTCAAACAAAGTCAACTCAAAATGGATTATAGGCTCAAAAGTAAAGCACAAAACTATAAAATGAAAACATAGGAAAAAATGTATATATCTTTGAGTTTAGAGAATTCCCTGGTGGTCCACTGGTTAGGTCTCTGCAATTTCACTGCTGAAGGAATAGGTTCAATCTCACAAACTATGTGGCAAAAAAAGCTTCTCTATAAAAGACACTTTTAAGAGAATGAAAAGACAAGTCACAGACTGAGAAAAACATTTGCAAAAAGCTTATCCAATAAAGTATTTCTATCCAAAATATACAAAGAACTCTTTCTTTTTTTAAATTTCCAGTCTTATTGAGATATAATTGATATACAATACTGTGTAAGTTTAAGGTGTAGAGCATAATGGTTTGACTTGCATACATCATGAAATAATTACCGTAATAAGATTAGTGAACATTTGTAATTTCATATAGATTCAAAATTAAAGAAGTAGAAAAAAGAACAATTTTTCTTGTGATAAGAACTCTTAGGATTGACTCTCCTAGCAACTTTGATATGTATAATAACACACATACAGCTTTGTCAATTATATTCATTATGCTGTACATTACAGCCCTAGTGCTCACTTATAACTCAAAGTTTGTACTCTTTGTCTGCCTTTGTCCAATTCCCCTTCCCACAATCCCTCCTCGGATAACCACAGATCTGATTTATTTTTCTACTAAGTTTTTGAAGTGTAATTGACTTAAAACAGTGTGCTAGTTTCTGTTACACAATAGTTATTTGATATTTCTGTGCATTTCAAAATGACCAACTTGATAAATCTAGTTACAGTAGGTCACCATACTAAGATACTATATACTGACTATAGTCCCCATATGCACATTTCATATCTATAACTATTTTGCAATGGAATTTTGTACCTCTGAATTTCTTTCATCTATATTTTTCTTCCCTTCACCCCATTCTCCTCTGAAAACCTCTTGTTTATTCTCTGTATTAATAATGTTATTTCTATTTGGTTGTGTTCACACATTTGTTTTGTTCTTCTAAATTCCACATGTAAGTGAAATCATATGGCATTTTTCTTTCTTTGTCTGACTATTTCACTTAGTATAATACTTTCTAGGTCCATCCATGTTGTTCAAAATGCCAAAATTTCTCTTTTAATGGCTGATTGTAAACAATGCTGCAATGAACATATGTATGCATATATATTTTTTCTAATTAATTTTTAAATGTTCTAATAAACATCCAGAAATGAAATTGCTGGATCATATGATAGTTCTATTTTGGGGGAAGTTCTGTACAATTTTTCATAATGGCTGCCTACACCAAAATGCATTCCCACTAAAAGGGCATGAAGTTTCCCTTTTCTCTACATCTTCAACAACACTTGTTATTTTTTCTCTTTTTGACAAGAGTAGTTCTGATAGACTTGAAATAATATCTTAATTGTGTTTTTAATTTGAACTCCTTGATGATTCCTGATGTTGAATATCTTCTTATGTGCTTTCTGGACATCTGAAAAAATATCTATTCAGATCTTCTCCCCATTATTTATGTATTTTTTATGTTGAATTGCACAAGTTCTGTACATATTTTTGATACTAACTTTCTATCAAATATATTTTGCAAGTATAATAGCATTTACAAGTATTTTACCCCATTTATTAGGAGGCATGGGTAAAACTAGAGATCTCTTCAAAAAATTAGGGATACCAAGGAAATACTTCATGCAAAGATGGGCTCAATAAACGACAGAAATTGTATGGACCTAACAGAAGCAGAAGATATTAAGAAGAGGTGGCAAGAATACACAGAAGAACTGTACAAAAAAGGTCTTCATGACCCAGATAATCACGATGGTGTGATCACTCATACTCAGCTACAGCCAGACATCCTGGAATGTGAAGTCAGGTGGGCCTTAGAAAGCATCTCTATTAACAAAGCTAGTGGAGGTGATGGGATTCCAGTTGAGTTATTTCAAATCCTGAAAGATGATGCTGTGAAAGTGCTGTACTTAATATGCCATCAAATTTGGAAAACTCAGCAGTGGCCACAGGACTGGAAAAGGTCAGTTTCCATTGCAATCCCAAAGAAAAGTAATGCCAAAGGATGCTCAAACCACTGCACAATTGCACTCATCTCATATGCTACTAAAGTAATGCTCAAAATTCTCCAAGACAAGCTTCAGCAACACGTGAACTGTGAACTTCCAGATGTTCAAGTTGGTTATAGAAAAGGCAGAGGAATCAGAGACCAAATTGCCAACATCAGCTGGATCATCAAGAAAGCAAGAGAGTTCCAGAAAAACATCTATTTATGCTTTATTGACTATGCCAAAGCCTTTGACTGTGTGGATGACAATAAACTGTTGAAAATTCTTAAAGAGATGGGAATACCAGACCACCTGACCTGCCTCTTGAGAAACCAGTAGGCAGGTCAGGAAGCAACAGTTAGAACTGGATATGGAACAACAGACTGGTTCCAAATAGGAAAAGGAGTAAGTACATCAAGGCTGTATATTCTCACCCTGCTTATTTAACTTATATGCAGAATATATCTTGAGAAACGCTGGGCTGGAAGAAGCACAAGCTAGAATCAAGATTGCTGGGAGAAATATCAATAACCTCAGATATGCAGATGACACCACCCTTATGGCAGAAAGTGAAGAGGAAGTAAAAAGCCTTATGATGAAAGTGAAAGAGGAGAGTTAAAAAGTTGGTTTAAAGCTCAACATTCAGAAAACTAAAATCATGGCATCTGGTCCCATCACTTCATGGCAAATAGATGGGGAAACAGTGGAAACAGTGTCAGACTTTATTTTTGGGGAGCTGTAAAATCACTGCAGATGGTGATTGTAGCCATGAAATTAAAAGACACATACTCTGTGGAAGGAAAGTTATGACCAAACTAGACAGCATATTAAAAAGCAGAGACATTACTTTGCCAACAAAGGTCCATCTAGTCAAGGCTATGGTTTTTCCAGTGGTCATATGTGGATGTGAGAGTTGGACTGTGAAGAAAGCTGAGCATCAAAGAATTGATGCTTTTGAACTGTGGTGTTAGGAGAAGACTCTTGAGAGTCCCTTGGACTGCAAGAAGATCCAACCAGTCCATCCTAAAGGAGATCAGCCCTGGGTGTTCATTGGAAGGACTGATGTTGAAGCTGAAACTCCAATACTTTGTCCACCTCATGCGAAGAGTTGATTCATTGGAAAAGAGCCTTGTGCTGGCAAGGATTGGGGGCAGGAGGAGAAGGGGACGACAGAGGATCAGATGGCTGAATATATATATATATATATATATATATATATATATATATATATATATATA
Source organism: Muntiacus reevesi (assembly GCF_963930625.1). Taxonomy (NCBI): domain Eukaryota; kingdom Metazoa; phylum Chordata; class Mammalia; order Artiodactyla; family Cervidae; genus Muntiacus; species Muntiacus reevesi. The sequence continues at coordinate 79,374,323 of NC_089271.1, read as the reverse complement.
TATATAACTTTGTTTCTCTTGACTGAGGAAATAGATTTAAAAAAAATTAAAAATTCCAAGACTGACGTCAAAGAATTTACTTCTATGTCTTCTTCTAGAAGTTTTATTGTTTCAAGTCTTACATGGAAGTCTTCAACACATTTTGTATTTATTTTTGTACAAGCATGGTGTGAGAGATCAGTTTGATTCTTCCCTTCAGGGAAGCATTGGGGGCAGGAGCAGAAGGGGACGACATCGGATGAGATGGCTTGGTGGCGTCGCCAACTCGATGGACGTGAGTTTGGGTCAACTCCGTGTGTTGGTGATGGACAGCGAGGCCTGGCATGGGGTCGCAAAGAGTTGGACAAGACAGAGTGACTGAACTGAACTGATTAACTCATCTGATTTGAAAATGCATGTCCATATTAAAAAACAAAAACAAAAAACGTGTGAGCAGATGTTTATCACAATCTTATTTATAATGACCAAAAAATTTAAGAACAATTTCTTCAACAGTGAATAATTGAACAAACTCTCATACATTCATACAGTGAAATATTCAGTTCAGTTCAGTTCAGTCACTCAGTCATGTGTGACTCTTTGCAACCCCATGGACTGCAGCATGCCAAACTTCCATGTCCATCTCCTGGAACTTGCTCAAACTCATGTCCATTGAGCCAGTGATTCTATCCAACCATCTCATCCTCTGTCATCTACTTCTCCTCCTGCCTTCAATCTTTCTGAGCGTCAGGGTTTTTCTAATGTGACAGACCTTCCCATCAGGTGGCCAAAGTATTGGAACTTCAGCTTCAACATCAGTCCTTCCAATTAATATTCAGGATTTATTTCCTTTAGGATTGACTGGCTTGATCTCCTTGTAGTCCAAGGAACTCCCAAGAGTCTTTTGCAGCACCATAGTTCAAAAGCATCAATTCTTCAGCAATCAGCTTTCTTTATGGTCCAACTCTCACATTCTTACATGACTACTGATAAAACCATAGCTATGATTATCTGGACCTTTATTGACAAAGTAATGTCTCTCCTTTTTAGTATGTTGTCTAGGTTTGTCATAGCTTTTCTTCCAAGGAGCAAGTGTCTTTTAATTTCATGGCTGCAGTCACAATCTGCAGTGATTTTGGAGCTCAAGAAAATAAAATCTTTCATTGTTTCCATTGTTTCCCCATCCATTTGACATGAAGTGATGGGACCAGATGCCATGATTTTAGTTTCAATGATCTTTGTTTTTTCAAGCCATATAAAAATATGACTTAATCCTAAATGTGCATTGCTAAGTGAAAGTTGTTTGTCTGAAAGCAACTTCTAGTGATGGTAAAAAAGATCAATTCAGGAGAAAAGGATGGTTGAATAGGTAAAATTTAGGGAAAATTTTAAGACAGTGAAACTATTATGTGTTATATTTGTGGTATATAAAATTTGTATTTGGTCTTCCTTCCATTTTCTTGGGATTCCCTAGCTAATGTCTTTGTTATGTTAATAATGTGACTTAGAGTAGGACCCTAGTAGTTTTAGTATGGGTGTGGTCTTTAGAAAGGTGAATCATTTGTTTAGAAGGTTGGAAATTTGGGCCAGCATGGCATCTAGGGAAGGCAGAAAAGGAGGAGGAATTTGAATTTCATTGTATGGCCAGTAGTTTAATCATTCACACGTATATAATAAAAGCCCAATAAAACATGTGGACATCTGGGATCAATGGAGCTTCCTGACTGGAAAAAACATTATCATGCCAGGAAGCTAATGTGCTCAGATTTTTGAGGAAAGTACAAAGAAGTACTGAATTCCTTCCCAAACTTCATTCTATGTGTGTCTTCATTTGAGTGTTTCTGATTTGTGCCCTTTGTAATAAAACTATATTTCTTAAGTATAGAAATTTCATGAGTCTTTTTGAGTACTTACAGTGAATTATCAAATCTGAGAAAGTCATGGAAACCTCTGCATTTTAACCAGTTAATCAGAAGTGCCTGTGACCTGGGGAGCCCCTCAAGTGTGGCTGTTGTCAGAAGTAAGAGCAATCTTGTGGAGTCTTTATGTATGTGGAGTTCAACATTTACTCCAGGTAGTTAGTGTCAGAATTGTAATGCAATCTACCCCACTGAGGATGAAACAGAATAACACTGTAATGGTAAAAAATGACATATGCATTTATTAAAACCCATAGAATTATATACTTTTTTCACAAAGTGTAAACAGTAAGGAATGAACATTTTTAAATTATATAGTAGGTCAAGATATTCCATGATTAAATACAGAATATGACAAAGCAACCTATCTGTATTGTAAAGAAATGGTAGAATCTCATTAAAGGGAAAGGAGAAAAATATGTTGACCTATGTAACCTTGAAAATGAGTGGAATATATAATGTTTAAAGCAAGCAAAACTGTATATAAGCACTGTACTGTAGTTGACAAAATGGTTTTGCTCAGGATGCGAGTTAAAAATTGTCATACTGCTATAAATGTATTCTGGGGCTTCCCTGGTGGTTCAGAGTGTAAAAAGTCTGCCTGCCATGACGGGGCATGGGTTCTACCCCTGGGTCAGGAAGATCCCCTGGAGAAGGAAATGGCTACCCACTCCAGTAGTCTTGCCTGGAGAAATTCCATGGAAGAGAAGCTTAGCGGGCTACAGTCCATGGGGATCACAAAGAGTCGGGCATGACTGAGAAACTGATTCTTCTTACTTATAAATATATTCTAGAAGTAATTAATGAAATGTTTGAGCTGTTGTGGGACTATGGTTCTTCTTGCTTCTTCTGTCTGTCCTCTGATGGAGGAGGCTAAGAGGCTTTTGTAAACTTCCTGATGGGAGGGACTGATGGTGGGAAAAACTGGATCTAACTCTACTGGGCAGGGCCTTGTTCAATAAAGCTTTAATCCTATTGTCTGCTAATGGGTGAGGTTGTGCTCCCTCCCTAGTAGTTGTTTGGCCTAAGTAGACCCAGCCCTGGGTCTATGATAGGGTTAATGGTGACTTCTAAGAGGGCTTACACCAAGAGGGACCATTCCAGAATGCTGCTGCCAGTGCCTCCATTTCTGTGGTGAGCCCCTGCTGATCCACGCTGCCACAGGAGACCCTCCAACACTAGTAGGCAGTTTTGGTTCAGTTTCTTATGGGAGTCACTGATCCTTCCCTCTGGGTTTTGGTGTGCACACGATTTTGTATGTGTATTCCAAGATAGGAGTTTCTGTTTCACCCAGCCCTGTGGATATTCCCAATTCCTTTGTTGGATCCCCAGGCTGGGAAGCCAGATGAGGTGTTCAGAGCCTTCACAACAGTGGAAGAATTTATTTAGTATTATTGTTCTCCAGTTTGTGGGTCACTCATCCAGAGATTTTGTCATGATTGTGCCCCTCCTACCATCTCGCTGTTGCTTCTTCTTTGTCTTTGGACCTGGATATCTGTTTTTGGTGTGTTCTACCATTTGTTAAGTAGTTGGTTGAGGTTTTGATGCTTTCATGACGAAATGAGCACAAGTCCTTCTGTTTCACCATCTTAAACTGGAAGCCAGAAATAACAACTAATTATATGGAGATAAAGTGAAGTCAAAGTTGTTCAGTCTTTGCAACCCATGGACTATAGAGTCCATGGAAATCTCCAGGTCAGAATACTGGAGTGGGTAGCCATTCCCTTCTCCAGGGGATCTTCCCAACCTAGGGATTGAACCCAGGTCTTCCACATTGCAGGCAAATTTTTTACCAGTTGAGCCACCAGGGAAGTCAATGGAGAGAAAGGTAGAATAGAATTTCTCTGTGTTGGAGTGGATTTACAAATAAGCAAGGGGTGGATGCTATAGTGATCCATTTGGTAATAGAGTAGGAAACATAAGTAGAAACTCATGTGTGCAATTTAATATAAATACAGATAATTATATATAAAAATATTTATAAGTATTTGTCTGTACAGGTTAGCTTACACACATACATACATTTTTGCTATTACAGCTGAAGAGGCCTAAAAAGTGATACTCCAGTAGCAAAGATCATGCTTAGTTCTAAGATCTTGCTTTACTTTTACTTTTACTTTTATCTACTTATTTTATTGGGATATAATTGCTTTACAAAATTGTATTAGTTTTTGCTGTTCAATGAAGTGAATCAGCTATAAGCATACCTATAGTTCCACCCTCTTGAACCTTCCTCCCATATTCTTCCCATTCCACCCATATAGATCATCACAGAGCAGAGCTGAGCTCCCTGTGCTATACACCAGCTTCCCACTAGCTATCTATTTTACACACAGTAGTATATATACGTCAATCCTACCCTTTCAATTTGTTCCACCCTTCCTTTCCTTCCTCCCAGGTCCACATGTCTGTTCTCTACATCTTGCCCTGCAAATAGGATCATCTATAAATTTTTGTAGATTACATACATAGGCTTTAATATGTGATATTTATTTTTCTCTTTCTGACTTACTTCATTCTATATGAGAGACCCTAGGTTTATCCACATTGCTAAAAATGATCCAATTTCATTCCTTTTTATGGCTGAGTAATATTTCATTGTATATATGCACCATAACTTCTTTATCCATTCATCTGTTGATGGACATTTAGATTGGTTCCATGTCCTTTCTATTGTAAATATTCCTGCAATGAACACTTGGGTATATGTATACTTTCGAGCTGTGATTTTCAGAGTAGATGCCCAGTAGTAGATTTGCTGGATCTTATGATAGCTCTATTTTTAGATTTTTAAGGAAACTTCATACTGTTCTCCATAGTGACTGTGTCAACTTGCATCCCCATCAACAGTGGAAAAGGGTTCCCTTTTCTACACACTCCTTCCTGCATTTATTTATTGTTTCGAGATTTTTCGATGATTGCCATTCTGATCACTGTGAGGTGATACATCACTATAGTTTTGACTTGAATTTCTCTAATAATGAGAGATGTTGAGCATCCTTTCATGTGTTTTTGGCCAGCTGCCTGTATATTTTGGAGATTAATTTTTTGTCAGTTGCTTCATTTGCAAATATTTTCTCTTATTCTAAAGGTTGCCTTTTTGTCTCATTTATGGTTTCCTTTGCTGAACAAAAGATTTAAAGTTTAATTAGATTCCATTCATTTATTTTTGTTTATATTTTAATTACTCTAGGAGGTGGATCAAAAAGGATTTTTTATGATTTTTTTCAAAGTTGTGTTCTGCCTATGTTTTCCTCTGAGAGTCTTATACTGTTTGGCCTTATAATTAGGTATTTAATCCATATTGAGTTTATTTTTATGTTTAGTATTAAAAAGTATTCTAATTTCACTCTTTTACATGGAATTGTTTAGTTTTCTCAACACCACTTATTGAAGAGGCTTTCTTTTCTTCATTATATATTCTTGCCTCCTTTGTCAAAGGGTAGATAGCCATAACTTCATGGATTTTTCTCTAGGCTTTCTATCCTATTCCATAGATCTATATGTCTGTTTTTGTGCCAGTACCATGCTGTCTTGATTACTGTATCTTTGTAGTATATTTTGGAGTAAGGGAGTTTGATTCCTCCAGCCCCGCTTTTCTTTCTCAAGTGTACTTTGACTATTTGGGGCCTTTTGTGTTTTCATACAAATTGTAATTTTTTTTTTTTTTTTGGTCCTAGTTCTATGAAAAGTGCTATTGGTAACTTGAGAGAGATTGCATTGAATATGTCGGTTGATTTGGATAATATAGTCATTTTCACAAAGTTAATTATTCCAATCTAGGAACATGGTATATCTTTCCATTTGTTTTGTGTCATCTTTGATTTCATTCATCAGTGTCTTATAGTTTTCTGAATACAGGTCTTTTGTCTTCTTAGGTAGGATTATTCCTAGGTATTTTAGTTTTTTTGTTGCAATGGTAAATGGGGTTGTTTCCTTAATTTCTCTTTCTGATCTTTTCTTGTTAGGTTTTATAGGAATTTAAATGATTTCTGTATATTAATTTTGTATCCTGAGACTTTACTAAAAGAATTGATTAGCTCTAGTAGTTTTCTGGTGACATCTTTAGGATTTTCTATGCATAGTATCACCACATCTTCAAATAATGACAGTTTTACTTTCTTTCCAATTTGGGTTCTTTTTATATCTTCTTCTTCTTGGATTTCCATTGCTAGAACATCCAAAAGTATGTTGAATAATATTACTGAGAGTGGGCACTCTTGTCTTATTCCTGATCTTAGAGTAAATTCCTTCAGTTTTTCCCCATTGAGAACAATGTTTGCAGTTGATTTGTCATATATGGCCTTTATTATGTTGAGGTAGGTTCCCTCTATGCCAATTTTCTGGAGAGTTTTTCTTTTTTTTGGTCTAAAAGTATGTTGTATCCATTTTGTATAAATGGATGCTGAATTTTGTCAAAAACTTTGTTTTTGCATCTATTGAGATTATCATAAGGTTTTATCCTTCAATATGTTAATATGGTATGCTGCATTGATTGATTTAGGGATGTAAGGGATGTAAGGATTGAAGAATCCAATCCTTACATCCCTGGGTAAACCCCACTTGATCATGGTGTTTGATCCTTTTAATGTGTTGTTGGATTCTGCTTGGTAGAATTTTGTTGAAATTTTTGCATCTACATTCATCAGTGATATTGGACTATAACTTTCTATTTTGATAGACTTGTTTGGTTTTGGTATTAGGGTGATGGTGTCCTCATAGAATGAATTTGAGGATGTTCATCTCTCTGCAGTCTTTGCAGAGTTTGAAAAGTGTAGGCATTAGCTCTTCTTGCCTCTTGATGAAAATGAAAGAGGAGAGTGAAAAAGCTGGCTTAACACTCAACATTCAGAAAACTAAGGTCATGGCATCCAGTCCCATCACTTCATGGCAAGTAGATGGGGAAACAGTGAGAAATTTTATTTTGGAGGGCTCCAAATCACTGCAGATGGTGACTGCAGCGATGAAATTAAAAGAAGTTTGCTCTTTGGAAGAAAAGCTATGACCAACCTATACAGTATGTTGAAAAGCATTGACATTACTTTACCAACAAGAGTCCATCTAGTTAAAGCTATGTTTTTTTTCCATTAGTCATGTATGGATGTGAGTGATGGACTATAGAGAAGGCTCAGCAGTGAAGAATTGATGCTTTTGAACGGTGGTGTTGGAGAAGACTGTTGGGAGTCCCTTGGACTGCAAGGAGATCCAACCAGTCCATCCTAAAAGAAATCAGTCCTGAATATTAATTGGAAAGACTGATGCTGAAGCTGAAACTCCAATACTTTGGCCACCTGATGTGATGAGGTGACTCATTTGAAAAGACCCGTATGCTGGGAAAGATTGAAGGCGGGAGGAGAAGGGAATGACAGAGGATGAGATGTTTGGATTGCGTTACCAACTCAATGGACATGAGTTTGGGTTAAATCTGGGATTTGGGGATGGACAGGGAGGTCTGGCATGCTGTAATCCATGGGTGATAAAGAGTCGGACATGACTGAGTGACTGAACTAAACTGAAATATTTGATAGAATTTACCTATGAAGACATCTGGCCCTGGGCTTTTGTTTGTTTAAAGATTTTAAATTACGGTTTCAATTTTAGTGCTTATGATTTGTCTTTTCATATTTTCTATTTCTTCCTGGATCAGTCTGGGAAGGTTGTGCTTTTCTAAGTATTTGTCCATTTCTTACAAGTTATTCATTTTATTAGCTTACATTTGCTTTTAATAGTATCTTATAATCTTTTGTATTTCTCCAGTATCAGTTGTAAGTGCTCCTTTTTCTAATTTCTAATTCTACTGATTTGAGTCCTCTCCCATTTTTTATTGATGAGTCATGCTAATGACTTGTCAATATTTTTTTCTTAAAGAATTATCTTTTAGTTTTATTGATCTTTGCTATTGTTTTCTTTGTCTCTATTTTATTTATTTCTGATCTAATATCTATGGTTTCTTTCTTTCTATTAACTTTGGAGTTTCTTTGTCCTTCTTTCTTTAATTGCTTTAGGTATAAGGTTTTTTTTTAAGGTTAAGTTGCTTATGTGAGATTTTTCTTGTTTCTTGAGGTAGGATTTTATTGTTATAAACTTTCTCTTAGAACTACATTTTTTGCACCCAATAGGTTTTGGGTCTTCATGTTTTCATTGCCATTTGTTTCTAGAAAATCTTGGATTTTAATACTATTCTCAAAAAAAAAAAAAAAAAAAAAAGACCAAGGATCCTTGGAGAATTGGTTGATTCTAAGAGTGAGGAAGGAACAGTACATGATGAGCCTGGAGCATCTTGCAGGGCCAAAAGTGAAAGATGTACTCAATAGTAAACCAATAAAGTACATTAATGAGAGCATACCAAAGGGATAAATAAGCTCACTGAAAGAATTCTCAATCACCAATGGTGGAACAATTTGAATAACACAACAAATTAGGAATAGATTCCATGATTTCAAACAAATATTTAAAAATGCTCAAATTAATAAATGGAGGAAATAAAACAAAGCTTCCACACAGTTAAATTCCAAATATTGTATTCTGATTATCCTCTCTAAAGGAGGAGAACACAATTCCTCACTCCTTAGGAGTTGGCTATGCATAATGACTTCTTGAAGACCACAATATGGAAGGGAGCAGAGAGTAATTCTAAAGTGAAGAAAATTAACAAATACTACTTCAGCAAGATGATCAAGATCAACATCAGTAATCATATAAACCATTTTGATAGCATCTACCTTTGATGTGATGTGAAGAGTGTGACATTTTATCTCTGTTATCTGCTCCCCCATACTTAACACATTATTTCAGTGTAATTATAATAAGAACATCAGACAAATTCTAACTGAGAGAAATTCTATAAAATACCTGATCAGTACTCTTCAAGCTGTCAATATTATCAAAATAAAGATAAGTCTGGGAAATAGTCACAGTCAAAAGAAGCCCATGGAGACACTATAACTAAATGCAATTAGTATCTTAGATGGGATCCTGTAAGTAAAAAGAAAGGGTATTAGGAAAAAGAGGAAGAAATCTAAATAGAGTAATAATGTATCAGTGTAGATTCATTAATTGTTACAAATAAGATGTTAATAATGAGAGAAACTGAAGTTGCAAAGTATGGAACCTCTATGTATTACTTCACACTTTCTTGTAAATCTAAACTTTGTTACAATAAAAGGTTTATTAAAAAAATAAGCAAGAATTTAATAGAGGCCATCATGGTTGTAAAAAAGAATACGTTCTGCAGGAAAATATATAGATATCTAAATATGTAGATATGAAAATCTATTTTTAATAAAAACAAGAGAATGATAGAATGATAAATATAATAATATGAAAGTGATTATCTCTTTTGGAGGAAGCGAAGAGACATTGAGAGATACGTATAGCTAGATGAAGATATTGTTCATATTTTACCTCTCTTATCTGTGGTGAATTTACAGGCTTTCATTTTATCAGAAAAAATACATACAGAATTATCATTCATTCATATATACATACCTGTGAAATAAAAGAAAATCATATCACAGATCAATGCTGATAGAGCAGCATGGACAAGAAGTCTAATTCTACATGACCAACATCAATCAATAAATAAGTGCAGTGAGATATTAGCCATGCATTGGACCTCTAGGGCAAAGGCTAATTTATAAAGAGTCTTATTTCTTAGGATTTGTCATGGATGTGTGGGAATAAAAATGAGGAAAAAATATGATTAAAATATTGAAATCATAAAGTTATTAGGAAATAAAGAGCCAAGTTTTAGAAGTATGAGTGGATGCAATTCATGTTTTCCCAGTGTTGTGTCTAAGGATTTCTGATAAATTTGAGGCTATAAAAAAGGGGGAATATAATAAAGAGAGATAAATTTGGAGTTAATAACAACCAGGAGAGAGGCAGTATAGAATTAATTCTGGGAAACTGAGTTTGAGGACATTTAATAGCTAGAGATCCTTGAGAAAAAGAATAGCTGTTAGATACTGAGAGAAAAAAAAAATCAACTCAATGATCACAACAGAATTTCTCCCAGAAAACTTTTTTTTTTTTTTTTTTTTTTTGCTGCCATTGGAGAAAGTTAAACCAGAGGAACCAAAGAACAACTGGGTTGCTGTGTACAAAGACTGAATCAAACGAGTGTCAAAATTCTACTGAGATGGATCAAGGAAATTATAAGACTGAAAACTTCAAAATAACAATTTTTACCTTTCTATTGTCCCCACTCCTCCTTATATTTTTGCCTAAATTGATGAATGTTGAAAACTTCAATACTTTGGCCACCTGATGCAAAGAACTAGCTCATTTGAAAAGACCCTGATGCTGGGAATGATTGAAGGCAGGAGGAGAAGGGGATGACAGAGGATGAGATGGTTGGATGGCATCACCGACTCAATGGATGAGTTCGAGTAAGCTCTGGGAGTTGGTGATGGACAAGGAAGCCTAGCATTCTGCAGTCCATGGGGTCACAAATAGTCAGACACAATTGAGCAACTGAACTGAACTGAACAGTGGGGAGGGGGCTATCCTGGTTAGTTCCTAAAAAGGAAATCTGTGTCCTTAAGGGCTTGTGATGACTGTGATACCACTGACTCAAAGCTGACTCAAAGAAGGACTGAAGGATCAAAGCCTGTGAGGAAGACCTGAAACTTTCCTATTATATTTTTGAACTCAATTACTTAGAAGTCTGTCTTAAAAAAATCTAGAAACAATTCAATTTGGGGTCCTCTGGAATATGCATTAAATCATAATAATAGCAAAAGAGTAAAAAAAAAAAAAGAAAAAAAGAAACAATAACCTTTCTAACAAAAGGCTAGAAAGAATAAAAAGATGAGAGCTAATTCATCATATGGAGTCAAAATTTTATCTTTGGTGCCAGGTACATAATAGGAGTTTACTAAATATTAATTAAATCATTCAGTCTTTGGAGTTTTAGTCACAGAGGTAAACAAAGACAGATTCATTTGCTCTTATATTTGTTCCACCTTTAAGAATAAGAGTTTTATGTTTTCCCACTATGTATTGCATATAAGAATTAGTTTAAGTGATCATATCTCCTTTCTTTGGCAGAATATCCATAATTTCTTTGATCTAGAGTACCCATTTTATAACTTCTGATTGGCATTTTGGTTGCCTAAATCAACCTTTATTAGTTTAAAGTGTGGGTGTGCCATACACATAACAGTTGTCTCCTTATTCAAACCAGATGCTCTTCATTGAATTGAGGTACTTTTAGACAAAACTTGCCAATATAGCTATTAAGTATGACTAAGAGCCCTCAATCTTTTTACATTGGAAATTCCACATATGGAAGCAAAATAAATTCCTTTTCAATCCCTTTCTCTTCCCACTTGCCTATAGTGAATCTTGAACAGACTTTAGAAGTGGTTATTTTGTCATAATTTATTAAAGCTGGCCATAGCACAATATTTTCTGAATGAAATGTGCTTTCTAAATCCTATTATGCCCTAGGCACTTGGGCCGCCTAGAAGGCATGAGTCAGAGACCCTTCCCATCTGTACTTTGACTAAGGAAGTCCTAAGAGAAATTCAGAGGGATGACTAAATCAAGATTGATTTAGTGGTTATATATGCAGACAGATGTTGGTCTGTTAATTTTATACTGAGACAGAAGGCTCAGACATGCTTACTTAAAATCTGACATTTTATTCTTAAAACACTCTGAAGAGTTTAAAAATTTGTCAACAGTTTTATAATCTTCAGCATGGACTCAAAACCTAGAAGCACTCTCTGAAATGACATTTCCTTTTGGCTTTTTCTAGACTGACTATCAGTTTAGATGGGGGGATTATGGCAAGAAGTTGTCAATTGATCTAATAAATTCATATGTCGTGTTTTACTACAGTTCTGATTTCAAGAATGTACAAATAATTTCCCTTTAAAGGAAAATGACAAATTTTCCTTATGTTTCTTCTCCCCTCAAAGGAAAGCCATAACCTGTGTAAACTGACAGATTCAGAAACAAACAAACAAAAAACAGAAAAGGGACTGGACACCATTTTGTAATATATGTAATAAGCAAAACACTATTTTTTTAATCACCCTGCTAGTTTTTCTAAGTTGGCCATTGTATTAATTTATCAGTTTAGCAAACTAACAAAAATATTGCAGTTTAAAACAAGACCTCTTTCGCAGAAAGCTCAGTAAATCAGAAGTTCAGACACAATATGGTTCTTTGCTCAGGGTCTCATAAAACCAAAATCACTATTTTGAAACAGTTGTAATCTTAACTTGAAGCTTCAGAGGAAAATCTGTCTCTAGTCCCATTTAGGTTGTTGGTAGAGCTCAGTTTCCTGTGGTTGTAGAAGTTTCCATTTCATTGCTGGCTGTAGGCTAGAGGAAGGCTCTCATTTCTTAGGTTTTAGTGTGAACTTTCAAAAACAGCAATGATGTGCTAAATTTTCATGTTTTCATCTCTCTGGATTTTTTCTTCTATCAGCTAGAGAAAATGTTTTCCTTTCACAAGGCTCATGTGTTTAGATTAGATTTTTAACTCAGAGTCACTAATTAGTAAACTTACTTGCATTTGCAAAATGTATTTTGTCATGTAAAATAATTCAATCATGTGCATTTTATCACATTCATAGTTTAGGAGATTTGAGTGTGTGTTGTTAGGAAGTCATTTTGGAATTCTGTTTACCACAACCATCTACATTAGATCTGGATGACTGCCATTAGAAAAGATTTATTTCTCATGTAGCTAATTGTAACCACTTATTCACTTGTCGAGTAATATACACTGTATTAAAAATGCAACACTATTTGGCACACATTCTAAGAGTTTTTTTTTATTTTTAATATCTAGACTTTGGTGAATAATTTCAAAGCTCTTTTTGTTTGACAACCAAAGTATAAACATATCACATCCAAATACTATCTCTGTTCTGATTTTAGCTTATTAACTCCTTTATTGCTTTATGTAAGCACTGTACTATGGCAATCAAAATGAGTCATTGATAATTTATTTCAGTGAAAAATCTTTTTAAAAGGATGTACAAAGATAGACACATCATATAATTTTTATAAACCTATTATCAATTTTTATTACACATGATAAAAAATTATGTGTAAATATTTAAGCTTAATATATTTCAGTCATAAGAATGTTACCCAGGTATGCAAAATGCACTTTTTGTTTTTCAGTTGCAAAAAATTATTGTAAAATATTTCCTATATAAATTCTTACTTGAAGATGTCAGTCATAAACTTGAAAGTTACATTGTTAGTTCTGCAGTATCCATTGGCTGGTATGTCTGGCCTTCCCCAAACCACCAAAATGATAGACATACAATTGACTCTAGGTTAACCAAGGAAAATTGTATGACATGGAATTTACAGTGGTAAAAAATAATAAAGTGCATTTGTTAAAAAAAAAAAAACCTGAAAGTACTATGAATCAAAAAGAAAATGTTCTCATGGTTATTTGAGACATATTTTCACTAGAAATTATTCATTGTTTTTCTGTAATTAAAATTTAATTATGTTTTGTATTTTAGCTGGCAATCTTAATTGAAAAGATTAAGCAAAAATGTTAGTAACATTACATACTATATTTCCTCCTTAACTTTCTTCTACTCCAAATGTATATCTTGAAGCCTGCAAAGTTTTATGATGGTGCAAGTCTAGGTGAGTTTTATTGCAATTGTAGTTTTAATTTCCTAGAAAGCAGGAAAATATTGAATAGAAAAAATAATTATGAAGTACTAAATTTAGAGAGAATGAACTTCTTTATGTTCAGTAAGCTATAGAACCTAAGACACCTAAAATTAATAAAATAACTAATTCAATCAATTTACAGTATTTGGTTATTTTGTACCTTTATAAAAATACTTACTAAAATAGGAAGCTTTACCTGGAATACTCACATTCTTCATCATAGCCACAAACTACACTATGAATGATCCTAACCCCTCTGAGTATTTATTATGTCTTCAATGAGCTTGAAATATCTTGAAGATGGAGACTAAATATCCTTGTATTTGTCCATACTCAATCTTCAAATGTCACGGCCAGTCTGTATAGTCTGAGACAGAGCTCAGAGTCTGAGCTCTTAACCACTGTTCTATAATATTTCATACAACAATGGTGGGTAATATCTTTGAAGCAAATTTATCTTTCTACTACACATGTCTCCCTTAAGTTAGCTGAACCAGTTTGGGGATGGCTGGTTGTGCCATTGTGTCTATTTTAAGCAGTGTATGGGTAGACCATGAACCATTACTTACTAGGATACTTAACTTACTTTAAATGTTCTTAAAAACCTTTGTGATTACTTTTAATGGTACTTTCAGAAGTTCAGCTTTACTGTTTATTTTTTGCTTACTACTTCACTCTTGAAAAAGTATTGGGGAACTTAGACATAGTCATGTGAATTTGAAGAGCTACACTAGTTTGATACTAATTATAGCTTAACTTGAGCAATGATACTGACATATTTTATTCCTGTTTGAACTAAATAAGTCATTTGAATAGTTTAGCTCTTTTCACAATTTTTAAAAATACCGTTTCAAAAGAAAATTATTTTCATTTAGAGGGTAAATATGTATTCTCTTTGAAAGTATTTCTAATAGCTTTGTGCCATAAAAAGCAATTACATAAAAATACTGACAAATTATTGACTAGGAAGTGCAGTGTATTTCCAAAAAGGGATAATCTATTTAAGTCTTAATTTCCTCTATGGAATTTCTTGTGAGATCTATGCTCTATAGAAAACTAAATTGTGTTCCATGGCTTTAACATACCAAGGTAAATACCATTATTAAAATGAAACTTAAACTAGATTCTTAAAACAGTAAATGTTTTTACTATCTCTTACTCTATTATTCAGCATTTCTAATGATTATTCTGAAGCCTCAAAACTTCCCAACTCAAATAAGAAATATTAATACATATTCTTAGTATATATTTTTGGTAAGTTTTGTTTTAAATATTTCAGAATGGCTGTATATACTCACTTCCTTCATTTATTGCCCTACAATTATCTCTTAAACTCACTGCAATCCAACTTCCTTTTTTTCTTGTTGTTGCTGCATTGGATCTTTGTTACTGCATGCAAGCTTTCTCTAGTTGTAGTGAGCTGGGGTTACTCTTCATTGTGTTGCGTTGGCTTCTAATTGCAGTGGTCTGTCTTGTTGAGGAACACAAGCTCTAGACACACGAGATTCAGTAGTTGTGACACCTGGGGCTCAGTAGTTGTGGCTCTGTGGGCTCTAGAGCATGGCTCAGCAGTTGTGGTGGGTGAGTTTAGTTGTTCCTCTTCATGTGGAATCTTCCCAGACCAGGGACTGTACCCATGTCCCCTGCATTGACAGGAAGATTCTTATCAAGAAGCCCTCCAATCCAATTTTTAATCCAACCATTTCACTGAAATTGCTCTTGTCAAGACCACAAGTGATCTCAGTATTGCTAATTCCAATGGCTCAGTTCTCATTCTATCAAATCGTTAGCAGGATTTAACACAATTGTTACATTTTACTTAGTTTCCCAGACACAACATTGTCTTCGTATTCATTTTACCTAATTATTGCTCCTTCTTAGACATTTATGCTTATTTTTGTTCTCTTCAGTGGCATAGTGCTTACTGCATAAAAAGAAGGAAAGGACTCCTTTCCTTCTTTATATGCATTAGTATTCTCAGAAATGTAATCTAACATTATGCATTTATATAACATCTGCATACTTCCACTGTCCAATTTTTATATTCATACTAAGTAACAAATTACTTTGTAGACTCTTTTACACTCAAATATTATTCTTTTTCTGCTTCTTTTCATGTGAGTAGAAACTGCCTGAAGGCAAGGTTCTCTGTTTACTTTACTAATGCATTCAAATTCTTGACTAGGAAAAGATCTGGAATAGAGTAGTGGCTTGATATATAGTGATGATGAAAGAATGATTGACTGAACAATTGTATGTACCTATGTATCTGTATGCATACACACATATGAGAGAGAGGAGGAGGGGGAGAAAGAGAAAGAGAGTAACATTCTACAGATATTAGATTAGAACCCATAATTTCTTTGTCATGTCATATCACAACTTGCTCTGGGAGTGATGTCATCAAGATGATGACATAGGTCATTACCAACTTCAATTCCTCTCACAAGAAGAGCAATTAGTAACCATCCACAGACAAGACACCATTTGAAAATCCCAGAACCTGGGAATGAGGATGAAGCACCATCATGGACCACAGAGACTGAGAAAGACCACATTACAAAAGTAAGAGGAGTTAAAAAAAAAAAAAAAAAGTAAGAGGAGTGACCACACTCTGACCACATTACCTATTCCTTAGGCTGACACAACACTGCACCAAGTGGGAACCCCTGGGCCTATGGTTTCACCAGTGGGAAAATCAAAACATAAGGTATAAATTCAGCTCCATTAGAGTTAAAGGATATTTCCCAGGAAGTCCACTCAAGTCTCACCACACAGGGATCATGAGAGGAATCTGGGGACTCAACCACTGGGAATCAAAGAGCTAGAAAAGGGAAGGTGGAGCTTGTAGCAACCAGACTGTGGATCTTGACAGACCACATTTCTGCTCACAATGGCACACTGACAGAGATGCCAGGAAGCAGTTCTGCCATCTCCAAAGCCAAGGCTGTGGCCCTAGCTAGCCAAGTAAATTAATTGGCAGTTTGGCCTGATTTGGGCCCCAAGCTAAGTAACTGTAGTTGCCATAGAGACCATTTTATGGCCTATCCTGGGGAGGAAGTAAAACTGCGGCCTCATTCAACTGCTGAGTACAGTCTCCAGTTCTGCTCGAACAAGAAGCTTTACCAGAGAACCTGGGAAGCTATAGAACTCATCCCACAGCCCTTCCTGGGCAGGGTGCTAAAGTCCTTCTGTTCAGTTCAGTCGCTCAGTCGTGTTTGACTGCGACTCCATGGACTACAGCTTGGCAGGCCTCCCTGTCCATCACCAACTCACAGAGTTTACTTAAACTCATGTCCATTGAGTCAGTGATGCCATCCAACAATCTCATCCTCTGTTGTCCCCTTCTCCTCCCACCCTCAATCTTTCCCAGCATCAGGATCTTTTCAAATGAGTCAGCTTTTCACATCAGGTGACCAAAGTATTGGAGTTTCAGCTTCATCCTACCCAACTATCAAGTATATCCTCTGAGTATGCATAATAAGGAAACTCAAACAGTGATATCAGGCACCCTCAGAGCCCACCCATGGTACCACCTAGCCATGAAGCCCAGCATATAGCCCAACCTGACTTCAGAGCAGTTTGTAGCCCACTCAACAGTGGGATATAACTGGAAGTCACTTCTGGCGAGTCACCCTGCCCAGTGAGTTTTTATATCAGTAAATAAAAGTCAGTAGCCAGTCTCATCATGAAGCCTAGCGTGCAATCCTTCCTAATTTGGGGGCACATCTTGTAGCACCACCCAAGAGCAGAGCACAGCCTAAAGCCCTATCTGACTGTGAAGCCCTGTCTGTGGCCCTTTCTGAATACAAAATCCATCCTGAGGCACATTCTGTTAAGGGTATATAGCTTGAAACTCATAGGATCAGGAGCAGTTGTGAAACACAACCTATACCCCTGCCCAATCCTGGAGTCCCACAGGTGGCACCAGTCTTCCAGGGAAAAAGTCCTGTGGTCTTGCCTGACCAGAACTGATTGTACAGCCCAACTAGCGACCCCACCTGACCATAAGCAAAACCAGAAACCCAATCCAATTAGGGAACCCCCTCAGTGGCCCCAAATTAGTCTGGAGACCAGATTAATATGGAATACAGCCAATTGCATGATTCCTGACCTTAGAGCACATGCAGTGATGTCATGCAACTAAAGAGTATAATAGAAAACTCTGCCTGTGTTTGGACTTTACTAGTAGTCTCCCCCAGTATTCCAAGTTGTGATGACAGATAAAGGTCTTTTCCTGTCAAAGTAAACCTGTCAAGTTTGGAAGAAGAGACTGCTTTCTCAAATGCCCAGATAACAATGCAAGAAACCAAGGATGATGACATATAGGGAACATGTAAAACCACCAAAAAAGGATAATAAAGTTCCAGTAACTGAACCTAAAGAAATTGAGATCTGTGAATTATTTGACAAATAATTCAAAATGATCCACTTAAAGAAGTTTAGTGAACTATAAGAACATACAGATATATGCAAAGTACTTTAAGAGAAATGCTGGGCTGGAGGAAGCACAAGCTGGAATCAAGATTGCCTGGAGAAACATCAATAACCTAAGATATGCAGATGACACTACCTTTATGGCAGAAAGTGAAGAACTAAAGAGCCACTTGAAGAAATTGAAAAAGGAGAGTGAAAAAGTTGGCTTAAAGCTCAACATTCAGAAAACTAAGATTATGGAATTTGGAAAGTTTTGGCCAACCTAGACAGCATATTAAAAAATAGACACATTACTTTGTCAACAAAGGTCCATCTAGTCAAGGCTATGGTTTATCCAGTAGTCATGTATGGATGTGAGAGTTGGGCTGTGAAGAAAGCTGAGCGCCAAAGAATTGATACTTTTGAACTATGGTGTTGGAGAAGACTCTTGAGAGTCCCTTGGACTGCAAGGAGATCCAACCAGTCCATTCTAAAGTAGATCAGTCCTGGGTTTTCATTGGAAGAAATGATGTTGAAGCTGAATCTCCAATACTTTGGCCACCTCATGTGAAGAGCTGACTCATTTGAAAAAACCCTGATCCTGGGAAAGATTGAGGGCAGGAGGAGAAGGGGACAACAGCGGATGAGATGGATGGATGGCATCACCGACTCAATGGACATGGGTTTAGGTGGGCTCCTGGAGTTGGTGATGGACAGGGAGGCCTGGCGTGCTGTGGCTCAGGGTGTCAGAAAGAGTCAGACATGAATGAGTGACTAAACTGAACTGAAACAAAATTAGGAAAACAATGCAGTTAAAAATGAGAAATTGAACAAGGAAATGCAAACTATCTAAGAAAATCACAAACTGAACTCCTGGAGTTCAAGCGTGCAATAACTAATTGAATAATTCAATAGAAAGCATCAATAACAGACTTGAATAAGCAGACAGCAGAAGTTGTGAACTAGATCAGTCATTTGAAATAATTCTGATAAGCAAAAATAATAATAATAATGGAAAAGACTGAAGAAAGCCTATGGGAATAATGAGATAGCATCAAAAGAAACAGAAAAGCATTATAGGAATCCCAGAAAGAGAAGGGAAAGAAACGGGAAAAAAAAAGGTGTTTTTGTTTGTTTGTTTGTTTTGCTTATTTGTTTTTAAATCAATAATGGCCAAAAACTTCCCAACTTAAGGAGGGAAATTCACATTCAGATTCATGAGGTTCATTTTTGGATTGAGTCCCAAAATGGCTGTACTGTGACACATTAAAGTCATATATAAAAGACAAAGAGAAAATTCTGAAAGCAGCTAGAGAAAATAACTTATAAACAAAGGAGTTTCCAATAGACTAAAAGGGCATTTCTCAGCAAAACATTGTGAGCCAGAAGAGAATGGGATGACACTATCTGAAATATCTCGGGGAGGGAGGGGAGAACTATCAAAAAAAGATTATTATACTTAACAAAACCATTCTTCAGACATGAAGGAGAGATAAAGACCTTCCCAAACAAACAAAAGCTGAGAGTTCATTATCACTAGAACTACTTCATAAGACATGTTAACAGGCATTTCAAGCTGAAATAAAAGTATGACAATCACCTTCTTACAAATACATGGATATTTAAAACTCGCTGCTAATGGCAAATATTTAGTCAAATCAGAATCAATAAAATTGTAATGCTTTTGTGTAATTCACTTAATATAGACTTAGACTGAATTAAAAATAAACTTATTAAATATAATGATAATTGCAATGATTTTTGTTTGGTATGCATTTCTTAGAAGATGTAAATATAACTCAATAACAGAAACAAATAAACAACAACAACAAGAAAATGGCACAGGCAGAAGATCTACATAATTATTTTTCAAAAGAGATATACAGATGAATGGACGATAGGTACATGAAAAGATGCTCTATATTGTTATTCATCAGAGTAACATAAATCAAACCCAGAATGAGGTATTACTTTAAACACATTAGAATGGCTATTATTAAAAAACATCTGGAAATAACAATTGAATGTAAGGAAGTGGAGAAGTAGGAAACCTTGTGGATCATTGGTGGGAATGTAAATTGATGAATCCACTAGGGGAAAAATGATGATTCTTCAAAAAAGTTAAAAGTAGAACTACCATATGATCCAACAATTCCATTTCTGGCTATTTATCTGAAGAAATTAAAAAAAAAAAAAAAACTAGCTCAAAAATATGTGTGCATCACTATGTTTTTTGCAGCATTATTTATACTATCCAAGATATGAAACAATTTAGTTCAATGAATGAATTAAAAAAAGAATGTATTATTCACACATACAACATATGTGTACACATACAGAATGGAGTATTATTTAGCCATAAAAAATAAAGAAAGCTTGTCATTTGTGACAACATGGGTAGACCTCAAAGGCATTATGCTAAGTGGAATATGCCTGACAGGATACAACTATTATGTAATCTCTCTCATATGTGAAATATATTAAAAAGAAAACTAAACCACAGAACAAAGACAGGCTAGTAGATACAGAGAACAGATTTAAGGATGCCAGAAGCAAGGGAGTTTAGAGTTGGGAGAAAAGAGAAAAAATGATCAAAAGTAAAACCAAAAACAAAACAAAAAAAGTAATACCTGGAATTATTTAGTGACAATTAAAAAAAAAATGTGTACACTATTTGTGTATGGAAAGTAAAAACTATTGCTGAGAAAAGTTAAATAAGACCTAGATAAATATAAAGCTGTCTACTGTTCATGAATTAGAAGGTTCAGTATTGAGAAACATCAGAATTTGAGTTATTGTCTAATCAGTGGTAATTGTACTGATCATTTTTTTCCCTTTAATTCTTCAGTCTTGAAGGAGAACCTAGTAATGGCCATTGCCGCAGGGAAAGAGAACTCCAGAAGAACTGTAATTTATTTCTGTGGAAAAAAATAGGAATTTTCTGTTTGCGATGGGGTGGCAGCAACTTGACAACAAGCACTGAAATCTCTGATGGAATAAAATTTTTTCTAACTGGAAGACCTGTGGGTTTCAAGCGGGTAAAGACAATACCCTTTACTTCTCTCTGGACACAACTGTCTTTGCAGAAAGTATGTGACAGATAAAAAAATAAATTAATTAAATCACACCTTTCAAGGTAGGAGACGAAAAAGGGGAGTCGCAGGAAACTCAGAAGTAGTAGGCAGTTCATGGAGAGGGAGGAGCTCAGGGAAACAATCTTACAAAGTTGTTTATGAACTTTTCCATCTCCCAAGTTGCCCTTGCATAGATTCAATCTAAAACATTATGCATCCCGATCCCCCCTCCCACCTCCCTCTCCACCCGATTCCTCTGAGTCTTCCCAGTGCACCAGGCCCGAGCAATTGTCTCATGCATCCAATGGTTTGGGTTTATTTTCTTTAGGTGTTTATCTTCTCTTGGGTTTCTCTGGTGGCTCAGTTGGTAAAGAATCAACCTGCAATGTGGGAAACCTAGGTTTGATCCCTGGAAGACTGGTGCCACCTGTGGGACTCCAGGATTGGGCAGGGGTATAGGTTGTGTTTCACAATTGCTCCTGATCCTATGAGTTTCAAGCTATATACCACCTGTAAAAGAATGAAATTAGAACACTTTCTAACAGCATACACAAAAATAAGCTCAAAATGAATTAAAGATCTAAACGTAAGGCCAGGAAAACTGTTTTAAATTACAGCAGGATCCTCTGTGACCCACCTTCCAGAGCTTTGGAAATAAAAGCAAAAATAAACATAATGGCACTTTATTAAACTTAAAAGCTTTTGCACAATGAAGAAAACTATAAGCAAGGTGAAAACATAGCCTTCAGAATGGGAGAAAATAGTAGCAAACAAAGCAACTGACAAATAATTAATCTAAAAAATATACAAGCATCTCCTGCAGCTCAATTCCAGAAAAATAAACGATCCAATCAAAATATGGGCCAATGAACTAAACATATATTTCTCCAAAGAATATGTGCAGATGGTTAACAAACACATGAAAAGATGTTCAACATCACTCATTATCAAAGAAATGCAAATCAAAACCATGATGAGGTACTATCTAACACTAGTCAGAATGCGAAACTGCAAGAGACACAGATGTATAGAATGGTCTCTTGGACTCTGAGGGAGAAGGCAAGGGTGGGATGATTTGAGAGACTAGCTTTGAAACATGTGTATTATCATATGTGAAACAGATTGCCAGCCCAGGTTCGATCCATGAGACAAGGTGCTCAGGGCTGGTGCACTGGGATGACCCTGAGGGATGGGATGGGGAGGGAGGTGGGAGGGGATTTCAGGATGGGAAACACATGTACACCCATGGCTTATTCGTGTCAGTGTATGGCAACATCGACTACAATATTGTAAAGTAATTAGCCTCCAATTAAAATAAATAAATTAAAGGAAAAAAAACAGATTAATGATATCAAGTGTTAACAATGATGATGAGAAACTTAAACTCTCACATTGATTTTGGAACTCTAAAATGGTACAAACATTTTGAAAAACTGGCTGATGGTTTCTTAAAATGTTAAACATACACTTAGCCCCTAGTATTAATATAATACAGATAGCGATTTAAATCTACTTTCTAAGACAAAAGTTGATAAAATATGGTTTACGAGCCAAATCTGAGCAATAGCTGACTTTAGTATGGCCCATAAGCCAAAAGTGGTTGTTAATTTTTTAAAGTGTTATTAAAAGAACAATGAAAAATATGCCTCATGGACTATGTGTAAGCTGCAAGACCGAGTATATCTACTATGTGGCCCTTTATAGAAACGGTTTGTCAACTTTGTTGAAAGTCAGTGGCTTTCACTTTGGGGATCATAATGCACAGAAATACATTATACATCTATCCCAATACTTTCATCTGTCTTTCTATGTATAAACATATAAAATTCAAAAGTACATTTATTTTGTTAGATACATATTTTTTAAAGATTTAATTGTTACATCAATAACCAAAAATATGTAGGGGAGAAATGAAAGCATAAAGCTTTTGTATGCTATCTGAAATAAACTGCTATCAGTTTAAAATAGAATTAAATAAATATTAGATATTTTATGTATGCCTCATGGTAAACACAAACGAAAAACCTATAGTAAATACACAAAATATTATAATAAAGGATTCAAAGCATATGATCACAAAAAGTCATCAAATCACAAAGACAGTAGGAAAGGAATATAGAGCAATGAATCAACTACATAGTCAGAAAAAAAAAAAAACAACAACAAAATGTCAATTGTAAGTCCTCATTTGACAATAATTACTTTATATTCAAACTGATAGAATTATCCTATCAAAATACAAGGCATGTCTTAATAGACAAAAAAAAAAAAAAAATCCAAGATGCGCAGCTTATAAGAGGGTCACTTTAGTTCTAAGAAAAGACATAGATTGAGAGTAAAGTGATGGAAAAATTATATTTCAAGCAGATGGTAACCCAAAGAAAGCAAGAGTAACTATTCCTCATTCCCAGAAAAAGAGAGTTTAAGCCAAAAATGGTAACAAAAGACAGAAGGTATTGTTATTGTTCAGTCCGTAAGTCATGTCTGACTCTTTATGACCACATGGACTGCAGCATGCCAGGAATCCCTGTTCTTCACTATCTTCCTGAGTTTGCTCAAGCTCATTCATGTTCATTGAGTGAGTAATTCCACCCAACCATTTCATCCTCTGTTGCCCCCTTTTCATCCTGTTCTTGATCTTTCCCATCATCAGGGTCTTTCATATGAGTCAGTACTTTGCATCAGGTGGCCAAAGTATTGTGGTTTCAGCTTCAGCATCAGCCCTTCTGATGAATATTCAGTGTTGGTTTCCTTTAGGATTGACTGGTTTGATCTCCTTGCAGTCCACAGGACTCTCAAGAGTCTTCTCCAGCACCACAATTCAAAAGCATCAATTCTTTGACACTCAGCTTTCTTTACATTCCAACTCTCATATCCATGCGTGACGACTGGAAAAATCATAACTTTGACTATATGGACCTCTGTCAGTAAAGCAATGGCTCTGCTTTTTCATATGCTGCGTAGGCTTGTCATAACTTTTGATTTTGTGGCTGCAGTCACTGTCCACAGTGAATTTGAAGTCCAAGAAAATAAAATCTGTCACTGGTTCCATGTTTTTCCCATCTATTTGCCATGAAATGATGGGACCAGATGCCATGATCTTAATTTTTTGAATGTTGAGTCTCAAGCCAGCTTTTTCACTCTCCTTTCACCATCATCAAAAGGCTCTTTAGCTCTTCTTCATTTCTGCTATTTGAACGGTATCAACTGAATATCTGAGGTTGTTGACATTTCTCCCACTAATAAAGGGGTTAATTCATCAAGAATCTATGATAGATAGAATCATATCTATCATAAATATGTATACACCAAGCATATATCTAAACATAGATCTGAGGAAAGTCATAGGCAACAGGACAGTGATAATTGTGGACTTTAATAACGCAATATCAAGAGTAAATATATCTGAACAGAGAATCAATAATGAAATGAGGAATTTGAACAACACTGTAGACCAAATAGACCATACAGATGTATACAGTACATGTCATCCAACAGTATCATATTACACATCCTTCCAAATCCCATATGAAATATTTTCTGGAATATATTATCTATTAGGTCACAATACAAGACTCAATGAATTCAAGAAGATATAAATTACACTGAAAATTTTTCTCAGAGCACAAATTTATAAACTAGAAATCAATAACAGGAGGAAAGCTGGACACGTCACAAATATGTGAAAATTAAACAACACACTCCTGGAAAACTGATGAATCATAGAGGAAATCAATGGGAGAAAAATACTTTGAAGCAAACAAAAGCGGAAACACAGCATAGCAAAGCTTGTGGGATGCATTAAATGCAGCTCTGTAGGAAAGTTTGCAGAAGTGTGGCAGCTGAGACAGACCGTGCAGAAGTGCGATGACAGTGACGGAACATGCAGAAGTGTGGCCGAGAGGAGCTACCCCTTGGCTGAAGTCAGGGGCAGAGACCGAGAGAAGCTACCCCACGCACGAGGTCAGGGGCCGTGGCTGAGAGGAGCTACCCCAAGCCCAAGGTCAGGGGTGGCGGCGGAGAGGAACAGCCCCATGTCCAAGGCAAGGAGCAGCAGCTGCGCTTTGCTGGAGAGTGGTGAAGAGATACCGCACGTTCAAGATAAGAGAAACCCAAGTAAGATGGTAGGTATTGAAAGAGGACATCAAAGGGCAGAGACACTGAAACCAGAATCTCAGAAAACTAGCTAATCTGATCACACGGAAAACAGCCTTCAATGAAGCTAAGCCATGCCGTGTGGGGCCACCCAAGACGGATGGGTCATGGTGGAGAGGTTTGACAGAATGTGGTCCACTGGAGAAGGGAATGGCAAACCACTTCAGCATTCTTGCCTTGAGAACCCCATGAACAGTATGAAAATGCAAAATGATTGGATTCTGAAAGAGGAACTCCCCAGGTCAGTATGTGCCCAATATGCTACTGGAGATCAGTGGAGAAATAACTCCAGAAAGAATGAAGGGATGGAGCCAAAGCAAAAACAATACCCAGTTGTGGATGGGACTAGTGTGGAAGCCAGGTCTGGTGCTGTAAAGAGCAATTTTGCATAGGAACCTGGAATATTAGGCCCATGAATCAAGGCAAATTGAAAGTGGGCCTCAAGTTCCATTCTTTGGTCTCAAGATTGCTTTGGCTATTCGAGGTTTTTTGCATTTCCATACAATCAGGATACGGCAAGAGTGAATGTTGACATTCTAGGAATCAGAGAACTAAAATGGACTGGAATGGGTGAATTTAACTCAGATGACAATTATATCTACTACTGTGGGCAGGAATCCCTTCAAAGAAATGGAGGAGTCACCATGGTCAACAAAAGAGTCTGGAATGCAGCACTTGGATGCAATCTCAAAAATGACAGAATGATCTCTGTTCGTTTCCAAAGCAAACCATTCAATATCACGGTAATCCAATCCTATGACCCAACCAGTAATGCTGAAGAAGCTGAAGTTGAGCGGTTCTATGAAGACCTACAAAGACCTTTTAAAACTAACACCCCAAAAAGATGTCCTTTTCATTATAGGGGACTGGAATGAAAAAGTAGGAAGTCAAGAAACACCTGGAGTAACAGGCAAATTTGGTTTTAGAGTATGTAATGAAGCAGGGAAAATGCTAATAGAGTTTTGCCAAGACAGCACACTGGTCATAGTAAACACCATCTTCCAACAACACAAGGGAAGACTCTACACATGGACATCACCAGATGGTCAACACCGAAATCAGATTGATTATATTCTTTGCAGCCAAAGATGGAGAGACTATATACAGTTAGCAAAAACAAGACAGAACTGACTGTGGCTCAGATCATGAACTCCTTACTGACAAATTGAGACTTAGATTGAAGAAAGTAGGGAAAACCACTAGACTATTCAGGTATGACCTAAATCAAATTCCTTATGACTATACAGTGGAAGTGAGAAACAGATTTAAGGGACTAGAACTAATAGACAGAGTGCCTGATGAACTACGGACGGAGGTTCAGGACATTGTAGAAGAGACAGGGATTAAGACCATCCCCAAGGAAAAGAAACGCAAAAAGGCAAAACGGTTGTCTGAGGAGGCCTTACAAATAGCTGTGAACAGAAGAGAAGCGAAAAGCAAAAGATAAAAGGAAAGATAAACCCATTTGAATGCAAAATTCCAAAGAATAGCAAGGAAAGATAAGAAAACCTTCCTCAGCAATCAGCACAAAGAAGTAGAGGAAAACAACAGAATGGGAAAGACTAGAGATCTCTTCAAGAAAATTAGAACATTTCATTTCAAGGGAATATTTCATGCAAAGATGGGCTCGATAAAGGACAGAAAGGGTATGGACCTAACAGAAGCAGAAGATATTCAGAAGAGGTGGTAAGAATACACAGAAGAGCTGTTCAAAAAAGATCTTCACGACCCAGATAATCACGATGGTGTGATCACTCTCCGAGAGCCAGACATCCTGAAATGTGAAGTCAAGTGAGCCTTAGAAAGCATCTCTATGAACAAAGCTAATAGAAGTGATGGAATTCCAGTTTAAATATTTCAGTTCCTGAAAGATGATGCTGTGAAAGTGCTGCACTCAACATGCCAGCAAATTTGGAAAACTCATCAGTGGCCACAGGACTGGAAAGGGTCAGTTTTAATTCCAATCCCAAAGAAATGCAACCTCAAAGAATGCTCAAACTACCACATGGTTTTACTTATCTCATATGCTAGTAAAGTAATGCTCAAAATTCTCCAAGCCAGGCTTCAGCAATACGTGAACCGTGAACTTCCAGATGTTCAAGCTGGTTTTAGAAAAGGCAGAGGAACCAGAGATCCAATTGCCAACATCTGCTGGATCATCATAAAAGCAAGAGATTTCCAGAAAAACATCGATTTTTGCTTTACTGGCAATGCCAAAGCCTTTGATTATGTTGATCACAATACACTGTGGAAAATTCAGAAAGAGATGGGAATACCAGACCCCCTGACCTGCCTCTTGAGAAACCTATATGCAGGTCAGGAAGAGACAGTTAGAACTGGACATGGAACAACAAATTGGTTCCAAATAGGAAAAGGAGTATGTCAAGGTTGTATATTGTCACCCTGCTTATTTAACTTATATGCAGAGTACATCATGAGAAACGCTGGGCTGGAAGAAGTGCAAGCTGGCATCAAGATTACTAAGAGAAACATCAATAACCTCATATATGCAGATGACACCACCCTTATGGCAGAAAGTGAAAATGAACTAAAAAGACTCTTGATGAAAGTGAAAGTGGAGAGTGAGCAAGTTGGCTTAAAGCTCAACATTCAAAAAACTAATATCATGGCGTCTGGTCCCATCATTTCATGGCAATTACATGGGGAAATAGTGGAAACTGTGTCAGACTATGTTTTTGGGCTCCAAAATCACTGCAGATGGTGATTGCAGCCCTGAAATTAAAAGACACTTACTCCTTGGAAGGAAGGTTAAGACCAACTTAGATAGCATATTAAAAAGCAGAGGCGTTACTTTGCCAACAAAATTCCATCTAGTCAAGGCTATGGTTTTCCTAGTGATCATGGATGGATGTGAGAATTGGACTGTGAAGAAAGCTGAGTGCCAAAAAATAGATGCTTTTGAACTTTGGTGTTGGGGATGACTCTTGAGAGTCCCTTGGACTGCAACAAGCTCCAACCAGTCCATTCTAAAGGAGATCAGCCCTGCGTGTTCATTGGAAGGACGGATGTTGAAGCTGAAACTTCAATACTTTGACCACCTCATGTGAAGAGTTGACTCATTGGAAAAGTCCCTGATGCTGGGAGGGATTGGGGGCAGGAGGAGAAGGGGACAACAGAGGATGAGATGGCTGGATGGCGTCATCGACTCGATGGACATGAGTTTGTGTAAACTCCCCCAGTTGCTGATGGACAGGGACCCCTGCCTTGCTGTGATTCATGGGGTCTCAACGAGTCAGATATGACTGAGCAACTGAACTGAAATGAACTGACTGTGGAAGAAAGTTTATAATGATAAATGCATACTTGAGGAAAAAAGAGAGTTCTTATATAAGCAACCTAACTTTACATACCAAGGAAGTAGTAAAAGAAGAAAAAAATAGTCCCAAGGATAGCAGAAATAGGGAAAAGATAAAGTTTAGAACAGAAATACGGGAAATAGAGGCTAAGAAAACATGGAAAAATTAGTGAAACTATAATTCTTTTTTTATGGTAAAACTGACAAAACTAACTATTCTAACAAGGAAAAGAAAGAATGAACATGAAGAAATAAGTTTTTTCAGGAAAAAGGAAACTTTTTAAGCAAATAATATAAATAAAAATGACTATAAGAGACTTCTATGAACAATTGTACACCAACAAGAAATTAACATATATTCCTAGAAAAATACATTCTATCAATATTGAATCATGAAGAAACAGAAAGCTGGGACAGACCTATAACAAGTAAGGAGGTTAAATAAGTAGTCTAAAATCTTCCAACAAAGAAAATTCCAAGAAATAATAGTTTCACTGGTACATTCTACCAAACATTCATAAAATAATTAACACAAATCATTCACAAACTCTTCCAAAAAATAAAAGAGGGAACATCTCCATAATTATTGTATGAGGTCAATATTACCCTGATACCAAAGCCTAGTAAAGACACGTATAAGTAAAGAAAATTACCAACCTTAATGAATTTAGATGTACAGATTCTCAACAAACTACTAGAAAATATAAAAATCCACCCAGTTTTTATAAACTAAAAGAATAATTACCTAGAAAAATGACTCCATTTACAATAGCAACAAAAACACTCAAATACTTAGGAATAAATTTAACCAAGCAGGTGAAATATTTGTATGCTGAAAACCAAGACAGTTTCTTAGTGAAAGAAACTGATGAAAATAAGTAACTTAAAATATTTCCTATGTCCATGGATTGGAAGAATTAATATTTTGTTAATGCCCATACTATTCAAAGCCATATACATATTAGGTGCAAACCCTATCAAAATACCAAGGGTAACTTTTACAAAA
The DNA here is from genome assembly GCF_963930625.1 of Muntiacus reevesi. Classification (NCBI taxonomy): domain Eukaryota; kingdom Metazoa; phylum Chordata; class Mammalia; order Artiodactyla; family Cervidae; genus Muntiacus; species Muntiacus reevesi. Next base: position 79,344,801 of record NC_089271.1, on the reverse strand, counting down.
CTATGAAAAAGAAATCCTAAAATTTCTGTGTAACCATAAAAGTACTGAATAAACAAAATAATTTTTGAGAATGGATATCAAAGGTCAAAGTATTATACGTTCTGATTTCAAACTGCATTACAACGGTATAGTAGTCAAAATAGTACCATATTTGCTTAAAAGTAAACATATAGACCAATGAAACGGAATTGACAGCCCAGAAATAAACTCATGCATGCAGGGTCAACTAATACTTGAAAATGGAACAGAGAATACTCAAAGAGAAATGCATCCTTTTCAATAAATAGTGCTGCGACAACTGGATATCTACATGCAGAATAATTAAGTGGAATCCGTATCTTATACCAGCCACACAAATAAACCCAACGTGAGTTAAAGACTTAAATGAAAACCTAAAACTTTAAAACTTCTAGAAGAGAATATAGAGGAAAAAAGCACCTTGAGATTTGCTGTGGCATTCATTTTTTGGATAAGATACTGAAAGCCCAAGCAACAAAATTAAAAAAAAAAAAAAAAAAAAAAGAACAACTATTTTTACATCAAACCAAAATGCTTTTGTGTCATAAACCAAATGATCAAGAAAGTGAAAGGGAAACCTAAAGAACAGGAGAAAATATTTGTAAATCATGTTATCAGATAAAGTTTAATGCATAAAATAAATAAGGAAATCATATAACTTAATAGAAAAACTCAAATAGTCTGAATTTAAAACTGGGCAAAGAATCTGAACAAACCCTTTTTTTTTCAAATAAGAGAATCTAAACATCACAAATCATAAAGAAAATTAATGTGAGATATCACCTCACATCGGTTAGAATGGCTATTATGAAAATACAAAAAATAATAAGTTAGGCAAGGATGTGGATTTAAGGAAACCCTTTACACTGTTGGTTGGAAAGTAAATTGGTAGTCATTATGGAAAACAGTGTAGAAGTTCTTCAAAACATTAAAAATAAAACTATGTTATCATCCAGCCATTCTACTTCTGGGCATATACCTAAAGGAAATGAAATCATTATCTCAGAGAGGTATCTGCACCCCAGTGATTTTTGTAGCATTGTTCACAAGAGTCAATACATGGAAACAATGTGTCTATTGAAGTATTGATGGATAAACAGATAAACAAAATGTGACTTTGCCAGCACCCCCCCCCCCCGCCCCACACACACACACAGCTCACTGGAATACTACTCAGCTATTAAAGAAAAGAAAATGCTGCCACTTGAGACAATTAGATGAATTCTGAGGTCATTATACTTAGTAAAATAAACAGAGAAACCTAAACAATATAGGATATCATTTTTATGTGAAATATAAACCATCTAGCAGAATCAGAGAACAGATTGATGATTGCCAAGGAAAGATGGAAGAATTGTGTGAAGCTAGTTAGAGGGTATAAACTTCCAGTTATAAGATGAATAAGTTTGGGGGGATGTAAAATACACCATGGTGACAATGGTTTGCAATAAAATATTGTATATTTAAAAGCTGCAAAGAGTGATCTTAAAATTTCTCACCAGAGTAACAATGATAAATATGTGAGGTGATGGATGGCTTAAATCACTGTGGTAATAATTTCACAATACATATAAGTATTCACAATATATATTATTTTGTTCATGTTAAACTTATACAATATTATGTCAATTATATCTCAGTACAGATGGTAAAAGAAATAGTCTTCCAAAAATAACTTGTTCCTTTCAGCATTTGGATATCTTGCAGAAGAATATGAAGTTGCAAATGTTTTCAGTATAAAATCAAAAGAAATTATCTCTTCATTTCCAAGGGAAACCATTCAATATCACGGTAATCCAAGTCTGTGCCCCAACCAGTAATGCTGAAGAAGCTGAAGGTGAACGGTTCTATGAAGACCTACAAGACCTTTTAGAACTAACACCCAAAAATATATATCCTTTTCATTATAGGGGACTGGAATGCAAAAGTAGGAAGTCAAGAAACACCTGGAGTAACAGGCAAATTTGACTGTGGAGTACAGAATAAAGCAGGACAAAGGCTAATAGAGTATCTCCAAGAGAATGCACTGGTCATAGCAAACACCATCTTCCAACAACACAAGAGAATACTCTACACATGGACATCACCAGATGGTCAACACCAAAATCAGATTGATTATATTCTTTGCAGAGAAAGACAGAGATGCTCTATGGTGTCAGCAAAAAGTCCAGGAGCTGACTGTGGCTCAGATCATGAACTCCTTATTGCCAAATTCAGACTTATATTGAAGAAAGTAAGAAAAACCGCTAGACCATTCAGGTATGACCTAAATCAAATCATTACGTTTATACAGTGGAAATGAGAAATAGATTTAAGGGATTAGACCTGATAGAATGCCTGATGAACTATGGATGGAGGTTCAGGACACTGCACAGGAGACAGGGAGCAAGATCTTCCCCAAGAAAAATAAATGCAAAAAAGCAAAATGGCTGTCTGAGGAGACCTTACAAATAGCTGTGAAAAGAAGAGAAATGAAAAGCAAAAGAGAAAAGGAAAGATATACCCATTTGAATGCAGATTTCCAAAGAGTAGCAAAGAAAGATAAGAAAGCCTTCCTCATTGATCAGTGCAAAGAAATAGAGGAAAGCAATAGAATGGGAGATACTAGAGATCTCTTCAAGAAATTTAGAGATACCAAGGGAATATTTCATGTACAGATGGGCTCAATAAAGGAAAGAAATGGTATGGACCTATGAGAAGCAGAATATATTAATAAAACGTGGCAAGAATACACAGAAGAATGATACAAAAAAGATCTTCATGACCCAGATAATCATGATGGTGTGATCACTCACCTAGAGCCACACATTCTGAAATGTGAAGTCAAATGGGCCTTAGAAAGCATCACTATGAACAAAGCTAGTGGAGGTGATGGAATTCCAGTTGAGGTATTTCAAATCCTGAAAGATGATGCTGTGAAAGTGCTGCACTCAATATGTCAGCAAGTTTGGAAAACTCAGCAGTGTCCACAGGACTAGAAAACGTCAGTTTTCATTCCAATCTCTAAGAAACGCAATGCCAAAGAATACTTGAACTACCACACAATTGCACTCATCTCACACACTAGTAAAGTAATGCTCAAAATTCTCCAAGCCAGGCTTCAGCAATATGTGAACCAAGAAGTTCCAGATGTTTAAGCTGGTTTTAGAAAAGGCAGAGGAACCAGAGATCAAATTTCCAATACCCGCTGGATCGTCAAAAGAGCTAGAGAGTTCTAGGAAAACATCTCTTTCTGCTTCATTGACTATACCAAAGTCTTTGACTGTGTGGATCACAGCAACCTGTGGAAAATTCTGATGGGATATCAGACCACCTGATCTGCCTTTTGAGAAATTTGTATACAGGTCAGGAAGCAACAGCTAGAACTGGACATGGAACAATAGACTGATTTCAAATAGTAAAAGGAGTACATCAGGGCTATATATTGTCACCCTGCTTATTTAATTTATATGCAGAGTACATCATGAGAAGCTTTGGGCTGGATGACACACAAGCTGGAATCAAGATTGCCAGGAGAAATATCAATAACCTCAGATATTCAGAAGACACCACCCTTATGGCAGAAAGTGAAGAAGAACTAAAAAGCCTTTTGATGAAAGTGAAAGAGGAGAGTGAAAAAGTTGGCCTAAACCTTAACATTCAGAAAACTAAGATCATGGCATCTGGCCATGTCACTTCATGGCAAATAGATGGGGGAACAGTGGAAATAGTGGAATATTTTATTTTGGGGGGTACCAAAATCACTGCAGCCATGAAATTAAAAGATGTTTACTCCTTGGAAGGAAAGTTATGATTGACCTAGACAACATGTTAAAAAGCAGAGGCATTACTTTACCAACAAAAGTCCATCCAGTCAACACTATGGTCTTTCCAATAGTTATGTATGGATGTGAGAGTTGGTCTATAAAGAAAGCTGAACACTGAAGAATTGATGCTTTTGAACCATGGTATTGGAGAAGACTTTTGAGAGTCTCTTAAACTGCAAGGAGATCCAGCTAGTCCATCCTAAAGGAGATCCGTCCTGAGTCTTCATTGGAAGAACTGATGTTGAAGTTGAAACACCGATACTTTGGCCACCTGATGCGAAGAGCTGACTCATTGGAAAAGACCTTGATGCTGGGAAAGATTGAGGACAGGAGGAGAAGGGGATGACAGAGGATGAGATGGTTGAATAGCATCACTGACTCGATGGACATGAGTTTGGGTTAACTCCGGGATTTGATGATGGACAGGGAGGTCTGGTGTGGTGTTGCCCATGGTCTCGCAAAGAGTCAGACATGACTGAGAGACTGAAATGAACTGAACTGAACTAAATATAAAAGGTCCTTGCATTAGAAATATATATGCATTAGTCTTATTTTATTCAAAATTCTGATAAATTCAACATGACAAATTCCATATATATTAGTGTTTTTAAATATACTTTTAACTGTGCAAGAGGTTCACACAATTTCTGAAGGGGAGATCATCTTTTCGTAATTACAGCTCTGACAACTTAGTTCTTCATTCTTTTCATACTTCAAACTGAGATTTTAGGAGATGGATGAGAAAAATAAAGCAATCTTGAGTCTTCCGGTGGTCTATGTAAAAAGGAAGAGAAAGAAGCAAAGGTGAGAAAGCTTCTTATAGCTGGCGCCTTTCAGAACTTAAGTAGAGTCTTGTTTTTGAAGACTGAATTGGACTTCCTGGTGTCAACCTTAAAAATACATACAGAATACAAATTGTATCGAGTTATTTAATGTGCAGAGGGTGAAGGGCTGTTGTTAATTGAAGTTCTCCCAGAAGACAATTCTATATCAAACAGAGTTTGATTTTTATGAAAGGTTAACTTCTCAGCACAAGTATGACACTATGGAGCTAATCATCAGTTTTCCTCTTTCCTGAAAGAACTTTCATCCACAGCTAAACTTTTTTTTTCTTTTTCTTTCAAAATACATTTAGTTGTAGTCCCTGCAGGAGAGGCAGGTACCTGCTGATTTTCCTTAGCTCAAGAAAATCGGTTTAATCTTTATTTATAGCATTTGTTAAGTATCCACAGGAAATAGTGGGGTCAAGGATTTAGCTAAGACCTAAGGTCTGTCCAAGGTGAAGCAAACTTTGCATTCTTGGGAAACTTTTATTCTAAAATATAGATTCAATGTTATTTTAAATTGAAACTATTGGGAATTAAAAACCCAGAGAAACAATATCTAAGAAATAAGTGCTTTGCATTGCATTAAATTGATCTACTGAAAAAAAAAAAAAATTCTAGTATGGTAGCATGGAAGCATACTTAGCCCAGCTTGTAGCAATTATGAGTTTGTATTCTTCCAGTCTTGTGAAAGAGTGATTCTCAGCCTTGACTACACATTATTATCATCTCGGCAGCTTTAAAAACTCTTAATAGACTTTAACTTCACAAAGCAAAATCTCTGGGTCTAAGGTGTATTTTTTTTTGTGACTCACCAATATGCCTCCAAGTTTGAGAACCCATATTATAAAAGATAACTGCTTCATTGACTGGAACCACATTGTATATTTTAGACCATATATGACTGAACTATATTGTACATTTTAGACAATATATGACAGGAGATTCAGTAACATCAGTGGTCAAAAAACCATAATCATACCAATTTCTTCATCAGTTGTTATTCCACTGGCTCTTTTGTTGCTTTATGAATTAGTTTATAACTGATCATCTAAGAGATTCATAAAACTCAACTGTAACCACAAATTAGATGCTTGTTACCAAATTCAAAATTTGTGGAGGAATCTTACTAACATTCTTAAGGAAAAAGTAATACATCTTTATCTAGACAGGCTATAAAGAACTAGAGTGAGAGGAGTGATTTCATTTCTATTCTCAAATACTTTAAGTGAATTTTATCCATCAATAGACCATATGCATTTGAATCTCCAAGCATATTTATTAAACATAAAGATTCTTCAGATCTACTGAATTAGAATCTCTGGGTTAGGACAGTTATCCCTATTTTTTATAGCCTCCCTGATAACTCTAATTTACAGTAAAGTGTAAGACTTGTTTTATTCAAAGCAATAACAAGTAAATAGGGGAAATTCAAAATCCCTAAAGACTGTTCTAACAAAAATGATACAAAAGAAATTTTAAAAGATTAACTCAAGAAAGAACAGTGACACTTGTCTTGGTCTTTTTCTTGGAAATTTAGATGGGAAAACAAGTAACAAAGAAACAATATTGAGAGTAGTTTCATTGTGAATTTTCATTTCTATCAGTAAGAAAAGTCATACATAAATGCAAATTGTAATTAAACTAATAATAATGACTTAAAAGCAGTTTTCTTTGAAAATTTCTGTCATTTGATTAATTGTAAGAAGTAAGTTATACAATTTTCAGTAGGGTTAAAAACACTCTATATCTGTTCCTACTAATTAAGTACAGATGCAATATGATGGTATGACATTTTTAAAAAGCACATTTCAAAGAAAATATTTTTCTTTAAAAGTAGCTTAAATAATTATAAAAATATTGTCTCTTCACTGTAATATTCAAATGCCAAAATTAGTTCTATCAAAATAAACATCATCAGAAATTTCATCACTTTTGCATAAAAGACAAGAAATTTGTAGGAATTTACATAGATAAGACAACTGATGTACTGTAGCTTATTTTTCTTTACTCAATGATATGGTTTGTACATTTTTTCAGGAACTGGAAGTATATATTATGATTTTAATGACTATAATGAAAAGTGATGCACTAGAATTACTTTAATAAATCCTCTTCAAGGGATATTTAGGTGGTCTTTCAAGTTTTCTCTACTATAAATTGTGTCTTAAGGTGAATCTCATGTGGGCATATTTTCAAACATGTTAAAATTGTCCCTTTTGTGTAAACTCCTAAAAGGCATTTTTTATGTATCAAAAGTAATCAGCATTTTACATATTGATTTATATTATTAACAAAACCCAGAAAAATTGCACCATAACATCTGAGGTTATCTTTTATTTTGCACCTTTTCTCAGATTTATTAAAGTTTTTCTTTTCATATTTTAAATGATTATCTAACCATTGCTTTACTTTTATTTTAAAGATACTAGTGAAATAATAGTTTTTGTGTATTAGCCTTCATGAAAGGAAGTTCAGGTTTATTATTTCATACCTTTCCCTGTCACCAACAGACACTTGGTTTATGATCTCATTGAATAGAATGCCAGGGTGGGTAGAAAGGCAACTGACGTTCCAGATAGGTCATCATGTTCACCTGATTAAAAATCATGTTCTATGGTGAAATTCTTCAAGTAGGAGATTATGTGGCCTGTGTTTATATTTACCCTATGTACCTTTTCTGAGGGAATCTGTCAACATACCTCACTCACTATTGCTCTTTCAATCCTATTTTTAAAAATTATTTGATCAAATAGGCAAATTATTAACCACTACCTGTGAATAATTGAACAACCATACTTGAGGTAATCTCTCCCTCCATGCAAATATAAAGCTAATTTCTGCCCACCGGAAGATAATTGTTTCAACACTGTCTTTCAAAGCCACATATAAAGGAAACCACATATTAATGGGACTGTAATTCAGTGCCATCCATGGTGCTGGTCTGTCATTCAAATCTAAGTTAGTTACTCAGTCCTGTCTGACTCTTTGTGACCCCATGGACTGTAGCCCAAAAGGCTTCTTTCTCCATGGGATTTCCCAGGCAAGAACACTGGAGTGGATGTCTACTCTGTTTCCAATGGCTCTTCCCGATCCAAGGATACAACCTGGGTCTCCCATAATAAAGGCAGATTCTTTACTGTCTGAGCCACCAGGGAAGCCCACATGTCTTTAAACCAGGTCTTAAGTTTTTTAAACCCTTCATTAATTGGTGAAAAGGGGGCCTTCTATGACTTCATTGATAGGAGTTTTAGGTGAGATAGCAAAGCAGCAAGAACAGTAGTCTGAGCCTGGTATTGAATTATTTAACTTTTGCCATCTGGACTTCCACAGGCCTGTTCTTATAGATATCTTATCCTTTTCAAAAAGTTATGATATTGTGCCAATCCAACTGTATGATTTTTAAATCAGACCACAGAAAATTCAGGGTGGTCAAAGAGTCAATTTTGGTCTAATTTATTTCCTGTCAAGAGGATTATCTCTGAGGTCCTCAAATATGTGAGCAAGTCAATTCTGGAACTTAATTTTGAGAACCTGTTTCCTGGGGCCAATTCTGTTGCCTATTACTGTATTAGACATCTCAGCAGGAAACATGTTACACTTAAACTGAATTTAAAAGAGAGAATAATTTTTAAAGTACAGATACAGTTTAGGGAAATCTAAGTGGGAATGATTACTATCCATAAGAATAAAGGAAAAAGTCAGGGAGCATTTACAAAACAGAACAAAACAAATTGGGAAAGAATGAGAGAAAAAGAATTTACGTTTTTTGATAGAGGCAAAAAACAACCTGCTGTAATCAAATAGTGAAGAAAGTAAGGATATAAGTAGCTCATTCACATTCTCTAATCTCCAATTTTCTGGCAGAACCCTCCATTGGCTAAATCCAACCAAGTGCCAGAAGTCAAGGGGGCCCATTAAATATAGTAAGCATATCAATTTTCCTCTGATTTGATTTTAAAATGCATCTAATGCCATCCAAGGTAATAATTCATTTTTTCCAATTTTTGGAACATAGCAAATTATGCTAAAGTTCTTAAAGAAAAATACCTAATAACATCCAAGAATGTTTTACAAAGTAAGCAATGAAGGGATATTTATTTATTTTCTCTTTGAATTTCCAGTTATACAATCAACCTATCTGTATCCTCTTGTACCTCCTTGGAGGCTAACCTGTATGAACTACTTTACAATGTTTAGTGCTTCTGTTTAAAGCAAGAAATTTCTATTTAACCAAATTATTGATACCTTCCAGTAGCATTTTAGAGTTTTATAAAGAACTTAAACATTTGATATGAAGTTTATTGCTCAGTATTATATGAATTTTCTATTATCAACAGCATTTTCTTCCACTGTTTTTTCTAATGTTTATTATATATATATAGACCAAAATTACAGAAAACTATATTTGTTATTTTTGTATTTTAATTATACAATGTGCAAGTGCTAGGGACTAATGATTGACTCTAGTAGTTTATAAGTTGATTCTCTGGGTTTTGTGGGTTACAATGTATTCTATAAATGTTAATTATTTTGCCTACTCCTTGTCCATATTTATATTTCTCATATAATTTCCTTGTCTCGCAAAAACAGCTAGAAAAAATGTTAAATAGTAGTGGACATAGCTCGAGCTTTTGTATTTTTTCCTGATCTTAATTCACCTTTAATCGTGAAACTGACTTTTGATTTATTTATTTTTTATTTTTAAATATTATTTTATTAGTTGGAGGCCAATCACTTTACAACATTTCAGTGGGTTTTGTCATACATTGACATGAATCAGCCATACAGTTACACGTATTCCCCATCCCGATCCCCCCTCCCACCTCCCTCCGCACCCGACTCCTCAGGGTCCTCCCAGTGCACCAGGCCCGAGCACCTGACTCATGTATCCCACCTGGGCTGGTGGTCCGTTTCACCATAGATAATATACATGCTGTTCTTTCAAAACATCCCACCCTCACGTTCTCCCCCAGAGTTCAAAAGTCTGTTCTGTACTTCTGTGTCTCTTTTTCTGTTTTGCATATAGGGTTATCGCCACCATCTATCTAAATTCCGTATATATGTGTTAGTATACTGTAATGTTCTTTATCTTTCTGGCTTACTTCACTCTGTATAATGGGCTCCAGTTTCATCCATCTCATTAGAACTGATTCAAATGAATTCTTTTTAACGGCTGAGTAATATTCCATGGTGTATATGTACCACAGCTTCCTTATCCATTCATCTGCTGATGGGCATCTGGGTTGCTTCCATGTCCTGGCTATTATAAACAGTGCTGCAATGAACATTGGGGTGCACGTGTCTCTTTCAGATCTGGATTCCTCAGTGTGTATGCCTAGAAGTGGTATTGCTGGGTCATATGGCAGTTCTATTTCCAGTTTTTTAAGAAATCTCCACACTGTTTTCCATAGTGGCTGTACTAGTTTGCATTCCCACCAACAGTGTAAGAGGGTTCCCTTTTCTCCACACCCTCTCCAGCATTTATTGCTTGTAGACTTTTGGATAGCAGCCATCCTGACTGGCGTGTAATGGTACCTCATTGTGGTTTTGATTTGCATTTCTCTGATGATGAGTGATGTTGAGCATCTTTTCATGTGTTTGTTAGCCATCTGTATGTCTTCTTTGGAGAAATGTCTGTTTAGTTCTTTGGCCCATTTTTTGATTGGGTCGTTTATTTTTCTGGAATTGAGCTTCAGGAGTTGCTTGTATATTTTTGAGATTAATCCTTTGTCTGTTTCCTCATTTGTTATTATTTTCTCCCAATCTGAGGGCTGTCTTTTCACCTTACTTATAGTTTCCTTTGTTGTGCAAAAGCTTTTAATTTTCATTAGGTCCCATTTGTTTATTTTTGCTTTTATTTCCAATATTCTGGGAGGTGGGTCATAGAAGATCTTGCTGTGATTTATGTCGGAGAGTGTTTTGCCTATGTTCTTCTCTAGGAGTTTTATAGTTTCTGGTCTTACATTTAGATCTTTAATCCATTTTGAGTTTATTTTTGTGTATTGTGTTAGAAAGTGTTCTAGTTTCATTCTTTTACAAGTGGTTGACCAGTTTTCCCAGCACCACTTGTTAAAGAGATTGTCTTTATATCTACCTAAAGAAACAAAAGACCTATACATAGAAAACTATAAAACACTGATGAAAGAAATCAAAGAGGACACAAACAGATGGAGAAACATACCGTGCTCATGGATTGGAAGAATCAATATTATCAAAATGGCTATTCTACCCAAAGCAATCTATAGATTCAATGCAATCCCTATCAAGTTACCAACGGTATTTTTCACAGAACTAGAACAAATAATTTCACAATTTGTATGGAAATACAAAAAACCTCGAATAGCCAAAGTAATCTTGAGAAAGAAGAATGGAACTGGAGGAATCAACCTGCCTGACTTCAGACTCTACTACAAAGCCACAGTCATCAAGACAGTATGGTACTGGCACAAAGACAGAAATATAGATCAATGGAATAGAATAGAAAGCCCAGAGATAAATCCACGAACCTATGGACACCTCATCTTTGACAAAGGAGGCAAGGATATACAATGGAAAAATGACTTTTAATTTAAGATTGATATTTCAATTCTTATTTTAAGAAACGTACATTCTTGTAATTAGAGAGAGTTGTTGAATTTAATGAAGGCCTTGTTTATATCTATGAAATTAAGGTTGAGACATTTATCATTTACTTTATTACAAATTGCATAAATATAATTTGCTATAAATGAACATTGCTAGCTTACTGAAATAGCCTCTAAATTGTACAGTTTATATTATTCTTTAACATATTAGTGAATTTTAACATTATATTTCCATTTATGTTGTAAATGTTAGTAAATGGGTTGATTTATTTTTTTAATATAAATTTATTTATTTTAATTGGAATCTAATTACTTTACAATATTGTAGTGGTTTTGCCATATATTAAAATGGATCCACCACGGGTGTACATGTGTTCCCCATCATGAAATCCCCCTTCCACCTCCTTCCCCATCCCATCCCTCTGGGTCATCCCAGTGCACCAGCCCCAAGCACCCTGTCTCATGTATTGAACCTGGACTGGTGATCCTTATCACATATGATAATATACATGTTTCAATACCATTCTCCCAAATCATCCCACCCTCGCCATGTCCCACATAGTCCAAAAGACTGTTCTATACATCTGTGTCTCTTTTGCTGTCTCACATGTGGGTTATCATTACCACCTTTCTAAATTCCATATATATGTGTTAGTATACTCTATTGGTGTTTTTCTTTCTGGCTTACTTCACTCTGTATAATAGGCTGCAGTTTCATTCACCTCATGAGAATTGACGCAAATGAATTATTTTAATGGCTGAGTAATATTCCATTGTGTATATGTACCACAGCTTTCTTATCAATTCGACTGCTCATGGACATCTAGGTTGCTTCCATGTCCTAACTATTAAAACTGTGCTGTGATGAACATTGGGGTACACATGTCTCATTCAATTCTGGTTTCCTCAGTGTGTATGCCCAGCAGTGGGACTGCTAGGTCATAAGGCAGTTCTATGTCCAGTTTTTTAAGGAATCTCCACACTGTTCTCCATAGTGGCTATACTAGTTTGCATTCCCACCAACAGTGTAAGAGGGCTCACTTTTCTCCACACTCTCTCAGCATTTATTGCTCGTAGACATTTGAATAGCAGCCATTCTGACTGGCATGTAATGGTACCTCACTGTTGTTTTGATTTGCATTTCTCTGATAATGAGTGTTGTTGAACAACTTTTCATGTGTTTGCTAGTCATCTGTATGTCTTCTTTGGAGAAATGTCTATTTAGTTCTTTGGCCTATTTTTTGATTGGGTCATTTATTTTTCTTGAATTGAGCTGTGAGATTTGCTTGTACATTTTTGAGATTAATTCCTTGTCAGTTGCTTCATTTGCTATTAGTTTATCCCATTCTGAAGGCTGTCTTTTCACCTTGCTTATAGTTTCTTTCATTGTGCAAAAGCTTTTAAGCTAATTATGTCCCATTTGTTCATTTTTGCTTTTATTTCCATTACTCTGGGAGGTGGGTCATAGAGGATCCTGCTGTGATTTATGTCAGAGAGTGTTTTGCCTATATTTTCCTCTAGGAATTTTATATTTTCTGGTCTGACATTTAGACCTTTGGTCCAGTTTGAGTTTATTTTCGCGTATGGTGTTAGAAAGAGTTCTAGTTTCATTCTTTTACAAGTGGTTGACCAGTTTTCCCAGCACCACTTGTTATACAGATTGTCTTTTCTCCATTGTATATTCTTGCCTCCTCTGTTGAAGATAAGGTGTCCATAGGTGCGTGGATTTATCTCTGAGCTTTCTATTTTGTTCCATTGATCTGTATTTCTGTCTTTGTGCCAGTACCATGCTGTCTTGATGACTATATTTTTAGTATAGTCTGAAGTCAGGCAGGTGGATACCTTCAGTTCCATTCTTCTTTCTCAAGATTGCTTTGGCTATTAGAGGTTTTTTTGTATTTCCATACAAATTATGAAACTATTTGTTCTAGTTTTCTGAAAAGTTCCATTGGCAGCTTGATAGGGATTTCATTGAGTCTATAGATTGCTTTGGGTAGTATACTTATTTTCACTATATTGATTCTTCCAACCCATGAACATGGTATATTTCTCCATCTATTTGTGTCCTTTGATTTCTTTTATCAATGTCTTATAGTTTTCCATATATAGGTCTTTTGTTTCTTTGGGTAGATATATTCTGAAGTATTTTATTCTTTTCATTGCAATTGTGAATGGAATTATTTCCTTAATTTCTCTTTCTGTGTTCTCATTGTTAGTGTATAGGAATGCAAGGGATTTCTGTGTGTCAATTTTATATCCTGCAACTTTACTGTATTCATTGATTAGCTCTAGTAGTTTTCCAGTGGAATCTTTAGGGTTTTCTATGCAGAGGACCATGTCATTTGCAAACAGTGAGAGTTTTACTTCTTCTTTTCCAATCTGGATTCCTTTTATTTCCTGTTCTGATCTGATTGCTGTGGCCAATACTTCAGAAACTATGTTGAATAGTAGTGGTGAGAGTGGGCACCCTTGTCTTATTCCTGACTTTTGGGGAAATGCTTTCAATTTTTCTCCACTGAGGATAATGTTTGCTGTGGGTTTGCCATATATAGCTTTTATGTTGAGGTATGTTCTTTCTGTTCCTGCTTTCTGGAGGATTTTTTTTTTTTTTTATCATAAACGGATCTTGAATTTTGTCAAAGGCTTTCTCTGCATTTGTTGAGATAACCATATGGTTTTTATCTTTCAATTTGTTAATGTGGTATATTACATTTGATTGATTTGTGGATATTGAAGAATCCTTGCATCCCTGAGATAAGGCCCACTTGGTCATGATGTATGATCTTTTTAATATGGTGTTGGATTCTGTTTGCTACAATTCTGTTAAGGATTTTGCATCTATGTTTATCAGTGATATTGGTCTGTAGTTTTCTTTTTTGTGTCATCTTTGTCAGGTTTTGGTATTAAGGTGATGGTGCCCTCATAGAATGAGTTTGGAAGTTCAAATTTCTCTGCAATTTTCTGGAAAAGTTTGAGTAGGATAGGTGTTAGCTCTTCTCTAAATTTTTGGTAGAATTCAGCTGTGAAGCTGTCTTGTCCTGGTTTTTGTTTGCTGGAAGATTTCTGACTACAGTTTCAATTTCCATGCTAGTGATGTGTCTTTTAAGATTTTTTATTTCTTCCTGGTTCATTTTTGGAAAGTTATACTTTTATAAGAATTTGTCCATTTCTTCCAAGTTTTCCCTTTTATTGGCATACAGTTGCCGTTAATAGTCTTTGATGATCCTTTGTATTTCAGAGTTGTCTGTTGTGATCTCTCCTTTTTCATTTCTAATTTTGTTGACTTGTTTCTTCTCCCTTTGTTTCTTGATGAGTCTAGCTAATGGTTTGTCAATTTTATTTATCTTCTCAAAGAACCAACTTTTGGTTTTGTTAATTTTTGCTATGATCTCTTTTGTTTTTTTGCATTTATTTCTGCCCTAATTAAAAAAAAAAAAATTTGTTTTCCTTCTACTAAGCCTGGGGTTCTTCATTTCTTCCTTTTCTAGTTGCTTTAGGTATAGAGTTAGGTTATTTATTTGACTTTTTCATTGTTTCTTGAGGTAAGCCTGCATTGCCATAAACCTTTCCTTTAGCACTTCTTTTACAGTGTTCCATAAGTTTTGGGTTGTTGTGTTTTCATTTTCATTTGTTTCTATGCATTTTTTAAAATTTCTCCTCTGATTTGTTGGTTATTCAGCAGTGTGTTTTTCAGCCTCCTTATGTTGGAATTTTTAATAGTTTTTCTCCTATAATTGATATCTTTTCATACTATATTGTGGTCAGAAAAGATGCTTAGAATGATTAATTTTTTTAAAAAAAATTTACAAAGGGTAGATTTGTGGCCCAGGATGTGATCTATCCTGGAGAAGGTTCCATGTGCACTTGAGAAAAAGTTGATATTCATTGTTTTGGGGTGAAATGTCCTATAGATATCAATTAGGTCTAACTGGTATACTGTATTATTTAGTTTGTGTTTCCTTGTTAACTTTCTGTTTAGTTGATCTATCCATAGCTGTGAGTGGGTATTAAAGTTCCCACTATTATTGTGTTATTGTTAATTTCCCTTTTCATTCTTGTTAGCATTTGCCTTGCATATTGTGGTACTCCTATGTTGGGTGCATATATATTCATAATTTTTATATCTTCTTCTTGGTGTGATCCTTTGTTCATTATGTAGTGTCCTTCTTTGTCTCTTTTCAAAGTCTTTATTTTAAAGTCTGTTTTATCGGACATGAGTATTGCTTTTCCTGCTTTCTTTTGGTCTCTATTTGCATGGAATATCTTTTTCCAGCCCTTCACATTCAGTCCATATGTATCCTTTGTTTTGAGGTGTATCTCTTGCAGATAACATACACAAGGGTCTTGTTTTTATATACCTTCAGCCAGTCTTTGTCTTTTGGTTAATGCATTCAACCCATTCACACTTAAGGTAATTATTGATAAGTATGATCCCATTGCCATTTACTTTGCTGTTTTGGCCTCGAGTTTATACACACTTGCAGTGTCTCCTGTCTAGAGAAAATCCTTTAGCATTTGTTGAAGAGCTGATTTGGTAGTGCTGAATTCTCTCAGCTTTTGCTTGTCTGTAAAGCTTTTGATTTCTCCTTCATATTTGAATGAGATCCTTGCTGGGTACAGTAATCTGGGCTGCAGGTTTTTCTCTTTAATTACCTTAAGTGTGTCCTGCCATTCCCTTCTGGCCTGAAGAGTTTCTATTAAAAGATCAGTTGTTATCGTTATGGGAATCCCCTTGTGTGTTATTTGTTGCTTTTCCCTTGCTGCTTTTAATATTTGTTCTTGTGTTTGATATTTGTTAATTTGATTAATATGTATCCTGGGGTGTTTGGCCTTGGGTTTATCCTGTTTGGGACTCACTGGGTTTCTTGGACTTGGGTGACTTTTTCCTCCCCCATTTTAGGGAAGTTCTCAACTATTATCTCCTCAAGTATTTTTCTCATGACCTTTCTTTTTGTCTTCCTTTTGTGGGACTCCTATGATTCGAAAGCTGGGGTATTTAGCATTGTCCCAGAGGTCTCTGAGGTAGTCCTCATTTCTTTTAATTCTTTTTTTTTCTTTTTTCCTCTCTGCTCCATTTATTTCTACCATTCCATCTTCTACCTCACTTGCCGTATCTTCTGTCTCCATTATTCTACTGTTGGTTCCTTCCAGAGTGTTTTTTATCTCATTTTTTGCATTATTCATTTTATATTGCCTCTTTTTTATTTCTTCTAGGTCCTTGTGAAACTTTTCTTGCATCATCTCAATAAGTGTCTCCAGGCTATTTATCTGTAACTCCATTTTGTTTTCAAGATTTTGGATCATTTTCACTATCATTATTCTGAATTCCTTATCAGGTAGATTCCCTATTTCTTCCTCTTTTGTTTGGTTTGGTGGGCATTTATCCTGTTCCTTTACCTGCTGAGTATGTCTTTGTCTTTTCCTCTTGTTTATATTGCTGTGTTTGGGGTGGCCTTTTTGTATTCTGGCAGTTTGTGGTTCCTCTTTATTGTGGAGTTTCCTCACTGTGGGTGGGATTGGATGGATTGCTTGTCAAGTTTCCTTGATTCAGGAAGCTTGTGTCAGTGTTCTTGTAGGTGGAGCTGGATTTCTTCTCTCTGGAGTGCAATGAAGTGTTCAGTAGTGAGTTTCGAGATTTCAGTGGGTTTGGTGTGACTTTGAGCAACCTGTATATTGAAACTCAGGGCTATGTTCCTGTGTTGCTGGAGAATTTGCATGGTATGTCTTGCTCTAGAACTTGTTGACTCTTGGGTGGTGCTTGGTTTCAGTGTAGGTGTGGAGGCTTTCAATGAGCTCTTATTGATTAATATTCCCTGAAGTAAGGAGTTCTCTGATCTTCTCAGGTTTTGGAATTAAGCCTCCTGCCTCTGGTTTTCAGTGTTATTCTGACCGTAGCTTCAAGTCTTCTCCATCTATATAGCACTGATGATGAAACATCTAGTTTAATGATGAAACGTTTCTCCACAGTGAGGGACACCCAGAGAGGTTCACAGAGTTACATGGAGAAGAGAAGTGGGAGGGGGAGATAGAGGTGACCAGCAGGGGAAGAGGGGGAATCAAAAGAGGAGAGAGAAGGTTAGCCAGTAATCCATTCCCTATGTGCTCTCCACAGTCTGGTCCCTTCAGAGATGTTTGCAGAGTTACACAGAGAAGAGAAGTGGGAGGAAGGAGACAGAGGTGGCCAGGAGGAGAAAAGGGGGAATCAAAAGGAGAGAGACAGATACAGCCAGTAATAAGTTCCCTAAGTGATCTCCACAGCCTGGAACACACAGAGATTCACAGAGTTCGGTAGAGAAGAGAAGGGGAGGGAAGAGATAGATGCGACCTGATGGAGAAAAAGGAGAGCCAAAAGGGGGAAAGAGCAATCAAGCCAGTAGTTTCACTCACAAGTAAATGGGTATGGAAGACTGGGTTCCTAAATGTACAAAATTGATAACAAATACCAAAAAGCAAAGACTAAAAATCTAGAGTAGAGGTTAGATTCTCAAAAATACAAAATTAAAGAAAACTGAAACAAATTCACAAAAATTATTGTATATATATGAAGTTTGTTTTAAAAATAGGAAGAACAGCATGTATATTTTCTGTGGTGAAACAGACCACCTGCCCAGGTGGGAGGCATGAGTCAAGTGCTCGGGCCTGTTGGGCTGGGAAGATCCAGAGGAATCGGGTGGAGAGGGAGGTGGGATGGGAGACCGGGATGGGGAATTCGTGTAACTCTATGGCTGATTCACATCAATGTATAACAAAACCCACTGAAAAATAAAAAAATTAAAAAAAAAATAGGGTCTTTTTTTGGGCAGGGTAATAGTAGATTAAAAAATGAAAATTAAATGAGTAATAGAGAACTTAAAAATTTTTTAAAAATGATAATAATAAAATATATATCTAGGAATTTCTATGGAGTTGTTGTGGACAGTGTGGGGTCAGTTCATTTTCAGATAGTTCCTTGACTCAGCTTATACATCTTCTCAAGGTCTATAGGCCCCTTCCTATGTAGTCGGTGCATACACAGGGTTTTAATCTTTTGAACCTGTCACTTCCAAAGTGGTTCCCTCTCTTTATTTTAGCTTCTTCTGTTTGCTGGTTTCTTCAGTGTCTAATTTCCACCCTGAAACAAGGGGGTGATGGTGGTCACTTTTATAGGTTCACTTATTCAGTAGTGCTGTGATGATGGAGGAACACTGCAAATAAACATCACTGGTGTGTGTGGGAAGTGCTCACAATGTTTCAGCCACACTGGGTTTGCCCCTGCTCATGGCATGCATGCTTTTGTGGTCTACACTGCTCAGGCTCTAGGTTGCTCAGCTGGGAACTGTCTGAGGCAGGCCCTGGGTTGTGTGCACTTCCCAGGTCTAAGTCACTCAGGTTCAGGTTCTTGGGTACTCCACAAAGGTGCATACTCAGTTGGGCCTGCGTTTGGTGCCCTTCCCAGGTCTGAGCAGCTCAGGTGACCATGTGCTTGGCTAGCGCAGCCACCCCCAAGTGGGGGTGGGGTGCGTCTTATCACCTTCCCCGTCCCCACTGCTCAGTTTTCTGGGTGTACAAAGGGCGTGCCTGCTTAGGTGTGCCGTGTTTCTCTTCTGGGGGACTGATATCTGGCTGCGACCCTCTCGGTGGATGTCAACCATTCAAAATCCCAATAAGCCTTGGTTAGCAATGAAGCCTGCTTGCAATGCCATACAGAATGCCTCTCTGGGGCAGCAATTGCCCCTTTCCAGCTCTGACTGCCCCCATCTGTCTGTCTCCAGTGGGAGATGGGCTGGTCAGCAGGCAGCTAGCCCTGCTCAGTCCCTTGTTCTGTGAGAGGGCCTGACTGTGTCTTAGATTAGGGCTCTTCTCTGGATAATTCTCTCTCTCTCTCTCTCTCTCTCTCTCTCTCTCTCTCTCTCTCTGGCTATCCCACAGTCTGGGTTGCTATCTCACCTTAGTTCCCTCAGATTGCCGTTAGGGCATTCAGGCCTGGTCCTTACCCTAAGCAATGCAGCCTGAGCCTCCTGGTCCATCCCCCGCTTGCTAGTGGCGGATGCGAGGGTCTGGGCTGCTTCTCCACTGGGAGTTGCCATTAGCACCTAATCTGTGTGTTTTGTTTGTTTGTTTTTCTTCCCTGTTATGTTGCCCTCTGAGATTCCAAGACTCGCCACATACCCGCTAATGAGGGTGTTTCCTGGTGTTTGGAAAGTTCTCTCTGTTTTAAGACTCCTTTCCCAGGATGTATATCCATCCCTACCTCCTCCTTTGACTTTCTTTTTATCTTTTATATTTTGCCCTACCTCCTTTCGAAGACAATGGGCTGCCTTTCTGGGAGCCTGATGTCCTCTGCCACCATTCCGTAGTTGTTTTGTGGAATTTTCTCAGCGTTCAAATGTTATTTCAATGAATTTGTGGAAGAGAAAGTGTTCTCTCCATCCTATTCCTCCACCATCTTAGGACCGCCCCCCTGATTTCTAATTTCCTTTTTGCAATCTTTACCAGATTTTGTTAAAAGTGGATGATATTGCTACATCCTTAAAGTTTGCCTTGAAATCAGCAGAAAATTAATCTTTGATTTTGTTTTGCTCGGACATTATTTTGTCTCTATTACTCTCACTTCAGTTCAGTTCAGTTGCTCAGCTGTGTCTAACTCCTTTGACTCTGTGGACTACAGCACACCAGGCTTCCCTGTCCATCACCAACTCCCAGAGCTTGCTCAAACTCATGTCCATTGAGTCAGAGATGTCAACCAAATATCTCATCCTTTGTCGTCCTGTGCTCCTCCTGCCTTCAATCTTTCCTGACATCAGAGTCTTCCAATGAGTCAGTTCTTTGCATCAGGTGGCCAAAGTATTGGAGTTTCAGCTTCAGCATCAGTCGTACAAATGAATATTCAGGAATGATTTCCTTTAGGATTGACTGGTTTGATCTCCTTGCAGTCCAAGAGACTCTCAAGAGTCTCCTCCAACACCACAATCCAAAGGCATCAATTCTTCAATGCTCAGTTTTCTTTATGGTCCAACTCTCACATCCATACATGAAAGTGAAGTGAAAGGGAAAATCGCTCAGTCGTGTCTGACTCTTTGTGACTCCATGGACTGTAGATTCCATGGAATTCTCCAGGTCAGAATACTGGAGTGGGTGGCCTTTCTTTTTCCAGGGGATCTTCTCAAACCGAGAGATTGAACCCAGGTCTTCCACATTACAGGTGGAATTTTTACAAGCTGAACCACAAGAGCAGCCCAAGAATACTGGAGTGGGTAGCCTATCCCCTCTCCACCAGATTTTCCCAACCCAGGAATCAAACCAGGGTCTCCTGCATTGCAGGCACATTCTTTATCAACTGAGCTATGAAGGAAGCCCTGCATCCATACATGACTACTGGAAAAACCATAGATTTGACTTGATGGATCTTTGTTGGCAAAGTAATTTCTCTGCTTCTTAGTATGATATCTAAGTTGCTCATAGCTTTTCTTCCAAGGAGCAAGTGTCTTTTAATTTCATGGCTGCAGTCACCATCTGCAGTGGTTTTGGAGGCTAAATAAATAAAGTATTTCACTGTTTCTAGTTTCTATGTCCAATGAAATGATGGGGCTAGATGACATGGTCTTCGTTTTTGGAATGTTGAGTTTTAAGGCAACTTTTTCATTCTCTTCTTTCATGTGCACCAAGAGGCTCTTTAGTTTTTCACTTTCTGCCATAATGTTGGTGTCATATGCTTCTCTGAGGTTGCCGATGTTTCTCCGGGAAATCTTGATCTAGTTTGAGCTTCATCTAACCTGACATTTTGCATGATGTACTCTGCAGATAAGTTACATAAGCAGGGTGACAATATACAGCCTTGATGTTCTCCTTTCCCAATTTGGAACCAGTCTGCTGTTCCCTGCCCAGTTCTAACTGTTGCTTCTTGAGTTGCATACAGATTTCTCAGGAGGCAGATTAGGTGGTCTGTTATTCCCATCTCTACAAGAATTTTCCACAGTTTGTTGTGATCCACACAATCAAAGGCTTTGACATTGTCAATAACACAGAAGTATATATTTTTCTGAAACTTTCTTGCTTTTTGATGATCCAACAGGTGTTGGCAACCTGATTTTTGCTTCCTCTGCCTTTTCTAAATCCAGATTGAATATCTGGAGGTTCATGGTTCGTGTAGTGTTGAAGCCTGGGTTGGAGAATTTTGAGCATCTCTTTGCTGGTGTGTGAGATGACTGTAGTTGTGTGGTAGTTTGAGCATTCTTCGGCCTTGAGTTTCTTTGGGTTTGGAATGAAAACAGACCTATCCCAGCCCTGTTGCCACTGCTGATTTTTCCAAATTTTGTGGCATATTGAGTTCACCACTTTCCCAGCATCATATTTTAGGACTTTAAATAGCTTAGTTGGAATTCCATCACTTCCACAAGCTTTGTTCATAGTGATGTTTTCTAAGGCCCACTTAACTTTGCATTCCAGGATATCTGGCTCTAGGTGAGTGATCACACCGTCATGGTTATCTGGGTCATGAAGGTCTTTTTTTGTACAGTTCTTCTGTGTATTCTTGCCACTTCTTAATATTTTCAACTTCTCTTAGGTCCATACCATTTCTGTCCTTCATTGTGTCCATCTTTGCATGAAATATTCCCTTGTTATCTCTAATTTTTTAAGAGATCTTTCTCATTATATTATTTTCCTCCATTTGTTTTTCAGTTGCTCCCATAAAATTTATTTGTGCCTCCTGAACTTGCACAAATGAGTTCATGTATATATCATATCCCTATTTTAGTTATGCTACTGTGCATTTCTGATTATATGAATTCAATAACTGAAATAAAAAGCACACGAGGAAAAAAAAATGAATAGCAGAATATGTGATACAAGGAATGAATAAATGATCTGACAGGTATTATATAATAAAAGGAATCACCCAATCAGAACAGCAAAAACATTTTTTTTTAATGAGAACCATTAAGAGATATCTGTGATAATATTAAATGTAATAGTGCTCACATTATAGGGGGTCCCAGAAAGAGAAGAGGGACAAAAGGACTTCAAAAGTGTATTTGAAGAAATTATTGCTGAAAAATTTTCAAGTGTGAAGGAGAAATCAGATATACAGATACAGAAAGAACAGACAATCGTAAATAAGATGAACCAAATCAGATCTACACCAAGACATATAATTAAAATGAAAATGTTAAAGAGAGAATTGTAAAGGCCATACAAGAAAAGTAAATATACATATACAGGAGAATCCCTAGAAGGCTGCCAGCTGATTTGTGTGCAGAAACTTTCCAGGACAGCATAATTTATTCAAAGTGCCGAAAGGGAAAAAAAAAAAAAAAAAAAAAAACTGCCACCTGGGATACTCTACACAGCAAGATTATCATGTTGAATTGAAGGAGAAATAGAGAACTTCTCAGACAAGGGAAGAAAAACCAAAACCCTTCATCAGTACTAAGCTTACCCTTAAATTAATAACAAAAGGTTTTCTCTAAACGGAAAAGAATTAAGAATCTATAGGAAAGGGAAAATCCCACTAAGAAATGCAAATTTACAATAAGGACTGAAGTGCAATCACTTAAACAAGCCAATAAGAAAACTAAAATAAGAAAAAAGGTACAAATATCTAAAAATAAACACTTAAGGGATTAACAAGAAGATGTAAAATATAGTATCAAAAACACAAATTGTGGGGAATGGAAATTTAAAAATGTAGATCTTTCAGTATGTGTTTGAACTTAAATGGCTACCTGTTTAAAACAGGCTGGCTTTCCTAGTGGCTCAGATGGTAAATCATCTGCCTGCAATGCGGGAGACATGGTGCCGGGAAGATCCCTTGGGGAAGGAAATGGCAACCTACTCTAGTACTCTTGCCTGGAAAAGTCCATGGACAGAGAAGCTTGGTAGGCTGCAGTCCATGAGGTTGCAAAGAGCTGGACACAGCTGAGAAACCTCACTTTTAGACAGGTAGATATACTTATAGGTAAACATACGTGAACCTCATGATAACCACAAATCAAAAGTCACAAAAACTAAAAAGAAAGGAATACAAGGATACTTTTGAATAAAATATTCAAATCACAGGAGAAGAAACAGAAAGAAGAAATGATCAGAGAAGAACAACAAAAACAACATGAAAACAAATAATAAAATGCATTAGTACATAGAAGATATTAAGAAGAGGTGGCAAGAATACACCGAAGGACTATACAAAAAACA
Organism: Muntiacus reevesi; assembly: GCF_963930625.1. Taxonomy (NCBI): domain Eukaryota; kingdom Metazoa; phylum Chordata; class Mammalia; order Artiodactyla; family Cervidae; genus Muntiacus; species Muntiacus reevesi. The sequence goes on along the minus strand of NC_089271.1, from coordinate 79,321,395 downwards.
TATTCGTCACCCAGATAATCACGATGGTATCATCACTCATGTAGAGCCAGACATCCTGGAATGTGAAGTAAAATGGGCCTTAGGAAGCATCACTATGAACAAAGCTAGCAGAGGTGATTGGAGAAGGAAATGGCAACCCACACCACTATTCTTGCCTTGAGAATCCCATGAACAGAGGAGCCTGGTGGACTGCTGTCCATGGGGTCGCATGGAATTGGACATGACTGAAGTGACTTAGCATGCACACATGCATTGGAGAAGGAAATGGCAACCCACTCCAGTATTCTTGCCTGGAGAATCCCAGGGACAGAGGAGCCTGGTGGTCTGCTGTCTATGGGATCACACAGAGTCGGACACAACTGGAGTGACTTAGTAGTAACAGCAGCAGCAGCAGAGGTGATGGACTCCCAGTTGAGCTATTTCAAATCCTAAAAGATGATGCTTGTCTACAAACAATAAATGCTGGAGAGAGTGTGGAGAAAAGGCAACCCTCTTACACTGTTGGTGGGAATGCAAACTAGTACAGCCACTATGGAAAATAGTGTGGAGATTTCTTAAAAAAACTGGAAATAGAACTGCCATATGACCCAGCAATACGACTTCTGGGTATACACACTGAGGAAACCAGATCTGAAAGAGACACGTGCACCCCAATGTTCATTGCAGCACTGTTTATAATAGCTAGGATATGGACGCAACCTAGATGCCCATCAGCAGATGAATGGATAAGGAAGCTGTGGTACATATACACCATGGAATATTACTCAGCTGTTAAAAAGAATTCATTTGAATCAGTTCTAATGAGATGGATGAAACTGGAGCCCATTATACAGAGTGAAGTAAGCCAGAAAGATAAAGAACATTACAGCATACTAACACATATATATGGAATTTAGAAAGATGTTAATGATAACCCTATATTCAAAAAAGAAAAAGAGACACAGAAGTACAGAACAGATTTTGAACTCTGTGGGAGAAGGTGAGGGTGGGATGTTTTGAAAGAACAGCATGTATATTATCAATGGTGAAACAGATCACCAGCCCAGGTGGGAAGCATGAGACAAGTGCTCGGGCCTGGTGCACTGGGAGGACCCAGAGGAGTCGGGTGGAGAGGGAGGTGGGAGAAGGGATCAGGATGGGGAATAACTGCAACTGTATGGCTGATTCATGTCAATGTATGACAAAACCAGTGTACACCATGAGAAACACTGGGCTGGATGTAGCGCAAGCTGGAATCAAGATTGCCAGGAGAAATACCAATAACCTCAGATATGCAGATGACACCACCCTAATGGCAGAAAGTGAAGAGTAACTAAAAAACTTCTTAATGAAAGTGAAAGAGAGTGAAAAAAGTTGGCTTAAACCTCAACATTCACAAAACTATGATCATGGGTTCTGGTCCCATCACTTTATGGCAAATTGATGGGAAGCAGTGGAAATAATGGCAGACTTTATTTATTTATATATTTACTTTTTGGCTCCAAAATCACTGCCCATGGTGACTGCACCAATGAAATGTAAAAGATGCTTGCTCCTTGGAAGGAATGTTATGACCAACTTAGACAGCATATTAAAACGAAGAAGTATTACTTTGCCAGCAAAAGTCTGTCTAGTTAAAGCTTTCGTTTTTCCAGTAGTCATGTATGGAAAGGAGAGTTGGACTTTAAAGAATGCTGAGTGCCAAAGAATTGATGCTTTTGAACTGTGGTATTTGAGAAGACTCTTGAAAGTCCCTTGGACTGCAAGGAGATATAACCAGTTCATTCTAAAGGAAATTAGTCCTGAATAGTCATTGGAAGGACTGATGCTGAAACTCCAATAATTTGGCCACCTGAGGCAAAGAACTGACTCATTTAAAAAGATCCTGATGCTGGAAAAGATTGAAGGCAGGAGGAGAAGGGGATGACAGAAGATGAGATGGGTGGATGGCATCACCGACTCAATGGACATGAGTTTGAGTAAACTCTAGGCATTGGTGGTGGACAGGGAGGCCTGATGTACTGTGATCCATCAGGTCACAAAGAGTCAGACACGACTGAAGGACTGAACTGATCAATAATTACTTTAAATGTCAATGGACTAAATCCTTCAATCAAGAGTGACTGATTGGATGAAAAAAAAAAAAAAAAAAGACTCATCCTTAAGCTGCCTATAAAAGACTCACATCACAGCTAAAGACACATAGTGAAAGTGACAGGATGGAAAAGGACGTTTTATTCAAAGAGCAGCAACAAGAAAGCAGGAGTAGCAATACCCCTAAAACTAGAAGAGAACATAGGCAGAACTCTCAATTATATCAATCATAGCAATATTTTTTTTGACTTGTCTCCTAAAAGAAACAAAATAAAAGCAAAAATAAACAAATGGGACATAATCAAATGACATATTTTCACATCAAAGGGATTCATTGAGAAAATAAAAAAGGTAACCTATAGAATGGGAGAAAGTATTTTCAAATAATGTGATTGACAGGGGGTTAATGTCCAAAATATATAATCGGTTCACACAAGTTAATATGTGTAAAGTTCAATCAAAAAGTAGCAGAGGGCCTGAATTGACATGTTTTCTGAAGAGGGTGTACAGATGGCCAACAGATACCTGAGAAAGATGCTCAACATCACTAATTTTTAGAGAAATGCAAATCAAAGCAACAATGATATATCACATCACGCATGTCAGAATACCACATATCAACAAGCAGTCTACAAACAACAAATGTTAGTGAGAATGTGAGAAAAGGGAACTTTTGTATGTTTGTTGGTGAACATGTAAGTTGGTGCAGTCAATATGGAAAACAGGATGAAGATTCCTCAAAAAATTAAAAATGGGACTATCATATGATCCAGCAATTCCACTTCTGGGTACATATTTGAAAAGAAACAGCAACAACAACAACAACAAGAAATAGAACAGTCACTCAAATAAATACATGCAACCCAGTGTTAATTGCAGTATTATTTACACTGGCTAAGATATGGTTGCAACCCAAGGGTCTACCAAGAGATGAATGGGTAAATAAATTGTGGTACATATATATGATGAAATACTGCTTAACCACAAAAATGAATGAAACACTGCCATTTCCAACAACCTTGACGGATTTAGAGAATATTATGCTTAGTGATGTCCACTCCAGTGTTCTTGCCTGGAGGATCCCAGAGACATTGGAGCCTGGTGGGCTGCCATCTATGGGGCTGCACAGAGTTGGACACAACTGAAGCGGCTTAGCAGGAGCAGCAGCAGCATGTTTAGTGAAATAAGTTAGAGAAAGACACTATAATATTTCTTATATGTGGAATAAAATAAAGTATATATAAGCATATATAAGAAAAAACAGAATCAGACTCACAAATATAGAAAGAAAATTAGGGAAGGGAGGAGAGGCAAGATAGGAGTATGAGATTAAAAGATGCAATTTACTATGTATAAAATACATACAGAGGCAATAAAGATGTATTGTACAGCAGATAATTATAGCCATTATTTTGCAATAACTTTTAATGGAGTATATGTGTGGATCACAACAAACTGTAGAAAATTCTTAAGGAAATGGAAATATCTGACCACCTTACCTGTCTCCTGAGAAATCTCCATGCAGGTCAAGAAACAACAGTTAGTAAAACCACTACAATATTGTAAAGTAATTAGCCTCCAACTAATAAAAATAAATGGAAAAAATTAAAAAAAAAAAAAAGAAACAACAGTTAAAACTGGAAAATTAGACTGGTTCAATATTGGAAAAAGAGTACGTCAAAGCTGTACACTGTAACCCTGTTTATTTAATTTAAATGGAGAAATGCTGGGCTGAATGAATCACAAGCTAAAATCAAGATTGAAAGACACTTAGTCATGTCCAACTCTGTGTGTCCCCATGGACTGTAGCCGTCAGGCTTCTCTGTCCATGGAATTTTCCAGGCAAGAATACTGGAGTAGGTTGCCATTCCTATCTCCAAGGGATCTTCCTAACCCAGGGATCGAACCTGGGTCTCCTGCATTTCAGGCATATTCTTTACCATCTGAGCCACCAGGGAAGCCAAAGAAAGTGAAAGTTGCTCAGTTGTGTGCTGGGGGAAATATCAACAACCTCAGATATGCAGATAATACCACTCTAATGGCAGAAATGAAGAGGAACTCAAGAGCCTCTTGATGAGGGTGAAAGAGAAGAGTGAAAAAAGTTGACTTAAAATTCAACATTCATTAAACTAAGATCATGGCATCTGGTTCCATCACTTAATGGTGAATAGATGGGGAAAAAGTGTAAGTAGTGACAGATTTTATTTTCTTTGGCTCCAAAATCACTGCAGAAAGGGTATGCAGCCACAAAATTAAGACACTTGCTCCTTGGAAGAAAAACTAGAAAATGTATTAGAGAGAGATGATTTTTCCAACTAAGGTCTGTATAGTCAAAGCTGTGTTTTTTCCATTAGTAATGTCTGGATGTGAGAGTTGCACTCTAAAGAAGGTTGAGTGCCAATAAATTGATGCTTTTGAGCTATGGCACTGGGGAGACTCTTGAGAGACCCTTGAACTGCAAGGAGATCAGACCAGTCAATCCTAAAGGAAATCAACCCTGAATATTCATTGGAAGGACTGCTGCTGAAGCTCCAATACTTAGACCACTGAACGCAAAGAGACAGTTCATTGGAAAAAACCCTGATGCTGAGAAAGATTGAGGGCAGGAGGGGAAGTGGGCAACAGAGGATGAGTTGGTTGGATGGGATCACCAACTCAACGGACATGAATTTGAGCAAACTCCAGGAGACAGTGAAGGACAGGGCAGCCTAACGTGCTGCAGTAATGGAGTCACAAAGAGTGTGATACAACTTAGCAAATGAACAGTTCTATAAAATCACTTTATGACTATGCTATACACCTGAAGTTTTATAACAGTGTAAATCAATTATTCTTCAATAAAATAGTTAATAAAACTTGACTCTGGTGGGCAACAAATTGATTGTTTTGTTTTGCTTTTCCATTCTGAGGATCTCAGACTTTTGATTGTATTATATAATCTATTCATATATTTTAATTGGGGAAAAAACACATAAAACTCACCACTTTAAAGTCTACAATTCAAATAAATAAATAAAGTCTACAATTCACTGGGTTAGGGACATTTACAGTGTTGTGCAATTATTACTACTATCTCGTTTCAGGCTTTTTTCATTACTTCTAAAGAAAACCTCATTCCCATTAAGGAGTCAGTCCTCATTCACTACTCCCCTCAGGCCCTGGCAACCCCTAATGTGCTTTCTGTGAACCCATATTTGTTTCTACTAGTCTGTTGAAAATACAAGTGTCAGGAAGCATTTAACAAGAGGCTTCCTGTGTGCTGTTTTGGATCTGTCAGGAACCCTCTGACCCTTATTAATTCCTGAATATTCAGGGATTAAGAGGACAGGCACGCCTTTCCAGGGGCTGAGGAATCCAGGCATTTCTCATTAAGGTGAAAAGTGTAAAAGGTGATTGTTTACAACTCTCTCTTTGATAGGGATCATCATATGTTTTGTAAGTCTGGAATTTTAATCTTTATCTTTGCTGAGAATAACCACCTTGTAAGACAGTATATATGCACACGCCATGTTGATTAAAACACCTTTGCTCCATCAGAGCTTGGGTTCCCGTGTCTCTCTCTCTCTCTCTCTCTCTCTCTCTCTCTCTCTCATTTCTGGCTAATTCCTTGGAGTGCGGAGGCCCACTGAGCTCACTTTCTTGCCCGGGCTTCTAAGACCCTCTCGAGAAGGCACACTGTGCCTTCACCCACTCGAGAGGGCGCCTGGTTCCTACTTGCAGCAGTGCAAGCCCTAAGAATAGGACTCTACTGGCTTTCCGTGTAAACCAGGGGGTATCAGCCTCTTTCTCTTTCTTACTTTCTTATCGTCGACCCCGGATCACCAGGTTCCAGTCCATTAAAGGACCAACAACAGAGACGGAAAATAAGATAAATTTCCCCCCTCAGAGTAATCTCCTGTGTGTCTGTAAGGATCTCAAGGATTCTATGCCCATTTAGTCAGTTCAACTCATTTATAGGTTTTCAGGCTTAATAAGTGTCAGTCATTGAGTTTCTCTTCTTTGGTGTGAGACTAAGGGCTAGTCTCTGCCTATAGTGCTGATGTGTGTGATCTTTGCTAGCTTATATTTCAGCTATGAAGTATTTTCCTTTTCCTTAGCCCCTATCCTGCAAGTCCAAGAACATTGCAAAACCTTAATGCATACTTTATATTTTTTAGGAAGGTAGCCACCCAAAATATTTATCTCTTTAGTCATCTTAGTCTGAGCTATCATAATCTCTTGACCAGAACATATATCAATAAACTTCCAAATAGGTTACTTCTCATACTTTCTTGTACATTTATAAAGAACAATTCAGTGTAGGCAAAGTGATCTTTTCAAAATATAAACCTTAAAATGTCATATCATTCCGTTCTTTTTTTTTTTTTAACCAGACTTAGAATTTACTCATTTTTTAAATATATATATATATATTATTTGACTGTGTCAGGTCTTACTAGTTGGGGCACATGGGATCTTTTCTTGTAGTGCATGGACTCTATTTGTGGCACACAGGCTTAGTTGCTTCATGGCGTATGGTATCTTAGTTCCCTAACCAGGGATTAAACCTGCATCCCCTGCAATGCAAGTCAGATCCGTAACCACTGAGCCACAAGGAAGTCCCTAGTCGATTTTTATAATGGTCTCAGAATACATATGTAGCCTAAGTTTGTAAGTTTTTACTTCATCCAGATTCTTCTTTTATTTTCTCATACATATCCCTCTCCTTTTTGTGTATTCTAGTCTATCTAGCTGGAATGATCTTTCCTTTCCATCTTGATCAAATTAATTAATGCTGGTTCATTTTTCAGGTGTCAGCTAAATTTCGCTTTTGTATTGAAACCTTCATTGATAATTTAGGAGGTTATGCGCTCTCTTATTTTATCTCAATGGACAATTTTTACTTTCCCTTTATAACAATTACTTAGCTTGCTCACCCATTTGTTTCTGTCAAATTTTGTTTAAAAATTATTCCTTTTACAATAATGTATGTTCTGTGAGAAAATGGAATGTGTCTATTACTCTCTAATGTATTCCTGGTGCCTAGAAACTTGGTTGCTACAGTCAACATATGTGTTGTGTGTGTATGTGTGTGCATATAGGTTACAATTTTAAATGAATTAACGTGTGAAAGGTTCAAAGTTAATGTGTTCTGAAAATAAACATATACAGCAAATGTAGATTGGTATCTAAATATATATCTGGAAAAATCAGCCTAATCACTAATTGGAATAGCTTGTACTATCTGGTAACCCCAACAAAATGTTTTACTGTATTATCTTTTCAGATGAAATATCAAATCAATTAATGACTGCTTCTTTTACTCTGACTTTAACCTTATTTATCTAATATGTTTTACATTTTATTCCTATTAAATATAGCTTTTTATGCTATATAAGAATTATAATATATTATAATATATATTATACTATATAATTTATAATATTATAATATATAATATATATAAATATATTATATATATTCTATTATATAAATTATATATTATATATAATATACATTATATATATCAATTATATATTATATTGTGTTATATTATATATATATATATAATATTATATATATATATTCTATTAGTCATCTGGGAAGGGATCATGATGAGAATTGAATCTAAATATCAGGTATTTGGCTGTTGATAGCAGCATATATCAACTTGAAATGGCAGACAATAGTCCCTGTTGTTAGTAAAGCGTCTGCAGCCACAAAATTAAGACACTTGCTCCTTGGAAGAAAAACTAGGAAAAAAAAAAAGATTAATAGGGCATGATTTAAATAACTGCCTGAGGTATATGGAAAGATCTTCCATAAGCATCTAGAATAAAAGCACAGACAGTGAAAAATAAAATAAAATAAAATGGCTGATTCATGTCAATGTAGGCTTAAACATTCTTAATGTATAGTCTTCTCTCCTAGGCCACTCCCAGAGTGCAATGAAATTTGATGCCTCCTTTCTTGGATTCTAAGTGTTCATATTATAGTAGAGCCTGAAATCAGCTATGAAGTGTCTGAAATTTTCCACAGAGAATGCTTTGTCACTGTAGACTGGTCTGGCTACAGTTCTTTCCTGACCCACTCAGTTCTCTCAGGGAGTCATGATTTTTAAATTTCCTATATTCTAGTTATATCAGCTATAACTATAGATGTGCTCTTTGAGTCTCCATACAAAGAGACACATTTTGTTCCCAGTGTCATTGGTAAATAAAGCAATTTTATCATTTTCATTAGATTTATTTCTTTTCTTTATGTTTATTAAATGAATCAGTGGCTTATTAACATTAACACTGATGATCTTCTTTCACCTTTATTTCGGTTTCTTTGAAATTATAGAGAAACTGTGGATTAAGATTGCTTCTTTAATATCAAGAGATTTCTCTCATTGCCCCTTTTATTTCCACAGTTTTATTGCTATTCATTCATTAGATATTGCAAGTACGTGGGTGAGTATTCCAGTATACACCAGAGGGATAGCTATACCTTATAAAGTTTGGAGCTTCCTTTCATGTACTACTAACAAAGCTCAGTACAAGTTACCTAGGATTATTTACACTGTTGGACTGAAATGGCTCAAGGTCCCTTTCTGAGGAACAGCCAGTCTGGCACAGTCAACGTATGCAGATATGGTACATTTTCAAACAACTAAGAAAAGGTGGTGGCAATATATATATATATATATATATATATATATATATATATAATATATAATATATATAATATATCACATATATTCGATTATATAAATTATATATTATATTATATGCTATATTATATATACTATACATTATATATATATAAATTATATTATATATAATATATTATATATTAATTATATATTGATATTATATACAATATATTATATATATAAATTATATGTTTATATTATATTATATATATATATATATATTCTATTAGTCATCTGGGAAGGGATCATGATGAGAACTGAATCTAAATATCAGGTATTTGGCTGTTGATAGCAGCATATATCAACTTGAAATGGCAGACAATAGTCCCTGTTGTTAGTAAAGTGTGTGATGTTTCTCATTATGCCATTACTGGTAAAATTGTGTGTTTCTGCTGGTACTCCAGAGACCTGGCAGCACAACTGGTATTTTTCTGGAATGGGAGACAAAGCACATCAAGTAGAAATTTGGGAATCTAATAGGCATATGGTTGTGTATATAAAAACAAATGATGAAGAATGTATTAATTTATGGACACTACAAAATTTAAATATCATTTTAAAAAAATGTTAGGGTATGCACAGGCCCAGAAAACACTGTACGTTGAACTGAAAAGCAGTTGATGATGATCAGAAACTTAGGTAGAGTTTTAGGGGAGAAACACAAAAAGGGAATTGAATGAGTGTGCCTTTTTCTACTCATCAAGTGTAACCAAAAGAGAATTAAGTACAAAATATATGACTTTTCTTATCCCCTGCCAATGTATGATAATCTTAAAAGTAGTTTAGAGTACAAACTTATGCTTTTTAAAATTATTTTAATTGCTTTTAGAAAGCAAAGTTCCTTGCTTGACTTTATTATTATATTTACATCAAGTGAGAAAGCAAGGAGATAAGGGGAAAAAAAAACTATTTAAAAAATAAAACAATGTTCCCTTGTCTGCATCTGCATCTTGGTGATACCTCTGTCCATAGAATAGTTTATTTCAATGAAGAAGGAAAAAAAACAAAAAACATATATTTAATTTTTGTTTTATTGGTTTGTCTTGGTAACTTCTTTATAAAACAAAGTTTTTGTTGACAAAATAATTACTGTTCATATGGAAACATTCATGTTGTAGATTGCTAAACACTCCTTTTCACACTTATCATTATTACCACTGCCAATACTAACATAAAGCTATCAAGTAAATTTTTGCACATTATATTCCTTCTCTTTTGGTATTGCACATATATAGGTCAAAGTCCTCAGTTTCTTTGTTAAAATTTTCTCTTACATAAAAAGTTCCTTGTATATTATGCTTAGCACAATAACTGATATGTAGAAGGCACAAAATAAATATATGTTTCTTTGTCTGAACTGAATGACTGTATTGTTGTTATTATTCAGTCATCAAGTCATGTCCAACTCTTAGAGAACCCATGGATTGCAACATACCAGGATCCCCTGTTGTTCACTACTCCCAGAGTTTGCTCTTTCAATCAGTGATGCTTTCTAACCAACTCATCCTCTGCTGCTTTCATCTCCTTTTGTCATCAATCCTTCCCAGAATCATGGTCTTTTCCAATGAGTCAGCTCTTCGCATTAGGTGGCCAAAGTATTGGAGCTTCAGATTCAGCATTAGTCCTTCAAATGAATATAAAAGGTTGATTTTCTTTAGAACTGACTAGCTTGATATCCTTGATCAAGAGTTCTTTAGCACCACAGTTCAAGGGCATCAATTTTTTGGTATTCAGTGTTTTTTAGGTCCAACTCACACTTCCATACATAGCTACAGAAAAAAACTATAGCTTTGACAATATGAACTCCCCATCTATTTCCCATGAGGTGATGGGACCAGTTGCCATGATCTTAATTTTCTGAATGTTAAGCTTTAAGCCAACTTTTTCGCTCTTCTCATTCACTTTCATCAAGAGGCTCTTTAGTTTCTCTTTGCTTTCTTCCATAAGGTTTGTGCCATATGCATATCTGAGGTTATTGATATTTCTCCCAGCAATCTTGAATCCAGCTTGTGTTTCATCCAATCCAGCATTTCTCATGATGTACTCTGCATATAAGTTAAATAAGCAGGGTGACGATATACAGCTTTGACGTACTCCTTTCCCAATTCAGAACCAGTCTGTTGCTCCATGTTCAGTTCTAACTGTTGCTTCTTGACCTGTGTACAGATTTCTCAACAGGCAGGTCAGGTGGTCTGGTATTCCTATCTATTTTAAGAATTTTCCATAGTTTGTTGTAATCCACACAGTCAAGGTTTTGGCATAGTCAATAAAGCAGAAATAGATGTTTTTTCTGGAACTCTCTTATTTTTTCTATGATCCAATGGTTGCTGGCAATTCGATGTCTCATTCCTCTGCCATTTCTAAATCCAGCTTGAACATCTTGAAGTTCACAGTTCATGTACTGTTGAAGCCTGGATTGACAAATTTTGAGCATTACTTTGCTAGTGTGTGAAATGAGTGCAATTGTGTAGTAATTTGAGCATTCTTTGGCATTGCCTTTCTTTGGAACCATTTGATATAACCCAAGTCAAATCTCTTATAATTATACTATAGAGGTGACAAATCAATTCAAAGAATTAGATCTGTTGTAGAGAGTGCCTAACAAAGTATGGATGAATGTTTGTGACATTGTATAGGTGGTGATGACCAAAACTGTCTGAAAGAAAATAAACAATGCAAGAAGGTTCCAAAGAAAAACAAGCAGAAATAACAAGATCTTCTTAAATGAACAATGCACAGAAATAGAGGAAAACAATAGAATGGTAAAGACTAGAGATCTCTTCAAGAAAACTGGAGATATCAAAGGGAAAATTCAAGGGAATTTTCCATCAGGATGGGCATGATAAAGGACAGAAATAGTAAGGCCCTAACAGAAGCAAAAAGATTATGAAGAGGTTGCAAAAATACACAGAAGAACTATGCAAAAATGTTCTTAATAACCCAGATAACTACACTGGTGTGGTCACCCACCTAGAGCCAGACATTCTAGAGTGTGAAGTCAAGTGGGCTTTAGGAAGCATAACTATAAACAAAACTAGTGGTGGTGACAGAATTCCAGCTGAGCTATTTAAAATTCTAGATGATGACGTTCTTAAAGTGCTGCACTCAATATATCAGGATATATGGAAAACTCAGTCATGGCCACAGAACTGGAAAGTTCGGTTTTCATCCCAATTCCAAAGAAAGTGCCAAAGAATGTTCAAATTACCATATAATTGCTCCCATTTCACATGCTAGTATGTTTATGCTCAAAATCCTTCAAGTTAGTCTTTAGCAATACATTAACTGAGAACATTCAGATGTACAATTGTGTTGAGAAAAGGCAGAGGAACCAGAGATCAAATTACCAACATCAGTTGGCTCATGGAAAAAGCAAGGGAATTCCAGGAAAACATATGCTTCATTGACTATGTAAAAGCTTTTGACTATGTGGATCACAACAAACTGTGTAAAATTCTTAAAGACATAAGAATACTGATCCCCTTACCTCTTTCCTGAGAAAATTTGTACGCAGACCAAGAAGAAACAATTAGAACCAGACTAGGAACAACTGACAGGTTTAAAATTGTGAAAGGAGTACATCTAGGCTGTATATTGTCACCTTTTCTGTTTAACTTGCATGCAGGGTGCATCATGCAAAATACTGAACTGGATGAAGCACAAGCTGGCATCAAGACTGCTGGGAGAAAAATCAACAACCTCAGATATGCAGATGATACCACTCTAAAGGCAGAAAGTGAAGAAGAACTAAAGAGCCTCTTGATGAAAGTGAAAGAGGAGAGTACAAAAGTTTGCTTAAAGCTCAACATTCAAAAAACTAAGATCATGGCATCTGGTCCCATCTCTTCACGGCAAATAGATGGGAAAACAGTGGAAACAGTGGCTGGCTTTATTTTTCTGGGCTCCAAAAGCACTGCAGATGGTGATTGCAGCAATGAAATTAAAAGACGCTTACTCCTTGGAAGGAAAGTTATGACCAACCTAGACAGCATATTAAAAAGCAGAAGCATTACTTTGTCAACAAAGATCTGTCTATTCAAGACTGATTTTTCCAGTGGTCATGCATGGATGTGAGGGTTGGACTGTAAAGAAAGCTGAACTTTTGAACTGTGGTGTTGGAGAAGACTCTTGAGAGTCCCTTGGACTGCAAGGAGATATAACCAGTCCATCCTAAAGGATATCAGTCTTGGGTGTTCGTTGGTAGGACTGTTGTTGAAGCTGAAACTCCAATGCTTTGGCCACCTGATGTGAAGAGCTGACTCATTTGAAAAGACCTTGATGCTGGGAAAGATTGAGGGCAGGAGGAGAAGGGGACGACAGAGGACGAGATGGTTGAATGGCATCACCGACTCAATGGACATGGGTTTGGGTGGACTCCAGGAGTTGGTGATGGACAGGGAGGACTCGCGTGCTGCAGTTCATGGGGTCGTAAAGACTTGGACATGACTGAGCAACTGAACTGAAGTGAAGTGAATTTCCCCAGTAGCATGTTGAACACCTTCCAACCTGGAGACATCATCTTTTAGTTTTTAATATATATATATATAGTATATAATATACTATATAGTATATTTTGATATATTTGAGATATATATATACTATATTTTGTTAGCATTCATGGGTTCTTAGGGCAAAATATTGGAGTGTGTTGCCATTCCTTCCTCCAGTGGACCATGTTTGTCAGAGCAATTCACTATGACCCATCCATCTTGGGTAGCCCTGCACAGCATGGCTCATAACATCATTGAATCACACAAGCCCCTCCACCACAACAATTTTGGATCCATGAAGGGAAATGACTAGATAGAGGGATGTAAAAATAATTAATTACCTAAGTATTACTATTATGACTTTTTATAGATTTCCTCTGAAACACTTAAGGCGCCACCAAGAACAAATTTATCTGACAGCTCTAAAATAGTTTTTCAGTGGTCACAAAGAAATCAAAGATCGTTCTGTAGTAGAGCAGAAATTATTTCACTTTCTTTAGGTACAAAGCAGTTACATATTGATTCTACTTCTGTACAAAAATTACATATTAAATCTACTTCAAAGTCTTTGATACCAGATGACAATTCTATAAATAAAAAATAATATTTGATCCATGCAGAACTAATCATTATAACTATAAGCAAAAATTACAGTTTTAACATGCAATTCTATTAAGTTGTTTTAATCTGAAATTGTTAAACATGGAAGTGAATTTGAGATGAGTAATATTGAATATGAAGTCTTGAATTCCCTTTTTCTTGCTTTTTACATACACACATTACATTCCCTGAATTTATGACTCATTTTGATGTATATAATTATTTTTTAAACCTTTAAAACAAAAATGAACTGATAATTTATTTTTTATTATTTTTGGCCAGATATAGAAAAAAAGAATACTGATTATATATAGAAAAGAGTCTATAAATATTTAGTAGTACCATGGGACTGAAAAAAAATAGTTTTCTGATTTTCATTTGTAAACCTTTCTGAACAAATAGAAAAGAAGGATATTCGGCCAAAAAAAAAAAAAAAAAAGTAATCACTTTCTAAATTTCATATGAACAAGTACCTATCTAGATATAAAAATGTACAATATTCAACTAACAGTAGAATGAGCCCAAAGAAAACATTCAGTCTGAAAGCAGAAGTATTACACACAATGACTTATTGGCAGTTTTCCTCCTGTCTGTCCTCACATTTCAGCCAATTCTTGAGATTTAGATCCTGGTTTATGAAGTCAGAGTAGTTTGATCACTTATTTAGAAAGAGTGTAATCAAATATATTTTATTTTGCTCAATTATACAAATGAACCGGCACACCAAGTGCTATGCACTAAAACTCTAGATCAACTCAGATATATAATGCACGTGTTGTTTCTTGGGGTTATATGAAATACAAAATGAAACCCAAGATCAGCTTCATCATTCACCACAATTAGTGATTCTATGCAGAAATTCCCTCTAAGCATTTTTGATGTAAATGTCTTACTAAATCCTGAGTACTTAGAAAAATTGTTTGATAAATTGGAAAATGGGAAAAAAGTATTACAAATCTGTGAGAAGTAAAGCTTAGGAATTAACATATAAATGTTACAAGTTCTGAAGTATCCACTAACATAAACTTGAAAGCAAAAAGAGGAAATAATGGCTTGCTGAATCAATGTTAAAAAGTTCTGTAAGGCTCAGGAAACTCAAATAGGGGCTCTTTATCAACCTAGAAGGGTGGGATGGGGAGGGAGATGGGATAGAGGTTCAAAAGTGAGGGGATATATGTATACCTATGGCTGATTCATGTTGAGGTTTGAACAGAAAACAACACAATTCTGTAAAGCAATTATCCTTCACTAAAAAATAAATACATTTAAAAAAAATCAGCTGTTCCAGGGACACAGAATACATAGGAAAGAAATAGTCATAATCTAATTAGTCAGTTTTTCTTGTAGCTGTTGTTACATTATGAATGTGTATCTGTTGAATTGTTTGTTACTAAGACTAAATAATTCTTGCAAAGAAAATGATTGTATATGCACTATATAACTTACACAAATCCTATGAGTGGGTTTCGAAGAAATAAGTTTTGAAAGCAGTGATGGAGGAGGATGCTTGTGTGCTCAGTCGTGGTTCTGCAACCCCATGGACTATAGCCCCACCAAGTTCCTCTGTCCATAGGATTTTCCAGGCAAGAATACTGGAGTGGGTTGTCATTTCCTTCTCCAGGGGATCTTCCTGACTCAGGGACTGAAGCCATGTCTCTTGTGGCTCCTGCTTCGACAAGCAGATTCTTTACCACAGTGCCACCAGGAAAGCCAAATAAATCCTTAAACTGACAGTTTTGAGAAGTGATTCCATGTAGTGCTATTAACCTTGCCAGGAGATTTAAATTTTCATTTATTTTAATATTACTCAATATTTGTGAATGTTTTCCAGTGTTTCAATACTTTCAATAGTCCACAGTTCCTTGTAAATGTTTTATCAGAAGGGTTGCCAAGAGAAGATTTGAGTGTTGCTGTATAATATTTTGTAAAAAGCTCAGAAACTAAGTATGAATTAGAAAAAAATATGCTATTATCAATTACAAAGTCAAAATCAGGGCAAGAAAACAAATTCTGAAGCAGCATGAATCCTAATGACAAACTGGAAGATATTTTGAAAGAATTCTTAACAATTCAACCAATATCAATGTAGAATGAAATAAAATTTTCGATCTGGGAATATTTGCAGTGAAACAAATATCAAGTATATTAAATAGAACAGAGCATACTTTGTATATTTTAAATTTTCATATTATAAATACATTTGAAATACTAATTATTTTCTATATGATTTTTGGCATTTTGAATATTTTTATTTGGTATATATTTTGTATTAAAATATAAAAAATACTTTACAATATTGTAGTGGTTTTTGCCATACATTGACATGAATCAGCCATGGGTTTACATGTGTTCCCCATCCTGAACCATGTTTCCTCCTCCCTCCCCATCCCATCCCTCTGAGTCATCCCAGTGCACCAACTAATAAAAATAATTGGGAAGAAAAAAAAAAGCAAACTGACCATGAAAGCAAAATAAAATAAAATAAAAAATAAAATAAATTATGAAAAATAAGAATTAGGAAGATGTTTTTACATGCTATTCAGGTGTATAACATTTTCCTATTATATTGGCTCATGATCATCATAAACCATGCATTTTTAGTTTTATTTTATGAAAAAAAAACTTTTGGTGTAACTATATATATCCTAAGAAAAAATGATTCCCTGTTTATTATTAAGATCACTTATTATTTAAAAACGTGTAAATAAAATGTTGTAAAAATACATAACTCATGATTTTAAGAATTCCCAAGAATTCCTAGGAATTCTGATTCCTCCTTTCCAAGTCTCAAAAATGTATTTGGAATCTGGAAACATTCACTTATAAACATTTTCTTGCCTTCCACATAAACATTCATTCTTAAAATTTTACTGTTTTACCTAATATACCAGAGATGACTGAAATTTGTTATAATTTTCAAATATGGATTCCCACCTTTGCACCGAGAGGTGTACTATGGCCTCAGTTAATATAACTTATCCAAATTCACAGTTCTAATGAAAAAAGACAAACATTCACTGCCATTACTAAATGCTAAGTGCTGTTAGGTTTTTTTTTTTTTTTTTAATATATATTCTTCCAATAATCTTCTCAAAAATTCAAAAGTTATAGGTATCACTGTGCTCTCCTGTGCTTAGTTGCTCAGTCATGTCCAACTTTCTACAGATCTGGTGGACTGTAGCCCACCAGGCTCCTATGTCTATGGGGATACTCCAAGCAAGACCTCCTCCGGGGAGGAGGCATGTTACTTTTGGAAATTTTGAGCATGTGCATTGTAAAATGCTTCTTGTTTTTTTTCACTCATAGCCTGATGCCTTTCTCAATACCATGTCAATACTGCTGTGAATTTATATTTCTATTTTTATTTTTAATCATAGTATACACTTTACCTTGTCTATATACTTAACAATTTTCTGAGTTATTACCAGAACTTTTCAAATATAAAATACTTTTGATCTCTCTCAAAGAGGAAGATAAAAATATATATTCTTTAAATTCACAGATGAAATATGAGAAGAGTATGCTATCATTTAACCTAAAAAAAAAAGGAAGTTTGTGTTGCACATTTCTTTCTCAAAAATTTTCCAAAAAATGATGAAAAGGAAGTTCACAGAACTCTCAATTCTAACATCTTATTGAGAATAGAAAATATAAATAAAAAGAAACTACATATGGTGAAGACTCATAAAGAGAGGGGAGAACCTAAAGGGGAAATAAACTAAGGAAATTAAATTATGAGGATTAATTCTTAAGATCTTTTTTTGAATCTTTTGAAGTATTTGGTATACAGTACTTGGTATACACAGTGTTTGGTATGTATAATTACCAGGAGAGGACTGTTGGGCTACTTGGACTTGTGTCATGTTCTGATAATCTATTTTACAAGAAAGGGGGCAGTGGGATCAGGTGTTAGAGTTCTTTTGATAAGTTACTATAGAGATCAGTATGAATTTGTGCATGAGAAATTTGTGCATTCAGAAAGAAAAAAGGTTAATTTACAATGTGCTACAAACATGCCTTTCAGTAAGGAACATTTTAGCAACTACAGCTGTCCTGGACAATTATGCCTATAACTTTCGCAGAAACTGAAGACATTGGAATACTCTGAAGAGTGCCTAAAAGTAAAACAGTACATATAAATTATAGATCTATGGTTGGAGTAATTAGCTAGAGAAGGTAATGGGAAAGGGAAGAAAGGCAAAAAAAAAATGATGAGGTTACCAATTAAAGACACATGTAAAATCCAGCCAGGTCAAAAGTAAAGCATTGACTTCTTCACAGAATCTCCCCTATTTCCTGTCCCCTCATTACTTCTCCCTCCACCCCCTCAACTAAAAGTATGTTCACTTGTATAAGAATCACTTCATTGTTTTTCTTCACATCTAAGCATGTATTTCTGAGCATAATAGTTTTAGTTTACTTGTTGCTTGAAATTTATATAAGTGGATTTAGTCATGAAGAATACATTCTTTTGCTTACAATTACATTGTTAAGTTTCAAAAATGCTGTTGAATTAACTATTATTCAGTCATTTTAATTACTACATAGCACTTCATTGTAGACATATGCCACAATTAGTTTATCCCTCTTCTTAATGATGGGCTTTGGGGTCATTTCCAGTTCAGACTTTGAACATTTTCCTACATTCCTCTTGGTACACATTTCATCTGGGTATATGCTTAGAAGTGGAATTTTTAGCTGCTGGGGAACATGGACTTTTATCTTCAGTAATTAATATCAAACTGTTTTTTAAAACTTGTATATATTCAGAATTCTACATTGCCCCATGCCTTTAAGTCATTATGGTGTGTGTGTTAGTTTCTCATTGTCATTTAAGTTAACTTTTTCCCTATTAGTAGAATGAATCATATGTTCATTGACCACTTGGATAGTGCAATTGTTAATTTCATGGGTCAACATGAAATGGTACCCATATATTTATAGTAAAATTAGGAGGCATGGATTCTAGTGCTGCATCTACCAGAATGCAATGGATCCTGAGCAATCATTAATTCCCTCTGATTTAGTACTATTGTGTTGGTAAAATGGGCATGATAATCACCTTTGCTTTCTGTCTTATTGTGTTAATGTGACATGTAAATGAACTAACAGATGTAAATATATTTGTCAACTGATTATGTTTATTACAAGTCAATGTAAGGTATTTTAAATAAAATGTGCATGAAATAGTCACCTTTATTTTGTGTAAAGAAATAGTTGTGATTGAAGTCAAGCATCAAAAGATGATTAAATTAACAGAAATTTAGATTACTTTATGGTACTTTAATCTATACAAAAACATTTATGACATAATAACATTTTGAAATATCAACTGTAAACTACTTTTAAATTTAATGTGTCAATCCAAAATATCAATACAATGTGCATCATATCCAACTAATTTATTTTAATCAAACTGCACTGGAAAAATTGTCTTCCACCCTCTGCCATCTCCAAATGCAAATTTAAATTACTCATCAATAAAGCATAGTATATAGAAGTATGGGCTCTGGAATTTAAATTTTGGATATATAATTTATTAATCACAAGACTCATCAATTTATATAAAGTCTCTTTACTGCTCATCTGTAAAATGGGAATAATAATACTATTTATTTCATAGGATTATTGTGAAGATTAATTTACAAATTCTAATGAAGGTATTAGAACGTTGTATATAGTATATTAATAGTTCCGTAAGTGTTAACTATTTTGTTATTACATCTTACCTTGCTTAAAATTCTTTCCTTTGCTCAAGTAAAATCAGTCAAAAACATAAAATTCCATTTATTCTCAAGTTTTAGCATCTTGCTGTGAGCTTAACCTTTGTTGAAATGCTCAAGAGCACGTATTAGACTGCTATGACTTTTTCATCCCACAATTGCATTTCTGTTTTGTCACTGTCCTGAAAATTTTGTACATCAACAGGAAAGTGCTCTAAGGATTCTAAGGTGGATGCTAAGTAAAGAACAAATAAAAACTAAAAACTGGGAGTGAGTCTCAAAACTGCCACTGGATAACAGGCAGATCTCAGTAGTATGAGTAAATTACATTTACAGAGATGTAAAATCAGAACTGTATGTTTAAAAGTAGACTTACTTGGGAAAAATGAAAGCACACAGACACAAATGCACAGGTTCTTAAATTTTGGTTTTATTTCCTGTTGCTGTTTCTTTTGAAATCATGTACAATATGAGGAGGATCAACCTAGAGCCTATTATACACAGTGAAGTAAGTCAGAAAGAGGAAAACAAATATTGTATATTAACGCATATATATAGAATTAGAAAGATGGTACTGATGAAATTATTTGCAGGACAGCAATGGAGACACAGTCATAGAGAACAGACTTATGGGCACGGGGAGAGGCAGAAGGAAGCAAAAAGTGGGATGTATGAAGAGAGTAACATGTAAATATACATTACCATATGTAAAATAGATAGCCAGCGGGAATTTGCTGTATGACTCACGGAACTCAAACTGGGGCTCTGTGACAACCTAGAGGGCTGGGGAGAGAGGGCATTCCAAAAGGGAGGGGACATAAGCACACCAATGGCTGATTCATGTTGATGTTCAGCAGAAACCAACACAACTGCAAAGCAATTATCTTTCAATTAAATTTTTTAAAAAAATAGATATAATTTAATTAGCTATTATATAATTATATTACATCTCATGTTTCATGGTAGACTACTATTTATAAAATTAAGGAAAGTGTGAGAAAATATTTTCACCTTTACCATTATGTGTATGGCATATTTTATTTTTAACAATTTATTTTGTTATTTTTCTTTAGCCAGGCAATTAATAATATGTATGTAAAACTACTGTCTATGAAACCAACTGCAATAAAGTATTGTGATTACTTTTTCTCTTAATGTCATTCTGTTTTACAGAAGAAGAATTCGCAATTACAGCATAATTGCTATTTTGAGAATCATAAAATTCTTTAAAATTATGTAGTTAAAAATTCTTTAATTATTTGGAAAATAAAATAATTAGTGAACCATGTTTTTTGAAAGTGGATTTCTTTAATGGCATGTGCAGGATATAAATAGTCACAGTGAAGTGAAAAATAAAACATGAGGCTGGATTATAAGATTATAATAGATATCTAAATATGCATGTGGTTATAAAGCATAATATTATGATGTGCTGAATTCACTCACTCCTGTTGAAATTATCTCAGTCATTTAAACTAAACACCACATTTATTATAATCTATATATTATAGATTCCCTGGTGGAGAGCATGGCAACCCACTCTAGTGTTCTTGCCTGGAGAATCCCATGGACAGAGGAGCCTGGTGGGCTATAGTACTTATGGTCACAAAGAGTCAGACATGACTGCAGTGATTTAGCACAAGCACACATATTATTTATTATAATTTATATAGGTGTGTTTTTAACAGGGCTTTTGTCCCAAGGGGCTTTTTGACAATATCTAGAGACCTTTTTGTTCTCAGAAAATGGTGAGAGTACTACTGGCATCTAGTGGGGTAGAACAGAGTTGCTTTTCTACAATACACAATAACAAACTTCCCCTCCCTCAACACACAAACCCAACAGACGATTATCTGGGTTAAAATGCCATAATACTGAGTTCAAGAAACTGTGGTTTAACACATATAATGTAATCCTTCACAATATTATGTCAGAGCTTTTGGGTACCTATTTGAAAAAAGGTGACACGTGTCCTTGCATAGCATTTGTTTTGCATATACAAATTTATATGATCATATAAGCTTAAACATTTTAAAAGAAATGAGGTTTTACCCTGTGTTACTTTATAACATTTTTAAATTATGAAAATAATCAATAGTTCATAAAAAAATCCAAGAACAAAAATGGCATTATACGATAAAAATTTAATTTCTCCACAAGTCCATACAATTCCATTTCTTTGAAGGAATAACCCCCTATGGTTTCCTGTGTACTCCTCTAAAAATTGTTCATTTATAGACACATAATCACCTGCTTTATACTGTTGGTTGTACACAAACATTCATTACTTTCAGCTTCTTCTTATGAAAGCAGAGGAAACCGACTTCACTTCTGTCTCCAAGTGTGCATTATAGTAATCAGGACATGGTATGCGGCATTCCCTTGATCACATTACAGATTCAGGAATAGGTATTTGATCTCAGGTGGTCCAATCAGACTAAAGGAGTGGACTTTGAAACTCTGTTAGTAGGAAAAACTTATGCTCTTACTAGAATTGAAGAAGGAAGCATAATGCCATAGTCAGTGCTGACAGGCATTTTGTGAATATTTAGGAGGCATTCTTAAGAAAGTGGTGAAAGGAATGGACCTTTGGAGCTAGACTTCTTGGATGTGAATCAGTTCAGTTCAGTCGCTGAGTTGTGTCCTACTCTGCAACCACAATTACTGCAACAGGCCAGGCCTCCCTGTCCATCACCAACTCCCGGAGTTTACCCAAACTCATGTCCATCGAATCAGTGATGCCATCCAACCATTTGATTCTGTGTCGTCCCCTTCTCCTCTCACCCTTAATCTTTCCCAGAATTAAGGTCTTTTCAAATGAGTCAGTATTTTGCATCAGGTGGCCAAAGTATTGGAGTTTCAGCTTCAGCATCAGCCCTTCCAATGAACACCCAGGACTGATCTCCTTTAGGATGGACTGGTTGGATCTCCTTGCAGTCCAAGGGGCTCTCAAGAGTCTTCTCCAATACCACAGTTTTAAGGCATCAGTTCTTCAGTGCTCAGCTTTCTTTATAGTTCAGATCTCACATCCATGCATTACTACTGGAAAGAAAATAGCCTTGACTAGACAGACCTTTGTTGGCAAAGTAAGGTCTCTGCTTTTAATATGTTGTCTCAGTTGGTCATAACTTTTCTTCCAAGGAGTAAGCATCTTTTTATTTAATGGCTGCAGTCACCATTTGCAGTGATTTTGGAGCCCAAGAAAATAAAGTCCATCACTGTTTCCACTGTGCCTCCATTTATTTGCCATGAAGTGATGGGACCAGATGCCATGATATTTGTTTTCTAAATGTTGAGCTTTAAGCTAACATTTTCGCTCTCCTCATTCAATTTCATCAAGAGGCTCTTTAGTTCTTCTTCACGTTCTGCCTTAAGGGTGGTGTCATCTGCATATCTGAGGTTATTGATATTTCCCCCAGAAATCTTGATTTCAGCTTGTGCTTCATCCAGCCCAGCATTTCTCATGATGTACTCTGCATATAAGTTAAATAAGCAAGGTGACAATACTTGACTTATTCATTTTCCTATTTGGAACCAGTCTGTTGTTCCATGTCCAGATCTAACTGTTGCTTCCTTACCTGAAAAATATTTCTCAAGAAGCAGGTCAGGTGGTCTAGTATTCCCATCTTTTTCAGAATTTTCCACAGTTAATTGTGACCCACACAGTCAAAGGCTTTGGCATTGTCAATGAAGCAGAAGTAGATGTTTTTCAGGAACTCTCTAGCTTTTTTGATGACCCAGTGGATGTGGGCAATTTGATCCCTGGTTCTTCTGCCTTTCCTAAAACAAGCTTGAATATCTGGAAGTTCACGGTTCACATATTGCTGAAGCCTGGCTTGGAGAATTTCAAGCATTACTTTACTAGCGTGTAAGATCAGTGCAATCGTGTGGTAGTTTGAGCATTCTTTGGCATTGCCTTTCTTAGTGATTGGGATGAAAACTGACCTTTTCCAGTCCTGTGGCCACTGCTGAGTTTTCCAAGTTTGCTGACATATTGAGTGCAGCACTTTCACAGTATCATCTTTCAGGATTTGAAATAGCTCAACTGAAATTTCATCACATCCACAAGCTTTGTTCATGGTGATGTTTCCCAAGACCCACTTGACTTCATTCATATTCCAGGATGTCTGTCTCTAAGTGAGTGATCACACCACCCTAGTTATTTGGGTCATGAAGATATTTCTTGTACAGTTCTGTGTATTCTTGCCACCTCTTCTTAATATCTTTTGCTTCTGTTAGGTCCATACCACTTCTGTCCTTTATTGAGACCATCTGTGCATGAAATGCTCCCTTGGCATCTCTAATTTTCTTGAAGAGACCTCTAGTCGTTCCTATTCTAGTGTTTTCATTTATTTCTTTGCACAGATCAGTGAGAAAGGCTTTCTTATCTCTCCTGACTATTCTTTGAAGCTTTGCATTCAAATGAAAATATCTGTCCTTTTCTCCTTTGTTTTTTGCTTATCTTCTTTTCACAACTATTTGTAAGGCCTCCTCAGACAACCATTTTGCCTTTTTGCATTTACTTTCCATGGGGATGGTCTTGATCCCTGACTCTTGTACAATGTCATGAACCTCTATCCATCGTTCATCAGGCACTCTGTCTGTCAGATCTAGTCCCTTAAATCTATCTCTCACTTCCACTGTATATTCATAACGGATTTGATTTAGGTCATACCTGAATGGTCTAGTGGTTTTCCCTACTTTCTTCAATTTCAGTCTGAATTTGGCAATAAGGAGTTCATAATCTGAGCCACAGTCAGCTCCCGGTCTTGTTTTTTGCTGACTGCATAGAGTTTCTCCATCTTTGGCTGCAAAGAATATAGTCAGTCTGATTTCGGTGTTGACCATCTGGTGATGTCCATGTGCAGAGTCTTCTCTTGTGCTGTTGGAAGAGGGTGTCTGCTATGACCAGTGCGTTCTCTTGGCAGAAGGCTATTACCCTTTGCTCTGCTTCATTCTGTACTCTAAGGACAAGTTTGTCTGTTAGTACAGGTGTTTCTTGGCTTCCTACTTTTGCAATCCAGTCTCCTATAATGGAAAAGACATTTTTTTTTTCAGTGCTAATTCTTGAAGTTCTTGTAGGTTTTCATAGATTCGTTCAATTTAAGCTTCTTCAGCATTACTGATCAGGGCATAGGCTTCAATTACCGTGATATTGAATGGTTTGCCCTGGAAACGGAATGAGATCATTCTGTCGTTTCTGAGATTGCATCCAAGTACTGCATTTCAGACTCTTTTGTTGACCATGATGGCTACTCCATTTCTTCTTGCCCACAGTAGTAGATATAATGGTCATCTGAATTAAATTCACCCATTCCAGTCCATTTTAGTTCACTGATTCCTAAAACGTTGATGTTCATTCTTGCCATCTCCTGTTTGATCACTTCCAATTTGCCTTGATTCATGGACCATGTTCCTATGCAGTATTGCTCTTTACAGCATCAGACCTTGATTCCATCACTAGTCACATCCACAACTGGGTGTTTTTTTTTTTTTTTTTTTGCTTTGTCTCTGTCTTTTCATTCTTTCTGGAGATATTTCTCTACTGAACTCCAGTAGCATATTTGGTACCTACCAACTTGGAGAGTTCATCTTTTAGTGTCCTATCTTATATTCTTTTTATACTGTTCATGGGGTTTTCAAGGCAGGAATACTGCAGTGGTTTTCCATTCCCTTCTCCAGTGGACCACATTTTGCTAGAACTCTCCACTATGACCCGTCCATCTTGGGTGGCCCTATACGGCATGTTTCATAGTTTCATTGAGTTATAAAAGGATGGAAGATGAATACCAAGTTGGTTTGGGTATGAATATCAGGTTGCTTACCAGTTGTGTAACACTGAACAAGTTATATAACTTTTCTGAACTTTAATTTCCTTGTGTTATATTCTGATTTCTCTTCAGACTGTGTATATCTTTCCTTTTGTATGACATTTATATAATAATGGTAGTCACATCACAGTGAATATGAATGAAATGTAGTACTATATGTAATAGATTGGAAAAGTACCTGGTTTGCATGAAATGCTAATTCTATCATCAAAATGAAGCCAATTCTGTGAAAAACAGAGTGGACAGTGAAAGGACCTGAGTTCTTAATAGCAATATTGACCTACTAATTTAACTAAATTGAAGGCTGCAGAA
The DNA here is from genome assembly GCF_963930625.1 of Muntiacus reevesi. Classification (NCBI taxonomy): domain Eukaryota; kingdom Metazoa; phylum Chordata; class Mammalia; order Artiodactyla; family Cervidae; genus Muntiacus; species Muntiacus reevesi. The sequence goes on along the minus strand of NC_089271.1, from coordinate 79,295,690 downwards.
CTTGTGGCTACCCCATCACATGATATAATAAATGGTCACAGGTGGCACTAGTCATAAAGAATCCACCTGCCAATGCAGGAAATGTAAGAGGTGCAGGTTTGATCCCTGGATCAGGAAGATCCCTTGGAGGAGGGCGTGAAAACCCACTCCATTATTCTTGCCTGGAGAATCCTATGGAGAGAAGAGCTTGGTGGGCTACAGTGCATGGAGTTGCAAAGAGTTGGACACTACTGAAGCAACTTAGCATAGTACAGCAGAGAAAAATATCTACTTCTGCTTCAGTGATTACACTAAAGCCTTTGTGCTGATCACAAATCCTGTGGAAAATTCTTAAAGAGATGGGAGTACCAGACTACCTTACCTGTCTCCTGAGAAACCTGTATGCAGGTCAAGAAGCAACAGTTAGGATTGGACATGGAACAATGAACTGGTTCCAAATTGGGAAAGGAATACATCAAGGCTGTATACTATCACCCTGCTTATTTAACTTCTATGCAGAGTATATCATGCGAAATGCTGGGCTAAAAGAAGCACAAGCTGGAATCAAGATTACTGGGAGAAATATCAATAACCTCAGATATGTAGATGAAACCACCCTAATGGAAGAAAGTGAAGAAACTGGAGAGTTCAGTTCATCAACTGAACTCTTGATGAAAGTGAAAGAAGAGAGTATAAAAGCTGGCTTAAAACTCAGCACTAAAAAAAATGAAGATTATGGCATCTGGCTCCACCACTTCATGAGCAAAGGATGGGGAAAAAATGGAAATAGTGGCAGACTTTATTTTCTTGGCCTCCAAAATCACTGTTGACAGTGACTACAGCCATGAAGTTAAAAGATGCTTGCTTGTTGGAAGAAAAGCTATAACAAACCTAGTTGTTCATTTTCCCAGTTGTGTCTGACTCTTTGCAACCCCATGTACTGCACACTGCATTAGTGATGCCATCCAGCCATGTTATCCTCTGACGTCCTCTTCTCCTTCTGCCCTCAATCTTTCCTAGCATCAGGGACTTTTCCAATGAGTTGGTTGTTCATATAAGGTGACCAAAATAATGGCGCTTTAGCTTCAGCATCAGTCCTTCCAATGAATATTCAGGGTTGATTTCCCATATGATTGACTGGTTTGCTCTCCATGCTCTCCAAGGGACTCTCAGAAGTCTGTGATCTGCTGGAGGAGGGAATGGCAAGCTACACTAGTACACTTGCTGTGAGAACCTCATGAATTGTATATATATATACATATATATATATATATATATATATATATATACACACATATATATATATATATATAAAATTACAAACCTAGACAGTTTTTTTAAAAAGAGGGACATCGCTTTGCCAACAAAGATCTATATAGTCAAAGCTATGCTTTTTCTAGTATTCACGTACAGTTATTCGAGTCGGACCATAAAGAAGACTGAGTGCTGAAGAATTGGTGCTTTTTTTTTTTTTTTTTTTTTTTTCAGTGGGTTTTGTCATACATTGATATGAATCAGCCATAGAGTTACACGAATTCCCCATCCCGGTCTCCCATCCCACCTCCCTCTCCACCCGATTCCTCTGGATCTTCCCAGCCCAACAGGCCCGAGCACTTGACTCATGCCTCCCACCTGGGCTGGTGGTCTGTTTCACCACAGATAATATACATGCTGTTCTTTCGAAACATCCCACCCTCCCCTTCTCCCACAGAGTTGAAAAGTCTGTTCTGTACTTCTGCGTCTCTTCTTCTGCCCTGTATATAGGGCCATCGTTACCATCTTTCTAAATTCCATATATATGTGTTAGTATACTGTAAAGTTGTTTATCTTTCTGGCTCACCTCACTCTGTATAATGGGCTCCAGTTTAATCCATCTCATTAGAACTGATTCAAATGAATTCTTTTTAACGGCTGAGTAATATTACATGGTGTATATGTACCACAGCTTCCTTATCCATTCATCTGCTGATGGGCATCTAGGTTGCTTCCATGTCCTGGCTATTATAAACAGTGCTGCGATGAACATTGGGGTGCACGTGTCTCTTTCAGATCTGGATTCCTCAGTGTGTATGCCCAGAAGTGGTATTGCTGGGTCATATGGTAGTTCTATTTCCAGTTTTTTAAGAAATCTCCACACTGTTTTCCATAGTGGCTGTACTAGTTTGCATTCCCACCAACAGTGTAAGAGGGTTCCCTTTTCTCCACACCCTCTCCAACATTTATTGCTTGTAGTCTTTTGGATAGCAGCCATCCTGACTGGCGTGTAATGGTACCTCATTGTGGTTTTGATTTGCATTTCTCTGATAATGAGTGATGTGGAGCATCTTTTCATGTGTTTGTTAGCCATCTGTATGTCTTCTTTGGAGAAATGTCTGTTTAGTTCTTTGGCCCATTTTTTGGTTGGGTCATTTATTTTTCTGGAATTGAGCTTCAGGAGTTGCTTGTATATTTTTGAGATTAATCCTTTGTCTGTTTCCTCATTTGCTATTATTTTCTCCCAATCTGAGGGCTGTCTTTTCACCTTACTTATAGTTTCCTTTGTTGTGCAAAAGCTTTTAATTTTCATTAGGTCCCATTTGTTTATTTTTGTCAAAATGGCTATTCTACCCAAAGCAATCTATAGATTCAATGCAATCCCTATCAAGCTACCAACGGTATTTTTCACAGAACTAGAACAAATAATTTCACAATTTGTATGGAAATACAAAAAACCTCGAATAGCCAAAGTAATCTTGAGAAAGAAGAATGGAACTGGAGGAATCAACCTGCCTGACTTCAGACTCTACTACAAAGCCACAGTCATCAAGACAGTATGGTACTGGCACAAAGACAGAAATATAGATCAATGGAACAGAATAGAAAGCCCAGAGATAAATCCACGAACCTATGGACAACTTATCTTTGACAAAGGAGGCAAGGATATACAATGGAAAAAAGACAATCTCTTTAACAAGTGGTGCTGGGAAAACTGGTCAACCACTTGTAAAAGAATGAAACTAGAACACTTTCTAAGACCATACACAAAAATAAACTCAAAATGGATTAAAGATCTAAATGTAAGACCAGAAACTATAAAACTCCTAGAGGAGAACATAGGCAAAACACCCTGTGACATAAATCACAGCAAGATCTTCTATGATCCACCTCCCAGACTATTGGAAATAAAAGCAAAAGAATTGGTGCTTTTGAACTATGATGCTAGAGAAGAATCTTGAGAGTTTCTTGGACAGTGAGGAGATGAAACCAGTTCATTTTAAAAGAAATTAATTCTGAATATTCATTGGAAGGACTGATTCTTAAGATGAAGCTGAAGCTCCAATACTTTGGCCACCTGATTGGAAAAGCCATGTCATTGAAAAAGAACCTGATGCTGGGAAAGACTGAGGGCAGGGGGACAAGCGGATGACAAGAGGAAGAAATGGATGGATGGCATCATCGACTCAGTGAATATCAGTTCAGTTCAGTTCAGTCATGCAGTTGTGTCCGCCTCTTTGCGACCCCATGAACTGCAGCTCATCAAACCTCCCTGTCCATCACCAATCCCCTGAGTCCACCCAAACCCATGTCCACTGAGTAGGTGATGCAATCCAGCCATCTTATCCTCTTTCTTCCTCTTCTCCTCCTACCTTCAATCTTCCCCAACATCAGGGTCTTTTCAAATGAGTCAGCTCTTTGCATTAGGTGGCCAAAATATTGGAGTTTCAGCTTCAGTATCCGTCCTTCCAATGAACACCCAGGACTGATCTCCTTTAGGATGGACTGGTTGGATCTCCTTGCAGTCCAAGGGACTCTCAAGAGTCTTCTCCAACACCACAGTTCACAAGTATCAATTCTTTGGTGCTCAGCTTTCTTAATAGTCCAACTCTCACATCCATACATGACTACTGGAAAAAACATAGCCTTGACTAGACAGGCCTTTGTTGACAAAGTAATGTCTCTACTTTTTAATATGCTGTCTAATTTGGCCATAATTTTCCTTCCAAGGAGGAAACATCTTTTAATTTCATTGCTGCAATCACCATCTGCAGTGATTTTGGAGCCCCCCAAAATAAAGTCAGCCACTGTTTCCACTGTTTCCCCATGCATTTGCAATGGATATGGGTTTGAGCAAACTCTGAGGGATAGTAAAGGACATGGAAGCCTGGCATGCTTAAGTCTATGGAGTCGCAAAGAGTTGGACATGACTGAGCGACTGAACATCAAACTTCAAACTAAAGATATATCCATTTTTTCCCTTAAATGTAAGTATTCTGCAAATATGTTCCTTGTCTCATCTTTTATCACATAATATTGTATCCAAATGCTCTTTTTTTTTTATCATTCGCATGCATATTTACCTCATTCTACTGCATACCATTCCATTGTAAGGTTATATCAAAATGTATTTGTATTTGTTTTCTTTTATTATATAAGAAAATATACCAAACTTAGCAACATAAAATTTTACTATTTCAAATTTCTAGTAGGTCAGAAATCCATGCATGGATCAACTAGCTTCTCTCCTCAGCCTTAAAAACTAAAATTGAAATCAAATGCCAACTAAAACCATGATCTGATCTGACGTTTGAAATCTTCCAAGTTCAGAGTTGTTTTTTTTTTTTCAGGTTGACACTAAAAAATATTTTGTTTTGCTTGTAACACTGCATATAAACTGTAGAAAAAAATTAAATACATCTGAAATGATTTTTGAAATGATAAAAGTAAAAGAGCATACTCCCAAAACCCAGAACACATAGATGATTACATTTTAACATATGTATGTATATATGTGTGTGTGTGTGTGTGTTTGTGTGTGTATCTATATCTATATATAAAATTATTTTATATACATATGTATTTTATCAAAATGTGATCACACTTACATATGACTTTGCAATACGTTCTTTTCATTAACAATCTCTACCTTTTCAAAACAATATAATTACATCCCATTTATTATTTCAGTCTAGCTCCAAATCATTCCAATTACCTAAAAGATGTATTTTATAGCTTATTTTTCTAAACCATTATCACTCTAGAAACAAAGGCTGCCTCTGATTATATCTCTTAAATCTGTTATAATCTAAAACACTCCCTTTCTAGAGACATGGATTTATTATAGTTTATAATAAAGCCAGTTGTTCTAAACAGCATTTCATCTTTTGGACTTTTCTTATTCCTTTCTAACGATGTTCTTTATAAGGTGTCCTAAGTGTCTTAATCTGGAAGTTTGCCCCAAAAACTGGATTGCTTTAAGGCATACAATTTTGTATAGAATATCATAGGTTAGTAATGTATCTCATTTCATATCATCAAGAGATATTAATATTTGAATGTCTCATCTTCTTTTTTTTCTTTTTTTCTTACCCAACCTTATTTTATGAAATTTTTAAAAATAAAGTAAAAAAAAAATGCATTGAGCATTCTGCTCTCCACCACCTAGACTGAACAATTCATATTTTGTTAATAGTGTTGTATATATACATACAAAAGTATTTTTTGTTAAGCTGTACAAAAATAAATTAAAAATATCATAAGCTTTATGCCTAAAAATTTCAGAATATATCACCAAAAATTATAGCCATAGTATCATTTCACATTAAGGAAATTTGTAGCTGTTCTCTATTATCATCTAATATTTAGCTCAGACCTTAATATTCTTAATGATCTTCAAAGGTCTTTTGAAGCTGCTAATTTGACATAGAATGCACATAACATTGAATTCATTAAAGTATAGAATCTCATGATGTTTTAATATATTCATAAGATTGTAAGAGAATTATCATTATCTAAATCCAGAGCATTTTTCATCACCCTGCAAAAGATACTAGAAACTATTTAACTATTAGCAGTCACGCCTCAATTTTCCCTGGCCTCAGGCCCTGGCATCCACTAATTTATATACTGTCTGTATATAATAGATTTGCCTTGTCTTGACATTTCTTATTAATCATACTATGCTTTATACGGTCTTTTATGTTTCATTATTTCTCTTAGCATAATGTTGCAAGCTTCATCCATGTCATGTCATATATATCATTACTTCAGTACTTTTATGGCTTAATAATATTTCATTGTATAGTCATGTCACATTATGTTTATTCATTCATATATATATATATATATATTCTTTTTGAATACTGTAGATCATTTTGCTATGAACATTTACATGCAAGTTTTGGTGTGGACATACATTTGCAATTTTTTGGTATATAACTATGAGTGAAATTTCTATGTTATATGGCAACTCTCATAAAGAATTGATAAACTGTGTTCTACAGTGGCTTCACTATTTTAACTTTATATCAACAATGTTACAAGAGTGCCAAGTTCTCTATATCCTTGCCAATTTAAAAATTACTATTACAGTCATCCCATTGGGTGCAAAGTATAATCTTGTTTTGGTTTTGATTTGCATTTATCCAATGGCTAACAGTGTTGAGCGTATTTCTTGTGCTTATTGGATTTTTTTTATGTCATCTTTATTTGTCCATTTTAAATTAAATTATTTGCCTGTTTAACATTAAATATTATATATTCTGGATATAAGCTACTTGTCAGATGTATGATTTGCAAATATTTTCCCCCATTTTGTGATTAATTTTTCACTTTATTAATAACATCCTTTGAGTCACAAAAGGCTAGTCGAGATTATCTATCTATTCTTTTATTGCTTGTACTCTGGGTGTCATATCTGATAAGGTTTTGTAGAACTCAAAGTCAAAAAATTTACACCTGCATCTTCATGTAAGAGTATTATAGTCTTATCTATAAAGAACATTACAGTATACTAACACATATATATGGAATTTAGAAAGATGGTAACGATAACCCTATATGCAAAACAGAAAAAGAGACACAGAAGTACAGAACAGACTTTTGAACTCTGTGGGAGAAGGTGAGGGTGGGATGTTTTGAAAGAACAGTATGTATATTATCTATGGTGAAACAGATCACCAGCCCAGGTGGGATGCATGAGTCAAGTGCTCGGGCCTGGTGGGCTGGGAAGACCCAGAGGAATCGGGTGGAGAGGGAGGTGGGAGGGGGCATTGGGATGGGGAATACGTGTAACTCTATGGCTGATTCATATCAATGTATGACAAAACCCACTGAAAAAATAAAATAAAATAAAATATCTAGCTGTAAATAAATAAATAAAATAAAAAAATAAATAAAAACTTTGGGGAGGACTTCCCTGATGGTGCAGTGATCAAGACTCCACCTTCCAATGCATGGAGCGTGGGTTCAATCCCTGGACAGGGAGCTAGATCCTACAAGCTACAACTATGAGTTCTCAAGCTGCAACTGTGCAACTTAGACCTGGCGCAACCAAATAAATACATTCAAAAAAAAAAAGAGTATTATAGTCTTATCTCTTATATGTAGCTCTTTGATTCATTTTGGAGTAATTCTTTATACCTGTTAAGAAAGGAGTTCAAGAGCATTTGGTGAAAATATTCTTTCTATACTGAATTATCTTGCCACTTTTGTCAAAAATCAATTGCCTGTAGAAATTTTGATTTATTTGGAATCTCAATTTTGCTCTGTGTATCCCCCTTTCCTTTTTCCAATATCAAGCATCTTTGATTATAATATAATTGTAGGAAATTTTGATATTGGGAAATATGGAAGCTCCAAATTTATCTTTCTTATGCAGGATTGTTTTGACAATTCTGATTTCTGGGTTCCTTGAATTTCCACATGGAGTTTAGTATTAGGTTGTCAATTTCTGCAAAAGTCCTATTGGAATTTGGATAAGCTTTCCATTTAATCTGTAAATTGCCTTTTATAGTATTGTCATCTGAACAATATTAAGTATTCCAATCCATTATCACAGAGATATTTCCATTTATTTAAACTTTAACTTATTTTAATGATGTTTTACAGTTTTAAAAAAGTTTAAAGATATTCTTTTAATTTTTACATTTTTTGTTATTATACTTACTTTATTCTTTTTGGTACTGTTGTAAATTAAACCATTTCACTATTTCACTTTTGGTTGTCAATTGCTAGAGTATACAATTGATTCCTTCAGACTTTTTGAACTTATTTATTAAATCTAATAGTGGATTACTTGGGATATTACGTATATAGTGAATTCGCTCAGTCGTGTCCAACTCTTTGCAACACCATGGACTGTAGCCTTCCAGGTTCCTCTGTCCATGGAATTTTCAGGCAAGAATACTGTAGTGGGTTGCGATTTCCTTTTCCATTACATGTATAAGATCATTCCATCTGTAAAGTGATCGTTTAACTTCTTTGTTTCTAATCTGGAAGCATTTTATTTTATTTTATTGTCTAATTGATCATCTAGAGCTTTTAGCAAAAGTGAAGAGAAATGGATATCTTTGTCTTGTTCTTGATCTTAAGGGTTGGAAAAATTTAGTCTTTCATCATTAAGTATAATTTTAACTGTAAATTTTTCATAGATACTCTCTGTCAGATGGAAAGAGTTCCCGATCTGAGAACAAGATGGCAGAAGAGTAGGTGGGCATGGAGTGCATCTCTCTCCACAGATACATTAGGAATACACCTTCAGACACAGAAGTGCATGTAGAATACCAGCTGAGAACACACAGGAGGACCTGACCAGTGGAAAAGAATATATAGAACCACACAAAACTCTGTAGGATGAAGGAGCTGGGGGGGGGGGGAAGGAGTGTTAGTAGGACTGGACTTGCCCTCAGTGGATGGGGGAACTGAAGCAGGGATCTGATCCCCACAGAGGGGCAATTGTCTGAGTTAGAGGAGAAAACATTTAAGACTGAGAGTGAGACAGCTTATCTGTGGCAGGCTAAATGGAATGAGAATCAGACAGTCCTTGTGGCAGTCATACATATACTGGGCAGGAATGTGGGTGTCCTGGAAGGGGCAGCAGCTGAGAGCTGGAGTTCAAGGATTGTGGAGCAATCCCAGGGCAAGGGCTGCTGTTGACTGAGGAGAGACAGACTGAGGGCATGTGAGGGAGGAGATCATGGTGGGAAATACCTGTGGAAGAAAGCCAGGTAGCCACAGAAGCAAGGCAACACTTTTGAGTCACGGATAAGGGAAGGAGCCATCACCACAGCCTCTTTCTCTCCACAAGCCAGCATTGGCAGATGAACAGTAGATAGGCTGGCCCATCAAATGAGCCTGACACACTGAACTACAGAGTAGGACCCCAACAAGGGTGCCCCTTTAAGTGCCTGATGCACCGATCTACAGACCAGGACCCATCAGTGGTGCCCCTCTATGTTCCTCATGCACCAAAAAACAGAGAAGGACTTCAGGGAAGGGATCCCTCTAAGTGCCTGAATGAGTGGTGCTACAGAGAAAGGCTGGCCAAAGAGGCCTTCTGATCCCAAGCTGCAAGAGACAAAAAAAAAAAAAAAAAAAAAAAAGACTGATAGGGCCACAACTCCAGCCACAGAGGCATTTTGTATCCCTGAACACTTTGTGCCACCAGTGTTCCTGCAAGACAAGCAGCTGCACCACCTTCACACTCAACTCTCACTGGGGCAGAGCTGCCGTGGGGAGGTGGGGGTGGGGGTGGGAATATTCTTGCTTATGCACACAGGGTCACTTTGGTCCTGTCTGACTCTTTGCGATCTGGTAGACTGTGACTTGCCAGGCTTCTCTGTCAGTGGCTTGACAGGTTTCTCTGTCAGAAAGGGGTTTCTCCAGGCAAGAATACTGGAGCGTATTGGCCAATACTGTTTACCATACCATTCTAGAGCACTAAATTTACTCCTGTCCTAGCCGCCAACCCTGCTGAATACCTGGTGCTGGCGGAACCACTGTGACCCAAGCAGCTGCAACACTTCCACACCTGGCCCTCACAGGGCAAACCCAAGCCCTCCAGGGCAGCCTCAGGTGCTAAACTCCAGTGGACAACCCACATGTAGAGGTGTAAATAAAACCACAATTGAAACCCAAGGGCAGTGTGGCTTAGGAAGAAGACTCAAAACCTTCCCAACAGCTGTACAAGCTGCAGATTAAATCCACATGACCAATTAAGCAGACTCTGTGTTTGTGAGAGCTCTGTGAGAGCTCCCACAAAAGAAAACACACTAGCTCTGTATATCTGTGGACATTGGAGGCAAGTACACACAGGAGTAGGACCAGATTAGAATCTGAGCAGCTCCCACAGCATGTCCAGAGATACGTACAGTGTTGGAGGGCATCCCAAGGAGGTAAGGTGGACTGTGATTACCAACGCAGGAAAGGACTTTAACAGCAGAGACTCAAAACCAAACAAACAAATGAAAACATTTATTATTCTTATTTTTTGACTTGTTCTGTAGATTCTTTTGGATATTTTTTCTTTTTTCCCCCCTTTTCCCACCTCTGTTGTAGTTGATGATTTTATTGTCACAAAGAAATCCAATTAAGCTTTTGACTTTTTTTTTCTTTTTTTTCCTTTTTCTTCAGTCACGTTTTTTATTGTTGTCATAAACTTCTGCTTCTATGTTGGGTTTTTGCAGTTTTATGAGGTTTTCCTCGTTTTTCTTTTATTTTCTCTCTTTTTTAATTAATTTTTATTTTTTAAGCATTATATTTTCTACATTTATTCCTTTGTTTGCTTTTCCTACTGTTCTTTTCCCTTTGCAGTTAATCTTTAAATGTATAAATATTCTTTATCTACCTCTATTTAACTTTGCATAGATATGATTTCTTTTCTTTCTCTCCTTTCCTCTCAACATATTTGTTAGTTTTATTTTCATTGCTTTATTCCCCAGTTAGCACCTTGCTTTAGCTTTGTTTTCCAGCTTGTGCTTTAATTGGCTTTGTTCTTAGATGGTAAACATAATTTTTTTATTTCCTTTGTTTGCTAGATCAATCTACTGTACTTTATTTTTGTTGGACTGTTTTCACTATGCTCATGGGTATATATGTATGTGTGTATATTCCATTATTTTAATTATTATTGGCCTGATTTTGTAACTTCCATTTGTCTGGGGTTCATCTTTGGTTTTTTGTTTTTGGATATTTGTTTTACTCTCAATGCCAAAACAAACCACTTGTGGAATCTTCGTTCCTGACAAGAGATTAAACCCTGAGCCTTTGGAATGGGAGCACTGACTTCAAAATCCTTGACTACCAGAGAACTAATCCTAGGGTGTATCAAATGGTGAGAACACACACAAAGGAAACCACTTGAATACAAGACCTGGCATCACCCAACCACCAGTAGCACCCTGTGCAAGACATCTCATCTAAACAACAAACAAAACAGATATACAAACCCAATCATCAGCAAACAGGAGTACCACCTCACTCAGCCTTTCCCATCAGAAGAAAAACAAACAAACAAACAAAAACTCAGCACAAATTTCACCCTATATGAAGCTCACACAAACCACTGGACCAATCTTAGGAGGGCAGAAGCCAAAAGGAAGAAAGAATTCAAACTTCTTCAAGGAAAGAATTCAACATTCCTTGAAGCCTGGGAAAAGAAGACCTCAAACACAAATAACTTAAATAAAAATGAAAAAGCAGATAAATACTGCACAGATGAAGGAACAAACTAGAAACACAGAAATCCAAATAAGGAAATATGAAAGGAAGAAGAAATGGGAAAATTACCTGAAAAAGAATTCATAATGATAGCAAAGATGATCAAAAACCTGGAAAACAAAATGGAGAAAATACAAGAATCAATTAACAAAGACCTAGAAGATTAAGCATACAGAGACAAACAACAGAATTACTGAAATTAAAAATACTTGAAGGAATCAAGAACAGAATATCTGAAGCAGGAGAACGAATCAGTGAGCTGGAAGATAAAATGGTGGAAATAACTGCTGAACAGAAGAATAAAGTAAAAAGAATGAAAAGAACTGAGGACAGTCTCAGAGACATCTGGGAGCATACCAAATGCACAAACATTTGAATTATAGAGGTCCCAGAAGAAGAAGAGAGAAAAAAAGGGTATGAGAAAATTTTTGAAGAGAATATGGTTGAATATTTATCCAACATGGAAAAGGAAATAGCCAATCAAGTCCAAGAGGCACAAAAATTCCCATAAAGGATAAACCCAAGGAGAAACATTCCAAGACACATACTGATCAAACTAACAAAGACTAAACACAAAGAAAGAACACTAAAAGCAGCAACAGAGGAGCAACAAGTAACATACAATGGAAACCCCATATGCTTAACAGCTGATCTTTCAGGAGAAGATCTGCAGGCCAGAAGGGAATGGCAGGATATATTTAAAGTACTGAAAGGGAAAAATCTAAAGCTGATATTACTGTACCCAGCAAGGATCTCATTCAAAATTGATGGAGAAATCAAAAGCTTTTCAGACAAACAAAATTTAAAAGACTTCAGTACCACCAAATCAGCTTTACAACAAATGTTAAATGGACATATATAGTCAAGAAATACAACAGAAGAAAAATGATCTACAAAATCAACCCCAGACAATTACAAAATGACAATAGGAATATATATATCAATAATTACTTTAAATGTAAATGGATTAAATGCTCCAACCAAAAGACACAGACTGGCTGAATGGATACAAAAACAAAACCCATATATATGCTTTCTACCATAAATCCACTTCAGACCTAAAGACACATATAAACTGAAAGGGAAAGGATGGAAAATTATATTCCATGCAAATGGGAAGCAAAGGAAAGATGGGTTAGTAATCATCATATCTGAATAGATAGACCTTAAAATAAAGAAGAGATAAGGAAGGAAACTATATAATGATCAAGGGATCAATCCAAGAGGAAGACATAACAATTGTAAATACCTATGCACCCAACATAGGAGCAACTCAATACATAAGAGAAACACTAACAGACATAAAAGGAAAAATTTACAGTAACACAATGATAGTAAGAAACTTTAACACCAATGGCCAGATCATCAAAACAGAAAATTAATAAGGAAACACAAATCTTAAATGATATATTAGATGAGATGGATCTCATTGATATCTTCAGGACATTCCATGCAAATGCAAAAGAATACACATTCTTCTCAAGTGCACATGGGATATTCTCCAGGGTAGACCACATCATGGGTCACAAATCAAACCTCAGTAAATGTAAGAAAACTGAAATTCTGTCAAGCATCTTCTCTGAACACAATACTATGAGACTAGATATCAATTACAAGAAAAAAAAAAACTGTAAGAAACGCAAACACATGGAGATTAAACATGTTTCTAAATAATCAACAAGTTACTGAAGAAAACAAAAGGGAAATCTAAAAGTTTCTACAAAAGAATGACAATGAAAACACTACAATTCAAAATATATGGGATGCAGCAAAAGCAATCCTAAGAGGGAAGTTTAGAGCAATGCAATCCTATCTAAAGTAACAAGAAAAACAATGAATAGACAACCTAACTTTACACCTGAAGCAATGGGAAAAAGAAGAAGAAAAACAAAAATTAGTAGAAGGAAAGAAATCATAAAGATCCAAGCAGAAATAAATGAAAAAGAAATGAAAGAAACAATAATAAAGATTAGTAAAACTAAAAGTTGGTTCTTTGAGAAGATAAACAAAATTGACAAACACTTCAGACTCAACAAGAAAAAAACAGAGAAGAATCAAATCAGCAAAATTAGAAATGAAAAGAGAGAGGTTACAAGAGACAATGCAGAAATACAAAGGATTATAAGAGAATATCATGAACAATTACATGGCAATAAAATGGATAACTTGGAAGAAATGGACAGGTTCTGAGAAAAGTTCAATGTTCCAAAAATGAACAAGGACGAAATAGAAATTATGAACAACCCAATTTTAAGCACTGAAATTGAAACTCTGATAAAAAAAAACCTACCAAAAAGCAAAAGCCCAGGACCAAATGGTTTCACAGGAGAATTCTATCAAACATTTAGAGAAGAGCTAACGCCTATCTTTCTAAATATCTTTCAAAAAACGGCAAAGAAAGGAACATTTCAAAATTCATCTTATGAGGCCATCATCACCCTGATACCAAAAATAGACAAAGACAACACACAAAAAGAAAGCTACAGGTCAATATCACTGATGAGCATAGATGCAAAAGTCCCTAACAAAATTTTAGCAAAGATAATTCAGCAACACATCAAAAAGCTCATACACCATGATCAAGTTGGGTTTATTCCAAAGATTATTCAATATATGGAAATCAATCAATGTGATACACCAGATTAACAAATTGAAAGAAAAAAAATCATACGATTATCTCAATAGATGCAGAAAAAGCCTTTGGTAAAATTCAGCACCTATTTATGTTTAAAACGTTTCAGAAAATGGGCATATAAGGAACCTAACTCAACATATTAAAGGCCATATATGATAAGCCTACAGCAAACATCATTCTCAATGGTGAAAAAAATGAAAGCATTCCCCCTAAGATCAGGAAGAAGACAAGTGTGTCCACTTATGCCACTATTGTTCAACATAGTTCTGGAAGTCTTAACTACAGCAATCAGAGAAGAAAAAGAAATTAAAGAATCCAGATGGAAAAAGAGGAAATAAAGCTCTCAATTTTTGTAGATGACATAATATTGTACATAGAAAACCCTAAAGATAGTATCAGAAAACTAATAGAGATAATCAGCAAATTTACCAAATTTTCAGGATACAAAATCAATAAACAGAAATCAGTTGCATTTCTATATACTAACTATGAAAAATCAGAAACAATTATGGAATCAATCCCATTCAACATTACAACAAAAAGAATTAAATATCTAGGAATAAGCTTATGTAAGGAGACAAAAGAACTTTACACAGAAAATTATAAGACACGAATGAAAGAAATCAAAAATGGCATAAACAGATGGAGAGATATTCCATGTTTCTGGGTAGGAAGAATCAATATTGTGAAAATGACTATACTACTAAATGAAATCTACAGATTTAATGCAATCCCTATCAAATTATCAATGGCATTTTTTCACAGAACTAGAACAGAAAAATTCAAAATTCATATGAAAATACAAAACACTCCAAATAATCAAAGCAGTCTTGAGAAAGAAGAATGGAGCTGGAGGAATCAACCTTCCTGACTTCAGGTCATAGTACAAAGCTACAGTCATCAAGACAGTATGGAACTGGCACAAAAACAGAAATATATAAACAATATAGAAAGCCCAGAAATAAAGCCATGCACCTACAGGTATCTTATTTTTGACAAAGAAGGCAAGAATATACAATGAGACAAAGACAGCCTCTTCAATAAATGGTCCTGGGAATACTGGACAGCTATGTGTAAAAGAATGAAATCAAAACTCTTCCTAAATACACAAAGGTAAACTCAAAATGGACTAAAAACCTAAATGCAAGACCAGAAGCTATAAAACTCTTAGAGGAAAAGATAGGCACAACACTCGATGACATAAGTCAAAGCAAGATCCTCCATGATCCACCTCCTAGAGTAATGGAAATAAAAACAAAAGTAAAGAAGTGAAACCTGATTAAGCGTAAAAGCTATTGCACATCAAGGAAACTATAAGCAAGGTGAAAAAATCTCTCAGAATGGGAGAAAATAATAGCAAATGAAACAACTGACAAAGGTTTAGTTTCCAAAATATACAAGCTGCTCATGCAACTCAATACCAGAAAAGCAAGCAACCCAATCAAAAAGCGGGAAAAAACACCTATACAGGCATTTCTCACGAGAAGACATATAGATGGCTAGCAAACACATGAAAAGATACTCAACATCTCTCATTATTAGAGAAATGCAAATCAAAGCTACAATGAGGCATCCCCTCAAACTGCCAGAATGACCCTCATCAAGAAGTCTACAAACAATAAATAATGGAAAGGGTGTGGAGAAAAGGGAACACTCTTGCACTATTGGTGGGAATGCGAATTGATACAGCCACTATGGAATACACTATGGAGATTCTGTAAAAACAAAACAAAACAAAACAAACAAACAAACAAACACAAATCTAGGAATAAAACCACCATATGACCCAGAAAACCCACTCCTAGGCATATACCTTCAGGAAACCAAAAATGAAACAACACATGTATCTCATTGCTCATTGCAGCATTATTTACAATAACTAGAACATGGAAGCAACCTAGATGACTTGACCATCGACAGATGATTGGATAAAGAAGTTGTGGTATATATACACAATGGAATATTGTGTGTGTGTGTGTTTGTAGTCACTCAGTCGTGTCCAACTCTTTGCGACCCTGTGGACTCTAGTCCACCAGGCTCTTCTATCCATGGGATTCTCCAGACAAGAATACTGGAGTGGGTTGCCATTTCCTTCTCCAGGGGATCTTCTCAGCCATAAAAAGGAACACTTTTAGGTTAGTTTTAATGAGGTGGAACATCCTAGAACTTATTATACAGAGTGAAGTGAGTTAGAAAGGGAAAGATAAATACCATATTCTAACACACATATACAGAATCTAGAAAAATGGTACTGAAGAATTTACTTACAGGGCAACAGTGGGTAAACAGACATACAGAATAGACTTATGCACATGGGGAGAGGGGAGGAGAGGGTAAGATGTATGGAAAGAGTAACATGGAAACTTACATTACCATATATAAAATAGATAGCCAACAGGAGTTTGCTCTATGGCTCAGGAAATTCAAACAGGTGCTCTATATCCATCTAGAGGGGTGGGATGGGGAGGGAGATGGAAGGGAGGTTCAAAAGGGAGGGGATATATGTATACCTATGGCTGATTCATGTTGAAGTTTGACAGAAATCAGCAAAATTTTGTAAAGCAATTATCTATAAAAAAATAATTTTTTTTCTTTGTTTTTTATTAGTTGGAGGCTAATTACTTCACAACATTTCAGTGGGTTTTGTCATACATTGATATGAATCAGCCATAAAATTCCCTTTCTCTTTCTAGTTTCTTCTGTTTCTTTATTTCTTTATCATGGCAGTGTGTTGGATTGATCAAAAGTTTTATTTTTTTTAATTTTGTTTCTGCTTTTATTGAGATGATCATTGGGTTTTCTTTCTTCTTTTTTAAATTATTTATCTTCATTTATTTTCCTTAGTTGGAGGCTAACTACTTTACAATATTGTCGTGGTTTTTGCCCTACATTGACATGAATCAGCCATGGATTTATATGTGATTCCCATCCTGAACACCCCTCCCACCTCCCTCCCCATCCCATCCCTCTGGGTCATCCCAGTACACCAGCCCCAAGCACTTGTCTCATACATCCAACCTGGACTGGCGATCTGTTTCACACTTTACAATATACAAGTTTTGATGCTGTTCTCACAGACCATTCCATACTCGCCTTCTCCCATAGAGTCCAAAAGTCTGTTCTATACATCTGTGTCTCCTTTTCTCTCTTGCATATAGGGTTATCATTGCCATCTTTCTAAATTCCATATATATGTGTTAGCATACTGTATTGGTGTTTATCTTTCTGGCTTACTTCACTCTGTATAATGGGCTCCAGTTTCATCCATCTCATTAGAACTGATTCAAATGTATTCTTTTTAATGGCTGAGTAATATTCCATGGTGTATATGTACCACAGCTTTCTTATCCATTCGTCTGCTGATGGGCATTTACGTTGCTTCCATGTCCTGGTTATTATAAACAGTGATGTGATAAATATTGGGGTATATGTGTCTCTTTCAGTTCTGGTTTCCTCGGTGTGTATGCCCAGGAGTGGGATTGCTGTGTCATATGGCAATTCTATTTCTAGTTTTTAAGGAATCTCCACACTGTTCTCCATAGTGGCTCTACTAGTTTGCATTCCCACTAGCAGTGTAAGAGGGTTCCCTTTTCTCCAAACCCTCTCCAGTATTTACTGCTTGTAGACTTTTGGGTAGCAGCCATTCTGACCAGCAAGAGATGGTACCTCAATGTGGTTTGATTTGTATTTCTCTGATAATGAGTGATGTTGAGCATCTTTTCATGTGTTCGTTATCCATCTGTATGTCTTCTTTGGAGAAATGTCTGTTTAGTTTTTTGGCCCATTTTTTGCTTGTGTCATTTATTTTTCTGGAATTGAGCTGCAGAAGCTGCTTGTATATTTTTGAGATTAATTTTTTGTCAGTTGCTTCGTTTGCTATTATTTTCTCCCATTCTGAAGGCTGTCTTTTCACTTTGCTTATAGTTTCCTTCGTTGTGCAAAAGCTTTTAAGTTTAATTAGGTCCCATTTGTTTATTTTTGCTTCTATTTCCATTACTCTTTGAGGTGAGTCATAGAGGATCCTGCTGTGATTTATGTCGGAGAGTGTTTTGCCTATGTTCTCCTCTAGGAGTTTTATTGTTTCTGGTCTTACATTTAGATCTTTAATCTATTTTGAGTTTATTTTTGTGGATGGTGTTAGAAAGTGTTCTAGTTTCATTCTTTACAAGTGGTTGACCAGTTTTCCCAGCACCACTTGTTAAAGAGATTGTATTTTCTCCATTGTATATTCCTGCCTCCTTTGTCAAAGATAAGGTGCCCATAGGAGTTTGGATTTATCTCTTGGATTTCTATCTTGTTCCATTGATCTATATTTCTGTCTTTGTGCCAGTACCATACTTGATGATTGTAGCTTTTTAGTATAACCTGAAGTCGGAGAAGGCAATGTCACCCCACTCTAGTACTCTTGCCTGGAAAATTCCATGGATGGAGGAACCTGATAGGCTGTGGTCCATGGGGTCACTAAGAGTCGGACACGACTGAGCGACTTCACTTTCACTTTTGACTTTCAAGCATTGGAGAAGGACATGGAATCCCACTCCAGTGTTCTTGCCTGGAGAACCCCAGGGACGGGGGAGCCTGGTGGGCTGCTGTCTATGCGGTCGCACAGAGTCGGATGCATCTGAAGTAACTTAGCAGCAGAAGTCAGGCAGGTTGATTTCTCTAGTTCAGTTCTTCTTCCTCAGGATTGCTTTAGCTATTCGAATTTTTTGCATTTCCATACAAATTGTGAATTTATTTATTCTAGTTCTATGAAAAATACTATTGGTAGCTTGATAGTGATTACATTGACTCTATAGATTGCTTTGGATTGTATACTCATTTTCACTGTATTGATTCTTCCAGTCCATGCACATGGTATATTTCTCCAACTATATTTGTCCTCTTTGATTTCTTTCATCAGTGTTTCATAGTTTTCTGTATATAGGTCTTTTGTTTCTTTAGGTAGATTTATCCCTAAGTATTTTAGTATTTTCTTTGCAATGGTGAATGGAATTGTTTCCTTAATTTCTCTTTCTGTTTTCTAATTGTTAGTGTATAGGAATGCAGGGGATTTATGTGTGTTAATTTTATATCCTGCAACTTTTCTATATTCATTGATTAGCTCTAGTAATTGTCTGGTGGAGTCTTTAGGGTTTTCTATGCAGAGGATCATGACATCTGCAAACAGTGAGAGTTTAAAATTTCTTTTCCAAACTGGATTCCTTTTCTTTCTTTTTCTGCTCTGATTGCTGTGGCCAAAACAGCAATAGTTGAATAGTAGTGGTGAGAGTGGGCACCCTTGTCTTGTTCCTGACTTTAGGGGAAATGCTTTCAATTTTTCTCCACTGAGGATAATGTTTGCTGTGGATTTGTCATATATAACTTTTATTTTGTTGAGGTATGTTCTTCCTATTCCTGCTTTCTGGAGGGTGTTTACCATAAATGGATGTTGAAATTTGTGAAAGGTTTTCTCTGCATCTATTGAGATAATCATATGATTTTTATTTTTAAATTTGTTAATGCAGTGTATTACATTGATTGATTTGTGGATATTGAAGAATCCTTGGATCCCTGGGATAAAGCCCACTTGGTCATGATGTATGCGTTTTTAAATATGTTGTTGGATTCTGTTTGCTAGAATTTTGTTAAGGATTTTTGCATCTGTGTTCATCAGTGATACTGGCCTGTAGTTTTCCTTTTTTGTGACATCTTTGTCTCGTATTGGTATTAGGCTGATGGTAGCCACATAGAATGAGTTTGGAAGTTTACCTTCCTCTGCAATTTTCTGGAAGAGTTTGAGTAGGATAGGTGTTAGCTTTTCTCTAAATTTTTGGTAGAATTTAGCTGTGAAACCATCTGATCCTGAGCTTTTGTTTGCTGGAAGATTTCTGATTAAAGTTTCAGTTTCCATGCTTGTGATGTGTCTGTAAAGATTTTCTATTTCTTCGTGGTTTAGGTTTGGAAAGTTACACTTTTCTAAGAATTCGTCCATTTCTTCAAAGTTGTCCATTTTATTAGCATATAGTTGCTGATAGTAGTTTCCTATGATCCTTTGTATTTCTGTGTTATCTGTTTTGATTTCTCCATTTTCCTTTCTAGTTTTGTTGATTTGATTCTTCTCCCTTTGTTTCTTGATGAGTCTGGCTAATTGTCAATTTTATTTATCTTTCCAAAGAACCAGCTTTTAGCTTTGTTGATTTTTGTTATGGTTACTTTTTTTTCTTTTGCATTTATTTCTGCCCTAATTTTTGAGATTTATTTCCTTCTACTAACCCTGTCCTTCATTTCTTCATTTTCTAGTTGCTTTAGATGTAGAATTTTGTTATTTGACTATTTCCTTGTTTCTTTTGGTAAGCCTGTATTGTTATGAACCTTCCCCTTAAGCACTGCTTTTACAGTGCTCCATAGGTTTTGGGTTGCTGTGTTTTCATTTTCATTCATTTCTTTGCATATTTTGAGTTCTTTTTTGATTTCTTCTGTGATTTTTTGGTTAATAAGCAGCGTGTTGTTCAGCTTCCATTTGCTCAATTTTTTAACATTTTTTTCTCAGGTAATTGATATCTAATCATACTGCATTGTGGTAAGAAAACATGATTGGAATTATTTTAATTTTTTTGAATTTACCAAGGCTAGATTTATGGCCCAGGATGTGATCTATCCTGGAGAAGGTTCTGTGTGCCCTTGAGAAAAAAAATGAAATTAATTGTTTGGGGGTGAAATGTCCAATAGATATCAATTAGGTCTAACTGGTCTACTGTATCAATTAAAGCTTGTATTTCCTTGTTAATTTTCTGTTTAGTTAATCTATCCATAGCTGTGAGAGGGGTTATCTCCCACTGTTATTCTGTTATTGATAATTTCCTCTTTCATACTTGTTAGCATTTGCTTTACATATTGTGGTGCTACTATGCTGGGTGCATATGTATTTATAATTGTTATATCTTCTTCTTGGAGTGATACTTTGATCATTATGTAGCATCCTTCTTTGTCTTTTTTCACAGCATTTATTTTAAAGCATATTTTATCAGATATGAGTATTGCTATTCCTGCTTTCTTTTGGTCATTATTGACATGGAATATCTTTTTCCAGCCCTTCATTTTCACTCTGTATGTGTCCCTTTTTTTGAGGTGGGTCTCTTGTAGACAACATATATAGGGGTCTTGTTTTTGTATCCATTCAGCTAGTCTCTTTTGGTTGGGGCATTCAACCCATTTACATTTAAGCTAATTATTGATAAGTATGAACCTGCTGCCATTTACTTTGTTGTTTTGGGTTCGAGTTTATACACACTTTCTATGTTTCCTGTCTAGAGAGGATTCTTTAGCATTTGTTGAAGAGCTGGTTTGGTGGTGCTGAATTCTCTCAGCTTCTGCTTGTCTGTAAAGCTTTTGATTTCTCCTTCATATTTGAATCAGATCCTTGCTGGGTACAGTAATCTGGGCTGCAGGTTTTTCTCTTTAATCACTTTAAGTATGTCCTGCCATTCCCTTCTGGCCTGAAGAGTTTCTATTGAAAGTTCAGCTGTTATCCTTATGGGAATCCCCTTGTCTGCTATTTGTTGCTTTTCCCTTGCTGCTTTTAATATTTGTTCTGTGTGTTTAATCTTTGCTAATTTGATTAATATGTATCTTGGGGTGTTTCACCTTGGGTTTATCCTGTTTGGGACATTCTGGGTTTCTTGAACTTGGGTGATTATTTCCTTCCCCATTTTAGGGAAGTTTTCAACTATTATCTCCTCAAGTATTTTCTCATGGCCTTTCTTTTTGTCTTCTTCTTATGGGACTCCTATGATTCGAATGTTGGGGCGTTTAACATTGTCCCAGAAGTCTCTGAGATTGTCCTCATTTCTTTTATTTTTTTTTTCTTTCTTCCTGCTTGCCTCATTTATTTCAATCATTATATCTTCTACCTCACTTGTCCTATCTTCTGCCTCCGTTATTCTACTGTTGTTTCCCTTCAGAGTGTTTTTTTATCTCTTTTATTGCATTATTCATTATATATTGACTCTCTTTTATTTCTTCTAGTTCCTTGTCAAACATTTCTTGCATCTTCTCAATAATTGCCTCCAAGCTATTTTTCTCTAACTCCATTTTGTTTTCAAGATTTTGGATCATTTGAATTTGAAATTTTTGAATTCTTTATCAAGTAGATTCCCTATCTCCTCTTCTTTTGTTTGGTTTGGTGGTCATTTATCCTGTTCCTTTACCTGCTGAGTATGCCTTTGCCTTTTCATCTTGTTTATATTGCTGTGTTTGGTGTGGCCTTTCCATATTCTGGCAGTCTGTGGTTTCTCTTTACTGTGTAGTTTCCTCTCTGTGGGTGGGGTTGGATGGGTTGCTTGTCACGGTTTCCTGGTTAGGGAAGCTTGTGTCAGCGTTCTGGTGGATGGAGCTGGATTTCTTCGCTCTGGAGTGCAATAAATGTCCAGTAGTCAGTTTTGAGATGTCAGTGGGTTTGGTGTGACTTTTAGCAGCCTGTATATTAAAACTCAGGGCTATGTTCCTGTGTTGTTGGATAATTTGCATGGTATATTTTGCTCTGGAACTTGTTGGCCCTTGGATAGTGCTTGATTTCAGTGTAGGTATGGAGGCTTTTGATGAGCTTTTATTGAGTTATATTCACTGGAGTCAGGAGTTCTCTGGTGTTATCAGGATTTGGACTTAAGCCTCCTGCCTCTGGTTTTCAGTCTTATTCTTATAGTAGCCTCAAGACTTATCCTTCTATACAGCACCGATTACAAAAGATCTAGGTTAATGATGAAAAGTTTCTCCACAGTGAGGGACACCCAGAGAGGTTCACAGAGTTACATGGAGAAGAGAAGAGGGAGGAGGGAGATAGAGGTGAACAGTTGGAGAATAGGGTCAATCAAAAGGAGAGAGACAGATACAGCCAGTAATTAGTTCTCCACAGCTAGGAACAACCAAGGAGATTCACAGAGTTGGGTAGAGGACAGAAGGGGGAGGGAGGAGATAGATGTGACCTGATGGAGAAAAAGGAGATTCAAAAGTGGGAGAGAGCAATCAAGCCAGCAATCACACTCCCAAGTAAAAATGGGTACTGAAGATTGGGTTCTTAAAGGTACAAAATTGATAACAAATACATAAAAGCAAAGATTAAGAATCTAAATTAGATGTTAGACTCTCAAAAATACAATATTTAAAAAACAAAACAAAGTCACAAAAAGTATAAAATATATATATGAAGTTTGCTTTTAAAATAAGGTCTTTTCTTTTCAGGGTAATAGTACATTATAAAAATGAAAATTAAAAGAGCAATAGAGGACTTAAAATAAGAAAAAAAAATTAAAAAAATTACAATAGTGAAAAATATCTAGAAATTTCTCTGGAGCTGTTGTGGACAGTGCAGGATCAGTTCATTTTCAGATAGTTCCTTGATCCAACTTATACTTCTCAAGATCAATAGGGACCTTCCAATATAGTTGGTACTAACTACAGGGTTTTAATCTGTTGCACTTGTCACTTCTAAAGTTGTTCCCTCTGTTTATTTTAGCTTCTCCTGTTTGTTGGTCTCTTCAGTGTCTACTTTCTGCCCTGACACAAGGGGGCGATGGTGGTCATTTTTTTAGGCTCACTTGTTCAGTCGTGATGTGGTAGGGAGGAACACTGCAAACAAATATCACTGGCACGTGTGGGGAGTGCTCTCAGTGTTTCAGCCACACTTGGTTTGCCCCCTCTTGATGCGTGTGCTTTCATGGTCTACACTTCTCAGGCTCTAGGTTGCTCTGCCGGGAACTGTCTGAGGTGGGCCCTGGGTTGGGTGCACTTCCCAGGTCTAAGCCACTCAGGTTCATGTTCTCGGGTACTCCACAAAGGCACAGATTCAGTTGGGCCTGTATTTTGTGCCTTTCCCAGGGCGAAGCTGCTCATGTGACCAGGTGGTGGTGAGCACAGTCACCCCCAGATGGTGGGGGGTGCATCTTACAGCCTCCCCAGTCCCAGCCGCTCAGTTTTCTGGGTGTACAACTGGCGTGCCTTCTCAGGTGTATCGTGTGTCTCTCTTGGGAGTCTGATCTTAGGCTGTGACCCTCCCGGTGGATGTCAACCGTCCAAAATCCCAAGAAATCTTTGTTAGCAATGAAGCCTGCTTGCAGTTTGGTAGAGGATGCCTCTCTGGTGCCACGGTTGCCCCTTACCGGCTCTGGCTGCTCCTTCCCCCACTCCACCTCTCCACCTGTTTGTCTCCGGTGGGGGATGGGCTTGTCCGCAGCCTCCTAACTCTTCTCTAGTATTCGCTCAGTCCTTTGTTCTGTGAGCGGGCCTGGCAGTGTCTTAGGTTAGGGTTTTTCACGGTATAGTTCTCTCTCTCTCACTTTTATTTATTTATTTATTTATTTTTCTTCTCTCTCTCTCTCTCTCTGGCTATCCCACAGTCTGGGTTGCTATCTCACGTCAGTTCCCTCTGATTGCCCTCAAGGCATTCAGGCCCTGTCCTTACCCTAAGCAATGTAGCCTGGGCCTCCCTGTTCAGCCCCTGCTTGGTGGTGGCGGCTGTGAGTGCTGGGAGTTGCTGTTAGGCATGTAATCTGTGGGGTTTAATTATTTATTTATTTTTCTCTCCCAGTTATGTTGCCATCTGAGATTCCGAGATTCCCCACAGACCCCAGTGAGAGTGTTTCCTGGTGTTTCAAAACTTCTCTCTTTTTTAAGACTCCCTTCCCAGGACGGATCTCCATCCCTACCTCTTTTGTCTCTCTTTTTATCTTTTGTATTTTGTCTTACCTCCCCTCAAAGACAATGGGCTGCCTTTCTGGGTGCCTGATATCCTCTGCCAGCATTCAGAAGTTTTTTGGTGGAATTTGCTCAGCGTTCAAATGTTCTTTCAATGAATTTGTGGGGGAAAAATTGGTCTTCCCATCCTATTCCTCCACCATCTTAGGACCGCCCCCTGTATTTAATTTTGGTTAGCTTGATTAACATATGTCTCAGTGTATTTCTCCTTGGATTTATTCTGTATAGGACTCTCTGCACTTCCTGGATTTGGTTGACTATTTCCTTTCCCATGTTAAGAAACTTTTTGACTATTATATCTTCAAATGCGTTGTCAGACACTTTCTCTTTTCTTCTGCGACTCCTATAATTAGAATACTGGTGCACTTGATGCTGCCCCAAAAGTCCTGAGATTGTTCTCATTTCTTCTTTCTTCCTTTCTTTTTTTTTTTTTTTTTGTTTGTTCCTCAGCTGTTATTTTCACCAATCTGCCACAATTATTCTGATATTGATTCTTTCTAGTGTATTTTTCATTTCTCATTTATTGTGTTGTTCATCATTGATTGCTTGTTATTTATTTCTTCTAAGTCGTTGCTAAATATTTCTTGTATCTTCTTGATCTGTGCCTCTATTCTATTTTCAAGATCTTAGATTATCTTTACTATCCTTACTCTGAATTCTTTTTCAGTTTGATTGCCTATTTCATCTTCATTTATTTGACCTTGTGGACATTTACCTTGCCCCTTTTACTGTAAAATATTTCTCCGTCATATAATTTTGTCTAACTTAGTGTGTTTATGGTCTCCATTTTGTAGGCTCTTGCATCTGCTGTCTGCTCCCTGGTGGGTGAGGTTGGTCCAGGGGCTTGTGGAGACTTTCTGGTAAGAGGGAATTGAACCTGCACTCTGATGGGTCCAGCTGAGTCTTTTCTCTCTGACTGTATCAAGTGATGTGTCTTGACATATCTGTGATCTGAGGTAGGCTGTCTATTGATGTATGGGGCTGTGTTACTGTCTTGCTCGTTGTTTTTTGTACGAGATGTTCAACGTTGGAACCTAGAGGAAGTTAAGGAGAGCCAAGTCTTGGCGATGTGATGAATACCTTCAGATTCCTGTCAGGGTTATTGGTCACTTTCTTGATTCTTATTTTCTTTCTTTTTTGCCTACCCAGTAGTGAGGGGATTTTTGCTATCATTTTAGGTGTCTAAAATCTTCCACTAAGATTCAATAGATGGCCTGTGAAAATTTTTCCATTTGTAGAGGGATTCTTGATCTATTTTGAGACGAGATGAAGTCTATGTTCATCTGTTCCAACACCTTAACTCCTCCCCCAAAAGCAGCTATTTAAATTTGCATATTAATATATTAAAAGCATTTATTGTACCTCTACTGTATAAAAAATACTGTTAGGTTTATAGTCATGGATCAAATTTGGATTCTTTTTCAAGAAGTTTTCATTCTCATAATAAATTAAAAGTTAGAAATAAGATTTGTAAGAGAGATTTCAACAATGTGCTTAGTTCCAATAATGCAGAGCTACTTATATTTCTGTTTAAAATCTAAGGAGGACTTCTTCTTCTACGATTTTATGTTTTGAAATTCACCTCCACTGTCATATTTGAATGAGATGACTTCCACCACAAGAAAGAAAAAAAAAGTCTCTAGGGTTTGATGCAGTACATAATAAAAAATCAGTAAAGCTATCAATAACTGCTCTGTTCACCCTCAATTAGATAAAGTAGTCTCTCTAAATGTACAAGGTCTAGATTGTGAAGTAATAAGAATATTTTTTAAAATTAAAAATATAAGGACAATTCTGAAGAAGTAATATACAGAATACCAAGCTGTGGACAAAAGAAGAGAAAAGGGCACTTTATTTTAAAGTTGAATAACAGTGACAGGCATTATAAAATGAATACCAATATATTATTTTCAATTGAACTACCAGTTATTAAAAGATAGGGTATTATAAATGTTGTAAAAACTACTGGAAATAGATAAGAACATAAGAAAGGGAAAGTAATGTGTTTATGATAGGGAAATATATTGAACAATTGTATACAAATATATAGTCTTCAAAGAAAGGGGCATGAAGAGTTTTCAAAGAGGAAGAGTAAGAATTATATATTTGCTCACATATGAGATAAAAGATGAGAAAAATATCAATTCCATGAAGTGAACTGTCTTTGCTACTTAGATATTTACATTTGGTTTGAAACAACTACAAGTAAAATTCCAAGCACTATAAAGCAGTAAAGGAAGTGGAGAAGTATTATCTTCTGAAGTAGTCTGGTCATTTAAACACACACACACACATGCACACACAAAAAAACACACCACAAGATGCTTATTTTCAGTGAGATAATGGATTCATAGTAGTAAGGTCATGCCATTTTCAAATAACCAAGTGTGATATTCTTACTCATTGACTAAAGAGGGTACAGCCACCCAAAATCTAGTGATGATAGAGGCCTCAGCAGTCAATGCAGTTAACTTCAGTCTGTCAGTCTTTCATGACTCTTTGAAACCCCACTGACTGCAATGTTCAAGGCTTCCCTTTCCATCATCAACCCTCAGAGCTTACTCAAAATCATGTCCATTGAGTCAGTGATACTATCCAACCATCTCATCCTCTGTCGTCCCCTTCTCCTCCTGCATTCAGTCTTTCCCAGCAACGGGGAATTTTCCAATGAGTCAGTTCTTCACATCAGGTGGCAAAAGTATTGAAGTTTCATCTTCAGCATCAGTCCTTCCAATGAATATTCAGAACTGATTTCCTTTAGCCTTGACTGGTTTGATATCTGAGCAGTCCAAGGGACTCTCAAGAGTCTACTCCAACACCACAGTTCAAAAGCATCAATTCTTATAGCTGAGTGCCAAAGTTTGATCCAGTTCAGTTCAGTTCAGTCGCTCAGTCGTGTCTGACTCTTTGCGACCCCATTAATTGCAGCACGCCAGGCCTCCCTGTCCATCACAAACTCCTGGGGTTTACTCAAACTCATGCCCATCCAGTCAGTGATGCCATCCAGCCATCTCATCCTCTGTCGTCCCCTTCTCCTCCTGCCCCCAATCCCTCCCAGCATCAGGGTCTTTTCCAATGTGTCAACTCTTCGCATGAGGTGGCCAAAGTATTGGAGTTTCAGTTTCATCATCAGTCCTTCCAATGAACACTCAGAACTGATCTCCTTTAGGATGGACTGGTTGGATTTCCTTGCAGTCCAAGGGACTCTCAAGAGTCCTCCAACACCACAGTTCAAAAGCATCAACTCTTCAGCACTCAGCTTTCTTAACAGTCCAACTCTTACATCCATACATGACCAGTGGAAAAACCATAGCCTTGACCAGATGGATGCTTGTTGGCAAAGTAATGTCTCTGCTTTTTAATATGCTATCTAGGTTGGTCATAACTTTCCTTACAAGGATTAAGCCTCTTTTAATTTCATGGCTGCAGTCACCATCTGCAGTGATTTTGGAGCCCCCCAAAATAAAGTCTATCACTGTTTCTACTGTCTCCCCACCTATTTCCCATGAGGTGTTGGGGCCAGATGCCATGATCTTAGTTTTCTGAATGTTAAGCTTTAAGCCAACTTTTTCACTTTCCTCTTTCACTTTCATCAAGAGGCTTTTCAGTTCCTCTTCACTCTCTGCTATAAGTGTGGTGTCATCTGCATATCTGAGGTTATTGATATTTCTCCTGGCAATCTTGATTCCAGCTTGTGCTTCTTCTAGCCCAACGTTTTTCATGATGTACTCTGCATATAAGTTAAGTAAGCAGAGTGACAATATACAGCCTTGATGTACTCCTTTTCCTATTTGGAACCAGTCTGTTTTTCCATGTCCAGTTCTAATTGTTGTTTCCTGACCTGCATATAGGTTTCTCAAGAGGCAGTTTAGGTGGTCTGGTATTCCCATCTCTTTCAGAATTTTCAGTTCGACCTAAGATGACCACAAATATGAAACCTTTAATGTGGAATAAAATGGAAATCGCTAGAACCCTGATTGATTTGCATTTAGTCAATTAACATTTACCCCTGTTTATAGATCAGGAGAAGGAGAAAATTAGTACTTCTGTGTGTGTGTGCATGCTCAGTCACTATGTCTTGTCTTTCTCTTTGCTGCCCCATGGACCATACCCCACAAGGCTCCTCTGGACAGAGGACTTTTCAGGGAATAGTGCTGTGGTAGGTTACCATTTCCTTCTCCAGGGAATCTTCCCAACCCAGGGAATGAACCTCTGTCTCCTATGTCTATTGCATTGGTAGGCAGATTATTCACCACTAAACCACCTGGAAGCCCAACTGGTGTGTCAAAGCCTATTTTTATATCCGTATATAGCAATGAGTATTCAATAATTGCCCTGCTTTTCCTTACACACCAATCATTCTCACATTACTACAAGAGAAACTTATGTGATCAAAAGATGAGTGTGTATTTCTCTCCAAAAGTCAGTGGCCAGATACTTTGTAGCTTTCATGTATCTGAACAGATTATTTTTACCCAAACCAAAAGAAAGTTAGTGTTTCATCAGTTCAGTTCAGTTCAGTCACTCATTCACATCTAACTCTTTGAGACCCCTTGGACTGCAGCACACCAAGCTTGCCTGAGCATCACAAACTCACGGAGCTTCCTCCAACTCATGTTCATCAAATTAGTGATGTCATCAGAACATCTCATCCTCTGTCATCCCCTTCTCCTCCTGCCTTCAATCTCGCACCATGTCAAGGTCTTTTCAAATGAGTCAGTTTTTCGATTCAGTTGGCCTAAATAGTGGAGTTTCAGCTTCAGCATCAGTCCTTCCAATGAATATTCAGGACTGATTTCCTTTAGGATTGACTGGTTGGAACTCCTTGCAGCCAAGGGACTCTCAAAAGCCTTCTTCAGCACCATGGTTCAAACTCACCAATTATTTGATGCTCAGCTTTTTTATGATCCAACTATCACATCCATATGAGACTAATGGGAAAAGCAGAGCTTTGACTATACGGACATTTGTTGGCAAAGTAATGTCTCTAATTTTAATATGCTCTGTAGGTTGGTCATAGCTTTTCTTCCAAAGAGCTTTTCTTCTATTAATTTCATGTTTGCAGTCACCATCTGCAGTGATTTTAGAGTCAAAGAAAATAAAGTCTATCACTATTTCCATTGTTTGCCCATCTATTTGCCATGAAGGGATGGGACCAGATGCCATGATATTCATTTTTTTTTTTTTAATACTGAGCTTCAAGCCAGCCTTTTCACTCTCCTCTTTCACTTTCATTAAGAAACTCTTTAGTTCCTCTTTGTTTTCTGCCATATAAGTGGTATTATCTGTATATCTGAGTTTGCTGATATTTTTCCCAGCAATCTTGCTTCCAGCATGTGCTTCATCCAGTCCAGCATTTCACGCAATGTACTCTACATATAAGTTAAATGACCAGAGTGACAATATACAGGCATGGCATACTCCTTTCCAATTTTGGAACCAGTCAGTTGTTCATGTCCAGTTCTAACTGTTGCTTCTCTAGCTACATAAAGCTTTCTCAGGAGGCAAGTATGGTGTTCTGACTGCTGTACAATGTCACGAACCTCCATCCATATTTCTTCAGGCACTCTATCAGATCTAATCCCTTGACTCTATTTGTTGCTTCCACTGTATAGACTTAAGGGATTTGATTTAGGTCATAACTGAATGGTCTAGTGGATTTTCTTACTTTCTTCAACTCAAGTCTGAATTTTTCAATAAGGAGCTCATGATCTGAGTCACAGTCACCATCTGATCTAGTTTTTGCTGACAGTGTAGAACTTCTCCATCATCGATTGCAAAGAATATAATAAATTTGATTTCAATATTGACCATCTGGTGATGTCCAGGTGTAGAGTCCTCTTGTGTTGTTGGAAGAGGGTTTTGTTCTGAAAATTAATGGTTCTATGAAGACCTACAAAACTTTCTAGAACTAGCACAGACACAAAAAGATGCCCTTTTCATCCTAGAGGGCAATACAAAAATAGGAAGTCAAGAGATATCTGGAGTAACAGGAAAGTTTGGCCTTGGAGTACAAAATGAAGCAGGGCAAAAGCTAACAAAGATTTGTCAAGAGAATGCACCGGTCACAGCAAGCATACTCTTCTAGCAACAGTAGATTATAAAGGTTATTTGAATAATATTCATTAATCTCTGAGCAAGACTGCTCTTATGTCCTTCCTGCCTATCATCTTCCACACACGGTGGGGTATTCCTCCAGGACCTTGCTTCAGACTGAACTGTCTGTGGGCTTTCCTGACCACCAGGAACTTGCCCCACAGCTTGAGGGGCTGCATCTTCCCTGAGGCCTTGCTTCTGCCTTGTCAACTTGGCTGGATCCACCTTCTTCAAGTCTATACACTTGCACAGCCAAACTCCCCAGAGATCAAGCCTTGAACCTTTAGAGTGGGAGTTCTGACTCCAAGACTCTAGACTACCAGAGAACTCCTAACCTTAGGGAGTATCAAATAGTGAGAACTCCCACAAAGGAAACCACTTGCATACAAGATATGGTATCACCCAATGATCAGTAGCACCCTGTGCAGGATGCTTCATCCAAACAACAAACAAAACCAAAATACAAACCCAATCATCAGCAGATACGATTATCACCTTACTCAGCCCTGTTCATCAGATGAAAAACAAAGAAAAAAAAAACCTCAGTACAAATCTCATGCTGCACAAAACTTACATCAACCACTGGACCGACCTTAGGAGGGAGGAAGCCAAAAAAAAAGAAAGAATTCAACCTTGAAGCCTGAGAAAAGAAGACCTCAAATACAATACGTTTAAAAAATAATAATAATGAAAAGGCAGAGAAATACTTCACACATGAAGGGGGGAAAAAACAACAACAATAAACACAGAAGTCCAAATAAATGAAGAGGAAATAAGCAAATTACCTGAAAATTAATCCAGAAAAATGATAGTAAAATTATCAAGAAACTTGAAAACAGAATGGAGAAAATACAGGAATCAATTAACAAAAACCTAGAAGAATTAAAGGTTAAATATACAGAGACAAACAACACAATTACCAGAATTAAGAATACTGCAGAAAGAATCATTAGTAGAATATCTGAAGCAGCAGAATGAATCAGAGAGCTGGGAGATAAAATGGTGGAAATAACTGCTGAACAGCAGAATAAAGTAAAAAGATTTAAATGAACTGAGTTTAGTCTCAGAGACCTGTAGGAAAATATTAAACACATCAAAATTCAAATTATAGGGTCTCAGAGGAAGAGAAAAAGTAAGGGTGTATGACACTTTTTGAAGAGAATATGGCTGAAAATGTCCCCAACATGGAAAAGGAAATAGTCAATCACATCCAAGAGGTGCAAAGCGACCCATACAGGGTAAACCCAAGGAGAAACATGACAAGACACAAACTAACAAAGTTCAAACACAAAGAAAGAATATTGAAAGCAGCAAGGGAAAAACATTATGCAACATACAAGGGAAGCCCCATACATCTAACACCTGATCTCTCAGCAGAAACTCTGCAGGCCAGAGGAGAATGGCAGGGTATATTTAATGTACTGAAATGGAAAAATCTACAACCAAGATTACTGTTCCTAGCAAGGATCTCATTCAAAATTGATGTAGAAATCAAAATCTTTTCAGACAAGCAAAAGTTAAGAGAATTCAATACCAACAAACCAGCTTTACAACAAATGTTTAAAGATCTCATATAGTCAGAAAATACAAGAAAGTAAAAAGAATGACAAAATCAAACACCAAACAAATAAGAAAATGGCACTAGTAATATATATATATATATATATAATTACTATAAGTATAGATGGATTAAAGCCTCCAACCAAAAGACACAGAATGGTTGAATGGATAAAAAAAAAAAAAAAAAAAAAAAAAACAAGACCCATGTATGTGCTGTCTACAAGAAACCCACTTCAGACCTAAAGAAACTTCAGACCTATAGACTGAAAGTGAGAGGATGAAAAATTATATTCCATGCAAATGGGAAGCAAAAGAAAGCTGAATTAGCAATCTTCATATCAGAATAATTAGACCTTAAAATAAAGAAGTTTACAAGAGATAAGGAAGGACATTACATAATGATCAAAGGAACAATCCAAGAGGAAGATATAACAATTGTAAATGTCTATGAACTCAACTTAGAAGCACCTCGATGCATAAGCCAAACACTATCAGACATAAAAGGAGAAACTGACAGTAAGACAATAATAGTAGGAGACTTTAACACCCCATGTACACCAATGAACAGATCAACAAAACAAAATGAATAAGGAAACATGAGTCTAAAATGATGACTTAAACGAGATGGATTTCACTGATATCTTCAGGACATTCCATATAACTGCAGAAGAACACAGCTCCTTCTCAAGTGCATATGGAACAGATTCAATTATGAAACCATCAAATCACTGGTTCAAAGACTGTGCATATGTCCTCCTCATTCTTGAGACTGCAATTTGCATGATATCCACAGTTCATGTTTTGGGAAGTGATGTGTAGCAATTTCTTTTCTCAGGTTCTTTCTCAGTGGGAGAGTTTGACCACTTCTCTAGGAGCCAGCTTCACACAGTGATGATTATTCTAGTCCCTCTTCTTTTGTAGAATATTTTCAGTTTGTTTTATCCTATTTGGTCCAAGCTCTAAACCATCATGGTCTGTCTTCTGATGGCAACCCTAACAGCCCTGTCACTTTAGCAGTGTTTATCACTTTGAGTTTGAATTTCAATTTTGTTTCCCTTTCACAGACTTTAAAAAATGTTCAGGTATATATGTTTTTAATTTCTATTTGTATATTTTCCATTATTTCTATGAATTTGTACCATGTATGGACATAGTTTAATATGATCCTCATGATTTTCATCTCCTATTTTATCATTATACAATCCCCTATCTTTGAGCATGCCCACAGACTATGAATTATTCCTATTCAATAGAACATAAAAGTTGATGGAATATCACATTCATGAATATCATTAGATAAGATTGTAGTCTGTTCCTAAAAGACTTTCTTGCTGGCTTTGAAGAAGAAATTTACCATGCTGTGAGCTACCCTATGGAGAGGGCCACATGATAAAGAACTGAAGACAGCTCTGACTGACAACTGGTAAGAAACTGAAACCCTAGACTGAGAGCCTTTAAAGACCTGGATTCTGCCGACCACTATTTATGTAAGGAAATGGAGTCTTCTCCTGTCTAGTCTTAGATGAGACCCCAGTGCCAACTGACACCTTGACTGCAAGCTTGCAGAGGACTCAATCAAATCATGTACAGACTCTTGACAGACAGAAACTGAAAGGTTAAACATGTTTTAAGCTGTTAAGTTTGTTATAATATTTTTAAGCTGCAAGAGATAACTAGTGTATTCCAGGAGTATATAAAATTAAAAACTCAGTCAAGTTTTAAAAGATAGTTATAAACTCTTGAAAATGCAATATTATGATACAAGATGCAAATTTTAAAGTATTGAAGTAGAGCAATGCAATGTTGTTAATGAGTCAGACAGGGCATAGTCATTCACTCCATGTTACTAAACACCTTTTATGCATTACTTACTGTGTTGTCATCATATAACTAACAACTTCAAGTCTTCTCAATGCTTGATAGTATCTTCACAATATAATGCCATTTAACTTGTTTATTTATTTGGCTGCACTGAGTCTTAGTTATCACATGTGGAATGTAGTTCTATGACCAGGGATCAAACCTGTCTCAGACTTCCCCTGGACCACAGGGGAAATCCCATCAACGTGTCTATCTTTGAGAATATAAATATTTTCCAATTTATTGTTCTGATTACATTGGATACTTTTACATAGAAGTACTTTATAATACTAAAATCCCTATGTTTTATAAGATTTATTGTGCTTCAAAGAGAAGCAGTTTATGTGAGTATAAATATAACACACACGGTAATATATTTGTGTAAAACATAAGAATTAGATTTTAAAATGTCACTGAGGTAAATAGGACTTATCTCATCTCTGGAAAATGAGTTATATAATAATTATATTTGAAGTCAATAGAAAAGTCATTACAGTATAAATATGAACCTTCCTAAAAGGTTATTGAGACATTAAATGTGCTTTATTTCAAATGCCAATGAAATAAGATAAAGAATTCATCTATAATTGTTTAATTTGAAGAATGTTTTTCTGTAGTAATTAATATTAGATTATGTTATAGATGGTGATACAAATTAGTTACTTAATCCAAATAAATAAATTTTTCCAAGTCTGTCATTAAATCTTGCCAGTTCTGCCTTCAAAGTAAATCTAGGCTCGGACCATTTCTCACTATCTTCACTGCTGCTAAATACCACCCTCATCTTATCTTTCATCAGCTCTCTCCTCCACTCTGCAGTAGCCTAACTAGATTCCCTTTCTCCACTCATTCCTTAGCAGTTTATTCATTATACAAAAACCAGTAATCCTTTTAGAACTCAAGTTGAAAAATGTGCCTTCTATTCAAAATCTTGTGATAGCACTCCATTTCACTCAGAATAAATACAAAATCCCTACAATGGCTTATGCTATCCTACTAAATTTGTCTTTCATATCTTTCTGATCTCTTCTATTACTCCTCACACTTTTATTTTTTACTGGCTTTGTTTTACTTGTTTTTGCTCAGACAAACTAAGAATCATCCTCCTTCAAAACTTTTGCACTGTGTTTCCTTTGCCTTGCAGCTCAGCTGGTAAGTAATCCAACTACAATGTGGGAGACCTGGGTCTGATCTCTGCATTGGAAATATTCCCTGGAGAAGGGAAAGGCTGCCCACTCCAGTATTCTGGCCTGGAGAAGTCGAAGAACTGTATAATCCATGGGACCACAAAGAGTTGGAGACAACTGAGCAACTTTCACTTTCACTTTTCCTCTGCCTGGAATGTTCTTTCTACAGATATCTTCATGTCTTGCCTCTGTATCCTATACCACTTTGCTCAAACATTACCTTCAATTGTCATCTTGCCTCACCACTGGGATTAAAAAGAACAATCAACCCACTTTTCACCCAGCACACCACTTATCTTTCTTGCTTTATTTTCCTCCATAGCAACTGTCATCATATGAAAGACTATATTTTCATTTCTTTATTTGTTTATTGACTACCTGTCCATGACCAGAATTTAATCTACCCAAAAGGAAGAATTTGTGACCACTTCTTCTCTGATTCCAAAACAGTACTTGCAGCAGTGAAAGTCACTCAGTCTGTCTGACTCTTTATGACCCCATGGACTATACAGTTCATGGAATTCTCCAGGCTAGAATACTGGAGTGGGTAGCCATTCCCTTCTCCAGGGTATCTTCCCTACTTAGGGATTGAACCCAGGTCTCCCACATTGCAGGCAGATTCTTTACCAGCTGAGCCACAGGGGAAGCCCTAGAGTACTGGAGTGGGTAGCCTATCCCTTCTTTAACAGATCTTCCTGACCCACGTATCGAATCAGTGTCTCCTGCTTTGCAGGTGGATTCTTTACCAACTGAGCTATCAGGGAATACACTTGCAGAAGAGTGGGTACTAAATAAACATTTTTTATGAAAAAATAATCTATACTATTGGAAAGGGACAGTTACTGAAAATTAGTGAATTGGTGCTTGTGTGTTTAGTAGCCCAGTCATGTCCGACTCTTTGAGAGCCCATGGACTGTAGCCTGACAGGCTCCTCTGTCCGTGGGATTATCCCAGGAAGAATACTGGAATGGGCAGTCATTTCCTCCTCCAGGGACTCTGTCCAACTCAGGTATCAAACCTGTGTCTCTTGCATCTCCTGCAATGGCAGGCAGATTCCTTAGTATTGGGAAGCCCAGTGAGTCTGTATTCAATGCCATTTTTTTTCCATAAAAACACAAGGGGAGTAAATTTCCCATACATTTTTAAAAGTAAATTATATATAGGCCAAAATAGAACTTTGCTTGTGATTCCATCATAGTATCTCCAGGTGCTGGACTGCATTTTATGATGGAAAACACATATATAATTGTAAAAGTTAAACTTCTGGAATTAACAAATCCAGTGGTAAATTCAACTCAATATTTATTAATGAGTGAGTAAAGTTGCTCAGTCATGTCCAACTCTTTTTGACAGCATGGACTGTAGCCTGCCAGGCTCCTCCATCCATGGGATTTTCCAGGCAAGAGTATTGGAGTGGGTTGCCATTTCACTAGACTTTGAAATATTAACCTGTCTGCATTTCAGTATTCTCACTTATAAAGTAGCAGTTTAAATAATAGCAACATCATTCAGTTACTGCCAGAATTAACAAGTTAAGTGCCAGCATAGTGCCTAGAACACTGTAAGTACTCCATAAATATTAGCTCTTTCTAGTAGCATGAAATATCTCATTATTTACCATAAATGGACACCATTTAGTATATTCATTAAATGTGGAGATTCTGACATTAGACATACTTGGATTTTCATCTCAGATCCACCACTCACCAGTTGTGTGATCCTTGGTATACTACCTGACTTCTATGAAGTTCAGTTTGCCCTTCTGTGAAACTGGTATTCAATAGCCCCGACTTAAAGGGTTTGATGGAAGAGTTGCTTGAGGTAAATGTTTATTTATCACAGTGTCTAAACCAGAATAAGCACTAAAACAATTAACTATTAATGCTTATGTTAGAATGAGAAGGTATCTATGTGGTATGCAGTTAATAGCACAAGTAATACCACTCTTTCACCACATCCACCCACTCCA
Source organism: Muntiacus reevesi (assembly GCF_963930625.1). NCBI lineage: Eukaryota > Metazoa > Chordata > Mammalia > Artiodactyla > Cervidae > Muntiacus > Muntiacus reevesi. The sequence continues at coordinate 79,258,198 of NC_089271.1, read as the reverse complement.
CATATTTCAAAGAGACACTAAAATTATTTGTCTGAGAAGTGTCCTTAAAGGCATGACAAATTGAAGATGCACTCTGTGCATTGGGAGGCCCTAATCTATATCTGAGATCAATTTTTAATAGCTTATGAGACACACATATTGGGGAATAAGGAAGTAATACTGTATGCTGTAGCAAAAGACCAAAGATGTGCATACAATATGATAAGAATCTCTTCACTTGTGTGGTGTTTGGCAGTTTCTTATGATACTCACTTTCATCTATACAAGCTTTTTAAATATGCAGTATATCAAATTAAAATGTACAGGATTATCTAGGATGTATGGGGCTGTCTAGAAAAAAAATCACTTATCTAAATTATTAAGATAAAAAGGAGGGCAATATATGGGCCATTTACCCTGATCTTGACCTCTTCCTAGGAATGTTTCTGCTATCACTGATTTCTGAAGTTATAATCAATACATTTATTCCTTGGGTCACATATCACTTGATGCTTATAAGCAACTTTTCAACTGCAAATGTCCCTTGGGAGAGGCAAAGTAGTGAGGTTGGCATCCTTCAATTTGAATGAGTTGATGAGATTTTTTTTTTTTTTAAGCAGGGTTTTATATGGAACTCACCTGGTCCAAAGCTTGGCATAAGAAGGGATACATTGATGTAGAAAATAGCCTTCTTTTGAATACATCAGACATTTAACACTTTAAGTCACTTCTTCACCATCGAATTCCTGTATTTGACTACAGCACTTTAAATCTGGCTCCATCTTAAAATCTCCATAATGTGTTGAAATTATCATAATTTCTTTCCATTCACTCTCTTAAAAATGTATATGCTCAGTTAATGCTCATCTACTAAGACTTAACTATAATTAGATACCTGCTTTTTTTAAGAAGACTATAACAGATTTTCTGGCCATTATTTTATTAAGCCAATGATCAAAACCACGGCCCCACAAATATACAAACAGAGCTTCCGAACTTCAGGGCTAATGAGCCCACATTAATGGATTAATTATTTCTGTAGCAAGTTAATCCTTGTCATCTAGGATCAGTAGACTATTATCAAAAAGCATCAAGGAGCACACATCTCCGGATTCATTTATTCTATTATCACCCTGAAGAAGGCTAGTGAGTTGATTAACTGCTGATGATTATATCAGCAATAATGGAAAATGATCATTATTTTTCTAGTTAACAGGAAATTACAAGTATGCAGGTACAATTTAAAAGACAGTCTACAGCTGCACTAAAAAAAAAAACAAGTAATGATGTAATTCATTTTTCCCCATTTTTCAAAAATTCAGAGCAATGTAGATGGAAGTTAGAATGTGTGTGCTAGTTTAAAAGATATTCTAAGTGCAGAGTGAGATCTGAAGGTTTATTAGGTATATTTAATGCATCTAAAAATTAGAGAAAAAAATAATTTCTTCGTTATTAAAAGTAACTGAAAAAATGATCTCAAAAACAACATTCATATGGGTGACCTTGGGCTAATATTGATTAACGGGAATTATCCTTTAGTTGGTGTCACCTTTCAGGAAATGTTCCATAAACAGCTTCCACTAATATAATGGTACCAAAGTAGTATTTAATGCTGAAAAATGGAATGTCTACCTACACGAAAACATATAGGAGAGCTAGAAAAAGCAGCCTATATTTACGCTCATTATAATATTGGGTTTTATAATAGGAAATATATATTTCAACATTTTCCCTGTTTCCAGCACAGAACTCAAGAAACTCTTGGACTTTTCTAAGTGTTGAGAACTAGAGATAAAAGTACTCTTCTTATGTTAATGAGGTGACTTTTGGACCACACCTAAGGAGAGAGACTGGATGCCTGAGTTCAAAGTTGAGTTCAGTCACTTACTCAGTCATGTAAAACTCTTTGTGACCCCATGGACTGAACCATACCAGGCTCCCTGTCCATCACCAACTCCCAGCGCTTGCTCAGATCAATATCTAGTGAGTCAGTGATTCCATCCAACCATCACATCCACTGTCATCCATTTCTCCTGCCTTCAATCATTCCCAGCATTAGGGTCTTTTCCAATGAGTCAGTTCTTCACATCAGGTGGTCAAAGTATTGGAATTTCAACTTTAGCCTCAGTCCTTCCAATGAATATTCAGGACTGATTTCCTTTAGGATTGACTGGTTTGATCTCCTTACGGTCCAAGGGACTCTCAGTAGTCTTCTCCAACACCACAGTTCAAAAGCATCAATTCTTCAGTGATCAGAGTTCTTTATAGTCCAACTCTCACATTCATACATGACTACTGGAAAAGCCATAGCTTTGACTAGACAGACCTTTGTTGACAAAGTAATGTCTCTGCATTTTAATATGCTGTCTAGGTTGGTCATAGCATTTCTTCCAAGGAGCAAGTGTCTTTTAACTTTATGGCTACAGTAACCATCTGCAATGATTTTTGACCCCCCCCCCAATATTCTGTCACTGTTTCCATTGTCTCCCCATCTGTTTTCCATGAAGTGGTGTGACCAGATGTCATGATCTTCATTTTTGCATGTAGAGTTTCAAGCCAACATTTTCACTCTTCTCTTTCACTTTCATCAAGAGGCTCTTTAATTCTTTGCTTTCTGCCATAAGGGTGGTGTCCTCTGCAATGAGGTTATTGATATTTCTCCCAGAAATCTTAATTTAAACTTGGGCTTCATCCAGCCTGGCATTTCACATGATGTACTCTGCATATAAGTTAAATAAGCAAGGTGACAGTGTACAGCCTTGATGTTCTCCTTTCCCAATTTGGAACAAGTCCATTGTTGCATGTCCCATTCTAACCTGTTTCTTGACCTGCATCTCACTGTTGCATCTTGATCTTCATACTGATTTCTCATGAGGCAGATAAGGTGGTCTGGTATTTCCATCTTTTTAAGAATTTTTCAGTTTATTGTGATCCACACAGTCAAAGACTTTGTAAGTAGATGTATTTTTGGAACTCTCTTGTTTTTTCTATAATCCAGTGGATGTTGGCAATTTGATCTCTGGTTCCTCTGCCTTTTCTAAATCCAGCTCGAACATCTGGAAGTTCACAGCTCACATACTATTGAAGCCTAGCTTGGAAAATTCTGAGCATTACTTTGCTAGTGTGTGAGATGAGTGCAGTTGTGCAGTAGTTTGAACATTCTTTGGCATTGCCCTTCTTTGGGATTGGAATGAAAGCTGACCTTTTCCAGCCCTGTGGCCACTGCTGAGTTTTCCAAATTTGCTGGCATATTGAGTACAGCACTTTCACTGCATCATATTTTAGGATTTGAAATAGCTCAACTCAAATTTCATCACCTCCACTAGCTTTATTCATAGTGATGCTTCCTAAGACCCACTTGAATTCACATTCCAGGATGTCTGGCTCTAGGTAAGTGATCACACCATTGTGGTTATCTAGGTCATTAAAATCTTTTTTGTATAGTTCTTCTGTGCATTTTTGCCACTCTTCTTAAAATCTTCTGCTTTTGTTAGGTCCATACCATTTCTGTCTTTATTGTGCCCTTTTTTTGCATGAAATGTGTCCTTGGTATCTATAATTTTCTTGAAGAGATCTCTAGTCTTTCCCATTCTATTGTTTTCCTCTATTATTTATTCTATTGTTTCTCATTCCATAAGGTGGTCCCAAAAGGGGAAGTTGAATCAGTCATTGCCCATTGCCTGGACTTGACTTTTCATATCTTGAAGTGACTCAAACACATTTCAGGCATATATGCACACTTTCTGTATGAATTATGGCACAGGTTTCTCAATGTGCTGACATTAATATATCTAATGCCATTCTATTTTGGAGCACAGCTTTGTGAATTAAAGCTTGTTCTGAATTTAAGGCAACATTTGCCATCATACTATCATCTAAAGCTTGTTTTGTAAAATTAGTCAAGGATCCTACTCTGAAAATTATGTCAGTGGTGCCAAGTGATGTCACAAATAATGCAGCTAGGTAGTCATACCAGTGGAACACAGATTGTGTCTATCTCACCTATACTATAGGGAAATTGATGGGGGAATGAAGTAATTCATTCAAAAATTTACCATATGCAAATGATAATCACAGGACCCATCTTTCAATCCATCCTGGGTATAACCAGGGCCAACGATTGGTCCCACATAGCCAATGAGTTCCGCTTGGGGCTAAAAATCATATGCCTGGACTGTTGACCCAATCAGTCCCTGGCCATATGACTGAATCTGTTGAGTTTATATGATTTACTATTATTATTTATCTTTGACAAGAATTCTAAAATTTTAGTACTGTCAGGATAAAATTTGGTATGATTATTTTGTTCCCAACAAATGGGGGCTTTTTTTTTTTTTTATCTATTGTCCCTTTTCTGGGGTTATCCACATATGCTGGTCCTATATTTGATATATTTGTTGGGCAGTTTTTCATGTAGCTTTGGTTCCCTTGTGGGCATGGCTAGTATTGGTTGTTTCTTTTATATAATAGCTATAGGCTTCTCTTTCTGTTTGAACATAATCAAAATGTAACTTGTGTCCCAATCCATTAATATTATTGTACCAAGTTAATAAAGTTATGTTAAGGACATTTAAATTTTTGCTTTGATCTTATCGAATAAAATGACATACATTTTGAAAATTGGGTCCATCTAAGGGTGACACTTACCAAGGCAGTGCATGAATGGAGGATAATGGTAGGGTTCAACAGACCCAACAGTCTCATTCATTTTGTAACACTGCATAAGAATGTGCCCATGAAATAAAAATATTACCCTGTGTCCAATCTAAAGGGACGTGAGAGGTCATTATTACATTAAGAAGAACAAAATAGAGTAATGTGTGTCTGAGCATGTATTGTTAGAACAGTTACTTATCTGGTCCATTCTTGGACAGTCCTTTCAATCATTCTAAGGGGGTGTATGGATATTCTGAACACAGAATTTTCTTGTGAATTTTCCTCTTGGGGTGTTGGAAGGTCCTTGTGATTTTCTCCAGGAGAATTGCAATTCTTTCTCTTTGTGTGAGGAATCCAGACATCAATACCTGTAACCTTAACAGCAGTGGGTGAAGAGAGAAAAACAGAAATGATCCCTCCCCTGTAGAAGTTAAGGTGGGACTATTGTCAGGAATAGTCTTTACTAATATCAGGTCCCCAGGATTAAATAAGGACCTTTTATCTTCTTTTGGTTGTGAGATTCCATTTTCTAGGGGTTTCAACTGTTTTTTAAAAGAAGCTAAGTTAGTGACATATTTTGTTAGTTTGTTCCTTGGTCTAGAAGTAAATCATTTTTGAGAAATGACCTCCCATATAACGTTTCAAAAGGGCTAAGTCTCAGCAACTGTGGAGCATTTCTTATTCTCATTAGAGCTAAGGAAGTAATGAAGCCCAGGAAATGTGAGTCTCTTGTGAAAGTTTTTTAAATGTCTATTAATCATATCATTACCTTTTTCTACCCTCCCATAGCACTGAGGTCTCCAGGCACAATATAAATGAAACTCAAATCCTATGGCCCGGAAGATGCTCTGCATTGTTGTAGCCTAAAAGGCAGGGTCACGGTCACTTTGAATTCTGTGTGGCAGGCCAAAGAGAGGAAAGATCTTATGTATTGAAGTCTTAACAACTTATTTTGCTTGTTCTGTTCTACAAGGGAAATTTCTCTATCTACCCAGTAAAGGTATCAAACCAAAACAGTATGTATTTATGTCCCTTGGTTTTTGGCATAATGAGTGAAGTCTATCTGCCAGTCCTCTCCAGGATATCTTCCTGTATGCTGTAAGCCTGGGAAATCTGACTGGTTGTTTCGAGCATTATTCTTTTGACAAAGTTCACATCTGTTAGCAATCTGGCTTATAATTTTTATTAATTCCTTTCCCTTGAAAATACTCTTAGCAAGTTGGTAGGCATTTTCCATTCCCAAATGGAAAGTTTGATGTAGAGTTTTAAGAGTTTTCCATTGGGTGCTAGAAGGCAGTACAAGTTTTTTCATCTTCTGTTTGAAGTCATCCAGAGGTGAGTAGAGTATCTCCCCAAGAAAGGGAGTATTGAAGTTACTCAGGAGAACACTGAGATTTTATGTCAGTGGAGATCTTATTCCAGAGGAGGAGAGCCTGAGTATTAAAAGACTGGATGGCTGCCTTTTTTGTTTATGGGTTGGCTCTTTTATTTCCCTCTGTTATGTCAGAATTATCCCTTTGGTGACCTTGGCAGTGTATTGCTGCCACTTATTTAGGTAGTTTAATTGTATTTGAGAAATACATAATTTATTGGTAGTATTTATTGGGACTGGCATATGAGGTTTTAAAGTTTCTTTCCTTCCAAACAGCAGCATAAACATGAAGGACTGAGTAAGCATTATTTGGAGTCAGTATAGATGTTCACTTTCTTGTTAGTCCCCTAAGGGTCAGAGCCCTTAAGGGTCTGGTTAAAGCAATAAATTCAGTTAATTGAGTGCTAGTTCCAGGGGGCAGGGGATTGCTTTCTAAAATTTGAGGTAATGTGACCACTTGTGTATCCTGCCTTACATTGCCCTTTTTCCATAAAGGAGCTGCCATCTGTAAACATAGTTTCATCAGGATTTTCTAAAGGCTTATCATTTAAGTCCTCCATGGTTGAGCAATTTAAAGCTAGGACTTGATGGCAAACATGTTGCTGCTTCTTATCTAATGACTCAGGAAGGAATGTTGCTATGTTTAAGACTGAGGAGGTTTTTAGCTGAATTATGGGTCTTTTTAAGAGCAGAGGTTGGTATCTGAGAAGCTGTGTGTCAGAGAACCATAGCCCTCCCTTAGAGTTTAAAATTCCAGAGATATCATGTGAAGTATAGACTGTCAGATCTTGTCCTATAATTAACTTAGTAGCTTCAGGAATTAATAGAGCTACTAAGGCCACTATTTGTAGACAGTGTGGCCATCCTTGGGCTACAGAATTGAGCTCTTTGCTTAAATAAGAAACAGGTTGTTGGGAGCTTCTTTGGGGCTCCGTTAGAACCCCCAGTGATATTCCTGATCTCTCTGTTACAAAGAAAAAAAGATTAAATTGGTCTCCCTTAGGCAGACTGAGAGCAAGAGCCTGAAGAAGAGCCTGTTTTAAAGTCTCAAATGCATATATTTCTCCAAGTTCCCATTGTAGTAACTTTTGTCCTGATTGTTGACTTTCTTTTAGCCACTTATATAAATGTCAAACCAGTTCTTCATATCCGGGAATCCAAATCTGGCAGTAGCAACTTATGCCAAAGAAACCACGGAGTTGTCTAAGAGTATTAGGGAGAGGGTGTTGTAAGATGGGTTCCATTTTTTTCTTTTCCCGAGCCTCAAACTCCATGGGAGTGTTTGAGTCCTAAATATTTCACTTCTTGTTGGCACATTTGAGGTTTTGGTTTTGATATATTGTAGCCATATCAAGCTAGATAATTGAGAAGGTCACAGGGTCTTGGTTACGCTCTTTCTCTGTGTCAACACAAAGAAGAATATCATCTACATGTTGAATGACTTATATAGATTCAGTCGCCCTAAAGGCAGAGCTAAGTCTTTGGCTAAAGCCTGCCTGAACAAGTGAGGGCTATCTTTAAATCCTTGAGGTAGCAATGTCCAAGTTAACTGAGTAGAGGAATCAGATGGCTCCTCAAAAGCAGATAAAAATTGTGAACTTTGAAGTAAGCGAATGCAAAAAAAGGCATCCTTCAAATTTCAAATAGTAAAACAAGTGGCTGTTTCTGGGATTTGGGAGAGTAGAGTATAGGTTAGGCATGACAGAATGTAATGGAATTACAGTGTCATTAATGAGGTGGAGGTCCTGAACTAGACTCCATTACCAGTTAGGCTTTTGGACTCCCACAATAGGTTTATTATAAGGGCTGTTACATTTGATTAAGAGCCCCTTCCCTTTGAGGTTTTCAAAGGTCACTTCACTCTGTTTTGCCTCTGGCTTTAGAGGGTATTGTTTCTGGTGAGGAAATTTATTAGGATTTTTAGTAGTTATCTGTATTGGTTGAGCTGAGATGACTCTGCCTATCTTTCCTCCAGTTGCCCAGACTTCAGGGTTAATTTCTACTTCTGTCAGGGTTAAGCTAAGTTTTCTGTAGGTTTCATTTCCATATGAATTGAAATTTGCATTTTAGATAGAATATCTCTTCCTAGGATGGGGGTTGGGCTTTCTTATATTGTCAGAAAGGCATGAAAAAAAATAATGGAATCCCACTTACAACTCAACTGTTGTATAAAGAATTTTGTAACTGGCTTTCCAGAAATGCCGTGTATAGTAGCTGCCTCAGTAGAAGGAGGACCTGGATTAGAGAGGAGGGCTGAGAAAGTGGCTCCTGTATCAAGCAGGGAGTTAACAGGATGGCTTCCTACAGTTAGGGTCACCCCTAGGCTTCTGTGTTGTGTGAGGAGCCAAAGTGGGAAGCTCCAGGCCGCAGCAGTCTTGATTCTGGGTCTGAGTTTCTGACCCCTGAAAAATATTGCCCTGGGGCCAGTTACTCTTCCAGTGCCCTCCTTTGCAAGGTGGGGGCGAGGCCTTGGTTGTGACCTCTGCTTGCCTTGGGGGCATCATCCCTTAAAGTGTCCATCCTTGCCACAACAGAAACAGGCTCCAGGTTTTTGCTTTTGTCCTTTCGCCTTTGCAGCCCTAAAGTTAAATCCCTCTAGGGCTATGATGAGAGCTTCTGCCTTTCTCTTATCCCTCCTCTCTTTTTCCTTACATTCCTCTTTATCTCTATTAAAGAATAATGATATGGCAGCTCTTAGGAGGGACTCTAAATCCACAATGGGGCTGAAGGCCAATACTTGGAGTTTCCTCCGAATATCTGGAGCCGATTGAATAATAAATTTGCCCTTAAGAATAAGTTGGCCCTCTGAGGAATCTGGGTCCAAATAAATGTGCTTTTTCAATGCCTCCCTGAGTCTTTTCAGAAAAGCTGTGGTATTTTCCTCCTTTCCTTGCATCATACCAAATAGTTTGGAGTAGTTTAAGGGCTTAGCTTGTGATTTTTTTCAGCCTTTCTTAATGCAAGTGATAAAGTGAACTCTCCAAGTCATCACTGTCTTTGCCATGTGTCCAATTAGTATCAACTATGTGCACTGACTAGAGTCCTATGGGTAACCAGGCTGATTCACTGTCAGATCTCCCCTGCATGCTATTAGCATAATATTCATCTCCCCATTCCTGGGCATTTTTAATTACTCCACTTCATTCATTGTCAGTAAGGGTGCTAGTCAGGATTAGCATAACATCTTCCCATGCCATTTCAAAAGATTAGGTTGGACCCTGGAAAACACTTATATACTTGTCAGGATCTTCAGTAAAGCTTCATAGGTCTAATTTAATTTGTCTTAAATCTTAGAGGGGAAAGGGACATGGACTCGTGTGGGTCCCAAGTTCCCATTAGGAACTTCCTGTAATGGAAGAAGGGAATAATATAGCTTAGTGACTATCATGGTTGGGTTAGGAGCCACTGGGGTAGGAGCTGCTGCTGGTGCTGGAGATGTTACCAGAGATTGTGGAGACTCCTGTGGGCTAGGTTTAGGCAGCCCTGGAAAAGGGGGACAGTTTGAACCCAAGGGCTTGAGGGAAGTTATAGGCAGCATACAAGGAACAAGTTCACAGCTCCTGCATAAAAGGGTGTTTTCTCTCAAGACAAAGAAAACCTGTATATATGGAGCTTCTGACATTTTCCTTCTCATATACGGAAAAAGTCTAGTTGGAGGATGGTATTATAATTAAGTGAGCCCTGATGGGGCCATTTTTCACCATCAGATAGAGCATATCAGGGTCATGCCTTGGTGCAGAAAAAGATCATATGCTTCTTTAACAGGGTCTGAGTGTCAAACATCTTCCAGTTCTTCAGTATACATTCCAAAGGCATCCACTTGGAGTCAGGTATGAGGATCGAAGAGGCTGCTCCCATCTGAAAGAGAGAAGAGTAGCGTCCAGTGCTCTTTGTCTTTTCTCTGGTTCCTCTGATAGAAGGTGTCCCCTCCTTGTGGGGTGGGAGTAAAGAACATGAATAACATATGCTTCATTCAACTTTGCAGTGCACCTGGGCTTGACACCCTTATCCAGTTGCCCTAGGCCTCTGTGCTCTTCCTGCCTCTACCTTCCCTTCCACCTAGAGATAAATAGAGTGAGAGCCTAGGCTGATGGATTTCCTATGCTCCTGAACATTGGGTATGCCTGAAATGGAGCTTCCCTAAAACAAGCTATGCAGTGCACAAGGTTAGTAATATTCACTCACACTCCAAAATGTCCTACCTTAAGTGAAAAATCTCATGACATTTAGATGTTAGGAAAGAGAAATGATAGATGTCCTGTGGCACTCGTTGAGGCAGCAGCCTAAGAGGGGTTTTGCTCAGCACCTCCAGGTCAACTGGCTGGCCAAAACCAAGATCCAAGACCACTGTCTACTAACTCTGTCTGCCTTCAGAACTTGGACAGGCTTGTGAAACAAAGAGTAGCTCAAGAGACTGTGTAGTTAGATTTGGTAATGAGAGGTGAATGGCAAAGTTGAGAGTGAGTGTCTGCTTACCTTGAAAAGATGTTGAGAAATCCTATACGAGTCCCCAAAAGATGAGACAGGAACACGAATTGTTGTCCACAGAGCCAAAGAATGGAAGAGAGAAACATACAAACACATACTGTAGCAAGTGAATATGATTTATTAAAGAGGAGGAAGGTACAAAGTTTTCTGCATAGACACTGAGAGGGAGTTTACCCTCCAAGATGGGAATAACAGCAGTTTTTATACTCTTTCTTAAATTGCATTATTTCTAACCAATCAATTTAATGGCCAAGATACTTAACATTTTTACGGTTTCTCTTCATCCTTAGAATAAGTCACGACCCTTTTCCATGTCCTCTGCCCCAGATGCTGTGAAAGAACTGCACTCAACTGGTCAGCAAATTTGGAAAACTCAGCAGTGGCCACAGGCCTGGAAAAGGTCAGTTTTCATCCCCGTCTCAAAGAAAAGCAATGCAAAATAATGCTCAAACTACAGCACAACTGCACTCATTTCACACGCTAATAAAGTAATGCTCAAAATTCTCCAAGCCAGGCTTCAACAGTACATGGACTGTGAACATCCAGATGTTCAAACTGTATTTGGAAAAGGCAGAAGAACCAGAGATCAAATTGCAAACATCCGTTGGATCATCAAGAAAGCAAGAGAATTCCAGAAAAAAAAATCTATCTATCTATCTATATCTATATCTATATCTATATTCTTCTGTTTTATTGACTACGTCAAAGTCTTTGACTTTGTGGATCACAACAAATTTTGGAAAATTCTTCAAGAGATGGGAATACCAGACCACCTCACCTGTTTCTTGAGAAATCTGTATGCAGGTCAGGAAGCAATAGTTAGAAGTGGAATTGGAACAACAGACTGGTTCCAAATAAGGAAAGGAGTATGTCAAGGCTGTATACTGTCAACCTGCTTATTTAACTTGTATGCAGAGTACATCATGAGAAACGCTGGGCTGGATGACACACAAGCTAGAATCAAGATTGCGGAGAGAAATATCAATAACCTCAGATATGCAGATAGCACCACCCTTATGGCAGAAAGTGAAGAAGAACTAAAGAGCCTCTTGATGAAAGTGAAAGAGGAGAGTGCAAAAGTTGGCTTAACGGTTAACATTCAGAAAACTAAGTTCATGGTATCTGCTCCCATCACTTCATGGGAAATAGATGGGGAAACAGTGGAAACAGTGACAGACTTTATTTGGGGGGGGGGCTCCAAAATCACGGCAGATGGTGACTGAAGCTGTGAAATTAAAAGACGCTTCCTCCTTGGAAGAAAAGTTATGGCCAACCTAGACAGCATATTAAATAGCAGAGACATTACTTTGCCAACAAATGTCCATCTAGTCAAATCTGTGATTTTCCAATAGTCATGTATGGATGTGAGAGCTGAACTATAAAGAAAGCTGGGCACCAAAGAATTGATGCTTTTGAACTGTGGTGTTGGACAAAACTCTCGAGAGTCCCTTGGATGACAAGGAGATCAAACCAGCCCATCCTAAAGGAAATCAATCCTGAATATTCATTGGGAGGACTAATGCTGAAGTGGAAACTCCAATACTTTGGCCACCTGATGTGAAGAATTGACTCATTTGAAAAGACTCTGATGCTGGGAAAGATTGAAGGCAGGAGGAGAAGGGGATGACAGAAGATGAGATGGTTAGATGGCATCACCGACTCAATGGAAATGAATTTGAGTAAACTCCGGGAGTTGGTGATGTACAGGCAGACCTGATGTGCTGCAGTCCATGTGGTTGCAAAGATTCAGACACGCCTGAGCTACTGAACTAAACTGAACTGGCCCACCTGTATGGGCTTATCATGGTCCAGATGTATGGGCTTAAAATTAATGATCACCAGTTGTTTTACCTTAAGCATATGGAGCAGAATTTAATTACTGCCCTTCCCTAGAGCTTAGTGTTGATAATTTATCAGACTAAAGACACATTCGAGGAATTCAGGGCAATGGAACAGGATGCTTACTGAAAATGAGACTGAGGTCTCAGAGTTCTATACTGACTTTCTAATAAATTCTACCTCACTGCTACTGCTACTGCTAAGTCACTTCAGTCGTGTCCGACTCTGTGCGACCCCATCCCTGGGATTCTCCAGGTAAGAACACTGGAGTGGTTTGCCATTTCCTTCTCCAATGGATAAAAGTGAAACGTGAAAGTGAAGTTGCTCAGTCATGTCTGACTCTTTGCGACCACATGGACTGCAGCCTACCAGGCTCCTCTGTCCATGAGATTTTCCAGGCAAGAGTACTGGAGTGGGGTGCTTGCCTTCTACCTCACTAGGGTATATTAATGTAAATTTTAATTGAATTATTAAAGGACAATCTAAGTTTGTTTCTGAAGCTTATCACAGGGATCTATCTTTGGATGATGATCAGATGGCTCTTGATCTCCAACCAAGACTGGAAAAAGATGTAGTTTAAGTAACTCTCTCCAATATGGAAGGAAGGAGCTTTTTATCAGGTACTGTTAACTAGCTCATGCACAGTGAAATTGAAAGGAGATTGACTTGAATTAATTCCCACTTCCAAAGGCCCTAACGTGGAACTGGTCAATAGAGAGGACTGCTGACCTCAAACGCACCTTAAAATGATGTTCAGAGGAAACTGCACTACTCTAGAATGAGAAGATGACATCAGAAGTAGACAGCATGCCTAAGATGCTGGACCTGATTCATATGATCATTTATAATGTTTTCTTGATTTCTTGGACCTTTGCATATCAATCAAATGTTTTCTATCATGGACACGATTCCATGTTACTTTAAAACTCAATCTAATTATTGGGTTGTCTAGTACTTCTGGGTTACCTTGGTGGATTTCTCCCCTTCAGGATTGGATATCCCCAAGGAAATTTAATTTAGAAGAGAGTTCAGTCCTCTTCTGTCTATTCATATTACTAAATGGAATCCTCTCACCTGGCCAGTTAATAATATCTGCTCTGTCCCTGGCCACAGATTTAAGTTTTCTCTTAGAGTCATTCAAACTCAGCCAAAATGATGAGCTAAACCTCAATATAAAAACTGTAACTTCTCATTTACTAAAATGAAAATTCCTGGAATTATGGGATGGATTGATATGGTTAACACCAGTCTATGGTCATTAAAACTTAAAAGATCCTCTATGTTTAGAACAATTAAATCATACTAAGGATGACCAGCCTAGTAATATTATGATATTTGGATTGGTACTTTATGAATCACAGAGAGTGTGATTGGTATGGAACTCAGTGGTTTTGTGGTACCAGTTTATGGCCTTAGCATCTACAGGGATGGATGCAAAGGTGTAGCCTGGGATTCCCATGAATTTAAAGTCATACACATGAATAAATTAGAGGTAATCTCAACCAATCTACCCTTAGTATGAGTCCAATGGGTCAAAAGATATGTATTCTACTGGTATGATCATTTAGCAGCTTATTTTTGTGGCTTCAATGAGATTGGATGATGTAATTGGCCATATTAAAAACTTAGCAACTTTCACTCAACAAACTTTAAATGATAGTGACCAGGCTATTTACCTATTGAACTCTGAGTTTTCAATGATGAGAAAGGCAGTACTATAAAACAACATGCCCTTGACATCCTTAAATCATCTCAGGTGGCACTTGTGCCATAATTCAAACTGAATGAGTGTTTTCATACCTGATGAATCCGTTAATGTAACACATTTGATGAGCCATATAAAAATCAGATTTCTGTCTTAAGTGGCCCATCCCCTAGTTTTGATGATTAAAAAAAAAAAAAAAAAAAAAAAAAAAAAAAACAAATAACAAAACAAAAAACCTGGTTTGATGTGGAGGCTCATGGCTGAAATATTTACCTATAATTCCAATAATTTTATTAACCATATTATTGTATTTTGCTTGTTTTATAAATAAAATGTTGTTTCTCATATTACCAAGTATATCATTGAGCCTCCAATGAAAATAATGATGACTAGACTTGAAGCAGTTGATCAAATATATAGCTTAATATGTAATAGTGTAACTCTAGATATGTGAAGATGCAATGAGAGGGAATATTTTTCTAGACCGTAACTAGAAGATAGGTGTCCAGAGATCTTTGACTATTAAGACCCAGTCTAGTAATAGCATATTAAGTGACTTATCAACAAAGTCCTTCTTCAGAACTGGGAATGAGCTTGCTGGTAACACAGGACAAAATGGTCATGAAATGCCACCAAAGTATCGTCTGATTTATTAACACAAGGGGGCCCCATCAATTATAAATTGGCACTTGCCAAGAGCATTTCCACTGACTGAACAACAAGGGCATTTGCCATCTGCCTCTGCCATAATTGAATACTGTGCTGCTGCAGCTGTTGAGCCTCAACACCCCCTGAGGGAGTTCAGGGTGGAGTGAGGAAATCGGTCCTCCAGGGAATCTGGTGGGACAGATCTTTAGGTGGTGGGATGTTTTCAGGAAGATTTTATCTCAGTCGTTGCATCTCTTCATAGCTCAGTTCAGTTCAGTCGCTCAGGTGTGTCCGACTATTTGAGACTCCATAAATTGCAGCACGCCAGGCCTCCCTGTCCATCACAAACTCCCGGAGTCCACTCAAACTCATGCCCATCAAGTCAGTGATGCTATACAGCCATCTCATCCTCTGTCGTCCCCTTCTCCTCCTGCCCCCAATCCCTCCAAGCACCAGGGTCTTTTCTAATGAGTCAACTCTTCGCATGAGGTAGCCAAAGTATTGGAGTTTTAGTTTCATCATCAGATCTTCCAATGAACACCCAGGACTTATCTCCTTCAGGATGGACTGGTTGGATCTCCTTGAAGTCCAAGGGACTCTCAAGAGGCTTCTCCAACACCACAGTTCAAAAGCATCAATTTTTCAGCACTCAGCTTTCTTAACAGTCCAACTCTGACATCCATACATGACCACTGGAAAAACGGTAGCCTTGACCAGACACGTTTCTTGGCAAAGTACTGTCTCTGCTTTTTAATATGCTATCTAGGTTGGTTATAACTTTCCTTCCAAGGAGTAAGCGTCTTTTAATTTCATGTCTGCGGTCACCATCTACAGTGATCTTGGAGCCCCCCCAAAATAGTCTGACACTGTTTCCACTGTTTCCCCATCTATTTCCCATGAAGTGATGGGACAAGATGCCTTGATCTTAGTTTTCTGAATGTTCAGATTTAAGCCAACTTTTCCACTCTCCTCTTTCACTTTCATCAAGAGGCTTTCAGTTCCTCTTCAATTTCTACAATAGGGGTGGTGTCATCTGCATATCTGAGGTTATTGATATTTTCCAGGCAATCTTAATTCCAGCTTGTGCTTCTTCCAGGCCAGCGTTTCTCATGATGTACTCTGCATAGAAGTTAAATAAGCAGGTTGACAATATACAACCTTGATGTACTACTTTTCCTATTTGGAACCAGTCTGTTGTCACATGTCCAGTTCTAACTGTTGCCTCCTCACCTGCATACAGGTTTCTCAAGAGGTAGATCAGGTGGTCTGGTATTCCCATTTCCTTCAGAATTTTGCACAGCTTACTGTGATCCACACAGTCGAAGGCTTTGGCATTGCCAGTAAACAAGAAATCGATGTTTTTCTGGAACTCTCTTGCTTTTTCGATGATCCAGCGGATATTGGCAATTTGATCTCTGATTCTTCTGCCTTTTCTAAAACCAGTTTGAACATCTGGAAGTTCTCGGTTCACGTATGCTGAAGCATGGCTTGGAGAATTTTGAGCATTTCTTTACTAGCGTGTGAGATGAGTGCAATTGTGCAGTAGTTTGAGCATTCTTTGGGATCGCCTTTCTTAGGGATTGGAATGAAACTGGACTTTTCCAGTCCTGTGGCCACTGCTGAGTTTTCCAAATTTGCTGGCATATTGAGTGCATCACTTTCACAGCATCATCTTTCAGGATTTGAAATAGCTTAACTGAAATTCAATTACATTCAATAGCTTTGTTTGTAGTGATGCTTTCTAAGCTCCACCTAACTTAACATTTCAGGATGTCTGGCTCTAGGTGAGTGATGACACCACTGTGATTATGTGGGTCATGAAGATCTTTTTTGTACAGTTCTTCTGTGTATTCTTGCCACCTCTTCTTAATCTCTTCTGCTTCTGTTAGGTCCATACCATTTCTGTCCTTTATTGAGCCCATTCTTGCATGAAATGTTCCCTTGGTATCTCTAATTTTCTTGAAGAGATCTCTTGTCTTTCCCATTCTGTTGTTTTCCTCTATTTCTTTACATTAATCCCTGAGGAAGGCTTTCTTTTCTCTCCTGGGTATTCTTTGGAACTCTGCATTCAAATGGGAATATCTCTCCTTTTCTCCTTTGTTTTTCCTTCTCTTCTTTTCACAGGTATTTGTAAGGCCTCCTCAGACAACCATTTTGCCTTTTTATATTTCTTTTCCATGAGGATGGTCTTGATCCTTGTCTCATGTACAATGTCACGAAACTCCGTCCATAGTTCATCAGTCTTTCTGTTTATCAGATCTAGTCCCTTAAATCTATTTCTCACTTCCACTGAATGTTCATAAGAGGTTTAATTTAGGTCATAGCTGAATGGTCTAGTGGTTATCCCTACTCTCTTCAGAAACCTAAGTAACATGGTAGGTGTTGCGAGAGGGCATCAGAGGGCAAACACTAAAACCATAATCACAGAAAACTAGCCAACTTGATCACAGGACCACAGTCTCGTCTAACTCAATAAAAATAAACCATGCCGTGTGGGGCCACCCAAGATGGTCAGGTCATGGTGGAGAGGTCTGACAGAATGTGGTCCACTGGAGAAGGGAATGGCAAACCACTTCATTATTCTTGCCTTGAGAACCCCATGAACAGTATGAGAAGGCAAAATGATTGGATACTGAAAGAGAAACTCCCCAGGTCGGTAGTTGTCCAATATGCTACTGGAGATCAGTGGAGAAATAACTCCAGAAAGAATGAAGGGATGGAGCCAAAGCAAAAACAATACCCAGTTGTGAATGGAACTGGTGATAGAAGCAAGGTCCAATGCTGTAAAGGACATTATTGAGTCGAAACCTGGAATGTTAGGTCCATGAATCAAGGCAAATTGGAAGTGGTCAAACAGGAGATGGCAAGAGTGACTGTCGACATTCTAGGAATCAGCAAATTAAATGGACTGGAATGGGTGAATTTAACTCAGATGACCAATTATATCTACTACTGTGGGCAGGAATCCCTTAGAAGAAATGGTGTAGCCATCATAGTCAACAAAAGAGTCCAAAATGCAGTACTTGGATGCAATCTCAAAAATGACAGAATGATCTCTGTTCGTTTCCAAGGCAAACTATTCAATATCATGGTAATGCAAGCCTATGCCCCAACCAGTAATGCTGAAGAAGCTGAAGTTGAACGGTTCTATGAAGACCTACAAGACCTTTTAGAATTAACACCCAAAAAATATGTCCTTTTCAATATAGGGAACTGGAATGAAAAAGTAGGAAGTCAAGAAACACCTGGAGTAACAGGCAAATTTGGCCTTGGAGTACGGAATGAAGCAGGACAAATCCTAACAGAGTTTTGCCAAGAGGACACACTGGTCATAACAAACACCCTCTTCCAACAACACAAGAAAAGACTCTACACATGGACATCACCAGATGGTCAACACCGAAATCAGATTGATTATATTCTTTGCAGCCAAAGATGGAGAAGTTCTATACAGTCAGAAAAATCAAGACCTGGAGCTGACTGTGGCTCAGATCATGAACTCCTTATTGCCAAATTCAGACTTAAACTGAAGAGAGTAGGGATAGCCACTAGACCATTCATGTATGACCTAAACCATATCCTCATACCTAGAAAAGCAATAAATCACTTCATGCTGACATCAGATCCTCTTGACTAGCCAAAAACCTTTGTGTAAAATGACTGCTTAAGGGTGTTGAACTCTGCCTTCACCAAAACCTTCTATATTAACCTTCCTCTCATTGCCTCTCATTTGGAACAAGAGCTATCAGAGTTGCTACCCCCTGGGCTGCAGTGATCATTTTGCCCTGGATAAAACTTAACTCACAGCTTTGCAACTCAAAAAAAAAAAAAAAAATGCAAAATGATAGGGCGTTTTTAAAGTTGTTGTTACAAGGTGAATTTAAGAAAACTAAAGTGTATTATTAATCCAGGAATGATACTTCAAGAAATTAATCATAAGGAAATTATTTGACAAGAGTATAAGATAAATATAAAAATAGTTTTCATAAAATTAATTATAATTTGGAAAAAATGGAAACAGATTTTCAACATTATGGGATTAGTTCAATAAAAAGATACTTCATTACAATTGAAATTAATCTAGCAATCAAGTTTTATGGCATAGATATGCATTCATATGGAATGTATTTAAAATGTAACAAAATCATTTGAAAATGGCAAGCAATTTTAAAATCCATTTTTTGGAAAAGGAGAAACAGAAAAGTAATATGTGCAAGCATAACTTATTTGATTGTACTTAACTTTATTCTCAGAATGATCTTTGCAGACATTGCTATTTTTATGAATTGAAGGTTTATGGCAACTCCACATTCGGCAAGTGGAACAGCACCATTTTTTTTCCCAACATTTGCTCACTTAATGTCCCTGTCACATTTTGATAATTCTAACAGTATCTCAAGCTTTTTAATTATTATTATATTTGTTATGGTGATTTGTGATCAGTGACTTTTGATGTTTGTATTGGAATTGTTTTGAAGTGAAGTTAAATCTCTCAGTCATGTCCGACTCTTTGTGACCCCATGGACTGTATAGCCTACCAGGCTCCTCTGTTCATGAGATCTTCCAGGCAAGAGTACTGAAACTGGTTTCCATTTCCTTCTCCAGAGGATCTTCCCAACCCAGGGATCGAACCTGAGTCTCCTGCATTGTAGGCAGACTCTTTACCATCTGAGCCACCAGGGAAGTTTGGGGTGCCACAAACCACTAGCATTAACACAGGGAATAATCAATAAATGTGTATGCTCTACAAGGAGGTCCAATCAGTCCATCTTAAAGGAAATCAGTCCTGAATAATCATTGAAAGAACTAATGCTGAAACTCCAATACTTTGGCCACCTGATGTGAAGATCTGACTCATTTGGAAAGACCCTGACGCTGGGAAAGATTGAAGGCAAGAGGAGAAGGGGATGACAGAGGATGAGATGGTTGGATGGTGTCACCAACTCAATGGAGATGAGTTTGAGTGAACTCTGGGAGTTGGTGATGAACAGGGAGGCCTGATGTGCTGCAGTCCATGGGGTCGCAAAGAGTCGGACACGACTGAGTGACTGAACTGAAATGAACTGTGTAGGTTCTGACTGTTCAGCCAACCAGCCCTTCCCTCATCTATCTCTCCTTGGACTTCCTAGTTCCATGGGGCACAAAACTGTTAAATTTGGGTCAATAAATAGATCCACAATGGAATCTAAGTGTTCAGGTGAAAGGAAGAACCATGTGTCTCTCACTTTAGGTAAAATGCTAAAAGTAATTAATCTTAGTGAGGGAAGCAGGTCAAAAGCCCAGATGGGCTAAAACAAACAGCCAAGTTATGAATGCAAAATAAAAGTTCTTGACAGAAATTAAAAGTTCTACTCCAGTGACCAAGCAAATGATAGGAAAGCAAAATAGCCTTATTTCTGATACTCTTAAATTTTAGTAATCTGGATAAAAGATTTAACCACCATACCGATCCCTTAAGCCAAAATCTAATCCAGAGCAAGACCTTAAGTCTTCAATTCTATGATGGCACAGAAACGAGAGGGAGCTGCAGAAGAATGAAACCAGTAGAGGCTGGTTTATGAGGTCTAAGAAAAAACAAACAAACAAACAAACAAACAAACAAACAAAAAAAAAAACTCCTTAACGCAGAACTGTATGGTGAAGTGGCAAGTGCTTAATTAGAAGCTGCAGCCAGTTTTCCAGAAGCTATGATCATTAATGAAATGCAGTTGCACTAAACAACAGATTTTCAATATAGATGAAGCAGTCTTCTATTGGAAGAAGATGCCATCTGAGACTTACATAGATAGAGAGGAGAACTTAATGTCTGGCTTTAAAGCTTAGGGACTAATTGCAGCTGGTAACTTTTAAGTGGAAGACAGTTCTCATTTGTTGTTGTTCACTCAGTCATGTTTGACTTTTTGCGACCCCATGGACTGCAGCATGCCAGGTTTCCCTGTCCTTCACCATTTTCAAACTCATGTCCACTGAGTCAGTGATGACATCCAACCATCTGGTCCTCTGTCATCCCCTTCTCCTGCTATCAATCTTGCCAGCATTGGGGCCTTTTCTAATGAGTTGGCTCTTCCCATCGGGTGGACAATGCACTGGAATTTCAGCCTCAACATCAATCCTTCTAATGAATGTTCAACATTGATTTCCTTTGGGATTGAATGGTTTGATCTCCTTCCTGTCCAAGGGACTCTCAAGAGTCTTCTCTAACAAAACACTTCAAAAGCATCAATTCTTAAGCATTCAGCCTTATTTATTGTCGAACTCTCACATCCATATATGACTACTGGAAAGACCATATCTTTGATTACACAGATCTTTGTTGGTAAAGTAATGCCTCTGCTTTTTAATACACTGTCTAGGTTTGTCATAGCTTTTTGCCATGTCCAACACAGTGGGTGAGAAAGACCTGAAATTGAGCGAGTATGTAATGAAACGACAAACACATATAGTTTGGCAAGCGGAGAGTCAGGGGGCCCTCCTGCTCTCCATGGCAGGAAGACAAAATGGCTCCTTTCAGCCCGCACTTTTATTGGCAGAAATCACATGAGATCATTAGGAAATAGCTATACTGGGGAGTTTGATTAGTGCACCATAAAGGAAGAGTAAAGTTTAGGCTCTGCTGTTGATCAAGGACATCTTATTTTCTTTCCATGGGGATGGATGCAGGGGCAGGCAGTGAAGTGGAGCAGAGAGCATGTCATGCCCCAAGAATGTCCCTTTGTCAATCACTAGGGTGCAGTTTGCCACACCCTCGAGTCATGGGGCAGGTTGTGGTCTCTGCTCCGCCAGGCTGCAAGAACTTTTCTTCCAAGGAGCAAGCATCTTTTAATTTCAAGGCTGCAGTCACTGTCCACAGCGATTTTGGAGCCTGAGAAAATAAAGCCTGCCAGTTTTCCCATTGTTTTCCCATCTATTTGCTATGAAGTGATGGGACTAGATGCCATGATGTTATTTTTTTTTTCACTCTCCTCTTTCACCCTCATCAAGAAGCTCTTTAGTTCCTCTTCACTTTCTGTAATAAGAGTGATGCCATCTGCATATCTGAGGTTATTGATATTTCTCCCAACAATCTTGATGCCAGATTGTTCTTCATCCTGCCCAGCATTTCACATGATGTACTCTGCATGTGAGTTAAATAAGCAGGGTGACAGTATACAGCCTTGACATACTCTTTCCCAATTTGGAACCAGTCCATTGTTGCATGTGTGTTTCTAAATATTGCTTCTTGACCTGCGTACAGATTTATCAGGAGGCAGATCAGGTGATCTGATATTCCCATCTCTTGAAGAATTTCCCACAGTTTGTTGTGATCCACACAGTCAAAGTCTTTAGCATACTCAATGAAGCAGAAGTAGATGTTTATTTGTAACTCCCTTTACTTTACTATGATCCAACAGTTAACAGCTGTTGTCAACTTGATCTCTGTTTCCTCTGCCTTTTCTAAATCCAGGTTGAACATCTGGAAGTTCACTGTTCACATCCTGTTGAAGCCTGATTTGGAGAATTTTGAGCATTTCTTTGCTGCACGTGAAATGCGTGCAACTGTGCTATAGTTTGAACATTCTTTGGCATTGCCTTTCTTTGGGATTGGAATGAAAACTGACCTTTTCCAGTCCTGTGGCCACTGCTGAGTTTCCATCTTTGCTGGCATATTGAGTGCAGACATTTAACAGCATCATCTTTTAGGGTTTGAAATAGCTCAGCTGGAATTTCATCACCTCCAGTAGCTTTGCTCTTAGTCATGCTTTCAAAGGCCCACTTGACTTTACACTCCAAGATGTCTGATTTGGTGAGTGATCATACCATTATGGTTACCTGGGTCATTAAGATCTTTTTTGCATAGTTATTCTGTGTATTCTTGCCACCTTTCTTCAATATCTTCTGCTTCTGTTAGGTCCATACCTTTTCTGTCCTTCATTGTGCCCATCATTGCATGAAATGTTCCCTGGGCATCTGTAATTTTCTTGAAGAAATCTCTAGTTTTTACCATTCTATTGTTTTCCTCTATTTCTTTGTGTTGATTACTGAGGAAGTATTTCATATTTCCCCTTGCTATTCTTTGGAACTCTGCATTCAGATTGGTATATTTTTCCTTTTCTTCTTTGCTGTTCATTTATCTTCTTTTCTCAGCTTTCTAAGGCCTCCTCAGCCAGCCATTTTGCTTTCTTTTTCTTGGGGATGGTTTTTATCACCACCTCCTGTACAATGTCACAAACTTCTGTCCATAGTTCTTCAGGTACTCTATCAGGTCTAATCCCTTGAATCTATTTGTCACCTCCACTGTATACTCATAAGGGATTTGACTTAGGTCATACCTGAATGGTCTATTGGTCTTCCCTACTTTCTTCAATGTAAGTTTTAATTTGGCAATAGATCATGTGGTTCATGATCTGAGCCACAGTCAGCTCCCAGTCTTGTTTTTGCTGACTGTACAGAGCTTCTCCATCTTTGTCAGCAAAGAATGTAGTCAATCTGATTTCGGTATTGACCATATGGGGATGTCCATGTGTAGAGTTTTCCCTTGTGTTGTTGGAAGAGGGTGTTTGCTATGGCCAGTGCATTCTCCTGGCAAAACTCTGTTATCCTTTGACCTGCTTTATTTTGTACTCCAAGGCCAAATTTGGATGTTATTACAGGTATCTCTTGACTTCCTACTTTTTCATTGCATTCCCCTATAATGAAAGGACAACTTTTCTGGGTGTTAGTTCTAGATAATAATAAATGTCTTTACTAGAAGTGCACTGTTGAGGCCTACTTCTCAGAAAAACATTCCTTTTAAAATATTAAGAACATTTGTGATTCACAGGAAGAGGTCAAAATATTAACATTAATAAGACTTTGGAAGAAGTTGAGTCTTATCCTCGTGGATGACCTTGAGGGATTCAAGACTTTAGTAGAGAAAGTCACTGCTGATGGGTTGGAAATAGCAAGACAACTATAATTAGAAGTGGAATTTTGATTGAATTGCTTCAATCTTGTGGTAATGTTTTAATGGATGAGGAGATGTTTCTTATGAATGAGCTAAGAACATGGTTTCTGGACATGGAATCTACTCCTGGTGAAGATTATGTAAAGATTGTTGAAATGACAACAAAGGGTTTAGAATTTTGCATAAAGTTCATTGATAGAGCATAGGCAGATTTTGAGAGGACTGACTTCAATTTTTTTTTTTTAAATTTATTTTGAAAGAAGTTCTACTGTGGCTGAAATGTTATTAAACAGCTTTTAATGCAGCAAAGAAATTGTTCGTAAAAGAAAGAGTTTACCTGTGTGGTAAACTTCATTGTCTACTATTAAGTAATTGTTACAGTCACCCCAGTCTTCAACAACCACCATCCTGATCAGTCAGTAATCACCAACATTAAGGCTATACTCTTCACAAGCAAGAAGATTAGGACTCACCAAAGGCTCAGATGATGTTTAGCATGTTTTAGCAATGAAGTCTTTTTTAATTACAGAATACATATTGGTTTTTTAGACATAAAGTTATTGCATGCATAATGTGCTACAGTATAAATATAAGCATAAATTTTATATGCTTTGGGAAACAAAAAATGTGTGACTCATTTTATTGTGATATCCATTTTACTGTGGCAATCAGAAACTAAGTTTATAATGTCTCCAAGGTACAATACGCTCATCTCTCTCTCTCTCTGTATAGGAAAAAAACAAATTATTTAAATTCTCATCATTTTGGGTGATAAGAGGACCATATATTTTATATAAAATCAATTTTTAGAGAAATCCTCAAGTATGCTACCATGGGTCAAGAATGATTTCACACACTTAAATGTTATATTTCTAAATGGGTATGAAAAGTGAAGCATTACAGAGCCTAAGGCTCCTTGATTTCTCAATTCTCTACTTGGCATCAAGAACAGGTCTGCACAATTTCACTAAGAACTTTCCCAAACATTATATCACTATTAGTAAAGATGAAAAGGGGCTTAGAAACTTATTGTGACTCTTGATTGTCCCATAAATTCTCAAATGCATCAACAAAGAAAAGCACATTCAGAGCAAAATCACCTATTTGTCAACATTGTTCAAGAGTTAGTAAATGGCATCTAATATTACTCCTTCTTCAGGCTTCTGCTCCAATCAATCAAGGTAAAGAGGAAACCACAAAAATCTACCTCTCCCTAATATCTAACATAATATTTACATTGTTATCTTTGAATATTAAGAGCTAGTTGTATTATGTCATCTACCCTTATAAGCACCAGCAACTATAAAAAATTGGTAAGATCTGAATAATGTCTGAAGTTTAATATTTAATGCTTATTTATTGTATGCATTTCTTCTTTGTTGTCTGTTTAGATCCTTCACTCATTTTTTTAAAATTTTACCCAAAACACATCATTTATTTTCTAACTCATTTGTTTTAGTTTTATTGGCTTTCCAGTATTATACTTTTTTCTTTGCGTATTTTAAAAAGATTTATTTATTTTTAATTGGATAACAATTATTTTACAATTTTATTTTACAAAAACAAATATTTTGCCATACATTAACATGATTTGGCCATAAGTATACATGTGTACCCTCCTTTTTGAACCCCCATCCCATCTCCCACCCCTCTAGGCTGTCACAGAGCACTGGTCTCAGATCCCTGCATCATATATTAAACTCCTACTAGTTATCTATTTTACATATGATATGTATATGTTTCAATGCTATTGTCTCAAATCATCCCACCCTCTCCTTCCCCCACTGTGTCCAAAATTCTATTATTTAAGTCTGTCTCCTTTGCTGCCCTGCACATAAGATCATCAGCCCTAACTTCCTAGATTATATATATATATGCTTTGCCCAATTTTTTTTATCAAGTTACTTGTTTTCTTATTGTTGAGTTTTAAGAGTTATTTGTATATTTTGAATACAAGTAGTTCTTTATTGGATATGTGTTTTTTCAAGTATATCCTCCAAGTCTATGGCTTGTCTTGTCTTCTCATTTCTCATTCTCTTAATAGTGTTGTACACAGAGTAGAAATTTTAAAATTTTATGAAATCCAACTACTTGTCAATTCTTTTTTTTTATGGATTGTGCTTTTGTAATTTTATTAAAATGTAATTGCCAAACCTAAAGTAATCTAGACTTTTTCCTATATTATCTTCAGAATTTTTTTTTTTTTTTTTAGTTTTGCATTTTGGATTTAGGTCTATGATCCATTTTGAGTTAACTTTTGTGAAAGGAACATATGTAGATCCTTTTTTTTTTTTGCATGTGGATTTGTAGTTATTTCAGTAGCATGTATTGAAAGGACTATCCTTTCTTTGTTTAATAGACTTTACATCTTCATCAAAGATCAGGTGACTATATTTGCATAAGTCTGTTTCTGAGGGCTCTATTCAGAGTTCTCTCTTCTGTTCCATTGACCTATTTCCATTTTCTTTCTGTATTATTTATAATTAACATTAATATTTTAATTACTCTGCCTTTACAGTAAGTCTCGAAGTTGGATAGTGTCAGTCCTTTGATTTAGTATTCTCTTTCAAGAATGTGTTGATTATTCTGTGACCTCCAACTCTGTATAAAAACATGAGATTCAGCTTGTTGATATCCACAAAATGTCATGCAAATATATATTTTTTCAGATTTATTTATGTTATTTTATTTTTGTTTGTTGTGAATCTTCATTGCTGCATGAGGACTTTCTCAAGTCATGGTGAATGGAGGCTACACTCTAGTTGCTGTTCATTGGCTTCTTATTGTGGTGGCATCTCTTGTTGTGGAACTCAGGCTCTAGGCACAAGGGCTTCAGTAGTTGTGGATCATGGTACTCTAGAGCACTAGCTCAATAGTTGTGGTGCACCGGCTCAGGTGCTCTGCAGCATATGGGATCTTCCATGGACCAGGGATTGAGTCAGTGTCCCCTGCATTGCAAGGCGGAATCTCAACCACTGAACCATGAGATCTCAGACCGTGCTGAGATTTGGCTTGGATTTGCATTGAGAAACAGATCAATTTGGGAAGAACTGATATCTTCCTATCTATGAACATGGGAACATGGATTATCTCTCAATTTATTGGTTCTTTTTCAATTCCTTTTATGATAGTTTTGTAGTTGGTTTTTTTGTTTTGTTTGTTTGTTTTTCACTCCTCATATGTATTTCTGCTAGATTTATACCAAAATATTTCATTTTGGGCAGTGCTCTTTAGAGTGGTATTGTATTTTACTTTCAGTTTTCATCTGTTCATAGCTGATGTATGGGAAAGTAATTGACTTTTGAATATTAAACATGTATCTAGCAACTTTGCTAATAATTTATAATTTTTTCACATTTTCAAAATGGACAGTCATGATATATGTGAACATGCTTGCATGAATGCTAAGTCACTTCAGTTTTGTCCGACTCTGTGCAACCCCATGGACAGCAGCCCATCAGGCTCCTCTGTCCACGGGATTCTCCAGACAAGAATACTGGAGTGGGTTGCCATTTCCCTCTCCAGTATGTGAACATAAAGATGTTTATAGTTTTGTTTCTTATTAGCACAGCTGTACTTTATCTCCTTATCATTATATTAACTAAAAATCCCAATACAATGATGAAAGGAGAAGTGAGAAGGACTATCATTGCCTTATTCTTGAAAGAGAAAGTGTTAGTAACTCAGTCGTGCCTGATTCTTTGTGATCCCATGGACTGTAGCCCACCAGGCTCCTCTGTTCATGGGATTCGCCAGGGAAAACTACTGGAGTGAATAGCCATTCCATTTTTCATGTGCTTTGTTCTTAATCTTGCAATAAAAGATTCTAGAAATTCGTAATTAAGAATGTTAACTGTAGGTTTTATTATAGATTCTTTTTTTTTAATCAAGTGGATGATATTTTCTACTCAGTTTTCTGAGAGTTTTTGTCATGAATCACTCATTTTGTCCAAATGTTTTTTCTTCATCATTGATGTGATCATGGGATATTTTTTTCTTTAGCCTGCTGACATGATGGATTACTTTGAGATTGTTTGTTTGTTTGTTTTTCTCCCCCTCTATTTTTTTTTTCCATTTATGTATCTTAGTTGGAGGCTAATTACTTTACAATATTGTAGTGATTTCTGCCATACATTGACATGAATCAGCCATGGATTTATATGTGTTCCCCATCCTGAACCCCCCTCCCACCTCCCTCCCCATCCCGTCCCTCTGGGTCATCCCAGTGCACCAGCCCCAAACACTTGTCTCATGCATCCAACCTGGACTGGCGATCTGTTTCACACTTGATAATATACATGTTTTGATGCTGTTCTCTCAGGTCATCCCACCCTTGTGTTCTCCCACAGAGTCCAAAAGTCTGTTCTATATATATGTGTCTCCTTTTCTCTCTTGCATATAGGGTTATCATTACCATTTATCTAATTTCCCTATATATGTGTTAGTATACACTATTGGTGTTTATCTTTCTGGCTTACTTCACTCTGTATAATGGTCTCCAGATTCATCCATCTCAGAATTGATTCAAATGTATTCTTTTTAATGGCTGAGTAATATTCCATTGTGTATATGTACCATAGCTTTCTTATCCATTTGTCTGCAGATGGACATCTAGGTTGCTTCCATGTCCTGGCTGTTATAAACAACGCTTTGATGAATATTTGGGTACACGTGTCTCTTTCAGTTCTGGTTTCCTTGGGAAACCAGTGGGATTGCTGGGTCATATGGCAGTTCTATGTCCAGTTTTTTAAGGAATCTCCACACTGTTCTCCATAGTGGCTGTACTAGTTTGCAATTCCACCAACAGTGTACAAGGGTTCCCTTTTCTCCACACCCTCTCCAGCATTTACTGCTTGTAGACTTTTGGATAGCAGCCATTCTGACTGGAGTGTAATGGTACCTCATTATGGTTTTGATTTGCATTTCTCTGATAATGAGTGATGTTGAGCATCTTTTCATGTGTTTGTTAGCCATCTGTATGTCGGCTTTGGAAAAATGCCTGTTTAGATCTTTGGCCCATTTTTTTATTGGGTCATTTATTTTTCTGGAATTGAGCTTCAGGAGTTGCTTGTATATTTTTGAGATTAATCCTTTGTTTCTTCATCTGCTATTATTTTCTCCCATTCTGAAGGCTGTCTTTTCACCTTGCTTATAGTTTCCTTTTTAGTGCAAAATCTTTTAAGTTTAATTAGGTCCCATTTGTTTATTTTTGTTTTTATTTCCAATATTCTGGGAGGTGGGTCATAGAGGATCTTGGTGTGATTTATGTCAGAGAGTGTTTTGCCTATGCTCTCCTCTAGGAGTTTTATAGTTTCTGGGCTTACATTTAGATCTTTAATCCGTTTTGAATTTATTTTTTGTGTATGGTCATAGAAAGTGTTCGAGTTTCATTCTTTTACAAGTGGTTGACCAGTTTTCCCAGCACCACTTGTTAAAGAGGTTGTCTTTGTTCCATTGTATATTCTTGCCACCTTTGTCAAAGATTAGGTGTCCATAGGTTCGTGGATTTATCTCTGGGCTTTCTGTTTTGTTCCATTGATCTATATTTCTGTCTTTGTGCCAGTACCATACTGTCTTGATGACTGTGGCTTTGTAGTAGAGCCTGATGTCAGGCAGGTTGATTCTTCCAGTTCCATTCTTCGTTCTCAAGATTACTTTAGCTATTCAAGGTTTTTGTATTTCCATACAAATTGTTAAACTATTTGTTCTAGTTCTGTGAAAAATACCGTTGGTAGCTTGATAGGTATTGCATTGAATCTATAGATTGCTTTGGGTGGTATTCTCATTTTCACTATATTGATGCTTCCATCCACGAATACGGTATATTTCTCCATCTATTTGTGTCCTCTTTGATTTCTTTCATCAGTGTTTTATGGTTTTCTAAATATAGGTCTTTTGTTTCTTTAGGTAGATATACTCCTAAGTATTTTATTCTTTTTGTTGCAATGGTGAATGGTATTGTTTCCTTAAATTCTGTTTGTGTTTTCTCATTGTTAGTGCATAGAAATTCGTGGGATTTCTGTGTGTTAATTTTATATCCTGCAACTTTACTATATTCATTGATTAGCTCTAGTAATTTTCTGGTAGAGTCGTTAGGGTTTTCTATGTAGAGGATCATGCCGTCTGCAAACAGAGAGAGTTTTACTTCTTCTTTTCCTATCTGGATTCCTTTTATTTCTTTTTCTGCTATGATTCCTGTGGCCAATACTTCCAAAACTATGTTGAATAGTAGTGGTGAGAGTGGGCACCCTTGTCTTTTTCCTGACTTTAGGGGAAATGCTTTCAATTTTTAACAATTGAGCATAATGTTTGCTGTGGATTTGTCATATATAACTTTTATTTTGTTGAGGTATGTTCTTCATATTCCTGCTTTCTGGAGGGTTTTCATCATAAATGGATGTTGAATTTTGAATGAATTGGGAAATATTCCCTCTTCTGCTTTCAGTAACAAATTTAAGAGGTTTGGTATAATTTCTTCCTTAAGTGTTTGCTAAAATTCATCAGGGAATCCATCTGTGACAGGCAATTTCTCTTTGAAATGTCATAGATTTTTTCTTTCTTTTTTTTTTTTTTTAGTAAGTTAAGTTTACTGA
Organism: Muntiacus reevesi; assembly: GCF_963930625.1. NCBI lineage: Eukaryota > Metazoa > Chordata > Mammalia > Artiodactyla > Cervidae > Muntiacus > Muntiacus reevesi. The sequence goes on along the minus strand of NC_089271.1, from coordinate 79,227,995 downwards.
GATTATCTATTTCTTTTTCTGTGAGTTTTAGCAGATTATTCCTTTCAAGGAATTTACAATTTCATCTAGGTTATCAAATTTTGAAGCAGAGTGTTGTTAATAATGTTATTTCATGAACCTTTTATTGCCCCTGTGATCTGTAGTGATGTCCTTCCTTTCATTTCTGATGTTAGTCATTAGAATTTTTTGTTTTGTTAACCTGAGTATAGTTTTATAAATTTTAGTGATTTTTTTCAAGAACAAACTTTTTGTTCTGTTAATATTCTTATATTGATTCATTTTCACTGATTTATGCTAATTCTTGCTTTAAAAAATCTAGTTTATATAAGATTTATTTTATTCTTTTTTCCTAGTTTCCTTAGGTGGAAATTTAATGGGTGTAGATTTTCTTTTTTTCTAATATGTACATTCAAAGCTATAAATTTCTCTCTAGGCACTGTTTTTGATGCATCTCACAAATTTCAATAAGGCCTTTTTTCATCTCATCCTCTGTTGCTCCATCCTCCTTTTGCATTCAATCTTTTTCAGCATCAGCACCTTCAAATGAGTTTGCTCTTCACATCAGGTGGCCAAATTATTGGAGCTTCAGATTCAGCATCCGTCATTCCAATGAGTTTTCAAGATTGATTGACTTTAGAATTGCCTGGTTTTATCTTGTAGCACAAAAGGCTCTCAAGGGTCTTCTCCAGCACCACAATTTGAAAGCATCAAGCATTTGGCACTCAGTCTTCTTTATAGATGCTCCAACTCTCACATCCATACATGACTAGTGGAAAAACCATAGCTTTGACTATACAGACCTTTGTTGGAAAAGCAATGTCTCTGCTTTTCAAGTCATCTTTTGTGTTGTTAGAAAAGAGTATTTGGTAAGATCAGTGCATTCTCTTTACAAAACTCTGCTAGCTTTTGCTCTGCTTTATTTTGTATTCTGAGACCAACCTTGCCTGTTATACCAGTCATCTCTTGACTTCCTACTGTTGCATTCCAGTTCCCTATAATGAAAAGGACATTTTTTTGGTGTTAGTTCTAGAAGGTCCTGTAGGTCTTCATCAGTTCAATCAGTCAGTAGGTCTTCATAGAACTGGTCAACTTCAGCTTCTTCAGTATCAGTGATTGGAGTGTAGATCTAGATTACTGTGATGTTGAATGGTTTGCCTTGGAAACAAACTGAGATCATTCTATCATTTTTTATCTTACACCCAAGTACTGCATTTCAGACCCTTATGTTGACAATGAGGGATACTCCATTTCTTCTAAGGGATTTTTGTCCACAGTAATATGTATAGTGATCATCTGAATTAAATTTGCCCATTCCCTTCCATTTTAGTTTACTGATTCCTAACATGTCTATGTTCATTGTTGCCATCTCCTGCTTGACCATGGACCTAACTTTTGATGTTCCTTAGCAATACTATACTTTACAGCATCAGAGTTTACTTTCACCACCAGACACATCCACAGCTGTCATTTCCACTTTGACCCAGCTGCTGCATTTTTTTCTGAAGCTATTAGTAATTGCCCTCCATTGTTCTCCAGTAGCATACTGGACACCTCTGACCTGGTGTCACATTTTTTTGCCTTTTCATAGTGTTAATGGGATTCTTATGGCAAGACTACTAGAGTGGTTTGCCATTTTCTCCTCCAGTGGACCACGTTTTTTCTGAAATTTCACTATAACCTGTCCATCTTGGATGGCCCTGAACAGCATCTGTCATAGTTTCACTGAGTTACACAAGCCCCTTCACCACAACAAGGCTGTGATTCATTAAGAAGAATTTGCTATTATAGGATATAAACAGCAAATAGTCCATCAGGAGTCATCTCCATCTATGTTATTTAAAATTCAGTTTTTATTTAGGATCACTGAATGTCTATAGAATTTTTTTAATGTATCAATTTATTATTTGAAGGTTTTTTTATATCTTAGCAGGAATAAATTTGCTTAATTATTCACTGTTGCTTTATACCACAAACAATAAGCAAGTTTAAGTTTTTTAAGATTGTTCTGCGTTACGCATTGTCATGGGCTTCCCTGGTATCTCAGCAGTAAATAATCCACTTGTATTATGGAAGACAGAAGAGACATGGGTTTGTTTCCTGAGTTGGGAAGATACCTTTACGAGGACATGACAACTCACTCCAGTATTCTTGCTGGAAAAATCCCATGGATAGAGGAGTCTGGCAGACTATGGTCCATGGGATCACAGAGAGTGGCACCTGACTAAAGTTACTGAGCACACACACACACACACACACACACACACACACACACACACACACACACAGATACACAGACACACACACAGACACACACACACACACTGTCATGTCTTTCATAAAGTTTTATTAACCTTTTTCAACATGAACCATCTACATTAGAAAGATTTTTTAGATTAAAGTGAATGTTGTTGTTGTTTAATTGCTGATGTGTCTCTTTGCAACCCCATGAACTTCAGCACACAGTCTTACCTGTCCTTCACTATCTCCGAGATTTTGCTCAAACTCATGTCACTGTGTTCGTGATGCCATCCAAACATCTCATCCTCTGTTGTCCGCTCCTCTTGCTCTCAATCTTTCCTAGCATCAGTGTCCTTTCCAGTGAGTTTGCTTTTCACATCAAGTGACCAAAGTATTGGAGCTTCAGTTTCAGTAGCCGTTCTTCCAATGGTTATCCGGGGTTGATTCCCTTTAGGACTGACTGGTTTGATCACTTTGCTGCCCAAGGAACTCTCAAGAGTCTTCTTCAGTACCACAATTGGAAAACATCAGTTCTTCGATGCTCATCCTCTTTTATATTCCAATGCTCATGACCAATGGAAGAACCATAGCTTTGACTATACAGACCTTTATTAGCAAAGCGATGTATCAGCTTTTTAGTATGCTGTCTAGGTTTTTCATAGCTTTTCTTTCAAGGGGCAAGCATCTTTTATTGTCATGGCTGCCATCACCATCCACAGTGATTTTGGGAGCTCAAGAAAATAAAATTTGTCACTGTTTCAATTGTTTCCCCATCTATTTGCCATGAAGTGATGGAACCAGATGCCAAAATCTAGTTTTTTGAATGCTGAGATTTCAGCCAGCCTTTTCACTCTCCTCTTTCAGCCTCATCAAAAGGCTCTTTAGTTCCTCTCCACTTTCTGCCATTAGAATGGTATCATCTGCATATCTGAGGTTGTTGATTCCAGTTTGTGATTCATCCAGCCTGACATTTCACATGATGTACTCTGTGTATAAGTGAAATTAGCAGGGTGACAATATACAGCCTTGACATACTCTTTTCCCAGTTTTGAACCAGTCCATTGTTCCACATCTGGTTCTAACTGTTGCTTCTTGACCTGCATATAGGTTTCTCAGGAGATAAGCTAGGTGGACATAAAATTTGTTAAAATATAAATTTATATTGTTACTAAGGCACTGCTTCACCCAAACAAATTAAAGCAGCACAGAGATTTATACATAGAAACAATCAAGATATGACATCATATGAGCTCCCAGAGAAGTTTTGTAACTTTTCAGTTACTTGAGCCAATAAGTTTATTTTGTTTTTCTGCCTGTTTCAGTTGTATCTCAATCACATTCAACCAAGCAGAGGAATTAATTTTGATAAAATTATAACATAGTTTGATTTCATCTTTCTGTATGATCTGTTTTCTACTGTATTGGCTTCTTTCTTAAATAGGCTTGCTATAGATAATAATACAGTTGAGACAGTAGGTAAGAAAATCATGTCTTTCTCACTGAGTAGGTATAAAATCGTATTCACTGAGTATGTCTAAAATCGTATCTTCTTCACAGATGCAAATATAGACATTTTTCCAGAATTTTCTTTAGTAAAAGTATAATCTTGGGCCAAATGCCCAATCCTATTGACCAGATTGCTGGATTACTTTGGTTATTCAGACCCAGGTTATAAGATTAACCATGGATAACCATGGCAACCTTTTCTAAACTACATAAACTGAAAAAGAATGTTCTGCAGTTCTCTAGAATGTTCAGTGTTCTTTAGATTTGCACTTAGCAGAAAAAAAAATTCCTACTGCTTGTTATTAATATAGTAAGTTGTCATTTTTTTGAATTTCAAGAACACACATGGCTGTGAATTTATATATATTTATATTTATAGTTAATGATGTCCAGTAGAAGACAACCAATACCTGCAGTTGAAACAAGTTGAATTCATTGATTATTGTAATGAAGGAGACTGTACATCATGGGTAAGCTTGGAGTGTGTCAGTAAGAGGGTGTCAAAAAGGACTTGGGCTTAGACTTAGTGATTTGAAGAAGCTTACAGAAGTGGAGTTTCACTCTGTTTTTAGTGCTATCAGGAAGTGGAAATGATTCTTTGATCAGGTACCTGAATAAATGTTATTTATACGAAAGGAAGGCTAGAGTGAGACAAAGATATAATTAATAAAGAAATTGAAGGTACTCCTATTAGCCAGAAGAAAAGAATGTTTGGTAATCCATGGGTATCTATGTGAACTAAATTTTGTCAGAGCTGAGACAATATTATGAAACAGTCTTGCATTTTGTCTCATTTCATCATGATCATTGAGTGACCTTGTCTGATAGTGGTTTTCAGTGGCATTATTTATTTCTAACAGAACAATAAAATGGCATGATTGTGAGTGACAAGTAGAACTCTTAAAATACCAATGCCTGACTCTAAGTGTCAGGTCAGTTTCTGGGTGCCAAGGATGAGAGGGAGAGAGAGAGAAATTACATAATTATTAGAATTATAGCACAGATTTTTTCTTAAAGCCCTTTTGTATGTAACTATCTTCTCAGACAAGTGGTAATCTATTGATAATAGGAGTTACCCTTTGAATCCCATGTACATTATAGTACAATGATAGATGGTAATCAATACTAATTAATTCATTCTTTGTTTTTGATGAACTTTATGGATGACCTTTTATATCAATATTGATATTTGCACAACTTTTATAAAACTTGTTATTTTTACTCTATTTAACACTTTCTAAGACATTATCTTTCAATTATTACAAATGGAATAGTACTTAATAGGTTACATAAATGATGCAAGTTAAATTAAGATCAAAGAACTTGTCTTCTTGGACTATAGCCCAAAAAACAGCATCTCAGGTAGCTCTGAGAAACTGTTCCAAAGAGGTGGGGGGGGGGGATCTGTATATATGTGATTTTGTTCATGCAAACAAGCACATTTTTTTTTGTAGACATTTTCTGCTACTCTTGTGAAGGTTATTCTAGTCACAAGTTGCCATTATGAAAAAATTTTAGTGCTTTTCTAGATATGAGGAGATATAAGAATTGGGCTTATAAAATATTCTCCTGAAAATATCTGACTATCTAAAGACCTGGTCTGCCAGTTTTTTTTTCTTTTCTCCAGAGCACAAAGTGCCTCTGTTCTCCACCCTGAACTCCTTTCAGAAAGTGTTGGAAGACAGCAGCTGCAGCAGCTCATAATTTAATCTTTGTAGAGGTAGATGGCAAGTGCCAATTTGTACCTGACACTATGTAATTCGAAAATTGCAATATGTGTTTCCAAAATAACTTTCTTGCTTACATTGAGCTTCAGTGATACAGTTTTAATGTTTTTCTTACATTTTTGTTCCAGTTTGTAATGTATTATATCTTTCACAAAGGGCATATTTTCTGCATAATAAGTAGCTATTTTTATATTACACTATATAAGGTAAATCCCACTGGCATTTTAGTAATATCTTGATCAGATTATTAGTTTCTGCAGAAGTAAGTTAAATTCCTTAAACATTGCTTAAAAGATGAGATAGAGCAAAGTGTTTTTTTTAATTTTAATTCAATATTTGTGTTCGTTCAGCAATAATTTTGTCAGGTAAGAAAGAAAGAAAGTGAAGTCGCTCAGTCGTGTCCTACTCTTTGCGGCTCCATGGACTGTAGCTTACCAGGTTCCTATGTCCATGGGATTTTCCAGGCAAGAGTACTGGAGTGGGTTGCCACTTCCTTCTCCATTGTCAGGTACTGAAATCAAAATCTGAAAATACACTTGAAGTTGTCTTCTTCTAGAGCAGTGAGACACACAGCATTTAGAAAACAAATCTGTTTGCTTATTACATTTCTTGTAAACAATGCTGCTATTGGGAGTGGAAGCAGAACATGAGAAGACTAATGCTGACATTATATGCTAACTGCACTTTTCCCTTCTTTGGATAGGAATTTTACGTTTTGTGGAATGTGATTTATCTGTAATTTACATTTTGGTAAAACTTACACTATATACTTGCTGCATATTTTGAGAAGCTATGTCTTAACTGAGACTATTAATTAAGAATCCAAATTCAGAAATAACTATTGTGTTGCTGATAAGTATTTAGAATAATAAAATTTTGGAAGAGTTTAAATTGACAGCTAAGGGACCTAGTGACTAGTTAAACTCTTCCATTCATTTACTATGGGACAATAGGTAAATTACTAATGGTTAAATCTTTATTTTACTATATATTTACAGTGCTAGGTTGTATTAGAGAAGAAAAGAATAAAGCCATATGGAACTACAAAGTCAATTTGCAAATGTTAATTTGTAAATTTATTGCTGTGTTTGTTTTGTTATTAATTTTAAGTTGTAATTACAATTTGATCTCTTTGTCATCTCTTTGTCAACAACCCCTTTTGGAGTTTGTTTTACTAATGCAAGTAGGTTGTTTTGAATCTTTTGCCCCAATAAACTCTCTCTTAATAATGTTGAATAATGAACTACAGTTCTTGAATTCACCAAGAACAGATAAGTTTTATTACTTATTTTTGTCACATAAATTCTTTGTAACAAATGTCCCCTAAATGTAGTGGCTTAAAACCAATGATCCATTAATATAGATTGCTGGTTCAGTTGACTTAAGCTGCCCTTGTCTAGTTGACTCTCCAGGTTTGCTAGTTTTGTTTATGTGTCTAGAACTCCTTTGGGAGTCTGTGGCTCTAGGCTTTGGCTGAAACATTTTAGCTCTGCTTTACATATCTTTTCCTTCATGGGATGAGTGAGCTAGTTCAATGAACATTTTTCCCTATGGTGATTACAGAGCAAACCTAACTCAAATGTTCTTGAGCTTCTAATTGTATCCAACTTCAAATTTTACAATGACCTAAGAAAATCACATGACTGATCTCAGATCAAGACATGGGGAAGTACACTTCACTCACACTGAGAAGACATAGTAAAAGGTATGTAAAAAATATGCACACACAGAGACACACACACACACAAACACAGACTCCCCCTACATACACAATCCTTTTGTCACAGAAGGACTGAAGAATTGGAACCAATATTTTTGTTAAATAATCCAATATTTTTTTGTTAAATCTGTGAATATTTGCAGTCTTGAGTGCAACATATGCTATTGCTTAATAAAAGTTTTAAAAAATGAGATATCATCACTTCACTAAGACTCTTTAGGGTCAAAGTATCACTGATACACCTACCTCTAGCATTTCTCAGTAGGATCACTACTATGGAAAAGAGCTACAAATGATAAGGCTGTATCAAGAAAAATATCTAATGTAAGAAATGCAAAAATTTATTCCTTCCAAATAAATTCTAATAACTCTAAAAAAAAAGGTTAGATAAATTTTATTATACTTTTGTCTTTATCAACTTTCATACTTCTAATTTCCCTGTGGTGAAATAGTTACAATTCACGTAATTTGAATAAGTGCATTCACTCTTTGGTTAACACATGCTGTTTTAGCTATTGGACTCACAATAAAATCTTAAAGATAATCTGGTATAATGCACTACTGTATAGTGCATAGTGCATAGAATGTTATGTGGCAGCCTGAATGGGAGCAGAGTTCGGGGAAGAATGAATACAAGATTATGGATGGTTGAGGCCCTTCACTGTTCACCTGAAACCATCACAAAACTGCTAGTTTTCTATACCCAATAGAAAAAATAAAGTTATAAAAAATTAATAAGATAATCTGGCTGAAGAAAAATAGGATATATATATGTATATGTATATATGTGTGTGTGTGTGTATATATATATATATATATATAATGAAATTAATAGAAATAAAAAGCATGTCTTGATTATGTTGTAAGGATTATGCTATAGAATTTTAGAAAGTAGATGAATACCTATGAAACACAATGGTACTTAATGATTTGAAAGATGAATAATAAAAATGCCTACAGAGCATTAGATTTTTCATAAATGACAAAAATGATATATTTATTCCACAGATTGATCTGGAAACTTGCCACTACCCTATTAAGAGGTAGTATTTATATCTCCTCTGGTTGAACCCAAGAGGACTGGTGATGTGGATGCCATAAAGCAATGCTACATGATTTTAGAAACTAAGTCACAGAAAATAGTTTTCATTAGCCTGTTTCCCTCTCTCTCTCTCTCTCTTTTTTTTTTTTTCTTGCTTAATAAAGTTTTATTAAAGTGTAAAAGAGATAGAGAAGGCTTCTGACATAGACATCAGAAGGGGGCAGAAAGAGTGCCCCCTACTGGTTTTTATTTTTTAATTATTTTTTGCATTTATTTTTATTAGTTGGAGGCTAATTACTTTACAATATCGTAGTGGTTTTTGCCGTACATTGACATGACTCGCTCATGGATTTACATGTGTTCCCCATCCTGAACCCCGCTCCCACCTCCCTCCCCACCCCATCCCTCTGGATCTTCCCAGTGCACCAGCCCTGAGCACTTGACTCATGCATCCAACCTGGGCTGGCCATCTGTTTCACACTTGATAATATACATGCTTCAATGATATTCTTTCAGATAATTACACCCTTCCCTTCTCCCACAGAGTCCAAAAATCTGTTCTATACATCTGTGTCTCCTTTTCTGTCCTGCATATAGGGTTATCATTACCATCTTTCTAAATTCCATATATATATGCGTTAATATACTGGTGTTTATCCTTCTGACTTATGTCACTCTGTATAATGGGCTCCAGCTTCATCTCATTATGGCTGATTCAAATGTATTCTTTTTAATGGCTGAGTAATATTCCATTGTGTATATGTGCCACAGATTTCTTACCCATTCTTCTGCTGATGGGCATCTAAGTTGTTTCCATGTCCTGGCTATTATAAACAGTATTGCGATGAACACTGGGGTACACGTGTCTCTTTCAGATCTGGTTTCCTCAGTGTGTATGACCAGGAGTGGGATTGTTGGGTCATATGGCAGTTCTATTTCCAGTTTTTTAAGGGATCTCCACACTGTTCTCCGTAGTGGTTGTACTAGTTTGCATTCCCACCAACAGAGTAAGAGGGTTCCCTTTTCTCCACACCCTCTCCAGCGTTTATTGCTTGTAGACTTTTGGATAGCAGCCATCCTGACTGGTGTGTCATGGTACCTCATTGTGGTTTTGATTTGCATTTCTCTGATTATGAGTGATGTTGAGCATTTATTCATGTGCTTGTTAGCCATCTGTATGTCTTCTTTGGAGAAATGTCTGTTTAGTTCTTTGGCCCATTTTTTGATTGGGTCATTTATTTTTCTGGAATTGAGCTTCAGGAGTTGCTTGTATATTTTTGAGATTAATCCTTTGTCTGTTGCTTCATTTGCTATTATATTTTCCCAATCTGAGGGCTGTCTTTTCACCTTGCTTATAGTTTCCTTTGTTGTGCAAAAGCTTTTAAGTTTCATTAGTTCCCATTTGTTTATTGTTGCTTTTGTTTCCAATATTCTGGGACATGGGTCATAGAGGATCCTGCTGTGATTTATGTCGGAGAGTGTTTTGCCTATGCTCTCCTCTAGGAGTTTTATAGTTTCTGGTCTTACATTTAGATATTTAATCCATTTTGAGTTTATTTTTGTGTACGGTGTTAGAAAGTGTTCGAGTTTCATTCTTTTACAAGTGGTTGACCAGTTTTCCCAGCACCACTTGTTTAAGAGGTTGTCTTTTTTCCATTGTATATTCCTGCCTCCTTTGTTGAAGAGGAGGTGTCCGTAGGTACGTGGATTTATCTCTGGGCTTTCTATTCTTTTCCATTGATCTATATTTCTGTCTTTGTGCCAGTGCCATGCTGTCTTGATGACTGTGGCTTTGTAGTAGAGCCTGAAGTAAAGCAGGTGGATTCCTCCAGTTCCATTTTTCTTTCTCAAGATTGCTTTGGCTATTCGAGGTTTTTTTTTTTTTTTTTCATACAAATTGTGAAATTTTTTGTTATAGTTCTGTGAGGAATACCGTTAGTAGCTTGATAGGGATTGCACTGAATCTATAGAATGATTTGGGTAGTGTACTCATTTTCACAATATTGATCCTTCCAATCCATGAACACAGTATATTTCTCCATCTATGTGGCTTCTTTTTGATTTCTTTCATCAGTGTTTTATAGTTTTCTATATATAGGTCTTTTGTTTCTTTAGGTAGATATACTCCTAAGTATTCTATTCTTTTTGTTGCGATGGTGAATGGTATTCTTTCCTTAATTTCTCTTTCTGTTTTCTCATTGTTAGTGTATAGGAATGTAAGAGATTTCTGTGTGTTAATTTTATATCCTGCAACATTACTGTATTCCTTGATTAGCTCTCAAAATGTTCTGGTAGAGTCTTTAGGGTTTTCTATGTAGAGGATCATGTCACCTTCAAACAGTGACAGTTTAACTTCTTCTTTTCCTATCTGGATTACATTTATTTCTTTTTCTGCTCTGATTGCTGTGGCCAGCACTTCCAAAACTATGATGAATAGTAATGGTGAGAGTGGGAACCCTTGTCTTGTTCATGACTTTAAGGGGAATGCTTTCAATTTTTCACCATTGAGGATAATGTTTGCTGTGGGTTTGTCATATATAGCTTTTATTATGTTGAGGAATGGTCTTTCTATTCCTGCTTTCTGGAGAGTGTTTATCATAAACGGATGTTGAATTTTGTAAAAGGCCTTTTCTGCATCTATTGAGATAATGATGTGTTTTTTATCTTTCAATTTGTTAATGTCATGTATGACATTGATTGATTTGCGGATATTAAAGAATCCTTGCATTCCTAGGATAAAGCCCACTTGGTCATGATGCATGATCTTTTTAATATGTTGTTGGATTCTGTTTCCTAGAATTTTGTTAAGGATTTTTGCATCTATGTTCATCAGTGATATTGACCTGTAGTTTTCTTTTTTTGTGGCATCTTTTTCTGGTTTGGGATTATGGTGATGGTGGCCTCATAGAATAAGCTGGGAAATTTGCCTTCTGCAATTTTCTGGAAGAGTTTGAGTAAGATAGGAGTTAGCTCTTCTCTAAATTTTTGGTAGAATTCAGTTGTGAAGCCATCTGGTCCTGGGCTTTTGTTTGCTGGAAGATTTCTGATTACAGTTTCGATTTCTGTGCTTGTGATGGGTCTGTTAAGATCTTCTATTTCTCCCTGGTTCAGTTTTGGAAAGTTATACTTTGCTAAGAGTGTGTCCATTTCTTCCAAGTTGTTCATTTTATTGGCATAGAGCTGCTGGTAGCAATCTCTTATGATCCTTTGTATTTCAGTGTTGTCTGTTGTGATCTCCCCATTTTCATTTCTAATTTTGTTGATTTGGTTCTTCTCCCTTTGTTTGTTGACGAGTCTGGCTAACGGTTTGTCAGTTTTATTTATCCTTTCAAAAAACCAACTATTAGCTTTGTTGATTTTTACTATGGTCTCTTTTGTTTCTTTTGCATTTATTTCTGCTCTAATATTTAAGATTTCTTTCCTTCTACTAACCCTGGGGTTCTTCATTTCTTCCTTCTCTAGTTGCTTTAGATGTAGAGTTAGGTTACATATTTGACATTTTTCTTGTTTCTTCAGGTAAGCATATTGCTATGAATCTTCCCCTTAGCACTGTTTTACAGTGTCCCATAGGTTTCGGGTTGTTGTGTTTTCAATTTCATTCGTTTCTATGCATATTTTGATTTCTTTTTTGATTTCTTCTGTGATTTGTTTGTTATTCAGAAGCACGTTATTTGTTATTTAGCCTCCATATGTTTGAATTTTAATTGTTTTTTTTCCTTGCAATTGAAATCTAATCTTACTGCATTGTGGTCAGAAAAGATGACTGGAATGATTTCAATTTTTTTTTTAATGTATTAAGGCTAGATTTATGGTTCAGGATGTGATCTATTCTGGAGAAGATTCCACTTGAGCAAAAGGTGAAATTGACTCTTTTGTGGTGAAATGTCCTATAGATATCAATTAGGTCTAACTGGTCCATTATATCATTTAATGTTTGTGTTTCCTTGTTAATTCTCTGTTTTGTTGATCTATCCATAGGTGTGAGTGGGGTATTAAAGTCTCCCACTATTATTGTGTTATTGTGTTATATCCCCTTTCATACTTGATAGCAATTGCCTTATATATTGTGGTGTTCCTATGTTGGGTGCATATATGTTTATAATTGTTATATCTTCTTCTTGGCTTGAAACTTTGATCATTATGTAGTGTACTTCTTTGTCTCTTTTCACAGCTTTTATTTTAAAATCTATATTATCTGATAAGAGTATTGTGACTCCTGCTTTCTTTTGGTCTCCGTTTGAATGAAATATTTTTTTTTTTTTTCCAGCCCTTCACTTTCAGTGTGTATGTGTTTGTTGTTTTGAGGTTGTTCTCTTGTAGACAGCATATATAGGGGTCTTATTTTTGTATCCATTCAGCCAGTCTTTGTCTTTTGATTGGGACATTCAACCCATTTACATTTAAGGTAGTTATTGAGAGGTGTGGTCCCGTTGCCATTTGCTTTGTTGTTTTGGGTTCACGTTGATACAATCTTTCTGTGTTTCCTGTGTAGAGAAGATCTTTTAGCATTTGTTGAAGAGCTGGTTTGGTGCTGCTGAATTCTCTCAGCTTTTGCTTGTCTGTAAAGCTTTTGAATTCTCCTTCATATCTGAATGAGATCCTTGCTGGTACAGTAATCTGGGTTGTAGGTCATTCTCTTTCATTTCTTTAAGTATGTCTTGCCATTCCCTTCTGGTCTGCAGAGCTTCTATTGAAAGATCAGTTGTTATCCTTATGGGAATCCCCTTGTGTGTTATTTGTTGCTTCTCCCTTGCTGCTTTTAATATTTGTTCTTTGTGCTTGATCTTTGTTAATTTGATTAATATGTGTCTTGGGGTGTTTTGCCTTGGGTTTATCCTGTTTGGGGCTCTCTGGATTTCCTTGAGTTGTGTGACTATTTCCTTCCCGATTTTGGGGAAATTTTCAGCTATTATTTCCTCGAGTATTTTCTCATGGCCTTTCTTTTTGTCTTCTTCTTCTGAGACTCCTATGATTCGAATGTTGGGGCATTTCACATTGTCCCAGAGGTCCCTGAGGTTGTCCTCATTTCTTTTTATTCTTTTTTTTTTCCTCCATCTTCTTCATTTATTTCCACCATTTTATCTTCTACCTCACTTGTATCTTCTGCCTCCGTTATTCTACTGTTGGTTCCCTACAGAGTGTTTTTGTTCTTATTTATTGCATTATTCATTTTCAATTGGCTCTTTTTTATTTCTTCTAGTTCCTTGTTAAACATTTCTTGCACCTTGTCAATCCTTATCTCCAGCCTATTTATCTGTAGCACCATTTTTTTTTCTTTTCTTCTTTTTTTTTTTTTTTTAATTAGTTGGAGGCTAATTACTTCACAACATTTCAGTGGGTTTTGTCATACATTGATATGAATCAGCCATAGAGTTACACGTATTCCCCATTCTGATCCCCCCTCCCACCTCCCTCTCCACCCTACACCATGGAATATTACTCAGCCAATAAAAAGAAATCATTTGAATCAGTTCTAATGAGATGGATGAAACTGGAGCCCATTATACAGAGTGAAGTAAGCCAGAAAGATAAAGAACATTACAGCATACTAACACATATATATGGAATTTAGAAAGATGGTAATGATAATCCATTTTGTTTTCAAGATTTTGGATCATTTTTATTATCATTATTCTAAATTCTTTTTCAGGTAGATTCCCTATCTCCTCCTCTTTTGTTTGGCTTGGTAGGCATTTTTCATGTTCCTTTACCTGATGGGTATTTCTCTGCTCTTTTGTCTTATTTGGATTGCTGTGTTTTGGGTGGCCCCTCTGTATTCTGTTAGTCTGTGGTTCCTTTTTATTGTGGAGGTTTCTCCCAGTGGGTGGGGTTGGACAATTGTCTTGTCAAGGTTTCCTGGTTAGGGAAGCTGGTGTCGGTGTTCTGGTGAGTGTAGCTGGATTTCTTCTCTCTGGAGCACAGTGGAATGTCCAGTAGTGAGTTTTGAGATAGGTGTTTGGGTTTGGTGTGACTTTGGGCAGCCTGTATATTGACGCTCAGGGCTATGTTCCTGCTTTGCTGGAGAATTTGTGTGGTATGTCTTGCTCTGGAACTTGTTGACTCTTGGGTGGTGGTTGGTTTCTGTGTAGATATGGAGGCTTTTGGATGGTCTCTTATTAATTAATGTTCCTTGAGGTTAGGAGTAATTAAGGAGAAATAGAGGAGTAACAGAGGACTTTAAAAAAAAGAAAAAATCGTTATTTATTTAAAAAATAATAATAGTGAAAATATATCTAGGAATTTCTCTGGAGCTGTTGCGAGCAGGGAGGGTTCAGTTTCAAATAGCTCCTTGTTCCAGCTTACACTTCTCAATATCTATAGGCCCCTTCCAGGGCAGTCAGTTTTAACTACAGGGATTTTAATCTGTTGCACCTGTCACTTCTAAAGTGGTTCCCTTCATTTATTTGGCTTCTGTTTGCAGGTCTCTATAGTATCTAATTTCCGCCCTGACACAAGTGGGTGGAGGTGGTTTAGTTTCACTTGTTCAGTCATGCTGTGGGGATGGAGAAACACTGCAAACAAATGTCACTGGCGTGTGTGGGGAGTACTTGCAGTGTTCCAGCCACAGTGGGTTTGCCCCCGATCATGGCATATTGCTTTCCCCGTCTACACTGCTCATTTTCCAGGTTGCTTTACAGGGACCTGGCCCTGAATTGCGTGCACTTCCCAGGCCCAGGCCACTCAGGTTCAGGTTTTTGGGTATTCCACAAAGGCACAGACTCAGTTGGGCCTGCGTTTTGTGCCTTCCCTGGTTGGAGCAGATCAGCAAATCAGGAGCTTGACATGTGCACTCTCCCCAGGTGCATCTTGACTTCTCCCCTCCCCGTCCCCACCTCAGTTTCCAGGCATGCCTGTTTTGTGCGCCTTGTGTCTCTTCTGGGGAGCTGATTTTTGGCTGCAACCCTCCTGGCAGATGTCAACCATCCAGAATCTCAGGAGGTCTTTGATTATAGACTGGAAGCCTGTTTGCATTTTAATATGGGATGCCATCTCTGGGGCCGAGTTTGCCCCTTTCCCCTCCCCACTGCCTCCTGCCTCCAGCAGGGTCCGCAGCCCGCTAGGTCTTCTCTGGAATTGCTCAATCCTTCCTTTGTTCTCCAAACGACAGACAGTGTCTTCGGTTAGGACTTTTCACAGGTTAATTCTCTTTCTTGCTATCCCACAGTTTAAGTTGCTATCTCACATTAGCTCCCTCCGATTGCCCTCAGGGCATTCCGGACCAGTCCTTACCCTAAGCAATGCCACCCGCTTCTCTCCGTTCAGCCCCCACTTGCTGGTGGCGGATGCATCTTTGGGGTACTTTTCTGCTGGAAGTTGCTTTTAGGCATGTAATCTGTGGGTTTTATTTATTTTTCCTCCCAGTTAGGTTGCCCTCCGAGATTCGAAAACTTCCCCCAGACCCGCCGGTGAGAGGGTTTCCTGGTGTTTGGAAACTTATTCTTTTAGGACTCCCTTCCCAAGACAGATCTCCATCCCTAACTCTTTTGTCTCTCTTTTTATCTTTTATATTTTGTCCCACCTCCTTTCAAAGATGATGGACTGCTTTTCTGGGTGTCTGATGTCCTCTGCTAGTGATCAGAAGTTGTTTTCTGCAGTTTGCTCAGTGTTCAAATGATCTTGCAATGAAATTGTGGGGGAGGAAGTGGTCTCCCTGTCCTATTCCTCCTCCATTTTAGCTCCCCCTCCCCTGTCTCCCTCTCTTATCCTTCTCCAGTAGAGGGCAGACAGACTGAAAACCATTATCACAGGAAACAAACCAGTCTCATATATAAATACAAAATATAAAAACATCGACCATAGCCTTGTCTAACCCAGTGAAACTATGAGCCATGCCATGTAGGTCCACCCAAGACAGATGGGAGATAATGGAGAGTTCTGACAAAATCTGGTCCACTGGAGAAAGGAATGGCAAACCACTTCAATATTCCTTCCTTGAGAACCCCATGAACAGTATGAAAAGGCAAAACGATAGGATACTGAAAGATGAACTCCCCAAGTGGTAGGTGCCCAATATGCTACTGGAGATCAGTGGTGAAATAACTTCAGAAAGAATGAAAGGATGGAGTCAAAGCAAAAACAACACCCAGGTGTGGATGTGACTGGTGATGAATGCAAGGTCCAATGCAGTAAAGAACAATATTGCATAGGAACTGGGAATGTTAGATCCATGAATCGAGAAAAATTGGAAGTGTTCAAACAGGAGATGGCAAGAGTGAACATCGACATTTTAGGAATCAGCGAACTAAAACGGACTGGAATGGGTGAATTTAACTCCGATAGCCATTTTATCTATTGCTGTGGGCAAGAATCCCTTTGAAGAAATGGAGTAGCCATCATAGTTAACAAAAGAGTCCAAAATGCAGTACTTGGATGCAGTCTCAAAAATGACAGAATGATCTCTGTTCATTTCCAAGGCAAACAATTCAACATCATGGTAATCTAAGTATATACCCCCACCAGTAATGCTAAAGAAGCTGAAGTTGAATGGTTCTATGAAGATCTACAAGACCTTCTAGAAGTTACACCCAAAAAAGATGCCTGCATCATTATAGAGGAATTAGGAAGTCAAGAAGCACATGGAATAGCAGGCAAATTTGGCCTTGGCGTACAGAATGAAGCAGGGCAGAGGCTAATAGAGTTCTGCCAAGGGACTGCACTGGTCATAGCAAACACCCTCTTCCAACAACACAAGAGAAGACTCTACACATGGACATCACCAGATGGTTAACACCAAAATCAGATTGATTATATTCTTTGTAGCCAAAGATGGAGAAGCTCTAAACAGTCAGCAAAAACAAGACCAGGAGCTGACTGTGGTTCAGATCATGAACTCCTTATTGCCAAAATCAGACTAAAATTGTAGAATGTACAGAAAAACACTAGACCATTCAGGTATGACCTAAATCAAATCCCAATGATTATACAGTGAAAGTGAGAAATTGATTTAAGGGACTAGATCTGATATACAGAATGCCTGATGAACTATGGGCAAAAGTTGATGACATTGTACAGGAGACAGGGAGCAAAAACATCCCCAAGTAAAAGAAATGCAAAAAACCAAATTGACTATCTGAGGAAGCTTTACAAAGAGCTGTGAAAAGAAGAGAAGCAAAAAGCAAAGGAAAAAAAGGAAAGATATACCCATTTGAATGCAGAATTCCAAAAAAATAGCCAGGAGAGATAAGAAAGCCTTCCTCAGTGTTCATTGCAAAGAAATAAAGGAAGCTAATAGAATGGGAAAGACTAAAGATCTCTTCAAGAAAATTAGAGACACCAAGGGAACATTTCATGTAAAGATGGGCTCAATAAAGGACAGAAATGGTATGGACCTAAGAGAAGCAGAAGATATTAAAAAACGATCTTCATGTTCCAGAAAATCATGATGATGTGATCACTCACCTAGAGCCAGACAGCCTGGAATGTGAAGTCAAGTTGGCCTGAGGAAGCATCACTATGAAAAAAGCTAGTGGAGGTGATGGAATTCCAGTTGAGCTATTTCAAATCCTGAACCATGATGCTGTGAAAGTGTTGCACTCAATACACCAGCAAATTTGGAAAACTCAGCACTGGCCACAGGACTGGAAAATGTTGGTTTTCATTCCAATCCCTAAAAAAGGCAATGCCAAAGAATACTCAAACTATGACATAATTGCAGTCATCTCACATGCTAGCAATGTAATGCTCAAAATTCTCCAAGCCAAGCTTCAACAATGCATGTACCGTGAGCTTCCAAATGTTCAAGCTGGTCTTAGAAAAGGCAGAGGAACCATAGATCAAATTGCCAACATATGCTGGATCATCAAAAAAGCAAGAGAGTTCCAAAAACAAACAAACAAACAAAGAAAAACATCTATTTTTGCTTTATTGACTATGCCAAAGCCTTTGACTGTGTGGATCAAAATAAACTGTGGAAAATTCTGAAAGAGATGGGAATACCAGACCACCTGACCTGCCTCTTGAGAAATCTGCATGCAGGTCAGGAACCAACAGTTAGAACCGTACAGGGAACAACAACATGTTCCAGATAGGAAAAGGAGTACATCAAGGCTGTATATTGTCACCATGCTTATTTAACTTATGTGGAGAGTATATCATGAGAAACGCTGGACTGGATGAAGCAAAAGCTGGAGTCAAGATTGCCAGGAGAAATATCAATAACCTCAGATATGCACATGACACCACACTTATGGCAGAAAGTGAAGAAGAACTAAAGAGCCTATTGATGAAAGTGAAAGAGGAGAGTGAAAATGTTGCCTTAAAGTTAAACATTCAGAAAACTAAGATCATGGCATGCCGTCCCATCCCTTCAAAGCAAATAGAGGGAGAAACAGTGGAAACAGTGGCAGATTTTGTTTTCTTGGGCTCCAAAATCACTGCAGATGGTGACTGAAGCTATGAAATAAAAAGATGCTTATTCTTTGAAAAAAAGTTATGACCAACCTAGACAGCATATTAATAAGCAGAGACTTTGGTTTTCCAACAAAAGTCCATTTACTCAAGGCTATGGTTTTTCTAGTAGTCATGTATGGTTGTGAGAGTTGGAGTATAAAGAAAGCTGAGTGCTGAAGAACTGATGCTTTTGAACTGCAGTGTTGGAGAAGACTCTTGAGAGTCCCTTGGACTGCAAGGAGTTCCAACCAGTCCATCCTAAAAGAAATCAGTCCTGAATGTTCATTGGAAGGACTGATGTTGAAGCTGAAACTCCAATACTTTGGCCCCTGATGCGAAGAACTGACTCACTTGAAAAGCCCCTGATGCTGGGAAAGATTGGAGGTGAGAGAAGAAGGGGACGACAGAGTATGAGATGGTTAGATGGCATCACTGACTCAATAGACCTGAATTTGAGTAAACTCTGGGAGTTGGTTATGAACAGGAGGCCTGGCGTGCTGCCATCCATTGGGTCACAGTCGGATGTGACTGACTGACTGAACTAAACTGAACTAACTTGGTACATGTGTCTTAGAAGCCTTGATACACCACTTAAAAGTCCAAGTATTCAGAAGCTGCCATGCTGGTTAAACCTGTGAAGGAAACATAGATCTGAACAATGCCTTAGCCCCCACCTCTAAGTAAAAGTGCCATTAATGTGCATTACTGACCATGAGATGATTTTATCTCTAGCCAATATTTGACTGCAATTGAATGAAATCTGCAAATAAGAACCACCAAGCTGAGCCCAATTATCCCCAGAACTATCATAAACAATAAACAGAGATTGCTCTCTTTTAAGTAAGTATTTTGCTGTGGTTTGTTACATAGTGATCAATAACTAGAGCAGTGCCTGTATTAAAAAAAAACAACTTTCATATACAAAATAAGTGATTCTTAGCCATGGCTACACATAGAGTTATCTGGATACCTTTTAAAATAGAAATGCATGCATCCCAATCTCTGAAATGCAGGCATGGGATTCAGATACAGTATTTCATAAAGTTTCCCAGATAATTTTAATATCCTGTCAGAATTGAGAACCACTGCTCTAAGTCAGAAGCTTGAAAATTCTGATGAGATTAGAATTTCCTAGAATTTAAAATCAGTTGGGTTTTATTATCATTAAATTGCAAGGCATGAAAACATCTTAACTTTAAGTCAACAAAAAGAAAGGTGTTGATTAGCTTTTTTTTTTTTTCCAAAGTGTGTCTAAGCAGTATGTCTCCATGTAAATAAGGCTCTATCTATATAGGGATACTGTGATATACAATCATGGAAATCAAATTAAGCTTCTTAAAAAGAATAGCAAACTACAACTTCTGGCTTGAAGTGTGTATTAAATTTTAATGTTCCAGAAGGAATTTAAATTTCCTTTTTCACTAAAAGATCAACAATATAAATTCATTTCTAATCTAACTATATTCTATAATTTTGTGATTCATATGTAGTGAAAACTAAGGATTACATTGGTATGTTAATTTTTAGTACCAATAGAAACTCATCATACTTATTTAAAAATATAGCTATTTTGATACATTAAGCTATTATTGAATCAAATTCAAAAATAAAATTCTTGGGATAGAGACTGTTTGGATTTCATTGAGGAGCAGCCCTCAGAATGACACCTGTCAAATAAATTTTTTCTACAAAGACTATAGCTTCAATATCATAATAAATACTTTTTTTGTGCTGATAAAGAGACCATATTCATAGCAGAATTTTAACAGTTATCACATGTTTTGAAATAAAATGGATCAGCTTGACTACTGAGAGGTATAGTCAGTTGGGTCAAGCTGGTTATGAGGGACAGCTGTGTTTCTCACCTCCGGATCTGAGTTGATCTTATAATTTACCTTTCTATAAAATATTCTCCCTTTGATCTAGATCTCTGAAGAATTTACAAATAATGAATGATATAGCAATCATTTATTGAATATTCATTATACTTCAAACACTGCAGAAGAGGTAGCAAAAAGGACAAAGTTCTTTATCTTATTCAGTTTACATCCCAGAGAATAATGTAGTGTGTAGGGGTAAGTGGAAGCAGAAAATAAACATGCTACAAATAAATATATTTTAAAAAATGCATTCTTCTGCTTTTGGGACCATGAAAAACCAGAAACTGGATTTGTGAACATATTGTTAGTGTTTTCAGAGATAGAATAAATACAACTTCTTCCACTTTCTATTCCCTGCACACAAAGAAATCACTGAAACGAGCAAAAAGATAAAGGAGAAAGAGATGTGCTTTCAGAAATAGAAACTCACATTCACAGTGGATTGTTTTTCAACAAAAGTGTCAAGATAATTCAATGGAAAAGTAATGTATTTTTAGCAAATGATACTGGGAAGCCTGAATATTCACATATAAAATACTTGGATGCCTGCTCATACCATATGCAAAATTTAAGTAAAAATGTATTAAATATCTACATGTGAGAGCTAAAATTATAAAATCTTTAGAAGAAAACAAAAGCATAAATTTGTGTGATCTTAGATTAGACAATAGTTTCTCACACATGATACTAAAAACAGAGCTTAGGGAAACAAAACAAAACAAGACTTCAGTGAATTAAAAACTAGCACTTCAACGGAAATCATTAAGAAAATGAAGAGATAATACATAAAATGATATAATAACATTTGCAAATCATATATCTGATAAGGTATTTATATCCTGACTATATAAATAACTCTTAAAACTTAATTATTATAAAACAGAAAACCCAAAGGAAAAATGGGGCATATATAAATAAATATTTCTCTAAATAATATGTGAAAATAGCTAATAAGCAGAGAAAAAATTGTTCAGTATTATTTGCCATCTAGAAAATATAAATCAAAACTACAATAAGACACTACTTTAGACTAGGATGATAGTGAAAGTGTCAATCACTCCGTCGTGTCTGACTCTTTGTCACCCTGTGTGTATTAGCCCTCCAGGCTCCTCTGTCCATAGAATTCTCCAGGCAAGAATACTGGAGGAGGTTGCCATTTCCCTCTCCACAGGGTCTTCCCGATCCAGGGATTGAACCCAGGTCTTCTGCATTGCAGGCAGATTCTTCACCATCTGAGCCACCAGTGAAGCCCTGTTGAATAAGATAGTCACATTTTAAAAAACATAATACACTGTTAAAAAACATATTACACTGTTGGTGGGAATGCAAACTAGTACAGCCACTATGGAAAACAGTGTGGAGATTTCTTAAAAAACTGGAAATAGAACTGCCATATGACCCAGCAATACCACTTCTGGGCATACACACTGAGGAAACCAGATCTGAAAGAGACACGTGCATTCCAATGTTCATCGCAGCACTGTTTATAATAGCCAGGACACGGAAGCAACCTAGATGCCCAACAGCAGATGAATGGATAAGGAAGCTGTGGTACATATACACCATGGAATATTACTCGGCCGTTAAAAAGAATTCATTTGAATCAGTTCTAATGAGATGGATGAAACTGGAGCCCATTATACAGAGTGAAGTAAGTCAGAAAGATAAAGAACATTACAGTATACTAACACATATATACGGAATTTAGATACATGGTAGCGATGGCCCTATATGCAGGGCAGAAGAAGAGACGCAGAAGTACAGAACAGACTTTTGAACTCTGGGGGAGAACGTGAGGGTGGGATGTTTTGAAAGAACAGCATGTATATTATCTATGGTGAAACAGACCACCAGCCCAGGTGGGATGCATGAGTCAAGTGCTCGGGCCTGGTGCACTGGGAGGACCCTGAGGAGTCGGGTGGAGAGGGAGGTGGGAGGGGGGATCGGGATGGGGAATACGTGTAACTATATGGCTGATTCATGTCAATGTATGACAAAACCCACTGAAATGTTGTGAAGTGATTGGCCTCCAACTAATAAAATAATATTAAAAAAAAAAAAAAAAAAAACATAATAACTGGTGCTGGCAAGAATACGGAAAAAATGGAACTGATAAGCCGCTGGTAGAAATGTAACATATGGCAGCCACTCTGGAAAACTATTTGTCAATCCTTCAAAATATTAAACACAGAATAACCATATGATTCATTAATTCTATTTCTAGGTATACATCCAAGAAAATTGAAAACATATTCACATAAAAATGCATATGAGTGGTCACAGCACCATTATTTATAGTAGCCAAAAAGTGAAAACAACTCAAATGTCTATCAATTGATGAATAAATAAATGCAATGTGATATATACAAGCAATAGAATCATTTAGCAACAGAAAGTAATGAAGTGCTGATAAATGCTAAAACTTAGAAATACCTTGGAAACTTTGGTGTTGTTATTTAGTCGCTAAGTCATTTCTGACTCTTTTGTGACCCCCCATGGACTTTAGCTGGCCAGGCTCCTCTGTCCATGGGATTTCCCAGGCAAGAACACTAAAGTGGGTTTCCATTTCCTTCTCAAGTGGATCTTCTTGACCCAAGGATTGAATCCACATCTCCTGCATTGGCAGGCAGATTCTTTACCACTGAGTCACCAGGGAAGCCACTTGAAAACATTACATGGGTGGGAAAAAGTGATTCACAGGGACCATATATTATATGATTTCATTTATATGAATGGTCCATTAAAAAATCCACTTATGGTCCATAGGAAAATCAATACACACAGATCATAATTTGGGGGAAGATTCTGGGGAAAAATGAGAAATGACTTCTTTTAGGTATAGTGTTTTATTTCAGCTTTTTTTTTTTTTCTTCCTCTTCCTTTTATTGATTGTGGTGATTGTTGAAAACTCTGCCTATACTAAAAACATTGAATTATGTACTTTAGGTTAATTTATTAAATTTGAATTACATCTAAATAAAACTGTTATGGATAATTTTTGCATCAGATTGTACAGATAATTATTAGAAATCTATCATAACTGAAGAGTACAACATGAAAAAAAAATTGCAAATATTCACCAATTCGGATTTGAAAAGACTTAGTGTACTCTTCAAATCACACTCATATGGCTTTTATATTTAAAGGCAAAGGACAAGGTGAAGCAAAAGAAAAATAAATATGGAAAAGCATTAGAGATCTGAGGTGTAAAAAGTCATTTACTGATGTGAACAACACTTTGTTTTGGACTTGAACTACCAACATCTATGTAAGAAATCTTAACT
Organism: Muntiacus reevesi; assembly: GCF_963930625.1. Classification (NCBI taxonomy): domain Eukaryota; kingdom Metazoa; phylum Chordata; class Mammalia; order Artiodactyla; family Cervidae; genus Muntiacus; species Muntiacus reevesi. Next base: position 79,204,209 of record NC_089271.1, on the reverse strand, counting down.
TTCAGACAGTGCAAAGTAGAAACTCTTAATGGGGTTTTAACAGGCTGGGCCAATCAGAATTCATTAATGAAAAAATGGACCCTCCAAATTACCAAGAGTGTTTTATATTTTAAATAGCCCATTATAGTCCCCAGACCCCTTATCTTGAGCAAGAGTCTAAAAAAGACATACAGATGTCTCCAAAAATAAAGACTGTGCTCTTCCAGTCCAAATGTAAATTGACTCTATCTTCTACAGCCCATCCTCTAACTTGTAATGATTTTATGTTATAAACTGCTCATATTCATTCCTTAATCTAATTTCTCTTCACTTACTGAGTATCAAATGAAAAAAGAAAACTGTTGATATACGAATTAACTGTACTATCACGTGAGGTGTAGGTATTGCTTTAAAAATAATTTCAGTTCTTCAAATACTTCAATATTGTACCAAGTAGCAATTATTTATTAGTTAGTAAGAGATTAGTAGAAAATCAGCCAGTAATAGAATTTTCTCAATATTTCCAATAAAAGTGACCCCTGTTCATAACCACAAAGATATTTTTATGGATTGAAGTATATACCAAGGGCTATTTCTTAGTTAATTATGGACTTCAAGTTTCTTGTGGGCATAGCCCTCTGCCCTGTTTTATAATTCCCCAGGATAATGACCTATGGATAGTGGCAACCTCCAAATATAGTTTGAATATGTCGAAGAACTTCCTACAGAGCATTTAGTGGACATTGAAACTATGAGTAGTAGGTATACGAACCTACCAAATCACCCCTACATTGACATTTGTTTTTCTTTGCCTAATATTTTTAACATAAGCTTTTGTCTTCCATCCACAGGGAAAAAAAAAAAAAAACAGTCTATAAGTATTATAGAAAGGGCAGGTGCACAGCAGATAATTTATTTACATCTACCTGGGCACATATCTCAAAAGCTCATCATCTAGATTATTAGTTACATAGTGACCTATAATTCTTTCTTTAAAGAAGTCCTTTTAGTGCCTGTGGTAGTCTTTAGTTCCTCTGCACATGGGAAGCTACAGGAATCCTATATAGTAACTATTACCTATCAAATGAGAAGCAAATGGCAAAACTATATTCCAATAATCATTTCAAGTGTGTTCATACAAGTGGCAATGACTAGATCAAATTTTTCTTAAATAAGCTTGGACTATGCTAGACTTTCCGCTTCAAAGTAAGAAGAATGTTTCTACATCATTTCATTCATAAAAGAATCTTTAAATATAGCTAGAGACCTATTAATAGCATTCTGTTCTTTTCAGCCTCTCATGAAGCAACACAGTTATGTTAGCTTTCCCTTTTTCTTTCATCATCAGTCTTTTATCTTCCTGTCCATTAGTAGACACTGTCCCTTCTTTCCATTTGTCATTACTTATAACCCATGGCATTCCCCTTGATGTAGGCATATCAGCTTCAAGCAGAATAACCCCTACCACTGTCAGTGATATGGGTCTGACCAATTCTTCTCCTTTTGAACATGTCCTGTCAAATGGTGCAAGGTTTATAAGTACAACCTTATAGGACTGTATTGTTCACTGGATAGGGGTGGGGCATAAACCATTAATCCCAGCTCTGACCTGTGAGGAGAAAGAATTACCAATTCCATTAATCTCTTAGAAATTTTAACAGTATGATTCAGAGATATTGTCGTTTTGATGTCATGTTTGGCAGTTGATCCTGTTTTTGAAATTGTTAAACATAATTCATGTCACCTATATAAGGAACAGAAAAAGTATCTTTAACCAATAAAGAAAAAATCCACACTATCTATATCTATATGCTACTATAAAAATTGTAGTACACACATCTTTCTGATTAGAATTTTCATCTTTTCCAGATGTATGTGCAGATGTGGAATGTTGGATCATATTGTAATTCTATTTTTAGATTTTTTAAGAAACATCTACACCATTCTCCATAGTAGCTGCACCAATTTTTATTTCCACCAACAGTGTAAAATGGTTCCCTTTTCTCCACACCCTCTCCAGTATTTGTTGTTTGTGGATTTTTTTATGATGGCCATATTGACCAGTGTGAAGTGATATGTCATTGTAGTTTTTATTTGTATTTCTGAAATATTAGTAATATTAAGCATATTTTTGGTTTCCTGTTGGTTATCTGAAAGTCTTCTTTGGAGAAATATCTATTTAGGTCTTCTGCCTATTTTTTGATCGGGCTATTACAGGGATATTTTTAACACAATGTATATTATAGAAAGGAAGAAAGGGTCTTTAAAATAAATTATCTGAGTTTCAAATCAGATCTTAAGCAACAATAAAAAAGAGCAAGTTAATATGTCTGTGTGTGTGTGTGTGTGTGTGTGTGTGTGTGTGTGTGTGTGTGGAGTGTGTATATGCACAGATATGCATACATTTACAGGAAACTAATGGTAACACAATTAGGACTAAATGTGACCAGAGGCCCACAAAGGGGGGAGCCTAAATTTATGAAACTTGGAGTTTTCATTGGGCAGTTGCCACATTAGGCCATTCCTCCCTCCATAGAGAGATAAGGACTTTACTCTAGACAAAAACAGAAAGAGAGAAAGTCTCTACTCTGGAGTGGAAGCAAATGCTTCAAGATAATTGTCTCTAAATCTCTCTAGAGAAATTAGCTATCTCCAACTTTCAAGACTTATTTGTTGTTTAATCATTCTTTAGCAAACTTTGCCACTTCTCCTTGATAAGAAAAAATTGTGCAGAAAGGATAAAATACTTATTAAGTGCTATGTCCCAAATTTCTACAACAACTTTTTGCAAGGTCTGGCTTCCAACAAATTTTTTTCAAGCTTATGTCACCCCATCTACTATTCTACTTAATCTGATTGACTGACTGGAATCAAATTCATTTGATTTGTCTTATGCAATGCTTAATTAAGGCTATCGTCAGAATGACTCCAGACAGCAATATGAGACACCTGCAGCATTTACATCAGCCATACACTCCAACCCTCAGGGGCCCAGATTTAGTTAAACAAATCTCAGAAACCCTTAAGTGACTGTCCTTAAATTCTCTATTTACTTGTTTACCTGGTCTGAGGCATTAATCGGGAAGAGTAGGATAGCTCCTGTAGACATCACCTTGAGGTCTAGGACAGCTCCATAATCTGTAATAACTATAGCTATGGGGTTGAGGCTGACTTTATTTTATTTTTGAGACTGACTTTAATGTCTTCCAGAAGTGAGGTGGTATCATTTGATCACTTCAACTCAAGTCAGGGAACATTTTTTATAAGAACTTCTGATCAAAATATATGGGAATCACTTATGTTCACCCTTGAAGTGAAAATCAGTGTTTTATGCTAAGACAGACAATTAATGCTTATCATACATACGAGTAAAAATTTTAAAGCACACATGGTGGCCATTTGAAAAATTAATAATTTTAATTGCGTCCTCTCCCCTATTAAAAGCTGGACATATATCAATCAGGCAGGACAGATTGGCAATATGGAGGAGGTCATCAGGAAGATATGACCACTGGCTGACTCAAAAACTTGGTCTGAGAAATCAAAGGCTACTCACCTATCCCCTGCCCTTGGAATGTACATTCACCTCTTGTTCTTATACTAGAAGCAACTTTAGTGACAAAGCCTTGAGAAAGTAATATGTCGTTAAGACCATCTAGAATGTTTATGTGACTGAATCCCATTAAGGCCTCTATATGAACTCTTAAGATTCTGGTAAGTGGGCGTGAAGATCTACTCATCTTGTGGCTGCCCAAAACAGGCATCATGTGTAAGTTTTCTTGCTTATTAAAACTGTCACCTACAAATATGGAGTGTTTTCACTTTTCTTCTGCTCTCCTTGCCCTCTGTGTATAGGGGTCAATTTTGAATTGCACTCAGGGAACTCCTGAGGTTGTGAACCAACACTACCACTTAGCACCAAACAGGGTTTCCCATGGAGACTCCCATGTCGTTGCCAGTTGGTATGTTTTAAGGTTTCCAACTAACTCCTGATAATTGAATTATATTATTATTTTCAAGGGACTGCTTAACAAAAGTCAGTTCAATAGGCCCTGGTTGTACAGAAACCCGAATTATTCACCTCATAGAATTAGGTCCAGATGACATTCAGTGGTATTTTGCATAAAAGGTGGATGAGCTTGAATTATCCTCTGCTGTCCTCTGGTTGGAGCCATCTGGTGGTGGATTAAAGATCCCAAAGTCAGTTATATTTAAAAGTTGCTATTGAGAGAGCTGCATCAGAGTGGTTTCCTTTTAGAGGAAGTCTCTAGAGAGAGTTTTGAAAGTTCTGCCTAATCCCTTGCCCAGCTTTACTTTTAAGAGTTTAAAGTGTTTCTTCCTCCAGTACCAGAAAATTTTTATTCTACCATCACTGTCACAAAATATGTTTGTTTCATTTCAGTAAATTTATCCTTATTCAAATCACCTTCTAGTCTCAATCAGACATTTGGTCTGCAAGTGTGAAGTACAGGAAGAAGAGAAATATGTGTATAAAAAGCATGCTCATGGAACTCATCTAGAATTAAGTTCAAATCCCCTAGAATCCTTTTGAAAATATTGCCACCTAGAGGGTGCCGATTTCTAAAAGTCTTTCTGATCTATGATTGCTACTAGGAAAAATAATAATACATTATGCCCAGGAATGGTCAAGGAAGAATACTCAATTTATAAATTTTCAAAATAGTTTTTTAAAGCTTGCATCAATATCCACTCATTTGCCACAACATTATATAAGAAATAGCCTAAAGAAGATAATGGATTTCTGAATGAAGCTATATTTAATGCTCAAACTACCTCGCTACCTGTGTGTACAGGAGGAGATCTGGAAAAAAGAGTCATACTGTCTACTTATTGCTAAGTAGCTTCTGTTTTTACAATGGAGAAAAGATGTCAACCTGAAAATAGTCAAGCCAAAAGCACAATACAGAGCTGAAGATGGGGCTGAAACTGGTACTATAAACACTGGGTTTAAGATAGCTAAACAGCAGCAAAACCATTCCAGGCATTCAGTGAGGCTTCTGCGCATCAAAAACCCTAGAAGGGCCAGCTTCAGACAGTGAAAAGGAAGAAAACTTTTCTTTCATAGTAGGAGTTGCTACTTTCTCATGGAAAGCTGTAAAGCTAAATCTTTGTCCCCAATCCAGCTGCATTCCTCCATATATCATTTCCATTTGACAAGTAACCTTCTTTGATCCCTTGCTATTTTGTCAGGTGAAAAGTGGAAGTTGATCTATCTAAAAATAGACAGACACATCAGTCCAGAAAATCACCAGAATTCTATAGTAAGATGTTCAGTTTAAACAATAGCCAAGTAGCAAACTAACAGCCACTTTTCAATACATACATATATACTGGTATATATCCAGTTGCTGTGTGAAAAACCTCAACTGAAAATTCAGGGGTGGTTCCACTATCTAGAAGCCACCTCCCTTTGCATGCTGCCCCCTTTTGCAAAAGGCCATTGCACATTGCAAGAATTATCAGTCACAGAGATCTGTACTTTCTTCAATATCCATAGAGCCTAGTAATGTCCCAAGGCTCCTATTGGGTAAAAGGCCAAAAAAATAGTTTTTCTTTGCTGATACATTAAAACAGCTACTAGTGGCAAATGGCAGGAAAATTTCTCCCTTGTAGTTACTCATTTGCAGTTTTTCACGGATCAAGATGATCCCACTGGCACTTATAAAATAGGGAATTAAAAACATAAAACAGGTCAACCCCCAAGCAACATAAATGGACGTGAAATTAGGACAAAATAGTACATGCACAGGATAATTTTAACATTATTTAAATTATTAATTGCAAGATTTGTTTAAGCTCTAACAATTGAGTCCAGCAAGTTGATTTTCCCCAAATTGATGTATAGATTTAAGGCAGTATCACTGAAAATTCCAACATAGTTTCTGTAGATAATGGCAAGCTTATTCTAAAATTTATATGAAAACGAAAGCCTATAGAATAAACAGACATTTCTGAAACAGGAAAACCAAAGTTGTAGTACTTTGTCAGATTTCTGGCTCATTTTAGAACTAGTTAAATCAAAAGTCATGTGGCATTAGCATGAAGATAGAAACATATACAAATGAAAAGGAATAGAACACCCAGAATTATACTCACACATAAATGGTGAATTGATTTTGACCAAGGTTCTAAGGGCAATTTAACAGTGAGAGGATTATCTTTGTGGAAATTCATGCTGAAGCTATTGGACAGACTTATGCAAAATATAAACCTCGAAATTTACCAAACGCTGCTTACAAAATTAACTCAAAATGAATATTTTTTTAGATTGAAGTATAATGAGTGAAAATACAAAGCTTCAAAACTGAAGTATAAGAGAACAGTTTATAATCTTTGGTTTTGCAAATTTATGTTAAAATGATACAGATATCATGACATATATCCATGTGAAGACTTTTACACAAATTTTCATGGCAGCTTTATATGTAGTAGCCAAAAAATCGAAATGGCATATTTCCCTCAATGAATAAATGGAGAAACAAATTGTGGTCTATCCACATGATAGCAATGAACTATCAATGCAAGTAACTACAAGAATAGATCTAAAAACATTTCACTCAGTGACAAAAGGGAGATAAAAAGTACATATCGTACAATTGCTTTTAATTAAAATTAGAGAAAATTCAAGCCAATCTATGATAATAGAAAGCAAAGAAGCAGTTGCTAACTGATGGAGTTGGGGTTGAGTGGTGCAAAGGGATGCACTACAGAGTTGTAAAATTTCTCAACAGTGATACTGTGGGCATTTATGGTGGATAATTTGTTACTGTGGGTTCTGTGCATTGTAGGAGGTTTAGCAGCATTCTTGATCTCTACCCAGATCAGTATCACAACACTCCTCCCAGTTGGGACAAGGAAAACATATCTCCAAATATTATCAAATGTTTCTTAATGTTCTATTAAGGATTTAATATAAAAGTTATACTACTTACATAAAATTAATATGTGATTTTTTATTGTTGTTCTAGGACATGTCTGTGTTAGATTATAATTATTTGTGTCTTGAAAATTTCTCAAACCAATGCTTGATAACAAATTATATTTCTTTAGTAGTTTTAAAAATATTCAGGTTTTCTATCTTTTTTTTTTCTTGACTCAGATTTTATAACATTTATCCCCCAGAAAGGCAATGCCAAAAAACGTTCAAACTACCATACAATTTTGTTCATTTCACATGCTACCAAGATGATGCTCAAAGTCCATCAAACTAGGCTTCAAAAGTACATTAACCAAGAACTACAGATGTACAAGCTGGGTTTGAAAGAGACAGAGAAGCTAGAGATCAAATTGCCAACATCATGGAGAAAGCAAAGGAGTTCCAGAAAAACATCTACTTCTGCTTCATTGACTATTTAAAAGACTTTGACTGTGGGGATCACAACAGAACGTGGAAAATTCTTAAAGAGATGTGAGTAACAGACCACCTTACCCATCTTCTGAGAAATCTGTAGGCAGGTAAACAAGCAACAGTTAGAACTGGACATGGAACAATGGATTGGTTTCAAATTGAGAAAGGAGTACAACAAGGTTGTATATTGCTACCCTGCTTACTTAACTCACACCCAGAGTCCATCATGTGAAATGCCAGGCTGAAGGAATCACAAGCTGAAATCAAGATTACCAAGAGAAATACCAAGAAGCTCATATATGCAGATGATACCACTCAAATGGCAGAATATGAAGAGGAACGACAAAGCTTCTTTTTTAGTGTATATATTTTATTGAAGTATAATTGATTCACAATGTTTCAGATGCACAGCAAGGTGATTCAGCTATACAAATACATGTATATTAATTTTGAAATCATTTTCAATCATAGGTTCTTACAAAATATTGACTATAGTCCCCTATGCTATATAATAAACCTTTGCTGCTTATTGCATACCTGTTTTTTAACTAGAAATCTAGCATTCCATTTATACTAAGTCAAACAAGTGAAATCAAATGTCATAATTTTAATTAGGCAAAAATTCATGTGTTTTCTAATATATATATTATATATATAATATATATATTTATACATAAATATATATAAAAAAGCTTTTCTACTACACTTGATAAAGGCTCCAGAAAGACTATAAAGAAAAAAGAGAGATGGAGAACATAAACTATGTGAAATGGGAGCACTGAATATAAAACAGAAAAAGTGAAATAAACTAAATAAATAAATAAAAGACCATTATATAGCCCAATTGCTTTTAAATATGACTGTTCCAAAAAAAAAAAAAAAATGACTGTTCATTAGAAGCATATCTGGAGCTCTGGTGAAAAAAAATATCTGAGCATTTTAAGATATTTCTGATATGCATCTGGATTTTACAAAGTGATTACAGATTTTTCTATTAGATTCTAGTGCTGGTGATTTAGAGTTATATTATTTTCCCGCTATTTTGCCTTCCCTTGTGTGGGTTTGTGTGGGCTTCCCTTGTTACTCATCTGGTAAAGAATCCACCAGCAATGCAGGAGATAAGGATTCAATCCCTGGGTTGGGAAGATCCCCTAGAGAAGGAAATGGTAACCCACTATAGTATTCTTGCCTGGAGAATCCCATGGACAGAGGAGACTAATGGGACCCAGTACATGGCATTGCAAAGAGTTGGACAACTGAACACTCATGCACATATACAAGATTGTTTTAAGTTGCTGTCTTTTCATTTCAAATGTATTTCCAATGTCCTGCTTTTTTACTCTCCTCTTCTCAATCATTGGTTTTGGTATCATGCAGAGGATCTCCTACCTTCACTTTATGCTTATCTTTACTGGTGTGCTTTTCCATTCATAAGTTATTATTATTATTTTAGTAATGATCTTTACTGCTTAGAGAGTTCCTTTAGCATTTGTTGCAAATGGTGGTGCTGAATTCTCTTAGCATCTAATTGTTTGCAAAGCTTTGATTTCTCTGTCAAATCTGAATGAGAGCCTTGTGGGTATTCTTGGTTGTAGGTTTTTCCTTTACTTTACTTTAAATATATCATGCTGCTTCCCTGGTGGCTCAGACGGTAAAGAATCTGCCTAAAATTCAGAAGATGTGGGGTTGATCCCTGGGTCAGGAAGATTCCCTGGAGAAGGGAATGGCAACCCACTCCAGGATCCTTGCCTGGGAAATCCCATGGGCAGAGGAGCCTGGGGGGCTACAGTCTATGGGATTACAAAGAGCCAGACATGACTAAGTGACTAACATTTCACTTCATTCCCTTCTGGCCTACAGAGTTTCTGCTGAGAAATCAACCAATAACCTAATGGGAGTTTCCTTGTTTGTTATTCGTTGCTTTCCCCTTCTTTCTTTTAATATTTTTATTTGTTTTTAATTTTTGTCAATTATTACATGACTGACTGTGTTCTTCCTTGGTTTATCCTGCCTGTGACTCTATGCACTTCCTGGACTTGAGTGACTATTTTCTTTCCCATATTAGAGACATTTTCCAGCAATTATCTCTTCCAATATTTTCTCAGGTCCTTTCTCCCTTCTCCATCTAGAGCCCCTATAATGTGAATATTGGTGCATTTAATGTTTCTTAGATTGTCTTCATTTCTTTTCTTTTTTTTTTTTTTTTTTCTTTAATATGTTCTATGGCAGTGATTTCCACCATCTGCCTTCCAGGTCACTTTTTCATTCATCTGCCTCAGTTACTCTGCTGTTGATTCCTTCTAGTGTGTTTTTCACTTTAATTATTGTATCGTTCATCTTTGTTGTTTAGTTCTTCTATGTCTTTGTTAAATATTTCTTATATCTTCCCTATGTGTGCCTCCATTGTTGCCAAGATCGTGGATGATTGTCACTATCATTAGCCTGATTTTTTTTTTTTTTCAGTAGATTGCCTATCTCCACCTCACTCAGCTGTCTGTCTGGGTTTTTATCCTATTGCTTCATCTAGAACATATTCATCTCCTGTCTCATTTTTTTCAACTTTCTGTAATTTTTATTTTCATTCTGCAGATACAAGATTGTAGAATTGCAGTTTTTCTAGCTTCTCTTGTCTGCCCTGTGATGGATGAGGGTAACAGGCTTGTGCAGGCTTTCTGATGGGAGGGACTGTTTCCGGCCTTCTCACAGGATGTTGTCCCTCTGGTGGGAAGGACCATGCTCAAAAAGATTTTATGGAGTCTGTATGCTGATTGGTGGGGCTGTGTTCCTGCCATGTTTGTTGTTTGATTTGAGATGTCCCAGTACTGCATCCTACAGGCAATTGGTTAGCATAGATCTTGGGGAGGAAATGGTGGCCTCATGCCAATGAGTACTTACCAGAATTATTGTTGCCAATGTCTTTGTCCCTGAAGTGAGCCACAGCTTCTCACCTCTGCAGGAGACCCTACATGCTACCAGGTAGGTCTGGCTTAATTTCTTATGATATCACTGATTTTGTTTGTTTTTAATCTCCCCACCACCACCCAACTGGGTTCTATTGTGCACCAGGCCCTGTGGGCTACCTTCAAGAGTGGAGTATTTCCTTTTTTCCTCCAGTACTGTGGTATTCCTGTGATCAGATTCCACTAGCCTTCAAAGCCAGATACTCTGACATTTTTCAAACTTCTGGAGCCCCTCCCCCCAGCCTGGGAAGCCTGATATGAGCTTAGGGTTTTCCCTCCTGTGGGAAAACTGTGATATAATCATTTTCCAGTTTGTGGGTCACCCCTTCAGCAGATATGGAATTTGATTTTATTCTGATTGCCACTCCCCCCCCCATATCATTGCAACTTTTTATTTGTCGGGAGGTAGAGTATATATTTTTTGGGAGATTCCAGCATTTTTGTTACTGTTGTGGTTGCTTTTGATGTTTATTCGACAGTGAATTGCAATTTCAGTGTTTCTTAAAGAAAGGATGAGCCCATGTCTTTTTATTCCACCATCTTGATGGCAAGTCTTCTGTTAAAAAAAACAAAAAGCAAACTAAATAATGTATAGTTGCATCTGCTTTTTATTCATAATAGTTAAACAGTGTGTCTTCTCTTTTTTCAGTCCTCACAGAGATTTTTCAGCTTTGTTACTCATTAGTATTTTCAGAGAACCAATTTTTGCTCTGCACATACTTCTCTATGTATATCTGCCTTCTACATGTAAACATCTGTGCTTATCTATTTTTTTCCTATATTCGTTATATATAGTATAATTTTGCTTATTTTTTTTTTATTTTTCACTTCTCTCTCTCTCTTTTTAAATTTATTGGAGGCTAATTACTTTACAATATTGTAGTGGTTTTTGCCATACATTGACATGAATCAGCCACAGATTTACATGTGTTCCACATCCCTCTGGGTCTTCCCAGTGCACCAGCCCTGAGCACTAGTCTCATGCATCCAACCTGGGCTGGTGATCTGTTTCACCCTTGATAGTATACTTGTTTCAATGCTATTCTCTCGGAACATCCCACCCTCGCCTTTTCCCAAAGAGTCTAAAAGGCTGCTCTGTACATCTGTGTCTCTTTTTCTGTTTTGCATATAGGGTTATAATTACCATCTTTCTAAATTCCATATATATGTGTTAGTATACTGTATTAGTCTTTATCTTTCTGGCTTACTTCACTCCGTATAACGAGCTCCAGTTTCATCCATCTCATTAGAACTGATTCAAATGAATTCTTTTTAAGGGCTGAGTAATATTCCATAGTGTATATGTACCATAGCTTCCTTATTCATTTGTCTGCTGATAGGCATCTAGGTTGCTTCCATGTCCTGGCTATTATAAACAGCGCTGCAATGAACATTGGGGGACATGTGTCTCTTTCAGACCTGGTTTCCTTGGTGTGTATGCCCAGGAGTGGGGTTGCTGGGTCATATGGCAGTTCTATTTCCAGTTTTTTTTTTTTTTTAAGGAATCTCCACACTGTTCTCCATAGTGGCTGTACTAGTTTGCATTCCCACCAACAGTGTAAGAGGGTTCCCTTTTCTCCACACCCTCTCCACATCTACAAGCAAACATTTATTGCTTGTAGACTGTTGGATAGCAGCCATTCTGACTGGCATGTAATGGTACCTCATTGAGGTTTTGATTTGCATTTTTCTGAAAATGAGTGATGTTGAGCATCTTTTCATGTGTTTGTTAGCCACCTCTATGTCTTCTTTGGAGAAATGTCTGTTTAGATCTTTGGCCCATTTTTGGATTGGGTCATTTATTTTTCTGGCATTGAGCTATAGGAGTTGCTTGTATATTTTGGAGATTAATCCTTTGTTTCTTCATTTGCTATTATTTTCTCCCATTCTGAAGGCTGTCTTTTAACCTTGCTTATAGTTTCCTTTGTTGTGCAAAAGCTTTTAAGTTTCATTAGGTCCCATTTGTTTATTTTTGCTTTGATTTCCAATATTCTGGGAGGTGGGTCATAGAGGAACTTGCTGTGATTTATATTGGAGAGTGTTTTCCCTATGTTCTCCTCTAGGAGTTTTATAATTTCTGGTCTTACATTTAGATTGTTAATCCGTTTTGAATTTATTTTTGTGTATGGTGTTAGGAAGTGCTCTAGTTTATTCTTTTGCAAGTGGTTGACCAGTTTTCCCAGCACCACTTGTTAAAGAGGTTGCCTTTTTCCATTGTATATTCTTGCCTCTTTTGTCGAAGATAAGGTGTCCATAGGTACATGGATTTACCTCTGGGCTTTCTATTTTGTTCCATTGATCTATATTTCTGTCGTTGTGCCAGTACCGCACTGTCTTGATAACTGTGGCTTTGTAGTAGAGCCTGAAGTCAGGCAGGTTGATTCCTCCAGTTCCATTCTTGTTTCTCAAGATTTCTTTGGCTCTTTGAGGTTTTTTGTATTTCCATACAAATTGTGAAATTATTTGTTCTAGTTCTGTGAAGAATACCATTGGTAGCTTGATAGGAATTGCATTGAATGTATAGATTGCTTTGGGTAGTGTACTCATTTTCACAATATTGATTCTTCCAATCCATAAACATGGTATATTTCTCCATCTATTTGTGTCCTCTTTGATTTCTTTCATCAGTGTTTTATAGTTTTCTATGTATAGGTCTTTTGTTTCTTTAGGTAGATATACTCCTAAGTATTTTATTCTTTTTGTTGCAATGGTTAATGGTATTGTTTAAATGAATATTTTATAACTGTTACTCATATAATGGCCTTCCTTTTTACATTAGGAATTCAGGATTAGAATATCTTTTTATGTAATATAATGTCTAATTTTTTATATGTAGAATTTTTGTTATTCTTATTTTAAAATATTTTATAATTCCAATGATAACTTTTCACTGTTTCATAATTTATTAAAATATGTTTCCTAGCTAACAGCATATGAGAACTTTATAAAATCTTCCTAAAATTATTTCTAGCTCATTTGACATGACAAGAAAACATACTCTATACATCCTTTGAAATACATTGAGACTTGCATATAGGTCCCAGTATATGATAAATTTTTAGATGTCCCAGTGAATATTGGGAGAAGGCAATAACAACCCACTCCAGTACTCTTGCCTGGAAAATCCCATGGATGGAGGGGCCTGGTAGGCTACAGACCACAGGGTCGCGAAGAGTCAGACACGACTGAGAGACGTCACTTTCACTTTTCACTTTCATGCACTGGAGTAATAAATGGCAACCCACTCCAGTGTTCTTGCCTGGAGAATCCCAGGGATAATGGGTTGCCGTCTATGGGGTCACACAGGGTTGGACATGACTTAAGCGACTTAGCAACAGCAGCAGTGAATATTGGGCTTCCCTCAAAGTTCATTTGGTAAAAAAAATCCGCCTGCAATGCAGGAGACCCCAGTTCAATTCCTGGGCTGGGAAGATACCCTAGAGAAAGAATAGGCTGCCCACTTCAGTGTTCTTGGGTTTTAGCTGTGAGTCAGCTGGTAAAGAATTCACCTGCAATGTGGGAGACCTGGATTTGATCCCTAGGTTGGGAAGATCTCCTGGAGAAGGGTGAAGCTACCCACTCCAGTATTCTGGCCTGGAGAATTTCATGGAAAATACAGCCCATGGGGTCACAAAGAGTGAACATGACTGAATGGCTTTCACTTTCACTTTTCATTTTCAATGAATATTATTCTGTACTTGGGAACAGTTGTGTACATATTTATTTTAATCATGTAAAAAATTTTATATCATGTTCTCAATTCATTTAAATCATTGCTGATGTTTTATCTCACTTATTATAAGAGTGAGAGTGTTACACGTCCTGCTATGCTTGCAGATATGCTTCTTTCTCATTGTTATTATATCATTTTGCACAAGGCCTGAAGCGTGAATAAGCTTGTTTTATTTCATGGTTAGAAAGAATGCCAATAGTATTTGTAGAAAGGGAAAGTTATTCCCATTTGAATGCAGAGTTTCAAAGAATAACAAGGAGAGATAAGAAAGCCTTCCTCAGTGATCAATGCAAAGAAATAGAGGAAAACAACAGAATGGGAAAGACTAGAGATCTCTTCTACAAAGTTAGAGATACCAAGCGAACATTTCATGCAAAGATGGGCACAATAAAGGACAGAAATGATGTAGACCTAAGAGAAGCAAAAGACACTCAGAAGAGGTGGCAAGAATACACAGAAAAACTGTACAAAAGAGATCTTCATGACTCAGATAATCACGATGATGTGATCACTCACCTAGAGCTAGACATCCTGGAATGTGAAGTCACGTGGTCCTTAGGAAGCTTCACTATGAACAAAGCTAGTAGAGGTGATGAAATTCCAGTTGAGCTTTTACAAATCCTGGAAGATGATGCTGTGAAAGTGCTGCTGTCAATATGACAGCAAATTTAGAAAACTCAGCAGTGGCCACAGGACCGGAAAAGGTCAGTTTTTATTCCAATCCCAAAGAAAAGCAACCCCAAAGAATGCTCTAAATGCCGCACAATTGCACTCATCTCACAGGCTAGTAATGCTCAAATTTCTCCAATGTGAAGTGAACTTCCAGATGTTCAAGCTGGTTTTAGAAAAGGCACAGGAACCAGAGATCAAATTGCCAACATATTGGATCATCAGAAAATCAAGAGTTCCAGAAAAACATCTATTTCTGCTTTATTGACTATGACAAAGCCTTTGACTATGTGGATCATGATAAACTGTGGAAAATTCTGAAAGAGATGGGAATCCCAGATCACCTGACCTGCCTCTTGAGAAACCTGTATGCAGATCAGGAAGCAACAGTTAGAACTGGACTTGGAAAAATAGACTGGTTTCAAATAGGAAAAGGAGTATGTCAAGACTGTATATTGTCACCCTGGTTCTTTAGCTTGTATGCAGTGTACATCATGGGAAACGCTGGGCTGGAAGAATCACAAGCTGGAATCAAGATTGCAGGAGAAATATCAGTAACTTCAGATATGCAGATGACACCACCCTTATGGCAACAGGTGAAGAGGAACTAAAAAGCCTCTTGATGAAAGTGAAATAGGAGAGTGAAAAAGTTGGCTTAAAGCTCAACATTCAGAAACCTAAGATCATGGCATCTGGTCCCATCACTTCATGGAAAATAGATGGGGAAACAGCAGAAACAGTTTCAGACTTTATTTTTGGGGGCTCCAAAGTCACTGCAGATGGTGATTTCTGCCATGAAATTAAAAGATGCTTACTCCTTAGAAGGAACGTTATGACCAACCTAAATAGTATATTAAAAAGCAGAGACATTACTTTGCCAACTAAGTTCCATCTAGTCAAGGCTATGGTTTTTCCAGTGGTCATATATGGATGCGAGATTTGGACTGTAAAGAAAGTTGAGCACTGAAGAATTGATGCTTTTGAACTGTGGTGTTGGAGAGGACTCTTAAGGGACACTTGGACTGTGAGAAGATCCAAACAGTCCATCCTAAAGGAGATCAGCCCTGGGTGTTCATTGGAAGGACTGATGCTGAAGCTGAAACTCCAATACTTTGGCCACCTCATGCGAAGATTTGGACTCATTGGGAAAGACCCTGATGCTGGGAGATATTGGGGGCAGGAGGAGAAGCGGACAGCAGAGGATGAGATGGCTGAATGGGATCACCAATTCGATGGACATGAGTTTATGTAAACTCCCGATGTTGGTGATGGACAGGGAGGCCTGGCGTGCTGCGATTCATGGGGTTGCATAATGTCAGACACGATTGAGCTGATGTTAGAAAAGTTTCCAGGGACTACCTAAATAACATAAGAGTTTGGGTATGAAATCTATTTTACCCCATTCATGACAAATTGCTCAGATTTTATTATAATTCATATGGTGGGAAAATCTGTGGTATTTTCATTAGGGTAGTCATAGTATAATTTAATTTTTTAAATGACCATCACTTATGTCTTCATCATTTACCTCCATTGTTTTAAAATCTTATAAATAATTCCCTACCTTCATGTTCTGAACTTACATTTATGTTTAGTTTTTTTTTAATTAATTTTTATTGGATTACAATTGTTTTTCATTGTGTGTTAGCTATTATACCACAGAAGAGTAAATCAGCCCCACAAATACCTATATCTCCTCCCCTTTGGATTTCCTTCCTATTTAGGACACCACAGTGCATTAAGTAGAGTTCCCTAAGCTTAAACTTCCATTAATATTTAAAGTATACATTTAAATCATTTTCATTTATATGTAAATTTGTATATATCTATTCAATCAGTATTAAGATAAATATATAAAATATTTCTAATACTTAAGAAGACTCTCTGTTTTCTCTTAGCTTTTGCTTGTCTGTAAAGTTTTTGAATTCTCCTTCATATCTGAATGAGATCCTTGCTGGATACAGTAATCTAGGTTGTAGGTTATTCTTTTTCATTACTTTCAGTATGTCCTGCCATTCCCTACTGGCCTGGAGGGTTTCTATTGATAGATCAGTTGTTATCCTTATGGGAATCCCTTTGTGTGTTATTTGTTGTTTCTCCCTTGCTGCTTTTAGTATTTGTTCTTTGTGTTTGATCTTTGTTAATTTGATTAATATGTGCCTTGGGGTGTTTCGCCTTGGGATCATCCTGTTTGGGACTCTCTGGGTTTCTTGGACTTGGGTGGCTATTTCCTTCCCCATTTTAGGGAAGTTTTCAGCTATTATCTCCTCGAGTATTTTCTCATGGCCTTTCTTTTTGTCTTCTTCTTCTGGGACTTCTATGATTCGAATGTTGGGGCGTATCACATTGTCCCAGAGGTTCCTGAGGTTGTCCTCATTTCTTTTGATCCTTTTTTCTTTTTTCCTCTCTGCTTCATTTATTTCCACCATTTTATCTTCTACCTCACTTATCCTAATGTCTGTCTCCGTTATTCTACTCTTGGTTCCCTCCAGAGTGTTTCTGGAACTTCCCTGACAATTCAGTTCCTCGTTGGGGGACTAAGATCACATATGCCATACATGCAGTGCTGCCAAAAAAAATAAAGCGTCTTCATGCTTTTCATATCAGTATCAGTATATCCAAATGCTGGCTGTATTTCTTGAATCTATCTTCATATGTTAGATTTGACTCTTTTTGTATTACATGCAAATAATTTCATGAAGTATGTGCTTCTCTGTACCTCTCTTCTTTTGCTCATGTGTAAGCCAGTGAAATTTATCTGATTTGTTGTGTATAGCAACAACTTGTTTTGCCTTATTTTTTGTAGTATATTGTTAATTTTATATACAAATATTTACTCACTTGGATATTCTTGGGTATTTGTGTGTTTCGATTTTTGTCATTATAAATAAGTCTGTTTTTTTTCATTTTAATGTATTTTTAATTGGAGAATAATTGCTCAATGTTGTGTAGGTTTCTGCCATACAACATGGAAATCAGCCATAAGTATACATATTTCCCCCTGCCTCTTGAATTTCCTTCCTACTCTGCCATTCACCCCTCTAGATTGTTACAGAGCATGAGGTAGAGCTCCCTGAGTTATACCAAAACTTCCCAATAGCTCTTTATTTTGCATATGGTAATATATACAGGTCTGTTCTTTCTGTTTGCATCTCTACTCCTGCCCTGCAAATAGGTTCATCAGTATCATTTTCTAGATTCCATATATATATATATATATATATATATATATATATATATATATATATATATATATAGAGAGAGAGAGAGAGAGAGAGAGAGAGAAATGATATTTGCTTTTCTCTTTCTGACTTGCTTCACTCTATGTAACAGGCTGTAGGTTCATCAACCTCAGTTCAACTCACTCAAAATTGTTCCTTTTTATGACTGAGTAATAGTTTATTTTAAATGTGTACTACAATTTCATTATCTATTCATCTGTTAATGGAAATCTAGGTTGCTTCCATGCCCTGGCTATTGTAAGTAGTGCTGCAATGAACAATGGGTTGCATGTTTCTTTTTGAATTATTATTTTCTCAGGATATAAGCCCAGTAGTAGGATTTCTGGATCATATGGCAGTTCAATTCCTAGTTTTTTAAGGAATCGACCTACTGTTCTCCATAGTGGCTGTATCAGTTTACATCCCCACTAACAGTGCAAGAGGGTTCCCTTTTCTCCACATCCTCTCCACTGCTGGTAATATTCTAGTAAATATCTTTTTATCATAAATGTATATACATTTCTTGTGGATCATAGTGCACATCTGTACCAAATATTGATAGAACATATTTCCAAAATACAGTTAATCTGTGAACATCATGAGTTTGAACTGTGTGAGTCCATTTATAGGCAGATTTTTTTAAATAGTTGTATACTGCAAAACTACATAATCTCTGGTTAGTTGAATGCTCAAATGTGGAACATTAGTTACAGGGATTGACTGTAAAGTTATATTTGGATTTTTGACTATGGATTCAACGTCCCTAATCCCTGCATTGTTCAAATGTCAAATGTTGGTACACAATTTGTTTTCCGACTAGCAACATAAAAGTGTTACAAACTTTGCACATCATGGCCAACAACATTTTATTCTTCAGGCTTTACTTTTAACAATTCTGATTGGAAGTGTGTTAGTGTCTCATTGTGGTTTCAATTTGCAGTCCTTGGCAATTAATCATGTTGAGCACTTTTTTGTATATTTTTGGACTTTATATATACTCCTTTGTGAAATGTTTTTCACAAATATTTTATTTTGTTCAATACTGTGTTTGGTTCGGGAACAGAAGTTTAATTTATCAGATACTTTAATGCTTTTTTTTTTATTTTAAAGAGATATTTGCTTGCTTCAAGTACATGAAGTTATTTCCCTATGTTCAAAAAATTCATTGTTTTAACTTTGATATTTAGCTGTAGAGTCGTATTGAATTAATTTTTGTGTATGGTATAAGCAGTGGTTAATCTTTCCATTTTTTCAAATAGAGACATTATATTGCTTCGCCAAGTTATTGAAAATACCACTATACACTAACTGAATTACTGGAGTGACTTGATAATCAGGTGAGAGTATATGTATGGCTCTGTGTCAGGGCTCTGCAGCTTGCTTTCATTTATATTCTTAAATATTTGAGATTATCATTATTTTCTCACTTCAAGGAGATTCTGTCAGTCCATTCTAAAGGAAATCAGTCCTGAATATTCATTGGAAGGAATGATGCTGAAGCTGAAGCTCCAATACTTTGACCACCTGATGCAAAGAACGAACTCATCGGAAAATACCCTGAAGCTGGGAAAGATTGAAAGCGGGAGGAGAAGGGGATGACAGAGGAGGAGATGGTTGGATGGCATCACCAACGCGATGGGCATGAGTTTGAGTAGGCTCCGGGAGTTGATGATGGAGAGGGAAGCCTGGTGTGCTGCAGTCCATGGGGTCGCAAAGAGTCAGACACGACTGAGCGACTGAACTGAATCATCATATTTAAATTTATTTTGCAGATGTTTTAAAATACTCCTAGGATGAATGCTTATATAATAGATTTTTATCTACTCTATGACTTGAGTCAATGCTAGACTGTTTTAGTACAATATAAATACTGAAATTTTATAAATGTGATAAAGTATCAAGTCCTATATTCATTTCCAATTTTTACTTTTGTTTGTGTTTTTAACTTAGATTGATTTGGCTACCATGTTCTTTGAAGTTTCAAAGAAATCTGAAAATTAACTTGTGACTCTCTGTGCCCCAAATGCTGGAATTTGTGAATTTAACCTATAGATAAATATGGTGTCTTCTAAAAAAATTCATGATATAATTTTCAGCTATTTAGTCTAAAATGCCTCTCACCTACGTTACATAGTTTTGGTGTGTAAGTCTGGCACATATTTCATTATATTTGATCCTGGGTTCTGAAAATTATGTGCTATTATACATAGTATTATAAAATACAATGTTCTAGATATTAACTCGAAATATATAAAAAATATATTCATATAATATAAATATATTTATAATATAATATAATATATTGTATATTATAAAAAACAATTTAGCATTGTATGCAGATTTTATATCTGGTTACCTTGGTGACTTCATTACCGATTCTCTTATTTTTTTTATTTTTTAATTTATTTTTATTTGAAGGATAATTGCTTTACACTATTGTGCTCGTTTCTGCCAAACATCAGCATGAATCAGCCATAAGTATACATATGTCGCCTCTCAATTCTTTTATTTTTTTAATATTATTCTATGACATTCTATTTTCACAATCAAGTCACCTACGAATGAGGAGAATTTTGCTTTCTTTTCAAACTTGATGGATGTATGTTAATCTTTTTTCTTGCCTTGTTGTACTAGTTCTGCCTTCCAGTATGTAATGAATAGACTTGTTATTAGAGCTCTTATTTCTTTTCCCCAACTCAGGTGGAAAACATTTGATGTTTCACAGTTAAGTATGATACTAGACAAAAAGATTTTTGAATACACCACTTATTCTGTCTTCATATTTCTAATTTTTTATATTCCTTTCATGATTTTTGTCGGCACTAGTGTCAACATAATTATCTGGATTGAAAAGTTCATATTCATTCCTGTTTATCTTGTCTGTGCTTTTTATTCCTATAGGTTCATGTTTCCATATAGAATAATTTTTCTTCATGATACATAAATGGTTTTAATATGCTGTGCCCAGTTTTGTTGAAAACACATTTTGTCACTGATTTTTTTTTCCTTAATACTTTATTTCATATTAATTTTGAAGAATGGTTTTGCTCAGCATGGGCTTTATGGTTAATGGTCTTCTTTTGTAGTATTTTAAAATTGTCATCCCATTGTCTTTTGTTCATATAATTTCTCTTTGAAAGTCACAGATCTTTCTTATTCTTTCTTTGAACAATAATTATGATCTAACACTAAATTGACTTTTCAGCAGTTTTATTACAAGTTTATTGTAATGTGCTTAGTAGTCTTTTTCTTTTTTTCATTTATCTTAATGGTGTTATATAGGTCTGTTGGATATATTATCTCTGTCATCAGGTTTTCAAAGCTTTCAGTCATTATTGCTACAGATATTGCTTCAATTTCACAATTTAGCCCTCCTCTTCCTGGAATTCTTCATTCACACATGATACTTTTTTTTAAATTTATTTTCTACTGACCTGCCTTTCAGCTTACTGATTCTCTGAAAATTTCTATTTTTGAATTTTGTGTTTGATTTTTGTATGTTTCAATTCTAAAAATTTCATCTGACCCCTTCATTACTCTGTTGTCAATTTTCTTCAATACATCAGTTTTCTTCATATTTTCTCCTTTTATAATTAATGTGTTGATTGCTTTTAGTTTTAATTATACTGTTTGACTATACTATTGAAATACTATATTTTAAATATAATGGTTAGAGGAAACTCTAAAACATTTATAAGTATCACTCAATTTCAATTAAACAAACATATATGCATATATTTAAATAAGAAATATTTGTATACACATGACAGTTAATTCTTAGGTAGGTTGATAAGAAGTCTGGAATCCACAAGGAGGAGAAAGGGCTTTAGGACTCACCAGGAGGAGAAAAGAAAAAACTTTTTTTTCTTACATTCTTATATTTAAACTGCATAAGACATTTTTTTTTTTCTTTAAGCCCAGAGCTGATGATTACACAACAAAACAACTCATCTTAAACTCTGTACTAAGGAATATATAACAATAATGTATCATGCTCAAGGACATGTTCCTACTTCTTAAGAACCTTCTGATTAATCCTGTCATCTTAAAATGTACATTGTGGGAGTGGGTCTGGAAAGATTTTTCTATTGTTAGTTTTAATCCTGTTACCTTAAAATGTAAATTGTGGGAGTGGGTCTAGTAAGATCTTTACAACCTTAAGACAGTATTTTGATTTATTGTTAATAGCCAATTGAAAAAGTGTATAAAACCTTGATAAGACTAGCAAGGATGACACTCTCCATCCCCCTTCTGATGTCTATGTCAAAAGCTTTCTCTGTCCTTTTTCACTGTAATAAAACTTCTGCCACACAGAAGTTCTGAGTAATTAAACCTGATTCTGAAGCTAAATCTTCTTCTTCAGAGATCAGAAATCTGACATAATTCACTGTAAGCTATCACACAGTTATTTTCCTTGTGGTTGCTCGTTTTTGCCTGGATCACCATATTATTTTAATTTTTAAAACTTTTTTGGCAGACCTGCGTTGTTATATGTTGTAGAGGCTTAAGTTTGTTATCTTTCTCTAAAGCATGTCAAATGTTTTTACATTATTTTCTGCAGAAGTGAAATTATAAGCAAACACCTTTATCCTACAGAAATTCTGCTTTTGTAGTTCTGTTTCTGTTTGTCCTTGATTCATACTAAATAGTATGCTCTTCAGCTGTGTTTGTTAGTCTTGTTTGTGTTATCTGGTAAAAAAAAGACTAGTGTTTTAACTGATATCTGTCCACTATAACTTTGTTTGATATACAACTCCCATCTTTCCAAAGTTATGTAGCTTCCAAAACCTCTCTTTAAAAATCTATCCCCTCAGTGGCTGATTGTTTCTAGATGTCTTCAAGTCACACTCTTTACACATACAATTTAGTATTTGAGAATGAACATGAAGGAACATTTTTATGTAGACATCTGTGACTCTATGTCTAGGTCTCCTTTTTTTCGTACACTAAATTCCAAATACTAGCTGCCCTGTCAGCCCTGAGTTCTGATCTCTATTTCCTTTACCTACCAACTCTCCTCATTCCCTCTTATTTGTTTCTATATCCCTGTGCCATCATTTGGATCATATCCTAAGGAAACAATTCTGGGAGAATACAGACAACATTCCTGTACTAAACTTCTCTCAAGGTCAATGGCTCTGCATCTTTGTTTACTAATGCCCATAAAAGTAGTAATTTTATTTGGTTTTGTCATGTATTTTTATTTGTCCCCTAATATGAAGGTATATTTGATAATACCTATTTTATCATGGAGGAATCAGATGTCTCCTTTCAATATATATTTTTCAAAATAAAAATGTATATATGTTTAAAGTCATATGATAGCTTTTATCTTATAAGGTGAGATATATATGTATATATGTATATATACATATATATGTAGATATGTAGATATATATGTGTATATATTCCATTTAACTTTAGCTTACCAACCACTGCTGCAGGTGCACTAGTTGGTAAGGCTGGCCTGCTGCCCAGTAGACTGCGAGTCCCTGCCTTGTGCATGGTAGTGGGTAGGAAAGATTTCCATGCCAAGTTGGCTGTGAGACCATGTCTTCTGCCACTGCTGTGGGTGCACTGATAGGTAGAGCAGGCCCCAGGCTGACTGTGGAGTCCTGTAATACATAACTTCCATGGATGCACAGCTGGGTGAATAAGCACCCAGCATAACTGGCTTCAAGTCTTAGTGGCATGTGATTGCTATAGGTACACTGATGGGTGGGACATGTCCCTTTGTGGCTGACTTGTAGGGTCCAGTGTCATACAACTTCTGTAGGTATGCTGGTGGGGGAGATAGGCGCCCAGAAATTCTGGCTGTGAGATCTGATGGTGTGTATCTGCTATGGATGCATTGTCGGACAAGACAGGGCCCCCATCACCTCTAGCTGTGTTGTAGCTCAGTGGCACAGGGCATCTATGAGAATGAGTGAGGCAATCCAACCAGAAATAAATTAGAAAGAAGATTTCAAAATGGAGCCCACTAACGCTCTACTCAACGTTCAAAAAATGAAGATCAAGACATCCAGTCTCATCACTTTATAGCAAAAATGGGGAAACAATGGATGCAGTGACAGACTTTATTTTCTTGGCTAGAAAATCACTGTAGATGGTGACTGCAGCTATGAAATTAAAAGACACTTGCTCCTTGGAAGAAAAGCTATGACCAACCTAGACAGCATATTAAAAAGCAGAGACATTACTTTGCAGATAAAGGTCCCTGTAATCAAAGCTATGGTTTTTCCAGTAGTCACATGTGCATGTGAGTGTTGGACCATAAAACGGCTGATTGCTGAAGAACTGATGCTTTTGAACTGTGGTGTTGTAGAAGACTCTTGAGAGTCACTTGGACTGCAAGGAGATCAAACCAGTTAAACCTAAAGGAAATCATCCCTGAATATTCATTGGAAGTACTGATGCTGAAGCTGAAGCTCCAATACTTTGGTCACCTGATGCAAAGAACTGACTCATTAGAAAAGATCCTGGTGTGGGGAAATATTGAAGGCAGGAGGAGAAGGGGGCAACAGAGGATGAGGTGGTTGGATGGCATCACTGACTCAATGGACATGAGTTTGAGCAAGCTCTGGGAGTTGGTGATTGACAGAGAAACCTGGTGGATTGCAGTTCATGGGGTCACAAAGAGTCAGACATGACTGAGCAACTGAACTGAACTAAACACTCTACTACAGTCAGCACAGTAGAACGAGATTACAAAAATGGCTGTCACCTGTGTCTCAGTCCTTGCGGGGAGCCCCAACTATCTCCTACCTCTCTAGGAGGCTCGCCAAGCATAAAAGTTAAGTCTGACCTAGGGATATTCAAACTGTTCTCTCTGTGCTGGTATTTCTAGAGAATGTGTTTTTGTACATGTTCTTAAGGAGTGGAGTCTCTGTTTCCTACAAATCCTCCTCTCCACTCACAATTAGAAACCCCACTCGTTTTCAAAGCCAGCTCTTTTGAGTGCTCATCTTCTTGTTGTAAGATTCTCGGGCTTGGGAGCCAGAAATGGGGCCCAGATTCTCACATTGCTTGGGGAGGACTTCGCATGATTAGGATATCTCTCTTGCTTCATTCCAATCTCAAAAAAGGCAATACCAAAGAATGTTCAAACTGCCACACCCATTTCACATGCTAGCAAAGTAATGCTCAATATTCTCCAAGCTAGGGTTCAACAGTATGTGAAATGAGAACTTGCAGATGTTCAAAGTGGATTTAGAAAAGGCAGAGGAACCAGCAATCAAATAACCAACATCTGTTGGATCATAGACAAAGCAAGGGATTTCCAGAAAATTTTACATTTTTGTTTCATTGACTACACTAAAGCCTTTGACTGTGTGCATCACAGTAAACTGTGGAAAAGAATTGGGGATACCAGGGCACCTTACTTGCCTTCTGTGAAACCTGTATGCAGGTCCAGAAGCAACAGTTAGAACCAGACATGGAACCACAGACTGGTTCAAAGCTGGGAAAGGAATAATACAAGACTGTATATTGTCACCCTGCAAATTTAAGATATATACAGAATATGCCATGTGAAACGCCAAGCTGGATGAAGCACAAGCTGGAATTAAGATTGCCAAGAGAAATATCATATAACCTCAGATATGCAGATGACACCACCCTTATGGCAGAAAGTGAAGAAGAACTAATGAACCTCTTGATCAAAGTGAAAGAGAAGAGTGAAAAAGCTGGCTTAAAACTCAATATCCAAAAAACTAAGATAATGGCATCTGGTCCCATCACTTCATGGCACATAGATGTGAAAATAGTGGAAACAGTGGCAGACTTTATTTTTTGGGTCTCCAAAATTTCATCACTGCAGATGGTGACTGCAGTCATGAAATTAAAAGACGCTTACTCCTTGGAAGAAAAGTTATGACCAAACTAGACAGCATATTAAAAAGCAGAGACACTACTTTGCCAACAAAGGCCCTTCTAGTCAGAGCTATGGTTTTTCCAGTAGTCATGTGTGGATGTGAGAGTTGGATTATAAAGAAAGCTGAACGCCGAAGAATTGATGCTTTTGAACTGTGGGATTGGAGAAGACTCTCGAGAATCCCTTGGACTACAAGGAGATCAAACCAGTCAATCCTAATGGAAATCAATCCTGAACGTTCATTGGAAGATTTGATGCTGAAATTTAAACTTCAATATTTTGGCCACTTGATGTGAAGAGCTGACTCTTTGGAAAATACCCTGATACTGTGAAAGATTTTAGGCTGTAGGAGAAGAGGACAACTGAGGATGAGATGGTTTGATGGTACTACCGACTCAATAGACATGAGTTTGAGCACAGGCCCAGGAGCTGGTGAAGGACAGAGAGGCCTGCGGCACAGCAGTCCATGGGGTTGCAAAGAATGACAGGACTGAGTGACTGAACAACAACAATAACTTGCTTAGACATCACTGTCCTGGGAGGATGGGTCCTGACTAGATCACATTTTAATCCTTCATGAGCACCTTGTGAATTCTTCTTTAAAATCTTTAATTATGAAAAATATTTTCTGCTAGTCTTCAGGTTGTTGTCAGACATGGTTTCTCTGTAAGAAGTTGTAATTTTGGTACATCCAGAAGAAGAGGTGATCTTCTACTGTGTAGAAGAGTGTCTTCCTACTTTGCTATCTCAATGCCTCCTGAAGATGAAATTTAAATAAAACTTTATCTGGCTTCAAACATCATACATATATCTTCTACAATTTAGTATTAGGAAGCATATAATATTAAGTGAAGTTAACAGTCTATCAGGATTACTTATAAAATTTTATATTTAGACATTCAATGTTGTTATATATATATATATGAAAAGTTAGATTGGTATACACCATTCTTAAAATTACATAGACTACATAGGCCCAGATACTCACTTGAAGGCTTTATTTTTTTTATAAATACCTTCTCATATGCCCACACCATCTAGAGTTGATTCTATCCAAATAATGACAAACAAGAGAATTAATTTCTTATTGGAGTTGCAGCTCTCTTCTTCAAGAATATGATTACATAAATGCAAAGATATCTAACATAACTGGTAGAATATTTTTCATTCACATTTGATATTGGAATAATAGAAAAGTTGTAAAGAATTACAACTTGACTGAATTAATGAATGCCGTTTATGAGTACTTATTTTTTTCTTTTGGTCAATTAAAGTACTGAAGACCTGTGATAATTTACTTTCAGTATTGCTTGCCAAAATGGGAAATCTATATTTGAATTATGCATGGACATCCTTAAGGTACTGTATCTAGCTCTTCCAGGTAAATTTTTATGGCAAATTCTTAGGAGATCATAAAATTGTATTGCTATTAACACTGTATTGAGTAGTATAAAAGAAAGAGCCTACACTAGAAATTGTCTCAGTGTAGGGAAAATATGTTAGGAGAAATTTGACTGAAATCAAAGTTAATTTGCTTTTGTAGGTCTATACTCAAAATTTTTATTAATTGTTAGACTATTTTTTGAACAAATGTAAGTATATAAGAAAATTGTGTGAAAAGTACCAAGGGTTTTTACATATATCCCTCATCTTTTGCTATTACTAATATCTTATATTATTATAAAATATTTGCTAAAAATATTTGTTAATATTTATTACCAATATTAATATATATTTTCCCCAGCTTTCCTTGTTGTAACTATCTTGCAGTAGTATAGAACATTTATTATTATCAATGAGTGAATATTTACATATTACTGATAACTGAAGTCGATAGTTAACATTAGTGTACACACTGTATGTTGTGAATTTTATGTATTTAGATTAAAATATAATCCTAGTATCATACAGGATGTATTCATGGGCCAAAAAACCCTATATTCTACCTATTCATTTCTTCTGCCCTCCATCCCAAGCCCACTTCAAACACTGATCTTTTAATGTCTTCACAGATTTGTTATTTCCAGAATGTCAAAGAGTTGGGGTATAGACAGTCTTGTTGTGGCTCAGGGGCTTTTATAACTCACTGAAATTATAATATGGCCCTCATGATATGCAGGGCCACCCAAGATTATTGGGTAATAGTGAAGAGTTTTGACAAAATGTGGTCCTCAGGAGGAGGGAATGGCAAACAACTCCAGTATTGTTGTCTTGAGAAACCCATGAACAATATGAAAAGGAAAAAAATATATGACACCAGAAAATGAGTCCACTAGGGTGAAAGATATCAAATATGCTATTGGGGAAGAGCAGAGAAATAGCTCCAGAAAGAATGAAGAAGCTAGGCCATAGCAGAAATGATACTCAGTTGTACGTGTATCTGGTGGTGAAAGTAAAGTCTGACGCTGTCAAGAACAACATTGCATAGGAGCCTGGAATGTTAGGTACATGAATCAAGGTAAGTTAAATGTGGTTAAGCAGGCAATGGCAAGAGTGAGCATCATATCTTAGGAATCAGTGAACTAAAATGGATGGGAAGGGATTAATTTAATTTTGATGATAATTATATCTACTACTGAGAGCAAAATTCCCTTAGAAAATGGAGTAGCCCTCATAGCCAACAAATGAGTCTGAAATGTAGTACTTTGGTTCAATCTCAAAAATGACAGAATTATTTAAGTTTGTTCCCAAGGCAAAACATTCAACATCACAATAATTCAAATCTACACACCAACCACCAATGATAAAGTACCTGAAGTTAACTGGTCCTATGAAGACCTGCAAGACTTTCTAGAACTAATATTAAAAAAAAAATGTCCTTTACATCATAGATTGGAATGCAAAAGTAGGAAGTCAAGAGATATCTGGAGTAACAGGCAAGTTTGACCCTGGACTAAAAAATGAAACAGGGCAAAGGTTAACAGAGTTTTGTCAAGAGAACATACTGGTCATAGCAAATGTCATCTTGCAACAACACAGGTGATGACCATACACATGGGCCTCGCCAGATGGTCAATACTGAAATCAGATTGATTTTATTTTTGAAGCTAAAAGTGAAGACGCTCTATATAGTCAGGAATAAACAAGACCTGGAGCTGACTGTACTTCAGATCATGAGTCCCTTATGGCAAAATTCAGGTTTACATGGAAAAAAAAAATGTAGTGAAAATCATTAGGCCATTCAGGTATGACCTAAATAAAATTTCTTTCTTTTTTTTTTTTTTTCTATTTTTTTTTCATTTATTTTTATTAGTTGAATGCTACTTACTTTACAATATTGCAGTGGTTTTTGCCATACATTGACATGAATCAGTCATGGATTTACATGTGTTCCCCATCCCGATCCCCCCTCCCACCTCCCTCCCCATCCCATCCCTCTGGGTCTTCCCAGTGCACCAACCCTGAGCACTTGTCTCTGCATCCAACCTGGACTGACGATCTGTTTCACACTTGATAGTATATATGTTTCAATGCTATTCTCTCAGATCATCCCACATTCACCTTCTCCCATAGAATACAAAACTCTGTTCTGTACATCTGTGTCTCTTTTCCTGTCTAGCATATAGAGTTATTGTTACCATCTTTCTAAATTCCATATATATGTGTTAGTATACTATATTGGTTTTTATCTTTCTGGCTTACTTCACTCTTTATAATGGGCTCCAGTTTCATCCATCTCATTAGAGCTGATTCAAATGTATTCTTCTTAAAGGCTGAGTAGTATTCCATTGTGTATATGTACCATAGATTTCTTATTTATTCGTCTGCTGAAGGCCATCTAGATTGCTTTCATGTCCTGGCTATTATAAAAAATGCTGCAGTGAACACTGAGGTACACGTGTCCCTTTCACATCTGGTTTCCTCTGTGTCTATGCCCAGGAGTGGGATTGCTGGGTCATATGGCAGTTCTATTTCCAGTTGTTTTTTTTTTTTTTTTTTTTTTTTTAAGGAATCTCCACACTGTTCTCCATAGTGGTTGTACTAGTTTGCATTCCCACCAACAGCGTAAGAGGGTTCCCTTATCTCTGCACCCTCTCCAGCATTTATTGCTTGTATACTTTGGATAGCAGCCATCCTGACTTGTGTGTAATTGTACCTCGTTGTGGTTTTGATTTGCATTTCTCTGATAATGAGTGCTGTTGAGCATCTTTTCATGTGTTTGTTAGCCATCTGTATGTCTTCTTTGGAGAAATGTCTGTATAGATCTTTGGTCCATTTTTTGATTGGGTCATTTATTTTTCAGTAATTGAGCTGCAGGAGTTGTTTGTATATTTTGAGATTAATCCTTTGTCTGTTGCTTTGCTTGCTATTATTTTCTCCCATTATGAAGGCTGTCTTTTTACCTTGCTTATAGTTTCCTTTGTTGTGCAAAAGCTTTTAAGTTTCATTAGGTCCCATTTGTGTATTCTTGCTTTGATTTCCAACATTCTGGGAGGTGGGTCATAGAGGATCCTTCTGTGATTTTTGTCAGAGAGTGTTTTGCCTATGTTCTCCTCTAGGAGTTATAGTTTCTGGTCTTATATTTAGATCTTTAATCCATTTTGAGTTTATTTTTGTGTATGGTGTTAGAAAGTGTTCTAGTTTCATTCTTTTAGGAGTGGTTGACCAGTATTCCCAGCACCACTTGTTAAAGAGGTTGTCTTTTTTCCATTGTATATTCTTGTTTCGTTTGTCAAAGATAAGGTGTCAATAGGTACATGGATTTACCTCTGGGCTTTCTATTTTGTTCCATTGGTCTATATTTCTGTCTGTGTGCCAGAACCATACTGTCTTGATGACTAACTTTATAGTAGAGCCTGATGTCAGGCAGGTTGATTCCTCCAGTTACATTCTTCTTTCTCAAGATTCCTTTGGCTATTCGAGGTTTTCTATATTTCCATACTAATTGTGAAATTATTTGTTCTAGTTCTGTGAAAAATACCTTTGGTAGCTTGATAGGGATTGCACTGAATCTATAGATTGCTTTGGGTAGCATAGTCATTTTCACATTATTGATTCTTCCAATCCATGA
Organism: Muntiacus reevesi; assembly: GCF_963930625.1. Taxonomy (NCBI): domain Eukaryota; kingdom Metazoa; phylum Chordata; class Mammalia; order Artiodactyla; family Cervidae; genus Muntiacus; species Muntiacus reevesi. Next base: position 79,173,394 of record NC_089271.1, on the reverse strand, counting down.
ACACAGTATATTTCTCCATCTATGTGGCTCCTCTTTGATTTCTTTCATCAGTATTTTATAGTTTTCTATATATAGGTCTTTTGTTTCTTTAGGTAGATATATTCCTAAGTATTTTATTCTATTTGTTGCAATGGAGAATGGTATTGCTTCCTTAATTTCTCTTTCTGTTTTCTCATTGTTAGTGTATAGGAATACAAGGGATTTTTGTGTGTAAATTTTGTATCCTGCAACTTTACTATATTCATTTATTAGCTCTAGTAATTTTCTGGTTCATCTCTAGCATTTTCTATGAAGAAGATCATATGGTGTTGGAGTAGAATCTTGAGAGTCCCTTGGACTGCAAGGAGATCCAACCAGTACATCCTGAAGGAGATAAGTCCTGGGTGTTCATTGGAAGGTCTGATGCTGAAACTGAATCTCCAATACTTTGGCCACCTCATGCGAGGAGTTGCCTTGTTGGAAAAGACCCTGATGCTGGGAGGGATTGGGGGCAGGAGAAGAAGGGGACAGCAGAGGATGACATGGCTGAATGGCATCCCCAACTCGATGGTCATGAGTTTGAGTAAACTCCAGGAGTTGGTGATGGACAGGGAGGCCTGGCATGCTACGATTCATGGGGTCGCAAAAGTCGGACACGATTGAGCGACTGAACTGAACTGGTGTAGATCATGTCGTCTGCAAACAGTGAGAGTTTTACTTCTTTTCCTATCTGGATACTTTTTATTTCTTTTTCTGCCCTGATTGCTGTGGTTGACACTTCCAAAACTATGTTGAATAGTAGTGGTGAGAGTGGGCACCCTTGTCTTGTTCCTGACTTTCGGGGAAATGCTTTCAAATATTTACCATTGAGGAAAGTGTTTGCTGTGGGTTTGTCATATATAGCTTTTATTATGTTGAGGTGTGTTCTTTCTATTCCTGCTTTCTGGAGAGTGTTTATCATAAATGGATGTTGAATTTTTTCAAAAGGTCTTTTTGCATCTATTGAGATAATCATATGGTTTTTATCTTTCAATTTGTTAATGTGGTGTATGACATTGATTGATTTGTGGATATTAAAGAATCCTTGCATTCCTAGGATAAAGTCCACTTGGTCATGATGCATGATCTTTTTATTATGTTGTTGAATTTTCTTTGCCAGAATTTTGTTAAGGATTTTTGCATCTATGTTCATCAGTGATATTGGCCTGTAGTTTTCTATTTTTGTGGCATCTATGTCTGGTTGTGGTGTTAGGGTGAAGTTGGCCTCATAGAATGAGTTTGGAAGTTTACCTTCTGAAATTCTCTGGAAGAGTTTGAGTAATATGGGTGTTAGCTCTTCTCTAAATTTTTGGTAGAATTCAGCTGTGAAGCCATCTGGTCCTGGGCTTTTGTTTGCTGGAAGATTTCTGATTACAGTTTTGAATTCCATGCTTGTGATGGGTCTGTTAAGATCTGCTATTTCTCCATGGTTCAATTTTGGATAGTTATACTTTGCTAAGAATGTGTCCATTTCTTCCAAGTTGTTCATTTTATTGGCATAGAACTGCTGGTAGTAGTCTCTTATGATCCTTTGTATTTCAGTGTTGTCTGTTGTGATCTCTCCATTTTCATTTCTAATTTTGTTGATTTGGTTCTTCTCCCTTTTTTTCTTGATGAGTCTGGCTAGCAATTTGTCAGTTTTATTTATCTTTTCAAAAAACCAGCTTTTAGCTTTGTTGATTTTTACTATGGTCGCTTTTGTTTCATTTGCATTCATTTCTGCCCTAATGTTTAAGATTTCTTTCCTTCTACTAACCCTGGGGATCTTCATTTCTTCCTTCTCTATTTGCTTTAGGTGTAGAGTTAGGTTATTTATTTGACTTTTTTCTTGTTTCCTCAGGTAGGCCTGTATTGCTAAGAACCTTCCCCTTAGCACTGCTTTTACGGTGTCCCATAGGTTTTGGGTTGTTGTGCTTTCATTTTCATTTGTTTCTGTTCATATTTTGATTTCTTTTTTTGATTTCTTCTATGATTTGTTGGTTATTCAGAAGCATGTTATTTAGCCTCCATATTAATATTAATAAATATTAAATAATTTATTTAGTAAATTATTTATTAAATTTATATATTTATAAATTTTATGTTTAAATTTATATTTAAATTTTATTTATATATTTATTATATATTATAAAAATTACATAATTTTATATATTATATATGTTATATGTAATATTATATAAATTTATATATTATATAAAGTTATATAAATTATTTATATATTTATATATAAAATTTGTATATGTATAAATTTAATATTTAAATGTATATATAAAAATCTAAATATAAAATTTAATATATAAATTATTAATTTATTTATTAAATTATTATTATTAAATAATATTAATAAATATTAAATAAAATATCATTATTTTTTCCTATAGTTGAGATCTAATCTTACTGCGTTGTGGTCAGAAAAGATGACTGGGATGATTTCATTTTTTTTAATTTAATTTTTTTAATTTACTAAGTCTATACTGATGGCTGTGTATGTGATCTATTCTGGAGAAGGTTCCGTGTGCATTTGAGAAAAAGGTGAAATTGATTGTTTTGGGGTGAGATGTCCTATAGATATCATTTAGGTCTAGCTGGCCCATTGTGTCATTTAAAGTTTGTGTTTCCTTTTTAATTTTCTGTTTAGCTGATCTATCCATAGGTGCAATTGGGGTATTAAAGTCTCACACTATTATTGTGCTATTGTTAATTTCCCCTTTCATGCTTGTTAGCATTTGCCTTTCATGTTGCCGTGTTCCTATGTTGGGTGTATATATGTATTTAAAATTGCTATATCTTCTTCTTGGATTGACCCTTTGATCATTATGTAGTGTCCTTCTTTGTCTCTTTTCACAGCCTTTATTTTCAAGTCTATTTTATCTGACATGAGTATTGCAGCTCCTGCTTTCTTTTGGTCTCTGCTTGCGTGATTTTTTTTTTTTTTCCAGCACTTCACTTTCAGTCTGTATGTGTCCATTGTTTTGAGGTGGGTCTCTTGTAGACAGCATATATAGAGATCTTGTTTTTGTATCCATTCAGCCATTCTTTGTCTTTTGGTTGGGGCATTCAACCCATTTACATTTAAGTTAATTATTGATAAGTATGGTCCTGTTGCCATTTATTTTGTTGTTTTGGGTTTGCGTTTATATAAGCTTTCTGTGTTTCCTGTCTAGAGAAGATCCTTTAGCATTTGTTGAAGAGCTGGTTTGGTGGTGCTGAATTCTCTCAGCTTTTGCTTGTCTGTAAAGCTCTTGAATGCTCCTTCATATCTGAATGAGATCCTTGTCAGGTACAGTAGTCAGGGTTGTAGGTTATTCTCTTTCATTACTTTAAGTATGTCCTGCCATTCCCTTCTTGCCTGAAAAGTTTTTACTAAAAGATCAGCTGTTATCCTTATGGAAATCCCTTTGTGTTTTATTTGTTTCTCCCTTGCTGCTTTTGGTATTTGTTCTTTTTGTTTGAACTTTGTTAATTTGATTAATATGTGTCTTGGTGTGTTTTGCCTTGGGTTTATCCTGTTTGGGACTCTCTGGCTTTCTTGGACTTGTGTGACTATTTCCTTCTCCATTTTGGGGAAGTTTTCAGCTATTATTTCCTCGAGTGTTTTCTCATGGCCTTTCCTTTTGTCTTCTTCTTCTGGGGCTCCTATGATTCGAATGTTCAGGTGTTTCACATTGTTCCAGATGTCCCTAAGGTTGTCCTCATTTCTTTTTCTTTTTTTTTTTATTTATTTTTATTTTTATTTTATTAGTTGGAGGCCAATTACTTCACAACATTTCAGTGGGTTTTGTCATACATTGACACGAATCAGCCATTGAGTTACACGTATTCCCCATCCCGATCCCCCCTCCCACCTCCCTCTCCACCCGACTCCTCTGGGTCCTCCCAGTGCACCAGGCCCGAGCACTCGTCTCATGCATCCCACCTGGGCTAGTGATCTGATTCACCATAGATAATATACATGCTGTTCTTTTGAAACATCCCACCCTCACCTTCTCCCACGGAGTTCAAAAGTCTGTTCTGTACTTCTGTGTTTCTTTTTCTGTTTTGCATATAGGGTTATCGTTACCATCTTTCTAAATTCCATATATATGTGTTAGTATGCTGTAATGTTCTTTATCTTTCTGGCTTACTTCACTCTGTATAATGGGCTCCAGTTTTGTCCATCTCATTAGAACTGATTCAAATGAATTCTTTTTAACGGCTGAGTAATATTCCATGGTGTATATGTACCACAGCTTCCTTATCCATTCATCTGCGGATGGGCATCTAGGCTGCTTCCATGTCCTGGCTATTATAAACAGTGCTGCAATGAACATTGGGGTGCACATGTCTCTTTCAGATCTGGTTTCTTCAGTGTGTAAGCCCAGAAGTGGGATTGCTGGGTCATATGGCAGTTCTATTTCCAGTTTTTTAAGAAATCTCCACACTGTTTTCCATAGTGGCTGTACTAGTTTGCATTCCCACCAACAGTGTAAGAGGGTTCCCTTTTCTCCACAACCTCTCCAGCATTTATTGCTTGTAGACTTTTGGATAGCAGCCATCCTGACTGGCGTGTAATGGTATCTCATTGTGGTTTTGATTTGCATTTCTCTAATAATGAGTGATGCTGAACATCTTTTCGTGTGTTTGTTAGCCATCTGTATGTCTTCTTTGGAAAAATGTCTGTTTAGTTCTTTGGCCCATTTTTTGATTGGGTCATTTATTTTTCTGGAATTGAGCTTCAGGAGTTGCTTGTATATTTTTGAGATTAATCCTTTGTCTGTTTCTTCATTTGCTATTATTTTCTCCCAATCTGAGAGCTGTCTTTTCACCTTACTTATAGTTTCCTTTGTAGTGCAAAAGCTTTTAAGTTTCATTAGGTCCCATTTGTTTAGTTTTGCTTTTATTTCCAATATTCTGGGAGGTGGGTCATAGAGGATCCCTCGTTTCTTTTGATTCTTTTTTTTCTTTTTTCCTCTCTGCTTCATTTATTTAACCCATTTTACCTTCTACCTCACTTATCCTATCTTCTGCCTCTGTTATTCTACTGTTGGTTCCCTCCAGAGTGTTTTTTATCTCATTTATTGCATTATGCATTTTTAATTGACTCCTTTTTTATTTCTTCTAGGTTCTTGTTAAACATTGCTTGCAATTTCTCAAACCTTGTCTCCAGGCTATTCATCTGTAATTCCATTTTTGTTTTCAAGATTTTGGATCATTTTTATTATCACTATTCTAAGTTATTTTTCATATAGATTCCCTATCTCCTCCTCTTTTGTTTGGCTTGCTGGTCATTTTTCATGTCCCTTTACCTGCTGCGTATTTCTCTGCCTTTTCATCTTATTTATATTGCTGTGTTTGGAGTGGCCTTTCTGTATTATGGTAGTCTGTGGTTCTTTTTTATTGTGGAAATTTCTCCCAGTGGGTGGGGTTGATCAGTTGGCTTGTCAAGGTTTCCTGGTTAGGGAAGCTTGTGTCGGTGTTCTGGTGGGTGAAGCTGGATTTCTTCTCTCTGGAGTGCAATGGAACGTCCAGTAGTGGGTTTTGAGATGGGTCTATGGGTTTGCTGTGATTTTTTGCATCCTGTATATTGATTCTCAGGGCTATGTTCCTGCATTGCTGGAGAATTTGCATGGTATGTCTTGCTCTGGAACTTTTGGCTCTTGGGTGGTGGTTGGTTTCAGTGTAGGTATGGGGGCTTTTGGATGATCTCTTATTAATTAATGTTCCCTGTAGTTAAGTGTTCTCTGGTGTTCTAGGGTTTTGAGCTTAAGCCTCCTGCCTCTGGATTTCAGGCTTATTCTTCCAGTAGCCTCAAGACTTCTCCATCCATACAACACTGATATAAAACTTCTAGGTTAGTGGTGAAAAGATTCTCCACAGTGAGGGATACCCAGAGAAGTTCACACAGTTACATGAAGAAGAGGAGAGGGAGGAAGGAGATAGAGGTGAGCAGGAGGAAAAAAAGCGGGACTCAAGGGGAGAGAGACAGATCAAGGCAGTACTCTGTTCCCTAAGTGTTTTCCACAGCCCAGAGCACTCACAGAGATTGAGAAGAGAAGAGAAGGATTTGAGAAGAGAAGAATTAGAGAAGAGAAGAGGGAGGGAGGAAATAGAGGTAATCTGGGGGAGAAAAAGGAGAGTCAAAAAGGGGGAGAGAGTAATCAAACCAGTAATCACACTCCTGAGTAAAAATTGGTACTGAATATTGGATTCTTAAATGTTCAAAATTGATATCAAATACTGAAAAACAAAGATTAAAAATCTAGAGCTTAGACTCTTAAAAATACAATATTAAAAAAAAAATTAAGAAATATATATGAAGTTCACTTTAAATATATGGTCCTTTTTTGCAAGTTTATAGTGGGTTATAAAAATGAAAATTAAGGAGTAATAGAGGAATAATAGAGGACTTTAAAAAAAGAAAAAATAATTTAAAAATAATTATAGTAAAAATATATCTAGGAATTTCTCTGGAGCTGTTGCAGGCAGTGTGGGTTCAGTTCAGTTTCTGATAGTTCCTTTTTCCAGCTTATCCTTCTCAATATCTATAGGCCGCTTCCCGTGTAAGCACTTAACTACAGGGATTTTTATCTGTTGCACCTGCCACTTCTAAAGTGGTTCCCTGTGTTTATTTGGCTTCTGTTTGTAGGTCTCTACAGTGTCTGATTTCCTCCCTGACACAAGTGGGTGGAGGTGGTCTCTTGTTTAGGTTCGCTTGTTCAGTCGTGCTGTGGGGAGTGAGGGGCACTACAAACAAATATCACTGGTGTGTGTGGGGAGTACTTGCAGTGTTCCGGCCACACTGCATTTGCCCCCACTCAAGGCATGTGTGCTTTCCCCGTCTACACTGCTCAGGCGTCAGGTTGATCTCCAGGGTGTGGGCCCTGAGTTGCGTGCATTTCCAACCTAAGCTGCTCAGGTTCAGGTTCTCAGGTACTCCACAAAGGCGCAGACTTGGGTGGGCCTGTGTTTTGTGCCTTCCCTGTCCGAGCAGCTCAGGCAACCAGGAGCTTGACAAGCACACTCTCTTCAGGTGCAGTGCACCTTATGCCCCCGTCCCTTGCCTCAGCTTCCAGGCGTGCCCGGTCCTGTGCACCTTGTGTCTCTTCTGGGAAGCTGATCTCTGGCTGCAACCCTCCCAGTGGATATCAACCATCCAGAATCTCAGGACGTCTTTAGTTAGAAACTGGAAGCCTGTTTGAAATTTGGTAGGGGATGCCCTCTCTGGGGCCGAGTTTGCCCCTCTCCAGCCTGGCGCCCGCCTCCCCTCTGCCTCCAGAAGGGGATGGGCTGGCATTTATCTGTCCTTTGTTCTGCGAACAGGCCGGCTGTGCCTTGTGCCCTAAGGCTTTTCACAAGTTAATTCTCTCTCTCTCTCTCTTGCTATCCCACAGTTTAAGTTGCTATCTCACGCTAGCTCCCTCAGATTGCCCTAGGGTATACAGGCCCGGTCCTTAACCTAAGCAATGCACCCACTCCTCTCCGTTCAGCCCCTACTTGCTGGTGGCGAATGTGGGCGTCTGGGGTACTTTTCTGCTGGGAGTTGCTTTTAGGCTTGTAATCTGTGGGTTTTATCTATTTTTCCTACTGGTTAGGTTGCCCTCTGTGATTCAAAAACTTCCTCCAGACTCACAAAACTTCCTCTATTGAGAATCCCTTCCCAGGACAGATCTCCATCCCTAACTTTTTTGTCTCTCTCTTAATCTTTTATATTTTGTCCTACCTCCTTTAAAAGACAATGGGCTACTTTTCTGGGTGCCTGATGTCCTCTGTTAGTGATTAGAAGTTGTTTTGTGGAGTTGGCTCAACGTTCAAATGTTCTTTTGATGAATTTGTGAGGGAGAAAGTGGTCTCTCTGTTCTATTCCTCTGCCATCTTAACTCCTCTCCCTAAATAAAATTTCTTATGATCATACACTGGAGGTGACAGAAATATTCAAGGGATTAGATCTGGTAGAGAGATTGACTGAAGAGCTGTGGACACAGGTTCATAACATTGTACAACAGATGGTGTACAAAACCTTTCTAAAGAAAAAGATTTGCAAGAAAGCAAAGTGATTATCTGAGGAGACTTTACAAATACCTGAGGAAAGAGGAGAAATAAAAGGCAAAGAAGAAAGGGTAAGTTATACCCAACTGAATGCAGAGTTAGAAAGAATAGCAAAGAGAGACAAGAAAGTGTTTGTAGGTGTACAAAGCAAAGAAAAAAGGAAAAGGAGAGAATGGGGATGATTAGGGATCTCTCAAGAAAACTGGAGATATCAAGGGAATATTTTATGCAAGAATGGGCACAATAAATGACAGAAAGGTTTAAGACCAAGCAGAAGCAGAATAGATTAAGAGGAAGTGGCAAGGACAGAAGAACTGTACACAAAAATGTCTTCAGTTCAGTTCAGTTCAGTTGCTCAATCTTATCAGGCTCTTTGTGACCCGATGAACTACAGCACACCAAGCCTCTCTGTCCATCACCATCTCCCGGAGTCCACCCAAACCCATGTCCATTGAGTCAGTGATGCCATCCAATCATCTCATCTTCTGTCGTCCGCTTCTCCTCCTGCCGTCAATCTTTCCCAGCATCAGGGTCTTTTCAAATGAGTCAGTTCTTCTCATCAGGTAGCCAGGTTATTGGAGTTTCAGCTTCATCATCAGTCCTTCCAGTGAATATTCAGTACTGATTTCCCTTAGGATGGACTGGTTGGAACTCCAGCAGTCCAAGGGATTCTCAAAAGTCTTCTCCAACACCACAGATCAAAAGAATCAATTAATCGGTTCTCAGCTTTCTTTATAGTCCAACTCTCACATCCATACATGACCACTGGAGAAACCATAGCCTTGACTAGATGGACCTTTATTGACAAAGTATTGTCTCTGCTTTTCAATATGCTGTCTAGGTTGGTCATAACTTTCCTTCCAAGGAGTAAGCAACTTTTAATTCATGGATGCAGACACCATCTGCAGTGATTTTGGAGCCCAGAAAAAACTGTTTCCACTGTTTCCCCATCTATTTGCTATGAAGTGATGGGACCACATGCCATAATCTTAGTTTTCTGAATGCTGAACTTTAAGCCAACTTTTTCACTCTCTTCTTTCACTTTCAGCAAGAAGTTTTTAGTTCTTCTTCATTTTCTGCCATGAGGGTGGTGTCGCCTGCATATCTGAGCTTTTTTATATTTCTTCTGGCAATCTTGATTCCAGCTTGTGCTTCATCCAGTCCAGCATTTCTCATGACGAACTCTGCATATAAGTTAAATAAGCAGGGTGACAATATATAGCCTTGACATACTCCTTTTCCTATTTGGAACCAGTCTATTGTCCCATGTCCAGTTCTAACTGTTGCTTCCTGACCTGCATGTAGGTTTCACAAGAGGCAGATCAGCTGTTCTGGTATTCCCATCTCTTTCAGAATTTTCCATATTTTATTGTGATCCACACAGTCGAAGGCTTTGGCATAGTCAATAAAGCATAAATAGATATGTTTTTGGAACTCTCTTGCTTTCTTGATGATCCATCGGATGTTGGCAATTTGATCTCTGGTTCCTCTGTCTTCTCTAAAACCAGCTGGAATATCTAGAAGTTCACAGTTCACTTATTGCTGAAACCTGGCTTGGAGAACTTTAAGCATTACTTTACTAACGTGTGAGATGAGTGCAACTGTGCACTAGTTTGAGCATTCTTTGGCATTGCATTTCTTTGGGGTTGGAATGAAAACTGACCTTTTCCAGTCCTATGGCCACTGCTCAGTTTTCCAAATTTGCTGGCATATTGAGTGCAGCACTTTCACAGCATCATGTTTTAGGGTTTGAAATATCTCAACTGGAATTCCATCACCTCCACTAGCTTTGTTCAAAGTGATGCTTCCGAAGGACCTTTTGACTTCACATTCCAATATATCTGGCTCTACGTGAGTGATCACACCATTGCAATGATCTTGATCATGAAGATTTTTTTTTTTGTACAGTTCTTCTGTGTATTCTTGCCACTTCTTCTTAATATCTTCTGATTCTGTTAAGTCCCTCCCATTTCTGTCCTTTATTGAGCCCATCTTTACATTAAATGTTCCTTGGTGTCTCCAATTTCCTTGAAGAGATCTCTAGTCTTTCTGATTCTATTATTTTCCTCTATTTCCTTGCATTTATCACTGAGGAAGGCTTTCTTATCTCTCTTTGCTTTTCTTTGGAACTCTGCATTCAAATGGCTATAACTTTCCTTTTCTGCTTTGCTTTTTGCTTCTCTTCTTTTCACAGCTATTTGCAAGGCCTCCTCAGACAGCCATTTTTCTTTTCTGTGTTTCTTTTACTTGGGGATGGTCTTGATTCCCTTCTCTTGTACAATGTCACAAACCTCTGTCCATAGTTCATCAGGCACACTCTCTATCAGATCTAGTCACTTAAATCTATTTCTCACTTCCACTGTATAGTCCTAAGGGATTTGATTTAGGTCATACCTGAATGGTCTAGTAGTTTTTTCCACTTTCTTCAATTTCAGTCTGAATTTGGCAATAAGGTGTTCATGATCTGAGCCACAATCAGTTCCCGGTCTTGTTTTTGCTGACTGTATAGCGCTTCTCCACCTTTGGCTGCAAAGAATATAATCAATCTGATTTCAGTGTCAACCATCTGGTAATGTCCATGTGTAGAGTCTTCTCTTGTGTTGTTGAAGAAGGTGTTTGCTATGACCAGTGCTTTCTCTTGGCAAAACTCTATTAGCCTTTGCCCTGCTTCATTCTGTACTCCAAGGCCAAATTTGCCTGTTATTCCAGGTGTTTCTTGACGTCCTACTTTTGCATTACAGTCCCCTATAATGAAAAGGATATATTTTTTGATTGTTAGTTCTAGAAGGTCTTGTAGGTCTTCATAGAACCGTTCTACTTCACCTTCTTCAGCGTTACTGGTTGGGGTATAGAATTGGATTACCGTGATATTGAATGGCTTGCCTTGGAAGTGAACAGAGATCACTCTGTCATTTTTGAGATTGCATCCAAGTACTGGATGGGCTTCCCTGGTGGCTCAGAGGTTAAAGCGTCTGCCTGGAATGTGGGAGACCCGGGTTTGATCCCTGAGTTTGGAAGATACCCTGGAGAAGGAAATGGCAACCCACTCCAGTACTCTTGCCTGGAGAATCCCATGGAGGGAAGAGCCTGGTAGGCTACAGTCCATGACCATGGGGTTATAAAGGGTTGAACACAACTGAGCTACTTCCCTGCATTCCAGGTTCTTTTATTGACTATGATGTCTGCTCCATGTCTTCAAAGGGATTCCTGCCCACAGTAGTAGATATAATGGTCATCTGAGTTAAATTTATCATTTCAGTCCATCTTAGTTCGCTGATTCCTAGAATGTTGATGGTCACTCTTTTCACCTCCTGTTTGACCGCTTCCAATTTGCCTTGATTTATGGACCTAACATTCCAGGTTCCTATGCAATATTGCTCTTATTATCAAAAAGTCTTAATGGTTGAGATAACGATAGTGTGGTCACTCATCCAGAGCCATATATACTGGAGTGTGAAGTCAAGTGGGCCTTAGGAAGCTAGTGAAAGTGATGGAATTCCATCCTAAAAAGATGATGCTGTTTAAGTGCTGCACTCAATGTGTCAGCAAACTTGAAAAACTCAGCAGTGGCCACAGGACTTGAAAAGATCAATTTTCATTCCAATCCAAAAGAAGAGCAATGCAAAATAGTGTTCAAACTACCATGCAATTGCACTTATTTCACCTGCTAGCAAGATTATGCTTAGCATCCTTTCAGCTAGGCTTCAGTAGTATGTTAACTGACAAGTTGCAGATATATAAACTGGGTTTAGATAGGGCAGAGGAACCAGAGATAAAATTGTCAACAATCATTGCATCATAGAAAAAGCAAGGGGATTAAAGAAAAACATCTGCTTAAGTTACTGTGCTAAAGTTTTTGACTGTGTGGACCACAACTCACTGCAGAAAATTATTAAAGAGATGTTAATACCAGACCACCTAACCTGCCTTCTGAGAAACTCTATGATGTAGATATACATTTATCACAAATTTGCAGATAAGGAAAATAAGACACAGAGACATTATACCTGCACAAATCTTCACGTTTCTCATAATGAGAAGTGGTAGAGCATATTTTTATAAGTATTGCTTGTATAGAGCTTTTTTTTTTTTTGAAAACTTGAGGTAATAGTTAAATAATTTGATATCATACAATCAAATAATCCTGAAATATGTTCAGACTAGATGTGAAATACAATTTTGTTTTTTGCAAATCAGTTTAACTTGTATACAGGACGAATATGTATCCATGTTGCAATCAAAGATGTAACACTAACAGCAACGCTGTATATAAATGACTACATGACAAAAAATATTGGTAAAAATTTCTAAAAATTTAATTGATGAAAATTAATTATTTCAAGGGTAAAGGCTATTTATAAGTTAGTAGAGATTTATTACAAATAAGTAAATAAATCATGTTTAAAATGTCATATTAAACAAGATAAAAATCACTTTTTAAGTATCAGCCCATTTAGAACTTACCTGGTCCATATTAACATAGCATTTTCATTGTTTTCTCTAAGTAAATTTTAAATGAAAAAGCAATGATATTTTATTTTTAAATATATAGACATTCTCACATTCCTTATCCTTACAATAGTTTTATAAGTTGCTAGCAAATATGCGTTTCTGTGTGGAATATAGCTAAATGTTAACCCTGCTCTGATACAACTATCACAAATTTTCATTTAATAAGACATAAATTAATTATTTGCTGTATTTACTTTTTCAGAGCTATCAGACTATGAGCTCTTTCTGAAATAAAATGTATTATTCATTTGTGTATGACATATTTCACTTGAAATATTTTCTTTTTTGTAAGATTACCTGAGAGATATTTGTTAAATTAAACCTAACATGCTTGAAACTGTTAGGCTGTTGAAACTGAGATTCATAACTCTCTACTGTTGTAGATTGATGATATCTACCAGATAGTGTATTATCCATAGGCCACAGACAATATAATTATTTGGACTGGTAAACATAAATAGATATTTAGACTTTGCTCATCTTTTAAAGGTGAGGTATTTCTCTATTTCTGAGTTGTAATTGTACCTTATATATATTTTTTGTTACAAGTCCTTTTTCTCCCATTCTATAGATTGTATATTGTCTTTTCTGGTGGTGTTCTACAGAAGTCTTTACTCTTTATAAAGCCCAATATAAATAGTTTGATCATTTTTTGCTTGTGCTTTTGGTATCATATCTTAGAAACCATGGCCTAGTCTACTAGAAGATCACAAAAATTTACATCTGTTTTCTACTGAGTTTTTTGTCTGTTCATTGTTTTGCTTCCATTTTTTAAAAAATCACATTTAGATAGTTAATCCATTTTAAGTTGATTTTTGTATATGTTGTTGACTTATAGGTCCAAATCACTCTCGTGTATGTCAATATATACTTTAGCCAGGAACATTTGTTAAAGTTTGTTTCTTCATTGAATTGTCTTTGTATAATTTTCAAAATTCAGTTAAATACAAATATGAGTATTTGTCTCTGAAATCTATTCCATTGTACTATAGACGTATTCTTATTCTAGTATCATAGGGTCTTGATTAGTATAGCTTTGTAGTTAGTTATGAGAATGGGCAATGTGAGTTCCCCAAAGTTGTTCTTTTATTATATATTGTTTAGTTAATGTTGTTCCCTGCATGTCTATAGCATTGTGAAAAATCGGTTGACAATTTCTGCAAAAAATTCGTCTGAGACTATGATAGACACTGTATTCAATTTGTGAAGTATTTCTATCTTAATAATTTTAAATCTCTGGATCCCTGATTATAGAATATCTTTCTATTTATTTAGATCTTTCAAGTTTTACATTCTTTTGAAAGTGTATTTCAAAGTATTTTAGCTGTTGATACAATTTTAAATAGAGTTATGCTCTTAATTGAATTTTTAGATTTTTATTACCAGAGTACAAAACTGCAATGAATTTTTGAACATTGCTCGTGTTTTATGCAAACTTACTGCACTAACTTATTAGTTCTACTAGATTTTACATGCATTTCTTAGGAATTTATATATCTTAAATCATTTAATTTTCAAATAGAGAAAATTTTTACAAAGATAATAAATAAATAAAAATAATAAGACACTTCCTCCTTCTAATCTGGGTGATTTTCATTTCTTTTCCTTGCTATATTGTCCTGGCAATGCTGAATAGACATAGCAAAACTGATCATGTCTCTTTTTTGACTCTACTGAGGGTGCATTCCATGTTTAAACTATTAAGTGTGATGTTAGCTGTGGACTTTTCATATATGCTCTTTATATGGTTGATAACAATTTCTTTCTATTCCTACTTTTCGAGTTCTTTTATATGAAATGGTATTAGATTTTTTTCATATGTACTTTCTACATCTAAGTATAGATGAGTTGGTCATGTTGTAGTTGCTTTGCTGTTTGATAGTTTGATTCATAGAAAGATGTCAAATCAACTTTTCTTTTATTCCATTTAGTCATAATGTGTAAAGATTTTTATATCGAGATTTGGTTATTTTATATATTTTTTAGAATATTTGTGCTTATATTCATGAGATATTAATATCCAGATTTCTTAATATGACTTGGCTTGTTTTTAGAATCAGAGTAATACTGATTTCACAAAATGAGTTTGGAAATGTTTTTCTGCTTTGCACTTCTGTAAGAGTTTACAGATAATTGTTATTAATGTTTCTTTAAATGCTTTAGCATTATTCACCAGAAAAGCCATTTTAGTCTGGGGTTATCTTCTGGTAGCTTTTTGATTACCGATTTTTTATCTTTGCATTTTAAAAGTCAGTAGATTTTCTATTCCTTCTTCAGGTAGATTCAGTAGTTTGTGTCTTTCTACAAACTTGCTCATTTCAACTAAGTTCTCTAATTTGTTGGCATATATAGTAGTTTATAATATTTCCTTTTTTATTTTTATTTCTTTAAATTGAGTAGTAATGATCCTCATTTATTTCTGTGTTTGGTAATTAATATCTTCTATTTTGTGTGTGTAATCAACCTTGTATGAGATCTAACTTTGTTGAATTCCTTATTGTTTTTCTATTCTTTATTTTATTAATGTTCACACTAACCTTATTTCATTCTTTCTTCTTAATATGGGTTTAGTTTTCAATTCTTTGTGTAGTTGCTTAAGGTAAAAGCTCAGCTTATTGATTTAAGATTATTTCTTCTTCTTTTAATATAGGGATTTATAGGAATAAATTCCCTTTGAAGCAATGCTAGTAGTTGCATCTCATAAGATTTGGTGTATTGTGTTTTTCTTTTTTTTTTAAATTTTTTGTCATTCATGCCTGTGTAATTTCTGATCTCCCTTTATATGTTTTCATTTTTCCACTCATTGGATACTAAAGATAGATTATGAGATTCCCAAATTTCTGTTATTCATCTCTAATCTCACTCTTATGGTTGAAAAACATATTGTCTGTGTCTAAATTTGTAAATGAAGATAGCATTCCATGTGTGAATGGGAAGAATATGTATTCTTTTGTTGCTGTTGTATAGTGTTCAATAAATGTTAGGTTTAGTTCATGTAAACTATTGGTTGAATATTTTATTTCTTTGTTACTCTACTTGTTCTATAATAGTTCAATAGTTCATTAGTCAATATCATATTGTAGTGTGTCACTATTATTGAATTATGTATTACTATTGCCAATTTTATCAGTGTTGCTTCATGTATTTGGGGACCCACTTCTTAGGTGTATTACGTTATAATAGCTATCCTGATGAATTAACACTTTTATCATTGCAAAATATTCATTTTCATCTTTAAAAACATTTTGATTCAAAATATATTTTGTTTGATAACAAGATAGACATTCCCGCTTTTTAAATTTATTATATGGGTGATATAGCTTTTTCTTTCCTTTTATTTTCAGTCTTTATGATTGAACCTAAATTTTAATGTTCATAGAAACATAATGTTGCAAGTTGCTTCATATACAACATGTCAATCTCTACCTTTTGACCAACTAGCTTAACCCATTCACAATTCGGAAGTATCTCTGCCATATATCTTTTTGTTTCCTACATGTCTCATTCATTTTTTTCCCTGCTATCCTATAGTGGTTTATTTGCATTAAGCCAATAATTTCTAGCACAATATTTTGTAACTTAGTGGTATTTCATTATACTTTGAACTTTTCTTTAGTAGTTGCACCAGGATGTACATATACATCTTCACTTATCAGCATCTACTTCAAAGTTAGACTAAGTTAATTCTAGCTAGGGATAGAAACATCACTCCTGTGTAACTTTATAACCTTTATCATTTCTGTGGTAATATTATTATACATAGTGTCAGGAGCTCAGTGGATTTGAGAGAAAGAGCTGAGTTTCCATTGTAACTGATTAAAGCTGCAATGAGCCAAAATGAAAGCACAGTTCAGTAACTTACCGCAGTGGTATAAGCAAGAGTCTAAAACCAGAGAAAGAACCAGCTCCCCTGTTTCATTACTCCTGTGGAGCTGCATACCAATTAAATGTCAGGTGGATCAGCATAAACATGGAAGTTATTTCAGTGCTAAAGTAGTCCAAACAAAAGGCTCCAGAAGTTTTATGAACTCTGAAGTCTGGGGGACAGGAAAGACAAGGCTAGCAGTGAAAAAGTACTGAATACTGAGTCAGAATGGGAAAAAGTCTCTTTGAGGTTTCCCTCTCCTCCCCTCATAAGGGAGCTTAAGGAGAGATACCTGAAGAGGATCTTAGCCAAAAGCCTCAGATAAAGACAGCTAGGAATGAAGGGTTAGGAATGTGAACATGTATAAGAGAATAAATGACCAAAAGATCCTGAGTCCATGATGGCTGTTCCTTTTAAAGACTATAATGTGCTGATTGTGTACCAAAACTGATATAGGAATAACAGCTCTCCCCAGAAAGTCCTGTAAGGTAAAGCCTTTGTAGTAGCCTAAAGTTGGGGTTGAAAAGTTGCCCGAATGTTTTTGTTTGGAACCACACTCCTCATCTCTGTGTGTTAGTCACTCAGTCATGTCTGACTCTTTGCAACTCCAAGGACTGTAGTCTGCCAGGCTCCTCTGTCCATGGAATTCTCCAGGCAAGAATACTGGAGTGGGTTGTCATTTCCTTCTCCAGGGTGTCGTCCCAACCCAGGGACTGAACCCGGGTCTCCTGCACTGCAGGCAGATTCTTTTACCACTGAGCCACCAGGGAAACACTATTTTTTAGGACTTGAGCAAAAAACAGACTACCTTATCATGGACTCAAATGGGTTGGACTTTGAGAGATTATGAAAAAAATCAAATAATTAGTCCAACGGAAAAGTAGACTAGGGTCATGATTAAGATTGATCCAAATCAGATGAACAAGACTGCCTGAAAGACTAAAAGTAGTCATGAGTCTTGAGAGTTACGAAGCCTGAAAAACATGTCCCACAACCCATTAAAATCCATTTTAGAGAACCAGGAGGCTTCCTGTTTAAGTTTTTGCATGGTATTTTAACCTGGCCCAAGGCATCCATTTAGGTATACCACAAATCTGGCTAGTAAATTGAAGCTGATATGAATACGTTTCAGGTTTGAGACAGTGTCATATAAGAAATACAATCCTAGAGATCTTTCCATTTGGAAACAAAGACTTTGCAATGGTAGAACAATCCAAACAGGACATATATTAATCAGGCACTCAGGACAGCTGTAGTAGTTGTTCAGTTGCTAAGTCATGTCTGACTTTTTGCCACCCCATAGACTGTAGCATGCCAGGCTACTCTATCCTCTGCTATCTCCTGGAGTCTTCTCAGATTCATGTCTGTTGAGTCGGTGATGCTACCTAATCATCTCATCCTCTGCTGTCCCATTCTCCTTTTACCTTCAATCTTCCCCAGTATCAAGATCTTTTCCAATGAGTTGGCTCTTTGCATCAGGTGGCCAAATATTGGAGCTTTAGCAACAGTCCTTCCAATGAACATTCAGGGTTGATTTCCTTTAGGATTGGTTGTTCTGACCTCCTTGGTGTCCAAGGGACTCTCAAGATTTCAGCACCACAATTGAAAGCATCAATTCTTTGGTGTTCAGTTTTCTATATGTTCCAACTCTCGTATCCACTCATGACTACTGGAAAAAAAAATCATATTGATTATATGGATGAATTTTTGTTGACAAAATGATATCTCTGCTTTTAATACTCTATGTTTGTCATACTTTTCCTTCGAAGGATGAAGCATCTTTTAATTTTATGGCTACAGTCACCAACCACAGCGTTTTCAGAGTCCATGGAAATATAATTTTTCACTACCTCCAAGTTTTCCTCTTCTATTTGCCATTAAGTGATGGGGCCAGATGCCATGATCTTAGTTTTTTGAATGCTAAGTTAAAAGCCAGCTTATTTACTCTCCTCTTTCATTCTCATCAAGAATCTCTTTAGTTCCTCTTCTATTTCAGCCAACAGAGTGGTGTCATCTTCATATCTGAGGTTGTTGTTATTTCTCCCTGCAATATTGACGCCAGCCTGTGATTCCTCCAGCCCAGCATTTCACATGATGTACCCTGCATATATAAGCTAGATAAGAAAAGTGACAATATACAGTTTTTGTTTTACTTCTTTCCCGATTTTGAACCAGTCAGGTATTCCATATCCAGTTTTAGTTGTTGATTCTTGACCCTTATGCAGGTTTCTCAGGAAACATGAAAGGCGGTCTGATACTCCTATCTTTGTAAGAGTTGTCCATTATTTGTTGTTATCCACAGTCAAAGTTTTAGTATAGTCATCGAAGCAGAAGTAGATTATTATTATTATATTTTTTCTTCCTGGAACTCTCTTGTTTTCTCCATAATCCAGGGAATGTTGGCAATTTGATCACTTGTTCTTCTGCCTTTTTGAAACCCAGCTTGTACTTCTGGAATCTCTTGGTTCATGTACTGCTGAAGCCTAAATTGAAGGATTTTTTTTTAGCATAACCTTAATAGCATGTGAGATAAGTGCAATTACACAACAGTTTGAGCTTTCTTTGACATTGCACTTTTCTGGGATTGGAATGAAAATTGACCTTTTCCAGCCCTGTGACCACTGCTGAATTTTCTGAAGTTGCTGACATACTGATCCATGAAGGGGAGAACCAATTTAAGTGTCTTACATTAGGTTTTCTATTTTTATTTTTTTTATTATTATCAACAGGCCCCATTTAGTAGTTTAAACTACATTATTTAAATCATCTACTTTTATCCAGTCTCTTTGCCTGGAAGGGTTGTATGCAATAGAGATAAAAGCATTTTTACAGAAAGACATTTTTATATAAATATATCATATTTAAAAATTAGCATAAAACCTAGACTTTTTAAACACTTTAAAATGGATTTACATAAACTCTTATCCTTTGCTCATTAACAGCTATCTTAATTTCCCATCAGGTTGAGTCTTCAAAAAAGGGCCAAATGCAGTGCAAGATCCTTACAGTGTCTATCCAGAGAACAAGGTATCAACAATTGTAAAAGAATGATGCACAATTATAGGAAGAGTACAGACCATCTGACCAAACAGATGGAAATATGAAAAGTAACCTATTCAGGGAAATATTGTATGAGACCTCAGATTGCACACCTAAGATGTATAGTCTAGACTGAAGTTGCCTTGTCTCCTGCCATCAACCACTTAAGCATTCCCTATAATTGTCCATTAAATTGGTTATTCACCCCTGTGGCTTTGGGGCTGATATAGGACATGGAAATCCATCATGTAACGCATGAATGGACCCACGGATGTGTAGCTTGGGCTGCAAATCTTGAATCATTATTAAATGCAATGTTCTGAGAAACCTGGATAGGAAAAAAAATGTGACCTTGTAGGGTCTGTGTTTTGTAGTTTGAGTCAGTGGAAAAAATGGGGATGGATAAGCCTATCTTGGAAAAGTATGTCATCTTTAATCAGAATACAGAAAGACCCTCTGAATGGGACAAGAGGACAAATATGCAACCACCTGCCAAAAATATCCTAGCTTTTTCCTCAGAAATCTGCCCTTGTGCCAGAATTAGGCAGAATTGGACAGATGAGACAGATTTTCTATGTTGCTCTAGGACTTTTCTGAGGACAATGACAGTCTATACATATAGGCCCAGTCTAGGATGGTTTCTGGGTTGTCATGGGTCCTCTCGAGGGAGCAACACACATTTGCTTGATCTGAGGAAGAGGACAGCTTAGTCTCTGTATACAATTGATGATCATGGTCTTTATTGGGTATATACACACTTTTCAGCATTAGGGACTGCTTTCTTGAGCATCGACACAGATAACCAAAAAAAAAAAAAAAATTAGTAGCAGAACTGATTTTTTATCCAAATGTATATTCCTTTACATCATAACTTAAGCTATATGTCAGGTCAAGGTTCTTGTCAGCCATCCAACCAAATGGCCAGGTAATTAGCTATAGCCCTTGAGGCAGGTAGGTATAAAGTCTTCTATACGCTCCTCTCTAATGGCCCTATAATAACAATTTCTATGAGGGCTTGTGGGCCAAGGCTAGCTGGGAGGCCCATAGACCTTCATTTAAAAAGAAAATACAGAATATTTCATTATAAGCAACTTGAAACCAGCCATGCTGAGGGGTGGCAAGAGAGAGTTGAAGAGAGGAACATCTGTCAGCCACACTTTCCCATTTGGTATTCTTCCCTTTCTTTAGCATTTCCTTCCATACTCTTCTCTTTGCAATTTTTCTCCAGAGTTGCAAGGTCCTCCTAGGCCCCAGACAACTCCCATTCTTCCATGATTTTCCCCATGTACTAGTGCACAAAGATTTGCTTAATGTACATAAGATAAAAATTATGGTCCAGGTGGACCTAGGCCTTTGTGATGAAAGAGCTGTTGCTCAGGATGCACATGGCCTTCTGCTCCTTGAACAGATCTCCCTGATGGAGGACAGTGAGGGCTGATAAGTGATGTTCCCTATATCTATTCAGGTACCAATCCATAAGCTGGATGGTGAGCTGCTTTTGTTGGTGGCAATGATCATACTGATTTCTTTTGGAACCATGTTTCCTCTGTACAACATGAAGCAGGCCATGTACTTGCCATAGTGTGTCACACTTAACCATCTGGTTGGCTGACTTGAGACAAGCATTAGTGATCTTAGCCATAAACGGCTCTTTGTCATAGATTTTCTCAGTTGAGGTGATTGTGGGGTCTGGAATTCCATCAAGTCACCCTTCAGGGCCATGTTGAATTATAGAGAAGACTAGATGGTGGACACAATCAGTGCCCAATCAGTTGGTTGAGGTTGGTATAAACTGCGGGAGTTGGTGATGGACAGGGAGGCCTGGAGTGTTGCAGTTCATGGGGTCACAAAGACTCGGACATGACTGAGTGACTGAACTGAACTGAACTGTAGACTATACTTGCCAAGATACTGAGGCAATCCACAGAAGTAAATCAGTGTTTTTAACAATGATTTATTCAAAAACAAAGGTTCTGGTATTCCCCTTGCTCTTGGTGTTAATAAAATATGTCCTATAGTTCCTATATTATTCCAGGGTATTCAGTACAATATTTAGGTAAAAAATCAAAATGAATTTGTATAAGTCTCAGATTATATGTTTCAAAATCAAGATATTCAAATTTTGTTTTACCATTCATGACAAATAATCTAGCAATTATGAAATATACAGTAATTTACTTACTCTTATTCATCATGAATAATCAATAGTAATTTTAGAACACATAAACATGTTGAACTCAGATGCATAATGTATGGATTCACTAGTTTGATAAATTCTGAAAAGTAAAGTATTTATGAGGTGATTGTCACTGTAAAATTATATATTTTATATAATGCCATGGCACCTACTAAGTTAAAACAGTAGCTATATATATATATATATGTATGTGTGTGTGTGTGGTTTGGCAAATCAATAATCATAGTTACTCATCAACTCACTAAATGTGTTTGTTCAAGATTGCCTTTTGCAGAACTTGCTAATGGTCTAACACTCAATAGAGGGTCATACAAAGGTGAAGTGACAAGAGAAAGTCATAAATGGACTTGCAAATGGATATTGGGTAATACTGAAGTGTACCTAGAATTTTATTCTTTAACTTTATATTATAAGCCATTCTACTTTTAACAGACACAATAAGACAGGTTTAGATGGCATTGGTAGCATTTTACTTATAGTTAACCAACCTACACAGAAGCAAAACCACCAAATTAAAAAAGTATAGGGAGAAAAAGGGGATTTTATATTGTACACTTAGAGAAAAAAAGGCAAAAGTGGAACAGGGTTTAATTTTATTAATGAAACAAAAGACCAAATGGAGATTTCTCAATATCTCCTGATTAGAATAAAGATTTAAAGTATTTTGAGCAGTTTGGGTTGACAGTTGCTTAGCACAGACTGAGAACTAAAATCTGTTCTCTCCCTTAGGAGGGAACAAGTTGGACCACACATCTAATACCCCAATTTTTCTGAGGAAACACCCAAAAGATTGTCGTCTGTCTTTTCTCATCTGGAGTACTGACAGACTTAGGAAGCTATAGCTACCTTCAATACTATTTCAATACTTTACGTTTAATAATAGAGCATTTGAACAGATAATCAGTAAGGAAACAGTAGACTTGGACAACATCATATACCAAATAGACCTAAAAGACATATATAGAACATTCCACACAGAATGAGCAGAATATACTTTAATTCTTAAGAATCTTCTCCAGGATAGAATACATGTTAGTTCACAAAATATGTCTTAACAAAAATAAGATTAAAAACAAATATCAGTTTCATCCATCTCATTATAACTGATCCAAATGAATTCTTTTTAATGGCTGAGTAATATTCCATGGTGTATATGTACCACAGCTTCCTTATCCATTCATCTGTTGATGGGCATCTAGGCTGCTTCCATGTCCTGGCTATTATAAACAGTGCTGCGATGAACATTGGGGTGCACGTGTCTCTTTCAGATCTGGTTTCCTCGGTGTGTGGTGCACTGGAAGGACCCAGAGGAGTCAGGTGGAGAGGGAGGTGGGAGGGGGGATCGGGATGGGGAATACGTATAACTCTATGGCTGATTCGTGTTAATGTATGACAAAACCCACTGAAATGTTGTGAAGTAATTGGCCTCTAACTAATAAAATAAAATTTTAAAAAAAGGAAAAACAAACAAACAAACAAACAAAAAATATCAATTATCTTTTCAGACTATAATTAAATGAAATTAGAAATCAAAAGCAGAAGATAATTGAATGTTTTTTTAAATATATGAAAATTAAACAAAATAGTCCCGAATAACCAAAGGGCCAAAAACATAAATAAAAAGGAAAATTATAAAATATCTTGAAACAAACAAAAACAAAATCACAATATATAAAACCTATGGATACAACAAATAGGGCCTATATTTAAAATTATATATATATATATATAAATAAATATATATATAAATATAAATATATATATATATATATAAAATTGCACCTTAAGGAAATAGGAAAAGAAGAATACACTATTCCAAAAGTTAGCAAAAATAAAGGGATAGAAAATATTAGAGAAAAATAAACAAAATAAAGAATACAAAACTAGAAAAAGATCAACAAATTTGAGTTTATTTTTTAAAAGATAAAATTGAAAATATTTAGCAGATAATCTAAGAAAAAATAGAGAGGACTCAAAAAGATACAATTAGAAATGCAGTGTTGCTGTTCAGTCATCCAGTCATGTCCATCTCTTACAGCCCCATGGACTGCAGCATACCAGGCCTCCCTGCCCCTCACCATATCCAGAAGTTTGTCCAAGTTTATATTCATTGCATCAGTGATGCCATCCAGCCATCTCATCCTCTGACACCCTCTTCTCTTTCTGCCCTCAATCTTTCCCAGCATCAGGGATTTTCCCAATGAGTTGGCTGTTCACATCAGGTGACAGAAATACTGGAAATTCAGCTTCAACATCAGCCCTTCCAACAAGTATTCAGGATTGATTTCCCTTAAGATTGGCTGGTTTGGTCTCCTTGCTGTGCATACTAATTCTCCAGCAAAACAGGACACAAACCTGAACATTAAAAGACAGACTATCCAAAATCATACAGAGCTCACAGACACCCCAAAACTCACTACAGACACTGCATTGCCCTCCAAAGAGACGAGATCCAGCTCCATCCATCAGAACACAAACATAAGTTCCTCCAACCAGGAAACCTCCACAAGTCACTGGTCCAACCTTATCCACAGGGAACATCAAAAATAAGAGGAAATATGACCCTCTAGCCTGCAAAAAGGACATCCCAAACACAGCAAACTAAAACAAAATGAAAAAGCAAAGAAATATCCAGCAGGTAAAGGAACATGATAAAAACCCACCAAACCAAACAAAGAAGGAGGAGATAGGGAGTCTATCTGAAAAATAATTCGGAATAATGACAGTAAAGTTGATCCAAAATCTTTTTTTTTTTTTTTTTTTTTTTTAATTTTATTAGTTGGAGGCCAATTACTTCACAACATTTCAGTGGGTTTTGTCATACATTGACAAGGATCAGCCATAGAGTTATACGTATTCCCCATCCCGATTCCCCCTCCCACCCACCCCCCCTTCACCCGACTCTTCTGGGTCCTCCCAGTGCACCAGGCCCGAGCACTCGTCTCATACATCTCACCCGGGCTAGTGATCTGTTTCACCATAGATAATATACATGCTGTTCTTTTGAAACATCCCACCCTCACCTTCTCCCACAGAGTTCAAAAGTCTGTTCTGTACTTCTGTGTCTCTTTTTCTGTTTTGCATATTGGGTTATCATTACCATCTTTCTAAATCCCATATATATGTGTTAGTATGCTGTAATGTTCTTTATCTTTCTGGCTTACTTCACTCTGTATAATGGGCTCCAGTTTCATCCATCTCATTAGAACTGATTCAAATGAATTCTTTTTAATGGCTGAGTAATATTCCATGGTGTATATGTACCACAGAAAACAAAATGGAGTTACAGATAAATAGACTAGGGACACGGATTGAGAAGACAAAATACATGTTTAACAAGGAAATAGAAGAAGTAAGAATCATCAATCTGTAATGAACAGTCAACCAGCAATAACTGAGATTAAAAACACTGTGGATGGAACCAACAGTAAAGTAACTGAGGCAGAAGACAGGATAAGTGAACTGGAAGATAAAATTGTCAAAATAAATGAAACAGAGTGGGGAAAAGAATGAAAAGAAATGAGGACAGCCTCAGAGAATTCTAGGGAATGTTAAATGCCCCAACATTTGAATCATAGGTATCACAGAAGAAGAAAACAAAAGGAAAGGGTATGAGAAAATATTTGAGTAGGTAATAGTTGAAAACTTCCCTAAAATGGGGAAAGAAATAGCCACCCAAGTCAAAGAAGTCCAGAGAGGTCGATTCAAGATAAACCCAAGTCAAAAAACACTTCAAGACAAATATTAATCAAACTAACAAAAATTAAACACAAAAACACACATTAAAGGCAACAAGGGAAAAGCAACAAATAACATACAAGGGAATCCCCGTAAGGATAACAGCTGATCTTTCAACAGACAACCTTCAGACTAAAAGGAAACGGCAGGATTATTTAAAGTGATGAAAAAAAAAAAAAAATCTTACAACCAAGATTACTATACCCAGCAAGGACAAATACTGGCCAAATGGATGCAAAAACAAGACTCCTATATATCCTGTCTAAAAGATACCCACCTGAAACCTAGGGATATATACAGACTGAAAGTGGGGGTCTGGAAAAAAATATTGTATGCAAATGAAGGCCAAAAGAAATTGGGAGTAGCAATATTCATATCAGATAAAACAGACTTTATATTAAAGACCATTATAAAAGATAAAGAAGAACACTACATAACGATCAAAGAATCAATCGAAGAAGAAGATATAACAAATATACATATATATACACTTAATATAGTGGCACCATAATACATAACACAAATGCTAACAACCATAAAAGTGGAAATTGACAATAAGACAATAATAGTAGGGGCTTTAGTACAGCAGTTATACCAATGGAAAGATCATCTGGACAGAAAATTAATAAGGAAACAAAAGACTTAAATTGCATTAGACCAAATGGGCCTAATTGATTTTTTCAAGACATACCATCCTAAAGCACAGCAAAATACAAATTTTTTCCTCAAATTCACACAAAACATTCTCCAGGAGAGATCACCTTTTGTGTCACAAATCAAGTCTCAGTAAATTTAAGAAAATTGAAATTGTATCAAGCATCTTTTCTTACTATAATGCTGTGATGCTAGATATCAACTACATGAAAAAACTAAAAAATACAAATAGATATAGACTAAACAACACACTTCCAAATAATCAATAGGTCACTGAAGACTTAAAAAAAGAAGAAAAAAAGCCTAGAAACAATGACAGTGAAAAAAACGGGTACATAGAACCTCTGGGAAACAGTAAAAGCAGTTCTAAGAGGGAAGTATGTAGCAATACAAGCCTACCTCAAGAGAAGACAAAAACATCAAATATACTATCTAACCTTACATCTAGTTAGTAGAACGAGAAAAATTGAAATGATTGGAGCAGAAATAAATGAAAAATAAATGGAGATAGTAGCACACACACACATGCACACACACACACACACACACACACATCTAGATGCTGGTTCTTTGAAAAGATAAACAAAATTGACAAACTACTGCTAAGAGTCATCAAGAAAAATAGGGAGAAGAGTCATATCAATAAAATTAGAAATGAAAAAGGAGAAGTCACAGTAGGCAATGTAGAAATATAAAGCATCATAAAAAACTACTATGAGCAAGTACACACCATAAAATGAGCAACCTGAAAGAAAGGGTCAAGTTCTTAGAAAAGTACAACTTTCCAAATCTGAATGAGGAAGAAATAGAAAGTATGAACAGAACAACCACAAATACCAAAATTGAAAGTATAATAAAAAATCAACCAAGAAACAAAGCACGGAATTTTCCTTCATTCAATTCCATCACTACATAAAATGATGATTCTCCCCCTCACATTCCCAGGGTTTTGAGTACAAGGAACAACTTTGCCTCTTTGAACAAGGAGAAACAGAAAGATCAATCTCTTTGGTTATCTCTTAATTCCAGCATAATTTGGATATTGGATATATCTAAGAAGGGGAAATTGATCCTTTTTGTCAGTCAGGGGTGTCAGATAATGAAAATGTTGTTTATATATTAATGTCAATGGTTATGGCTGATCAACACAGGTCTGTCTCTGAACTACTATCAAATTCAAAGCTTGATGCCAATCATGCATTTGGATATGTGAAAAGAAGCCTGCTTCACATTTCAGCAAATTGTGGCTCACTGGAATGCTTGATTCTGCTTTTAAAGAAATGAGAAAATCCTAACTATCAAGGTATTTGGGGCTGTATACCTCTTCATTTTGCAGCTAGAAATGGGCAGAAGAAATGCATGAGTAAATCATTAGAATGTGGTGCTGATGTCAACATTTAGATTAATGAAGGTCTTACTGCAGTAAGTGCTAAGATTTTTTGTCTGAAACTTTAAAAGTACTTTCATAAAATAATATTAAAGGTAATAATAATGCAAAGTGCAGTATAAATATCTCTGCAGTTATTTCTCTATAGTAACTGAGAAGATATAGAATGATTTCAGGTATGCTTCTCAGCTACATTTATACATATTGCTATTAAGGGTGAAGTATTGAGACTTGACTTTTTTCTGAACTCAGTAAAATTATAAAAGGAGGCAAGAATATACAATAGAAAAAAGACAACCTCTTTAAAAAGTAGTGCTGGGAAAACTGGTCAACCACTTGTAAAAGAATGAAACTGGAACACTTTCTAACACCATACACAAAAATAAACTCAAAATGGAGTAAGTATCTAAATGTAAGACCAGAAAATATAAAACTCCTAGAGGAGAACATAGGCAAAACCCTCTCCGACGTAAATCACAGCAGGATCCTCTATGACCCACCTCCCAGAATATTGGAGATCAAAGCAAAAACAAACAAATGGGACCTAATGAAACTTAAAAGCTTTTGCACAACAAAGGAAACTATAAGCAAGGTGAAAAGACAGACTTCAGAATGGGAGAAAATAATAGCAAATGAAGAAACAGACAAAGGATTAATCTCAAAAATATACATGCAACTCCTGAAGCTCAATTCCAGAAAAATAAATGACCCAATCAAAAAATGGGCCAAAGATCTAAACAGACATTTCTCCAAAGAAGACATACAGATGGCTAACAAACAAATGAAAAGATTCTCAACATCACTCATTATCACAGAAATGCAAATCAAAACCACAATGAGGTACCATGACATGCCAGTCAGGATGGCTGCTATCCTAAAGTCTACAAGCAATAAATGCTGGAGAGGGTGTGGAGAAAAGGGAACCCCCTTACACTGTTGGTGGGAATGCAAACTAGTACAGCCACTATGGAGAACAGTGTGGAGATTCCTTAAAAGCTGGAAATAGAACTGCCATATGACCCAGCAATCCCACTCCTGGGCATACACACTGAGGCAACCAGATCTGAAAGAGACACATGTACCCCAATGTTCATCACAGCATTTTTTATAATAGCCAGGACATGGAAGCAACCTAGATGCCCATCAGCAGATGAATGGATAAGGAAGTTATGGTACATTTACATTGTGGAATATTACTCAGCCATTAAGAAGAACTCATTTGAATCAGTCTAATGAGATGGATGAAACTGGAGCCCATTATACAGAGTGAAGTAAGCCAGAAATATAAAGACCAATACAGTAGACTAACACATATATATGAAATTTAAAAAGATGGTAATGATAACCCTATATGTAAAACAGAAAAAGAGACACAGATGTACAGAACAGACTTTTAGACTCTGTGGGAGAAGGCGAGGGTGGGATATTCAAAGAGAATATCATTGAAATAAGTATACTCTCAAGGGTGAAACAGATCACCAGCCCAGGTTGGATGCATGAGACAGGTGCTCAGGGCTGGTGCAGTGGGAAGACCCAGAGGGATGGGATGGAGAGGGAGGCAGGAGGGGGGATCGGGATGGGGAATACATATAAATCCATGGCTGATGCATGTCAATATATGGCAAAAACCACTACAATATTGTAAAGTAATTAGCCTCCAACAAATAAAAATAAATGGACAAAAAGGTAAAATATAAGTAAAGCAATAAGAATCATGTGATGCTTGTTTGCTTATGTTGCCTATGCCATCTCCCAATTAATGTCAAAATTAATTGCCTCTAAGAGTTCTATGAGAAAAAAAATCAAAAGAACATTAGTAAGAAAAACTGAAGGCAATGGATGACTCACTTCACCCAGGTGTCAGAGTCAGACTGAGACATGTTTCTTCGGTATCCATCTCAGGAAATGGGACTGCTAATGCATACAGAGCTTCTTTGGTGGGGGAGGGGGAATGAAAATGTTCTAAAATTGATTTTAGTGAAGATTGCACAACTCTGTGAATAAACTAAAACCCAGTAAGGTGTTTGCTTGATATAGATGAATTGTAAGGCCTGTCAATTGTATGGCATTTTATGTCAAATAAATACATATCTTTATGACACACTTTCCCTTTGGAGGGGGTGGAAGCACCTTCCAATAAACAAAAGCCTCGGGCCAGATGACCTCACAGGTGAATTTTACCAAAAGTTTAGAGAAGAGCTAACACTTATCCTATACAAACTCTTCTGGAAATTGCAGACGAAGGAAAATTCCCAAATTAAATCTTGGAGACCATCTCCCTGTTACCAAAACCAGACAAAGATACCATAAAAAAGAGAAACCTACAGGCCCATGTCACTGATAAACCTAGATAAAAAAAATCCTCAACAAAGTTCTAGCAAGCAGTTTCCAACAACACATTAAAAGGATCATGTATGAGGATAGAGTGGGATTTATACCAGGGATGCAGGAATTCTTCAGTATACACAAATCAATCAATGTGATACACCATATCAACAAACTGAAAGATAAAATCTATATGATCATCTCAGTATACACAGAAAAATATTTTGATAAATTAAGTGCACATTTATGGTAAAACTCTTCAAAACACCAGCATAGAAGGAACCTATGTCAACATAAAAAAGGCCAAATATGATAAACCCATAGCAAACAGTATTCTCAATGGAGAAAATCTGAAAGCATTTCCCCTAAGATCAGGAATAAGACAAGGGTGCCCACTCATGCCACTGCTATTCAACTACTAGCCACAACAATCAGAGAAGAAATAATAAAAGTAATTAAGATTGGAAAAAAACAAGTGAAACGTTCATTGTTTACAGATGGCAAGATGCTATACATTAGAAAATCCTAAAGACTCCACCAGAAAATTACTAGAGCTAATAATGAATATAGTAAATTCACAGGATATAAAATTAACATACAGAAATCCCTTTCATTCCTATGCACTAACAGTGAAAATCAGAAAGAGAAGTTAAGAAACCAATCTCATTCACTATTGCAATAAAAAAAAGAAAAGAAAAGAAAAGAATGAAATACCTAGGAATAAAGCTACCTAAAAAGACGAAAGACTTATATACAGAGAACTATAAGACACTGATGAATGAAATCAAAGCTGACACAAATACATGGAGAGATATACCATGTTTTAGGATTGGAGGAATCAATACTGTGAAATGACTATACTATACGAAGTAATTGGTATGTTTGCTGTAAATCCCTATCTAACTTATTTTTCACAGATCTAGGACAAATTTTTTCACAATTTGTATAGAAGCACAAAAGATACCTAATAGCCAAAGCAATCTTGTAAAAGAAGAATGGAGTTGAAGGAAGCATCTTTCCTGACTTCAGACTACACTACAAAGCTACAGTCATTAAGACAGTATGGTATTGGCAAAAAAAAAAAAAAAAAAAAAAAAAAAAAAAAAAACAGAAATATAGCACAATGGAGCAAGATAGAAATCCCAGAGGTAGACCCATGTACCTAGGGGCACCTTACCTTTGACAAAGGAGCCAGTAATATACAATGGGAAAAGACAGCCTCTTCTATAAGTGGTACTGGGAAAACTGGACAGTTTAAATCAAAAGAATGAAACCAGAACACTTTCTAACACCATACAGAAAAATAAACCCAAAATGGATTAAATATTTTAAAATAAGGCCCAAAATAGTAAAACTCTTAGAGGAAAATATATGCAGTACACTCTTTGGCATATATAACAGCAAGATCCTCTTTGACTTACCTTCTAGAGTAATGGAAATAAAAACAAAATTAAGCAAATGGGATTTAACTAAACTTAAATGTTTTTGCACAGCAAAGGAAACAATAATCAAGATTAAAAGACAACCCTCAGATTGGGAGATAATAATAGCAAATGAAACAACTGACACAGGATTAAATTCCTAAATATATAAGCATCTCATGCAGCTCAATACCAGAAAAGCAAACAAAGCAATCAAAAAATGGATGGAAGATCTAAACAGACATTTCTCCAAAGAAGACATGCAGATGGCCAACAAACCCATGAAAAGATGCTCAACATCACTCATTATTAGAGAAATGCAAATCAAAACTTCAATGAGGTGTCACCTCACACCAGTCAGAATGACTATCATTAAAAAAAAATTCTATGAACAATAAATTCTAGAGAGGATATGGAGAAAAGGGAACCCTCTTGTACTACTGGTATGAGTATAAATTGATACAGCCACTATGGAGAACAGTATGGAGAGTGCTTAGAATATAGGAATAGAAGTACCGTATGACTCAACAATCCCACTACTGGACATATACCCTCTAGTAGTAGTAGTAATAGGAGTAGTAGTAGCAGCAGCAGCAGCAGCAGTTGCTCGGTCATGTCTGACTCTTTGCAACCCTATAGACTATAGTGTGCCAGGCTCCTCTGTCCATGGGATTCTCCAGGCAAGAATACTGGAGTGGGTTGCCATTCCTTTCTCCAGAGGATTTTCCTGACTTAGAGATGGAACCTGAGTCTCCTGAATTCAGGCAGATTCTTTACCATCTAAGCTACAGGGAAGAAATAGCAAAGTGCTACTCACTCAATCATGTCTGACTCTTTGCATATCCATGAACTGTAGCACAAAGTCTCCTCTGTCCGTGAAATTCTCCAGACAAGAATACTGGAGTGGGTTTCCATTTCCTTCTCCACATGTACCTTAGGAAAACCACAATTGAAAGAGATACACGTATCCCAATTTTCATTAGAGCACTTTTTACAACAGTTAGGACATGGGAGCAACCTAGACGGCCATCAACAGATGAATGGATATAGAACTTGTGGTACATATATATAATGAAATATTACTCAGCTATATATTAAAAAAAAAAACATTCTAATCAGTCTTAATGAGGTGGATAAACCTAGAGCCTGTTATACAAGGCAAAGTCAGTCAGAAAGAGAAAGAAAAATCTTGCATATTGATGCATGTATATAGACTCTAGGAAGATGGTACTGATGAACATATTTGCAGGGCAGCAATGAAGATTCAAACATAGAGACGAGATTTTTGCAAAGAGTGGGGGAAGGAGAGGATGGGACAAATTTAGAGAATAGCATGGAAACATAGGATTACCATATATAAAATAGATATCAAGTGGGAATTTGTTGTGTGATACAGGAAGCTCAACCCAGTGTTCTGCGACAACCTAGAGGGATGAGATGTGTTGGGACATGAGAGAGGTGTTCAGAAGGAAGGGGATATAAGTATCAGTTCAGTAAGTCAGTCAGTTCAGTCGCTCATTCATGTCCGAATCTTTTCGACCTCATGAACTGCAGCATGCCAGGCCTCCCTGTCCATCACCAACTCCCAGAGTTTACTCAAGCTCATGTCCATCGAGTCGGTGATGCCATCCAGCCATCCCATCCTCTGTTGTCCCCTTCTTTTCCTGCCCCCAAGCCCTCCCAAAGTCAGGGTCTTTTCCAATGACTCAACTCTTCGCATGAGGTGGCCAAAGTATTGGAGTTTCAGCTTCAGCATCAGTCCTTCAAATGAACACCCAGGACTGATCTCCTTTAGGGTGGACTGGGTGGATCTCCTTGCAGTCCAAGGGAATCTCAAGAGTCTTCTCCAACACCACAGTTCAAAAGCATCAAATCTTTGTCACTCAGCTTTGTTAACAGTCCAACTCTCACATCCATACATGACCACTGAAAAATCATAGCGTTGACTAGATAGACCTTTGTTGGCAAAGCAATGTCTCTACTTTTTAATATGCTATCTAGGATGCTCATAACTTTCCTTCCAAGGAGTAAGTGTCTTTTAATTTCATGGCTGCAATCACCATCTGTAGTGATTTTGAGGCCCCAAAAATAAAGTCTGACAATGTTTCCACTGTTCCCCCATCTATTTCCCATGAAGTGATAGGATCAGATGCCATGATCTTAGTTTTCTAAATGTTTAGCTTTAAGCCAACTTTTTTCACTCTCCCCTTTCACTTTCATCAAGAGGCCAATATGATCACACGGACTACAGCCTTGTCTAACTCAATGAAACTAAGCCACGCCATGTGGGGTCACCCAAGCTTGACAGGTCATGGTGGAGAGGTCTGACAGAATGTGGCCCACTGGAGAAGGGAATGGGAAACCACTTCAGTATTCTTGTCTTGAGAACCCCATGAACAGTATGAAAAGGCAAAATGATAGGATACTGAAAGAGGAACTCTCCAGGCTGGTAGGTGCCCAATATGCTACTGGAGATCAGTGGAGAAATAAATCCAGAAAGACTGAAGGGATGGAGCCAAAGCAAAAACAATAACCAGCTGTGGATGTGACTGGTGATAGAAGCAAGGTCCGATGCTGTAAAGGACATTATTGCATAGGAACCTGGAATGTTAGGTCCATGAATCAAGGCAAATTGGAGGTGGTGAAACAGGAGATGGCAAGAGTGAATGTTGACATTCTAGGAATCAGTGAAATAAAATGTACTGGAATGGGTGAATTTAACTCAGATGGCCATTATATCTACTACTGTGGGCAGGAACCCCTTAGAAGAAATGGAGTAGCCATCATGGTCAACAGAATATTCTGAAATGCAGTACTTGGATGCAATCTCAAAAATGACAGAATAATCTCTGTTCGTTTCCAAGGCAAAACATTCAATATCATGGTAATCCAAGCCTATGCCCCAACCAGTAACGCTGAAGAAGCTGAAGTTGAACTGTTCTATGAAGACCAACAAGACCTTTTAGAACTAACACCCAAAAAAAGATGCCCTTTTCATTATAGGGGACTGGAATAAAAAAGTAGGAAGTAGAGAAACACCTGGAGTAACATGCAGATTTGGCCTTGGAGTACAGAATGAAGAAGGGCAAAGGCTAATAGAGTTTTGCCAAGAGAACGCACTGGTCATAGCAAACACCCTCTTCCAACAACACAAGAGAAGACTCTACACATGGACATCACCAGATGGACAACACTGAAATCAGATTGATTTTATTCTTTTTAGCCAAAGATGGATATAAGTATACCTGTGGCTAATTCACGTTGATGTATGGCAGAAGCCAACACAAAATTATAAAGCAATTTTTCTCCAAGTTAAAAAAAAAAGAAAAACAGAAGTAAAACAAACTAGTTATCTTTATGCCCAGTCATACTCCTTTTAGAGTGAGAAAAGGGAAAATAATAAAGCTACCACCTGCAAGGGCTACAAAAGAATAAATGTCCACAGGAAAGATCCAAGTTTCAGGTAGAGCAAGAAAGTGAAAATACCATAGAGGAAGCTAGACTTGCAGGTGAATTACAGATGATTAACAGTTCCAGAGAGATCACTGTCATCATTCCATAACTGAGAAAGAATATGAGATTGAGACAAAAGATTGATTATATAGGACCACATTGAATTTAGAGTCAAGAAGATATGATAAGAACCAGGGAACCCTGAACTTCTTGCAGATACAGAAATAATTGATGACATAGTGCATAATCACTTTCATCCTCATGACCCTAGTTGATGGTGATTCTTCAATGTTGTGGGAAATAAGAGGGTGTTGGGCTATCTAAGAGCATAGTGATTTGGGGAGTCCAAAATAGCTCTAGATGATAGAGGCCTGAAGTCATTGTAAAGGCAGTAATACACCAACACAAGATACTTGTATTTTGGTATCAGTCAATGAAGAAGTGTTGGACATGACAATATGTCCAGCCAATTAGAACAAGAAAACAGACATAGTGTGAGTCATACTCAAAAACTCATGAGATTTTAACCAACGGAAGTCTGGGAGGGGATGATGGATCTTGTTTAAAGTAGGCAAACACATTTTTCATCTATGCCAGTGAACAATTATACAGTGAAAGTGAGAAATAGATTTAAGGGACTAGATCTGATAGACAGAGTGCCTGATGAACTATGGATGGATGTTCATGACACTGTAACAGGAGACAGGGAGCAGACCATCCACAGGAAAAAGAAATGCAAAAAAGCAAAATGGCTATCTGAGCAAGTTCTTTGCAAAAAGCAAAGGACAAAAGGAAAGATATACCCATTCGAATGTAGAGATCCAAAGAATAACAAGGAGAGATAAGAAAGCCTTCCTCAGTGATCAGTGCAAATAAACAGAGAAAACCAATAGAATGGGAAAGACGAGAGATCTCTTCAAGAAAATTAGAGATACCAAGGCAATATTTCATGCAAAATTGGCCTCAATAAAGGACAGAAATGGTATTGACCTAACAGAAGCAGAAGATATGAAGAAGAGTTGACAAGAATACAAAGAAGAACTGTACAAAAAGATCCTCATGACTCAGATGGTCAAGATGGTGTGATAACTCACCTTGAACAAGTCATACTGGAATGTGAAGTCAAGTAGGCCTTAGGAAGCATCACTACAAACAAAACTAGAGGAGATTATGGAATTCCAATTGAGATATTTCAAATCCTAGGAGATAATGCTGTGAAACTGCTGCACTCAATATGCCCGCAAAATTGGAAAACTCATCAGTGGTCACGGGACTGAAAAAGGTCAGTTTTCATTGCAATCCCTAGAAAGGCAATGCCAAAGAATGCTCAAACTACAACACAATTGCACTCATCTCACACATTAGTAAAGTAATGCTCAAAATTCTCCAAGCCAGGCTTCAACAATACATGAACGGTGAACTTCCAGATGTTCAAGCTGGTTTTAGAAAAGGCAGAGGAACCAGAAATCAAATTGCCAACACCTGCTGAATCATCAAAAAAGCATGATAGTTCCAGAAAAACATCTATTTCTGGTTTATTGACTATGCCAAAGCTTTTGATTGTGTGGATCACAATAAACTGGAAAATTCTGAAAGAGATGGCAATACCAGACCACCTGACTTGCCTCTTGAGAAATCTGTATGCAGGTCAGGAAGCAACAGTTAGAAAAGGGCATGGAACAACAGACTGTTTCCAAATAGGGAAAGGATTATGTCAAGGCTATATATTGTCACCCTGCTTATTTAACATATACAGAATACATCATGAGAAATGCTGGGTTGGATGAAGCACAAACTGGAATCAAGATTGCCAGGAGAAAGATCAATAACCTCAGATATGCAGATGACGCCATCCTTATGGCAGAAAGTGAAGAACAACAAAAGAGCCTCTTGATGAATGTGAAAGAGAAGAATGAAAAAGTTGACTTAAAGCTCAACATTCAGAAAACTAAGACCATGGCATCTGGTCCCATTACTTTATGGCAAATAGATGGAGAACCAGTGGAAACAGTAGCAGACTTTAATTTGGGGGCTCCATAATCACTGCAGATGGTGACTGCAGCCATGGAATAAAAAGAAACTCCTTGGAAGAAAAGTTATTGCCAACCTGGACAGCATATTAAAGAGCAACGACATTACTTTGCCAACAAACGTCTATCTACTCAAGGCTATGGTGTTTCCAGTAGTCATGTGTGGATGTAAGAGTTGAACTATCAAGAAAGTTGAGTGCTGAAGAATTGTTGCTTTTGAACTGTGGTGTTGGAGAAGATGCTTGAGAGTCCCTTGGACTGCAAGGAGATCCAACCAGTCCATCCTAAAGGAAATCAGTCCTGAATGTTCATTGGAATGACTGATGTTGAAACCGAAACTCCAATACTTTGGCCATCTGATGTGAAGAGTTGACTCATTTGAAAAGACTGTGATGCTGGAAATGATTGAAGGCAAGAGGAGAAGGGGACAACAGAGGATGAGATTGTTGCGTGGAATCACTGACTCAATGGAGTTTGAATAAACTGTGGGAGTTGGTGATGACAGGGGTGCCTGACGTGCTGCAGTCCATGGGGTCACAAAGAGTCGGACATGGGTGAGCAACTGGACTGTACTTGACTGATGCCAGTGAATGTGTGGAAGCTGACAGAGGGGTAATCTTACTTTGAGCAAGCCTCAGGGGTTCCTTCTTGACTTCTAACAAAGGAAGCATGAGAGAGAAGGTCTTTCTCTGTGTATCCAAATTGTCCTTTTTACTCCAGACAAGGGAGATAATCCATATAAAGGTATTCAAACAACCACATGCAATTCAGGCTTCTGGGCATCTCCATCCGATAGCTCTGTAATTATTTTGAATTCAGCATATCCCACAATTGGTCTTTATTTTCCCCACTCCAATCCCAGGTTCAATCTGCTCAGTCTCCTGTTGTCTAGATGGTATCTTACTATCCACCTAGCCATCCATGGTAGAACAACTTGTGAGTGGTTTGAATCCCCTCACTCAACACCTCATCACATCCTGCCACTCCTCAAGGTTTGCTAATTCTTTTAACATCAGATTTTTACTTTCCTGCTTTTCTTTCCTTCTTTCTTTCATTGTTTCTGCTACTTTGTTTTAAAGTCTCATGTCATGTCTCATAAATGCAACAGGAAATTTTGCTGGTTTTCTTTTCAAATTATTTCCAGGAAAGGGCACTTCTCATAATGATAACTGCTAGGATCCTGACCCAAACCACAATTCTCTCTCAACTAAAAGATAGCAATATCCTCATAACAAATTCTCCTATTTCTTCAAGTTTCACCTTAGTTTGTTCTCAGCAAAAAGCAAAACTGACCATGTTAAAATATAAAATATAAATTTTCTATCACTCATAATCCTTGCATCAATTTCCATCTCACTATGAATATAAGTCAAATTTCTTATAAGGATTTCTTGAAGAAATGGTTATCATTACTCTGTGCTTATCTTATATCTGTTCTCTATGGCCATCTCCTCCTATTCCTTATGCCACTCCATCCACATCTGCTTCTTTGTTATTCTAAGAATACAAAGGCTGACTATAAAGGATGGTTTTAACTTCATTTATTTTCTCTATTGAATACTCTTCTCTCTTTTATCTTTCAACTCCCTCATGTCTTGACTTAAATGCTAACTTTCCAGTGAGAGCTTTCCTGGCCACCTTATTTGAAATGGCATTCCTGCTAACACATACACGTGTGCACCCCCACAAAACACACACACACACATGCTTCTGTCCCCAACCCTTGCTTTATTATTCCCCTTAACAGTTTGACTTATCATATATTTTATCTAATGATTGTGAACATAATTTATCTTCTCCACTTTAATGTTCATCTCCAAATGGCAAGAATTTTTGGTTTATATATTTTGTTTCCTCAACATTGTAGGAGGATCCCAGGTGTCACAATGGTAAAGTACCCACCTGTCAATTCAGGAGATGCAAGAGATGCAAGTTCAATCCTTGAGTCAGGAAGATCCCTTGGAGGAGGAAATGGCAACACATTCCAGTATTGACGCCTGGGAAATCCCATGGCTATTGGATCCTGGAGGGCTATATAGTCCATGGTGTCACAAAGAGTCAGACACGACTGAGGATGCACATATACAAAACAGATTAGTTGCCGGAGCCTGCCAGCAAATGAACTGGTTGAGAACGCAATTACCAGAGTACCTAGGAAAATAAGACTCAGAAAGAGAAAGATGGGGTTGAGAGGGACGGAGTCCGCTTGCGTCTGACTCCGCCAACTTTATTGAAGAATACCACGCCTATATATACGCTAACAGGAGTTACTAAGAATAGATCGAGGGTTTGCATACGTGCAGAGCTACAGATGTTTTAAATTCCCACACTCAAGATCAGTAAAGCATTAATTACCCTAGCGCCCAACATGATTAAGATCAATAGAACATTAGATAGAAAACAGGCTTCATCAATAGACATCATCTAGATGGAAAACAGGTTTCAAGCATGATGAGTTTATCAGCACCAGAAAAACAGGCAAAAGTTCACTGGTGTGTTTTTTCCCTGAAGGAGATAAATGCTATTCTGTACTTTAACAAGAAGGGGTAGCAGGACAAAGAGAGACTACCCTTTGTTCTCTCTTAGGGCCGTAAGGGGCCTGTACGTTCAGGCCGGCTTCCTGCAATTAGTGACTAAACCATGTTTGTCACTCAACAAACCTTTGTTGGATAATTAATGAAAAACTGATCACCCCTTTACTTATTTTGCTGCTCTTTCCCCTTATAAGAGAGCATTTGTTCATAAGAATTAGTTTACTGCACATTAACTTAGAAAAAATTAAATATGTAACACTAGAGACATACCATCAATTTCAAACTTATTAAAATAAGTACTATTTTGTAAAATTATTTTGTAATTAATTTATCTGAGAAGAATGTAATTTTTTGTGTAAAATGAGACTCATGAGAAAATGTCAAGTGTTTGTTCACATTTTATTAATACCTAATAAATATCCTTATAAGTTGATAAGTACGTTTCTTTGTGTGTTTTTATAATATCACAGAAAGGATATTTTCAATGTTACACAAAATATCCCTGCATATTAAGGGGAAAAAAAAAGCTATGGTCACAATTTTTTAAATTAATTTATTGTTTTTGCTATGCTGCTGTGCTCATTTGCTCAGTCATGTCCAAGTCTTTGCAACTCCATGAACTGTATCCTCCAGTCTCCCCTGTCTGCGAAATATTTCAGGCATGAATACTGAAACAGTTGCCATTTCCTACTCCAAAGGATATTCCCGACGCAGGAATTGAAACCATGTCTCTTGTGTCTCCAGCACTGGGAAGCAGATTCTTTAACACTGGGCCACCTGGGAAGCCCAATTAATTTTTATAAAAGCTATTAATTTGTTTCACTATAATTTTATGAGTAGAGGACTAAGAAACTACCTCACTTCCTTATGCAAATATAAAAACTTAAATTATGTCAATAAATAGAATCCAGTTTTTAAAACAATTGCTGTAATTAAGTAGGGTTGCTGAAAAAGTATTTGATAACGTTAAGCAGTCAGTGTTTCATAATAAAATGCAGAAGGTAAAATAGTGATAAATGGACATTTTTGATTATAATAAATTTATTTTGCCAAACATCATCAATAAATATTATCTTAAATTATTAAATGTTAAACTGCTTAAATTAATAACAGAATCCAAGAGATCCCCTGTATCTCCATTAGCATTCAAGACTGTCATGGACAAGTAAACAAATTAAATAAAAACAAAGCTAATATAATTTGGACTGGAAGAAAAATAGAATCTTGTTGCCTAGTGATACAGTTATACAATTAGAGCACTCAAGAGAAAATAAACTTTTAAGAAATGTTAGTAAATTAACTTGGTGCAAAAACATGAAAATTTATAAATCTGAAATTTTATTTGTTTTGTAAGTAATCACATAGAAAACTTAGAAAAAAACAGCAGTAGCAAAGAAGACCATAAAATACTTAAAAACAAATTAAACATAAAAGGAAAGGAACAAAATATATAAAATATAAAATCTCTTTTAAGGACACAAAATAAAATCTGAAGAAATTGATTTATCATGCTATTTCTTAGACACAAAGACTTAATATTCACATTTCAAATGTCAATACATGCCAAATAAGATATACATTTGAAAGCCAGCATTTCACAATTAGAATTCCAAAAGTCTTTTAACAGTTCAATTGAGGTATAATTTCATATTTTAAAAATGTATCCTTTGTTAAGTGTGCAGTTAATTTGATTATGTTTATTCATCCATCACCACAATCCAGTTTTAGATTGCATCCATTAACCAAACAATTCCCTGGTGTACTTTTGCTATCATCTCACCAGAAAACCATTGACATTCTTTCAGTCTCCAGAGTTTTGACTTTTGCAGAAATTTTATGCAAACGAATTGACTTTTATATCTGGCTTCTAACGTTTAGTACAAAGTCCATCAGATCCATCCATATCATTACAAATATCAAGAGCATATTTATGAATAATGCTCCTAAGGAAATTCATGTACAGCTCTTTTTATGGTATTATGTTTACACATCTCTTGGTTAGATATGAAAAAATTAAATCATCTTATCTTATGGTAAATGTATGCTTATCCTTTCTAGAAATGGCCAAAATGTTTTTTCCAAGTGATTGTACTGTTTTACATTCCCACCAACATTGAATGAGACTTCCACATTTTTCAAATTGAACTATAGTTGATTTACAATTCTATGCTAGTTTCTGGTGTGCAGAAAAATATTTCAGTTATTTTTCATTATGTTTTATGTTAAAAGATATTGAATGTTATTTCCTGTGTAATACAGTAGGCCCTTGTCTATTTTATATATAGCAGTATGGATATTTTAATCTCAAACTCCTAATTTGTCCTTCCCTCCTTGCCCTTTAATAAGTTTGTTTTCTATGTCTGAGTCTATGTGTATTTTGAAAATAAGTTTATTTGTATCACATTTTGAATTCCATGTATAAGTGATTTCTTAGTATATTTGTCTGTCTGACTTACTTCACTTTGTATGATAACCTCTAAGTCCAACCATATTGCTGCAAATGAAATTATTTTGTTCTTTTTTATGGCTGAGCAGTATTCCATTGTGGGCTTCCCTGGTGGCTCAGTTGGTAAAGAATCCACCTGCAATGCGGGAGACCTAGGTTTGATCCCTGGGTTGCAAAGATCCCCTGGAAAAGGGAATGGCTACCCACTCCAGTATTCCGACATGGAGAATTCCATGGACTGTATAGGCCATGGGGTCGAAAAGATTTTGACACGACTGAGTGACTGTCACTTTAATTCCACTGTATATATATATATATATACCACATACATATTTTTTTAATCCATTCAACTGTGGATGAACACTTAGGTTGCTTGTGTCTCGGCTATTGTAAACAGTGCAGCTATGAATGTTGGAGTGCATGTGTCATTTTGAATTACAACTTCTTTATTTTCTGAATGTGTGCTCTGGAGTGGGATTCCTGGATAATATGATAATTCTATTTTTAGTTTTTTAAGAAACTTCCAAACTGTTTTCCATAGTGACTGCACCAAGTTACATTCTCACCAACAGTGTAGGAGAATTCTCTTTCTCCACACCCTCTCCAGCGTTCATTTATAGACTTTTTAGTGATGGCTATTCTGACCAGTATGAGGTGATACCTCATTGTAGTTTTGATTTGCATTTCCCTAATAATTAACAATTTTGAGCATCTTTTCATTTGCCTCTTGATCAAATGTGTATCTTCTTTGGAGAAATGTCTCTTTAGGCATTCTGTTCATTTTTATTGGATTGTTTTATTATAGTTATTATTATTGAATTGTATGAACTGTTTGCATATTTTTAAATAAACTCTTTCAGTCACATCATTTGCAAATATTTTCTCCCAGTCCATAGGCATTTGTTTTGTTTATGGTTTCCTATGCTGTGCAAAAGCTTATTAGTTTAATTAGGTGTCATTTGTTTATTTTTGCTTTTATTTCTACTGTATTGGAAGACTGACTTAAGAAAGTATTGCTAGGATTTATGTTGAATATTGTTCTGTTCTAGGAGTTTTATGGTGTCCCATCTTATATTTAAGTCTTTAACTCATTTTGAGTTTGTTTTTGTGTATGGTTTTGGTGATTGCTCTAGCTTCATTGACGTACATGCTACTGTCCAGATTTCCAAACACTATTTGCTAAAGAAATTATCTTTTTTTTCTCCACATTTTCATTGCCACTTGCTATCATCAATCCCTATGATCACAGCCATTCAAGTGTATGTGTAGTGGGATCCCAGTACAGTTTTGAAAAGCCAGAGGTTCTGTAGCTTGTCTTCCCAGTGCAGGATACCCAGTCTGGGGAGCACAATGTGGGGCTCAGTCTTTTCTCCTTGGGGAGAAATCTCTGCTATTGTGGGACACTTACCCAGGAGCTTAGGTCTCGATCATACCGTAGTTCTGCCTTTTTTACTCATCCTATTATGGTTCCTTCTTTCTCTCCTTAGTTGTGGAAAATCTTTTCTGCTAGTCTTCAGGGTTGTTCTCATATATAATTGCTCTATAAAAGTTGTAATTTTGCTGAGTCTATAGGAGGATGTGAACCCAGGATTTTCCTAATATAACATTGTGGTTACTCCATTTCATTCATCCTTTGTTGAACAGCTATTTAGGTTATTTCCATGTCTTGGCTACTGTAAATAATGCTGAACTTAACATAACAATGAAAATACCTTTCCAAGATAGTGATTTTATTTCCTTTGAATAAATAATCAGTATTGGATTTGCTGGATTTTATCGTAATCCCTTGGAAGTAATTCCTCGGAAGGTAAGTCCTTGGAAGGAAAACTCTTACAAATATAGACAGTATATTAAAAATTGGAGACCTCACTTGCTGACAAAGGTCCATATTGTCAAAGCTATGGTAGTCATGTATGGATGTGAGAGATGAACAATAGACAGGTTTCTCTCAGACCACAAGTAAGGTGGCCTGGTATTCCCATCTCCTTAAGTATATTCCACTCTTTGCTTTGATTCACAACATCAAAGGCTTTGACATAGTCAATGAAGCAGAAGTAGATGCTATATTCTGGAATTACCTTGCTTTCTCTATAATCCAAAAGTGTTGGCAATTTGATCTCTGATTTTTCTGCCTTATCTAAACTCA
Source organism: Muntiacus reevesi (assembly GCF_963930625.1). Taxonomy (NCBI): domain Eukaryota; kingdom Metazoa; phylum Chordata; class Mammalia; order Artiodactyla; family Cervidae; genus Muntiacus; species Muntiacus reevesi. The sequence goes on along the minus strand of NC_089271.1, from coordinate 79,129,604 downwards.
ATCGGACATCTGGAAGTTCTTGGTTCACATACTGCTGAAACTTAGCTTGAAGGATTTTGAGCATAACATTATCAGCATGCTAAATAAACAATTATTCGGTAGTTTGAACATTCTTTGTTATTGCCCTTCTTTGGGATTGGAATGAAAGAAAGCTGATATTTTCTAGTCTTGTGACCACTGTTGACTTTTCATAATTTGCTGACATTGAATATAGCACTTTTACATCATCATCTTTCAGGATTTTAAGAAGAGCAGCTGAAATTCTGTCACCTCTACTAGCTTTGTTTGTAGTAATGCTTCCTAAGGCCCACTTGCCTTCACACACTAGGCTATTGAGCTCTAGGTGAGTGACCACACCATCGTGGTTATCTGGATCATTAAGACCTTTTTTATCTGGGTCGTTTGTGTATTCTTGTCACTTCTTCTTAATCTCTTCTGCCTCAGTTATGTCCTTACAGTTTCTTTTCTTCATTGTGTCCATCCTTGCATGAAATATTCCCTTAGCATTTCCAATTTTCTTGAAGAGGTCCCTAGTCTTGCTCATTCTATTGTTTTCCTCTATTTGCGTGTTCATTTATGAAGGCCTTCTTATCTCTCCTTGCTATTCTCTGGAACTCTGCATTCAGTTGGGTATATCTTTCCCTTTCTCCCTTGCTTTTCACTTCTCTTCTTTCCTCAGCTATTTGTAGAGCCTCCTCAGACAACTGTTTTGCCTTCTTGCATTTCTTTTTCTTTAGGATGGTTTTGGTCAGTGCCTCCTGTACAATGTTATGAGCCTCTGTCCATAGTACTTCAGGCATTCTGTCAACCTGATCCGATCCCTTGAATCTATTTATCACCTCCACTGTATAATCACAAGGAATTTGGTTTAGGTCATACCTGAATGGTCTAGTGGTTTTCCCTGCTTTCTTCCATCTGAGCCTAAATTTTGCAATAAGGAGCTCATGATCTGAGCCACAGTTTGCTCTCAGTCTTGTTTTTGCTGACTGTATAGTGCTTCTCCACCTTCAGCTGCAAATAATATAATCAAACTCACTTCAGTATTAACCATCTGGTAATGTCAATGTGTAGAGCCATCTCTTGTGTATTTGGTAGAAGCTTTTCGCTATCACCAGAGTGTTCTCTTGGGAAAACTCTGTTAGCCTTTGCCCTGCTTCATTTTGTATTCCAAGGCCAAACTTGCCTGCTTTTCCAGGTATCTCTTAACTATCAACTTTTGTATTCCCACCCCCATAATGAAAAGGAGGTGATTGTGTGTGTGTGTGTGCGTGTGTGTGTTTTGGTGAGGTGGGTTAGTTCTAGAAGGTCTTGTCAGTCTTCATAGATCTGGCCAACTTCAGCTTTTCTGGCATCAATGGTTGGCACATAGACTTGGATTGCTATGATGTTGAATGCTTTGCCTTGGAAACTAACTGAGATCTTTGTGTCATTTTTGAGATTGCACCTAAGTACTGAATTTCAGATTATTTTATTGACTATGAGGGCTACTCCATTTCTTCTAAGGGATTCTTGCCCACAACAGTAAATATAAGGGTCAACTGAATTAAATTCACCCATTCCCGTCCACTTTGGTTCACTGATTCCTATGATGTCAGTGTTCACTCTTGCCATCTCCTGTTTGACCAGGTCTGATTTATTTTGAATTATGGAATTAACATTCCAGGTTCTTTTGCAATGTTATTTTTTGAAGCATAGGTCTTTACTTTCACCACCAGACACATCCACAACTGAGGGTCATTTTCACTTTGTCCCAGACACTTCTTTCTTTCTAGAGCTATTAGTAATTTCCCTCTTCTCTTCTTCAGTAGCATATTGGACACCTTCTGACCTGGGGGTCCCATATTCTGGTGTCATACATTTTTGCTTTTTTCAATCTGTTCATTCCCTTCACAGATAACAGCCTTGTCAGGACAAAGAGGTTTGCATCTCAATGAAGCTATGAGTCATGCCATCCAGGGCCACCAAAGACATATGAATCATACTGAAGAGTTCTAACAAAACATGGTTGACTGTGGAAGGGAATGACAAATAACTTCAGTATTCTTGCTGTGAGAACCCTATGAACAGTGTATGCATTTCAAAACATGTACAGAAGAGATATAGTTAATTGTAGCAATATATTGGTATTGGTGACTTCATAACTAATGTTTATAAATATATAGAGCATGTTGTAAAAGTTTTCTTAGAAATTTAAAACAAATTTTAAAATATATTCATCTAATTCTAAGCAAGTTACCATATACTGGATTTATGTAAGCAAATAGTAAACTCAACAAAAAGTATTACAGCAAATAAGTATTATTAAATCAAATATATATTATATATAGTTTGCATAGTTTGCATAGTATGTATAGTTTGTATAGTATGTATATATACATATACATATATATGTATATGTATATATAAGTGTGAGGCTTTGTGTGTGCACATATAGAAAAGGTATGCCTAACTACTCTCAATAAAATATATGATACACAACTTAGTATTTTTAAGAAAAATATTTCACAATGAAATAATATAATTATATACTTCAATTTTGCCTGAAATGGACCTGGCACTGATAATAAACTTTGGCTGTTTAATCAATGTGACTATCATCATTTTGTTTGTTTGCATACATGCTTAGTCACCTCAGTTGTGTGCAACTCTTTGTGACCCTATGAACTTTAGTCTACCAGGCTTCCCTGTCCATGGGATTCTCCAAGTAAAAGTACTGGAGGGAGTTGTCATGCCCTCAACCTGGGAATCTTCCCAAACCAGGGGTCAAACCTGCATCTCCTGTGACTTCTGCATTGCGTGCAGATTCTTTACCTCTGAGCCACCATGGGGATGTCCATTTGTTTGTTTACCCAGTGCTGTTTCAGTTAAGACTTGATTATTGTGAATCTGCTGGTTATGCAAGTGCTACAGTGAAAGGACAAAATTTTTTCACCAGCTAATTCTACAATAGCAGGCATTAATAGATTTCATTAATAGTGAATGTATGCAGGAAAATGGAGGATTATTGTCTGGTGTTTGCAGAGGAAATTATTATAGGAAGAAAATATAGGTACATATAAAAATGAACTTACTATGAAGGAATGCAGATAACTTCTTAAGAGTTAAAAAAAGACATATTTGACTTCTGAAATAAACAATATCCTGTCTCAAATAAGGAAACAAATTAGTAATTTCAAAGATAAAGGAATGAAGATATCCTTTTGTGGTAGAATGTTTTTCTCCTTAAATCAAGCTATGCATAAATTTATAGCCAAAATAGTCTTCAACTTTCCAAAACGACTTTTGTAGTAACAAAGTACTTCTGGAATTGTGTGATTTATTTAATCTATTCAGTGTGGCATAGATTGCCTCCCTGAACAATATAATTGTTTCCTTTTTTTTCTTGCATGCATGACTGATTCTTTGCATGTCTGGTTCTTTGCAATCCTATGAGCAGTAGCCTGCCAGGCTCTTATGTACATGGAATTCTCCAGGTAAGAATACTGGAGAGGGTTGCCATGCCCTTCTCCAGGGGCTCTTCCAGACCCAGGGTTTGAAATCTCATCTCTTAAAAGTCTCCTACATTGGCAGATGTGTTCTTTACCACTAGTGCCACCTGGAAACCCTTACATAGATCAATTAGATTTACCAGGCTTTTTTTGCAATTAGTCATTAGCACTACCATGGATTGAAACTGAGTTCAAACCCACAGAATATGGCCATAAGCAACTTTTAGTCATGCCTCATAAAAATCTCCCATGTTTTCCTTAACTTTTCTTTCACACTTCTACCAGTAGAATCTTGACCTCCAGGGAAAACTTGGAAGTCATGTGTTAATGATGGCAAAGCTCCTTAATTATGGATTCCAGACTGATAGAAAATAATAAAATTCCCCCCAAACCTACTACCAATTAGACTTGATGTAAATGAAAAATAAGTTTCTTATCTATTCAGTTCACTTCAGTTCAGTCTCTCAGTCGTGTCCGACTCTTCACGACTGCAAAGTCTCCCTGTCCATCGCCAACTCCGGGAGTTTACCCAAACTCAAGTCCATCAAGTCGGTGATGCCACCCAGACATCTCATCCTCTGTCATCCCTTTTTCTTCCTGCCCCCAATCCATCCCAGCATCAGGGGGTCTTTTCCAATGAGTCAACTCTTCACATGGGGTGGCCAAAGTATTGGAGTTTCAGGTTCAACATCAGTCCTTCCAATGAACACCCAGGACTGATCTCATTTAGGATGGACTGGTTGGATCTCCATGAAGTCCAAGGGCCTCTCAAGGGTCTTCTCCAACACCACAGTCCAAAAGCATCAATTCTTCGACATGCAGCTTTCTTCACAGTCCAACTCTCATCCATACATAACCACTGAAAAAACCATAGCCTTGACTAGATGGACCTTTGTTGGCAAAGTAATGTCTCTACATTATAATACGCCAATCCAGGTTTGATGCATGATACAGGATGTTTGGGGCTGGTGCACTGGGATGACCCAGAGGGATGGGATGGGGAGGGAGGTGGGAGGGGGGTTCAGGATGGGGAAAACATGTACACCCATGGAGGATTCACATCAATGTATGGCAAAATGAAAGCAATGTTGTAAAGTAAATTAATTAATTAAAAAAAATAATATGATATCTAGATTGGTCATAACTTTCCTTCCAAGAAGTAAGTGTCTTTTAATTTTATGGGTGTAATCACAATGTGCAGTGATTTTGGAGCCCAAAAAAATAAAGTCTGACACTGTTTCCACTGTTTTCCCATCTATGTCCCATGAAGTGATGGGACCAGATGCCATGATCTTAGTTTTCTTAATGTTGAGGTTTAAGTCAACTTTTCCACTCTCCTCTTTCACTGTCATTAAGAGGCTTTTTAGTTTCTCTTCACTTTCTGCCATAAAGGTGGTGTCATGTGCATATCTGAGGTTATTGATATTTCTCCCAGCAATCTTGATTCCAGCTTGTGCTTTTTGCAGCCCAGGGTTTCTCATGATGTACTCTGCATATAATTTAAATAAGCAGGGTGGCAATATACAGCCTTGATGTACTCCTTTTCCTTTTTGGAACCAGTCTCTTGTTCCATGTCCAGTTCTAACTGTTTCTTCCTGACCTGCATATAGGTTTCTCAAGAGACAGGTCAGGTGGCCTGGTATTCCCATGTCTTTCAGAATTTTGCACAGTTTATTGTGATCCACACAGTCAAAGCCTTTGGCATAGTCAATAAAACAGAAATATATATTTATATTTTTTCCTGGAATTCTCTTGCTTTTTCAGTGATCTAGCGTATATTAGAAAATTGATCTCTGGTTCCTCTGCTGTTTTTGAAACTAGCTTGAACATCTGGAAGGTCATGGTTCACGTATTGCTGAAGCCTGGCTTGGAGAATTTTGAGCATTACTTTACTAGCGTGTCAGATGAGTGCAATTGTGCAGTAATTTGAGCATTCTCTGGGATTAGAATGAAAACTGATCTTTTCCAGTCCTGTGGCCACTGCCGATTTTTCCAAATTTGCTGGCATACTGAGTGCAGCACTTTCACAGCATCCTCTTTCAGGAATTGGAATAGCTCAACTGGAATTCCATCACCTCCATTAGCTTTGTTCGTAGTGATCCTTCCTAAGGCCCATGTGACTTCACATTCCAGGATGTCTGACTCTAGGTGAATGATCACACCATCGTAATTATCTGGGTCATGAAGATATTTTTTGTACAGTTCTTCTGGGTATTCTTGCCACCTCTTCTTAATTTCTTTTGCTTCTGTTAGGCCCATACCATTTCTGTCCTTTATTAAACCCATCTTTGCATAAAATATTCCCTTGGTATCTCTAATTTTCTTGAAGAGATCTCTAATCTTTCCCATCCTGTTGTTTCCCTCTATTTCCTTGCATTGATTGCTGAGGAAGGATTTCTTATCTTTCCTTGCTATTCTTTGGAACTCTGCATTCAAGTGGGAATATCTCTCCTTTTCTCCTTTGTTTTCTGTTTCTCTTCTTTTCACAGCTGTTTGTAAGGCCTCCTCAGACAGCCATTTTGCTTTTCTGTGTTTCTTTTTCTTGGGGATGGTCTTGATTCCTTTCTCTTGTACAATGTCATGAACCTCTGTCCATAGTTCATCAGGCACACTCTCTATCAGATCTAGTCACTTAAATCTATTTCTCACTTCCACTGTATAATCATATGGGATTTGATTTAGGTCATACCTGAATGTTATAGTGGGTTTTCCTACTTTCTTCAATTTAAGTTTGAATTTGTCAATAAGGAGTTCATGATTAGAGCCACAGTCAGCTCCCGGTCTTGTTTTTGCTGACTGTATACAGCTTCTCCACCTTTGGCTGCAAAGAATATAATCAATTTCTGATTTTTGTGTTGACCATATGGTTACATCCATGTGTAGAGTCTTCTCTTGTGTTGTTGAAAGAGGGTGTCTGCTATGACCAGTGTGTTCTCTTGGCAAAACTCTATTAGCCTTTGCTCTGCTTCATTCTGTACTTCAAGGCCAAATCTCCCTGTTACTCCAGGTGTTGTTTTACTTCCTATTTATTTCATCCCAGTCCCCTATAATGAAAAGGACATCTTTTTTGGGTGTTAGTTCTAAAAGGTCTTGTAGGTCTGCATAGAACTATTCAACTTCTGCTTCTTCAGCATTACTGGCTGGGGCATAGGCTTGGTTTACCGTGATATTGAATGGTTTGCCTTGGAAATGAACAGAAATCATTCTGTCGTTTTTGAGATTGCATCCAAGTACTGCATTTCAGACTATTCTGTTGACCATGATGGCTACTCCATTTCTTCTAAGGGATTCCTGCCCACAGTAGTAGATATAATGGTCATCTGAGTTAAATTCACCCATTCCAGTACATTTTAGTTTGCTGATTCCTAGAATGTCAACATTCACTCTTGCCATCTCCTGTTTCACCACCTCCAATTTGCCTTGATTCATGGACCTAACATTCCAGGTTCCTATGCAATAATGTCCTTTACAGCATTGGACCTTGCTTCTATCACCAGTGACATCCACAACTGGTTATTGTTTTTACTTTGGCTCCATCTTTTCAGTCTTTCTGGATTTATTTCTCCACTGATCTCTAGTAGCATTTTGGACACCTACCAACCTGGGGTGTTCCTCTTTCAGTGTCCTATCCTTTTGCCCTTTCATACTGTTCATGGGGTTCTCAAGGCAAGAATACTGAAGTGGTTTGCCATTCCCTTCTCCAGTGGACCACATTCTGTCAGACTTCTACCTCATGACCCGTCCATCTCGGGTGGCCCCATACGACATGGCTTAGTTTAATTGACCACTTGGATGGACCATGCAGAAGGGCAGCAGTTGTGTCAGATAGCACAGAAGGTCGGCAGCTGTGAAGGACCATGCAGAGGCATGGCTGATGCCCAAGGTCACGGGTGGCGACTGAGAGCACCAGGCTGTGACAGCACAGGAGCGGCTGAGAGGAACTACTCCACACCCTAGGTCAGGGACAGCAGCCGAGATGAGCTACTCCACTGTTGGTCCTTTATTGGACTGGAACCTGGTGGTCTGGAGTCAACGATAAGAAAATGAAAGAAGGAAAGAGGCTAATATTTCCTGGGTTATGCAGCCAGATTTCGCACTCCAGGGAATCAGAGCCAAAAATATGTATGTATGTATGTATGTATGTATACATACATACATATATACATACATACATACATATGTACATATATATATATATATATATATATATATATATATAGAGAGAGAGAGAGAGAGAGAGAGAGAGAGAGACAGGGACCCAAGCTCGACAGGGACCCAAGCTCTGATGGAGCAAAGATGCTTTATTGAATTCTGTATGGGTATATATACCAGTAGTTTGTTTTAGATAAAGATCAAGAGACCAGACTTTACAAGTTTACCAAGGAAGCAAGGAGCAATAGAGGCCCTAAGGCCAAGAGGCAATCCATATGAAAAGAGGGTCATAAATAATTACTTTTCACCTTATGGAAAAGCTAACGAAGGAAATGCCTGGATTCCTCAGCCTTGGGAAAGGCGTGCCTCTCCTCAAGAATTAATAAGGACCAGAGGATTCCTGACAGATCCAAAACAGCACACAGGAAGCCTCTTGTTAAATGCTTCCTGACAATTCCCCCTATTTTATTATATTTGTAAAAAAAAAAAAAAAAGTCATGACCAAATGAGTTTGGTTAGTATTAACCAACATTATAGGAAGGCGATGATAAAGATAAACAACAAATACAATTATCAAGACAATCACCAAAGTTGCAGTTCCAGACCTGATGCTGTGGGTAATACGTTGAAACCATCTTTGTGGATCTAGCCTAGATAATCTGTTTAGTTAAAGTTTCCAAACTAGTGGAAGAGAGCAGACATTGAGAAAAAGTTTTAAAGATTTTCTTTTGCAGTAATTGTGCATTCAGAGAGGCATTAACATGAAAATGAAATTTGATTTGTTCTCAGTTGTAGGCACTGTGTTTGAATTGAACAGAAGTAACACAAAATTGCAATTAATGCAAGTTACAGAACATAATGTCTTATTAAATTGTAAATTTCCTATGGCTATAACAAAAGGAAGTGGGACACAGACCTGTATAAAATATGACTGATTATAGCGAAAGCAATAGTTACTATGACCACAACTGGTCCCTGTGAAATGTCCAGTCTAAGTCCCAAGTTCTTTGGTGCTGGTAGCAAGTTTCCATATGTCTCGCTGTTTAGGCCCACTCTGTTTATCAAGGATGATTCCAGGAGGAGGAGGAGGTGACACCATTCCACCTTGAAACCAACCAAGAAGTCCTTTGTCATGGTAATGTTTCAACATAGTGTTAGTAATCTTTAAAGCCACTTAAGCAGCATAATATATAATGCTTTTTGTTCTTTCCCTAACTCTTTCCCTGAAGTTTCAGTGGTAGAAACATGGTTCACAGACAGAGAAAGGGCAACAATGTCTGAAAGTCTTCTTTTGGAGGCAGATCGAATACCCAAGTTTGTAGACCAACGTTTATGCATAATTTTCCTGGGCCCAGGCAATAGAAGGATTTCATAGCCTAAAGAAATGTTACTTATTTTTCCCTATTCCCCAGGGTGTGAGAGTTCCAGGGAGAGGGCATATGGTTGGAGTCATTGGTTGATATGATCAATCTTTTCTCTGTCCATTTTATGACCTGTATTAAAGGGGGGTTGCTAAGCAAACCTAGTTAAGTTTGGGAGGCACAGGCTAGCAGGAAAATGTATTCAGCACTCCGAGGCATTCCCTGTTGAGAGGCCAAATTCTCAGCTTTATTAGTAAGGGTTTTTATCTGTCCCCAAGAAGGGAGATCATAGGGTTGATGCCACCAAGGGTAGTGCTTTCTGGAGATCATTAGAGCCACCATGGCCCATATTGGAATTTCTTCCTCCTGGGGTTCTTGTTGTTTCATCTACATTTTGAATGTCGGGGTTTCCTTGGGTCGAATTTTCCGAGGAAAAAGTTTGTTGGATCCATCTGGGGAAATATAAGCATATCCCTTTCCCTGTATGAATAATTTCCCAGATTTCTGTTGTTTATTGAACCCATCTTGGTACTAAATTGGCAGAGGAAGAGAAGTGTCCTTCAATTCTTCAAAATGTCTTTCTACTCTTGTTAAAATATTTCCCTGTTGTAGGTTTAAAAATAAAATAAAACAAATAAAGCTTTATTAATAATAGTTATAGGTTTAGAAAATATCTTATGTTGGAATCTAGTAAAGTCTGCTTTAGATATGGAAGACAGTAGTGTACCTGTGTATTCCCCCTTATTTAATTTTTTTATCTGTAACTTTAGTGTGTGATGTGTCCATTCAATTATGTCTTGTGTCTGTGGATTATAAGAAATATCTGTAATATTTTTAATATAAAAACATTGTAAAATTGTTTAAAATGTCTAGAAATATAGGCAGGACCATTGTCTCTTTTAATAAAACTAAGAGTTTATGGTGGATGTTTCTGTATTTTTTAATACAAAAACTGAATATATAGAATCAGAGACTATATTAATGGGGTAAGGATATAGGCAAGTGACTTGAATAAGAGCATATAACTTATTTTGTTGAACATAATGGAATTTAGTGTAAAAGACTGTATGTTTTTTAAGAGACCAGAATGAAGCTTTGGTGTTTTTAGTCCCAACTATATAAAAGAAATGCAAGAAATAATAAATTTAGTGTTTTTGAAGAAATTTCACAGCTTACCAGAAGGATAATGAAATGAAATTTCTCCAAAAAATTTTAGAAAAGCTAATTGAAAATCAGTAGAAGTTTGTAATATGTTCTCAAATTGAGATTTATTTGTAATAAAGTTTTATTAAACTTTAAAGGAGATAGAGAAAGCTTCTGACTTAGGCATCAGAAGGGGGCAGAAAGAGTGGCCCCCTGCTAGTCTTTAGCCAGATGTCATATAACTACCAGTTATCTGCTTAATTAGAGAAAGGAAATGTCTCAAAACTGAAGAGAATAGCACCAGGCCCCTCACCCACAACACACATTTTGAGATAGCCTTGGCACCAGGTAAGTCGTCCTGGGCCATAAAGTGATTGACATGAATCTTGAAGAAAGTCAGATTACCATACAAATAGTTTTGTTTACACAGTATAACATACTGATTTGTCAAGTAGGTTCTGAGCCATTAGGCGGAACCAACTTGAGGACAGAGTCTGGGGTAAATGTATAGCACATTGACGTAGCTTAAGACAAAAATTTCTGTAAGAAAAAAAGCGTTGTTTAACTCAGGGCTTGAGAATAGTTAACTTTAAGTGAGACCAGGTGTCATTATGGCAACATAGTATTTTAAAAGAAATCTCCTATTTCTATAGAGAAGGAAAAAAAAAAGAAGAAGAAGAAGCATCGCTAGTTTGTTTTCTCCTGCCGCTTAAGAGAGATAAAAATGTCTGACACTTGCAGCCTATTTTCTCCATTTGTAGACCCCTGGTCTTCCTGCCTGTTAAGTCAAATTAGATCGGCCAAGTAAAAAACTGAAGGTTTGTGGGGGGTAGGCGCCCAAAAAGTCCAGTAGGTATTCTAGAGGAGACTGCTTGAGGGTAAAGGAGAAAGTCATTTAGGGCTGGTCTATCGATGGCAGCACTGCCGGATGTTGAGGGTTTGAGGGAAAAGATGGAATTTGCTCCTGATTTTTGTTGAAGGGGACTTGGGGGGTCTCCTGCTTGGAGTTTCCTGGAGAGGGTGGGATGTTTCCAAAGAACAGCATGTATATTATCTATAGTGAAACAGATCACCAGCCCAGGTGGGATGCATGAGACAAGTGCTTGGGCCTGGTGCACTGGGAAGACCCAGAGGAATCGGGTGGAGAGGGAGGTGGGAGGGGGGATCGGGATGGGGAATACGTGTAACTCTATGGCTGATTCATATCAATGTATGACAAAACCCACTGAAATGTTGTGAAGTAATTAGCCTCCAACTAATAAAAAAAGAAAAATCAAATTTAGATTTACACTCTTTGGCCCAATGCATTTCTCTATGGCAGTGAGGACAGATTTTTGGAGGGTTGTTTTTTTTTTTTTTTTTTTTTTTTTTTTTTTTTTTAGTTTTCTTGGGGCAGTCCCTTTTTAAATGGTACTTATCTCCACATGTAAAGCATCCTTTATTTTCTTTTTTATTAAGGCAGAAACCATTGTTTCAGCTAGCATTTGCATGTTTTGAGTAGCTGATCCTATATTGTGACAAACCTTCAAATAATCAAAAATAGTTTCTGTCTCTCTAATTGGGGCTATAGTCCTTGACATTCCTGATTTGCATTATCATAAGCAAGTAATTTCTCTAGTTGCCTTTTGACTTCTTCTCCAATTACTGTGTGGGAAATAGCAGTTTCTAATCTAGCTAAGAAATCAGCATACATTTCATTAGGCCCCTGCCATATTTTAGTGTAGCTACCTGTAGGCTCCCTTTGAGGAGTAATTCAATCCCAAGCTTCAAGGACCACTGTTTTTAATTGTTCATGCAAAAAAGGAGGACACTGTATTTGAGTTTCTATAGTGTCAAATTGTCCAGTGCCAATAAGCATCTCAAAAGTAATTTGGTTTTGGGGAGCACCAGCTCGAAAATTTCTGTTAGCATGATCTCTGGCTATATCTTGAAAGCACATTGTCCACTGAAGATACTCTCCTGTTTTAAGGAGGGCTTTTATTAAAATTTGCCAATCATAAGGAATAAAGTTTCCAGTAGAAGATGACATAGCGTTTAGAATCTCTATAGTAAAAGGCGAATATGGGGCATTCATAGTTACAGCTTTTTTCATTTGTTGCTTGTGAAAAAAGTTAATACCTTCATATTGAGGTATTATCTGCCCTTGAGATTCAACATTTCTGAAAACTGGAAAGACAGGGAAACCTTCAGCTTCAGAGACTTGTGATTGCAAAGCCAGCAATTCAGAGAGCCTCTGTCACGAAGAGGGTAGATTATTTTTATTCAGAAAGATGTTATCAGTTTTAATGTTAAAAGGTGTCTTAAGGGAGTCGTTGTCAGATCATTAGGTTTTATGGAGGGAGAGACTTTGGGATACATGCCCTCTGGCAGGGGAGGAGTGCTTGGGGCAACCGGGGAGGGTTGGTAGGAAAATCCTGAAATATCTTACTCTATGTGGGCCTTTCATAAGGTATCATCGTCTAATTCACATTCATGTAATGAGTGTTCTGCCTGTTGCCGATTATCAGGAGGGCTATAGTTACCTTGTAATGGCAGAATCACAGCTTCAGTGAGAGCCCATAAGGGCCAGAAATCTATGAGAATTTTTTTTTTTCCCTCTCTGATGGCTCGTTCAACTGTCTCTTTGTCCTGATGCCAAATTTCTAAATCAAAACTACCTTCATCAGGGAACCAAGGGTTACATTCAACCACTGTCTGAAGGCAAGCCTTTATTCACTGGCATGAAACTAAAAATTCCTGAACTTTAATTAAGTGGTAAAGTAGAAAAGAAATGGGGCTTTCCAGCCATTTGACCCATGTCTTAATACTTACCAGCCTCAATAGGCCTATGGGGTCACTCCATCCGAATTTTGCCACGTGTACCAGAGTCCCTGTTTCTGGGTGCCAATGAGATGGCTGGATGGCATCACCGACTCGATGGGCATGGGTTTGAGTAAACTGTGGGAGTTTATGATGGAAAGGGAGGCCTGGCATGCTACGATTCATGGGGTCACAAAGAGTCAGACACGACTGAGCGACTAAACTGAAATGAACTGTTGGTCCTTTATTGGACTGGAACCTGGTGGTCCGGAGTCGACGATAAGAAAGTGAAAGAAGGAAAGAGGCTAATATTCCCTGGGTTACGCAGTCAGCATTCACACTCCAGGGAATCAGCCAGAAATAGAGATATAGGGAGAAAAAGAGAAAGAAAGAAAGACATGGGAACCCAAGCTCTGATGGAGCAAAGGTACTTTACTGAATTCTGTAAGCGTATATATACCAGTAGCTTCTTTAGATAAAGATCAAGAGACCAGACTTTACAAGTTTACCGAGGAAACAAGGAGCGGTAGAGGCCCTAAGCCCAAGAGGCAATCCATATGAAAAGAGTGTCATAAATAGTTACTTTTCACTGTATGGAAAAGCTAACGAAGGAAATGCCTGGATTCCTCAGCGCCGGGAAAAGCATGCCTCTCCTCTTAGTTCCGGAATAAATAAGGAACAGAGGATTCCTGACAGATCCAAAACAGCACACAGGAAGCCTCCTGTTAAATGCCTCCTGACACCCAACTTCCGAGGTCAGAGGCAGCGGCCAAGACGAACTACCCAATGCCTGAGGTCAGAAGCCGTGGCTGAGACGAGCTACTACAAGCCCGAGGTCAGGGGTGGCGGCTGAGAGGAGCAACCTCACGTCCAGGGAGCGGCGGCTGCGTGGGTGCAGGAGGGCCAAGAGGAGGAATTCCACGTTCAAGGTCACGAGGGGCGGCTGTGAGGAGATACCCCTCATTCAATGTATGGAGCAGAGGCTGTGCTTTGCTGGAGCAGCTGTGAACAGATACCCCACCTCCAAGGTAAGAGAAACCCAAGTAAGATGGTAGGTGTTGCAAGAGGGCATCAGAAGGCAGACACACTGAAACCATAATCTTATCTATTAGGTCACCAGATTTCAGGTATATGTGTTAAATGAGCTAATGTTATCATAGCCAATACATTTTTAAAAATAATATCTAACTTGAATCTGATATCATGCCAGGTTTGGTATTTTAATGTCATTTCCCCTGGCTAAAGACTTAAAATGTAATCAAGACTTAATGAATTTTAATGGACTATTCAGATTATGGGTTTACCTGGTGGCTCAGTGATAAAGAATACACCTGCCAATGCAGGACACAAGGGTTCAATCTCTATTTCAGGAAGATCCCCTGGAGAAGGAAACGGCAACCCACTCCAGTACTGTTGCCTGGAAAATCCCATGGACAGATGTACCTGGTGGACTCTAGTCCATAGGATCACAAAAAGTTGGGCATGACTTGGCAACTAAACAATAACAGTTCAGCTTGGAGATAAGCAGTGTCATGCTGGTAAAACTTTTAATCATCATGAACCATAGCACAATAACAAAATATTTATTGAATAATTACTATGTCCAGACATGATATTAAGATATTGAAAGGTTGTTGCTGAACCACGAAAAAACACCAGGATTCTTGTCCTCTGGAGGAGAAGAATTCAATCTGGGGCCAGAGACGAGGCTTGATCTCTCAGAGCTTTTGTGTAATAAAGTTTTATTAACGTACAAAGGAGATAGAGAAAGCTTCTGACATAGGCATCAGAAGGGGGCAGAAAGAGAACCCCCTTGATAGTGCTAGCATTGGAGTTATATAATCTCCAATGAATGACAAGAATGTCTGGAGAGTGTAAAGACCTCACCAGACCTACTCCCATAATTTACATTTTAAGATAACAGGATTAGCCAGAAGGTTTAATCCAGAGATCCAGAGACTGTCCTCAGGCAGGATACATTATTGTTATATAATCCTAAGGAATGTAGAGGAAAGAAAAAAACAAAAGTTTCTCCTTTCTTCCTCCTTGAGAATTCCAGACCCCTCTTTCCTTGGGGACCCCTGGACTTCTTATCAACCTGCCTAGGAAATGACTCTCTCAATATTTTACATCATTGTCTCATTTAACCCCCTACTAAATACATCTTTATCCCCAATACATAGATATGGATTCTGAGTCACTTAGAAGCTAAGTTCTAGTCCAAACTTTTGTCACTAGTAAGTGACAGAATGGCAATGTGAAACCATTGGACTCAAAAATTCAAGTTTTAACTATGGAACATTATTTTCAACACCTAAGTGTATGTTTCTCTGGAAAACAAAGGTAATTTGTTGGGAATTAACTTATCTGAAATTCACAGTGATAGGAAATAAAACGATTAAAATTTTTGCTTCAAAAATAATTCAAATTATTTGAGTGAGTGAGATTATGTGAGGAATTGTTTCATATACTCTAAGGAAAAAAACACTTTTGAATTCAAGAGACACCCATTTATATGCAACTGAGAATCTTACCTAATTATTAAGACATATACATGTATTCTACCCAATAGTTAAGACAGGAATATGGCAGATGAGAAAAGAGAGGCACAGAGAAGTCATGGTTTTTCACATATTTACAGCAGAAACTAATGTAACTAAACCAGACCTAAGAAAGACGTGCCTGGAAAATACATTTACATCAGGAGATATATTTAATCCAATCATAAAGAAATGTTCATTTTTCTCTTAATTATTCAGTTTGTTTACATATGTGTTGCTTTATTTTTGTATATGAATTTTACATTATCATTTACATTATCATTACATTTCTAATGATATAAAGGAAAATTCTATTTTTATAATTTACAAAACTTTCAATATCAAATGTACATGTTTTACCCAGACCAACCAATTTCCCAACACTTCAGACTATAAATGAGGGGTCCCCCAATCCACTCCTAAGTTTTGATTGTTTGCTATAACAATTCTCAGAACTCAGGGAATCAGGTTTCCAGTTTATTATGAAGGACTTAAAAAAGGATAAAGATTAACAGCCAGATGAAAAAGTACATAGGGTGAGGTTCAAAAGTGTTCTATATACAAAAGGTTTTCTCTTCACAGAGTAGGGGTGTACGACTCTTGTGATACATTGGTGTGTTCACCAAGCCAGAAGCTCTGTAAACCCCATAGTTTAGATATTTATTTAATTTTTTGAAGACTTGATCATGTAAGTGTGATTAATTATTATCTCAGTCTCCAGTTATTCCCATCTCCCTAGTGGTTGGGGGCTGGAGTGGAAAATTCCAACCTTCTTACTATACTTTATTTTTTATTTTTTTATTTTTTTTTTCTGGTGACCGATCCTGATCCTAGAGCCATATAGGTGCCTCCATCTCTAGTCATTTCCTTACCATATCTGGATGAAAAAATATCACCTGTCATATTAGCAAAAAAGGAAGCTGTGCCCATGAGCCATCATCCACTTCCACTGTCTCTATGGTGAGCCCCAAATGACCTCAGGATGGGCTGCCCAATACCAAGGCCTCAACCCTGCAGTCACTCCCAATGGTGTACCTTGCGGGGACCTAGATTGGGAAAGAACAGGATACTGACCATAGATAGATGCATATCAAAGTGTTGTAGCCATGCTTTCCGGGAAACAAGCTCATTCAGGAGGACAATGCAGATAGTGGAGTGTAGTTTTTTACACTGGCGGGCCCAAGGCAGAGTCTCCTCTTAGTCAAGGACCCTGACTAGTTTTTGGGAAAACCTTATATACCCTAAGTGTACGTGCTCAAACCCATCTCCCCAAATTACTTGAAACTAGTCTAGACAAGGTGAAAGAGAGATATGATCAAAGTTAACCCATGATTCATGTGTCATAAGCCTAGATAGTTAAGCAGGAACATTTATCAATAGGTATGTTGTCATATCCCAACAAGCATAATGGGATTTACCACTTTGTTCTGTTACAGAGAAAATTAGCATATTCTTTTAGGTGACAAAGAGCCTAGATGCAAGTCCTGAGGCTCCTTCTTCAGCGAGTCTGGTTTTCCTTTGGTATGACGTTTCCATAGATACTGAGCATATAGCTCAAAGTCCTCAGTCCAGCCCAAGATGGAGTCTTGCTTTCAAGACGGAGCCTGTTCTGTCTGTTTCCTACTTCAAAAGGAATGATTTCGCAAAAAAAAATTGAAATCTCTCCAGTCATCTTTTCTGACCACACTGCAGTAAGATTAGATCTCAATTACAGGAAAAAAATTACTAAAAATTCAAACATATGGAGGCTAAATAACACCCTACTGAATAACCAACAAATCATAGAAGAAATCAAAAAAGAAATCAAAATATGCATAGAAATGAATGAAAATGGAAATACAACAACCCCAAACCTATGGGACATTGTAACAGCAGTGCTAAGGGGAAGATTCATAGCATTACAGGCCTACCTCAAGAAACAAGAAAAAAGTCAAATAAATAACCTAGCTCTATACCTAAAGCAAATAGAGTAGGAAGAAATGAAGAACCCCAGGGTTAGTAGAAGGAAAGAAATCTTAAAAATTAGGGCATAATTAAATGCAAAAAAACTAAAGAGACCATAGCAAAAATCAACAAAGCTAAAAGCTGGTTTTTTGAAAAAATAAACAAAATTGACAAACCATTAGCAAGACTCATTAAGAAAAAAAGAGAGAAGAACCAAATTAGCCAAATTAGAAACGAAAATGGAGAGATCCCAACAGACTACACTGAAATAGGATCATAAGAGACTACTACCAGCAGCTCTATGCCAATAAAATGGACAACTTGGAAGAAATGGATAAGTTCTTAGAAAAGTATAACTTTCCAAAACTGAACCAGGAAGAAATAGAAGATCTTGACAGACCCATCACAAACAAAGAAATTGAAATTGTAATCAGAAATCTTCCAGCAAACAAAAGCCCAGGACCAGATGGCTTTACAGCTGAATTCTACCAAAAATTTAGAGAAGAGCTCACACATATCTTACTCAAAATCTTCCAGAAAATTGCAGAAGAAGGTAATCTTCCAAACTCATTCTATGAGGCCACCATCACCCTAATTCCAAAAACAGACAAAGATGTCAGAAAAAAAAAAAAAAAGAAAAGAAAAGAAAAGAAAACTACAGGCCAATATCACTGATGAACATAGATGTAAAAATCCTTAACAAAATTCTAGGAAACAGAATCCAACAACATATTAAAATAAAAAATCATACAACATGACCAAGTGGACTTTATCCCAGGAAGGCAAGGATTCTTTAAAATCTGCAAATCAATCAATGTAATACACCACATTAACAAATTGAAAGATAAAAACCATATGATTATCTCAATAGATGCAGAGAAAGCCTTTGATAAAATTCAACACCCATTTATGATTAAAACTCTCCAGAAAGCAGGAATAGAAGGAACATACCTCAACATAATAAAAGCTATATATGACAAACCCACAGCAAGCATCACCCTCAATGGTGAAAAATTGAAAGCATTTCCCCTGAAATCAGGAACACGATAAGGGTGCCCACTCTCACCACTACTATTCAACATAGTGTTGGAAGTTTTGACCACAGCAATCAGAGCAGAAAAAGAAGTAAAAGGAATTCAGATAGGAAAAGAAGAAGTGAAACTCTCTATGTTTGCAGACGACATGATCCTCTACATAGAAATCCCTAAAGACTCTACCAGAAAATTACTAGAGTGAATCAACAAATGCAGTAAAGTTGCAGGATATAAAATTAACACACAGAAATCCCTTGTATTCCTATACATTAGCAATGAGAAAACAGAAAGGGAAATTAAGAAAACAATACCATTCACCATTGCAACAAAAATAATAAAATACTTAGGAGTATATCTACCTAAAGAAACAAAAGACCTATATATAGAAAACTATAAAACACTGATGAAAGAAATCAAAGAGGACACAAACAGATGGAGAAATATACCATGTTCATGGATTGGAAGAAGCAATATTGTGAAAATGACTCTGCTACCCAAAGCATTCTATAGATTCAATGCAATCCCTATCAAGCTACCAATGGCATTTTTCACAGAACTAGAACAAATAATTTCAGAATTTGTATGGAAATACAAAAAACCTCGAATAGCCAAAGCAATCTTGAGAAAGAAGAATGGAACTGGAGGAATCAACCTGCCTGACTTCAGACTATACAACAAAGCCTAAGTAATCAAGACAGTATGATACTGATACAAAGACAGAAATATAAATCAATGGAACAGAATAGAAAGCCCAGAGATAAATCCACGAACCTATGGACACCTTCTCTTCAACAAAGGAGGCATGGATATACAATGGAAAAAAGACAACCTCTTTAACAAGTGGTGCTGGAAAAACTGGTTAACCACTTGTAAAAGAATGAAACTAGAACACTTTCTAACACCATACACAAAAATAAACTCAAAATAGATTAAAGATCTACATGTAAGACCAGAAACTATAAAACTCCTAGAGGAGAACATAGGCAAAACACTCTCCGACATAAATTACATCAGGATCCTCTATGACCCACATCCCAGAATATTAGAAACAAAAGCAAAAATAAACAAATGGGACCTAATGAAACTTAAAAACTTTTGCACAACAACGGAAACTATAAGCAAGGTGAAAAGACTGCCCTCAGATTGGGAGAAAATATTAGCAAACGAAGCAACAGACAAAGGATTAATCTCAAAAATATACAAGCAACGCCTGCAGCTCAATCCCAGAAAAGTAAATGACCCAATCAAAAAATGGACCAAAGAATTAAACAGATATTTCTCCAAAGAAGACATACAGATGGCTAACAAACACATGAAAAATGCTCAACATCACTCATTATCAGAGAAATGCAAATCAAAACCACAAAGAGGTACCATTACCTGCAATTCAGGATGGCTGCTTTCCAAAGTATACAAGCAATAAATGCTGGAGAGGGTGTGGAGAAAAGGGAACCCTCTTATGCTGTTGGTGGGAATGCAAACTAGTACAGCCACTATGAAGAATAGTGTGGAGATGCCTTAAAAAAACTGGAAATAGAACTGCCATATGACCCAGCAATCCCACTTCTGGGCATACACACTGAGGAAACCAGATCTGAAAAAGACACGTGCACCCCAATGTTCATTGCAACACTGTTTATAATAGCCAGGACATGGAAGCAACCTAGATGCCCATCAGCAGATGAATGGATAAAGAAGCTGTGGTACATATACACCACAGATTATATTTTAAAAATACTGAAAACCATAGCAAGTTTTATCAATATTGTTTATTTAAAATTCTGTCTTAAATGAAACAGTGCATTAATAAAGACAAAATAGAATTTTATTAATAATTTTCATTATGTTTAAAATTGAAAAATAAAATATGGATCAAAAGCAATTACTTGGTCAAGAAACTCTGCAATTTAATGTATTTTTTCTCTAAAGTATATTAGCAATTTACAAATATCTTATATTTTTCAAATCATTGTTATATTATTTGCTTAATTTTGTGTGGAAAAACCAATTATTTTTTAAATTAAGGCTAGTCAAAATTTAGCTTTCAAATTTTAATTGATATATTTTCTTCTATAAATTTACAATCCAGTAAGCATGAGAAAAGAATCTTAGATTCATGTCTTAGAAATTTCTGTACTGTTCAAAAGTCAAAACTCTGAAATTTGTTATTTTTAAAACAATGTAACTTCTGCTATAGAAACATTTAAATGTTACAGTAATCTAGGTCCCTCTTGCTTTTGACCATCAATAGTAAATTCAAACATTTTCTGCATTAAAATTTCATTACAACAGTCTAAAATTTAGAATTTCATTTAGGATCTGTCACATTCAAAGAGAGGATGAGTTATTTTTTGTAAATTTTTCATAAACTTGTGTTCTATAGTTTTGAAAATAACAGAAGGAAGGATCCCAGGAGACTAAAGAAGCACATGAAGTTTTAGCACCAGCAAATTTGTCAAGAAACAGGCAGAGCAAGATGAAATTTCCACCAAGTGCCTCAAAGGCAATAGAGCTGCAAATTTGTGAAATAGGATTACCCTGAACAGTGGTAGGTCAGATTTTAAAATATAAAGCAGGGTTGGTTAAGTATGTGCCTACTGCTTGAATTTGTATGATGATACTTCTATGTGAACAGAGTTATGTGGCTTGAATTACTTTATGGTTATTTATTATTCATGTAAAACAAAACCATTGTCATCATTTCTGCCTTTGTTCATGGGTATCATTTTGTTAGTCATGCTGGACATATTTTTATGTATATAATGTTCACCATAGTGAGGATGACATCAAATCAAATGCAAGAATGTTCTGAGCTAGGCTGTACTTAATTTAAAGTTAGCTCTTTAGATGTTGCATTTGTTCTGATACTCAAATATTCAGCTCCGAGAGTTATCAACTCTGCATTTTGAAAGCCAATCTTAATATTGATCTTTATTTAGTTTGTTATTAGGAAAAAGAAAGACAACACACTTTGTAATTACTACATAAGTGAAAATGTACATATTCTCACTTTTTACTATTATGCTGTTTTTCCACCTTCTGTGAATTTGTTATTTATTTTTCTCTTGTGTCTTGTACATTTCCTCAACCTTTGATAAGTTTATGAGAATACTTATCATTTAGAAGATGCCTTCAAATACCAAGATGCTATTAAGATTTATTTTTATTTAAATTTGCATCAAATTTAACTCCACTCTCAAATTTCACAAAGAATATGCATTGGACTAAATGCAGTAAATTAGCAATGCCACACTCATGCAAAAAAGTTGACACCAGCTTATGGGGGCATATATAAAATTATTTTTGACTAGATGTGGTTTTTACTATATGATGGGCTAAAACTGAACTATCTAAAGTCATTTTTGTGTTATGTGCTATTGATGACATCACGTTAGGAGAAAGGTGATAGAAATATGCACTATTCTTACCACATGGGCAAAGTAACAATTAATGTGTCACTTAATTTAAATCAAGATATATATCTACAATGAATTAGCTGCATTCTGGTAAAGAGCTAGCAATGTTAAGGCTGAAATTTATTTTGGCAGTTCCTCAGATGATTTCCAATGCTCACCAAAAACATGGAATACAATTGAAATTTATAAGGCAGTTCTAAACAGTTGAAAGCATTAGTCATTAGTACATTTTATAGTATTTCAATAAACCGATTTGAAAATTCTTGGACATGGAAAGAGAAAATGCTACTTAGATTGCCTCTGTCTCTTCATAATTTGTAGTATACTAAAAGCTACAACAAATGAATAATTGTAAAAATCATGCTGATGCTTTGAAGAACTCTATAATGACCAATTAGCAGATAGCTATAAGTTATGTTCCACCCCCAATGTTCATATACCTATTTGGGAAAAAATATAAATATTTGCTTGATTGAAGTACTATCTGAAAAAGCAATATTTGACTGGATCATTTCCTCATTCTAAATAACATTATATTTTCTCTATTGTATTCTGTTGTCTGATCAGGGATCAGCAATTCTAGAATCATAATGGAAACCTGAAGACTGCTTATGATCAGAGAAATGCAAATCAAAACTACTATGAGGTATCATCTCACACTGGTCAGAATGGCCATCATCAAAAAATCTTCAAATAATACATGTTGAAGAAACTGTGGAGAAAAAGGCACACTCTTATACAGTTGGTGAGAATGTCAATTGATACAGGCACTATGAAAAACTGTATGGAAATTCCTTAAAAAGCTATAAATAGAACTATCATATGACCCAACAATCCCACTACTGGGCATATAACCATATATGAGGAAACTATAGCTAAGAGTCACATGTACCCCAGTGTTTATTGCAACACTATTTATAATAAATAGGACATGGAAGAAGCCTAGATGTCTGTTGGCAGGTGAATGGATAAAGATGCTGTGGTACATAAATACAATGGAATATTACTCAGCTATAAGGAGGAACACATTTAAGTTTGTTCTTATGAGGTGGATGAACCTAGGGCCTATTTCACAGAGTGAAGTAAGTCAGAAAGAGAAAGACAAATAATATAATATAATAATGCATATATATGGACTCTAGAAAGATGATACTGATGAATCTATCATGTATGGATTAGAGAGTTGGACTATAAAAAAAGCTGAGTGCCGAAGAATTGATGTTTTTGAACTGTGGTGTTGGAGAAGACTCTTGAGAGTCCCTTGGACTGCAAGGAGATCAAACCAGTCTATCCTAAAGGAAATTAGTCCTGAAGATTCATTGGAAGGACTGATGCTGAAGCTGAAACTCCAATATTTTGACCACCTGATGCAAAAAACTGACTCACTTGAAAAGACCCTGATGCTGGGGAAGATTGAAAGTGGGAGAAAGGATGACAGAGAATGAGATGGTTTGATGGCATCACCGACTCAATTGACATAAGTTTGAGTAAACTCCAGATGTTGGTGATGGGCTGGGAGGCCTGGCGTGCTGTAGTCCATGTGGTCATAAAGAATTGGACATGACTGAGCGACTGAACTGAACTGAACTGATTAAAATCAACTATAAAATGGGCAACCTAGAAGAAATGGACAAATTCTTAGAAATATACAAACTTCCATGTCTTATCCTGGAAGAAATAGAAACTATAAAGAGAAAAATCACAAATACTGAAATTAAAACTGATTAAAAATCTTCCAATAAAATCAAGGGCCCAATGGCTTCACAGGCATTTTCTATCAAACATATAGAGAAAAGTTAAGACCTACCTTTCTCAAATTTTTTAAAAAAAATAAAAGAAAAGAATAACACTCAAACTCTTTCTATGATGATACCAAAAGAATACATATCACAAAAAGAAAATTATAGGCTGATATCTTCTATGAACATAGACACAAACATCATCAATAAAATACTAGCAAACTGAATCTAACAATACACTAACAAAATCATAAACCCTGATCAAGTGAGATTTAACCCAGAGATGCAAGGATTCTTCAATGTATACAAACCAGTCAATGTGATACGTTACCCTAACAAATTGAAAAATAAAAACAATATGACCAACACAATAAATGCAGAAAAGCTTTTGACAAAGGTCAACCACCATTTATGAAAAGTACTCTTCTGAGAGTGGGCTTAGAGGAAACCTACCTCAACATGATAAAGGCCATATGTGAGAGACCTATAGCTAACATCATCCTTAATGGTGAAAAATTGAAAATATTTTTTGTAACATCAGGAATAAGAAAGGATGTCCACTCTCACCACTTTTATCCACCATAGATTTGGAAGTCCTAGTCAAGGCTATCAGCGAAAAAGTGTAAACAAAATAGCCCAAATTAGAAAAGAAGAAATAAAAGTCACTGTTTGCAAATGACATCATAAAATATATAGAAAATCCTAAAGATACTATCAGAAAACTACTTTAGCTCATCAATGAACTTGATAAAGTTGCAGGATTCAAAGTTAATACACAGAATTCTATTGCATTTGTATGCACTGGCAATGAACGATCAGGAAGTGAAATCAAGGAAACAATCCCATTTACCACTCCAACAAAAAGAATGAAAGACCTAAGAATAAACATGCCCAAGGAGGCAAAATATCTATACCCAGAAGAGTATAAGATAGTAGTGAAAGTAATCAAATATGACACAAAGAGATGGAGAGATATAACACGTACTTGTTTTGGAAGAAACAATATTTTCAAAATGACTATATTACCCAAAGAAAACTATAGATTCAATGCAATCCCTATCAAAATACCAGAGGCATTTTCAACAGTTAGAACAAAAGTTTTGCATTTTCTATGGAAACACAAAAATACCTTGAATAGTGAATCAATCTTCTGAAAGAAGAATGAAGAGGAATCAGACTTCCTGACTTCAGATTAGAAAGCTACAATCTATACTATAAAGCTATAGTCATCAAAACAGTATGATACTGGCGCAAAAACAGGAATATAGCTCAAAAGAACAGGATTGAATGGTCAGATAAAAGCCCATGCACCTATGGTCACCTCATTTATGATAAAACAGGAAAGAATATACAATGCAGATAAAACAGTCTCTTAAATAAGTGGTGCTAAGTAAACTATATGCTATATGCTAAAGAATGATTTTTGAACAGTTCATAACACCATACACAAAAATAAACTCAAAATAGATAAAGATATAATAAGGTTGGGTATACTATAAAACTCTTGAAGGAGTATACATTACAGCATACTAACACATATATATGGAATTTAGAAAGATGGTAACTAACGATAACCCTATATGCAAAACAGAAAAAGAGACACAGAAGTACAGAACAGACTTGTGAACTCTGTGGGAGAAGGTGAGGGTGGGATGTTTCAAAAGAACAGCATGTATATTATCTATGGTGAAACAGATCACTAGCCCGGGTGAGATGCATGAGACAGCGCTCGGGCCTGGTGCACTGGGAGGACCCAGAGGAATCGGGGGGAGAGGGAGGTGGGAGGGGGGATCAGGATGGGGAATACGTATAACTCTATGGCTGATTCATGTTAATATATGACAAAACCCACTGAAATGTTGTGAAGTAATTGGCCTCCAACTAATAAAATAAAATTTAAAAAAATAAAAATAAAAAAAAATAAAACTCTTGAAGGAGTATACAGGCAGAATACTCTTTGACATAAATCACAGCAGATTTTTCAAATCATAGTCCAGAGCAATGAAAATAAAGAACAAACATAAGAAAATGGGACCTAATCACATTTAGGAGCTTTTGCACAGCAAATGAAACCATAAAGAAAATGAAAAGATAACCCTTCGAATGGGAGTTAATACTTACAAATGAAGCAACTGACAAGAAGAGATTAATCTTTAAAATATACAAACAGTTCATGAAGATCAATATCGGGGGAAAAATCACAAAATTGAAAGAAGACATAAATAGAAATTTATCCAAAGAAGACATAAAATGATGAACAAGCACATGAAAAATTGCTCCACATCACTAATTATTAGAGAAATACTAATCAAAGTTACAATGAGTTATCACCTAACACCAGTCAGAATGTCCATCATAAAAATATCTATTGATACAAACAACAAATGTGGAAAGGGTGTGGAAAAATGGGAATTTTCCTTCACTGTTGGTGGGAATGTAAATTTATACAACCACTTTAAAGGACAGTATGGAAGGTTCTCAAGAAAAAACAAAACAGAAACTAAACTAAAAATAAAGCTACTATACAACATAGCACTCCCACTCTTAAGTGTTTACTGGAGAAAGCCATAATTCAAAAGGATGCTTGCACCCCAATATTCATTGTAGCACTATTTATAATAGCCAGGACATGGAAGCAGCCATATGATCCAGCAATTTCAAATCTGCGCACTTATCCAAAGAAAATGAAGACTCCATTTTGAAAATATATGTACCTCATTGTATGCAAGATAAGCCCCTTATATTTTGTCTGACACTGTGACACTACAGAGTGTAGGCCCATCAGACTTCTCTGTCCATGGGATTCCCCAGGCAAGAATATTGGAATGGGTTACCATGCCATCCTTCAGGGGATCTTGCTGAGCCAAGGATTGAACCCATGTCTCTCACATCTGCTGCACTGGCAGGTGGGTTCTTAATTACTAGTGCTAGCTGGAAAGACCACCTCATTGTTTATTCCAGCACTATTCACAATAGCCAATATATATTAAGCAGCCTAAGTGTCCATCAGTCATCGATGAATGGAAGAATATCTGTGTGTATGTGTGTGTGTGCAATATTAGTTACCATAAATAATATCTTGCCATTTTGACAATATGGATGCTCTTAAAGGGTATTATAACTGAAATAAGTCAGAGAAAGACAAACAGAATGTTATTTTATTTACATGTGGAATCTAAAAAAGCAAGTAAAACAGACTTATAGATACAGAAAACAAACTGATGTTTTCCAAATGGGATAAAAATACGGGATAAATAGGTAAAACTAAGGTCATGGAATCCAGTCCCATCACATCATGGTGAATAGATGTGGAAACAATGGGACCAGTGACAAACTTTATTTTCTTGGGCTCCAAAATCACTCTGAACCATAACTGCAGCCAGGAAATTGAAAGATGCATTCTCTTTGGAAGAAAAACTATGACAAACCTGGACAGTGCATTAAAAAGCAGAGATGCCACCTTGCAGACAGAAGTTCATATAGTCAGAACTCTGTTGTTTTTTTTTTTTTTCCAGTAGTCATGCACAGATGTGATAATTGGATCATAAAGAAGGCTGATCACCTAAGAATTGATGTTTTTGAACTGTGGTGCTGGAGAAGACTCTTGGGAATCTTTGGAATGCAAAGAGATCTAACCAGTCAATCGTAAAGGAAATCAGCTCTGAATATTTATTGGAAAGACAGATGCTGAAGTTGAAGCTCCTGTATTTTGACCACATGATGTGAAGAGGTGACACATTAGAAAAGGCCCTGATGCTGGGAAAGATTGAGAGCAGAATGAGAAAGTGGTAACAGAGGATGAGGTAGTGGGTGGGATCACCAACTCAAAGGACATGAGATTGAGCAAACTGTAAGAGATAGTGAAGGACATGAAAGGCGGGCATGCTACAGTCCATGTGATTGCAAGCACTCAGACACTGCTTAGCAACTGAAAAACAAATCAAATTTACAGATGACAAGACACTCTTGCTTTTATATGAATACTTGCTATGTTAATAGGGGTAATTAAAGTCAGTGAGTGAGAGGATATTCTTTATGAAAGACAAATATAGACACTCTGCTATCCGTAAGTGTGTAGAAAGGAGGAAAGTTGACCCTTTCATCACCTCACACATTAAAATTAACATAGACTATAGACAGAAAAAAATTATGGTTCTTTTAAAGAGTAATGGAAATAATCTGTGGCTTCAGAATTGGGAAAGATTTGATAAATAAGATATGCACATAGAAACATTGCTCTTAAAGAAAAGGATAGATACATTTACATTAAAATTTAAGCAGTTTGGTTTTCAATCATGTTAGTATGTTCAAAAATTACCTATAAATTAATTTCACAAAGAGCTAGTTTTCATAATTAAGAACTTTGGAAACTCAATAAGAAAATGATATAATCCAAAAGGAAAATGACAAAAAGCTTAAACAAGCTCTCTAAAAAGAGCAAATGTAAGTAGCCAATAATACAAGAAGATGAATAATCTCATTAGTAATAAGGATCAGGCTACTTTAATTTACACTCAGGCAACAGTGAATAGTTACTGTTTTAACAGAAACAATGACATTCTTGTGGTTGGCAGGAATGTGAATCTCTTCCATTGTCAATAGAAGATTAAATCATTAAAATAAATATGGAATAGAGTGATCTTAATTAGGAATGCTGATATTGCTTATTAAATTGAAAGCCTGCCTAACTTATTATTCAAAAATTTTAATACTAGCTATATAAAGCAGTATCTAATACATAATTTTGATATAGCCAATATTTTATAGCAGTATAAATGAATAGGTGGTGCTGTTACACCCATTAATATGGATACTGTTGCAAACATGATTTTGAACAAAAGAAGCAATTCACAAAAGAATGCACAAAAAATGACTAAATTTTTACAAAGTTCAGAACCACAGAAAACCTAACAATATATTTTTTCAGATATAAATACGTGGGAGGTAAAATTCAAAAGCTAGAAAAAGATTCCTAAGATAGATATTTTATCTGGGGGGAGGAGGATATATTTCAGTGAGGATCATGCAGGTTTCTGTTGCCACAGGTTTTTTTTTTTATTATTATTATATTTATTAAACTGTAATAATGCCATGATGAACATGATGGTGATTATGATAGTTTAAAAAATAGATAAACAGATATCTATTTTAAGTAGATATCTTAAAAAAGAATTAAATAGATGATAAAAAGGTAGATGCCAGTTGATAGATACTTATTGAGTGCTTATCATGTATGGGACAGTTTAATTAAGATATTTTTATTATTTAATCTCTGTATAAAAGTATATGCTAAGTACTATTTTTATCTCCATTTTAAAATAATGAAGTGCAGGCACAGGTAGCTAATGGAGTCTGAATTCCAATGAAGACTGTTCTAAAGTCTATACTGTGGGCCTGAAAAAAAAAATAGGCTGTCATATATTCCTACAACAAAGATGGATTTATTCTGGATCATCAGAAACGATCAGCATTTGGGATTTGCTGCCATGGTAAGTCCCATACAACAAAGGGAGGAGAACATTTTTATAGAGAGGTGAAGGACTTGGAAAGGCTAAAGTAAACACACAGTCCATTGCTTTTTATTGATGGAGTTCTTGCCAGTAAAATGGAAGAATCTTTCTTCTTGTTGGTCTCTACTACCTGTTATCTTTGCGGGACATGAAAACTCCTTATTCTAATCACAATTTGAAGTTTCTGTTTATTGATTTTTTTGCATTAGCTACTTTTTGATCAAGATCTTTCTTTAGTATCACTAATAAAGAATTAAGTGTTTTTTTTTTTTTTTCCTTTTTTTTTGGTTTCTGCACTATTTTTGTCCTTCAGTGTCAGAAAGTACCTTTCCTGATTGTCTTGTCTCATGTCAGAGGGAAAGTGCACAGATTGGAAACCTGTTAAACCATAGTCAAATAACAAGGAGGGGTAAGTAGAAAAATTATTTGTCACTTATGGTCTAAAGTCTGTGTGTTACCAAGATCATAGACATTGGAGATCATCTGAAGCATTATGTCACCATTAGTGGTATGGCAACAAACTTCGAATAGGCCTGCTCTGGATATCTGAGAAGGTTGTTTCATCAGATATTGTTGGCTTCAATTCCAGAAAATCTTTACTCTCAGTTTACCAGATGGCGTGCAAGTAGTCAGGTTTTGATACCTTTTATAGGTGTGTTAAGTGAATCTAAGAGTCCATTTTGGGGAGTTTAGTAGCAAAAGATTTGACTAACAGTGCTTGACGAGGACCTCTCCAGCAAGAGACAAGGGTGTCCACTCTCACAACCAATATAAGCATAGATTTGGAAGTTTTAGCCACAGCATTTCAAGAAGAAAAATAACTAAATGGAATCCAGATTGGAAAATGAGAAGTAGAACTCTCTTTGCAGATGGCATGAAACTCTATATAGAAAACCCTAAAGATGCCACAAGAAAAATACTAGAGCTAATCAATGAATATAGTAAAGTTGCAGGATATAAAATCAACACACAGAAACCTCTTGCATTCCTATATAATAACAATGAGAAAACAGAAAAAGAAATTAATGAAAAATTCCATTCACCATTGCAATGAAAATAATAAAATAAATAGGAATATATCTACCTAAAGGGAAAAAAAAAAAGCCTATATAGAGAAAAGTATAAAATACTGGTGAAAGGAATCAAAAAGGATGCAAATAGATGGAGAAATATACCGTGCTCATGCCTTGGAAGAATCAATATAGTGAAAATGCATATACAACCCAAAGCAAACTATAAGTTTAAAACAATCCCTCTCAAGCTACCAACGGTATTTTTCACAGAACTAGAACAAATAATTTCAGATTTGTATGGAACTACAAAAAACCTCGAAAAGCCAAAGCAATTTTGTGAAAGAAGAATGGAACTAGAGGAACCAACCTGCCTGACTTCAGGCTATAGCACAAAGTAACAGTCATCAAGACACTATGGTACTGGCACAAAGACAGAACTATAGATCAATGGAACAAATTAGAAAGCCCAGAGATAAATCCACGCATATATGGAAACCTTCTCTTTGACAAAGTAGGCAAGAATATACAATGGAAAAAAGACAATCTCTTTAACAAGTGGTGTTGAGAAAACCGGTCAACTACATGTAAAAGAATGAAACTAGCACACATTCTAACCCCATACGCAAGAATAAACTCAAAATGGATTAAAGATCTAAACGTAAGATGAGAAACTATAAAACTCCTAGAGGAAAACACAGGCAGAACACACTCTGACATAAATGACAGCAGGATCCTCTATGACCCACCTCCAAGAGTAATGGAAATAAAAGAAAAATTAAATGAATAGGACCTAATTAAACTTAAAAGATTTTGCAGAACAAAGGAAAGTATAGGCAAGGTGAAAAGACAACCTTCAGAATGGGAGAAAATAATAGCAAAGGAAGCAATGGACAACGAATTAATCTCAAAAATATACAAGCAGTGGCTGCAGCTCAATTCAAGAAAAATAAACGACCAATTCAAAAACGGGTCAAAGAAATAAACAGACATTTCTCCAAACAAGACATACAGATGGCTAACAAACACATATAAAGATGCTCAACATCACTCCTTATCAGAGAAATGCAAATCAAATCCACGATGAAGGACCATCTCACGTTGTTCAGAATGGCTCCAATCAAAAATTTCCAAAGAATAAAGCCTGAAGAGGAACAGTGTGGAGATTCCTCAAAAATTCAAAATCAACATCCCTACGACCCAGGAATCCCACTCTTATGCGTACACACCGAGGAAACTAGAATTGAAAGAGACATGAGTACCCGAGTATTCATCACAGCACAGTTTATAATAGCCAGGACATGGAAGCAACCTAGATATCCATTGGCAGACAAATGGATAAGGAAGACCTGGTACATATGCACAGTGTAATATTACTCAGCTATTGAAAAGAATGCATTTGCATCAGTTCTAATAAGGTGGATGAACCTGGAGCCTATTGTAGAGTGAAGTAAGTCAGAAAGAAAAACAACAATAGAGTATATTAATGCATATAAATGGACTTTATAAAGATGGTATCAATGTCCCTATATGTGAGACAGCAAAAGAGACACAGATGTAAAAATAGAATATTGGAACCTGTGAGAGAAGGCTAGAGTGGGAAGATTTGAGTACATAGCATTAAAACATGTATATTATCATATGTGAAACAGATCACCAGTACAGAATTGATAATTGAGGCAAGGTGCTCAGGGCTGGTGCGGAGGGATGATCCTGAGGGATGAGATGGGGAGGGAGGTGGGAGGGGGTTTCAGGATGGGGAACACATGTACACCCATGGCTGACTCATGTCAATGTATGGCAAAATCACTACAATATTGTAAAGTAATTAGCCTCCTAAAAAATAATTCAATTGAAATAAGATAACTTAAAAAAAAAAATAAAGAGCAGCAAACCCAGGGGGTCTTTCACTCTTATAGATTTTAAATCACATTCAGTGACTGATGTTGAATCATCAGTGGGGTCTCCCAGGCGTTTCAGTGCCAGAAAGATTGAATTAGGCACCTGCAGTCCAGATCACAGATAACATATTTTTGAGTTAAAATTTGAACTCAACACTTTGGATGCTGTTTGTGAAACTCTGTTTTGGTTCATTCTAAAAAGTTTTCTGAAGACAAATAGCATTCTCATCATCAGAGCCTCTGCCTCATATATCTCCATGTTTAAGTTCTCCTTGGAATTTTTAAAACACTTCAAAATGAAAGTTAAC
Organism: Muntiacus reevesi; assembly: GCF_963930625.1. Classification (NCBI taxonomy): domain Eukaryota; kingdom Metazoa; phylum Chordata; class Mammalia; order Artiodactyla; family Cervidae; genus Muntiacus; species Muntiacus reevesi. The sequence continues at coordinate 79,097,259 of NC_089271.1, read as the reverse complement.
ACCAAATTAAATATTTCATACTCTTTCTTTTAAACCATGATAAACTTGGAGAAGTTGAATGAACAAAAGACTGTATTGGGGAAGAATGTTTTATGACTGTAGTTATTTAGAAATCCTAGGATATGGTGATAATTACAAGTCCAATTTTCACTCAGTCTTATATTAGTACTTACGTGAAAATTCTCTGTACAGACTTCCAGGTCTGTCCAATGGATAGAATTCATGACACACTAGAATGGCACAGATTCCACCCCTGGTCACGGGACTACGCCTTTCAGCCTACATAGCGCCCCCCATGCCAAAAATATATATATATTCTGTGTACAGGGTGATCCCGTTTGTAACATGCACCAGGATTGGGCCACCACCACTGCCCTTATCTAGGAATACAATGCTCCCAATAATTTCTTAGCAAATAGGTGGCCTAAACAATATATGGTTAGTTCCCTCCAAACATTATTTGAGTCCCTGGGAGTGCAAGTTGTGGGTTTTAGTTGTATCAGCACTTTGTGCCTTCTGAGCCCCTTTAGCTGACAGCATAGGTGAGTGATGCAACAAACCCCATTATGAGGTAGGGGGCCAGGAGGTGATTTCTGTCTGCCTTTCTCAGGGGGAGTTTCACATTCACCACCCCCATGTGAAAACCCCTTCCCACCTGGGCCTGGCAATCTGGACCCTAATGTCTTTCCACACCCCAGACAAAGGCAGGAACACCACACCACTACTCCATGCCCTTGAAATCATGTGTTAAGCAGGGTTATCCATCTTCAGTGCAGACTCCTGACCCACTCCACACCTCTACTCTCTGGCTAACTGGGGACCTGAGGGTCTGTTCCCCAACCTCTTGGGACCACATATCCCTCCCGTCTCCAGTGCCCACCTCTTCTCTTCTTTCATTCCCTTCCATCAGAAAATTCACACACACACAAATATCATCTTTTCACCATTTGATGTTTCTTTTATTTGCAGCCATCGGCTTACTATGTTAGTGTGAGAGTCTTTTCTTGGTTGGCCATTGCTATCAAAAGAGACCTCTGGAGACACTATTCTAAACTGTCTGACTTTTGCTATTCACTTACTGGCTGCCCAGGTTGCACTTCTCCAGAGTCTCTTATTTGGGGGCGGCTGAGTTTATTTTCTCCTTTGATTCTGCCTCCTTCCTTGACTCTGCCTCATCTTTTGGTACCTTCTTCGGCTTCGATTCAATTTCTTTCGTCCACAGCGAGAGAAGAAATAGTTTGCTTTTCTTGTTTTCTTCACCTTCCTCGACTGAGTGGCATACGATCGGATTTTCTTTCTCAAGGCTCCTTGTAGAGGTCTTCTGACCCTCATGGTCATATTTCGTGCCTGGAAGACAAGACAAGGGTATTAGTTTTGAGGAAAGGACATAAAAACTGAGTTGGAAGGGAGATTTCATGAAAAAGGGATGTGGGCTAATGAGGGCTTTTGTGCCAGGCATGGGCAGGGTAGAGGTCTTGGGCAGCAAAGTCAATGGAGAACATGGGAAGCTTAGTTGGAGTCATCTTACCTTCATACTGCCTCTGCACCTCCTTTGACAAAGGGTCTTCTTTTTCCCATTCTTCCTTGAAGCAAACCGCATCGCAACTCTTCTTGACTGCCGTGGCTTCCTGGTTGACTTAGTCATGATGGTGCCAAGTAGTGGCCTAACCCAGAGTCTCTGCCTCTGACCTCCCTATTTATACCCTTTGAGGACAATGAGGAGCCACACCCTTCAATCTGATTGGTCCGTTAGGCACTGCGCCAGCCAATAGTAGCTTGGGGGGCTTAGACATCACAATGCACCACTGTGCCCATCAAAATGGGCTAGTGGATGCTGAGGGAGGCCGTGATATAACTTTCCCACTGCTGACATGTGTGTGTGGCTGATCCTGGGGGGTGGTGATTCAGGGGAATGGTGCTTCTCATCATGACTTTCAAACTTCCTTTCCGTTCCCTTTATCCTTTGACTTATATGTGCCACTTCAACACTCCTGCCTCTTTCATCCCTCTATGAACATCTGCCGAACCCTTTCTGTCCCACTTCATCCCTTCAGAGTCCTCTAAGCACTTCATCTCTAAATCACCTTCTGCCTGTTGGGGGTTCCTGAGGGGCTTAAGGAACTTAAGAGCAAGCACTTACAGGGGACAAGGGTAATTAAGAACAGGTTGGATGTTTTATCTATTGTGATGAACTTTCTACAGCATGTAGTCCCCAGGCTATTCCCTGGGCCCTCCAGCTCATCCACTGGCCCAAGTCTGCATGAGCTGCAGGGTCTCCAGAAGAAGGCCTGAATCTGCCTCCAATCTCAGTCTCCTCCTGATTGCCACCACACCACCCTTGACTTAATCACTTCCCCAATGGTCCCTCACTGACAGTAACCTGTGGGCATTTCCCACCGCAGTGTTACCCAATAGCTAAGCAGGACAGCTAATAATCACTCATTTACAACTGTTTGCTTGTGGATGGGGCCCTCTGAGGCACCAAGCAATGGTTGAGCAACACCTGTTGCCTAGGAGACATCTTTTTCAATAGGCAAAATCCCCATGTTGCAAGATATGAGGCTTAAGAACTTTTGTCTCTTAAGGGTACCTTATGTAAAGGCCACTCTACAAAAGCATGGTTATTTTTATTTTAGCAATTTTTAAATAATTTATTTATTTGACTGCACTGGGTCTTTGTTGCTGTGTGCAGGTTTTCTCAGGTTTCAGTCAGCGGAGGCTACTCTTTGTTGCAGTGCACAATCTTTTCATTGTGGTGTATTCTCTTGTTGCAGAGCATGGGCTCTCGGGTGTGCAGGTTTCATTAGTAGCAGCTCATGGACTCAGTAGTTACAGTGCATGGACTTAGCTGCCCAAGGCATTGTGGAATCTTCCCAGACCAAGGATAAAACCTATGTCCCCCACATTGGCAGGCAGATTCCCAACCACTGGACCACCAGGAAAGTCCAAAGCATGTATATTTTTAATAGAAAAGACTAGGCTTTTTCAATATTGAAGTACCTCTCCATCTATCACTTGTAGGCAAAAAATAAAAATAAAAATGCAGGAGTCAAGTGCATTGTGTACTCTGTGCCTAACTCAAACAGTGAGAATTTATGAGTTCCAAAAGAGGTGGATGTGATATGTAGAAAGACCAATGGCAATGCTTCTGGCTAAAGTACACAATTTGTCAGTTTTGTCTCAATAATGCTGATAGTGCACTGGACTAAACCAGAGGATGAAGGGTGGTAACTGCAGTGAAATATTGCATAATCAGCCAAATTTGGACTTATTGGTCAAAAAGTGACTTCCTCAGTTATTATGAAATTCCAGGGAGCTCCCCAGGTAGGGATAATATTTTTGCAAAAGGACTTTAACTACAGAATAGGCAAAAGAAGGTTTCAGCCCATTGTGAAAATATATAGAAAATGACAAGAACATATTTATACTCATACATTAGATGGAGTAAATTGTATGAAATCCATTTGTCAGATCTCAAATGGTTTATTAGGCAGTTTAAAACGTCCAGGGCCATTACAAACAGACTTCAGTGGGTTGCATTTTGGACAAGTGGGACAAGTGAGGTAGATAATTCTTGTAGCCTTGTTAATGTTTCCCCACTAATGGTAATTTATTAAGGTTATCATTATGTCAGTAGACAGACAAATGTACAGTGACATGGAATGGGGATTTTTTAGTAGGTAGGACTAGGCTTTTATTTGATCTAAAGGAGAGCTTTCTCTTTTATCAAATCAATATATTTTTAATTTTTTTTTTTTTACCTTTTTCTTTTCTTTTTCTGAGACCAGTTATGGGACTTCCATTTTTCCTACATTATTATTTGGGAAAATATAGTTTTGGACAATGAAAATGACTTGGCTGCTGTTGGCCTTTAAAGGTGGCACTCCTTACAGAATTATCATTAAGGTGATTTTCCTTAGGTTCCAAGGGAATCAAGATTAGAAAGTCTGGACATTTTAATAATAGCTAAAAAGGCAGGCAAAATATTGCATTCAATAATACCTAAACCTTTGTTGTTTTCAGTGACTCAATCGTGTCCCACTCTTTGTGACCCCGTGGACTGCAGGACGACAGGCCTCTTAAAGTCTGTCACTGTTTCCATTGTTTAGCCATCTATGGGACCAGATACCATGATCTTAATTTTATGAATGTTGAATTTTAAGCCACTTTTACACTTTCCTCTTTCACCTTCATTAAGAGGCTATTTAGTTCCTCTTAGTTTTCTGCCATAGAGTTGTGTCATCTGCATATCTGAGGTTATTGATATTTCTCCTGGCAATCTTGATTCCAGCTTGTGCTTCATCGAGCACAGCATTTCTCATGATGTCCTCTGCATAAACCTTAAATAAGCAGCGTGACACTACACAGCCTTTACATATGCCTTTCCGATTTGGAATCACTATGTTGTTCCATGCCCAGCTCTAACTGTTGCCTCTTGACCTGGATACAGGTTTCTCAGGAGGCAGGTAAGATGGTCTGGTATTCCTATCTCTTTCTGAATTTTCCACAGTTTATTGTGATCCACACATTCAAAGGCTTTGGCACAGTCAATAAAGCAGAAATAGATGTTTTTCTGGAACTCTTTGATTTTCCCATGATCTGACATATGTTGGCATTTGATCTCTGTTTCCTCTGACTTTTCTACATTCAGCTTGTACATCTAAAAGTTCTCGGTTCAGGTACTGTTGAAGCCTAGCTTGGAAAACTTTGAGCATTACTTTGCTAGCATGTAAGATGAGTGCAATTGTGTGGTAGTTTGAACACTCTTTGGCATTGCCCTTCTTTGGGATTACAATGTAAACTGACAGTTTCCAGTCCTTTGACTACTGCTGAGGTTTCCAAATTTGCTGGCATACTGAGTAAAGCCCATCCCAGCATCATTTTTTAGGATTTGAAATAGCTCAACTGGAATTCCATCACTTCCACTAGCTTTGTTGGTAGTGATGCTTCCTAAGTCCCACTTGACTTCACATTCCAGGATGTCTGGCTCTAGGTGAATGATCACACCAACGTGGTTATCTGGGTCATTATGATATTTTTTGTATAGTTCTTCTGTGTATTCTTGCAACATTTTCTTAATATCTTTTGCTTCTGTTATGTACATACTATTTCTGTCCTTTATAGTCCCCATCTTTGCATGAAAAGTTCCCTTGGTATCTCTAATCTTCTTGAGGAAATCTCTACTCTTTCCCATTCTGTTGTTTTCCTCTATTTCTTGGCATTGTTCCTAAACATAGGGGCCATTTTAATTTTATTTCCACCAGAAATATGGAAGTCATATTTCTTCCACAACATTTCAAAATAATGATTTACTCCAAAAGTATATATACTGCTGCTGCTCCTAAGTCATTTCAGTCGCGTCCAACTCTGTGCGACCCCATAGATGGCAGCCCATCAGGCTCCCCCGTCCCTGAGATTTTCCAGGCAAGAATACTGGAGTGGGTTGCCATTTCCTTCTCCAATGCATAAAAGTGAAAAATAAAAGTGAAGTCGCTCAGCCGTGTCCGACTCTTAGCGACCACATGGACTACAGCCTACCAGGCCCCTCCGTCCATGGGATTTTCCAGGCAAGAGTACTGGAGTGGAGTGCCATTGTGTTCCCCAAAAGCATATATGCTATCAGTATAAATATTTGCAGCTTTGTCCTTGGTTAAAATACAAGCCCATGGAAGAGCCTGTTTGCCTGAATTAGCCATTGATAAAGACACTACCTGTACATAACAAAAGAAGTTATAGTAGCATATAGAGCATAATATTTGCCATTGTCATCTTTTAAATCACAACCATGAGTAAACCATGAGAAATCAGTGTTACCCAATGGAATTTTCTCCCATCACAATGAGTTAGGGGGTGATGCATCAGTACTAAGCAATCATGAGAGACTTTGACACTGTTGGAGGGGATAAGAGTTGCATGGTTAAGCTTTTTGAAATACAGAGTTAATGAGGGACAGTTAACACAAGGATTGCATAAGAGGTGAGGTGGATGATTGAGAATTGTTAAGTTTGATGAGAATTCAGGACAGTTTCTACTGTATGTGGTACAAAAATCAATAAAGAAGAATCCACAACTGTGTTCTCAGAGGTCTTAACCAAAATAGCAGTGGCTACAATGGCTCTAAAGCAAAAGGATTATCCACAGAATCCAGTTTCTGGCTATAAGACCATATTGACCACCTGTGATCCTTGTGTTTTTGAGTGAGTACCCCAGAGGAATTTATTTCCCTTTGATATACAAAAAGGAAAAACAGAATCTGAAAATTGAGATGCCAAAGGGCAGGTAGGTTTATTTAACTCCCTTTTAAAGTATTGAAAGCTATGCCGTCTGATTCTTCTTAGAAAATTGGGCTGGGGTTGTTATTATTGTGTGAAATGTATAGTGGGTTGGCCATTAGACAGAAATTTTAACAATAAATGACTAGCCTGAGAAAACTTCACAATTGGCATTTAATTTTATATTTGGGAAACCTGATACCGTAAAGTTTATCTGGAATTAGATGCAGCCCTTTTCCTGATATTGAATGCTTTAAATATTGAAACTGGATTTGTACAGACTGATTTTTTGTCAATATTATGTTTGTCTAAAGCTAAAATCTTTAGCAAGTGAATGTCGTCTTCCTGTGAGGAAACCTGAGAAGGAGAGCAAAACAGCAGATCACCTACATATTCCAATATATATATTTTCCCCAAATAAAGGCAAAAAGGTGTTTGCTAGCTTCATCAATTAGAATACTAAAGAATGCACTACATAAAGCATTAAAGTAAAAAAGAAATAGTCCCAGTGGGAATTGATGCTAGTAACTTATAAGGGTAAGGAACAACAAAGTGTCATAGGATAACAATGTGGTTTATCGTTTTGAGGTTTTGGACAAATCTCCACACTCAACCCTCAGATTTTCTCACCAGTAAAATGGGAGTGGTACAGGGGCTAGTACAAAGGATAATTAAGTCTTGTACTTTGTAATCCTCTATTATGGGCTTTATAGGTTGAGGGCTTCTTTACTTATATTGTATTGATTAATTCTGGGAAGAGGTTTTGAGAAATCAAGTTGAATCTTCATGGGGAGTACACTGTACCTTTTTTTTTTTCCAAAATCTGTTATAGATTTTGCCCATTAGGAAGGTGGTAGCTTATTCAACAGGGGCAAATAATCAGTATTTCTAGAATTTGCTTTAGTGCCCTCTGAGATGGGGCAAATATGAGATATAAAAGGATCATTTAATTCATCTGGTAGGTTACTTCGGTAATACTATCAATTTATAGAATTATTTCCCCCTATTGGGAGAAGGGAATTCTGGCAAAAATACTTCCCTACAAATTCTCAGCCCAATAAATGTGTCAGGAAAAAAGAACTAAGGAGAAAAGTGTGGATATTCCTCACGGCCTGAAAGAATGTGTTCAGAGACAGGAAACTCTTGGGGTTCATGAGAGACTTCCATTATTTAAATTATTTTAATAATCTGAAGCAAGAGCTGCTTTCCGTTAATGGTCTTGAGCACTGTGTGTGGCTCTGAAGTCGTATAGAAATGGAAAAGATTCATATCTGATTTGGAGACATGTTTCACCAAGACAATTAAAATGAGGGCTTGGGAAGAGCTTCTGCAGTTCCTCAGAACCCCATCATTGAGAACTGGGAGGAGTCAGAGAGGCTGTTATGGAGCATAAGGCAAGTGAAATTGCAGCAATATATTTTCCAATGAATGTCCTGGTTCTTTGAAATAACAGCATAAATTAGAGGCGTTTTATTTTTGTTTTGTTGTTTTTGTTCAATTCTAAGCCATGTCTGACTCTTTGCAACCCCATGGACAGCAGCATGCCAGACTTCTATGTCCCTCATTATCTCATGGAGTTTGCAACTCATGTCTATTGAGCTGGTGATGGCATCCAACCATCAAATCCTCTGCCACACACTTCTGCTCCTGCCCTCAATCTCTCCTGGCATTGGGGTGGTTTCTAATGAGTCAGTTCTTCATACCAAGTGGCCAAAATATTGAAACTTCAGTCTCAGCATCAGTCCTTCCATGACGATTCAAGGTTGATTTCACTCAGGATTGACTGGTTTGATCTCAATGATGTCCAAAGGAGATCCAAGCATATTCTCCAGAACTATCATTTGAAAGCACCAATTCTTTGGCACTCAGCCTTCTTTATCATCCAACTCTCACCTTAGTTCATGACTAATGGAAAAACCATAGCTTTAACTGTATGAACCTTTGTTTGCAAAGTGACATTTGTGGTTCTTAATACACTGTCAAGGTTTGTCATAGCTTTGCTTCCAAAGAGCAGCATCTTTTAATTTCATGGCTGCAGTCAAGTCTGCATTGGTTTTGGAGCCCAAGAATATAAAACCTGTCCCTGTTCCCACTTTTCTTCTATCTATTTGCAATGAAAAATTGGACCATATACCATGATCTTAGTTTTTTGAATGCTGAGTTTTAAGCCAGCTTTTTCACTCCCCTCTTTCACTTTCATCAAGAGTCCCTAGTTCTTCTTCACTTTCTGCCATTAGGGTGGAGTCTCCTGCATATATGAGGTCATTGATGTTTCTCCTGGTAATCTTGATTCCTGCTTGTGATTAATCAAGCCCAACATTTGACAAGATGTATACTGCCTGTGAGTTAAAGGAGAAGGGGGATAATATAGAGCCTTGACATACTCCTTTCCCAATTGTTTGGTTAGGGTTGCTCCATGTTCCTTGTCCAGTTCTAACTGTTACTTTTTGACCTGCATACAGGTCTCTCAGAAGATAGGTAAGCTGGTCTAGTATTCGCATATCTTTAAGAATTTTCCACAGTTTGTTGTGATCTACACAGTCAAAGGTTTTAATTTAGTCAATGAAGCAGAGGTGTGTTTGTATATATATGTATATATATATATGTGTATATATATATATATATATATATATATATGTTCTCTTGCTTTTCTACTTTTCTACGATCCATCAAATGTTGGCAATTTCACCTCTAGTTCCTCTTCCTCTTATAAATCTAGTTTGTATATCTGGAATTTGTTGGTTCACACAGTGTTGAAGCTTATCTTGAAGGATTTTTAGTATTACCTCGGTAGTATTTGAAACAAGTGCAATTAATTATACAGTAGTTTGTACAGTCTTTGGCATTTCCTTTCTTTCTGACTGGAATGGAAACTGACCTTTTCCGGTCCTGTGTCCAATTCTGAGTTTTCCAAATTTGCTGGCATATTGAGTGCAGCACTTTAAACACAAGTTTTAAGTGATACAATGGACCAGTTAGACCTAATTTATATTTACAGGGCATTTCACCCTAAAACAATGGACTTCACCTTTTTTTTTCAATTTCACCTGGAACATTTTCCAGGATAGATAACATCATGGGCCACAAATCTAGCCTTGACAAATTTTAAAAAATGAAATAATTTAAAGCATCTTTACTGAACACAGTGCAGTAAGATAAGATATCAAATACATGGGGAAAAAAGTATAAAAAACACAAACATATGAAGGCTAAATGACATGCTTTTAAATAACTGACAGATCATGGAAGAAATACAAAAGGAAATCAAAATATGCATAGAAAGAAATGATAATGAAAACATGACAACCCAAATCCTATGGGATTCAGTAAGAGCAATAATAAGAGGGAAGTTCATAGTAATATAAGCCTACCTCAAGAAACAAGTTCAGTTCAGTTCAGTCACTCAGTCCTGTCTGACAGCTCTTTGTGACCCCATGGATTGCAGCACATCAGGCTTCCCTATCGATCACCAACTACTGGAACTTACTCAAATTTATGCTCACTGAGTCTGTGACCCCACCTAACTATCTCTTCGTCTGTCATTCATGTCTCCTCCTGCCTTCAATCTTTCCAGTTATCAGGGTATTTTCCAATGAGTCAGTTCTTCCCATCAGATGGCCAAAGTATATTGGATCTTCAGCCTCAGCATCAGTCCTTCCAATGTATATTCAGGACTTATTTCCTTTAGGATGGACTGGTTTGATCTCCTTGCAGTCCAAGGGAGTCTCAAGAGTCTTCTCCAACACCACAGTTCAAAAGCATCAATTAATCAGCACTTAGCTTTCTTTACATCCAACTCTCACATCCATACTTGACTACTGGAAAACAATAGCTTTGACTAGATGGACCTTTGTCAACAAAGCAATGCCTCTGTATTTTAATACGTTGTCTTGGTTGGTCATAGCTTCCCTTCCAAGGAGCAAGTGTCTTAATTTCATGGCTGCAGGCATCATCCCCAATGACTTTGAAGCCAAGAAAATAAAGTCGGTTACTGTTTCATTGTTTAACCATCTATTTGCCATGAAGAGTTGGGACAGGGTGCCATGATCTTCATTTTTAGAATGTTAAGTTTTAAGCCAGCTTTTTCACTCTCCTCTTTCACTCTCATCAAGACGCTCTTTATTTCCTCTTCACTTTCTGCCATAAGGGTGGTATCATATGCATACCTGAGGTTAATGATATTTTTCCCCAGCAATTTTGATTCCAGCTTTTGCTGTATTTAGCCTGGACACTTCACGTGATGTACTCCACATAGAAGTTAAATAAGCAGAGTGACACCATGCAGACTGTATGTACTCCTTTCCCAATTTTGAACCAATCTGTTATTCCACGTCCAGTTCTAACTTTTGCTTCTTGACCTGCATTCAAATTTCTTAGTAGGCAGGTAAAGCAGTCTGGTGTTCCAGTCTCTTTAAGAGCTTTCCACAATTTGTTGTGATCTACCCAAAGTCTTTGGTGTAATAAATAAAGCAGAAGTATATGTTTTTCTGGAAATCTTGCTTTTACTACAATCCGACAGATGTTGGCAATTTGATCCTGTTTCCTCTGTCTTTTCTAAATCCATCTTGAACATCTGAAGTTCTTGGTTCATGGACTGTTGAAGCCTAACTTGGAGATTTTTCAGTATTGCTTTGCTAGTGTGTGAGAAGAGTGCCATTGTGCAGTAGTTTGGACATTTTTGACATTGTGCTTCTTTGGGATTGGAATAAAAACTGACCTTTTCTAGTTCTGTGGCCACTGCTGTGTTTTCCAAATTTGCTGGCATATTTAGTGCAGCACTTTGATGGCATCATTTCTGAGGATTTGAAATATCTCAACAGGAATTCCATCACTTCCACTAGGTTTGTTGGTAGTGATGCTTCCTAAGGCCCGCCTGACTTCACATTAGAGGATGTCCAGGTCTAGGTGAGTGATCACACCATTGTGATTATCTGGGTCACTAAGATTTTTTTTTTTTTGGTATAGTTCTGTGTATTCTTTCCACCTCTTCTTAATATCTTCTGCTTCTGTCAAGCCCACACTGTTTTTGTCCCTTATTGAGCCTATCTTTGCATGAAATGTTCCCTTGGTATCTCTGATCTTCTTGAAGAGATCTCTAGTCTTTCCCATTCGCTTGTTTACCTCTATTTCTTTGGATTGATCACTGAGGAAGTTGCCTTTCTTATCTATCCTTGCTATTCTTTGGAACTCTGAATTCAAATGGGTATATTTTTTCTTTTCTATTTGGCCTTTCACTTCTCTTTTTGTTGTAAGCTCTTTGTAAAGCCTCCTCTGACAACCATTTAGCCTTTTTGCATGTCTTTTTCTTAGGGATGGTCTTAATCACCACCTCCTGTACAATGTCATGAACCTCATTCCATAGTTCTTCAGGCACTCTTTCTGCCAAATTCAATCCCTTGAATCTATTTTTTACTTCTACTGAATTTTAAAAGATATTGTTTAGTTCATAGCTGAGTGGTCTAGTGGTTTTCCCTACTTTCTTCAATTTAAGTCTGAATTTTGCAATAAGGAGTTCATGTTCTGTTCCACAGATGGCTCTGAGGTCTCTGTGGGGGCACATCTTAGACTGTTTTCAGTTTCTCATCCATGTACAAGAAACTTTGCCAAATGTTTTAAGAATTGACAAGGCTTTGACTGCTCCAGGCCCTTCACTTGAGACCTTGTTGAGGACCTTTGCTTGCCAAGAACATATCTGCTGTAAGTAGAGATTCCTGTGGCTTTCAGTGTTAGGCTTAGAGATTGAGGTTCCTTCTGCCTTTTGATGCCACCATCTCAAATGTGGTTTGCAAGGCTGTTTCAGGAGGTGAAGAGAAGTTCAGAGCATCTCATGGAATGTCTTTAAGGTCAATTTTATTAGAAGATGGCAGAATAGAAGAGCATGCACTCATCTTCTCTTGTGAAAACTCCAAAATTGCAACCCACTGCTGAACAACCATTGGTAGGAGAATGTTGGATCCCACCAAAAAAGGATACCCCATGTCCAAGGGCAAAGGAGATGTCCCAACAAGCCAATTTAATGGGTGCAATCATATTTAGAATCAAGCCTCATACTCATCAGAGACAAAACGTCAAAACAGATTCCAAATCAAACCTGCAAATCTTCAAAAGCAAAGAGGGCATGAGCCCAAATCCTAGAGAAAGATGTATCTTCAAACCACTGTATGGTTTGTGAGAAAGCAGTGAGTGATGATGAGTCCCTTGTGGGAACCAAGTCTGTTTTCTCACCAATCCTAGAGCCATCTCAGTTATTCTCTGGTCCTCTTATGTACCACCAAAACATTGACCTCATATAGGCTGGCACATGTCTGTCCAGCAAAGTTTGGTTTATTCCGGATAAGCAGAGAATTGCAATTTGAGGTCTGCCGCCATGGTAAGCCATGTACTAGTTCTTACATGGCAAGGGTAGTAGAGTACATTTATAAAGAGGAAAGGAAAATTGAGACCGGGTAATAGTAAACAGTCTTCCTTAGTGGCTTACATGGTAAAGAATCTGCCTGCAAGGCAGGACATCTTGGGTTCAGTTCCTGGGTGGAATGGAAAAGAAAATGGTTACTCATTCCAGTATTCTTGCCTGGAGAATTCCACTGACAGTGGAGCCTGGAGGACTACAGTCGATGGAGTCACAAAGAGTCTGACATGACTGAGACACTAGCACTTCACACTTCAATAGTAAACAAAAAATTCATGGTTTTTTATTGCCTGTGACTGCATGCTAATTTACTTCAGTCATGTCGGACTCTTCACAACCCTATGGGCTCCAGCCAGCCAGGCTCCTCTATCCATGGGATTCTCTAGGCAAGAATACTGGAGTGGGTTCCCATGCCCTCATCCAGGAGATCTCCTTGACCTAGGGATTCAAGCCACACCTCATTTTGTTTCCTGCACTGGCAGGTGGGTTCTTTACCACTAGCACCACCTGGGAAGCCCTTTATTGGCTGAATAAGTAAACTGTTCCTCAGAAATGTCTGACTCTTTGCGACCTCATGGACTGTAGCTTGCCAGGCTCCTCTGTTCATGGAATTCTCCAGGCAAGACTACTAGAGTGGGTTGCCATTTCCTCCTCCAGGGCATCTTCCCTTCTCCAGGGGATCTTCCCAAACTACGGTTCAAACCTGGGTCTCCCACAATGCAGGTAAGTTTTTTTTACCATCTGAGGTATGAGGGAAGCCCATATTCTTTATTCACTGGTCAAGGTCTTGACAAGAAAGAAGATAATTTTACTTTGCCAGGGAGGAAAAGAGAAGTTTACCAGGAAAGTCAATATTAGTGTTTGGCTGAGTCCTTGCCAAAAAGAGAAGAGAACTGATTTTTTTTTTTTCTTCTTGTTGGACTCTTATCATAGAACATGGGAGCTTCCTCTTCTGGTCTCCGAACTCTATTTTATTGAGGTTTGTGTTTATAAATTTGCCAAAGATTCAGCTAAATATTTTCATGACCATAATGATTTCCAACCAGGTTTAAATGATAGCTGTATCTAGGAAACCATACGCCTAGCTTGTTCCTTGGGCAAGATAGCTAAAATGGCTTTCTTATATCCTATGCTTATAGAAACTGGTGTGTAAATCAAGCAGCACTGAAACTGATTTCACTTTTCTTAACATAATTAAAATTTAATTTTAATGTTTCAGTCTTTAATTTTATAATGAGAATCTTGCAAATGATTTCAAATATAGATTTTTGTACAGTGTGATTATCTTTGGCAGCTGCCCTAGATTAGTTGCCACAGGTATCACTTCTTTCTGGAAATAGCTCTTCTATATGATTTAAAGAAATATAGATTTTTTTTGAAAAATAAATACAGGGAAATACAATTCTGGAACAACAAATCACTTGAATCTGAGAATTTGGAAAGCTAAAACTATGAAATAAAACCATAATTCTATCAATTTTTGAACTGCAGAAAGTATGTATTTTTTCAATTTTCTGTTCATAATGTATTGCTACAATTTCTCAAAACAATACTAATTAATGAGCTAAATTTGGCCTTGGAGTACAGAATGAAGCAGAGCAAACGCTAACAGAGTTTTGCCAAGAGAACACGGTCACAGCAAACACCCTCTTCCAACAATACAAGTGAAGACTCTAAACATGGACATCACCAGACGGTCAATACTGAAATCAGATTGATTATATTCTTTACAGCCAAAGATGGAGAAGCTCTATAGAGTCAGAAACAACAAGACCGGGAGCAGACTGAGTCTAAGATCAACAAATCCTTATTACCAAAATCAGACTAAAATTGAAGAAAGTATGGAAAGCCACTAGATCATTAAGGTATGACCTAAATCTAAACCCTTATGACTGTGCAGTGGAAGTTACAAATAGATTCAAGGGATTAGATATGATAGACATAGTCCCTGATGAAATATGGACAGAGGTTTGTACAGGAGGCAAGGATCAAGATCATTCCCAAGAAAAAGAAAAGCAAAACAGCAAAATGGTTTTCTGAGGAGTCCTTACAAACAGTTATGAAAATAAGAGAAACAAAAAAGAAAGGAGAAAATGGAAGATATACCCATTTGAATGCAAAGTTTCAAAGAATAGCAAGGAGACAAAAGAAAAACTTCCTCAGTGATCAATGCAAAGAAATGAAGGAAAATCATAGAATGGGAAAGACTAGAGATCTCTTCAAGAAAATGAGATACAAAGGGAAATTTTCAAAAAAAATGGAGGGGGGACTTTTCATTCAAATACGGGATCAATAAAGGACAGAAATGAAATAGACCTAACAGAGGCAGAAGATATTAAGAAGAGGTGGTAAGAATGAACAGAAGTACTACACAGAAAAGGTCTTCATGACCCAAATAATGACGATGGTGTGATCATTGACCTAGAGCCACACATCCTGGAAAGCAAAGTCAAGTGGGCCTTAGGAAGCATCACTGCAAACAAAACAAGTGGAAATGATGAAGTTCCAGTTGAACTGTTTCAAATCCTAAAAGATGATGCTGTGAAAGTGCTGCACACACATGCCAGAAAATTTGGAAAACTCAGCAGTGGCCACAGGACTGGGAAAGGTCAGTTTTCATTCCAATCCCAAAGAAAGGCAATGCCAAAGAATGCTCAAATTACCACACAATTGCACTCATCTCACACACTAGCAAAGTAATGCTCAAGATTCTCCAAACCAGGCTTCAACAGTATGTGAACACTGAAATTCTAGATGTCCAAGCTGGATCTAGAAAAGACAGAGGAACCAAAGATCAAGTTTCCAACATCCCTTGGATCATTGAAAAAGCAAGAGAGTTCCAGAAAAACATCTATTTCTGCTTTACTGACTATGCCAAAACCTTTGTGTAGAACACAAAAAAAGCTGTGGAAAAGTCTTCAAAAGATGGGAATAGCAGACCACCTGACGTGCCTCCTGAGAAATCTGTATGTTGTTCAAGAAGCAACAGTTAGAACTGGAGGTGTAACAACATACTGATTCCAAGTCAGTAAAAGAGTGCGTCAAAGCTGAATATTGTCACCCTGCTTATAAAACTTATATGCAGTATATATCATGAGAAATGCTGGACTGGATGAAGCACAAGCTTGAGTCAAGATTGTCGGGAGAAATATCAATAACCTCAGATATGCAGACAACACCACACTTATGGCAGAAAGCAAAGAACTAAAGATCCTCTTGATGAAAGTGAAAGAGGAGAGTGGAAAAGTTGGCTTAAGCTCAACATTCAGGAAACTAAATCTGTGGCATCTGGTCCCACCACTTCACAACAAATAGATGGGGAAACAGTGGAAACACTGACAGACTTTATTTTGGGGGGCTCCAAAATCACTGCAGATGGTGACTTCAGCCATGAAATTAAAAGACGCTTGCTCCTTGGAAGAAAAGCTGTCACCAACCTAGACTATTTATTAAAAAGCAAAACACTCTCCGACATAAGTCACAGCAAGATCCTCTATGACTCACCTCACAGAATATTGGAAATAAAAGCAAAAATAAACAAATGGGACCTAATGAAACTTAAAATATTTTGCACAACAAAGGAAACTATGATCAAGGTGAAAGACAGCCTTCAGAATGGGAGAAAATAATAGCAAATGAAGAAACAGACAAAGGGTTAATCTCAAAAATATACAAGCAACTCCTGCAGCTCAATTCCAGAAAAATAAATGACCCAATCAAAAAATGGGCCAAAGAACTAAACAGTCATTTCTCCAAAGAAGACATACAGATGGCTAACAAACACATGAAAAATGCTCAACATCACTCATTATAAGAGAAATTCAAATCAAAACCACAATGAGGTCCCATTACATGCCAGTCAGGATGGCTGCTATCCAAAAGTCTACAAGCAATAAATGCTGGAGAGGGTGTGGAGAAAAGGCAACCCTCTTATACTGTTGGTGGGAATGCAAACTAATACAGCCACTGTGGAGAACAGTGTGGAGATTTCTTAAGAAACTGGAAATAGAACTGCCATATGACCCAGCCGTCCCACTTCTGGGCATACACACTGAGGAAACCAGATCTGAAAGAGACACGTGCACCCCAATGTTCATCGCAGCACTGTTTATAATAGCCAGGACATGGAAGCAACCTAGATGCCCATCAGCAGCCGAATGGATAAAGAAGCTGTGGTATATATACACCATGGAATATTACTCAGCCATTAAAAAGAATTCATTTGAATCAGTTCTAATGAGATGGATGAAACTGGAGTCCATTATACAGAGTGAAGTAAGCCAGATAGATAAAGACCGTTGCAGTATACTAACACAGATATATGGAATTTAGATAGATGGTAACAATAACCCTATATGCAAAACAGAAAAAGAGACACAGATGTACAGAACAGACTTTTGGAGTCTGTGGGAGAAGGCGAGGGTGGGATGTGTCAAGAGAACAGCATCGAAATATGTATATTATCTAGGGTGAAACAGATCACCAGCCCAGGTTGGATACATGAGACAAGTGCTCAGACCTGGCGCACTGGGAAGACCCAGAGGGATCCCGTAGAGAGTGAGGTGGGAGTAGGGAGCGGGATGGGGAATATATGTAAATCCATGGCTGATTCATGTCAATATATGACAAAAACCACTGCAATGTTGTGGGGTGGTTGGCCTCCAACTAATAAAAATAAATGGAAAAAAAAAAAGGAATGAATTCAATAAAACCAGATTCTTTAATCTTTCTGTACATATAAATCACTAAATTCATTAACTTGAAATGTGTTTTTTTTAATTAACAATAATATTTTGATATTCTGACTACCTCCTTTTTGTTGCAAAAAGAAAAAGAAAAAGAAAAACACTCTATATATCCTGTTTCCTCCCTTACCTCTTTGGAGCAGTCCCTCAGAGCTATCTGAGAAACTCCCTCCTGGGTTTGAATCCTCAGGAAGTCCACCAAGAAATAAAACATAATTCTCAAATTTTAGGTTGTGTACTTTTTTCAAGTGATACATGAAACAAAAATTATTATAAAAGTCTAAAAGTGCTGACACATTACTAGAAAACCTTGCAGTCATTATTAATTACTCAACTCATTATTATTTCATATGAAAATGTCTCGCAAGTTTAGGCCAATCAGATTTGCAGGTTTTCAGTCAATTTTGTATGGTTCCAAAAGCAAGAGTGGTCTCAGCAACATTTGACTTCATCCTTTCAGGCATTTGGTATAAATGAACTAAGAAATAATACCATGTCTTTGAAATTGGGGAAGGTTAATTTTGAATTCATGCTGGATCTTCTTCTGTGATTTTAACCCTCATCTTGCAGCTTTTGTTCTTGTAGGCATACGTAATGGCCTGCCTCAGGGAGATAACTTATGGCCACATACCTGTGAAGGACAGTAAGGAAGTGTAACTAACACATCCCCTGCCTGAGGCTTGTCATTCTAGGGGACATTGGCAAGGACTGAATAGTCTTTTTACTTTATTTCTTCACATTCCCCTTCCATCTCTGATCCATAAAAGATCCTGTCATCCAGGTCCCAAGAAAATAGGTATTTTGAGGCTCAAGCTTGCCGTATTCTCAGTCAGCTGGCTCCCAAAGAAAGTCATTTCTTTGTATTGGCACTTCATCTTGGATTTATCAGCCTATCATGCAGTGAGCACAGTGAGCTTGGACTTGGGTGACCTCCTGGTCTTAGCCTCCTTTGAAGTGTTAATGTAATAATGAGTTTCCCTTATTACATTACCCATTTATCTGTTTATTTACTCTCAGTCATTATTTCTCTTTCTCTTAAATGAAACTTTTCCACCTTTGGAAGGAACATTGGGTTCATCTATGGGGCTAATATAGGTTTCAGGCAACAATGCTAGTTCTTCTTATGGACATATATATGTCCTACTTTAGTGAACCCAAAAACACTCTCATAGAGATTTTCGTAGGATTGTGTCTCATATAGGCATCCCTTTACTAGGCCGAGTGTCCATTGCTGTACTGCCTCATCATACGGCCTGACCATTCTTCACTGCCCATGAGTCAGTAAACATTCAAACAGAGGGACTTTCAAAACTGTTCAAATATTCCATCTCTGCCAGGAAACAGTAGAAACAGTATATAATTTAACTCAATGAATTGATTTTATTTTATTTACTTATTTAATTTTATTTGTTTATTTATTTATTTTATTATTATTATTATTATTTTTTTTTTTTTGTCTTCTTCAATCCGTCTTTCCATCCATGGTCTTAATGTGTAGCTTTGCAAACACAAAACCATTTCATTCATCTTGGAACTGCTATTTGTAAACCAAGCAGCTCTTTGTTGGTCAATCAAGAGCTGTTCAAAGGGTAGTGTTAATGAGGTTATCACTTTCGTTAGCTTCTCAGATAATTCCATAGTTAATCCTAAAGTAAAAAAAAAAAAAAATCCCTGCTAATTAATGTATCTTCTTTGCTTCCCCCAACTAACATGGTGTTGTATAGATCAACTCCACTTTATTCTGGAACTCTTCTGGACATCATCCTTCCCATTAGAGTGTTTCTCCAGATTCACTTCAGACATCATTGATATTTCAGGCTTCAAGTTGGTTTTAGACCCTTCAGTTATAGAAATAGTTTTAATTAATCTCCAATAGCAAGCTAATAATTTTTCCTCAAATGGAAATTCTCTCATCCAAAATTCCAATGGTCATAGCTGGGAGTCACTCATAGACTACAAGCCATAAGCTCCAGTATAAACTTTATATGGGGATGTTGTACAGAGAATTTATTCTTACCAGCTCTTCAGCTTCTGTTTTACAGTGTGTAGACTCAGGCAGTCTTAATGGTTCCCACTTCATTTCAGTCACTCAGTTGTGTCCAACTCTTTGCAACCTCATGGACTGCAGGACCCCAGGCTTCTCTGTCCATCACTAACTCCCAGTGCTTGCTCAAACTCATACCCATAGAGTCGGTGATGCCATCCAACCATCTCATCCTCTGTCATCCCATTCTCCTCCTGCCTTCAATCGTTTTCAGCATCAGGGCCTTTTCTAATGAATCAGCTCTTCATATCAGGTGGCCAAAGTATTGGAGTTTCAGCTTCAGCATAATACTTTACAGTTAATATACAGAGTTGATTTCCTTTTTCAAAACCATAAATTCTTTGGTGCTCAGTTTTCTTTTTGTCCAACTCTCACAACCATACATGACTACTGAAAAAAACATAGCCTTGACTATATGGACCTTTGTCAGCAAAGTAATGTTTCTGCTTTTTAATATGCTGAATAGGTTCCTCATAACTTCTCTTCTGAGCAAGCAACTTTTAATTTCATGGCTATAGTCACCATTTGCAGTGATTTTTGAGCCCAAGAAAATAAATTTTGACACTGTTTCCATTGATTTCCTGTCTATCTGTCATGAAGTGGTGGGACCAGATGCCATGATATTAGTTTTTTGAATGTTGAGTTTTAAGCCAGCTTTTTGTTCAAATAATATTGCTTGAATAATAGGTTTATATATATTCTGTTTTATATTATGTAGGGGAATGTTGCCTAAAGAGACACACTACTCATTCCCTTAACACTTTCAAGTAAAAGAGGCATTACCACTTCATATAAAGCCTACTCAAACCTACCAATTCCCCTAAGTTATACCTAAGTTATGGCAGGCCATAATCTTATTAAGCTGTAGATCATAACTATAGCCTTCATTAGGAGTTCATCAGCAGGTTTTTTTTTCTTCTAAAAAACAAAACACAATAATTTTTACAACTCATTTAATGGCAACTGGTATTCATTAAACTAGCAATGGTTATCTTCAAAAGTTATCACACTAGCTGTGCTACCATTTCTCAAGGTTGATCAGATACCTAGAGTCACAGACAATTCCCACACAAGAATCGTCATGTAAATCAGACTTGGTTTATCACTAGCATTTATAAAACCAGACCTAGGCAAAGAACTAGGTCTGGGGACACATGCATGGTCTTAATATAGCGAATGTTTAGCCTGCCCTGATTATTACAAAATCAGAACAGCGATAATATTCACAGCATCAGCAGGTTTTATTTCTACAATCCCTGATAGCTCAGTTGGTAAAGAATCTACCTGCAATGCAGGAGATCCCGGTTCAATCCTTGGGACAGGAAGATACACTGGAGAAGGGTTAGGCTTCCCACTCCAGTATTCTTGGGCTTCCCTGGTGCCTCAGCTGGTAAAGAATCCACCTACAATGTGAGAGACCTGGGTTAGATCCCTGGTTTGGGAAGATCCCCTGGAAAGGGAAAGGCTACCCATCCCAGTATTCTGGCCTGGAGAATTCCATGGACTGTATAGTCCATGGGGGTCACAAAGAGTAAGACATAACTGAACAACTTTCACTTTTACTTTTCTTTCATCCATTTCCATAAAACAATCAGGTAAAGGAGACACAATTTCTTTAAACAAAGCCTGTTTAAACATTCTAAGTTTAATTATCCTGTCTACTCTTACATTTCTATATCCTCTCAACCTAATTGTAGCCCATATCAGGCCTTCACTAGTATATTTTTAGTTTCATAGTGCATGAGGCTCCCATATCAAGGAGCCCTAGAAATGTATTTTCTCTACCGTCCTCTCCAAACATTTACCTACTTGAGTACATAAGTATTTGGGTTCCCAGCAGGGAGGTGGGCCATGGCACACTGCTTCTTTTGTCAGTCTTCATCATCGTCTGCCTGATTATGGTCCTAAGTGATTACAAGTAATATTCATCATTGTGATCTTTCCTTTCTTGCTTATAAATTTCCCCTGAGTAAATGAAATGCATTTGTTTGGGACTCGTTAATGTTAAGGGACTAACAAAGAATACTTTGACTTACCCAGTCTTAAGTGGTACTGTATTAAGACCATTGTTTCAACTCCATCAGTTTGTTTGGGTTTGTTTTTTGGTTTTGATTTTTTGGGAGGGGACAGGTATTTGGTCCCATTTCCTAAGAACCATCTAAAGACTTTCACCCTGAGAGGATGAATCTCCTCTTTCATTTTCCTCTTTGTTTCACCTCTATCAATATTTACTTTATTAGCTTTATTTCTTACTGTTTATCTGAAAATGACCAGCTTGCTAGAACAAGTCCTTTGATTTTTCTCTCTGCCTTTTCCCATTTTCTTATCTTTCTTATTAATTAACCTAATGTTTCATTATAATCTAAAAAGCTATGAGGGAAAGTTGAAACAGCAATTTCAATAAGGTGGCTTAATTTTCAGAGTAATGTTATGATGAAGTTTAAGACATGCTACCCTAAAGCATGGCACTTTGTCATATTGAATATCTTAAAAACATTTGTGAAAATAAAGAAACAAGAAAATTACTCTGACCTCTTCGCCTTGCCCTTCTTTCCTGAAAACAGGAGATAAGTCCCCCATGTAAATGATACTTCCCTTATACCAGGATTGAGGGAGATATCTTATCACCAAGGGTAAGAAATTTAGGGCCAAGAAGGCAGTATAAACAAACCATGTTAATTCTTTTCTATTTTCTTCCCATTGCTGAAACCACTTTGTATTGTCAAATCTTCACATATTTATTGTTTCCTTCCTGGAAAGATATAAAAACTTGCTGTTCTGGTTACTTCTTTGAATCTTCAACACTTCCATGTACATGTAAAAAATCAGTAACATTTGTATGCTTTTTACCTATTAACTCCATGTCATTTTATCTCTTAGGCCAGTTAGAACCCCAAACATGGTAGGGGAGAACGTATCCTCCTCTACAGTTCTACAGGGTACCCATTCAAAAGGGTATCCTTAAGCACAGCATTTTTATTGAGATATATTTGGCATGCAACTCTGCACAAGTTTAAAGTATATTGTATAATAACTTCATATACATATAATAAAATGTTTGCAAAAATTAGTTTAGTTATCATCTACTTTCTCATATAGCTATATATTTTTTTCTTGCTGTTAGGTAGTTAGAGTAGGATAAAAGAAGTTCAAAATGGCAGTTGCTAAAAGACATAGAGAGGGGAAAGCCTGTGAAAATGGATCAAAAGAAAATCTTCGTATCAGACTGAGAACCTCAGGTGAAACAAATGCACCCCCTTCCTGGCTAACCCAATTTTCATAGGGCATGCTCAGGAGGGAAGAGACACAGTGTTTAAAACGAGAATGCCAAGATGTATTAGAGCCTCTCCTTTGGGGTCAACCCACCCTCATGCCTTGAGAGTGTACTATTCTCTGTTTGCTGAATAAAATTCTGAGCTATAACTGAGCTGTAACACTGGACTGCCTTTTCAAATCTTTGTTGCGGAGAGACAGAACCAAGGAAATTACACACTCTCCCATCTGACATCTCTGGTGCCATGACTTGGATGCAACCTGGCTGAAGCAACCTCAGCTTGGCCCGAGTGAGGCAGAGACCAAGCACAGCAGAAGCCCAACTCATCAAAAGCTCACAATGTGGAAGCTGAATGCGAAGGAGACCCAGCACAGTGGATGTAATGAGAATCCCAGTGTTCTAGAAACTGGGACAGCAAAAACAAGCTTGGTAGAAAGATCATGTAGCTCAGTCTCAGATTCCAGAAGATCTCTGGTTAAGGTAGGAGGTCCTCACCCCTATGGCTGGAAGGACATATGACTAACAGAATCTTAATTCCTTTACAATTTCTCCTTTCTTGTTTCCTCAAACCCCCTGTGAACATTCGAGTTGCAATGGTTGCAACTGAGGGACTCTGGCAGGGCTACTCCCCAGTGTAACCTGAAGTCTCCGCTATCTGCTGCACCCTAGTAGCTTTTGCCCAAGTGGGTGAGGGTTCTTCTATTCTTAATCTCCTTTGTGCCAAAGATAAGGCCAATGAAAACAGTGGGCACAGGTCAGGCATATAGCAGTTTTCCCAGCAGGTTATGGAGGGGATTCCTTGGCACATTTTTTGCACTGCTTTTTCCTCCCATCCTTCAGTTCCTCTCTCCATCTATGCCACTGTTTACAAAGTATTGAGCAGATCATCATATTTTCATTTCCAAAAGTTGTGCTGGAAACCGTTTACCTAAGACTGGGACTCAAACCCACGTCACTGGGACTCTGTGCTGTGCTGTGCTTAGTTGCTGTCGTGTCCGACTGAAACTCAAGTCAGGCCAAAACCCATGATGCCTGGTTTCAGGACCTAAGGAAGCTCATGTTCTTGATGTCTCATTGCAAAAAGAATTCAGTGAGAGACAAGACACAGCAATAGGAAAGAGGTAGATTTGTTCGGATTCACAGAGAAGTACACTCCACAGAGTGAGGGCCATTGTAGAGGATGAATTTGGTGGCCATGAAATACAGTGTGATTAGTTTTTTTATGGGCTGCATAATTTCATATGTTAATGAGTGGGAGGATCATTTCAACAATTGGAGAACCACCCACTCCTTGGTCTTTTTTTAGTGCCTTGGAACTATCATGGCACCTCTGGGTGTGTCATTTAGCTTGCAGATTGAGGATCAAGGGTTAATTGAATTTGACTTATCTGTATCTTGTACCCATTTGATTTTAATCAGTTTATGTTATGTCCTTGGACTATGTCATTCTTTCAAAAGTTGTGCCCTGCCCCCCTTCCATTCTGTTTCATGCTCTTTTCAAAAGCCCCATCTGGGACCACGATGTTGCATCTACAATATTCTGGTGGGACAACCAGAAAAATAGCTTGCTCTTGGGAGGGAAATACTGTATAAAACCCAATCCCTCTAGAGATTCAGGCTTTTATCTTCCATGTCTCCTACAACATGTGTGACAAGAGAATCTCTCAGTGAACCCACTAGGGTGGGTGACAAGCACATAATGCCTGCTAGAAGTCCATCTGTTGGTGGCATCCCTTCAAGGGCAACTGGGCTTCCAGGGACAATGTTTGCCACTTTGGGGGTTAGCCCTGCAGACTGCTTGGGCCCAAACCCTTACCACCTTTCTCCTAAAGCTGTGTCCATACCCCCAAATCAAATCTCCACTTCACTTTTATTGAATATCTGGTCTGTTGCATCTTATGTCATTTTGTCCTTAAGCCACTTTGCCTCAACTTCTACAACCAAGACCTGACCCCTCTGTAGGCAACAAAGCTCCACTCAGCCTATTATTAAAATACTCTTAACTCCCCTAACAGGACCAGATAACCCACTCCTTTGTCATTACTTATTTTACTACCTAGAATGGATCTATGACAATGAAATGTTTCTCTTATGGAGGACTAGGGGAGGAAATCAGTGAGTCACATTCCCTCAAAGTGATACAAGAATAAGGCTTGCCGCTATTTTATCAGGTTCACAGTCTCAGGGTATAGAATTGGATTGCTTTACATAATGGTATTTATTCCTATCCATGGTGGAAAAATCAACAAGGATTTAAGATCACAACCCCTTAACCCTACCCATCACTAGTTACCCTGGAGACCTTCGGGATGCCCAACTCCAGCCCAGGGATCCCAGGAGGTTGACCTGCCTCAGTCTGCCTAGGGATCTGGTCCCCAGGAGGTTGTCACACCACAGCCTGCTCAGGGTTCCACCAGTCCAAGGTTCCAAGAGGTCAACCTGCCTAGGGATCAGGTCCCTGAGAGGTTGTCATGCCTCGTCCTACTCAGGGATCCACCAGTCCAGGGATTCCAGGAAGTCGACATGCCTTGACCTGCCCAGGCACACAATTCTTGGGAGGCCAACATGCCTTGACCTGACTGGGGGTCTGCACCATGACCTAGGGATGCCTGGCTCTCAGGTTGCAACAGTGCTGGGTGGGACAAACTTCAGAAAGACTCAGCCCTAAAGAGGTCCACCTTTAGAAATAGAAGGAGGCCTATTAATTTTTCCCCCTGTTGTCACTGTTTTTCAGATGGGGAATAATCAACCCGTTTCCCGACAGACACACTTGAGATTCATCCTTGATAACTGGAAGGTGTTCAATCCCCAGCTCTAAGGAGAAGTCGCTTAAATTTATTTTGTGCCAATGTGTGGCCATGGTATCCTCTGGGGGATAAGGAATGCTGGCATGAGGATGGGAGTTTAAATTACAGTACCATTCTGCAGCTAGACTTATTCTGCAAAAAGCAAGGGGCATGAACAGAGACGACCCCTCCCCCCACGTTCAAATTTTCATCTGACTCTTTCTTAAGTATGGGATTGATGTATGCTCTAAAAACTAGCCTAGTAGGTGAATGGTGTTAGACACAGACAATCAAGAGAAGGAAACCCTCATGAAGTCTCACCTCCCATGGTTCCTCAGTTGCCTGGTGCTCCTTCCTGATAGCTAAACTTGCTCCTGGGAGCAACTACTCCACAAATGCTAACTCGAGTTTGTCCCTTAGTTGAAACTAGAAAAGAATTTGGACCAACCTGGGTCCATAAGCCCTTCTCTCTTTTAGAACTAAGATAGACCAAACAAGACCTGGGAAGCCATACAGATGACCCAGGCAAATTTATAGATACATTCCACACATTACCTTGACCTTTGACTTGATGTGGAAGGACATCAGAGTCATATTTAGTCAAACTTTATCTGACCTTGAGTATGCTAGGGTCCTATAGGAAGACCAAAGATATACTACAGGGCTTCACATGTCAAGTGATAAATACCCCATAGGGTAAACTGCAGTCCCCTCCTCAGATCCTAATTGGAATTATAACAACTCTGAGCACATCTGGAAAAGGGATCATTTTCTGACCTGTGTAAAGGCAGGACTAAAAGTAACCCAACAAAAAGTAATAACCTATGTCTGGGCCTCAGCAATAACTCAGGGCCCAACAAGAACCCCATTGCTTTACTGGAAAGGCTAAAACAGGCCCTCCAAAAGTTTACCAATCTGGACTTAGACTCTTACAAGGGCCAGGTGATTTTTAAAGGACAAATTCCTGTCCCAATGTGCATCAGACATAAGGATAAAGTTACAACAGCTATAGCAAAGGACCCTGCTGCCTCTTTAGTTGAGATGGTTGAGATAGTCACCAATACCTTTTATAGAAGACAACAGGAGAGGGAGGTCAAGGCTCAGGAAAGGAAGAGAGGGAAAGAGAGAAGGCATGCCTAGATGCTGGCCTTCCTCCAAGGAAGCCCTATGGCAAACCCAGGTCCTTGAAGAACAAGGCACGAGACAAATGTGTAATCTGTAGACAGGCAGGACATTAGGCCAAAGAGTGTCCAAACCATGACAAGTCTCCTAAAATGGCTTGCTACAAATGACATCAACTGGGACATTGAGCGGCACTCTGCCCTTGAAACCCAAGAGCCTCACGGTCATGTGCCAAACCTTCCTTCATGATGGTTCAACAGAACTGATGCGGCCCACTCCAACCAGCCCACCTGTAATGGATAACCGTCACAAGGCTGAAGCCAAGAGTGCAACTGGATGTGGGAGACAAGTCCAAAAATTTATTGGTTGAAACAGGGGCTACCGGTTCTGACCTCCTATTCTGGAGCCTTCTTCTCCCAAACCCGTACCATTTTGGCTGCTACAGGGAAAAAAAAATACTATAAAATGATTCACCCAAGCATTTCTTTGTTGCTGAGATGGATAAATATTTTCCCACCAGTTTTGATGGTCCCTGAGTGTCCTACTCCCTTATTGGGAAAAGATATACTCACTAAGCTGGGGACCACCCTTGTGATGGGAAGCTTTTCATCCCCTAGAGCCCTACAGCTCCTGGTTACTACTGAGGAACCCATTACACCCTCCCCAATAGGAAGGGACTAAAACCTATGGGAGGCTCCAGGAGAAAAACAACAAATGACCTGGACAGTATTACCTCAGGGGTTCAGAGACAGCCCCCAACTGTTTGGACAGGCTCTTAGATGTGATCTCCTAGATCTGGACCCGGGATTTTGGGAAAATATTGCATTATGTAGATGACCTACTAATTTGTTTCCCAGATGAGGAAAATGTCCAACAACATACAAAAACAAACCTTTTTGACAGAGAGGGGATATAAAGTGTCCCATGCTAAAGCATAGATGGTTGAGACAAAAGTCACATATCTGGGAGTTCAGGTTACATATGGGTCCAGGAGGTTGTCCTCCAACCAAGTACAACGAATCCTCCAGTTGTCTTCCCACACAACTCAAAAAACATTGTGAGCTTTCCTGAGGCTAACCAGGTATGATAGAATTTGGATATCCAACTATGGTCTAATCACCTAGCCCTTATATGAATGATTAAAGGGACAGGTCGATTCAACCCCACTGATGTTGGGAACTCCTCAAAAGGAGGCAGAGGCTACACTAAAACAAGCCTTTACTGAAGCACCTGCCTTGAGGTTATCAGACCCAGAAAAAGCATTCCAAATATATGTCCATGAAAAGGAAGGAATAGCTTTAGAAGTGTTAACTCAAACTTGGGACCTAAGCCCCAGCCAGTTTCTTACTTATCCTAGAGGGTCAACTCAACTGCCCGAGGCTGGCCTCCCTGCTTTCAAAATCTTGCAGCTATTGCAGTTCTGATAGAAGATGTTTTAACCCTCTCTCTTGAGGTCAAACTAACTATTTTAACCAGCCACCAAGGGAAACAACTCCTGAATGGGAGAGACTGTTTATGGATGTCTGCCTAAAGGATCCTCAGATATCAAATAGTACTGATGGAAAATCCAGGCCTCACTATATCCCTTGTGAGGTTTTTAACCCAGTTACCCTCCTGCCTAACCCTGAGGGCTCTCTCCCCTTTCACTCTTGCCTAGAAACTTTGAACCATTGGACAAAACCCTAAGAGGCATTGTCAGAAGATCCTCTGACCACTCTTGAGGAAATCTGGTACACTGGTGGACGCAGCTTTGTCTTTGATGGAAAAAGTAAAGCCGGATATGCAGTAGCTTCCAATTTCGAGACCATAGAGGCTAAACCTTTACCACTAGATACTTTAGCCCAATTGGCTGAGCTCATAGCTCTGACTCGAGCTTTAGAGCTGGGAAAAGGGAAAAGAATAGCCATTTACACTGACTCCAAGGATGCCTTTCTGATGCTACATGCACACGCTGCTATTTGGAAAGAAAGAAGCCACTTGACCACCCGAGGGTCCCCAATAAAGTATGGTGATCAAATGCTTAGATTTTTAGAGTCAGTCAATTTGCCCACTGAGGTTTCAGTCTCCCACTGTAAAGGATGCCAAAAAGGAGTATGGAAGTGGCACGAGGAAACCAAGCAGCTGATAGGCAGCTACGAGAGCAGCATTACAGAACATTTAACTATTAGGTGTTGCCACCTTAGTTCCACAGACTAATTTGCCAGAAGCTTCTCCATACACTGAAAGTGAGACTCTTAAAGCTAAGAGAGAGTTCTTTCAACATCATATGCAGTGGTTCCAAAAGGAGGGACTCCTTTTTATGCCTGGGAACTTCCGGTGGAAGTTGGTTAGCTCTCTACATGCCATCACTCATTTAAGGGACAAGGTCCTCCAAAGATTACTAGAAAGGTCTTTCAGAGGAACGGGCCTCCAAACGACTGTAAGGCAAGTGGTCTCTTCTTGTACCAGTTCCAAATAAACAACCCCCAAGGAGCTCGAAGACCTCTGCTGGCCCAGCCCATCCAACAGCATTGGACCTACCCAGGAGAGGACTGGCAGATGAATTTCACCAAGATGCCAGTTTCTAAAATATATAAATATCACAGTAATCCAGGTTTATGCCCCAACCACCAATATTGAAGAAGTTGGAGTTGAACGGTTCTATGAGGACCTACAAGGCCTTCTAGAACTAACACCGAAAAACATGTCTTTCCATCATAGGGGACTGGTATGCAAAAGTACGAAGTCAAGAGATACCTGGTGTAACAGGCAAGTTTGGCCCTGGAGTACAAAATTAAGCAGGGCAAAGGCTAATAGACTTTTGTCAAGAGAACACACTGGTCATAGCAAACACCCTCTGCCAAAAAACCAAGAGAAGACTCTGCACTTGGACATCACCAGATGGTCAATATCAAAATCAGATTGATTATATTCCTTACAAGCAAAGATGGAAAAGCTCTATACAGTCAGCAAAATAAGACCTGGAGCTGACTGAAGCTCAGATCATGAACTCCATATTGCAAAATTCAGATTTAAATTGAAGAAAGTAGGGAAAACCATTAGACTTTTCAAGTATGACCTAAACCAAATCCCTTGCAACTATACAGTGGAGTGACAAATAGATTGAAGGGATTAGATCTGATAGAGTGCCTGAAGAAGTGTAGACGTTTGTGACATTGTACATGAGGCAGTGATCAAGACCATCCCTGAGAAAAAGAAATGAAAAAAAGGCAAAATGATTGTCTGAGAAAGGCTTACAAATAGCTATGAAAAGAAGAGAAGCTGAAGGGAAAAAAAAGAAAAACTATGCATTCATGAATGCAGAGTTTCAAAGACTAGCAAGGAGAGATAAGAAAGGCTTCCTCAGTGATCAATGGAGAGAAAGAGAGGAAAACAACAGAATGAGAAAGATTAGAGATCTTTTCAAGAAAATTAGAGATACCAAATGAACACTTCATGCAAATATGACCACAATAAAGGACAGAAATGTTATGGAACTAAGAGAAGCAGAGGATATTAAGAAGAAGTGGCACAAATGCACAAAAGAACTATACAAAAAAGATCTTAATGACTCAGATAACCATGATGTTGTGATCACTCACCTAGAGCCAGGCATCCTGGAGTCTGAAGTCAAGTGGGCCTTAGGAAGCATCGTTAGGAACAAAGCTAGTGGAGGTGATAGAATTCCAGTTGAGCTATTTCAAGCCCTAAAAGATGATGCTATGAAAGTGTTGCACTCAATATGCCAGCAAATTTGGAAAACTCAGCATTGGCCACAGGAATGGAAAAGGTCAGATTTCATTCCAGTCCCAAAGAAAGGCAATGCCAAAGAATATTCAAACTGCTTTACAATTGCTCTCATCTCACAGGCTAGTAAAGTAATGCTCAAAATTCTCCAAGTAAGGCTTCAAGTGTACATGAACCAAGAACTTCCAGATGTTCCAGCTGAATTTAGAAGAAGCAGAAGAACCAGAAATCAACCTGGCAACATCCGTTGGATCATAGAAAAAGCAAGAGAGTTTCAGTAAAACATCTAGTTCTGCTTTATTGACCACGCCAAAGCATTTTACTATGTGGATCACAAACTGTGGAAAATTCTTAAAGATATGAGAATACCAGACCCCCTTACATGGCTCTTGAGAAATCTGTATGTAGGTCAAGAAGCAACATTTAGAACCAGACATAGAACAATAAACTGATTCCAAATTGGGAAAGGATTACATCAAGGCTGTATATTGTCACCCTGCTTATTTAAATTACATGCAGAGCACATCATGCACAATGTCAGGCTGGATGAAGTACAAGTTGGAATAAAGATTGGCGGGAGAAATTGCAATATCCTCAGACATGCAGATGACACCACCCTTGTGGCAGAAAGCAAAGAGGTACTGAAGAACCTTTTGCTGAAATTGAAGGAGGAGAGTGAAAAAACTGGCTTAAAACTCAACATTCAAAAAATGAAGACCATGGCATCAGGTCCTATCACTTCATGGAAAATCCATTAGGAAACAATGTAAACAGTGGCAAACTTTATTTTCTTGGCCTCCAAAGTCACTGTAGATGGTGACTGCAGCTATGAAATTAAAAGACACTTGCTCTTCAGAAGAAAAGCTATGACAAACCTAGTCAATTATATCTCAATAAACCTGGGGAAAATATAAGAAAAAAAAGAAGAAAAAAAGAAAAATCAGAGACATTGCTTTGCCAACAAAGGTCCATCTAATCAGAGCTATGGTTTTTCCAGTAGTCATGTATGGATGTGACAGTTGGACCATAAAGAAAGCTGAGCATCAAAAAATTGATGCTTT
Organism: Muntiacus reevesi; assembly: GCF_963930625.1. Lineage (NCBI taxonomy): Eukaryota > Metazoa > Chordata > Mammalia > Artiodactyla > Cervidae > Muntiacus > Muntiacus reevesi. The sequence continues at coordinate 79,065,820 of NC_089271.1, read as the reverse complement.
TTGCACATTACTTATTGCCTCTGTTGTGACTGGAGGCCTCAGTCTTCAGCAAAAATAGAAAGAGCCAAAAAAAAAAAAAGAAAGAAAGAAAGAGCCAACATAGCTTCATAGGGGTTGTACTCCAAAATAGACAGGAGATAGATCTCCTGACCTCTGAACAAGGATGGACTTGAGCCATCTTGAATGAGGTGTGTGTGTGTGTGTGTGTGTGTGTGTGTGTGTGTGTGTATTTTCAGTTAAATGCCTCCAACCATGTTGAAGAAAGCCTCACAGTCCTCAAGAAAAGCACTCAAATCCTGCATGGTGGCTACAATCTCTCTTTGGGGGATCCTTCTAGCAAGAGGTGATTTGGAGTTGGCTAATGCCCCTATTAAATTTTATTATCCATCATACTGATACGGCTTGTGATTGCTCCATATATTATCAGTTTTTAACCCATTTTGTCTCTCCAGGTCAACGAGCTACAAAATTCAGTGCTAGTTCAACAAGGATATATAAAACTACATCCAACTACAGAAAATATCTATTACTCACCCTTAAACGAACACCACTATAAGGACTCTGAAGCTTGGGACTAACAATAGGGGGAGGCCCAATGCCCCTTGCCATCCCAGCTCATCATGAAGTAGCCAGAGAGACCCCTATTCCCAAAGAATTGGGCCTTCCATCTCTTGAGAAGGAAATGCTAGGTAGTTAGAATAGGAAAAAGGAGTCCAAAATGGCTGTGGATAAAAGACTAAGAAAGGGAAAGTCCATGAAAATGGAACAAAAGAAAATCCACGGACCAGAGTAAGAACCTCAGATGAAACAAATACGCCCCCTTCCTGGGTAGCCCAATTTGCATAGGGCAGGTTCAGGGGAAGGAGATAATACATACAAAAAGAAAAAGCTAAGATGGATTGGGCCTCTCCTTTGAGGTCACCCCTCCCTCATGCCTCAAGAGTGTACTATCCTTTGTTCGCTGCACACAACTCTGAGCTGTAATCAACTGTAACACTGGTCCACCATTTCAAATCTTTGTTGTGGCGAGACAGAACTGAGGAAGTTACACACTCTCCAGACATTGTGATGAAGCTGTTGACTAAAAAATTAGTCACAATCTGAAAATATATTTATTTTATTTGATGAGATTGTTTAGGACTCAGCCCTGGAGACAGCATCTCAGTATCTCTGAGAAAACTGCTCCAAGGAGACAGGGAGGGAGTCACACTATACACAAGTTTGCAACAAAAGGGGCACTAAGTCTTACATCAAAGATTATTGTTAAGTAGTAGGAAAACCAGATATCAAGCTAAATAATTTAATGATTTTCTATGCATGGGAATATGCGAGCCTCTGGGCTCACTGAATTAATTCCTTTCATATGCCCTCAGCTATCTGGGGCCAGATCCTGTTTCCTGTCACCAAAGGGATGGCTGCTTCTTGCATCAACTCCCCACGCCTCCAACCAAGCTTCTCAGCAATCACTGTTGGTGGTAGCAGCATCTGCTATATCACATTTTTGGGAGCCCTCATTCACATTAGGAGGCCAGAAATTGTTGATGGCTGTGACATTTCTTGCCCATCTTGTGGCAGGAGATATTTCATTTCACAATACCTTTCAGGATTTAATCTTTCAGCAACTTTTAAATATACCATGCAACAGTGATAACTACAGAAATCCTGGTGTATAATATATCACCAGTACTAATTCCTTGTATAACTGAAAGTTTGTACCTTTTTATCGCCATCATCCAATTTCCCCACCTCTCAGTTTCCATATCTGGTAACCACGAATATATTTATGAGTTTGGTGGGGTTTCCTTGTTCTGTTTTGATTTATTTTTAAGATTTCACATGTGAAATCATATAGTATTAGTCTTTCTCTGTCTGACTTATTTCTTTCAGGTAAATGCCTCCAACTCCAGCCATGTTGAAACCAAGCAGGAACCTGTAGGCGTTTCTGGGCATAAGGAACATTTCTATTCAGTCTCCAAGACTTCTCTGATTTCCAAAGTACAGATTTAAACAGTTGCTAATTCAGAAAGGGAAGGGATGCAGAGTAAAGTGAGAAATAGACAAGGAATAATAGTACAGCCTTAGGGCAGGGTCCTGATTTACTTCAAAGGACACAGAGCTTTCAAGGGCAAGAGCCCACTGTGGTCCCCTTTGTCTGGCAAAGCAATATGACTGTTCTTTTCTATTTCATCCAAAATTCTATCACTGAGATTCAATTCAGCAGTGGTATACAGAGGCTGAATTTTGGGGATCAATTTTGATGCTTAACATGAGGCTAACTACGGGAAGGTCCCAGTGGGGGTGATCTTGGTTACTTTGTCCTGAAAGAGCTTGGAGCTGGGCCTGGGTTCCCAACCAGAGACTGGGTTGGGTTGTGACGGAGTGAAACCACCAGAACCTAACCACTAGAGCAGTGGTCAGTGACATGGGCCCTGACCCTTCAGCTTTGCAGAAAATAATTTCCACAAAGATGGAAAATAATGAAGCAAGTAAAATATTTCTTAGGAGGAAAAGAGTATAGTACATGTAGATAGACACATGGGCAGACTCAGAGGGACAGTCCCTGAGTTGCTGCACTGTGCCCTTGTGACAGTTTGAATTATTTGTATGTGGCACTTATTCTGGGTTTCCTTTGGCCAATCATTATGAATTTCCTGGCTCACAATTCATACGTGGTGCATCTTTGGAGCCTCCCATGTGTATGCACACATCTCAGTCAAGATGGATTCTACTGCAAAGGCCTGTGGGTAGAACATCTCTTGACATGACCCCGCTTTGGCTTTCAAGGAGCCTTTTCTGTGCATGTGTGATTGGGGTGGTCTCCTAACTTCGGAAATGAGAAATATGTGGTCTGGGCTGGGTCCAGCCTCCTCCATGAATTGCCCTGTAATTCTTGTCTTGGAGGATTGGTCTATAGAGAATGACTCTCTGATTGCCTTACACTGGGGGGCCCATCTGCCTCCTGCCTTGGATGGAAGAATCATAGAACTAGTGTCTTATTTCCTGTCTGTTCTTAGAAACATGGAGTTTGAGAGCAAGAAGGAACCTTTCCAAGTAATTTAATCCAGCTGTGCCCTCCCTGTTCTCCAGATTATAAATTTGGCATATAGCAGGTAATTGACTTTGCTGTGGTGAATCACATCTTGATTTAGTGAAAGCTTAATCTTTTGTCTTCAGGCTCCTGCTGTGGTCTTGTCCCCTGGGAGGCAACCAGGGAGAGCCTGTACCTGGGGTAGAACTGAAGGATGATTTTCCTGCCCTGCTGGGGGACCAGGCAGTTTCCTAACTGGATTGTGGATCCAATGGATCTGAAACTAGAAAAGCAAAGATCCACAGTGGGTGTTAGTTTTCTTGGCTTATGAAGCTCAGCTGTGTCATGTAATGCCTGCTTCTTTCTACTAATCTGTGGAGTTCAAAAAAAAAAAATGTATTCCATTATGCCAGTGACTTTCCTGAGGGGAAGCTTTTTTTTTTTTTTTTTTTTTTTTTTTTTATCAGTACCAGTCAGCAAAAGATGATCAGTGAGGCTCGCCGACTGCTGGACATTTTAAACAACAGAATAACTCGCCCAGCGTCATCAGGCATACTGTTTAATTGGCTCAAAAATAAACAGTTAGAAGTCAAATCTTAAAATCTAGAGAATGGGCTAAGATAAATTTTAGGACAACATAATCTGGGAAGTATTTAGTACTGAAATTAATATCTAATATTAAAGATGGCTTAAGCTTGTTGGTTTAATTAAAATAGACATGTCTTTAAAGTTATCAATGTTAAGTAATGTAAATGAGATAAAAGCTTTGGGATACATTCTATAGGACTAATTATTTTAGGAATGTGTTTATTGAATAGGTAGGCCACTTCCAAATAAAAAGATACTGGAACATTAATTTGATGTTGAAGCTGAAACTCCAATATTTGGTCACCTGATGCAAAGAGCTGACTCATTTGAAAAGACCTTGATGCTGGGAAAGATTGAGGGCAGGAGGAGAAGGTGACGACATAGGATGAGATGGTTGGATGGCATCATCAACTCAATGGACATGAGTTTGTATAGACTCCGGCAGTTGGTGATGGACAGGGAGCCCTGGCATGCTGTGGTTAAAGCTTGCTGCTAGCTTAAAACTTAACATTCAAAAAAATGAAAATCATGGCATCGGTTCCATCACTTAATGGTAAATAACTAGGGAAATAATGGGAACATTGAAATAATTTATTTTCTTGTGTTCAAAGATCACTGCAAATGGTGACTGCAGCCATTAAGTTAAAAGACACTTGCTCCTTGGAAGAAAAGCTATGACACACCTAGTCAGTTATACCACAATAGACCTGAGGAAAATATCAGGGGAGAAAAAAAAGCAGAGACATTACTTTGCAAACAAAGGTCCATCTAGTTAAAGCTATGGCTTTTCCAGTAGTCATGTATGGATGTCAGAGTTGGACCATAAAGAAAGCTGAGCATCAAAGAACTGATGTTTTAGAACTCTGGTGTTGGAGACGACTCTTGAGAGTCCCTTTGATTGCAAGGAGATCCAACCACTCAATCCTAAAGGAACTCAGTCCTGAATATTCATTGGAAGGACTGATGCTGAAGCTGAAGCTCCAATACTTTGACCACATGATGTAAAGAACTAACTCATTGGAAAAGACTCTGATGCTGGGAAAGATTGAAGGCAGGAGGTAAAGGGGCCAACAGAGGATGAAATGGTTGGATGGCATCACTGACTCAATGGACATGAGTTTGCACAAGCTCTGGGAGTTGGTGATGGACAGGGAAGCCTGGTGTGCTGCAGTCCATGGGTCACAAAGAGTTGGACACTGACCAACTTGACTGAACTGTGATAGTTTCTATAAGACAGTACATGTCTTTAGAAATTATTGATATTTATGCTTATTGATCTACAGAGTCCTGATATTGAAGACAATTCATGGTTGCTTAAGGAAAGTAGAATGTATGTTTTGAACAAAAAAATATATGAGAAATGGCATTGCATTTTCTAAAGGAAAAAAAAAAGAATCAGTGACATTTTTGCTCTAGAACTGGTTCCTTTTGAATGGAAAGGAAAGGGGCAAAATAATATGGATGGGGAAAGTTGTAGAAATCTGTGGAAAAGGAAATTTAGTTGGATAAACGGATTTTGTTGAGAATGGGCTGAGACAGTATTAAATTTGGTTTCTCCCTCCAAATTTTTCTTGGAATGCTGCTTTTGATAAGTTTGTAAGTTCCTTTGCCTTTAAGAGATCTGCATTTGTCATTGAAATCTTTTCTCTTTGGTTAAGTAAATAAGTGTTGATTTTGCAATTTCTAAAAGTTCTTTTGACCTCCAGCTAACTTTGAGATGCTTTAGAGGAACCCTCAGTCATCTCAGAGAGAAATATTTAGTAAGAATTATTTGGTAGTTTAAATAAATATAATCCATTAAATTAATCATAATTTCAGTTCTGGTAACCAAGTTTCCTTACAGATAACATTTTAATCATATGTTTAACCATACGCTTTTAAGTCTCTCTGTCATTTATATAGTTACTATTGAACTCTGATGTTTTTGCAAAAGTGCTTCATCTTCAAGAAGATTTATGCAAAGGACCCTTTTGACAAATACAGGTCTCTGAAAAATTTCATATTATACTGCTGAACTAGGTAAGATATTAAAAAAAAAAAAACACCTAAAGGGGAATTTTATGAATTCATAAAAAGTTAACAAAAAGATTAGTTACTGAATGACCTGATAAATAATGTTTATGATTTTTCAGACATAGAAAAGCCTTTTCCCTCAAACTACTTATGACTTAGAGTGATTGGGTAAGTTAAAGTTATACCTCTGTAGGTAAAATTGAAAAAATTTTTTTTTCTGTCTTCCTGGTCCTTCCAGAAATTGGAGACTCTTGGCTTCTGGAGATGAGGATAATTTTAGAGAAAAAGGATTATGTTTCAATAGATTATTCTTGTGCCATTAATTGAAGTCTGTATGGATGAAAGTTATTGTATTAGCTACACTGTTGTCCTGATGTTTAGAACGAAAGGAAAATTACCTAGAGAAGTTATCAGAGTATAATTACTCATGATGTATCACTGCTTGCTTTAAGTTTATTGCTAAAAGCACATGTGCAATCCTTGTGTAGCAACTGGGTATAAATGATAAAATGTATGGCTTATAACACATATCCTCATACCTCTGAGTTTGTTCACAATACCTCATCAGTTCTCCCCCAGTGTGAATTGACTAGGCAAATATAAATGAGGCCTAACACCAAGGGACATGATCTTAAGTTGGAGCAAGCAACTGATCCACCCTGGCACCAAGGGACAGATTTTGTTATCATCAATGTCTTTTATTGAGATATTTGCAATCAAAAGGTGAAATCAAAGAAAAAACACACATATTAAGGTATGAAGAAATTGCTCTGGCCTATACGTGGTTTAACTTTTAAAAGTGGCCTGTTTTGTGGCCTTTCAGACATGTATTTACATCTTTATTGACATTGAGGAGAGGAATGCATTTAAAAGTCAAAATTGAGTAATTATGGTAGAACCAGGTGACCATTGTGGATGTGATGATGTGATTTCAGAGGGATTTCATATTATTGTGAACTTGAATTCTCTGAACTATGTTAGACTTGAGATAGCATAAGAATTAAAAAACTCCCCCACTCTCTCCAACAAGGTTTTGCCTAAAGATTAAGAGGATTACACCTGGGTCAAAGTTGAGTAACGACTTCCTCAGTCAGAATGGGAAAAAGCATCAGAGGTGACAAAATCCCTTTTTAAGGATATTATTCCTAGGTGTAACCTTCCCTCTACTATTTAGAGCAACAGTTGATCTGCTTTTATCCCAGAAATAACACAAACTAAAAAAAATATTTAAGTATAAAATGTGAACTTCACTCAGCATGGAGACCTCAATCTGTGGGAAAGCTTAAGGAGATGATTCACAATCTGAAACAAATTCTTGCCAAGCTTCACTAAGAAATTCATCTAAAATGGAGCAAGGTCTTTCCAGTTGCTCTTCTCTGTATACAGGTGACCCACAGAAGTGGGTTAAGATTGAGCCCTTATGAAATTATATACAGGAGACAATTGTTTGCTCCTAAGAATAAAAAAAAAAAAAAAGAAAGAAAAATATTTATAACAGCATAAAGTTAAATAAATAAATAAATAAGCAATATGTAACAATAGATTAAACAATTGTTCATTGAAATGCATGTGTTTTTGTCTCACAAGTCCTCCCATTGACTGGAAGCTCCCTGATATGGCTTCAAAACAGGAGACTCAATGTTGCTGAAAGTTTGGAAAGAACAAGGAACTGAGCAACAACTGGAGGAAAATGGAAGGAATTATACAACATCCTCCTTACTACTCACACATGCTTAAATCTGGATGGAGTCACACTGGAGTAAAAAGGTCATACAAGACCAATCAACCAAGCCTGCTGACAGCAGATGAACAGACCTCCAGGAAGTGGACATTTCACACGTTAAAAGTATCTGTTCCAGCAGAAAAAACTGAGAGCCTTACTTCTGTCTATTCTTGTATTCCTGGCCTTTCTTCATAACACCACAGAAAATATGTTTTTACAATGAACCTATTCATATGCTAATTCTTTCAGTTATTCTAATTGCTTTATATATGGTTAGTTTCCAATTTCCAGGTCTTTATAGTTACTTTGGTGGGATTTCCCTTTACAGGGAATGGTTTGGAAGCAACTGGCTACAAGTCTCTTCAAAATATTAGTTTCAGACCTATTCTCAATTCCTGAAGAAATGAGATATATTGTGTCTACTAAAGTTCTCATTGTCACTCCTCTGACCTCTAACTGGATGTGTTGCACTAAGGTGGAAGATGAGAGTTTTGAGAACTTAATCATATAAGACTCAGATTCAGGACTTGGGACACTTTTTTTTTTTTTTTAATTTGGCATCCATTCCCAAAATTTAGTCATCATTGTAATTCAAGTCTATGCCCCAACCAGTAATGCTGAAGAAGCTGAGGTTGAACGGTTCTTTGAAGACTTACAAGACCTTTTAGAATGAACACCCAAAAAAGATGTCCTTTTCATTATAGGGGATTGGAATGCAAAAGTAGGAAGTCAGGAAACGCCTGGAGTAACAGGCAAATTTGGCCTTGGAGTATGGAATGAAGCAGGGCAAAGGCTAATAGACTTTTGTCAAGAGAATGCACTGGTTGTAGCAAACACTCTCTTCCAACAACACAAAAGAAGACTCTACACATGGACATCACCAGATGGTCAACAATGAAATCAGATTGATTATATTATTTGCAGCCAAAGATGGAGAAGCTCTATACAGTCAGCAAAAACAAGACTAGGAGCTGACTGTGGCTCAGATAGTGAATGTCTTATTGCCAAATTCAGACAGGTAACAGGCATCAAGACAATCCCCATGGAAAAGAAATGCAAAAAAGGCAAAATGGCTGTCTGAAGAGGCTTTAGAAATAGCTGTGAAAAGAAAAGAAGCGAAAAGCAAAGGACAAGAGGAAAGATATTCCCATTTGAGTGCAGAGTTCCAAAGAATAGCAAGAAGAGATAAGAAAGCCTTCCTCAGCGATCAATGCAAAGAAATAGAGGAAAACAACAAAATGGGAAAGACTAGAGATCTGTTCAAGAGAATTAGAGACACAAGGGAACATTTCATGCAAAGGACAGAAATGGGATGGGCCTAACATAAGCAGAAGATATTAAGAAGAGGTGGCAAGTATACACAGAACTGTACAAAAAAGATCTTCATGAGCCAGATAAACACGATGGTGTGATCACGCACCTACAGCCAGAAATCCTGGAATGTGAAGTCAAGTGGGCCTTAGAAAATATCATTATGAGCCAAGCTAGTGGAGGTGATGAAATTCCAGTTGAGCTATTTCAAATTCTGAAAGATGATGCTGTGAAAGTGCTGCACTCAATATGCCAGCAAATTTGGAAAACTCAGCAGTGGCCATAGAACTGGAAAATGTCAGCTTTCATTCAATCCCAAAGAAAGACAATGCCAAAGAATGCCCAACCTACTACACAATTGCACTCATCTCACATGCTAGTAAAGTAATGCTCAAAATACTCCAAGCCAGGCTTCAGCAATACATGAGCTGTGAACATCCAGGTGTTCAAGCTGGTTTTAGAAAAGGCAGAGGAACCAGAGATCAAATTACTAACATCTGCTGGATCATCGAAAAAGCAAGATAGTTCCAGAAAAATATCTGTTTCTGCTTTATTAACTATGCCAAAGCCTTTCACTGTGTGGATCACAATAAACTCTGGAAAATTCTAAAAGAGATGGGAATACCAGACCGCCTGACCTGCCTTTTGATAAACGTATATGCAGGTCAGGAAGCAACAGTTAGAACTGGACATGGAACACCAGACTTGTTCCAAATAGGAAAAGGAGTACTTCAAGGCTGCATCTTGCCACCCTGCTTATTTAACTTATATGCAGAATACATCACAAGAAACGCTGGGCTGGAAGAAGCACAAGCTGCAGTCAAGATTGCCGGGAGAAATATCAATAACCTCAGATATGATGATGACACCACCCCTATGGCAGAAAGTGAAGAGGAACTAAAAAGTCTCTTGATGAAAGTGAAAGAGGAGAGTGAAAAAGTTGGCTTAAAGCTAAACATTAAGAAAACTAAGATCATGGCATCTGGTCCCATCACTTCATGGGAAATAGATGGGGAAACAGTGAAAACAGTGTCAGACTTTATTTTGGGGGGCTCCAAAGTCACTGCAGATGGTGATTGCAGCCATGAAATTGAAAGACGCTTACTCCTTGGAAGGAAAGTTATGATCAACCTAGATAGCATATTAAAAAGCAGAGACACTACTTTGCATCATTATGAAACAAATGTTCGTCTAGTCAAGGCTATGGTTTTTCCAGTGGTCATGTATGGATGTGAGAGTTGGACTGTGAAGAAAGCTGAGTGCCAAAAAAGTTGATTCTTTTGAACTATGGTGTTGGAGAAGACTCTTGAGAGTCCTTTGAACTGCAAGGATATCCAACCAGTCCATTCTAAAAGAGGTCAGTCTTGGGTGTTCATTGGAAGGACTGATGCTGAAGCTGAAACTCCAATACTTTGGCCACCTTATGCGAAGGGTTGACTCATTTGAAAAGACCCTGATGCTGGGAGGGATTGGGGGCAGGAGGAGAAGGGGAGGACAGAGGATTGAGATGGCTGGATGGCATCACCGACTCGATGGACATGGGTTTGGGTAAACTCCAGGAGTTGGTGATGGACAGGGAGGCCTGGCGTGCTGCGACTGATGGGGTCGCAAAGAGTCAGACACGACTGAGTGAATGAACTGAACTGAACTGAACTGAACTGAACTGAAATCCCATTTCAGCAGGAAGTAGACAGAGCTATTCTCTGAACAATTTGGGGAAAGATAAAGCCGAAGTGGGGAGAGGCAGTCCCAAGATGGCAGATGTAGAGGATGGGGAGACTGCTTTCTCCCCAGCATTTTCATCAAAACAGCATTTGAATTCTAAGCAACTTTCACAGAACAAGTTCTGAATGATAGTGGAGGACACCAGGCACCAGAAAGGCAGCCCATTCTCATAGAAAATATGTAGGACAAAATATAAAACGCAAAAGGTGATACAAAAGAGTTAGGGATGGAGACCTGTCCTGGGAAGGGAGTCGTGAATGAGAAGTTTCCTCACAAGTGGGTCTGTGGGGTTTTGGAATCTCAGAGGGCAACATAATCAGAGGAGGGAAAAAACCCACAGAATACATGACTAAACCACAACTGCCAGCGGAGAAGTAGCCCAGACACTCGCATCCACCACCAGCAAGTGGGGACTACATCGTCAGTCCCTAGAGTAAGAACCAGGCCTGAACGCCCTGAGGACAATCTGAGGGAGCTAACATGACATAGCAACCCAAACTGTCTGATTGCCAGGAGAAAAAAAAAATTAAAAAAAAAAAATTCCGGGGGAGGAGCCAAGATGGCGGAGGAGTAGGACGGAGAGACCACTTTCTCTCCTAGAAATTCATCAAAAAAATAACTGAACGCAGAGCAAACTTCACAAAACAACTTCTGATCGCTAGCTGAGGTCATCAGGCGCCCAGAAAAGCAGCCCATTGTCTTCGAAAGGAGGTAGGACAAAATATAAAAGATAAAAAGCGAAACAAAAGAGCTAAGGACGGAGATCCGTCCCGGGAAGGGACTTAATAGAGGACGTTCCCAGACACCGGGAAACCCTCGCTCTGGCGGGCCTGGGGGAAGTGTTGGAATCTCAAGAGTTTGAATCTGACTGGGAGGGATACAATAAATAAAACCCACAGATTAAGAGCCTAAAAGCAACTCCCAGCAGAAAAGTACCCCAGACGCCCGCATCCGCCACCAGCAAGTGGGGACGGAACGGAGAGGAGCGGGCGGCATTACTTGGGGCTGGATCCGGGCCTGAGCACCCTGAGGACAATCAGAGGGAGCTTTTGTGAGTTGCCAACTTGAACTGTGGGACAGCAAAAGAGACAGAAAATTAACCGGCCCGAACACACTGCCGGCCGTTCGCAGAACAAAGGGACCGAGATTCTGGGCGGCCGAAGCCCGCCGGGAGGGTCGTGGCGAGACGGAGGGCGCGGGCGCCCGACCGGCGCGGGCGGGAACTGCGGCTGGGGACACGGAGGGCAGAGGGCGCGCGCTCCCGACTGGCGCCGGCGGGGACTGAGACTGGGACCGCGCGGGGCAGAGGACGCGCCGCACCCGGGGAGAGAGCGCCCGTCAAGCGCCTGGCTGCCTGGGCCGCTCGGGCGGCGTGGGGACGGAGCGCGGGCCCGGCTTTGTGTGCCGCGCTTTTGTGAATCGCCCGAGGGCTGGAGCCGCGCGCAGCGTGGCGCGCGCTTCAGACGGAGCAGCCCGGAGCCTGAGCAGCGCAGATCGAGAAAAGAGCGCAAGCCTCTCCCGGGAGCGCCGGTCCCTCCCCGCACAGCCCCTCGCCGCAGCGCGACGGAACTAGCTACCTGAATAAGAATCCACCTCCGCCCCGTGTGTCAGGGCGGAAATTAGGCGCGGAAGAGAGACCGGCAACAGAACCCAAATAAACAAAGGGACCGGTGTAACAGATTAAAATCCCTGAAGAAACCACGGACTGACTACACCGGAAGGGCCTGTAGATATCGAGAAGTATAAGCTGGAACGAGGAGCTATCTGAAGCTGAGCCGAACCCACACTGACCGCAACAGCTCCAGGGAAACTCCTAGATATATTTTTTCTTTTTCTTTTTTTTTTTTTTTTTTTTCTTTTTTTCTTTTTTTTTTTTTTTAAGTAAGGAAAAAAAAATTTTTTTTTCTTTCTTTTTTCTTGGTTCTCTTTTATTTTCCTTTAAAAATTCCTTATTACTCCCCCATTACTCCTTAACTTTCATTTTCATAGATTTTTACGATTTTTTTTAATTACGCAAAACAATTTTTTTTCTCATTCTTTTTTCTTTTTTTTTTTTTTCTTCTTTTTTTCTTTTCTTTTTTCTTCTCTTCTATTTTCTTTTTCTTTTTCTCTTATTTCTTTTAAAGCCCTCTAGCACTCCTTTTACTACGCCTTAATTTTCATTTTCAATCCACTATAACCTTACAGAAGAAAGAGAAAGGGAAGAAAAAAAAAAAAAAAAGAAGAGAAGCCCTATTTTTATACCAAACTTCATATATATTTCTAAAATTTCTTTTGTGTGTTTTGGTTTTTGTTTTTAATATAGTACTTTTAAGAGTCTAACCTCTACTCTAGATTTTTAATTTTTGTTTTTCAGTATATGATATAAATTGTGAACATTTAAGAATCCAATATTCAGCTCCCATTTTTATTCACGAGTGTGTTGATTATTCTCTCCCAATCTTGACTCTGTTTTCTACCTCAGAACACCTCTATTTCCTCCTTCCCCCTTCTCTTCCCAATCCAATTCTGTGAATCTTTGTGGGTGTCTGGGCTACGGAGAACACTCTGGGATCAGACAACTTCGTAGATCTGTCTCTCTCCTCTTGAGTCCCCCTCTTTCTCCTCCTGCCCATCTCTATCTCCCTCCTCCCTCTCCTCTTCTCCATGTAACTCGGTGAACCTCTCTGGGTATCCCTAACGGGGGAGAAACTTTCCACCATTAACATAGAAGTTTTATTATCAGTGCTGTATAGTTGGAGAAGTCCTGAGACTATAGGAAGAATAAAACTGAAATCCAGAAGCAGGAGACTTAAGCCCAAAACCTGAGAACACCAGAAAACTCCTGACTACATGAATCTTTAAGTAATAAGTGACCCTACAAAAGCCTCCATACCTGCAACGAAACCAACCACCACCCAAGAGCCAATAAGTTCTAGAGCACGACATACCACGCAAATTCTCCAGCAACGCAGGAACATTGCCCTGAACGTCAACATACAGACTGCCCAAGGTCACACCTAACACATAGACCCATCTCAAAACTCATTACTGGGCACTCCATTGCTATCCAAAGAGAAGAAATCAAGATCCGCACACCAGAACACTGACGCAAGCTTCGCTAATCAGGAAACCTTGACAAGCCAATCGTCTAACCCCACCCACTGGGTAAAACCTCCACAATAAAAAGGAACCACAGACCTCCAGAATACAGAAAGCCCACTCCAGACACAGCAATCTAAACAAGATGAAAAGGCAGAGAAATACCCAACAGGTAAAGGAACATGAAAAGGGCCCACCAAGTCAAACAAAAGAGGAGGAGATAGGGAATCTACCTGAAAAAGAATTTAGAATAATGATAATAAAAATGATCCAAAATCTTGAAAGCAAAATGGAGGTACAGATAAATAGCCTGGAGACAAAGATTGAAAAGATGCAAGAAATGTTTAATAAAGATCTAGAAGAAATAAAAAAGAGTCAATTGAAAATGAATAATGCAATGAATGAGATCAAAAACACTCTGGAGGGAACCAAGAGTAGAATAACGGAGACAGAAGATAGAATAAGTGAGGTAGAAGATAAAATGGTGGAAATAAATGAAGCAGAGAGGAAAAAAGAAAAAAGGATCAAAAGAAATGAGGACAACCTCAGGGACCTCTGGGACAATGTGAAACGCCCCAACATTCGAATCATAGGAGTTCCAGAAGAAGAAGACAAAAAGAAAGGCCATGAGAAAATACTCGAGGAGATAATAGCTGAAAACTTCCCTAAAATGGGGAAGGAAATAGCCACCCAAGTCCAAGAAACCCAGAGAGTCCCAAACAGGATAAACCCAAGGCGAAACACCCCAAGACACATATTAATCAAATTAACAAAGATCAAACACAAAGAACAAATACTAAAAGCAGCAAGGGAGAAACAACAAATAACACACAAAGGGATTCCTATAAGGATAACAGCTGATCTATCAATAGAAACCCTCCAGGCCAGAAGGGAATGGCAGGACATACTGAAAGTAATGAAAGAGAATAACCTACAACCTAGATTACTGTACCCAGCAAGGATCTCATTCAGATATGAAGGAGAATTCAAAAGCTTTACAGACAAGCAAAAGCTGAGAGAATTCAGCACCACCAAACCAGCTCTTCAACAAATGCTAAAGGATCTTCTCTAGACAGGAAATGCAGAAAGGTTGTATAAACGTGAACCCAAAACAACAAAGTAAATGACAACGGGACCACACCTATCAATAATTACCTTAAATGTAAATGGGTTGAATGCCCCAACCAAAAGACAAAGATTGGCTGAATGGATACAAAAACAAGACCCCTATATATGCTGTCTACAAGAGACCCACCTCAAAACAAGGGACACATACAGACTCAAAGTGAAGGGCTGGAAAAAAATATTTCACGCAAACGGAGACCAAAAGAAAGCAGGAGTCGCAATACTCATATCAGATAAAATAGACTTTCAAATAAAGGATGTGAAAAGAGACAAAGAAGGTCACTACATAATGATCAAAGGATCAATCCAAGAAGAAGATATAACAATTATAAATATATATGCACCCAACATAGGAGCACCGCAATATGTACGGCAAACACTAACGAGTATGAAAGAGGAAATTAATAGTAACACAATAATAGTGGGAGACTTTAATACCCCACTCACAACCATGGATAGATCAACTAAACAGAAAATCAACAAGGAAACACAAACCTTAAATGATACAATGGACCAGCTAGACCTAATTGATATCTATAGGACATTTCACCCCAAAACAATCAACTTCACCTTTTTCTCAAGTGCACACGGAACCTTCTCCAGAATAGATCACATCCTGGGCCATAAATCTGGTCTTGGAAAATTCAAAAAAATTGAAATCATTCCAGTCATCTTTTCTGACCACAGTGCAGTAAGATTAGATCTCAATTACAGGAAAAAAATTGTTAAAAATTCCAACATATGGAGGATAAATAACACGCTTCTGAATAACCAACAAATCATAGAAGAAATCAAAAAAGAAATCAAAGTATGTATAGAAATAAATGAAAATGAAAACACAACAACCCAAAACCTATGGGACACTGTAAAAGCAGTGCTAAGGGGAAGGTTCATAGCATTACAGGCACACATCAAGAAACAAGAAAAAAGCCAAATAAATAACCTAACTCTACACCTAAAACAATTAGAGAAGGAAGAAATGAAGAACCCCAGGGTTAGCAGAAGGAAAGAAATCTTAAAAATTAGGGCAGAAATAAATGCAAAAGAAACTAAAGAGACCATAGCAAAAATCAACAAAGCTAAAAGCTGGTTTTTTGAAAAAATAAACAAAATTGACAAACCATTAGCAAGACTCATTAAGAAACAAAGAGAGAAGAACCAAATTAACAAAATAAGAAATGAAAAGGGTGAGATCACAACAGACAACACTGAAATACAAAGGATCATAAGAGACTACTACCAGCAGCTCTATGCCAATAAAATGGACAACTTGGATGAAATGGACAAATTCTTAGAAAAGTATAACTTTCCAAAACTGAACCAGGAAGAAATAGAAGATCTTAACAGAGCCATCACAAGCAAGGAAATCGAAACTGTAATCAGAAATCTTCCAGCAAACAAAAGCCCAGGACCAGATGGCTTCACAGCTGAATTCTACCAAAAATTTAGAGAAGAGCTAACACCTATCTTACTCAAACTCTTCCAGAAAATTGCAGAAGAAGGTAAACTTCCAAACTCATTCTATGAGGCCACCATCACCCTAATTCCAAAACCAGACAAAGATGCCACAAAAAAAGAAAACTACAGGCCAATATCACTGATGAACATAGATGCAAAAATCCTTAACAAAATTCTAGCAAACAGAATCCAACAACATATTAAAAAAATCATACACCATGACCAAGTGGGCTTTATCCCAGGAATGCAAGGATTCTTTAATATCCGCAAATCGATCAACGTAATACACCACATTAACAAATTGAAAGATAAAAAACATATGATTATCTCAATAGATGCAGAGAAAGCCTTTGACAAAATTCAACACTCATTTATGATTAAAACTCTCCAGAAAGCAGGAATAGAAGGAACATACCTCAACATAATAAAAGCTATATATGACAAACCCACAGCAAGCATCACCCTCAATGGTGAAAAATTGAAAGCATTTCCTCTGAAATCAGGAACAAGACAAGGATGCCCACTCTCACCACTACTATTCAACATAGTGTTGGAAGTTTTGGCCACAGCAATCAGAGCAGAAAAAGACATAAAAGGAATCCAGATAGGAAAAGAAGAAGTGAAACTCTCGCTGTTTGCAGATGACATGATCCTCTACATAGAAAACCCTAAAGACTCTACCAGAAAATTACTAGAGCTAATTAATGAATATAGTAAAGTTGCAGGATATAAAATTAACACACAGAAATCCCTTGCATTCCTATACACTAACAATGAAAAAACAGAAAGAGAAATTAAGGAAACAATACCATTCACCATTGCAACAAAAAGAATAAAATACTTAGGAGTATATCTACCTAAAGAAACAAAAGACCTATACATAGAAAACTATAAAACACTGATGAAAGAAATCAAAGAGGACACCAGCAGTTGGAGAAACATACCGTGTTCATGGATTGGAAGAATCAATATTGTCAAAATGGCTATTCTACCCAAAGCAATCTATAGATTCAATGCAATCCCTATCAAGCTACCAACGGTATTTTTCACAGAATTAGAACAAATAATTTCACAATTTGTATGGAAATACAAAAAACCTCGAATAGCCAAAGTAATCTTGAGAAAGAAGAATGGAACTGGAGGAATCAACCTGCCTGACTTCAGACTCTACTACAAAGCCACAGTCATCAAGACAGTATGGTACTGGCACAAAGACAGAAATATAGATCAATGGAACAGAATAGAAAGCCCAGAGATAAATCCACGAACCTATGGACAGCTTATCTTTGACAAAGGAGGCAAGGATATACAATGGAAAAAAGACAATCTCTTTAACAAGTGGTGCTGGGAAAACTGGTTAACCACTTGTAAAAGAATGAAACTAGAACACTTCCTAACACCATACACAAAAATAAACTCAAAATGGATTAAAGATCTAAATGTAAGACCAGAAACTATAAAACTCCTAGAGGAGAACATAGGCAAAACACTCTCCGACATAAATCACAGCAAGATCTTCTATGACCCACCTCCCAGAATATTGGAAATAAAAGCAAAAATAAACAAATGGGACTTAATGAAAATTAAAAGCTTTTGCACAACAAAGGAAACTATAAGTAAGGTGAAAAGACAGCCCTCAGATTGGGAGAAAATAATAACAAATGAGGAAACAGACAAAGGATTAATCTCAAAAATATACAAGCAACTCCTGAAGCTCAATTCCAGAAAAATAAACGACCCAATCAAAAAATGGGCCAAAGAACTAAACAGACATTTCTCCAAAGAAGACATACAGATGGCTAACAAACACATGAAAAGATGCTCAACATCACTCATCATCAGAGAAATGCAAATCAAAACCACAATGAGGTACCATTACACGCCAGTCAGGATGGCTGCTATCCAAAAGTCTACAAGCAATAAATGCTGGAGAGGGTGTGGAGAAAAGGGAACCCTCTTACACTGTTGGTGGGAATGCAAACTAGTACAGCCACTATGGAAAACAGTGTGGAGATTTCTTAAAAAACTGGAAATAGAACTGCCATATGACCCAGCAATACCACTTCTGGGCATACACACTGAGGAATCCAGATCTGAAAGAGACACGTGCACCCCAATGTTCATCGCAGCACTGTTTATAATAGCCAGGACATGGAAGCAACCTAGATGCCCATCAGCAGATGAATGGATAAGGAAGCTGTGGTACATATACACCATGGAATATTACTCAGCCGTTAAAAAGAATTCATTTGAATCAGTTCTAATGAGATGGATGAAACTGGAGCCCATTATACAGAGTGAAGTAAGTCAGAAAGATAAAGAACATTACAGTATACTAATACATATATACGGAATTTAGATAGATGGTGGCAATAACCCTATATGCAAAACAGAAAAAGAGACACAGAAATACAGAACAGACTTTTGAACTCTGGGGGAGAACGTGAGGGTGGGATGTTTTGAAAGAACAGCATGTATATTATCTATGGTGAAACGGACCACCAGCCCAGGTGGGATACATGAGTCAGGTGCTCGGGCCTGGTGCACTGGGAGGACCCTGAGGAGTCGGGTGGGGAGGGAGGTGGGAGGGGGGATCGGGATGGGGAATACATGTAACTATATGGCTGATTCATGTCAATGTATGACAAAACCCACTGAAATGTTGTAAAGTGATTGGCCTCCAACTAATAAAATAATATTAAAAAAAAAAAAAAAAAAAAAAATTCCCACAAAAGGTTCTAACGTGCATCCTGGACTGCTCACAGAACAAAGCATTGAGCAAACACCAAAGGAGAGCCAGCCAACTTCGTATAAGTCCCTCCTCCAACCCACCCCACCAAAGGCAGTCTTGTGAGAGCTAGAGCCAGAAAGCAAGGGACAATCTCGGCCCAGAAACTGACATCCTCCACCAAACTGTGAGCAGGCTCCCAGTTGATAAACAAGTCTTCCTGTGACGCTGGACAGTTGACATCTGCCAGCAGGGTGGCAGCCTGAGAGCAGCTCCTCAGAGGAGATACATGGCACACCTGACTGAGACAGTGCTCTTCTGGCTCACCCAGGAAACCAAGCTGCCAGGACCAGGGAGGTGATGAAGATTCATGGCCCACTTGAGACACTGTGTTTGCCAAGCTCCTGATTGCCTGAGGTGCTCAGACCTGTAAAAGGCAGAAAATGCATGTCCAACCGAGCCTGTGCTCTTGTGAAGTACCCAAGAACCTGATCCTGCGAGACTTAGACCTAGGAAGTGAATGAAATGAAGGGCCCACTATGGACAGTGCCCCTGCAGAGTACCTGGGAACCTGAGCAGTGTAGACCAAGAAAACACATGCCACCATGAGCTGGGGCAAACCCAGTATGGTCCACACACTGTGAGCACAAACACACATGCCAGTGATATTTGTTGGCAATGTCCCTCCTTCCCCACAACACAACTGAACAAGTGAGCCTAGATAAGTGTCCACCTTCACCCTCTTTGTGTTAGGGCAAAAGTTAAAAACTAAAGAGATTTGCAAACAGAGGAAGCCAAAATAAACAAAGAAGAGGGAACCATCCTGTAAGTGATAGGTGCAACAGATTATAACCCTGTAGTTAGTTAACACAGATACTCAGCAGTGGCCACAGGACTGGAAAACGTCAGTTTTCATTCCAATCCCTAAGAAAGGCAATCCCAAAGGATGCTCAAACTACCGCACAATTGCACTCATCTCACACGCTAGTAAAGTAATGTTCAGAATTCTCCAAGCCAGGCTTCAGCAATACGTGAACCGAGAACTTCCAGATGTTCAAGCTGGTTTTAGAAAAGGCAGAGGAACCAGAGATCAAATTTCCAATATCCGCTGGATCATCAAAAAAGCAAGAGAGTTCCAGAAAAACAACTATTTCTGTTTTATTGACTACACCAAAGGTATTGAAGTGCTCCTATGTTGGGTTCATAGATATTTACAATTGTTATGTCTTCCTCTTGAATTGATCCCTTGATCATTATGTAGTGTCCTTCCTTATATCTTGTAATCTTTATTTTAAAGTCTATTTTCTTCAATATGAGGATTGCTACTCCAGTTTTCTTTTGCTTTCCATTTACATGGAATATATTTTTCCATCCTTTCACTTTCAGTCAAAATATGTGTCTTTAGGTCTGAAGTGGGTTTCTTGTAGACAACATCCGTATGGGTCTTGTTTTTGTATCCTTTCAGGCAGTCTTTATCTTTTGGTGGCTCATTTAATCCATGTATATTTAAAGGGATTATTGATTGTCAGGAAATGTTTAACAGGAGGATTCCTACATGCTGTTTCTCATAAATCCTCTGTTCCTTGTCAGTTCTTGGAAACAGGAACGAGTGGAACAGCACACAGCTCGCAGGACTGAGGTCATAGGATGAGACACATGCAAGAATCTCCTTCAGTACATGTTCTCTTTATGACAAAACTGCTTAGTCTTGATCTTCTTTCTTGAGATATGGATCGTCTCCTGACCTTATGACCATTGTTAATCCCTTGTTCCCTTGGTAACTGTTGCTGTACCTTTGATTTTCTGATCTTTATCATTGTCAAAAGAAATCCTTTGTACAACAGCCTATATACATATACTCACAGAAAGATCATTAAAGCACCGTTTCTCCACCAGATACTTGGGTCCCCGTGTCTTTCTTTCTATCTCTCTCTTTCTCTCCCTCTCTCCCTCCCTCCAGCTAACTCTCTGGAGAGTGGAAACCTGCTGAGCTCACTCTCCTGCCCGGGCTTTCAAGATCTCCTTGAGAGGGCGCCCTGTGTCTTTGTGAGTTGTGCAAGCCCTCTTCTAGGGTTTTATTGGTTCTCTGCATAAACCAGGGAATATTAGCTCTCTCTCTTTCACTTTCTTATCGCCTACTCTGGGCCACCAGGTCCCAGTCCATTAAAGGACTGCAACAATTGATATATGTGCTCCTATTGTTATGTTCATAATTGTTTGGGATGGAATTTAGTTGATCTTTTTCTTCTCTTATATTTCCTGACTATATAAGTCCTTTTAACATTTGTTGTAAAGCTGGTTTGGTGGTACTGAATTTTCTTAACCTTTTTTTGTCTGAGAAGCTTTTGACTTCTCCATCAATTTTGAATGAGATCCTTTTAGGTACAGTAATCTTGGTTGTAGATTTTCCCCTATCAGTACTTTAAACATATCCTGTCATTCCCTTCAGACTTGCAGAGTTTCTGCTGAAAGATCTGCTGTTAAGCATATGGGTTTCCTTGTATGCTACTTGTTGCTTCTCTCTTGATGCTCTTAATATTCTTTATTTGTGTTTAGTCTTTGTTAGTTTGATTAGTATGTGTCTTGGCATGTTTCCACTTAGGTTTATCCTAAAAGGGACTCTTTGTGCCTCTTGGACTTGACTATTACCTTTTTCATGTTCAGAAATTTTTCAATCATGATCTTTTCAAAAATGTTTCTCATACACTTACTTTTTCTCTTCTTCTTCTGGGACCAGTATAATTAAAATGTTGGTGCATTTGATATTGTCCCTGAGATCTCTGAGTCTCTCTTCAGTTCTTTTGATTCTTTGTACTTTGTTCTGCTCTTCGGAAGTTATTTCCACCATTTTATTTTCCAGCTCAGAGAGTTTTCTTTCTGCTTCAAATATTCTGCTATTGATTATTTCTAGAGTATTTTTAATTTCAGTGACTGTGCTGTTTGTCTCTGTATGCTTATTATTTAATTATTCTAGGTGTTTGTTAATTGATTCTTGCATTTTTTTACATTTTGTTTGCAAGGCTTCTGATCATTTTTTCCATCATCATTCTGAATTATTTTTCAGGTAGTTTGCCTATTTCCTCTTCATTTATTTGGACTTCTGTGTTTCTAGTTTCTTCTTTCATTTGTGTAGTATTCCTTTGCCTTTGAATTATTACTTTTTTAACTTATATGTATTTGTGGTCTCCTTTTCCCAGCCTTCAAGGATGTGTCCTACTTTTGTTTTCTGCCCTCCTAAATTTGGTCCAATGACTTGTGTAAGCTTCATATACAGTGAGATTTATGCTGAGTTGTTTTGTTTTGTTTTGTTTTTCCCCTTTGATGAGCAAGGCTGAATGAGGTAGTAATCCTGTCTGCTGATGATTGGGTTTGTATTTTTATGTTTGTTTGTTGTTTGGATGAGGTGTTCTTCACAGAGTGCTATTGGTGTTTGGATGATGCTGGCTTGTATTAAAGTGTTTTCCTCTGTGGGAGTTCTTGCTATTTGATACTCCCTACAGTTAGTTCTCTGGTAGTTTAAGGTATTGCTTGGAGTCACTACAAAGGCTCAGGGCTTGATCTCTAGTCAGGAATGAATATTTCACAAGGGGTTTGTGATGGTATTAAGTGAGATTAAGACAAACAACCAAAAATGAGGAACCAAAGATGAACTCCAGACAGAAGTCAGTTACAAAATCAGGCAAATAATAGTTAAAATAATGGAATATACACACATACATATATACCCATAAGAAAAATCAAAACAGTCCAACAAAAATAAAGTATAGTAGATTGACCCAGTGAACAAAAGAAAACCAAAAATTATATCTACCAGTTAAGGACAAAACTAACAAAAGCATAAACTGAAAGACAAAATTAAAACAAGGTGCTAAGTGGTGAATAAAGCAATAAAAACAAAACTAACAAATATGTTGAGAGGAAATCAAAGAAAGAAATGAAAGAAAGAATAAATATGCAAAGTTAAATAGAGGTAGTTAAAGAAGATTTATATACATTAAAGATTAAATGCAAGGGGAAAAGAACAGCAGGAAAAGCAAACAAAGGAATAAATGTAGAAAAAATAAGTTAAAAAAATTAAAAGTTAAATAAGAGAAAAGAAAACTCCAGAGCATTGCAAAAGTCCAATGCAGAGGCAGAGGTTTATAACAAGAAAATGTGTGATAAAAAAAAAAAAAAATCAAAGGCTTAATCAGATTTCATAGTGCCAATAAAATTGACAACTAAAATAGTGGAGGAAAAAAAGAAAAAAAAATCCTAAAGAAACTATAAAACAGTTTAAAACAGAATGATAAATGCTTTTCTAGAGTCCATGCTGTCAGGGTCCTTTCCCTCCCTTGGAGTCACAGTCCACCTCACCTCCCTAGCATGCCCTCCAACACCATGCTGGTCTCTGGACCTGCTGTGGGGGCAGCTCAGATTCTATTCTGGTCCTACTCCAGTGTGTTCTTGCGTTCAATGCCCACAGCTATCAGAACTCAAGCATTTTCTTTTGTGGAAGCTCTCAATGTCCTTTTATATATTCCATAGACACAGATCCGCCTAGCTGATCATGTGTATTTAATCTGCAATTTGTACAGCTGGTGGGAAGGTTTTGGGTCTTCTTCCTTAACCACACTGCCACTGCGTTTCAATTGTGATTTTATTTCCACCTCTGCATGTGGATCGCCCAATGGGATTTGCTCCTGAGGCTGCCCTGAGAACTTGGGTCTACCCAGTGAGGGCCAGGTTCAGAGGTGGTGCAGCTGCTTGGGTCACAGGGATTCTGGCAGCACCAGGTCCTCAGGGGAGTTGGTGGCTAGGGCATCAGGAAGTATAGTGCTCTAGAATGGTATGACAACCATTATTGACAAATACACTCTAGTATTTTTGCCTGGAGAACCCTTCTGACAGAGAAGCCTGGCAGGCCACAGTCTATATGGTTGCCAAGTGTTGGACATGACCAAGTGACCCTGCATGCATAGATGCAAGACTTTTTTTTTTTTTTTTTTTTTGCCTGTGGCAGCTTTCCCCCAGTGAGTGTTGAGCATGAAGGTGACACACTTGCTTGAGTTGCGGGGACCCTGGCAGTCACAAGTGTGCAGGGACACAGACGTGCTCAGACACAGGAGTTATGGCCCTATCAGAGTCTTTTTTGAGCCTCTGGCTTTGTTGTATAGTTTGAAGTCAGGAAGATTGATTCTGCTAGCTCCATTTTTCGTTCTCAAGATTGCTTTAGTTACTTTTGTGTTTCCATACAAATTGTGATTTATATTTTGTTTTATTTATTTATTTATTTGCTCTAGTCATGTGAAAAATACCATTGGGACTTTGATAGGGATTGCATTGAATCTGTATATTGTATTCTGTAATGTAATATTTTTTGCAGTATTGATTCTTCAGATACAAGAGCATGGTATATTTCTCCACCTGTTTGTGTCATCTTTGGCTTCATTCATCAGTGTCTTACAGTTTTTTGCATATATGTCTTTTCTCTTTTCAGGTCGGTTTATTCTTAGGTACTTTATTCTTTTTTACAATGGTGAGCAGGATTGATTCCTTAAATTGTCTTTTTTTAAAATTTTTCATTGCAAGTGTATGGGATAGTAAGAGATTTCTGCTCATTATTTTTATATACTGCAATATTTTTTTATTTATTTACTAGCTCTAGTAATTTTCTGGTGGCATCTTCAGGGTTTTATGTGTATATTAGCATGTCATCTGCAAAAAGTGAGCCTTTTATTTCTCCTTTTCCTGACTGAATTCCGGTTTTTTTTTCCTCTCTGATTGCTGTGGCTAGGACTTTCAATACCATGTTGAATAATAGTGGTGAGACTGGTCACTATTTTCTTATTTCAGATCTTAGAGGAAATCGTTTCAGTTTTTCACTTTTGAGAACAATGCTTGCTCTGGGTTTGTCATATACACCCTTTACTATGTTGATGTATGATCCTTCTATGCCTACTTTCTGGAGAATTTCTATCATAAATGGGTGTTGAACTTTGTCAAAAACTTTGAGATGATCATATTGTTTTTACCCATCCATTTGTTTATATGGTACATCACACTGATTATTTTGCATACATTAAAGACTCCTTGCCTCCCTGTGACAAAGCCCACTTGATAATGATGTATGATCCTTTTAATATGTGATTGGATTCTGTATGCTAGAATTTTGTTGAAGATTTTTGCATCTGTGTTCATTAGTGATACTGGCTTGCAATTTTCTTTTTCTGTGGCATCTTTTCTGGTATCAGGATGATTGTGGCCTCATAGAATGAAGCTGAGAGTTTTCCCTCTTCAGAAATTTTCTAGAATAGTTTTGAGAAGGATAGGTGTTAGTTCTTCCCTAAACTTTTAGTAGAATTTGCCTGTGAAGCCATGTGACCCTGGGTTTTGTTTTGTTGGAGGATTTTGATTATAGTGATAGTTTCTATACTTGTGATTGGTCTTTCAATTATTTCTATAATTATTAAATTATAACCTTCCAAAACTGAACCAGTGGTTCAGTTTTGGAAGGTTATAACTTTCTAAGAATTCTCCCATTTCTTTGAGTTTGTCCATTTTATTGGCATATAGTTTTTTCCTCATATTTTCATGATCTTTTGTATTTCTGTGCTGTCTGTTGTAACTTCTTTTTCATTTATTATTTTATTAGTTTGAGTCTTCTGCCTTTTTTTTTTTTTTTTTTTTTTGATGATGATTCTGGTTACTGATTTGTCAATTGTGTTTATCTTTTGAAGGAAAAAGCTTTTAGTTTTATTGCTTTTTGCTATTGTCTTCTTCATTTTTTTTACATTTATTTCTGATATTTTTTATTTCTTTCCTCCTACTAACTTTGGGGGTATTTTTGTTCTCCGCATCACTGTGAACAAAGCTAGTGGAGGTGATGGAATTCCAGCTGAGCTCTTTCAAATCATAAAATATAATACTGTGAAGGTGATGCACTCAATATGCCAAAAAAATTTGCAAAACTAAGCAGTTGTGACAGGACTGGAAAAGGTCAGTTTTCATTCCAATCCCAAAGAAAGGCAATGCCAAAGAATGTTCAAACTACCACTGAATTATCTTATTTTTGTTTTTCTGTAAATTTTTTGATTTGTCATTGAATCTGAAGAAGATCTTTGCTGGATAGAATAAGTTTGGTTGTAGGGTTTTTTTGTTTTGTTTTGTTTTTCATTATTTTCAGTATACCCTGCCATTCTTTTCTGGCCTGCACAATTTCTGCTAAAAGATCAACTGATAGCCTTATGCGCTTTCTATTGTGTTTCTTTTCCTATGCTGTTGTCAATATTTTTAATTGATGTTTAATTTTTGTTATTTTTATTAATATGTGTCTCAGTATGCTTCTTCTTGGGTTTATTCTGTAAGG
This sequence comes from Muntiacus reevesi, assembly GCF_963930625.1. Classification (NCBI taxonomy): domain Eukaryota; kingdom Metazoa; phylum Chordata; class Mammalia; order Artiodactyla; family Cervidae; genus Muntiacus; species Muntiacus reevesi. The sequence continues at coordinate 79,039,692 of NC_089271.1, read as the reverse complement.
GACACTCTGGATTTCGTGGACTGACGTGAATAATTCCTTTCCCATTTTAGGAAAGTTTTTGAATATAATCTCCCCAAATATCTTCTTATACTCTTTCCTTTCCCAGGTTTCCTCTGGGACCCCTATGATTTGAATGTTGTCGCATTTAATGTTTTCCCAGAAGTCTCTGAGACTGTCTTCATTTCTTTTTAGTCTTTTTTAAAAATTATTATTCTACTCTGGTTCAGTTAATTCCACTATTCTATCTTCCAAGTCATTTATATGTTCTTTTGCCTCAGATAGTCCACTGTTGGTTCCCTCTAGTGTATTTTTAATGTCAGTTATTGTAATGTTTATTGCTGGTTGTCTATTCTTTAGTTCTTCTAGGTCTTTTTTAAACATTTCTTGTATCTTCTTAATCCATGTTTCCAATATATATGTCTGTGCTTCCATTTTATTCTCAAGATTTTGGATCAAATTTACTATCATTACTCTGAATTCTTTTTCAATAGACTAACTATTTTGGCTTCATTTATTTGGTCTTGTGGGTTTTTACCATGTTCCTTCATCTGCTGCATATCTCTCTGTCTTTTCATTTTGTTTAATTTACTCTTTGGGGTCTTCTTTCTGCAGACTGAAAGGTTGTAGTTCCTCTTCATTGTAGTGTGTGCCCCTCTGTGGCTGGAGTTGGAGCAGTCCCTTGTGAAGGTTTCCTGGTTGCAGGAATTTGTGTCTATGTTCTGGTGGATGGAGCTGGATGGATCTTGCCTCTCTGAAGGTTAGTGCCATGTCTAGGAATGTGTTTTGGGGTGTCTGTGGGTTTGTTAACACTTTGATAACCCTCTCTGCTACTTTTAAGAATTGTGCTCCTCTTTTAACTAAGGATTGGCTTGGCACATCTGGCATAGGAACTTTCTGGCCTTTGGGTAAGGCTTGGTCTTAGTGTTGAGATGGAGGCATTTTGGAGAGCTCTCACCAATTAATGTTCCATGGGGTCAGAAATTCCCCTGTGGTTCAAAATCCTTGACTTGGTTCTCCCTCATCAATTGTTCAGGCCTGAGCCTTTACTATAGCACCAAGACATCACAGATCACAAAGCACCTGTGATAAAGGCCACAAAGATAAAACCCCAAGGCTTTTGGTGAAGGAAACATTCAAGATCCCAGGATGATCGAAGAAACTCACATCAAATTCTGCAATATTTCTGGGAAGTTCTCTGTATCTGTTGTGGGTAGTATGGGGTCAGTTCAGTCTGATATTTGGCCTAACTCCAGTTTGTACATGCTCCTAAAACCCACAGTTGCCCTTAAAGTTCACAGTTCAGCTCAGTTCAGTCACTCAATTGTGTCTGTCTCTTTGAAATCCCATGGACTGCAGCACCCCAAACCTCCCTGTCCATTACCAACTACTGGAGTTTACGCAAATTCATGTCCATAGAGTTGGTGATGCCATCCAACCATCTCATCCTCTGTTGCCCCCAATCTCAGGCTAATTGTGGGGATTTAATCTGTTGCACCGTTGGCTTCAGGAACTAATTTCCTTTCTCTTCTTCAGTCATGCAGACCCTGTTTTCCTGCTTTGGTTTGGGCCCTGGCTTTGCTTGTAGGCAGGCCCCCTCCAGCCCCCCACCCCCACCCAGTGTCTGTTTCCTGCCCAGGTATGTGGGATCAAAGGACGAGGTTATTTTGCCTCATTTGGTCATTTGGGTTGGAGAGATGGAGGGGTGTGGCAGTCACAGTTGGGGTGTACTCTGGAGTACCTGTGCTGGAAGAGAAGTGCCAGATGTTGTTTCAGTCTGAGGTGGTTTATGTACTCTCCCAAGGGATTTGGCCCAGGTTGTGGGTGGCTAGAAAGACTCAAGCTGCTCAGGCTCCCAACCAGGTGTGAGCAGTAAACTGTGCCCACTCGCAGCCTGGTGGCAGCTGCCACCTCTGGCATCAGGACCACAATGATGGCATTTTCTCTGCTGCCTCAAGCACTTTCTGTGGCTTTTGTGGTGGCTAATGGATTAAATTTTCCCTATGTGATCATAAACTTCTGTCATGTCTAATTCCGCCACTAGCTCTCCTACTGATTTTTGCTGGTCTTGCTGGTCCCAATGGCACACAGCCACTGTCTGCAAATGAGTAAAGTTAGTGTGCCAGCAACAAAAATACCTTGACACTCTGCAACACCCAGTCTTTTCTCTGGGCTCCCTCAGATGTGTTGTACTATCCCCCTCAGAGTATCCTCATGGCAGCCAATCCTTGTCCTCTCCCTGGTGTTTGACACCTGAACCTGAGCATCCACACCCTGTCCCCACCCTCCACCACAGACGCAAGTGTGAAGCTGTTTCTCACTTCTTGGCTGGGAAGCACTATTCATCAATATTCGTTGTGGTGAATTCTCTCCATTTTGCTTTCCAAGCACCTGAGCATCCACCGTTGTACTCTCCTCTGAGGTTCCAAAACTCTCTCCTGTCCAGTGTACTACTTGAAACACTGAATAAATAAGAGAATATTTGTGGCAAGATAAAAGACATACATACAATTTCAAAGAATTCTGAATTCTAAGATTATAAATGCTAAATTATTTGTTATGTCTTTCTAATCATATATTAACTTATATTTAGATCTAAAAATTTAAGGAAAATAATACTAAAATGCAAAGAACAGTAATCTATATTTATATTATCCAAAAATATCACAATAACTACCACAACAATTTTGATGAATTATTTTTAGTATTTTTGAGTGTGGGCATTCATGTGTGTATATGTGTTTTTGATTTGTTATAGTGGTCATAGCATATTTATTATGTGTTGTTTCTTTAACTATGTAAGATGAGGAACTTTCCACATTTATAAATAAAATTGTGCTAAATAGTTTTCAGCAAATGAACAAAATTTTCTACTTGTGCTGTAATTTATTCAATAATTCATATATTCTTAGACATTTGTGAATGTTGACAGTGTTGAAATTATGTATAATGTTGCTATATCCATTTCGGTATATAAATATTTTGCATGTATCTGATAATTTTTTAGAATGCATTGCATTGCTAGAACATGGTGTATCAAAATATGCATCTATTTGTCAGAATTTTTGTATTAACTTCTTATTCTCCATTAGTTAAAAAAAACCTAATTTGTAACTTCACAAATGGGGTATGAGATCTCCCATTTTTCAAACTATTCCCAAACACTAGATATAATAATTTGCCAAATATTAATAACAATAATTGGCATCATTATTATTTTGCCTAAGTGAAATTTCCAATATCTGACTTTTACCTAAAATCATCAAATTTATAAGACTAAATCTCATATGACAATTTTATAATTGAAACTGGTATGCTATGTTATTCATATTTTAATTTTTGTTATTGTGCATTGATTCCTAATCAGGTTGAACATTGTTTGCATGTATCTTTTATTTTTGTATTCTTTATTTATATTCTGTATATATTTAGTTTTATTTGTTTGTTGCATTTTTTTTTACAGAAAATGTTCTTAGATATTTATTTTGTTTATAACTCTGTTTACTTTATTTCTGGTTGCAAGTAATTTTAATTCATAATGCAACAAATATTTTTCAAGTTATTTGTATTTAGGGGTATAAATTTTGTCATCTTCACTTTGACATCTAACAAACATAAATATATTTTATCCCTTCTATATGTTTTTACAGTTTGCTTTAAACTCACATCTAAATTTTGGGTTATGGTAAGGAATAGGGGTTTAATCCCCTCAGCAGAAAAACATATTCATCTTGTTTAATTTTCATTGTAAGAGATTAATTCTTTTCTACTATTTTAAGAAAATACTTTCATTCATTTTTTATGTGTTAAAATAATTCATTGTTTCAATGAACATAAAATTTTAGATCACCGTAAAGTAAAAGATTTTATGCCAAGTTAGAAACATAATTGTCTCTCATTTTCCCTTGTATTTTCAGTCTAAATTGTCTCTATTTTAGAGAGCTGTTGGATAGGAGGTTAGAAAAGGTTTCATGGCTTTATGAACCATTAATATAATTAAAAGTCAGCTCTTAAGACTATTGAATGACTTTGAAATTTTCAGTATAATTCATCTGGCTGTTTCTTATGGCTTATAGTTGAACAATCTTTCAAGTAAGGTTACCTATGTGGCTAAGATTCCAAGGATGGCGATAATGGAAAAAGCAACTTCTGCCAGTCCAGAACTTCATACCAAATCTGTTTATTCTTGGCAAACTGAAGTCTAACATGTAACTTGCAAAATTACAAAATAACCAATTGACAGTAATGACAGATCATTCTGCTCTTCAAGTATGTGAAAGAACTAGAGAACATGAAATTTATTTCGATAAATTCAGCCTACTGAGACTACATTTTTATGTGTGCATTAGTTGCTCATTAGTGCCCAACACTACAACCCCACGGACTGTAGCCCACCAAGCTCCTCAGTCCATGGAATTCTCCAAGCAAGAATACTGGAGTGAGTTGCCACGCTCGCCTCCAAGGGATATTCACAACCCAGAGATGGAACCTGGGTCTCCTGCTTTGAAGGTGAATCATTTACCATCTGAGCCACCAGGAAAGCCCACATTATTAAGTAGATACATATTTTATTTTATATCTCCAAGTCTTCTTTGTATTTTGCAAATCACCTAACCCCAGTACATCTATACTGACAACCTAGGTTTACTCTGACAGTATGGCACCAAGTTTTCTCATTTTCCTGATCAATCATCATACTGTTTAGTTATTTTTTCCATTACCTGAGGATAATTTTTTCTTATGTAAGCTATATTTACAGAATTATTATAAAATATATTATTTAAAAAGGGAAATAAAAATATAAAAAAGATATAATCTTGGCATCTGGTCCCGTCACTTCATGGCAAATAGATGGGGAAACAATGGAAACAGTGACAGACTTTATTTTCTTGGGCTCCGAAATCACTGCAGATGGTGACTGCAGCCATTAATCAAAAAACACTTGCTCCTTGGAAGAAAAGCTATGACAAACCTAGATAGCATATTTAAAAGCAGAGACAGTACTTGGCCAATAGAGGTCTGTATAGTCAAAGCTATGGTTTATCCAGTAGTCTTCTATGAATGTGAGTTGGACTATAAACAAAGCTGAGCCCCAAAGAGTTAATGCTTTTGAACTGTGGAGTTGGAGAAGACTCTTGAGAGTCCCTTGGACAGAAAAGAGATCAAACCAGTCAATCCTAAAGAAATCGGTCCTGAATAGTCATTGGAAGGACTGATGCTGAAGCAGAACCTCCACTATTTGGCCACCTGATAGGAAGAACTGACTCATTGGAAAAGACCCTGATGATGGGTAAGATTGAAGGCAAGAGAAGGGGATGATAGAAGATGAGATGGTTAGATGCCATCACTGACTTGACGGACATGAGTTTGAGCAAGGTCCAAGTGTTGGTGATGAACAGGTTAACCTGGCATGCTGCAGTCCATGGGGTCGTAAAGAGTCAGACGCGACTGAGAGACTAACCTAATGATAACCTTCATAGATGCTATAGAAAGCAGAAGTTCTGTAGTGTCTTAAAAAGAGTGAATTAATAATAACCATATAGAGGATAATTGAACCATATTCTGTGCCAACTATCTTAAGATTCCTAATAATGCATTGCACAGGAGACTAGCTTTTCTATGCATTTGAAAGGGTGAAATTAATCTACATTTTAACAGCTCTTAGAAAAATAACAAAAGAAACTGTACACATTATATAATTACATAAAGGTATTAATCATAAAAAATGGGGATAGTATTTCTCCATGTTGAATTACCATGTTTCAATTAATAAATCCTAGATAATATTTATAAGCACATTGAATAATTACCTGAGCACTTACCTGAGTAAGTCATTATTTGCTTTAAGATATTATTATTATTATTTATTTATTGCATCCAAATAATAAGCAGTCATATTTAAACTGAATTACAATATATATAATTCTTTGAATGAATATCTGCCCAGAATACAAAACTACAGGCAATCTGAAAAGTGAAGTGTGATAGAATTTTCGGGAAATACCCTTATCTCTATGCTAAGTTGTTTATAAAAGTTAGCTAATATTACCAGTCCTGCTTGGTTCTCAATTAAGTTTCTATGCAATTAATCTTGTTGCAAGTGATCGTCGTTACATTTAAGTAAGTTTAGTTAGTTCTACACAGTGCTAATTGACTTTTATAAGGAAGAAAACTTTATTATTATTTTTACAGCTAAAGTATGCTTAAAAATCGTGGCTGATGGAGGGAGGAAAAGAGACTGGCAGAATAATTCTAGGTTCTTCATTATAACCTAGGCACTGCAGTTTATGGTACCATAACCCTATTCAGTTTCAGTGATGGATTTATGGAATTTGTTTGGAGAGCTTAGAGAAAATGTTACAAATTTCCTTTATGAACCTTTAAACTCCAGGCCAGCAAGTTATGCAATCAGAATTCAATTTTAGGAATGGTGATATATTTGGCCACAAATATACATGAGCTATTATCAGTTAAATTATTTTGGACTTTGATTCTATACCCATAAAAAGCATTACCCTTGGTTCCTTTAGGATTTAGGTTTAAATAATGAAATATTACTTAAGATCAGAAGTGTGTTATTTTATTTTGGAATCCAGTTCTTAACTATGAGACTTATACTCTTTTTAATTTTATTTAATTTAGTTAATGTCCTAATCCCTTTATTCAAATAAATGTCTTCAGAGATATGCCATCACAATTTCTTCAGAATAGAGGGCAAAGTTGCTGAATGCATCCTGATAATGAATTTTGTGACTCTGCCTTGAAGAACAAAGTACTTTCCTTTGAACCAAATAACTAAACTTCTCTATGCAGCTCTTGGCTCTATACAATCAGCAAAAACATGACCTAGAACTGACTGTGGCTCAGATCATAAGGTCCTTATTGGAAAATTTAAGCTTAAACTGAAGAAATAAGGGGAAACCACAAGGTCATACAAGTCTGACCTAAATCAAAATGCATATGGTTATACAGCAGAGGTGATGAATAGACTCAAGGGATTAGATCTTGTACAGACTGCCTGAGCATCATAACACTGTATACAAGAAAGTGACCAAAGCCATCTCAAAGGAAAAATAAATTCAAGAATGGAAAGTGATTGTCTGAGGAGGCTTTACAAACAGCTAAGAAGAAGAAGAAGAGATGTGAAAGATAAGGGAGAAAGGGAAAGATATACCCAATTGAAGGCGGACTTCCAGGGAATAGCAAAGAGAGATAAGAAGGCCTTCTTAACAGAAGAATGTAAAGCAATTGAGGTAAACAATAGAACAGGAAAGACTAGAGAGTTCTTGATTAAAATCGGAGCTATCAAGAAAATATTTCATGCAAGGATGAACATGATAAAGGACAGAAACAGCCAGAACTGAGCAGAAGAGATTAACAAGTGGTGGCAGAATACATAGGAGAACTTTACAAAAAAGATCTTTATGACTTGGATAGCCACAGTGGTGTGGTCACTCACATAGAGCCAGACATCCTGGAGTGTGAAGTCAAATGGGCCTTAGAAAACTTTACTACAAACAAAGCTAGTGGAGGTGATGGAATTCCAGCTGAAGTATTTAAAATCCTAAAAGGTGATTCTTTTAAGGGGTGCATGCACTCAGTATCAGCAAATTTGAAAAACTCAGCAGTGCCCACAGCACTGGAAAAGGTTAATTTCATTCCACTCTCAAAGAAGGACAATATCAAAGGCTGTTCAAATGACCATACAATTGTGCTCATGCCACATACTATCAAGATAATGCTCAAAATCCTTCAAGCTAGGCTTCAACAGTACATGAACTGAGAACTTCCAGATGAAAAATTGTGTTGAGAAAAGGAAGGACAACAGCATGTATATTATCTATGGTGAAACAGATCACCAGCCCAGGTGGGATGCATGAAGCAAGTGCTCAGGCCTGGTGCACTGGGAGGACCCAGAGGAGTCGGGTGGAGAGGGAGGTGGGAGGGGGGATTGGGATGGGGAATACGTGTAGCTCTATGGCTGATTCGTGTCAATGTATGACAAAACCCACTGAAATGTTGTGAAGTAATTGGCCTCCAACTAATAAAATAAAATTAAAAAAAAAAAAAAAAGAAAAGGAAAGATAATCAGAGATCATGTTGCCAACATTCACTGGTTCATGGAGAAATCAAGGGAGTTCAAGAAAGTCTACTTCTGTTTCATTGACTGCACTAAAGCCTTTGACTATGTGGATCATAATAAACTGTGGACAATTCTTGAAGAGATGAGAATAACAGAGATGAGAAAGAGATGAGATGAGAATAACATCCCTGTCTCCTAAGAAACCTATATTTGGGTCAAGAAGCAAATTAGAACAGGGCATGTAAAAACTGACTGGTTCCAAATTGAGAAAATAATATGACAATGCTGTACTTTGTCACCCTTCTTATGTAACTTATATGCAGAGTACATCATGCAAAATTCCAGGCTGGAAGAATAACAAGCTGGAATCAAGAGTGACAGGAGAAATATTAACAACCTCAGATATGGAGATGATGTAATTCTAATGGTGGAAAGTGAAGAGGAAATAAAGAGCCTTTGGATGAGGGTGAAAGATAAGAGTGAAAAACCTGACTTGGAAGCCACCGTTCAAAAAATCAAAATTGTAGCATCTGGTCTCATCACTCCATGGTAAATAGAAGGGGAAAATGTGGAAATAATGACAGATTTTATTTTTCGGCACCAAAATCACTGTGGATGGTGACTGCAGCCTTGAAATTAAAAGACACTTGCTCCTTGAAAGGAAAGCTATCACAAAGCTAGATAGCATATTAAAAAGAATAGATATCACTTTGCTGACAAAGAACTGTATGGTCAAATGTATTGTTTTTCCTAGTAGTCATATGTAGATGTGAGATTTGGACCATAAAGTAGGCTAAGCACCAAAAAATTGATGCTTTTGAAGTGTGGTACTGGAGAAGACTCTTGATAGCTTCTTGGATAGCAAGAAAATCAAACCAATCTATCCTAAAAGAAATCAGTCCTGTATATTTTTTGGAAGGACTGATGCTGAAGCAGAAGCTCCAATACTTTGGCCACCCAATTCGAAGTGCCAACTTATTGAAAAAGACCCTGATCATGGGAAGTATTGAAGGTAAAAGGAGAAGGGGACAGCAGATGAGATGAGATGACTATGCAGCATCACTGACTCAACAGATACGAATTTGAGCAAACTCCAGGATATAGTGGAGGACAGAGGAGCCTTGCATCATGCTGCAACCCACGGGATCAGAAAGAGTTGGACATTAGTGAGTGACTAAGCAGCAAAATAAACTTCAGGCACTGATTTAGTCAACCTCTTGGTAAAATTAGTGACACTTACTTTCAGTTCAGTTCAATTCAGTCACTCAGTCGTGTCCGACTCTATGCAACCCCATGAATCGCAGCACACCAGGCTTTCCTGTCCATCACAAACTCCCGGAGTTTATGCAGACTCATGCCCACTGAGTCGATGATGCCATCCAACCATCTCATCCTCTGTCGCCCCCTTCTCTTCCTGCCCCCAATCCCTCCCAGCATCAGGGTCTTTTCCAATGAGTCAACTCTTCGCATGAGGTGGTCAAAGTATTGGACTTTCAGCTTCAGCATCAGTCATTCCAATGAACACCCAGGACTGATCTCCTTTAGGATGGACTGGTTGGATCTCCTTGCAGTCCAAATGACTCTCAAGAGTCTTCTCCAACACCACAGTTCAAAAGCATCAGTTGCTGGGTGCTCAGCTTTCTTCACAGTTCAACTCTCACATCCATACATGACCACTGGAAAAACCGTAGCCCTGAACAGATGGACCTTTTTGGCAAGGTAATGTCTCTGCCTTTTAATATGCTATCAAGATTGGTCATAACTTTCCTTCCAAGGAGTAAGTGTCTTTTAATTTCATGACTGCAGTCACCATCTGCAGTGATTTTGGAGCCCCCAAAAATAAAGTCTGGCACTGTTTCCATTAGATTATCTCTATTTTTAAACAAGAAGTACCCAAGATTTCCTAAAACATCTTTATCTGTAAGAAAGTGTTAAACCACATTTTGCTATTTTGTGTGAAGAGAGACTATATTGATCCCTTTCATATGATACTGAGAGAGCTAATTTTTAGGTAATTTGATAAGGGGCCCAGGGATCTTAAGGAGGAAGGGGTCCAGGGCCCGCGAGCCTCAAGTAGGAGAAAGGGGTCGGCAGCTCTAGAGGAGAAAAGGGCATTTTTTTTTCCTATATTGCATTGTTTTAGTCAGTATAACAATGTATCTTGCTTGAGGACATGGTTTCCCTTCTTAACAGGAACCTTCTGACTAAGCTTGTTATCTTAAGATGTATGCTGTGGGAGTGGGTCTGGTAAAAGTTTATAAGGCCTTGAAAAGACTGCTGAGTGGGGGCACTCTCCATCCCCCTTCTGAGGTCTGTGTCAGAAGCTTTCTCTGTCCTCTTTCACTTTAATAAAACTATGCTACACAAAAGCTCTTGAGTGATCACACCTGGTCCCTGATCCCGAAGTTAAATGTTCTTTGGGGTTCATGAATCTGACATTGTTCCCCATAAGTTATCAGTATGTTCTAAACTTTTTAATCATTTATAATCGAATTCCCAGCCTCCATCTATATGGCACAAGTATTTTAGGTGTAACATTTCTCAATGCTATTTATTCTGAAATATTTCTTGTTCATTTGCTCAGTTGTGTCCAACTCTTTGCAACCTCATGGACTACAACACACCAGGCTCCTCTGTCCTTCACTATCTCCTAGAGTTTTCTCAAACTCATGTCCACTGAGTCGATGATGCTATCCAACCATCTCTCATCCTCTGTTGCCCCCTTCTCTTCTGTCCTCAATCTTTCTCAGCATCAGGATCTTTTCAGAAATATAAGTCTTTACTCAAATTGTTCATGAAAATAATGGCAGATAATATTAGCAATGATGTATCTGTTCCAAACTTAGTAAATTAAAACATAAGCAATATAACTTTGCCTAACATCTCATAAATTAAGTTTTTCTGTTAAGAAATTGACTATTACCAATTTTTCCAACTGAATTTCTTTACTGACAATAATTTTTCAAGGTTAGTTCTGTAATTTTTTCCAGAAATAATATTTTCAGATTATATTTAAATGTAATCAAGACCTCAAGGAAGATGAATAAAAACTTAAAAGTGGAAAAATAAGTAGCATATATTGAGAGTATTGAGGTAAACAAAATAAATATGGTTCAATTCACAGATTATATTTTAAAAATACTGTAACCCATAGCAAGTTTTATTAATGCTGTTTATTTAAAATTCTGTCTTAAATGAAACAGTGTATTAATAAAGACAAAATAGAATTTTATTAATAATTTTCATTATGTTTAAAATTGAAAACTAAAATATGGATCAAAAGCAATTACTTGGTCAAGAAACTCTGCAATTTAATGTATTTTTTCCCTAAATTATATCAGCAATTTACAAATATCTTATATTTTTCAAATCATTGTTATATTATTTGCTTAATTTTGTGTGGAGAAACCAATTAATTTTTAAATTAAGGCTAGTCAAAGTTTAGCTTTCAAATTTTAATTGATATATTCTATAAACTTACAATCCAGTAAGGATGAGAAAAGAATCTTAGATTCATGTCTTAGAAATTTCTGTACTGTTCGAAAGTCAAACCTCTGAAATTTGTTATTTGTTTTTATTTTATTTTATTAGTTGGAGGCTAATTACTTCACAATATTTCAGTGGTTTTTGTCATACATTGATATGAATCAGCCATAGAGTTACACATATTCCCCATCCCGATTCCCCCTCCCACCTCCCTCTCCACCCGACTCCTCTGGGTCCTCCCAGTGCACCAGGCCTGAGAACTTGTGTGTATACAATGTAACTTCTGCTATAGAAACACTTAAATGTTACAGTAATCTAGGTCCCTCTTGCTTTTGACCACCAATAGTAAATTCAAGCATTTTCTGCATTAAAATTTCATTACAGCAATCTAAAATTTAGGATTTCATTTAGGATCTGTCACATTCAAAGAGAGGATGAGTTATTTTTTGTAAATTTTTCATAAACGAGTTCTATAGTTTTGAAAATAATAGAAGGAACGATCCCAGGAGACTAAAGAAGCACATGAAGTTTTAGCACCAGTAAATTTGTCAAGAAACAGGCAGAGCAAGATGAAATTTCCACCAAGAGCCTCAAAGGCGATAGAGCTGCAAATTTGTGAAATAGGATTGCCCTGAACAGTGGTAGGTCAGATTTTAAAACATAAAGCAGGGCTGGTTAAGTATGAGCCTACTGCTTGAATTTGTATGATGATACTTCTATGTGAACAGAGTTATTTGGCTTGAATTACTTTATGGTCATTTATTATTCATGTAAAACAAAACCATTGTCATCATTTCTGCCTTTGTTCATGGGTATCCTTTTGTTAGTCATGCTGGACATATTTTTATGTATATAATGTTCACCATAGTGAGGATGATATCAAATCAAATGCAAGAATGTTCTGAGCTAGGCTGTACTTAATTTAAAGTTAGCTCTTTAGATGTTGCATTTGTTCTGATACTCAAATATTCAGCTCCAAGAGCTATCAACTCTGCATTTTGAAAGCCAATCTTAATATTGATCTTTATTTAGTTTGTTATTAGGAAAAAGAAAGAAAGACAACACACTTTGTAATTACTACATAAGTGAAAATGTACATATTCTCACTTTTTACTATTATGCTGTTTTTCCACCTTCTGTGAATTTGTTATTTACTTTTCTCTTGTGTCTTGTATATTTCTTCAACCTTTGATAAGTCTATGAGAATACTCATCATTTAGAAGATGCCTTCAAATACCAAGATGCTATTAAGATTTATTTTTATTTAAATTTGCATCAAATTTAACTCCACTCTCAAATTTCACAAAGAATATGCATTGGACTAAATGCAGTAAATTAACAATGCCACACTCATGCAAAAAAGTTGACACCAGCTTATGGGGGCATATATAAAATTATTTTTGACTAGATGTGGTTTTTACTATATGATGGGCTAAAACTGAACCATCTAAAGTCATTTTTGTGTTATGTGCTATTGATGACATCACGTTAGGAGAAAGGTGATAGAATTATGCACTATTCTTGCCACATGGGCAAAGTAACAATTAATGTGTCACTTAATTTAAATCAAGATATATATCTGCAATGAATTAGCTGCATTCTGGTAAAGAGTTAGCAATGTTAAGGCTGAAATTTATTTTGGCAGTTCCTCAGATGATTTCCAATGCTCACCAAAAACATGGAATACAATTGAAATTTATAAGGCAGTTCTAAACAGTTGAAAGCATCAGTCATTAGTACATTTTATAGTATTTCAATAAACCAATTTGAAAATTGTTGGACATGGAAAGAGAAAATACTGCTTAGATTGCCTCTGTCTCTTCATAATTTGTAGTATACTAAAAGCTACAACAAATGAATAATTGTAAAAATCATGCTGATGCTTCGCTGGACTCTATAGTGACCAATTAGCAGATAGCTATAAGTTATGTTCCACCCCCAATGTTCATATACCTATGTAGGAAAAAATGTAAATATTTGCTTGATTGAAGTACTATCTGAAAAAACAATATTTGACTGGATCATTTCCTCATCTAAATAACATTATATTTTCTCTATTGTATTCTGTTGTCTGATCAGGGATCAGCAATTCTAGAATCATAATGGAAGCCTGAAGACTGCTTATGATTAGAGAAATGCAAATCAAAACTACAATGAGGTATCATCTCACACTGATCAGAATGGCCATCATCAAAAAATCTTCAAATAATATATGTTGAAGAAACTGTGGAGAAAAAGGAACACTCTTATACAGTTGGTGAGAATGTCAATTGATGCAGGCACTATGAAAAACGGTATGGAAATTCCTTAAAAAGCTATAAATAGAACTATCATATGACCCAACAATCCCACTACTGGGCATATAACCATATATGAGGAAACTATAACTAAGAGTCACATGTACCCCAGTGTTTATTGCAACACTATTTATAATAACTAGGACATGGAAGAAGCCTAGATGTCTGTTGGCAGGTGAATGGATAAAGATGCTGTGGTACATAAATACAATGGAATATTACTCAGCTATAAGGAGGAACACATTTAAGTTTGTTCTTATGAGGTGGATGAACCTAGGGCCTATTCCACAGAGTGAAGTAAGTCAGAAAGAGAAAGACAAATAATATAATATAATAATGCATATATATGGACTCTAGAAAGATGGTACTGATGAACCTATCATGTATGGATTAGAGAGTTGGACTATAAAAAAAGCTGAATACTGAAAAATTGATGTTTCTGAACTGTGGTGTTGGAGAAGACTCTTGAGAGTCCCTTGGACTGCAAGGAGATCAAACCAGTCTATCCTAAAGGAAATTAGTCCTGAATATTCATTGGAAGGACTGATGCTGAAGCTGAAACTCCAATATTTTGGGCACCTGATGCAAAAAACTGACTCACTTGAAAAGACCCTGATGCTGGGGAAGATTGAAGGTGGGAGAAGGGATGACAGAGAATGAGATGGTTTGATGGCATCACCGACTCAATGGACATAAGTTTGAGTAAACTCTAGGTGTTGGTGATGGGCTGGGAGGTCTGGCGTGCTGCAGTCCATGGGGTCATAAAGAATCGGACATGACTGAGCGATTGAACTGAACTGAACTGATTACAATCAACTATAAAAATGGGCAACCTAGAAGAAATGGACAAATTCTTAGAAATATACAAACTTCCATGTCTTATCCTGGAAGAAATAGAAACTATAAAGAGAAAAATCACAAATACTGAAATTAAAACTGATTAAAAATCTTCCAATAAAGTCAAGGGCCAAATGGCTTCACAGGCATTTTCTTTCAAACATATAGAGAAAAGTTAAGACCTACCTTTCTCAAATTCTTAAAAAAAATAAAAAGAATAACACTCAAACTCATTCTATGATGATACCAAAAGAAAACATATCACAAAAAGAAAATTATACGCTGATATCTTATATGAAAATAGACACAAACACCATCAATAAAATACTAGCAAACTGAATCCAACAATACATTAACAAAATCATAAACCCTGATCAAGTGAGATTTAACCCAGGGATGCAAGGATTCTTCAATGTATACAAACCAGTCAATGTGATACGTTACACTAACAAATTGAAAAATAAAAGCAATATGACCAACACAATAAATGCAGAAAAGCTTTTGACAAAGGTCAACCACCATTTATGAAAAATACTCTTCTGAGAGTGGGCTTAGAGGAAACCTACCTCAACATGATAAAGGCCATATGTGAGAGACCTACAGCTAACATCATCCTTAATGGTGAAAAACTGAAAATATTTTTTGTAACATCAGTAATAAGAAGGGATGTCCACTCTCACCACTTTTATCCACCATAGTTTTGGAAGTCCTAGTCAAGGCTATCAGAGAAAAAGAATAAACAGAATAGCCCAAATTAGAAAAGAAGAAATAAAAGTCACCGTTTGCAAATGACATCATAAAATATATAGAAAATCCTAAAGATACTATCAGAAAACTACTTTAGCTCATCAATGAACTTGATAAACTTGCAGGATTCAAAGTTAATACACAGAGTTCTCTTTCATTTGTATGCACTGGCAATGAACGATCAGGAAGTGAAATCAAGGAAACAATCCCATTTACCACTCCAACAAAAAGAATAAAACACCTAAGAATAAACCTGCCCAAGGAGGCAAAATATCTATACTCAGAAGAGTATAAGATAGTAGTGAAAGTAATCAAATATGACACAAAGATATTGAGTGATACAACACATTCTTGTTTTGGAAGAAACAATATTTTCAAAATGACTATACTACCCAAAGTAAACTATAGATTCAATGCAATCCCTATCAAAATACCAGAGGCATTTTTAACAGAACAAAACTTTTGCATTTTCTATGGAAACACAAAAAAACCTTGAATAGTGAAACAATCTTCTGAAAGAAGAATGAAGAGGAATCGGACTTCCTGACTTCAGGTTAGAAAGCTACAATCAATGCTATAAAGCTATAGTCATCAAAACAGTATGATACTGGCAAAAAAAAAAAACAGGAATATAGCTCAAAAGAACAGGATTGAATGGTCAGATAAAAACCCATGCACCTATGGTCATCTCATTTATGATAAAACAGGAAAGAATATACAATGCAGATAAAACAGTCTCTTAAATAAGTGGTGCTAAGTAAACTATATGCTATCTGCTAAAGAATGATTTTTGAACAGTTCATAACACCATATACAAAAATAAACTCAAAATGGATAAAGACATAATAAGGTTGGGTATACTATAAAACTCTTGAAGGAGTATATAGGCAGAATACTCTTTGACATAAATCACAGCAGATTTTTCAAATCATAGTCCAGAGCAATGAAAATAAAAAACAAAAATAAGAAAATGGGACCTAATCACATTTAGGAGCTTTTGCACAGCAAATGAAACCATAAAGAAAATGAAAAGATAACCCTTCGAATGGGAGTTAATACTTACAAATGAAGCAACTGACAAGAGATTAATCTCTAAAATATACAAACAGTTCATGAAGATCAATATCGGGGGAAAAATCACAAAGTTGAAAGAAGACATAAATAGAAATTTATCCAAAGAAGACATAAAGATGGTGAACAAGCACATGAAAAATTGCTCCACATCACTAATTATTAGAGAAATACTAATCAAAGTTACAATGAGTTATCACTTAACACCAGTCAGAATGTCCATCATAAAAATATCTATTGATACAAACAACAAATGTGGAAAGGGTGTGGAAAAATGGGAATTTTCCTTCACTGTTGGTGGGAATGTAAATTTATACAACCACTTTAAAGGACAGTATGGAAGGTTCTCAAGAAGAAACAAAACAAAAACTAAACTAAAAATAAAGCTGCTATACAACATAGCACTCCCACTCTTAAGTGTTTACTGGAGAAAGCCATAATTCTAAAGGATGCTTGCACCCCAATATTCATTGTAGCACTATTTATAATAGCCAGGACATGGAAGCAGCCATATGATCCAGCAATTTCAAATCTGCGTACTTACCCAAAGAAAATGAAGACTCCATTTTGAAAATATATGTACCTCATTGTATGCATGATAAGCCCCTTATATTTTGTCTGACACTGTGACACTACAGAGTGTAGGCCCATCAGACTTCTCTGTCCATGGGATTCCCCAGGCAAGAATATTGGAATGGGTTACCATGCCATCCTTCAGGGGATCTTGCTGAGCCAAGGATTGAACCCATGTCTCTTACATCTGCTGCACTGGCAGGTGGGTTCTTAATTACTAGTGCTAGCTGGAAAGCCCACCTCATGGTTTATTCCAGCACTATTCACAATAGCCAATATATATTAAGCAGCCTAAGTGTCCATCAGTCATCAATGAATGGAAGAATATCTGTGTGTATGTGTGTGTGCAATATTACTTAGCATAAAGATAATATTTTGCCATTTTGACAATATGGATGCTCTTAAAGGGTATTATAGCTGAAATAAGTCAGAGAAAGACAAACACAATGTTATTTTATTTACATGTGGAATCTAAAAACACAAGTAAAACAGACTTATAAATACAGAAAACAAACTGATGTTTTCCAAAGGGGATAAAGAGATGGGATAAATAGGTAAAAGGATTAAGAGATACAAATATCTATTTTTAAAAAATTAGTCATGGGGATATAATATAAAACATATTGACTACAGCTTCAATAATATTGCAATAAATTTGAATGGTGATGGATGGTAACTAGAATTATTGTAATGATAATTTTGTAATATATAAAATATAAAATCACTATATTTATACAGCTGTTGCTAATAAAAATATCATAAGCTAATTATGCCTCCATTAAAAATTAGCTTGCAGTTTATAGAAACTTTAATAAAGTATATAATAAAATTATAAGACATTTTCAGATGAACTTAAAATTCATACAATATTATTATACAGCAAATTACAAAACACTATTGGTGAGTCATTAAAGGAAACCAAACTAATTGGAGAGATATATTTTAAATTATCATTATTAACAGAATATGGTGATGGTGAAGGTGTAGAATAATAAGCTAAAATAATAGGACTAACACTAAAAAAGATGTCCTTTTCATTGCAGGTGACTGGAACGCAAAAATAAGAAGTCAAAAGTTGCCTGAAGTAACAATCAAGTTTCGCCTTGGTGTACAAAATGAAGCAGGGCAAAGGCTATCAGAGTTTTGTCAAGGGAACACACTGGTCATGGCAAACACCCTTTTCCAGAAAAACAAGAGACTGACTCTACACATGGACATCACCAGATGGTCAATACCAAAATCAGACTGATTATATTATTTGCAGTCGAAGAAGGAGAAGCTCTACACAGTCAGAAAAACAAGACCTGGAGCTGACTGTGACTCAGAGCATCAGCTCCTTATGGCAAAATTCAGGTTTAAATTGAAGAAAGGAATGAAAACCAGTAGGCCAATCAGGTATGACCTAAATCAAATCTCTTATGATCATATAGTGAAAGTGATTAGATCAAGTGTTTAGACCTGGTAGACAAGGTGCCAGAAGAACTATGGACAGAGGTTTTGTAACACTGTACCAAAATCATCCCCAAGAAAAAGAATTGCAAGAAAGTAAAATGATTGTCTGAGGAGATTGAACAAATAGCTGAGAAAAGAAGAAAAGTGAAAGGCAATGGAGAAAGGGAAAGATATAAAAAACTGAATGCAGTACTCCAGAGAAAAGTAAGGAGTGATAAGAAGGCCTTCTTAAATGAACAATGTAAAGAAAGAGAGGAAATCAATAGAATGAGAAAGACTAGAAATTTCTTCAAGAAAATTTGTCTCTGATTCCTCCATCTTTTCTAAATATAGCTTCTACATCTGGGAGTTCTTGGTTCACATAATGTTGAAGTCTAGCTTGAAGGATTTTGAGCATTACCTTGCAAGCATATGAAATGAGTGCAACTGTATGTAGTATGAACATTCTTTGGCATTGCCCCTCTTTTGGATTGGAATGAAAGGTAACATTTTCAGTCCTGTGGCCATTGCTGAGTTTTTCAATTTTGCTGGCATATTGAGTTCAGCACTTTAATAGCAGCATTTTTTTTTTTTTATGGTTTAAGATAGCTCAGTTGGAATTCCATCCCCTCCACTAACTTTGTTCCTAGTAATGCATTCATTGGACCATAGAAAAATCAAGAGAAATTCAGGGGAAAAAATATACTTCTGTTTCATTGACTAAGCCAAAGCCTTTGACTCTGTGAATCACAAAAAACTGTGAAAAATTCTTAAAGAGATGGGAATACCAGACCACCTTACCTGCCTCCTGAGAAACCTGTATGCAGGTCAAGAAGCAACAGTTAGAACCGGACAAGGAACAACAGACTAGTTCAAAATTGGGAAAGGAGTACATCTAAGCTGTACACTGTCACCCTGCTTATTTAATTTAAAAGCAGTGTACATCATGCGGAATACTGGGTTGGATGAATCACAAGCTGGGATCAAGATTGCCAAGAGAAATATCAACAGAATTAGATATGTAAAACATACCATCCTAATGGAGAAAACAAAGAGGAACTAAAGAGCCTCTTGATGAAGGTGAAAGAGAAAAGTTAAAAAGCTGACTTAAAAATCAACATTCAAAAAATTATGGTCATGGCATCCAGTCCCATCACATCATGGTGAATAAATGTGGAAACAATGGAACCAGTGACAAACTTTATTTTCTTGGGCTCCAAAATCACTCTGAACCATAACTGCAGCCAGGAAATTGAAAGATACATTCTCTTTGGAAGAAAAACTATGACAAACCTGGACAGTGCATTAAAAAGCAGAGATGCCACCTTGCAGACAGAAGTTCACATAGTCAGAACTCTGTTTTTTTTTTTTTTTTTTCCAGTAGTCGTGCACAGATGTGGTAATTGGATCATAAAGAAGGCTGATCACCTAAGAATTGATGTTTTTGAACTGTGGTACTGGAGAAGAGTCTTGGGAATCTTTGGAATGCAAAGAGAACTAACCAGTCAATCCTAAAGGAAATCAGCTCTGAATATTTATTGGAAAGACAGATGCTGAAGTTGAAGCTCCAGTATTTTGACCACCTGATGTGAAGAGGTGACACACTGGAAAAGGCCCAGATGCTGGGAAAGATTGAGAGCAGAATGAGAAAGTGGTAACAGAGGATGAGGTAGTGGGTGGGATCACCAACTCAAAGGACATGAGTTTAAGCAAACTGTAAGAGACAGTGAAGGACATGAAAGCTGGGCATGCTACAGTCCATGTGGTTGCAAGCACTCAGACACTGTTTAGCAACTGAAAAACAAATCAAATTTACAGATGACAAGACACTCTTGCTTTTATATGAATACTTGGTATGATAATAGGGGTAATTAAAGTCAGTGAGTGAGAGGATATTCTTTATGAAAGTCAAATGCAGACACTCTGCTATCCTATCCGTAAGTATATAGAAGGGAGGAAAGTTGGCCCTTTCATCACCTCACACATTAAAATTAACATAGATTATAGACAGAAAAAAATTATGGTTCTTTTAGAGAGTAATGGAAATAATCTGTGGCTTCAGAATTGGAAAAGATTTGATAAATAAGATATGCACATAGAAACATTGCTCTTAAAGAAAAGGATAGATACATTTACATTAAAATTCAAACAGTTTAGTTTTCAATCATGTTAGTATGTTCAAAAACTACCTACAAATTAATTTAACAAAGAGCTAGTTTTCATAATGAAGAACTTTGGAAACTCAATAAGAAAATGATATAATCCAAAAGGAAAATGACAAAAAGTTTAAACAAGTTCTTTAAAAAGAGCAAATGTAAGTAGCCAATAATACAAGAAGATGAATAATCTCATTAGTAATAAGGATCAGGCTACTTTAATTTACACCCAGGCAACAGTGAATAGTTACTGTTTTAACAGAAACAATGACATTACTTGTGGTTGGCAGGAATGTGAATCTCTTCCATTGTTAATAGAAGATTAAATCATTAAAATAAATATGGAAGAGTGATCTTAATTAGGAATGCTGATATTTCTTATTAAATTGAAAGTCTGTCTAGCTTATTATTCAAAAATTTTCATACTAGCTACATAAAGAAGTATCTAATACATAATTTTGATATAGCCAATATTTTATAGCAGTATAAATGAATAGGTGATGCTGTTACACCCATTAATATGGATATTGTTGCAAACATGATTTTGAACAAAAGAAGCAATTCACAAAAGAATGCACAAAAAATGACTAAATTTTTACAAAGTTCAGAACCACAGAAAACTTAACAATATATATTTTTCAGATATAAATATGTGGGAGGTAAAATTCAAAAGCTAGAAAATGATTCCTAAAGATAGATATCTTATCTGAGGGGAGGAGGATATATTTCAGTGAGGAGCATGCAGGTTTCTGATGCCACAGTTTTTTTTTTTTTTATTATTATATTTATTAAACTGTAATAATGCCAAGATGAACATGATGGTAATTATGATAGTTTAAATAATAGATAAACAGATGTCTATTTTAAGTAGATATCTAAAAAAAGAATTAAATAGATGATAAGAAGGTACATGCCAGTTGATAGATACTTATTGAGTGCTTATCATGTATGGGACAGTTTAATAAAGATGTTTTTATTATTTAATCTCTATATAAAAGCATATGCTAAGTACTATATTTATCTCCATTTTAAAATAGTGAAATGCAGGAACAGGTATCTAATGGGATCTGAATTCCAATGAAGACTGTTCTAAAGTCTATATTGTGGACCTGAAAAAAAAATAGGCTGTCATATATTCCTACAACAAAGATGGATTTATTCTGGATCATCAGAAACGATCAGCATTTGGGATTTGCAGCCATGGTAAGCCCCATGCAACAAAGGGAGGAGAACATTTTTATAGAGAGGTGAAGGACTTGGAAAGGCTAAAGTAAACACACAGTCCATGGCTTTTTATTGATGGAGTTCTTGCCAGTAAAATGGAGGAATCTTTCTTCTTGTTGGTCTCTACTACCTGTTATCATTGCGGGACATGAAAACTCCTCATTCTAGACACAATTTGAAGTTTCTGTTTATTGATTTTTTTTAAATTAACTACTTTTTGATCAAGATCTTTCTTTAAAAGTATCACTAATAAAGAATTAAGTGTTTTTTTGTTTGTTTGTTTGTTTGTTTGTTTGGTTTCTGCACCATTTTTGTCCTTCAGTGTCAGAAAGGACCTTTCCTGGTTGTCTTGTCTCATGTCAGAGGGAAAGTGCAAGATTGGAAACCTGTAAAACCATAGTCAAATAACAAGGAGGGGTAAGTAGAAAAATTATTTGTCACTTTTGGTCTAAAGTCTGTGTGTTACCAAGATCATAGATGTTGGAGATCATCTGAAGCATTATGTCACCATTAGTGGTATGGCAACAAACTTCGAATAGGCCTGCTCTGGATATCTGAGAAGGTTGTTTCATCAGATATTGTTGGCTTCAATTCCAGAAAATCTTTACTCTCAGTTTACCAGATGGCGTGCAAGTAGTCAGGTTTTGATACCTTTTATAGGTGTGTCATGTGAATCTAAGAGTCCATTTTGGGGAGTTTAGTAGCACAAGATTTGGCTAACAGTGCTTGATGAGGGCCTCTCCAGCAAGAGACAAGGGTGTCCACTCTCACAACCAATATAAACATAGATTTGGAAGTTTTAGCCACAGCATTTCAAGAAAAAAAAATAACTAAATGGAATCCAGATTGGAAAATAAGAAGTAAAACTCTCTTTGTAGATGGCATGAAACTCTATATATACAAAACCCTAAAGATGCCACAAGAAAAATACTAGAGCTAATCAATGAATATAGTAAAGTTGCAGGATATAAAATCAACACACAGAAATCTCTTGCATTCCTATATAATAACAATGAGAAAACAGAAAAAGAAATTAATGAAAAATTCCATTCACCATTGCAACGAAAATAATAAAATAATTAGGAATATATCTCCCTAAGGTGGAATAAAAGCCTATATATAGAAAAGTATGAAATACTGGTGAAAGGAATCAAAAAGGATGCAAATAGATGGAGAAATATACCGTTTTCATGGCTTGGAAGAATCAATATAGTGAAAATGCATACACAACCCAAAGCAAACTATAAGTTCAAAACAATCCCTCTCAAGCTACCAACGGTATTTTTCACAGAACTAGAACAAGTAATTTCAAATTTGTATGGAACTACAAAAAACCTCGAATAGCCAAAGCAATTTTGTGAAAGAAGAATGGAACTAGAGGAACCAACCTGCCTGACTTCAGGCTATACCACAAAGTAACAGTCATCAAGACACTATGGTACTGACACAAAGACAGAACTATAGATCAATGGAACAAAATAGAAAGCCCAGAGATAAATCCATGCATATATGGAAACCTTCTCTTTGACAAAGGAGGCAAGAATATACAATGGAAAAAAGACAATCTCTTTAACAAGTGGTGTTGGGAAAACTGGTCAACTACATGTAAAAGAATGAAACTAGCACACATTCTAACCCCATACACAAGAATAAACTCAAAATGGATTAAAGATCTAAATGTAAGATGAGAAACAATAAAACTCCTAGAGGAAAACACAGGCAAAACACACTCTGACATAAATGACAGCAGGATCCTCTATGATCCACCTCCAAGAGTAATGGAAATAAAAGAAAAATTAAATGAATAGGACCTAATTAAACTTAAAAGATTTTGCAGAACAAAAGATACTATAGGCAAGGTGAAAAGACAACCTTCAGAATGGGAGAAAATAATAGCAAAGGAAGCAATGGACAACGAATTAATCTCAAAAATATACAAGCAGTGGCTGCAGCTCAATTCAAGAAAAATAAACGACCAATTCAAAAACGGGTCAAAGAAATAAACAGACATTTCTCCAAAGAAGACATACAGATGACTAACAAACACCTATAAAGATGCTCAACATCACTCATTATCAGAGAAATGCAAATCAAATCCACGATGAAGGACCATCTCACGTTGGTCAGAATGGCTCCAATCAAAAGATTCCAAAGAATAAAGGCTGGAGAGGAACAGTTTGGAGATTCCTCAAAAGTTCAAAATCAACATCCCTACGACCCAAGAATCCCACTCTTATGTGTACACACCGAGGAAACCAGAATTGAAAGAGACATGTGTACCCCAGTATTCATCATAGCACAGTTTGTAATAGCCAGGACATGGAAGCAACCTAGATATCCATGGGCAGACAAATGGACAAGCAAGACCTGGTACATATGCACAGTGTAATATTACTCAGCTATTGAAAAGAATGCATTTGCCTCAGTTCTAATAAGGTGGATGAAGCTGGAGCCTATTGTAGAGTGAAGGAAGTCAGAAAGAAAAACAATAGTGTATATTAATGCATATAAATGGACTTTATAAAGATGGTATCAATGTCCCTATATGTGAGACAGCAAAAGAGACACAGATGTAAAAATAGAATGTTGGAACCTGTGAGAGAAGGCTAGAGTGGGACGATTTGAGCAAATAGCTTTGAAACATATATATTAATATATGTGAAACAGATCGCCAGTCCAGGATTGATAATTGAGGCAAGGTGCTCAGGGCTGGTGCGGAGGGATGATCCTGAGGGATGAGATGGGGAGGGAGGTGGGAGGGGGTTTCAGGATGGGGAACACATGTACACCCATGGCTGACTCATGTCAATGTATGGCAAAATCACTACAATATTGTAAAGTAATTAGCCTCCTAAAAAATAATTCAATTGAAATAAGATAACTTAAAAAAAAAAATAAAGAGCAGCAAACCCAGGGGGTCTTTCACTCTTATAGATTTTAAATCACATTCAGTGACTGATGTTGAATCATCAGTGGGGTCTCCCAGGCGTTTCAGTGCCAGAAAGATTGAATTAGGCACCTGCAGTCCAGATCACAGATAACATATTTTTGAGTTAAAATTTGAACTCAACACTTTGGATGCTGTTTGTGAAACTCTGTTTTGGTTCATTCTAAAAAGTTTTCTGAAGACAAATAGCATTCTCATCATCAGAGCCTCTGCCTCATATATCTCCATGTTTAAGTTCTCCTTGGAATTTTTAAAACACTTCAAAATGAAAGTTAACACCAAATTAAATATTTCATACTCTTTCTTTTAAACCATGATAAACTTGGAGAAGTTGAATGAACAAAAGACTGTATTGGGGAAGAATGTTTTATGACTGTAGTTATTTAGAAATCCTAGGATATGGTGATAATTACAAGACCAATTTTCACTCAGTCTTATATTAGTACTTACGTGAAAATTTTCTGTACAGACTTCCAGGTCTGTCCAATGGATAGAATTCATGGCACACTAGAATGGTGCAGATTCAACCCCTGGTCACGGGACTATGCCTTTCAGCCTACATAGTGCCCCCCATGTCAAAAATATATATATATTCTGTGTACAGGGTGATCCCGTTTGTAACATGCACCAGGATTGGGCCACCACCACTGCCTTTATCTAGGAATACAATGCTCCCAAAAATTTCTTAGCAAATAGGTGGCCTAAACAATATATGGTTAGTTCCCTCCAAACATTGTTTGAGTCCCTGGAAGTGCTAGTTGTGGGTTTTAGTTGTATCAGCACTTTGTGCCTTCTGAGCCCCTTTAGCTGACAGCATAGGTGAGTGATGCAACAAACCCCATTATGAGGTAGGGGGCCAGGAGGTGATTTCTGTCTGCCTTTCTCAGGGGGAGTTTCACATTCACAACCCCCATGTGAAAACCCCTTCCCATCTGGGCCTGGCAATCTAGCCCCTAATGTCTTTCCACACCCCAGACAAAGGCAGGAACACCACACCACTATTCCTTGCCCTTGAAATCAAGTGTTAAGCAGGGTTATCCATCTTCAGTGCAGACTCCTGACCCACTCCACACCTCTACTCTCTGGCTAACTGGGGACCTGAGGGTCTGTTCCCCAACCTCTTGGGACCACATATCCCTCCCGTCTCCAGTGCCCACCTCTTCTCTTCTTTCCCTCCCTTCCATCAGAAAATTCACACACACACAAATATCATCTTTTCACCATTTGATGTTTCTTTTATTTGCAGCCATCGGCTTACTATGTTAGTGTGAGAGTCTTTTCTTGGTTGGCCATTGCTATCAAAAGAGACTTCTGGAGACACTATTCTAAACTGTCTGACTTTTGCTATTCACTTACTGGCTGCCCAGGTTGCACTTCTCCAGAGTCTCTTATTTGGGGGCGGCTGAGTTTATTTTCTCCTTTGATTCTGCCTCCTTCCTTGACTCTGCCTCATCTTTTGGTACCTTCTTCGGCTTCGATTCAATTTCTTTCGTCCACAGCGAGAGAAGAAATAGTTTGCTTTTCTTGTTTTCTTCACCTTCCTCGACTGAGTGGCATACGATCGGATTTTCTTTCTCAAGGCTCCTTGTAGAGGTCTTCTGACCCTCATGGTCATATTTCGTGCCTGGAAGACAAGACAAGGGTATTAGTTTTGAGGAAAGGACATAAAAACTGAGTTGGAAGGGAGATTTCATGAAAAAGGGATGTGGGCTAATGAGGGCTTTTGTGCCAGGCATGGGCAGGGTAGAGGTCTTGGGCAGCAAAGTCAATGGAGAACATGGGAAGCTTAGTTGGAGTCATCTTACCTTCATACTGCCTCTGCACCTCCTTTGACAAAGGGTCTTCTTTTTCCCATTCTTCCTTGAAGCAAACCGCGTCGCAACTCTTCTTGACTGCCGTGGCTTCCTGGTTGACTTAGTCATGATGGTGCCAAGAAGTGGCCTAACCCAGAGTCTCTGCCTCTGATCTCCCTATTTATACCCTTTGAGGACAATGAGGAACCACACCCTTCAATCTGATTGGTCCGTTAGGCACTGCGCCAGCCAATAGTAGCTTGGGGGGCTTAGACATCACAAAGCACCACTGTGCCCACCACAATGGGCTAGTGGATGCTGAGGGAGGCCGTGATATAACTTTCCCACTGCTGACATGTGTGTGTGGCTGATTCTGGGGGGTGGTGATTCAGGGGAATGGTGCTTCTCATCATGACTTTCAAACTTCCTTTCCGTTCCCTTTATCCTTTGACTTATATGTGCCACTTCAACACTCCTGCCTCTTTCATCCCTCTATGAACATCTGCCGAACCCTTTCTGTCCCACTTCATCCCTTCAGAGTCCTCTAAGCACTTCATCTCTAAATCACCTTCTGCCTGTTGGGAGTTCCTGAGGGGCTTAAGGAACTTAAGAGCAAGCACTTAAAGGGGACAAAGGTAATTAAGAACAGGTTGGATGTTTTATCTATTGTGATGAACTTTCTACAGCATGTAGTCCCCAGGCTATTCCTTGGGCCCTCCAGCTCATCCACTGGCCCAAGTCTGCATGAGCTGCAGGGTCTCCAGAAGAAGGCCTGAATCTGCCTCCAATCTCAGTCTCCTCCTGATTGCCACCACACCACCCTTGACTTAATCACTTCTCCAATGGTCCCTCACTGACAGTAACCTGTGGGCATTGCCCACCGCAGTGTTGCCCAATAGCTAAGCAGGACAGCTAATAATCACTCATTTACAACTGTTTGCTTGTGGATGGGGCTCTCTGAGGCACCAAGCAATGGTTGAGCAACACCTGTTGCCTAGGAGACATCTTTTTCGATAGGCAAAATCCACATGTTGCAAGGTATGAGGCTTAAGAACTTTTGTCTCTTAAGGGTACCTTATGTAAAGGCCACTCTACAAAAACATGGTTATTTTTATTTTAGCAATTCTTTAATAATTTATTTATTTGACTGCACTGGGTCTTTGTTACTGTGTGCAGGTTTTCTCAGGGTTCAGTCAGCGGAGGCTACTCTTTGTTGCAGTGCACAATCTTTTCATTGTGGTGTATTCTCTTGTTGCAGAGCATGGGCTCTCGGGTGTGCAGGTTTCATTAGTAGCAGCTCATGGACTCAGTAGTTACAGTGCATGGACTTAGCTGCCCAAGGCATTGTGGAATCTTCCCAGACCAGGGATAGAACCTATGTCCCCCACATTGGCAGGCAGATTCCCAACCACTGGACCACCAGGAAAGTCCAAAGCATGTATATTTTTAATAGAAAAGACTAGGCTTTTTCAATATTGAAGTACCTCTCCATCTATCACTTGTAGGCAAAAAATAAAAATAAAAATGCAGGAGTCAAGTGCATTGTGTACTCTGTGCCTATCTCAAACAGTGAGAATTTATGAGTTCCAAAAGAGGTGGATGTGATATGTAGAAAGACCAATGGCAATGCTTCTGGCTAAAGTACACAATTTGTCAGTTTTGTCTCAATAATGCTGATAGTGCACTGGACTAAACCAGAGGATGAAGGGTGGTAACTGCAGTGAAATATTGCATAATCAGCCAAACTCAGACTTATTGGTCAAAAAGTGACTTCCTCAGTATTTATGAAATTCTAGGGAAGCTCTCCAGGTAGGGATAATATTTTTGCAAAAGGACTTTAACTACAAAATAGGCAAAGGAAGGTTTCAGCCCATTGTGAAAATATATAGACAATGACAAAAACATATTTATACCCATACATTAGATGGAGTAAATTGTATGAAATCCATTTGTCAGATCTCAAATGGGTTATTAGGCAGTTTAAAATGTCCAGGGCCATTACAAACAGGCTTCAGTGGGTTGCATTTTGGACAAGTGGGACAAGTGAGGTAGATAATTCTTGTAGCCTTGTTAATGTTTCCCCACTAATGGTAATTTATTAAGATCATCATTATGTCAGTAGACAGACAAATGTACAGTGACATGGAATGGGGATTTTTTAGTAGGTAGGATTAGGCTTTTATTTGATCTAAAGGAGAGCTTTCTCTTTTATCAAATCAATATATTTTTAAATTTTTTTTAACTTTTTCTTTTCTTTTTCTGAGACCAATTATGGGGCTTCCATTTTTCCTACATTATTACTTGGGAAAATATACTTTTGGACTATGAAAATGACTTGGCTGCTGTTGGCCTTTAAAGGTGGCACTCCTTACAGAATTATCATTAAGGTGATTTTCCTTAAGTTCCAAGGGAATCAAGATTAGAAAGTCTGGACATTTTAATAATAGCTAAAAAGGCAGGCAAAATATTGCATTCAATAATACCTAAACCTTTGTTGTTTTCAGTGACTCAATCGTGTCCCACTCTTTGTGACCCCGTGGACTGCAGGACGACAGGCCTCTTAAAGTCTGTCACTGTTTCCATTGTTTAGCCATCTATGGGACCAGATACCATGATCTTAATTTTATGAATGTTGAATTTTAAGCCACTTTTACACTTTCCTCTTTCACCTTCATTAAGAGGCTATTTAGTTCCTCTTAGTTTTCTGCCATAGAGTTGTGTCATATGCATATCCGAGGTTATTGATATTTCTCCTGGCAATCTTGATTCCAGCTTGTGGTTCATCCAGCACAGCATTTCTCATGATGTCCTCTGCATAAACGTTAAATAAGCAGGGTGACACTACACAGCCTTGACATATGCTTTTCCGATTTGGAATCACTATGTTGTGCCATGCCCAGCTCTAACTGTTGCCTCTTGACCTGGATACAGGTTTCTCAGGAGGCAGGTAAGATGGTCTGGTATTCGTATCTCTTTCAGAATTTTCCACAGTTTATTGTGATCCACACAGTCAAAGGCTTTGGCACAGTCAATAAAGCAGAAATAAATGTTTTTCTGGAACTCTTGATTTTCCCATGATCTGACATATGTTGGCAATTTGATCTCTGTTTCCTCTGACTTTTCTACATTCAGCTTGTACATCTAAAAGTTCTCCGTTCAGGTACTGTTGAAGCCTAGCTTGGAAAATTTTGAGCATTACTTTGCTAGCATGTAAGATGAGTGCAATTGTGTGGTAGTTTGAACATTCTTTGGCATTGCCCTTCTTTGGGATTACAATGTAAACAGACCGTTTCCAGTCCTTTGGCTACTGCTGAGGTTTCCAAATTTGCTGGCATACTGAGTAAAGCCCTTTCACAGCATCATTTTTTAGGATTTGAAATAGCTCAACTGGAATTCCATCACTTCCACTAGCTTTGTTTTTAGTGATGCTTCCTAAGGCCCACTTGACTTCACATTCCAGGATGTCTGGCTCTAGGTGAGTGATCACACCAACGTGGTTATCTCGGTCATTATGATATTTTTTGTATAGTTCTTCTGTGTATTCTTGCAACATTTTCTTAATATCTTTTGCTTCTGTTATGTACATACTATTTCTGTCCTTTATTTTCCCCATCTTTGCATGAAAATTTCCCTTGGTATCTCTAATATTCTTGAGGAAATCTCTACTCTTTCCCACTCTGTTGTTTTCCTCTATTTCTTGGCACTGTTCCTAAACATAGGGGCCATTTTAATTTTATTTCCACCAGAAATAAGGAAGTCATATTTCCTCCACAACATTTCAAAATAATGATTTACTCCAAAAGTATATATGCTGCTGCTGCTGCTAAGTCATTTCAGTCGTGTCCAACTCTGTGCGACTCCATAGATGGCAGCCCATCAGGCTCCCCCGTCCCTGGGATTCTCCAGGCAAGAATACTGGAGTGGGTTGCCATTTCCTTCTCCAATGCATAAAAGTGAAAAATAAAAGTGAAGTCGCTCAGTCGTGTCTGACTCTTAACGACCACATGGACTACAGCCTACCAGGCCCTTCCGTCCATGGGATTTTCCAGGCAAGAGTACTGGAGTGGGGTGCCATTGTGTGCCCAAAAAGCATATATACTATCAGTATAAATATTTGCAGCTTTGTCCTTGGTTAAAATACAAGCCCATGGAAGAGCCTGTTTGCCTGAATTAGCCATTGATAAAGACGCTACCTGTACATAGCAAAAGAAGATGTAGTAACATACAGAGCATAATATTTGCCATTGTCATCTTTTAAATAACAGCCATGAGGAAACCATGAGAAATCAGTGTTACCCAAAGGAATTTTCTCCCATCACAATGAGTTATGGGGTGATGCATCAGTACTAAGCAATCATGAGAGACTTTGACACTGTTGGAGGGGATAAGAGTTGTATGGTTAAGCTTTTTGAAATACAGAGTTAACGAGGTACAGTTAATACAAGGATTGCATAAGAGGTGAGGTGGATGATTGAGAATTGTTAAGTTTGATGAGAATTCAACACAGTTTCTATTGTATGTGGTACAAAAATCAATAAAGAAGAATCCACAACTGTGTTCTCAGAGGTCTTAACCAAAATAGCAGTGGCTACAATGGCTCTAAAGCAAAAGGATTATCCACAGAATCCAGTTTCTGGCTATAATACCATATTGACCACCTGTGATCCTTGTGTTTTTGAGTGAGTACCCCAGAGGAATTTATTTCCCTTTGATATACAACAAGGAAAAACAGAATCTGAAAATTGAGATGCCAAAGGGCAGATGGGTTTATTTAACTCCCTTTTAAAGTATTGAAAGCTATGCCGTCTGGTTCTTTTTAGAAAATTGGACTGGGGTTGTTATTATTGCGTGAAATGTATAGTGGCTTGGCCATTAGACAGAAATTTTAATAATAAATGACTAGCCTGAGAAAACTTCACAATTGGCATTTAATTTAATATTTGGGATACCTGATACCGTACAGTCTATCTGGAATTAGATGCAGCCCTTTTCCTGATATTGAATGCTTTAAATATTGAAACTTGATTTGTACAGACTGTAATTTTTTGTCAATATTATGTTTGTCTAAAGCTAAAATCTTTAGCAAGTGAATGTTGTCTTCCTGTGAGGAAACCTGAGAAGGAGAGCAAAACAGCAGATCACCTACATATTCCAATATATATATTTTCCCCAAATAAAGGCAAAAAGGTGTTTGCTACCTTCATCAATTAGAATACTAAAGAATGCACTACATAAAGCATTAAAGTAAAAAGGAAATAGTCCCACTGGGAATTGATGCTAGTAACTTATGAGGGTAAGGAACAACAAGGTGTCATAGGATAACAATGTGGTTTATCGTTGTGAGGTTTTGGACAGATCTCCACACTCAACCCTCAGATTTTCTCACCAGTAAAATGGGAGTGGTACAGGGGCTAGTACAAGGGATAATTAGGTCTTGTACTTTGTAATCCTCTATTATGGGCTTTATAGGTTGAGGGCTTCTTTACTTATATGGTATTGATTAATTCTGGGAAGAGGTTTTGAGAAATCTAGTTGAATCTTCATGGGGAGTACACTGTAACTTTTTTTCTTTCAAAATCTGTTATAGATTTTGCCCATTAGGAAGGTGGTAGCTTATTCAACAGGGGCAAATAATCAGTATTTCTAGAATTTGCTTTAGTGCCCTCTGAGATGGGGTAAATATGAGATATAAAAGGATCATTTAATTCATCTGGTAGGTTACTTCGGTAATACTATCAATTTATAGAATTATTTCCCCCTATTGGGAGAAGGGAATTCTGGCAAAAATACTTCCCTACGAATTCTCAGCCCAATAAATGTGTCAGGAAAAAAGAACTAAGGAGAAAAGGGTGGATATTCCTCACGGCCTGAAAGAATGTGTTCAGAGACAGAAAACTCTTGTGGTTCATGAGAGATTTCCATTATTTAAATTATTTTAATAATCTGAAGCAAGAGCTGCTTTCCGTTAATGGGCTTGAGCACTGAGTGTGGCTCTGAAGTCGTATAGAAATGGAAAAGATTCATCTCTGATCTGGAGACATGTATCACCAAGACAATTAAAATGAGGGCTTGGGAAGAGCTTCTGCAGTTCCTCAGAACCCCATCATTGAGAACTGGGAGGAGTCAGAGAGGCTGTTATGGAGCATAAGGCAAGTGAATTTGGAGCAATATATTTTCCAATGAATGTCCTGGTTCTTTGAAATAACAGCATAAATTAGAGGCGTTTTATTTTTGTTTTGTTGTTTTTGTTCAATTCTAAGCCATGTCTGACTCTTTGCAACCCCATGGACAGCAGCATGCCAGACTTCTATGTCCCTCATTATCTCATGGAGTTTGCAACTCATGTCTATTGAGCTGGTGATGGCATCCAACCATCTAATCCTCTGCCACACACTTCTGCTCCTGCCCTCAATCTCTGCTGGCATTGGGGTGGTTTCTAATGAGTCAGTTCTTCATACCAAGTGGCCAAAATATTGAAACTTCAGCCTCAGCATCAGTCCTTCCATGACGATTCAAGGTTGATTTCACTCAGGATTGACTGGTTTGATCTCAATGATGTCCAAAGGAGATCCAAGCATATTCTCCAGAACTATCATTTGAAAGCACCAGTTCTTTGGCACTCAGCCTTCCTTATCATCCAACTCTCACCTTAGTTCATGACTAATGGAAAAACCATAGCTTTAACTATATGAACCTTTGTTTGCAAAGTGACATTTGTGGTTCTTAATACACTGTCTAGGTTTGTCATAGCTTTTCTTCCAAAGAGCAGCATCTTTTAATTTCATGGCTACAGTCAAGTCTGCAGTGGTTTTGGAGCCCAAGAATATAAAACCTGTCCCTGTTCCCAGTTTTCTTCTATCTATTTGCAATGAAAAATTGGACCAGATACCGTGATCTTAGTTTTTTTAATGTTGAGTTTTTTTTTTTTTTTTTTTTAGTTGGAGGCCAATTACTTCACAACATTTCAGTGGGTTTTGTCATACATTGACACGAATCAGCCAAAGAGTTACACGTATTCCCCATCCCGATCCCCTCTCCCACCTCCCTCTTCACCCGACTCCTCTGGGTCCTCCCAGTGCACCAGGCCCGAGCACTCGTCTCATGCATCTCACCTGGGCTAGTGATCTATTTCACCATAGATAATATACATGCTGTTCTTTTGAAACATCCCACCCTCACCTTCTCCCACAGAGTTCAAAAGTCTCTTCTGTACTTCTGTGTCTCTTTTTCTGTTTTGCATATAAGGTTATCATTACCATCTTTCTAAATTCCATATATTTGTGTTAGTATGCTGTAATGTTCTTTATCTTTCTGGCTTACTTCACTCTGTATAATGGGCTCCAGTTTCATCCTTCTCATTAGAACTGATTCAAATGCATTCTTTTTAACGGCTGAGTAATATTCCATGGTGTATATGTACCACAGCTTCCTTATCCATTCATCTGCTGATGGGCATCTAGGCTGCTTCCATGTCCTGGCTATTATCAACAGTGCTGCAATGAACATTGGGGTGCACGTGTCCCTTTCAGATCTGGTTTCCTCAGTGTGTATGCCCAGAAGTGGTATTGCTGGGTCATATGGCAGTTCTATTTCCAGTTTTAAAGAAATCTCCACACTGTTTTCCATAGTGGCTGTACTAGTTTGCATTCCCACCAACAGTGTAAGAGGGTTCCCTTTTCTCCACACCCTCTCCAGCATTTATTGCTTGTAGACTTTTGGATAGCAGCCATCCTGACTGGCGTGTAATGGTACCTCATTGTGATTTTGATTTGCATTTCTCTAATAATGAGTGATGTTGAGCATCTTTTCATGTGTTTGTTAGCCATCTGTATGTCTTCTTTGGAGAAATGTCTATTTAGTTCTTTGGCCCATTTTTTGACTGGGTCATTTATTTTTCTGGAATTGAGCTTCAGGAGTTGCTTGTATATTTTTGAGATTAATCCTTTGTGAATGTTGAGTTTTAAGCCAGCTTTTTCACTCCCCTCTTTCACTTTCATCAAGAGTCTCTAGTTCTTCTTCACTTTCTGCCATTAGGGTGGAATCTTCTCCATATATGAGGTCATTGATGTTTCTCCTGGTAATCTTGATTCCAGCTTGTGATTAATCAAGCCCAACATTTGACAAGATGTATACTGCCTGTGAGTTAAATGAGAAGGGGGATAATATAGAGCTTTGACATACCCCTTTCCCAATTGTTTGGTTAGCGTTGCTCCATGTTCCATGTCCAGTTCTAACTGTTACTTTTTGACCTGCATACAGGTTTCTCAGGAGATAGGTAAGCTGGTCTAGTATTCTCATCTCTTTAAGAATTTTCCACAGTTTGTTTTGATCTACACAGTCAAAGGCTTTAATTTAGTCAATGAAGCAGAAGTGTGTGTGTATATATATGTATATAGGATATATATATATATATATATATATATATATTCTCTTGCCTTTTCTACTTTTCTATGATCCATCAAATGTTGGCAATTTCACCTCTAGTTCCTCTTCCTTTTATAAATCCAGCTTATATACCTGGAAGTTCTTGGTTCACACAGTGTTGAAGCTTATCTTGAAGGATTTTGAGTATTACCTCCGTAGTATTTGAAACAAGTGCAATTATACAGTAGTTTGTGCAATCTTTGGCATTGCCTTTCTTTCTGACTGGAATGGAAACTGACCTTTTCCAGTCCTGTGTCCAATTCTGAGTTTTCCAAATTTGCTGGCATATTGAGTGCAGCACTTTAAACAAAAGTTTTAAGTGATGCAATGGACCAGTTAGACCTAATTTATATTTAAAGGGCATTTCACCCTAAAACAATGGATTTCACCTTTTTCTCAAATGCACCTGGAACATTCTCCAGGATAGATAACATCCTGGGCCACAAATCTAGCCTTGACAAATTGTAAAAAATGAAATAATTTAAAGCATCTTCACTGAACACAATGCAGTAAGATAAGATATCAACTACATGGAAAAAAAAGCATAAAAAACACAAACATATGAAGGCTAAACGACATGCTTATAAATAACTGACAGATCATGGAAGAAATACAAAAGGAAATAAAAATATGCATAAAAAGAAATGATATTGAAAACATGACAACCCAAATCCTATGGGATTCCGTAAGAGCAATAATAAGAGGGAAGTTCATAGCAATATAAGCCTACCTCAAGAAACAAGTTCAGTTCAGTTCAGTCACTCAGTCCTGTCTGACAGCTCTTTGTGACCCCATGGATTGCAGCACATCAGGCTTCCCTATCGATCACCAACTACTGGAACTTACTCAAATTTATGCTCACTGAGTCTGTGACCCCACCTATCTCTTCGTCTGTCATTCATGTCTCCTCCTGCCTTCAAACTTTCCAAGCATCAGGGTATTTTCCAATGAGTCAGTTCTTCCCATCAAGTGGCCAAAGTATATTGGATCTTTAGC
The DNA here is from genome assembly GCF_963930625.1 of Muntiacus reevesi. Taxonomy (NCBI): domain Eukaryota; kingdom Metazoa; phylum Chordata; class Mammalia; order Artiodactyla; family Cervidae; genus Muntiacus; species Muntiacus reevesi. The sequence continues at coordinate 79,003,630 of NC_089271.1, read as the reverse complement.
CTCAGCATCAGTCCTTCCAATGTATATTCAGGACTTATTTCCTTTAGGATGGACTGGTTTGATCTCCTTGCAGTCCAAGGGAGTCTCAAGAGTCTTCTCCAACACCACAGTTCAAAAGCATCAATTAATCAGCATTTAGCTTTCTTTACATCCAACTCTCCTATCCATACTTGACTACTGGAAAACAACAGCTTTGACTAGATGGACGTTTGTCAACAAAGCAATATCTCTGTATTTTAATACATTGTCTTGGTTGGTCATAGCTTTCCTTCCAAGGAGCAAGTGTCTTAATTTCATGGCTGCAGGCACCATCCCCAATGACTTTGAAGCCAAGAAAATAAAGTCGGTTACTGTTTCTTTGTTTAACCATCTATTTGCCATGAAGAGTTGGGACAGGGTGCCATGATCTTCATTTTTAGAATGTTAAGTTTTAAGCCAGCTTTTTCACTCTCCTCTTTCACTCTCATCAAGACGCTCTTTATTTCCTCTTCACTTTCTGCCATAAGGGTGGTATCATATGCATACCTGAGGTTAATGATATTTTTTCCCAGCAATTTTGATTCCAGCTCGTGCTGTATTTAGCCTGGGCATTTCACGTGATGTACTCCACATAGAAGTTAAATAAGCAGAGTGACAACATACAGACTGTACGTACTCCTTTCCCAATTTTGAACCAATCTCTTATTCCATGTCCGGTTCTGACTTTTGCTTCTTGACCTGCATTCAAATTTCTTAGTAGGCAGGTAAAGCAGTCTGGTGTTCCAGTCTCTTTAAGAGCTTTCCACAATTTGTTTTGATCTACACAAAGTCTTTGGTGTAATAAATAAAGCAGAAGAATATGTTTTTCTGGAACTCTTGCTTTTACTACAGTCCGACAGATGTTGGCAATTTGATCCTGTTTCCTCTGTCTTTTCTAAATCCATCTTGAACATCTGAAGTTCTCGGTTCATGGACTGTTGAAGCCTAACTTGGAGATTTTTCAGTATTGCTTTGCTAGTGTGTGAGAAGAGTGCCATTGTGCAGTAGTTTGAACATTTTTGACATTGTGCTTCTTTGGGATTGGAATAAAAACTGACCTTTTCTAGTTCTGTGGCCACTGCTGTGTTTTCCAAATTTGCTGGCATATTTAGTGCAGCACTTTGATGGCATCATTTCTGAGGATTTGAAACAGCTCGACAGGAATTCCATCACTTCCACTAGGTTTGTTGGTAGTGATGCTTCCTAAGGCCCACTTGACTTCACATTAGAGGATGTCCAGGTCTAGGTGAGTGATCACACCATCGTGATTATCTGGGTCACTAAGATTTTTTTTTTTTTTTGGTATAGTTCTGTGTATTCTTTCCACCTCTTCATAATATCTTCTGCTTCTGTCAAGCCCATACTATTTCTGTCCCTTATTGAGCCTATCTTTGCATGAAATGTTCCCTTGTTATCTCTAATCTTCTTGAAGAGATCTCTAGTCTTTCCCATTCATTTGTTTTCCTCTATTTCTTTGCATTGATCACTGAGGAAATTGCCATTCTTATCTATCCTTGCTATTCTTTGGAACTCTGAATTGAAATGGTATATTTTTCTTTTCTATTTGGCCTTACACTTCTCTTTTTGTTTTCAGCTCTTTGTAAAGACTCCTCTGACAACCATTTAGCTTTTTTACATGTCTTTTTCTTAGCGATCGTCTTAATCACCACCTTCTGTACAATGTCATGAACCTCATTCCATAGTTCTTCAGGCACTCTTTCTGTCAAATTCAATCCCTTGAATCTATTTTTTACTTCTACTGAATTTTAAAAGATTTTGTTTAGTTCATAGCTGAGTGATCTAGTGGTTTTCCCTACTTTCTTCAATTTAAGTCTGAATTTTGCAATAAGGAATTCATGTTCTGTTCCACAGATGGCTCTGAGGACTCTGTGGGGCCACATCTTAGACTGTTTTCAGTTTCTCATCCATGTACAAGAAACTTTGCCAAATGTTTTAAGAATTGACAAGGCTTTGACTGCTCCAGGCCCTTCACTTGAGACCTTGTTGAGGACCTTTGCTTGCCAAGAACATATCTGCTGCAAGTAGAGATTCCTGTGGCTTTCAGTGTTAGGCTTAGAGATTGAGGTTCCTTCTGTCTTTTGATGCCACCATCACAAATGTGGTTTGCAAGGCTGTTTCAGGAGGTGAAGAGAAGTTCAGAGCATCTCATGGAATGTCTTTAAGGTCAATTTTATTAGATCGTGGAGTAGAAGAGCATGCACTCATCTTCTCTTGTGAAAACTCCAAATTTGCAACTCACTGCTGAACAACCATTGGTAGGAGAATGTTAGATCCCACCAATAAACGATACCCCATGTCCAAGGGCAAAGGAGATGTCCCAACAAACCAATTTAATGGGTGCAATCATGTTTAGAATAAAGTCTCATACCCATCAGAGACAAAACGTCAAAACAGATTCCAAATCAAACCTGGAAATCTTCAAAAGCAAAGAGGGCATGAGCCCAAATCCTAGAGAAAGATTTATCTTCAAACCACTGTATGGTTTGTTAGAAAGCAGTGAGTGATGATGAGTCCCTTGTGGGAACCAAGTCTGTTTTCTCACCAATCCTAGAGCCATCTCAGTTATTCTCTGGTCCTCTTATGTACCACCAAAACATTGACCTCATATAGGCTGGCACATGTCTGTCCAGCAAAGTTTGGTTTATTCCGGATAAGCAGAAAATTGCAATTTGAAGCCTGCCGCCATGGTAAGCCATGTACTAGTTCTTACATGGCAAGGGTAGTAGAGCACATTTATAAAGAGGAAAGGAATATTGAGACCGGGTAATAGTAAACAGTCTTCCTTAGTGGCTTACATGGTAAAGAATCTGCCTGCAAGGCAGGACATCTTGGGTTCAGTTCCTGGGTGGAATGGAAAAGAAAATGGTTACTCATTCCAGTATTCTTGCCTGGAGAATTCCACGGACAGTGGAGCCTGGAGGACTACAGTCCATGGAGTCACAAAGAGTCTGACATAACTGAGACACTAGCACTTCACACTTCAATAGTAAACAAAGAATTCATGGTTTTTTTATTGCCTGTGACTGCATGCTAATTTACTTCAGTCATGTCGGACTCTTCACAACCCTATGGGCTCCAGCCAGCCAGGCTCCTCTACCCATGGGATTCTCCAGGCAAGAATACTGGAGTGGGTTCCCATGCCCTCATCCAGGAGATCTCCTTGACCTAGGGATTCAAGCCACACCTCAGTTTGTTTCCTGCACTGGCAGGTGGGTTCTTTACCACTAGCACCACCTGGGAAGCCCTTTATTGGCTGAATAAGTAAACTGTTGCTCAGACATGTCTGACTCTTTGCGACCTCATGGACTGTAGCTTGCCAGGCTCCTCTGTTCATGGAATTCTCCAGGCAAGACTACTAGAGTGGGTTGCCGTTTCCTTCTCCAGGGCATCTTCCCTTCTCCAGGGGATCTTTCCAACCTAAGGTTCAAACCTGGGTCTCCCACAATGCAGGCAAGTTTTTTACCATCTGAGGTTTGAGGGAAGCCCATATTATTTATTCACTGGTCAAGGTCTTGACAAGAAAGAACATATTTTTACTTTACCAGGGAGTAAAAGAGAAGTTTACCAGGAAAGTCAATATTACTGTTTGGCTGAGTCCTTGCCAAAAAAAGAAGGGAACTGATTTTTTTTTTCTTCTTGTTAGACTCTTATCATAGAGCATGGGAGCTTCCTCTTCTGGTCTCCCAACTCTATTTAATTGAGGTTTTTGTTTATAATTTTGCCAAAATTTCAGCTAAATATTTTCATGACCATAATGATTTGCAACCAGGTTTAAATGATAGCTGTATCTAGGAAACCATACGCCTAGCTTGTTCCTTGGGCAAGATAGCTAAAATGGCTTTCTTATATCCTATGCTTTTAGAAACTGGTGTGTAAATCAAGCAGCACTGAAACCGATTTCTCTTTTCTTAACATAATTAAAATTTAATTTTGATGTTTCAGTCTTTAATTATATAATGAGAATCTTGTAAATGACTTCAAATATAGATTTTTGTAATGTGATTATCTTTGGCAGCTGCCCTAGGTTAGTTGCCACAAGTATCACTCCTTTCTGGAAATAGCTCTTCTATATGATTTAAAGAAATATAGATTTTTTCTTTTGAAAAATAAATACAGGGAAAGAAATTCTGGAACAACAAAAGACTCGAATCTGAGAATTTGGAAAGCTAAAACTATGAAATAAAACCATTATTCTATCAATTTTTAAACTGCAGAAAGTATGTATCTTTTCAATTTTCTGTTCATAATATATTGCTACAATTTCTCAAAACAATACTAATTAATGAGCTAAATTTGGCCTTGGAGTACAGAATGAAGCAGGGCAAAGACTAACAGAGTTTTGCCAAGAGAACACGGTCATAGCAAACACCCTCTTCCAACAATACAAGTGAAGACTCTAAACATGGACAGCACCAGACGGTCAATACTGAAATCAGATTGATTATATTGTTTGCAGCCAAAGATGGAGACGCTCTATAGAGTCAGAAACAACAAGACCGGGAGCAGACTGAGGCTAAGATCATCAAATCCTTTTTGCCAAAATCAGACTTAAATTGAAAAAAGTATGGAAAGCCACTAGATCATTTAGGTATGACCTAAATCAAAACCCTTATGACTGTGCAGTGGAAGTTACAAATAGATTCAAGGGATTAGATATTATAGACAGAGTCCCCGATGAACTATGGACGGAGGTTTGTATAGGACGCAAACATCAAGATCATTTCCAAGAAAAAGAAAAGCAAAACGGCAAAATGGTTGTCTGAGGAGTTCTTACAAACATTTATGAAAATAAGAGAAACAAAAAAGAAAGGAGAAAATGGAACATATACCCATTTGAAAACAAAGTTTTAAAGAATACCAAGGAGGGAAAAGAAAGACTTCCTCGGTGATCAATGTAAAGAAATGAAGGAAAACCATAGAATGGGAAAGACTAGAGATCTCTTCAAGAAAATGAGATACAAAGGGAAATTTAAAAAAAAAAACAAAAACGGAGGGGGGACTTTACATGCAAAGACAGAGTCAATAAAGGACAGAAATGAAATAGACCTAACAGAAGCAGAAGATATTAAGAAGAGGTGGTAAGAATGAACAGAAGTACTACACAGAAAAGATCTTCATGACCCAAATAATGACGAAGGTGTGATCACTGACCTAGAGCCACACATCCTGGAAAGCAAAGTCAAGTGGGCCTTAGGAAGCATCACTGCAAACAAAACAAGTGGAAGTGATGAAGTTCCAGTTGAACTATTTCAAATCCTAAAAGATGATGCTGTGAAAGTGCTGCACACAACATGCCAGAAAATTTGGAAAACTCAGCAGTGGCCACAGGACTGGGAAAGGTCAGTTTTCATTCCAATCCCAAAGAAAGGCAATGCCAAAGAATGCTCAAATTACCACACAATTGCACTCATCTCACACACTAGCAACGTAATGCTCAAGATTCTCCAAACCAGGCTTCAACAGTATGTGAACAGTGAAATTCTAGATGTCCAAGCTGGATCTAGAAAAGACAGAGGAACCAAAGATCAAGTTTCCAACATCCCTTGGATCATTGAAAAAGCAAGAGAGTTCCAGAAAAACATCTATTTCTGCTTTATTGACTATGCGAAAACCTTTGTGTAGAACACAAAAAAACTGTGGAAAAGTCTTCAAAAGATGGGAATAGCAGACCACCTGACGTGCCTCCTGAGAAATCTGTATGTTGTTCAAGAAGCAACAGTTAGAACTGGAGATGTAACAAAATACTGATTCCAAATCAGCAAAGGAGTGCGTCAAAGCTGTATATTGTCACCCTGCTTATAAAATTTATATGCAGTATATATCATGAGAAATGCTGGACTGGATGAGCACAAGCTTGAGTCAAGGTTGCCGGGAGAAATATTAATAACCTCAGATATGCAGACAACACCAAACTTATGGCAGAAAGCAAAGAACTAAAGAGCCTCTTGATGAAAGTGAAAGAGGAGAGTGGAAAAGTTGGCTTAAACTCAATATTCAGGAAACTAAGTCTGTGGCATCTGGTCCCACCACTTCACAGCAAATAGATGGGGAAACAGTGGAAACACTGACAGACTTTATTTTGGGGGGCTCCAAAGTCACTGCAGATGGTGACTTTAGTCATGAAATTAAAAGACGCTTGTTCCTTGGAAGAAAAAGTATGACCAAACTAGACTATTTATTAAAAGGCAAAACACTCTCTGACATAAATCACAGCAAGATCCCCTATGACCCACCTCTCAGAATATTGGAAATAAAAGCAAAAATAAACAAATGGGACCTAATGAAATTTAAAAACTTTTGCACAACAATGGAAACTATAAGCAAGGTGAAAAGACAGCCTTCAGAATGGGAGAAAATAATAGCAAATGAAGAATCAAACAAACGATTAATCTCAAAAATATACAAGCAACTCCTGCAGCTCAATTCCAGAAAAATAAATGACCCAATCAAAAAATGTGCCAAAGAACTAAACAGTCATTTCTCCAAGGAAGATTAACAAATACATGCAAAGATGCTCAACATCACTTATTATCAGAGAAATGCAAATCAAAACCTCAATGAGGTACCATTACAGGCCAGTCTGAATGGCTGCTATTCAAAAGTTTACAAGCAATAAATGCTGGAGAGGGTGTGGAGAAAAGGGATCCCTCTTACACTGTTGGTGGGAATGCAAACTAGTACGGCCACTATGGAGAACAGTGTGGAGATTCCTTAAAAAACTGGAAATAGAACTGCCATATGACCCAGCAATCCCACTCCTGGGCACACACACTGAGGAAACCAGATCTGAAAGACACACTTGCCTCCCAGTGTTCATCGCAGCACTGTTTATAATAGCCAGAACATGGAAGCAACCTAGATGCCCATTAGCAGACGAATGGATAAAAAAGCTGTGGTACATATACACCATGGAATACTACTCAGCCATTGAAAAGAATACATCTAAATCAATTATAATGAGATGGATAAAACTGGAGCCCATTATACAGAATGAAGTAAGCCAGAAAGATAAACACCAATACAGTATGCTAACACATATTTATAGAAATTAGAAAGATGATAACGAGAACCAAATATGCAAGACAGAAAAATAGACGCAAATGTATAGAACAAGCTCTGTGGGAGAAGGTGAGTGTGGGATGATCTGAGAGAACAGCATCGAAACATGTATGCTATCAAGTGTGAAACAGATCGCAAGTCCAGTTTGGATGCATGAGAAAAGTGCTCGGGGCTGATGCACTGGGGTGACCCAGTGAGATGGGATAGGGAGGGAGATGGGAGGGGGGTTCAGGATGGGGGACACATGTAAATCCATGGCTGATTCATGTCAATGTATGGCAAAAACCACTACAATATTGTAAAGTAATTAGCCTCCAACTAATTAAAAAAAAAAATTGTGAAAAAAGAAAAAAAAAAAAAAAGGATCTGTGTCCCCAAATCCTGAGAGCTCTAGATATAGGGGAGTAGGGGATCTATGTATAAATATTATTTCTCTAATGTAGGCTTTTAATTAGGATTTTCTGATAAGACAATTAAAAATTTTACCTCTTGTCAAGAACCTGGAAAGAATACTTTCCATGTAGGCATGATAATAAAAAACAAATAAATAAGTAAGTAAATAAATAAAAATAAGAAGCAGATAGATTATTTTAGTGACAAAATTTAGCTTAGTCAAAGCTATGCTTTTCCCTTTAGTCATGTATTGATGTGAAATTTGGACTGTAAAGAAAGCTGAGTGCCACAGAATGGATGCTTTTGAACTGTCGTTTTGGAGAAGAGTCTTGAGAGTCCCTTGGACAGCAAGAAGATCCAACCAGTCCATCCTAAAGGAAATCAGTCCTGAATATTCATTGAATGAACTGATGCTGAAGGTGAAACTCCAATAGTTTGGCTACCTGATGCGAAGAACTGACCCATTTGGAAAGACCTTGACTCTGGGAAAAATTGAAGGCTGGAGGAGAGAGGGACAACAGAGGATGAGATGGTTGGATGGCATCACCGACTCAATGGACATGAGTTTGAGTAAACTCTGGGATTTGGTGATGACAGGGAGGCCTGGTGTGCTGCAGTCCATGGGGTCACAAAGAGTTGGACACGACTGAGTGACTGAACTGAACTGAATAAGCTAAAATAAAATTGAAAAACCATAATGAAACAAAAAAAAAGGTTCAAGACAAACTACAAGTTTTTAAAGATATAACAGCATTTTATTTAAATTTTTGTGTAAGTTTGTGTTTGCAAACATTATTTTATGCTTGAAACAAGTCCAAATGCCTTTTCATAATCCCAGTATGATATAAATAATTTTAGCTCCTGGTGCACCAAAGACATTTCTGAAGATTAACATGAGCGCCTCAAATTCTGGATTTTCAAGTGTGAAATACTCATTCAAAAGTAGGATAGCTGTGATCATTCTTGGGATTGAATATTCTTCATTAGTTTAAAATGAGTCTGAACACCTAGGATGAAATTCAAATTCACATAAAATTTACATTCAAATGTAAACTGAATGAGCTATTAAATAAAAATTGTTTAAATATACCTTGAAGAGAATGAAGACAAAAGGGATTGACCTTGCAACATAAATAACTGTAAAAAGAAAGTTAAAATTATTTCCCCCACTTGCATACCAATATTAGAATATTTGTATTTTAAATCACCTCTGGATAACACTGAATTCTTTATTATTTTCAGTTAATGAATTTCTATGTTTGGTATTTCTATGTATACTTTGTATGTTTGATATGATTTCTTACTAACTCTTACTCAAATGATATATCTCTTATGCCCAAGGAGGATTGGGAAGGGAGCATCAATGAACAGAAATAAGGCAGAGATAAGATCGCTACACTTTAGATCTCTCATTCTCTATTTAGTAAAAACAAATATACTTGAGGGCAATAATGCCTAATTCACCTTCATAACTCGTCCCTCTCCTTCCAACGTCTATCATAAGACTTAGCAAGTAGATAATGCTCAGCAAATATTTGTCCAATTGCAGTTAAAGATTACAATCTATTTTCTCAGTCAGAATCAAATCTTCCTAATGTATATTCTATTTCTAAGGAATATGCTGTAAACCTTAGTGAAAATTTAATACTTTGTTCAAAGATTCATATTCCTCTCTTGGAGCCGAAAATTTACACTTTACTTCTATATATAAGCATTGGCTTTGAAGACAGAAAGGCACAAAATCAAGCTCAGCTTTATCATTCTTTTAGGTGTATAGATTCTGACAAGAGTTCATCATTTTTTTTTTTTTTTTTTAGCATCAGCTTTACCTGCAAAATGAAATAATAAAAGTACCTGTCTGATAGAAACTTTGGGGATTAACATGAGACAATATGTATGTAATTTTTTTAACAATATTGAATATGTATGCTCAATAAATGGTAATCATTTGTATAATTGTCATCATTTTTCCAGATCTTCTCACTGAACCTAAACAGTATTAATATACAGAGACGTCTTATTTTTTCTACCATAATTAATTTGAAGTAACCAATTTTAAAAAATTTAAACAATTAAGCTTTCAAACAAAAAATAAATCATCCTAAGAAAATGTTAGGGAAAGAAGGTGATATTTCATTATACAGAAGCATTTAGACTCAACAAATAAAATCCAGTGGCAATTTTAAAAAAGTAATACTTTGGTTATCAGAAAGTAAAATTATGTTAACAAGTACTAATTGCTGGGGTGTAATCCTTGCCTTAGAAAAGATCCTGATGCTGGGAATGATTGAAGGCAGGAGGAGAAGGGGACGGCAGAGGACAAGATGGTTGGATAGCCTCACTCACTCAATGGACATGGGTTTGAGCAAGCTCTGGTGATGGTGAAGGACAGGGAAGCCTGGCATGCTGCAGTTTATGGGGATGAAAAGAATCACATTTAACTGAGTGACTGAACAACAATCTCTGCCTTACCTCTTGTTTGGACATTTTGCTAAGGACATATATTCATGAATCTTTTTACTCATTTTTTTAAAAATGTATTTATTGAGTGCTTGCCATGTGCCCAGTACTGTTTAAATGACAAGGAATATATCATAATGCAGAATAAAAGAAGATATCTACCCTTATGAAGTTTACATTTAATAATGGAAAGATAAACCAGAAACAATTAAAATAAGTAACATGCTAATTATTTAATATGTAATATATGATAGAACTTCCCCGTTGCCTCAGTGGTAAAGAATCTGCCTGCAATATAGGAGAAACAGGTGAAGCAGGTTTTATCTCTGGGTCAGTAAGATCCCCCGGAGAAGGAAATGGCAACCCACCCCAGCATTCCTGCCTGGGAAATCTCATGGACAGTGGAGTCTGGCAGGCTATAGTCCAGGGAATTGCAAAAGAGTCGGACATGACTTAGTGACTAAACAGCAACAAAAATAACATATAAAAAGTGCAAATGAGACAAAGGAGATGAGTATGGATTAAAGTTGAAAGATCAGAGGAGTCTTCACTGAGAAGGAGATATGTGAAGAAAGATTTAGAGTGAATATAGATAGTTAGGGGAAAGAGTGACAGGGCAGGAGGGCTGCTAATTTAAATTCATGGGTAGAAGCATTCTTGACATGTAAGAGTCACTGCAGGAAGGCTAATGGAGCAGAGTTTGCCAGAGAAATTGTAGTAATGGATATGGAAGAGGTGGGGAAGAAAGTCATAAAAAGTCTTGTAGACCATTACAAGGGCTCTTTCTCTCTATAAAATAGGATGGCATTGCAGGATACTGTCTGAGCAGTGTATCTAGTATGATAATTAAATTTTATCAGAAATAAAGGAAAGCTAGATTGATTTCATGGCACCCCACTCCAGTACTCTTTCCTGGAAAACCCCATGGACAGAGGAGCCTGGTGGGCTGCAGTCCCTGGGGTCGCTAAGAGTCAGACACGACTGAAGTGACTTTGTAGCAGTAGCAACAGATTGATTTCCGAGACAAAAAGGAATAATAATTTTGTATATTGTTAGAATAATTAACTAATGCATTTGAAAAGTCAGAACCTGCAAAAGTGATGTATGGGAAGATGAACGAGTTTAGAAGTCATGCTACTAGTCATACATTTGCCTGAAGGAAATGATACAGTAATGAAGTCTAGCAAAAATACTTAAATTGGGTTAAATGAATTATTTTCAAGTAGTAGATGTGGATGTTAAGACAGTTCACAAAGAAATTTTAGTAATTTTCTCAAGCATTTTTATAAGTAAATCAGTTTTTAAAATTGTAGTTGAATTTGAAAAGCATGTGAGATAAAGCTAAAACCAAAGTCAAATTATAAAGTCACCCAAAAGGAGGAAGAAACTAACGATATTTCAAATACAAATAACAATGAGCTATTAATTTATTGATAAACACTCTCACTTTCAGAGAGTATTAAGTCCCACTGAACTTGCCACTATTGACCTTCCAGAATACAAATAAATGGAGAGGGGTGGTGGAAATCATGATACTCAAGAGTTTCTAGTTTACTGGGAGTACTTAGAAATGAGGAACTCTCTTTCAGTATTGGATCCTAAACATCAATGTTACACCTAGTGCCAAGGAATTTCTAATTATAAATTGTAAACACTGGAGACATCTTTATAAGCCTGATATTCAAGTTATTCAGAATTCTTTTTAGAAATCAACAGACTTAGCCTTACTTAGGAGGACTCTCTGCAGTAAAGTTTTGCCAACTACTGCTCTAATCCTTCCCAGTTCAGAGAAGATGAATCACTGACAGTTAAATTTCCCCAAAGCTGAAGAGTCCATTTTGCATGGGGTGAGGGTAAATGGTTTTGGCACAGACAGATGGAAAAGCAGCATCATAGGAATCACAACTGGATCATCAGAGAAGTCAGAGATGCCACAAGCAACTACTGAAACCCTGCAGAAGAGTGCTGTGAAATAGATTTTAAGTAGTTAAATTTCAAATGATAGCACCTTTCAAGAGTGAAAGTTTCAAGTTTGTACACTTGTTAAAAATTGTTGAGGGAGGGAGAATGAAGCAATAATTATATAGCAACCTGTTTAAAATTTACCATTGATTCTAATTAAATGTTTAAGTTCTGGAGTAACAGATATAACCTTATTAGAAAATAAGTAATTTTATGGGTATACAGATAGATGAGGAGGGCATGATAACCCACTCCAGTATTCCTGCCTGGAGAATCCTGTGGGACAGAGGAGCCTGGTGGGCTGCCGTCCATGTGGTTGCAAAGAGTCGGCCATGCCTGAGAGACTAAGCATAGCACACAGCACGTGCAGGTAGATGAATGAGAGTTTAAGAAACAATAAAACGATGGGCGACTCTCTGTTCTGTAAACCATGATGGATTTGTATTTGACTGATAGCATATTTTAAATCCATGATCCTATAACTGTCTGTTAGAACAGTAGATGGTTTAGTTTGTTGAATTAAATGGAATGTCAACCTGAAAATGACTACTGACTCACTCCTCTTGGGCCATACATCTCACTGTTTTGCCTCTGACAAAATAACTAATTAAATCTTTAATATCTTCCTAGATATTAACTTCTAAATGGAAAAACTATGCCTAATATTTTCCTTTAAACTCACACATAAATGTTTCTGATCATTGTTTTCATGTCTAATTCAAATCTGAAAATTTTAGCTAATGATACTTTCAGCAAAAGCATCCTCTTTAAGATTAGGGACTTTGGTGGCAACAGCTAGGCTCAAATGCCACTTCCATCATTAAATAACTATGTGAAATTGGACATAAGCAAAGTGAAAAGGCAGCCTTCAGAATGGGAGAAAATAATAGCAAACGAAGCAGCAGACAAAGGATTGATCTCAAAAATACACAAGAAACAACTGCAGCTCAAGTCCAGAAAAAGAAATGACCCAATCAAAAAATGGGCTAAAGATCTAAACAGACATTTCTCCAAAGAAGATATACAGATGGCTAACAAACACATGAAAAGATGTTTAACATCACTCATTATCAGAGAAATGCAAATCAAAACCACAATGAGGTACCATTATAGGCCAGTCAGAATGACTGCTATTTAAAAGTCTACAAGCAATACAGGCTGGAGAGGGTGTGGAGGAAAGGGAACACTCTTACACTTTTGGTGGGAATGCAAACTAGTACAGCCATTATGCAGAACACTGTGGAGATTCCTTAAAAAAATCTGGAAATAGAACTGCCATATGACCCAGCAATCCCACTCCTGGGCTTACACACCGAGGAAACCAGAACTGAAAGAGACATGTGAACCCCACTGTTCATCACAGCACTATTTATAATAGTCAGGACATGGAAACAACCTAGATGCCCATCAGCAGACGAATGGATAAGAAAGTTGTGGTACATATACACAAATACACAAGGGAATATTATTCAGCCATTAAAAAGAATACATTTGAATCAGTTCTAATGAGATGGATGAAACTGGAGCCCATTATACAGAGTGAAGTAAGCCAGAAAGATGAACACCAATACAGTATACTAACACATATATATGGATTTTAGAAAGATGGTAAGGATAATCCTATATGCAAGACAGAAAAAGAGACACAGATGTATAGGAAAGACTTTTGGACTCTGTGGGAAAAGGCGAGGGTGGGATGATCTGAGAAAATAGCATTGAAACATATATATTAGCAAGTGTGAAACAGATCACCAGCCCAGGCTGGATGCATGAGACAACTGCTCAGGGCTGGTACACTGGGATGACCCAGAAGGATGGGATGGGGAGGGAGGTTGGAGGGGGGTTCAGGATGGGGAACACATGTAAGTCCATGACTGATTCATGTCAATGTATGGCAAACAACACTGCAATATTGTGAAGTAATTAGCCTCCAACTAATAAAAATAAATAAATAAATAAATAAGCTCAAGGGCAGGTAGAATTAACTTGACTTATCTTTGAGGAAGTAATGTTAATTAAGAACTGACTGGAAGAAGGGATAGTTCTATATTTGAATTGTGTTGATTATGTGGTTGTATACATTTGTGAAACTCATGAACTGTATCATGTGTTGTAGTACAATAAAAGTTGTTGTGAAAGAAAAACAAACAAACAAACAACAAAAAAGAAATGTGATCCTTTTTCTGATATTGCTGCTGCTGCTGCTCAGTAGCTTCAGTTGTATCCAACTCTGTTCAACCCCATAGATGGCAGCCCACCAGGTTCCACTGCCCCTGGGCTTCTCCAGGCAAGAACACTGGAGTGGATTGCCATTTCCTTCTCCAATGCATGAAAGTGAAAATTGAAAGTGAAGTCATTCAGTCCTGTCCGACTCGTCATGACCCCATGGACTGTAGCTTACCAGGTTCCTTCGTCCATGGGCTTTTCCAGGCAAGAGTACTGGAATGGGTTGTTCTGATATTAGGTATCCTAAATATCAAAACCGAGTTTGAGCAAGCTTTAGTTTTTCTTTGGCAACCTTATGTCCCTCCCAGGCTAAATGTTTTATTTAGCAAGTGGTTGATGACTTGTGTATATCTCCTTTGAGGAGGCTTAAGGAGGTGAACCAAGAAGCAACCAATCTGTATTGCAACAAAGCAGAAATTCCAGGTAACTTTATTTTGTTGTCGTTCAGTCACTAAGTTGTGTTCTACTCTTTGAGACCCCATGGACTGCAGCACACCAGGCTTCCCTGTCATTCACTGTCTCTCTGAGTTTGCTCAAACTCATGTCCATTGAATCAGTTATGCCATCCTGCCATCTTATCCTCTTACCCTTCTCCTCTTTCCTTCAGTTGTTACCAATATCAGGGTCTTTTCCAATGAGTCAACTCTTTGCAGCAGGTGGTCAAAGTATTGGAGCTTCAGTATCAGTCCTTCCAAGGAATATTCCATGTTGGTTTCCTAGCATCGGCTTTCAGTACTGGGGATAAATAAGGTCTCTCTGTAAAACTCTGAGGCATTACTAGCCAGGTGAATTGTTTTCTGTCTGTTTGTTTTCCTGAGTGAAGACAAAATGACACTGGTTAACTTCATTATCTGTTATACTAAAAAATGTTCTGCAAAAATGAATTGCAATAATCAACTTACTACTGGTAAGAATGGATGTTAGTGATATAAAAATTTTAGGAACAACAGGATGTCAAGGACAACAATGCGGTTTATTGCCTGTAGGTCTTGGACAAACCTCCATCCTCAGCCCTTAGGTTTTCTCACTAGTAAAACAGGAGTGTTAAAGGGATCACTACAAGACATAATGATACCTTAAACCTTGTAATCTCCTATTAGAGGATTTATGACCTTGAATACTTATAAGATATTGACTAGTTCTGGGAAGAGGTTTTGAGTGTCTTTTTGAATATTGATGGGAGGTGCATTGTAAATTTTGTCAATATCACTAGGAAGGTGCTAGCTTATTCAATAGGAGCCAATATTCAGTGTTTTCAGAATTTGCTCCACTACCACCATATATGGAACAAATAAAAGATGTCAAGATTTATTTAAATTACTAGGTTGGTTACTTTGATGACTACTGACAAGTTCTAGTATTATTTCCCTCTTTGAGAGAAACAGATTCTGACACAATTCTTCCCTAAGAAGACTTGGCCTGGATAGGGGTGGAGGAACAAAGGTGAAAAAAAGTGTGTATCTCTCAAAGAGCTTAAATAAAAGGGAACATGTTCAGAAAAAGGAAATTTTTGTGATTTACTAGAGAGTCTCAGCATTTAAATATTTTATTACTCACGTGTAGGGACTGCTTTTTAGTCGGGGCAGGGGGAGTGATTTAACACCAAGAATATGTCTGCCGTGTCCAATAGGATAGGAAATGATTAGTTCCCAATCTGGAGTGGTGTTTCTCCAAGTCAATTTAGAAGGAAATTTGGAAGAGTCCCCATAGTTCCTTGAAGCTCCATAACTGAATATTTACAGACTATTGGAAAGACTGGTTAGATGGCCGAAAGGTGCCTAAAGCACTTAAATCTGTAATAGTCTTGGTCCCAATCGTCTGGCTGTTTGCAATAATAGCTGAAACTAGCCTTCCCTGGTGTCTCAGATGGTAAAGAATCTGCATGCAATGCAGGAGACATGGATTTGATCCCTGGGTTGGGAAGATTACCTTGGAGGAGGACGCAGTAACCCACTCCCGTATCCTTGCCTGAAGAATCTCCATGGACAGAGGAGCCAGGCAGGCTACAGTCAATGGGGTTGCAAAGAGCTGGACGGGACTGAGTGACTAATCACAGCACAGCACAGGACGTTTTTGGTTTTGCTTAGGAACTTTCATTTACTAAATTTGAAGATGAGTAATTCTGGTCTTCTTCCTTATAGGTGATTCATCTGGAATGTAAGAGAGCTGGTTTGTCAGATTAATTACATCTGGATTGAACCTAGTTTTTCATTCTATTCTGGATCTTTTTACTAGAAAGGAAAGATCTAGGTTCAGCCCGTTAATAAACATAGAATTAAAAACCACCTGTGTGGGATTAACTTCCAAAGTATGACCAGAATTAGAAAACAAAAACAGTGTGGGCATTTCCTTCATAGTCCAGTGGTTAAGAATTTGCCTTATAATGCAGAGGACATTGTTTCAATCCCTCATTGGGAAACTAAGACTCCACATGCCACAAGGCAACTGAAGCCAAAGCATCACAACTAGAGAAGCCCAAGCTATGCAATGAAAGATCCTGTGTGCCACTATTAAGACCCAACACAGCCAATTAAATAGATACTAAAGCAAACAAACAAACAAACAATCACTGTGAAGCTGATTGTATTATTTATGAACAATTTTTGTGTGCAAGCCCAAACTTTGCTCCAAAAAGCAGGCTTTGAAAAAGCCCTAGAAATTACTTGATGAAGTCACCTAGCAGTTGTTCAAGCGTAATGTATATTGAAGACAGTGAGCTGGTTCTCTGATTCTAACTTTAAAGACCTTTCAAGTTTGTTTGTTTGTTTTTTTCCCAAGTAGTGATTTTCTTCCAATGCTTGCCCTGGCCTTCACCAACTAGTGTATAATTTAGTTGATACAAGTCAGAGAAATCAGGTTGATAAGATCGAATGGCTATATTAAATTCCTCAATAAATCTGTGAGAATCTTTGATTTCTTTGGAAAAATCTTTGACTATCGCTCACAGTTCAGCTTTAGACCAGGAATATAGGGAATTAAAAGTTTAGCTTCTGGATTATCAGAAGGCTTAAATTTAAAGGAACAAGTTCTGATAAATTCAGAGGGAAAGGAAGTGGGGAGAGTTTCATAGAAAAGAAGTTCAGTGATAGAATTACTATTGGGGAAACTGCGGGTATAGAGGAGGATCAGTAATATAGAAAAAAAAAAAGTGAAAGATGTTGCTGGCTATAAAGTTTGGTCACAAAAAGCTGAAAGAGAATGTTCAGATGGTTCCAAAGGCAGAACCTAGGACAAAAAAAAAAAAAAAAAAAAGCCATGGAAGTCTGAGGTTTGGGGAGCCATTTTATCTTTCTTCTATTACATGTTTACCTTGGTTAATTTTAAAATCTCATTTTACAGAAGGAATTATAGATTTCTGATAATATTGAGAAATTTCAAAATAACAATTCAGATAAGCATTCTACTCAGTTTTGGAACCTTTTGAGCTGTTGTAGCCCATTTTTATTGTAAGGAAATTAAGTCTGAGGATTTTGAAAGTTGTTCATAATGACTATTGGTATTATAAATTGCCTTTGATCAGGTTGATTCCTTTAGTTAGAAATGTATGTAAGAAAGGACCACAGTTTTTAAACATAAAATTGGTATCCCTGTAAGGGGTGCATTCTCAAAATATTTAGATAACTGGAATCTCATTTCCTTTAGAATAAAAGAATACTTTTCAAATAGTTTAAACAACCCAATTCAAACAGCCTAGACCTCAAGTAGCCTGCAAGTACAATACTAACAAGTTCTAAGAAAACAATTTGGTTTCAGAGGAGCCATGCTGAAGGATTTACAGCCCATTTCTATAGAACAGACACTAATCTGAAAGAATGGGCCTAATCCTGAGAAACTGATACAGTTTCATGTAACAATCCCTGTTCCTAAAAGAAAGGTCCAAACATTAGATATTTTTAGTAGAAACAGCCCATTTCCAAAGGGAATGGACCAGGGGCTGGTCAGTCCCAGCTAAAACAATCTGATCTCTTTATCAGACCAAATGCCAAATGAGTACTTGAATACAAAAAAAAGAAAAAAACTGAACAAGAAAAAATAAAAAAGAAACTTTAAATAGATCCTTAATAAAACCTGGGGAGCTTCAAATGAAAACCAACAAAAAGTATGCCCTCATGTACATAGAAAGACATAACTTCAAACTCAAAGGTTGGCCTGAAAAGAAGTGAGTTATTAGGGTTCAATTTTGGGTTTCACATCTGTTTGCTCACTAGCCCTGAAGCCTTCAAGGGTCTTCTCTTGTCCCTGTACAGGCCAAAAAATATTCACATAAAACAAATAGACTACCAGATTTTCTCCAGGAAAAGATGAACTTATTCTGTATCAGCAGAGAACTCTTATTCAGGTATCTGCAACCATGGTGACTACTGACTAAGTCCTCACCCAGCAAGGAAGGAGAAAAAAAAATTACAAGAGGAAAACGTTGAGAAGGTGTTTATATTTAACAAAGAGTCCATAACTATTTATTGGCTGAGTCCTTGCCAGGAAAGAAGAGGAATCTTTCTTCTTTCTGTTGGGCTTTGTGATCATCACAAGGTGTAAAAATTCTCCCTTCTGGTCTCATGACTCTAACTGAGGTTTTAGTTTATTAAGCCTTTACAACCTCAATAATAATTAGAGAGATTAAATATAAAGTGTCACTGGCATGCCACCTTAGAACTATTAGAAGGCAAAACAAGAGGATCAAATAATTTAAAATGTTGGTCTTGGAGAACAAAATGAAGCAGGACAAAAACTAACAGAGTCTTCTCAAGAGAATACACTGATCATAGCAGACACCCTTTCCCAAGAACCCAGGAAACAACTTTACATATGGATATCGCGAGATAGTCAATATTGAAATAAGATTATGTTCTTCATAGCCAAAGATGGAGAAGCTCTATGTATTCAGTGAAAACAAGACCTGGAGCTAACTGGCTCTGATCATGAGCTCCTTATTGCAAAATTAAGAGTTAAGTTGAAGAAAATAGGGAAAACCACTAAGCAAATCAGGTATAACCTAAATCAAATCCCTTATGATTATACAGTGGAGATGATGAATAGAATCAAGGGAAGGAATTAGATCAGGGAGAAAGAGTGCCTAAGGGACTATGAATGGTAGCTCATAACACTGTACAGGAGGCAGTGACCAAACCATCCTTAAGAAAAAGAAATCCAAGAAGACAAAGTGGTTATCTAAGGACAATTTAAAAATAGCTGAGGAAAGAAGAGACGTGAAAGGGGAGGGCGAAAAGAAAAGGTACACCCAACGGAATACAGAGTTCCAAAGAATAACAAGGAGAAATAAGGACTTCTGAAATGAACAATTCAAAGAAATAGAGGGAAAAAAAAAAAAGGAATGGGAAAGACTGGATATCTCTTCAAGAAAACTGGAGATATCAAGGGAGTAGTTCATGCAAGAATGAGCACAATAAATTACAGAAAGAGTAAGGACCTAAAAGAAGTGGAAGAGATTAATAAGAGGTTGAAAGAATACACAGAAGAATTATACAAATAAGGGCTTAATGACCTGGAAAATGATGATGATGTGGTCACTCACCTAGAGCTGGACATCCTGGAGTGTGAAGTGGGCCTCAGATAGCATTAATATTAACAAAGCTAGTGGAGGTGATGGAACTTCCGCTGAGCTGAAGTTAAAATCCAGAATATGATGCTGTTAACGTGTTGCACTCAATATTTCAGTGAATCTGTAAAACTCAGCAGTGGGCACAGTATGAGAAAAGTTCAGTTTTCATTCTAATCCCAAAAAAGAACAATGTCAAAGAATATTCAAGCTACTATACAATTAGGCTTATTTCACATTCTAGTAAGGTTATGCTCAAAATCCTTCAAATTAGGCTTCAGCAGTATGTGAACCAAGAATTTCCAAATGTACAAGATGGGTTTGGAAAAGGGAGAAAGACCAGAGATCAAATTGCCAACATTTGCTGGATCATGGAGAAGCAAGGAAATTCCAGAAAAAAAAAAAAAAATCTACCTCTGCATCATTGACTACACTAAAGCCTTTGACTGTGTGAATCACAACAAACTGTGGAAAATTCTTAAAAGGATGAGAGTTCCAGACTACCTTACCTGTCTCCTGAGAAACCTGCATGTAGGTCAAGAAGCAACAGAACCGGACATGAAATAATGAGCTGGTTCAAACCTGGGAAAGGAGTATGACAAGGCTTTATATTGCCACTCTGCTTATGTAATTTCTCTGCAGAGTACATCTTATGAAATGCCATGCTGGATGAATCACAAGCTAGAATTAAGATTTCCAGGAGAAATACTAACAGCCTCAGATATGCAGATGTTACCACTCTTATAGCAGAAACTGGGGAGGAATTAAAGAGTTTCTTGATGAGGGTGAAAGAGAAGAGTGAAAAAGCTGACTTCAAACTCAACATCAAAAATCTAAGATCATGGCATCTAGTACCATCACTTTAGATGAATAGAAGGGTAAGAAGTGCAAGCAGTGACAGATTTTATTTTCTTGAGCTCCAAATTCACTGAAGATAGTGACTGTGGACATGAAATTAAAAGATGCTTGCTCCTTGAAAAGAAATCTATAACTAATATAGATAGCATATTAAAAATCAAAGACATCATTTTGCCAACAAAACTGCACTTTCACATATTGATCAATCTATTGATATCTGTTTAGCTGTTTACTGTCTATCTAGGTAGAGATATTATGCAAGATGGATTGGAAATATATACATCAAATACATAAAAATATGTATCTAAGGGAGAAGAAGAAATCAAAGTTGGAGAAGGATGAAGAATAATTTTTTAACAAACAAAGAACTGTGATGACAGCAATCTATGAAATGACTATGTAAAAACAAAATTCAATTTGCTGGATTTAAAAAAAGAGAAAAACATATTCCTGACTTTTTGCATATATTTTTCAAACTAAATTTATGAAGTTGTATATTGCAATTTGCATTTCTAATATTTTCCTCATGTAGTTCTTATGCCTATTATTCTTTGTCAATATCTGTCACACCCTATTATCTCAACATCATGTGAAATATTGGTGCTACATCATTTCCTGAATTCCGGAGTTGTCTATAGCATGTGACAGTACACACATGAAGCAAAAGTGAAAAAGGAGGCTTGCACATCATATGCCTAAACATTAAATGTCATTATGTTACAGAAATATGTCATATCCTTCTGTTGTTAAAAGTATATCTGTTTAGCAATTTGATGAAAAGTAATTTATATTTATTTGTCAGCCATTTTGTTTCTTTAGTGTGTGTGTGTGTGTGCATTCACACATGCATACAGATTTGAGGAGGAGGGTTGGGGCAGACTGATTCAATCTTAAGTGAAGAGCTGAGCTCTGTTTGGGTTTTGTTGCTACAATGCCTACCTTAATTGTTCCACATGCTTCAAATTCCTCCAGCAGTAGTTTTGCTGTGACCTCTGCTTAGTGTGAAATCTAGGGTACTGGAGGGTTTTTGTCAGGGTTTTTACTCCACATTCAACTTTTAGTCGCTGATGGAAACCTGTGTTAATTGTGTAGGAGTAATTTTTTATGATCTTTGAGTCGTATGTTCTATGTTCTTCAAGAAACAGGAATACCAGATCACCTGACCTGCCTCTTGAGAAATCTGTACGCCCGTCAGGAAGCAAAAGTTAGAACTGGACATGGAACAACAAACTTGTTCCAAATAGGGAAAGGAGTACAACAAGGCTGTATACTGTCACCCTGCTTATTTAACTTATATGCAGAGTACATCATGAGAAATGCTGGGCTGGATGAAGCCCAAGCTGGGATGAACATTTCCAGGAGAAGTATCAATAACCTCAGATATGCAGGTGACCCTACCCTTATGGCAGAAAAGGAAGAAGAATTACAGAGTCATTTTTTGAAAGTGAAAGAGGAGAGTGAACAAGTTGGGTTAAAACTCAATCCTCAAAAAACAAAGATCATGGCATCTGGTCTCATCACTTCATGGCAAATAGATGGATAAACAGTGGAAACAGTGGCAGACTTTATTTTTTGGCTCCAAAATCACTGCAGATCGTGACTACAGTCATGATATAAAAAGACACTTGCTCCTTGGAAGAAAAGTTATGACCAATCTAGACAGTTTATTAAAAAGCAGAGACATTCCTTTGTCAACAAAGGTCAATCTAGTCAAAGCTATGTTTTTTCCAGTAGTCACGTATGGATGTGAGAGTTGGACTGTGAAGAAAGCTGAGTGCTGAAGAATTGATGCTTTTGAACTGTGGTGCTGGAGAAGACTCTTGAGAGTCTCTTGGACTGCAAGGAGATCCAACCAGTCCGTCCTAAAGGAGATCAGTCCTGAATATTCATTGGGAGGACTGATGTTGAAGCTGAAACTCCAATACTTTGGCCATCTGATGTGAAGAGCTGACTCATTTGAAAATACCCTGCTGCTGAGAGAGTCATTTCCTATGCAGGTTGATAAGAAGTCTAGGGGTCCCCAAGAAGAGAGGGGTCTGGAATTCTTAAGGAGGATGAAAGGACAAACCCTTTTTCCTCTGCATTCCTTAGGATTATATAACAATAATGTATCTTGCCTGAGGATAATCTCTGGATTAAAGCTTCTGGCTAATCCTGTTATCTTAAAATGTAACTTATGGAAGTAGGTCTGGTGAGGTTTTTACAATATCCAGACATTCTTTGGATTCATTAGAGAATATATAACTCCATTGCTAACACTAGCCAGGGGGTTCTCTTTCTATCCCCTTCTGAGGTCTATGGCAGAAGCTTTTCCTATCTCCTTTATACTTTAATAAAACTTTATTACACAAAAGCTATGAGTGATCAAGCCTCGTCTCTGGTCCCAGATTGAATTCTTCTCCTCCAGAGGCCAAGAATCTCGGCGCCTTTTCAAGGTTCAGCAACAAACTTTCATCTTGGAGGCTCATCCAGGATTCTTCAGGACAAGGTAAGGATGCTTGGAGCTCTAGTTCTTTGTTTTCCTAGCGAACACGTTTTCTGCTGTACTTTACTAACTCTACGGTGTGCTTGCGCGAATGAATGAAATGTCCTGTGTGAAGCAAGTGAGGAGCCCTGTTCTGGTGTTTCCACAGTGACCTCATACAGCTTATGGCAGAAACCTGTCGGAGGTTTATACCGACCTGCCAATGCCAAGAGGTACCCAATGTCTCCTTCAGGGACCAACCAGAAATGGGCAAAGTGTGTGGACCAAACTCTCCTTTCTTGGTCAAACTTTTCAGTCTCTTTGGCCATTTCATAACTCCTTGGAAATTAGAAGTATTAACCTAATCTGTCAGATCGTAGACTTTCAAGGGACTTGTGATCTATTCTGTTACTGTGTACTATGACTTAGGTCCCAAACTTGGACTGGTAGTCAGGAAGCGCCTAGCCTCACTAGGCATGGAAAGTTCGGAAGATAGATGGAGATCTAGCTACAAGAGCATCTCTGTGTTTAAAGGTTACTCAGATTGGAACTGCACTGTTTCTTTCTTTCTTTTTTTTTTTTTTTTTTTTCTTTCCCCTTTGGTAACACTGGCTCTTAGTGGACCAGAGAGGCTCTTATATTGGTGTGGTGGTTTTTGGAAGAAACATCTCAGTTTTGTGTTTATATTGGTCTTATTGTGGTCAGGAATATACTCAGGGTCGTTCACAGGCACTCAGGTGACAAATGTTTCCCCCAGCGATCTAGCCGGGGAGGCATTCCGGAAGGTTACTCTGATCACACCCTGGATGGCATCAGAGGCAAACAAGGTTTTAATGGTGAGGAGCTGGATGTCAGTCAGGGATGCCATCAGGTCTACCCCTGGTGCCCCTCCACCCTGTCTTGGTGGTAGAACCAGGAGGGAAGAGTAGGTCGCCTGTGTCAGTAAGGGACAGACTAAGTCCAACCAGGAAAGAAAAGCTTTGGTGTAAAGTCTGTCTACACTCCCATCTATAGCAGGAATGGACACCTCCGGTAGAAAGAGGGCACTGGTTGCTTTTTTTCTCTCTTACAGATGGGAGCTAACAATTACAGCCTCACACCTTTGAACTGTATCCTGAAAAACTGGGATAGATTTGATTCCCAGGGCTTAAAAAAGACACACCTGATCTTCCTATGTGATAAGGCATGGCCACGGTACCCACTGGAGGATGGAGAATGGTGACCAGTTGAAGGGTCTCTTAAGTATAATACAGTTTTACAATTAGACTGATTCTGTAGAAAACAAGGAAAATGGGTAGAAGTAACATATGTGTTGTCCTTTTTCTCTCTGCAAAATATGCCAGACTTATGCCCTAAGGGTACAGATTTGGGTGTGACACCTTCAGCTCTCTCCTGTCCTACTTTGCTAGATGATATGGAGGACAGGAGACAAAGAGATAAAGAAAAGCAGGTTTCTCCAATCTATCCCTGGGATCATATGTGCAGAGCAGCCAGAGACTAAGGAACAGCCGCACAAGCTGTTGCCTCTTCATGAAGCACCCACTAGGAGAAATGATCAGTCTATGAGAGTTAGTAAGCCTTTTTCTTTTTTTTTTTTTTTTTAATATTATTTTATTAGTTGGAGGCCAATCACTTTACAACATTTCAGTGGGTTTTGTCATACATTGACATGAATCAGCCATATAGTTACACGTATTCCCCATCCCGATCCCCCCTCCCACCTCCCTCCCCACCCGACTCCTCAGGGTCCTCCCAGTGCACCAGGCCCGAGCACCTGACTCATGTATCCCACCTGGGCTGGTGGTCCGTTTCACCATAGATAATATACATGCTGTTCTTTCAAAACATCTCACCCTCACGTTCTCCCCCAGAGTTCAAAAGTCTGTTCTGTACTTCTGTGTCTCTTTTTCTGTTTTGCATATAGGGTTATCACCACCATCTATCTAAATTCCGTATATATGTGTTAGTATGCTGTAATGTTCTTTATCTTTCTGGCTTACTTCACTCTGTATAATGGGCTCCAGTTTCATCCATCTCATTAGAACTGATTCAAATGAATTCTTTTTAACGGCTGAGTAATATTCCATGGTGTATATGTACCACAGCTTCCTTATCCATTCATCTGCTGATGGGCATCTGGGTTGCTTCCATGTCCTGGCTATTATAAACAGTGCTGCAATGAACATTGGGGTGCACGTGTCTCTTTCAGATCTGGATTCCTCAGTGTGTATGCCTAGAAGTGGTATTGCTGGGTCATATGGCAGTTCTATTTCCAGTTTTTTAAGAAATCTCCACACTGTTTTCCATAGTGGCTGTACTAGTTTGCATTCCCACCAACAGTGTAAGAGGGTTCCCTTTTCTCCACACCCTCTCCAGCATTTATTGCTTGTAGACTTTTGGATAGCAGCCATCCTGACTGGCGTGTAATGGTACCTCATTGTGGTTTTGATTTGCATTTCTCTGATGATGAGTGATGTTGAGCATCTTTTCATGTGTTTGTTAGCCATCTGTATGTCTTCTTTGGAGAAATGTCTGTTTAGATCTTTAGCCCATTTTTTGATTGGGTCATTTATTTTTCTGGAATTGAGCTTCAGGAGTTGCTTGTATATTTTTTAGATTAATCCTTTGTCTGTTTCCTCATTTGTTATTATTTTCTCCCAATCTGAGGGCTGTCTTTTCACCTTACTTATAGTTTCCTTTGTTGTGCAAAAGCTTTTAATTTTCATTAGGTCCCATTTGTTTATTTTTGCTTTTATTTCCAATATTCTGGGAGGTGGGTCATAGAAGATCTTGCTGTGATTTATGTCGGAGAGTGTTTTGCCTATGTTCTCCTCTAGGAGTTTTATAGTTTCTGGTCAAATAATCAAGGAGGATCTGGGAGACTATTTAGAGGACCCAGAAAAATATATTAGAACTTTTAAAGATGTTACTCTGCTTTATGACCTTACTCGGAAAAATGTGATGTATATCTTGGGACAAATGCTGACTCCCAAGTCAAAAACTCGAGTTTTGGGAAAAGCAGTTGCTTATGGAGATGAGTGGTTTGGTAACGAATCAGTAGGGAAGAGGGAGGATGAGATAACTGCCCTCTCCACTGGGAATCAGGCGGTTCCAATTACAGAACCAGACTGGGACTACAACACAGCTAAAGGAAGATGGGATCAGAGTCATTTTGTCAGATGTACTCTTGAAGGATTCAGGCAGCTGCATACTAAGCCTTTAGCTATGGCAAATTGTAAACATAGAACAGGAGGAGAAGGAAGCTCCTGGTAAATTCCTAGACAGATTGAGAGAAGCCATTTGCAGATTCACTGAGATTGATCCCGAAGAGGGAAAAGTGATCTTCAAAGATAGATTTCTCACTCAGTCAGCTCCAGATATCTGTGATAAGCTATTAAAACGGACCTATCAACCAAATCAGTCTTTAGATAATCTGTTACAACTAACTCAGACAGTCTATTATGGTAGGAAATATGAGGAAAAGAAAGAAAGGCAGAAAAAGACAAACAGGCAGAACCCCTCAAAATGGCTGTGAAAACCATTCTTAAACAGCCTGAGAAAAATGCCCAGAGGGACCCAGGTGAAAGGAGATGGGCTTGAAATTACTGTGGAAAGGAGGGACACCTCAAGCGGGATAGCCCTCAGGCATCTAAGCCATCCCCAGCTCAATGTCCGGTCTACAAAGGACCACACTGGAAAAGAGACTGCCCCCAAGAGGCGTAGGTTTCAGGGGTCAGACTCTCAAGACAATCAGGACTGAAGGTGCCCAGGGATCCCCACACAAGCTCCTGTCCTAATTACACCTGAGGAGCCCTGGATATTAATAACTCTGGAGGCCAATTCACTGATTTCCTTTTAGATACTGGGGCAACTTACTCTGTGCTTACTGAAGCCCCTGTCCCACTTACTTCCTGATCCGCTTCCATAATAGGACTGTCCAGACGAGCCAAAAGAGGAGCCTGATCATATATGTGAGCCTACTTCTGCTGACTGCAAAAATCCGGAGTCTGCCATTTGATCCTCAGGACAATCCCTTCCTGTCCTGGGCTCACTCCTACGCTGCATTCCATAATCAGTGTAACTGCTGGGTCTGTGGAGCGCTCCCCTCTTCATCAGTGGAAGGCTTTCCATGGTGGACATGTCCATTTCGATTGAAAGTCTTTCTCCAAGTCTGCAAATACATTCAACAACAATTGCATGTGATACCTCTTCTTAAACTGATGACATCTAACAACCTTAAGATGGACTGATATAACTATGGACATAATGTGACTTTTCATTTTGATTTTAACTTGGTTTAATGACTATTTTGCCTTATGTCTGTAACTGTATAATGGGGTTTTCTAACTGTCTAAAAGCTTTTAAGTTGCAAATGATTGTCCAAGCTCCTATGAGTGCACAGCCTCCTCCAACTATTACTTGGGCTCCCTGGATCAGAGATCCTCAGTATGAGGGCTAGGAGAATATGTTGCCTCAACAATTTAGGGGCCATGCCCCTAAACAGCAGGAAGTAGTTATGGAATGAAAATGACACCCCTTTCTCTTGGCAACATAATTCTCCTAAAATAAAAGGGGTGAATGAGAGAGTCATTTCCTAGGCAGGTTGATAAGAAGTCTAGGGGTCCCCAAGAAGAGAGGCATCTGTAATTCTTAAGGAGGAAGAAAGGACAAACCATTTTTCTTCTACATTCCTTAGGATTATATAACAATAATGTATCCTGCCCGAGGACAGTCTCTGGATTAAACCTTCTGACTAATCCTGTTATCTTAAAATGTAAACTATGGGAGTAGGTCTGTGAGGTCTTTACAACCTCCAGACACTCTTTGGATTCATTGGAGAGTATATAACTCCATTGCTAACACTAGCAAGGGGGTACACTTTCTACCCCCTTCTAACATCTATGTCAGAAGCTTTCTCTATCTCCTTTATACTTTAAAAAAACTTTATTACACAAAAGCTCTGAGCAATCAAGCCTCATCTCTGGCCCCGGATTGAATTCTTCTCCTCCAGAGGCCAAGAATCCTGGTGTATTTTTGAGGTTCAGCAACAAACTTTCACTGCTGGGAAAGATTGAGGGCGAGAGGAGAAGGGGACGGCAGAGGATGAGATGGATGAATGGTATCACTGACTCAACAGACATGAATTAGGGTAAAATTTGGGAATTGGTGATAGACAGGGAGGTCTGGTGTGCTCCAGTCCATAGTGTCGTAAAGAGCCGGACACCACTGAGTGACTGAACTGACTGAGTGCCCTATAGCTGTAGTCTGCTGTGACTGGTTACTCATAGTTAGGCTCATGTTGTGAGTGGAGAGGCCTTGGATCTTCTAACCCAACATTAGTTTTACATTTATTTGAAAAGGATTGTTCAACTATGTTCCCTTTTTAAGACAAATAGCCAATTTTTGAAACCCTGAACTTTTAAGTTAGCTACTGAGAGTTCTGATTATTTTGATTATTTCTTAGAAATAGTCATATTAAATAAAAACATACAGTGTACTTCTAATGCTAAATTCAAATAAGATTGTAGGTTACTCACTCATATTCCTTCTACCATTATTGACTGTTTATATAATTTAAGTATGATGCATTATAGATTTAAATACATTTCTAATAAAATTTCTAAATTCTAATAAATTAACACTTTTGGTCCTTTAAAAACACTAACAAAGTAGCAACTTTAAATGCCTAAATCTTAAGATAGTTTTCAGATACCAAGTTTTGCCTTTGTGTTTGAATATTTGCAAATGAAGAAGACGGAGCATTTGAAAGTGATATTTGTGCATAACTTGGTCACAAAGATTTGACTAGAACATGTATAAAGCATATATTTGAAGCTTCAGTCTGTCAAAAGATATAACAAAACAACAAACTGAAAACTAAAAAATGAAGTAGGAGACCTTTGTATTAATAGCATTGACTTGAACTGATGTCCATTTATCCATGCACATGACTCATATGTGTTAAACTAGAATATATATATATATATATATATATATATATATACACATATAATTTTACATAATGTCAGAGAAACTACAAAATTGCGCTTTTAAAGCTTTCTTTTAATGGAATGCACATGACTAGAAATATGACCTCTCCTTTTATCCATGAAAAACATTAAAAAAAAATAAAACAGACCTTTAAGGAAGATTGGTTTAAAATGGTGAAGTAGAAGGATGTGTGCTCACCTCCTCCAACAAGAGCACCAAAATCTCAACTAGATGTTGAACAGCCATCCACAGGAGGGCAGTGGAACCCACCCCAAAGAAATATCTCAAGTCCAAAGACAAAGAAGAAACTGCAATGTGATGGTAGGAGGAATGCAATGAAATAAAATCAATCCCTATACCTGCCAGGTGGGTGACCCTCAAACTGGAGAACAATAGTACCAAAGAAATTTCCCACTGTTGTAAATGTTCTGAGCCCCATGTCAGGATTTCCAACCCAGGGATCCTGTAAAGGGATTATGAATCTTCAGGGAATCTAACTTTGAAGGGCAATTGGGTTTAATTTTGTGTATGAAGGGCATACACAAAATCTCTCTGTACCAGAACTGAAGGGGAAGGAGAAATGACCCCATAGGAGAACTGAAGTTGATTGCCATTTCCTTCTCCAGGGGATCTTCCTGACGCAAGGATCAAACCCAGTCTCCCATACTGCAGGCAGACTCTTTACCATCTGAGCCACCAGGGAAGCCCCCATATCAGACAAAATAGACTTTAAAATAAAGACTGTTATAAGAAAAAACAGTCTTTATTTTAAAGTCTATTTTGTCTGATATGGGGGCTTCCCAAAAAGGCTTCTGCATAATAATTAAAAGTTAAATCAAGGAAGAGGATATAACAATTGTAAACATATATACACCAAACATAGGAGCACCTCAATATGTAAGGTAAATACTAACAACAATACAGGGAGAACTCAAAAGTAGCACAGTAGTAGTGAGGGACTTTAGCACATTTTCATCAATTGACAGATCAACAAGACAGGAAATTAATAAGGAAACAGGTCTTAAATTACACATAAGATCAAATGAACTTAATTCATATTTATAGAGCTTTCCATCCCAAAGCAGCAGAATACACATTCTTCCCATGTGTACACAGAACATTCTCTAGGATTGAACACACGCTGGGCCAAAAGGTGAGCCACTGCAATTTTAAGAAAACTGAAATGGTATCAAGCATATTTTCTGATCAACATGCAATGGGATTAGAAATAAGCTACAAGAACAAAACTACAAGGGCTTCCTTGGTGGTGCAGCTGGTAAAGAACCCACCTGCCAATGCATCAGACACAGGAGACACAGGTTCCATCCTTGGGTTGGGAAGATCCTCTGGAGGAGGAAATGGCAACCTACTCCAGTGGACAGAGGAGCCTGGAAGGCTGCAATCCATGGAGTCTCAATAAGTTAGACATAGCTGAACGACTGAACACAAAACTATGAAAAACACAAATACAATGCAGCAAAACAATATGTTCCTAAACAACCAATGGATCATTGAAGAAATCTAGTTCAGTTCAGTTCAGTCACTCAGTTGTGCCCGACTCTTTGACACCCCATGGACTGCAGCACGCCAGGCCTCCCTGTCCATAACCAATATCCAGAGTTTACTCAAATTCATGTCCATTAAGTTGGTGATGCCATTCAACCATCTCATCCTCTGTCATCCACTTCTCCTCCAGCCTTCAATCTTTCCCAACATCAGGGTCTTTTCAAATGAGTCAGCTCTTTGCCTCAGGTGGCCAAAGTTTTGGAGTTTCAGCTTCAGCATCAGTCCTTCCAATGAATATTCAGGACTGAGTTCCTTTAGGTTGGCTCTCTTTGCTGTCCAAGGTACTCTCAAGAGTCTTCTCTAACACCACAGCTCAAAAGCATCAATTCTTCAGTGCTCAGCTTTCTTTGAAGTCCAAATTTCACAATCATACATGACTACTGGAAAAATCGTAACTTTAACTACATGGATCTTTGTTGGCAAAGTAATGTCTCTGCTTTTTAATATGCTGTCTAGTTTGGTCATAACTTTTCTTCCAAGGAGCAAGCATCTTTTAATTCCATGGCTTCAGTCACCATCTACAGTGATTTTGGAGCCCAAAAATTAAAGTCTGTCACTGTTTCACCACATATTTGCCATGACGTGATGGTACAAGATGTCATGATCTTAGTTTTCTTAATGTTGAGTTTTAAGCCAACTTTTTCACTCTTCTCTTTCACTTTCATCAAGAGACTGTTTAGTTCTTCTTTGCATTCTGCCATGAGTGTGATGTCATCTGCGTATTTGAAGTTAGTGCTATTTCTCCTGGCAATCTTGATCCCATCTTGTACTTCATTCAGTTCAACAAATAACAAAATATGAAGAGATAAGTGAAAATGAAAGCACAATGGTTCAAAACTTATGGGAGGCAGCAAAAGCAGCAGGAAGTTTTGAGGAATAAACTCTTACCTCAAGAAGACAGAAAAATGTCAAATAAATGACCTAACCTTAATCTAAAACAACTAGAGAAAGAAGAAAGAAACAAAACCTGAAGTTAGAAGAAAAAAATACCATAAATATCTGAACAGAAATTAATTAAACAAAGAGAGTAATCATAAGGATCAATGAAACTAAAAGATTGTTATTTGAAAAGATTAAAAAAAAAAAGATAAACCTTTAGCCAGACTCATCAAGAAAAAAGGAGATAGGGCTCAAGTCAATGAATTAGAAATGAAACAGGTAAAGTTAGAACAGACACCACAGAATTACATAGGATTATAAAAGACTACTTTGAGCAACTGTATGCCAAAAAATAGACAATCTGGAAGATATAGACAAATTCTTGTAAAGGTACAGTCTCCAAGGACTGAACCAGGAAGAAATAGAAAATTAAATAATGATAATAATAATTCCAAGCACTGAAATTATTTTCTTTTTAAATTTTGATTAAACACACACACAAAATAACAACCACAACAACAACAACAACTCCCAGCATACAAAAATCCAGGATCTAATGGCATCACAGGCAAAGTCTATCATTTGGAGAAGGGTTTACACCTATCTTTCTAAAACTGTTTCAAAAATAACAGAGGAATGGCAAGTTCCAAACTCATTCTACAATACCACCATCACTCTGATAACAACACCACACAAAGATACTACAAAAAGTAAAATTATGCAGCAATATCACTCATGAACATAGATGCCAAAGTCCTCAACAAAATATTAGGAATCTGAATCCAACAATATACTGAAAAAAATCTTATACCATGATCAAATGGGATACATCCCAAGAATGCAAGGATTTTTCAATATATGCAAGTCCATCAATATGATACATCACAACAAAAATTTGGAGAATAAAAAACCATATGAATGTTTCAATGATGTAGAAAAAGCTTTAGACAAAATTAAATACCCATATATGATAAAACTCTCCAGAAAGTGGGCATAGAGGGAACATATGTTAACATAATAAAGGCCACATGTGAAAAAATCTACAGCTAATATATTCAATGGTGAAAAGTTGAAAACACTTCATCTAAGATAATAAAAGGAAAAAGAAACGTATGTGCCCTCTCATCACTTTTGTTCCCCCATTTTATTCACTTAAATATATATATATATGAGGAAATTAGCTTTACAATTGTGGGATGGCTTCTGCCATGCAACAGTGCAAATCAACCATAATTACACATATATCACCTCCCTCATTCTGGCCACTTTTATTCAACATAGTTTGGGAAGTCATAGCTATTTTCAATCAGAGAAGAAAAAGAAATAAATTGGAAAATAAGAAGTTAGATTATCACTGTTTTCAGATGACGTGATACTATACATAGAAGACCCTAAAGATACTACCAGAAAACTACTAAAGCTTAATGAAGTTGGTAAAGTTGCAAGTTACAAAATCAATACCCAGAAATCTATTGCATTTCTATATACTAACGACAAATGATAAGGAAGAGAAACAAGAAATACTTCAATTTGCCACTGCAGCAAAAAGAATAAAATACCCAGGAATAAATATACCTAAGGAGACAAAAAAATCTGTCCTCTGAAAACTATAAGACCCTGATAAAAGAAATCAAAGAAGACACAAACAGATGGGAAAAAATACAATGACAATGGGCTGGAAGAATCAATATTGTAAAAATGATTATAATAACTGAAGGAATCTTTAGGTTCAATGCAATCCCTATCAAATTCAGTCAATTTAGTTCAGTCGCTCATTTGTGTCTGACACTTTGCGACCCCATAAATCACTGCATGCCACGCCTCCCTGTCCATCAAAAACTCCCAGAGTTTACTCAAACCCATGTCCATCGAGTTGGTGATGTCATCAAGTCATCTCATCCTCTGTCGTCCCCTTCTCCTCCTGCCCCCAATCCCTCCCAGCATCAGGGTCTTTTCCAACGAGACAACTCTTCGTAGGAGGTGGCCAAAGTATTGGAGTTTCACCTTCAGCATCAGTCCTTCCAATGAATATTCAGGACTGATTTCTTTTAGGGTGGACTGGATGGATCTCCTAGCAGTCCAAGGGTATCTCAAGAGTCTTCTCCAACACCACAGTTCAAAAGCGTCAATTTTATGGTGCTCAGTTTTCTTCACAGTCCAACTTTCACATCCATATATGACCACTGGAAAAACCATAGCCTTGACTAGATGGACCTTTGTTGGCAAAGTAATGTCTCTGCTTTTTAATATGCTATCAAGATTGGTCATCACTTTCCTTACAAAGAGTAAGCATCTTTTAATTTCATGTCTGCAGTTACCATCTGCAGTGATTTTGGAGCCCCAAAAAATAAAGTCTGACACCGTTTCCACTGTTTCCCCATCTATTTCCCATGAAGTGATGGGACCAGATGCCATAATCTTAGTTTTCTGAATGTTGAGCTGTAAGCCAACTTTTGCACTCTCCTCTTTCACTTTCATCAAGAGGCTCTTTAGTTCCTCTTCACTTTCTGCCATAAGGGTGGTGTCATCTGCATATCTGAGGTTATTGATATTTCTCCCAGCAATCTTGATTCTAGCTTGTGCTTCTTCCAGCCCAGTGTTTCTCATGACATACTCTGCATATAAGTTAAATATGCAGGCTGACAATATACAGCCTTGACGTACTCCTTTTAATAGTTGGAACCAGTATGTTGGTCCATGTCCAGTTCTAACTGTTGCTTCCTGACCTGCATACAGGTTTCTCAAGAGGTGGTTCAGGTGGTCTGGTATTCTCATCTCTTTCAAGATTTTCCACAGTTTATTGTGATCCACACAGTCAAAGGCATTGGCATAGTCAATAAAGCAGAAATAGATGTTTTTCTGGAACTCTCTTGCCTTTTTGATGATCCAGTGGATGTTTGCAATTTGATCTCTGGTTCCTCTGCCTTTTCTAAAACCAGCTTGGGCATCTGGAATTTCATGGTTTACATATTGCTGATGCCTGGCTTGGAGAATTTTGAGCATTACTTTACTAGCGTGTGAGATGAGTGCAATTGAGCGCTAGTTTGAGCATTCATTGGGATTGCCTTTCTCAGGGATTGGAATGAAAACTGGCCTTTTCCAGTCCTGTGACAACTACTGAGTTTGCCAAATTTGCTGGCATATTGAGTCCAGGACTTTCACAGCACCATCTTTCAGAATTTGAAATAGCTCAACTGGAATTCCATCACCTCCACTAGCTTGGTTCATAATGATGCTTTCTAAGGCCCACTTGACTTCACATTCCAGGATGTCTGGCTCTAGGTGAGTGATCACGCCATCGTGATTATCTGGGTCGTGAAGATATTTTTTGTACAGTTCTGTGTATTCTTGCCACCTCTTTTTAATATCTTCTGCTTCTGTTAGGTCCATACCATTTCTGTTCTTTATCGAACCCATCTTTGTGTGAAATGTTCCCTTTGTATCTCTAATTTTGTAGAAGAGATATCTAGTCTTTCCCATTCTGTTGTTTTCCTCTATTTCTTTGCATTGATCACTCAGGATGGCTTTCTTATCTCTCCTTGCTATTCTTTGGAACTCTGCATTCAAATGCGAATACCTTTCCTTTTCTCCTTTGCTTTTTGCTTCTTTTCTTTTCACAGCTGTTTGTAAGGCCTCCTCAGACAGCCATTTTGCCTTTTTGCATTTCTTTTCCATGTGTACGGTCTTGATCCTTGACTCCTGTACAATGTCACAAACCTCCATCCATAGTTCATCAGCCAATCTGTTTCTCAGATCTAGTCCCTTAACCATATTTCTCATATCCACTGTATAAGGCATTTGATTTTGGTCATACCTGAATGGTCTAGTAGTTTTCCCTACTTTCTTCAATATAAGTCTTAATTTGGCAATAAGGAGTTCATGATCTGAGCCACGGTCAGTTCCCGGTCTTGTTTTTGCTGACTGTATAGAACTTCTCCATCTTTGGCTGCAAAGAATATAATCAATGAGATTTCTGTGTTGACCATCTGGTGATGTCCATGTGTAGAGTATTCTCTTGTGTTGTTGGAAGAGGGTGTTTGTTATGACTAGTGTGTTCTCTTGGGAAAAGTCTATTAACCTTTGCCCTTCTTCATTCTGTACTCCAAGGTCAAATTTGCCTGTTACTCCAAGTGTTTCTTGACTTCCTACTTTTGCATTCCAGCCCCCTATAATGAAAAGGACATCTTTTTTGGGTGTTAGTTCTAAAAGGTCTTGTAGGTCTTCATAGAACCGTTCAACTTCAGCTTCTTCAGCGTTACTGGTTGGTACATAGGCTTGGATTACCATGATATTGAATAGTTTGCTTTGGAAATGAACAGAGATCATTCTGTCGTTTTTGAGATTACATCCAAGCACTGCATTTCAGACTCTTTTGTTGATCATGATGGCTACTCCATTTCTTCTAAGGGATTCCTGCCCACAATAGTAGATATAATGATCATCTGCGTTAAATTCACCCTTTCCAGTACATCTTACTTCACTGATTCTTAGAATGTTGACATTCACTTGCCATCTCCTGTTTGACCACTTCCAATTTGCCTTATTCATGGACCTTACATTCCAGGTTCCTATGCAGTATTGCTCTTTACCATATTGGACCTTTCTTCTATCAATGGTATTTTTTACAGAACCAGAAAAAAAATCTTAAAATATGTATGGAGTCACAAAAGACACTGAATAGCCAAAGCAACTTTAAGAAAGAAATATGGAGCTGGAGGAATCAGTCTCCCTGACTTTCAGACTGTACTACAAAGCTATAGTTACCAAAACAGTATAGTGCTGATACAGAAATAGAAATATGAATCAATGGAACAGGATAGAAACCCCAGATATAAGCCAATGTACTTACAGTCAGTTAATTTCTGAGAAAGGAGGTAAGACTACACAATGTTGGAAAGATAGTCTCTTCAACAAAAGATATTGGGCAAGCTGAATATTTTCATGGAAAAGAAATGAAATTAGATTATTTAATATTATACACAAAAAATAATCCCAAATTGGATTACAGACCTAAATGTGAGACCAGACACTATAAAACCCCTACAGGAAAACATAGGCAGAATATTCTCTGACATAAATAGCAGCAATATATTTTTCAATCCATCTCCTGGAATAATGGAAATAAAAACAGAAATTATTGAGACCTATTTAAACTCAAAAGTTTTTGAACAACAAAGAAAACAATAAGCATGACAAAAAGACAAATATTGGGAAAATATTTGCAAATAATTTGACCAACAAGGCATTAGTGTTCAAAATTTACAGTTCATGAGGCTTTAGGTAATGAAAACAAACAACTCAATCAAAAAGTTGGTAAAAGACCTAAATAGACATTTATTCAAAGAATACATACAGATGTTCAAAAGGCACATTAAAAGATTAATTATTAGAGAAATGATAATCAAAAGTACAGTGAGTTATCACCTCACACCAGTCAAAACAACTATCATCAAAAAAGTCACAAACAATGAATGCTGCAGAGGGTTTTAAGATAGGGACACCCTCCTAACACTGTTGGTGAGTATGTATATTGATATAGCCACTGTAGAGAACTGTATGACGAGTCGTTTAAAAAATTAAAAATAAAGCTACCATATGACTCTGCAATCCCATTCCCACAATACCCAAGAAAAACATGGCCCCAAAGGAAACATGCACCTCAGTGTTCATTGAATCACTCTTTACAATAGCCAAGACATGTGGAAAAAACCGAAGTGTGCATGAACAGGGGAATGGATAAAGAATATGTGGTATGTACACAATGGAATGTTGCTCAGCCATTAAAAATGAAACAATGCCAGTTGCAGCTACATGGATGGACTTAGAGATTGTCATGTTGAGTAAAGTAAGTCAGACAGAGATGGAGAAATATTGTATGGCATTCCTTACATGCAAAATCTAAAAAAGAAATGATACAAATGAACTTGTTTACAAAACAGAAACCGATTCACAAACTTAGAGGGCAAATTTATGGTTGCCTGGGAGGAAATAATGTGAGGCAAGAATCATTTAGGGAGTTTGGGATTAACAGGTAAGCACTGCTAAATTTAAAATAGATAACAAGCAAGACCTACTGTATAGCATAGGGAACTCTCTTCAATATGTGGCACCCTGGATGGGAGCGGAGTTTAGGGGAAAATGGATACATGCATATGTATGACTGAGTCCCTTTGTAGTCCACCTGAAAATATCAGAACATGGCTAATTAGCTATACTCCAATTTAAAATAAAAAGTTTAATTATAAGTTAATGTTTTGTTGCTTACTTAATTATGTAAACTGAGTAGAAGTCTTATTAAGCACAGACAATCTGTGCTTTCAGGTTACAGAAAATATATAAAGCTAGCCTGATGTGAAAATTAGTAGATTCAGAATTAGAGATTTAGCTTTAATTGAAGTGCCATGACAGAATTGAATTTGTTCCTACAAAATAAGGTAGTTTATAACTGTTTCAAGTTGCTTTGTGCTCCAGACAAATCAACATTCCTTTATGATTGCTTTACCATCTATAAACCACAAGTCCTCTACTTTTAAAGTACATGATGAAAAGATGACATTCCAATTCAGAGCTCTTTCCATGTTCTTCAAAATATAGTGTTGACAATTATCTATCCATCCAAATGTAGAACAATGTGAATTTGCAGTTGTTGCTCTCATTTATTCTAATTTATTGTTTAAAAATTATAAAGACATGTAGATATATAATGTATTATATTAAAGCCTACACAATCTCAAGCTTCCACCTTCTAAACAGGAATTAAATGTGTGCTTAAGGGAGAAACTAACAAAGCAGACTTGGGAAATGAAAATTATGTAGCTGCAAAATCCATTATATAACATTAATTGAGAATATTTGAGAATATTTGTTAGCATCATATGCAGATGTGCAAATTGTGTTTATATTTAAGGTAGCAATTCCATTAAGTTTCAGCTCTGTTTTGTTTTTTGTCTTGTTTTCATTCATTTGAAACAGAGGTTAGCCTGACTAAAAGTAAGACAATATTGGATATTAGCTTTAAAAATGCAGATAACAATGGCCATTGTTTTGTTCCTGCCAACCGTTAACAAATACTCTCCCTTTGTCAACAGGCATGCAAGAAGGAAATTGCTTCAGTTTCAGGTGTGCAACAAAGTGATTTAGCTATATATACACATATATCTATTCTTTCTCAAATTATTTTCCTATTTAAGTTACCTCAGAATATTGAGCAGAGTTCCCTGTGCTGTATAATAAATCCTTGTTTATCTATTTAAAATATACCTTTATGCACATGTTATTTTAACAATTGAATTTATGTGATAAAAAAAGACTAGTTTTTTTTTGGTGAGAAAAACAGTAATGTTTAGAATTCTGTAGAATCATACAAGCAGCTAGCTTGATTTGATCGATATATATATATATATATATATATATATTCATCCATTTCAGATGTAATTGTGTAATACTGTAATTAATCAGATCATATTTATTCAAAATTCAAATGACAAAGAGGAAACAGAAAAAAAAATAATACTGGGAGGCACTGTCAAGAGCTTCAATGAAAGATAAAAAGAAAAATAACACAGAAAAGATTTTCAAAAATGAAATTATCTACTAATAAATACTACTCAAAAGTCAAAAGTCAAGAAATACATATTACAATAAAATAAGTTCATGTATATTTATAATTGCCCCAATATTTTCATTAAATATAATATGAGAGCTCATTAGAGGTTTAGAAGAACTCCTGAACTGATTTTCCATAGCATAAAATAAGGTAGAATCAGAGAGCAATGTCTGAATAAGATCACCTCTAATTAAAAATAAATTTTATATTATAATAATTGTGAAATAATCTATTTTGCCAAATCAACTAACCTAAAACTGGTATATTTATTCAAACCCTCTTAAGTAGAAGTTGTATTTTTATTTTAAAACATACCTATCTTAGGTTGATCACATTAGTACCATTTTAATCGAATCACTAGTCAAAGTTGCAACAAGAAAAATAAATAAGCTAATTTTTAAAACTGTAAACACTCAGCACGCTTTGTTTTCATTTAATTTGCTGTTTCAGGAGCAAAACTTAATCTTATTAAACTAGGTAACTAATGTATACTGATATTTTATTGATATGATACATTGAGAAATATTTTACTGCATCTCTAATTTTGGACTTTGGGTATGGAGGCAAAGCAATGTGGGAAGCTCAGAGATGAGTCAGAAGACTCCTCTCACCATGGAAATTAAAGACTGGTTGAAGAAGTAAAACACCTAAGTGATTACAAAACAAAGTATAAGTATTATGCATATTTATTAAAAACTATAATGATATTGACTTTTAAATAAATGGTGACTTAATCAGCTTTCAACTTTATTGATATTTTTATACTTTATTCATAGAAGCATAAACAGTTATTTTAATAATTGAGTTGGATTTAGATCTAACGCCATTATTTTAAAATACTTTCTGGTCACTTCTCTGGTTGTCTAAGACTCTGCACTACTAATGTAGGGGGCCTGGGTTCTATCCCCGGTCAGGGATTTAGATGCCACATGCCACAGCTAAGACTTGGCAGAGCCAAACAAATAAATATTTAAAAAAATAAAAAATAAAATAAAAAACTCTCTGAATGTAAAAAAAAAAAAATTACCCATATATATTGAAGTATATATTCTCTTCTAAAAATATTTATGATAATTGATCATCTCTGTTCTATGATTTAGCAATACCTGTACAGAAAAAAAACAATCTAAGCACAACCTTTCAAATAATTTTTAAAAGTATTTTATTTATTTTCCCTAACGATCTCCTTTACTCACCTTTCTTCTAATGAGAGAGAGGGGGAATAAAGAACATAAAGCAAGGAAAGGTATAAACAAACATAGGTTTTCCAATTAAAATATCCCCAGAAAGTAATTTTGTGAATACTGATAAACTGATTCTGAAGGTCACACATAAATGCAGCAGATCTCAAATAGCCAACAAATTGCTGAAGAAGAAGTCAGAGAATTGACATTAGTCAGCTTCAGTCTTACCGCAATGCTGTGGTCAAGACAATGTGGTAATGGTAAAAGAATAGATATAGATCCCTGAAATCAGTTCAGTTCAGTTCAGTCATTCAATCGTGTCTGACACTTTCTGATCCCAAGGACTGCAGCACGTCAGGGCCCCCTGTCCATCACCAACTCCAGGAGCTTGCTCAAACTCATGTCCATCGAGTCGGTGATGCCATCCAACCATCCCATCCTCTGTTGTACCCTTCTCCTCCTGCCTTCAATCTTTCCCAGCATCAGAGTCTTTACCAAAGAGTCAGCTCTTCGCAAGAGGTGGCCAAAGTATTGGAGCTTCAACTTTAGCATCAGTCTTTCCAATGAATATTCAGACTGAATTCCTTTAAGGTTGACTCGTTTGATATCCTTGCAATCCAAGGGACTCTCAAGAATCTTCTCCAACGTGACAGTTCAAAAGTATCAATGCTTCAGTGCTCAGCTTTCTTTATAGTCCAACTCTCATATCCATACATGACTACTGGAAAAACCATAGCTTTGACTAGATGGGCATTTGTTGGCAAAGTAATGCCTCTGCTTTATAAT
Source organism: Muntiacus reevesi (assembly GCF_963930625.1). NCBI lineage: Eukaryota > Metazoa > Chordata > Mammalia > Artiodactyla > Cervidae > Muntiacus > Muntiacus reevesi. The sequence continues at coordinate 78,962,600 of NC_089271.1, read as the reverse complement.
ATGCTGTTTAGGTTGGTCATGACTTTTCTTCCAAGGAGCAAGTGTCTTTTAATTTCAATGCTGCATTCACCACCTGCAGTGATTTTGGAGGCCAAGAAAATAAAGTTTGTCACTGTTTCTGTTGTTTCCCCATCTATTTGCCATGAAGTGATGGGATTGGAATTCATGATCTTCATTTTTTGAATGTTGAGTTTTAAGCCAGTTTTTTCACTCTCCTCTTTCATTTTCATCAAGATGCTCTTTAGTTCCTCTTTGCTTTTTTCCATAAGGGTGGTGTCATCTGGAATGCAAAAGTTGGAAGTCAAGAGATACCTGTAGTAACAGGAAAGTTTGTTCTTGGACTACACAATGAAACAGGGTGAAGGCAAACAGAGTTTTGCCAAGAAAACACACTGGTCATAGCAAACACCCTCTTCCAATAACACAAATGACTCCTCTAGACATGGACTTCACCAGATGGTCAAAACCAAAGTCAGATTAATTATATATTTTTAGAGCCAAAGATGGAAAAGTTTCATACATTCAGAAAAAACAAGACATGTAGCTCACTGTGGCTCAGATCATGAACTCCTTATAGCTAAATTCAGGCTTACATTGAAGAAAGTAGGGAAAACCACTAGACAACTCAGGTATGACCTAAACCAAATTCCTTATGGTTATACCATGGAAGTGACAAATAGATTCAAGGGATTAGATCTTATTGACAGAGCTCCTGAGGAACTATGGACAGAGGTTTGTTATACTGTACAGTAGTCAGTGATCCAAACCATCCCCAAGAAAAAGAAATGCAAAAAGGCAAAATAATTGTCTCAGGAAGCCTTACAAACAGTGGAGAAAAAAAAGAGAAGTGAAAGGAAAGGAGAAAAGGAATGATATATCCATCTTAATGCAGAGTTCCAAAGAAAAGCAAGGAGAAATAAGAAACCTTCTTAAGTGATCAACACAAAGAAATAGAGGAAAACAACAGAATGGGAAAGACTAGAGATCTCTTCAAGAAAATTAGAGATACCAAGGGAATATTTCATGCAAAGATGGGCACAATAAAGGACAGAAGCATTATGAATATAACAGAATCAGAAGATATTAAGAAAAGGTGGTAAGAACACACAGAAGGCCTATACAAAAAATATCTTAATGACTCAGACAATCATGAAGTTATGATCACTCACCTAGAGCCAGACATCCTGGAATGTGAAGTCAAGTGGGTCTTAGGAAGCATCACTATGAACAAAGCTAGTGGAGGTGATGGAATTCCACCTGAGCTACTTCAAATCCTAAAAGATGATACTGTGGAAGTGTTGCACTCCTTATGCCAGCAAATTTGAAAAAATCAGCAGTGGCCACAGGACTGGAAAGGTCAGTTTTCATTCCAATCCAAAAGAAAGGTAATCTCAAGGAGTGTTCAAAACTACTGCACACTTGCACTCACATCATATGCTGGTAAAGTAATGCTCAAAATTTTCCCCAAGCTAGGTTTCAACTGTATGTAAACTGAGAATGTTCAGTTGTTCAAGTTGGATTTTACAAAGGCAGAGGAATCAGAGATCAAATTGCCAACATCTGTTGGATCATAGAAAAATCAAGAGAATTCCAGAAAAAGCATCTACTCCTGCTTTATTGACTATGCTAAAGCCTTTGAGTGTGTGGATTAAAAAAAAAAAAAGGGGGAAATTCTCAAATAGATGGGAATACCATATCACCTCACCTGCCTCCTGAGAAACCTGTATACAGGTCAAGAAGCAACAGTTAGAAACAGATATGGAGCAATGAACTGGATCAAAATTGGGAAAGGAGGACCAAGGCTGCATATTGTTACCATGCTTATTTAGCTTATATGAAGAGTAAATCATGAGAAATGTCAGGCTGGATGAAATACAAGCTTGAATCAAGACTGCTGGGAGAAATATTAATAATCTCATATATGAGATTCCTGAAATAGTTCTACATTAATATAGTCAGCTGATATAAGTGATTCAGTGGGAAAATGACAATCTTTCCAACAATGGTTCTAGAACAACTAAACACCCACAATCAAAGAAATAGTAACTTAGACACAAACCTTACATCTTCACAGAAAACAACTCAAAATGAAGCATAGACCCAAATGCAACATTTTGCATTACTTTTACTCTTAGAAGATAATATGGGTGATCTTGTATTTCACCAGGCTTTTTAGATGGAATGCTAAAAACACAATTTATAAATGAATTTTTTTAATAAGTTGGACCTTAATTCTTCTGCAAAAGGCATTGTTAGGAGAAAAAAAGGAGATAAACCACAGAGATGGGGAAATTTTTTGCAAAACACATATCAGGTAAAGAACTGGCATCCAAAATATACAATGAACTCTTAAAAATCAACAACAGGAGCACAAAAATCCACTTAAAAATGAACAAAAGATCTGAATCAATATTTGCTCATCAGTTGTAACCAATGTGTTACACTGTGTGCTTAGTTGCTCAGTCTTGTCCGACTGCACTGTGTGCTTAGCTGATCAGTCATGTCCACCTCTTTGCGACCCCATGGACCTGCCCAGGCTTCTCCGTCCATGGGGATTCTCCAGGCAAGAATACTGGAGGGGTTTGCCATGCCCTCCTCCAGGAGCTCTTTCCAATCTAAGGATGGAACCCAGGTCTCCCGCATTGCAAGTGGATTCTTTACCGTCTGAGCCCCCAGGGAAATCCAAGAATACTGGAGTGGGTAGCCTATCCCTTCTCCAGGGGATCTTCCCAACCCAGGAATCCAACTGGGTCTCCTACATTGCAGGTGGATTCTTTACCAGCTGAGCTACCAGGGAAGCCCAAAACATATCTAGAAATGCTCATTTGGAGAAAGATGTTTTCATAAAGTTTGGGGGCAAATGAAGCCATCCAACGGAACTGTCATAAGCAACATCAATAGGCACAGACTTCCAGGCTAGAATCTTTTCCAAGCCCAAATTTCCTGCTCGCCTCTGGTCTAGGCCCCCGGCTACACCTTGTTACACAGTCAATGCTGGGTGTATCTTCTGTTCACTGTTAGTGTGAGGAAAGTGAGCCTGGGTCTGCCTGTAGCCTGTCTGCAGCCCGTCCAGGAACGGGGGCACTGGGGTCATGGTCACTGAGTCTGACTGCAGGGTGTACCCCATGAAGGGTGGATGCAGGTACTGCCCGTTATAGGGTATGATCTGGGTGGCCTGATGGCAGCTGAACATTGAGAAGTTTGTGGGCATGTCCACGTATGTGTTGTTCATGATGCCCTTGTGCAAGCAATAGTTGGTTTGGGACCTGTGTCAGGGGTGCCTGGGTCCCCAAGTTGCCTCTAGAACTGGACAGGTGGGAGGGGTAGCCCCAGGAGATGCTGGCGTTCAGGATCATGGGGATGGTCTCCATTGAGCAGGGCCCTCCCGGGACCAGCTCTGCCGTGGCTCCTTCTTGGGCCAGAGGCATCTCCAGCAGCCACGAGGGACACCAAGATGATGAAGGTAACAAATACTGACTTGACTATGAGGAAGAGCACATAGATGGGGACTAGTGTTACACTAATGCAAGATAATAATAGAGCAAATTGGTGGAAGGGGATTGCCATGTGGTCTATTAAAATTGTGTACTTTTCATTGTTTTTCTGTAAGCCTCAGAGTGCTCAAAAAGTAGTCTATTAATTTAAAATTTTGCAATTATGTCAAGCACTTCTGATCAATTTTCAAGTTAAGAACTTATTTATCTACAATCATGAAATAATACATCTAGGTAACATTAATTTCATCATTAACTCTATGTGAGATTACTAATTGCTTATTAATAAGTATAGAAAATACAGTCCATATATCTTAGGGATCTGTTAACATATACATTTTTCATCTCTGTTTTGAGGAACTATATGATACTTGAAAATTATGAGATATTTTCATCTCCTCCTCATTTTTTGGATTAAGATTTGTTTACAAATCATTGGTGTCTGTTAGAGATTATGATATATTTGGACATTTTTACATTTTAGATAATATTTCTCATAATATTCCTCAGAGTTGGACCATGAGAGCTAATTAAATAACTCAAAATTTGATACAAAATTTATTTTCCCATATTTAGAATAAAATGATGCACAGTTTCATAGATTCTATGCTTTTCATGACTGAAATGTAATATTCAAAATTAAATTTAGCATTTCAAAAAAAATATCTTCCATTCAATTTTTATATTAAGTAAGAAGGACTTTCCATGAAGGACCCACTATGAAGTACTTGAAAATATTTTAAATCTCCTACTGAATATGTTGCCAATAGATAGTTGAAATCTCCACTATTTTGGGGGGAGTTCCCATTATATTTGTCATTGGCATCTTTAATTGGTCGTATTTGTCAATTTATTTTATTTTTATATTAACATTCTTATTCAATTATGAAGGCTCTATTTTTACTTTCATTCTTATGTCATCTCTCAGAATGAGAGATTTACCCAGCTAATGGGAGGTAGTAGTGGACTAGGACCTTCCTATGTGTTAAGAGTAGAAGAGTGGTAAAACTCCAAGCAGAACATAATTTGAAGCTAATCATTCTTTTCAATTTTAACATTTAGCTTGGCCATCCCAAATTGCAAGAAGGGACAGAGTGAGTAAAGGAGAAAGTCAGTGCCAGAATTGTTTTTAAAAATAATGTGGAGATACATTAACAACTTAAACAATTTAAAAGGAATTCTATAATATATAGTCCCTGTGAATCGCTTTTGTTCATCTATGTAATGTTTTCAAGGGGCTTCCCTGATGGCCCAGTGGTAAACAATCTGCCTGACAAGGCAGGAGACATGGGTTTGATCCCTGAGTCCTGAAGATCCCCTGGAGAAGGAAATGACAAACCACTCCTGTATCCTTGCCTGGGAAATTGCATGGACAGAGGAGCTTGGCAGGCTAAAGTCCATGGAGTCACAAAAGAATGAGACATGATTTAGTGATGAAACAAAAACAACAACATTTCAGGATATAAGAGGACTTGAATATTTAACTACACAACATGTGTTCTCTTTTGTAGTAATTATTTTTTAAATATATATTTTAATTGGAGGAAGATTGCTTTACAATGCTGTGCTGGTTTCTGTGGTACAATATAAATCAGCCATAATTGTGCATATATCCCCTCCCTCTTGAGCCTCCCTGCTCTCCCCCCACCCCACTCCTCTATGTCATCACAGGATGCCAGGCTGGGCTCCCTGTCTTATACGGCAATTTTTGATGAAATTTATCTCTTATTGTACTTTGGCAGTTATCTAATTTTCTTCTGTGTGCTTTTTGTTTATCCATACAGATGAGAATCACCTTTTAGGATCAAGTGAACATATTCAATGAAAGAATGTGTTAAAGTAGATGTAAAATGTAGCAAACTGATGTTCAGACATTTCTATTAGCTTCTTATATTCAGTAATGGGAAAAATACCAGCAATGTTTTCTATCCATGAACCGTTAAAAACAGGAGCTTAGAAAACCAATTCTTGAATACTAACAATTGTTATCAAATTATCTCTCTTAACTATGAGATGTCAGGTCCTAGATGTGTGCTTTTGATACTAGTGAAGGAATGCATTGCCTATGTAGCTAAAGCTTTTGATCCTTCAGGAAAGTCTTAGAGCACAGAAAACTGTTTCTACAGTTCTGTCCACTTAATTTATTTGTTCTTCTTCATAAATCTCTTTATCACCTCCAGATATACCAACTTTGCAAACTTGCTTGCATTTTCTTTGGACTGTTTCAGTTCCATTGTTCTCAGGTAAGTGCATATTCATTGGAAGTGAATATTCATTGGAAGGACTGATGGTGAAGCTGAAACTCCAAGACTTTGGCCACCTGATGTGAAGAACTGACTCATTTGAAAAGGCTCTGATGCTGGGAAAGTTTGAAGCCATTAGGAGAAGGGGAAGGGTATGACAGAGAATGAGATGGTTGGATGGCGTCACCAACTCAATGGACAAGAGTTTGAGTAAACTCCAGGAGTTGGTGATGGACAGAGAGGCCTGATGTTCTGCATCCCATGGGGTCACAGAGAGTCAGACATGACTGACTGAACTGAACTGAAGTGCTATTAACTCAAGAGGAGGTCACCTGATAGATATCATATAATCTGGCAATTATACTTTCTTTACCCTTTCAGATCAACTCTCTATATAGAAACATTGCCTGACTAAAAGTTTTATCTGGAGCTTTCTGATATCAGTTTATGCTGGTAATTTTATTAGTACATACATTATTACAGCTAGACCTCTTTTTTAGATTATATGCACCTTGAAAACAGTATGTAGCTTGTGTACTGTTGCATATTTCCAGATGCACTCAAAGATCTTAAGACACTCATTAGTGAATATATTTGTGCAGTTAATATTCCTTCTATGATGGGGAAAATTCCCAATTTTCTTCTTATAGTCTCCAAATTTAGATACTTGAATATGATAATTTTTAAACAGTATATACCTATACTAATCGTCTCAATGTTCATAAGAGAAAATACTAGAATTCTGAACAGTTTATGCTAAATTTTGAATATAGATCTCTGTTCCACAGTTGATAGAAGCACTGATATAACCATTATGGTACCGAATAACTCTTAGGATAGATTTAAAAATTATTTGTCACTAACTAATTGCACAAATGACAGGAGAGTCTGGCAATACTCTCAAAGAGCTTTTATTTCCATACTACTTAAAACTTGCAGGTGAATGTACTGTTAGTCTCTGCTCCATGCCCAACTCCATCTAGCAATAACAAATACTCATTTTTCTAAAGCTCTGGGTTCTGAGATGGTAAATCCAGCACAGAAAATGACTCTCAGTAGGGATACCTACATCTACAAAGAACAAGATCATATTTTGCCACAAATCAAATCTGACAAAATTACATTTGGGGATACTGCAAAATCAGTGTGCAAGTTAAGTCAAATTAAATCTTTAGAGCTTCATTGCTATTTGTGAACTCACATCATTTTTTTACTTATTACCCAGTGCCTAGTTATACTTTTCTCTTGGTACACAGAGTATGAACCCTATAAATACTGCTGATTAGATTCAACCCCTACTACTTGTCTTGAGGTATGACAAATTCAGTCCTAATCTATAATTTCTCTCCGTCTTGCTCTGATAAAATATTCATGTCTTAAGATTTTTATTTTCTAGAAACTTAATAATCTCTAACCCAGTCTTCTGTATTATATTAGTGGCACTCTTCACCAGTCCTAATTACTCTCCCCCACAGTTAGCTGGCTGATCTCCTCATTTCATTATTCTTTTAGTCACATGCATTTCACCTAGGCGTTAAATAGAAATATTTCTCTGATCTCTTGGCAAGGATTTATAGTCTATTTTAGATGTCTCTACATATTATCTCAGTTTAATAATAATTATGCCCTATAAGAAAAGTGGACTATGCACTTCAAGAGGACCACAGTGAGTCTAGTGTCAACCTGGTGTCAGTCATAAGATTTTATTAAATTACCCATTCAGTAAATCCATGGCTGATTCATGTCAATGTATGACAAAAACCACTACAATATTGTAAAGTAATTAGCTTCCAACTAATAAAAATAAATGGAAAAAAAAATCACCCATTCATTCACTCACTTGTTTACTCCTCCTGCTTTCAGATATTTACTGAGCAGCTACTTATCAATCATGTTGATGAATGCTCCAGGAAATGTATAAATGACTAGAATGCCATTTTTTTCTCTCTAGTAGTTCAATTTTAAAGAGACAGACATGTCCACAATAAATTCAGTATGTCAAATTCTATAATAGAGGTTTGAAAAAGCTCTAAGACAAGATAAACTTTCACCCTATGATGAAATGATAGAAGGCATCTCCAGGAAAATGATATTTAGCTTGGCTGACAGATCAGAATTAGATTGTAATACATAAAAATTGAGAATGGGTGTCTCAAGAAAGGAAATAGCATTTGCAAAGGGTAGGGAATTAAGTAATTTTTTCTCAGGGGAAGGGAAAAATATGTTGGTAGCTGAAGCATGAAGTACAAAGGAGGCAATGATTGAAGATAGCAAATAAGTCAGATTTGGCATTATTGTGGAAGGTCTTATATGGCACAGAATAAATTTGAAATTTATGTTGTACATTACAGATAAGCAATAGAAGCCAGTTTGATGTTCATTAAAAAAAAAGAAAAAAAAAAGAATCTGAAGTCTATTATGAAGGATAATTTAAATTAAGGAGATATATTTTTCTAGAGAAAAAAATGACAAAATAAATTTGCTATCTCTCGAGAAGAATGATTATTGGCAAATTCCAAGTACTGTCCCCATAATAATTTTATTATGCAAAAAAAAATAATGGTGATTAAGCAGCAACAGAGAATTTTGGTTGTAAACTTTCACCATGAAGAAAATATGAGCAGAAGTAGAAAAGTGGCACCTTGGTACTGAAAATAAGTACTTTGTTCCTTTCCTGTTTGTCTATTTCTGTTCCCCTCTAACATTCAGTCCAGTTCAGTTCAGTCACACAGTCATGTCTGACACTTTGTGATCCCATGAACTGCAGCACATCAGGCCTCCCTGTTCATCACCAAATCCCGGAGCCTACCCAAACTCGTGTCCATTGAGCCGGTGATGCCATCCAACCATCTCATCCTCTGTCATCCCCTTCTCCTCCTGTCCTCAATCTTTCCAGGATCAGGGTCTTTTCAGATGAGTCAACTCTTCGCATCAGGTAGCCAAAGTATTGCAGTTTCAGCTTCAACATTGGTCCTTCCAATGAACACCCAGGACTGATCTCCTTTAGGATGGACTGCTTGGATCTCCTTGCAGCCCAAGGGACTCTCAAGTGTCTTCTCCAAGAACCACTACAATATTGTAAGTTAGCCTCCAACTAATAAAAATAAATGAAATAAATAAATAAAGAGTCTTCTCCAACACGACAGTTCAAAAACATCAATTCTTTGGCACTCAGCTTTCTTTATAATCCAACTCTCACTTCCATACATGACTACTGGAAAAAACAATAGCCTTGACAAAATGGACCTTTGTTGGCAAAGGAATGTCTCTGTTTTTTAATAAACTGTCTAGGTTGGTCATAATTTTCCTTCCATGGAGTAAGAATCTTGTAATTTCATGGCTGCAGTCACCATCTGCAGTGATTTTGGAGCCCCCCAAAAATGAAGTCAGCCACTGTTTCCCCATCTATTTGCCATGAAGTGGTTAAAGAACCTAATTATAGGAATGAGATCACTAAGAAATTGAAATTTATACCTGACTTATGCTCTCCTCCAATGCACCTCATGCCTTGCCTAACCTGTTAATTATTTTCCTACATAAAAAGAAGTAAAAATGAAGAATGAAGGAGTTAAACCATGAATAGCTGTCCACCTCCAAATGCTCCCATAGCAATCCTGCAGGTAAAATATGCAGGCAAGATAACATCTAAAGAAAGAGCCAGCTGGTCTGCACGTAATGGGTAATAATGTAGAACCCAATTCCCTGCCTCTCTGACTCACTGAGATTCTTCCTTCTGGTTTTTTTTGTTTGTTTGTTTGTTTTTTTCCCTTTTAAAACTGTTGGCTGAGCAGAAATTTTGAAGTTGATCTCTGGACACTAGCCCACCTTCTCCCCAGATTGCCAGCTTTTCTGATTAAAGATTATTTATTTTCTACTGACAATTGACTCTTGAATTATTAGCTTATGGACAGTGAGCTTCTTAATAAACCCTGGGTTTAGTTACAGGGTAATAGATTCAATGATAGAAGAAAAGAAAGAAATATAAAATGATCAAAGGAGATGCAAATATTGCTTATGGCCTGATCTTCACTATTTTTCTGTATTTTAATGTGGGATGTTTCTCAGGAAGATTCAAATATTTCACGTCACTAATGCATCAGTCCAAAGATGTTTAGGAATATCCTTATATCTCCTTTTTTGACCTAATATGATCCTACCAACAACATGTATACTTATTCTAATAATAATTACTATTATTACCTATATTTATTGAAGTATAACTATATGCCAGGCAATCTGCTAAATACTTACATTATTTCAGCTAGTCCTTGTAATCACACACAAAATTAGTTTTCATGCATTTTGCTTTCTTACATAATTGATTACCAAATGCTCCGGATAAAATCTTAGACATGTCTATTGACTCTCACTCTTCTTGCTATTCACACTGTAATTTTCTTTGTGTGTGCCTTCATATTTTTTGTTATAAATAACTATAACAGCTATATAAACTATCTTTAATGCTATCAATTATTTTTTTGCTCCAGTATATTTCTTATACAACTTCAGATATTATATTCTTCTTGTAAAAGTTAACAGACCACTCCCTTAATAGACCTGTACATGTTTCTAGGCCCTTCTAGCCTGTGTTGATAAAAATGAAAACATTGACCTTCATATACATAATTTCTGTGTTTCTGTAACTCTAAAAAAATGATGAAAAAAAAAAAAATGCAATCCTGAAGAATACCTGTTGTCCAGTATTTTTAGGAAGTCTCTGAAGAAAGTTCACATAACAATTCACAAATATTTTACTCCTTTGCAATCTGTACTGTTTTTCAGGTTATGCTATTGTAACATACAGACTCCTCTCTTAATTTTCCCATAGGCTTGGTTTCCTTAGAAAAGTATCCTTCACACGGCCTGGCTACTCTATTAGTTTCTGAAATTTTCCCACACACATATGAACCCTCACATAAGAAACCCCAACACATGAGCTGTTTTTTCATTATGTTGCAATTGGTTATAATATTAATTAATTACACATCATAGCCAAACACAAGAAGATAGATAAAATATTTAAAAATTATGAAATAAAAACTACACAGGTTTAAAATATATAGCTCATTTTAAGGGATGACATGAGTATCAAAATGACATAAGACATTCTTTTTTATGTCCTTTTTCAACAAAGAATTAAACATTTCAACAACAACAACAACAAAAAGATTTAAACTTATCATAAACCAAAGCACCACACTTATGTAAGCTGTGGGATCTAGTACCATATGGTGAGGGATCTTGGAGGGGTCTACTCAACTTTGCTTCCAGTAACAAACATACAGAACATAGTATGGGCTGTGGAATTAGCAGAGCAGCAGACCTGCTCCAATTTCTCCTGTCATGGTTAGGGGAAAAGTTGGAGAGTGTTCACCAGGGAAGATACACATGGATCTGTCAGGAAAGTGTGTAATTTCCTTGGTTCTGCCTCTCTGCAGCCAAGACTGGAAATGGCAGACCAGTATTGCAGCTCAGTTATAACTCAGAATCTTACTCAGCAAGCAAAGGAGAGTACACACTCCAGTCGTGGGGGAAGGCTGACCCTATAGGAGAAGCCTCAATCTGGCTTCCTCATTTTATACATTTGTTTCCACCCACCGTGATCCTGGCCTGTGCAAATTGGTCTAGCCAAGAAGGGGGCATGTTTTTTTCACCTGAAGTTCTCACTCCAGTCTGCAGATTTCTGTTTGTTCTGTTTTCACGGGCTCTTCTCTTTCTTTGTGTTTTAGCCACCGCCAGTTTGGATTCCTTTTTCCTATTCTAACTACCCAACATTCTCTCCTCAAGAGTTGGGAGGCCAAATTGTTGGGAATAGGGGCATTGAGGTCTCTCTGGATACTTCCTGCTGAGTTGGGACAGCAAGGAGTCTTGGGCCTCCCTCTCTTGCTAGTCTCAAGCCTCAGAGTCCTCATAATGGTGTCCATCTAGGGGTGAGTGATATTTTCTGTGGTCAGGTGTAGTTTTATATATCTTTGTTGAACTAGCACTGCATTTTGTAGCTTGTTGACTAGGGCAGAGAAAAAAAATGCGTTAAGCAGTTAATACATGGAGCAATCATAAGCAGTATCAATATGGTGATAACAGAGGTTAGTAGGGGCATTGGCCAACTCCAAATCCACCTTAACCAGGAGAAGGATCCCTCAAAGAGAGATTGCAGCCACCTGAGGACTCTCAAGCTCGTTCTTTGAGATCCCATAGGACTGAATGTTTTTCTTGAAGACTGTGAGATTTTTTTTCAACTTAGCTGAGGTATTTACCCAGAAACAACACGTCTCATTCAAGATGGCTCAAGTCCCTCCTTGTTCAGGGATCAGGAGATCTAGCTCCTGTCTATTTTGGAGTACGTCTGCCAATCTGTGTTGGCTCTTTAAAGCTATCCTGAGAAATCTTATCCCGGGAAACTTAATTTTGGGGGTGTTCCTTAGAATGGCCCTCATTCGTAGTCCTGAATAGGTATCTGAGATCCCTAAAGGGCTCATAGGTGTATTGAGTGACCTCTTCTGTTTTTTTCCACAGCTTGACTCATGAGTAGTGAATCCAGGAGTTGTACCCCGGTAACGTGACTGCTGTGGGAGTAGAAAGTAATACAGGGTAGGGGCCCTTCCATGTGGGCTAGAGTTGAGCCTTTAGGGACCCATCTTTCCAAACTTTAGTTAGGACTTGAGTCCCTGGAGCATGCAGTGGTGGTTCTTTAGAATCTTTTGTTCCTGGTTGACACCATACATGCATATTTCTTATTGGAATTGCCCAATGGCAATGGTATAAAGCAGCAGGTCTGAGCCTCTGGATCTAGGAAGAGGTAATTGACATAAACAAAAGGCCTGCAATATAGCATCTCATAAGGTCTAAGGCCAACCTCTTCCTTAGGGGCTATATGGGTGCAGAGCAGAGCTATTGGTAAAGCCTCCTTCCATCCCAGGGAGATCTCCTGGGTTATCTTTTTATCACTGATTTTAAGAATTGGTTGTCTCTTTCTACTTTTCTTGAGGACTGAGGCCTCCAGGCACAATGGAGATAATAAGTAATGTCCAATGCTTTAGAGACCCCTTGGGTGACGTTGGAAGTAAATGATGTTCCATTGTCACTTTATAATTACCTGGGCTGGCCAAATCTCAGAATGATTTCATGAAGCAGCTTTTTACCACCCCCTCAGCATTCTCAGTTTGGGTGGGAGAGACTTCAATTCATCCTGTGAATGTATCTATCATGACTAGTAGGTATTTATACACTTGAGAAATTGGCATATGGGTAAAGCCCATCTGCCAGTCCTCTCCTGGGTAGGTCCCACGCCATTGGACGTGCTGGGCCAGCTGGGGTCTTTGACCTCCTTGGGGGTTGTTCAATTGGCAAGTAAGACAAGAGGAGACCACTTGTCTTACAGTCATTTGGAGACCTGTTCCTCTGAAGGACTTTTTAGCAATCTTTGGAGGGCCTTTTTCCATAAATGAGTGGTGGAATGTAAGGAGTTAACCAAATTCCACTGGAGATTCCCAGGCAGAAAAAGGAGCCCCTCTTTTTGAAACCGCCCCATATGATCCTCTTGAAAGCCCTCACTCTTCGCTTTGAGTCTCATCTTCAGTATATGAAGGTGTTTCTGGCAAATTAGTCTTTGGAACTAACGTGGCAACCCCTATTAGGACATTGTTCTGTAATGCTGCTCTCTTAGCTGCCTGATCGGCTGCTTGGGTCCCTCGTCCCACTTCCATGCTCCCATTTTGGTGTCTGGGAGACTGAAACCTCAGTGGGCAGATGAGCTGCCTCCAAGAGCCTAAGGATTTGATCACCATATATGATTTTGGATGCTAGGGTAATCAAGTGGCCTCTTTCTCTCCAAATAGAAGCATCAGAAAGGCATACTTGGAGTCAGTTTAAACAGCTACGCTTTTTTTCCCTTTTCCCAGCTCTAAAGCTCGAGTCAGGGCTATGAGCTCAGCCAATTGGGCTGAAGTACCTCGTAGCAAAGGTTTAGGCTCTATGATCTTGAAATTGGAGACTATTGCATATCCGGTTCTTCTTTTTCCATCTAAGACAAAACTGCTTCCATCAGCATACCAGATATCCTCATGATTGGTCAGCGGGTCTTCTGACAATCCTTCTTGGGGTTTTGCCCAATGGTCCAGTTTCTAGGCAAGAGTGAAAGGGGAGAGGAGAGAGCCCTCGGGGGTAGGTAGAGGGGTAGCTGGGTTAAGAACCTGACAAGAGGATGTAGTCAGGCCTGCATTTTCCATCAGCACTGTGTGATATCTGAGGATTCTTTGATCAGACACCTGTAAATGGCCTCTCCCATTTAGGAGTTGTTTCACTTAGTGGCTGGTAAAAATAGTTAGTTTACCCTCAAGAGATAATTTTAAAGCATCTTCTATCAGGACTGCGATAGCTGCCCTGATTTTGATTTTGAAGGCAGGGAGAGATCTCTTCCCAATAAGGGAGTAGGACACTCAGGGACCACCAGAACCTGGTGGGAAAATATTTGTCCATCCCAGCAACAAAGAAGTGCTTGGATGAACAAGCACTTGTTAAGTGTTTTTCCTGTAGCACCCAAAATGGCACAGGTTTAGTGGGAGAGGAAGCTCTGGAGCAGAAGGTCAGGACAGAGTAGGTAGTCCCTGTGTCATCCAAGAAATCCTCTGACCTACCTGCCACAACTAGTTGCAACCTTGACTGTAGTCCCATGATGGTTATCTGTGACAGGTATTTGGCTGGAGCAGGCTGAGTCAGTACTGTTGAACCATCATGAGTGAAGGACTAGTGCTTGACCTTGAGGCTTTTGGGTCATGAGGACAGAGTGCAGCCCAGTGTCCCAATTGATGGCATTTATAGCAAGCCATTTTAGGAGACTTGCCACAGTTTGGACACTCCTTGGCCCAATGTCCCACCTGTCTACAGATTAGGTATTTGCTCTTGCCTTGTCCTTCAAGGACGTAGTGTTTGCATAGTGCTTTCCTGGAGGGCAGCCAGTATCTGGGCATGCCTTGTCTCCTTCCTTCTCTCCCTTTCTGGGGCCTTGGCCTCCTTATAAAATGTATTGGTGGCAGTCCGGACCATTTCATCTAAAGAGGCCCCAGTGTCCTGCTGCTGTAGCTGTTGTAACTTTATCCTCATGTCTGAGGATAAAATCACCTGTCCTTCATAAGAGTAGACTGGCAAACTTTTAAAGGGCATCTTTTATACTTTCCAGAAAGGCAATGGGATTCTCTTTGGACTCCTGACTTATTTCTGAGACTGGGTACAGTCCCACAACTAATAGGCTTTCTTCTATTTCCATGGGTGGAATTCCTTAGGGGTGAGCCTTTCTGAAGTTTATCCTACCCAATACTGTTGCAACCTGAGTGCTGGGCATCCCCAGGTCAGGGTGCAGATCGCTAGGCAGGTAGAGGCATGACAACCTCCTGGAGATCAAATCCCCAGGAAGATCGAGGCATGTTGGCCTCCCGAGAATTGGGTGCCTGGGCAGGGCGAGGCAGGTCGACTTCCTGGTACCCCAGGCTGTAACTGGGATTCCCCAAGGTCTCCAGCATGACTATTGATGGGTAGGATTAAGGGGTTGTAATCTTAACTCATTGCCAGTTTGTCCACTACTGATAGGAATAGATACCATGATGTAAAGCAAACCAAGCCTATGCCCTGAGACTGGGAACTTGGTGAAATAGCCATAAGCTTTATCCTCTTATTGCTCTGGGGGAATGTAAGTCACTGATTTCCTCCCCTAGTATTCCATAAGAGCAGCTTAGGGTATTTCCAATGGTAAACATTTTATTGTCATAGACCCACTCTAGGTAATAGCAGAAGTAATGACAAAGGAGTGGTTTATCTGGTCCTGTTAGGGGAGTTAAGGGTATTTTAATAATAGGCTGGGTGGAGTGATGTTGCCTACAGAGGGAGCAGGTTAGTGGTTGTAGGAGTTAATAAGTGGTTTAAGGCAACAGACCAGATGTTCTACAAAACTGGAGTGGAAATTTGACCTGGGGGTATGTTTGTAGCTTTTGGAGGAGGGTGGTAAA
This sequence comes from Muntiacus reevesi, assembly GCF_963930625.1. Taxonomy (NCBI): domain Eukaryota; kingdom Metazoa; phylum Chordata; class Mammalia; order Artiodactyla; family Cervidae; genus Muntiacus; species Muntiacus reevesi. The sequence goes on along the minus strand of NC_089271.1, from coordinate 78,946,862 downwards.
GGTTTAAGCCCAAACGGCCTGCAGGGCTAACCCCCAGAGTGGAAAACATTGCTACTGAAAACCTAGTCCCCCTTGAAGGGACGCCAACAGATGTACTTCTAGAAGTCATTATGTGCCTGTCACCCACTGTAGTGAGTCCACTGAGAGGTGCTGTTGTCCCACTTGTTGTAGGAAACATGGCAGATGAAAGCCTGAATCTCTAAAGGGACTGGATATTATACAGTATTTCCCTCCAAAGGGCCAGCTATTTTCTGGTTGTCCTGCCAGAAGATTGTAGAGGCAATATTGTAGGCCCAGATGGAGTTCCTGAAAAGAGCATGAAACAGGATGGAAGGAAGGCAAGGAACAACATTTGAAAGAATGAGTTACCCCAAGGGCATAACATAAACCCATTAAAATCAAATGGGACCAAGATGGCAGAAAAACCAAATTCAACTAAACCTTGATCCTCAATCTGCAAGCTAAATGATACACCCAAAGGCTCCATGATTGTTCCAAGGTGCTATCAAGGACCAAGGAATGGATGATTTTCCAATTGTTGAAATGATCTTCCCACTCATTAACATATGAAATCACCCAGCTCACAAAAATTAACCACATATTTCACGGCCGCTGCACCCACCCTCTGCCATAGCACACATTCTGTGGAGTGTGCTTCTCTCTGAATCCAAACAAATATACCTCTTAACCTATCGCTGTGTGTCTCACTGAATTCTTTTTACAATGAGACATCAAGAACCTGAGCTTCATTAGGTCCTGAAACCAGGCACTGTGGGTTTTGGCCAGGTTTGAGTCCTTGCCATGCACACCTGAGTGGCTAAGCACAGCACAGAGTCCCTGGCACACAGGTTTGAGTACCAATCTTAGGGAAATGGCTTCAAACACAACTCACAGAAATAGAAAGATAATGACCTGCCCAAAACTTTGTACACAGTGGAACACATGGAGAGAGAAGCTGAAGGACAGGAGGAAAAAGCAGTGGGAAGAACAGTGAGAAGTACCCCTTTCATAACTTGCTGGAAACTCAGCTAAATACCTGACCTGTGCCCACAGTTTTCATTGGCCTGATCCTTGGCACAAAAGACATTAAGGACAGAAGACCCTCACCCACTTGGGCGACAGATATTAGGATTCAGAGTATAGTGGAGCCTCTGGGACACACTGGGGAATGGCCCCTGCCAGAGTCCCTCAGTTGCACCCAATGCCACTTATCTGTTCACAGGGGGTTCAAAGAAACAAGAAATGAGAGATTGTAAAGGAATTAAGATTTTATTAGTCATATGTCCTTCCAGCCATAGGAGTGAGGTCTATCTTAACCAGGGGTCTTTTGGAATCTGAGACTGAGCTGTGTGAGCTTTCTGTCGAGTGTGTTTTTGCTGTCCCAGTTTCCAACACACTAGGTTTCTTATAACTTCCACTGTGTTGGGTTTCTTTTGCATTCAGCTTCCACAGTGTGCGCTTTCACCGAGTTGTGCTTCTTCTGTTTTTGGCCTCCACTGCATGGGAGCTGAGTCGAGGTTGATTCAGTCAGGTTACATTCAGGTCATGGCACCAAATATGTCAGGGGAGTCTGTAGTTTCCTCGATTCTGTCTCATCACAGCAAAGATTTGAAATGGCAGACTAGTTTTACAGTTCAGTTGCAGCTCAGAGTCTTATTCAGCAAGCAAAGGAAAGTACACCCTCGAGGTGTGAGGGTGGGCTGACCCCAAAGGAGAGTCCTCAACCTTCCTGGTTTCCTCCTTTTATATATTCATCTCCACTTCCCTGAGCCTGGCCTATGCAAATTGGGCTAGCCAAAAAGGGGGTGTGTTTGTTTCACTTGAAGTTCTCATTTTTGCAGGCTTTTTCTTTTCTTTGTCTTTTAGCCACTACCATTTTGGATTCCTTTTTCCTATTCTAACCACCTAACAGACCAGAGAAAAATTATAGAAGTCCAGTCCTTCCACAGGGGAAAAAGGAGAAAAGGAAGTGTCCAGCTGCCCTAGTGGTATGGGAAACAGCCAAAGAGCCCATTTCACCCAGGGTATTGAAACAGGACCTTGATGATTAGGAGGAGGGAGGAGATTGAGGAAGAGGAACATAAGAATATCAAAGGGCATTAAAATTGCAGTTGTCCCTGCTGAATGCACTCAATAGGAAGTCCACCCACAAGCCTCTGGGATTACCATACCCAAGAATCTCCCTATCAGGTCTGCAGACACTCCCAGTACTCAGAGTGCTAAAACCATCCCACCATCACTACCACCACCACCACCCATAATGCTGGCTTGAGTAACTGAGTAATCTTTGAATAGTTCTGAATACAGTAGGGATAGCAAATTCTGGTAGACAGTAAGCATGCTCAGAAAACAGGCCAGGGTCTGGGGGCAAGGCAGAAACCATAAACTGGTACTATAGCAGCATCTTCTGAGAAACAAAAGAGAGTTCCAATAGCCAGTCTAGTGAGTTGCAAAAACCAGAGACAATATAAAAGTTTAAGAATTCTGCCACAAGAAGCATAAAAAGTAGAATGAGAGTACCCATCCAAAGGCAATGAAAACTTCAGACAATAACAACCCTTCCAAAAAAAAAAAAAAAAAACAACACCCTATTTGAAGGCAACTAGCAAATGCCTACTTCAAATGTGAAAGCAGCAACAAAAAATTACAAGGAACATGAAAAATCACAGAAACACATCATCACCAAAAGATAATAATTCTTTGAGAATTAAGCTCAGAGGCACAGAATTCTGTGATCTGAAAAAGAATTTAAAATAGCTGATTTGAAGAAACTCAATGAGCTAAAGAAAACTCAGAAAGACAATTCAACAAAATTAGAAAAATATACAAGCTCAAAATATATTTACCAAAGAGACAGAAATCATAACAAAGAATCAAGCAAGCATTCTGAAGTATCAGATAAAATAGACTTCCAAATAAAGGATGTGAAAAGAGACAAAGAAGGACACTACATAATGATCAAAGGATCAATCCAAGAAGAAGATATAACAATTATAAATATATATGCACCCAACATAGGAGCACCGCAATATGTACGGCAAACACTAACGAGTATGAAAGAGGAAATTAATAGTAACACAATAATAGTGGGAGACTTTAATACCCCACTCACAACCATGGATAGATCAACTAAACAGAAAATCAACAAGGAAACACAAACCTTAAATGATACAATGGACCAGCTAGACCTAATTGATATCTATAGGACATTTCACCCCAAAACAATCAACTTCACCTTTTTCTCAAGTGCACACGGAACCTTCTCCAGAATAGATCACATCCTGGGCCATAAATCTGGTCTTGGAAAACTCAAAAAAATTGACATCATTCCAGTCATCTTTTCTGACCACAGTGCAGTAAGATTAGATCTCAATTACAGGAAAAAAATTGTTAAAAATTCCAACATATGGAGGCTAAATAACACGCTTCTGAATAACCAACAAATCATAGAAGAAATCAAAAAAGAAATCAAAGTATGTATAGAAATAAATGAAAATGAAAACACAACAACCCAAAACCTATGGGACACTATAAAAGCAGTGCTAAGGGGAAGGTTCATAGCATTACAGGCACACATCAAGAAACAAGAAAAAAGCCAAATAAATAACCTAACTCTACACCTAAAGCAATTAGAGAAGGAAGAAATGAAGAACCCCAGGGTTAGCAGAAGGAAAGAAATCTTAAAAATTAGGGCAGAAATAAATGCGAAAGAAACTAAAGAGACCATAGCAAAAATCAACAAAGCTAAAAGCTGGTTTTTTGAAAAAATAAACAAAATTGACAAACCATTAGCAAGACTCATTAAGAAACAAAGAGAGAAGAACCAAATTAACAAAATAAGAAATGAAAAGGGTGAGATCACAACAGACAACACTGAAATCCAAAGGATCATAAGAGACTACTACCAGCAGCTCTATGCCAATAAAATGGACAACTTGGATGAAATGGACAAATTCTTAGAAAAGTATAACTTTCCAAAACTGAACCAGGAAGAAATAGAAGATCTTAACAGAGTCATCACAAGCAAGGAAATCGAAACTGTAATCAGAAATCTTCCAGCAAACAAAAGCCCAGGACCAGATGGCTTCACAGCTGAATTCTACCAAAAATTTAGAGAAGAGCTAACACCTATCTTACTCAAACTCTTCCAGAAAATTGCAGAAGAAGGTAAACTTCCAAACTCATTCTATGAGGCCACCATCACCCTAATTCCAAAACCAGACAAAGATGCCACAAAAAAAGAAAACTACAGGCCAATATCACTGATGAACATAGATGCAAAAATCCTTAACAAAATTCTAGCAAACAGAATCCAACAACATATTAAAAAAATCATACACCATGACCAAGTGGGCTTTATCCCAGGAATGCAAGGATTCTTTAATATCCGCAAATCAATCAACGTAATACACCACATTAACAAATTGAAAGATAAAAACCATATGATTATCTCAATAGATGCAGAGAAAGCCTTTGACAAAATTCAACACTCATTTATGATTAAAACTCTCCAGAAAGCAGGAATAGAAGGAACATACCTCAACATAATAAAAGCTATATATGACAAACCCACAGCAAGCATCACCCTCAATGGTGAAAAATTGAAAGCATTTCCTCTGAAATCAGGAACAAGACAAGGATGCCCACTCTCACCACTACTATTCAACATAGTGTTGGAAGTTTTGGCCACAGCAATCAGAGCAGAAAAAGACATAAAAGGAATCCAGATAGGAAAAGAAGAAGTGAAACTCTCGCTGTTTGCAGATGACATGATCCTCTACATAGAAAACCCTAAAGACTCTTCCAGAAAATTACTAGAGCTAATCAATGAATATAGTAAAGTTGCAGGATATAAAATTAACACACAGAAATCCCTTGCATTCCTATACACTAACAATGAAAAAACAGAAAGAGGAATTAAGGAAACAATACCATTCACCATTGCAACAAAAAGAATAAAATACTTAGGAGTATATCTACCTAAAGAAACAAAAGACCTATACATAGAAAACTATAAAACACTGATGAAAGAAATCAAAGAGGACACAAACAGATGGAGAAACATACCGTGCTCATGGATTGGAAGAATCAATATTGTCAAAATGGCTATTCTACCCAAAGCAATCTATAGATTCAATGCAATCCCTATCAAGTTACCAACGGTATTTTTCACAGAACTAGAACAAATAATTTCACAATTTGTATGGAAATACAAAAAACCTCGAATAGCCAAAGTAATCTTGAGAAAGAAGAACGGAACTGGAGGAATCAACCTGCCTGACTTCAGACTCTACTACAAAGCCACAGTCATCAAGACAGTATGGTACTGGCACAAAGACAGAAATATAGATCAATGGAATAGAATAGAAAGCCCAGAGATAAATCCACGAACCTATGGACACCTCATCTTTGACAAAGGAGGCAAGGATATACAATGGAAAAAAGACAATCTCTTTAACAAGTGGTGCTGGGAAAACTGGTCAACCACTTGTAAAAGAATGAAACTAGAACACTTTCTAACACCATACACAAAAATAAACTCAAAATGGATTAAAGATCTAAATGTAAGACCAGAAACTATAAAACTCCTAGAGGAGAACATAGGCAAAACACTCTCCGACATAAATCACAGCAAGATCCTCTATGACCCACCTCCCAGAATATTGGAAATAAAAGCAAAAATAAACAAATGGGACCTAATGAAAATTAAAAGCTTTTGCACAACAAAGGAAACTATAAGTAAGGTGAAAAGACAGCCCTCAGATTGGGAGAAAATAATAACAAATGAGGAAACAGACAAAGGATTAATCTCAAAAATATACAAGCAACTCCTGAAGCTCAATTCCAGAAAAATAAACGACCCAATCAAAAAATGGGCCAAAGAACTAAACAGACATTTCTCCAAAGAAGACATACAGATGGCTAACAAACACATGAAAAGATGCTCAACATCACTCATCATCAGAGAAATGCAAATCAAAACCACAATGAGGTACCATTACACGCCAGTCAGGATGGCTGCTATCCAAAAGTCTACAAGCAATAAATGCTGGAGAGGGTGTGGAGAAAAGGGAACCCTCTTACACTGTTGGTGGGAATGCAAACTAGTACAGCCACTATGGAAAACAGTGTGGAGATTTCTTAAAAAACTGGAAATAGAACTGCCATATGACCCAGCAATACCACTTCTAGGCATACACACTGAGGAATCCAGATCTGAAAGAGACACGTGCACCCCAATGTTCATTGCAGCACTGTTTATAATAGCCAGGACATGGAAGCAACCCAGATGCCCATCAGCAGATGAATGGATAAGGAAGCTGTGGTACATATACACCATGGAATATTACTCAGCCGTTAAAAAGAATTCATTTGAATCAGTTCTAATGAGATGGATGAAACTGGAGCCCATTATACAGAGTGAAGTAAGCCAGAAAGATAAAGAACATTACAGTATACTAACACATATATACGGAATTTAGATAGATGGTGGCGATAACCCTATATGCAAAACAGAAAAAGTGACATAGAAGTACAGAACAGACTTTTGAACTCTGGGGGAGAACGTGAGGGTGGGATGTTTTGAAAGAACAGCATGTATATTATCTATGGTGAAACGGACCACCAGCCCAGGTGGGATACATGAGTCAGGTGCTCGGGCCTGGTGCACTGGGAGGACCCTGAGGAGTCGGGTGGAGAGGGAGGTGGGAGGGGGGATCGGGATGGGGAAAACGTGTAACTGTATGGCTGATTCATGTCAATGTATGACAAAACCCACTGAAATGTTGTAAAGTGATTGGCCTCCAACTAATAAAATAATATTTAAAAAAAAAAAAAAAAAAAAAATTTAAAAAAAAGGTAGTGGAGCCCATTATACAGAGTGAAGTAAGCCAGAAAGATAAAGAACATTACAGCATACTAACACATATATATATATGGAATTTAGAAAGATGGTAATGATAACCCTATATGCAAAACAGAAAAAGAGACACAGAAGCACAGAACAGACTTTTGAACTCTGTGGGAGAAGGTGAGGGTGGGATGTTTCGAAAGAACAGCAGGTATATTATCTATGGTGAAACAGATCACCAGCCCAGATGGGATGCATGAGTCAAGTGCTCGGGCCTGGTGGGCTGGGAAGACCCAGAGGAATCGGGTGGAGAGGGAGGTGGGAGGGGGAATCGGGATGGGGAATACGTGTAACTAATGGCTGATTCATATCAATGTATGACAAAACCCACTGAAAAATAAATAAATAAATAAATAAATTAAAAAAAAAAAAGTAGTGGAGAGGATCTGCAGTAGAGTACAGCAAATGCAAATAGTATTAATGAGTAAAAGGATAGTGTTGGTCTTTTAATGAACTGGAACCTGGTGGTCCGGAATCGACGATAATAAAGTAAGAGAGAGAAAGAGGCTGATATCCCCTGGTTTATGCGGAAAGCCAATAAAGCCCTGTTCTTAGAGCTTGCGCTGCTGTACATAGGCACCAGATGCCCTCTCGAGTGGGTGAAGGCACAGTGCACCTTCTCGAGAGGGTCTTAAAAGCCCGAGCAAGAAAGTGAGCTCAGCAGGCCTCTGTGCTCCAAGGAATTAGCCTGAAAGAGAGAGAGAAGGAAAGAAAGACATGGGGGCCAAAGCTCTGAGGGAGCAAAGGTGTTTTAATCAACATGGTGTGGGCATATATATTCTTACAAGATAGCTATTCTCAGCAAAGATAGTAAAATTCCAGACTTACAAAACATAAGGCGATCCCTATTAAAGAGAGAGAGTTGTAAACAATCATTTTTTACCATATGGTTCATAAAAAGAAGAGGGTGCTTATCACCACAATGAGAAACTAACGAAGGAAATGCCTGGATTCCTCAGCCCCAGGAAAGGCGTGCCTCTCCTCTTAATTCCTGAATATTCAGGAATTAATAAGGCCCAGATAATTCCTGACAGATCCAAAACAGCACACAGGAAGCCTCCTGTTAAATGTTTCCTGACAAGATAGGAGGTGTGAAATAAATGAATTAGAGGAGAATGAAACAAATTAAATTTGAAAGAGTAAAGAAAGTCTAAGATTCCTATACTAAGATTCCTGTGGGAGTACACCAAAATAACAAACATTAGAATAATTAATAATGCAGAATTAAAAGCTAAAAGAAGGATGCAAATAATTTATTTAAACAAATAATATCTGAGATCTTCCCAAACATGGTGAGAGATTTGGACATCCAAATTTATGAAGCTAATATATCACTTTATTATTTTAAAGTTAAAAGAACTTCTCCAAGACACATTACAATGAAACTGTCACAAATAAATCATAAAGAGAAAATTCTAAAAAAAAAGCCAAGCAAAAAAAGATAGTAACCTACAATGGAACCCTCATCAGGCTATCAGCAGATTTCTCAACAGAAAACCTATAGGGCAGGAGGGAGCAGAATGACATATTTGAAGTGTTAAAAAATGCTCCTTAATAATAGTCTATCCAGCAAAATTATCCTTCAGATTGAAGGAGTATATATATCATCAGGCCTCATAAGATGTCTGCTCTCTTGCTTTCTTACCCCAACTGGCCTGCTTCACCCTTACCTTTGTGTATGGTTGACTACCCCACATAAGCTGAAATTTTAATCAGTAACTACCTGCGTGATCAACTTGACTCCTAGCTAAGGATTGTTTTAGCCCTCAAACTAGAATGGCTCCATCAATAGGTCATCAGGAGGAAACAGTGGCCCTCATGACAGTTGGTAACCCAAAGTGCTGTAGAGGAACATGTTCAGCAATCCTTCTAGCAACCAAGAAACCCTTCTGAAGGTATGCCTACTATTACTGATAGTTATAGTTCCTCCTCCCCTGTGCAGCAAAGATTGATGTTGTGTCCTGCCATCAGCCTTATGCAGTGGGATGTTGCTCTAGGACTTTTGTCTCAGGCCTGTAGGATTCTCCATCCAATAAATCATTGATGTCTCTGTCACTGACCCCAGGTTCTTTTTTGGGTATAGCAGCTGGGCAACTGCAAGAATTGCAGGAGTGTGGGGTACAGCATAACAAGGGAGAACAATGACTTTCCTCAACAAATAAAAGCTGAGAGGGTTTATTACCACTAGACCTGTGCTGTAAGAAATGCTAAAAGGAACTCTTCAGGTTGAAATGAAAATATTTTATCAATGACATGAAAACATACAAAAGTATACAACATTCACGTAAAGGTAAATATACAGTCAGAATTAAAAAGGTTTAATTCTGTAATAGGATGGTGTGTTACCAACTTTATTATTGTATAAATGTAGAATGAAAAGAATATTTAAGACAATTATAGCTATTATGATTTGTTAATGAATACACAAAAATAGTTAAAAATACAAAAAAGGGGAGGTTTTGTAAATGAACAAAGCTAGGTTTCCATCAGCTTAAAGTGGACTATATTATCTATGGTATGTCTTTATGTAAGCCTCACGTTAACTGCAAAGCAAAAATCTAGAGTAGGTGTACAAAGAATAAGGAAACACTATATCACCATAGAAAATCACCAATTTAAAATTATAGGTAGATGCAGAGGGGGAAAGAAACAATGGAAATACAAAACAAACAGACACAATTACTAAGATCACATTATTAAGTCCTTAAATATTAATAGTAACTCTCAATAAAGATGAGTTGAAGTCATCAATCAAATAGCACAGAGTAGCTGACTGGATAAAAAAACACAAAATCTAACTATAATATGCTGCCTATGAGAGACTCACATCAGCTTTAAGGACACATATAGATTTATTTAACTTATATGCAGAGTTCAGTTCAGTTCAGTCACTCAGTCATGTTCGACCCTTTGTGACCTCATGGACTGAAGCACGCTAGGTTTCCCTGTCCATCACCAACACACGGAGTTACTATCTCACATCCATTGAGTCGGTGATGCCATTCAACCATCTCATCCTCTGTTGTCCCCTTCTTACCCTCAATCTTTCCCAGCAGCAGGGTCTTTTCAAATGAGTCAGTTCTTCACATCAGGTGGCCATAGTATTGGCGTTTCAGCTTCGATATCAGTCCTTCCAATGAACATTCAGGATTGCTCTCCTTTAGGATGGACTAGTTGGATGTCCTTGCAGTCCAAGGGACTCTCAAGAGTTTTCTCAAACACCACAGTTTAAAAGCATCAATTACTCAGCACTCAGCTTTCTTTATAGTCCAACTCTCATATCCATACATGACTACTGGAAAAACCACAGCCTTGACTAGATTGACCTTTGTTGGCAAAGGAATATCTCTGTTTTTAATAAATTGTCTAGGTTGGTCATAACTTTTCTTCCAAGGAGCAAGTGTCTTTTTATATCATGGATGTAGTCACCATCTGCAGTGATTTTGGAGCCCAAAAAAATAGTCTGCCACTGTTTTCAGTGTTTTGCCATCTATTTGCCATTAAGTGATGGGACCATATGCCATGATCTTTGATTTTTGAGGGTTGAGTTTTAACCCAACTTCTTCACCTTCTTCTTTCACTTTCAAAAAGAGACTCTGTAGTTCTTCACTTTCTGCCATAACGGTAGGTCACCTGTATATCGGAGGTTATTGGTATTTCTCCCGGAAATGTCAATTCCAGCTTGGGCTTCATCCAGTCCAGCATTTCTCATGATATACTCTGAATATAAGTTAAATAAGCAGGGTGACAATATACAGCCTTGACATACTCCTTTCCATATTTGGAACCAGTCTGTTACTCCATGTCCAGTTCTAACTTTTGCTTCCTGACCTGCATACAGATTTCTCCAGTAGCAGCTCAGGTGGTCTGGTATTCCCATTTCTTTCAGAATTTTCCAGTTTATTGTGATCCACACAGACAAAGGCTTTCACATAGTCAATAAAGCAGAAGTAGATGCTTTTCTGGAACTCTCTTGCTTTTCCAATGATCTAGCAGATGTTTGCAATTTGATCTCTGGTTCCTCTGCCTTTTCCAAAACCAGCCTGGAAGTTCACGGTTCACATTTTGTTAAAGCCTGGCTTGGAGAATTTTGAGTATTACTTTGCTAGCATGTGAGATGAATGCAGTTGTGTGGTAGTACAACATGCAGAGTACATCATGTGAAATGCAGGACTATATGAAGCACAAGCTGGAATCAAATTTGCTTGGAGAATTATCAATAACCTCTGATACACAGATATCACCACCCTTATGGCAGAAATTGAAGAAGAACTAAAGAGTCTCTTGATGAAAGTGAAAGAGGAGAGTGAAAAAGTTGGCTTAAAGCTCAACATCCAGAAAACAAAGATCATGGAATCCAATTCCATCATTTCATGGCAAATAGTTGGGGAAACAATGGAAACCGTGACAGATTGTATTTTCTTGGACTCCAGAATCACTGCAGATGGTGACTTCAGCCATGAAATTAAAAGATGCTTGCCCATTGGAAGAAAAGCTATGACCAAATTAGACAGCAAATTAAAAAGTAGTGATGTGACTTTACTGTCAACAGTCCATCTAGTCAAATCTATGGTTTTTCCAGCAGGCATGTATGGATATGAGACTTGGATTATAAAGAAAGCTGAATGTAAAATAATTTATGCTTTTGAACTGTGGTGTTGGAGAAAACTCTTGAGAGTCCCTTGGACTGCAAGGACATCAAATCAGTCCATCCTAAAGGAAATCAGTCCTGAAGAATATTCATTGACAGTACTGATGGAAAAATCGAAGCTCCAATACTTTGGTCACCTGTTGCCAAGAACTGACACATTTGAGAAGACCCTGATGCTGGGAAAGGGTGAAGGCAGGAGAAGGAGTGGATGACAGAGGAAGAGATGGCTGGATTGCATCACCAACTGGATGGACATGAGTTTGAGCAAACTCTGAGAATTGGTGATGGACAGGGAAGCCTGGCGGGCTGCAGTCCATGGGGTTGCAAAGAGTCAGATGCAACTGAACAGAACTGATAGGCTTAAAGTGAAGGCATAGGAAAATATATGCCATGCAAGTGAAAACCTCTTAGAAAGCATGGATAGCTATGATTTACATCACACAAAAAAAGTAGATTTTAGTCAAAAACAGTAAGAAGGGCTAAAAATGGCAGTTTCTAAAGAAAAAGTCAATGCAACAAGAAGATATGACAAACAAAATTATAAATGCCTCTAACATAGGAACAAATATATTAAGGAAACACAAACTTGAAGGGAACAATAGACAATAATACATTAATAGTAGGGGACTTCAGTATCCCATGTCCAGTAATGGATTGACCATCCAAACAGAAAATAAAAAAGGAAATATTGGACTTAGAAAACACATTAGACCAAATGGACCTAGCAAACATTTATAGAACACTCCATTTTTCAGAAACAGAATACACATGCTTCTCAACTGATTACAGAATGTTCTTCAGAACATAATACATATTGGGGCACAAAACAAGTCTTAGAAATTTGAAAAAGATTGAAATCATATCAAGTACTCTTCCAAAGACAACAGTGTGAAACCAGAAATAAACAAGAGCAAAGATGGAAAATACACAAACATTTGGGAATAAAACAACACAGTCCTGAAAAACCATTGAGTCAAAGTAGAAATTAAAAGGTAAATTTAAGAAATCTTGAAAGAAGTGAAAAAGGAAAATTGAAACACTAAAACTTATAAGATGCTGCAAAATCAGTTCTGAGAAACAAGTTTATAATCATAAACTTTTAAAATCTCAAACAATTTAACTTTACAATTCAGAAGAACAAACTAAACACAAGTTAACAAAAGGAAGGAAATCATAAAGATAACAATAGAAATTCAAGAAAGAGGAGATATACGTATATGTGTGGCTGATTCACTGTGTGTATAGCAGAAACTGACACAACATTGTAAAGCAACTGTACTCCAGTAAAAATTTAAAAAATAAAAATAAAAATGTACCAAAAAATCAACAAAATGAAATAGAGATTAGAACCAAAAGAGAGAAAAAAAATTAAAAATGGACTTATGCTTTTTTCAAAAAGATAAAATTCACAAACATTTGGCTAGAATAATTAAGATAAAAGAAACAAGGTGCAAATGAATAAAATCAGAAATTAAAAATGAGACACTACAGCTGATATTAAAGAAATACAAAGGATCACAAGAGATTATATGCCAACATTTATACATATACATATATGGATATATATATATAACAATTTTATGCCAACATTTAATAACATAGAAGAAATTGATAATTCCTAGAAACAGGAAAGCTATTAAGTCTGAATTGGGAAGAAACAGATTTAAACAGACCAATAATGAGTAAGGAGATTGAGGCTTTAATCCAAAAACTCAAACACAGAAAATTCCAGGACCAAATGTCTTCACAGGTAAATTCTATCAACATTTAAAAGAGAATCAATGCCAACCTTTCTCAAACTCTTCCAAACAATGGAAGAGCAAGCAGTTCCAACATCATTTTACAAGGCTAGCATTACTCTGATACCAAAATCAGGTAAGGATACTATAAGAAATGAAAACTATAGATCAATGTCTCTGATAAATATAAATTAAAAGAAAATTTTAACAAAATATTAGCAAATTCACTTGAAGTCATATTATGAGCAAGTGGTGTTTTATCTTTGGGATACATAAACGGTTCAACATATGCAAATCAAAAAATTTGATACACATCATTAATAAAATAACCACAACTTATATCATCAATTCAATTAATGCAAAATAGCATTTGACAAAATAAAATATCATTTCATGGCAAAAATTCTAAACAAACTGTTTATAGAAGGAACATTGCTGTTGTTCAATCACTAAGTCATGTCCAACTTTTTGCAACCCCATGGAATGCAGTACACCAGGTTTCCCTGTCAATCACTATATCCCCAACTTTTCTCAAATTCACGTCCTCTGAATCAGTTACGCTAACTAATCATCTCACCCTCTGCCACCCTCTTCTCCTTTTGCTTTCAATCTTTCCCAGCATCAGGGTCTTCTACAGTGACGCAGCTCTTCATATCAGATGGCCAAAATATTGGAGTTTCAACTTCACAATCAGTCCTTCCAATGAATATCGAGGGCTGATTTCATTTAGGGTTGACTAGTTTGAACTCCTTGTGGTCCAAGGGACTCTGAAGAGTCTTTACCAGCATCACAATTAGGAAGCATAAGTTCTCATGCATCCAACCTGGGCTGGTGATCTGTTTCACCCTAGATAATATACATGTTTTGATGCTGTTCTCTTGAAACACCTCTCGGGCCTGGTGCACTGGGAAGACCCAGAGGCATCGGGTAGAGAGGGAGGTGGGAGGGGGGATCGGGATGGGGAATACATGTAAATTCATGGCTAATTCATGTCAATGTATGACAAAAACCACTACAATATTGTAAAGTAATTAGCCTCCAACTAATAAAAATAAATGAAAAAAAAAATAAAATCATGTAAAGAAATTAAATAAATAAATAAAAAAGAAAAAGAAAGCATCAGTTCTTAGGTGCTCAGCCTTCTTTATGGTCCAACTCTCACATCTGTACATGACTACCAGAAAAACCATAGCTTTGATTATACGGACTTTGTTGACAAAAGGATCTCTTTGCTTTTTAACATGTTGTCTAGGTTTGTCATAATTTTCTTTCCAAGGAGCAAGCATCTTTTAATTTCATAGCTGCTGTCATTGTCCAGAGTGATTTTGGAGCGAATTAAATTGAAATCTGTATCTGTTTCCGTTTTTTCCCTATCTATTTGCCATGAAATGACAGGACCAGTTTCATGATTTTAGTTTTTTGAATCCTGAGCTTTAAACCAGCTTTTTCACTCTCCTTTCAACTTCATCAAGAGGTTCTTTAGTTTTTCTTCACTCTCTGCCATTAGAATGGTATCATCTGCATATCTGATGTTATTGATATTTCTCCCAGCAATCTTGATTCCAGCTTGTGCTTCATTCAGCCTGGCATTGTCCATGATGTGCTCTGCTTAAAAAATTAAACAAAGAGGGTGACAATATACAGCCTTGTCATATGTCTTTGCCAATCCATGTCAAGTTCTAAATGTTGCTTCTTGATCCACATACAGGTTTCTCAGGAGACAGGTAAAGTCTTCTGGTATTCTCATCTCTAAGAATTTACCACAAATTACTACATCCACAGAGTCAAAGGCTTTAGCATAGTCAATGAAGCAGAAGTAGATACTTTTCTGTAATTCCCTTGCTTTCTCTGTGATAAAATTAAAGTTGAAAATTTGATCTCTTGTCCCTCTGCCTTTTCTAAATTCAGTTTGTACATCTGGAATTTCACAGTTCACATACTGCTGACACTTAATTTGAAATATCTTGATCATAACTTTATGACCATGTGTAATGATCACAAATGACTCGTAGTTTAAACATTCTTTGGTATTGTCCTTTTTGGAGGTTGGAATGAAAATTGAACTTTTCCAGTCCTGTGGTCACCGTGAATGTTCCAAATTTGCTGACATATTGAGTGTAGCACTTCAATAGCATCATCTTTTAGGATTTGAAATAGCTCAAGTGAAATTCCATCACTACCACTAGCTTTGTACTTAGTAATGCTTCTTAAGCCCCACTTGACTTCACACTCCAAAATGTCTGGCTCTAGGTCAATGACCACACCATCCTGGCTACCTGGGTCATTAAGACCTTTCTTGTACAGTTCTTCTGCGTTTTCTTGCCATAACTTCTTGATCTCCTTTGTTTCTCTTAGGTCCTTATGGTTTCTGTATATTATCATGCCCATAATTACATGAAGTTTTCCCTTGATATCTCCAATTTTCTTGTGGAGATCTCTAGTCTTTCCCATTCTATTGTTTTTCACTATTTCTTTGCATTGTTCATTCAGGAAGGCCTTCTTATCTCTCCTTGCTATTCTCTGGAAATCTGCATTCTCTTGGGTATATCTTTCCCTTTTTCCCTTACCTTTTGCTTGTCTTCTTTTCTTATTTGTAAAAAACCTCCTCAACCAACCGATTTTCCTCCTTGCATTTATTTTTCTTTGGGACTGTTTTGGTTACAGCTTCCTGTATTATGTTATGAACCTCCATCCATAGTTCTCCTGGCACTCTATCATATCTAATCTTTGGAATCTATTCATCACCTCCACTGTGTAATCATAATCTATTTGATTTAATTCATACCTGAATGGCCTAGTGATCATCCCTACTTTCTTCAATTTAAGCCTGAATTTTGCAATAATCATGACCTGAGCCACAGTCAGCTCCAGGTCTTGTTTTTCCTGACTGTATAGAGCTTCCTCATCTCCAGCTGCAAAGAATATAATCAATCTGATTTTGGTATTGACAATTTGGTGTTGTATAGAGATGTCTCTTGAGTTGTTGAAAGAGGATGCTTTCTATGACCAGTCCATTCTCTTGGCAAAACTCTTGCTATCCTTTGCCTTGCTTCATTTTTAATTCCAAAGAAAACTTGCCTGTTATTCCAGGTTATCTCTTGCTTCCTACTTTTGTATTCCAATCCCTTATGATGAAAATTACATCTTTTTTATGATATTAGTTCTAGAAGGTCTTGTAGATCTTCACAGAACCAATCAACTTCAGCTTCAGCTTCTTCAGTATCAGTGGTTTGGGCATAGACTTGGATTACTGTGCTACTGAAAGGTTTGCTCTGGAGACATTGAGATTATTCTGCAATTTATGAGACTGCAACCAAGTACAGCATTTTGAACTCTTCAGTTGACCATGAGTGCTACTCCATTTCTTCTAAGCGATTGTTTCCCACAGTAGTAGATATCATGGTCATTTGAATTAAATTCCCTTATTTCTGTTCATTTTAGTTCAATGATACCTAAGACATTGATGTTAACTTATGCCATCTCCTGCTTGACCATTTTCAACTTAGCCTGAATCAGACTTTACTTTCACCACCAGACACATCCTCAACTGAGTGATGTTTCCACTTTGACTCAGCTGCTTCATTCTTTCTGGATCTATCAGTAATTGTCTTCCACTCTTCCCCAGTAGCATATTGGACACTTCCAACCTGGGAGTCTCATCTTTCAGTGTCTTTTTTTTTTTTTTTTTTTTTTTTTTTGCTTTTTCATACTGCTTATTTGGATATTGGAATGGTTTGCCATTGCCTTCTCCAATGAATCACTTTTTATCAGAACTCTTCACTATGACCCACCTGTCCTGGGTTACCTTGCATGACATGGCTCATAGTGACATTGAGTTATGCAAGCCCCTTCACCACAAGGCTGAGAGCCATGATTATCTTAGTAATTTTTAAAAAACCCAAATATCTCATATTGCAATACTTTAAACAATATATACATACATACATACATACATATATATATATATATATATATATATATATATATATGTCTTGCATGTAATTGTTAGAGGTTACCAAAAGAAGGCTGAAAATGAGTGAAATGTTCTGAAAATGTTCTAAGATGTGTGTGTGTATGTTAGTCACTCAGTTGTGTCCAACTCTTTGTGACCCCATGGACTGGAGCCTTTTTAGCTCTCTTGTCCATGGAATTCTCCAGGCAAGAATACTGGGGTGAGTGGCTATTTTCTTCTCCAGGGGACCTTCTCAACCCAGGGATTGAACCTGGGTCTCCCACATTGCAGGCAGATTATTTTCCATCTGAGCCACCAGGGAAACCCAAGATGTTTTACAACATCTGAAAATTTTCTAAGAAAAGTTGATATTTATCTTCTCATTAAAGTACTTACTAGATTAAACTGTGAATTTAAAAATGACAATAGTAAATTGGCAACTCTATGGTAAGAGTTTTCTAAGGAAAAAGTAAAAACAAACAAACAAACAAACAAAAACAAACAAACAAACAAACTGTGGGAGAAAATTTCAAGCTGGAAAAAGACAAATACAAATAGGTAGATATTTTTAGGGCCTCCCAGGAAGTTCAGTGGTAAAGAATTTGCCTGCAATCCAGGAGACACAAGAAAACGGGAGCTTGATCCCAGGGTCAGGAAGATACCCTGGAGGAGGAAATGAAGAAAACAGGATGCACTGTGGGAAAATTTAGTCCAGTGTCTCTTATCCTTAAATTTTGATTACTTTTTTTTTTTTTTGGAGAAGCACTTTTAAAATATTGAAAAGATTCATGTTTAGATAATGATGAAGTAAACTAACACAATAATGTTATTATTCTCTACAGTCAGCATACTTTAGAAATATAAATATTTAATAGTATTTTTGTTGACTTGCTGTGGTTGATAGATATTACTAAATATATGATTGTAGTGTATATACTTATTCAGAAGAAATACAATACAAAACATTTAGGTGAAAGATGAGACTATTATTCACTTCTTGCTGTACAGACATGTAATTAAAGTGTCATCAACCTAATTCCAAATGAACCTGATGATAATATATAACTCCATTAGAATGAGATGTGTAAATTAGATCATTTAAACTTCAAGGGTCCTCAAGCAATTTAGATTAAGATTTTCACACTCTGTCAACTGAAATTTAACAAAATTTGTTAAAACACTAGAAGCAAGTTTTCCATCAATTCAGTATGGAATTACCAACACTAATATATTTTGTCGAGAAGGAAATGGCAACCCACTCTAGTATTCTTGTCTAGAGAACTCTGTGGACAAAGGAGCCTGGTGGGCTGCTGTCCATTGGGTTGCACAGAGTCAGAAACGACTGAAGCGACTTAGCATGCATGCATGCATTGGATAGGGCTTTCCTGGTGGCTCAGAAGGTAAAGACTCTGCCTGCAATGCAGGAGACCTCGGTTCGATCCCTGGGTCAGGAAAATCCCCTGGAGAGGGAAATGGCAACCCACTCCAGTATTCTTGCTTTGAAAATCCATGGACTGAGAAACCTGGTAGAATACAGTCCATGGGATCGCAAAGAGTCAGACACGACTGAGTGACTTCACTTTCACATGCATTGGAGAAGGAAATGGCAACCAACTCCAGTATTCTTGCCTGGAGAATCCCAGGGACAGAGGAGCCTGGTGGCCTTCCATCTATGGGGTAGCACAGAGTTGGACACAACTGAGCTGACTTAGTAGCAGCAGCAGCAACAATATATTTTGAGGAATTATTAAAACTGAAGAAAACAATCTTCTAAGAAAACTCTTCTGGTTGTACAAAAGAAACATGTTTCAGACATTTATTTGCATTCACAATTTCTGAATAAGTATCTCTTGAGATTGTTTATAAATCATAATTTATTTGCAAGTATCTTGCTCTATTCCAGATACTATGACAAAGTTCCATAAGCTGGTGGCTTATAAACAAAAGAAAATTATTCCTCACAGTTTTAGAGTCCGGGAAGTCCAATATCATGGTGTGTTGGCATAATCAATATCTACTGAGAACCTGGCTACTGATTCATAGATTACCATCTTATCACTGCCCCCTCACATGGTGGAAGGAGTAAAGTTCTTTCAGGTCTTTTTAATAATGGCACCAAATGTCATTCATAAGAACTTTGCCCTCAGGACCTAACACAACTCAAAGGCCCCACCTGTTAATATCACCAAATTAGAGATTAGGATTTCAACATATCAATTTTTTATGACACAAGCATACAATCTGTTGTACCAAGATAACAGGATTTTAGTTTGTAATGTCAAGTGATCTGTTTTATTCTTGTAACACTAGCTATAAAAAAAAAAAAAAAAAAAAAGATTGCAAATGAGAAGGAGAAATGAATGATTTACTAAAGGAAATTTATATTAATAACTGTATATTGTTCAAAGATAAAACAGGTATGCTCAGAGGTAGCTTCTAAATTTATAAAGAACTATAGTCCTTTCTCCTTTATAAGCAAGAAAAATAATTATCCCAGAAGCAGTTGTAAATGGTTAGCAGAAACAAAACCAAAAAATCAATAATTGACATTTAAAAAGCAGAAGTATCACCAAAGTGGCAAGAGCACATTTGAATTGTAAAGCTTTAAATAGTGCCTTCTATTTGCATCATTAATACAATACATTATCTTATCAGATACCACATGTAACCACTACTAATGCTGCTGCTTTTCTGAAGATAACTAAACAGAAATAATGTGGCTGTGTTAAGGAACTTCGAAGTTTTGCTTGGTAGCATATAGTATACGGTGCTTGCTCAATAAATATAATTTTGCAAATCTAGAACATATACAGATTTTAGTGTAAAGTATCATATTTTGAGAAATATATTTATATTGTACTACTTGAGATTGTTTAATTTAGTAATTGTATAATTGCTTAATTTGTGTAGCAAATTACCACAAACTTAACAGCTTAAAACAACACTCATCTATTAGCCTACAGTCCTCTAGATCATAAGTCTAGTAGAGTGTGATTGGAGCTTCTGTGCCTAAGGGATCACAGAGTTGAAAACAACCTATTGGTCAGACTGGCTTCTTACATGAGGGCTCTGGAGGGAGACCCACTTCCAGGCTTATTCTGATTTGAAAGAATTCAGTTCCTTGTGACTCTAAGACAAATATTCCTTTTTCTTTCTGGTTGCCAACCAAGGACCTCACTTAAGTCTTTAATGCTGTTCACATTTATTTTTACACAGGCCCCTCCATCTTTAAACCAGAAACAGGTTGTTAAATCTCAATAAAGAAAGGCAATGCCAAAGAATGCTCAAACTACCACATGATTGCACTCATCTCACACACTAGTAAAGTAATGCTCAAAATTCTCCAAGCCAGGCTTCAGCAATACGTGAACCATGAACTTCCAGCTGTTCAAGCTGGTGTTAGAAAAGGCAGAGGAACCAGAGATCAAATTGTCAACAACTGCTGGATCATCAAACACACAAGAGAGTTCCAGAGAAATATTTATTTCTGCTTTATTGACTATGACAAAGTCTTTAACTTTGTGGACCACAATAAACTGGAAAATTCTGAAAGAGATGTGAATACCAGACCACCTGACCTGCCTCTTGAGAAACCTATATGCAGGTCAGGAAGCAACAGTTAGAACTGGGCATGGACAAACTGATTGGTTCCAAATAAGAAAAGGAGTATGTCAAGACTGTATATTGTCACACTGCTTTTTTAACTTATATGCAGAATGCATCATAGAAATGCTGGGATGGAAGAAGCACAAGCTGGAATCAAGATTGCCAGGAGAAATATCAATAACCTCAGATATGCAGATGACACCACCCTTATGGCAGAAAGTGAAGAGGAACTAAAAAGCCTCTTAATGAAAGTGAAAGAGGAAAGTGAAAAAGTTGGCTTAAAGCTCAACATTCAGAAAACTAAGATAATGGCTTCAGGTCACATCACTTCATGGCAAATAGATGGGCAAACAGTGGAAACAGTGTCAGACTTTATTTTGGGGGGCTCCAAAATCACTGTAGATGGTGATTGTAGCCATGAAATTAAAAGATGCTTACTCCTTGGAAAGAAAGTTATGGCCAACCTAGGTAGCATATTAAAAAGCAGAGACATTACTTTGCCAACAAAGGTTCATCTAGTCAAGGCTATGGTTTTTCCAGTGGTCATATATGGATGTGAGACTTAGACTGTGAAGAAAGCTGAGCGCCTAAGAATTGATGGTGTTGAAAACGGTTGAGAGACTTTTGGACTGCAAGGAGATCCAACCAGTTCATCTTAAAGGAGATCAGTCCTGAGTGTGCATTGGATGGACTGATGCTGAAGCTGAAACTCCAGTACTTTGGCCACCTCATGCAAAGAGTTGACTCACTGGAAAAGTCCCTGATACTGGGAGGGATTGGGTGCAGGAGGAGAAGGGGACAACAGAGGATGAGATGGCTGGATGGCATCACCGACTCGATGGACATGAGTTTGAGTAAACTCCGGGGGTTGGTTATGGACAGGGAAGTCTGGCGTTTCTATAGAAACTGATGAAGCTTTCTCTTTTTTCTCACTTTCTGCCCAGGCTGTCATTTAGGATTAAAGGTGAACATATAATACTGCAGCAGCAAAAAGAAGTCTAAACTCATCTTGACAGCCAGTAGTATTCCAGAGACACTAGGGACAGAAAATACTTAACTACATTTTTAGACTCTGCATGTAAATAGAATTCATCAGTTTAAACAACAGAGATACACATATTAGGAAGTAAAGAGTAATTTTGGTGCAAACACAGTATATTACTCCACAAACCATGAATGATGAGCTGCATATTTCCAGACTACAAACATTTTCCAGTTGACTGTAGAATCCATTAAAATAACTCTTCTGGAGAGAACAAGATGGTGTAGAAGCAGGTGAATGTGGATTACAACTCTCTCCACAAATACATCAGAAATACACCTTCAAATACAGAAGTGCATACAGAACACCAGCTGAGAGTGGACAGGAGGACCTGACCAGTGGAAAGGAATATATATAACCACACAAAACTTGGTAGGATGAAGGAACTGGGGGGGGGGGGCAGTGTTAGTAGGACTGGACCTATCCTCGGTGAGTGGAGGAACTGAAGAAGGTGTTCAATTCCCACAGTGGGGCAGTTGTCTGAGTCAGAAGAGAAATATTTAAGGCTGACAGTGAAACAGCTGATCTGTGGCAGCCTAAATGAAATGAAAATCATACAGTCCTTGCCACAGCCATATGTACCCTGGACAGGGATACATTTTCCCTACAAGGTGCAGTGGCTGGAAGCTGGAGCATAGTGATTTTGGAGCAATTCCAGGGCAAGGACTGCTGTTGACTGTGGAGAGACGAACCGAGGGGATGTGAGGGAGGAGATTGTGGTGAGAAATGCCTGTGGAGAAAAGCCAGGTGGCCATGGAAGCAAAGTAATACTGCTGAGTCACATGCAGGGGGTGGAGCCATCACCATAGCCTCTCTCTCCCCACACACCAGCATCAGCAGCTGAACAATAGAGAGGCTGGCCCATCAAGCACCTGACTCATGGAATTACAGAGCATGTGCCTGACATGCCAAACAACAGAGAAGGACCCCAGGGAAGGAAGCCCTCTAAGTGCCTGAATGGGCAGAGCTAAGGATAAATACTAGCCAAAGAAGCCTTCTGATCGCCAAATACAAGAGACTTGAATAAAGACTCTGATAGGGCCATGACTCCTGCTGTAGAGGCAGTTTGTGTCCCTGAACACTTGGCACCTCCAGGGTCCCTTTAAGCCAAGCAGCTGCACCACCTTCATGCTCAACTCTCATTGGGGCAGAGCTGCCATAGGCAAAAAAAAATAAAATAAAATCTTGTGTTCATACATGCAGGGTCACTTCGGTCCTATCCGACTCTTTGTGACCCTGTAGACTGTGGCTTGCCAGGCTTCTCTGTCAGAGAGGAGGTTCTCCAGGCAAGAATACTGGAGCATATTGGCCAATACTGGTTGCCATATCCTTCTAGAGCACTATATTTCCTGTTGTCCTAGCCACCAACCTCCCTGAGTACCTGCTGCTGCCAGAAGCCCTGTGACCCAAACACCTGCACCACTTCCACACCTGGCCCTCCAGGGCAGCCACAGGAGCTAACACCCAGTGGACGACCCACATGTAGAGGTGGAAATAAAACCACAGTTGAAATCCAGGGGCAGTGTGGCTAAGGAAGAAGACTCAAAACCTTCCCACCAGCTGTACAAGCTGTAGATTAAATCCACACAATCAACTAAGCAGACTCTGTGTCTATGGAATATGTAAAGGGCCTTTGAGAGCACCCACAAAAGAAAACACACTAGCTCTGACATCTGTGGACATTTGAGGCAAGAACACACAGGAGTAGGACCAGATTAGAATCTGAACAACATCCACAGCAGGCCCAGATATCAGTACAGTATTGGAAGACATCCTAGGGATCTAAGGTGGACTGTGATTCCCAGAGTAGGAAAGGACTCTGACAGCAGAAACTCAAGAAAAACATGTCTTCTTCTTCTTTTTTTTTTTTTTTGACTTGTTTTGTAGATTATTTGGATTTTTTTTCTTTTTCTTTTTCCTTTTTACTGCCCTCTGTTGTAGTTGTCAATTTTATTGGCACTAAGAAATCCAATTAAGCTTTTGAGCTTTTTTTTTTTTTTCTTTCTCAGTCACAATTTTTATCATTGTCATAAGCCTCTGCCTCTATGTTGGGCTTTTGTAGTTCTGTGGAGTTTTCCTCTTTTTTTTTTTTCTTTTCTCTTTTTTAAATTTTAATTTTTAATACGTATTGTTATTTTTTCTACATTTTTTCCTTTGTTTTCTTTTCTAACTGTTCTCTTTCCCTTGCAATTAATCTTTAACACATATAAATATTTATCTACCTCTATGTAACTTTGCATATCTATTTTTTCTTACTTTTCTTTATCTTTCCTTTCAGCATATTTGTTAGCTTTATTTTCGTTGTTTTATTCCCTAATTGGCATCTTGCTTTAGTTTTGTTTTCCAGTTTGTGCTTTAATTAGCTTTGTTCTGTTCAATATAATTTTTAGTCTCCTTTGTTTGCTGGGTTAATTTTTGCTGGACTGTTTTGATTTTGCTTATGGGTGTCTATGTATATATGCATATTCAGTCACACTTTCTATTGTTGTTATAAATCTCTGCCTGTGCATTGGGCTTTTGCAGTTCTCTGGAGTTTTGCATTTCTTCCCCCCTTTCGTCTTTCTTCTTCCATTTTTTAAATAATTTTAATTTTTAATTTTTTAAATCTATTATATTTTTTCTACATTTATTCCTTCATTTACCTTTCCTACTCTTCTTTTGCCCTTGCAGTTAATATTTAATGTATATAAATCTTCTTCATCTATCTCTATTTAACTTTGCATATCTATTCTTTCTTTCCTTTCCTCTCAACATATTTGTTAGTTTTGTTTTCATTGCTTTATACCCCACTTGGCAATTTGCTTTAGTTTTGTTCTCCAGTTTGTGCTTAAATTAGTTTTGTTCTTAACTCATAAATATAATTATTGATCAATTTACTGTATTTTATTTTTGTTGGACTGTTTTCACTTTGCTCATGGTATATATGTATATTCCATTATTTTAAGTATTATTTACCTGATTTTGTAACTTCCATTTGTCTGGGGTTCATCTTTGGTTTCTCGTTTTGGAATATTTTATTTGCTCTCCCTTAATGCGATAACAAACCACTTGTGGAATCCTCGTTCCTGACCAGAGGTCAAACCCTGCGCCTTTCGAGTGGGAGCACTGACTCCAAGACCATAAACTACCAGAGAACTAACCCTAGGAAGTATCAAATAGTGAAAACACAAACAAAGGAATCACTTGAATACAAGACCTGGCATCACCCAACCATCAGTAGCACCCTGTGCAGGATGCATCATCTAAACAACAAACAAAATAAAAATACAAACTCAATCATCAGCAAACAGGAGTACCAGCTCACTCAGTCTTGCCCATCAGAAGAAAAACAAACAAACAAACAAAACCTCAGCACAAATCTCACCCTATACAAAGCTCACACAAAACACTGAACCAACTTTTGAGGGCAGAAGCCAAAAGGAAGAAACAATTCAACCTTTTTCAAGGAAAGAATTCAACTTTCTATGAAGCCTGGGAAAAGGAGACCTCAAACACAATAACTTAAAAAAAAAAAAAAAAAAAAAAAAAAAAAAAAAACAGAAAAAAACAGAGAAATACTGGAAAAATGAAGAAACAAACTAGAAACAGAGAAGTCCAAATAAATAAAGAGGAAATAGAAAATTGCTTGGAAAGTAATTCAGAATAGTGATAGTAAAGATGATCCAAAACCTTGAAATCAAAATGGAGAAAATGCAAGAATCAATTAACAAAGACCTAGAAGAATTAAAGGATAAGCTTACAGAGACAAACAACATAATTAGTGAAATTAAAAATACTCTAAAAAGAATCAGTAGCAGAATATCTGAAGCAGAAGAATGAATCAGTGAGCTGGAAGATAAAATGGTGAAAATAAATTCTGAAGAGCAGAATAAAGTAAGAAGAATGAAAAGAGCTGAGGACAGTCTCAGAGACCTCTGGGACCATATCAAATGCATCAACATTCGAATTATAGGGGTCCCAGAAGAAGAGAAAAAGAAAGGTTATGAGAAAATATTTGAAGAGATTTTAATTGAAAATTTCCCTAACATGGAAAAGGAAAGAGCCAATCAATTCCAAGAGGCACAAAGAGTCCAATACAGTATAAACCCAAGGAGAAATATGCTAAGACACATACCAATCAAACTAACAAAGACTAAGAACAAAGAATGAATATTATAAGCAGCAAGGGAGAAGCAACAAGTAGCATACAAGGGAAACCCCATACATTTAACAACTGATCTTTCAGCAGAAACTCTGCAGGTCAGATGGGAATGGGAGGATATATTTAAAGTATTGAAAGGGAAACACCTACAACCAAGATTACTATACCCAGCAAGGATCTCATTCAAAATTGATGGAGAAACAAAATTTTTTCAGACAAGCAAAAATTAAGAGGATTCAGTACCACCAAACCAGCCTTACAACAAATGTTAAATGAATTTATATAGTCAAGAAATAAAACAGAAGGAAAAAGATCTACAAAATCAACCCCTCAAAATGATAAAATGTGAATAGGAAGATATATATCAATATTTATTTTAAATGTAAATGGATTACTGGAGTAGCAATCCTCATATTAGACAAAATAGACCTTAAAGAAGATTACAAGGGAGAAGGAAGGACACTACATAATGATCAAGATATCAATCGAAGAGGAAGACATGACAATTGCAAACATCTGTTCACCCAACATAGGAACAGCTCAATACATAAGACAAACACTAATAGACATAAAAGGAGAAATTGATGGCAGCATAATAATAGTAGGAGACTTTAGCACCCCACTCATACCAATGGACAGATCATCAAAACAGAAAATTAATAAGGAAACACAAGTTTTAAATGATATGCTAGATGAGATGGATCTCATTGATATCTTCAGGACATTCCATCCAAATGCAGAAGAATGCAACTTCTTCTCAAGTACACATGGAACATTCTCCAGGATATATCACATCTTGGGTCACAAATCAAATATTAGCAAATTAAAGAAAATTGAATTTGTATCGAGCATCTTGTCTGATCACAATTATATTCTATCAATTACAAGGAAAAAAAAACTGTAAGAAGACACATTGAGGTTAAACAACACATTTATAAACAACCAACAGATTGTTGAAGAAATCAAAAAGGAAATAAAAAAATTCTAGAAGCAAATGACAATGAAAACATGAAAACTCAAAACTTATGGAATGCAGGAGAAACATTTATAAGAGAGAAGTTTATAGCAATACAATCGTACCACAAGAAACAAGAAAACCATCAAATAGACAACCTAAATTTAAACCTAAAGCAACTTGAAAAAAAAGAAAATAACCCCAAAATTAGTAGAAGGGAAGAGATCATAAATATATGAGCAGAAATTGATTAAAAAAATGAAAGCAACATTAGTAAACATTAATAAAATTAAAACTGGTTCTTTGAGAAGATAAACAAAATTGACAAAACCTTAGCCAGATTCATCAAGACAAAAGAGAGAAGAATCAAATCAACAAAATTATAAATGAAAAGGGAGAGATTACAGCAGACAATGCAGAAATTCAAAGGATTAGAAAAGACTATTATGAATAACTATATATCAATAAAATAGATAACCTGGAAGAAATAGACAGATTCTGAGAAAAGTTTGATCTTCCAACACTGAACCAGGAAGAAATAGAAATGATGAACAACCCAATTACAAGTACTGAAATTGAAACTGTGATCAATAATCTCCCAAAAAACAAAGGCCTAGGACCAGATGGCTTCACAGGAGAATTCTATCAAACTTTCAGAGAAGAGCTAATGCCTATCCTTCTAAAGCTCTTTCAAAAAATTGCAGAGGAAGGAACACTTCTAAACTCACTCTATGAGGTCACCATCACCCTGATACCAAAACCAGAAAAAGACAACACACAAAAAAAGAAAACTACAGTCCAATATTACTGATGAACATAGATGCAAAAATCCTCAATGTAATTTTAGCATTCAGAATTCAGCAACACATCAGAAAGTTCATACACCATGATCAAATTTAGTTTATTCCAGGGATGCAAGAATTCTTCAATAAATGTAAATCAATCAATGTGATACCATTGTAACATATTGAAAGATAAAAACCATATAATCATCTCAATAGATGCAGGAAAAAAAAAAGCCTTTGACAAAATTCAGCACCTATTTATGATTAAAACTCTTCAAAAAATAAGCATAGAAGGAACCTACCTCAAATAGTAAAAGCCATATATGATAAGCCTACAGCAAACATTATTCTCAATGGTGTAAACTGAAAGCATTCCCCCTAAGATCATGAATAAGACAAGGGTGTCCATTTTCACCACTATTATCAGCATAGTTCTGGAAGTCCTAGCTACAGCAATTAGAGAAGAACAATAAATAAAACGAATCCAGATCGGAAAAGAAGTAAAGCTCTCACTGTTTTGCAGATGACATGATATTATATATAGACAATGCCAAAAATAGTATCATAAAATTATTAGAGCTAATCAATGAATTTGGCAAAGCTGCAGGATACAAAATCAATACACAGAAGTCCCTTGTATTTCTAAATACTAACAATGAAAAATCAGAAAATGCAATTAAGGAATCAATCCCATTCACCATTGCAACAAAAAGAATTAAGTATCTAGAAATAAATTTACCTAAGTAGAAAAAGAACTGTACAAAGAAAATTATAAGACACTATAGAAAGAGATAAAAAATGACATAAAAAGATGTAGAGATATTCCATGTTCCTGGGTAAGAAGAATCAACATTGTGAAAATGACTATACTACCAAATGCAATCAACAGACTTAATGCAATCCTATCAAACTAACAATGACATTTTTTACAGAACTAGAAAAAAATAATCACAATTCATATGGAAACACAGAAGATCCCAAACAGCAAAATCAGTCTTGAGAAAGAAGAATGGAGCTGGAAGAATCAAGCTGCCTGACTTCAGATTATGCTACAAAGCCACAGTCATCAAGACAGTATGGTACTAGAACAAAAACAGAAATATAGACCAATGGAACAAGATAGAAAACCCAGAAATAAAGACATGTACCTATGGGTACCTTGTTTTAGACAAAGGAGGCAAGAATATACATTGGGACAAAGACAGCCTCTTCAATAAATGGTGGTGAGGAAACTGGACAGCTACATGTAAAAGAATGAAATTAGAACACTTCCTAACACCATGCACAAAAATAAACTCAAAATGGATTAAGGACCTAAATGTAAGACCATAAACTATAAATCTCCTCGAGGAAAATATAGGTAGAACACTTGATGACATAAATCAAAGCAAGATCCTCTATGACACACCTCTTAGAGAAATGGAAATAAAATAAAAGTTAAAAAAAAAGATGGGACCTGATTAAACTTAAAAGCTTTTGCACAGCAAAGGAAACTATAAGCAAAGTGAAAATACAACCCTCAGAATGGGATAAAATATTACAAATGAAACAAGTGACAAAGGATTAATTTCCAAAATATGCAAGCAGCTCATACAACTCAATACCAGAAAAACAAAAACCCAGTCAAAAAGTGGGAAAAAGGCCTAAACAGACATTTCTCCAAAGACATACAGAAGGCTAACAAACACATGAAAAGATGCTCAACATCCTCATTATTAGAGAAATGTAAATCAAAACTACAAGGAAATATCACCTCACACTGCTCAGAGTGACCCTCATTAAAAAGTCTACAAACAATAAATGCTGGAAAGGGTGTTGAGAAAAGGGAACATTCTTGCACTGTTTGTAGGAATGTAAATTGATACAGTCACTATGTAGGATGGTATGGAAATTTCTTATAAAGCTAGGAATAAAACCAGCATATGACCCAGAAATTCCACCAGTAGTCATATACCTTTAGTAAACCAAAATTGAAAGAGACACATGTATCCTCCACTGTTCATTGCAGCACTAATTACAATAGCTAGAACATGGAAGCAACTTAGATGTCCATTAACAGATGAGTGGATAAAGAAGTTATGGTATATATATACAATGGAATATTACTCAGCCATAAATAGGAATGCATTTGAGTCAGTTCTAATGAGGTGGATGAACCTAAAATCTACTATACAGAGTGAAGTGAGTCAGAAAGAGAAAGATAAATACCATATTCTATCACATATATACAGTATCTATAAAAATGTTACTGAAGAATTTATTTACAGGGCAACAATGAAGAAACAGACATAGAGAATAGATTTATGGACATGGGGAAAGGGAAGAAGAGGGTGAGATATATGGAAAGAGTAACATGGAAGTTTACACTACCATATGTAAAATAGATAGCCAATGGGAATTTGCTGTATGGCTAGGAAATGCAAACTGGGGCTCTGTATCCACCTAGAGGGGTGAGATGGGGAGGGAGGTGGGAGGGAGTTTCAAAAGAGAGAGTATATATGTATATATATGGCTGGTTCATGTTGAGGTTTGACAGAAAAAAGCAAAATTCTGTAAAACATTCATCCTTTAATAAAAAAATTAATTAATTAAAAAAATTAGTCTTCTGTCACTGATGGCCGTAATTGTGATATCATTCAAGATTAATCAACAGCAGGATACAACATTCAAACTTAGGCTCTGAGAGGTAATTTTAAGTGGTTCTCAAATGTTCAATTATAAGAATCATCAGTTTTCAATCTATGTAACTTTTAAAAACATTATTTTTGAAATATTTATCTGTTAACAGTATCTATACTGTAATTTTGCTTCTACTTTCTTTTTTTTAATTTTTAATTTTATTTATTTATTTTTTATTTTTTATTTTTTTATTTTATTTTTTTTATTTTTTGGTTAGCTGGAGGCTAATTACTTCACAACATTTCAGTGGGTTTTGTCATACATTGACATGAATCAGCTACTTTCTAGTATGAGATTCTAATTAAACTTAAGTATTACAATCTCTATGTGGGCCTCAGCCTTTTGAAACATCTCCATGTTGCAATGGGACTTCCCTCATAGCTCAGCTGTAAATCATCTGCCTGCAATGCAGGAGACCCGGGTTCAATTCCTGGGTCGGGAAGATCCCCTGGAGAAGGAAATGGCAACCACTCCAGTATTCTTGACGGGAGAATCCCATGGACAGAGGAGCCTGAAAGGCTACAGTCCATGGGATCACAAGAGTCAGACACGACTTGGCGACTATACCCCCAACACCATGTTGCAATGCTTTTAGTGCTTCTTAGAGTAACATTTACAGCAAATAACAAAGTGTTTGCAGACTATTGATAAAGAAATTGCAGAAAAAACAGTTTTATATAAAGATAATTTCATGGAGAAATATATTTTAAAAATTTATTTAGCATGGGAGAAAGTAACTTAGATCTTCTGTATATAAAGCTAAAGTGAAAATCTGGTTTTAAATATCTCATTTATGCTAGTTCTTATATGCATTCAATAATTCACTTATCTTGCAACATACTGCTCCCACGACAGTAGCAGATGTGTCTGAAGATATAATAGCTTTTTAACAATAGTCTGTCATCTCTGATTGCTCTAAGTGTCTTTTCTTTTGTTTAGAAATCAAATGTATTTTTAAGTATAAAAGTGTCTGAATTATTAATAAGTTTGTTAGTGTAAAGTAATACAGAAGGAACAAAGTAGGTACATTTTCCAAAATCTTGCTTCAAATGAGAAATAGATGCATATATTTGTTTAATACTCTCTGGAATATCTATCAATGAAACCGCACATTTCTTTGCTAGGATTCTGTCACAGGACAATTTTATGGTCATTCTTAGGAACAAAATTAGTAGTCACAGTAGTTGTTTTACTATGCATTAAACTAGCTGTCATGTATGAAAGCTGGGAATTTATTTCCCAGAATCAATGCCATCCTTTCAGCACGACAAGCCTGAATACAAAAAAAGATTTCTCAGCATTGAGTATTTTTTTTTTTTAGGAATGAAATAAACTTTGTCCAAATCTGAAAGGAAAAGATTTTTAAAACCAGGTTAGTATGAATCCTTTTAATCTCACGTTGGGAGAAAATTTGCATCTCAATTGTGGAGGACAGAAATAACATGCTATAAGTTACAATCTTATTGTCAAGCAAAGAAACAAATAACTTTTGTTCATAACTTTTATTGCATGAAATCCATTATCAGAAGCATAACATGTTAAATAGCCATTTTGGACCTTATGACACCAAATAGATGATTTGAAAATTTTTCCTTTACAAAATGTTTTTATTAAACAAAAGTATGTTTGTATACTCTGAAGAGTTAGTGTACCCAAATTAACAAAACACAGATATTTTAAATTAGAAAGGGTTTATAAGATAAATATAAAATAATTTAAAACTTGAATCAGAATTCTACTTATATAATCATGTTATTATATCCAACTTTTGGCTTATGAAGATCAAATCTCATGGAAGAATGACTCATTTTACACAGATCTATTTAACTTCCAAATTTTACTTCTTATTCTCCAAATCTACTGAATATTTTTAAAATTTACCTATAAAGATACTCATTACATTTTCAATGGTTCTAAGTTTAAGGGAAACTACTGTTCAATAAAATATAACATGTATCCTTTAAGAGTCAAAGATCTGATATTTAATCCATAACTTACAGTCAGTTTATTAGTGACATCATTAAGATTTCTCTTTTGCATACAAGCTATTTTATTTAGATTATTCTTGTTTATACAAAACAAACAAACAAAACGACTAAAGTTTGTGATCCAAAAAAGTCATGGTGATTTTCAAAGTGCCTGTAAATATATCTTCTTCAGAATATTTGCCAAAATATTTTGTCCCTAGTGTTACAAAATTCCCAATTCATGCATACAGAACCAGTGTTGTTAATAAGAGATCTGGTCTTACCATTAGGCAAGGTGTAAAAGATTTTATATGTACTGATAACAAAAAAAATAATAAAAGAAATAGGAATAATATGTATACATTATTTTTCAGTCACAATACCTTTAATATAATTTAATAATGAGATTTATTATGTAGGTTCTAAATTTTGCATTGTCACATCTAACTTCAAGATGGTCTTGGCTGAAGCTTCCTTTTCCACCAAGAAGTGTAATACATCAAATTTAGAATACAAGAGGGAATCCCAAATTAATGCACTGATTTTTTTTTCACTATATGGAGAAGGAAAAGAAATACCACAATGATTTTTCATTTCTGCTGCAACAAATTGCCACAGATTTAGGGGCTGAAAAACAACATCTACATATTACCTCACATTTATATACTCAGAAGTCTAGCAGTCTTGACTGAGTTAACTAATTTGTATCGTACAAGACTCAGCCTCCAACTAACAAAAAAAATTAAAAAAAAAAAAAAAGACTCTTAGGCGTCTCTGGGAACAATCTGCTTCCAAGTTCATCCAGGTAAGTTGTTGCTCAGTCAATAAGTTATTTTACACTTTGCGATCCCATGGACTGCAGCATGCCAGGCTTCTTTGCCCTTTACTATCTCCCAGAGTTTTCTCAAACTCATTTCCATTGAGTTGGTGATGCCATCCATGCGTCTCATCCTCTGTCACTCCTTCTCCTGCCTTCAGTCTTTCATAACATCAGGGCCTTTCCCAGTGAGTCAGCTCTTAACATCAGGTGGCCAAAATACCATAGCTTCAGTTTCACTGTGAGTCCTGCCAATGAATATTCAGGGTTGATTTCCATTAAGATTGACTTACTTGATCTCCTTGCTGTCCAAGGGACTCTCAAGAGCCTTCTTCAGTATCACAGTTCAAAGGCATCAATTCTTCAGTGCTCAGCTCCCACTTCTGGTGCAACTTTCACATCTGTACATGGCTACAGGAAAAACCATAGCTTTGACTGCACGGACTTTTGTCAGCAAAGTGATGTCTCTGCTTTTTAATATGCTGTCTGGGTTTGTCGTAGCTTTTCTTCCAAAGACCAAGCATGGCTGCAGTCACCATCCACAGTGATTTTGGAGCCCAAGAAAATAAAGTCTGCCACTATTTCCATTTTTTCACCATCCGTTTGCTGTGAAATGATGGGACCAGATGTCATCATCTTAGTTTTTTGAATGCTGAGTTTTAAGCCAGCTTATTCACCCTCATCAAAAGGCTCTTTAACTCCTCTTCAATTTCTGCCATTAGAATGATATTATCTGCATACGTGAGGTTACTAATATTTCTCCCTGCAATCTTGACTCCAGCTTGTGATTCATCCAACCCAGCATGTTGCATGATGTAGTCTGCACATAAGTTATTTAAGCAGGTTGACAATATACAGCCTTGATGTACTCCTTTGCTGATTTGGAACCAGTTGGTTGTTCCATGTCCAGTTCTAACTGTTGCTTCTTGACCTGCATATAGATTTCTCAGGAGATAGGTCAGGTGGTGTGGTGTCCCCATCTCTTTCAGAATTTTCCACAGTTTGTTGCCATCAACAAAGTAAAAAACTGTGGTATAGTCAATGAAGTAGAGTTTTTTTTTTTTTTTTAATGGAATTATCTTTCTTTTTTGATGACCCAACAGATTTTGGCAAATTGATATCTGGTTCCTCTGCCTTTTCTAAAACCAGCTTGAACATCTGGATGTTCTCGGTTCATATACTTTTGAAACCTAGTTTGAAGAATTTTGAGCATTCCCTTGCTAGCATGTGAAATGAGTGCAATAGTTCAGTAGTTTGAAGATTCTTTGACATTGCCTTTCTTTGGAATTGGAATGAAAACTGATTTTTCCAGTCCTGTGGCCATTCCTGAGTTTTCCAAATGTCCTGGCATATTGAGTGCAATGCTTTCACAGCATCATCTTTAAGATTTGTAACAGCTCAGCTGGAATTCCATCACCTCCACTAGCACTCTTCCTGGTGATGCTTCCTAAGGTCCACCTAATTTCACACTCCTGGATGTCAGGCTGTAGGTGAGCGATCACACCATCGTGGTTATCTAGGTCATTAAGACTTTCTTTTTTTTTTTTTTTTGTACAGTTCTTCTGTGTGTTTTTGCCACTACTCCTTATTCTCTTCTGCTTCTGTTAGGTTCTTCCAATTTCTGTCCTTTATTGTGCCCCTTTCTGCGTGAAATGTTCCCTTGGTCTCCAGTTTTCTTAAAGAGTTCTCTAGTCTTTTCCATTCTATTGTTATTCTCTACTTCTTTGCATTTTTCACTTAAGAAGACTTTCTTATCTCTCCTTCCTATTCTTTGGAACTTGACATTCAGTTGGGTATACCTTTCATTTCCTCCTTTGCCTTTTGCTTCTCTTCTTTTCTCAGCTATTTGTAAGGCCTCCTCAGACAACCATTTTTCCTTTTTCCATTTCTTTTTCTTTGGGATGATTTTGGTGATCACCTCCTATACAATCTTATGAACCTCCATCCATAGTCCTTAGGCAATATGTCTAACAGATCTAATCCCTTGAATCTGTTTGTCACTTTCACTGTATAATCATAAGTTATTTGAGTTAGGCCATATCTGAATGACCTAGTGGTTTTCTCTAATTTCTTTAGTTTAAGCCCAAATTTTGCAATAAGGAGCTTATTATCTGAGCCCCAGTAAGAACTTCTCCATCTTCATTTGCAAAGAATATAATCAACCTGATTTTGGTATTGACCATCTGATGATGTCTATGTGTAGATTCATATCTTGTATTGTTGAAAGAAATAAGTGACAAAATATAATTATTCATGTCTTTTCCTAGCTTGCTGGACAGGTGGGGCTTCCCTTAGCTCCTAGAAACTTGCTTTCACTCTTTGAATGTGGATCTGTACATGCCTCAGTGAAAAGTAGTACATAAAATCCTTCTCCTACCTGGAATCTTTCTATCATTTCCTTCTGCCACAACTCCCTTATTCTCAGTAGAACAGGTTTCCTTCTTTTAAATAATCTTTTAATTGTCTGGGTTGTTCAGTGGATTAGGTATATCAAATAATACAAATAATCTTCCTAGTCTAAGGTTTGTAAACTTAGTTATATCTGTAAATTATATTTTGCCATGTAATCAAGCCTAATCATAGATTCCACATAATAGGATACCAATATTATAGGGGGAGCCATTATGCTTAACACATCTACCACTACAATAAAATAAGCACATAAACATAAAATAAATCACTAAATTTGAAGCAGAAAATACGGTAGATTTTATTTTCATAATACTAGATATGTGAGGATCATTATTATCATGGTGCAATACTCAGAAAACTTCTAAAAATGATTGATGCATTGGATGACTATAAAAATTTAATGTTGACTATAAAACTGACTACAAAAAGTAAATCAAAAGACAACAACATAAGATCACAAGACAGATAATAGTCTGTGAATAACAGACACATGGCTAATATCCTTAGCTTAAGTAAAACTATTTAGTTAAGTTCAGTTGCTCAGTCGTGTTCAACTCTTTTCTACCCCATGGACTGCAGCACACCAGGCTTCCCTGCCTATCACCAACTCCTGGAGTTTACTCAAACTCATGTCCACTGAGTCTGTAATGCCATCTAACCAA
Source organism: Muntiacus reevesi (assembly GCF_963930625.1). Taxonomy (NCBI): domain Eukaryota; kingdom Metazoa; phylum Chordata; class Mammalia; order Artiodactyla; family Cervidae; genus Muntiacus; species Muntiacus reevesi. Next base: position 78,910,544 of record NC_089271.1, on the reverse strand, counting down.
CTCATCTTCTGCCAACCCCTTCTCCTCCTGCCCTCAATCTTTCCCAGCATCAGGGTCTTTTCAAATGAGTTAATTCTTCACATCAGGTGGCCAAAGTATTGGAGTTTCAGCTTCAGCATCAGTCCTTCCAATGAACACCCAGGACTGATTTTTTTAGGGTAGACTGGTTTGATCTCCTTTCAGTCCAAGGGGCTCTCAAGAGCCTTCTCCAACACCACAGTTAAAAAACATCAATTATTTGGCGCTCAGCTTTCTTTATAGCCCAATTCTCACATCCATACATGAGTGCTGGAAAAACCATAGCCTTAAATAGATGGACTTTTGCTGGCAAGGTAATGTCTCTGACTTTTAACCTGCTCTCTAGGTTGGTCATAACTTTCCTTCCAAGTAGCAAGCGTCTTTCAATTTCATGGCTGCAATCACCATCTGCAGAAAAAGGACTGGGCTGGAAAAGTAAAACTATTAGAATTAATAAAAAGCAACAGTTTCAAAATAGGGAAATATGTACTACAGCTTCCTTATCCATTCATCTGCTGATGGGCATCTAGGTTGTTTCCATGTCCTGGCTATTATAAACAGTGCTGCGATGAACATTGGGGTGCACGTGTCTCTTTCAGATCTGGATTCCTCAGTGTGTATGCCCAGAAGTGGTATTGCTGGGTCATATGGCAGTTCTATTTCCAGTTTTTTAAGAAATCTCCACACTGTTTTCCATACATATACACCATGGAATATTACTCAGCCATTAAAAAGAATTAATTTCAATCAGTTCTAATGAAATGGATGAAACTGGAGCCCATTATACAGAGTGAAGTAAGCCAGAAAGATAAAGAACATTACAGTATACTAACACATATATATGGAATTTAGAAAGATGGTAATGATAACCCTATATGCAAAACAGAAAAAGAGACACAGAAGTACAGAACAGACTTTTGAACTCTGTGGGAAAAGGTGAGGGTGGGATGTTTCGAAAGAACAGCATGTATATTATCTATGGTGAAACAGATCACTAGCCCAGGTGGGATGCATGAGTCAAGTACTCGGGCCTGGTGGGCTGGGAAGACCCAGAGGAATCGGGTGGAGAGGGAGGTGGGAGGGGTGGATCGGGATGGGGAATACGTGTAACTCTATGGCTGATTCATATCAATGTATGACAAAATCCACTGAAAAATAAAAAAAAAAAAATTAAAAAAATAGGGAATTATATATAAATAGGCAATTCATTTAAGAAATATGAGCACCAATAGACATGTAAAGTATTCATAATAATATTTATAAAACTCAAAACACACAAAATAAGATGAAAATATGATATAAACTTGCACCTAAAAATTAAGAATTATTGAATAAGATGATAGCAGCTTGCATTTGCCAAAAGTCTGAATAAAATGACTTTCACATGCACAGCTTTTGGGGAAACTTTTCTAGAACTTTTGGAAGGGCAGCTTGCCAATATTGTAAAAATCCTCAATGTATTAATATATTTTTAGTATTTGTAGAGATGTGCATACCTATGCAAAGACACATTTACAAAAATAGTCACTAAAATTATTTTAAGCAAGGCAAAACTGGAAATAATCAAAAAATTTTAAAAAGGTGCTTTATACCATAATTAAAAATTAAGAACTGACATTAATATAAACCAAACAAATATTGAATTAATGAAAGCTGACTCAGCTGGTAAAGAATCTGCTTGCAATGTGGAAGACCCAGGTTCAATCCCTGGGTTGGAAAGATCCTCTGGAGAAGGGAATGGCTACCCACTACAGTATTCTTGCCTGGAGAATTCTATGGGCAGAGTATCCTGGTGAGCTACAGTCCATGGGGTCAAAAAGAGTCAGACATAACTGAGAGACTAACATACAATTACAAGACAATATAAATGGAATTATTTTTTTTAAAATATGATTTTTATATTAAAAATCTCTATAATATTCCATACAAAAATGACATTTTGCTTACATAGAAGAGAGAATGTAGTGTCTCAGTGTTTTCTAAGTTTTACATGTTAAAATCAATACTAATAAATCAATATTAATAAAAATGACAGTACAATAAAATTGTAGATTGTATGCTTAAAATGTGACCAAGTTAGTTTGTGGGTCCAACTCTTTTGCTACCATGTAGCCTTCCAGGCTCTTCTGTCCATGATATTTCCCAGGCAAGAAAACTAGAGTGGGTTGCCATTTCCTTATCCAGGGGATTTTCCCAACCCAAGGATTGAGCTCGTGTCTCTTGTATTGGTAGGTGGACTATGTTCCACTGAGCAAGCTGGGCAGCCCAATTTAGAATATGGCAGACAAATTTGTGTATCAAAAAGTTTACTAAATGTAAAGTATTCCTTAATACAAAGTATTCCACATTAAAATGTCACTTACTATTTAAAGGCATTTGACACATTGTGCTAAGGGGAATTATGTCATCTCCACAGAGATTCTACATTAAGGAAACATCTTTTGATTTAAAGCAGTATCATGAGAAAATGTGGCAAGCATTGTAAATGATCAGCACTTAAATGTTTAATGAACATTAATTATAATGAGTCACAAATCTTGAGGACTTATGGGTTTTAAATTTACTTTTTTTTATTTACAAGTATTCACAGTTTCAGATTATAGGGTATCTAGCCAGATAATTTTGCTGATATTTAAATTCTTGCAAATTTCTTTCTACCTTTTTTGTTAGATTTTCTTTGAACACTACAAGCAAAGGGCCTGCCCAATAATAGACACTAATGAATACTTTTGAATAATGGAGGTATGGATAAGCTCAGTACATTCCTAGGCAGCTTATTCTATACTTGGAGAATGTATTTTTTAATAAAGTTGGAAAGTATATTGAATTGAAATTTGACTCCTTGCAGTTCTCACCTATTGGACAAATGAGAATGTCACTGAAAGTCATGAGATCATGGAGACCCACACAAAGGTAAGATTTGGGAGGCATCATAATCAATAAGAGAGACATCTACAGCATTCTTTAGTGTTACATTGAGATAAAATTATTTTTGTTAAATAAGTCTTTTAACTTAAGATAATAGTACATTAAAATCTCATAAGATTGATTCTCCTACAGATAAAAACTATAAGCTCTGGACGTATACAATAAAAGAGTTATCAAAGGACCTTGAAAACTGAAGAGAATTAGGGAATACTTAGTTGGGCGTCCCTACTTTGTAAAGAAGAGTTATATGGAATGGGTGCCCACCTTGTAGCTTTTAGTCTGGAGCCAAATAGAATTGTCATGGGAAGAAGGATTTCAGGGAACAACAATGAAAAAAACGTCTTTTTGATCTGTAGATCCAGAAAACTGAATATGAAGAAACTTCAATAGTGATAGAGATGCAAAATTCTGGAAGGGAAAAGGGGGAAATTCACAGAAAGGGGATTCACAATTTTGTCTACCACTCTTATGGATAATACTCTTATGAATAATACACCACTCTTATGGATAAAAAACTATGCATGTGTGATGCAGATTCAAAATAGCTCAGCTGAGGAGAAAAGTAAAATATCTAAAGAAATAAAGGTTTGATTTGATCAGTGATTATTTTCTCACAAGAATCTACAGAGAACTATAGAGAGTAGAATAACTACTTTAAAAGACTGAGCAAATATTTGAGAATGAAGCAGAATAATATTGAAAAAAAACTAGACTGCAAAATATTATGAATATATAGTACAATCTCTAGAGAAATAATTAATACATTAATGAAGAAATATATATATAATTTAAAGCAGTAAAATGAAAATGGAATTTTATAAAATTATATAAAATGTTCAAATAGTTCAACAAAGGCATTAGCAAAGTAAATAGGAACAAAGAAATACAGGTCATAAAAGATAAATACATTTTATAATGATAAACATGTGACGTTATTAGAAAGACCAGTGATCACCAATGTGTCTGTGATGAATAACAGAGCATCAAGATACATTAAATAAATTGCAACCTATCTTCCCAGGAGTCTAAGAAACTCGTACAAGAATCCTTAATCCCTGACACAAAGAAGTTTGAGATAGTCTCCTACTGTGACCAATATTTGCAATGACCTACAGCCCATAGCATCTGGGGTCTGCTATAATTGACCTTGCTATATCTTGAAGTATGGTACTTAGTCAATATGACCCCAAAGTGTCCCAATTTTGATACTCCTGATAGCTTATGGTGAACAATGTCGGATTTGTGATCTCCGACAAAGTTTTAATTTTGTGACCAGGAACCAGGATTGATCACTCAAGAGCTTTTGTGTAGCAGAGTTTTATTAAAGTAAGAAAAGGGACAGAGAAAGCTTCTGACATAAACATCAGAAGGTGGATGGAAAATGCCCCCCTCCTTGCTAGTGTTAGCAAGGAAGTTATATTTTTTTTAATTAGTTATTACAATAAATCAAAAGAATGTCTCAAGATTGTAAAGGTCTTACTAGACTCACTCCCGTAATTTACATTTTAAGATAACAAGATTAGCCAGGTTTTCAGGAAGGAGAAACTGTCCTCGAGCAGGATATATTATTGTTATATAAGCCTTAGTACAGAGTTTAAACTGAGTTGTTTTTTGGATAATCATCAGTTAATGAAAAAAACAAAAAACAAGAAAAATGTTTTATGTAACTAAGACTAAGGAATGTAGAGAGGAAAAAAAAAAAAAGATATTTGTCCTTTGCTCCCCCTTGATAATTCCAGACTCTTTTCTCTACTTCAAGAGCCCCAGACCCCTTTCTCCTCCTCAGGGATCCTGGACTTCTTGTCAGCCTGCCTAGGGGTTGACTCTCTTACTCCATGAACACTTGAATCTACTGGGAAAAATTTTACTTGTTTTTCTTCTAACTCTCCAACATTAACCATGAGGAGATTTTATCTTCACAATAATTCTAATAATTTAAAGGTTTATAAACAAAAATATGATAAAATGAAGGATTGCCTTCTAGACAAATTTTAGTCTAGTAGTCAAAAAATGAGGAGGAATAAATTCTTCAAAAATAATTAGATTTGCTTTTATCAAAAGTAAATAAGCAAAAGCTTCCAGGTTTAATTAAGCCCCATTTGTTTATTTTTATTTTCATTACTCTAGGAGGTGGATCAAAAAAGATCTTGCTGTGATTTATGTCAAGGAATATTCTGCCTATGTTTTTCTCTAAGAATTTTATAATTCTAAGCCTTATATTTAGGTCTTTAGTCCATTTTGAGTTCACTTTTGTATATGGTATTAGGAAGTTTTCCAGTTTCATTCTTTTACATGTAGCTGTCAGTTTTCCCAGCATCACTTATTGAAGAGACTGTCTTTACTCCATTGTATATTCTTGACTCCTTTGTCAGAGATTAAGTGACCAAAGGTGTGTGGGTTTATCTCTGGATTTAAAGTTAAAAAGGTTTTGCACAGCAAAGGAAACCATAAGAAAGATGAAAAGACAATACTCAGAATGGGAGAAAATATTTGCAGGTAAAGCAACTGACAAGGGATCAATCTTCAAAATATATGAACAGCTCATGCAACTCAATATCATGTGGCTTGATCAAATTCTAACAGACACTCTGTCTTCCATTGAATAATCACATCACTGTATTAGTACTGCTATTAAGTAAAATTAGATTGTTAAAGACTATCTTTATTATGCACAAATATTAAACAAACACTACCATAGAATCAAGCAGTCCCACTACTGGGCATATCCCTGAGAAATCCATAATTCAAAAGACACATGCACCCCAATGTTCATTGCAACACTATTTTCAGTAGCCAGGACATGGAAGCAACCTAAATGCCCATTGACAGATGAATGGATAAAGAAGTGTGGTGCATTTATACAATAGAATATTACTCAGGCATAAAAAGAAACAAAATTGGGTCATTTGTAGAGATGTGCATGAACGTAGAGACCATCATACAGAATGAAGTTAGAAAGAGAAAAACAAGTATTGTATATTAACACGTGTAGTGTAAATCTAGAAAAATAATACAAATGACTTTGTTCACAAGGCAGGAATAGAGATGCAGAGGCATAGAGAACAGATGTGTGGCCATGGCAGGGAGTGGGAATGAGACAAACTGAGAAATTGGGATTGACATATGTACACTACCATGTGTAAAATAGATAGCTAGTGAGAAGCAGCTGTGTAACACAGGGAGCTCAACTCAGTGCTCTGTGATGAACTAGAGGGGCGTAATGCTGGTGAGTGGGAGGAAGGTCCAAGTGGGAGAGAACGTATGTATACATGTAGCTGATTCACTTCCTTTTACAGAAGAAACTAACACAATGTTGTAAAGCAACTGTAGTCCAACAAAATAATTTAAAAGAAAAACTTTGCTATATGTGCTATTAACTTGAAGAAAAGAATACAGAGTAAAATATTCATTTTCATCAATAAATCACACATAATAGGATTACCAAATTAAATACAAGTGAATCCATAAATCAAGTTAAAGACAGTAAAATCCACTAGATTTTTTTACAGACTCTTAAGAAATTGAAAGTGAAGTCTCTCAGTTGTGTCCGACTCTTTGTGACCCCTTGGATTGTAGCCCACGGAATTTTCCAGGCAAGAGTACTGGAGTGGGTGGCCATTTTCCTTCTCCACCAGACTGTTAGCCCTTAGTCTAAATCATTCTAAACACTTATCACATACATCGGATTTTTCAAGTAACATAGAGAGCTTGTGCAAAACCTGACTGACAAATTCAAGAAAACTGAATTACTAAATAATCATTTCATGTCTAATATAAAAAATAATCTTCAAAAAAATAATCTTCCTATTAATGCTTTGAACTGAAGTGTTTAGAAATTGTATTATCTAATATTTACTATCATCAGGAAAAATTTAATCTACGCCTTCAAATATATTTATTTTTGAGATAAGGTCTTAATAGGTTGTATAACTCTTATTTTAAGTAAAATCTAGGAAAAATTGCACTCAACAATGCAATACTGATTTTCTTAAATGATGTTTGATTAAATGCTTGACTTTACTATTTGCTTAAAACTGTGTAAGGTACACATGCACAAAAACAAATTTTAAATGCTTTTCTATATATGAAGAGATTTGGAAATGTAAGACAATGTCCCTGAAATAAGAAAAAAAACAATGTTTGAGATAAATAGGTAAAATAATCCCCAAATGACTATTCATTGTTGTTGTAAAAGAGATGATCATGAATGTAAAGAAGCTGTGGGGTACCAAATGTGCATTTAATTAAGACAGGAGGAATGTGGTTTTCTCACAGGAGAGGATGAGCATACATCTTTCTTTCCACCATCTTGATAAACTATTTTGCTGACTTACCATGTAATGATCTGTATTGGCTAAGTTCCTCCCTTTGCTGTCTGAAACAAACTTCTTCATCTGTCCCAGAGGCAGTGACCTATCTAGCAACTGATATGCTGCTTCTTCAACTAGGGATTGGCATGAAGGCTGAGCCTAACTGAGACTGACAGCTTCTTCCCTCAAATCCACATGATGCAACTCTCTGTGCCTGGCAAAGAGAAACAGGTGAGGACTGTGTTACCTCCAAGCCTCTTGCACACTTGATGCAAGAGCCTCACTAATCCGTGAGTGAATTCACTTCAAATCTCACCAATCCCTGCAGGTCGTAAACTCAGTCATCATTTTAATCTGCTTATTTAACTTATATGCAGAGTACATTAGGCAAAACGTCAGGCTAGATGAAGCACAAGCTGGAATCAAGATTGCCAGGAGAAATATCAGTAGCTTGAGATATCCAGATGACACCACCCTTATAGAAAAAAACAGAGAAATTAAAGAGCCTCTCGATGAAGGTGAAAATAGAGTGAAAAAACTGGCTTGAAACTCAACATTCAAAAAACTAGGATCATGGCATCTGGTCCCATCACTTCAAGCAAATAGATGGGGAAACAATGGAAACTGTGGCAAATTTATTTTCTTGGGCTTCAACACTGCTGTGGATGGTGACTACAGCCAGTAAATTAAAAGACACTTGCTCTTTTGAAGAAAAGTTATGACAAACCTAGACAGCATATAAAAACAGAGACATTACTTTGCTGACAAAGGTCTGTATAGTCAATGCTATGTTTTTTTGTAGTCATGTGTGGATGTGAGAGTTGGGCCATAAAGAAGACTGAATGCCAAAGAACTGATACTTTTGAGCTGTGGTTTTGGAGAAGACACTTGAGAGTCCTTTGGACTGCAAGGAGATCCTAAAGGAAATCAACCCTAAATATTAATTGTCAGGACTGATGGTGAAATTAAAGCTCCAATACTTTGGCGACCTGATGTGAAGAACTGAGTCATTGGAAAAGACCCTGATGCTGGGAAACATTGAAAGCAGGAAGAGAAGGGGATGACAGAAGACAAGATGGTTGGATGGCATCACTGACTAAATGGACATGACTTTGAGCAAGCTCCGGGTGATGGTAAAGGATAGAGAAGTGTGGCATGCTGCAGTGCATAGGGTTTCAAAGACTTGCACATGACTGAGCAACCAAATAACAACAACAAAGGAGGAATGTGGAATAAGAAGTCAAAATTGAGTTGAGTTTTGGAGGACAAATAAGTGTTACCAAAGAAAGGCTGGAGTGGATTCTGGTCAAAGAAAACCAGGTAAAAGTGAACTTATTTAACTGCAGTATCACCAATATACTTGGCTGTGGAATTTTATTTCAGAAGTACACTGCAGAAGGGGCATAATTGTGTTGATCTAGGGCTAGAATTTTATAACACAGCAAGTATAAACAAGGAGATATCAAGAAATATGAAGATGATGGTGAGAAAGTAAGTGACTTGGCTTAAAGCTAATCTTAAATTTGTATAGTACATCCAGTCATTATTTAAGGATACTAGAATTGGCTCATTGGTAAAGACCCTGATGCTGGGAGGGGTTGGGGGCAGGAGGAGAAGGGGACGACAAAGGGTTAGATGGTTGAATGGCATCACCGACTCGATGGACATGAGTTTGAGTAAACTCCAGGAGTTGGTGATGGCGTGCTGCGATTCATGGGTTCACAAAGTGTCGGATGCTACTGAGCGACTGAACTGAACTGAACTCAACTGATGTCATTTCTATTTTTCGGAGAGGGATTTTTTTGGAGGGGATGATGGCACAATTCTACATCCTGATCATGATAGTGGTTTTCAATAACTATGCATGTATTAAAATTAATAAATATACATATTTTAAAAGGTGAATTTTATTATCTGCCAACTTTAAAAATGCATACTAATTTAGTAAGAGGGAGATTGAGAAGATAAATTTGCAATTTTTATGGTAACATATATCTAATAAAAATAATAAAATAATAATATCCAAAATTGAGATGACTGGGATTTTCAGTTTTTATTCATGGCAAGATATACGCAACTTCTGCATGTGTGCAATTTTGTACATCTATTTCCAGCTTATCCACATTTTTAGTTCATTCCTGTTATTTCTGTATGCTATATCTTATAACAAGAATCCCAACCTCCAGGCCCATAGACTGATACCTCCTGTCAGATCAGCATTGGCATTAGATTATAAATAAGTTACACAATAAATTTGATGTTCTTGAATCATCCCCAAACCATCACCCTTTCCCATACTGTAGAAAAATTGTATTCCACAAAATTGGCCCCTGGTGCCAAAAAGGTTGGATACTGCTATCTTAGAGTATGAATCTGCAAACTTTACATGAGTATATGTAGTTGAAGACTCTCCTTAAAAATATGGGGCTTTGAGATAACAAACATGATTTTTAATAGCTCTATTAATAGCTGTACAAGCATGCTAAGTTCCTTCAGTCGTGCATGACTCTTTGAAATCCTATGGACTTTAGCCTGCCAGGCTCCTCTGTTATTCTACAGGCAAGAATACAGGTGTGGGTAGCCATTCCCTTCTCCAGGGGATCTTCCTATCTCAGGGGTCGAATCTGTACCTCTTACATCTCCTGCATTGAAAGGCAGGTACTTTACCACTAGTACCACATGGGAAGCCATATTAATAGCTACATAATGGTAAATCGCAATGAATCTAAAGGTTTCTTGAGATTTAAGAAATATATTGAGTTGGTCAAAAAAGTTCATTCTGGTTTTTCCATAAAATGTTAGAAAAAAATCAAATGGCATTCTTGGCCAACTCAATACTTTGTTCCCAAGGTGAAATTCAAAATTAAACTTGTCTAGTCTAATATTCTGATTTATCACATTAAATATAAAGTTTGAGGTGGATCTATATCCATATATAGGTGCTGGGAGAGACTGAAGGCAGGAGAAGGAGATGACAGAGGATGAGATGGTTAGATGGTATCACTGACTCAGTGGACATGAGTTTGAGCAGGCTCTGGGAGTTGGTGGTGAACAGGGAAGCGTGGCATGCTGCAGCCCATGGGGTTGCAAAAAGTCAGACATGACAGAGCGACTGAAGTCAACTGTATTCATAGATCCATTAGTCAACTAAAGCCACCTTTGCCTCTTTTGTATATTCAGATGTTTCAGGGTTAGTGTGATAGTTCCTTCACTACTCTATTAAACAGGATCTGAAATGCTGAAATGTGTAATATTACATCTTGCCTCCAGACTGCAAGATCATTTCAGTAGCTGCATGTCAAATATTTTTTAACCAGCTATTTCATTGAAATTGACAAAATAAACTTTGTCAAAAGAACTTATGAAATAATAAAAAAAAAATAAAAGTTTTGCGGGAGAGTGTGACTAACCACCAATTTAGAAACACTTCCTTAAAATTATGTAAGTAGGAATCTTGTTGCCCAGTTGCCCAGGCATGCATAACTCTTTGTGATACTATGAACTGCAGCATGCCAGTCTTCCCTGTCTTTCACCATCTCCCGGAGCTTGCTCAAACTCATGTTTGTTGAGTCAGTGATGCCATCTAACTATCTTGTCTTCTGTCATCCTCTTCTCCTCCTGTCCTCAATCTTTCCCAGCACCAGAGTCTTTTCAAATCAGTAAGTCCTTTACATCAGGTGGCCAAAGTATTGGAGTTTCAGTTTCAGCATCAGTCCTTACAATGAACACTCAGGACTGATTTCTTTTAGGATGGAATGGTTGGATCTCCTTGCAATCCAAGGGACTTTCAATGTCTTCCCCCAACACCACCATTCAAAAGCATCAATTCTTTGGCTATCAGTTTTCTTTATAGTCCAACTCTCACATTCATATGACTACTGGAAAAACTATAGCTTTGACTTGATGAACCTTTGCTGGCAAAGTAATGTCACTACTTTTAAATGTGCTGTCTGAATCAGTCATAACTTTTCTTCCAAGGAGCAAGTGTCTTTTAATTTCATTGCTGCAATCAGCCTGACCTGCCTCTTGAGAAATCTGTATGCAGGTCAGGAAGCAACAGTTAGAACTGGACATGGAACAACAGACTGGTTCCAAATCGGAAATCACTGTTTCCCCATCTATTTGCCATGAAGTGATGGACCAGGTGCCATGATCTTTGTTTTTGAGGGTTGAGTTTTAACTCAACATATTCACTCTCCTCTTTCAAAAAGAGACTCTTTAGTTCTTCATTTTCTGCCGTAAGGGTAGTGTCACCTGCATATCTGAGGTTATTGATATTTCTTCCGGAAATGTTAATTCCAGCTTGGGCTTCATCCAGCCCAGCATTTCTCATGATGTACTCTGCATATAAGTTAAATAAGCAGGGTGGAAATTTAGAGACTTGACATACTCCTTTTCCGATTTGGGACCAGTCTGTTGATTTCTCAAGAGGCAGGTCAGGTGGTCTTGTATTCCCATCTCTTTCAGAATTTTCCACAATTTATTGTGGTTCACACAGTCAAAGGCTTTGGCATAGTCAATAACGCAGAAGATGTTTTTCTTGAACTCTCTTGCTGTTTCAATGATCCAACAGATGTTGGCAATTTGATCTCTCATTCCTCTGACTTTTCCAAATCCAGTTTGAACATATGGAAGTTCACTGTTCACATACTGTTGAAGCCTGGCTTAGAGAATTTTAAGCATTACTGTGCAGCACTTTGAACATTCTTTGGCATTGCCTTTCTTTTGGATTAGAATGAAAATTTTTTTTCCATTCCTATGTTCACTACTAAGTTTTTGAAATTTGCTTGCATATTGAGTGCAACAGTTTCAGAGCATCATCTTTTAGAATTTGAAATAGCTCACCTGGAATTCCATCACCTCCACTAGCTTTGTACATAGTGATGTTTCCTAAGGCCAATTTGACTTTGCATTCAAGTATGCCTGGGTCTAGGTGAGTGATCATACCATCATTATTATGTGGGTAGTGAAGATCTTGTTTGTATAGGTCTTCTGTGCATTCTTGCCACCTCTTCTTAATATCTTCTGCTTCTGTTAAGTCCATATGATTTTTGTCCTTTATTGTGCCCATTTTGCATGAAATGTTCCCTTGATGTCTCTAATTTTGTTGAAGAGATCGCTAGTCTTTCCTATTCTGTTGTTTTCCTCTATATTTTTGCATTGATCACTGAGGAAGACTTTCTTATCTCTCTTTGCTATTTTTTGGAACTCTGCATTCAGATGGATACATTTTTCCTTTTCTCCTTTGCCTTTCATTTCTCTTATTTTCACAGCTATTTGGAAGACCTCCCCAGACAGCCCTTTTGCTTCTTTGCATTTCTTTTTCTTGGGGATGGTCTTGATTCCTGTCTCCTGTACAATGTCACAAAACTCCATCCATAGTTAATCAAGCACTCAGTCTATCAGATCTAGTCCCTTCAGTCTATTTATCACTTCCACAGTATAATAGTAAGGAATTTGATTTAGGTCATACCTGAATGGTCTAGTGGTTTTCCCTACTTTCTTCAGTTTAAGTCTGAATTTGGCAATAATCATGATCTGAGCCATAGTCAGCTCCTGGTCTTGTTTTTGCCAACTGTATAGAGCTTCTCCATCTATGGCTGCAAAGAATATAATCAATCTGATTTTGGTGTTCACCATCTGGTGATGTCCATGTGTCGAGTCTTCTCTTGTATTGTTGGAAGAGGGTGTTTGCTATGGCCCATGTGTTCTTTTGGCAAAACTCTATTAGCCTTTGCCCTGATTCATTCTGTACTCCAAGGCCAAATTTGCCTGTTACTACATGTGTGTCTTGTTTTCCTACTTTTGTGTTCCAGTCCCCTATGATGAAAAAGACATCTTTTTTTTTGGTTATTAGTTCCTAAAGGTCTTGTAGGGCTTCATAGAGTGATTCAACTTCAGCTTCTTCAGCATTACTGGTCAGGACATAGACTTGGATTGCCATGATATTGAATGGTTTGCCTTGGAAATGAACAGAGATCATTCTACCATTTTTGAGATTGCATCCAAGTACTGCATTTCAGACTCTTTTGTTGACTATGATCACTACTCCATTTTTCTAAGAGATTCTTGACCACAGTAGTAGATATAATGGTCATCTGAGTTAAAGTCACCCATTCCAGTCCATTTTTGTTTGCTGAATGAAGAAGCTCCTATGGATGAGCCCAAATACTAGGAAGCTGTATTGCTATAGTTGTGAAATATGTCTATTTTAAAAATTCTTTACAACATCCAACTCAACAGTTTTCCATCAGTTATAGCCAAAAAAATTCTGCCAGCTGAAAGCAGTCCAATTTTCCAATATTGGAGTAATTTTTCCTGGGTGTGTTATAGCTAAGAAAAGCTTTAAAACTCAAAGGATTGTCAGAAATACTTTAGAGAATCAAAAATAATTAAACATTAGTGTACTCTTCAGTCTCACTTTTGTTTAGAAAATATCAATAATTTGTTTAAACAAAATGAATCCAAAAGGTTGTTATTAAGGAATAGCAAAATATTCTCAAAATTGATTCTAAAAGATCTGCAGCCAAATACCATACCTAGGGTCCCGTTTAAAAGCCTGGACTTAGAAGCCTGAATAAGTATGTGTTTTCATGGATTATCTTTACCAAATTTTGCTTTTGGCTCTAAATCAAGGTACCAGAGAGTTCCTAATCATTAAAACCAAACATTCTAGACACACATTACATTCTGAGAAAATTATATTGCCACATTTTAAGATCAGGTTAGAAACAAATTTCTGGTATTTCCACTGCAACTACGAAGTGGCCAATATAGTAACTGTACAGCAAAGAGCTTAGAAGATGTACTAGACTAATTTAAAATGATTTTTCTTGAGAGCCAAATGCTTCAGCAATATCTGTGAATTAATGTTATCATGTGTGGCAAAATGTTTAATAAATAAATAGTTTCCTATTCTTATAACATATATTTGAAGACCAAGATTAACATATGAAATAACCCAGAAAAAAGTTGACAGGTACAGGGTAAGGAATGATGACCAACCATATTGTCTAGCAACTTTAATGATGATGAAAAGCATTTTTTCAGGGCAGTATGAGAAATAGTACAGGTCCTGGTCTCCACATCTATTTATATCAAAATTGGAAAATCTTAATTTAGTAGGCTGAAAAAATTTACTGTATCAAGCTGCAAGCTTTCATACAGAAAATATCTGGGATGATATGGTTTAAAATTATGGGTTTGAAATTTGAAGCATACTAGGTACATTGTGAACTTGAATGTTAGAATTGGGGTAGATTTTACAATCTGATTTTCCAGTTTATTTTTAGTTTGCAAATTTACATATAAATGGCTTCTATTAAGAGTTACTCTACTCGGGAATATAAGTACCACCAAAAGATCTTGAAAGGTTGGAGGTGGAGAGTCATTTCTTGATTCTCCCAAGTACCTCTAAAGTTAAAAAACCACATCCCAATAAGTTTTAAGGCATTTTCTTTTTGGTTGATAATATACATTTAATATTTAAAATGCAAAACAAGTACCATTATTTTATAATATGTCACTTTAATATAAATAATTCTAATAAAATGACATTGTCATTATGTCATTTCAGGCTGCCATAAAAACATATAATAGCCTGGGTTGCTTAAACAACAGAAATTTATTTCTTACAGTACTGGAAGCTGGAAGGCCCAAGATCAAAATGCTGGGTGATTCAGTTCCCTGTTCTTAGCTTGGGTATGGACACATTCTCCTTGTGTCCTCACATGGCCTTTCCTCAGTGTATGCATGTGGAGGCAGTCAGAGAGACAGAGAGAGATCTCTCCCTCTACTTATAAGGCCCTTAATCCATCATGAGAGTCCAACCATATTGATGTAATCTCAACCTAATTACCCCTCAAAGGCCTCATCTCCACATATGATCATATTGGGGATTAGAACTATGAATTGGAAGGGGGCACAAATATTTATTTCTTTATTCAGTACATGCTTTTTTTAAGATAGTCTACATAAGTTTCTTCATCTCACCCATCTCACTTAAATATAATCTTTGTAAAAATTAAATATAAAATGCATTCATCCCAAATTATTGTGTTTTTTTACACCATATATATCTATATGTATACATATTATATATGTATGTAATATATATATGTAATATATATATATGTTGTATATATATTTTGATGTAATATATATGCAATATATATATGTAATATATATGTATAATATACATACATATCTATGTAATATATAGTTTGTATATATATTATGGATAAAATATAATATTTTCTTTATTATTCATCCATTTTTAAGTTTTGGTGTTACCTTCTGGGCATACACACTGAGGAAACCAGATCTGAAAGAGACACGCGCACCCCAATGTTCATTGCAGCACTGTTTATAATAGCCAGGACACGGAAGCAACCTAGATGCCCATCAGCAGATGAATGAATAAGAAATCTGTGGTACATATACACAAGGGAATACTACTCAGCCATTAAAAATAATACATTTGAATCAGTTCTAATGAGATGGATGAAACTGGAGCCCATTATACAGAGTGAAGTAAGCCAGAAAGATAAACACCAATACAGTATACTAACACATATATATGGAATTTAGAAAGATGGTAATGATAACCCTATATGCAAGACAGAAAAAGAGACACAGATGTATAGAACAGACTTTGGGACTCTGGGAGCAGGTGAAGGGTGGGATGATCTGAGAGAATAGCATTGAAACATGTATATTATCAAGTGTGAAATAGATCCCCAGCCCATGTTGGATGCATGAGACAAGTGCTCAGGGCTGGTGCACTGGGAAGATCCAGAGGGATGGGATGGGGAGGGGGGATCAGGATTGGGGACACATGTAAATCCATGGCTGATTCATCTCAATGTATGGCAAATACCACTACAATATTGTAAAGCAATTAGTCTCCAACTAATAAAAATAAATAAATAAATAAAACGTTTTGGTGTTGTATGTAATTAAATATATAGTTATTTTTAAAGAGTAATCCCCTCTATCTCACTTCACATGTATTCCTTTTCAATTCATTCTGAGATTTCTGGTAAAGTGTCATAAATAATTGGTTAAATTATATCTCCATACTACATACAAATCAAGAAACTTTAGTCAAAATCTTTGTGATACCCCAGCAAAACTATACACTCAGATTTTAAGGAAATATCTCTTATCAAAGAGAAGGTGCCTGAGGTTGTACACAGTCCCATCCTTATATATCCAGAAATGCTACATCAAATTTTTGTATGCTCCACCTATAAGCAGTGTGGTGTCAGGCAAATTAGTTAACTTTTTAAATTCAGTTCCTTCATCTATAAATTCAAAATATAATAATTTCTGTGTGTGTTTTTGTGTGCATTAGGTTACAGTGCATATACTATAATTAACATAATATTTGTATAGAAATATCAAAATGATGTCTCTCTTTCCCTCTTCCTTTATGTGCTTATATAATCTTTATGTGTGTGTGTATATACACACAAAGAGAAAGGGGGCAGTGATCACTGTTATGTGCTTCAAGTGTGTTATGAAAAATAGATGTTTGTACCTTTTACAGGAAAAACATTTGAATAAATATTAAATTTGTGAGTGTGTGTCATTTTTCATATATTTCCTTTAGGTACTTCAAATAATAAAACTAACTGTTGTTTTACACTGAATTATAGATATTCAATATAATTCACACCACTGCAATTGTTTTTCCAAGTACACTTGTGGACTTCATTCTGTTATAAATATTTCATCAACTGTGTCTGTAAGATAACAGACATATCTTGCCTAGGGATTTAACGATAACAAAAAAGGACAGAAACTAACTTCCTAAGTTACATTCTCCTGAGTCATGGGTATGTTGGCGTATATGTCAGTATTCAGTAAAATTCTGATTATTCATATGCTTAAGGGGTCCAATGTTTAATGGAAGATTTTCATGCAACCACCAGGAACATTATTTTAAACAGCATCACTAACTCTCCTGTCATTTTGGTGGCTTGGGAATTAGTTATTGATACTGTTCCTGAGGGAGCTTCCATTTCAAACCATACTTCAAACAGTGGTTAATTAAACCTCATAGTACCTTGAGACCTATTCTCTTGACCTATTCTCTAAATTCAAGCAAGAAACTTGAAGTAAAAGCATGAAAATTTAAGCAACTTCTTAAAAGCCATAATGAGAGAGAGGATTGTGACCACTACCCAAACAAACGTAACTGAACCCTACTTGAAAGGTTAGACTGGCATGATTGTGCCAAGGGTTTGAAGTTACCATAGTGCCAAACACATATGCTACAAGGAGCTGAAAGCTGGGAGATAGCAAGACAAATTTTGCAAATCTTCTCAGCATCAAGAACCAAAAGTAGGGAATTGTAGTCCTTTCTCTGGTATTGTTCTCAGATGGTCAACCCCCTTACCTCTTTTTGCTTCTGTTTAAGGATCTTCATATTATGAAATAAAATAAGTTAAATCATATGAGTGACACATCAAGTGTGGATAAGTTCAGTATTTAGGAGGTACCTGCTGAATATCCTGGCCTCCTAAGGCGTGCAGTAGAGGCATAACCAAATGCTAGACACTTTGTTAAGCAATTTTTAAATTTAAGTATAGTTAACTTACAATGTTGTGTTAGTTTCAGGTGTAAACAAAGTGATTAAGTTATATATTTATAATTTTTCCTGATTAGTTTCCATCATAGGAAATTACAGGATACTGAATATATTAATACATTCCCATCACCAGTGTAAGAGGGTTTCTTTCTCTCCACACCCTCTCCAGTACTTATCATTTGTAGAAATTTTAATGATGTTCATTCTGGCAAGTATGAGGTGATATATCACTGTAGTTTTGATTTGCATTTCTCTAATAATCAGCAATATTAAGCATTTTTTCCTTTTCATATTGACCACTTGTATCTCTAATTTGGAGAAATGCATATTTAGATCATCTGGCTAGATTGAGTCATTTGTTTGTTTTGAAATAAAGCTGAATGAGCTGCTTGTATATTTTGGAAATTAATTGCTTATCAATAGCATAATTTGCAAATATATTATCTGAGTCTGTAGGGTGTCTTTTTGTTTTGCTTAGAGTTTCCTTTGATGGGCAAAAACTTTTAAGTTTAACTAGGTCCCATCTATTTTTATTTTTCTTTCCATCTTCTAGAAGATGGATCCAAAAAAAAATTGCTGTGATTTATATCAGAGTGTTCTGTCTATCTTTTCCTCTAGTAGTTTGATAGTATCCAGTCTTGCATTTAAGTCTTTAATCCATTTTGACTTTAGTTTTGTATAAGGTGCTAGACAATATTTTGATTTCATTAATTATATGTACTTGTCCAGTTTTCCCAGTAGTACTTATTGAAAAGACTGACTTTTCTCCTTTGTGTATTCTCACCTCCTTTGTCCTTGATTAATTAACTATTAGGGTTTCTCTGGTCACCCAGTGGTAAAGAATCTGCCTGACAATTCAGGAGACACGCCTTTGATTCCTGGATTGGGAAGATCCCCTGAAGAAGGAAATTACAACTCACTTCAGTATTCTTGCCTGGGAAATTCCATGGACAGAGGAGCCTGGTGGGCAGCAGTGCATGAGGTCACAAAGAGCTGGACATGACTTAACAACATTTAACTATAAATTGCAACAACTGACTATGAATGCATAGGTTTATTTCTGGGCTGCCTATTCAGTTCCACTGTTCTATGTGTCTGTTTTTATGCAACTATCATACATACAGCTATACTATACCTTTGTAGTATAGTCGGAAGTCAGGAAGTCCTCTAGCTCCATTCTTCTTTCTCAAGTTTGTTTTGGCTATCTGGGGTCTTTTGTGTTTCCAAGCAAGTTTAAATTGTTTTCTTCTAGTTCTGTGAAAAATGCAATTCATTATTTGATAAGATTTGCATTGATTCTTTAGATTGCCTTGGGTAATATGATCATTTTTAAAAATTCATTTATTTTTAATTGAAAGATAATTCCTTTACAATACTGTGTTGGTTTCTGCCATACATCAGCATGATTTCAGTCATAGCTATACATATCCCCTCCCTCTTGAATCTCCTTCCCACCTCCCACCCCATTACACCTCTCTAGGTTGTCACAGAGCCATAGTTTGAGTTCCCTGAATCATACGGCAAATTTTCACTGGCTATCTTTACATATAGTAGTGAGCATGTTTCCATGCTACTCTCTTCATTGATCCCAACCTCTGCTTTCTCCCTTCCTATGTCCATAAGTCCGTTCTCTATGTCTGCCTCTCTTTTGGTGCCCTGCAAATAGGTTCATCAGTACCAGCATTCTAGACTGTCTATATATGTGTTAAAATATAATATTTGCTTTTCTCTTTCTCACTTACTTTACTCTGTAAAATAAGGTCTAGGATCATCCACCTCATTAGCACAGACTCAAGTGTGTTCCTTTCTATGACTGAGCAATATTCCATTACATATATGTATATATATACCACAGCTTCTTTATCCATTTGTCAGTTGATGGACATCTAGGTTACTTTCACATCCTAGCTATTATAAGTAGTGCTGCAATGAATGTTGTGGTGCGTGTGCCTTTTCAATTATGGTTTTTCCAGGATATATGCCTAGTACTGGGATTGCTAGGTCATATGGTAGTGTCATTCCTAGTTTTTTAAGGAATCTCCATACCGTCTTCCATAGTGGCTGTATACATTTACATTCCCATGAACAGTGCAAGAGGATTCCCTTTTTTTCCCATATCCCCTCCAATGTGTAGATTTTTTGATAATGGCCATTATGACCAGTGTGAGATGATATCTCATTGTAGATTTGTATTTATCTAATAATGAGTGATGTTGAACATCTTCTCATGTGCTTATTAGCCATCTGCATATCTTCTTTGGAGAAATACCTGTTTAGATCTTTTGACCATTTTCTGATTGGATTGTTTTTTTCTGGCATTGACTCAAATGAGCTGCTTGTATATTTTGGAAATTAACCCTTTGTTAGTTAATTCATTGTGATTATTTTCTCCCATTCTGAGGGTTGTCTTTTCACCTTGTTTATAGTTTCATTTTCTTTGCACAAACTTTTAAGTTTAATTAGGTCCCATTTGTTTATTTTTGTTTTTATTTCCATTGTTCTAGGAGGTGGATCATAGAAGATCTTGCTATGATTTATATCATTGAGCATTCTGCCTATGTTTTTCTCTAAAAGTTGTATAGTTTCTAGTCTTAATTTAGGTCTTTAATCCATTTTGAATTTATCTTTGTGTATGGTGCTAGGAAGTGTTCTAATTTCATTCTTTTACATGTAGGTGTCCAGTTTTCTAAGAACCACTTATTGAAGAGGTTGTCTTTTCCTCATTGCATATTTGCCTCCTTTGTCAAAAATAAAGTGCCCATAGGTGTGTGTGTGTGTGTCTATTTCTGGGCTTCCTATCTTGTTCCATTGGTCTATAATTTTGTTTTCTGCCAGCATCATACTGTCTTGATGACTGATTCTGTGTAGTGTAGTCTGAAGTCAGGAAGGTTAATTCCTACAGCTCCATTCTTCTTTCAGAAGATTACTTTGCCAATTTGAGGTCTTTTGTGTTTCCATATGAATTGTGACATGTTCTGTTCTACTTCTGTGAAATTGCCATTGGTGATTTGATAGGGATTGTATTTTTAATCTGTATATTGCGTTTGATAATATAGTCATTTTCACAATATTGATTCTCCAACTCAGGGGTGTCCCTGGTAGTTCAGCTGGTAAAGAATTCATTTGCAATTCAGGAGACCCTGGTTCAATTACTGGGTTGGGGAGTTCCACTGGAGAAGGGATAGGCTACTCACTCCAGTATTCTTGGGTTTCTGTGGTGGCTCATCTGGTAAAGAGTCCACCTGAAGTGTGGGAGACTTAAGTTCAATCCCTCGGTTGGGAAGATCCCTTGGGAAAGGGAACAACTACCCACTCCAGTATTCTGGGGTGGAGAATTCCATGAACTGTATGGGGTCACAAAGAGTTGGACACAACTGAGTGACTCTCACTTTCACTTTCAACCCAAGAACATGGAATATCTCTCCATCTGTTTTTGTCATTTTTTATTTCTTTTATCAGTGTTTTATAGTTTGCTGTATACAGCTCTTTTATCTCTTTAGGTAGGTTTATTCCTAGGCATTTTATTCTTTTTGTTGCAACAGTAAATGTGATTGATTCCTTAACTTTTTTTCTGATTTGTGATTTTCATTATTAGTGTATAGGGATGCAAGGGATTTCTGTGTATTGATTTTGTATCTTGCAAAATTCACTGATCAGATCTAGTAGTTTTCTGATAGTATCTTTCAGGTTTTCTATGTATCATGTCATCTGCTAACAGTGAGAGTTTTACTTTTTCTTTTCCTTTATGGATTATTTTTATTTCTTTTTGTTCTCTGATGATCATAGCTAGGACCTCTACAACTATGTTGAATAATAGTCTCAAGAGTGGGCACTCTTGTCTTGTTCCTGATCTTAGAGGAAATACTTTCAGCTTTTCACCATTGAGAATAATGTTTCCTGTGAGTTTGTCACACATGGTCTTTATTATGTTGAGGTAGGTTTCTTCTATGTCCACTTTTTGAAGAGTTTTAATCATAAATGGGTGCTGAATTTTGTCAAAATATTTTTCTGCATCTACTGAGATTATCATATGCTTTTCATCATTCTATTTGTTACTATGATGTATCACAGTGATTGATTTGCATATGTTGGAGGATTTTTGCATCCCTGGGATATACCAGACTTCATCTTAGTTTATGAACATTTTAATGTGTTGTTGAATTCTATTTGCTAGAATTTTGTTGAAGATTTTTCTGTTTATCATTGATATTGGTCTGTAATTTTGTTTTTCGGTGGTGTTTTTGTCTGGTTTTGGTATGAGGGTGATAGTGGCTCGTAGAATGAGTTTGGAAGCATTCCTTCCTCTGTAATTTTTTGAAAGAGTTTCAGGAGGATTGACATTAGGTCTCCTTTAAATGTCTGCCAGAATTCCCCTGTGGGTCCACCTGGCCCTGGGCTTTTTTTTTTTTTTTGGCTGTGGGAGCTTTTTGATCAAAGTTTCAATTTCTGTTCTGGTAATTGACTTGTTCATAATTTATATTTCTTCATGGTTCAGTCTTGAAGGTTGAACTTTGCTAAGAATCTGTCCATTTCTTCCAGGTTGTCCATTTCATTGGCATATATTTGCTCATAATCATCTCTTATGATCCTTTGCATTTCTGAATTGTCTTTCATAGCCTCTCATTTTCCATTTCTTATTTTGACTCTTCTCCCTTTTTTTCTTGATGAGTCTAATGGTTTGTCAAATTTGCGTGTTTTCTCAAAGAACAAACTTTCAGTTTTATTAATCTTTACTACTGTTTCCTTTATTTATTTTTTTATTTATTTCTGATCGATTTTTATATTTTTCTTCTACTAACTTTGGAGGGTTTTTTATTCTTCTTTTTCCAGTTGTCTTAGGTGTAAAGTTAGGTTGTCTACTTGATGTTTTTTTTTTGTTCCTTGAGGTAGAATTATATTGATATAAACTTTCTTCTTAGAACTGCTTTTATTGCATCCCACAGGTTTAGGGTTGTCTTTTTTTGTTGCCATTTATTTCCAGGAATATTTTTATTTCCCTTTTTATTTATTCAGTAACCTGTTTATTATTTAGAAGCATAATGTTTAATCTCCATGTGTTTGTGTTTGTGTTTTTTTTTTTTTTTCTGTAATATATATCTAGTCTCATAGTATTGTGGTCAAAAAAGATGCTTGATATGATTTCAATTTTCTTAAATTTACTGAGGTTTGATTTGTGACCCAGGATATAATCTACTTTGGAGAATGTTCCATGTACATTTGAGAGGAAATTGGATTCCTTTGCATTAGGTTAAAATGTTCTGAAGATATCAATTACGTCTATCTGCTCCAATGTGTCATTTACAGCTTGTGTTTCCTTATTAATTTTCTGTTTTGAAGATCTGTTCATTAGTGAAAGTGGGATGTTAAATTCCCCTACTATTATCGTGTTATTGTTGATTTCCCCTTTTATGTTGGTTAGTGTTTGCCTTATGTATTGAGGTGCTCCTATGTTGGATACATACATATTTACAACTGTTATAGCTTCTTCTTTGATCTCTTGATCATTATGTGCAATGTCCATCCTTATTTCTTGTAGTATTCTTTACTTTAAGGTTTATTTTGCCTGATATGAAAATTGCCACTCAGGCATTCTTTTGATTTCCATTTGCATGGAATGTCTTTTTACATCCTCTCACTTTCAGTCTGTTTGTGTCTCTATGTCCAAAGTGTATCTTTTATAGACAGCATACATATCGATCTTGTGTTTGCATCATTTCAGCCAGTCTATCTTTTGGTTGAAACATTTAATCTATCACACTTAAAGTAATTATTGATATATAGGTCCTATTGGCATTTTCTTAATTGCTTTGGGTTTCTTTTCATAGATCTTTTCCTTCCATATTGTTTCCGTCTATAGAAATAGTTTTAACAGTTGTAAAGCTAGTTTGGTGGTGCTAAATTCAGTTATATTTTGCTAATTCTGTAAATCTTTTGATTTCTCCATCAATTTTCAATGAGATCCTAGCCACGTAATATTGACTGTATATTCTTTCCCTTTCAATACTTTAAATATATCCTGCCTTCCTTTCTGGCCTACAGTTTCTGCTAAAGATCAGCTGTTAATATGAGGTTATGTGGTTTCCCTCATATGTTACATATGGGGTTTCCCTAATACATTACTTATTGTTTTTGCTTTGCTGCATTTTATATTCTTTCTTTGTATTGTCTTTGTTAGTTTGATCAGTATGTGTCTCAGTGTGTTTCTCCTTGAGTTTATCCTGTATGGGGCTCTCTGTACTTCTTTGATTGATTGACTTTTACCTTTCCCATAGTGGGGAGGTTTTCAACTACAATCTCTTCAAAATTTTTCTGACACTTTCTTTTTCTTTTCTTCCTCTGTTGTTGTTGTTCAGTCGTGTCCAAATCTTTGCCTATTGTCCAACCCCATAATTCAACTGTTGGTGCATTTAATATTGTCCCAGTGGCCTCTGAGACTATCCTCAATTATTTTCATTCTTTTTCCTTTATTCTGCTCCTCAGAAGCTATTTCCACCCATCTATTTTCCAACTCACTCTTCCATTCTTTTGCCTCAGTTATTCTGCTATCAATTCCTTCTAAAGTTTTTTTTTTTTTTTTTTTTTTTAATTTCAGCAACTGTGTTGTCCATCTTTGTTTCTTTATTCTTTATTTCTACTAGGTCCCTGTTAAATGTGCTAATTGATTTTTGCTTTTCTCCATTCTATTTTCGAAACTTTGGATCATCTTTACTTTCACTGCTCTGAATTCTTTTTCAGGTGGTTTTCCTGTTTCCTCTTCTTTTATTTGGTCTTGTGAATTTCTACCTTGTTCCTTTATTTCTGCAATATTTCTCTGTCTTTTCATCTTTTTCTAACTTACTTTGCTTGAAGTCTCCTTTTCCAGGCTTTAGAGTCATATTCCTTCTTCCATTTGATTTCTGCTATCTGTGGGTAAGGCTGGTCCAGTGGTTTGTTTAGACTTTGTGTTGGGATTGACCTGTTCCTGCTTTATGTTAGAAGGATGTGATTTTTTTTTTCCTTTGATGGCCAGTATTGTGTGAGGTGGTATGTTTTGGAGTGTCAGTGGGAATCTTGTCGATGATTGGGTTTGTGCTTCTGTCTTGCTTGTGGTTTGGGTGAGGCATCTTGCACTGTGAGCTGCCAGCAGTTGGGTGATGCTGGGTCTTGTATACAAGTGGAGGATTTCATGCTAGTCCTTACTAATAAATACTTCCTGGTGTTAGGAATCTTCTGGTGATCTAGTTTTCTGGATTCAGTGCTCCCAATCCAAAAACTCAGGTCCAATCTCTGGCCAGGGAACTGAGATTCCAAAAGTAGTTTGTTATGGCATTGGTAGTTTAGTTTTGAAGTTGTGACCAACTCTTCAGATCCCATGTACTAGGCTCCTATGTCCTTGGAATTTCCCAGGCAAGAATACTGAGATGGGTTCCATTACCTTCTCCAGGGGATCTTCCAAACCCAGGGATCAAACTCGCATCTCCTGTGCTGCAGGAAATCTCCTGAATTGTGGGCAGATTCTTTACTGATTGAGCCACTATTAAAGGGAATTTCAAAACACACACACACACACACACACACACACACACACACACACACATACACGAAACAAGAAATAAATGATGAACACCATACAAATGGTAAATACAAAATCTGACCAATTACAACAAGCACAATGGAACACACACACACACACACACACACAACCAAAACAGTCCAATGGGAAAAAAAAAGTATGAGAGAGTGACCCAGCAAGCAGAGTAAAGAAAAATGATATAAACCAATTGAAAACAAAACTATCTAAAACATAAACTGGAAATGAAAGCCAAAGCATAATGACAATGACAGCCAGGAAATAAAACAAACAAAACTTCTAACAAACTTGGTGAAAAAAAAATAAAATAAAAGAAGTTAAGTAGAAATATATAAAAATATTTATATATATTAAAGAATAACTATAAGAAAAATAGCAATAAGTAAAACAAAAATAATTTTAAAATTAATTAAAATAAATAAATTAATTTAAAAAAAACCCACAGAAATGCAAAAGGCTAACATAGAGGTAGAAATATATAAAGGAAATAAAAATTGTGATTAAAAACAAAATGTTCTCAAAAGCTTAAGGTTAATAGTAAAAACAGAATCAGTAACCACTACAACAGAGGGGGGATAAAAAGAAGAAAAAAGATCCAAAACCAATTACAAAACAAATCAAAATATGAGTAATAATAAATGTTTTTCTCAGATCTCAACTGTCAGCATCCTTTTCCTCTCTGAATCACAGTTCTCCTCTGCCTACCTAGGATGTGCTCCAACACTGGGCTGGTCTCTGGTCCTGCTGTGGGGACAGGTTAGTCTCTAATCATACCCTTCTCATGCATGTTCTTGCCTACAGTGTCCACAGATGCCAGAGTTAGTGTGTTTTCTTTTGTGGGAACTCTCATTGTCCTTTTATATATTTCATAGATATAGAGTCTGCCTAGTTGATCATGCGGATTATATATGTAGTTTGTAAAGATGGTGGGAAGGTTTTCAATTTTCCTCCTTAGCCACACTACCCCTGGGTTTCAGTTGTGACTTTACCTTCACTTTTGACATGGGTCATCCCGAAGAGTTTGTTGTTTGTGGCTGCCCTGGAGGACTTGGTTCTGCCCCAGTAATGACTGGGTGTGGAGGTGGCACAGCTACTTAGATCACTGGAACCCTTGCAGTGCCATGTACTCAGGGGAAGTTGTGACCAGGGGAGCAGGAGATATGGTGCTTTTGGGTTTTTTTTTTCCCTAGCTTCTGGCAGCTCTGCCCCAGTGGGGACTGAGGGTGGAAGTGGTACAGATGCTTGCATCATGGGGACTCTGGCAGCACCAAGTGTGCAGGGATACCGGTGGCCTCAGCTGCAAGAGCTATAGCATTATTATAGTATCTTTCCAGTCTCTGGCAGCTGGTGTTCAAAGGGATTTTTTGGCTAATCCTTCTCTGCTGCTTGGTGCTTCAGGTACTGAAAGGGACTCCCTGGCTAAGGTTCTTTTCTATTCCTTGGTACATCAGACATTTAAAGAGTCCCCCTGGCTGAGTTCCTTCTCTATTTCTCAATGAGTCAGACACTTAAAGGCCTACCATCTTTGGAGTTTTCCTCTGTTAGTCAGCTACCACTGCTGGCATGCTAGGGAGGGAGAGGCTACAATGATGACAGCCCACTGTGTATGACTCAGCAATACCGCCTTGCCTTCATGGTTGCCTGGATTTCCTACAAAGACATTTCCCAGCGTGATCTTCCCCACATCTCCTAGGGCGTTCTTCCTGAAGTCAACAGCAGACCTCACCCTGGGATGCTCTCCAATATCTATGCTCCAGCTCCCAGCCACTGTGTGTTCCAATGGACTTGCATCCCTGTTCAGAGTATATTGGGTGCAGCAAGAATTGTCTGTGTGGTTTAGACTGTCACAGATCATCTACTGTAGTCTCCAACAGCCTCAAATTATTCTCCTCTTTCTCAAACAATTGCCCCAATGTGAGGATCTGACCCTTGCTTCAGTTACCTCAACCCCTAGTTGCAGGTCCAATTCTCAATCTCCTGTTTTCCCCCCCTTCCTTCATCCTACTGAGTGTTGTATGGATGTGTACACTCCTTTCCAGTGGTCAGAGACCACTGGCTGTTCTCAGTTGGTGTCTGTGAGATCCTCTGCGTCTGAAAGTGATCATGATGCATCTTGGAGAAAGATATACTCCATCCATATCCACCTACTCCTCCTCCATCTTGTTTCTCTAATATGGTTATTTTAACAATATTGACTCTTCCAATACAAAAACACAATAAAACTTTTGGTCTGTTTATGTCATCTTCAGTTTCTTTCACTGGTGTCTTATAGATTCTGGAATATAGGTCTTTTACCTCCTTAGGTAGGCTTATTCCTAAGTATTTTATTATTTCTGATGCAATAGTAAATGGGATTATTTCCTTAAATTATATTTCTGATTCTTCATTGTTGGTATATATAAATGCAACAGATTTATTGTATTAGCATTGTGTTAAACAGCTTTACTGAATTCATTGATGAGCTCTAGCCATTTTCTGATAGTTTCTTTAGGATTTTCTGCATATTGCATCACGTCTTCTGTAAACTGTGATAGTTTTACTTTTTCATTTCTAACTTGGATTCCTTTATTTCTCCTGCTTCTCTGATTGCTATGCAAATTCCAGCTACTTTTATAAGTAACAAGCAGTGAATGTTCTGCTTCTGGGCAAGCATCCTCTTCATTGTGCAAAGTTGTCACATACTGAATTTTAGTAGGGGAACACTGTGTGTGTGTGTGTGTGTGTCTGTGTGTGTGTGTGTGTGTGCTTAGTCACTCAGTCACGTTGGACCCTTTGCAACCCTTTGGATTGTAGCCTGCCAGGCTTCTCTGTCCATGGGGTTTCTTTAGGCAAGAATACTGGAATAGGTTGCTATTTCCTCCTTCAGGGGACCTTATGGACCCAGGGATCTAACCTGTGTCCTATGTCTCCTGCATTGCAGGTGGATTCTTTACCAGCTGAACGATTGGGGAAGCCCACCAGAGGTACCTTAGAATGCCTTATCTTCTTAAAGAAAATGCTCAAGATATATTTCTATATGAGAACCACAAAATTAGCTTCTTAGTTGCTTGAATATCAAACACTATGGGTATTTTCCCTAACAAATGAAATATATCATGTTGTTCTAAACAAACAAAGCTTTCAACAACAACATAATTATTGAAGAAACATTATACTTTAGTGAATATGTCTAAATATCTCAATGATTTTATGCGTTTCTTTTGATCACCTGTTTATTATGATCTATTCAAGAAACAGATGACACAGTCAAAAGGGATGATTAAAAAGAATTAAATGAAAGATATCAGCAGGATTGAGTCAAAGCAGTGAAGTGCAATGAAGTATTCTAGGTATGTCAACAAAAGAAAATTTTTACCATCCTTAAGATCTTAGGGCCATTCTTAGGACTATCCAAAGACAAGGTGTGGTTATAGAAACCCTATGATGGGTAAGACTGTAACTGTAGGATCTGGAGCCTTGGGTGAAAAAATGCCATCACTGCCAACCCATTGCTGGCAAGGAGTGAGCTGGAAAATCCTCTAATTTCTTTCTTTTTTCATTTTGTAGTCTTCTTTGTTTCCAAATGTCTACCAAAAGTCATAGAGAATGATAAGCAGGTTATTGCAATTCATATAGATAAGCGTCTCAGGGCACTTCGAAAAAGGAAAAGGGTGAAGTGTATATCTGGAAGAAGTTAAAAAATAATAATAATAGCATCTTCCCTTTTGCTCCCATATTAACTTCCACTGTTTTCCTTTGACTAGATTAAAAAATGTATCCTAAACAAAGGGAGCATGAAAAGTTGGATTAACTGGTCAGCTACCATATCATTGTAAGATAAAATCATTTTATTCATATTCCTTCTTAAAATAAAAAACAACATGTCTCTTTAGAAGAGAAAAGGGGAGAAAGTTAATATAAAACATAGCTCTTAACTTGTCATAAGGTTTAAACTGATAACCATAGATTACTTTTTAATAATTCATTCTGTATTCCTTTACTTTCTGCTAGCATCATGGCTAAGTAGTCTCTTTGCCTGTAGAGAAATCATAGCATTTATTTCCACAGTATCTGAGTCCTTGGGAGTTCCTGCTTTTGTTGGTTACCACAGTTTTCTATTAACCAGGACAAGATAACACTAAGTTGCCCATTAAATTTGCTGAGTTTCAAATAGAATTTATTGTCCTTCTTGTGAGGCAGCAACCAGATTTCCCCTTTTGTAATTAGAATTAATTACTCTGGCCAGGATACTGACTACAATAGTGAATTGTTTTTTTTTTTTTTTTGGACAGTAGTTTCAGCATCATGAAGATGATCAAAAGAAAGTCTCAGCTTTCATCTCAACAGAGCCATGACTGTATTATTGCAATAAGTAAACTACCCTTATGCACCAGAACTATTTAACATATCAATTCCAAGATTTCAGGAATGAGAAGAAACAAACATTACTCTAGGGAGTTACTAGGTGTTACAGTGAAGATAGCACTCCTACTTTCACCCTTTGGTCCCCAGACCCATAAGTTTATGCTATAGGGAAGAAGTATCTTATTTTGGCTATTATTTTAAGAATAATAACACAACTTGTATGGCAACATACCTATATCAAAAAACATTGTCTACCAGCTGGTGCTGTAGCAAACTTTAGCAGAATATTCCAGTATTCTCTCAAAATAATTAATCCTAGGTAGTGGGATAATGGGAAACAAAATATTTACATGTGTGTGCCTGTGCTCATCACCTTATTTCCTTCTCTGTAAAAGGAATCTCTTGTTCAATGGAGATGCTATGTAACATACCACAGAAATAAATAAGGCACTCTGTGCATTTAAGCTTGGCAGTAATGACCAGGGAAAACAAATCCATATCCAGATTAATTGTGTATTCTTGTGAGGACAGATTTTCCCCATCAAAATTGAAAAGGTTCAATATAATCAATCTGCCATTAGATAGCTGGCAGGTTCCCTCAGCATGTTGTACTAAAGTGAAGGCTTATTTTTGGCTTCTATTACTAGAAGGTAGAGTACTTAGAGAGGTTCCCCTGGTGGCTCATCTATAAAGAATCCACCTGATATTCAGGATACATGAGTTCAATCCCTGGATCAGGAGGATCCCTTGGGAAATTCCATGGACAGAGGAGCCTGGTGGGCTACAATTCCTTGGATTGCAAAAGAGTTGAACACCAGTTAGTGCCTGAGCATGTATGCAGAGTACTTAGAAGTGAAAGTAGCCAGATCAACCTTAGTCAAGAGAAATTCATGTTGATTAAATAATGTATATTCTCCATACTAATTTTCATGGTAGCTTTGTCTATAAGCCCGTTGAGTAATCAGTGAAGTGAATAAAGAGGCTAGCTGGCATCTACAACCTCCTCCATAGTTAAGTGTCCTCTGGTGGGACACTAATTTACATGGGAAACAAATACCTTCATACTCAGTGCCCATTTTGAGAAGTATATTTGCAAGCTTTGTCTCCTATTCCTATCACCAGTTTTCCAACTATATATTTTCCAAGTCCAGCTAGCTAGTAGACCAGTCTCTACCCTTGAGTTAGCATAGATCCACACTTCAGGTTATCTTTCTTTCTATGCACAATGGACAAACAAGTGTACCACTTGATGACTTACCCATCCATGGAATTTCCCTTTACCTGAGCTTTCTGTGACATCCCTGATTGGGGCTCTAATATGATGATCATCCATTTGTGTTTGATACAAGCACACCAGGAAGACCCAAATATAATCAGACTCATGTTTTTGCCTACTTCATTAAATGGTTATATTAACCACTCCTTGAAACCAAAGGTATAGGTTAAAGAAGAGGGAGGAGAAAAATAGGAGTAGATATCAAGGAAGTTTAAACTGTCCACTCATCACTTCACTTGTGTATTCTAGGCTTGCTGGGGCTCTGTCTTGTATATACTAATTTATTAATTCATTTAGAAATGAAATGTCTCTGCACACTTTCAATTTTGAGGACCAGTTCTTAAATATAGTTTGGGGTTGCAAAGATGCCTGAGAAAACCACAATTGGGTGTTCAATTTCTTCAGGGACTGCCAAAGAAGGAGCTGATTTTTAAATGGGAAATAACTCAATTTTTTTAAAGGACATATTATTTACTCCAAAACCCTAAGGATATAAGCATTTTTCCCTCTTTTAATACATCATCTCTATCACATTCTTAGATTCAGTTGCCTATAAGTGGATATTCAGTCTTTTGTTCTCTGTACCTCTTGAGTTGACTCTCTAGTGAATTATTTTTTGTCCATTTGAATTGGATACTTCTGAAGAAATGGGCATACTGGCAAAGAGATAGCTTTCATATCTACCATGTGTTAGAAGAAATGGACTAGTTGTGTATATTGAAATAAAAATGGCTTTTAAATGCATAGTATGAATTGATAAAAAAATAAGAACCAGAAAAAATCTGTGGTATAATGCAGCTTTTATAAATTAAAAATATGTTCACACAAAATGATGTTAATTTTATAAGCACACATATAATGAGAAGTAAGAAAATGAACACATTAGAATGGTTACTATGGGAAAAAGAAAAAACATGGAGAAAAATATTACAATACAATGAATAAGTGAATGAACAAAATAATTGAGAGACTTTAACTAGACCAGTGAAAAAGTATGCCTTAATCTGAAGTATATGATCAATTTAAGACAGGGATCCTAGGAGGAGTTGTTGGTGTTGTTTTTAATATTTATTGGCAATAGTGGAGATTGAAATGACTGAAAATCATAAGGCATTACTTTGAAGGTATTCAATCAGAGAATCAATGTTTCAAAAGTCTAGCAAGCATAACGTACATATAAAGAGCTAAATTTTTGTACAATTAAATATATATGTATAATATTTGATCAATGATAATTTAAGCAAACATAAGCAATAGTTTTCAAAGAATAAGGAGAGCTTGATTATCATTTTATTAATTTCTATACCCTTACATGTAGCTCAGCATTTATAAAATCTACTTTCCAGGCTTAACCCAGTGTCTTACTTTAGTGAGTGATATACTGCCATTTTATTCAGACAAAGTTTTATTAAGTAACATTCTAAAGCCAACCTTGACTAATCTTTCTCTGAGAACTGTCCTTATAAGATGATAATGAAGCTTAAATAATTATTTTGGAGATTATTGCTCAAATACTAAAGTACAACTAATGAGAGGAAATAGTCTATGTCTAAAAATCCAATGACACTTTACCACTTGAATGAATTTAATGGTGAAACTACTTACTGTTATCTTTTTTTAATTTATCCACATTGATTAAAGATAACTTTTCACAAAATGAGCTTTCACTACTAATTTGCCAGTAAATCGAAGTCCTCATACTATGCATTCGAGAGAATAATAATATTGCTTACAATATCACAGTTTGCAAACAAAAACACTCCATTTATCAATTGTTTGAACTTGGTAGAATTATAATTCTGGAAGGGACAAACTAAATTTAAGTTATATTTCCTGAATGGATAACTATGACAGTTTTGTTGGTAAGTGGTATTTTCGTTTGTAATCAAATATCTCAAGCCCATTTTGGCAGTCAGTGATAACTAAAAATGTCCTTTAGTGTAATATATGCTTCCCTTTAGAGACAGTTTAGAAACCTAATACCTTATGCAATTTAAAGTTTCCGCCTTAGTGATATACTCATGTATTGTATGGGGCCATTCAGAAATCACTGGAAATTTTATCTTATTTCAAACATGACCAGCTATCAAATAGAAACTTTAAATAATTTTATTTAGAGTAGGTAACATAGATTCTGATGATTGAAATTTTTTAGAGAATTGGATATTTTAATCACAGAATTTATAATGCATGAACTTCTCAAGCTCGATAAAGTAGAAAGAGTGGTCTTTCCAAAAAGAAAATTACACACAAGGACAAGACAATGTCTTACACTATCATGCTGCTTTCAATATATAAGATTTATTTGAAGCTTTCCAATACTGGTATAGAAAATTAAAAATAGTCAAACTCCTCCCACAAAGAGGTCAGTTTTCTACCTCTCCCTTTGACTATATGTGGCTTCTGTAATTTACTTAACTAATTATATGCACTGGAAGGGGTCTTGGGCCAGTTATTGGTTTAGGTCTTAAAAGACTGGCAGTTTCCATTTCCTATCTCTGATAGCATTCTCTTTGGATCTGAGATCTGAACCATCAAGTAAGACCACTATACAAGAGAGGACACATATAGGTATAATAGCAAACAGTTGCAGTTGAGTGCTGCTTTCCAATCGTCCCTGCCAAAATATCAGGAATTTGAGTGAATCTACCTTAGACGTTTTATGCCAGGCCATCTGCTAACTGAATACCACTCAGCAACTCTCACATGGGATAGAAGAATCAAACAGCTTATCCATGACTGAATCCCTGGCAAAGATTTTCTCCTTGATCAAACACTAGTCAGGTTCCTCTTGAGCCCTCTTTTGAATAGGCCTCAAAAAATAACAAAAAAATAAAAATAAAAACCACAGACTCTCAGGACAAATAATTTCATCCACACCCCCACCCCTATACTACTAAGAGTTTGGTGCAAACACTCTCATACTTTCTAATAACTCAAGAGTACCAAAAGAATTTTTGTATTCTAGACAACTCATGAAGATAGGGTCCCTGTCTCCCAGTCTCTGTGGGAGAGTAGGAGCCTAACTTCAATAGGTACCAGTTAGTAAATACAGGTGGGTTTTATATTAATCAACTACCTTCTCTTTCCACTTGTTATAGATGTTCACTTTTCTGACTCTGCCCGTCTATGTTTACCCACCTATTTCATTCACTCATCCTTTAAAGGAGAATTCAACTTTGTACACATAAAATTTAAGTTCAATTCACACTGGGCACTTATTTTACTGCAATAGTTATTATTGATAAATATCTGTTTTTTACTGGGAATCAGAGCACTTAAATATTAAAAGAGTCAGCAACACACAAAGGAAAACAACAAGAAAGGAAAAGAGCGAAAAAAAGCTTCAAAATGTACAAAAGGAAAACAGTGAACAAAATGCAATATTGTGAACTTATTCACTAGAAATTAATTTAAATTTAAATTCATTAAACTTCCCATACAAAAGACATAGAGTGACCAAGAAATTAAAAATAAATAAATAAATAAAAATCAGTATCCAACTACATGATGTATAAAACAGACTCACTTTACGTTTAAGGGAACAGATGACCTGAAAGAGAAATGTCACGAGACAAGAAGGGCATTCAGTTCAGTTCAGTCGCTCAGTTGTGCCCAACTCTTTTCGACCCCATGAACAGCAGCACGCCAGACCTCCCTGTCCATCACCAACTCCCAGTTTACTCAAACTCATGTCCATCGAGTTGGTGATGGCATCCAGCCATCTCATCCTCTGTCGTCCCCTTCTCCTCCTGCCTCCAATCCCTCCCAGCATCAGGATCTTTTCCAATGAGTCAACCCTTTGCATGAGGTGGCCAAAGTACTGGAGTTTCAGTTTCAGCATCAGTCCTTCCAATGAACACCCAGGACTGATCTCCTTTAGGATGGACATTATATGATGGTAAAAAAGACAATAAACCATGAACACATAATAATTATAAATATATATCTAAAATCAGAGTCCTTAAATATATGAAGCAAATAACAGATTTTAATTATCCCACATTTAATAGTGGGTAGAATATTAATAGGAAAACCTATGACTTGAGAGTTGGACCATAAAGAAGTCTGAGCACCAAATAATTGATACTTTTGTACTGTGGTGTTCGAGAAGACTCTTGAGAATCCCTTGGATTGTAAGGAGATAAAACTAGTCAATCCTAAAGGAAATTAACACTGACTACTCATTGGAAGGGCTAATGCTGATGCTGAAGCTCCAATACTTTGGACAACTGATGCGAAGTGTCAACTCAGTAGAAAATACTCTGATGCTGGGAAAGACTGAGGCAGGAAGAGAAGGGGATAATAGAGGATGAGATGGTTGGATGGCATCACTGACTCAATGGACATGAGTTTGAACAAGCTCCAGGAGATGGTGAAGGACAGGGAAGTCTGACATGCTGCAGTACATAGGGTCACAAAGAGCCAGACATGACTGAGTGACTGAACAACAACATGACTTGAGTAACACTATAGACCAAATGAGTCGAACAGACACATACAAAACATTCTACCCAACAACATTAGAATACGAATTCTTATGAGGCACATGGAACATTTTCTAGGATAGATGATATATTAGGGAACAAATCAAGTATTACATTTTTTTTTAAAGATTAAAGTAACAAGTGTCTTTTCTGATCACAGTGCAATAAAACTAGACATCACTGCAAAAGGAATATTTGAAATACAGTAGCATGTATAAATTATGAAATACTTTTGAACAACAGCTGTGTAAAAGAAATAAGAAAGAAAAAGTTACATTGAGACAAATCAAAAGGAAAGCACATTATATCAAAACTTATGGAATGCAGCAAAAACAATTTAAGAGTGAAGTCAATATATATAAATGAGAAATACTTTTTTCTCATATTTCATTAAGAAAGAATATTTCAATTAATCAGCCTAACATTACAACTCAGAGAACTAGAAAAAGAGCAATCTAAGCAAAACGTTAGCAGAAGGAATATAAAATATGAAAAAAAAAGGACAGAAACCAATGAAACTAAGAGTTGGATTTTTGAAAAGATTAACAAAATAAATTAATAATCTTTGCTTAAATTAAATGAGGAAAAAAATAAATGATTCAAATAAATGAAGTTAGAAATTAAAGAGAGGAGATTGCAACTGAAGCCACAAAAATATGAGTCCTACAAACAATTATATGTCAGAAAGTATCACCCCAAAAATATGTATATATATATATATATATATATATATATATATATATATACATGAAACCTATCAAGATGGAATTATATAGAGAAATGGAAATTACCTCCTTGGAAGAGGTAGGAGATTGAAGCAGAAATCAAAAACTTCCCAACAAAATTAACCCAAGACCAGATGACTTTACTGGAGAATGCTATCAGATATTTAAAGTGGAATAAACGTCAGTTCTTCTCAAACTCTTCCAAAAATTGAAAAGGAGGGAACACATCCAGGCTGATTTTATAAAGCCAACAATACTCTAATTCAAAGGTAAGAACAAAAAAACATTAAAATGTACAGACCAATATCTCTGCTGAATATAGATAGAAAATCCTAAGCAAAATATTAGCAATACAACTTTAACAGCATGCTAAAAGGATCATATAGCATGAATAAGTGAGATTTATTCCAATAAATCAAGATGCACAGGTAACATTATCTTATATATAGAAAAGTCTACAAATTAACACCATACATATCCACACACTCATACACACAAACTGTTAGAGTAATGATTGATTTCATCCAAACTGCAGAACACAAAATCAACACACAAAAACCATTAAAGCCATTGCCTTTCTACACACTAGCAATTAACAATCCAAAAATAAAATTAGGTAAACTATCATAATTGCAATAGCATCAAAAAGATTAAAATATTTAGGAATAAACTAAACCAAGGTTGTAAAAGACTTATATATGGAAAACTACAAAACATTGTTGAATAAAATTATAAAAGAAACAAATAAATGAAATGATTTCTGTGTTCATGTATTGAATGACTTAACACTGCTAAACTGTTCATATCACCAAAAACAGTCTATAGATTCAATGTAATCTCTATTAAAAATCCAGTGACTTTTTTTTAGAAACATGAAAAAAAAAAAAACCTTAAAATTCTTATGACACCACAAAGAATACTAAATATGTAAAACAATCTTGAGGAAAAAGAGCAAAACTGGAGGCTTTACAATTTCTAACTTTAAAACATATTACAAAGTCACAATAACCAAAAAAATATGATACTAGCACTTAAAATTCATATAGACCAAGGGAACACAATAGAGATTTCAGAAATAAATCCATGTGTATATGGTCAAATGACCTTCAACAAAGATGCCAAGATCATCCAATGAGGAAAAATGATAGTCTCTTTTCAAGAAATGATGCAGGAAAACTGCATATTAGCACACAAAGGAATGTAACTGGACCACTACATTTTACTAAACACAAAAATGAACTTAAAATGGATTATAGAGTTAAATGCAAAATCACTAAGTATAAAACTACTACCCACTCTAGTATTCTTACCCAGAAAATTCCAAGGACAGGGAGACTGGCAGGCTACAATCCATGGGGTTGCAAAGTGTCAGGCATGTCTGAGCTACTGAGCACAGGACAGCATAAAACTATAAAATATAAAGCAGGAGAAAAGCATGAAAATGTTGGTCTTTGTCATAATTTCTTGTACATGACACTAAAGGCATAGGCAAAGCAAAAATTGAAAAGTGAGCCTAACTACTCAAACCAAAAATCTGCTATGCAACAATGGAAACAGCTAAGGCATCTGAGAGAATGAAAGAAAATATTTTTGAAATATATATCTGATGAGGGATTAATTCACAATATGTCCTAGGAACTCATAAAATTAAAGAGCAAAAAAAAAAGCAGATTAAAAAAATGGGCAAAGCACTTGTTTCAAAATATCATCCCATCAATTTAAATCACCTAAAAATATGTAATCTACTTGTACCAAAAAACTTCAGATTTAAGTATATGTGCTTTGCCATTTGATATTATATCTTTGAATAATCTGATAAATGTCTTCAGTTTGTGTGTGTATGCTATAATTGCATTGCAGTTTGATTTCCATTAGGTGCCTGCATATATTTCTAATGTATATTTTAGTACAGGCATAAGAATATTCTTTGGATTGGAATGAAAACTGACCTTTTCCAGTCCTGTGACCACTGCTGAGTTTTCGAAATTTGCTGACATATTGACTGCAGCACTTTCACAGCATCATCTTTTAGAATTTGAAATAGCTCATCTGGAATTTCATCACCTCCACTAGCTTTGTTCGTAGTGATGCTTCCTAAGGCCCACTTGACTTTCCATTCCAGGATGTCTGGCTCTAGGTTGGTGATCACACTATCATGATTACTTGGGTTATGAAGATCTTTTTTGTATAGTTCTTCTGTGTATCCTTGCCACCTCTTCTTAATATCTTCTGCTTTTGTTAGGTTCATACAATTTCTGTCTTTTATTGTGTCCATCTTTGCCTGAAATGTTCCCTTGGTATCTCTAATTTTCTTGAGAGATCTCTAGATTTTTCCATTCTATTGTTTTCCTCTATTACTTTGCATTGATTGCTGAGGAAGGCTTTCTTATATCTCCTTGCTATTCTTTGGAATCCTACATTCAGATGGACATATCTTTCCTTTTCTCCTTAGCATTTTGTTTCTCTTCTATTCACAGCTATTTGTAAGGCCTCCTCAGATAACCATTTTGCCTTTTTGCATTTCTTTTCCTTGGGGATGGTCCTGATCCCTGCCTCCCTTACAATGTCACTAACCTCTGACTATAGTTTTTCAGACTATCTATCAGATCTAAGAATTTTAATATATTGCTAACTTCCACTGAATAACCCCAAGGGATTTGATTTAGGTCATACCTGATTGGTCTAGTAGTTTTCCTTACTTTCTTCAATTTGAGTCTGAATGTGGCAATAAATCCCAAAGAAAATCAATGCCAAAGAATGCTCAAACTACCGCACAGTTGCACTCATCTCACAAGCTAATAAAGTAAGGCTCAATTTTCTCCAATCCAGGCTTCAAGAGTATATGAAATGTGAAATTCCAGATGTTCAAACTGGATTTGGAAAAGGCAAATGAACCAGAGATCAAATTGCCAACATCTTCTGGATCATTGACAAAGCAAGAGAATTCAAGAAAAACATCTATTTTGGCTTTAATGACTATGCCAAAGCCTTTGACTGTGTGGATCACCACAAACTGTGGAAAATTCTGAAAGAGATGGAAATAACAGACCACCTGAACTGCTTCTTGAGAAACCTGTATGAAAGTCAGGAAGCAACAGTTAGAACTGGACATGGAACAACAGACTGGTTCCAAATAGAAAAAGGAGTACCTCAAGGCTGTATGTTGTCACCCAGCTTATTTAACTTATATGCAGAGTACATCATGAGAAATGCTGGGCTGGAAGAAGCACAAGCTGGAATCAAAATTGCCGGGGGAAATATCAATAACCTCGGATATGCAGATGACACCACCCTTATGGCAGAAAGTGAAGAACTAAAGAGCCTCTTGATGAAAGTGAAAGAGGAGAGTGAGGCTTGAGGCTCAGCATTCAGAAAACTAAGATCATGGCATCTGTTCCCATCACGTCATGGCAAATAGATGGGGAGACAGTGGAAACAGTGACAGATTTTATTTTATTGGGCTCCAACATCTCTGCAGATGGTGACTACAGGCATGAAATTTAAAGGCACTTGCTCTTTGGAAGAAAAGCTATGAACAACCTAGAGAGCATATTAAAAAGCAGAGAGATTACTTTGCCAATAAAGGTCTGTCTAGTCAAAGTTGTGGTTTTTCCAGTAGTCATGTATGAATGTGAGAGTCAGACTATAAAGAAAGTTGAATGCTGAAGAAATGATGCTTTTGAACTACGGTATTGGAGAAGACTCCTGAGAGCCCCTTGGACTGCAAGGAGATCCAACCAGTCCATCCTAAAGGAAATCAGCCCTGAATATTCATTGGAAGGACTGATGCTGAAGCTGAAACTCCAACACTCTGCCCACCTGATGCAAAGAACTGACTCATTGGAAAAGACCCTGATGCTGGGAAAGATTGAAGGCAGGAGGAGAAGGGGATGACAGAGGATGAGATATTTGTATGGCATCACCAGCTCAATGGACATGAATAAATTCCGGGTGCTGGTGATGGACAGGGAGGCCTGGCGTTCTGCAGTCCTTGGGGTCGCAAAGTGTCAGACACGACTGAACTGAACTGAAGAATATTCTATTTCTTGTTGAAATAATATCTGTGACATAAAGATTTGTTTGCCATTATATACACTTGCAATTTTTGCTCCATTTTCATATTTTTGTCATTTTATCAAGCTCATATTTTACTATCTTATTATTTTCACAAGCTAGAACATATCCTGCCTTTTAATTTTACTAAAATCCATAAATTTTTAATTGGTAAAGGATTTAATTAGCCTTTTCTCCAAAGGAAAACATTTTGCAAGAGGCTAACAGACACATGAGAAGATGTCCAATACTATTAATAGGGAAGACAAATCAAAACCACAAAGACATACCGTCTCACACCTGTTAGGATGTCCATTACGAACAAACAAACAAATAGAAACTATTGATGAGAAAACTTTAGTCTAGTCTTTTAAAATTTTATGCACTGGTTTCCCTGATATGTTAAAATTGAGACAAAAATAGTAACTGATTTATAGAGCTCTTGTGATGAATAAATGCATTACTACATGCATTGACTTATGGCATCTACTAAGCACTCAGTGTATGCTAGCTATCTTATCATCAAAATATTATTGTCAGATAATCAATAAAATTAAGTAATAGCTACATGCAACAAAGTTTTAAGTGGTAGGAAAATTTCAAGCAGAGGTAATTTCACAAATCTTCCAAAATTTAAATACTCTTGAGACTTTTCTCAAAAATGCAGTAAGAATTCTAACTCTAAATAAATCAAGTCATATACACATGCAGAGTAGAAGTAAGAAAATAAAGTGCTTCAATTAATTTAAAAAATTTTATTGATACAGTATTGACATGCAATATTATGTAGGATTCAAGTGTACAGCTTAGTGATTATACATTTATACACATTATGAAATGATCACCATGATAAATACAGTAACCATCTATCACCAGACAAAATCATTACACTATTACCGACTATATTCCTTTAGTTTTATATAACATTCCTCTGACTTATTTTTCTATAACTGGAAGTTAGGGTCTTTTAATTGTCTTCACCTATCTTACCCAAACCTTCACCCT
The DNA here is from genome assembly GCF_963930625.1 of Muntiacus reevesi. Classification (NCBI taxonomy): domain Eukaryota; kingdom Metazoa; phylum Chordata; class Mammalia; order Artiodactyla; family Cervidae; genus Muntiacus; species Muntiacus reevesi. The sequence continues at coordinate 78,869,234 of NC_089271.1, read as the reverse complement.
ATCTTATCTAGCACCCACGAATTTGTTGTCTGTATATATCAATCTCTTGCTGTTTTAAAATTTCTTTTGTTTTACAGATTCCCTATATAAGTAAAATCTTATGGTGCTGCAATTGTATGACTTACTTTTTCTTCCTTTTAATGATAATCATTCTTTTTTTCCATTTATTTTTAATAGTTGGAGGCTAATTACTTTACAATATTGTAGTGATTTTTGCCATACACTGACATGAATCAACCATGGACTTACATGTGTTCCCCATCCTGATCCCTCCTCTCCTCCCTCTCCATCCCATCCCTCTGGGTCTTCCCAGTGTATTCTTAAAGTGTGCGGTGATATCTTATTTTGGTCTTGATTTGCATTTTCCTGATTATTAGTAATGTTGAGCATTTGTATGTATCTTGACCAATTGTATGTCTTATTTGGAGAAATGACTATTCAGGTCCACTGCCTGTTTTTAATCAGATTTTTAGTATTGAGTTGCATGATTTTTAAAATATACTTGAATATTCATCCCTTATCAGGTATATACTTTGAAAATATTTTCTCCCATTCAGTAGGTGTCTTTTCATTTTGTTGGTGGTTTTCTTTGCTGTTCAGAAGCTTTTATTTTGGTGCAGTCCCATTTGTTTGTTTGGCTTTTGCTGTTGTTTTCTGAGGAGACATCCAAAAAATATTGCTAAGGTCAATTTCAAGAGTATGAAAGTGAAAGTTCCTCAGTTGTGCTCAACTCTTTGCGACCCCATGGAGTTTAGCCCACCAGGATCCTCGGTCCGTGGAATTCTCCAGGCAAGAAGAGTGGAGCGCCAAGATCCAAGAGATCTTCCTGACCCAGGGGTGGAACCTGGGTCTTCTACATTGCAGGATGATTCTTTACTGTTTGGGCCACCAAGGAAGCCCCTGGTGGCTTCTTCTTGGAGTTTTATGGTTTCATGTCCTACATTTAAGTCTTTAATCCATTTGGTGTTTACTTTTGCCTTTCTTGTAAGAAAATTATGCCATTTCATTATTTTACACGTAGCTATTCAGTTTTCCCAGCACCATTTATTGAAATGATTCTTTATTTCTCCCATTGTATAATTTTGTTGTAGATTAACTGTATAAGCATGAGTTGATTTCCAGGCACTTTGTTTTGTTCCATTCATCTATAGTGCCTGCTTTTGTACTAGTATAATAATAATAATAATAACAATAAGTATGCATGCATATATATGTAACATATATCTTTATAATATAGTTTGAAATCAGGGAGCTTGATACTTCTAACTTTGTATTCCTTTCTCAAGATTACTTTGGCTAATCTGGTCTTTTGTGATTCAATATAAAGTTTAGGATTAGTTGCTCTAGTTTGTGAAAAATGCCATTTGTATTTTTATAGGGATTGCATTGAATCTGTAGATTGTTTTGGTGACATAGACTTTTTAACAACATTAATTTTTCCAATGTGTGAGCACAGTATACCTTTCCATTTATTTATGTCATCTTCAATTTTTTCATCAGTGTCTTAACTCTTTTTAAAGTACAAATTTTTCATCTCCTTGGTTAAATTTATCCTTAGTTATTTTATTTTTTCATGAAATTTTAAATGGAATTGCTTTTTTAAAATTTTCTCCCTGATATTTCCTTTGTAGTGTATAGAAACACAATTTCTATATGTTAATTTTGTATCCTCTAATTGTCCTTAATTCATTTATTAGTTATAATAGTTTAATTTTTGTGGAGTCATCAGCATTTTCTGTGTATTATAGTGACATGTATCTGAAAACATTTAGACTGTTACTTCTTTCTTTCCAAATGTAATGACTTTTTTTCTTGTCTGATTTCTGTGGCTGGAACTTCCATTACTATGTTGAATATAAGTGGTTAGTGGGGGCATTGTTGTCTTATTTCTAAAATAAAAGGAAATTCTTTCAGCTTTTCATCATTGAGTACCATGTAAAGTGTGTATTCATCATACATGACTTTATTTTGCTGAGGTATATCTCTCTGTACCCACTTTGTTGAGAGTTTTTATCATAAATGGATGCTGTACTTTATCAAATGTATTTTCTGCAACTATTGACTGATTTTTATCCTTCATTTTCCTATTAAGGCATATCACATTAATTGACTTGCACATATTGAGCTATCTCTGCATCTTGGAATAAGTCTCACTTGATTATGGTGTATAATCTTTTTAATGTTTTATTGAATTCGGTTTTCTATTTTTTGTTGAGAGTTTTTATATTCACATTCATCAGGGGTATCAACCTCTAATTTTCTCTTTTTTTTTGTAGTGTCTTTGGCTTTGGTATGAAGGTTGTGTTGTCTTCAGAATGAGTTTGGAGGCATTCTTTCATTTTCAGTTTTTAAAAATAGTTTCTTAAGGATAGGTATTAAGCCTTCTTTAAATGTTTGGCAGTGCTCACTTTGGCAGCACATATACTACCTAGTGGGGTGGAATGGATGTTCAAGTGGGAGGTGGCATGGGTAAATTTATGGCTGATTTATGTTGATGTTTGATAGGAACCAACTTAATACTGTAAAACAATTGCCCTTCAATTAAAATAAATAAATTAAAAAAAAAAAAAAAACCACAATGGAATCGGAAAAAAAAAAAAAAGTTTGGTAGAATGAATGTGTGAAACTGTCTGCTCCTGGTCTCTTATTTTGGGGGAGCTTTTTGATTACTGTCTCAATTTCATTGCTGGTAACTGATCTTTTCAGATTTTGCATTTCTCCCTGGTTCAGTCTTGAAAGGTTTCATGTTTCTAGGAATTTATTCATTTTGGTGGGGCTCTTCAATTTTTTGACATATAATTTTTTATATATTTTAATATGATCTTTTTATAATTTCTGTGGTGTCAATTGTCACTTCTCCTTTTTTATTTCTAATTTTATTTATTTGGGCCATTGGTTTTCCTCAATGAAGCTTGCTACACTTTTATCAATTTTATCTATCTTTCAAAACACCAGCTCTTAGCTTTATTGATCTCTTGTATTGTTTCTTGTCTCTATATCATTTATTTCCTTCTAATCTTTATTTCCTTTCATCTATTAACTTTTAGTTTCATTTTTCTTCTTTTTCTGATTACTTTAGGTGTAAAGTTAGACTGATTATTTGTGATTTTTTTTCTTTTCTTCCTAAAGTAATCCTAAGCTGCTATAAAATTCCCTCTTAGAACAATCTTTGCTGTTTCCCATATATTTTAAATAGTGTTCTTTCATTTCCACTTTAATAGCATGTTGTTTTGACACCACATCTTTTCCAGTTTTTTTTTTCATATGTAATTTCTATTCTCACAGCATTGTGATTGAAAAAGATACTTGATACCATTTCAATCTTCTTAAAGTTATTGAGACTTGTTTTGCAGCATGACATGTAATCTATCCTGGACAATGTTTCAGATGCATTTGAAAAGAATGTGTATTCTGTTATTTTGAGATGAAATGTCCTACATATATTTATCAAGATTATCTGGTATTGTGTTCTTTAAGGTCAGTGTTTTCTTATTGATTTCCTATCTGGATGATATATTTACTGATATGTTAAAGTTCCCTACTATTTCTGAATTATTGTCATTATCTACCTATTTATATATTGATATTTGTTTTATATATTTAGGGGCTTTCATGTTGGTTGCACATGTACTTACACATGTTATATCTTCTTGTTGGATTGATTTATCATTATGCAATGCCTTTCTTAAATCTCTTGTAACAGTGTTTTAAAGTTTTTAAGGTCAATTTTGTCTGATTTAAGTATTGTTACCCCAACTTTCTTTATGTTTCTATTTGCATAGAGTATCTTTTCCATCCCCTCCATTTCTGTTTCTATGTCTCCTTAGATCTGAAGTAATTCTCTTGTGTACACACACACACACACACACTTCAATCATCCTACATCTGTTGATTTTTCTTTTCTTTTCTTTAGCCATTCAGCCATCTTATGTCTTTTGATTGTAGTATTTGGTCCATTTTGCCCATTTTATTTAAAGTGATTATTATAGATATGTATTTATTGCCATCCCATTCATTGTTTTTCATTTATTTTTGAGTTTTTATCTGTTACTTCTTTTTATTTCTTTGTGACTTTATTGCATCTTTTTTAATGTTAAGTTTGTATTTTCTTCTTTTTGTCTTTCTGTATCTATTATCAGTTTTTGTTTTGTGGTTATCATTAAGTTTTTATATAGCAACGTATGTATATTTTTGTTGTTGTTTAGTCACTAAGTCATGTCCAACTCTTTGTGACTCCATGGATCTTAGCCTGCCAAGCTCCTCTGTCCATGGGTTTTCCAGGCAAGAATACTGGAGTGAGTTGTCATTTCCTTCTCCAAGAGATCTTCCTGACCTAGAGAGAGAACCCATGTCTCCTACATTGACAGCTGGATTCTTTACACTGAGCCAACTGGGACGCCTCATATATGTATAACAGTATATTTTAAATTGATAGTCACTTGTGTTTGTGTGCATTCTAATAGCACTATATTTTGCTTCCTTCCCCATGTTTTGTGGTTTGGATATCATATTTTAAATTTTTTAAAGTTTTATGTATTTCATAAATAATTATTGTAAATATATGCGATTTTACTAGTTCTGTCTTTTAACCTTTGTGCTAGCTCTATAGGTGATTGACTCAATCCCTTTATGATATATTTGGCTTTACTACATTTTTATCCCGTAATTTTTTATATTTTTAGGTATTGTCTTTTTTTCCTTTTTAACAAGTCTCTTTAGCATATCTTGTAAGTTTGGTTTAGTGGTTATTAACTCCTTTAGCTTTTGCATATTATGGGAATTATCTCTCCTTCAGTTCTGAATTATAACCTTCCCAGATATTCTTGACTCTATTTTTTTTTTCTTTTCAGGATTTTGAATATGTTATATCACTCCCTTCTGGTGTGTAAAGTTTATGATGTAAACTTACCTGATTTTCTTATAGGGATCCTGCTATGTGTAACTAGTATTTTTTCTCTTCCTACTTTCAAAATTTTCTCATTAACTTTTGATGTTTTTAATTATAATGTGTCTTGGTACATGTCTCTTTACATTCATCATTTTTAGGACTTCTTGTGCTTCCTGGATTTGGATGTCTGTTACCTGATTAAGAAAGTTTTTGGCCATTAATTCTTCAAATAGGTTTTATGTTTCTTTTTCCTCTTCTCCTTCTGGGACCCCAATAATGTGAATGTTAGTATGTCTGATGTTGTACCAAAGAGCCCTTAAACTATATTCATTTGGGGGGGGGGAGCAGTATTTATTTATTTTTTGCTGTTCCATTTGGGTGTTTTCCACTGGCTTGTCTTCCAGATTGCTGATCCATTCTTCTGCATCATCTAATCTGCTCTTGCTTCCTGGCAGTATATTTTTTCACTTGTTTCACCCTTGATAATATACATGTTTTGATGCTGTTCTCTCAAAACATCCCACCCTTGCCTTCTTCCATAGAGTTCAAATGTCTGTTCTGTACATCTGTGTCTCTTTCTCTGTTTTGCATATGGGTTATTGTTATCATCTTTTAAAATTCCATATATGTGTGTTAGTATACTGTATTGGTGTTTATCTTTCTGGCTTACTTCACTCTGTATAATGGGCTCCAGTTTCATCTACCTCATTAGAACTGATTCAAGTGAAGTCTTTTTAATGGCTGAGTAATATTCCACTGTGTATATGTACCATAGCTTCCTTATCCATTTGTCTGCTGATGGGCATCTAGGTTGCTTCCATGTCCTGGCTATTATAATCAGTGTTGCGATGAACATTGGGATGCACATGTCTCTTTCAGATCTGGTTTCCTCGGTGTGTATGCCCAGCAGTGGGATTGCTGGGTCATATGGCATTTCTATTTCCAGTTTTTTAAGGAATCTGTTCTCCATAGTGGCTGTACTAGTTTGCATTCCCACCAACAGTGTAAGAGGGTTCCCTTTTCTCCACACCCTCTCCAGCGTTTATTGTTTTTAGACTTTTGGATAGCAGCCATTCTGACTGGTGTGTAATGGTACCTCATTGTAGTTTTGATTTGCATTTCTCTGATAATGAGTGATGTTGAGCAGTTTTTCATATGTTTGTTAGCCATCTGTATGTCTTCTTTGCATAAATATCTGTTTAGTTCTTTGGCCCATTTTTTATTAGATCACTTATTTTACTGGAATTGAGCTGCAGGAGCTGCTCATATATTTTGAGATTAGGTCTTTCTCAGTTGCTTAATTTCCTATTATTTTCTCCCATTCTGAAGGCTGTCTTTTCACCTTGCTTAGAGTTTCCATCATTGTGCAAAAGTTTTTAAGCTAATTAGGTCCCATTTGTTTATTTTAGCTTTTATTTCCATTACTCTGGGAGGTGGGTCACAGAGGATCCTGCTGTGATTTAGGTCAGAGAGAGTTTTGCCTATATTTTCCTCTAGGAATTTTATAGCTTCTGGTTTTACATTTAGATCTTTGATCCATTTTCAGTTTATTTTCAGTGTATGGTGTTAGAAAGTGTTCTAGTTTCATTCTTTTATAAGTGGTTGACCAGTTTTCCAAGCATCACTTGTTAAAGAGTTTGTGTTTTCTCCATTGTGCTTTTTTTTTTTTTTTTTTTTTTTTTGCTTCCTTTATCAAAGATAAGGTGTCCATAGGTGTGTGGATTTACCTCTGGGCTTTCTATTTTGTTCCATTGATCTATATTTCTGTCTTTGTGCCAGTACCATACTGTCTTGATGACTGTAGCTTTGTAGTATAGTCTGAAGTCAGGCAAGTGGATTCCTCCAGTTCCATTATTCTTTCACAAGATTGCTTTAGCTATTCAAGTCTTTTTGTGTTTCCACACAAATTGTGAAGTTATTTGTTCTAGTTCTCTGAAAAATTCTGTTGGTGGCTTGATAGGGATTGCATTGACTCTATGGATTGCTTTGGGTAGTATGCTCATTTTCACTATATTGATTCTTCCAATCCATGAACATGGTATAAGAGGACAATATTTTAAAAAAAGAAAAATGGCAATTTTCCCAAATTGATCTACAGATTCAATGTAGTCTCTATTAAAATTAACTGGCTTCATTGCAAAATTGAGAAGTTGATCTTAAAATGCATATGAAAATGTGAGACATCTGGAATACAATTTTCAAAACAGAAAAAAGAAGTCTGAAGTCACATATTTCTCCATTTCAAAACTTACTACAATGTTAACAATAATCAATACTGTGTTCCCCTCATAAAGATAGACATATAAATCGATGGAATAGAATTAAATATCCAGAAATAAATCTAGCATATAAATTTAGTTGGGCTTCCCTGATGGCTCAGTGGTAAATAATCTATCTGCCAACAAAGGACACAAGGGTTTAACCCCTGGGCTAGAAAGATCCCTTCGTGAAAGAAATGGCAACCCACTCCACTATGCTTGCTTGGGAAATATTATGGATAAAGGAACCTGATGGGCTAAATCCCATGGAGTCACAAAAGAGTCCGACATGACTTAGCAACTAAATGACAACAACAACAATACATTCAGTTAATTTTGAAGAAGTTTCCTAGACAATTTAGTGAGGAAAATAGTCCTTTGCTTAAGCTAGCTAAAGGCTTACCCATTTTACCCTTCTTCACAGAAAAGCAGCTCCTGGTTTCATTGATTTTTCTCTATTTCCTGTTTTCAATTTCATTGATTTATGCTCTACTTTTTATAATTTATTGTCTTCTTTTATTTCCAGTTGCCTTTGGTGAAAATTTAGATGTTTTTTCTTTGATAACATTACACATAGTGGGGAAAAAAATACACATAGTGCTATAAATATTCCTCTACTCTAATTATTGCTTCTGCCACATCAAAAAATTTTTGATGTGTTGTATTTTCATACTCATTTGTTCAAACGACTTTTAAAATATGTCCTAATACTTTTTATATGATCCAAGTATTATTAGAAAGTATGTTATTTATTCTCCATGTATTTGGAGTTTTTGAAGTTTTTTAGTGATTGCTAGTTCAATTCTGTGGTAATTTTAAAAGCATAGTTTGAATAATGTCTATGTTTTTAAATTTCCTGAAGTGTGCTTTATGGCCCAGAATATGGTGAAACTTCTTGAGTGTTCCATGGGAGCTCAGTAAAAATCTAGAGTCTACTACTTCTGGATGAATTATTCTATAAATGTATGTTAGATTTAGGACAGAATTGATGGTGCTTTCAGCTCAAATGTATTTTTGCTGATTTTCTGCCTGGTGGAGCTGTCAATTTCTAATAGAGAATTGTTGAAGTCTCAAACTATAACAATATAAATATTTTCCCCAGTTCTCCTTGTAGTTTATCAGTTTTTGCATTGGATGTTTTAATGTTCTATTGTTAGGTAGATGCACACTCAGAATTTCTAGGTCTTCTTGGAAAATCTATAACTTTATCATTACATGATGTATTTCTTTATCACTAATAATTGTCCTTACTCTAAGGTCTGCACTGCTTATAATCAACATAGGTATTCCAACTTTCTTTTTCTTTTCTAAACTTTTAATTTTGTATTGGGATCTTGTTGTTCATCAATCAGTCATATTTGACTCTTTGTGACCCCATGGATTCCAGCACACCAGGCATCCCTGTCTTTCCCCATTTCCCAGAGCTTACTCAAACTCATGTCCTTTGAGTCAGTGATGCTATCCAACCATCTCATCCTCTGCTGTTGTTTTCTCCTCCTGCCTTCAAACTTTCTCAGCATCAGGGTCTTTTCTATTGAGTTGGCTCTTCACATCAGTTGGCCAAAGTTTTGGAGCTTCAGCTTCAGCATCTGTCCTTTCAATGAATACTCAAGATTGATTTCCTATAGGACTGATTAGTTTGATCTCCTTGTGAGCCAAAGGTCTTTCAAGAGTCTTCTCCAATGCCACAGTTCACAAGCATCAATTTTTCAGTGTTCAACTCTATTGTTCAACACACTCATCTATACACGATTACTGGAAAAACCAGAGTTTTCAGACGTTTCTCAGCAATGTAATGTCTCTGCTGTTTGATATCCTGACTAGGTTTGTCAGTGCTTTGCTTCCAAGAAGCAAGCATCTTTTAATTTCATGACTGAAGTCACCATCTGCAGTGATCTTGGAACCTAAGAAAATAAAGTTTGTCACGGTTTCCATCGCTTATCTATCAATTTGCCATGAAGTAATTGGACCAGATGCCATGATCTTAGTTTTTTGAATGTTGAGTTTTAAACCAACTTTTTCACTCTCTTCTTTCACTTTCATCAAGAGGCTCTTTAGTTCCTCTTTGTTTTCTGCCATAAGAGTGGTAGCATCTGCATATCTGAGGTTATTGACATTTCTCCTGGTTATCTTGATTCCAGCTTGTGCTTCATCCAGCCTGGCATTTCACATAATGTACTCTGCATATAAGTTAAATTAGTAGCATGACAATATACAGCCTTGATGTACCCTTTGCCCAGTTTGGAACCAGTCCTTTGTTCCATGTCTGGTCCAAACTATTGTTTCTTCACCTGCATACATGTTTCTCAGGAGAGATAAGGTAGTCTGGTATTTTCATATCTTTAAGAATATTCCACAGTTTGTTGTGATCCACAGAGTTAAAGGCTTTAGTGTAGTCTGTGAAACAGAAATATATGTTTTCCTGGAATCCCCCTGTTTTTCTATGCTCCATAGGATGTTGGCAATTTGATCTCTGGTTCCTCTGTCTTTTCTAAATCCAGCTTAAATATCTGGGAGTTCCTGGTTTTGTTGAAGCCTAGCTTGTAGACTTCTGAGGATTATTTTGCTAACATGTGAAATTAGTGTAATTGTGTGGTAGTTTGAACATTCTTTGGCCTGCCCTTCTCTGGGGTTGGAATGAAAACTGACCTTTTCCAGTCCTGTGGTCACTGCTGAGCTTTCCAAATTTGCTTGCATTTTTAGTGCAGCAGCATCTTTTAGGATTTGAAATAGTTCAGTTGGAATCCCATCACCTCCACTAGCTTTGTTCATAGTGATGCTTCCTAAGGTCCACTTGACTTCACATTCCAGGATGTCTGGCTCTAGGTGAGTGATGACATCATTGTGGTTATCTGGGTCATTAAGATATTTTTTATATAGTTCTTCTGTGTGTTCTTGCCACCTCTTCTTGATATCTTCTGCTTCTGTTATGTCCACACTCTTTCTGTCCTTTATTGTGCCCATTTTTTGCATGATATGTTCCCTTGGTTTCTCTAATTTATTGAAGATATCTCTAGTCTTTCTCAATCTAATTTTTCCTTTATTTCTTCGCATTGTTCACTTAGGAAGGCTTTCTTTTCTCTCCTTGCTATTTTTTTTTTAAATTCTGCATTCAGATGTGTATATTTTCCCTTTCTCCTTTGCCTTTCCCTTCTCTTCTTTTCTCAGCTGTTTGTAAGGCCTCCTCAGAGAACCATTTTTTTTTTTCCTTTTTGCATTTCTTTTTCTTGGGGATGGCTTTGATCATGGCCTCCTGTACAATGCTACAAACCTATATTCTTAGTTCTTCAGGCTTCTGTCTGTCATATCTAATCATTTGAATCTATTTGTCACTTCCACTGTATAATCATAAGGGATTTGATTTAGGTCATACCTGAATGGCCTAATGACTTTCCCTACTTTCTTCAATTTAAATTTGAATTTCCCAATAAGGAGTTAATGATCTGAGCCACAGTCAGCTCCTGTTTTTTTTTTTTTTTTTTTTTTTTTTTTTTTTTTTTTTTTTTGCTGTCTGTATATATCTTTTCCATCTTCAGCTACAAGGGACATGATCAATTTCATTTCAGTATTGACCATCTCATGTAGTCCTTGTGTAGAGTCACCTCTTGGGTTGTTGTATGTGGGTGTTTTTTATCACCAGTGTTTTACCTTGGCAAATAATTGTGAAAGTTCCAGGTGAACAGTGAAGTAACTCAGTCATACATATACATGTATTCATGCTCTCCTAAACTACCCTCCCATCCTAGGTGCCATATGATATTGAGCAGAGTTCTGTGTGCTATACAGTAGGTCCTTGTTGGCTATATATTTTAAACATATTAGTAGTAGTGTTTGCGTGTCCATTCCAAAATTTCTAGCTATACCTTCCCTCAATTCTTCCCTCCAGCAACCTTAAGCTCACTCTCTAAGACTCTTGCTCTGTTTCTATTTTCTAAGTAAGTTCATTTATATAACTATTTTTAGATTTCACATATGAGATGTCATACAATATTTCTCCTTCTTTGTCTGACTTACACCTCTCAGTATGATGATCTCTAGGGCTATCCATGTTACTGCAGATGACACCATTTCATTCCTTTATATGGGTGAGTAATATTCCATCGTATTAACTATATATGTGCCACACATTTTTTATTGACTTCTCTGTCAATGGACGTTTAGATTGCTTGCATGTTGTGGCTATTGTCAGCTGTGCTATAGTTAACAATGGGATGTGTAGATCTTTTCAGATCATGTTTTCCTCGATATTTGCCAAGGCAAGGAAGGGGATTGCAGCATCATATGGTAGCTCTATTTTTCATCTTTAAAGGAACTTTCATACTATTTTCCATAGTGGCTGTACCAATTTACATTCTCACCAACAGTTTAGGAGGGTTCCCTTCTCTCCACATGCTCACCAGGTGTGGATTTTTTGAATGATAGCCATTCTGATACTTATGAGGGGATATCTCATTGTAGTTTTGATTTTCATTTATCTAATAATTAGCAACGTTGAACATATTTCCATGTGTCTCTTGGCCATCTGCATGTCTTCTTTGCAAAAATGTCTATTTATGTATTCTGCCCATTTTGACAGACTTGTTTGTTTTGATGATTATTAAGCCTCAAGAGCTATTTTTAGATTTTAGAGGCTAATCTGTTGTTGTTAATATCATTTACAAGTACTTTCTCCCAATCTGTGAGTTGCCTTTTCATTTCATTTATTGTTTCTTTTGCTGTGCAAAAGCTTTTGAGTTTAAGTATATCCCATTTGTTTATCTTTGCTTTTATTTCCATTTTTCTGGTAGATGATTTGATAACATCATACTTGATGGTGAACAGTTGAAAGCAGTTCCTCTAAGATCAGGAATAAAACAAGAATGTTCATTCTCACCATTTTTATTCAGCATAGTTTTGGAAGTCCTGGCTACAGCAGTCAGAGAAGAAAAAGGAGTAAGGGAATCCAAATTGGAAAAGAAGTTAAAATGTCACTGCTTGAAAATGACATGATACTATACACAGAGGATCCTAAAGGTGCTACCAAAACTACTAGAGCTCATCAACAAATCTGGTAAAGTTGCAGGTTATAAAATTAATACATAGGAATATTTGGCATTTCTATATATTAAGAGTGAAAAATCAGAAAGAGGAATTCAATAAACAATTCAATTTGCCATCTAATCAAAAAGAATAAAATACCTAGGCATAAACCTACCTAAGGAGACAAAAGACCCGTACTCTGAAAACTGTAAGACATTGATTAAAAAAAAAAAAAAAGGAGGACACAAACAGATGGAAAGATATAACATGTTTGTGAATTGGAAGAATCAGTATTGTCAAAACAACTCTACTACCCAAGGTAATCTACAGATTCAATGTAATCCCTATCAAATTACCAATGTCATTTTTCACAGAACTAAAATAACAACAACAACAATCTTAAAATTTCTTTGAAGATACAAAGCACCCCAAACAGCCAAAACAATCTTGAGAAAGATAAATGAATGGAGCTGGAGGAATTAGTCTCCCTGGCTTCAGACTATACTACAGAGTTGTGTTAATTAAAACAGTATGGCACTAAGACAAAAATAGAACTACACTTCTATGTAACAGGATAGAAAACCCAAAAATAAACTCATGCACCTATGGTTGATTAAAATATGACAAAAAAGACAAGGCTACACAACGTTGGAGAGACAGTCTCTTCAACTAATGGTGCTGGGAAAACTGGACAGCTACATGTAAAGAAATGAAATTAGATAATTCCTTAAAACCATATAAAATGCAAACTTAAAATGGATTAAAGTCCTAAGTGTGAGATTGGACACTAAAGACTCCTAGAAGAAAACATAGGCAGAATAATCTCTGACATCAATTACAGCAATACATTTTCCAGCTTTCATTTGATTGGATATAGCATTGTATAATTTTTCCATGTTTTTCCTTTTATTTTGTGTCTCTACATTTAAATTATATTTTTTTAGCAGACAGTGTGTAACTGAGTGTTATTTATGTGTTTTTTCCCTTTAATCTTATCTGATACTCTTTTTTAATTGATGCATTTATACAATACATATTTCAATTGATTATTTGTATAGTTAAGATACTTAATGGACATGAGCTTGCACAAACTCCAGGAGATGGTGAGTGACAGGGAAGACTGGCATGCTGTAGTCTGTGAGATTGCAGAGTTGGACATGACTTTGTGATTGAACAACAAAAAACAACTAGAGGTCAAAATATACATTTATACCTGATTTGGATATACTTTCAATAACATAATCCCAATTCACAGATACTGCAGATTCTTTAAAACAGAGTATTCCTAATTCCTCCCACCAGTCCCTTAAAACATTCCTGCAATATATTTCACTTATCCATTAGCTATACAGTCATCCAATATGGATAGAGAACAAGTGGAAACAGTGGCAGATTTTTATTTTCTTGGGCTTCAAAATCACTGTGGATGGTGACTGCAGCCATGGAACTAAAAGAGGCTTGCTCCTTGGAAGAAAAGCTATGCTAAACCTGCTACTGCTGCTAAGTTACTTCAGTCGTGTCTGACTCTGTGCAACCCATAGACGTCAGCCCACCAGGCTCCCCCATCCCTGGTATTCTCCAGGCAAGAACACTGGAGTGTGTTGCCATTTCCTTCTCCAATGCATGAAAGTGAAAAGTGAAAGTGAATTCGCTCAGTCGTGTCTTATTCTTCAAGACCCCATGTACCACAGCCTACCAGGCTCCTCCATTCATGCGATTTTCTAGGCAAGAGTACTGGAGTGGGGTGCCATTGCCTTCTCCGTGATAAACCTAGACAGAATATTAAATAGCAGAGACATCACTTTGCTGACAAAAGTCTGTATACTCAAAGCTATGGTTTTTCTAGTAGTTATGTACAGATGTGAGATTTGGATAATAAAGAAGGTTGAGGGCCAAAGAATTGATGCCTTCAAATTGTAGTGCTGGAGAAGCCTCTTGAGCATCCCTCAGACTGCAAGGACATCAAATCAGTCAGTCCTAAAGAAAAGCAACACTGACTATTCATTGGAAGAACTGATGCTGGAGCTGAAGCTCCAATTCTTTGGTCACCTGATGTGAAGAGCCGACTCACTGGAGAAGACCCTGATACTGGGAAAAATTGAGGACAAGAGGAAGAGCGGGAAACAGAGGATGGAATGATTAGATGTATCACTGACTCAATGGACAAGAGTTTGAGCAAGCTCCAGGAGATAGTGAAGGACAGGGAAGCCTGGTTAGCTGTAGTCCATCGAGTCGCAAAGAGTAGGATACAACTTAATTACTTAACAACAACAACATCCAATATATTGCTGCTTTTATTATTTTGAACAAGTTGTTATCTTTTGGTAAGTTGAGTAAAAAATATTCTATTTACCATTATTTCTTTTAATATTCTCTGCTTTTCATTATGTAGGTATAGGTTTTAGAACTCTGTCATTCATTTTCTCCTAAAAATTTCTTTAAAAATGTCTTGCAAAGTGGGTTTAATAGTAACAAATTCCCTCACATTTTGTGTTTGAAAGTGTATTTCTCCATAAATTTTAAATAATAATTTCACTGGGTGTGTTATTCTAGGTTAGTTTCTTTTTTATTTTTCTTGCTTCAGTTTAAATATAGACTTTAATACTTCACTCTAGCCTATTCCTGCTTATATGTGCATAAGTCCATGTATTCCTGCTTATATGTACATAAGTCCATAAGTCCATATGTACATAAGTCCACTTCTCTACATAAGTCCAATGTAATTATAACTATTTTTTCCTTATGGAAAAGTTATTTCCCCCTCTGGTTTCTTTCAAGATTTACTCTTCCATCTTTAATATAATATGCCTGAGAGTAGAATTTTGGTGTTGATTCTGACTTATGCTCTCTGAGCTTCATTGATATGTGCTTTACTCTCTGTTTAATTTTGCAAAATTCTCAGTATCTTTTGCTTCACATATTCTTTCTGTTTCTCATTTTCTTCTTCTGTAATGATCATTATACATATATTACATATTTATAATTTTTCTATAGCTTTAGTATATTCTGTTTCATATTTTGATTTCATCATTGTTTGTTTTTTTCAGTCTGGGACATTTCTTTAGAGTTACCATTAAGCCTAGTGCTTTTTTGGAAGATATTTCTCTTTGAATATAATTTTTAGTGAGACATAGTGATTTACAAGGTTGTATATTATTTGCTGCTGTACAGCAATGTAAACCTAAACCTTTTAAAAATCATTTTCCCATTTCTGATGCTCATTAAAGGGTATTGAGTAGAGCTCACTGCTTCTTTACTTGACTATTTAGTTTCCTGATGAACCCGTCAAATGCATTCTTCATTTCTTTTAGAGTGTTTATTTCTAGTATTTCCTTTGATTCTTTAATAGAGATCACATGAGCCTACTTACATTACCTGGGTCATCTTGCAAACTGTCTACTTTTTTTCCATTACAGTCTTTATTAGTTTCCATCAAAATTATTATTGGTTATATCCATGTTGTTGTTCAGAAACTCAATTTTGTCCAACTGTTTGAGATCCCAGGGACTGCAGCATGCCAGGCTTCCCTTTCCTTCACTATCTCCTGGAGTTTGCTCAAACTTATCTCCATTGAGTTAGTGATGCCATCCAACCATCTCATCCTCTGGTGCCCATTTCCCTCTTGCCCTCAATCTTTCCTGTCATTAGGGTCTTCTCCAGCGAGTCAGCTCTTCTCATCAGGTGGCTGAAGTATTGGAGCTTCAACTTTAGCATCAGTCTTCCAATGAATATTCAGGGTTGATTTCCTTTAGGACTAACTGGTTTGATCTCCTTGTCATCCAAAGGGCTCTCAAAAGTCCTCTCCAGCACCACAGCTCAAAAGCATCAATTATTTGGCACTCCACCTTCTTTATTGTCCAACTCTCACATCTGTACATGACTACTGGAAACACCATAGCTTTCACTACTTTTTGTTGAGAAAGTGATGTATCTGTTTTTTAGTATGCTAAGTTCATAACAGCTTTCTTTCTTTTTTTTTCTCCCAAGGAACAAGCGTCTTTTAATTTCATGTCTGTAGTTACCATCCCCAGCAATGTTGAAGCTCAAGAAAATAAAATTTGTCATTATTTCCATTGTTTCCCTATCTATTTACCATGAAGTAATGGGACCAGATGCCATCATCTTAGTTTTTTTTTTTTAAATTTTGAGTTTCAAGTCAGCTTTATCATGTTCCTTTCACCTTCATCAAGAGGCTCTTTAGTTTCTCTTTGCTATCTGCCATAAGGGTGCTATCATCTGCATATCTGAGGTTATTGATATCTTTCCCAGCAATCCTGATTCCAACTTGTGCTTCATCCAGCCTGGCATTTTGCAAGATGTACTCTGCATATAAGTCAAATAAGCAGAGTGACAATATATGGCCTTGATGTACTCCTTTCCCAATTTAGAACCAGTCTGTTGTTCCATGTCCAATTCTCACTGTTGTTTCTTGACCTGCATGCAGGTTTCTCAAGAGGCAGGTAAGATGGTCTGGTATTCCCATCTCTTTAAAAAGTTTCCAGTTTGTTGTGATACATACAGTCAAAGGCTTTAGCACAGCAAGTGAAACAGAATTAGACAATTTTTCTGGAATTCCCTTGCTTTCTCTATGATCCAACGGATGTTGGCAGTTTGATTTCTGGTTCCTCTGCCTTTTCTAAATCCAGATTGAACATTTGGAATTTCTCAGTTCACCTAATGTTGAAACCTAAATTGGAGACTTTTGAGCATTACTTTGTTAGCATGTAAAATGAGTGCAATTGTGTGGTAGCTTGAACATTCTTTGGCATTGCCTTTCTTTTGGATTGGAATGAAAACTGACTTTCTGCTTTAATGACTAAAAATATTTCTTACCTGAAAGGCTGACTGAACATTTTAATATTAATTTCAACAGATATTATAAATTTGCTTCCTTTTACTTAAGTATATTTATTGATCACTTATGAGTATTTTGCACTAGATTCCCCCATTTGAAATCAATTGCATATAATTTGCCAATTATATTTCAGATAGAACATACACGTGATGATTCAAAGTGTAGAATGGATGAAAGTTTATAGTTATTTGGTACTTCATCTCTGGAGTAATTCAAAATATTAAGTAAAACATGGGGAATGAACATGAAATAAAATGTTATTTGTTGAGAGTTTAGATATAAATGATGCTATGCAAATCAAAGTGTTATCAGCTATTTTGCTTCTCAGTATATATGAGAGAAGAGTGGAGTGGGCAGATGGTTATGTAAATCATAGTGAATCATGTCATTAAAATATTTCCTAAATGTTTTGTTAGCACTTCTTCATCTGCAATCATGTCATATTATGTAAAAATTTATCCCTTTTACCACATAATGTCTGCTATTGTTGTTGTTCATATTATGCCCTATCTGACTTTTAGAAATGAAAATTTCCTGAAAGCAGAAATAACATCCTATAAACATTTTTGTTTCCTGCTTAGAACTTGGTATTACTGTAGCATTCTTGAGAAGCTATCAATACCTGAAGAAAATGATCATTGATGGCTTCAATATTTCATTGCCTTTTTGAAATCTATATTTTACGAACAAGTTTAAGCCATAAGAAGAGAAAGCAAAAAGTGTAAGAGTAAAATTGAAGGAAGGGTAGAGTTCAGAAAAGAAGTAAAATAAGGATTATACTATTGGGGAATAATAATATGTTATTTAAACCAAGCTAGTAAAGATATCAGATACAAAAAATTAGATATTATATGATCCCATCTCTATAAAATTCTGGTAACGTTGTGTAACTGATCTGTGTGACAGAAATAAGATCAGCAATTGCATAGAGGAGAGGTATGAGGGTGAGGAAAACTTCAGGAGTGATGAAATTTTCTGTGTGTGTTACACAGTGTATATAGTCTAAGTGGGTGAATTTTATAGTAGTCAAATTATACCCCAATACACTTTTAATATGAACTATATAAAATAATCATAATTAAATTATAATATAGTGATACAAAAATCTGAGTGTACTAGAGCTCTCCAGAGAAACAGAGCAATTTGAATATATTAGAAATATATCTATCTATATCTATATATATCCAATTTTGGATATATTTATAGATAGAGAAGATATATCTAGGAGGAAATTTATCATAGGAATTGACTCAGAAGGATATTGAGTCCAAGAACTCCCACAATCTTCCATCTGCAATCTAGGTAATCAGAAAATTCGGTGGTGTAATTCAGTCCAAGTCTCAAGGTACGAGAAACAGTAAGCACCTGATATAATTATCAGAGTCCAAAGTCCAGAGACCCAGAGGCTTCTATGTTTGAGGGCAGGGATAGTTAGAAGTCCCAGTTCAAGAAGAGAGAGAGAATGCATGTCTTAATATCACCTCTTTTATTCCCATTTGTGCCTGCAATGGATAGGAAGATGCCTATCCACATTAGTAAAGGTATATCTCTATACTCAGTCAACTGACTCAATTGTTAATCTCTTCCAGAAACTCCCTCACAGACAAACGAAGAAGTAATGTTTACCAGCTATATGGGCATCCCTTATCCCAGTTGAATGGATACATAAAATTACCATCACATTGAGTAAAAATTTGGAGATGACAGCAACACTGGAATAGTTGGGATGAATACAATATAAAGTGTAAATCAATGATTATCTAATCTATAATAAAAATGCTTGCTACTTTTTTTTATTTAAAATCAAGAATTTTTATTTAAGTGTTGTATAAAAGTAAACACAAATAAGAAATCATACCCACTTCAAATTGTGAGAAAGCTAAGACAAAAAAATGATGACAAATTCATAACTTTTAATAAACAATTGAGATAAAAATTATATAGGCCAAACGTGCTTTATTAGCATGCAGATAATTTTAAAATACCTGCATATATATGGAATATGGAATCTATAAAAATGGTATTGAGAAACCTATTTGCAGGGAAGAAATGGAGATGCACTAGGGCTTCTCAGGTGGTACTAGTAGTAAAGAACCCGCTTGTCAATGCAGGAGACTTAAGAGACGTGGGTACAGTCCCTGGGTCAGGAAGATCTCCCGGAGGAGGGAATGGCAACCCATTGCAGTGTTCTTGCCTGGAAAATCCCAAAGACAGAGGAGCCTGGTGGGCAATAGTCCATAGGATCGTAAAGAGTTCATGTCAATATATGACAAAACCCACTGAAATGTTGTAAAGTGATTGGCCTCCAACTAATAAAATAATATTTAAAAAAAAAAAAAGAGTCAGACACAACTGAAGCGATTTAGCATGCAATGGAGACACATGTAGAGAACAAACTAAGGGACACAGTGGGGGAAGGAGATAGTGTGATGATGAATGGAGAAAGTAATAGTAACATGTATACACTGCCATGTGTAAAATAGATAGCTGGTGAGAAGTTGCTATATAACACAAAGAACCCAGCCTGGTGCTCTGTGACAGTCTAGAGGGGTAGGATGGGGTGAGGCGAGGGAGGTTCCGGAAGGTGGGGACACATGTATAATTATGGCTGATTTGCATTGCTGTACAGCAGAAACCAACACTATTGCAAAGCAATTTTCCTCCAATTAAAAAAATAAATAAATAACTTGCTTATTAAACTATGTATCATTATGTGAAGCAGGAAGATCCAGCTACCAGTCTCAAATAAGGATTCCCACTGCATGGAGAACAGCACAAACCAGAACAATATCACTTACCAGAAGTAGAGGCCTATAGACCTTGGTCCATTACATCATATATAGGCCTGGAGTCACCAAAGAGAACTCAATATATACAAGGAACTGGTTGGAACAGTGTTTTTCTCACAGAAAAGAGATGTAATGATATTAGCATCAAAGGTGTAAACCAGTCCCATGGACATCAGGTCCCTCCCAATAGTCATCAAGATTGCATACACCTCTCTCCTGCTACTGGTGCTTTTCCATGGTGTAGATATACTGATGGGGCTGGCCAGGTGTCAAAATGCACATGCTTAATTAATACAAGGAAATTCACTGCATATATAGGAAAAAAAATTATCCTAATAAGTAAGAGAAATAACAAGCTCAAGGAGGATGATAAGGCTTCCCTTAAGTATGATTCTCAGTTAGGAACCTAAGGTGCCAGGGTTTAGCTAGTTTTAAAAAAAGTTAAAAAATGAATCTAATGGTCTTATAGGTTTACAGAGCATGGATTTTCTTCAAGTCCAACAGGATCTTCTGCAAATTGTTGATGTACACATAGTAAAGGTGTGTTGGCTACAACACAGATTTCACACTGTTCTGCAAGTGGATAATCAAGGACAATCTAGTTTTGCATCACTGCCTTGACTAGTGAGCACAGTGACTCCTGTTGTTCTTGAATGATCTGAGCAGTAGCATTAGCTATTTCTGCCATAGTCAAAGAGAGATTGTGTGTCACCTTTTCTAGTGCTGATAATCCTATGCCCAGTATTAAAATGTGGACACCATTAAAGTGTGGACAGCTAAGTGGAGCTAACTGTCACTTTGCCTCCTAAAGAATGTAATGTGCCACCCTGTGATAGGCCAGCAGAGTGGAGTCACTCTAATCCTTTCTGTGGTTGGCCAAATAGATAATGTGCCCCAGAATCCTGAGGGAGTGAGAACCTTCTCCAGGAGAAAGGCATTCTACTACCCATTAATATTTCAATCATTTAGCTGCCAGCCTCCTGACAAAATGGCTAGAGCATTTGCCATAGCCCAAGAATCAATAAGAGCTTCCCCATTGCCTCAGCAGGTAAAGAATATGCCTATAATGCCAGGGACACAGGAGATGTGTGCTTGACCTCTCGATCAGGAAGACCCCCTAGAGAAGGAAATGGCAACCACTCAAATACTATTGCCTGAAAAATCCCATGGACAGAGGAGCCTGGTGGGCTACAGTCCAATGGATTACAAAGAGTTGGACATGACTGAGCAACTAAATATAGCAAGTACAAGAATCAATAAAGATGTTCCCTGATGGCTCAGACAGTAAATAATCTGCCTTCAGTGCAGGAGACTCAGGCTCAATCTCTGGGTCAGGAAGATCCCATGGGAATGGAAATGGCTACCCACACCTGTATTCTTGCCTGGAGAATCCCATGGACATAGGAGCCTGGCAGGCTACAGTCTGTGGGGTCACAAGGAGTTGGACATGACTGAGCAACTAACACACACACACACACACACGAAAATCATGCTGGGTGGGTTGGCTTGCACACTCATCATCACTACTCAAAATTTGGCCTACTGGGAAAGCGTTTTCATCTAGTCTCATTTGGAGATGGTAATCTATGGGGTGAATGACCAAGGTGGTCCTGTGAACTACAACCGCTTTCAGTTTCACAATGTGTGTGTGTGTGTGTGTGTGTGTGTGTGTGTGTGTGCACTAGTCACTCAGTCTTGTCTAACTCTTTGCTCTTTGCAACTCCATGGGCTGTAGCCCACCAGGCTTCTTTGTCCATGGAATTATCTAGGCATGAATACTGGAATGGGTTGTCGTTCAGTCCAGGTCTCCTGTATTGCAGGCAGATTCTTTACCATCTGAGCCACTGGAAAAGCCCTTCAATTTCAGAAAGCAGTAGGTAAATCAGGTCATATCTTCAACTAGATTCTATTCAAATAATGGCCTCCAGTTGGCTGGGAGGGGCAGGGCATTATTTACTTGACACTCTGTTCCCTCTGGCAGGGCTGCCACCTGCTCATGTACTTCACTAATACCTTGGGGTCCAAACCTGGCTCAATTTTGGATATACCATTTCCACTTGATTATCAAACTCCTCTGGGTTTATACAATTTTATTAGTAGTATTGGTGAGAAGTCAAGTGAGGATTTATATCTCATGCTTCAGAGTCACATAAGATGTCTGGGCAGTGAGATATTCTGTGTCCACTAGAGCCTAATAGTAAATGAAAGGCTGTCCTTCAGAGGGAATATATTGGGCAGTATCTCCAGGCAACTCGATTCTCAGAATCCAATAAGCCTGTGTATCTCAATGGTGACTTCCTGTCAGCAGACTTCAATCAGTCTGTGTGGGGAGATATAAACACCTACAATTCTTCAGTTGGACCTGAAATTAACATATCATCTATAGAGTATATAACCAAGACCTATAGCAAGACTTGGGATTATTGTAAATCAAGTCACAAACATTGATGACAGATGACTGAAGAGTTGTTCTCCCAGAGAGAGGACAATGAAAGTGCACTGCAGGCAATTCCATGTAAATGCAAATTGATTTTGATCTTCCTCCACAGGGAAATTGATGAAAAAAACATGGGCCAAGTCTATAACAGCATACTAATTTCAGGTACATGCTGCTGACTTTTCCTTAATGGTGATGATATCTGGCAGAGCAGGGGCCAGGGTCAAAACCTTTTGCATTCAGCCTGTGTTGGTCTACAGTTAGCCATGATGCCCTAGTTAACTTTTTGATCAGCCAAACTGGGCTTTTAAACTCTGAAAAAGACATACAAAGCACTCTTACTTGCATGGAGTCTTGGATTTAAAAGGTAATATCCTATTCTCTTCAGCCAGAGATACAGTATGGATTTCACTGGATCATGCTTCAGGGCTAAAGCAATTCTGGTAGGGAGGAAAGGCACAAAAACAGGAGGATAGCAAGCTCACAGTGTTGCTTCAGATATTGCCCTGGGGAAGTGAATATTCCAGAGGTAGAAGTGTTTTTCAGTGCCACAGGACATCAGAAAGTCAATACTTTAATGCATGCAGTGGTAAGAACCGTAATCACTGGTGCCCCAAATGATCCAAAGGGACACATTCACATATGCATACTATTTGTCTCTCATGAACTATTCCACCTACCCCAAAACCACCGAAGGCCACCATTTGACTGCTATCTTTGGAGATGCTTGGAATAATAGTCACCTAAATATGTCTCTAATAGCTCCATAAATGCTATGTCCCCTCATGTTCTCTTCCACTTTCACAGGGCAGAGGATCCCTAGTTCCCTATGGGGGCCCAGAGACCTTGATTCCACTCCTGATTGTTCTTCTTAAAAAGGGTAAGATTGGGATAGAGATGAAATGGTTTGTCCTCTTTATCTGAATCTGGTTCCTAATATTTATCAGAACCATCATCTTTCTCATATTCTAGCTGGGTTGGAGGTTGCAACTCTAGTAACAATGTGCTTTTCATCCTGCTCCTCAATAGTCTCTACAAGCATTTTCAATTCTAATTTATGGGATCCCTCTTCTGCTTTATATCCTTGAGGAAGATCTTTGGTGGAGATTCTCTCCATCTCAGTCTTACAATTCCTTGTTTCATGAACCACAACTACAATTGCACATCGTCTGGGCTTCCCTGGTAGCTCAGCTGGTAAAGAATTGAGCTGTGATGCAGGAGACCACAGCTCAATTCCTGGATCAGGAAGATCCCCTGGAGAAAGGATAGGCTAACCACTCCAGTATACTTGGGCTTTCCTGGTGGCTCAGATGGTAAAGAATTTGCCTGCAATGTGGGAAACCTGGTTTGATCCTTCGGTTGGGAAGATCCCCTGGAGGAATGCATGGCAAAATACCCACTTGAGTATTTGGATTCTCTTGGGGCTCAGATGGTAAAGAATCCACCTGCAATGTGGGAGACCTGGGTTCTATCCCTGGGTGCAGAAGATCCCCTGGAGAAGGGAATGGCTACCCACTCCAGTATTCTGGCCTGGAGAATTCCACAGACAGAGGAGCCTTGCAAGTTACAGTTCACAGGATCACAATGAGTCAGACATAACTGAGTGACTTTCACTTTCACTTTGGGTCCTATAAACTTTGTTTTCCCTCCTATTGGCCTTTGGAAGTAGAAGGTAGCGTTCTGTTTGGGTCTTTGCCCCTCAAGTCTCTTATCTATAGCTATGGAGATTATCATCCTTTTTTTTTTTTTTTTCAGTTTTGTATATAATTGTCCTGGGGTTTTCTTTCTTTATTTTTTTCTCTCATTTCTTTTTATTAGTTCGAGGCTAATTACTATAAAAATAAATGAAAGAGAAAAGAGATTATCATCTTGCCAAGCACTCACCCCTATACGTACAAATGGAATGTTTTGGTGCACTTTCTCTATCACCTCACTCACATCATCCCATAAAACAGTAGAAAAGACAAAGCACTTTTACATTGTAGGAGACCCTGACTTATGAAGACATTTAAGGCTCTGAAGGGAAGAATAGTTACATCTATGTCCTGGTGAAAGTAGAGTCATAGAGCCAAAAGTCAACAGGCTTTATCTTAAGAGTCATAATGGCTTCCTGGACCATTGTCCAGAGTTCTTGCTTTGGGGAGAATCTCCTACTATTGGGCACACAGTTCTCTCACTTCTAGCCACCCAAACCAACAGTGGCATCAGTTTATCTCAGTCCTGGTCCTGTTTCCTGTCGTCTGTCTTGGTCAATGCCAGGTGAACACACACACAGACACACGCATATATACTGTAGTTGCAGATCAATAGGCAATTTCCCCAAACTATACTACTCTACTTGGAATATTTGTATCTGCAAGACCCACTCAGCAAACAGCACACCAACCAGGTGGTATGAGGCTCTCTTGGATTCAACATATATCTCTTCTTTAATTTCTTTATCTCACTCTCAAAGGGGGAGCACTTATCCACAGGCTTGTTTTCTAGAAATATCATCTGTAATTCAGTATTTTATGATAACATATCTTGCCTAAAGGCATTCTCACTTATTGAGGCTCCTTCCTAGGAGCTTTCCAAGCCTTACTCCTTTCAATCTGCATACCTGCACACCTGCCCACATTTGGGCAAATGGTCTACAAAAACAAAGTAGCCAGCAGTCAAAGAATTGTCATTATATTCATTTTGGGTCCCACTTCCTATATCTCCACTTTGACACATTAGCTCAATTTATCCCATATTTTTTATAAATATTCATTAAAATTGACTTGTTTGCATGGGGCCAGAAAGAGACCAAACAATAGAATGAGCTACCCTTTGAATTTGCATCAGACCATGGTAAATCACTTTGGTGATCCTGCTCATTATATTAAACTTGTTGTCGTTCAGTCACTAAATCATGTCTGACCCTGGAACCCATGGGCTGCAACTGGCCAGACTTCCCTGTCCTTCACCATCTCCTAGAGACTGCTCAAACTCATCTCCATTCAGTCGGTGATGCCACCCAAACATCTCATATTCTGTTGTCCCCTTCTCCTCCTACCGTCAATCTTTCCCATCATCAGAACATTTTCCAATGAGTTGACTCTTTGCCATTAGGTGACCAATGTATTGGAAATTCAGCTTCAGCACCAGTTCTTCCAACAAATATCCAGGGTTGATTTCCTTTAGGACTGAATGGTTTGATCTCCTTGCTGTTCAAGGAAATCTCAAGAGTCTTCTCCAGAACCACAACTGAAAGACATCAATTCTTTGGCACTCGACCTTTCTTATGGTCCAACTGTCACATCCATACATGACTATTGGAAAAACTGTAGCTTTGACTGTATGGGCCTTTGTCAACAAAGTGATGACTCTGCTTTTTAATATTCTGTTTAGATTTGTCACAACTTTCCTTCTAAGGGGTAAGCATCTTTTAATTTCATGGCTGCAGTCACTGTCCACAGTGACTTTGAAGCCCAAGAAAATAAAGTCTGCCGGTGCTTCCACATTTTCTCCATTTATTTGCCATGAAGTGATGGGACCAGATCTCATGACCTTAGTTCTTTGAATGTTGAGTTTTAAGTCAGTTTTTTCACTCTCCTCTTTTACCCTCAAGAGGCTCTTTAGTTCCTCTTCACTTTCTGTCATTAGAGTGATAGCATATGCATATCTGATGTTGTTGATACTTCTCACAGCAATGGTGATTCCAGCTTGTGATTCATCTGGCCCAGCATCACACATGATGTACCCTGGATATAATTTACATAAACAGGGGGAGGGAACTAAGATGGCTGAGGAATAGGATGGGATACCACTTTCTCCCCCCACAAATTCATTGAAAGATCATTTGAACTCTGAGCAAACTCCACAGAACAACTTCTGATCGCTAGCAGAGGACAACAGACACCCAGAAAAGCAGCCCATTGTCTTCGAAAGGAGGTAGGTCAAAATATAAAAGATAAAAAGAGAGAGAATAGAGTTAGGGATGGAGATCCGTCCCGGGAAGGGAGTCTTAATAGAGAAAGTTTCCAAACACCAGGAAACCCTCTCACTGGTGGGTCTGGGGGAAGTTTTCGAATCTTGGAGGGCAACCTAACTGGGACGGAAAGTAAATAAAGCCCACAGATTACACGCCTAAAATCAACTCCCAGCAGAAAAGTCCCCCAGATGCTCGCATCTGCCACCAGCAAGTGGGAGCTGAACGGAGAGGAGCAGGTGGCATTGCTTAGGGTAAGGACCGGGCCTGAATGCCCTGAGGGCAATCGGAGGGAGCTAACGTGAGATAGCAACTTAAACTGTGAGATAGCAAGAGAGAGAGAATTAACTTGGGAAAAGCCCTAAACTTAGGCATTGCCCACCTATTCCCAGAATGAAAGGCTGAGCGAATACCAGAGAAGAGCTAGCCAGCTGTGAACCGGCCCATCCCCCACTGGAGGCAGGAGGCAGGGGGCAAGGGAAAGGTGCAAACTTGGCCCCAGAGAGGGCATCCCCTACCAAACTGCAAACAGGCTCCCAGCTTGATCAGTGCACCCAGAAACTGTGTCCAGAAACTGAGACTGGGACCATGGAGGGGATAAGGTGCACTGCACCCGGGGAGAATGCACTCATCAAGCTCCTGGCTGCCTGAGCTACTCCGGCAGGGAAGGCGCAACCGAGTCTGAGTCTTTGTGGAATACCCGAAAACCTGAATCTGAGTGACTTAGGCTTGGGAAGTGCACGTGTCTCAGGGCCCGCTCCCTGGAGAAGCGCCTGGAGCCTGAGCAGTGTAGACAGGGGAAGCACACACGCTACAAGTGGGGGCAAACTCAGTGTGGCCGGAACACTGTGAGTGCTCCTCACACATGCCAGTGATATTTGTCTGCAGTGCCCCTCCCTCCCCACAGCACGACTGAACAAGTGAACTTAAATGAGAGACCACCTCTGCCAGCTTGTGTCAGGGCAGAAATTAGACACTGAAGAGACCTGCAAACAGAAGCCAAATAAACAAAGGGAACCGCTTCAGAAGTGACAGGTGCAGCAGATTAAAATCCCTATAGTTAACACAGACTACACTGAAAGGGACCTATAGATATTGAGAAGTGTAAGCTCAAACAAGGAGCTATCTGAAACTGAACTGAACCCACACTGCCCGCAACAGCTACAGAGAAATTCCTAGATATATTTTTACTATTATTATTATTTATTTTTTAAATAAAAAACAAATTTTCTCTTTATTTTTTAATGTCCTCTGTTACTCCTTATAACCAACTATATATATAACTATAGTTATAACCAACTATAACCTTGCAAAAAAAAGAACCCTATTTTTTTTTTAATTTTATTTTATTAGTTGGAGGCTAATTACTTCACAACATTTCAGTGGGTTTTGCATACATTGACATGAATCAGCCATACAGTTACACATATTCCCCATCCCGATCCCCCCTCCCACCTCCCTCTCCATACGATTCCTCTGGGTCCTTCCAGTGCACCAGGCCCGAGCACTTGTCTCATGCATCTCACCTGGGCTAGTGATCTGTTTCACCATAGATAATATACATACTGTTCTTTCAAAACATCCCACCCTCACCTTCTCCCACAGAGTTCAAAAGTCTGTTCTGTACTTCTGTGTCTCTTCTTCTGTTTTGCATATAGGATTATCGTTACCATCTTTCTAAATTCCATAACTATGTGTTAGTATGCTGTAATGATCTTTATCTTTCTGGCTTACTTCACTCTGTATAATGGGCTCCAGTTTCATCCATCTCATTAGAACTGATTCAAACGAATTCTTTTTAATGGTTGAGTAATATTCATGCTGTATATGTACCACAGTTCCTTATCCATTCATCTGCTGATGGGCATCTAGGTTGCTTCCATGTCCTGGCTATTATAATCAGTGTTGCAATGAACATTGTGATGCACATGTCTCTTTCAGATCTGGTTTCCTCGGTGTGTATGCCCAGAAGGGGTATTGCTGGGTCATATGGCAGTTTTATTTCCAGTTTTTAAGAAATCTCCACACTATTTTCCATAGTGGCTGTACTAGTTTGCATTCCCACCAACAGTGTAAGAGGGTTCCCTTTTCTCCACACCCTCTCCAGCATTTATTGCTCGTAGACTTTTGGATAGTAGCCATCTTGACTGGCATGTAATGGTACCTCATTGTGGTTTTGATTTGCATTTCTCTAATAATGTGTGATGTTGAGCATCTTTTCATGTGTTTGTTAGCCATCTGTATGTCTTCCTTGCAGAAATGTCTGTTTAGAACTTTGGCCCATTTTTTGATTGGGTCATTTATTTTTCTGGAATTGAGCTTCAGGAGTTGCTTGTATATTTTTGAGATTAAACCTTTGTCTGTTTCTTCATTTGCTATTATTTTCTCCCAATCTGAGGGCTGTCTTTTCACCTTGCTTATAGTTTCCTTTGTAGTGCAGAAGATTTTAAGTTTCATTAGGTTCAATTTGTTTAGTTTTGCTTTTATTTCCAATATTTCTGGGAGCTGGGTCATAGAGGATCTTGCTGAGATTTATGTCGGAGAGTGTTTTGCCTATGTTCTCCTCTAGGAGTTTTATAGTTTCTGGTCTTACATTTAGATCTTTAATCCATTTTGAGTTTATTTTTGTGTATGGTGTTAGAAAGTGTTCTAGTTTCATTCTTTTACAAGGGGTTGACCAGTTTTCCCAGCACCACTTGTTAAAGAGGTTGTCTTTTTTCAATTGTATATCCTTGCCCCCTTTGTCAAAGATAAGGTGTCCATAGGTTCGTGAATTTATCTCTGGGCTTTCTATTCTGTTCCATTGATCTATATCTCTGTCTTTGCACCAGCACCATACTGTCTTGATGAATGGCTTTGTAGTAGAGTCTGAAGTCAGGCAGGTTGATTCCTCCAGTTCCATTCTTCTTTCTCAAGATTACTTTGGCTATTCGAGGTTTTTTGTAATTCCATACAAATTATGAAATTTGCAAAAGAAACTAAAGAGACCATAGCAAAAATCAACAAAGCTCAAAGCTGGTATTTGAAAAAATAAACAAAATTGACAAACCATTAGCAAGACTCATTAAGAAACAAAGAGAAAAGAACCAAATTAACAAAATTAGATATGAAAATGGAGAGATCACAACAGAAAACACTGAAATACAAAGGATCATAACAGACTACTACCAGCAGCTCTATGCCAATAAAATGGACAACTTGGATGAAATGGACAAATTCTTAGAAAAATATAGCTTTCCAAAACTGAACAGGAAGAAATAGAAGATCTTAACTGTCCCATCACAAACAAGGAAATCAAAACTGTAATCAGAAATCTTCCAGCATACAAAAACCCAGGACCAGATGGCTTCACAGCTGAATTCTACCAAAAATTTGGAGAATAGCTAACACCTATCTTACTCAAACTCTTCCAGAATATTACAGAAGAAGGTAAACTTCCAAACATATTATACGAAGCCACCATCACCCTAGTTCCAAAACCAGACAAAGATGCCACAAAAAAGAAAACTACAGGCCAATATCAATGATGAACATAGATGCAAAAATCCTTAACAAAATTCTAGCAAACAGAATCCAACAACATACTAAAAAAATCATGCACCATGACCAAGTGGGCTTTATCCCAGGAATACAAAGATTCTTTAATATTTGCAAATCAAACATTGTAATACACCACATTAACAAATTGAAAGATAAAAACCATACGATTATCTCAATAGATGCAGAGAAAGCCTTTGACAAAATTCAACACTCATTTATGATTAAAACTCTTCAGAAAGCAGGAACAGAAGGAACATACCTCAGCATAATAAAAGCTATATAGGACAAACCCACAGCAAGCATCACCCTCAATGGTGAACAACTGAAAGCATTTCCCCTAAAATCAGGAACAAGACAAGGGTGCCCACTCTCACCACTACTATTCAACATAGTTTTGGAAGTTTTGGCCACAGCAATCAGAGCAGAAAAAGAAGTAAAAGGAATCTAGGTAGGAAAAGGAGAAGTGAAACTCTTGCTGTTTGCAGATGGCATGATCCTGTACATAGAAAACCCTAAAGACTCTACCAGAAAATTACTAGAACTAATCAACAAATATAGCAAAGTTGCAGTATATAAAATTAACACACAGAAATCCCTTGCATTCCTATACACTAACAATGAGATAACAGAAAGAGAAATTAAGGAAACAATACCATTCACCATTATAACAAAAAGATTAAAATACTTAGGAAAATACTTAGGAGTATATCTACCTAAAGAAACAAAAGGCCTATACATAGAAAACTATAAAACACTGATAAAAGAAATCAAAGAGGACACAAACAGATGGAAAAACATACCGTGTTCATGGATTGGAAGAATCAATATTGTCAAAATGTCTATTCTACCCAAAGCAGTCTATAGATTCAATGTAATCCCTATTAAGCTACCAACCATATTTTTCACAGAACTAGAACAAATAATCTCTCAATTTGTATGGATATGCAAAAAACCTTGAATAGCAAAAGTAATCTTGAGAAAGAAGAATGGAACTGGAGGAATCAACCTGCCTGACTTCAGACTATACTACAAAGCCACAGTCATCAAGACAGTATGGTACTGGCACAAAGACAGAAATCTAGATCAATGGAACAGAATAGAAAGCCCAAGAATAAATCCACGAACCTATAGATACCTTATCTTTGACAAAGCAGGCAAGGATATACAATGGAAAAAAAGACAAGCTCTTTAACAATAGGTGCTAGAAAAACTGGTCAACCACCTGTAAAAGAATGAAACTAAAACACTTTCTAACACCATATAGAAAAATAAACTCAAAATGTATTAAAGATCTAAATGTAAGACCAGAAACTAAAAAACTCCTAGAGGAGAACATAGGCAAAACCCTCTCCGACATAAATCACAGCAGGATCCTCTATGACCCACCTCCCAGGCTCAATTCCAAAAAAATAAATGACCCAATCAAAAACTGGGCCAAAGAACTAAGCAGACCTTTCTCCAAAGAAGACATACAGATGGCTAACAAACACATGAAAGGATGCTAAACGTCACTCATCATCAGAGAAATGCAAATGAAAACCACAATGAGGTACCATTACACGCCTGTCAGGATGACTGCTATCCAAAAGTCTACAAGCAATAAATGCTAGAGAGGGTGTGGAGAAAAGGGAACCCTCTTACACTGTTGGTGGGAATGCAAACTAGCACAGCAGCTATAGAGAACAGTGTGGAGATTTCTTAAAAAACTGGAAATAGAACTGCCATATGACCCAGCAATCCCACTTCTGTGCATACACCCCGAGGAAACCAGATCTGAAAGAGACACGTGCACCCCAATGTTCATCGCAGCACTGTTTATAATAGCCAGGACATGGAAGCAACCTAGATGCACATCAGCAGAAGAATGGATAAGGAAGCTATTGTACGTATACACCATGCAATATTACTCAGCCATTAAAAAGAATTAATTTGAGTCAGTTCTAATGAGATGGATGAAACTGAAGCCTATTATACAGAGTGAAGTAAGCCAGAACGATAAAGAACATTACAGCATACTAACACATATATATGGAATTTAGAAAGATGGCAATGATAACCCTATATGCAAAACAGAAAAAGAGACACAGTTGAACAGAACAGACTTTTGGGCTCTGTGGGAGAAGGCGAGGGTGGGATGTTTCGAGAGAACAGCATCGAAACATGTGTATTATCTATAGAGAAACAGATCGGCAGCCCAAGTTGGATGCATGAGACAAGTGCTCGGGCCTGGTGCACTGGGAAGACTCAGAGGGATTGGGTAGAGAGGGAAATGGGAAGGGGGATCAAGATGGGGAATACATGTAAATCCATGGCTGATTTATGTCAATGTATGACAAAACCCACTACAATATTGTAAAGTAATTAGCCTCTACCTAATAAAAATAAATGAAAAACAAAACAAAAAAAAAATTCCAAATGAATACAGTGTTCCACAGAAGGTAAAGAAGAAATGGTGTCTGAACATGAATTGCAAACAAAGCAGTCTTAGGGGAAGAAAAGTTTTTTAATCCTTTGATTTTCAACACAGGTGCAAAGAAAACATCACTTTCACTCTTTTGTTTTAATCAGTCTTTTATGCTTACAATTTACTATGTTAGATTGTATGGCAGGAAACAAAGGGGAGTCTCCCCAACTTTTTTTTCTTTTTATTGAGCTGGATGAAAAATGTTTTATTTCTCTGGAGTGCTTCCCTGCTCTCTTTTACAGCAACTGCTGTGAGTAACTCTAGTAGAAGAACATACATTCAGCTTTTTCATGTTATCTCTTGACCTCTCTCAAAAGGATCTTATGCAGTTTAAATATTCAATAAAATTTTGGTATATTCTCATAAAAAAATGTTCACTTTTGATAAATATCCACTTTGTGAGGCATGTGGGGACAAAAAAAAAAAAAAAAGAATTTTAAAGAGACTGGTTCGAAATAGTACATTAAGACTGTATATTGTCACCATGCTTCTTTAATTTATATGCAGAGTACATCATGAGACAGACTGGTGCTGTATGAAGCATAAACTAGAATCAAGATTGCCGGTAGAAATATCAATAAGCTCAGATATGCAGATGACACCACCCTTATGGCAGAAAGTGAAGAAGAACTAAAAGGCCTCTTGATGAATGTGAAAGAGGAGAGTGAAAAAGTTGTCTTAAAACTCAACATTCAGAAAACTAAGATCATGGCATCCAGTCCCATCACTTCATGGCAAATAGATGGGAAAACAGTGGAAACAATGCCAAACTTTTTTTTTTTTTTTTTAATTTTGTTTTGTTTTGTTTTGGGCTCCAAAATCACTGCAGATAGTGACTGCAGTCATGAAATTAAAAGACACTTTCTCTTTGGAAGGAAAGTTATGACCAACCTAGACAGCTTATTAAAAAGCAGTGGTGTTACTTTGCCAACAAAGGTCTATCTAGGCAAGGCTGTATTTTTCAGTAGTCATGTATAGATGTGAGAGTTGGACTACAAAAAACGCTGAGCACTAAAAAATTGATGCTTTTGAACTGTGGTGTTGGAGAAGACTCTTGAGAGTCCCCTGGACTGCAAGGAGATCCAACCATTCCATCCTAAAGATCAGTCCTGAGTGTTCATTGGAAGGACTGATGCTGAAGCTGAAACTCCAGTATTTTGGCCACCTGATATGAAGAACTGGCTCATTGGAAAAGACCCTGATGCTGGGAAAGATTGAAGGTGACAGAAGAAGAGAACGACAGAGGTTGGATGGCATCACCGACTCAATGGAGATGAGTTTGAATGAACTCTGGGAGTTGGTGACAGACACGGAAGCCTGGCGTGCTGTGGTCTGTGGGGTAGCAAAGAGTCAGACACGACTGAGCATCTGAACTGAACTGGTAACTGTTTTCAAAATACCAAAGCACTATAAAATACCTGCCACTTTAATATGGTATTAAATAAAATTAATTAACATAGAAGTTGAAATCGTTATTTTCATGACAAGAGTTTAGTTTTTAATATCACCATTCACAGTAGTGCTTGGTGTTAGAGTGCCTTTCATGGCATATGTGTGTTTGTTTATACATAGCACTTTTGCAAATGACTCACGATCAGTTTATGAAAAAAAAAGTTGTTTAGAATGGCAAAGTTATTATCCTATTACCAATTATGCTTTTGTATTTAAGAAAACTATAATGTATTATAGTAGTATATTTTCATGTTGCATTTACATTTGTGATACTTATAATGCCTTAGAAGTTTATTGTTCTATTTACTAAAAATCTCCCCATTAACAAACTGCTTAATATATGCTCCAAATGTAATTAGAAAAATTAAAAATGAAAACAACTATATTTCTAATTAGATTAAAAACTATCACTGTATTCATGATTCTTGGTAGAAACAAATGTTCATTTAGAAGCAAGAAATTGCCTTTCTTATTTATGGGAACTTTTGCCACATTCTTTTCCCTTCATTTTTTAATTATTTTAAAAAATTTGTACATATTATATTGATGAAATAAAATGTTTATGTTAAAACAAGATGAGAAAAATTAAACAAAATGATATGTATGTGATTGTTTGGCCCTCCTCCATTTCTCCCTAATGTGCATTACAGATTAACTGAATCTTCTCAAGGAAGGGAGTGCCTGCTGGTTTGTTAATATATATGTTCTCCCCTTTCTTCAGACATTAGCAATGAATTTCTCAAAAGAATAGCATTCTTTACCAGCTTTGTAAAGCATCATGATGACTTGTGGCTTGTTTTATACATTTTTATCAGGACAATGTATCCTTGTTGACCTTTATGTAAAATATAGTTCACTTCAATTCAATCACTCAGTCGTGTCCAACTCTTTGTGACCCCATGGACTGCAGCACACCAGGCCTCCCTGTCCATCTCCAACTCCAGGATCTTGCTAAAACTCATTTCCATCGAGTCGGTGACACAATCAAACCATCTCATCCTCTGTTGTTCCTTTCTCCTCCTGCCTTCAATCTTTCCCAGCATCAGTGTCTTTTCCAAAGAGTCAGTTCTTCACATCAGGGGGCCAAAGTATTGAAGTTTCAACTTCAGCATCAGTCCTTACAATGAATATTCAGGACTGATTTCCTTTAGGATTGACAGATATGATCTCCTTGCACTCCAAGGGACTCTCAAGAGTCTTCTCCAACACCACAGTTCAAAAGCATCAATTCTTCGGTGCTCAACTTTCTTAATGGTTCAACTCTGACATCCATACATGACTACTGGAAAAACCAGAGTTTTGACTAGACAGAATTTTATTGGCAAAGCAATGCCTCTGCTTTATAATATGCTGTCTATGTTGGTCGTAGTTTTGTTTTTTTTTTTTTTTTTTTTCCAGAAACAAGAATCTTTTAATTTCGTGGCTGTAGTCACCATCTGCAGTGATTTTGGAGCCCCTGAAAATAGTCTGTCACTTTTTACATTGTTTCCCCATCTAATTGCCATGAGGTAATGGGATCAGATGCCATGATCTTAGATTTCTGAATATTGACTTTTAAGCCAACTTTTTCACTCTCCTTCACTTTCATCAAGAGGCTCTTTAGATCTTTTTCACATTCTGCCATAACGGTGATGTCATTTGCATATCTGAGGTTACTGATATTTCTCCTGGCAATCTTTATTCCAACTTGTGCTTCAACCAGCTCAGCCTTTCTCATGATGTACTCTGCATATAAGTTAAATAAGCAGGGTGACAATATACAGCCTTGGTGTATATTGTATTGTGTTTTATTGTATTATATATCCTTTCCTAATTTGGAACCAGTCTGTTGTTCCATGTCCAGTTCTAACTGTTGCTTCTTGACCTCCATATAGATTTCTCAGGAAACAGGCAAGGTGGTCTGGTATTCCTATCTCTTTAAGAATTTTCCACAGTTTGTTGTGATCCACATAGTCAAAGGCTTTGGCACAGTCAATAAAGCAGAAGTAGATGTTTTTCTTTAACTCTCTTGCTTTTTTGATGATCCAATGGATGTTCGTAATTTGATCTCTAGTTCCTCTGCCTTTTCTAAATCCAGCTTGAACATCTGGAAGTTCATGGTTCACATACTGTCAAAGCCTCACTTGGAGAATTTTGAGCATTGCTTTGCTAGTGTGTGAGATGATTTCAATTGTGAGATAGCTTGAACATTCTTTGCCATTACCTTGTATTATGTAAAATATAAACTTATCATTTTGGTGTAAGATTCACTGTCTCCAAAATTTGTATGTCTGTGCCTCCAAATTTTAACAAGTAAAACCATCCTCAGAGCTTTTGAGTGTCTGTCTCCCAGGTTATAATCCTCTGTTTGGCTTGGGCAAAATTCTGCTTTTTTTCTTGATTGTTAATTGAACTTTCATCAATTTTATGATTCTAATTATATGGAATATATAGAAATATATAGAAACAGAAAGCAGCTAGCAGCCTCCAAGGAAAGAAGGAAAGAAGGAAATGGAGTCAAGAGTTAGGAGAAAAAAAAATTTAGAAAGTTTCCATTTGGGGTGATGAAATTGTTCTGCAAATAGATAGTGGTGATGATTGCTCAGGGCTTTTCTGGTGGCTCCTTGGTAAAAAATCTGCCAGCAGTTCAGGAGACACAGGAGACATGGGTTTGATCCCTGGATTGGGAAGTCCCTTGGAGGAGGACATGGCAACCCATTCCAGTATTCTTGCCTGGAGAATGCCATGGACAGAGGAGACTGGCAAGCTACAGTCCATAGTATCACATGGAGTCACACAGGACTGAAGCGACTGAGCAAGTATATGCGATGATTGCACAACACTGTGCCTATACTTAATGTCACAAATTATACATTCTGAATTGACTAGAATGTTAAATTTTATGTTACATATGTGCCGAGTTGCTTCAGCCTTGTCCGACTCTTTGCAGCTCTGTGGACTGTAGCCCTCCAGGCTCCTCTGTGCATGGGATTCTCCAGACAAGAATACTGGAGTGGGTTGCCATGCCCTTCTCCAGGGGATCTTCCTGACCCAGGAACTGAACCCACATCTCTTATGTCTCCTGCATTGGCAAGCAGGGTCTTTACCACTAGCACCACCTGGGAAGCTCTATGTTGTGTATCCTTCACTACAATTGAAAGTAACTAGTGGGTCTATCTTTGGAAACTTTGTTTTACTCATGCAGCAGGATGTATTCCTGGCTTATTCTTAATTTTCAGTCCCCATCTTTGGAGAAACTCTCTGTGGAGACACTGCCCCAGCCCCCTAGCCATTCTGCTCCAGGGATGATGCTTGCTTTTTATTTATTTATTTATTTTTCATCTTCATTGAGATATAATTGACATGTAACATTTTGCAAGTTTAACATATACAACGTGATAATTTGGTACACATATATATTGTGAAATGATAAATCATTTTCACAATAGTTAGTTAACACATCCACCACTTCATGTAATTGCAATTTTTGTGAGTGTGGTGAGAACACTTAATGTTTATTCACTAAGCATCCTTCAAGCATATAATATAGTTCTACTAACTATAGTTACCATGCTGAGTATTAGATCTCTAGAACTTACATATCTTGTAACTGGACTTTTGTACTTTTTGACCAACATCCCCCTATTCCCTAACCCCAGACCCTAAAGAACCATGACTTTACAATCGGTTTACATGAGTCTGTGTTCTTTGGGCTTATACATACAAGTGAGAAAATGAAGTATTTATCTTTCTCTGCCCGACTTATTTTACCTTCCACTGTAGTGAGTGTGGCTCACATCAGGTCTCTGCTACCTGGTTATCAGATGGATCACTGGTAAATAAGACTGGCCCTAGACTGTAGTTGAGAGGGGCTAGAACCAAGCTCAATGCTTTTAAAATTACAGCTTTTCAATATTTTTTGCATCTTTCAATAGCTGCAACAAGAAGGCTGGCCTTTCACCACCTATGGATCTTACCTTAAAATAGATAAATTTACCTTTATTTAAAGTTAAAATAATTTTGTATTCAAAGATACCTTAAAGAAGTGTAAAAACAACACACACACAGTGGGAAAAGTTATTTGCAATAAACATACTGCAAAAAATTAAAGTCAGAATATATAAAAGATTATTCTAAATCAATTTTTAAAAAGACAAATAGTTCAATCAAAAAAATGAGCAAAAAAAAAAAGATATTTACATTGCCAATAAACATTTTAAAAATGTTAAATTATATGAATCATCAGGGAAATGCAAATCATACTCTTATACTACACATGAAAAAAGGCTAAAACAAAACAAAATAAAACAAAACAAAAAAAAAAAGAAAACTAAAAAGACAAAGTGCTAGAAAGAAAGTAGATCTATTAGAACTCCCATACATCCATACACTTTTTTGAAAGGCTAAGCTGTTGCAGTCATTTTTGGACAACTTTTTTGTTTTTAGCTACTAAAAATGCATATGAATATATATATATATATTCACAAAAACGCCTATATAACACTGTTTTAATAGCATTATTTAAAATAGTCCCAAATGAAATACTACCCAAGTATCTGTCAACAGTGTTTCAGATATAAAACTGATGTTATATTCACACAAACGAATATACAGAAAGTAATAAGAATGAATGATCGACAACTATGTATAGCTACATAGATAATTCTGCCAAACATAACATTAAGCAAAAGAAACTTTAAAAAAAAAGAGGATATGAAGTATAATTCAAATTTTACAAAGTATAAAAAGAGTAAAAATCAAGCTGTGGTTTATAATTTAAGATAATTGCTGTTAGGATATTGTGGGATAGTGATAAAACCGCATGAGCAAGGCTTCTGGGGGTACTGTTATGGTTCTATTTCTTGAATACGGTTCTGTTTTCATGATATTTGCAAAAAATACATTGTGCTATAAGCTTCTGATATGTACACATGTCTGTGTGTATGTGAATATAAATACAAATGGCCAATAGACATGTGAGAAGCTGCCCAACATCTCAAAATATTAGCAAAATATAAATTAAAACAACAATGAGATATCAACTCATACCAGTCTGCATAAAATCGATAAATAACAAATGTTGGAAAGGATGTAGAGAAAAGGAAACTCTTGTACACTGTTAGTGGGGATGAAAATTGGTGCCACCACTATGGAAAACAGTACAGAATTTACTCAAGAAAGTAAAAATAGAACTTCTATATAATTCAGTAATTCCACTTCTGGGTATATATCAGGATAAAACAAGAACACTTAAAAAGATATATACATGGGAACTTCCCTGGTGGTCCAGTATTTAAGACTTCACCTTCAAATGCAAGAAGTGGGAGTCCAATCCTTGACTGGGGGGCTAAAATCCCACATGCCTCATAGCCAAAAATCCAAAATATAAAACAGAAGCAATATTGTAATAAATTCAATAAAGATTTTAAAAGTGGTCCACATGGAAAAAAAAATCTAAGAAAAGATATATACATCCCAATATTCATAGCAGCGTTATTTACAGTAGCAAAGATATGGGAGCAACTCAAATGTCCATCAATAAACAAATGGATAAAGAAGATGCAATAAATATGTTATATTCATATATATATTAAGATTTTACTCCTATTTAACCAAGAATTAAATTATACTTTTGCATCAATGTTAATGGATGTAGAGAATATTATGCTTGAAATATATGAAATATATGAGACAGAAAAAGACAAATACTGTATGATATCCCTTATATGTGAAAACTAAAAATAAAGCAAACAGATGTATATAACAAAATAGAAATAGACTCATAGAAAACAAACTTCTCCACTTTCAGAGTGGAGAAGGTATGGGGAAGGAACAAATTAGGGGTATAGTTTTAGAGATATAAACTACTATGTATAAAATAGATAAACAACAAACATATATTGTATAGCATGCACAAGGAATTATAGCCATTATCTTGTAGTAACTTTTTTTTCATTTATTTTTATTAATTGGAGGCTAATTACTTTACAATATTGTAGTGTTTTTTTTGTAGTAACTTTTAATGGAGTACAATCTATAAAATAGATAGCAGGTGGGAATTTGCTTTATGGCTCAGGAAACTCAAACAGGGGCTCTGTATCAAACTAGAGGGGTGGAATGGGGAAGAAAATGGGAGGGAGTTTCTAAAGAGGGGATGTATGTATACCTATGGCTAATTCATGTTGAGGTTTGACAGAAAACACCAAAATTCTGTAAAGCAATTATCCTTCAATAAAAATAAATTAATAAAGAAAATTTTAAAAAATAGACCACTATTCTGTGAGATTAGAACTAATATAATTTTGGAGGATTTCCTGGCCTCCTGACTTCCTGCAGGAGACATAGGTTCAATCTCCTGTCAGGGAACAAAGATCCCACAAGCTACATGGCATGGCCAGCAACAACAACAAAAAAACACACAAACAAATAAAAATAAACTAATACAATAGTGTAAATCATCTATACTTCAAAAAGTAATAATGATAATAAAGTAATTGGTAACTTATATGGAAAAGAAAAAAGAGAGAGAGAGAGAGAAAGGATGCTAGATAGATAAATTCAATACATAGCTACTACCATATAGATTTTTTTAAGTTTTTTTCCCCAAGTAGAGAGCTAGTTATTCTGATACCCATTATCAAATGTTTCATTCTTTTATTATTTTATTGAAATATTGTCTTTGTCATAAATTAAATTATGACACAAAACATAAAAATTATGCAAAAGATAGAAAAAGATATACCCTTCATGGATCACTGCCTTGACATGGTGAAGGAGCTTGTGTAACTATATGAAGTTATGAGCCATGCCACGTAGGACCACCCAAGACTGATGGGTCATACCAGGGAGTTCTGACAAAATGTAATCCACTGGAGGAGGGAATGGCAAACCATCCCAGTATACTTGCTGTGAAAACCTCATGAACTGTATAAAAGGTGTGCTGCAGTTCATGGGTTCTCAAAGAGTCAGACACAACTGGGTGAATGAATAACAACAAAGGAAAAGATATGTCATGAAAAAAATAAGAAGAAGCATATGGAAAGATGTTCAAATTATATGTAATAGAGAATTGAATATTAAAAAATAAATTTTCCAATATATGCCAATTTAGCTGTATAAACGGATAAAATTGTAAAGCTGACAATACAAAATTCTGAAAAGGATGTGGATCAGAAATTTCTGAAGCATAGCTGGTGGGAATGTAAAATGTCATAGCTACTTTGGACACTTTGTCACATTCTTCATGAGCTAAAAACAACCCTACCACACAATCTGGCAATTGTGCTCTTGTGTTCTTACATAATTGAGATGAAAATTTATATCAATACAAAAACTTATAAAGAAATGTTTAGAGCAGATTAATTTGTGATTTTCAACCTTCCCTGGTGGCTCAGATGGCAAAGAATCTGCCTGCATTGCAGGAGAACTGGATTTGATCCTTGGGTGAGAAAGATCCCCTGGAGAAAGGAATGGCAATTCACTCCAGTATTCTTCCCTGGAGAATCCCATTGATAGAGGAGCCTGGCAGGCTGTAGTCCATGGGGCTGCACAGAGTTGGACATGGCTTCCAAAATGGCCAAGATGTTCTTTCATAAATAAATGAATAAAAAGACTATAATACATTTATACAGTGGACAATTATTTGGTGATTAAAAATATACATGAGCTATAAAACAACAAAACACATGGAGAAATGTTAAATTCATGGTGTAAGTTTAGAGAAGCCAATCTGAAAAGGCAACATGCTTTATGATTTTATATAATTCTACAATATATTTTAAAAAACAAAGGAGAAGATATAACAGGAGAAGGATAAAACAATACATATATAAAGAACAAGAGATTTTTCATGGCAATGAACATAACTTGTATGATATTGTAAAAGCAGACATAATACATTAGCCTTTGTTGTGCTCATAGAACTTTAAAGCACATAGAGCAAACTTTAAATGTATATAAATTTAAAAAATCATTTATGAAATCAGGAGATCCCAGAAAAGAATGCAGACTATAACATTAAAGTCTAGCAGTATTACACATGCCTGAAACACCTACACTAAGGTGGGTGCTGACCTAAGCAACTTAGGAAATAAATGGTGTCTCTAAGGCTTAAGGCACAATGAAATGCCCATTAACACTGTACCCTTGATAATACTGTGATTTCCCATTGGACCACTAGCTAACAATT
Source organism: Muntiacus reevesi (assembly GCF_963930625.1). NCBI lineage: Eukaryota > Metazoa > Chordata > Mammalia > Artiodactyla > Cervidae > Muntiacus > Muntiacus reevesi. Next base: position 78,827,410 of record NC_089271.1, on the reverse strand, counting down.
CTGGTGCTGTTATACATGTATATGGAAATTGAACAATATAGTAAAGTGATAGCTGAAGTTGGAAGAAAGCGTTTTTACTGTTGTGAAGAAAGGTCACAGAAAAGCAAAGAGAATGAGTTAAAATAATATTTAAGGTAATAAATATGAGTTGGATATACCAGTAACAAAGGACCAATAAAATGGTCACTTTTAATTGAACATAGATACAGGAGATATAGGTGGTAATATAGACATATATTTATAGATATGTGTACATATACATTGGAGTAGGGCAAAGCAGGTCAATGTCTCTGCTTTTTAATATGCTGTTTAGGTTTGTCATAGCTTTCCAAGGAACAATCATCATTTAATTTCATTACTTCAGTCACCATCTACAGTGATTTTGGAGACCAAGAATATAAAGACTATTTCTGTTTCCATTTTCCCCCCATCTATTTGCCATGAAGTGATGGGACAGAGTGCCATGATGTTAGTTTTTTGAATGTTGATTTTCGAGCCAGTTTTTTACTCTCCTCTTTCACCTTCATCAACAGGCTCTTTAGTTCCTCTTCGTTTTCAGCCATTACAATGTGGTAGCAGTAGTAGCTTCTTCATATCTGAGGTTGTTGATATTTCTCCCAGCAATCTTGATTCCAGCTTATGAGTCATCCAGCCTGGGATTTTTATGATGCACTCTGCATATAAGTTACATAAGTAAGGTGACAATATACAGCCTTGATGCTCTCTTTTCCCAATTTTGAACCAGTTCACTGTTCCAAATCCAGTTCTAACTGTTGCTTCATGACCCATGTACAGGTTTCTCTGGAGCCAGGTAAGATAGTCTGGTATTCCCATCCCTTTAAGAATTTTCCACAGTCTGTTGTGATCCACACAGTCAAAGACTTGTTTGTCTTTTTCAAAGACATTTAGGGTAAGGGGCTAGTATCGAGGATGCTGTGGCTTTATTAAAAAAAAATTGTTACATAGAGCTCTGAGCTAACTAATGGGGAGTCATAGTTCAACAAATGATCACAAGGAAGGAAGTATGCAATGTGCCTCAAGGAGACACCTGTAGAGGTCAAAGCAAGGTATAAGCAGAGTGTGAGCACCAGGAACTGAGGCACTTTCCTTTAATACCATCTAGAGTTGGAGTGTTTTGAGGTTCTTGGGGTAATGCTGGATAGGTATTTTCAAACCAAAAATAGTTGGGTTTTTGGTAAGCTCTTCCAGGGTCTTATATGAGACCTGTATAAGAGGAAAGTCCTGATAGGTGGGGAAGATTTTGCTCACAAGTGTTGTTAGAGAAGTTATATCAGGAACTTTGATTTGTGACTCTGATGGCTATTATTTAGTACCTGTGTTAGAGAAGTTATATCAGGAACTTTGATTTGTGACTCTGATGGCTATTATTTAGTACCTGTGTTCTTCAACTGTGTTTGCCAGTTGAAGAATACTTAAGGTCAGTTGGTCACACAAAATAGATGCTCAGACAGCAACATCATGGACTAACATAGCTAAATTCACAACAGAAGGCCTCCCATGCTAAAAATCCTACTCTTCTGATTGTGGAAGATTTACTGATGAATAAAACAGGAGTGCAGCCCTTAAGAAGTAACATGTAATAGAAGAATCAACCCATAACTATTAGGGAGCTTCAAAGAAGAAAATAGGTATGGAAAATATGCTGAATGTGGTTTGAATGTAGAACTAATTTATGGAACAGGAAACACTTATTAAAACTCTGCTGTTTCTTGTTGTTGTTGTTGTTGTTGTTTTAGTAAATTACAGTAAATGGTTTGATTGCTCTCTGGGGATGAGAAAACAAGTGGATGAAAGTAGGTTTTTAAAGCGTCTTTTAAAATTTGAAAACATTGTAAGATATTTTTCCACATTTATATATTAGCAGATGTTTATGTTGCCTTATACTATATTTAAACCTCAAAAGAAGAAAGATAACATGAGCAAAAGGAAAGAAAGGGAGAAATACATTTTTTTTTAATCCCTGAGCAACATAGTAGTTAATGTCATGAAAGTCAAAAAAAATCTGAGGTATTTTGTACATTTGCCTACATTACTTGCTGTCCAGAAATGATGTCATCCACCTATAAATTCACATAGTCAAGTCACATCACAATGAAAGATTTGTTGTCTCCTTCCACTCCAAAAATTCATTAATTTAGCACCCATGAGTAGCAGATGGCAAGATAAGCTAGTTGATTAATGACAGGATTTGCATCTATAGCCAGGCCTGCAAAGGAATTCACCTGTATGGGCACTACCTTACCCTGTCACTCTCCATGAATCTTCTCCCAAGTTGAAACACTAATTTTTAAGAGGTTTGGCCAGATACACCACTATTTTAAGATCTTTTAAGATCTTAGAATAAGAAATGACGATTTGACAGTGAAAATGATATCTTACTAGAATCATAAGTAATATGTACATTTTGTAGCACTGCCTGGGTGATAACTGTATTATGTATGACTTCTCCCTTTTCACCATAAAACAATCCCAAATTTTAAGGGAAAGTAAGAAAATTGATTGCAGTTAATTTCACTAGGTGCCTCCACAATACGGTTTGAATTAGAGTAATCCAGTAAAATAATAGTGGGAGTGTGAAGTCAAGTGTGTCTTAGGAACTATTACTACAGACAAAGCTAGTGGAAGTGATTAATTCACTCTGGGCTGTTTAAAATCCTAAAATATTGTGTTGTTAAAGTACTGCATTCAATATTTTGATATATTGATATATATGCATATATATATATATATATATATATATATTGAAATAAATATCAATATATTCCAAATATATCAAAATTTGGAAAACTGAGAAGTGGCAACAGGAATGAAAAAGGTCAGTTTTTTCATTCCAATCCCAAAGAAAAACAATGCCAAAAATATTCAAACAGCAGCACAATTGGACTCATCTTACATGCTAGCAAGGTAATGCCCAAAATCCTTCAAGCTAGGATTCAGCAGTACATGAACCAAGAGCTTCCAGATGTATAAGCTGGATTTAGAAAAGGAAGAGAAACCAGAGACCAAGTTGCCAATATCTGTTGGATCATAGAGAAAGCAAAGGAATTCCGGAAAATTATCTACTCCTACTTCATTAACTATTGACTTGACTGTGTGGATCACAAAAAAACTGTGGAAAATTCTTAATGAGTTGGAAATATCAGACCACCTTACTTGTCTCCTGAGAAACCTGTATGCAGACCAAGAAGCAACAGTTAGAATGGGACATGGACCAAGAGACTGGTTGAAAATTGGGAAAGGAGTACACAAAGCTGCATATTGTCACCCTGTTTATTTAACTTACATGCAGAGTGTCTCATGAGAAATGCCATGCTGAATGATTCACAAGCTGGAATCAAGATTCCCAGGAGAGACACCAACAATCTCAGATATACAAATGATACCACCCTAATGGCAGAAAGCAAAGAGTAATAATGTAAGAGCCTCTTGATGAGGGTGAAAGAGGGAGAGTGAAAAAGCTGGCTTAAAACTCAACATTCAAAAAACTAATATCTGTCCCATCACTTCATAGCAAATAGATGGGTAAAAAGTGAAAGCAATGGCAGATTTTATTTTCTTGGCCACCAAAATCACTGTGAATGGTGACTGCAGTCACAGAATTAACAGAGGCTTGCTCCTTGGAATAAAATCCATGACAAGCCTAGACACTGCATTTAAAAGCAGAGACATTACTTTGCTGACCAAGATTCATATAGTCAAAGCTATGGTTTTTCCAGTAGTCATGTATGGATGTGAGAGTTGGACCATAAAGATGGCTGAATGCCAAAGAGTTGATGATTTCAAACTGTGGTGTTGGAGAAGACTCTTGAGAGTCTTTTGGGCAGCAAGGAGATCAAACCAGTCAATCCTAAAGGAAATCAACCCTGAATACGGGGTTGCAAAGAGTCAGACACAACTGAGCGACTGAACTGAACTGATGTGCCAAACACTGTTATAAGTGCTGGTGATTGACTTTAAGTAACTGACATTTTGTGTGAGAGGGCAAAAAGTAAAAATATAAACAAGCAAATAAATATATATATAAAAATAGTACTAAATGTTGTACAAAGAAATGTTGGTAAATGATACTAAGGTAAAGAACCCTTAAGGATTTATTATAGACCACCTGAAAAGGTCATATTTATCTGAAGTATGAATGGCAAAAGGAGTCAACTTTGTAACAAACAGAGGGAATACTATTCCAGACAGAGGGAATAGCTAGTTCAAAGGAGATAAAATAAGAAATTGGATTAATATATAAAAGGAAAAAAAAGGTCAATATTGCTAAAACAAAGAATGTAAGGAGAAAAAATGCTTCAAGATAAAGTTAAAGAGGTCAGATCATGTGGCCAGGTTGCAAAATTTGGTTCTTCTTCCATAATAAAGTGGCAGAAACAAAGCGATTACATGGACACTGGGTTACACAGCTCCTGGGAACACAGGTCTCATAATATTTCCTGTGAATGCTTCCCCCGGGAGTTTATAAGGTAAAGAGGCCTGAAATATGCCAGTGTGACATAAAATTTACTTTGAACAGGAACCATTTGAGTTTCTGAAGTCTCTTATCTGCCTAAAAGTAGAAACTGCCAGATGAACTCAAAAGAACTCAGTTGTCATAAATCTTCTCCCTGGGAACAACCAGAAAAAGACTGACTTCACATAGGCAAAACACTCTCTGACATATATCACAGCAGGATCCTCTATGACCCACCTCCCAGAATATTGGAAATAAAAGTAACAATAAACAAATGGGACCTAAAGAAACTTAAAAGCTTTTGCACAACAAAGGAAACTATAAGCAAGTTGAAATGCAGCCCTCACATTGGGACAAAATAATAGCAAATGAAGCAACAGACTAAGGATTAATCTCAAAAATATATAAGCAACTCCTGAAGCTCAATTCCAGAAAAATAAATGACCCAATCTAATAATGGGTCAAAGAACTAAGCAGACCTTTCTCCAAAGAAGACATACAGATGGCTAACAAAACATATGAAAAGATGCTCAACATCACTCATTATCAGAGAAATGCAAATCAAAACCACAATGAGGTACCATTACACACCAGTCAGGATGGTTGCTATACAAAAGTCTACAAGCAATAAATGCTAGAGAGGATGTGGAGAAAAGGGAACCCTCTTACACTGTTGGTGGGAATGCAAACTAGTACAGCCACTGTGAAGAACAGTGTGGAGATTTCTTAGAAAACTGGAAATAGAACTGCCAAATGACCCAGCAATCCCACTTCTGGGCATACACACCGAGACAACCAGATCTGAAAGAGATATGTGCACCCCAATGTTCAACACAGCACTGTTTATAATATCCAGGACATGGGAGCAACCTAGATGCCCATCAGGAGACGAATGGATAAGGAAGCTGTGGTACATATACACCATGGAATATTACTCAGCCATTAAAAAGAATTCATTTGCATCACCTCTAATGAGATGGATGAAACTGGAGCCCGTTATACAGAGTGAAGTAAGCCACAAAGATAAAGACCATTATAATATACTAGCACATATATATGGAATTTAGAAAGATGGTAATGATAACCCTATGTGCAAATCAGAATAACAGACACAGATATACAGAACAGAATTTTGGACTCTGTGGGAGAAGGCGAGGGCAGGATGTTTCGAGAGAACAGCATCGAAACATGTATATTATCTAGGGTGAAACATCACCAGCCCAGGTTGGATGCATGAGACAAGTGCTCAGGCCTGGTGCACTGGGACGACCCAGAGGGATCAGGTAGAGAGGGAGGTGGGAGGGGGGGATCAGGACGGCGAATACATGTAAATCTATGGCTGATTCATGTCAATGTATGACAAAACCACTACAATATTGTAAAGTAATTAGGCTCCAACTAATAAAAATAAATGAAAAAATCAAGTTGAGTAGAAACTTGATCCATGTAAAGCCTGTAGCAAAACTTTATTACAAAAATAGTATCTGGAATCATAGGAAAGAAAAAAAATGCAGTGAGTGGATTTCTAGATGGGTTGAAAAATAAGTGAAGTTATTTACATCATTAATTGGATTAACTGAAAAACAATTGAGTGTTGATTTGCTTTTTAAATAAAAAGAAGAAGAAGAAGAGTACTGTGATGTTAGATTAATAAATATCACATAAGTAGACCATAGAAATTTTAAGATGATTACAATATATGGATGATAATAGAAAACCAGTGCAGTAAAACCATATTATAAATTGGTTCCCTATATATTACAGATATTGTGGATCAAGCTATGTCCCATGTGTACAGAGATATAATTCATCTTTTTCACACCTATATTGAGACCCCACTACAAAGAATAAAGTAAAGCAGTCGTAAGTCTTTGTGATGGATGAGCCTCTTTTAAATCATTTTTAAATACTTTGTTACAGTTTCTATTAAAAATAGCATTCTTTGAAAATGAAAGAGTTGATAACTTCTAAGAAGGCAGTTGGCAAAGAGTAGCTAGCTCCAGGGGTAATTTCTACTGCTAACAAAGGCACTGTTATATGAAATTTCGAGAATCATTTAGAAGAAGAGTTAACAACTAATGATATGAATAGGAAAGGAAAGGAAATTGAGAATGAGAAATGACTCCCCTTAGATTAGAGACACAGTCATGAATAATTTGTGTTTGATATATTAAAATAGTATTTTTTTTCTTTCTTTCTATCATCCCTTCCTTCTCTTTCTCCAAGCTACCTCCTCCACCCAACAGCACATAAACAATGATTCAATTACAAAGCTAGAAAGGTATCTAAGATCATCCACTGAATTACCTCAGTTTACACTAGCCTAATAATGAAGTTTATCTGTAGAAATGTTGAAAATTGTATGTTCCTCTATTAAAACTGCTATATCTGTCTCTCAACTACTCTTGTGCACCAGAGTAACCAAATGTTTTACAAAATCACACACTAAGGTAACAAAAGGATCAGAACTGAGACAAGTTATGTTACAAATGTAGTGAAAAAGTCAATAAAACTTCCTATCAAAATAATTTAGCATGATTAAATATATATTTCAGTGTCTAAGTTAGTGAGTTAGAACATATCTTAGAATCAAAAGAAAATAAAACAGGCAAATTTTAAACCATGCATCTCAGATTTGGACTTGAACCCATACACTGGGACTCGAACCCAGCCAAAGCCCATTTTAGGGATTGAGCTCATTGCCTTTTGAGATCACACACTTGGTCTCAGGACTTAATGGAGCTCAGGTTCTTGATGAAAAGAATTCAGTGAGAAGAAAAATAAGAAGTCAGTTTAGGTGAGGGTGGGATGTTCTGAGAAAATAGCATTGAAACAAGTATACTATCAAGGGTGAAACAGGTCACCAGCCCAGGTTGGATGCATGAGACAAATGCTCAGGGCTGGTGCACTGGGAAGACCCAGAGGGATGGGATGGAGAGGGAGGCGGGAGGGGGGATCAGGATGGGGAACACATGTAAATCCATGGCTGATTCATGTCAATGTATGGCAAAAACCACTACAATATTGTAAAGTAATTAGCCTCCAACTAATAAAAATAAATGGAAAAAATAATAAAATAAAATGAAAAAAAAGTCAGTTTAGAGAGAAACACATTCCACAGACAGTGTGTGGACCATCTAAGAAGGCAAAAGGCCTTGGGATATGCTGTGGTTAGTTTTTATGGACTGGGTAATTTCATAGGCTAATGATTGGCGTGATTATTCCAACTGTTTTCAGGAGGGGACAGGGATTCCCAGGTATTGGGCCACTGCCTAGTTTTTGACCTTTATGGCTGGCCTTGGAACTGTCATGGCACTGGTGAATGTGTCACAAAGCTTGCTGGTGTTACACTGAGCATATACAGAGTCTCAAGGTGTAGTGGAAGTCAACTCAAGTGCCACCTTACACCTATTTGGTTATAATTATCTTATGCCATGTCCTCAGGTTATATCATTCTTTCAAAGGTTGTGCTCTGTCTCCTTCCCTCTTGCTTAAGTTTGGCATCTTCTGTTTTGTAACTCAGTAGGAATGTATTTTGGGAGCTTTCCTGGTGGCTCAGTGATAACGAATCTGCTTGCCAATGCAGGAGTTGCAAGTTTGATCCCTGGGTCACGACGATCCCCTAGAGAAGGAAATGGCAACCCACTCCAGTATCCTTGCATGGGAAATCCCTTCGACAGAGGAACCTGGTGGGCTAAAGTCCATGGGGTTGCAAAGAGTTGGACATGACTTAGCAATTAAAACAACAGTCAGAAATGCATTTTTAACTAATATTAACGTAGTATTTGATAGCTTTTGTGTGTGTGTGTGCTTTACTTTCTTTATGTTTTTTTTCAATAGTTATTAAAGACAAGTGAATGCCAACAGAAAATGAATAGATTATTTTAAAAAGAGTTATCATGAAAAAGTTATGTAGCCTCCCCATTTTATTCTGGGTTTTATATATTCATTGAGCAAATATTTAATGAAAACTTGATATGTTCCTATCCCTGGGGACTGCTATTATAGCTTCTTTCCCTTTATATAAATTATAAAGTAAAAATATGTGTAACAGAAATACTGCTATTTTTATCTAGTATGTTAAGTCACTTTTCATAGTCAGTTAGCTGAATATCTGAGAAAACATTACAAAATTTCTTGTGCTGCCAAACCTCAAAGCAGGTTTTAAGAATTTTAGCTTCATCTTCAATAAGTTGAAGTTGATTCTAGTATTTATACAAGTATTTATATGAGATTTCTCATTCCCTTAAACAGCTTCCCTTATTCTGGACTTAACGGTTGCTCACAAAGAATCTTGATCTTTCTGGTCTCACCATTCGTTCAAAAAGCATTTTTTTTTTAGCATCTCTACTTAATCAGTGGGCCTCTGTGATGGCTCAGTGGTAAAGAATCCACCTACAGTGCAGGAGACCACCTGTAATGACTGAGGATCTGATCCCTGGGTCAGTGGCAAGATCATCTGGAGAAGGAAATGGCGACCCACTCCAGTATTCTTGTCTAGGAAATTCCATGGACAGAAGAGCCTGTCAGGATACAGTCCATGAGGTAACAAAAAGAGTCAGACATGACTTAGTGACTAAACCACCACCACCACTGAATCAAACAGCCAGGTTTAATATTTGAGCTATATATGAATAAAGAAATTAAATGCAAGAGCCAATATGAAAAGAAAAAAAATATGCTACATTGTAACACCCATTTCTGTGAAAAATCTGAGAACAGAGAATAGGCTTCCAGTTAAGAGACAGAAAAACACATATACTTGCATTCTGTTATTAATTATAGATCAATAAAGTGAAAATTCAGAAATAAAAAATACATACATACTCATAGAAAAATGAAGGTCAAGATATCATAAGATGAGAGATTTAAATACACTTTCATAAAATAAGAAATTGCTGGTAAACATGGCAAGTGTTTCAGTGGGATGGAGGAGAGAGTTACAGTCTAAAAGCTAATGACAATGGAATTGATATTTGCCCAGTAGAGCCCTGAACAGCTCAAGTCCTGGAGGTCCTGGAATAGAGGAGAGTGAAAATAAGGCAAGGGACAGAAAAGAACAGAGATGAGTTGAAAATCTCTACCTTTCACTTTTATAATGACTATAGTTAGTTGGTAAATCTTAGGTAGGAGGCCAGAGGTTTATTCTCTGGAGAAATGAACAGAAGAACCTCCGAACTGCAGAGGGTAGGAGTGAGACAAAAGCCAGAAAATTAGAAGGTTAATTGAAACTCTTCCATACAGAATGGTCTTGTAGTCCCCACCTTTGTACTCTGCCCTTGAAGATTTCTGGTAATGAAGCAGTGACCTATTCGAACCATTCTGCCTCAACAATGCACTTCAGGAAATTAAAGAACCCTGAAAGAAAAAACAAACAAACAAACAAACACCTCCACACACTGTGCTAGATTTGTTTTATTCTCTTGTAGCAGGAAATCAATAAAGAATGTCTAAAATTGATAAATCAATAAATATCATAATAAAGCACACTATATATAGCTTATTATTTGGGTAGACTAAGCTACTATAACAAATATATACCAACAATTTAGTGACTCTGGCACAAAAAAATATTTATGTCTTACATAGCTATTCAAGATAAGCATTCCAGGATAAGGGGACACACTGCCTCTCAGTCATTCAGAACCACAACTTAAGTTAGCCTTCTCACACCTTCTATACAGGCTTCCAAAGACTTTCTAGTTGTTATTCTGTCTATTTAGTTAGATAAAGAAAATATGGAAAAAGTATTTTGTGTCAAACTCAAGTTCGTGTCTCTGAAGTACACTGAAACAAAATAAATGAAGTACACTGAAACAAAATAAATGAAAATATCAGAGTTTGGAACAGATAAATGTTTATTGCAGGACCAAGCAAGGAGTACAGATGGCTTCTACTCAAAACATCTGAACTTCTCCAAGATTTGGGGCAAGAAGTTTTCATAGACGAGATTTGGAGTGAAGATTGTAGGATGTGTGCCTTTCTTCTGATTGATTGCTCATGAGATAACAGGATTGTGTTCCAAGAATCTTGAGCTCAAGTTGAAATTACCATCTTCCACCTGGGTGAAAGTGAAAGTTGCTCAGTCGTGCCTGACTCTTTGCGACCCCATGGACTATACAGTCTATGGAATTCTCCAGGCCAGAATACTGGAGTGGGTAGCCTTTACCTTCTCCAGGGGGCCTTCCCAACCCAGAGATCAAACCCAGGTCTTCCGCATTGCAGGCGGATTCTTTACCAGCTGAGCCAAAAGAGGGGATGTATTTCTTATAGAAGAACTTAAAGATGTGTATCAGATTATTATGTATTTCCGTTGGTAGAAACTAGGACTCTCCTTTATTGAAACCCTCTCTCTCTCTTTTTTTTTCCTTTACCGCTTTTCCTTTGTTATCTGCATTCTCTCACTTCTCTAATTAATAATTATTTGAATCTGCCTTTTGTGTTCAGAAAAGGCCTGCAAACAATAAACAGGGGACACAGAAAAAATTTTTATACCCAAGGAGGGCCCTGTAGGGTCCTGCTCAGGTTCATGGTTTTTTTTTGTTGTTGTTGTTGTTGTTGTTGTTGTTTTTTAAGGTACTGGTCCAGAAACAACAGATACTGATCTTGGGTGGCCTCAGCCTGCAACGGTGTGGAGCAGGATTTGGGTTTCCAGCCAGAGACTGGGCTGGGTCACAGCAGTGAAAGCACCAGATCCTAGTCATTAGGCCAGTGGTCAATGACAAAGGCCCTGGACCTTTGGCTTTACAGAAAAGAATTCTCACAAAGATGGAAAGTACTGAAATAAGTAAAGTATTTATTAAGAAGAAAAAAAAAATTACAGTATGTGTGGAAAAACACACAGGTGGGCTCAATGAGAGTCCCTGAATCACATCCTCATGGTAGTCTGAAATACATTTATGGGGTATTTCTTCTGGGTTTCCTTTGGCTAAACGTTTTTACTTGCAATACCTAAGCAGGCAGCCATTTACCTAATTAAATGCCAACAGACTAGGGTAGAAATGAATACTGGTGCAAAGCTAATAGTCTCTGTCTTGCGAAGGTAAAAGAGGATGGAAGGAATGAAGAGAACAATAGACTTTTCATTTAAATGTAATTAGATTGATGGACTAGCACGTAAAGATTATCTCTAAAACTATTCTTCACTCAAGTGTGTATTTCTCTTATTAGAGTTGTCAAAATAAACATTAAATACAGCTGACCAGTATTTGCAATGGCAATGTGGGTTTAGATCTGTCACTAGACACAGGGGCAAACACACACATAGCTGTAAATATAGACATATATATGAAGAAATGCATGTATATGTATATATATGCACACACACATGTGTGTGTGCGTGTGCATACTCATGTCTAGGAGAAAGAAATTTTCCTCTGCCCTTCTAGATTCTTCTGGTTGGTCTAAAAATTAAATCGACATATGACAGATCAACACAGGATGAACATCTCCTGCTTGACCATGTCCAATTTGCCTTGATTCATGGACCTAACATTCCAGGTTCCTATGCAATACTGTTCTTTGCAGCATCAGATTTTACTTACATCACCAGATACATGAACAAATGAGCATCATTTCTGCTTTGGCCCAGCAACTTCATTCTTTCTGGGACAATTAGTAGTTGTCCTCTGCTCTTTCCCAGTAGTAAATTTGACACCTTCCAACTTGGGGGGCTTATCTTTTGGTGTCATAACTTTATATATTTTTATACAATTCATAGGGTTCTTATGGCAAATATGCTGGAGTAGTTGCCATTCCCTCATCCAGAAGGGGAAAGACTAGAGATTAAGAGGAAAAAATCAAACGGAAGTTTAATAACATGTATTCTAGAGAAGGAAATGGCAATCCACTCCAGTGTTCTTGCCTGGAGAATCCCAGGGATGGGGGAGCCTGGTGGGCTGCCGTCTATGGGGTTGCATAGAGTCAGACACGACTGAAGCGACTTAGCAGCAGCAGCAGCAGCAGCAGCAGCAGCATGCATGAGAATGGCCCAGCAAAACTGAGGAAGTCATTGAAATGTCAGAAATCCTAATCTTTTTTTTTTTTTATTTTTTTTTTTTTTTAATATTATTTTATTAGTTGGAGGCCAATCACTTTACAACATTTCAGTGGGTTTTGTCATACATTGACATGAATCAGCCATATAGTTACATGTATTCCCCATCCCGATCCCCCCTCCCACCTCCCTCCCCACCCGACTCCTCAGGGTCCTCCCAGTGCACCAGGCCCGAGCACCTGACTCATGTATCCCACCTGGGCTGGTGGTCCGTTTCACCATAGATAATATACATGCTGTTCTTTCAAAACATCCCACCCTCACGTTCTCCCCCAGAGTTCAAAATACAATGGAAAAAAGACAATCTCTTTAACAAGTGGTGCTGGGAAAACTGGTTAACCACTTGTAAAAGAATGAAACTAGAACACTTCCTAACACCATACACAAAAAAAAGAAATCCTAATCTTAAATAACAACCTCAGCTAAAGACAAAAGAAGATGTTGGGGGTAGTAGTATGGGAATTTACAGGGGAGGAAGGCAGTTGACATGGAGATGGAGAAGCAAATGTTCCATAAATAAATGTTTGCTGGGCCATGCAGAGAGGATGGGACACAGAGTGGACTCTGATTTGTAAGTCCTGCTGAGTTTTCCCTGTTACACCTAGCCCATATTCTTTGCAGATATCTCTGGTGATAGCTCTATTCCAGGAACATGCTTCTATCAAAATTTCTTAAGCAATTAGAGGGAAGGTCAACATTTATTCCTATGTCTTTTAGGCCTTATTTGTTTTCCACATGAAAAAATCTTAACTCCAAAGACACATTCTGGGGTGGCAAGTTTTGCTCCCCTCCACATTTATATATCATCAGTTAAGTTCAGTTCTGTCCCTCAGTCGTGTGCAACTCTTTGCAACCCCATGAATCGAAGCATGCCAGACCTCCCTGTCCATCAGCAATGTCGGGAGTTATTGAAACTCATGGCCATCGAGTCGGTGATGTGATCCAGCCATCTCATCTTCTGTCGTCCCCTTCTCCTCTTGCCCCCAATCCATCCCAGCATCAGGGTCTTTTCCAATGAATCAACTCTTCGCAGGAGGTGGCCAAAGTACTGGAATTTCAGCTTCAGCATCAGTCCTTCCAATGAACACCCAGGACTGATTTCCTTGAGGATGACTGGTTGGATCTCCTTGCAGTCCAAGGGACTCTCAAGAGTCTTCTCCAACACCATAGTTCAAAAGCATCAATTTTTCGGCGCTCAGATTTCCTCAGTCCAACTCTCACATCCATACATGACCACTGGAAAAACCATAGCCTTGACTAGATGGACCTTTGTCGGCAAAGCAATGCCTCTGCTTTTTAATGTGCTGTCTAGGTTGGTCGTAACTTTCCTTCCATGGAGTAAGCATCTTTTAATTTCATGCTGCAATCACCATCTGCAGTGATTTTGGAGCCCTAGTAAATAAAGTCTGACACTGTTTCCACTGTCTCCCCACCTATTTCTCATGAGGTGATGGGACCAGATGCCATGACCTTAGTTTTCTGAATGTTGAGCTTTAAGCCAACTTTTTCACTTTTCTCCTTCACTTCCATCAGGAGGCTTTTTAGTTCCTCTTCACTTCCTCCCATAAGGGTGGTGTCATCTGCATATCTGAGGTTATTGATATTTCTCCCAGCAATCTTGATTCTAGCTTGTGCTTCTCCAGCCCAGCGTTTCTCATGATGTACTCTGCATATAAGTTAAATAAGCAGGGTGACAATATACAGCCTTGACGTACTCCTTTTCCTATTTGGAACCAGTCTGTTGTTCCATGTCCAGTTCTAACTGTTGCTTCCTGACCTGCATACAGGTTTCTCAAGAGGTAGGTCAGGTGGTCTAGTATGCCCATCTCTTGAATAATTTTCCACAGTTTATTGTGATCCACACAAAAGCTTTGGCATAGTCAATAAAGCAGAAATGGATGTTTTTTTTCTAGCACTCTCTTGCTTTGTTGATGATCTAGCAGATGTTGGCAATTTGATCTCTGGTTCCTCTGCCTTTTCTTAAACCAGTTTGAACATCTGGAAGTTCACAGTTCATGTATTGCTGAAACCCGGTTTGGATAATTTTGAGCATTACTTTACTATCGTGTGAGATGAGTGCATTTGTGTGGTAGTTTGAGCATTCTTTGTGATTGCCTTTCTTAGGGATTGGAATGAAAACTGACCTTTTCCAGTCCTGTAGCCACTGCTGAGTTTTCCAAATTTGTTGGCATATTTAGGACAGCACTTTCACAGCATCATCTTTCAGGATTTGAAATAGCTCAACTGGAATTCCATCACCTCCACTAGCTTTGTTCACATTGATACTTTCTAAGGCCCACTTGACTTCACATTCCAGGATGTCTGTATATATCATATACACACATCTGTTTATAAGCATATGTGTTTGTGTGTATATCTGTGTATATAAATGTATATGTATATAGGCCAAAGTCAACATAGACCTTTTGTTTAGGTGGAATAAAACATTGGATGATAGTCATGAGAACAAGATACTGTGTATTAATGATAGTGCTGGTGGTAAAAGAGATAGAAAGGACATCAAGCACTAGATTTGGACAGTAAAGTTTAGGATGTATATCTATATAATTAAGCTATAAAAAGACAAACATTAAAATCTTCACAAAAAAAATACGTCAATGTATGACCACTCCAGGGTTGTAAATACCTAAATATTACATTATAGCTGAGCAAAATATAGTATGAAATGAGACAGTGGTGCCTTACATTTATAAGGTGCTTTTTTAGTTTTGTTTTCAATGAAGGTTCTCATACACTATCTTTTTTTTGCCCTCCACAATGAAAACACAAATTAAATATTGTAAAAAGTATTAATCTCATTTCTTATGTATTAGAAGCTGAGGTTTGGGCAGTTAATTTGTTGAATATCGCAGTTATGAAGACTGAATACAAACTCACAATGTCTGTTTAAATCCTGATTTTATGTTTTTGTCTGTCTTTACTTTGCTGTCACTTATCATCTCAATATGTCATCCCCATCAATAGATCAACAGAAAGTGCCACTTAAAATAGAGTTGCCAGATTCAGCCAAAAAAAAAAAAAAAACAAAACAAAACAAAACACAAAAACACTCAGTTAAATTTACATTTCATATACATAATATGTTTTTAGTATAAGTGTTTCCCATTTAATCACACAAGAAATATTTACACTAAACATTTTTGTTGTTTATTTAAAATTCAAATTTTACTGGAAGTCATGCCCTTTTTCTGACAACCCATTCCTACAACCATATGGATGCTTTTATTCCTGATCAAACACTTCTTTCCTGCAAATAGAAGCAGCTACTCCTAAATGAGAGGTATGCATTTATGTGAACAATTTGGTCACTCTAGACAGCCAACTTAAAGAAATAAAAACTCACCAAACTTTATTATCTTTGTTCCCAATTGAAGAACTACCAAAATAGTTTAATATCTTCTGCACTGTACCATAAAGACACTGCCTATGTTTACACAGTAATGACATTAAGGGAAGATTCTATTTGTCAGTTTTATTTTGTGTTTTCAGTTTGAACTACTAGATGTGGCTGTACATATTGATCACATTTGCTGGGTAATTGTCCAATTATAACTTACATTTGCTGTATCTGACTGAGCCACAGTAATATGTTTCACAATAGTGACTTATTTTATGACTCTAAATTATTAAAAGATTAAAAACTTTTGATCAATTTCCCTCTAACAAATGGTGTTTATGCTATAAACTGTTTTGTTTGGCATCCATTGCCAAAATGTTAACATGTTTCCCATTTGTGTTATGCTTAATTTTGAGGAATGTGTGATGCTTTTGCTTGCATTTAGAATCAGAAAAGGCAATACTGTGTAAGGGAACTACTGCCCTCCCCCCTCCAAAAAAAAAAGTGGTAAAGAATCTGCCTGCAATGCAGGAGACATGGGCTTGATCCTTGGGTCAGGAAAATCCCCTGTAGAAGGAAATGGCAACCGACTCCAGTATTCTTGCCTGGAGAATCCCATGGACAGAGGAGCTTGGTGGGCTATAGTCCATGGGGTTGTGAATGAGTCAGACATGATTTAGTGACTAAACAGCAACAACAAAGGAGCTATTATTTATGAGAAAAGGCTCAGATTTTTGTGATAGTTTTTATTTCTGGCTTTGAGAGAGCCTGACTTGGCCTTTATAGGGATTTTTATGTTCTTGTATAGTATGGCATGTCATTTAGGAGGGCCTTCTGCTACTTTGCATGGATGGCTAAACATCTGGCATTCTTTTCTGGGTCAAAATCAGACAATTGGTTCATGACCTAGGTCTTTACATATCCATTATATCACCTATAGTCATAATTAATTGTATTAATGTCTTTAATCATGTTTTACTGCCTAGATTTTTAATGTTCTTTTAGATTGGCTCTATATAACAATTAAAAATTGAGCTTTTTGAGGTAAGTTAGTTAAATGGGTCAAATGCAGATACAAGTAAGCCTGTTTGTTAGACTGTAATGTTCATATTTAAACTTCTTTGTCTGCTATTTTTTATCGAGTGAGGTTTTATTAGAGTCAAGGGGTCAGGGATTACATTGGAACTAGAAGTCCAACTTCCATTTATTTTTTTTAAGACTTAAGGAATGGTGTGAATAATTTTAGAGGAATGCATTCTTCTATGCTGAAGTTTTCAAACACTTTCTTTCTTCAAAACGGTTAAGGCATACAGACCTTATCTTAGCATTTAAAATACATTCTCAGAAGACAAACTTGTGATGCTGCTGCTGTTAAGTCACTTCAGGTGTGTCCGACTCTGTGCGACCCCATAGATGTCAGCCCACCAGGCTCTCCCGTCCCTGGGACTCTCCAGGAAAAAACACTGGGGTGGGTTGTCATTTCCTTCTCCAATGCATGAAAGTGAAAAGTGAAAGTGAAGTTGCTCAGTCGTGTCTGACTTTTAGCGACCCCATGGACCACAGCCTACCAGGTTCCTCCATCCATGGGATTATCCAGGCAAGAGTACTGGAGTGGGGTGCCATTGCCTTCTCCAAACTGGGGATAGTTTTGGTTAATTGCTGCTACAAAAATATGGTATGAGCATCTATTATTAGTGCACAATACCAACAAGATTCACTTTATCAGTAAATAATTAATAACTTTGGAGAAATTGATACTTAATCCAAAATGATTTTAAAATGCTTATCTTGATATTTATATCACATACTATTTTTTTTAATTTATCTTCCCTAAGGAAGAGTAAAATAATGTGTGTGTGATAAATTAAAATAAAAAATTACTAAAGGCAAAAAGTTTGATGGATGAAAGATTTCCAATGAGAGAAAGCTAATTCTGAACATTTTTTTTTCCCTTGTGGAAGACATTATATAATTCTATAAAACAAGACATGATTTGTTAGCTGCCTCCTGTACAATATTATGGACATCTGTACATAGTTCTTCAGGCACTCTGTTTACTATATTTAATCCCTTGAATATATTCATCACACCCGCACTGTATATTCATATGGGATTTGATTTACATCAAAGGAGCATTTCATCCAAATATGGGCACAATAAAGGACAGAAATGGCAAAGAAATACCTAATAGAAGCAAAGAAGATCAAGAAGAGATGAAAAGAAAACACAGAAAAAAAATGTACAAAAAAAAGAACTTAATGACCTGGATAACCATGATGGTGTAGTCTCTCACTCAGAGACAGAAATTCTGGTGTGTGAAGTCAAGTGGGCCTTCGGAAGCACTGTTGTCAATAAAGCCAGTGGAGGTGATGGAATTCTAGCAGAGCTATTTAAAATCCTAAAATATGATGCTATTAAAGTACTGCACTCAATATGTCAGCAAATTTGGAAGACCTAGCAGTGGCCACAGGACTGGAAAAGGTCAATCCCTATCCCAATTCCCAAGAACGGTAGTACTAAAGAATGTTCAAATCACCAGATAACTGCACTCACCTCCCATGCTAGTAAGGTTATGCTCAAATTCCTCCAAACTGTGCCTCAGCATTATATGAACCAAGGACTTCTGGTTGTCCAAACTGGGTTTAGAAAAAGCAAAGGAACCAGAGATTAAATTGGCAACATTTGCTGGATCATATAGAAAGCAAGGGCATTCCAGAAAAAAATCTATCTCTGCCGGGAGCCAACACATGGGACCCCACCCTTGGAAAGGCCATAGGGGAGAAAAACCTTCCGAACAAGGGCGAATCAGGTTATCAGGGATTTCAAAAAGGTCAGCTCACAAGACCCTGCCCCTAACAAGGGCGAATCAGGTTATCAGGGGTTTTTTGAAAAGGCCAGCTCACGAGATCCCACCCATGACAAGGTCATGAGGAGAAAGCCTGATAGGCAAGGCAGATCAGGTTTTCAGGGATTTCGGAAAGCTGCCCCCTGCTCTCACCTTAAAGATGATATCTGTCTTTCTGATGCCTGCCTCAATGGACTACTCCCTAATTTCTCTGACACAGGCAGGAAGGCCTTCCCCGATCTCTTCCCAAATAAGAATCAATTTAGAATTTTAATCAATAAGTTTCCCAGGTGGTGGTATTTTATGAAATTATTTAGGGTGAAAGGAGTGTTTTAATTTAAACTCCTTTGCTGGTAGTTTGTTAGCCAAAGGCCTTTATGCCCTTGGTACTAATATGCATGATTGCTTATAATATCCTAATCATAAAATAGCATAAAGAACCTGATTATATAAAAGCCCTAATAGATAGAGAGCCCTTTTTAAGGGGTAAAGGAGTCTTATTAGAAAACATAAGAAAATTATTCTATAGGTGGTTATTGGGTTGTGATTTACTTGCTGTGTTTTTGCTTGCTGTATTTTTGCCTTTGATGTGCTAAGGTTGTGTTATAAAAACCATTGTTAATATAGTTGAAGATCTAGGGAAATAAAAACTTAGCCCTAGTGTGGTAACATTGAGATGGTTGTTAATTGTCAGCCAGGACTACTAGGTAGAAGCTGCCTCACTGAAGCCGCAGAGTCTGTATGGGGTAAACTTCTTAGATAAATGCAACTGACAACTTTTGCAGAAAGATTAATTTTTGTATTAACAAGAATATAATTCTACTCTGTACTACTTCTCTATGACCCTGTTACCTTTCAGTTAAGGTCACCATAAAAACGGAAAATAGGTTTACAATCACCTGATCTGCACAGAATGTTAAGAGCCTCAAAGATAATATGCTAACAATTGCTATAGAATTTAGAAAGCAAAATTCCTGCTTTTCCTAAAAAACAAAATGATGTAATGCTAATCCTGTGTAATCATTAATAAGCATCTTGTACCTTGAAAACGTTCTGTAAAAGGGTATAAAACGAGTTGTCAAAAAATAAAACACGGACTTGGCCCCATCAAGGCTAGTCTCACGTCTCTCTCTCTCTCGCCGACGCCGTTCATCCTGAGGGTACCCCCTGGATCCTGCCGAGGCTGGACCCCGGCATATCTCTGTTTCATTGACTACACTAAAGACTCTGTGGATCATAATAAAATTTGGAAAACTTAAAGAGATGGGAATACCAGGTCATCTTACCTGTCTCCTGAGAAACATGTATGCCGGTCAAGCAGCAAAAGTTAGAACCCTGTGTGGAACAACTAACTGGTTCAGGATTGGGGAAAGAGTATGACACTGATGTTTATTGTTACCCTGTTTGTTTAACTTATATGCAGAGCACCTCATGTGAAACGCTGGGCTGGATGAGTTACAAAGTAGAATCAAGATTGCCAGGAGAAATATCAACAACCTCAAATATGCATATGGTACCACTCTAATGGCAGAAAGCAGAGAGGAACTAAACAGCCTGCCTCTTGGTGAGGGTGAAGGAGGGGAGTGAAAAAGCCGGATTAAAGCTCAAAATAAACATATAAATAAATAAATAAAAATAAACTAAGATCATGACATCCAGATCCATCCCTTCATGGAAAATAGAGTGGAAAGAGTGACAAATTTCCTCTTCTTGGGCTCTAAAGTCACTTCAGATGGTGACTGCAACCATGAAATTAGAAGATGATTGCTTCTTGGCAGGAAAGCTAAGACAAACCTAGACAGTGTATTAGAAAGAAAAGACATCACTTTGCCAACAAGGGTCCGTGTAGTCAAGGCTATGGCCTTTCTAATTATCTTGTGCCGATGTGAGAGCTGGAACATAGAGAAGGCAGAGCACCAAAGAAATGATGTTTTTAAACTGTGGTGCTGAGACCTCTTGAGAATTCATTGGAAAGCAAGGCGATCATACCAGTCAATATTAAAGGAAATCAACCTTGGATACTTGTTGGAAGGACTGATGCTGAAGCTGAAGCTCCAATAATTTGAACACCTGATACGAACAGCTGACTCATGGAAAAGACCATGATGTTGGGAAAGATTGAAGGCAGAAGGAAAAGAGAGTGACAGAGGATGAGATGGTTGAATGGCATCACAGATTAAATGAGCATGAACTTGGGCAAGCTCCGGGAGATGACAAGGGACAGGGAAGCCTAGCATGCTGCAGTCCATGGGGTCCCAAGGAGTCAGACACAATGTGGTGGCTGAACAACAATAGCAAAAGAGGTGATTGACAATTCTTCTTTAGAGTCTCTGTTAATCAAAAACACCAAAAAGTATTGATAAATTACAGAGTGGAGTATACATCCATGATATATACATATGACAAAGGATCCATATCCAAAGTATATAACTTCTAAAAAATCAATAAGAAAATGAAAGACAACATAGTTTTCAAAAACAAACAACAACCAGGTAAAAAATTATGATACTTCATAGAAGAAAAATTTCCAAATGGCCTCCAAGCACATGCAAGCATGATGAACCTCATCAGGGAAATTCAAATTAAAATCACAGTGAAATTCTATTGAACAATCACCTTAATGGCTTAAGTGAAAAATGCAGATAATACCAAGTTTTGATAGGGATATGAAATAACTGAACCATTCACATACTACGACTTGAAGTATAAAGTGGAACAAAAACTCTTTGACAGGTCTATAAAAGTTGAGCACACGTATATCTTATGATTCAGCAAATCCACTACTATGTTTGAACTTAATAGATATGCACTGATGTGTATGTGAACTAAAATTAATGTCTTAGAATATTTATATCGGAACAATTCACAGTTGGCAGAAATCAGGAACAATCTTAATTTTCATGAACAAAGATAGTAGATATGTAAATGATAATATGGCATACAATTGCATAGTATGCAATAATGAAAATAAATTAATGCTGCTACTTGCAACAAATGGATGAGTCTCAGTAACAAATTTTGAATAAAATAAACCAAAAACAAGTAATTATATAACTGCATGACTTTGTGTTTAAAAATTTAAAAAAAATGACTTGTTGAAGGTAGGATAGTACTTAACTTTGTGTGGGATAAAGGGTGATCACTTGTCTATTTTTCTGAAAAATTCTAGCATAATGCCTAAATCAAGAACAGCTGCATAATTTGCAAGGCCCAGTGTGAAATGAAAATGCAGGGCCTTGACTGAGGTTAGGGAATTCATTCTTCCCTTCTCTTGGGCTCCTGGTTCTAATTCATGACATACAGGCATATCCCAAGAGATTGCAAGCTCCCTATGGTTGCAGTTACAGATGTTCTGGAAAACTGGATTGAGGGTGGGCAAAATTCCTACCTACCTGGTTTTCTTTAGAGCTTTCATACTAGAGTCCAGATATTCATTGCTTCACCTGGCTCTAAGATGCCTTGGGGTGAACATTTGACCCTAACTTTCCCCACTCTCTTACAGAGGCCTACCTGGAAAGGAGATCTGTAGTGAAACATGGACTTCCCCTCATCAACTTTCCTCCTACAGTGCCCAGTGCAGACAGCAGCAGCAGTAGAGAGGCAGGGATAGAGAAAGGGAGCCTGAGAAACCATCCTCAGAAGCCAGGGAAGAGGCAAAAGGCTTCACCACTTGTGAGTCAGCACTCCAAGCCCCAGGGGCATGTTGCATTGTCCCATTAGACTTCACTTATAAAATATAAATTTAAATATAAAAATTGTAAGATTTTTCAAGCCAACAACCTTGGAGGGTTAAACCTCAAGCACAAGGTGGTTTTGTGTTGTTGTTGTTGCTGTTGGTTTTTTTTTTTTCTTTTTAGTTCATGGCCCTGTAGAACTGATCAGGTCTCACACACAAGAAGGGTCACAACTTCCTCTAAATCAAAGGATAAAACTGTGTGGTAATTGTATTGGAACAGAAAGAAACTGGAGCCTTATTGATTGTATATAGCTTCCATACCAGCCCTGGGCTTATTTCCAAATGTCTCCAACAAAAAGAATAACCTGTATTTTGGCCTTTGTTACCAACAACATAATGCAGTTCTTAATACACATTAAAGTTACATATACCTCCCTATTGCTTCCACACTTTGGTTCTTATTATATTAAGTAAGATGAAAAATAAACACACAAATAATATACCAACATGACTTTTAAAATTTGTTTACAGCTTTACAATGACCCTGTCACATTTTGTGTACATGCCTCTGCTACTACTGATTTTATTATTTCTGCTAATGTAACTTTCCAAATAGTAAAAGGAGTATGTCAAGGCTGTATATTGTCACCCTGCTTATTTAACTTATATGCAAAGTACATCATGAGAAACGCTGGGCTGGAAGAGGCACAAGCTGGAATCAAGATTGCCAGGAGAAATATCAATAACCTCAAATATGCAGACAACACCACTCTCATGGCAGACAGTGAAGAGGAACTAAAAAGCCTCTTGATAAAAGTGAAAGAAGAGAGTGAAAAAGTTGGCTTAAAGCTCAACATTCAGAAAATTAAGATCATGGCATCTGGTCCCATCACCTCATGGGAAATAGATGGGGAAACAGTGGAAACAGTGTCAGACTTTAATTTTTGGCTTTCAAAATCACTGCAGATGGTGATCGCAGCCATGAAATTAAAAGACGCTTACTCCTTGGAAGGAAAGTTATGACCAACCTGGATAGCATATTAAAAAACAGAGACATTACTTTGCCAACAAATGTCCGTCTAGTCAAGGAAGGCTATGCTTTTTCCAGTGGTCATGTATGGATGAGAGAGTCGGATGGTGAAGAAAGCTGAGTGCTGAAGAATTGATGCTTTTGAACTGTGGTGTTGGAGAAGACTCTTGAGAGTCCCTTGGACTGCAAGGAGATCCAACCAGTCCATCCTAAAGGAGACCAGTCCTGGGTGTTCATTGGAAGGACTGATGCTGAAGCTGAAACCCCAATACTTTGGCCACTTCATGTGAATTGTTGGCTCTTTGGAAAAGCCCCTAATGCTGAGAAGGATTGGAGACCAGAGGAGAAGGGGACAACAAAGGATGAGATGGCTGGATAGCATCACCGACTCGATGGACATGGGTTTGGGTAAACTCCGGGAGTTGGTGATGGACAGGGAGGCCTGGCGTGCTGCGATTCATGGGATCACAAAGAGTCGGACACGACTGAGTGACTGAACTGAACTGAAATGTAACTTTTTACCATTCCTCCCACATCATTCTCATTTTTTCCATTTCTCTTTACTCAGCTTTAAACTAAATCCCAGGCCATGTCTGAACAAATCAGAATAGTAGTTTCATTAGAACAAAGGAAAGAAAATTAAGTAACCAAGTTGCTGAATGTCAACTCTAAATCTTTAACCATTCTTATCCTCCTACAACCTTTGATTTTGCAATATATTGGGTTGGCATTATGTATATGAAACCCAAGACTGAATTGTTTCTTACCCTCATCCTTTCTAATAATATATCTTTGATTCTTCCCTTAGATCTTTGAATGAATATGACGATATCTGAAATATCAAATGGCCAATTTTGACTTTCTTTTTTCCCAATATATATTTTCTATATTTTCAACGAGTACTTTTGTTATAAACAACTTATTATATTGCCGTGAACCTATAAGTTTTAAGTCTATCGGTTTTTCTATGATGTTCCCCAAATGCAGAGGTATCATTTTCTCTTTATTTTTTAATGCTTGAGAGTCTGAAAGGACTCATATCCTAAAATCTGCTTCACTATTTAAGTGCACAGATTATGATGTGTGGGAGATTCTTGACAAGGATGGTTAATTAGTGAGAGCTTAGGTAAAGTTAATTCTAAAGTGCACAGCACAAGTATAGCTATTTTGCCACCACCTGATAGGAAATATTACCTAAGATCTCCACACTAAAGATATGGTAACTAAATGACTTATTAGATATAGGACTCTTCCCATTAAATGCCATCTTACTCTCACCAAGTAATAAAAGCAAGTTCAAGATTCAGTTCTAGTATCTTAGTTCCTTATGGAAATAAGTGCAGTAACTTAAAACACAAACTGTAAGAAATGCTCACCAAATGTTTGATCCCTTGATTGCTCAAAGCACTGACAACAGTGGTCTGATTTTTATGTGCCCCATCTGGAACAAAGCCCTGACAGTATAGCAATTTGAGTTTAATCTTATTCGGTGTTTCCAGATGGCAAAATTGAATCAAAGTTTTTATAATTAGTTTATAAATGTTTGTCATTATATTAATGTTCACTTATTCAATTCAGACAAAATATGTGTGTTTTATTTTTTTTTTTTCATTTATTTTTATTAGTTGAAGCTTCTTGACCCGCATGCAGGTGAAAGGTTTTTACTGAACGATGAGACGCGGGATTCTTGGCCTCCGGAGGAGACGAATTCAATCCGGGGCCAGAGACGAGGCTGGATCGCTCAGAGCTTTTGTGTAATAAAGTTTTATTAAAGTATAAAGGAGATAGAGAAAGCTTCTGACATAGGCATCAGAAGGGGGCAAAAGAGTACCCCCCTCCTAGTCTTTAGCTCTATGTTATATAGTCACTCACAGTCTGTTAATGAAAAGAAAGGAATGTCATAAAATTTAGAATGGCACCAGATAATTCATCCCAGGCCATAAAACGATTGACTTGAATCTTGTAGAAGGGCAGAATGCCAACAAATAATTCCGTTTACATAGATTAGGGGAACAATACCTGAGTAAGTAAGTTAGGCCCTTTGGCGGAACCAACTTGAAGATAGAGTCTGGGGTTCATTAACATAGCTTAAGACAACATTTCCATACGAAGAAGAAATGTATTGGTTAACTCAAGGTTTGAGAGTAGTTAGCTTTAGGTGAGACCAGGTGTCATGGCAACACAGAATGTTAAGAGAAACCTCCTTTTAAATTTGTATAGAGAAGGAAAAACAGATCGCTGGTTTGTTTCTTCCTGCCGCTTAAGAGAGATAAAAATGTCTGGCACTTACAGCCTCTTTCCTCCATTTGGAGACCCCTGGCCTTCCTGCCTGTTACCCTCTCACAGGTTTCTCATGATAGTGGTAAGGGAAGGTGGTCTGATGAGGTTTTATTAATATTTCTTGTTCTAGTTCAGTTGCTAAGTTATGTCCAACTCTTTGGGACCTCATGGACTATAGCATGCCAGCCTTCTCTGTCCTCTGTAGTCTTCTGGAGTTTTCTCAAACTCATGTTCACTGAGTCGATGACTCTATCTAACCATCTCATCCTCTACCACTCTCTTCTCCATTTGCCTTTTGTCTTTCCTGCTATCAGGGTCTTTTCCAATGTGTTAGCTCTTCACATCAGGTGGCCAAAGTATCGGAGCATCAGCTTCAGCAATATTCCTTCCAAAATATTCAGGGTTGATTTCCTTTAGGATAGACTGGTTGGATCTTCTTGCAGTCCAAAAGACTCTAAAGAGTCCTCTGTGGCATCACAATTTGAAAACATCAATTCATTGGTTCTTAGCCTTCTTTGTGGTCCAAATCTCACATCCATACATGACTCCTGGAAAAACCATAGCTTCAGCTATACAGATTTTGTTGGCAAAGTGGTGTTTCAGCTTTTCAATATGCTGTATAGATTTGTCATAGATCTCCTGCCAAATAGCAAGTGTCCTTTAATTTTGTAGCTACAATTACTGTCTGCAATGATTTTGGAACCCAAGAAAATAAAATATACCACTACTTCCACTTTTTCCTTTATTTGTCATGAAGTGTTGGGGACTGGATGCCATGATCTTAGTTTTTTTTTTTTTTTTTTTTAATGTCAAGCTTCAAGCCAGCTTCTTCGTTCTCTTCTTTCACCATCATCAGGAGTCTCTTTAAATTCTGCCATTAGGGTGTTATCATCTGCATATCTGTGGTTGTTGATATTTCTCCTGGAAATCTTGATTCTAGTTTGCGATTCATCCAGCCTGGCATGTCACATGATGAATTCTGCATATAAGTTAAATAACAGGGTAACAGGGTACCTGTTTATTGTTAAATAACAGGGTAACAATATACAGTCTGTTGTACTCCATTCCAATTATTTTTTTGCAGTTAAATAGTGAATACTCTTTTTATCCAGAAGAATACATTTTTAATAGATTTTCATGCACCAGTAAATAAGTACAGTGAGGAATTACAGGGGTGAGAAATCTCTCTTCAGGAAACCTCTCACCCTGGAAGAGCTCTCAGTTCCTAAAATCCCCTTGACCCATCTCAGGTGATTAGTGGCCAAGGAACAGTAAATGGTGTGGACTCCTGGGGAAACCAGTCAGATTTGAAGGTCTCTGAGGATAAAAAAAAAAAAAAAGAGGAGGGGAAAGCCCTTGTAAAGTAGGAGATGATTATATTGGGACTGGCTGCTCTACTGAAGTGCCCTGAGAGACTGATGAGGGAGAGTTGATGTTGGTGGCCAGATCTCCTTCTTGGTTACACTCTTCCAGGGCTATGGTCTGGTCTCTTCCATCTGTCTCTGAGCCCCTGGTTCGGAGTCATTCCAAATTTTGAACCAGACAGTTGTTTCATGTCCGATTCTAACTTGTTTCTTGACCCACATGCAGGTTTCTCATGACAGTGGTAAGGGAAGGTGGTCAGAAACTCCTGTCTCTTTAAGAATTTTCCACAGTTTGTTATGATCCACACAGTCAAAGGCTTTAGCATAGTCAATGAAGCAGATGTAGATATTTTTTCCTGGAATTCATTTACTTTTTCTATGATTCAGTGAATGTTGGTAACTTGATCTCTGGTTCCTCTGCCTCTTCAAAACCCAGCTTGTACATCTGGAAATTCTCAGTTCACATAGTGTTAAAACCTAGTGTGAAGGATTTTAAGCATTACCGTGCTAGCATGTGAGATGAGTGCAACTGTGTGGTAGTTTGAACATTCTTTGGCATTGCCCTCCTTTGGGATTGGAATGCAAACTGACCTTTTCCAGTCCTATGGCCACTACTGAGTTTTCCAAGTTTGCTGACATATTGAGTGCAGCGCTTTCACAGCATCATCTTTTAGGATTTTAATTTTGTCATCTCCACTAGCCTTGTTTGTAGTAATGCTTTCTAAGGCCCACTTGACTTCACGCTCCAGAATGTCCAGCTTTAGGTGATTGGCCACAGCATTTTAGTTATCTGGGTCATTAAGAACTTTTTTGTAGAGTTTTTCTGTGTATTCTTAATCTCTTCTGCCTCTGTTAGGTCGTTACATTTTCTGTCCTTTATCAGGCCCATACTTGCAGAAAATTTTCCCTTAATATCTTCAATTTTCTTGAAGAGATACCTAGTCTTTCCCATTTTGCTATTTTCCTATATTTCTTTGCATTGTTCTTTTAAGATGGACTTATCTTTCTCTTTTCAGTTCTCTGGAACTTAGCATTCAGTTTGGTGTATCTTTCCCATTCTACCTTGCTTTTGCTTCTCTTCTTTCCTTAGCTATTTGTAAAGCCTCTTCAGAGAACCTATTTGCCTTCTTGCAGTTCTTTTTCTTTGGGATGGTTTTGGTTACTGCCTCCTATACAAGAATTCCTGTCCATAGCTCTTCAGGCACTCTGTCTGCCATATCTAGTCCTTTGAATCTACCCATCACCTCTACTGTATAATTATAAGGGATTTGATTTGGGTCATGCCTGAATGGCCTAGTGGTTTTCCCTACTTTTGCCAGTTTAAGCCTGAATATAACAATAAGGAGCTCATTATTTGGCCACAGCCAGCTCTTGTTTTTACTGACTGTAGAGATTCTCCATCTTTGGCTGCAAAGAGTATCTGATTTTGGTATTGACCTTCTAGTGATGTCCATGTGTAGAGTTGTCTCTTGGGTTTTGGGTTAACTTGCCTGTTATTCTGGGTATCTCTTGACCTCCTACTTTTGTATTCTCATCCCCTATGATGAAAAGGACATTTGAGTGTATGTCTCTGTGTGTGTGTATGTGTGTGTGTGTGTGTGTGTGTGTGTGTGTGTGTGTGTGTGTGTTAGCTCTAGAAGGTGTTGTAGGTCTTCATAGAACAGGTCAACTTCAACTTCTTCAGCATCAGTGGTTGGGGCATATACTTAGATCACTGTGACATTGAATGGTTTTCCTTGGAAACACACCGAGATCGTTCTGAGGTTGCACCCAACTAATGCATTTCAAACCCTATTGCTGATTACGAAGACTACTCTGTTTCTTCTAAGGGACTCTTGCCCACAGTAGTAGATACAATGTGCTGTGCTTAGTCTCTCAGTCATATCTGAGTTTTTATGACCCCATTTACTATAGCCCACCAGGCTCCTCTGCCCGTGGGGATTCTCCAGGCAAGAATATTGAAGTGAGTTGCCATGCCATCCTTCAGGGGACCACCCCAACCCACAGGTCAAACCCGGGTCTCCTGCATTTCAGGTGGGTTCTTTACCATCTGAGCCACCAGGGAAGCCCAGATATAATGGTCACCTGAATTAAATTCGCCCATTCCTGCCCACTTTAGTTCACCAAATCCTAGAATGTTGATGTTCATTCCTGCTACCTCCTGTTTGATCATGTCCAATTTACCTTGATTCATGGACCTAACTTTTCAACTTCTTTATGGTATCAGAATTTACTTACATCACCAGTCACATCCACAGCTGGGCATCATTTTTGCTTTGGCTCAGCCTCTTCATTCTTTCTGGAACTACTTCTCCACTCTTCTCCAGTAGCATATTGGGCACCTATCAACCTGGGGAGTTCATCTTTCGTGTCACATCCTTTTATCTTTTCATACTGGTCATGGGGTTCTTAAGGCAAGAATACTGAAGGGGTTTGCCATTCCTTTCTCCAGTGGACCACATTTTGTCTGAACTCTCCACCATGACCCATCCATCTTAGGTGGCCCTACATGGCATGGCTCATAGTTTCATTGGGTTAGACAAGGCTGTGTTCCATGTAATCAGTTTGGTTAATTTTCTGTGATAGTGGTTTTCATTCTGTCTGCCCTCTGGTGGATAAGAAGTAGAGGCTTGTGGAAGTTTTCTGATGGGAGGCACTGGCTGTGGGGGAAACTGGGTCTTGCTCTGACAGGCAGGGCCATGCTCAGTAATTCTTTGATCCATTTTTCTGTTGATTGGATGGGGCTGTGTTCCTGTCCTGTATCTTGGCCTGAGGTCAAACTATGGTAGGGGTAATGGTGAACTCCTTCAAAAGGATTTATGCCAGCTTGCCCAGGACTGTTGTATTCAGTGTCCTTGACCCTAAAGCAGGCCACTGTTGGTCCACACCTCAGCCAGAGACTCCTGGACACTCCCAGGCAAGTCTGGTTCAGTCTCCTATAGGTCACTGCTCCTTTCTCCTGGTGCCCACAAAATTTTGTTTATGCCCTCCAAGAGTCTGTTTTCTCAGTCTTGTGGAAATTCTGTAATCAAATCCCACTTTCCTTCAAAGTCAAATTCCCTGGGGATTCTCACTCCCTTTGCTAGTTTTCCCAACTGTTGTGAGCTCTAGAACCTTTGCAAAAGCATGAGAACTCCCTTGCTATAATTGCTCACCAGTTTGTGGGTCATTTGTTCAGTGGCTCTACGGTGGGGCTAATGGAGACCTCCTACAAGTGGATTTATGCCACACACAGTGCCTCCCAGGTCTGCTGCAGCCAGAGCATCTGTCCCCAAGGCAAGGCACTGTTGATCAGTGCCTCCACAGGAGACACTCAAACACTCAAAGGCATTCTGGCTCAGTCTCTTGATATTTTGTTTGAGCTCTCTGAGTGGCAGTTAATCCACTTGTGCAACACCCACATTGTCAGATCACAACCTGTATTATCACAATGGACAATGCCACTGTGCTAGCAAACAGCTCCACAAGCCATTTCTTGCCCACACTTTAGAGAAAATTAACCCTATTCAAAAAGACGTTTAGCCTTCACTCTAGACTACTGGAGTACAATCTCTAAGTTTGTGGAATGCCATACCTGATAGAAGTGTTTTGTTTACTTTAGGGCTATGATCATTTAAGTTGAGTAACATAATTTGTGAGATGGACTTTAGGCCACACAATATGAATTCTACTTCCATAGGGACTGGAGACTAAAGTCCAGGCAAATAGGTGGTATGTTACCTAGCTACAATAAAAACCCTGGGCACAAATGTTTAAGTAGGTTTCTCTAGTTGGCAATATTCTTCATACACCTTCATACAGGAATTTTTAGAGTATACTGCTGCAGAGACATCAATTTGCCAATCCAGGTCCATATAATTAAAGCTATGGTTTTTCCAGTAATCATGTACAGATGTGAGAGTTGGATCACAAAGAAGGTTGAGCACTGAATAATTGATGCTTTCAAACTCTGGTGCTAGAGAAGACTCTTGAGAGTACCTTGGACTGCAAGAAGATCAAACCAGTCAATCCTAAAGGAAATCAACTCTGAATATACATTAGAAAGACTGATGCTGAAGCTGAAGCTCCAATACTTTGACCATTTGATGCAATGAGCTGACTCATTGGGAAAGACCCTGATGCTGGGAAATTTGAAGGCAGGAAGAGAAGGGGGCAACAGAGGATGAGATAGCTGGAGGGCATCTTTGACTTGATGGACATATATTTGAGCAAACTCCGGGAGACAGCAAAGGACAAATAAGCCTGGCATGCTACAGTCCATGGGGT
This sequence comes from Muntiacus reevesi, assembly GCF_963930625.1. Taxonomy (NCBI): domain Eukaryota; kingdom Metazoa; phylum Chordata; class Mammalia; order Artiodactyla; family Cervidae; genus Muntiacus; species Muntiacus reevesi. The sequence continues at coordinate 78,796,061 of NC_089271.1, read as the reverse complement.
CACAAAGAGTTGGACACAGTGGAGTGACAATAACAGCAGTGTTTCCCATGACTCCAAGGGGAAAGGACAATAAGAATCTTCTTGTTTAGAACTTTTCTGGACTCTGCTCTATCTGCTACTTCCTTTGGCTGATTTTAGTCTGTATTATTTCATTGCAATAAAGACTACCTGTAAATATAACAGTTTTCAGTGAGTTCTGCCTGTCCATTCAGTGAACTTGAAGATGGTTTAGGGAATTCCTTTGAACTTTCAATTCGTGTAAGAAGTAAGGGAACTCTTGTGTAGACTGGGTTCCTTTTAACTCACTGGTGGCTAACTCATGCACCATCATGTTTTATCCACTTGTGTGCTGATAAATATTTAAGTAACTTTTTATTTTAATTGGGAAAATTTAGCAGTGGCCACAGGACTGGAAAAGGTCAGTTTTAATTCCAATCCCAGAGAATTACAATTCCAATGTCAGTAAAATAATGTTCAAAATTCTCCAAGCTACAGAGAACTTCCAGATGTTCAAGCTGGATTTAGAAAAGGCAGAAGAACCAAAGATCAAATTGCCAACATCCACTGGGCCATAGGAAAAGCAAGAGAATTCGAGAAAAACAAAAACAAAAACATCTACTTCTGCTTTATTAGCTATGCCAAAACATTTGACTGTGTGGATCACAACAAATTTTGGAACATTCTTAAAGAGATGGGAATATTATGCAACCTTACCTGCCTCCTAAAAAATCTGTATGCAGGTCAAGAAGCAACAGTTAGGACATGGAACAGTGGACTTGTTCCAAAATGAGAAAGGAGTACAAGGATGTATACTGTCACCATGCTTATTTAACTTATATGCAGAGTACATTATGAGAAATGTTGGGTTGGATAAAGCACAACCTGGAATCAGGATTGCTGGAAGCAATATCAATAGCCTCATGTACTCAGAGGACACCACCCTTATGGCAGAAAGCAAAGATCTAAAGAACCTCTTGATGAAGGTGAAAGAGGAGAGTGAAAAAAGCTGGCTTAAAATTCAACATTCAAAAAACGAAGATCATGGCATCCGGTCCCACCACTTCATGGCAAACAAATGGGGAAGCAATGGAAACAGTGACAGATTTTACTTTCTAGGGCTCCAAAATCACTGCAGATCATGACTGCAGCCATGAAATTAAAAAGACGCTTGCTCCATGGAAGAAAAGCTTCGACCAACTTAGACAGCATATTAAAAAACAGAAACATTGATTTTCCAACAAAGGTCCGCCTAGTCAGAGCTATGGCTTTTACAATAGTCATGAACGGATGTGAGAGTTGGACCATAATGAAAGTTGAGCACAGAAAAATTGATGCTTTTGAACTCTGGTGTTGGAGAAGACTCTTCAAAGTCCCTTAGACTGCGAGAAGATTCAACCAGTCCATCCTAAAGGAAATCAGCCCTGAATATTCATTGGAAGGAATGATGCTGAAACTGAAGCTCCAAAACTTTGGCCACCTGATGGGAAGAACTGACTCATTTGAAAGACCCTGGTGCTGGGAAAGATTGAAGGTGCGAGAAGGGACTGACAGAGGGTGAGATGGTTGGATGGCATCGCTGACTCAATGGACTTGAGTTTGAGCAAGCTCTGCGAGTTGGTGATGGACAGAAAAGCCTGGCATGCTGCAGTCCATGGGGTCGCAAAGAGTCACACATGACGGAGCGACTGAACTGAACTTAATTGAAACATTTATATTATTTCTAAAGTGATTATGAATGGAGCTACTATGAATACTAAAGTTGAATATTTGTGTTGACATATATTTCTGTTTTTCCTGAGAAAATTCCTAGAAATGGAATTGCTAGGTCAAAATGCAAGTGTATGTTTAACCTCGGAAGAAGATTTTTTAAAAATTTATTTTACAACTTTACATTCTCATAAATCACATATGAAGAGTTCCAGTTGTACATATAACCAACATTTAGCATTATTTATCTTGCTAATCTATTTATTTGGTGTGTAGGATAGCTTGACATTTATAATTTGTATTTTATCGATGATTAATGATATTAAGTGCTGTTTCATATCCTCATTGGCGATTTGTATACATTTTTTTGAGAAATGTTTGTTAATGTCTACAAGGAGACTCATTGAAGTGTAATTTATATATAATGACATTTAGTCATTTCATGTATACAATTCAATGAGATTTTCAAATGTATATGATTTTGTGACCACAACCAAGTAGAGAATATTACTCTCACCTTCAAGTGTTTCCTCTTGCCTTTTTGAAATAAACTCCTTCCTAAAACTCCTTCTGGTTTTGGTACCTACTGTTCTGTTTTCTGTCACGAGAAAATAATACATGAATTAAATCATGTATATGGAAATGTTTGTGTCTGGCTTCTTTCAAGTAGCACATTGTTTTTGCAAAACATCTTTGTTATTGCTCGTGTCAGCAGTAGTTTTGTTTCTCTATTGCTACTATAAATTATATGTGAACTTTCAATTTCACAGAGGGCCAGATCCCTAAACCCTATGTTGTTCAAGTGTCAACTGCAATTTCCTATGATCAAGCCTGAAAAAATTACACCTAAATTTTTAGCCAAGGGCTGGATTTCTCAGGTAGGACTTTGTTCTCGCTGAAGGCTATAGGGGTGATCCTTTCTTACTCTTTTTAGCTTCCAGTGTTTGTTGGCATTTTTTGGCAGACCTTAGGTTATAGATTCATCAATTTGATATGTATCTGTGTGTTAACGTTGCATCCTTACCTCTATGTCTCTAAGATCAAATTCCCCTTATAAGGATAAAAGAAAGTGAAAGTCACTCAATCACTTCTGATTCTTTGAGACCCCTTGGACTGTAGCTTGTCAGGTTCCTCTGTCGATGGAATTCTCCAGGCCAGAATACTGGAGTGGGTAGCTGTTCCTATCTCCAGGGGATCTTCCCAACCCTGGAATCAAACCCAGGTCTCCCATATTGCAGGTGGATTCTTTACCAAGTGAGCCACCAGGGAAGCCCAGTCATCAAAGTAGAGCACAGTCTAATCCAATGTGGTCTCATCTTAACTTGATTATATCTACAAATGCCATATTTTTTAATAAGGTAACATTAATAGGTTCTGGGTTAACATGAATTTTGGAAGGACAGTATTAATTCATTATGCTTAGTGGCCTCAGTCAGAATTTATTTTTTATTTATCCTCTGGTCTGGGGACTAAGTATGGTTTCGAAGATTTTGATTTACCTTTCCCCACTAATATAGCATTTTAATCATCTCTAATTAACTTCACTGCCTTAGGGTTATGGAGATTCTCAAACATATATTCAACACTGGACAGAGGAGATCAATGACAGTTTATTAGTCATATACATTCACAATCTGGGAAAGAAAACATCACATGTCATTCAGGGCCACATGGAGGTTGCACTTGTGAAAAGAGTAAGCAACCATGGGCTATTGTGAGAAAGGTGTTGTATTAAGTGGGTGAAGTATCTACTGATTCCTACCAGAGTATTTAATTAGCTTCTCCAGATAATTCCATGAGATAGTAGGGAAACAAAACTATTCAGGAATAAGTAGAAACTGTATCTGGTCCCCAATGATACAAAGGATATCTTTTTTGAGTGCCAATTCTAGAAGGTCTTGTAGGTCTTTCTTCATGGAGCTGTTCAGCTTCTTCAGCATTACTGGTTAGGGCATAGACTTGGATTACTGTGATACTGAATCGTTTGCCTTGGAAATGAACAGAGATTATTCTGTCATTTTTGAGATTGCACCCAAGTATTGCATTTCAGACTCTTTTGTTGACTATGATGACTACTCCATTTCTTCTAAGGGATTCTTGCCCACAGTAGTAGATACAATGGTCAACTGAATTAAATTTGCCCACTCCAGTCCATTTTAGTTCACCGATTCTTAGAATGTCAATGTTCACTCTTACTATCTCCTGTTGGACTACTTCCAATTTAACTTTATTCATGGACCTAACATTCCAGGTTCCTATGCAATATTGCTCTTTACATCACTGTACTTTACTTCCATCACCAGTCACATCCACAACTAGGCTTTGTATTTTCTTTGGCTCCATCTCTTCATTCTTTCTGGAATTATTTTTCCACTCTTCTCCAGTAGCATATTGGGCCCCTACCAAACTGGGGAGTTAATTTTTCAGTAGATTAATGGAAATATATGGAAAAAATAGAAACAGTGAGAACCTTTAGTTTGGGGGGTTCCAAAATCACTGCAGATGGTGACTGCAGCCATGAAATTAAAAGATGCTTGCTCCTTGGAAGAAAAGCTATGACCAACCTAGACAGCATATTAAAAACCAGAGACATCACTTTGCCAGTGAAAGTTCATCTAGTCAAAGCTATGGTTTTTCCAGTAGTTATGTGTGGATGTGAGAGTTGGAGTATAAAGAAAGCTGAGTGCTGAATAATTGATGTCTTTGAACTGTGGTGTTGGAGAAGACTCTTGAGAGTTCCTTGCACTGCAAGGAGATCAAGCCAGTCTATCCTAAATAAAATCAGTACTGAATATTCATTGGAAGGACTGATGCTGAAGCTGAAACTCCAATATTTTGGCCATCTGATGGGAAGAACTGACTAATTTGAAAAGACCCTGTTGCAAGGAAAGATTGAAGGCAGGAGGAGAAGGGGACAACAGAAGGAGAGGTGGTTGGATGGCATCACTGGTTCAATGGAAATGAGTTTGAGCAAGCTCCAGGGGTTGGTGATGGACAAGGAAGCCTGGCGTGCTGCAGTCCTTGGGGTCACAAATATTTGGACATGACTGAGCAACTGAACTGAACTCTATCTAGTCCATTTGATAAGAAGTACCTGGAGTGTGAAGAAAAGTGGGCCTTTGGAAGCATTTCTACAAACAAAGCTAGTGGAGGTGACAGAATTCCAGGTGAGCTGTTTCAAAACCTAAAAGATGATGCTGTTAAAGTTCTGTACTCAATATGTTAGAAAGTTTTGAAAACCTATCAATGGCCACAGGACTGGAACAGGTCAGTTTTGAAACCAATTCCAAAGAAGGGCAATGCCAATGAATATTGATATTGCTGTACAATTGTACTTATCTCACATGCTCCCAAGGTAAATGTTCAAAATCCTTCAAGCTAGGTTTCAGCAGTATGTGAACCAAGAATTTCCAGATGTACAAGTTGGATTTAGAAAAGGCAGAGGAACCAGAGATCAAATTGCCAACATCTGTTGTATCACAGATAAAGCAAAGAAATTCCAGAAAAAGAAAAAAAAAAAAAAAAAAAAAAAACATTTACTTCTGCTTCATTGTCTACACTAAAGTCTTTGATTGTGTGTATCACAACAGACTGTGGAAAATTCTTGAACAGAAGGGATTACCAGACCACCTTATCTGCCTCCTGAGAAACCTATATGCAGGTCAAGAAGCAACAGTTAGAACCAGACATATCACAAGGGACTGATTCAAAATTGAATAAGGAGCAAAATAAATCTGTATATTGTTACTCAGTTATTTAACTTGTATGCAGAGTATATAATGTGAAGTGCTGAGCTGGATGAATCACAAGCTGGAATCAAGATTGCCAGGAGAAATATCAATAAATTACCTAAGAAATGCAGATGACAGCACCATTATGGCAGAAAGTGAAGAAGAACTAAAAAGCCTCAGGGGAGTGAAAAAGCTGGCTTACAACTCAACATTCAAAAAACAAAGATCATGACATCTGTTCCCATCACTTCATGGCAAATAAATGGGGAAGCAATAAGTTCAACGACAGATTTTATTTTCTTGGGCTCCAAAATCACTCTGGATGGTGACTATAGCCATGAAATTAAAAGACATTTGCTCCTTGGAAGAAAAGCTATGACAAGACTAGATAGCATATTAAAAACAGTGACATCACTTTGTCTGCTGCTACTGCTAAGTCGCTTCAGTCGTACCTGACTCTGTGTGACTCCATAGACAGCAGCCCACCATGCTCTGCCGTCCCTGAGATTCTCTGGGCAAGAACACTGGAGTGGGTTGCCGTTGTCTTCTCAATCACTTTGTCTACATAAATCCAAATACTCAAAGCTATGGCTTTTCCCCACGTCCGAGGTCAGAAGAGGCAGCAGAGAGGAGCTTTCCCACGTCCGAGGTCAGGGGCGGTGGCTGTGATGGAATTCAGTTGAGCTATTTCAAATCCTGAAAGATGATGCTGTGAAAGTGTTTCACTCAATATGCCAACAAATTTGGAAAACTCAGCAATGGCCACAGGACTGGAAAAAGCCCGTTTTCATTCCAATCCCTAAGAAAGGCAATCCCAAAGAATGCTCAAACTACTGCACAATTGCACTGATCTCACACGTTAATAAAGTAATACTTAAAATTCTCCAAGCCAGGTTTAGCAATATGTGAACTGTGAACTTCCAGATGTTCAAGCTGGTTTTAGAAAAGACAGAGGGACCAGAGATCAAATTGCCAACATCTGCTGGATCATCGAAAAAACAAGAGAGTTCCAGAAAAAAACATCTATTTCTGCTTTATTGACTATGCCAAAGCCTTCGACTGTGTGGATCACAATAAACTGTGGGAAATTCTTCAAGAGATGGGAGTAACAGACCACCTGACCTACCTCTTGAGAATCCTGTATGCAGGTCAGGAAGCAAGAGTTAGAACTGGACATGGAACAACAGACTGGTTCCAAATAGGAAAAGGAGTATGTAAAGGCTGTATATTGTCACCCAGCTTATTTAACTTATATGCAGAGTGCATCATGAGAAATGCTGGGCTGGATGAAGCACAAGCTGGAATCAAGATTGCCAGGAGAAATATCAATAACCTCAGATATGCAGATGACACCACTCTTATGGCAGAGAGTGAAGAGGAAGTAAAAAGCCTCTTGATGAAAGTGGAAGAGGAGAGTGAAAAAGTTAGCTTAAAGCTTAACATTCAGAAAACTAAGGTCATGGCATCTGGTCCCATCACTTCATGGGAAATAGATGGGGAGACAGTGGAAACAGTGTCAAACTTTATTTACTAGGGCTCCAAAATCACTGCAGATGGTGACTGCAGCCATGAAATTAAAAGAAGCTTATTCTTCGGAAGGAAATTTATGACCAACCTAGACAGCATATTAAAAAGCAGAGACATTACTTTGCCAACAAAGGTCCGTCTGGTCAAGGCTATGGTTTTTCCAGTGGTCATATATTGATGTGAGAGTTGGACTGTGAGGAAAGCTGAGCACCAAAAAAATGATGCTTTTGGACTATGGTGTTGGAGAAGACTCTTGAGAGTTCCTTGGACTGCAAGGAGATCCAACAAGTCCATCCTAAAGGAGATCAGTCCTGGGTGTTCATTGGAAGGACTGATGCTGAAGCTGAAACTCCAGTACTTTGGCCACCTCATGCGAAGTGTTGACTCATTGGAAAAGACCCTGACGCTGGTAGCGATTGGGGGCAGGAGGAGAAGGGGATGACAGAAGATGAGATGGCTGGATGGCATCACCGACTCGATGGGCATGACTTTGGGTAGACTCCGGGAGTTGGTTATGGACAGGGAGATCTGGCGTGCTGCAATTCATGGGGTTGCAAAGAGTGGGACACGACTGAGCGACTGAACTGAACTGAGTTGATGGCTTTTCCAGTAGTCATGCATGGATGTGAGAGTTGGACCAAAAGAAGGCTGAGTGCTTAAGAACTGATGCTTTTGAACCACAGTGCTGGAGAAGACTCTTGAGAGTCCCTAGGACAGCAAGGAGGTCAAACTAGTCAATTCTAAAATAAATCAACCCTGATATTCATTGGAATGACTGATGCTGAAGCTGAAGCTTCAATATTTTGTTCACTTGATGCGAAGAGCTGACTCATTGGAACGGACCCTGATTCTGAGAAAGATTGAAGGCAGGAGGAGAAGGGGATGAAAGAGGATGAGAAGGTTGAATGGCATCACCAATTCAATGGACATGAGTTTGACCAAACTCTGGGAGACAATGAAGAACAGGGAAGCTTTGTGTGCTGCTGGCGAAGTGGTGGCAAAGAGTCAGACATGACTGAGCAACTGAATAGCACCACCAACAACGATTGGTTGGCTAGGATATCTTAGCTGCCAAAGCAGAGTGAGGGAGAGGAATTGGTGGCTAGGCATATCCAGGCACTCTTTGGTTTTCTCGAGATGTCAAGGCACACATAGTACTGTGACTTCATTTTCAGTGTTGCACCACAATTATCTCTTACTTCAAAAACCAAGAAACTAGTGGGGATGTTATGCCAATTATCAAGTACATTATCTCCAATTACTCATTTGGGGACCAAGAAAATTTCCACTAGGTATGTCCAAGGACAGTAGGTATGACTCAGACTTAGGTCAGGTTTCTATTTAATACCTGACCTTTATATGTCCTCAATCTAACACAGGACCATGTTGATATTTTAAGTCCTCAGTTCAAACTCTAATTCCAATGATTCTTGTTATGCCTGGGAATTACCCTTTCCTCAGTGTTTGTTTATTTGAATAAATAATCATCAAAGCCCTTGGAAATGGACTAGGGAATCAATATACAAATAATTGCTATGGTGTTTCTGGGTCCTTCCTCCTGGAAACTCAGACTTTCCTTTAGTCAAGGAGCTCTAGGTTAGAAAACCAGCTCATATATGGAAAATAAGCAAGGGATTATGACTTTTTATCAGGGATAGGGAGGCCTTTATCCTCTTGATCAGTCAACTTTGATTACTTTTGGTTGTGTAATTGAATAATACATTTGCCCCCCTATCTTGCCCCTAAGGACATCACTCCATTAAACATCTCCATAGTTTTCTGTGGATGAGGACCTCATGGCTACCATTTTCAACCTGCTGTTGATTGTGATAATTGTACATATCTTGCTTCTGACAGTGAAGTGCCACCACCTGACCTCAATTATTTCAGAATCTTGTCATCTCATTCTTATCCAGGAGCACTGTTCTGGAACAACAGCCAACTGTGGTCTATAGAGTTAAAATCTCAAATTTGCAGTAAAGTATAAAATACGGTAAATATTTTGGTCCTTGAGGTTTATATAATCTCTGTGGCAGCTGGTCAGCAATGCCTTTATAATGTAGATGTAGCTGTATAAAACATATAAATAAATGAATATGGATACATTTGAATTTTTTTTTTTACAAAACAGACAAAGAGCAACCACAAAAAAATAAAACACACACACACAGTGAAACCGTGGGTTGAATCTGACCCTGCTATAGGAAATAATCACTGCTGAGCTTATGAACAATTCTGATGTTTCACTTGTCAACTCATTTTCTTATATTTTTTGTAAACAAAATGTAATTCAAGCTCTCCTACAGAAAATAGCCCCCAGTCAACTGCCCCAGTTGAGTTCTCAATCAACAGTCAGTTTCAACATGGCACCAACTTGAGTGGGCTACTTTGACGTGAATATTCTAGTCCTAGTCAAACAACTCCCAATAAATTCAGCATGAGAAGAGACCAGCTATTCTCTCCAAGCTGTATCATAGAATCTTACAAATCAGCAAAATAAATGATTATTGTTATTTTAAACTAATTTGGTCTGCCTTTTTTTCCAAAACTGAAAATGGAAGTATTATAACAAATTCTAGAACAAGTACTGTTAATTTTGAGACCAGATAGTGGGAGAGAACAAGAAAGATATTTAAGACACTCTTAGAAAAAACAGGAAAAGTTTCAAGGAGACTGTTGATAAGACCCTAAAGAATATTATTATTATTATTAAATTATTATTCAGTGCTAGTTAAAACACAACCAGTATTATTTACTCACAGAAAATTTGGCAGCAGGGTTCCTTGTGTTTACATGGAAATCTAAGCTATCCCTAATGAATTGTCCAATTTGGTTAAAAAATTTCCAGGCAGAATCTGGGACGTGTGAACCAACTTAGTTGGTAATGTGGATAGAAGCATACATATAAAGCTTAAAAAAGAACAATTCTATTTTTAAGTGAAGTTTAGAAATAATATAAATGGGCAAACTTTAAAAATAAATCATATCTCACTCCAATTCACTTTAGAAAGCAAAAAGACTCTCAAAGCTAGAAGGATCGACAAGTACCAGAAAACCGAATTTGTCACTTTCCCAGGCAACAATACTGAAATGGGTTGTCATTTCCTTCTCCAAAATAAAAACAGGAGAAAACTTACCCCTAACTGAGTGCAATGTCCTGAAATGAAACTCAACCTGAGGAGGGAATAATTAAAATTTATGGTTGATTTTTAAGGAGTAGTTGATTTTAAGGAAGTAGTGCTGTCAGTTGTGACAGTGAGTGAAATCAAATTCTGGAGCCAAAGACTTTGGGTTCTCTTCAAGGTTGTGTTGTAAGAGAGAAATTAACCAGTCAGGAAGGAAAGAAACACTTTATTTGGGATAATATTAATATATCAGATTATTTAAAATATTTACATACTTCAACATTCTGTGTATTGCATCTTGGATTGATTTCCTTTCTCATAGTAAAAGTAAATGTCCCAAGCAAACAACGGGGATATTGTTGCTATTGTTATTACAGAAATTTCCATAAGATATCTTTGTTTTTTATTAAAGAATAGTTGATTTACAATATTATATTAATTTCAGTTACACAGTATAGTGATTCAGTATTATTATAGGCCATACTGCATTAAAAGTTTTTATAAGATAATGGCTATAATTCTTTATGCTATATTTTATCTTTGTTGCTTATCTATTATATACATAATAATTTGTATCTGTCAATTCCATACTACTAATTTGTCCCTCTCCTCTTCCCTCACCCCTTTGGTTACCACACATTTATTTCCTATACCTGTAAGTCTGTTTTTGTTTGCATAGATTCATTCATATAATTTTTTAGATTCCACATGTATGTGATATCATACCATGTTTGTCATTTTCTGTTTGACGTACTTCACTAAGCATAATATCCTCTAGGTCTATCCACATTTCTTTAAATGGATGAATTCAGTTTTTTATGGGTGAGTAATATCCCATTATATATGTATATATATGTCACATCTTTATCCATGTCTGTTGATGGACATTTGGTTTGCTTCTATGTCTTGGCTACTGTAAATAGTGCTGCTATGAACATTGGAGTGTCTGTATCTTTTCAAATTAGTGTTTTCAGGTTTTCTTGTTATATACCTAGAAGTGGGACTGCTGGATCATATAGTAGTTCCATTTTTAGTTTTTTGAGGCATCTTAACACTGTTTTCCACAGTGGCTATATCAAATTACACTCCTGCCAGCAGTGTACAAGGGTTTTCTTTTTTTCCGTATCCTCTCAAATATTTGTTATTTGTAGACATTTTGGTTATACCCATTCTGACAGGTGTGAGGTGTTATCTAATTATTATTTTTATTTGCATTTTTCTCACAGTTAGTAATGTTAAGCATATTTTCATGTGACTGTTAAGCCATTCATATGTCTTCTATGGAAAAATGTCTATACAGGTCTTCTCCCAATTTTTTGATTTGGTAGATGTTATTGTTGTTTTTCATATTGAGGTGTGTTAACTGTTAGTACATTTTCAATATTAATCCCTTGGTCACATAATTTGCAAATAGTTTCTCCTATTCCATAGGCTGTATTTTCATTTTGTCAGTGGTTTCCTTTCCTGTGCATAGGGTGTTCTTCTGATACTCTACACAATAAACTTATTTAATCACAGCAATAGTCCTCTATAAAAAGTGAATATTGAAAAGATAAAAGACTTGATGTCTTAGAAAACCCAAACCGAAATGTAAAATACTGTGAAACACACTGCCTTAAAATGTGAAAATTAATAAGCCAAGATAAAACAGAGAAATGTAGTGATTCATAACAACTGTAAGAAAATATAAAATGCAAAACATGCTGTAAATTTTGTACTCTTGAGAAAAGTTGTTTTTACAGCAGGTAAAGCACTATGTGCTTTTTGATAAGCATGAAGATCAACAGCAAAAATATATAATCTAGCAGAGATTTCTTTAAACTTTATATGGGTATATCAGAAAACCTTTTTAAATTTTCTGATTGTCTTTACTGAGCATTTTTAATTAAAAGAATTGTAATTAGATAATTAATATCAGAGAAAACTAAAATGTATACTTTCTCATTTTCTAGTTCAGTTACTTTCCATTATTCAGAATTCTTTTGTACTATCCAAATATTGGAGACTTTTTAATATTTTTCTAAATTGCATACATATAAAGTATAACAGATTTTTTTTAACCTTAATGAAATTTTCTACGCCTACAGGATAATAATATGGAGATACTCCACAAAGAATGCTCAATATATTAGACAGTTAAGAAAACTGGCCAAAAGGGAAAAATAAAAGAGATATTGCTTTCACTCTATTATTGATTCATCTTCTTTTTATTAATATGAAATATTCTCTTGTATGAATAGAGTTAGCACATATAATATCAAACACACCATCACACACACACATGTATAACTCTTCTGTAAAAGACTTTTGAAGCAATTGGCAGCAATTATTTGAGAGAAATGAAATGAAAGTTGTAAGATTTTGAATATGATGAGATTCACTTGTTAGGTAACACAATACAGTAATAAGCCTACACAAATATAAAATATGTTAAAGTTACTTTATACACATGACTACATTGTAGAATTAAGTTTTAAGGTTTAGTATGGAAATCAAACATGTTCTTAATAAGCATAACATACACTAATTTATAAGAAGCTAAATGTCAATTGAAAAGGTAATTTTGAAAATAGAACAAATGTGAAATCTCAGAAAGCTTAATGAATTATATTTAATGTTTATATTTAATGTAGTGCTAGTAAATGATAAGTCAAAGGCTTGTCAGGAAAAAGGTCAGTATTTTCAAAATTACATTAGAATTCAAAAATGTACAGTTGAAAATAAATATTAGAATCCATTTAGATTAGAAATAAAAGTAACATTCAAATGCTTTAGTATTGGAGGTTAATTTTCTATTGTTTGCTCTCGGAAATAATATGTTCTGAGGTTGAGATTGCCAGAATGGTGAGTAGGAAATTCTGAAAATTCACTGCTCCATAAAGCAGTGAAAACACTGACTAAATCTGTCAAAATCAACTTGCACAAAACTCTGTAAATTAGCCAAAATTTTCAATTATCAGAGAACCATTTATTCAAGAAAAATGACTAAATCTTGTGATCAACAACGTTTTCTTGCAACGTAGGTGTTCTTATTCCCCTGTCCTTTTCCCCAGTTCTACTGCAGCATGGAAAACCAGTAATATTGTCACTGAAGCAGCTGTGAAAACAACAGACCAACAGCCAATGGAGGAGGCAGAACAGGTTTACAGTTCATCAGAAAGCCTCATTCTCAAATAATTGTCACTGTTCAATTTGTCTGTAAGTTCCTTGAAAAAAATTCCATTTACAGAGATCATTGTATTTAACTTAAACCTGAGCTCACTCATTAGAAAAAGGCCTACCCTCAGGCAATTAATTTAAAAATAATCAGTGGCACTTTAATTTTCAGCTGCCTAACAAGGTGATGTCATTTGAAGTAAACAAGAGTCTGGCCAAAATTTTTAAAATGATCTAAAGAATTATATGCCCATAGAGGGCTTTTTAATAAGGAAAAAAAATGACCATGCATGTGGGTTAGTTCTCCATCAGGTATTGAACCTATGTCCCCTACCTTGGAGGCATGGAATCTTACTCACTGGACCACCAGAGAAGTTCCCCATAGGGGGCTTTAAATAGTCCTCATGCAACCAGGAAATGAATGATAAGGTAGAGCTGTAAACTACCTGAACACTGAAGGTATACTCCAACACACAGGACGCTCCTTGGCAAAATGTTGGAGATATATCAGTTCATGGAATTTCAGGAAATCTCAGAGTAATCATTAGCTGACCACTAAGCTAACTGAAAAGAGACTTCTGTGGCCATAACTTATATATAATACAAACTTTAAAGAACTAATGCAAGAAAGGGACTGCACTGTTGACTCTTGAAAGTGGGGTTAGAAGCACTGACCCTCCATCTAGTCAAAAACCTACATAGAATTTATTGTTGGCTTCCATGTGTATGGTTCTTCCATATTTGCAGTGCCTCAGTTTCTGTGGTTCTGCATCTATGAATTCAACCAACCCTAAATCAGTAATACAGTATTTAAAATTGAAAAAAAGAAAATGCATATAAGTAAACCTGTGTAGTTCAAACCCACGTTGCTTAAGAGTCAGTTGTACAAATAGAAACAACAAAACTTAGAGATAAGGAGAATGTGATTTTTAGAGTTGTCACATTTCATTACATAAAATCCCCAGTTTTCAAATACTAGCATTATAAGAGAGACAGGGAAACAGGGGCAAGGCTTAAAAAAGTAGTCAATAAGAATTGTCCTTTAGGAAATCTATACATTGCACTTACTAGACAAGGACTATAAATCTTCTGTTATAAATATGTTTGAAATCATAAAGAAAACCATGTCTAAAGGATTAAATCCCCTTCATGGATCACAGCCTTGTCATGGTAAAGGGGCTTCTGTAAATCAGTGAAGCAAAGAGCCATGCCATGCAAGACCACCCAGGACAGATGGATCATTAGTGAAAAGCCCTGACAATCCACAGTCCACTGGAAAAGGAAATGGCAAGTCACTCCAGTATTCTTGCCATGAGAAACCCATGAGCAGTATGAAAAGACAGAAAATATGACACCAGAAGACAAGCCCCACTGTCAGAAGGTGTCAAATATGCTACTGGGGAAGAGCTGAGAACAATGACTAATAACTCTAGAAAAAAATGATGTGATGGGGCCAAAATGGAAATTAAACTTACTGTGGGCGTGTCCAGAGGTGAGAGTGAAGCCCTGATGCTGTAAAGAACAATATTGCATAGGAACTTGGAATGTCAGGTCCATAAATTGGATGTAAATTGGACAATTTACACATGGACATCTCCAGATGGTCAATACTGAAGGCAGGTTGATTATATTCTTTGCAAGTGAAGATGGAGAAGCTCTATAAAGTCAGCAAAAATAAGACTGGGAATTGACTGTGGCTCAGATCATGAGATCCCTATTGAAACATATGATGAATGGCTCAGGAAACTCAAACAGGCGTTCTGTACCAACCTAGAGGGTGAGATGGGGAGGGAGATGGGAGGGAGTTTCAAAAGGGAGGAGATATATGTGTACTTATGGCTGATTCATGTTGAGGTTTGACAGAAAGCAGCAAAATTCTGTAAAGCAATTATCCTTTAATAAAAAGTAAATTTAAAAAATGCAGGCTTAATTGAAGAAAGTAGAGAAAATGATTAGGCTATTCAGATATGACCTAAATCAAATACCTTATGATTATAGGGTGGAAGTGATGAATAGATTCAAGAGATTAGATCTGGTAGACAGAGTGCCTGAAGAACTATGGATGAAGGTTCATAACATTGTGCAGGAGGCAGTGACCAAAACCATCTCAAAGAGAAGGAAATGAAAGAGGGAAAAATGGTTGCCTGAAGAGGCTTTACACATTGCTGAAGAAAGAAGAGAAGCAAAAGGCAAGGGAGAACAGGAAAGATATACCAAACTAAATTCAGAGTTTCAAAGAATAGCGAGGAGGAATAAGAAGGTCTTTTTAAATGAACAATGCAAAGAAATAGAGGAAAACAATAAAATGGGTAACAGTAGAGATCTCTTAAAGGAGATGGGAGACATCAAGGAAACATTTCATGCAATGATAGGCGTGATAAAGGACAGAAATGGTAAGATCCTAACAAAAGCAGAAGAGATTAAGAAGCAGTGGCAAGAATACACAGAACTATGATTGAGATTGTTGGGGCCTGCCCAACAACAAACTGACCTGAAGGAGCGGTGCCACAGAAGAATAAAGAAAAATAAAACTATGCATTGTATGTCAGTCCTCAAACCTTCACACCTTTCATGACTATGTTTAGCCCTTCAGCTAGTGATGAACTTTCTCAGCAACTCCCTCAAGGCTCTGGTCATGAGAACAGTCACTAATCTTTTTCCATCAGTTACATCAGTACTTCAACATCTTGTTTTCAAGATGTTTTTCCACGATGTACTTTTTACTGCTCCCAGCCCTTCACCTGGGGGTCATGAGAAAGTCATTCTTATTCTTCAAAGAAGCCCTGTTAACTATAGTACAGGCCTGTGCACAGCATATTCCCTACAGAGATAACCACCATAGTGTGGTCATTCAACTAGAGCCAGACATCCTGGAAGGTGAAGCCAAGTGGGCCTTAGGAAGCATTACTATAAACAAAACTAATGGAAGTGGTGGAAACCCAGCTGATCTATTTTAAATCCTAAAAGATAATTCTGTTAAAGTCCTGCACTCAATATGAAAACATATTTGGAAAATTCAGCAGTGACCACAGGATTGGAAAAAATGTCAATTTTCATTCCAATCCCAGAGAAGGAAAATGCCAAAGAATGTTCAAACTACTATACATTTGTGCTCGTTTCACGTGCTAGTAAGGTTATGCTAAAAATCCTTCAAGCTAGGCTTCAGGAATATGTGAACTGAAAATTTCTGGATGTGCAAGCCAGATTTAAAAAAGACAGTGGAACCAGAGAACAAATTGCAATATCTGTTAGGTCATAGAGAAAGCAAGGGAATTCCAGATAAACATCTATTTCTGCGTCCTTGACTATGCTAAAGCTTTTGTCTGTATGGATCACAACAAACTAGAAAATACTTAAAGAGATCGGAGTAACAGATCCCCTTATTTGACTCCTGAGAAAACTGTATGTGGGTCAAGAAGCAACATTTAGAACCAGACACTGGGAAAAAAAAAAAAAAAAGAACCAGACACAGAACAATGTACCGGTTCCAAATCAGGAAAGGAGTATGTCAAGGCTGTATATTGTCACCCTGCTTATTTAACTTATATGAAGAGTGCCTCATGCAAAATGCTGGGCTGGAAGAATCACACACTGGAATCAAGTTCTCCAGGAGAAGCATCAACAACCTCAGATATGTAGATGATACCACTCTAATGGTAAAAAGTGAAGAGGAACTGAAAAGCCTCTTTGGGTTAAACAAGAAAGTGGCTTGAAACTGAACATTAGCTGAACATGAAAGGTGACTTGAAACTGAACATTAAAATCTAAGATCATGACATGTGGTCCAATCACTTATGGCAAATAGAGGGGTGAAATGTGTAAGCATTGACAGATTTTATTTTATTGAACTCCAAAACCACTTTGAACAGTGACTGCAGCCATGAAATTAAAAGATACTTGTTTCTTGGGAGAAAAGCTATGACAAACCTAGACAGTGTATTAAAAGGCAGAGAGATCATTTCCTGACAAAACTCTTTGTAGTGAAAGCTATCATTTTTCCAGAAATCCTGCATAAATGTGAGAGTTGGACCATAAAGAGGGCTCAGAACTGAAGAACTGATGTTTTTGAATGGTGGTGTTGGAGAAGATTCTCAAGACTCCGTTGGACTGCATGGAAAATCAAACCAGTAAATCCTAAAGGAAATCAACCCTGAATATTAATTGGAAAGACTGGTGCTGAAGCTGATGCTCCAGCACTTTTGCCACTTGATGTGAAGGACCAACTCATTGGAAAAGACTCTAATGCTGGAAAATATTTAAGGAAAATAATAAGGGGGTAGTAGATGATGACATGGTTGGATAGCATTACCAAATCAATGGGCATGAGTTTGAGTAAACTCTTAGTGGAGGACAGAGGAGTCTGGGATGATTCAGTCATTGGAGTCTCTAAGATTCAGACACAACCTAACAACTGGTCAACAACCAGAACAATAACAAAAGGATTAAATAAATAAGCACATTAAAGGATGCTCAAGGTTATTTATCATTAGAAAATTACAGAACAAAACAACAATGCAATACCTCTTCACCACCAGTAGGACCTCTACAATAAAATGACAGACAATAAGAATTACTAGTGAGGATGTGGAAGAGTTGGAAAATTTATACATTGTTGATGATAATGTAAGATATTGCCGTTATTTAGAAAACATTTTTCTGGTTTCTAGAAATGTTTGATATGGGATTCTCATGTGACCAGGTATTTCTACTTCTCCTCATGTACTAAAAAGTAAGTCCACACAACACTTGTATATTAATATTCATAGCAGCATAATTTCTAATAGTCAAAAAGTAGAAACATTCTAAATGTCCATCAACTGGTAAATGGACAAGCAAAATTTAGTATATCCATATAGTGGAATATTATTCAGCCATGAAAAGGAAAGCAATGCTAATGCACACTTCAAGATGAATGAATTTTGAAGACATTATGCTAAGTGAAGCAAGACAATTACAAAAGGCCATATAATGTATATTTCCACTTAGAGAAAATGTTCAGAATAGGCAAATATATAGAGACAGAAAGTTGATTAGTATTTTCCAGTTAACAGGGAAGAAGGGAACATGGAGATTAGTTGTGTTAGTTGCTCACCTATGTGAGTACACCGAAAACTAAAAGTGACTTGTATACATTAAAATAGTGATTTTTATGATAAATAAATTATATTTCAGAAAATGTTAATAATGATATGACTTGTTTAAGAAATCTTCAATGGTAATTTAAAGTTGTTGTGCTTATGATCAGTCATGTCTGGTGCTTTGCAACTGCATGGCCAGTAGCCTGCCAAGCTTCTCTGCCAATAGAATTTTCCAGGAAGAATACTGGAGTAGGTTGCCATTTCCTATTCCAGGGGACCTTCCTGATCCAGGGACCAAGCACATATCTCCTGTGTCTCTGGCACTGGCAGTCAGATTCTTTACAATGCACAACCTGGTGAGAGCCTTTGGATTCATCTATTCAGGATCTACTTTACTTGTAGCATCTAGTGTCATTTGTGTGGTTGAGTGCAAGGGAAATGATCAAGAGAAGAATTGTTGAAAATAGTCGATGGGGGGATAAAACCAAGTGAGTGACAACATAAATATTAGCAAATAATTGGGGATGCATGCTAAAATTATTTCATACTTTAATGCATATAAGCCATATGAAATGGACTAATTTTTTCATAGATATTTTGTAATCAGAGCACAATTAATTTTATAATGTCAGACCTTTAGAATGAAGTGTATTATTAAAATATTTAACAATTTTAATAGACTTCAAGGAAGTTTTTTTTTTTCATTAAAATGGAACAAGAGACTGAGGGACTTAAATATTTAATGAGTATATTACAGTCATCACATAATGCTTGTTTATTTCAGAAAAATTTTCATACCTGCTCAATTTTATTGCCAGTTCAAGCTATAAAGACAACCATTATAGAAAAACATATGAGAATATCTCAACATCAAAAACCTTATGTTAAATGTTCTTTATGGCTATCTTTGAACAAGCTGTGCATATGCATATATATGCAGATTCTTTGATTGTTTTAGTTGACAAACACACAGGGATGGTAAAATATGAGATCATTGGGAGGACTTAGATAGCATTGTTTTCTTTCTTTTATTCTTATGTCAAGTTCTTATTAAAAACATAAAAAGAGGCCATAGTGTCAATGCAGGAGACATGGGTTCAATACCTGGGTTGAAAAGATTCCCTTGGAGAAGGAAATGGTAACCTACTCTAGGATTCTTGCTTTGGAAATCCCCTGAACAGAGGAGCCTGGCAGTCTACAATCCATGGTGTCACAAAAGAGTCAGACATGACTTAGCGACTAAACAACAAAACAACAAAAGAAAAGAGTAGCCTTTGGTGTCAGATAGTCCTGGTTTCAAATCTCAATTCAGTTCAGTTCAGTCACTGGGCTGTGTCCGACCTTGTGTGATCCATGGACTGCAGAATATCAGGCCTTCCTGTCCATCACCAACTCTGGGAGTTTACTCAAACTCAGGTCCATCGAGTCGGTGATGCCATCCAACCATCTTATCTTCTATCATACCCTTCTCCTCCTGCCTTCAGTCTTTCCCAGCATCAGGAGTTTTTCAAATGAGTCAGTTCTTCACATCAGGTGTCCACAGTATTGGAGTTTCAGCTTTAGCACCAGTCCTTCCAATTAACATCCAGGACTGATCTCCTATAGGATGGAATGAATGGATCTCCTTGCAGTCCAAGGGACTCTCAAGAGGCTTCTCCAACACCACAGATCAAAAGCATCAATTCTTCGGCGCTCAGCTTTCTTTATAGTCCAACTCTCACATCCATACATGGCTACTGGAAAAAGAAAAAAAAAAAAAAAAACACACATAACCTTGACTAGATGGACCTTTGTTGCCAAAGTAATGTTTCACCTTTTTGACATACTGTCTAGGTTGGTCATAGCTTTTCTTCCAAGTAGCAAGTGTCTTTTGACATCATGGCTGCAGTCACCATCTGCAGTGAATTTGGAGTCAATAAAAATAAAGCCTGTTACTGTTTCCATTGTTTCCCCACCTATTTTCCATGAAGTGATGTAACCAGAAGCCACGATATAAGTTTTCTGAATGTTGAGTTTTAAGCCAAGTTTTTCACTCTTCTCTTTCGCTTTCATCAAGAGGCTCTTAAGTTCATCCTCACTTTCTGCCATAAGGGTGTTGCCATCTGCATATCTGAGGTTATTTATATTTCTCTGGGAAATATTGATTCCAGCTTGTGCTTCATCCAGCACAGCATTTCTCATGATATACTATGCATATAAGTTACATAAGCAGGGTGACAATATATAGCCTTGATGTACTCCTTTCCCGATTTCGAAGCAGTCTGTTGTTCCATGGCCAGTTCTAACTGTTGCTTCTTGACCTGCATGCAGATTTCTCAGGAGGCAGGTCAGGTAGTCTGGTATTCCCACCTCTTGAATAATTTTCAACAGTTTGTTGTGATCCACACAGTCAAATTCTTTGGTGTAGTCAATAAAGCAGAAGCATATGTTTTTCTGAAACTCTCTTGTATTTTCTATGATCCAACAGATGCAGGCAATTTGGTCTCTGGTTCCTTTGCCTTTTCTAAATCCAGCATGAATATCTGGATGTTCACAGTTCACATATTGTTGAAGTCTGGCTTGGAGAATTTTGAGCTTTTCTTTGCCAGTATGTTAGATGAGTGCAATTGTGTGGTAGTTTGAACATTCTTTGGCATTGCCATTCTTTGGGATTGGAATGAAAACTGACCTTTTCCAGTCCTGTGGCCACTGCTGCGTTTTCCAGATTTGCTGGCCTATTGAGGGCAGCACTTTCACAGCATCATCTTTTAGGATTTGAAATAGCTCAGCTGGAATTCTATCAATTCCACTAGCTTTATTCATAGTAATGATATCTAAAGCCCACTTGACTTTGAATTCCAGAATGTCTGGCTCTAGGTGAGTGATCACACCATCGTGATTATATCGGTCATGAAGATCTTTTTTGTATAGTTCTTCTGTGTATTCTTGCCATCTCTTCTTAAAATCTTCTGCTTCTGTCAGGTCCATATGGTTTCTGTCCTTTATTGTGCCCATCTTTACATGAAATTTTCCCTTGGTATCTCTAATTTTCTTGAAGAGATCTCTAGTCTTTCCCAATCTATTATTTTCCTCTATTTCTTTGCACTGATCACTGAGGAAGGCTTTCTTATATATCCTTTATATTCTTTGGAACTCTGCATTCAAATGGGTATAATTTTCCTTTTCTTCTTTGCCTTTCACTTCTCTTCTTTTATCAGGTATTTGTAAGGCCTCCTCAGACAACAATTTTGTCTTTGTGCATATCTTTTTCTTGAGTATGGTCTTGATCCCTGCCTTCTGCACAATGTCACGAGCCTCTGTCCTTAGTTCATTAGGCACTCTATCAGATCCAATCCTTTGAATGTATTTCTCACTTCCACTGTATA
Source organism: Muntiacus reevesi (assembly GCF_963930625.1). Classification (NCBI taxonomy): domain Eukaryota; kingdom Metazoa; phylum Chordata; class Mammalia; order Artiodactyla; family Cervidae; genus Muntiacus; species Muntiacus reevesi. The sequence continues at coordinate 78,774,372 of NC_089271.1, read as the reverse complement.
ATCATAAGGGATTTGATTTAGGTCATACCTGAATGGCTTAGTGGTTTTCCATACTTTCTTCTATTTAAGTCTGAATTTTGCAAAAAGGAGTTCATGATCTGAGCCGCAGTCAGCTCCTGGTCTTGTTTTTTGCTGACTATATAGAGCTTCTCCATCTTTGGATGCAAAGAGTATAATCAATCTGATTTCAGTATTGCCTATCTGGTTAAGTCCATGTGTAGAATCTTGTGTTGTTGGAAGAGGGTGTTTACTATGACCAGTGTGTTCTCTTGGCAAAACTCTATTAGCCTTTGCCCTGCTTCATTCTGTACTCCAAGGCCAAACTTGCCTGTTACTCCAGATATTTATTGACTTCCTACTTTTGCATTCCAGTCCCCTATAATGAAAATGACATCCATGTTGTGTTCTAGAAGGTCTTGTTGGTCTTTATAGAGTCGTTCAGCTTCTTCAGCATTACTTGTTAGGGTATAGACTTGTATTACTGTGATATTGAATGGTTTGCCTTGGAAATGAACAGAGATCATTCTATCATTTCTGAGATGTCATCCTTGTACTGCATTTTGGACTTTTTCTTTGATTATGATGGCTACTCCATTTCTTCTAAGGTATTCCTGTCTACAGTAGTAGATATAACGGTCATCTGAGTTAAATTCACTCATTCCAGTCCATTTTAGTTCGCTGATTCCTAAAATGTCGATGTTCACTCTTGTCATTTCCTGTTTGACCACTTCCAATTTGCCTTGATTCATGGACATAAAATTCCAGGTACCTATGCAATACTTCTTTTTACAGTGTTGAACTCTACCATTTATAATCTATGTCACTGGGAAAATTAATATTTCTGAGATTTAGCTTCTTCATCTGTAAAATTTCCAGGCTAATATATCATAATAATACCACAGTAACCAAGATTTATTAAGTATTCACTTTATTCTGGGTTCCACATTGGATTCTTTACATATATATCCAGTTTCACATTCCATGTATTTATCAACTTGGAGTGAGCAAAAATTAATCATTGTTGGGTCTGGAAATTTCAAATACCTGGGGGATCTCTGCTCTAGCAGACATTGATTCACTTGATATTGAATTATAGAGAGGTAGAGGGTATGCGGGCAGGGGCACATTTGTAGAATGATGAGGAGGTTTAAAGGCAGCTATTCACAGATTGTTAAGTTTTTCTTTTCTTTCTTTCTTTTTTTTTCTTTTAGTGTAAGTCAAATGAACATTAACCTTAAATGTACTGTATCATTTAATTCTCACAAGAGAATAAAAATTCTCACAAGATCCATAGGAGGGAGATATATATATATATATACATACATATATACATATACATATTTTCTATATATGAAAGCTAAAGTTCAGAGAGAGAATTTGTCACTCAGTCAGCAAATGTTAAACCCAGGATTAGAATCTTTATGGGATGTATTAGTCCTTAGGTAAAGATTTGGCTTTCAAAATAGTACAAGCTGTTAACATTCAGCTTACTCTTTAAGCTGCAATTCTGTGATTTTCTAATTATACTTGCCAAGTGCGATTTTTAAGGCAACATATTGAAATGAATTATCACAGATTCTATATTCAAGCAAATTGGATTAGAATCTGTTTTTTTTTTTTCTTTTTTTGGATTAGAATCTTGATTCACTACTACCATCTATATAATTTTGGAATAGTTATTTACTATTTTTTATTCTCTATTTTCCTACCAGTAAAATGTAGGTAATTAACACACTTACCTCACATAATTACTAGATGTAAATAAGATATATACAAACCAGTTAGCATAGTGCTTGAAATTTAATTACAGGTCAATAGATGTGACTAACATCGTTATTTTAGATACTCAATGCATTTCTGTACTGATAATACTATTTTTACTGCATAGTCAAATAGATCTTTAAAACATTTTAGTTCTGAAATTGACCTTATTATAATGACTGATGATTGAATGAGACTGCATAGTCTCCATAGGATCTAACTTACCCATACTCCATACGGTTAAGCACAATATCTAGTTTATTTCTGAATTTTAAAACATAGTATAAGGCATAGTGTTTCAAATAATAAACCTGAATAATGAGTGAGTGAATAAAAAAATAATGAAATAAACGCAGTTGTTTGAGAATGCCACTTGCCAGCAGATAGCTCCAAAGACCTGTGAAAGTTCTTTAAAAACTGGAAAGCAAAATTTTAAAATTCTGTTAGTAGCTCTCAAGCTTTGTTAAGAATCACCTAAAATAATCAGAACATACAAGAATAGAAAAAATTAGTCACAGGTTCTTAAAAGTAATTATCTTCTTTGCTGTTATCATTGTAGCTTACTGACTGCTTACATTCATTTAAGAATAAAATTTACATTTGAAACTGAAATTCAGGCAATTGTAATGTTTCCAAATCAAAAGCAAATATATATTTAAAAATAGATTGCTTCTATTTGCTGTATACTTACTTATAAATACTCATGGTCTGGAGAGAGAATACTCAATGAGGTAGTATGATGTGTCTTCTCTAAGGAAAAATAAAATACTGACTATAGGGAATTAAAAAAAAAAAAAGGTTACATTCTCCTCTGGTAGAAACTATTTTACATTTACAATTGCAAAAGTCTGGTTGTGGGAATAATAAGTGAATAAATAAATATGTATGTGTATGTACTCACACACATTTACACACACATGCATATATATATATGTGTGTGTGTGTGTGTGTGTGTATACACATATACATGCAATGGCTTCCCTTACTGATCAGATGGTAAAGAATCTGCTGCAATGTGGGAGACCCAGGCTTGATCACTGGGTCAGGAAGATCCCCTGGAGAAGGAATGGTAACCCTCTCCAATATTCTTGCCCAGAAAATCCCATAGACAGAGGAGCCTGGAAGGCTATGGTCCATGGGGTCACATAGGGTTGGACGCAAATGAGTGACTAACACTAACATACATATAAATGCATATACATGTGGCCTTTGTCATTCTTAATACAATGATAAATAGCTCTAAAACTATTAAAAATAATTGATAATGGTCAGTTAATATTTTTAAGTATATTTTATTTTTATGAATCTCTGGATTTATTATTTTCTTTTTCTATGATGTCATCAACATGCTTTAAAATATTACCAACCTGAAGTTTGCCAGAGGTCATTACGCTTGCTTGTTTTCTGAATTTGAAATTAAATTTTTAAGTCACTTAAGGGCTTCCCTGGTAGCTCAACTGGTAAAGAATCCTCCTACAATGCAGGAGACCTTGGTTTGATTCCTGGGTCAGGAAGATACCCTGGAGAAGGGATAGGCCACCCATTCCAATATTCATGGGCTTCCCTCATGACTCAGATGGTAAAGAACCCGCCTGCAATGTGGGAGACATGAGTTTGATCCCTGGGTTGGGAAAATCCCCTGGAGGAGGACATGGCAGCCCACTCCAGTATTCTTGCCTAGAGAATCCCCATGGACAAAGGAGCCTGGTGGTCTAGAGTCCATGTGGTTGCAAGGAGTTGGACACGACTGAGTGACTAAGCACACAAACAACTTGTATTTGATTTTCATGGCTTCTTTGGTGACCCTTGGTTTACTTGGTCTGAAGATGAAATCAATAATCCTGGTTTGTTTATCTTTATTAACAGTAACATAGACTAGTTTTACATGCTATTTTATGAACTGCAAAATGAATTCTAGACAATTCAATATTTTGGCTCTATCAAAATGATAAAAGAAAAACTAAAATATAGCTCTTTACACTTATGATCCTTGGTGTTCATTGGAAGGACAGATGTTGAAGCTGAAACACCAATACTTTGGCCACCTGATGTGAAGAGCTGACTAATTTGAAAAGACCCTGATGCTGGGGAAGATTGAGGGCGGGAGGAGAAGGGGACGACAGACGATGAGATGGTTGGATGACATCACTGACTCAATGCACATGGGTTTGGGTGAACTCCGGAAGTTGGTGATGGACAGGGAGGTCTGGCGTGCTGCAGTTCACGAGGTCGCAAAGAGTCGGATACGACTGAGCGACTGAATTGAACTGAACTTAAACTTATAAAAGGTGTTATATGTCTTTATAGAACCAGTCAACTTCAGTTTCTTCAGCATCAGTGGTTGGGGCATAAACTTGAATTACTGTGATGTTGAATGATTTGCCCAGAAATGAACTAAGGTCATTCTGACGTTTTTGTGGTTGCATCTAAATACTGCATTTTGGACTATTTTGTTAACAATGAGGGCTATTCCCTTTCTTCTAAGGGATTCTTGCTCATGATAGTAGATATAATGGTCATCTTAATTAAATTCTCCCATTTTATTTCACTGAATTCTAAGATATTGATGTTCACTCTTGCCATCACCTGCTTAAGCACATCTGATTTACATACAATTCATGGACCTAATACTTCAGGTTCCTATGCAATATGTTTTTTACAGGATCAAGTTTTACTTTCACCACTAGACATCCACAACTGAGCATTATTTCTGCTTTGACCCAGCCACTTCATTCTTTCTGGAGGTATTAGTAAGTGCCCTCTGCTCTTCCCCAGTAGCATGTTGAACATTTTCCAACCTGGGGACTCATCTTCTGTTGTCATTTCTTTTTGCCTTTTCATCCTGTTCAATGGATTCTTGTCACAAAAATACTGGAGTGGATTGACATTTCCTCCCCCAGTAAACCGCGTTTTTTTTTTTTTCAGAATTCTTCATTATGACCCATCCATCTTGGGTTGCCCTGCATGGCATGGCTCATAACATCATTAAGTTACACAGGCCCCTATGCCACTACAAGTCTGTGATCCATGAAGTGGGTATTCAAATACATTCTTATATATTTAATATTTAGAAACAGGAAAAATCAAAATTCTACTGTATAGAAGTACAAATATAGTTGGAAAAACTCTAAAGAAAAATGAAGAAAAACAGCACCATAAAAACAAGGATTCTGGGAAGAAGCCAGGTTGCCATTAGGAAATAAATTTTTACAGGTGTGTGTACAAATATATATGTATTTATTTGTTAAAATATTATGCAACTTTTCTCTAACTATGTGCTGTTCCAAAATTTATTTTTTCCCCATTTTCATGATGGAAAAGCAATGGCCAAGGTCAAACCCTATTGAAAGTGTAGTATAAGGACTGAGCACTGGCAACTGTGTTGGTGATGTGAAGGTAATGTTAATTTCTCCAAGTAGATAAGATATAATTTGAGAAATAAAACTGTCCTTTTTACTCCTTTTATAACATTTTTAGTAATCACAGTAAGGAAATAGTGACCTAGTCCAAATATCAATCTCTGTTTCTTACCCTCTGAAAAATACTGTATAAAATATTTAACCTTTCTCCATTTCACTTTATTTTTTGTAAAATGGAAGCATAATATTTGTCTGTCTTGTGGGAATTAAAAAAAAACTGAGGTAGTCAAAATGATTAATAACTTCTGACATACAGAAGGCATTCAATGAATGATTAACACTCTACAATCAGTTCAGTAAATAGGTGATTAATAAATATATGTTTATCTTTCACTTTTATTTGCTGGAAACTAAAAATTAAATGTAAAACTAATCTTGAAGTTAAACTTCCACATGCATTCTTCAAACTGAGGTTAAATGCAGCCTCAGAACCAGTTGTTTTAATTAGATACTTAAAATCTTACTACTAATGTAAACAGTAAAATACAGGCACTTTTCAGCTATTAAACTCAAGCTGTAAATGCAGAAATAGACACCTTGAGAACTACAGAACCCTCCGCACATAACAACTCAGTCTATACATTTGCACTGAGGGAATAAATTAGCATGGTTTCTAACAGTATAAACGTGTGTCCCTATTATGACTTCAGCCTCTCATTAACATGTCTACATAAAGACTTTATTCTTTTTTCTAGCTAACAGCTGATGATGAGCTCTTCTTTAAAAAAAAATGTATTTATTTGGCTGCACCAATTCTTATTTGTGACACATAGGATACTCCATCTTTGTTGAGGCTTGTGGATTCATTAGTTGTTGCATACAAACTCCTAGTTGTGGCATGTGGAATTGAGTTCCCTGATGAGGGATCAAACTCAGGCTCCCTGAACTGAGAATGCAGAGTCTTATCCACTGGAACACAAGGGAAGTCCCTGATGACAGGCTGTTGACCTCTCGTTTCATAGATCATTTATAGGCATACCTCAAAGATCTTGTGGATTTGGTTTCAGGGAACTTCAGTAAAGCAAATATTTCAATAAAGCAAGGCATAAGAATATTTTAGTTTCACAGTATATATAAAAATTGTGTTTACAGTATACTGTAATCTATTAAGTATGCAATAGCATTATTGTCTAAAAATTGCACATACTTTAATTAATACAACCGGAGAAGGCAATGGCACCCCACACCAGTACTCTTGCCTGGAAAATCCCATGGACGGATGAGCCTGGTAGGCAGTGGTTCATGGGGTTGCTGAGTCGGACACGACTGAGCGACTTCACTTTCACTTTTCACTTTCATGCATTGGAGAAGAAAATGGCAACGCACTCTCATGTTCTTGTCTAGAGAATCCCAGGTATGGGGGAGCCTGATGGGCTGCCGTCTATGGGGTTGCACAGAGTCGGACACAACTGAAGTGACTTAGCATAGCACAATTAATACAACAAAGAAATTGTGCATTGATTGACTCTTCCTTTAAGAAGAGTAAGTAGTATGCAGTGATTTTTTTTCAGTTATTTTTATTAGTTGGAGTCTAATTACTTTACAATATTGTAGTGATTTTTGCCATATATTGACATGAATCAGCCATGAATTTACATGTGTTCCCCATCCTGAAACCCCCTCCCACCTCTCCCCACATCCCATCGGTCTCGGTCATTCCAATATACCAGCCCTGAGTACTTGTCTCATGCATCCAACCTGGACTGGCGATCTGTTCCACAATTGATAATACATATGTTTCAATGCTATTCTCTCAAATCACCCCACCCTTGCCTTCTCCCATAGAGTTCAAAAGCCTGTTCTATACATCTCTGTCTCTTTTTCCGTCTTGGGTATAGGGTTATCATTACCATCTTTCTAAATTCCATGTATATGTGTTAGTATACTGTATTGGTGTTTATATTTCGGGCTTACTTCACTCTGTATAATGGGCTCTAGTTTCATCCATCTCATTAGAACTGGTTCAAATGTATTTTTAATGGCTGTGTAATATTCCATTATGTATATGTACCACAGCTTTCTAATCCATTCGTCTGCTGATGGGCATCTAGGTTGCTTCCATGTCCTGGCTATTATAAACAGTGCTGCGATGAACATTGGGGTACATGTGCCTCTTTCAGTTCTGGTTTCCTCGGCATGCATGCTCAGGAGTGGGATTGCTGGGTCATATGGCAGTTATATTTCCAGTTTGTTAAGGTTCTCCACACTGTTCTCCATAGTGGCTGTACTAGTTTGCATTCCCACCAACAGTGTAAGAGGGTTCCTTTTTCTCCACACCCTCTCCAGCATTTATTGCTTGTAGACTTTTGGATAGCAGCCATTCTGACTGGCGTGTAATGGTACCTCATTGTGGTTTTGATTTGCATTTCTCTGATAATGAGTGATGTTGAGCATCTTTTCATGTGTTTGTTAACCATCGGTATGTCTTCTTTGGAAAATTGTCTGTTTAGTTCTTTTGACCTTTTTTTGATTGGGTCATTTATTTTTCTGGAATTGAGCTGCAAGAGTTGCTTGTACATTTTTGAGATTAATCCTTTGTCTGTTGCTTCATTTGCTATTATTTTCTCCCATTCTGAAGGTTGTCTTTTCACATTGCTTGTAGTTCCTTTGTTGTGCCAAACCTTTTAATTTTAACTGGGTCCCTTTGTTTACTTTTGTTTATATTTCCAATATTCTGGAAGGTGGGTCATAGAGGATTTTGATGTGATTTATGTCAGAGAGTGTTTTGCCTATGTTCTCCTCTAGGAGTTTTATAGTTTCTAGTCTTACATTTAGATCTCTAATCCATTTTGAGTTTATTTTTGTGTATGGTGTTAGAAAGTGTTCTAGTTTCATTCTTTCACAAGTGGCTGACCAGTTTTCCCAGCACCACTTGTTGAAGAGGTTGTCTTTTTTCCATTGTATATTCTTGCCTCCTTTGTCGACGATAAGGTGTCCATAGGTATGTGGATTTATCTCTGGACTTTCTATTCTGTTCCATTCATCTATATTTCTGTCTTTGTGCCAGTACCATACTGTCTTGATGACTGTGACTTTATAGTAGAGACTGAAGTCAGGAAGGTGGATTCCTCCAGTTCCTTTCTTTTTTCTCAAGATTGCTTTGGCTATTTGAATTTTTTTGTATTTCCATACAAATTGTGAAATTATTTGTTCTGGTTCTGTGAAAAATACCGTTGGTAGCTTGATAGGGATTGCATTGAATCTATAGATTGCTTTGGGTAGCATAGTCATTTTCACAATATTGATTCCTCAAATCATTGAACACTGTATGTTTCTCCATCTATTTGTGTCCTTTTTTTTTTTTTTAATTTCATCAGTGTTTTATAGTTTTCTATATATAGGTCTTTTGTTTCTTTAGGTAGATATACTCCTAAGTATTTGTTGTTGTTGTTGTTGTTGTTGCAATGGTGAATGGTATTGTTTCCTTAATTTCTCTTTCTGTTTTCTCATTTTTAGTGTATAGGAATGTAAGGGATTTCTGTGTGTTAATTTTATATTCTGCAACTTTACTATATTCATTGATTAGCTCTAGTAATTTTCTGGTAGAGTCTTTAGGGTTTTCTATGTAGAGAATCATGTCTTCTGCAAACAGTGAGAGTTTTACGTCTTCTTTTCCTATCTAGATTCCTTTTATTTTTCTTCTGCTCTGATTGCTGTGGCCAAAACTTCCAAAACTATGTTGAATAGTAGTGGTGAGAGTGGTCACCCTTGTCTTGTTCCTGACTTTAGGGGAAATGCTTTCAATGTTTCACCACTGAAGATAATGTTTGCTGTGGGTTTGTCATATTTAGCTTTTATTATGTTGAGGTGTATTCCTTCTATTCCTGCTTTTTTTCATAAATGGATGTTGAATTTTGTCAAAGGCTTTTTTTTGTGTCTATTGAGATAATCATATGGTTTTTATCTTTCAGTTTGATAATGTGAATTATTACATTGATTGATATGCAAATATTAAAGAATCCTTGCATCCCTGGGATCAAACCCACTTGGTCATGGTGTATGATCTTTTTAATACGTTTTTGGATTCTGTTTTCTAAAATTTTGTTAAGGATTTTTGCATCCATATTCATCAGTGATATTGGCCTGTAGTTTTCTTTTTTTGTGACATCTTTGTCTGGTTTTGGTATTAGAGTGATGGTGGTTTCATAAAATGAGTTTGGAAGTTTACCTTCTTCTGCAATTTTCTGGAAGAATTTGAGTAAGATGGGTGTTAGCTCTTCTCTAATCTTCCAGCAAACAAAAGCCCAGGATCAGATGGCTTCACAGTTGAATTCTACCAAAAATTTAGAGAAGAGGTAACACCCATTTTACTCAAACTGTTGCAGTGCTGTTTGATAACATTTTACTCATAGTAAAACTTTTTCAAAATTGGATACAACTGTCCCAAATTCTACTCATGCTTCCTCAGTTTATGTAATATTTTAAATCCTGCATTCCATTTCAATAATCTTCACAGTATCTTCATAATGACCAGATTCCATCTCAAGAAACAACTTCCTTCCTCCATAAGTAGCAATTCTTTATCTGTTAAAGTTTTATCACAAGATTTTAGCAATTCAGTCATATCTTTAGACTCCTCTTCTACTTGGCCTGCTATTTCCACCACATCTGTAATCACTTCCTCCACTGAAGTCTTGAACTTCTCCAAGTCATCCATGTTGGTTGGAATTAACTCTTCCAAACTCCTGTTAATTTTGATGTTTTGACCTCTTCCAGTACATCAGAGATGCTCTTAAGAACATTTAAATGGTGAATACTTTCAAAAAGGTTTTCAGTAATTTGTCCAGACCCATCAGAGGCATCAGTATCTATGGAAACGTTAGGTAGTTAGAATACGAAAAAGGCGTCCAGAATGGTGGTGACTAAAAGACAAGGGAAAAATCCATGATAACAGAACAAAGGAAGGCCCAAGGACCAGAGTGAGGGCCTCAGGTAGAACAAACAGCACTCCTGGCTAGCCCAATTTACATAAGGCAGGACCAAGGGGAGTGAAAAACATATAAAAAGAAGAACCAAAGGGTCAGAGTTTTCTTTCTCTCTCTCTTCCGTGTGTGTGTGTTGTCTGTCTCTCTCTTCTCTTCTCTCTGTGCCTTTTAGGTCGGCATGCCCTCACACCTCGAGGATGTATTTTCTTTTATTTTCTAAATAAAGCTGATCTGTCTGAGAACTCTAACATGGGCTGTCTGAGAGTTACGAAGGGCTGAGAGCTTTAACATCCATCACTTCAATTCTTTGTTTTGACGAGACAGAACCGAGGAGATTACACTCCCCTGACATCTATGGTGCCGTGACTCCAATTTAACTTGACTGAAAGAACCTCAGTATGGCCCCTACAAGGAGGAGGCCAAACACAGCAGGAACCCAACTTCGTGAAAGCTCCCACTAGCACAGGGGAAGCAACAAGAAGCCCATCGTGCTGGAAACTGCAACAGCTAAAAACGAACTCAGCAGAAAGCTCACATGGCCCAGTCTCAGATTCAAGAAGACCTCCAATTAAGGTAAGAGGGCCTCACTCCTATGGCTGGAGGGACACATGCCTAATGAAATCTTAATTCCTTTACAATGTCTCTCTTCTTGTTTCCTCAAAACCCCCCATGAACAAGCGGGCAGCAGTGGGTGCAATTGAGGGACTCCTCAATATGTCCCAAAGGCACTATCTACTGAGCCCCAGTAGCTGTTATCCAAGCGGGTAGGGGTTCTTCTGTCCTTAATCTTCTTTATGCCAAGGATCAGGCTGTGAGTACAGGTCAGGTATTTAGCAGATTTTCCAGCAAGCTATGAAGGGGATTCCTTGGCACTTTTTTCCCACTGCTTTTTCCTCCCATCCTTTAGCTCTCTCTCCCAGAACTCGAGCCTGGCCAAAATCCATGAAGCTCAGGCTCTGATGTCTCATTGCAAAAATTCAGTGAAAGACACAGGGATAGGTAAGAGGTGAATTTGTTAGGATTCAGAGAGAAGTATACTCTTCAGGGTATGGCCCATTGCAGAGGCAAAGGCTCTGGCCATGAAATGTGTCCTAGATAGGTTTTGCAAGCAGGGTGAATTCATATGCTAATGAGTGGGAGGATCATCCAAACCATTGTGAAACCACCCACTCCTCTGTCTTTTGACAGTGGCTTGGAGCTGTCCTGTCACCTTTGGGTGTGCCTTTTAGCTCACATATTTGGGATTAAGGCTTATTTGAATTTGACTTGTCATCTTGGACCTAATTGATTTTAATTGGTTTATGTTATGCCCTTGTGCTATGTCATTCTTTCAAAGGTTGTGTCCTGCCCCCTTCCCTCCTGGTTCATGCTCTTTTTTTCTGAGCCTTGTCCAGCCCCACAATGTTGCCTCTAAAATCTTGTGAAGGGACACCAGAAAATAGCTGGTCCTTGGGAGGGAAATACTGTATAATATCCAATCCCTTTAGATATTCAGGCCTTCATCTTCTGTGTTTCCTATAACATGTGCAACATCAGCATCTCTCAGTGAACCTGCTAGGGTGGGCGACAGGCACACAATGCCTGCTAGAAGTCCATCTGTTGGCAACCCTTCAAAGGCAATTGGGCTTCCAGGGATAATGTTTGCCACTTTGAGATTTAGCCCTGCAGGCCACTTGGGCCCAAGCTTTTACCACCCTTCTCCTAAAATTACAAACATAACCCTGGACCAAATCTCCACTCCACTTTTATGGAACATCTGGTTTGTTGCCTCTTAATGAATTTTCTCTTAAGCCAATTACTCCTATAATCAGGATCCTGCCCCTTGTAGGCAACTTTGCTCCACTCAGCCTATTGTTAATACCCTTAATAACCCTAACAGGGCCAGATAACCCACTCCTTTGTCATTACTTCTGTTATCACCTAAATGGGTCTATGACAAGGAAATGTTTACCAGAGGAGACACCTTAACCTGCTCTTATGGAGGACTAGGGGAGGAAATCAGTGACTTACAATCCCATAGAGCAATAAGAGGATAAGGCTTATGACTGTTTCACCAGGTTCACAGTCTCAGGGCACAGGCTTGGATTGCTTTACATCATGATAACCATTCCCATCGGTGGTGAGCAAACTGTCAATGAGTTATAATTACAATCCCTTAATCCTACCCAGTACTTGCCATGCTGGAGACCTTGGGGAAGCCCAACTCCAGTCCAGGGGTCCCAGGTCAACCTGCCTTGACCTGCCTAGGGATCTTGTCCTCAAAAGGTTGTCACACCTCAACCTGCTCAGCAATCCGTCAGTCCAGGGGTCTCAGGAGGTCACCACACTTCGATCTGCCCAGGGACCCAATTCTCAGGAGGCCGACCTGCCTCAGTCTGCCTGGGAATTTGATCTCCAGGACAAGGTCACACCTCAGCCAGCCTGGGGATCTGCAACCAGACCCAGGGACACCTGGCTCTCAGGTTGCAACAGTACTGGGTAGCATAAGCTTCAGAAAGACTCACCCCTAAGGAAGTCCACCCATGGAAATAGAAGGAAGCCTATTACTTGTGAGAATGTGCCCAGTCTCAGTAATAACTTAGGAGCCCAACAAGAACACCATTGCCTTTCTAGAAAGGCTAAAAGAGATCCTCCAAAAGTTTACCAAACTGAACTTAGACTTTTACGAGGGACAAATGATTTTAAAGGATAAATTCCTGTCCCAATATGCATCCGATATCAGAATAAAGTTACAACAGCTATAGCAGCAGGACCTTGCTGCCTCTTTAGATGAGATGGTCCAGACAGCAACCAATATCTTTTATAACAGAGAACAAGAGAAGGAGGTCAAGGACCAGGAGAGGGAGAAAAGGAAAGAAGTAAGGCATGCCCAGATTGTGGTCACCCTCCAGGGAAGCCCTATGGCAAACCCTGATTCCTTGAAGGACAAGGCATGAAGCAAATGCCTAATCTGTAGACAGGTGGGGCATTGGGCCAAAGAATCTCCAAACCATGACAAGTTTGCTAAAACGGCTTGCTACAAATGCTATCAACTGGGACGTTGTGTGGCACTCTGCCCTTGGAACCCAAGAGCCTCAAGGTCAAGTGTCAAGCCTTTCCTCACAATGGTTCAACAGGACTGAAGCAGACCAGTCCAGCCAGCCTACCTGTCACAGATAACCATCACGGGGCTGGAGCCAAGGGTGAAAGTGGATGTGGCAAGTAGGCCCGAGAATCTCTTGGTTAACACAGGTGCTGCCTAGTTTGTCTTGATCTCCTACTCCGGGGCCTTCTCTTCCCAAACATGTACCATTTTGGGTGCTACAGAAAAAACAAAACAAAACAACAACAACAACAAAACTACTAAAAGAGTCACAGGAGCACTTGGTTGCTGAGATGGATAGATATTTTCCCACCAGTTTCTAGTAGTCCCTGATTGTCCTCCTCCCTTATTGGGAAGAAATTTATCCCTGTCTTCAAAACCTTGCCGCTATTGCAGTCCTGACAGAAGATGCTTTAAAACACTCTTTTGGGGGCAGACTAACTATTTTCACCAGCCACTAAGTGAAAAAAACTCCTAAATGGGAGAGGCCATTTACAGATGTCTGATCAAATAATCTTCAAATATCAAGCAGGGCTGGGAAAATCTAGGCCTGACTATATCCCCTTGTGAAGTTCTTAACCCAGCCACCCTCCTGCCTACCCGTGAGGGCTCTCTACCTTTCACTCTTGCCTAAAGACCTTGGACCACTGGACAAAATCCCGAAAGGGATTGTCGGAAGATAATCTGGTACACTGATGGAAGCAGCTTTGTCTTGGATGGAAAAAGAAGAGCCGGATATGCAATAGTCTCCAATTTTGAAGCAATAGAGACTAAGCCTTTGCCACCAGGTACTTCAGCCCAATTAGCAGAGCTCATAGCCCTGACTCAAGATTTAGAACTGGGAAAAGGAAAAAGAAAAGCCACTTACACTGACTCCAAGTATGCCTTTCTGGTGCTACATGCATATGCTGCTATTTGGAAAGAAAAGGGACACATGATGACCCGTGGGTCCCTAATCAAACATGATGATCAAATTATTAGGCTCTTGGAGGCAGTCCATCTGCCCACTAAGGTTTCAGTCTCCTACTGTAAAGGACACCAAAAAGGGAGCACAGAAGTGGCACAAGAGAACCAAGCAGCTTCTCAGGCAGCTAAGAGAGCAGCATTACAGAACAATGACTTAATAGGGGTTGGGTTGCCACCTTAGTTCCATGGACTGATTTGCCAGAAACTCCACACACTGAAGGTGAGACTCTTAAAGCTAAGAGTGAGGTTTTTCAAGATCATATGGGGTGGTAACAAAAGGAGGGACTCCTTTTTCTGCCTGGGAACCTCCAGTGGAAGTCGGTTAACTCCTTACGTGCCATCACTCACTTACGGGGAAAAAAAAAAAAAAAAAAAAACCTCCAAAGATTACTAGAAATGTCCTTCAGAAGAACAGGCTTCCAAACAACTATAAGGTAAGTGGTCTCCTCTTGTCCCACTTGCCAATTAAACAACCCCCATGGAGCTTGAAGACCCCAGCAGGCCCAGCTTGTCCAATGATGTGGGACCTACCCAGGAATGAACTGGCAGATGAACTTCATCTAGATGCCAGTTTCTCAAGGGTATAAATGCCTATTAGTCATGATAGATACATTCACAAGATGGATTGAAGGCTTTCCCACCTGAACTGAGAAGGATGAGGAGGTGGTTTAAAAAAAAAAAAAAAAAAAAAAAAAAAAACTTCTCCATGAAATAATTCTGAGATTTGTTCTGCCCAGGTCATTACAAAGTGACAATGGGACATCATTTACTTCTAAGGTCACCCAAGGGGTCTCTAAAGCATTGGACATTACTTATTATCTCCATTGTGCGTGGAGGCCTCAGTCTTCAGGGAAAGTAGAAAAAGTGAACCAATTCTTAAAATCAGTCATAAAAAAATATAACCCAAGAGACCTCCCTGGGATGGAAGGAGGCTTTACTAATAGCTCTCCTCTGCACCCGTGTTGCCCCTAACCCTAAGGAACAGGTTGGTCTTACATCTTATGAGATGCTATATAGGTGACCTTTCATTTATGTCAATGACCTCTTCCTTGATCCAGAGGCTCAGACCTTCCAGTTTTACACCATGGCCATTGGGCAATTCCAACAGGGTACACGCTTGTGGGGTATGAACCAGGACCCAAAAGATTCTGAGGAGTCACCACTATATGCTGCAGGGACTCAAGCCCTAATTAAAGTCTGGAAGGATGGGTCCCCAAAGGCTCAACTCTAGCCCACATGGAAGGCCCTGTAATACTTTCTACCCTCACAGCAGTCAAGGTACCAGGACATGACTCCTAGATTCACTACTCATGAATTAAGCCATGGGAAAAAAACAAAACAAAACAACAACAACAAAAAAAAAAAATAAGAAGGCACTCAATACACCTGTGAGGTTCTGGGAGATCTCACATACCTACTCAGAATTACAAATTAGTTCCATTCTAATGAACATCCCCAAAATCTTGTTTCCAGGGATAAGATTTCCCAGGACAGCTCTAAAGGGTCAACACAGCTTGGCAGGGGTTTTACTCCAAAACAGACAAGAGATAGATCTTCTGATCCCTGAACAAGGAGGGAATTGAGCCATCCTGGCAGTGGGAATTTGGAATTGGCTGATGCCCCTACTAGTCCTTGTTATGCCATATTGATGCTGCTTGTGATTGCTCCATGTCTAACCCATTTTGTCTCTGTCCAGGTCAACAAGCTACAACGTGCACTGACAGTTCAACAAGGATATATAAAACTACAACCAACCATGGAAAATATCACTCACCCATAGATGGACATTGCTATACGGATTCCGAGGCCTGAGACTAGCAAGAGTGGGAGGCTCAATGCACCCCATCGTCCCAGTTCAGAAGGAAGTAGCCAGAAAGACATCAACATCCCTATTCCCAAAGGAGCTAGCTGCCCATCCTTTGGAGGGGGGGAAGTTAGGTAGTTAGAATAGGAAAAAAGAGCCCAGAATGGCAGTGGCTAAAAGACAATGGAAAAGCCCGCAAAAATAGAACAAAGGAAGGTCTGAGGGTCGGAGTGAGGACCTCAGGTAGAACAAATAGCACTCTTTGCTAGCCCAATTTACATAGGACAGGTCCAGGGGGAGGAGAAAACACGTATAAAAAGAGGAGCCAAAAGGCCAGGGTTCCCTCTCTCTCTCTCTCCCATGCATGCACATGCTCAATCTCTCCCTCTCTCTTGTCTCTTCATGCCTTTTTGGTCGGCGTGTCCTCACACCTCGAAGATGTATTTTCCCTTATTTTCTAAATAAAACTGATCTGTCCAAGAACTATAACACGGACTGTCTGAGAGCTGCGATTCACCGAGGGCTTTAACTTCCATCACTTCAAATCTTTGTTGGGATGAGACAGAACCGAGGAGATTACATTCCCCTGACATCTACTATAACCTTTCTAAATGTATTCCTTTAAATAAATGGCTTGAAAATCAAAATGATTTCTTGAAACCATGGGCTGCAGAATGGATGTTGTGTTAGAAGGCATGAAAATAACATTAATCTACATTTCCATCAGAGGTCTTGGGTGACTAAGTACCTTGTTAATGAGCAGTAATATTTTGAAGGAAATCTTTTATTTGAGCAAATCTCAATAAGTGGACTTAAGACACTCAGTAAACCAAGTTGTAACAGATGTGTTATCTTCTAGTTTTTGTTGATTCATTTATATAGCACAAGCAGAGTACATTTATCATACTACTTAAGGATTCTAGGATTTTTAGAATGGTAAGTGAACATTGACTTCAACATTAAGTCACCAGCTGCATTCAGTTCAATTCAGTTTAGTTCAGCCACTCAGTCATGTCCAACTACTTGAGACTCCATGGACTGCAGTACACCAGCCTTCCCTGTCCATCAAAAACTCCTGGAGCTTGCTCAAACTCAAATCCATCGAGTGGGTGATGTCATCCAACCATCTCATCCTCTGCTATCCTCTTCTCCTCCCTCTTTCAATCTTTCCCAGCATCAGGGTCTTTTCCAATGAGTCTGT
The DNA here is from genome assembly GCF_963930625.1 of Muntiacus reevesi. NCBI lineage: Eukaryota > Metazoa > Chordata > Mammalia > Artiodactyla > Cervidae > Muntiacus > Muntiacus reevesi. The sequence goes on along the minus strand of NC_089271.1, from coordinate 78,757,214 downwards.
TCTTTGCCTCAGGTGGCCGAAGTACTGGAGCTTCAGCTTCAACATCAATCCTTCCAATGAATATTCAGGACTGATTTCTTTAGGATTGACTGGTTGGATCTCCTTGCAATCCAAGGGACACTCAACAGTCCTCTCCAACACCACAGTTCAAAAGCATCAATTCTTCTGTGCTCAGCTTTCTTCACAGTCCAACTGTCACATCCATACATGACTACTAGAAAAACCATAGCTTTGACTAGATGGACCTTTGTTGGCAAAGTAATGCCTCTGCTTTTTAATATGCTGTCTAGGTTGGTCATAGCTTTCCTTCCAAGGAGTAAGCATCTTATAAATTCTGTTAGGCCCATATCATTTCTGTCCTTTATTGAGCCCATTTTTGCATGAAATGTTCCCTTGGTATCTCTAATTTTCTTGAAGAGGTCTCTAGTCTTTCCCCTACTGTTGTTTTCCTCTATTTCTTTGCATTGATCACTGAGGAAGACTTTCTTATCTCTCCTGGCTATTCTTTGGAACACTTCATTCAAATGGGAATATCTTTCCTTTTCTCCTTTGCCTTTTGCTTCTCTTTGTTTCACAGCGATTTGTAAGGCCTCCTCAGACAACCATGTTGCCTTTTTGCATTTCTTTTCCATGGGGATGGTCTTGACCCCTGTCTCCTGTACAATGTCACGAACCTCCATCCATAGTTCATCAGGCTCTCTGTCTATATCAGATCTAGTCCCTTAAATATATTTCTCACTTCCACTGTATAGTCATAAGGGATTAGATTTAGGTCATACCTGAATGGTCTAGTGGTTATCCCTACTTTCTTCAGTTTAAGTCTCAATTTGGCAATAAGGGGTTCATGATCTGAGCCACAGTCAACTCCTGGTCTTGTTTTTGCTGACTGTATAGAGTTTCTCCATCTTTGGCTGCAAAGAATATAATCAATCTGATTTCGGTGTTGACCATCTGGTGATGTCCATGTGTAGAGTCTCCTCTTGTGTTGTTGGAAGAGGGTGTTTGCTATAACCAGTGTGTTCTCTTGGCAAAACTCCATTAGCCTTTGCCCTGCTTCATACCGTACACCAAGGCCAGATTTGCCTGTTACTCCAGGTGTTTCTTGACTTCCTACTTTTGCATTCCAGTCACCTATAATGAAAAGGACATCTTTTTGGGGTGTTAGTTCTAAAAGGTCTTGTAGGTCTTCCTAGAACCATTCAACTTCGGCTTCTTCAGCGTTACTGGTTGGGGCATAGGCTTGGATTACCGTGATATTGAATGGCTTGCCTTGGAAATGAACAGAGATCATTCTGTCGTTTTTGAGATTGCATCCAAGCACTGCATTTTGGACTCTTTTGTTGACCATGATGGCTACTCCATTTCTTCTAAGGGATTCCTTGCCCACAGTAGTAGACATAATGGTCATCTGAGTTAAATTCACCCATTCCAGTCCATTTTAGTTCGTTGATTCCTAGAATGGTGACATTCACTCTTGCCACCTCCTGTTTGACCACTGCCTATTTGCCTTGATTCATGGACCTAACATCCTATGTTCCTATGCAATATTGCTCTTTACAGCATCGAACCTTGCTTCTATCACCAGTCACATCCACAACTGTGTATTGTTTTTGCTTTGGCTCCATCCCTTCATTCTTTCTGGAGTTATTTCTCCACTGATCTCCAGTAGCATATTGGGCACGTACCAACGTGGGGAGTTCCTCTTTCAGTATCCTATCACTTTGCCTTCTCATACTGTTCATGGGGTTCTCAAGGCAAGAATACTGAAGTGGTTTGCCATTCCCTTCTCCAGTGGACCACATTCTGTCAGACCTCTCCACCGTGACCCGACCATCTTGGGTGACTCCACATGACATAGCTTAGTTTCATTGAGTTAGACAAGACTGTGGTCCTGTGATCAGATTGGCTAGTTTTCTGTGGTTATGGTTTTAGTGTGTCTGCCCTCTGATGCCCTCTCACAACACCTACCATCTTACTTGGGTTTCTCTTACCTTGGATGTGGGGTATCTCTTCATGTCTGCTCCAGCAAAGCGCATCCACTGCTCCTTACCTTGGACTGGGGGTATCTTCTCACGGCCGCCCCTTCTGACCTTGAACGTGGAGTAGCTCCTCTCTGGCCCTCCTGCGCCTGTGCAGCAGCCGCTCTTTAGCGGTGGGGTAGCTCCTCTTGGGCGGGGCCCCTGACCTCCGGAGTGGGGTAGCTCCTCTCAGCCACTGCCCCTGACCTCGGGCGTGGGGAAGCTCCTCTCGGCTGCCGCTCCTGTGCTGTCGCAGCCTGGCGCTCTCGGTCTCTAACCCTGACCTTGGGCGAGGGGTAGCTCCCCATGGCCAGGCTTCTGCGCGGTCCGTCGCAGCCGGTGTGCTACTGTGAAGTGATGCATTAGCCCTTAACAACAGAGTCAGCCTGAAGCTTTGAAGCCAAACATATCCTCTATGAAATTCCTATGACATTGTATGACTTATTCTTCCAATATAGAGCTGTTCCATCTACACTGAATATACGTTGCTTAATATAGCCACTTTTATTAATTATCTTCATTAGATCTTCTGGATACCTTCCTGGAGCTTCTATATCAGCACTTAATGCTTCACTTTGCACTTTCATGTTATATAGACTGTTTCTTTCCTTAAACCTCAGGAGCCAACCTCTGCTAGCTTCAATTTTTTCTTCTACAGCTTCTTCACTTCTCTTAGCCTTCACATCATGGAAAATAATTAGAGCCTTATTTTGGATTAGTCTTTAACCTTAGGGAATGCTGAAGTTGGCTTGGTCTTCTATCCATACCACTAAAACTTTCTCTATATCAGCAAAAAAGCTGTTTTGCTTCCGTTTTGTGTGTTCACTGGAGTAGCATTTTTAATTTCTTTTAAGAACTATTCCTTTGCATTCACAAAGTGACTAACTTCACAATGTGACTAACTATTTGGTACAAGAAGCTTTGCTTTCAGCCTGTCTTGACTTGTAACATGTCTTCCTCACTAGGCTTAATCAAATAGATGTGTGATTCTTCCTTTAACTTGAACACTTGGTGACTTTGCTGGGTTACTTGTTATTCAATCGCTAAGTTGTGTCCAACTGTTTGTGACTCCATGTTGGGTTACTAATGGGCCTAATTGTTAATATTTGTGTGAGTCAGTTTATAGGGAGGCCTGAGGATAAGGAGAGAGATGGGAGAAAGGCCAGTCAGAACACATACAACATTTATTGATTAAATTCACCATCTTGTATGGGCATGATTTATGGCATTACAAAACAATAGCAAAAGTAACATTAAAGACCAATGATCACATATCACCATAACAAATATAATAATAATAAAAACATTTTAAATACTGTGAGAATTACGAAAATTTGACACAGAAACAAATTCTGATGGAAAAAATGGAGCCCATAGATTTGCTCAATGCAGGGTTGCCATAAACCTTCAATTTGTAAGAAATGAAATATCTGTGAAGCACAATAAAGTCAAATATAAATACAAAAAAAGGCCACCTGTACTATAAATGGTTTACAATTATGAATGCTTCCTGTCTCTTCAGATGTAAATATATCTCCTACAACACAGAAGTGCCTTTCTAAAACACCTGAAAGCCATTCCTTTGAAATATAATCATCAGGATTAATAGGGCCTTTGTCTCCCAGTTTTCTGTAGAAAGATAGAATCCTAACTTCCATAAGTGCCAGCTAAAATACAGCTTTTATGGAATTAAACCATTGTAATTTTTGAGGCAGTGATATATGTACATATACAAACATTATTTCAAGCCTGAAAAGAAAACTGGCTTCTGAAAATTTTTAGCAAATCCTTCCAATTCAGTTTAACCATTAATTGCAGCATGTATTCCATTCTCTGAACAGAAGGTTGAACTAATAAATCTATAGTATAATCAAGAAACCTGCCTTTAAAAAGTCAAGTTATCTCAGCAAAATTGGAAGAGATCAGCTCTTTTCAGGCTGTCAGTGTTACTGAATAAAACCTGTTTGGACTGTTTTAACTAATGTCCAGTTTTGTTTATCTTTGAAGAAAAGTCACCATGGAAATTTTCCAAATATCTATTATTGAAGAGAAAGTATTTTAACACTGCAGTGGCCAAAGAAAAAATGTTCTATTTAGTAATGATACCTGTGAAAGAAAATGAAATATTTATTAGATTCCTGTTACTCACATGATATGGGTGTGGAGAAGATGCAGAAAGTACAAAGGAGTGATACCATTAACAGAAGGGAAGTGAGAAAAGTCAAGAGGAAAATAAAAATCCCATTATTTTACACATGGTAACACAGCAAGAAGAATAAGCCCATGCTTTTGCTCCTGGCATAAGTGATATACAAATGAAGCTCCAAATAGAAATGATCCTCCTAAAGTAAAGTGTCACAAAAGTCAACTTCAGTTGATAAGGAAAATTCAATGAGAATAATCACATATATGGGCAGACTTCAATGTTGTATGTATTAAACACTGATAATACTGGTTAAAAAGAGAAAATTTGGAGGTAGAAATGCACAAAATCTATACTGATATAGACATAGGACAGGGAAAACCTCCATGTTTTCCTCAATACAGCAGTGTTTAGTTGCTCAGTCCTGTCCAACTCTTTGCAACCCCATGGACTGTAGCCTGCCAGGTTTCACTGTCAGTGGGGATTCTCCAGGCAAGAATACTGGAGTGGATTGCCATGTCCTCCTCCAGAAGATCTTCCCAACCTAGGGATCAAACCCAGGTCTCCTGAAATGCAGGTGGATGCTTTACTGACTGAGCCACCAGGGAAGCCCTGAGCAATGGAATATCTTTTGAAATGTAATATACTCATGGAACATGAAAATGAAATTTAATAAAATCCTGCAATTCAGTACCACAAAAAGAGAACAAGGAGAATTATATTTAGCTTCAAGGAAGATTTAAATGAGTTAAGAGATGACAGAATCAAGATGATTTTCTTTTTAAAAAAATGATCATGTTTTTAACTTTATTGCAGAATATAGCTGTATATATTTAAAGTTTGCAGGGTGATGATTTGGTATACATATACATTATGGAATAATTACCAAGCTCAAGATAATTAACACATCCACCACCTCACATAGTTAACATATTTTTGTGTATGCATGATGAAAATGTTTAAAGGTCTACTCTCAGCATCTTTCGAGTATAAAATATAACAATATTAGCTATAGTCACCATGCTGTATTTTTTGACTGAAGTACAGTTGATTTACAATGCTGTATTAGTTTCAGGTGTACAACACACACACACACACACACACATACACACACACATACACACACACACACACATGAAGAAAGCTGAGTGCTGAAAAATTGATGCTTTTGAACTGTGGTGTTGGAGAAGACTCTTGAGAGTCCCTTGGACTGCAAGGAGATCCAACCAGTCCATCCTAAAGGAGCTCAGTCCTGGGTGTTCACTGGAAGGACTGATGCTGAAACTGAAACTCCAATACTTTGGCCACCTTATGCGAAGAGGTGACACATCGGAAAAGACCTTGCTGCTGGGAGGGATTGGAGGCAGGAAGCGAAGGGGACGACAGAGGATGAGATGGCTGGATGGCATCAGCGACTCGATGGACATGAGTTTGAGTAAACTCCAGGAGTTGGTGATGGATAGAGAGGCCCGGCATGCTGTGATTCATAGGGTCGCAAAGAGTCAGATACAACTGAGCGACTGAACTGAACTGAATGATATATATATATACACACACACACATATATACATAAATATATATATGCATATATATATATGTGTGTACCAAGTTGCTTCAGTCATGTCCAACTCCGTGTGACCCTATGTACTGCAGCCCACCAGGCTCCCCTGTCCATGGTATTCTCCAAGCAAGAATACTACAGTGGGTTGTCATTCCTTCCTCCAGGGGGTCTTCCCAACCCAGAAATTGAACTCTTATGTCTCCTTCATTGGCAGGCAGGTTCTTTACCATTAGTGCCATCTGGGAAGTCCATATATATGTATATATTAAGATATCATATCTATATCTATATATACTTTTTGACATCATGTTCCCTTATAGGTTCTTACAAAATACTGAATACAGTTCTCTGTGCTATATAATAGGAATTTGTTGGTTATCTATTTTACGTATTATAATGTGTATGGTAGATCTTTGGAAAATATTACTTTTATAAACAAAATTTTGTATCCTTTGACCTATATCATCCTGTTCTTTTTTTTTTTTCTTTTTCTCTGTAATAATTTCTCATTGTCAATTCCTATAGTGAGTTTTTCAAAACTTCTCACACTCATCAGATTTCTTTTTTTTTTTTTTTTTATTAGTTGGAGGCTAATTACTTCACAACATTGCAGTGGGTTTTGTCATACATTGACATGAATCAGCCATGGATTTACTTGTATTCCCCATCCTGATCCCCCTTCCCACCTCCCTCTCCACCCGATCCCTCTGCGTCTTCCCAGTGCACCAGGCCCGAGCACTTGTCTCATGCATCCAACCTGGGCTGGTGATCTGTTTCACTATAGATAACATACATGCTGTTCTCTCGAAACATCCCACCCTCGCCTTCTCCCTCAGAGTCCAAAAGTCTGTTCTTACTGAGACAGTACTCACACATACACAAACACACACACTCACTCACACAAACATGTACACTGCGATTGTCTTTATCTGTTGTATTAGTTAGTTTGTGGGGCTGCTGTAACAAAGAGTCACAGATTAGGTGGCTTAAGCATCAGAAAAGTTTTTTTTTTTTTTTTTTTTAATTTTATTTTATTAGTTGGAGGCCAATTACTTCACAACATTTCAGTGGGTTTTGTCTTACATTGACACGAATCAGCCATTGAGTTACACGTATTCCCCATCCCGATCCCCCCTCCCAATTTCTGGAGGCTAGAAAACCACAATCAAGGCATTTGCAGCCAGGGTTGGTTGTTTCTGAGAACTGTGAGAGAAAAATCTATTTCAGGCGTCTTTCCTTGTCTTATAGATGACCAACTTCTCTTCATGTTTTTTCATATTGCTTTCCCTCTAATGCAGGTCTTATATTTCAAGTTTGTCATTTTTTTTAGGGCATCAGGCTTATTGGAATAAGTCCTACATTAATAATCTCATTTAAACTTGATTATCACTGAAAAGACTCCATCTTAAAGTACAATCACATCTTAAAGTACAAGGAGTTAGAATGTCAACATAAAAAAAAATTGAGTATGACAAAATTCAATCAATGGCACTCACCAGTGTTGTTATTAGCATACATTTAATAAGTTTTTGAATATTTATTTGTTAAAATAGAAAAGCTGTGTTTTTATTTCCTTTAAAAATTATAAGAAATGATGTGATAATACTCATTTCTTATTATTCAAAACAGAATTTTGGGGATCTCTGTGTATCTGTGTTTGTTTGTAAGAGGTGAAGAAAATAAAATTACTTACTGCACTGCACCCAAGAGTGCCTTTCATATGATTTTTTATTGCTGCTAATAACAAGGCCACTCCTGAATGCTGCTATGATTTCTTGAATAAGAAAACTCTGTTTTCAGTATAAATAATATTGCTTTGAATTTTTATATACTCCTCTGCTGAAACTAATCCTTGACACAAGACATTTTATCTTGATATTTTCATTTAGCCCCTTGAATATGTTTGCCTTCCATTGTTGTATTTCTATGTTGTATAGATTTGCAATTACAAAACAAATGGTATTTCAGTAAGCTCTCTGTATAACAAGTGATGAAATACAGAGATTCTTTCAATAGTACTTTGCTTTTTTCTGAATAACATCTGCCATGTATTTTGCAGGAATGAATTTTATCTCTAAAAGCCTTATTCTCCAGAAGAAATATTAGTATAGCAAACAGTTCACATTCACAGTTTCATTTAATACAGTAGGGGGCGTTGTTGCTGAAAATAAAACAACTGAAAAAATAGTACAGAGTATCACAGAGAGATTTATATCTTATTATTGATTTGAAGAAATAAATTAAAATTAAATTTAATTGATTATACTATATCAGTTACTTCAACCTTCTGTTCAGAGAGCAGAATACATGCTGCTATTACTGGTTAAAATTAATTTAAAAGAGTTTGCTAAAAAGTTACTTTCCAAAATTTGGGGAGTAACATATGTACACACACAAAGATTATTTCAGGTATGAAAAAAAAAGGTGACATTTTAGCAGTAGTAGTGCAGTTTCTATAGAATTCTATCTACATTCAGTTCAGGTTTGATACTCCATATTTGATTCCATGCTAAGCTAAAAAGGCTTACTACTCCACAGGGGATGAAGGCCATTCGTTTCCATTTATTATTCTATATATTCCATATATAAAGAGTTCTGACATTGGTATATTCCCCAAAGTCCTTTGGAACAAAAAGTTATTGTCCCAAATATGTTAATCTGCAGATTTTGTTGTGGCTTCCCAAGTGGTGCTAGTGGGAAAGAATCTGCCTGCCAATTTAGGATACCCAAGAGACTGTAGGTTCAATGCCTGGTTTAGGAAGATCCCCTGGAGGAGGGTACAGGAACTCACTCCAGTATTCTTGTCTGTAGAATCCTATGGATAGAGGAGCTTGGCAGGCTACAGTCCAGAGAGTCACAAATCTTCAGACACAACTGAAGAGACTTAGCATGTACACATGAAGAGTTTATTGCTGATTAATTTGCATAATTAACTTATAATTCATTTAAACATCATTTGAAATTAAATGTGATGGCTTGCCTTATATATTTTAGTATCTGTGTATGAATTTGTGTGTGAATATATGAGTGTGTTTTTTTGTGTGTATGTGAGAGAGATAGAGAGGCAGTTGATCTGTGGGTCTTAGGAAGGACCAGACTAACGTTGGCTGTCAGACCAACAGACTAAGTATTCCAGAAGGTTGTCAGATCCACAATAATAGCACAGAAAATAAAAGGTAGTTTCAGTTGTAGGCAAAACTGAGAGGTCCAGGACAGTGGAAAAAGAAGAAGGAGTAGAAACACATAATTCAGTTCAGTTTGGTTCAGTTCAGTTGCTCAGTCGTGTCTGACTTTCTGACACCATGGACTGCAGAACGCCAGGCTTCCCTGTCCAACAAAAACTCCCGAAGCTTGCTCAAATTCATATTCACAGAGTCGGTGATGCCATCCAACCATCTCATTATATGTTGTCCCCTTCTCTTCCTGCCTTCAATCTTTCCCAGCTTCAGGGTCTTTTCCAATGAGTTAGCTCTTCACATCAGGTGGTCGAAGTATTGGAGTTTCAGCTTCAGCATTAGTCCTTCCAATGAATATTCAGGACTGATTTCCTTTAGGATTGACTGGCTGGATCTCCTTGCAATCCTACAGACTCTCAAGAGTATTCTCCATCACTACAGTTCAAAAGCATCAATTCTTCGGTGCTCAGTACAACTGTCATATCCATACATGACTACTGGAAAAACCATAGCTTTGACTAGATGGACTATTGTTGGCAAAGTAATGTCTCTGCTTTTTAATATGCTGTCTAGGTTGGTCATAGTTTTTCTTCCAAAGAGCAAGTGTCTTTTAATTTCATGGCTGCAGTCACCATCTTCAGTAATTTTGGAGCCCAAACAAATTAAAGTTTCTCACTGTTTCTAAGTGATAGGACTAATGCCATGATCTTAGTTCTCTGAACGTTGAGTTTTAGGCCAACTTTTTCACTCTCCTCTTTCACTTTCATCAAGAGGCTCTTTAGTTCTTCTTTGTTTTCTGTATTAAGGGTGGTGTTATATGCATATCTGAAGGTTTTCATATTTGTCCTGACAATCTTGGATGCAATTTCAAAACCGACAGAAAGAACTTTGTTTCCAAGGCAAACCATTCAATATCACAGTAATCCAAGTCTATGCTCTGACCAGTAATGCTGAAAAAGCTGAAGTTGAATGGTTCTATGAAGACCTACAAGACCTTCTAGAACTAACACTCCCTTAAAAAAATGTTCTTTTCATTATAGTGGACTGGCATGCAAAAGTAGGAAGTCAAGAGACACCTTGAGTAATGGGCAAGTTTGGCCTTGGAGTACAAAATGTAGCAGGCAAGGCTAGCAGAGTTTTGCAAAAGAACACACTGGTCATAGCAAGCATCCTCTTCTGACAAAATAAGAAAAGACTCTACACATGAACATCATCAGATGGTCAACACTGAAATCAGATTGATTATATTCTTTGCAGCCAAAGATGGAGAAACTCTATACAGTCAGGAAAAACAAGACCAGGAGCTGACTGTGGCTCAGATCATGAACTCCTTAGTGCCAAATTCAGACGTAAATTGAAGAAAGTAGGGAAAACCACTAGGCCATGCAGGTATGACCTAAGTTCTATCCCTTACAATTATGTTAAAGTAAGAAATAGATTCAAGGGATTAGACCTAATAGACAGAGTGCCTGAAGAACTATGGATGGAGGTTTGTGACATTGTACAGGAGGCAGTGATCAACACCATCCCCAAGAAACACATAATTTAAATAGTTACAAATAGGACTTTGGGCCTTTTGAAAATTCAGGGTAGATTTGGGTATAAATAATCTAAACTTGGATTATTTACTCACTTGTGAATAACTTGCAAAACTGAATACTGAATCTGGCTTTTAAGCCAAGAGTTTAGTCATGGGCAAACAAGAAAAAGACAAATAAACAGTTCTTCATTCCTGTGCCATGTTATGGTGTTAGGTTCTTTATATACATCATCTCTTTAATCCTCTAAATATTTCTGTGAAGTATATACTATAATCCCATTTTACAGGAATAACTCCAAGTTTCAAGAACATTAAATAATAGATGCAAGGCTTCATAATTAATAATCGCTGGTAAAAAATTAAATTTTATATGACCATATAATTCCAAATCAAAAGACATGCAAGAAGGCACAATGGTTGTCTGAAGAGACTTTATGTAGCTGAGAAAAGAAAATAAATGAAAGGCAAAGGAGAAAAGGAAATTTATACCCATGTGAATGCAAAGTTCCAAATGTATGGAGAGATAAGAAAACCTTCTTAAGGGAACAATGCAAAGAAATAGAGGGAAACAATAGAATGAGAAAAAGCTAGCGATCTCTTCAAGAAAATTTGAGATACCAAGGGAACGTTCCATGAGCACAAGAAGAGCAAGGGCCTAACAGAAGCAGAAGAGATTAGGAAAAGGAGGCAAGAATACACAGAAGAACTGTACAAAAAAGGTCTTAATGACCCAGATAACCACGATGTTGTGGTCACTCATCTAGAGCCAGATATTCTGGAATTTGAAGTCAAGTGGGCCTTAGGAACCATCACTATGACCAAAGCTAGTGGAGGTGATGGAATTCCAGCTGAGCAATTTCAAATCCTAAAAGATGATGCTAAGTCCTACAATCAATGTGTCAACAAATCGGGAAAACACAGAAATGGGCGCAGGACTGGAAAAGGTCAGATTTCAGTCCAATCCCAAATAAAGATAATGCTAAAGAATATTCAAAAGACTGCACAATTATGTTTATTTTACATGCTAGCAAGATAATGCTCAAAACCCTTCAAGCTAGGCTGTTGAACAGTATGTGAACTGAATATTTTTGGATGTACAAGCTGGATTTAGAAAAGGCAGAGGAACCAGAGATCAAATTGCAAACATCATTTGGATCATAAGAAAAGCAAGAAAATTCCAGAGAAACATCTACTTCTGTTTCATTGACTATACTCAACCTTTGACTGTGTGGATCACAACAAACTATGGAAAATTCTTAAAGAGATGTGACGTTACCTTACCTCATCTTATCTTACCTTACCTCACCACCTTAACTGCCTCCTGAGAAACCTATATACAGGTTAAGAAGCAACAGTTAGAATGGGACATGGAACAACAGACTGGCTCAAAACTGTGAAAGGAGTACATCAAGACTGTATATTGTCATCTTGTTTATTTAATTTCCATGCAGAGCACATAAAGTGTAATGTTGGGCAGGTTAAGTTACAAGCTGGAATCAAGATTTCTGGGAGAGGTGTATGCTGAGCCTTTCTGGACTGACAATGTGACCAAACCTGGCTAAGGTGTCTACATGAACTCAGAAGACGCTGCCCCAGACCTCCGGGACCCACCTGGTTAGTGTGACACGTGCCCTGTGTCCCGGTCCCCACAGCATCCACCCCACATGTCCCCGCACCACACCTGCTGGTTCTCTAATGTTCCAGTCCCTCCACCAGCAAAAGATGAGGACGCCCTGAAGGCTCAGCGGACGATTGTTGCAATGGCAGGATTTGGCAGGAAAATTTGCTTTTGAGACAAAAGGGAAAAGACCTCCCACACCACAGCCCTTATCTCATGCATAATCATAGAGCCTGCAGAGAAAGGATGAAATGATTAAAAACGAGAGGAGCGTGTGTCAACAAACTCGGGCCCTTCTGCTCAAGAATTTTCTTAGAAAATGGAGAATGAAAAAAGAGAGCTTGATGGAGTGGATGATAGTGCTGCTTCTGCAGCTCTCTCTGTGCCTCTCTCCATAACTCTTCAGAGCTACTCATTTCCTTCAACAGCCTCTTCACGTCCTAGGACGTGTCGATTAATTTAATTACTCTGACCTGGTTGTGGTGGTCGGTCACTAACGTAACCCTGAGCATCATGGATAAGATGGCTTCAGCTTCCTTTATGAAATGAAGAACAATCCTTGGGATCCCTAATGAAGAACCCATGGACAGAGTACTCCATCCAAGAAACGACTCTGAGATGGTGGGGATTGTGTTCAATGACACTTTCTCCTATCGGCTGAAGTTCAGTTGGGGACACAGACTCCAGATCTTAAGAGAGCACTTCGAGTACTCAGACCACTGTTGGGCTCTATGTGATGAAACTTTCTGTTTCTTGTCAATATACTGGCAAAGCGGGCTTGTGGCTTTTCTAACTGCAATTAATGCTGCAATTATAGAAGTCGCAACAAATCATTCTGTGATGGAAAAGCTGACATCAGTTATTGGAATAAATGTGAGGAAACTCCTTTTCATTTCTAAGGGAGAAATTGTAAATGAATTGTTTATTTTTATTTGTTTATTTCTCCCCTATTGTGTATTTTGCATCATTAAACATTACAGAGGACTGGAAAAAAAATAAGAAGCTGATGACAGTGATGGTGTTCCAACAGTCAGCATTTTGGCTCTCCTAGGCGTTAATGCATACTGGCTTCATCTTTATTGTGTCCATTTTTATGACTCTGGTCATAAAATTATTCCAAATGGCTATCCTTACTGGCTTCATGGTAGTAGTCATACCCTTTACCCTGAATGGCCTGTCTTTGATAGCACTGGCTTTCCTCCTCTGTGTGCTGACAAAGAGACCCATCCTAACCGGTTTGGTTGGGTCTCTCTTTACTGTTTCTTGGGGCTGTCTGGGATTCATGGCATTGTACAGACAACTCCCATTATCATTGGGATAGGCTTTATGTCTATTTAACCCTTTTGCCTCCACTGCTGGAATGGCTCAGATTTCACATCAGGAGTATCATGTGAGTGGTATTGTTTTCCCTGATCCCTCTGGGGAGTCATAAACAATGATAGTGATTTTCTTCTTTCTGACATTTGACACTCTGCTCTATTTGACATTAACATTATATTTTGAGAACATTTTGCCTGATGAAAATGGCCAGCAGAATTCACCACCGTTTTTCCTGAAGTCTTCATTTTGGCCCCAACATAAAAACACTCACCATGAAGTCTTTGGGAATGAAATGAATTCTGAAATCTTCTGCGATGATTCTTTTGAGTCAGTGTCTCCAGAGTTCCACAGAAAAGAAACCATAAGATTCAGAAATCTTAAAAAAGAAAATAAAGGAAAGCCCAAAAAAGTACAAGCATTGCAAGGCATATGTCTTGATATCTATGAAGGCCAGCTCACAGCAATTCTTGGACACAGTGGAGATGGTAAATCATCATTGCTGAGCATGGTCTGTTTGCACCAAAGGATCTGCCACTATTTACAACACCCAACTCTCTGAAATAATGAACATAAAAGAAATAAGAAATTACACTGGATTTTGTCTACAATTTAATATCTACTTCGACTTTCTTACTGTGAGAGAAAGCTTTGGGCTATTTTCTAAAATAAAAGGGATTCCACCAAAAGAAGTGGAACAAGAGGTAAAAGGAGTTATGATGGAATCAGACATGCACAATAGTCAAGATGTCATTGCTAAAGAATTAAGTGGTGGACAGAAGAGAAAACTCAACATTTGAGATTGCCGTTTTAGGAGAGCCTCAGATTTTGCTCCTGGACAAGCCAATTGCTAGACTGGATCCTTTCTCAATGCACCTCATGTGGAACTTCTTAAAGGAGTGGAAAACTACCAACATGATCCCTTTTAGTACCCAGTTCATGAATGAGGCTGACATCCTGCCTGATAGGAAACTGTCTCTGTCTAATGGGAAGCTCGGAGGTGCAGGGTTGTCTTTGTTTCTGAAGCAGAAATGGGGTATTGGATATCATTTAAGTTTACATAGGAATGAAAGGTGTGATACAGAGAGAATCACATTCTTCATCATGAAGCACATCTCAGACACAAGGTTAACAGCAGAAAGAGAAGAAAAACTTGTGTATACTTCACCCCTGGAGAGAACAGACAGTTTGCAGATTTTTGCAGAGACCTTGAAAATTCTTCTGACCAGAGCATAATGAATTTTGGTGTTTCCATGACAACTCTGAGTGAGGTATTCTTGAACCTAAAAGGCAGATCAGCAATGGATAAGCCAGATTCTGGTGTTGGGGGACTGGTGGAAATCAACGTGACCACAGACACTGGAGTTGAGCCTGAAGTTGAACAGGCTCTTTGTCCTCTTCCTGAAGTGAAAAAAGCCGTCAATTCTGCAGCTCTGTGGAGATGACAAGTCTGTAGAATGGCGAGACTCTGCTTCTTAAAGTTCAGGAATGAGAGGAAAATTTTTCTGCCCTTGTTAGTGGTGTTTGGAATTGCTTTAATCTCCACCATCTGTGAGAAGATAGTGTATTCAATGTTTTTTCGTGATTATCACTGGGAGTTTTCACCTGGAATGCACTTCCTTCCTCTGGAACAGCTCCCTCAAACTCCTCTGACCAATCTATTGATCATCAACAATACAGGATCCAATATTGAAGATGCTGTGCAGTCCCTGAAGCGTCAGGTTCTAGTTTTGGAAGTAGATGATGCTAGAAATAGAAATGTCTCAGAGGACCCTTCCTACAAAGGAGCAATTATAGAGTCTGGTGGCCACAAGGATTACAGATTTTCAGTTGCATGCAATACCAAGAGGATGAACTGTTTTCCTGTTCTTATTGGTATTGTTAGCAATGCCCTTCTTGGAATCTTTTACTTGACAGAGCTTATTAAAATGGAGAGAAGCATGTTTCCTCCCAATAATCCAAGATGGGCAACTGGTAATCTTTCGGATTTTCTTTTGTTGCTCATTGTAAACTGCCTTTCCCATTACATTGGGGTGAGCAGTGTCAGTAATTACAAACAAAAAGCTCAGTCTCAGTTATGAATCTCAGGCCTCTGTCCTTCAGTGTACTGGTGTGGACAGGCACTGGTGGACATTCCATTTTATTTTGGAATTCTTTCAATGCATTTCATGTACTACATATTTTTGGAGTTCACAATTGCTTTAGAATTCATATTGGCTCTGGTGGTTTGAATTGCTGGCTGTGGGCGTGTCTCATACTCCTCACATATGTGATTTCATTCCTCTTTCCCATGGGAAGAAAATATAATGGCTTTTTGTCTCTCAGCTTTTTCTTATCTCATTATATTTATACTCATCCTTCTGGGACTAACTTGTTCTGGAAATATCATTATGATTATATATACAATTTTGATGCTTTTGTGAACTTCAGTTGCTTTTTTTTGTTTGTTTGTTTTCTTTTTTCCTACTACATATGATAGAGTTGTCCTCTATGTATCACAGATGGTCCAAAATTCAGTACTATGAGAAAAGTACAACTGGTGAAATAATTCTCCTAACAGTCTTCATACCGTACCTTCAGATCACCATTTTTCTTTTTATTATATGGTGCCTGGAAATGAAGTATGGAAAAGAAACAATGAGGAAAGATACATTTTTCAGAATTTCTCCAAGAAGAAGAGAAAATTGTCCAAACCCAGAAGAACCGGAAGAAGAGGATGAAGACATTCAAACGAAAAGAGTGAAAACGGCAAATGTACTCACTGCTTCCAACTTGGATGAGAAGCTAATAATAATGGCAAGCTGTTTACACAAGAATATAAACAGAAAAAGAAAAGGTGCTTTTCAGCAAGAAAGACAAAAACAGCCATTCTGAATGTTTCTTTCTGTATTAACAAAGGTGAAGTATTGGGATTGCTGGGGCACAATGGAGCTGGGAAAAGCACTTCTATTAAAATCATAACTGGAAACACAAAGCCATATGAGGGAGTGGTGGTTTTCATTGGCAGGGGAACACCTCAGATGCAACAGGAAGGCAATGGCATCAGGTGTCTCAGGTACTGTCCCCAGGAGAACGCACTGTGGTTCAATGTCATGGTCAGAGAACACCTGGACTTGTATGCAGCCGTGAAAGGACTTGCCAAAGAGAAGGCTGCTCTCAGTGTTCCAAGGTTGGCAGAAGCACTGAAGCTGCAGGACCAGATGACGCTCCCTGCCAAGCCCTTATCTGAGGGGCAAAGAGAAAGCTATGCTTCGTGGTGAGCGTCCTGGGGAGCCTGGCAGTCGTGCTTCTGGAGGATCCAACCACAGGGATGGACCCTGAGAGGCAGCTGCAGATGTGACAGGCAATCCAGGCCATTGTTAAAAACACAGAGAGGGGCGCCCTGCTGACCACCCACTACAGGTCGAGGCTGAGGCAGTGTGTGATCACATGGCCATCATGGTGTCTGGAAGGCTGAGATGTGTCAGTTCCATCCAGCATTTGAAAAGCAAGTTCGGTAAAGACTATTTACTGGAGGTGAAGGAAAAGGCGCTCACCCGGGTGAAAGCTCTGCACCCAGAGATTCTCAAGCTTTCCCCCCAGGATGCTTGGCAAGAAAGCTATTCATTCATGAATGCATATAAATTACCCATGGAGGGTGTTCACCCTCTGTCTCAGGCCTTTTCCAAATTAGATGCAGTGAAATGGACCTTAGACCTGTAAGAATATAGCCTTTCTAAGGCCACCTTGGAACAGTTATTCTTAGAACTCTCCAAAGAGCAGGAACAGGGGAATTTTGATTATGATGTTGTTGCGACAGTCAGATAGAAACTTTTGTAGCTGGAAGAGTCTAAGACACTGAACCTCCTCGTGTCAGATGTTAGCTCTCACTGCATCCTCAATTTCTGTAATTCTATAAGAATCTTTCATATTACTGAAGTTAATAGAACATTCAGTAGTTTAAACATTCAATAATGGTTAAGCTTTTCAGTTTTTTTTTTTTTTTAATGTGGACCATTTTTAAAGATTTTATTGAATTTGTTACAGTATTACTTCTGTTTTATGTTTGGGTTTTTTTGTCATGTGTCACATAGAATATCTACTCCCCGACCAGGGATGGAACCCATACCCCCTCTACTGGAAGGCGAAATGTTAACCACTGGATCACCAGGGAAATCCCATGGAAAGAAGATGCAAAAATAGGCAAATGTAGCAGACAAAATTAATGTTATATTAATCAGATGTTATATTAATCACTGATTAGGTCTATTTTGTATCTAACGTTAATTCAGAAATCACACAATGTTAGACAAGTGCTATGTTATTCAATAAGGCTGACTGCTTAGCACATGTTACAAATAAAACTTTGTAGGCTTTTTAACCCTAGACTTTAAGCATATCATCTTTTTAAATCATTATTTACTTAATGTGACATGGACTATTGGATGATCTAAAAAGTTGATAGATGAAAGGACAGCATAACTTTTAGATTTATTCATAAAATCTGATTATAAAATAAATAAATGCTCATTTCAGAGTGTATAGAAATTGTGTGAGTGAAGATAACAGGAATCTGTAGTAAAACCACAGTAAATATTTTGGCTGACCCATTTTCAATGTGCTTTTCAAGAGTACTTTTTTGAAGTTGACATCAGTGAGCCTATTAATTCTTTATATTTCTCACTTACCATTTCGTGGATGTTTCTCATGTCATTATAACCCTTTTGTGTTTGGTAACAACTTCACGGCATTCCTCTGATGTTCTACTATGTTAGCCTTTTTACTATTACCTGCCATTCTGGTTCCATGCACATTTATAAATAAAGCTATAATGAGCTGCTCTGAAGGAAAAAAAAAAAAAAAGATTGCTTGGAGAAATATCAACAACCTCAGATATGCAGATGATACCACTCTAAGAGGAACTAAAGCACCTCTTCATAAGGTGAAAGAGGAGAGTGAAAATGCTGGCTTGAAATTCAACATTCAAAAAACTAAGATCATAGTATCTGGTCCTATCACTTCATGGCAAATAAATGGGAAAAAAAATAGAAACAGTGACAGATTTTATTTTCTTTCACTCCAAAATCACCATGGAAGATGACTGCAGCCCTAAAATTAAAACAAAGCAAAACAAAACAAAAAGAAAACTTACTCTTTGGAAGAAAAGCTATGACAAAACAAGACATCACATTAAAAACCATAGCTATCACTTTTCCATCAAAGGTCCATAAAGTCAAAGCTATGGTCTTTTAAGTAGCCATATATGAATAAGAGAGTTGGAGTATCAAGAAAGATGAGCACCAAAGAATTGACTTATTTTGACCTGTGGTGCTGGAGAAGACTCATGAAAATCCCTGGACAGGAGGTAGATCAAACCAGGAAATATTCAGGAAATCAGTCCTGATGCTGGGAAAGAATGAAGATGGGAGGAGAAGGGGATGACAGAGAATGAGATGGTTGGATGTCATCACCAGCTCGATGGACATGAGTTTGATTAAGCTCCAGGAGTTGGTGATGGACAGGGAGGCCTGGCGTGCTGCAATCTGTGGGGTCACAAAGAGTCAGACACAACTGAGAGACTGAACTAAACTGAACTAATGCTGAAGCTGAAGCTGCAATACTTTGGACACCTGATGTGAAGAGAGAACTCATTTGAAATGATCCCAATGCTGAAAAAGATGGAGGGCAGGAGGGGAAGGAGTAACATCACTGAGTCATTGGACATTTGTTTGAGGAAACTTCAGGGAATAGTGAAGGTCAGGGAAGCCTGGCATGCTACAGTCCATGGGGTCATACAGTTAGACATGACTTCATGGCTGAACAACAGTAACAACAATATAATAATTAAGATCCAAGTTCAGACACTATAACAAATACCAAACTAATCACAGTTTAAAGCAAAATATATACCTCTCTTACCAAATGAAATTTTAATGCCACAGATTTATTTTATATCTCTTTAAGTACTGTAGCTCTTTCAGTTCAGTACAGTTCAGTCGCTCAGTAGTGTCCGACTCCTTGCGACCCCATGAACCACAGCACGCCAGGCCTCCCTGTCCAACTCCCGGAGCCTACCCAAACCGATGTCCATTGAGTTGGTGATGCCATCCAACCATCTCACTCTCTGCCGTCCCCTTCTCCTCCTGCCCTCAGTCTTTCCCAATGTCAGGGTCTTTTCCAATGAGTCAGCTCTTTGCATCAGGTGTCAAAAGTATTGAAGTTTCAGTTTCAGCATCAGTCCTTCCAATGAACACCCAGGACTGATCTCCTTTAGGATGGACTGGTTGGATCTCCTTGCAGTCCAAGGGACTTTCAAGAGTCTTCTCCAACACCACAGTTCAAAAGCATCAATTCTTTGGTGTTCAGGTTCCTTTATAGTCCAACTCTCACATCCATACATGACCACTGGAAAAACCATAGCCTTGACTAGATGGACCTTTGTTGACAAAGTAATGTTTCTGCTTTTTAATATGCTGTCTAGGTTGGTCATAACCTTCCAAGGAGTAAACGTCTTTTAATTTCATGGCCGCCATCACCATCTGCAGTGATTTTGGAGCCCAGAAAAAAAAGTCAGCCACTGTTTCCACTGTTTTCCCATCTATTTGCCATGAAGTGATGGGACTGGATGATCTTAGTTTTCTGAATGTTGGGCCTTACTATGAACAAAGGTAGTGGAGTTGATGGAATTCCAGCTGAGCTATTTCAAATTCTGAAAGATGATGTTGTGAAAGTGCTACACTCAGCATGCCGGCAAATTTGTTAAACTCAGTATTGGCCACAGGACTGGAAAAGGTCAGTTTTCATTCCAATCCCAAGGAAAGACACTGCCAAATAATGCTCAAAGTACCACAAAATTGCACTCATCTCACACGCTAGTAAAGAGATGCTTAAAATTCTCCAAGCTGGGCTTCAGAAATACATGAACTATGAATTTCCAGATGTTCAAGCTGGTTTTAGAAAAGGCAGAGAAACCAGAGATCAAATTGTTAACATATGCTGGATTATCGAAAAAGCAAGAGAGTTCCAGAAAAATATCTATTTCTGTAGCTCTTTGGAGGACCACAAATCACTGTTACACATGCGCGCGCGCGCACACACACACACACACACACACATATATATATATATATAGAGAGAGAGAGAGAGAAAGAGAGAGAGAGTTGAGTTCACTCACTCAGTTGTATCTGACTTTATGACCCCATGAACTGCAGCATACCAGACTTCCCTGTCCGTCACCAACTCCCAGAGCTCACTCCAACTCATGTTGATTGAGCCAGTGATGCCATCCAACCATCCCATCCTCTGCCATCCCTTTCTCCTCCTGTGTTCAACCTTTCCCAGCATCGGGATCTTGTCTAATGAGTCAGTTCTTCACATCAGGTGACCAAAGTATGAGAGCTTCAGCATCAGTCCTTTCAATGAATAATCAGGACTGATTTCCTTTAGGAGTGACTGGTTGAATCTCCTTGCAGTCCAAGGGACTCTCCAAGAGTCTTCTCCAACACCACAGTTCAAAACTATCTATCTATCTATAGATAGATAAATACAGATATAGACATGTTTATCTTTCAAGCACTAATGTTCACCTTTGGGGGGTTAAAATTGTTTACTTTGGAAATACATGTGAGAAAGCAAACCTTACCCAATTTTAAACACTTAGCATTTCTCTATTTTTTTTTTTTTTTTTTTTTTTTTTTTTAGGAATTATACCTATTACTTCATTGGTTATGTTGGAGCAATATTGATAAACTAAGCATGCTAACTACTTTTGTAACTAATAATAACTTATACTCTAATTTTGTGACTTTTTTTTTCCTTTCATGTCCTCTAGCTTTGGCAGCCATTATATAAAGGTACACATCAAAAGGAAATTAAAGCAAGTAAATTGAAATACTTAGGAGACTTAGACACCAACAATGCATTTTTCAGAAAAAGAAAAGTCCTATCAGTGGTTAGAGTAAAAGTATAGAGTTACAAAACAAATTTGCTCCTCACTGATTAAAACAAATTCGCTATGCATTATTGTTCAAAGGTAATGAGCTAGTTAATTCTTCTCTAAGTCACAGGAGAAATTATGTCTTATCCTTCAAGAAAGTACATTGTATAGCTTCCTCAGTGTTACTGGAATCAGGAAGCTGACCTTAAGATCTTTTATTGAATTTTTTTTTTTCCTATTTTCCTCAATGTAAGGTAGGGTTATCAGGTTGCATAACTCCAGGCAGTTCTAGTCACACTGTAGTCTATAAAAATGGTCCACAAGAGTTGTTCACTGTATATCCTATGTAGTGATACAAAATAGCTCTGAAAATCAGAGTCTGTTGTGTTGTTCAGTCGCCCAGTCATGTCTGGTTATTTGCAACCCCATAGATTACAGCATTATTCATAAAGATAGATTAGCAATAACTCCCGGAGCCTGGAGAACTGTTGGGACTTCCACAGTCACCTTTGTGGGGTCAAAAAAGGTAGAGGCATATTTGAGTAGGTTGAAAAACACAGTGAATTTTGAAGCCTTGACAAGATCAATGTTCCTCAAGCCACTGTTGTATGACCAAAAATGGTTTTGTAAAACTATGCTTCTCCCTGACACCTAAAATTTTGACTCATTGGTTTAAATAGTTGCAAAAACTGTAATAACTAGCATATTGTAAATATTACACATTAAGTTAAAATGTTAATTACTCTTTTCAATGTATCAAATGTAATATGGAGACTATATTGATATGATACACACCATTACCCATTTGAAAAATATGCAGACAATTTCATCTTTAACAGATTGATATTTTACATTTTTCATTTTTCTCCTTGAACTTGTATTTCCATTTCATTTCCCCTACTAAATTTTATCCTAATACAATATATTTTATCCTAGGATTCTTTTATAGATGACCTTATCTTACACTCTGGAACTAAAATATGTGTATAAATCATATTTTTAAAAAATTTGTAGCAACACGTCTCTAATATTAAAATAGCTTACTCTGGAGTAAGTTATTAATACAATTATTAATAGTAAATAATTTGCCTTACCAACATAAAGCTATTTCATATTTTGACAAGCATTACTAAATAACTAAGTAAACTTTTATTGAAAGCACATTTCTTAATAAAATAGATGTACATATTTCTCAGTGGTTTATTTTGTCTCTAATGAATATTACTTATTGCTAGAATGAGTTAAAAATCATATTGAGTTCTAATTTTCATTTTTTATAGATATAGCACCACTGAGAAAACACACTTCATAAAAAGTTTTGTTATAGCAGTGTCACTCTTCTATTTGATCACTTTTTAATCTATATGCCAAAATATTATAAAGATGTGTCATCAAAATTAATTTATTTTTTTGCTGGCAACTTTTTTGAAAGTAAAGGACATCAAATAATCTGACCTACAAAGAATCCATTGGTTCATTATTAGAGTCATTTATGTATAGATCCTCAAAACAAAGAGTAGTATTTTAATGTATCTCTTATCTACCTAGAAGTTTTTCTACTGAGGGAGCAATTAACCATACTAAATTATGAAAATGATAAGATGTGGGGATTTTGTTTATCTTTTGTAAAACAGGGGAGGGACAATTATGAAATACAAAATGGAGAAGGAGAAATTTCCCCTTCACTACAGGTTTATTCTCTGGGAGGTAAACATAAAGAAAGAATATATTTTGAAGCTAAGTTTCTGGATTCTAATCCATTTAAAGCTATCTGTGAATGTATACCTCTTGGAAAATCTATATGCATTTCTGGGGTTCTATATAAATATATGAAAATTTATAGACCATAAGAGAAGGTCATGAAATTGAGTAGGTTAAGATTTGGTGTTCCCACAAGAGTCTCCTCTTGATGTTGTACATGAATTCATGCTCAGTTTCTCAGTCATGTTTGATTCTTTGTGACCACAAGGGCTGAAGCCCACCAGGATCCTCTGTCCATAGGATTTTCCAGCAAGGCAATAATACTGGAGTGGGTTGCTATTTCCTCCTCCAAGGGATCTTTCTAACCCAAGGACTGAACATGTGTTTCTATGTCTCCTGCATTGGCAGGCAGATTATTTACCACTGAGCTACATGAGAAGCCCCCTCTTGGTGTCAGTGGTTCTCAAAGGCTTGAGTTATACAGACAAATTTTCCAGGGAGAAGGAAGGGCATGAGCATAATGTTCTCTTCTTCAGCACACTTAGAAATGGTCTTGTTCTAATTCCACTGTGGACTGCCAAGGAGAACTAAAATTAAGTAACATGTGTGGATCTTGTCAAAGCCCTTTGTTTAAGAGATAAATTGAATACTCGTTCCACAAAAGAAAACAGTCAATATTCTTAGTAGAGAATTGCATATTCTAGGGTTATGTTAAGGTTTGACTAAATGGCAGAGTCCGTATTGCAAGAATTAAACCTAGTTTACAGTAATATGAACCAAAGGAATAAATGATCAGTATTCAAGAACTGGAGCAGTACATCACATATATCAATTGAAAGAAAACAGTAATTTAGTGGATGAAACAAAGTAGAACTAAAGTACAAGTGAAATAATACCAGTGTATAAAACTGGGATACACAGTCTTGGAAGAAGCAAGAGACTAGCTTGATGTGGTACTGAAGTATTGGCTTAGAGATCATCAACATTTTCTGACTTAGGGACACTATTAAAATCTAAATTTATGTTTATAGATTAAATAACCTAAACTGTTAATGTTAAAGGAAACATGGTAACAGATCATTTGTTTATTTTAACCATCTTACAAACACTCATAAACATGTTGTTAAATAAAGTACTAGATTTTTTTTTCCAGTGGGTTTTGTCATACATTGATATGAATCAGCCATAGAGTTACACGTATTCCCCATCCCGATCTCCCCTCCCACCTCCCTCTCCACCCGATTCCTCTGGGTCTTCCCAGTGCACTAGGTCCGAGCACTTGACTCATGCATCCCACCTGGGCTGGTGATCTGATTCACCATACTAGATTTTAAATTGAAACTCTTGCACATTGTGAGAATGGAAAACAGTGCAGCTGCCATGGAAAGGAGTGTGGTGGTTCATAAAAAAATAAAATAAAATAAAATTTCTATGTGATCCAGAGAGTCCACCTCTGAGTATATATCACAAACACTCAAAAGAATATTTATACACTCATGTTCATAGTAGCATTATTCAAAATAGTCAAAATGTGAAAGAAAGTCAAGTGTCCATTGATGGATGAGAAGATAAAATGTGAGATACACATACAATGGAATATTACTCAGTCTTAAAGGAAATTATAACACACAGTACAACATGGATGAAACCTTAAAAATATTGTTGACTTTAAAAAACAGAAAAAGCCAAATGGGAAATTGGGAAATGGCAGAGAATTTATATTTGGGACATGCAGACTGGCAAACCATAGACCAAAGAGACAAAGGAAGGGCCAGCTTTTATTAAATTTTAGTAGGAAATTAGAGAGGCCTGTAGTGGTTTTCATTGGCTTAAGGTGATTGGCAGCTTGCTGATAGGTCAGAAGGAAATATTTACTCCTGCTGAAGCTTCTAAGCTGCAGTGCATGAGAGCTCCTTCAGGACTGCCCAACTCCATGTTAAATGAGGTTTCATTTGTCTATTTTTATGCATTACGCTAAGTGAATAAACCAGACACAAAAGGACAAATACTGTATAATCCTACTTATTATGAGTTGCATAGAGTAATCAAATTCATAGACACAGAAAGTAGATTTATGGTTTCCAGGGCCTGGGTAAAGGGGACATGGTGAATTACTATTTAATATATAGAATTTCAGTCTGGGATGATGAAAAATGTTCTGGAAATGGATTATGGTGCTGGTTGCACAATGTTTTAAATGCATGTAATGCCACTTAAAATGGTAAAAGGATACATTTTATATTATGAACAATTTGCTATAATAAAAAATAATATGGCCATGTTATAGAAATATTCAATAGGAAAGCTGCTTTGATAAGGGATGAAATCTTTCATTATAATTACATGAATTGTTTTGAATCTAAATATTGATCCTTAAAAATGACATTGCCTTGTTAATACAAAAAAAATTATTCACTTTCTTTAAAGACAAAAGTGGATGAGCTAAATCTCATGTAATGCCAGTTCTAGGTGGGAAAAGTATGACAGACAACAGAATCCCTATCTGCTGTATCAACCTGTGAATCCTAACACATGTATCAACAGTTCTTTGTAAGGACTAAGAAGTCTAGTGATTGAGTGAACCTACAATATATTCTGTTGTTCCATTTTCTTACACAAAGTTAGAGGTTTGGCAGAACAAGATGACACTGAAAGCAAAAGTTCAAGCAACATGTGCATGAAGCAAAGTCACACTGTCACATTCCTAATTTGTACACTTTAAGAACTAAAACAAAATTCCTAGATTAACACAAAGAATTAAAGTAAAGCTTGATAAATTAACAAATTAATGTTATTAAAAGAGGTTTGGGCAATTTTTTTCTAGTAAAATGTAAGGGCATATAAAAATGCAATTAATGTGATATCGATCTATACCTTCAAGATTTTGACTGGTCCCTGATAATAAGAATCTAAGTAATACTTGAAAAACTGCTCCAGATATATTTATATAATCTCTCAATATCAAAGTAATACACTTTCAATACTTTTGAATAGTATTGTCATAGTTGTCAAGTATGCAAGACTTTCTATATTATAAAAATGAAAGGCTTTACTAGGATAGGATAATTATTACTTGAGTAATAACATTGATTAGAAACACTGAATTCCAGCCTATTTGCCAGGACTGTCTTGTGTCTTCTCTTGAGTATTCCTATATTCCTTGCTTCTCTGGTCTCTTCATTCTCTGATTTGCACATTTTCCATGCAACTTTGACTTTCTTGTTTTCATATTTTCCTTTTTTTGTTGTTGTTGCTTTCTTTTCTTAGCGTTGGTTTGTAAGAAATACTAAGGTTATCTTCTATAGATTAAGTGAATCTCAAATTCCTGACATTGCCACGTTCATGACATACTTAGAATGCTCAGACATCATAATTTCTTCACCTAGACAATCATTCCTAGAAAGCATCAATCCTAAAAAGATGTACAGCTTCTTCCAATAAACTATACTGTTTCAACATAAAATATCATAAAAATTGACAGCGAAATTTACATTTGTGCTTTCAGTTATAAGTACATAATGACCATTAGTCATTATATAATGGCAACTAATTTCTTATCTTTGACTTCCCTTGGAAAAATGGACACAGATATAATAACAGTAAGTCGTTATCATAAAAACAGGCCACATATTTTGTATGCTCAGACTTTTAATTCCCCAAACTGAAATAAAATAGATGCCGTTATGGATGTAGCAAGACTAGAAAAATTGTCAAGTGTAGGGGAATGATCCTTATACTTCTAGGGATAGCACTCCTGGTGTTTAATATTGTACAGACTATATCTTTAACATCAATGCTTACTAAATAATGATTCTTTAAAAAGATATTCAACTTTAATTATTGGTACATATAATGATAAGGTGAAAATAAATAAGATATTAGCTGTTAAAATAGAGAAAATTCACCTGAATAAAGTTTCATATGTGCCTAGGATATTCTAAGTTTATCTTTTGATTGCTTATATTTTTATTTTAGATTTTATAAGGTTATAACATATGCAAGCTACTTATTGTGAAAATAAGAATAGATTGAATATAAGCATTAAGCCAAAGTGTACTAGACAATGTTAAGCTTGATAGATTTTTATATCTCAGATGATAATAGGCCTTGGATTTGCATAGTGCCTTTCTTGCAAAAGTCACAAAGCATTTTCATATCAGCCACAACTAGGAGAGGCAGAGAAGTACAGCAGTTAACTTCATTTTGTAAATGGAAACTTACAAAATTTAGAAAGATTAAAAGACTTGTTTGAAGTTACAAAGCAAAGCAAAGTTTGGACCCAGGATGTACATTTTAGTGGAATTGATTTTCTTTTTTCCTTTTCCTGGTAAAATATTCATTACATAAAATTTACCATCTTAACCATTTTAAAGTATACAGTTAAAGGCTAATAGGATTGAACTTGCACATATATGGCTGAAAAGGCTAGAATGTAAATGCATTCTAACATTAGCCTGCTATGAAATCTGGATACTACTCATATTGTTTATATTGTAGTTCTGATATTTGGTTTTATTTTGTGTTTTTTTTTTTAACAGTGATACATTGTAAGATAGTGGATTACATATGGTTTAGAGCTATACAAGGTCATCACTTACCCATCGTTTCTTGATTATGATTTTCTAGCAATGGTTAGCACCTAACCACCCCCCCCCAACCTTCATGGATCACAGTCCTGCCATGGTGAAAGGCTTTCATAGCTCAGTGAAGCTATGTGCCACATTATGCAGTTCCACCCAAGAAAGACAGGTAATAGTGAAAAGATCTGACAAAATGTGGTCCACTAGAGGAGGAAATGGCAATCCACTCCAGTATTCTTGCAGGAGAACCCCGTGAACAGTATGAAAGGCAAAAAGCTATGGCACTGGAAAATTAGTTCTCCAGGTCAGAAGGTGTTCAGTATGCTAATGGGGAAGAGCAGGGGGCAATTACTAACAGCTCCAGAAAGAACGAAGTGGCTGGGCCAAAGCAGAAATGACACTCAGTTGAGGATGTATCTGTGGTGAAAGTAAAGTCCAATGCTGTAAATATCTATATAGCATAGGAATCTGGAAAGTTAGGTCCATGAATTGGAACTAAATTAGACCTGGTCAAACAGGAGATGGAAAGAGTAAACATCAATATCTTAGGAATCACTAAACTAAAATGGAAAAGAATGGGAGAACTTAATTCAGATGACCATTATATCTACTACTGTGGGCAAGAATCCCGTACAAGAAATGGAGTAGCCCTCATATTCAAGAAAAGCCTCTGAAATGCAGTACTTAGGCCCCATGGCAAAAATGACAAAATGACCTCAGTTTATTTTCTAAGGCAAACCATCAACATCAGAGTAATCTAAGTTTATGCCCAAACACTGATGCCCAAGAAGCTGAAGTTGACCAGTTCTATAAAGACTTACAACACCTTCTAGAACTAGCACCAAAAAAGGAAAAAAAAAAAAAAAAAGTCCTTTTCATCATAGGGGATTGGAATGCAAAAGTAGGAAGTCGAGAAATACCTGGAGTAACAGGCAGGTTTTGCCTTGAATTACAAAATTAAGCAGGGCAAAGGCTAACAGAGTTTTGTCAAGAGAATGTACTGGTCACAGCAAACATTCTTTTCCAACAAGATGACTCTATACATGAACATCACCAGATTGTCAATACTTAAATCAGATTTTCTATATTCTTTGCACTGAAAATGGAGAAGTTCTATACAGTCAACAAAAACAAGACACGGAGTTAAATGTGGCTCACATCATGAGATTGTATTGCAAAATTCAGTCTTCAATTGAAGAAAGCAGGAAAAACCACTAGGTCATTCATGTATGACCCATATCAAATCCCTTATAATTAGATAGTGAAGGTGAAAAATAGATTCAAGTGATTAGATTTGATAGGCGGAGTTACTGAAAAACCATAGGTGGAGATTTGCAACATTGTACAAGTGGCAGTGAACGAAACCATCCCAAAGAAAAAGTGACCCAAGATGGAAAAATGGTTGAGAAGGTTTTACAAATCGCTGAGAAAAGAAGAGAAGTGAAAGGCAAGGGAGAAATGAAAAGATATACCCAACTGAATACAGAGTTCCAAAAAAGAGCAAGGAGAGATAAGAAGCCTTCTTAAATGAACAATGCAAAAAAAAAAAAAAAAAAAAGTGGGGGGTGGGGAGGGGGCGGAGAGGAAAAAAATAGAATGGGCAAGACTAGAACTACATCAACAACATTTGAAGCATCAAATATAGTGCATATATATAGGTGTGTGTGTGTGTGTGTGTGTGTGTGCATGTGTATACACACATATATATATGAGAGAGAGAGAAAGAGAGAAAGAGTCAATAAATGTTTACTGAATTGATGTGTAAGTGAAAGTGTGCTGAGTTCTCTCACAGCATTGATCACATCTCTACTTGTTTAATATCTTTCTTTGTTAAATTGTAACTTCCATAAAGCAGGACTAAATTTTATTCATCTTTTTTTAACCTCAGCATCTAGGTGCATCATAAACTCTTAATAAATATGGAATAGATGGTTGAATGAATACAAGTTGATCCCCTCTCACGTGTGCAGCTCAGCAAATTGAATTACAATGATAGTAATTACAAGAGATTGTTTTAACAAATATCTTTATGGGTAAGTTTATTTCCCAAAGGAAAGTAAATACAGTATGTCACTGATTTATTGGCACAAGAGTCATTATTTAGGCAGCACCATTACTTTGCCAACAAAGGTCTGTCAAGTCAAGGTTATGGTTTTTCCAGTGGTCATGTATGGATGTGAGAGTTGGACTATAAATAAAGCTGAGCACTGACGAATTGATGCTTTTGAACTGTGGTGTTGGAGGAGACTCTTGAGAGTCCCTTGGACTGCAAGGAGATCCAACCAGTCCATCCTAAAGGATATCAGTCCTGGTGTTCGTTGGAAGGACTGATGTTGAAGCTGAAACTCAAATACTTTGGCCACCTGATGTGAAGAGCTGACTCATTTGAAAATACCCTGATGCTGGGAAAGATTGAGGGCAGGAGGAGAAGGGGACGACAGAGGATGAGATGGTTGGATGGCATCACCGACTCGATGGACATGGGTTTGGGTGAACTCTGGGAGTTGGTGATGGACAGGGAGGCCTGGTGTGCTGCAGTTCATGAGGTCGCAAATAGTCAGATACGCCTGAGTGACTGAACTAAACTGAACAATAAAGTGGCACTAGTGGTAAAGAACCTGCCTGCAGAAGAAAGAGACGCAAGAGACATGGGTTTGATCCCTGGATCAGGAAGCTCCCCTATAGAAAAAACTGACAACCCTCTCAAGTATTCTTTCCTGGAAAATTCTATGGACCAGGGAGCCTGGCAAATTATGGAGTCGTGGAGCCCATGGGGTCACAGAGTCATACACGATTGAGATACTGAGCACACACAATAATTATACAGCCTCAGACCATTTCTGTAGATGCACTTCTTAACTGATTTTTACTTTCTTTCCTTTTTTTTTCTTTCATTTATTTTTATTAGTTGGAAGCTAATTATTTTACAATATTGTAGTGGATTTTTGCCATACATTGACATGAATCAGCCATGTATTTACATGTGTTCCCCATCCCGATCCTCCCTCCCGCCTCCCTCCACATTCCATTCCTCTGGGTCTTTCCATTGCACCAGCCCTGAGCTCTTGCCTCATGCATCCAACCTGGGCTGGTGATCTGTTTTCACCAGTGAAGTAAGCCAGAAGTATTAAGAACATTACAGCATACTAACACATATATATGGAATTTAGAAAGATGGTAATGATATCCCTATATGCAAAACCGAAAGAGAGACGCAGAAGTACAGAACAGACTTTTGGACTCTGTCGGAGAAGGCGAGGGTGGGATGTTTTGAGAGAACAGCATCGAAACATGTATATTATCTATGGTGAAACAGATCACCAGCCCAGGTTGGATACATGAGACAAGTGCTCGGGCCTGGTGCACTGGGAAGACCCAGAGGAATCAGGTGGAGAGGGAGGTGGGAGGAGAGATCAGGATGGGGAATACATGTAACTCCATGGCTGATTCATGCCAGTGTATGACAAAACCCACTACAATGTTGTAGGGTAATTGACCTCCAACTAATAAATATAAATTAAAAAAAAAAAGACAATGCCATTCCCGTTTTGTGACATGAAGAGTAAATAGTGTAGCAAGGGAAAATTTATGATAAAATCTTGGGAGCACACAATGAGGAAGCAGTGATGGAGAAAAGAGGCACCTAAGTGGAATGTGACATTTTCAGTTTAAAGTTATGATATAAATAGTGTATTTGAGGAAGAAAAATAATTGCAACATGATGAAATTACCCTTGTTGTCTTCCACCAATGTCACTCAACTTCTCTTTATTAATCCCTGTCTACTTGCCTTTTTTTTTTTTTTTTTTTTTAAATTCCTGGCTACATTTTATCCCCTCTCTCAATCTAATGTTACTGGTACTATGCTCCTTAGAACACTATCTTAAATAAGTCCACCTTGGAATACTTCTCTTGATTTCACAGTATTATAGTAACTAAGGCATTTTTACCACAGAAAGGCAGTGCCAAACAGTATTCAAACTACCACACAATTGTACTCACCTCACATGCTAGCAAAGTAATTCTCAAAATTCCCCAAGCCAGGCTTCAACAGTACATGAACAGAGAACATCCAAATGTCAAAACTGGATTTAGAAGAGGCAAAGGAACCAGAGATGAAATAGACAACATCAGTTGGATCATAGAAAAAGCAAGAGAGTTACAGAAAAACACCAACTTCTGCTTTATTGACTACACCAAAGTCTTTGACTGGGTGGATCACAACAAACTGTGGAAAATTCTTTAAGTGTTGAGAATTCCAGACCACGTTATCTGCCTCCTGAGAAATCTGTATGCAAATCATGAAGAGTTTAAACCAGACATGTAAGAATAGACTGGTTCCAAATTGGGAAAGGAGTACCTCAAGGTTGTATATTGTCACCCTGTTTATTTAACTTATATGCAGAGTACATCATGAGAAACATTGGGCTGGATGAAGCACAAGCCGTAATCAAGATTGCCAGGAGATCTAGTAATTTTCTGGTAGAGTCTTCAGGGTTTTCAATGTAGAGGATCATGTCATCTGCAAACAGCGAGAGTTTCACTTCTTCATTTCCTATCTGGATTCCTTTTATTTCTTTTTCTGCTCTGATTGCTGTGGCCAAAGCTTCCAACACTATGTTGAATAGTAGTGGTGAGAGTGGGCACCCTTGTCTTGTTCCCGATTTCAGGGGAAATACTTTCAATTTTTCACCATTGAGGGAAATATGCTTGCCGTGGGTTTGTCATATATAGCTTTTATTATGTTGAGGTATGTTCCTTCTATTCCTGCTTTCTGGAGAGTTTTAATCATAAATGAGTGCTGAATTTTGTCAAAGGCTTTTTCTGCATCTATTGAGATAATCATATTGTTTTTATCTTTCAGTTTGTTAATATGGTGTATTACATTGATTGAGGAAGCTGTGGTACATATACACCATGGAATATTACCCAGCCATTAAAAATAATTCAGTTCTAATGAGAAGGATGAAACTGGAACCCATTATACAGAGTGAAGTAAGCCAGAAAGATAAAGAACATTACAGCATACTAACCCATATATATGGAATTTAGAAAGATGGTAATGATAACCTTATATGCAAAACAGAAAAAGAGACACAGATGTACAGAACAGACTTTTGGACTCTGTGGGAGAAGGCGAGGGTGGGATGTTTTGAGAGAACAGCATGTATATTATCTATAGTGAAATAGATCACCAGCCCTGGTTGGATGCATGAGACAAGTGCTCGGGCCTGGTGCACTGGGAAGACTCAGAGGAATCAGGTGAAGAGGGAGGTGGGAGGGGGGATCGGGATGGGGAATACATGTAAATCCATGGCTGATTCATATCAATGTATGACAAAACCCACTGCAATGTTGTGAAGTAATTAGCTTCCAACTAAAAAAAAAAAAAAAAAAAAAGATTGCCAGGAGAAATATCAATAGCATCATATATGCAGATGACATCACTCTTATGGCAGAAAGTAAAGAGGAACTAAAGAGCTTCTTGATGAAAGTGAAAAAGGAGAGTGAAAAATCTGGTTTAAAACTCAACATTAAAAAAAAAAATGAAGATCATGGCATCTGATCCCATCACTTCATGTCAAATATATGGGGAAACAATGGAAACAATTCAGTTCAGTTCAGTCATTCAGTTGTGTCTGACTCTGGGACCCCATGGACTGCAGCATGCCAGGCTTCCCTGTCCTTCACCGACTCCCAGAGCTTGCTCAAACTTATGTTCATCAAGTCAGTGATGCTATGCAACCATCTCATCCTCTGCCATCGCCTTCTCCTGCCTTCAATCTTTCCCAGCATCAGGGTCTTTGACAGACTTTATTTTCTTGGGCTCCAGAATCACTGCAGATGGTGACTGCAGCCATGAAATTAAAACACACTCGCTCCTTGGAAGAAAAGCTATGGCAAAACTAGACAGCATATTCAAAAGCAGAGACATGACTTTGCCAGCAAAGGTCTGTCTAGTCAAAGCTATGGTTTTTCCAGTAGTAATGTATGGATGTGAGAGTTGGACTATAAAGAAAGCTGAGGGATGAAGAATTGATGCTTCTGAACTGTGGTGATGGAGAAGACTCCTGAGAGTCCCTTGGACTGCAAGGAGACCAAACCAGTTAATCCTAAAGGGTATCAGCCCTGAATACATATTGGAAGGACTGATGCTGAAACTGAAACTCCAATACTTTTGCCACCTGATGCAAAGGGTTGACTCATTGGAAAAGACCCAGATGCTGGGAAAGATTGAAGACAGAAGGAGAAGGGGACGACAGAGGGTGAGATGGCTGGATGGCATCACCGACTCTATAGACATGAGTTTGAGTAAACTCCGGGAGTTGGTGATGGACAGGGAGGCCTGACATGCTGTGATTTATGGGGTCGCAAAGAGTTGGACACGACTGAGAAATTGAACTGAATTTAACTGAACTGAACCCCTGTTAAGAAGAATATGGAAGTCCTCAGTTGAAATGGTCTTTTTAAGTACAAATGAATTTGACTGCTACTTAGCTTCCCAAAGCACTGACACTGTTGTCCTTTCAGGAATCTAGAGCTTATAGAGGTGTAATAAAAGAGGCCTAATCTTCAGCCTCACAAACTGCATTCATTGCCATTTTTTCCAATTTATTTGTGGTATGCATACTAGAAAAAATGTTTTACCACTATGTTTTGAAAAACAAATTCCAGGTCTGTAAAAATATGAGTAATATATTTTCACTTGTGTTCATTCTGCACTCATAAATTAAATAATTTGATTCTATAATGTTAATTTTTACTGTTAAGAAATTTTCTAAAACTACATCAAACAACTTTCCTTGGCTTCATAGGCTGTGCAGGAGAGTCGTTGGTGTGTACTAGAGAATGAACTGTCTCTAATTCTTCCAAATTTCCAATCGAAATTGTTGGCAAGACATTATAGGTAAAATTTTACAAAGGTTTTTACTTGTCTTCTGAATACTTAGATTCAATTTTCTGTTTTTTTCCCCATAACTTTCAACTACTTTAAAAAGAATGATTTTTGGTGTCTTTTCCTTTACTTTTGCAGTAACTGAGCATCACTGCTGCTGATTTTAACAATTGAAATTACAACCAAACTATGGAAGCACAATATAAATCTGGGCCATCATTAGTCTTTCCTAAGAATTTTAAGATTGCAGTTCTCCCAGTCAATAACACAGCTCTTTCTTTGTATCTGCTGGAGTCAAAAAATGCTGGAATCTTCCCATGAAAAATATGTTGTAAACATCAGTAATCTATTTTGGTGCAGCAAAGCAGCCCACAACTTAGTGGCTTAAAGCATCAACTCATTTGTGATTTTGAATGATGCTAAGAGGTGAAATGGTAATTCTGCTTCATGAGGTAGTATTAATACCTGAGGTGGTGATAGGGTTGGGCATTTCAAAATGGCCACCATTACACAATTGCCAAGTAGGTCTGTCAGCCTGGGGTCTTTGCTCACCTCTCTGTGAGTCTTTTCCATGTAGTTATTAGGGCTTTCTCATAGGATGGCACAAGATCTTCAAAGAGTGTTTCAAGAAACAATGGTAGAAGCTGCAGACCTTTTAAGGTACATCTTG
This sequence comes from Muntiacus reevesi, assembly GCF_963930625.1. Classification (NCBI taxonomy): domain Eukaryota; kingdom Metazoa; phylum Chordata; class Mammalia; order Artiodactyla; family Cervidae; genus Muntiacus; species Muntiacus reevesi. The sequence continues at coordinate 78,722,081 of NC_089271.1, read as the reverse complement.
GAATTTAAATAGAGTCAATGCAGAGCCATTTCTGTTGCTCAAAACAGGCTGAAGGATCTGATAGATTCAAGAGCTGGGGACATAGACTCAACTTGGTGGAGAAGTGGCAAGGTTACATTGCAAAAGAACATATATGTGATATATATGTATATACATGTGTAGGATATATTGCTCTAGGCATCTTCGGAAAAAAAAAATCTAAAATCAATCCACTTAAGGTTAGCAGAAATCAATTGCAAAATAATTAAGTGATGAGTTTTGAGTATTTATTGACTTTGATTTCAATACATTTATAAAAATGAATTTAATTAATCACTCTGCTTTACAACTGGCTTTAATATTCATGAAAATTTAACAATCAACTTTTAGGAACTCACATGAGCTGGATATAACACATCACTATTTCTAATGCATTTGCCACTTCTTGTTCATCTTGTCTTATTATTATATAGTCAGTATATTGAACCTGTGTGATACTCTGCAGAATTCCCATATCATTAGGGCCCCTTTGGACTATGTTACTACAAAGATGCTCAGATGATCCAGATCTCTTTAGATTATGTTTTGACAAGGGCAAAAGAATTGATATTGCTTCAGTGCAAAATTGCAAATATATACTCTAATCTCTTCCAAGTGAATGCAAAGTATTTTTTTTATCCTTCTTTCTGACAGGAATGGAAAAGAACATATTCACTAAATTAATAGCTATATATGATTTACCAAAGTGCAAGCTTATTTACTCTAACAAAGATATCACATGTGGCATCACAGCTACAAATGGAAGTACTATTTGGCAAAGTGTGCATTTGTCTACCATCATCCTTTAAAACTTCTCTACTTTTGTAGGGCAAAAGTGGTGAATTAAATTGACATATGACAGGGGCTACAACTCTTGCCCTTACATATTGTAGTTTTCTAATGGTAGTGCATTTGGAGTTTTTTTTTTTTTTTTTTTTTTTTTTTTTTTTTTTTTTGTACACGATATAAGATAAAGTTACAAATTCATTGTTTTATCTGAATATCCATTAGTCCCAGAGCACGTTGCTCCAAATATTTTCATCATTCCATCAATTCGTTTTGTTGGAGGTCATTTGAACATTTTGTAAAAATTTATTTCTGGCTTTCTATTATACTTTATGTCCTAGATGAAAGTGAAAGTTGTTCAGTCGTGTGACTCTACGGACTATATATAGTCAATGGAATTCTCCATGTCAGAATATTGAAGTGGGTGCCTTTTTGTCTCTGTAGGGCATCTTCCCAACCCAGGGGTGGAACCCAGGGCTCCTGCATTGCAGGAGGATTCTTTATCAACTGAGCCAACAGGAAAATCCAATCTCTTCAAGAAAATTAGAGATAACAAGGAATATTTCATCCAAAGCTGGGCACAATAAAGAAACATAAGAGAAACCTAAGAGAAACAGAAGATATTAAGCAAATGTGGCAAGAATATATGAAAGGACTACACAAAAAAAGATCCTAATGACCCAGATGACTATGATGGTGTGATCACTCATCTAAAGCCAGATATTCTGGAGTCTGAAGTAAGGTAGTCCCTTGGAAGCATCACTACAAACAAAGCTAGTGAAGGTGATGGAATTCCAGGTGTGCTATCTCAAATCCTACAAGATGATGCTGTGAAAGTGCTACACTCAATATGCCAGCAAATTTGGAAAACTCAACAGTGGCCACAGGACTGAAAAATGTCAGTTTTCATTCCAATCCCAAAGAAAGGCGATGCCAAAGAACGTTCAAACTACCACACAATGGCACTCATCTCACATGCTAGCAAAGTAATGTTCAAAATTCTCCAAGCCAGGCTTCAACAGTACACGAACTGAGAACTTCCAGATGTTCAAGCTGGTTTTAAAAAAGGCAGAGGAACCAGAGATGAAATTGTCAACATCCGTTGGATCATAGAACAAGGAAGAGAGTTCCAGAAAAACATCTACTTCTGCTTTATTGACTATCCCAAAGCTTTTGACTGTGTGGATCACAACAATCTGTGTAATATTCTTCAAAAGATAGGTATACCAAGCTATCTTACCTGCCTTCTGAGAAATCCTTATGCAGAACATGAAGCAACAGTTAAAACCAGACATGGAACAACAGACTGGTTCCAAATTGGGAAAGGCATATGCCAAGGCTGTATTTTATCATTTTTATTATTTCACTTATATGCAGAGTACATCATGTGAAGTGCTGGGCTAGATGAAGCACAAGCTGGAATCAAGATTGCCACAAGAAATATCAACAACCTTAGATATGCACGTGACACCACCCTTGTGGCAGATCTAAAGTGAGCTAAAGTGAAGAACTAAAGTGAAGAAGAACTAAAGAACCTCTTGATGCAAGTGAAAGAGGAGAATGACAAAGCTGCCTTAAAACTCAACATTAAATAAACTAAAATCATGGCATCTAGTCCCATCACTTCATGGCAATTAGATGGGAAACAATGAAAATGAAAGGTTACTGCTGAATCACGAAAGACATCAGGATTCTTGGTCTCTGGAGGAGAGGAATTTAATCTGGGACCAGTGACGAGGCTTGATCACTCAGAGCTTTTGTGCAATAAAGTTTTATTAAAGTATAAAAGAGATAGAGAAAGCTTCTGACATAGACGTCTGAAGGGGGCAGAAAGAGTGACTCCCTGCTAGTCTTTAGCCAGATGTTAAATAGCTACTAGCAGTCTGCTAATTACAGAAAGGAAATGTCTCAAAATTCAGAGAATGGCAACAGGCCCCTCACCCACAACATGCATTTTTGAGATAACAGTAGCACAAGGTGAGTTGTCCTGGGTCATAAAATGATTGACATGAATCTTGAAGAAAGGCATATTTCCAAGCAAATACAAGTCTCATTAACATGGCTTAAATAATATTTGCATGAGTGAAGCATACTTGTTTGTCAAGTTGGTTCTGAGTCTTAGGCAGAACCAACTTGAAGACAGTCTAGGGTAAATACATAGTTTGTTAATATAACTTAAGACAAACATTTCTATAAGAAAAATGCATTGGTTAGCTCAAGATTTGAGAATAGTTAAGTCCAGGTAGAGCCAGGTGTCGTCATGGCAGCACAGAATTTTAAGACAAACTTTTTTTAAAAAAATTTGTATAGAGAGGGGAAAAAAACCTTAACACTTGCAGTTTGTTTTCTCCTTCCACTTAAGAGAGAGATGTAAAATGTCTGACACTTGCAGCCTAATTCCTCCCTTTTGAGTACCCTGACCTTCCTACCTGTTACCCTCTCATCCCCACCCTTTTCTTTTAGGAGAATTATGTTTCCTAGGGAAAGGGGCTTTGTTTTCATTCCATACCTGCTTCTGAGCTGAGAAGGGGTGTCATCTCTAAATTGGTGAGGCAACATATTCCCCAAACCCTCATATTGAGGGTCTCTGATCCAGGAGCCCCAAGTAGTAGTTGAATGAAGCTGCTGCAGTCGCAGAGTTTGAGCAAACATTTGTAACTTAAAAGCCTTCATATGACTAGAAATAAATCCAGCTACACAGTTACTGATGCAAGGAGCAAACAACAAAAACAGAACAATAAGCAAAGTTAAAAGTCACATTATGTCCATAGTTAAGGTACAAATTGTTGCACCAGTCCATCTTATAAGAGTGTTATATGTAAAACTTTTCCATTGAATAGTTTTAGGAATTATTAATCATCCATCTTTGGACTGTAACCATCCTCTATCAATAATCTTTGCTCCTCTTTTCTCATACCTTTCTAATTCTTCCTCAGTATATTGTGTTTTTCCTGTCCAACAGGACCTGTCCAGATCAAATGTGTCTGCGGTGAAGAGGTTTTGTAAAGTGCCACTTTTTTGGCTTGACAGTCAGGCAGCTGATTATCTTCCACTACTTTACTCCCATCCCCGTTGTGCCCTTTACAATGCATAACAGCTATTTCTTTAGGACAATATATAGTAGTTAAAAGTCTCTCAATCTCTCTAAAATACTTAATAGCTTATCCTGTTACCATTTTTAACTGTCTTTCTTTCCATATTGCAGCATGAACATGTAAAGTCAAATAAGCATACTTAGAATCAGTGTAGATATTTACTCGCTGCCCTTTGCTTAACTACAGAGCTTGGGTCAGAGCCACAAGCTCCGCTAGCTGAGCACTCATTCCCTGGGGGAGAGATTTTGCTTCTAAAACCTGTTCAGCTATCACCATGGCATAATCTGCCTTACGCATTCCATCCCAATCAAAAGAACTGCCATCTGTAAATATTTCCATGTCAGGATTGTCTAATGGGGTATCCATCATATCTTTCCAAGCTGCATAGTTTAAAGTTAGAAATTGGGGACAATCGTGATCAGGTGTTTCATTTTCCTTCTCAGGAAGGAAGGTGGCAGGATTTAAATTTCCACAAACTTTAAGTTTAGTTATTGGTCCTTCTAACAACAATGACTTATATTTAAGAAGCTTATTGTCTGTCATCCAGACTTCCCTGGTGACTCACATGGTAAAATATCTGCCTACAATGCAGGAGATTGGGGTTCAATCCCTGGGTGTGGAAGATCTCCTAGAGAAGGAAATGGCAACCCAATCCAGTATTCTTGCCTGGAAAATCCCATGGATGGAGGAGCCTGGTAGGCAGTCCATGGGTTCGCAAAGAGTCGGACACGAGTTCACTTTTAATTTCACTGTCTGTCATATTTACCTTAGAGTTTACCTTAGCCCACTCCTATAGACTGCTGGTGAGGCCCTCGGGCTTGTGGCAAAACTCCCAAGGACATAGCTTTTCTTTCAGTGACAAATTAAATTCTGACCCTGTGGGCAAGCTCAAAGTGGGAGCTTATAAGAGAACAGTCTAAAGAGCCTTAAAAGCCTTTTGAGTATCTGGAGACCAAACCAGCTTTTTGGTGTAGGCCTGCTGAGTTTCAGTTATAAATTTATATGAAGACTGGGCAAGTTCCCCATAATCCAGAATCCAAATGCAGAAGTAACCTGTGATTCCTAAAAATCCTCTCGATTGTCTAAAAGTCATAGGTAGGGGCTGATTCCAGTTCAGTTCAGTTCAATTCAGTTCAGTCACTCAGTCATGTCCGACTCTTTGTGACCCCATGAACCGCAGCATGCCAGGCCTCCCTGTCCATCACCAACTCCCGGGGCATGATTTAGTATAGGTTTAATTTTAGAAAGCATATTGAGAAATATTTGGTTCGTTTAGGAATTTCAGACAATAGTGTATAAGAATTAGGCACCACGTGGTGTAAAGGAACTACAGACTCATTTATTAACTGTAAATCTTGAACTAGTTTCCATTTACCATTTGATTTCTTTATACCCAAAATAGGAGAGTTTCATAGACTGTTGCAGGGAGTTAATAGGCCTTGCTCCTTTAAATTCTCAATGATTGGTTTTAACCCTTCCTTAACCTCAGGTTTCAGTGGATACTGTTTTTTATGTGGAAATAAATACAGGTCTTTGGGCTTGACAACTACAGGAATAGCACTTTGTGCTCAAACCACAGATTTTCCATCAGCCCACACTCTAGGATTTACATTCTGTCCAATTAAATGAAGAGAAAAGGAGGGCTTCACATTCATGAAAACAGAGGTATGGACTTTTCTCAGGATATCCCCCACCCCCTACTCCCTCCAAAAGGGGTGAGGGTGACTTTGGCATGATCAGAAACTTGTGTGAAAATATCAGAGTCCAAATTGCAGCTTAAAGAATAACTGAAGTAATACCATTTGACTCATCCAGACAGTCCCATTATGGAAGTGGATCAGGAAGAAGTGGGCCAGGGACTTCAGTAAGCACAGAGTAAGTTAAGTTGCTCCAGCATCTAAAAGGAAACCGTACTCTTCCCTCCTGGTTCTACCACCGAGGTGGGGTGGAGATGCACCAGAGGTAGACCTGATGGTATCCCAGATGACTGTCTGGTTCCTTACCATGAAAACCTTGCTTGCCTCTGATGCCATGGGGTGCAATCAGAGTAACCTTCCAGAATGCCTCCCAAGCTAAGACTGCTGGGGGAAATAGGCGTCTCCTGAGAGCCTGTGCATGATCCTGAGTATATTCCTGACCACATTAAGACTGGTACAAACATAAAACTGATATGTTCTTTCTGAGCATCACCACACCAGTATAAGTGATAACAAAAGAGTTGGTGAGGGGCTGGCCAGTGAGGAAAAAGTGATTTTCTGTCCTTGAGTTATTAGGGCCAGTCATTCCAATTCATTCCCACAGAAAGAATATCTAAGAAGTTGGGACAAAAGCCACTGGATAACCTCCTCTGGTCCACTTAGAGCTAGAGTTACCAAAGAAAGAAGCCCATTGCACTTCCAATCTGAGCAACCTTTAACCTGAGAGATGATCTTGGAGTTAGAGCTCCATCTAGCTTCCAAACTTTCGACTCCTAGTGAGTCTAGGCACTTTCTGACTACCAATCCAAGTTTGGGACCTAAGTAACAGTACACAGTAACAGCATAGATCACAAGTTCCTTGAAAGTCTATGATCCGAGAGATTAGGTTAATAGTTCTAATTTCCAAGAAGTTATGAAATTGTCAAAGAGACTGGAAAGTTTGACCAAGAAAGGAGAGTTCAGTCCACACACTTTGCTCATTTCTGGCTGCTCCCCTCGCAGGGAGGTTGGGTGTCTCTTGGCATTGGCAGTTCGGTATAATCCCCTGACAGTTTTCTGCCATAAGCCATATGAGGTCACTGTGGAACCACAGAGTAGGGATCCTCACTTGCTTTGCACAGGGCATGTCATTGATTCACAAAAGCACATTGTAGAGTCAGTAAAGTACAGCAGAAAACGTGTTTGCTAGAAGAACAAAGAACTAGAGCTTCAAGGATCCTTAACTTGTCCTGAAGAATCCCGGACAAGCACCCAAGATGAAAGGTTGATGCTGAACCATGAAACACACCGGGATTCGTGGCCTCTGGAGGAGAATAATTCAATGAGGGGCCAGTGATGCAGCTTGATTGCTCAGAGCTTTTGTGTATAAAAGTTTTATTAAAGTATAAAAGAGATAGAGAAAGCATCTGACAAAAACCTCGTCACTGACCCCAGATTGAATTCTTCTCCTCCAGAGGCCAGGAATCCCAGCGTCTTTCATTGTTCAGCAACAACTTTTCAGAAACAGTGACAGACTATTTTCTTGGGTTCCAAAATCACTGTGGATGATGATTGCAGCCATGAAATTAAAAGCCGCTTGCTCCTTGGAAGAAAAGCTATGACAAAGCTAGACAGCATAGTGAAAAGCAGAGATATTACTTTTCCAGCAAAGGTCCATCTAATAAAAACTATGGTTTTTCCAGTAGTCACGCATGGGTGTGAGATTTGGATCATAAAGAAAGCTGAGTGCTGAAGAATCGATGTTTTTGAACTGTGATGTTGGGGAAGACTGTTGAGAGTCCCTTGGACTGCAAGGAGTTCCAACCAGTCCATCCGAAAAGAGATCAGTCCTGAGTGTTCAGTGAAAGGACTGATTCTGAAGCTGAAAGTTCCAATACTTTGGCCACTTGATGCAAATAACTGACTCATTGGAAAAGACCCTGATGCTGGGAAAGATTGAAGGCAGGAGAAGGGAATGACAGAGGATGAGATGGTTGCATGGCATCAGTGACTCAATGGACATGATTTTGAACAGGCTCCAGGAGTTGGTGATGGACAGGGATGTTTGGCATGCTGCAGCTCATGGTGTCACAAAGAGTCAGACATGGCTGAGTGACTAAACTGAACTGAATCCTCTTTTATTGATTCACATGTCTATTTTTATGCACATACAACATGATTTTGGTTACAACAGTTTGTAGTAACTTTTGAAATCAAGAAATGTGAATTCTCTAACTTCTCTTTCAAATTTGTTTTAGTTATTCAAGATCTCCTGAGATTTCCTATCAAATTTAGCATTCTTGTGTTTGTGAAAAATATCACTGGGACTCTGATAGGGATTTTATTTAGTTAATAGAACACTGGATAGTACTGACATGTCAACAATATTAACTCCTCTTGTTTATAAGAACATAGTTCATTGTGAACATAGGATGTCTTTCCATTTGTTGATGTCTTCATTAATTTCATTTAGCAACACATTCTTGTTTTCAGTGTACATGCTGCAGGGAGTAATCAATTCTAATTCCACGTTGAAACTGTTTCTTTGGCTTGTTTTCCATTTTTTTTTTTTTTTATTATACATATTGGCCTACTTCAGAGGATCTTCTGCCTGACTGTTAAACTAAATGCATTTGTTCCGAACTGTCTACCTATAGATGTCAGGAAGCAAAAAATGAACATATTCCCCTGGCTGAGGTTTTCCATGGTAGGTGATATTTGCAAGATGAATGGCCTTTTTATTTTGTTTCTTTACCTTCTCATCTCTGTTCCATTAAAGAAAATGGCATCCAGACCAGGATAAGATGGTTGTTTTGTAACAATAGTCTGCCATCTTCTTGATTAACCAGCTCTCTGAATAAAGTCTTATTCCTTGCCTTAATACCTCATTTCTCAGATTCATTGTCCTATTGTGCAGTAAGCAGATTGAACTTGGACTTGGTAACACACAGGATATTCACCACCATGGTTAAGTTAATTCCTAAGAATTTTATTATTTTTATGTAATTATAAATGGGATTATTTTCTTAATTTCCTCTTTGGATTGTTCATTGTTAGTGTACACAAACACAAATGACTTTTGCATGTTAATTATGCATTCTGCAAATTTGATTAATTTGTATTATAGTTCTAGCAGGTTTTTGTTGAGCATCTCAGGTTTTTTAGTTCTAGCAGGTTTTTGTTGAGCATCTCAGGTTTTTTAAAATATAAGATTACCTGAATAGAGATAATTTTATTTTTTCCTTTCTACTTTAGATGCCTTTAATTTCATTTTCTTACATACTTTCTCTGGATAAAGCTTTCAATAATATGTTGAATTGCCTCTTTAAATATATTCTATTTGGAGAACAAGATTGCAGAGGGGTAGGTGGATGTGGAGTACATCTCTCTCCACGGATACATAAGGTATTCACCTTCAGACACAGAAGTGCGTGCAGAACACAAGCTGAGAGCAGACAGGAGTACCAGACCAGTGGAAAAGAACTTATAGAACCATGCAAAATTCAGTAGGATAAAGGAATTAGGGAAAACAACTACAAAAACAACAACAACAAACAGAAGTGTTAGTAGGACTGGACCTGCCCTTGGCAGGTGGGGGAACTGAAGCAGGTGTCTAATCCCCACAGCAGGGCAATTTTCTGAGCCAGAGTAGAAATATTTATGACTAAGAATGAAACAACTGATCTGTGGTGTCCTAAATGGAATGAGAATCAGGCAGTCCTTGCCACAGCCATACATACCCTGGACAGGAACGCTGGTCTCCTGGAAGGGCCAGCAGCTGGGAGCTGGAGTTAAGGGATTGTAGAGCAATCCCAGGGTGATGGCTGCTGTTGCCTGCAGAGAGACAGATTAAGGGGATGTGAAGAAAGAGAACATGGAGGGAATTGACAGTGGAGGAAACCCAGGCAGTTATCAAAGCAAGGTGATACTGCTGAGTCACATGTAGGGAATGGAGCCATCACCATAGCCTCTCTCTCCCCACATGCCAGCATTGGCAACTGAACAAGAGAGAGGCTGGCCCATCAAACGCCTGATGCACTGAATTACAGAGTAGGACCCCAGCGAGGGAGGCCCTTCTATGTGCCCAATGCACCTAACAACAGAGAAGGACCCCAGGCAAGGAGCCCCTTAAGTGCCTGAATGGGCAGAGCTATGGAAAAAGACTGGCCAAAGAGGCCTTCTGATCGCCAGCTACAAGAGGCTCGAAAAAAGAGTCTGATAAGGCGATAACTCCTGTGGCAGAGGCAGTACGTGTCCCTGCACACTTGTGCCGCCAGGGTACCTGCAAGCCAAGCAAATGCACCACCTTCACTCTCAACTCTCACTGGGGAAGAACTGCCACATGTAAAAAAAAAATGTCTTGTGTTTATGCATGCAGGATCACATCGGTCATGTCCGACTCTTTCTGACCCTGTAGATTGTGGTCTGCCGGGCCTGTCTGTCAGAGAGGGGGTTCTCCAGGCAAGATTACTGGAGCATATTGGCCAAGACTGATTACCACACCCGCCTAGAGCACTATGTTTCCTACTACCCTAGCCGCCAACCCCCCTGAGTACCTGGTGCTGCCAGAACCTGTGACCCAAGCAGCTGCACCACCTCCACACCTGGCCCTCACAGGGGCAAACCCAAGCCCTCCAGGGCAGCCTCAGGAGCTAAAACCCTGTGGATGACCCACATGTAGAGGTGGAAATAAAACCACATTTGAAACCCTGGGGCATTGTGGCTAAGGAAGAAGATCCAAAACCTTCCCACCAGCTGTACAAACTTCAGATTAAACCCACATGATCAACTAAGCAGACTCTGTGTCTGAAATATATAAAAGGCCATTGAGACTACCTGCAAAAGGAAATGCAAGAGCTCTGATAGCTGTGGACATTGGAGGCAAGAACACACAGGTGTAGGACTGAATTAGAATCTGAGTAACCCCCACAGCAGATCCAGAGATAAGCACAGTGTTAGAGGGCATCCTAGGGAGAGATCAAGCCCTGAGCATTTGGAGTGGGAGCACTGACTCCAAAACCCTTGACTACCAGAGAACTAGCCCTAGGGAGTATCAAATAGTGAGAACTCACACAAAGGAAACAACTTAAATTCAAGACCCGGAATCGCACAACCATGAGTATCACCCTGTGCAGGATGCCTCATCTAAAAAATAAACAAAACAAAAATATAAACCCAACCATCAGCAGACAGGAATACCACATCACTCAGCCTTACCCATCAGAGGAAAAACAAATGAACAAACAAACCAAAACTCAGCACAAATCTCACCCTATATGAAGCTCACACAAACCACTGGACCAAGCTTAGGAGGGCAGAAACTAAAATGAAGAAAGAATTCAACCTTCTTCAAGAAAAAAAATTAAATTTTCCTTTAAGTCTGGGAAAAGGAGACCTCAAACAAAATATCTTAAAAAGAAAGAAAGAAAGAAATGGCAGAGAAATACTGCAAAAATAAAGAAACAAACTAGAAATACAGAAGTCCAAATAAATGAAGAGGAAATAAGAAAATTACCGGGAAAAGAATTCAGAATAATCATAGTAAATATAATCAAAAGCCTTGAAAACAAAATGGAGAAAATGCAAGAATCAATTAACAAAGACATAGAAGAATTAAAGAATAAACATACAGAGACAAAAAGTACAATTACTGAAATTAAAAATACTCTGAAAGTGAAAGTGAAGTTGCTTAGTCATGTCGACTCTTCAACCTCATGGACTGTAGCCTACCAGGTTCCTCTGTCCATGGAATTTTCCAGGCAGAATACTGGAGTGGGTTGCCATTTCCTTCTCCAGGAGATCCTCCCAACCCAGGGATTTTTTTTTTTAATTTTTTTTTATTAGTTGGAGGCTAATTACTTCACAACATTTCAGTGGGTTTTGTCATACATTGACATGAATCAGCCATAGAGTTACACGTAATTCCCATCCTGATCCCCCCTCCCCCCTCCCTCTCCACCCGATTCCTCTGGGTCCTCCCAGTGCACCAGGCTCGAGCACTTGTCTCATGCATCCCACCTGGGCTGGTGATCTGTTTCATCATAGATAATATACATGCTGTTCTTTCGAAACCTCCCACCCTCACCTTCTCCCACAGAGTTCAGAAGTCTGTTCTGTACTTCTGTGTCTCTTTTTCTGTTTTGCATATGGGGTTATCGTTACCATCTTTCTAAATTCCATATATATGTGTTAGTATGCTGTAATGTTCTTTATCTTTCTGGCTTACTTCACTCTGTATAATGGGCTCCAGTTTCATCCATCTCATTAGAACTGATATTAGTCAGCCGTTAAAAAGAATTCATTTGAACCAACCCAGGGATTGAACCCGGGTCTCCCACATTATAGGCAGCTGCTTTACCATCTGAACCACCAGGGAAATTAAAAAAAAAAAAAAACAAAAAAAAACCTACTATAGAAGGAATCAATAGCAGAATATCTGAAGCAGAAGAATGAGTCAGTGAGCTGGAAGATAAAATGGTGGGGAAAAAAAAAACTGCTGAAGGACAGAATAAAGCAAAAAGAATGAAAGGAACTGAGGACAGTCTCAGAGACCTTTAGAACCATTTGAATTATAGGGGTCTCAGAAAAAGAGATAAAGAAAGGGTATGATAAAATTTTTGAAGAGATTATAGTAGAAACTTTCCCCAACATGGAAAATAAAATCATCAATCAAGTCCAAGAGGCACAAAGAGTCCCATACAGGATAAGCCCCAGGAGAAACATGCCAAGACACATGCTAATCAAACTAACAAAGATGAACACAAAGAAAATGTATTAAAAACAGCAAGGGACTAGCAACAAGTAACATACAAGGGAAACCCCATACACTTAACAGCTGATCTTTCAGCAGATACTCTGCAGGCCAGAAGGGAATGGCAGGACATATTTAAAGTATTGAAAGGGAAAAATCTACAACTCAGATTACTTTACCTACCAAGGATCTCATTCAAAATTGATGGAGAAATAAAAAACTTTTCAGACAAGCAAAAGTTAAGAGAATTCAGTACAACCAAACCAACTTTACAACAAATGTTAAACAGACTTATATAGTCAAGAAATACAACAGAAGAAAAAAATTTACAAAATCAACCCCAAACAATTAGAAAATGGCAATAGGAATATATATAACAATAATCACTTTAAATGCAAATAGATTAAATGCTCCAAGCAGAAGACATGGACTGGCTGAATGGATACAAAAACAAGACCCATATATATACTGTCTACAAGAAACCCACTTCAGACCTCAAGACACATATAGACTGAAAGTGAGAGGATGGGAAAATATATTCCATGCAAATGGGAAGCAAAAGAAAGTTGGAGTAGCAATCCTCATATCAGACAAAATAGACCTTAAAAATAAAGATTACAAGAGATAGAGAAAGACACTACATAATGATTAAGGGATCAATTCAAGAAGAAAGACATAACAATTGTAAAATCTATGCACCCGACATAGGAGCACCTCAATGCTTAAGACATACACTACCAGATTGACAATAACACAATAATAGTAGGAGACTTTAACAGCCCACTTACACCAATGGACAGATCATCAAAACAGAAAACTGAGGAAATACAAGCCTTAAATAACACATTAGATGAGATGGATCTCATTGATATCTTCAGGACATTCCATCCAAATGCAGAATACACCTTCTCAAGTGCACATGGAATATTCTCAAGCATAGACCACATCTTGGGTCACAAATCAAACCTCAGTAAATTTAAGAAAATTGACATTATACCAAGCATCTTCTCAGATCACAACAATTTGAAACTAGATATTGATTACAAGAAGAAAAAAAAACTGTAAGTAACACAAACACATGGAGATTAAGAAACATGTTTCTAGATAACCAACAAATTATTGAAGAAATCAAAAGGGAAATAAAAAAAATTCTGTAAACAAATGACAATGAAAACATGACAACTCAAAAACTAGGGGATGCAGCAAAAGCAGACCTAAGAGGTAAGTTTATAGCAATACAATCTTACCTCAAGAAACAAGGTAAATATCAAATAATGTTAAACCTAAAACAACTGGAAAAAAGAATAAAAACAACAACAACAACAAAACATAACATTCATTAAAAGAAAAAAAATCATAAATATCCAAACAGAAATAAATGAAAAATAAATGAAAGAAATGATAGCAAACATTAATAAAACTAAAACCTGATTCTTTGAGTAGATAATGGCAAATCCTTAGCCAGACTCATCAAGAAAATAAAAGAGAATAATCAAATCAATAAAATTAGAAATGAAAAAGGGGAGGTTACAACAGAAAATGCAGAAATACAAGGATTATAAGAGACTATGATGAACAACTATACGGCAATAAAATAGAAAACCTGGAAGAAATGAACAGATTCTTAGGAAAGTTCAATCTTCCAAGACTGAACCAAGGAAAAATACAAATTATGAAGAACCCAATTACAAGCATTGAAATTGAAGCTGTGATAAAAAAATCTCCCAAAATAACAAAAGCCCAGGACCAGGTGGCTTAACAGGAGAATTCTATCAAACATTTAGAGAAGAGTTGATGCTTATCCTTGTAAAACTCTTTCAAAAAATGCAGAGGAAAGAAAACTTCCAAATTCATTCTACAAGGCCACCATCACCTTGATACCAAAGCCAGACAAAAACAAAACAAAAATAAATAAATAAATAAATAAATAAAGCCACAGGCCAATATCACTGATGAACATAGATGCAAAAATCCTCAACAAAATTTTAGCAAACAGAATTCAAGAACACATGTAAAAGCTCATACACCATGATCAAGTTGGGTTTATTCCAGGGATGCAAGGATCCTTCAATGCACACAAATCAATCAATGTGATAGACCATATTAACACATTGAAAGATAAAAACCATATGATCATCTCAATAGATGCAGAAAAAAACTTTAACAAATTTCACCACCCATTTATGATTAAAACTCTTCAAAAAATGGGCATAGAAGGACCATATCTTGACACAGTAAAGGCCATATATGATAAGCCTACAACAGACATTATTCTCAATGGTGAAAACATGAAAGCATCCCCCTAATATCAGGAAAAACACAAAAGTTTCCCCTTTCGCCACTATTATTAATCATAGTTCTGGAAGCTTTAGCTTCAGAAATCAGAGAAGAAAAATAAATAAAAGGAATCCAGATTGGAAAAGAAGTTAATCTCTCACTGTTTGCAGGTGACATGATACTCTACATAGAAAACCCTAAAGATAGTATCAGAAATTACTAGAGATAATCAGTGAATTTAGCAAAATTGCAGAATACAAAATCAATGCACAGAAATCACTTGCATTTCTATATATGAGCAATGAAAAATCAGAAAGAGAAATTAAGGGATCAATCACATTCACCATTGCAACCTAAATATCTAGGAATAAACTTACCTATGCAGGCAAAAGAACTGTACACAGAAAATTATAATACACTAATGAAATAAATCAAAGATGACATAAACAGATGGAGAGATATTCCATGTTCCTGGGTAGGAAGAATGAAAATTGTGAAAATGACTATACTACCAAATGCAATCTACAGTTTTAATGAGGTCCTTATCAAATTACCAATGGCATTTTTCACAGAACTAGAACAACAATAAAATTCACAATTCATATGGAAACACAAAAGACCCCAAATAGCCAAAGCAGTCTTGAGAAAGAATGGAACTGGAGGAATCAAGCTTCCTGACTTTAGATTGTACTACAAAGCTACAGTCATCAAGACAGTATGGTCCTAGCACTAAAACAGAATTATAGACCAATGTAACAAGATAGAAAGCCCATAAATAAACCCATGCACCTATGGGCACCTTATTTTTGACAAAAGAGGAAAGAATATACATTGGGGTAAAGACAGCCTCTTCAACAAATGGTGCTGGGAAAGCTGGACATCTACATGTAAAAGAACGAAATTAGAACACTTTCTAACACCATACACAAAGATAAATTCAAAATGTATTAAAGATCTAAATGTAAGACCAGAAACTATAAAACTTGGAGGAAAACATGGGCAGAACACTCTCTGACATAAATCAAAGCAAGATCCTCTATGACCCACCTCCTAGAGTAACAAATAAAAGCAAAAGTAAACAAGTGGGACCTGATTAAAGCTTTTGCACAGCAAAAGAAACTATAAGCAAGGTGAAAAGACAACCCTCAGAATGGGAGAAAATAATAGCAAATGAAACAACTGACAAAGGATTAACTTCTAAAATATTCAAGCAGCTCATGCAATTCAATACCAGAAAAGCAAATTTAGAAATAAAATACAGATTTCTATATTACTCATAAATCAACAAAGCTATAATAAAAATTAAAACATAGCTGAAAAAGAATGACAAGGATATAAATAAAAATAGGCAAATAGGAGCAACATAGCAAAATTAATATATAAAGTAAAACTATTGGCCTTAAATGTTTATATAATAGGATGCATGCCTGCGTGCTAAGTTGCTTCAGTCGTGTCTGACTCTTTGCGACCCCATGAATATAGCATGCCAATCTCCTCTGTCTACATGGATTCTCTAGTACTGAAGTGGGTTGCCATGCCCTTCTCCAGGGGATCTTCCCCACCCCGGGATTGAACTCATGTTCCCAGCAGCTCATGCACTGCAGGAGGACTCTTTACTGCTGAGCTACCAGGGAAGCCCATATGATAGAATAAGAATCAACAAATTATTTCTATAAAGGGACAGATATATATATATATATATTATATATATATATATATAATATATATATATATATATATATATGTTTTGTGGAACAATAGATATCCAATGCAACTACTCAATTTTGCTGTGACTCAAGGAGCCATATACAATATGTAAACACACCACCATGGCTGTTAAAATGAAACTTGTGGATATTAAAATTTGAATTTCATTTAATTTTCATAGGTTACAAAATATTATTCTCATTTTATTCAGGCATTTTAAAAAATGAAAATTATCCTTATATCACAAGCCATAATAAAACATGTGGTTGACTGTATTTGCTGAAGCCTGTATTAGAAGAGGGAAAATTTTAGAAAAATTTATAGACAAAGCATTTAGAAGGATAGTCTTAGCTAAAATGATTTTAATGATTATTTCTCAGTCAAAATATAGTCACTTTGTTCTATTTCTTTAAATCTTATTTGAAACATAGTTGAAACCTCTCAATCTTTTCTCCACATCCCTTAATTCCTCTTTTATAGTTGAAGTGTCTTTATTTCTCTACTGTATCCAGGTGAACTTCTCAGTACAGTATTATAACTCAGTTTATTAAATTGTTTAGTGTCTTCAGTACAGAAAATATTCTATTGAATATTTTATTTTTGTCACTATATTTTAACTGTTGTATATAAATAACTGACAACCCTAGAAAAAGTGTTGAAAAGCAGAGACGTTACTCTGCCAACAAAGGTCCTCATAGTCAAAGCTATAGTTTTCTCAGTGGCCACAGATGACTCACTGGAAAAGTCCCTGATGCTGGGAAAGATCAAGAGTCGGAGAAGAGGGCATAAGAGGATTAGATGACTGGGTGGCATCACTGATGCAATGAACATGAACTTAGGCAAACTTGAGGAGGTGGTCAGGGACAGGGAGTCATGGCAGTGTGGCAGTCCAATGGGGTTGCAAAGAGTCAGACATGACTGGGTGACTGAACAACAACAATTTTAACTGTAGTCAATCTGTGTATCTCTTCCATTTCTAGTACAAAGTCATTCTTATTTGAAACTTGCTTATGATTCGTATTTTTGGCTTTTTTATTTATTTGTTTTAATTAGGAGTGGAATTAAGGAGAAGAAAGATTTGCATCTTGACTGAAATTGCACAAGCTTTTGACAATTATCTAAATTTAGACTAAAACAATCTAGCCATTAACTCTTTGAAGACTAATCTCCTGACATAGTTTGCATGAAACTAATCTGTAGGGCTAAATATTATAGAATAATTTCAGTTCTTATTGTTTGCTGCTGGTCTGAAGGTTCCTTTCTGCAGACAGGGGTTCTGTCCTATTCATATCTCTCCCCATAACAACTAGCATAATTTCTAACAAAGAATCATGAAAAATAAATGCCTGATGATAAATGAAAAATATGCCTTCTCTGATCGACTTATCATTAATATCTTATGTAAGCTCAGTGTTGTTGATCTGACTCTTACTGAAAATAGAGTGCAGGACTCCTTTATTCATAAGTATAATAGTATGTGATACATGGAATAGTCATGATCAAAGAAATATAAATAATGCTGCCTTTAAAAATATTATGCATATCTTTTTATTACAGGAATTCATTAAATCTTTTAATAAGTGATGATAATAAAAGACTATGTTATGAATCTTCAAAAAGTAAAATAAATACCTACATTATAAAGAATCCTTTGTTTTTCCCCTAGATGACATCTAATAGTAGTAATATTTTTAGCACAAATTTTGAGAAACAGTGATTCAATAGATCACTGAAACTTTGATTACTTAGTAGACAGAACATATGCTTTGGAATCATTCAGACCATATTAATTGTACAACTTTGAGCAAGTAATTTAAACTATCTGTACCTCAGTTTCATCATCTACTGTAGTGGATAATAATAACTACCTAATAAAACTATTGGACTTGCCTTGTGGCTCAGCTGGTAAAGAATCCACCTGTAACGTGGGAGACCTGGGTTCAGTCCCTGGGTTGGGAAGATCCCCCGGAGAAGGGAAAGGCTACCCACTCAAGTATTCTAGCAGAGAATACCATGAACTGTATAGTCCTCCATGAGGTCACAAAGAGTCAGACATGGCTGAGCAACTTTCAGTTTCAGTAAAACTACTGGGAGAAATTAAATGAGATATTTTACCTATAGCACTTTGCAATGAATCTTGGTTAAGCATTACACATACATAGAAAAACAATGTTTTTTTCTAGACTATGTTAGGGTTTTAGATACATCAGATTACCAGAATGTGACAGTATTCTAAGGTTTGCCCATTGTCTCATTCAGATTTTAAGATTAAATAGCATGGCCCAAGCAAATTTTGCCTTTTCTATTTATTGAAAATATTGGGCATAAAACCATCTAATAATAAAGCTATACCTTGATTATGATTTTGTTATATTCCCTTGGTTTTAGAACTCTATGTGGACAAACCTCATGGTAAGGAAGAATGATTGGAAGGCAAGGTTTGAGCTATTATTTTATTCCAGCCAAACAATAAAATGTTTTTGAAACCTCATCTTGAATTCTAATATCTGATATTTAATCCCCAAATATAAGATAGTTATTAAAGTTTTGATTGGGCATATTTGTATTTCTAAAATTAATGTTACCCTTGTCTTTTACCTCATGGCTACAATACCACATATAATTAATTTTCTGAGTTGAGAATTTGTTTATAAATGTGTGTATTATGTATATACAAGAAGGTCAGAAGAACAAAGCTTTTGGTGAGCATCATCTTCCCAAATTTTGAAATCTGTGGGCATTATTTTATTTTTATATTTATTTGAAAATTTTAAATGAGTAATAAATTACTTCCAACATATTTTGTATGTTGGAATGTTGCTGTATACATATGCTGTGCATACATATGTTGCATGTATGCACAACTGTACACTGCTGTGCACTGATTTAACTTGAGCAGGTACAATTATATATATCTATATATAGATATATATACTTAATTCTGCCACATGTACAGATACAACCACTAAGCTATTTAACAAAGTCGCTATAAGGACCATTCATGAGTGGGTATATCAGATATTGTTTTTCTCCCCAGCTCATATCCTCACAGTGCACATTTTACTCCACCTAATACTTAGACAGTAAGCTTCATGTAGGTATAAACTGACGGCATTACTTTTGGATGAACCTTATGTCTCTTATTCTGCCCCAGGGCTTCATTGAATCTATGGTAAGAAATGCCTTACAGAAGCCTGGTTAGCACTTTCACATGTTCAAACCTAGAGAAGGGTAGTAACACCCTATAGAGGATGAGATCCAGAGGATTAATACCCCTCCCTTTTATCTCTAAAGTGGATGATTCTCAGGTTCAATCTTCCTGGCTCCTCAAGTCAGGGCCCCAGCCTGCCCTATCCTTGGTGGCCCTCAGGAGTCATCTGCTCAGTAATACATCCTGCCACTGGTTATCATTTTTTCCTGTCTATTCTTACCTGTTGCTACAATTCCCTGGGATGATTTCCTAAAATAATCAACCTGAACACAGATTCTTAGTGTCTGTTTTGTGTGAGAACTCAAGGTAAGATAGTGATGAAAGTCATTCAGTCATGTCCAACTATTTGCTACCCCATGGACTGTACAGTTCATGGAATTTTCCAGGCCAGATTACTGGAGTGGGTAGCCCATCCCTTCTCCAGGGGATCTCCCCAACCCAGGGATCAAACCCAGGTCTCCCACATTGCAGGCGGATTCCTTACCAACTGAGACACAAGAGAAGCCCAAGAATGCTGGAGTGAGTAGCCTATCCCTTCTCCAGTGGATCTTCCCAACCCAGAAATTGAACCAGAGTCTCCTGCATTGCAGGTGTATTCTTTACCAACTGAACCATCAGGGAAGCCCAAGATAGTGATACTGACATTAAAATATATTAAGCCAATCCAGATATCTGAAATGCTTTAAATTTTACCAATAAAAATTCATTGTAACATTCAGTACATTAATTAACAAAACCTTCTGCACGGATTAGAGATAATGATAATGGAAGCACTTGCTTCTATAGTGTGGTCTTTATGGAAATGTTAGCTAACCATTCCTAGAGAATGCATTCCTGAATAATACAACTAGGTCATCAAAGTTGTTGTTTATAATTAAAGCATGGAAATCTTAATATAATGTCCTGAAATAAATGAAAGTAAAGTGTATATCATATAGTATATGTTTATTTGTTTTAATTTTCCATAGTCCCTCTTCATATTATTTGGAGAAATAATTTACAGATATATTTAACTTTCTTTCCAAAAGGAGGTGAAGTTTCTGGAACTCTATTGTTATATCTGCCTATATATATTTAAAAATGTTGATCAAAAATAGTTAATCAAACTTTGAGGGCATTCCTTAGGACTAAATGGAATGAAAAGTTAAGATAATTGTAAGAGGTTAACATTTGACAAAATGAGAAAAATGACAGCAAACATACAAGAGAGAGCAGTATACATGTATACAGCAGAGTTTGTATGAGAACACTCCTCAGATGACCTATATCAAAATCAGCTAGGGCATCATTAAGAATGCAGATTTCAGGTGTATATATCAGGTACAGTGAATAAGAATATTAGAGGGTGGAGATCATAAATTATTCAGCAAGTTGCCCGAATGGTGAATGCAAACATGTTTAAGAACCATAGTAATAGAAAGTAGTCAAGTATTGAAAATTAGACTTTGGTTTTAAAAATTTTCTTTTTCTTTTATTTTCTTTCTTTCTTTCTTTCTTTTTTTTGTTATTGTAAGGTGAGTACAGAGAAAAAGAGAGTGAGCCGGGCAGTCAGGCAAGAAAAGGAAATTTATTAGAGGGAAAACAAGAGGGTGACTGACCCTTGAGAAGAACCTATGTCCTCTCTTTCTGATGGGGTCTTTCTTATACCCTGTCAATGAAAAATTTTCTGAAAGGATGGCTAAATTTTAGCCTGAAACTGAGCCCTGTGGTCACTTAGCCAGAGGTCTGGAATCTGATGGCCTTGAGAAGGTAGGCACCAGCAGGAAAACAGAATGTCATTTAGGCCATTTTGTCGGTCTCAAGGGTCACTGTGATTTTATTCTTTGTTTTCGAGGTCAACATAATCAGCCATTTTAAAAATGAGCCTCCTTGTAGGCCCTATTATTCCAGCCTTTTTGATTTAAGATAAGGGCCAAAGGTCAATATTCTGTAACTGCTTCCTGCAGGACAGGGACATCATGGGAGTGAGATAAGAAAAAGCTGGAATGTGGGTCAAGGGGATTTGTGTGGAGTCAACGTTTTTGATAATTTGACTGAGTTATAAGTAGCTCATGGGTAGTTCAGTCGGTGAAGGCTTATAAGAAGTCCTGAAGAAATTTTGAAAAAAGACACATTGAACAAGGGCCAAACGTTAGAATAAGGGTAAGTAGAAGAGGGCCTAGAAATGGTAGGACCCATGTCATCCAATTCTAATTGCTTAGCCAATTTTTGCATGAATTACTGAAGTGTTGATGTATTCTTGAGGCCATATTTGTCAGATTTCTTGATGCTTCTTTTTTTTTTGGGGGGGGGGGGTTTCATACATTGACATGAATCAGCCGTGGAGTTACATGTATTCCCCATCCCGATCCCCCTCCCACCTCACTTTCCACCCGATTCCTCTGAGTCTTCCCAGTGCACCAGGCCTGAGCACTTGTCTCATGCATCCAACCTGGGCTGGTGATCTGTTTCACTATAAATAATATACATGCTATTCTCTCGAAACATCCCACCCTTGCCTTCTCCCACAGAGTCCAAAAGTCTGTTCTGTACATCTGTGTCTCTTTTTCTGTTTTGCATATAGGGTTATCATTACCATCTTTCTAAATTCCATATACATGTGTTAGTATGCTGTAATGTTCTTTATCTTTCTGGCTTACTTCACTCTGTATAATGGGCACCAGTTTCATCCATCTCATTAGAACTGATTCAAATGAATTCTTTTTTAATGGCTGAGTAATATTCCATGGTGTATATGTACCACAGGTTCCTTATCCATTCGTCTGCTGATGGACATCTAGGTTGCTTCCATGTTCTGGCTATTATAAACAGTGCTGTGATGAACATTGGGGTGCACGTGTCTCTTTCAGATCTGGTTTCCTCAGTGTGTATGCCCAGAAGTGGTATTGCTGGGTCATATGGCAGTTCTATTTCCAGTTTTTTAAGAAATCTCCACACTGTTTTCCATAGTGGCTGTACTAGTTTGCATTTCCACAAACAGTGCAAGAATGTGTTGGCATAGAAGCAACAAGCTTCCTCCAAAAATAGACATAAGTGGCCTTTTTATCCCATGAGGAGGTCTTACCCTCTACTGTTTTGGAGGACCATGACTACAAACTGGTTTTGGATAGTGATAATGCTGGTGGTTATCTCTTCTAGGCTCTCAATGAGGTCTTTAGAAAGGCTTTGGTAGTAATTTAAAGAGTTTGTGAGTCCTATTCCAATCTTAGCAACTATTCCTAATCTGATTAATAGAGGGATGAATTGAATTGCCCGAATGGGTTTTTTATGAATTAGTGGGATAAGGAGGGCCTGACTGTTAGGATCAATAGAAATATCTGGGGCTAGATATCCCAGGGTGCATGTTCCTGTCCAGTTAGTGGGAATATATAAATAGGTGGTGGTTCCACATAAGAAAAACATTCCAGGAGTAAGGAAACAGCAGCTGAAATTGATAGCAAATAAGAGTATTTCTGGGAACTTATTAGTAGTTTCTGAAACTGAGAGTGAACTAGCCAGTGTAGCCCTTATAAGAAGAGCATTTATGTCATATGCATAAGGGAGTCTCCCTGAGAAAGCAAGAATGTCCTGCAGTTCCAGAGACACAGTAGATGGATCGGCCTGAAGAGGAGAGATGTGAAGTGTGATTACAGAGTTGCGGCAGTATAGTTCCTAGTTGGAGGTAAGAATCGTTTATAGAATTTTGTCTGGAAAAACAGAAAGGAGTCTGTTGTTGCAGATGAATGTCAGATGTGGTGGTCCTCGTATAGCTGGTCCTTTGTGAGTAGAAGTGAGATCTGTAAGGAGGGAGGTCAGTATCTTGTCAGGATTATGAATTTAATCAACTGAATACAAATAATGTATGCATGATAAAAAGAGAGATTCTCCTCTATATGTGTGATAAAGAGAAGTGCTTATGTGAGTTCATTGATCTGTGGAAAAGGAGAGCACATATCCTCCAGGTGAAGAGATGGATAAGCAGATCCAACAATCACTGACCAGGGTCAGGTTTGAGGTATTAAGTAAATGATGGGTCAGATTTAGAGTTCTGAATTGGTAGGCAAGTTTTGGGGCAGGGTGAGATATAAGCAGGGAATTAATGAGAAGTTTGGACTGTGAAAGAAGAGGAGTAAGAATAAAATCATGATGTGACATCTCATGTCTAAGGGGAGAAAGTGATAAAAATAAGGATCCAGGTATAGAAATAAATTTGATCTAATGTGAACTCTATGAAATCTCCCCGAAGCCAAAGATCAGTTATAAAGTCAAGGAGTAAAAGGAAATCAATAACAGTGATGTTTCCAGGAAAGGTAAGGGATTGTGTTACTATGTGAAGGAAAATGGATAATGAATTCATCTAGGCTGATCACAGTAAGAGAAGCACCGCCCCTCCCCAATAAAACAACAACAGTAAAAATAACTATGGAGAAGTAAGTAAAACAGAGGGAAAGCTTTTGAATGACAGTCCACTCAGGGGGAGACACAGAGTAAAGTCCTATTGTGAATAGGGTAAATAGGGGAAATTCCAGTCCAATTTGTAACCAATACATCTGTTTTTGGCTGTTCTGTTTCTTCAGGAATATGATCCAGTCGAAGCCTGGTAGGCCCAGGACAGTTCTGGTGTAGCGAGGAGCATCCAAGCGGGGCATATTTCTTGGCGGAGATGGAGAGTCTCCTGGGGCCCATTTTAATCTAGCAATATGAAACCAAGAGGAATGACCTGCCAGTTTAGCAGCTGTTGGTGTGGTTACAAGGACCTCAAGTGGACCACTCCATCGAGGCAGGGGATCTTTATGGTGTAAGGTCTTAAGTAGGACTTGATCTCCGGGTATGAGTCAGCTGGATTCGTTTGATGAGGGTTTGGGAGAGAGCAAACTGTATGTTCTCTCATGAGGTGTGTAATAAGGTTAAGGGCGGGAAGATAATCTCCCAGCAAGTGGATCACAGTAGGGAATTGACCTAAGAGAAAAGGGCATGGATACAGGAGCTCAAAATGGCTGAGGAAAGACGGGGCCCATGGAGTAGCCTTAATGCAAGACAAAACCATGGAAAGGAATTTGTTCCATGGCCTTTGTAGTTCTAGAGAGAGTTTGGTTAGGTGTGTTTTGAGAACAGAATTTGACTTTTCTATTTTTCCCAAGGATTGGGGTCTGTAAGGAATATGTAGTTTTCAGGTTATGACAAGGGATTGGGCTACTTGTTGAGTGATTTGGGAGATAAAAGCTAGCCCATTATTAGATTGGAGGGAGAGTGGGAGGCGGAAGTGAGGGATGAGTTCTCCTGTGAGAAACCGTGTTACCTCTGAGGCAGTTTCTGATGTCATAGGAAAAGCCTCAATCCACCCTGAAAAAAATGTCTACTAGAGTGATTGTGAGTTTTATTTTTCATATTGGAGGTATGTGAGTGAAGTCAATTTCCCAATCCTCTCCTGGGATATGCCCTTGAGCTTGATGTGTTCAGAATGAGGGATAGGCTGTAGGGCTCCCTGATGCGAGACTAAGGAGAAGATAATCCGACAGTGAGTGATTTGTTGTAGGAATGAAAGGAGGTTAGGATAGGTGAAAAGAGGTCTTAAGAAATGATAAAGAGGTTTAGTATCTACTGTAAGGCCTGATAAATGTCATTAAGAAATCTGTGGCCTGAGATTGGGGAAGGACATAACAGTCCTGTTTTTGCAACCAATCTCCTCATGTTGTGCTGTCTCTTGTAATAATCACATTTTTTTCTTTGTGGAGGTAAAGGGGCTTTATATTGGGGATTACTATAAATTGTTGAGCAGCTAATTGAAGGGAGGCTTGCTTTGCTTCCCTCTCTGTGGAGTTGTTGCCCTGTGAAATGGGATCTGAGGCTGCCTAGTGACCTCGGCAATGTGTGATGCCTAGTTCAGTTGGCATGTTAGCTTCCTTTAAAGGCTGGAGTATAAGTAGGGCATTAGTTATGGGAGAACCTTTAGTAGATAGGATCCCTCGTTCATTCCTGATGGCGGCATGTGTGTGCATGATGTGGAAAGTATACTTAGAGTTAGTATATACATTTAGTCTCTTGTTAACTGCAAGGGTAAGTGTTCTAGTTAGTGCAATAAGTTCTGCCTTTTGGGAAGAGGTTCCCGAGGGGAGAGGTTGGGATTCAATAATTTCAGTGTCAGAGACAATTGCATATCCAGCTTCCTTTTTTCCTTCTGATGTTGTGGAGGAGCTGCCATCAATATACCAAGTCAGGGTTACTTAAAGGGGTTGAGGAAATGTGGGAGAACTGGAGCATCAGGTCTTCTAATGCCTCTTTGCAAGTATGGATGGGGGCTCAGAAGAATTAGAGATAAGGGTGGCAGGGTTGAAAGCAGGACAACATTCAAAGGAGAACTCGGGAACTATGAGAAGAGTGACATAAATTAGTTGGATGTGTGAAGGAAATAGAAGGGTCATAGGTTTGTGAGAAAGTGTGTCCTTAAAGTCATGTGGTGAACAAATGACAGTGGGTGCTCCAAAAGTAAGTTTTTACTTTCCTAAGAGAGGAGTGCAACTGCTGCCAAAGCATATAGGCAGGCTGGTCATCCTCAAATTGTGGTATCTAATTTCTTTGATAGATAAGCAACAGAGGTGAAGGAGGGACCCTGATTTTGTCCCAAAACTCCTAGGGCAATTTTGTGTGTCTCACCAGTGTAGATTATAAAGGGGCAAGAAAAGTCAGGCAGTATTAGAGCTAGGGCTGAAATAATTGCTTGCTTAAGGGTCTTAAAGGTTGAACAGATATTTGATTTTGGCTCTAGGGGTTAAGAAAGATCTCCTTGGGTGGCTTGATATAAGGGTTGTGCCTAGAGGGTAAAATTAGGAATCCAGAGGCATAAGGTATCCAGCTAACCCCAAGAAGGACAGGATCTGTTTTTGATGTAGGGAGTGGTAGGGTGGATATAAGGACTTTCTAATGATAGTAATATATCTTTTCATTGGTGATAGAAGGATTCCAAGATAGGTGACTCTAGGAAGAGAGAATTGAACCATGGTGGGAGATACTCAATAGCCTCAATTGGCTAGAAAATTGAGGAGTTGTATAGTATGTTGTTGAGAGTGTGTAAGCAAAGTACAACAAAGGAGGAGATCATCCACATATTGTAGGACAGTACTCCGAGTAAGGTCAAGAGAGGTTAGGTCTGATGCCAGAGCTTGGCCAAAGAAATGAGAGCTATCATGAAAGCCTTGTGGGAGGACTGTCTATGTCAGCTCTTGAGAGCAATAATTGTCTAGATTTGTCCAGGTAAAGGCAAAGAGGTCTTGAGAGTCTGGGTATAAACGGATGGTAAAGAAGGTGTCCTTGAAGTTTAGAACAGTGAAGTGGGTAGTGGAAGAGGGAATGAAAGAGAGAAGAGTATAGAGATTTGGAACTACTGTGTGTAGGGGAATAACAGTGGCATTGATAAGTCTCAGGTCCTGGACCAGGCAATAGGAGCCATTTGGCTTTTTGATAGGTAAGATAGGGGTGTTATAGGGAGAGCGGGTTGGGCACAAGAGGGCCTGACATAGGAGTTTAGTAATGACAGGCTTTAACCCTTGTTTATGTTTTTGAGAGATGGGGTATTGTGGTTGATTGGGGAATTTAGAGGGGTCTTTGATATGGATATGAATTGGAGCATGGTGAGAGGTGACAGATGGGTTGTCTGTATCCCAAACTATGGGGTTTATGAATGAGGCAAGCAATGAAGTGGGGGAATAGGAGGTGGACTTGAGGAGCAGTAGCCAGGCTAGATCCAAAGTTGGGGCTTGGGATGATAATAAAGACTGAATTTTGAGAGAAGGTCTCTCCCAAGAATAGGAGTGGGGTACTTTGGGAGTAAGAGAAAAGAATGGGAAACTGGGGTATCTTGAAGTGTGCAAGGTAGAGGGTCAGTTATTCATGGAGTAAATATTAAACTGTCAATCCCCATAACATAGACTTGAGAGACCTTGGTTTTTCCAAAGTAGGCAGGCATAGCAGAGTTAGTGGCACCCATGTTGATAAAAAAAGAGATTGGCTTACCTGCGACTGTGAGTTACCCTGGGCTCCATAAAAGTGCTGAGAGTCAGGGCCTGGGGCCCTGGGCACCTTTAGTCTTCATCAGAAAGTCTAAGGAGGCTGAGCAGAGCTGGATCAGAGGACTCCTGCTCAGAACAAAGAGGGGATGTCTGGATCCCTAGAGGTGGATTTGAGCAGTCAATCTCCCAATGTCCCTTTGTGCCACAACTGGGACACGGACCTGGAGGGGGCCTTGGCTTTAGGCATGAGTAGACCCAGTGGCCTTCTTTGGAACATTTGAAGCAGGGCCCAGGTCTTTGTTGCTTGATGTCTTGTCTTTGTTGTTTGATGGAAGTTTGGAGCCATATAGGGCAGTGGCTAAAAGGTAGAATTTGTCCTGATCTCATTGGGTCTTCTCTAGCTTTGCCTGTTCTTCCTGGTTATTGAAAATCTTAAAGCCTACATTTAAAAAGTCTCTTTGTGGGGTTCGAGGGCCTTTTCTTTTGGATGTCTGGGTACAATTGGGAGATAAAATGGGTGTTAAGGACAATGATGCCCTCTGTTGAAGTGGGGTCTAATCTTGTATATTTTTGTAGGGCTTCTGTTAACCTGGCTAGAAATTGTGTCCAGTTTTCTTCTAGTCCTTGAATTATTAGCTGGAGCTTATCAAAGTTGATGGCTTTATGTCCTGCCTTTTGAAGTCCCACAATGAGACAAGCAGCCATATGATCATGGGCTGCCCACCCAGGTCTCCCTGCCTGATAATCCCAGTTGTGATCATCTCGGTGGATGGTCCTTACCCCTACGGGTTTAGTGCCACCAGTCCTGTGTGTCTCATCAGCAGGGGCTTGCTATAATTATCCCTTCTCTTGTGGGAGAAGGGTGGAGGAAAGTATGATGTAAATATCAAGCCAGATTAAGTCACAAGACTGTGTAAGATATTTGAATATTTTTAGATAATTATCAAAGTCTGAAGAGAAGGAGCCAAAACGCTTTTGATTTGAGATAGATCAGTGGGGGAGAATGGAACATGAACTTGAACAATGCCTTCTGCTCCATCTACTTTCTGTAAAGGGTGGAGTGGAGAAGGGAAAGGAGTGG
The DNA here is from genome assembly GCF_963930625.1 of Muntiacus reevesi. Classification (NCBI taxonomy): domain Eukaryota; kingdom Metazoa; phylum Chordata; class Mammalia; order Artiodactyla; family Cervidae; genus Muntiacus; species Muntiacus reevesi. The sequence goes on along the minus strand of NC_089271.1, from coordinate 78,693,494 downwards.
CGTCCTGCCCTGAAGGTTTTTGCTTTAAAGTTGTTCAGTACCAGGTATGGGGAGAGGAACTAGGGAGGTCAGCATAAAGTCTTGGTACTCTTGGGGTAGAAGGTGGGGCTGAGGTCTCAGAGCTTACCTCCAGAACAGGCAGGGGAGAGGGGTTGGTGAGGCAGCAGCTGTCTGCACTTGAGAAGGAGGGAGGGAGGAGGGGCCATAAGGTGGAGGTTGTGGTACTGGATCTGCAGAAGCTGCAATGGGATTGGGAGTGATAGGGGGTGCACTGTGGTCAGAAGGGTTAAAGAAAGAAGAAGGAAAGTCTGAACAGGGATCAGGAGACATTACTTTAAGAGGGTGTTGTCCAGAGTGGGCTAAATGTATTTGAGAAGTAGAACAGAATTCACAGAGAGAGGGTCTAGAGCAAAGAGTGAAGATAGCCTGAATATAAGGGATTTCTGACCACTTGCCATTACAGCAGCAGAAGTTATCAAGGTCCCATAGAGTATTATAATCAAGAGTTCCATTTTCTGGCTATTGGGACCTATTATCAAGTCTGTATCGTGGCCAGATAGTGTTAGAATAGTAAATAAGTCCTTTTTTTTTTTTTTCCTAAACTCCCCTTGGAAGCCCAAGGCTTTTAGGTTTCAGAGAAGGCATCCTAGAGGAGTAGATTTTGAGGGCTGGGATTGATAATTTCCCATTGAGACCAAATAGGAAGGGTAGACAAGGGCAAGGGAAAGCAATGAGAAAGGTCTGAGAAAAAAGGTGCCCCTGTTCTCAGGACCTTCACAGAGAGCAATAATAGTCTGCTTTGAAATGGGTGTTCCCTATTTCCTCCCACCTGGTGCTAGGACCTGGAAATGAGGCAAGAGAGACAGACAGACAGAGAGAGGCAGAGACAGAGAGAGTGGTTCCAAGATAATGAGATTTTACTCACCCTCTCACCCTTGTAACCAATGGATGAAATGTGGGCCAGTGTGTGAATGTCAGTCCATCAAGGCAAGTGGAGAGCCCCATCTTTGGACTCGTCTCAGTTTCTTGGCAAGGTCCAGGGAGAGGGAAAACGAAAGGATGACTGGCCCTTGAGAAAAACTAGCATCCTCCCTTTCTGACAGGGTCTTTCTTATATCACGCCAATGAAGAATTTTCTGAAGGAATGGTTAATTTTTAGCCTGTAGCTGAGTCCTGCAGTCATGTAGCCAGAGGTCTGGAATCCAGTGGTCTGGTAGCCTTGAGAAGGTAGGCACTGGTGGGAAAACAAAATGTCATTTAGGCAATTTGGTCAGTATCAAGGGTCACTGTGATTTTATTTTTTGAGAAGTCAATATAATGAGCCATTTTAACAATGAGTCCCCATGTAGGCCCTATCAATTATGGCTTATTTTTTTGTCTCATATTTAGTGGGTCTTTAACTTAGGAGGTCTTTCATTCAATGGTTATTAAAGGAAGCTTTGTGGCAACCTCTTCATATCCACCCTAAGTCTGAGGAATGCCAAACATTTTCTCTATTGAAAATACAATACTCTCCCATCAATGAACGTCTTTGCTGGGGGCTGTAGATTTAACCATTGGATCAATCCTTTAAGGACCTCCTTGTGTTTGCATTTTGATTGGGTTAAATCATGGCATTGCATGAATTTATTTATTTGGATAATGTCTTATTGGTAATTTTTAGAGACAAGGACCATGAGAGTGTGAGTCACAGGTAATTTTGATGGGAGATGAACAGAAGGAAGGAAAGTGGCAAAAACACTGTAATTACTTCATGTGAAAAACCAGAGGAATTGTGAGATGACACAATATCCACATGTGGTTATATTTGTGGTAATGCAGATAGTACCAAAAATTCAAGGAAATATGAGAGTTGAAATCATCAAAAGAAAGGATAACAATGAAACAAAATTTGTCTAATACAAGGGCATTACTAAGGAACCACCATACTTAATCAAAATGCTGACTCAGCCTCGTGTAATCCTACATTTTGCTTTCATTTGGAAACTACAGTTTTCTAGCTATTGAAAGTGTTTTAGATGGTTCTGTGCATCTATAATTTAAACCTGACAGCTTCAAATGTGAGGTTGGTAAAGGGAAATAAGATAATGTGCAAAAATAATCTGTCATGTTCAGGGTCATATGAAATCACTCAAATTGAACTTTGTAAATGCTAACTATTACTGTTTTAGATTAGATTATGTTTATAGGACAGTTCAGTTGAAATGGCAGGTAAAATTAGACATCAAGGTTTGTATATCTTCACAATCTGTTCTTTTCAAGATGTTCAGAGAAAGCCTGCATTTCTCTCTTTATGAGGAAATATGTATTTCTTTATGAGGAAAATATTAAACATATATAAAGAGACTTTGAGAACTCTCAATTCACATTTCCAGTCAGAGATGTAATGTGCTTCTTGTTGATAAAAGTTTTGAAATAACTTGTAAAAGCACTATAAACTCTTGGAAAACTCGGTTTATGTATATATGTATATGTATATGTATGTATGTATATATATATACAAAATTTTTTCTCGTCCTCAAAATTATCATGTATCAGAATTTAGAGGCATTGATAAGTAAAATTATATGATTTAGGTACATTATGCTTCTATACTTGATTGTCTATTTTATATGAGTTGGAGCACAGAACTAAAGAAACATAAGATTAGCTCACTGACACTGATGAGCTTACAATCTAGTTGGTAAGAAGAAATATGCAAATATACATCAAACATAGGAAAATAGACAATAATCATTAGTCATTTTCATGGTATGTTTAAGTACTAGAGTTTGTCAGAGAAGAGGCCAAATGAGCCAGGGTAGTTATAGGAAGCTTTACAGAAGATGTAGGTCTTGAGTTCAACCTTCAAAAATAGGATAAAAAGAAAGATAGGACATGCAGGGTTAGAGTAGTGTGAACAAAATTATAGAGGAAAAGTAACTCTGCAATATTTTTTCTGAGAAACAGAATATAAAGTGTGATTAATTCAGTGGTGATGGAATTTGTAATTGACATAGCATAATTCATTCTTTAGTCAATATGGATTTAGCACAGGGATGTTTAAAAACTAGGAGAAAAAGAGAGAGAGGGAACAGTGTAAAAGTGATATTGCTACTCACTTGAAAGGGAATGCAGAAAAAAATTTGGTTAAGGAGTAAGGATAATGTCAAACTGTTATGACATTATTAGATTTAGAATTTTGACTTGGACCACATGAGCAAGGTATTCCAAATTATTAAAAATTCCTGAGATTTTGAATTCTTACCTAATTACCCTGGAGCAGAATTAATTTGCCCAAGAAAAAGTTTTTCCTGTCATTTCTTAATTGGGGGGTCTCATTCAGTATTTCTCTTTTATGAAAGCCCTTTACATTTTCTTGCTATTCTTTCTTTCTTCAGTTGATTCTCAAACCACTGCAACCTATATTTGATTCTCAACAAAAAATAGTGACCATCTCTTCATTAGTTCATAAATATATTCCTGTCAATGATATTTTCTTGTGCTGATCTAAACTGCTTTAACACTAACAGGAATGACACTTTAATTAATTAATTAATTAATTTATTAATTTATTTATTTATTTATTTTTGCCATACCACAGGGCATGTGAGATCTTACTTCCTTGACCAGGGGTTGAACCTGTGCTCCCTTCTGTGGAATCACTTAGTCTTAACCACAGGACCACCAGGGAAATCCTAGGAATATGATACTGTTGACCACTTCTTTATTGTTGAACCCTCTGCTTGCTTGCCTATACCTTGTTTCTCTCCTACTCTTCTTTATCAGGTCATTATCTTTCTTGTTCAACCTGATTTTATATGTTGACATCATCTTATTTTCAATCTGTTTTCTGGGTATTTCATCATTAAATTAAAAATGCCAAAGAAACTAACTTATCATCCCCTCCTCACCTAGCCTACAAGCACGGTTTACTTCCCATATTCTGTATCTTAGTAAAGCATATAATATTCACTTATTTCCCCAAGTAAGAAATCTCCAAAGTAGCCCCTTTTAGCTAAATCATTATTAAATTCTGTAAGTTTCACTCTAAAATGCTTCTCAAATCTATCCTCTCACCTTTCCAGAAACCCTTATTTAAAGCCCTCATCTCCACCTAATCTGAATTATCCAATGAACTTATCACTGATCCTCTGTCTTCAATTTCTTTCTTCCCCTGTATCCTTCTCAATGCCCTCACAGTTAAGTCCAATCATGGCATTCCCTTGATTATAGTTGCTTAATCCCCACTCACTTACAGGGTGATTTTCAAATTCATTAGCATAGCTTTCATGGTTCTTCTTCTATCAGTGTCTAGAATTGATGAATCCCTTCTCCTTAAAATACATTCTACAATTCTACGTTTAGCTGCCCAAGCAAACAAATAAGCATATAAACCCCCCAAAATATCCTCCAGTGATTCGCTCTAATTTTATCAGCAAATTCATTATCACAAGCATGTTAATTTTAGCTATTTGAAATGTTAGACCACCTAGAAAGATAAGCATTTCAATAGGAGATTTTTGAAAATGAAAATGCTGTCAAATATCACTTCCTTCAGTGAGGGCATTTCAGGTACCATGTTAAATGATGAAGCAACATCATTTTGTTCATATCCATAATATTGAGTTTCTGCAAATAAAATATCATATTTATTTATCACTGACTATAGAATGGGCACTGCAATTCATAGTTAATATATCTTAACATACTTAATACTAGCAAAACAGACATTTAATTTAATTTCTTCTTAATGGGGTTTTACATCCTATGTTTTTATATTAAAAAATAGTATTTTTTTAACAGCTGAGTAATATTCCATGGTGTATATGTACCACAGCTTCCTTATCCATTCGTCTGCTGATGGGCATCTAGGCTGGTTCCATGTCCTGGCTATTATAAACAGTGCTGCGATGAACATTGGGGCGCACGTGTCTCTTTCAGATCTGGTTTCCTCGGTGTGTATGCCCAGAAGTGGTATTGCTGGGTCATATGGCAGTTCTATTTCCAGTTTTTTAAGAAATCTCCACACTGTTTTCCATAGTGGCTGTACTAGTTTGCATTTCCACCAAGGCCATCTGCCACCCACTATGAAGTCTTAGGGTCAGATTGCCTTTTTTTTTTTTTTTAATTTATTTTTTTAATTTTATTTTATTAGTTGGAGGCCAATTACTTCACAACATTTCAGTGGGTTTTGTCATACATTGATACGAATCAGCCATAGAGTTACACATATTCCCCATCCCGATCCCCCCTCCCACCTCCCTCTCCACCCGGCTCCTCTGGGTGAATGACTATTTCTGCTATTAAAATAAAATGACCGGAAACACCAAAAAAAAAAAAAATAGTATTTTTTTAAAGCAAAGTTAAGCTTCTTTTCTTTAAACATGATTCCAAAATCTTTTAGAAGATTGCTACTATTTTATGATAATTTTCCTAGCTTCTAAACAAGTTGTAAATTATAAATACTATTTATAAATATTATTTATTGGTATGATGACTGAAACCACAATTTTGTACACAATGCAATTATGAATGCATATTACAGCCTATTATGTTTAATCCTTAAATTATTTAATTAACTGTAGATGTTATTATACTGTATTATTATTATACAGCATTATGTATATACATACATATGTATATACATATGTATATATACATGCATATAATAATACATATAATACAGTATTATTAATATACTGTATTATGTATTATACTGTATTATTATACTGTATTATACTGTCGATTTACTTAATATGCAGATATTACATAACTTACAATAAACAATAAAGTTCTAATACTTATAAACAATACTTTTAGAACCAATTGCTCTTCTGCAGAGAGACATAAGTATATTTTCTGCATCTTACAATAAGAAAACAATTTCAAAGTTCATCTAACTTGCTAAAATCACATAGTTAGCTAGTGGCAAAATAAGGATTCCAGTTTAGACTTGCATGAACCAAAATTCTATTCTACTACAGTATTATCACACTGAAAGAAATTTTCCTCTACTCTTATAGGTTCTTCCAGATGATATCAGAATTAAATTAACATGAGACAGATTAACAGGAGAAAATCAAATGAAACTTTAGTAACATGTTACATGGAAGAGAGTCAGGATAGCTGAGTAATCTGTCAAAATGGCTACAGTGTTCACCTTATATACCATCTTCAGTTAAAGAAAAAAGATATTGGGGTAGTGGTATGGGGCTGCACAGAGAAGGAAGGTAATTCATATGGAGATGGAAAAGCAAGTGTTTGCTGGGCCAGGCACAGTGTGACATAGTGAATTCTGATCTCTACGCCCTTCCAGACTTTCCCCCACCACACCTAGCTCATATTCTTGTAAATATCCCTGGAGATAGGTCTATTCTGAGAACAGAATATCTAAATTCTTTAGGAAACTAAAGGAAAAACAAAATAAAGACTTTTTGAGTCTCTTGTTTCTTAAAAGTAATAAGCCTAAATTAATCCTCATGTCAAAGAGACAAAGCAAATGTATGGTAAATTTGACTCCCCTACAGTACAAAATAGATTTTTGATAAGTATTATTTAATAGTTTTCTTGCTCCTTTATATACAAAACTGACCCATGTAAAACTCCTTTCAGCTCCAAGATCATACAAATATTTATGCCTTTCTTGAATCACACCAACTATCAAGCAACAAAGAGAATCAGTTGATGGAAATAAGTTCCTTGGGTAATTTTGGAAGATCTGAGAAGGAAGAGCCTGGAGATGATGAGGCTAGCTTGGTTGAGTAGACTCTGGCCAACAAAGAGTTCTTAAGTCGCTGAAGAGCACTTGCATCCTGAAAAGCAGATAAAAGAGGAAGCAGAAAGATATGTGTACTGGAGTGATAAGCAAAAAATTAATGTTAAAGACATTAATATGATGAGCTAAAACTCTTAGGAAAGGAGGAGAAAAGTCATAAAAGGCAAACTTACCTGTAATCAAGCATATTATTTTATAACCCTCCAAACATCTCTTCTTGCTCATCTATAAAACAAAGGGAGTTTAGCATATAATTATCTATCTAACTTTCAGTTCAGTCACTCAGTCGTGTCCGACTCTTTGTGACCCCATGAATCGCAGCATGCCAGGCCTCCCTGTCCAACACCAACTCCCAGAACCTAACCAAACTGATGTCCATTGAGTCGGTGATGCTATCCAACCACCATTCTCTGTCATCCCCTTCTCCTCCTGCCCTCAATCTTCCCCAGCATCAGGGTCTTTTCAAATGAGTCAGCTCTTCTCATCAGGTGGCCAAAGTATTGAAGTTTCAGCTTTAACATCAGACCTTTCAATGGACACCCAGGATTGATATCCTTTAGGATGGACTGTTTGGATCTGTTTGGATCTCCTTGCAGTCCAAGGGACTCTCAAGAGTCTTCTCCAACACCACAGTTCAAAAGCATCAATTCTTCGGTGCTCAGCTTTCTTTATAGTCCAACCCTCACATCCATACAAGACTACTGGAAAAACCATAGCCTTGACCAGATGGACTTTTGTTGGCAAAGTAATGTCTCTGCTTTGTAATATGCTGTCTAGTTTGGTCATAACATTCCTTCCAAGGAGTAAGTGTCTTTTAATTTCCTGGCTACAATCACCATCTGCAGTGATTTTGGAGCCCCCAAAAATAAAGTCTCTCATTGTTTCCACTGTTTCCCCATCTGTTTGCTATGAAGTGATGGGACCAGATGCCATGATCTTAGTTTTATGAATGTTGAGTTTAATCTAACTTTAATTAAATAAAATATCTTATAAAAAACATACTTTAGAAATAAAAATCTAAACCACTTAACAGTCTATAGATATAGCATGATAACTGATTTCTTACATTGCACAGCAGTTCGTCATGTGCAATGTAGCTTTGTAATAAATATTGTAAAAATATTAATAAACAGAAATCTCAATTAAATAGAGTTTGGAGACCAGAAGGTAGAGTTCTCACACCCTGTGAGGAAAGCAGAGCCCAATACAAAGAGGCTTCTTTTCTTTTCTGGGCAAGGACTCAGACCAGTGAAAAGTCATGGATTCTTTGTTTGTTTGATTACTATAGTCCTACTAATTTCTTTTGTCTCCCTATAAAGGAATTCTCCTTCCCTTGGTGCCTGAGGACTTGCAGAGTAGCTCATCATAGTAGTTGCAGACCCCAAATTGCAAATCTCTGCTGATCCCAAATGAACCTATCTTTGTTGGAGGAATATCTGGCAGTCTATATTTTTCAAATCAGCAAAACATTATCTTTTGGACCCTTACACTTCCTGTGACTTAGGAGTTATAGCAATCTTATTATATTCAACTTGAGACAGGAAGGAAGGGGGAAAGGCACAACTGTTAAAAGGGATGTGGAGGGGGCACAGCCATTGAGAAAAACAGGATACAGCAACAACTGTTTGGAACCATCTACCCAAGATGGCAGCAATCATGGTCCAAGCTTGGTCCAGTTATTGACCTTTAGCTCATTGTCGCTAGAATACCAAAAAAAAAAAAAAAAAAATTCTCCTTTGTGCAATGATAGTTCCAGTGTTGGTCATAAAAGACCTAACCCTAGAAATCCCCACTCCTTACCAAGAGTATTCCTTCCCCTCATTAAAGTATGAAATTACCCAGCCAATAAAAAAAAAAAAACAGCCCCATACGCTGAGGCCACTCTTCCCTTGAGACAAATCACATACTGTCTACGGAGTATCTTCCTAAATAAACCTGATTTCACTCTACTTCTGCTCACTCTTGAATTATTTTCTGCAAAAAGCCAAGGACCCTCACTGGGCAGCCTGTTCTGGGAACTCACATACATCCAGGAATGTGGTATTTTCTTCCCCTGTATCATAGTGACATAAATGTCCAATACTTTAGAGACAACTTTTCCTTTTTATATCAATATGGACTAGGTTTAGCATCCTTTAATACCCCATTATACTTACTTTACTAATAAAGAAATTGAGGCAAAAAAAAAAAAAGAGAGAGAAAAAAAAAAAAAAAAAAAAAAACACCTGTGCATGCATGCTCAGTCGCTTCAATTGTGTCTGACTCTTTGCAGTCCTATGGACTATAGCCCAACAGGCTCTTCTGTACATGGAACTTCCCAGGCAAGAATACTGGAGTGGATTGCCATGCCCTCCTCCAGGGTATCTTCCCAACCCAGGGATCAAACTCATGTCTTCCTGTGTCTTCTGCATTTCAGGAGGATTCCTTACTCACCGATCCACCTGGGAATTGCCCCCAAAATCCGATAGCAACCTAATTCAGTTATTTAAAAAAAAAAAAAAAACTTATTGAACAGCCAAACCATACAATTAACACATGATAAATCAGGAACTGAAATGTCTTCTGACTCCTTAACCAGATCTCTTTCTACTCTGTCACTGTGCCTTGATAGAGTTAAGATAAAAATGGAAGGACTGACGCTGAAGCTGAAACCCGAATACTTTGGCCACCTGATAGGACGAACTGACTCATTTGAAAAGACCCTGATACTGGGAAAGATTGAAGGCAGGAGGAGAAGGGGATGACAGAGGATGAGATGGTTGGATGGCATCACCGACTCAATGGACATGAGTTTGAGTATACTCTGGGAATTGGTGATGTACAGGATGGCCTGGCATGCTGCAGTTCATGGGGTTGTGAAGAGTTGGACATGACTGAGAGACTTAACTGAACCCAATAAATAGAGAAGCAAGGAAAAACTCTTTTAAATAACAACTACCAAAAAAAAATCATCTGAGTAAATTTTAAAGATCAAATTAGCTTTTTTAAACAATTCATTAACCAAGCAACATTCCACCAAGCTTTACAGAGAGGGCAGGGAAAGGAAATTATGGGCAAAAATACACACTTTAAGTAAGATCATGCTGGGAGCCATTATGGGAGGTCCCACCCGTGACGAGGTCATGAAGAAAATACCGGGCAGGCAAGGCCATCCAGGATCCCATCCATGTCGAGGTCATGAGGAAAATACCTGACAGGCAAGGCCGTCTAGGATAAGGGACCCTCCAGGTTGGCCTCGGCCTCTACCCCACCCTGTATCTCCCCCCTTTTCTGCTGTTGTTCTTGTTTGCCCTGTTGCAGATTCTTGTGTTGCCTCCCGAGAGTTCTCCTGCTCCTCTTTCATTGAATGAGGACCAACTTAAAACCCTAATTAATAAATGTCCTAGAAGCTGGTACCCTATGAAAGGGCCAGGGATGAAGGAGATGCTTCAATTCAAACCCTTTTGCTGGCATTCTGGCTTGTTTGATAAATGTGTGCTCTCATTGCAAAAAATGCTCATGATTGTTCTAAACATCCTAAGCACAGTACTCTAACAAAAGAAACTATTAAGCATAGGTCCGTTCGTGGGGTGAGAAAAGCCCCACAAATATTATAGCCACAAATGTGCCTAATAGAAAATAGTTTAGATAGAGATTAGCTGGTGACTTCTTGCAGGTAATTAACTTTTAGACTAAGAGCCTGTTTTGTGCCATATCTGCTGTTTTTGCAATCCTTTGCATTTCTGTTCTGTAAAAATGTAATCCTATCTAGTTCCCAGGGAGATGACACTTAATAGAAAGAAAACAGATTAACCACAAAAAAGACAGAGTCAGCTACTGAAGTGTCTTAAAGTTTCACCAGGTGCAAGCCATAAATTGTCAACAGGCCTGAAAGCCAAAAGGTATTATACATAGAGATTAACCATTAAAAAGGCCCTAATAGGCACAGAGCCCTTTGGGGGTGAGGAAGCCCTATTAGAAAATACAAAACATATTGTTTTAAACATGGTTATTGGATCAACATTTGATTGATGTTAATGTGCTGAGGTTGTGCAGTGGAAACTATTGTTAATATAGCTGGATATCTAGAAAAATAAGAGTTTAGCCCTAGTGTAAAAACAATAAGATAATTATTAATTTTAGCCAGGAGTGCTAAACAGGGGCTGCCTTACCAGAGCCACAGAGTCTTTTTGTGTTAAACTTTTTGGATAAATTTAGCTGAGAATTTCTGCAAAAAGACTTTTATGTTAACAGGATTATATTTCTATTATGTTGCAACCTGCTGTACCATGAGACTGCCAATTTTCTGTTTTATGCTAACCTTAAGGCCAGAAGATAATGTACAAAAAATCTATGGGAAAAGACTCTCATAAACAAAAAATATACAGATCACACCTGGTTTCATGAAGGACAAGCTTATATAATATTAAACTAAATCTATATGCTTATCTGTCCCTTAGAAACGTACCAAATTATGGTATAAAGGGTATGGTGAAAAAGAAAACAACTGCCAGACTCTGCTGCATATCCTGGTCTGGTCTCTCCCTCTCTCTCTCTCTCTCTCTCCCCCCGCCCCGAAGACTTGGCCCTATCAAGGCCAGTCTTACGTGTCTTCTCTTGCTGGCGTCGTTCATCCTGAGGGTTCCCCCGGATCCTGCTGGGGCTGGACCCCAGCAAGATCACACTTCTGAGAGAAGTGGAAGTGGATTTCCTGCTAGTGATGACCAGGAAATTTCAAGTTGTCTGGAAAAAGGTTATGCTTCTGAAAATGGATGAAACTGTAATTTGGTTAGGTATTAAGTCTTGGTTTGCTGACGTGGGGTGTAATAGAAATGAGTCTGTTTTGGGGGTTTTGTGTCTTTTTCAACAACTGCTTTGGCACCCAAGAACTGAAGAAATGACATAGAAGCAGAGCTTCTTATGCTTTTCCCACACACAATCAACAGAAGAAACCACCTTGGACTGGAATTTTTGGGCCCAATCCAAACAAGAGATGACAGACCAGGTAAGCATATTCCTTTCTTAGACTAAACAACAGTCCTGCCAACAATATAAAGCCAAATTTTAGCACATGCAAGGAGGATCAATAGGTACATCACTAACAACAGTAGTCAGAGTAACACCTTACTTTCTGGTCATTAGCATCATACCTAAGACCCTCTCTGCCTTTTCCATGAGATAATGAGGCAGAGGCTAGCTACTGGAACTAGCAAAGAGAAACCTGCTTTAACAAGCAGCCTCTGCCCAGATGTAATTTCAATCCCTTAGAGGCAGAAGGAATCTCTAAGCAACCAGCATTCAGACTGGGAAGAACTATTACACAAGGTGAACTGGAGGCTCTCTTTCCCCACCTAGAAGTAGCAGACTCCTCATCCTCAACACCCCACTCCTGGAACACACCAGAGGGAAATTCATCAGTACCAGACACTAACAAACAGAACAAAGTAACACCAAAAAGTTTCAAAAAATTAAACTACCAGTAGAACCAAAACCCAAAAAAAGTAACCCAAACAATCTAATTAGAACAATGGCAAAAGACATAAACAGATATTTCACTGAGGAGGATACACAGAAGACAGTATGTGTACAAATGTTAAACGTAGTCATCAGGGATAAGAAAATTAAAAACCCAATAAGATATCATTACACATATATCAGAATGCCTAAAATTCAAATGTAACACCCAATGTATGTGAGGATAGGAAGAAAGTGGGTAGCAAACATTTATTGGTGGGAATGTAAAAGTTATAGACACTATAAAAGGGTGATTTGAAGTTTCTTATAAAATTAAACACATAGAGGGCAGTCCGAAGATGGCAGAGGCATAGGATGGGGAGACCAGTTTCTCCCCAACAAATTCATCAAAAGATCATTTGAATGCTGAGCAAATTATACAAAACAAATTCTGAACCCTGGTGAAGGTCTCCTCTTCGAAAGGAGGTAGGACAAAATAAAAAAGATAAAAAGAGAGACAAAAGACTTAGGGATGGAGACTAGCTGGAGGTGGGAGTCATGAAGGAGAAGTTTTCAAACACTAGGAAACCCTCTCAGTGGTGGGTCTGTGGGGAGTTTTGGAATCTCAGAGGGCAACATAACTGGGAGGAAAAAAATAAATAAAACCCACAGATTGCACAGCTAACTGTAACTACCAGCAGAGAAGTAGCCCAGACGCTTGTGTCTGTTCAGTGGGGGTTGAACAGGGAGGCACAGGCTACATTGCTTAAGATAAGGACCAGGCCTGAATGCCCTGAGGACAATCTGAGGGAACTAATGTGAGATAACAACCCAAACTGTGGGATAGCCAGAGAGAGAGAGAGAGAGAGAGAGAGAGAGAACTTTCCCAGGAAAAGCTCTAACCTAAGGCACTGCTGGGCCTGCTCACAGAACAAAGGACTGAGTGAATACCAGAGGAGAGCTAGCAGACTGTGGACCGGCCCATCCCCCGCTGGAGGCAGAGAGGCAGGCGAGCAACAGCCAGAGCTGGAAGGCAGGGGGCAATCTCGGCCCCAGAGATGGTATCCTCTACCAAACTGTGAGCAGGCTCCTAGTTGCTAACCAAGTCTTCCTGGGATCCTGGATGGTTGACACCCAACAGGAGGGCTGCTGCCAGAAATCAGCTCCCCAGAGGAGACACACAACACACCTGAAACATCACTCCTGCTGTGCACCAAGGAAACTGAGCGGCTGGATCTGGGGAGGTGATAAGATGCATCACCCCCCTGGGGAGAATGTGCTTGCCAAGCACAGGGTCACCTGAACTGCTTGGACCTGGGAAGGGCAAAAAATGCAGGGCCAACTGAGTCTGTGCCTTTGTGCAGTACCTAAGAACCTGAACCTGAGTGGGTTAGACCTGGGAAGTGCACACAACCCAGGGCCTGCTTTAGATAGTTCCCCTTCAGAGTAAGCTGGAGCCTGAGCAGTGTAGACTGGGAAAGCACACATACCATGAGTGGGGGCAAACCCAGTGTGGCCCAGACACCACAAGCACTCCCCGCACACACAAGTGATATTTGTTTGCAGTGTTCCTCAATTCCCACAACACAACTGAACAAGTAAGCCTAAATAAGTGACCAACATCGCCCCCTTGTGTCAGAGCGTACGATAGACATTGAAGAGACTTGAAAACAGAGGAAGCCAAAATAAAGAGGAGGGAACGGCTGTGGAAGTGACAGGTGCAACAGATTAAAACCCTGTAGTTTTCACCAACTACATTGGAAGTGGCCTACAGACCTTGAGAAATATAAGCTGGAACAAGGAACTATTTGAAACTGAACTGACCCCACACTGCCCTCAAGAGCTCCAGAGAAATCCCTAGACATATCTCACTATTATCATTTTTAATATTTTATATTTTAAGATCTTTATCACTCATATAATTTTCATTTTTATAACCTAATATTACCTTGCAAAAAAAAACCCTATTTTTAAAGCAAATTTCATATATTTTTAAAATAATTTTTGTGATTATGATTAGGTTCTTTAATATTGTACTTTTGAGAGTCTAACTTCTACTCTAGATTTTTAATCTTTGCTTTTTGGTATTTGTTATCAATTTTGTACCTTTAACAATCCAATCTTCACTTCCCATTTTTACTTAGGAGTGTGTTTACTGTCTTAATTGCCCTCTCCCCCTTTTGACTCTCCTTTTTCTCCCCCAGGTCAACTATATCTCCTCTGTCCCGCTTCTCTTCTCTACCCAAATCTGTGAATCTCTCTGGGTATTCCAGTACGTGGAGAACACAAAAGTAACTGATTACTGGTGAGATCTGTCTCTCTCCTTTTGACTCCCCCTCTTCTCCTCTTGGTCACCTCTGTCTCTTTCCTCCCTCCCTCTTCTCTATATAACTCTGTGAACGAATCTAGGAGTTCCAGACTGTGGAAAACATGTAGGGAATTGATTACTGGCTAGATTCTTCTCTCCCATTTTGATTCCCCCTCTTCTCCTCCTTGTGACCTCTCTCCCCCCTCCCTCTTCTCTTCTCCATATAACTCTGAGATCCTCTCTGGGTTTCCCTCACCATGGAGAATCTTTTCTCCATTAACCTAGCTGTTTTATCATCAGTGTGGTATGGATGGAGAAATCGTGAGGCTACTGTAAGAATAAGAATGAAGACCAGAGGCAGGAGGCTTAAATCCAAAACTAGTGAACACCAAAAAAACTCCTGACTTCAGGGAATATTAATTGACAAGAGCTAATCCAGAAGCCTCCATACCTACACTGAAACCAAGCTCCACCGAAGAGCCAACAAGATTCAGAGCAAGACATACCAAGCTAATTCACCTACAACACAGGAACATAAATGTGAGCATTAAAATACAGGATGCCAAAAGTCACACCAAACCCATAGAACCTCAAAACTCACTACTGGACACTTCACTGCACTCCAGAGAGAAGAGATCCAGCTCCACCCACCAGAACACTGATGGAAGCTTCCCTAACCAGGAAACCTTGACAAGCCAATTGTCCAACCCCACCCACAGGGAGGAACGTCCACAATAAAGAGGAACCACAAAATTCCAGCATACAGAAAGGCCACCCCAGACACAGCAATCTAAACAAAATGAAAAGGCAGAGAAATATTCAGCAGGTAAAGAACATGATAGATGCCCAACACACCAAACAAAGGAGGAGAGGATAGGAAATCTATCTGAAAAAGACTTCTGAATAATGATAGTAAACATGATCCAAAATCTTGAAAACAAAATGGAGTTGCAGATAAATAGTCTGGAGACAAGGATTGAGAAGATGCAAGAAATGTTTATCAAAGATATAGTAGAAATTAAAAAGAGTCAAACGATAGTGAATAATGCAATAACTGAGATCAAAAGCACTCTGGAGAGAACCAACAGTAGAATAACTGAGGGAGAAGATAGGATAGGTGAGTTAGAAGATAGAATGGTGGAAATAAATGAAGCAGAGAGGAAAAAAAGAAGAAATAGTTAAAAGAAATGAGGACAACCTCAGAGGCCTCTTGGAAAATGTCAAATGCACCAACATTCGAATCAAAAGAGTCCCAGAAGAAGAAGACAAAAAGAAAGACCATGAGAAAATGCTTGAGGAGATAATAGTTGAAAACTTCTCTAAAATGGGGAAGGAAAGAGCCACCCAAGTCCAAGAAATCCAGAGAGTCCCAAACAGGATAAACCCAAGGTGAAACACCCCAAGACACATACTAATTAAATTAACAAAGATAAAATACAAATAATAAATATTAAAAACAGCAAGGGAAAACAACAAATAACTTGCAAGGGAATTCCCATAAGGATAACAGCTGATCTTTCAATAGAAACTCTTCAGACCAGAAGGTAATGGCAGGACATACTGAAAGTGATGATAGAGAAAAACCTGCAACCCAGATTACTGTACCCAGCAAGGATCTCATTCAAATATGAAGGAGAAATAAAAAACTTTACAGGCAAGCAAAAGCTGAGAGAATTCACCACCACCAAACCAGCTCTTCAACAAATGCTAAAGGAATTTCTCTAGACAGGAAACACAGAAAAGGTGTATAAACTCAAACCCAAAACAACCAAGTAAATGTCAATGGGATCATACTTATCAATAATTACCTTAAACGTAATATATTAAAAAATCAATATAGTGAAAATGAATACACTACCCAAAGCAATCTACAGATTCAATGCGATCCATATCAAGCTACCAACGGTATTTTTCAGAGAACTAGAACAAATAATTTCACAAATTGTATGGAAGTACAAAAAACCTCGACTAGCCAAAGCAATCTTGAGAAAGAAGAATGGAACTGGAGGAATTAACCTGCCTGACTTCAGACTATACTGCAAAGCTACAGTCATCAAGACAGTATAGTAGTGGCACAAAGACAGAAATATAGATCAATGGAAAAAAATAGAAAGCCTAGAGATAAATTCACGCACCTATGGACACCTTCTTTGACAAAGGAGGCAAGAATATACATTGGAGAAAAGACAATCTCTTTGACAAGTGGTGCTGGGAAAACCGGTCAACCACTTGAAAATTAATGACAGTAGAACACCATACACAAAAATAAACTTGAATCGAATATCTAAACGTAAGACCAGAAACTCTAAAACTCCTAGAGGAAAACATAGGCAAAACACTCTCTGATAAAAATCACAGTAGGGTCCTCTATGACCCACCACCCAGATTAATGGAAATAAAAGCAAAAATAAACAAGTAAGACCTAATTAAATTTAAAAGCTTTTGCATAATGAAGGAAACTATCAGCAAGGTGAAAATACAGTCTTCAGAGTGGGAGAAAATAATAGCAAATGAAGCAACTGGCAATTAATCTCAAAAATATACAGGCAACACCTGCAGCTCAATTCCAGAAAAATAAATGATCCAATCAAAAAATGGGCCAACTAATTAAACAGACATTTCTCCAAAGAAGACATACAGATGGCAAAGAAACACATGAAAAGATGCTCAACATCACTCATTATCAGAGAAATGCAAAACAAAACCACAATGAGGTACCATCTCACACCAATCAGAATGGCTGCTATCCAAAAGTCTACAATCAATAAATGCTGGAGAGGGTGTGGAGAAAAGGGAACTCTCTTACACTGTTGGTGAGAATGCAAACTAGTACAGCCACCATGGAGACCAGTATGGAGATTCCTTCAAAAACGGGAAATAGAACTGCCATATAACCCAGCAATCCTACTGCTGGACATCCACACTGAGGAAACCAGAATTGAAAGGACACATGTACCCCGATGTTCATCGCAGCACTGTTTGCAATAGCCAGGACATAGATGGCAACCTAGATGTCCATTGGCAGATGAATGGATAAGATAACTGTGGTGCATATGCACAATGGAATATTATTCAGCCATTAAAAAGAATATATTTGAATCAGTTCTAATAAAGTGGATGAAACTGGAGCCTATAATAGGCTCTGTAAATTACAGAGTGAAGTAAGTCAGGAAAAAAAAAAACACACCAATACAGTATATTCACACACACACACACACACACACTCACACACACACACACATGTATATATAATATAATTTAGAAAGGTGGTAACGATGACCACAGCAGAAGAGACACAGATGTAAAGAACAGTCTTTTGGACTCTGCAGGAGAAGGCGCGGGTGGGATGATTTGAGAGAATAGCATTGAAACATGTATATTATCATATGTGAAACAGATCTCCAGCCCATATTTGATGCATGAGAAAGGGTGTTCAGGGCTGGTGCACTGGGATGTCCCTGGGGGATGGGATGGGGAAGGATGTGGGAGGGGGTTTCCGAATGGTGAATACATGTACACCCATGGCTAATTCATGTCAATGTATGGCAAAAACCACTACAGTATTGTAAAGTAATTAGCCTACAATTAAAATAAATTAATTAATTTGAAAAACAAATAAATTAATTAAACATATAATTACTATGTGTACATGCATGCTAAGTTCCTTCAGTCTTGTCTGCCTCTTTGCAACCCTGTGGATTGTAGCCCGCCAAGCTCCTCTGCCCATTGGATTTCCAAGCAAGAACATTGGAGTGGGTTGCCTTGCTCTCCTCCAGGGGATATTCCTAACCCAGGGATAGAATCCGTGTCTCATATCTCCTGCATTGGCAGGCAGGTTCTTTACCACTAGCACCACCTGGGAAGCCCTATGATTGCTATACAATCGAATAATTCCACTCCTGGTCATTTATCACAGAGAAATAAAAAAACTTCAGCTCAGTTCAGTTCAGTTGCTCACTTGTGTCCGACTCTGTGTGACCCCATGGACTGCAGCATGCCAGACTTCCATGTTCATCACCAGCTCCCAGAGGTTGTCCAAACTCATGTCCATCGAGTTTGTGATGCTATCCAACCGTCTCATACTCTGTTGTCCCCTCTCCTCCGGCCTTCAATCTTGCCCAGTATCAGGGGCTTTCCCAGTGAGTCCGTTCTTTGCATCAGGTGACCAAAGTATTGGAGTTTCAGCTTTAACATCAGTCCTTCCAGTGAACATTCAGGACTGATTTTCTTTAGGATTGACTGGTTTGATCTCCTTGGATACCAAGGGGCTCTCAATTGTCTTATCCAACACCACAGTTCAAAAGCATCAATTCTTTGACACTCACCTTTCTTTATGGTCCAATTCTCACATCCATACATGACTATGGGGGAAAACAGCAACAACAACAACAACAACAACAACAAATGTAGCTTTGACTAGACAGACCTTTATCAGCAAAACAATGTTTCTTCTTTTTAACATGCTGTCTAGGTTTTTCATAGCTTTTCTTCCAAGGAGGAAGCATCTTTTAATTTCATGGCTTCAGTCAGTCACCATCTGCAATGATTTTGGAGCCCAAGAAAATAAAGTCTGTCACTGTTTCCATTGTTTCCCCATCTGTTTGACATGAAGTTATGGGACCATATATCATGATCTTAGTTTTTTTAATGTTGTATTCCACACAAAAATCTGTACATGCATATTCAAAATGGTCATAATTGGTTAACAATTGACTCAAAAAGATTAACCAAATTGTGGTATTTCCATACTATGGAATAATACTCAACAATAAAATCTAACCACAAATCTGCAACAGCCTGGATGTCTCTTCAGGAAATTAAGCTAAATATAAATAAATAAATAAATCCCAAATATTATATACTGGATGTGTGTGTACGTGTGTGTGTGTGTGTGCGCACGCATGCTTATTTGCTCAGTCATGTCTGACTCTTTGTGACCCCATTGACCATAGCCCACCAGGCTCTTATGTCCATGGGATTCTTCAGACAAGAATACTGCAGTGGCTATTCCCCTTCTCTAGGGGATCTTCCCGACCCAGGGATCGAAACCCAGTCCCCTGCATTTCAGGCAGATTCTCTACCATCTGAGCCATCAGGGAAGCCCATATATTGGATTATGCTATTATATAACATTTTTGAAAGGGCAATTTTAGGAGTGGAAAATGAATTGTGATTGACAGGAATTAGAGACAGATGAGAAGGGAGATGACTGTAGTGATGAAGAGTGACAGGAGAGGGGCTTATCTGGAGGTCCAGTGGTTAAGAACCCACCTGCCAATTCAGGGGACATGCATTTGATCCCTGGTCTAGGAAGATCCTGCAGTTTGCAAAGCAACTAAGCCATTGTTCCACAAGCACTGAAGCCCGTACTCCTAGAGCTTGTGCTCCAAAGTGAGAGAAGCTACTGCAATGAGAAGCTCAAGCACCACAATGAAGAGTAGCCTCCACTTGCTGCAACTAGACAAATTCCTCAAACAGCAATGAAGACCCAGAACAGCCAAAAATAAATAAATAAAACATTTTTCTAAAGTTAATAGGAGGAATTCTTCTG
Source organism: Muntiacus reevesi (assembly GCF_963930625.1). Taxonomy (NCBI): domain Eukaryota; kingdom Metazoa; phylum Chordata; class Mammalia; order Artiodactyla; family Cervidae; genus Muntiacus; species Muntiacus reevesi. Next base: position 78,673,445 of record NC_089271.1, on the reverse strand, counting down.
GTGATGCAAATGTCTGTATCTTAAGTATATGATACTAGTTCCCTGATTGCAATTGTATTATAGTATTGCACGATGTTATTATTGGGGATAATGGGTAGAGGGTACATGAGATCTTGGTACTATTTGCTACAAGTGCATATGTATCACAGTGTTTTATTTTATTTATTTTATCTGAAGATAAAATATTTAATTAAATATTATATACTTTTTTGAGTTGAGTAAAATGTCAAAACTAATTTGAACAAGAAATATTTTAACGTTCTAAAGAATTAGACTTTTAGAGCATTTAAGTTTTCTTTCAGTATTCATTAGAATGACAATATTCTTGAGAACAGAACTTCATTCCAAATTTATAATAGGTTTTCCTTGGACATCTTAAAAAATATAGCTTTGATAACTTTTTATTGGCATTTATTTATATATTAATTACTCTTATCATAATCCTTTTCTTTTGTCCCTTTCCATTGTCCACCTGTTTATTAACCTGCATTTGTTGTATTTTGATCAATTTTTAATCTTGTTTATTTTGGGTAGTTGTCCATGATTGACCTATTAATGGTTTCATGGATTTCCGTCTCCTTTCAACAGTCAAAAATTTATAGTCTACATCATCATATGTGTTAATCTAATCTCTCTTATCTTTAAGAATATTTTTGCACCCTCAGTCACAGTGTATTTTTGACAATGACTTGACATATTTTTTGTTCTTAAAACGTGGGACTCAATACTACTTGCATCTAGAGTAGGTAAAGACCAGAAGTCCTGCTATATGTCCTACAATGCTCAGAATACTCCCCAGAGCAAAGAATTATCTGGCCCAAAATTCCAGTAGTGCTGAGGTTAAAAAAAAAAATCTATTTGCTGACACAATAATTCTCCATTACTGATCATTTTTGATCAGGGCTTCCCTGAAATCTCAGTTGATAAAGAACCCACCTGCAATGCAGGAGACCCTGGTTCAATTGCTGGGTCAGGAAGATCCGCTGGAGAAAGGATAAGCTACCCACTCCAGTATTCTGACCTAGAGAATTCCATGGACAGCAAAGAGTCAGACATGACTAAGCAACTTTCATTTTCACTTTTCATTTATCAGAAACAAAAGCAAGCAACTTGATTTCTTCGATGAAAACTATTTACAATGCCTTTATGGACGGCTCCATTTCACTGTTTCTAAATTTTCCAAACTAATTATGTGGAAAACAAAAATCATTATTTTCCCCCAATGCTTTATGCATAATTAATGCAATTAATTTTTATCATCCTTTAAGTTTTGTAAATTAGAAAATAGGGGATCAAATTTGGATTTATCTCATCCTTAAAGTGCAACATTTAATTAGCTAATAAAACTGGACACCTTCTGGTACAACCATAATGAAATTTTCATAACCACTTGAGCTTCTTGCCTTTAAATATCTAGGGCCTTTGTACATACACTTTATTCCTAAGTTTTACTCTCCTTGCTTTTGTTAACCCACTATTTTTATCCTAAAAATTCCTTATCCTTCAAGAACTAGTTCAAGCAACATTTGTATGGAAACTTTTTTCATGCCTCTTCTTCTGAGTTTTCATGGAATTTCTATAGCACTTATAATTTGTGTTTTATTTATTCCCACATCTCCCATGCCATTCAGTAAGATTATGAAAAGATAATTATTCATCTTTTTATTCTTGTGCTCAGCACATTACCTGACACTGTAGATACCTAGAAGAAGGATTAACTGAATTAAATAACAAGTAGTTTATTGGATAAATGTATGAATATTAAACAATGTAACACAATTCAAATTGGAGCTTATACAGATATTATTGTCTATACCAAGGAGAAAAAAGTGCCTTCTGAATTTCATTAGATATCACCAACTATAAATAAATATTATTTAGAAATATATTTCTGAAAGTTAACACTTCCAAATTGTTAAAATTTCTATAAAGTAAAAGCTCTATGAATTATAATCTACCATATGTGTTCTAAGATCTTTTTCTAATTGGGTATAGACAAACACTCTCCCATATAGAACACTCACAATAACGTTTATAGTTTAATGAGTAATAAACACTTTAAAAACTTAAATTCTTGTACATTAAATTCAACTCTAGCAGAGGTATTCATTGCTAATCCATTTGGAATAGACTAATATTAATAATTTCTATTTGCCACCAAAAATGTGTTGATTGTATTGACATGTATAGACATTGAAAAGAATTTCTGCTTTTGTACAAAAATTACTTAAAATTCTTTACAAAATCAGTTGAAGCACACTGTCCCTGGTGGTTCAGACGGTAAAGCATCTGCCTACAATGCGGGAGACCCAGGTTCAATCCCTGGGTCTGGAAGATCTCCTGGAGAAGAAATGGCAACCCACTGCAGTATTCTTGCCTGGAAAATCCTATGGACAGAGGAGCCTGGTGGGCTGCAGTACATGGGGTTGCCAGAGTGGGACACAACTGAGCGACTTCACTCACTCACTTACATATATACAACTTCTGTATTTTCTCCAAAATTATATTAAGATAAAGCAGCTTAGTGATTTGCCAATTTACTGATGCTTACACTTGAAATAATAATATGAATGTTAATCTTTCCATATCTAAATGTTTGATATTTGGATTCAGGAAAAGCAGACAATGTCCATAAACTTCTCATCAGATTATGCATCTACTTTTCAGATTATAAGAGTTGTTTAAGGCTGGCCTACAGTTGGAAGCCTTAAGGATGCTGCTTTATTCATTTGATCCCCATTGGATGGGAGTTCAGATAAAGTAAAGGACTTGAAATTCAGATTAGTCATTTATCTTTATTAATAACCTACTAAAAGGGTTTCTGGATGAAGACATCAACTTATTTGACTAAGATGAATTTTTAATTATCTATCAAGGACAGTTATTCTTGCATCCTAAACCATACTTCATAGAAGAGAGTAAAATGACAACTTAAAAGTGCATTTTCAGAGTAAAATTTCTGATTCAAATTTTAAAGAAAATTATATTATTAGAAATATATGTCATTCAATGAAAACATTTACAATTTAAATTAATTGGATAAGCACTAATTGCCTTAAGTGAGTAGATAATCATTGTGGTGATTGGTACATCTCTGCTTTATTTATAGACACTCTTATATAACTCCTTATGGATGTGAATGTGTTAATTTATTCATTTACTATTTCTTCATATATAAAGTACATGCTATATGCTGAAAGTTTTGTTTGACACTGGAATTACAAAGATGATTGATACCCAGCCTTACTCTCAAGAACTTCATAAAATAGTAGAATAGACACATTTATAAAATAAAAATTGTGTAAGGGAAAATGAGGTTTCTATATTTCTATAACCTAGTTAATACTAAACCAGATATAGTAACAAATCTTTCTTAGAAACTAGCTTTCTGAAGCTATGAAAAAATGCAATAAAAATTACAGGATATATGGGAAAAGGAGTTTTAACCATGAAAACAAAGAGAAAAAGACCATGGCAATTTTAAGAATCTTTAATTTCTAAACATGGCTATCCAGAGTAATTCTGCTTAAGTTTTTTTTTTTTTTTTTTTTTTTTTTTTTAACATTAGGTGTACTCAATAGTTTTTAATCTGGTGAGTGATTAATATTTGATTTGGAATCAATTAAAAGTTAATTTTTGAGATTTGTAATTCCCCTATATAAGAGTCAATTTGAGCATTTATGGCTTAGTAGCCAATGGCATTCTTTACAGTTAGGCAGTAAAAAAATAAAGAAAATTCCATATATATATATGTGTATATATATATATATATATATACACATATATATATATATAGAGAGAGAGAGAGAGAGAGATGTTCAAATGTACATATCACAATAGAGTGTAAAAATTGCTTCCATTTCCCCCCAAATTCTGCTCTTGAGCCAAAGGATAATGAACTCTCATTGCTCTTTTACTTTATTTACCAGCTGGATCTCTTTCATACCAACTCAAAGCTACTGGAATTGAACTTCTCTTGGCCAGTAGAATAAAAACTACTCTGTATGTAGCAGAGTAGCTGGCAAATTAGTCTCCAGACAGAGTTTATCTAGGGCCAGTGTGTTCAGGATTATATATGGGCAGTGTCCCAAAATATAGTCACTCCGCCTGAAATTGGTAAGAGCCATAGGTATCCCATCATTACTTCATAGGACACTGCTTCCAGTTTCTCACTCTGTAGAGAGAGATAAGGAGAAATTAACAACAAAGCTAACTTTTGAAAGTAATTTAAAGCAATTTTTTTTGTTGGCAATTGGGAAATCTGTCAGTAGCCTATCATTCTCCAGACAGATATCAGAACAAGTAGCATGAACGAGTATTACAGAGTTGAAAAATTGAGCTAAATACTAAAAGGAAAAATAATAAATACTAGAAAGCAATGTGTTTAGTTGAATTTTCAATTAGATTTTCCATTTATTCTTCATTTTTAGTTTTGCATCCTTTTCCAGAAGTCTGAATTTGCCGGATTTTCATAAAATGGACTAAACTTATATGTGACGAAGAGTTCTAATTTTGTAGTCATTGATTTTTACTTCTTGAAAAGCATGACAGACTACCAGTCAATGTTAAAGTTATTTATTTTTTTCTTACAAAGGCTTCAGAAACATTCCATCAAGCCTTTATAATTTGTTATGCAAATGTCTACATTTATAAATGTATTTAGCATATTATATCTTTCATGTGTTCTAAACAGTAACTACAAATAGCTCTGAAACATTCAATTCTCAAAGATCCAATGTTTTCAATAAAACTTGTCCATTATGATTTTTTGGTTATAAAAATCTAACTTACACATTGCTACATTACAGATTGAGTTACAAATAAAGCAATATATAAGAATACTTTCCCTTTGTATATATGCACTATAGTAGGAAGTATATAATTTTTTCTTTTGCCAAATAATTATACATGCCACTCATGAAAAACTGTCATTGAATTTTACTTCTGATTGTGGCCAAAATGCATTTTCAAAATTTTCAGACCTTTACTATGAAATATTTATAATTTTATGGCTAGAAGTATTCTTAGAATTAGTTAGTAAAATCTCCCTATTTCAGAAATAAATTTGAAGTCACAAAGGGTTTAAACACTTCCTTAATATTATGTAGATAAATAACAGCAGGATAAGGAGTAGAAACCACATTTATTTGCTATTCATTTATCATTTTTGCTCTTTTCAGTCATTGGCTTCATGAAAAATAAATGTGAAAAAAAAAAACCCTAAACAAGAAAATTTAATATAATTAAAATATATACACATATATTTTATATATTCTTTCTAGGTGGTCAAATTACAACTTTATACACATACACACACACACACACACACACACACACACACACACTTGTACTTGGAGAATCCAAATAGCAGGCATCTTTGGGACAGCTTTTACTAACTTGAGACCCAAGTGGGTTTACTTAGGCTTTTTTAAACAACAAATATGACAGGAGAAACTGCCCTTTGAACCTATTTTTTTCATCATCATAAATTGATTAATGGATTCATGAACATAACAATAAAGAAATCAAATGTATATGAAGAGTTGTCTTAATATTTCCTAGGCTTATGTAGTAACCTACCAGTAAAAGAAAATTAGAGAAACAAATGGAACCTAGTGAACCCCACGAATGTTTCTGTTCAGCTTGCCAGATGACTAAAAGTGCTATTTGCTTGGCAGAGTATTTTTTCTTCCCTGACATAAAATTGATCATTAGAGCTATTGAACAATACTCAACTGAAGAGTTGCACACTGCATAGCTATAGGCTAATATTTTTTTTTTTTTTTTTTTTTTTTGCATATCAGTTAGCTAAAAATCAATGATCATATCTGGGTGATTCAAACTGAAAGAAGTACATGGAATGAAAATGTGAGATAAAAGATATGTAGTGTCGTGTTTTAAAGTGAAAGTGCAAGTTGCTCAGTCATTTCTGACTCTTTGAAACCCCATGGACTATAGCCTCCCAGGCTCCTCTGTTCGTGGAATTCTCCATGCCAGAATATTGAGGTGGTTAGCTGTTCCCTTTTCCAGGGGAATCTTTCCAACTCAGGGATCAAACCCAGGTCTCCTACATTGCAAGCAGATTCTTCACTGTCTGAGGCACCAGGTAAGCCCAGTATTGTGTTTAATACTTGATTATAAAAATATGGCCTATTAGAAGCAAACCACTAACATAGCACCCCTACTGATGTCTCCAGATTCTTGTTATCAGAATGTGCAGTTAACCTTATTTAGATTACTTTGTACTTTATTATAGTTTTAAATTAATGCAGCAATTAACAATATTTAATACAGAGCTGTGTATGTCACTATTTGCAGGTGCACTTTTTTCAACAGAGGCAAGGCAGATATTTTTCCAGTTAGTAATAGGTCATGTCGCTCTTGGGGACTCTTATTTTTATTAGCCTTTCTGTTTCTTCACTGTTGGACAGGATCCACAGAACATTTTTCTACTTATAACTATTACATGTGGATATTAAGGGGGTCTGATTTTAAAAGTTTCTGATGAGGTGTTATTTGACTAAGATACAAATATTAATCACAATTAATTTCCTAATTATAATATAAATTTTAGGTGAGAAATGGTTGGTCTCTCTCATAAGAACTATAACAGTTTTAGAAAATATATTATTTATGTATAAAGTACAAAAATTTACTTCTAACATGATTGAATGAGGTGATGCAGATTTCTTTCCTGCTAAAAACAAACAGACAAACAAAAAAATAGGCTATTATCTTAAAAGAAAAATAAATTCCCAAGTTCTAGAAACAAAACAGAAACTCGAAGCCAGAGGAGACAATTAAGGCAAATGTTACAGTTGTTCTTGTGACTGTTAGACCTAGCGTTAAAGGCTTTAGTTTTAATATCCAGAAAGATAGAAGATATATGGCCTGGGATCTGCCTAAAGTGGAATGCTAGTCATCAGAATTTGAATAAAACCAGTACCATTATTTTTCATTCACAAGAAAGACTAGAAGATTTCTTCATATATGCATGCTTTGGTATTCTAGATAGGAAAAAAAATAGAATAAAGAGAAACAAAAGAAAAGAAACATCTTAAATTGAAATCACAACAATGTCTTAAACATAGATACAAGCTTCAAAGTGGTACTATGTATTTAGTGTAAGAATTCTGAGATAAAAATTAACAATAGGAAGAAGAAAAAAATGGTCTCATATTTATGAAACCACTGGAAACATTATAACAACAAAAATTTGTTTAAAAAAATCAATAAAAACCTTGATTAAATACAGTTAGGAGACCAGAAGGGAAAGGAATACTGTTATGCCCTCTGGCAATAGCACAGCCCAATAGGAATAAGAAAGACTTGCTTTTCTTTTCTAGAAAGAGCTCAGCCAATTAGAGACTGTCCTAATTTAGCCAGTGAAAAGTCATAGACTATTTGCCCTCCCAACTTCCATTTTAATTTTATTGTGGCTCAATGTGGTTGCAGACAACAAACTATACTCTTTTGTTAATTCCAAATAAACCTATTTTTTTTCTGGATAAACAATGAGCAGACTAATTGCTTTAGGTCAACAAAACCATTTCTAGGAAAAGTACTGTGGTATATAGATTTTTTTTTCCTTTATTTAATAGGTGGAGGGGACAGGGAATGGTTTGTTTTCATTGAAGAAGAGCTTACAAATAATGTTAAAATCCCTTAGGGAATAAATTATAAAAAAGGTAATTCAGCAAAGCAAAAACCAGGAGAATTTGTATTTAAATTATTAGATATAATAAGATAGCATGAAAAAGACCATAAATGAATTATAATGAATTATGAGTAAGAGAATCCAAGCAGGGAAAAAAATGTAAAGAAAGAAGAGGACTTTATGGCAATAAAAGATGATATTTATAATTAAACAGATAAATATTACATGTTGGAAAACAAAACAGAGATTCTCATATTCAATTTAATTGAAAAATAATATTGACATCTTTTTTTTTATGAGAGAATAATGTGTATTAGAATTATCCTCCTTTGGAAACAAGTAGAAATTCCAAACAAAAGGACTCATATAAAACAACTGCTTAAAGTTAAAGAGGAATGATAATACAGCCAGGATTCAAAGCATTATCTTCATTAAGAAAAAGCAATCTCACAAGACAGTCTCTATATTCACACTGGATTTTTCACTGAGCATTTTTCTAATATGTGACACAGGAAAATTTCATGTCAAAATTGGTGGTATTACTAGATTGAGAAGAGAGGCTCAAGTTCAGATGTGTCAATGTGGTTGGAACTTGAGGTGCAAAATCCCATGGAGGAGGGAATAAATAAATAAAATAAATAAATAAATAAATTGCACATAAATAAGACCAAAATTATGTCTACAAACTCCCTTCATAAATGTCAGCCTCTTAGGCTGTTCATGTGCACAAAGGACTCCAAGGGACTTAGCAGAGAGACTAGAGAGTTAACAGAGATTTCATCAGGCACTCAATATCTGAGAACTGGAGGTCAAAATCACGCCCTGTCAAGGTAACGTTAAAGCCCTGCCAAAGCTCCAAGTTCCTTTTATTTGGGAGGGCATAAAGGGCTTCCCTGGTCTTCCCAGTTAGCAGTAGTGGTAAAGAACCTGCCTGCCAATATAGGAGACTTAAGAGACATGGGTCCAATCCCTAAGTTGAAGAGATCCTCTGAAGGAGAGCAAGGCAACTAACTTCAGTATTCTTTCCCAGAGAATTCCATGGACAGAGGAAACTGGCAGGCTATGGTCCATGGGGTTACATAGGGTTGGATATGACTGAAGCAACTTAGCCTGCATGCAAGGGGCTTCCCTAAGAGAAATATTAATATTTTAGGAGTTAAGGCCATACCATAGGAGCAGGGATAATGCAGTAACAGTACAACAGAAATAGGCCAACCATAAATAAATCCTAAATAAATCCTAAAATAGATCCTTTGCTAGGAGATTATCAGCTAGTTTGCTATATGCTTATCAAGGAAAAAATTAACTCTCTTTGAAAAAAGATAGAATTATCCAGACCCTCAACATTTATTTTTACAATGCCTGACATTTAATAAAAAAAAAAAAAAACAGTGTATGCTAAAAAAAAAAAAGAAAAGAAAAACAGATCAGGTGAGTGAAAACTCAGAGGAGGGAAAAAATCAATAGACGAAGAATAACAGATGATTAAGTTACTTGGATTATTGGAGGAAAGCTTTAAAATAACTATGATTAATAAATTAAAAAAAAAAAAAAGGAAAATGGGGACCTTCAAGATGACTGAGGAATAGATGTGGAGACCACCTTCTCCCCCACAAATGTATCAAAAAATCATCTGCATGTGAAACACTTCCCACAGAACATCTGGACACTGTCAAGAGGACCCCAGATGTCCAGAAAGGCAAATCAATCCACTCAGAATGAGGTGGGGGAAAAGATTAAAAAAAAAAAATGAGGCAAAGGATTTTGGGATAGAGACCCTTGTCCTGGGGAGGGAGTCATGGAGGAGAAATTTTCACACACTAGGGAACCCCCTCAGAGGTGGGGTCAGGCAGGACTTTTGAACTAGAGAGAAGTACAGTGAAACAGGTGCTCTGAAGACAAAACGGAAGAAAGTCACCATCGAGATTGTGCAGAATGGCAGTTCTCAGCTAGCCGCTGCCTTCAGTGAGTGGGGGCTGAGTGCAGAGACTTAGGCTTTGAGGATTAATTCTCAGGAAGAGGATTGGGGTTGACTGCTGTGAAGATACTCTGAGAGGGCAGAACTGGGAAAACCCTGGGACCGCTAGAGAAACAAAAGATCATTCCCAAAAAAGGCTCTAACACTGTGCTTTAACTCCACATACACACTCACAGAAAAAAGGACTCTATCCCAGTGAGTACCAAAGGGGGACAAGCCAGCTGTGGTCTACGGCTTCAGAGGCAGAGAAGCAGGCAAGAATGCCAGAGGCAGAAGGCAAGGGGATAGCACAGTCTTGACCCCAGAGATTGCAACTCCTGCCAAGTTGCAAGTGGCTGCCAGTCACTATACGTGCCTTTTTGGGATCCTGAGCAGCTTGACCCTGCCAAGGATAACACAACCCAGGACAAATTCCCCTGGGGAAGCACAAGCTCCACCTAAGACTGTGGTGACCCTCACATGGCCCAGTCATTGTGAGCTCTCCCTACAAACCACAGTGGTGTCTCCTAAACTGAACCCTGGATTCCATAGCACAACTGAGCAAGTGAGTCTGAAAATAGCTACTTTTGCCCCCTCATGTCAGGGTAGATATCAGACACTGGAGACAGACTTGCAAGCAGAGGCAGGCCCAATACCAAAGCAGAAGAATGAGCGAAGGAAAGAAGGGAAAACACTGGAACATGATTAAAGCTTTATCATATGTGTAATTTGAATGCTAAAGAGAGAAAAGTTAATTGGACAGAAGCAATATCTGAAGAAATATTAATAAGAATTTTATCAAAACTGATAAAGGGCATAGAATTACAGATTTAAGAATATCTAATTTAAGAAGGGAACTTCCCTGTTGGCTCAGAGGCAAACAATCTGCTTTCAACATAGGAGACACAGATTCAATTCCTGGGTTGGGAAAATCACCCAGAGGAGGGCATAGCAATGCTCCATTCCAGCATTCTTGTTTGGAGAATCTCATGGACAGAGGAGCCTGGCTGCTACAGTCCATAGGGTCACAAAGAGTCAGACACAACTAAAACAACTAAACATGCACACATGCACTCTAAGAAGGATACTTTCAGAGAAGACCACAAATAGGCATATCATAATAAAATTGCTTAGAAATTTAGAAAAAGAGAAAATCTTATTTTCTCTTTTTCTATATGTTTCTAAGCAATTTTATAATGATTTATCTGGCAACTATTAAGATTCTGTCTTTTATTATCAGTTTTTTTTTTTTTAAATCTCAGTATTTCCTCCAATATTGCTTCTGTCCCATTAGCTTTTCTCCCCTTGATATTCAAATTACATATATGATAGTTTTAATCATGTTCCACTATTTGCTTTTAATTGAAGTATAGTTGATTTACAATGTTTTGCTAGTTTCTGGCATAAAACATTGCAATTCAGAAATAATATATTGCTGTTTACTAATAAGTTTATCATTTGGCTCAGTGGTAAACAATTGCTTACTAATGCAGAAGACTCGTGTTTGATCCCTGAGTTGGGAGAGTTCCCTTGGAGCTGTCACACAGGTGCATGGTATGTGCTAAGTCTTTTCAGTCATGTCTGACTCTTTGTGACCCCCATGTACTGCAGTTCTCTAGGCTCATCTGTCCATGGGATTATCCCAGCAAGAATACTGGAGTGGGTTGCCATTTCCTCCTCCAGGGAATCTTCCCAACCCAGGGATTGAACCTGTCTGTTATGTCTCCTGCACTGGCAGGTGGGTTCTTTACCAGTAGCTGTGACTCAAATGGTAATGAATTCTCTTACAAATGCCTACCAATGCAGAAAACATGGGTTCAATCCCTGGTTCAGGAAGATCCCCTGGAGAAGGAAATGCAACTCACTCCAGTATTCTTGCCTGGAAAATTCCATGGAGGAAGGGACTTGGAGGGCTATAATCCATGAGATCACACAGAGTTGTACAGGACTTAGTGATTGAGCACACACACATTTACTAATAAGCAACAATTATGTGGCTGAAAATTCAATAGAAAAATTATAAATTAGAATACAATGGAGTAACATGTTTAAAGTGCAGAAGGGAAACAAACTGTCAGTCTAGACAGTCTAGACAATGTCTCTTCCCAATGACTGCATTTTTCAAATGCAGAAGCAGATTAAAGGTAGTTTAAAATGAAGCAGATATAATGCATCATGAGTTTATCTTCATTAAAACAAAAATGAGTTAATGACTTGTTTCTTTATGCTGAAGGAAAAAGATTCCACATTGAAACACAAAATAGAAGGAAGATCAAAGAAAGCAGAAATAGTAAACGTGTGTAAATATAAATAATCCTAACTAAAATTACAATGGAAACGTGAAATGTAAAACGTACCTAGAGATACATGACAGCAAGGGCACTAAAATCGGAAGACTATAAATGAAGTTAACACGTAGTAATGTTAGGGGAAGCACACTGACTAAAACTGTCCACCCTGGCCAGGCACTATTTTAAGCATTTGCATGAGTTATTTTACAACAGGAGGTCCTGATAAGGAGCACAGAACTAACAAGCCACCACCAACCAGAAGGATTCAGGAAAGATCAAAAGGAGACACTGTGTGTCCAATCAGCTCTCAGAAACCTTCTCACTGGTATCCATCTTGGCTGAACAATGTATGAACCATTAGGAAGGATCTTAAGTTAAAATGATTGACCAAGTAAAACCTGGAAATCAATCCCATTTATATAAAACTTGAGACTTCAAGTCATGTGGCAGAGCAGTTCTCCTGGATTACCTTACCCTACTGCTCTCTGCCTGGGCACTCTTTCCCCAAAGAGCCTCTTGCTTTCTCTGCTTATATGTCTCTTTGGACAATTCACTTCTGAGTGTTAGACAAGAGCCCAATCTCAGGCACTGGAAGGCATTTTTCTTCCTGCAACAGTAAGATTTTAACATTTGGAAGACATGGCAAAATTTTAAATTTAAAATAGACTGCAATAACCTGAAAAAAAAAACATACTATTGCATCTACAGTCACCATTAAATGAATAATAAAATAATATGAGATAAAAAGCCAATGTAGGAGATTAGTGGAAAAAAATAAATGTTTGATAAACAAAAGAAAGCAAGATTGAATGGAGAATCAAAAACACATAGGGATAATAGAATTGTAGATTTACATTAAAAATCAGTAATCACATTAATTATGTATAAAAATAGGACTAATCACTGTAATCAAAAATAAAAAGCTTATTGGGTAAAAAAAAAAAATCCCACTATATGCTGCTTATGAACTTCCCCAGTGGGTCAGCGGAAATGAATCCACCAGCAATGCAGGAGCCTCAGGAGACACAGGTTGGATCCTTAGGTCAGGAAGATTTTCTTGAGGATGGCATGACAACTCACTCCAGTATTCTTGCCTGGAGAATCCCATGGATGGAGGAGCCTGGCAGGCTACAGTCCATAGGATCACACAGAGTTGGACACGACTGAAGCAACTTAGCACAGCACAGCACATATACTGCTTATAATCATGTTTTTAATATAATGACACAATAAAGTTTAAAGTAAAGAATAGAAACAGTATGTCATGTGACATTAAACAAAGTTTTGTACAGATATATCAATATTGGACCACATAGACTTTGAGGCAGAAATATTACTGCAGACAAGGATATATTATAATGACGAACCTATTTAAAAACATACTAAACATATCCTAAATGTGTATGTATCTCATAACACAACCTCTAAAAGTGTAAAACAAAATTTGACAGAACAAAGAAGCAAAAACAACAAGTCTTCAGTTATAGTAGACTTTAACACATGATAACTGAAAGAATAGATAGACAAAAAATTATGATCAATAAAGTTTTTAGCTTAATTCTATATAAAGAGCTTCACATTAAACAACTACCAAATACAAAATATTGGAAGTACACATGGAGCATTTACCATGATATTCCATAGTGTGAGCTTAAAGCAATTCTTAATGTTTCAAAAATTACTGAAACCACAGAGATCAGATTACCTAACCACAGTGGAATAAATCTAGAAGTCAATAATATAAAGATAACAGAAAAATCACATTTGACAGTTAAACAACACTTGTTCAAATAATCCATGGGACAAAGAATTAATTGCAATAGAAATTACAATATAATTTGAACTGAAAAGAAATTAAAATAAGACATCAAAACATGTAAAGTGCAGTTATAGAGTGCTTAGAGGAGTTTATACTGTTAAGTGAATATATGAAGATTAAAGATTTAAAATAAATGATTTTCTCATCACAATACTTTTCTGTATATTTAATTTTTATCTGTATCAAATAAGCACTAAACTTACTGTGATAATCATTTTATGAGGTATGTAAGTCATATCATTATACTGTGTATCTTAAATATACACAGTGCTGTCTGTCAATTATATCTCAATAAAACTGGAAGAAAAAAATTAAAAAAATAAAAATTCACTACTTGTTAATGACATTAGGGACAGTTTGTCGGAAGCAGCATAAAATGGGTTTTCAAAAACATCAAATTAGGAATTAAGACAAATTGAATTTTTATCTCAGGAACAGTGTGTTTGAAATGGGGAGCAGGTTTGGGAGGATACAGTTACTATTTATAAGAATTTGACTCCCTTTTAAATGAAGATGAAGCCCATAATTATTCTGCATCACTTCACAGGGTATATATATATATATATATATATATATATATATATATATATATATAGAGAGAGAGAGAGAGAGAGAGAGAGAGAGAGAGACATTGGCTTTGCAGATTTTGAACTAACCAGAACTAACCAGATTATGGAGTCTGGTTAGTTCAAAATCTGCAAAGCCAATGTCTATGTCCAAGTTCAAAGACTGAAAGTTATCCTTGAACCAGGAAGAACTGAAGTTTCAATTTGAAGGATATAAGCAGAAGAATACCTTCTTACCCAGAGAAGATACAGAATTTTGTTCTTTACAGACCTTCAAATTATGGGATGAAGTCCATCAGTGTGATAGAGAGCAATCTGCTTTACTCAGTCTATCTATTTAAAAGCTAATCTCATGAAAAATCACTCTCACAGAAAAATCCAGAATATAAGATCGATAAAATGTCTTGGCACCCCTGTCATCAGTTGTAACCAGGAAGGGCTAATTTTGACTCCATGGGATGATTTTAAGCCTTGCTTGTGCCATTTTTGTTATTATAATAATAGATAGTAACCTGCCTCAGAGAACTCTGCCCTTTCTGCCTGACCCTTAAACTAAAGTGCCTTTGTTTAGCTCACAGGAAGACAATCTGACTCTTCCTACGTGAATGACTGTAAGGAAAAGAAAGAAACTAACACATCCCCTTACCTGAGGCTTGCCATTCTAGGAGATATTTGCAAGAATTAAATGGTCCTCTTACTTTGTTTCCTCATGTCCTCCCATCTCAGATCCATAAAAGAACCTGACATCCAGGCCTTGATAAGATGGTTATTCTGAGATGTTATTGTTGTTCAGTCACTCAGTCATATCCTACTCTTTGTGACCCCATGGATTGCAGCACACAAGGCTTCCCTGACCTTCATCATCTACCAGAGCCAGCTCAAACTCATGTCCATTGAATATGTGATGTCATCCAACCATCTCGTTCTCTGCCGTCCCCTTCTCCTCCTGCCTTCAACATTTCCCAGCATCGGGGTCTATTCTAACAAATTGGCTCTTCACATCAAGTGGCCAAAATACTGGGGCTTCCGCTCCAGCATTAGTCCTTCCAATGAATATTCAGGACTGATTTTCTTTAGGGTGGACTGGTTTGATACCCCTACCATCTTCTCCATCAGCTGGCTTTCTGAATAAAGTCACATTCTTTGCCTCAACACCTTGTCTCTCAGATTTATTGGCCTGTTTTGTGGCAAGCAGAGCAAGCTTAGACTCAGTAACACAATCAAGTTAACGTAATATTAGCCATCACATGAGGCAAGTTACTTATCTTCTATATGCCTTTGTTTTTTCACTTATAAAATGGAGCTGATAACAGTACCTACTGAGGTGGGAACTCCCAACTAGAATACCAACACCCATATAGAATAACAACTTTCTGCCTTCTGCCTCTGTTATCTTGCTTAAACAGCTTTTGCTCACTGCTCACCACCTCAGCTTCTGTAATCTTCCTTGCTCATTGCAGCAGTGGGAACCTACACTACCTGAGGAAGGGGGATCTGAACTGCTTGAGCAGGATATTCCTGAAGACCTGAAAGTCTGTGCTGTATAAAAGATGCCCATAACAAAGTCTTGGTGCTCAGCATCTGGAGGCAACTCCACTGAGCCTGCACCAGTGCTGAATAAACCCTGTTCTTCTGCATCTCCAATTGCCACTTGTCTCTTTCTGCCACCACGGTTTCTATAACATATTCTGGTGATTTGGCTGGGAAGCTGACAACTGAGCTAGTTCCTTGTGCCAACGTTGTTGGGGAATTGGAAAAAGCTGCAACCACTGGCCCAGTGACCAACAGGGGCCACCCAGTCATCTGTTGGATCCTGACTCACTCGAGCAGTGCTGACCTCAGCCCACACCACTTCCCAAATGGACTAAGTAGGAGAGCAGAAGTGTGTTCCAGGATAGAATGTCGGATGGTTGAGTGCCCCGGGGACATCTGCCCAAGTCGGGACCTGCCATACAGTGGAAGGGGACCCTGATCACCTCCCAGTGACCAGAGAGTCACTTAGAATAGGGCTTGTTCCCTCGAGTAGTCTGTCAATTCTGGTGTGTGTGAGAGTGACCTAGTTGAATGAGAGTCTGTGCTCCACCGTCTTCAGACTACAGAGCCTGAGTGAGTCCCAATCTGTGGTTCTGTGGCAACATCATATGGCTTAGGGCTGCACAAGTCTCTGGGGGATCCAATCCCTCCCTGTGAGGCTGGTCTTGATTATGAGTTTATATTGACCTGCCAATGCTAAGAGGTACCTAAATCTCCACAAGGGAAGTGGCCAGGCTGACGAAAGTGAGTGTTTCCCTTTGTTTGTTGTATGACATTGCTTCAGGGTGAGAACTCTCACATAATGTGCAACTCGACTACAAAACCCACTGTCTTAGAATGTATGGTTAAAATTTTTAAGAAAGGATTCTCTGGGGATTATGGAATAAAATTGAGTCTTGGAAGGTTGCACATTATTTGTACTCTAGAGTGGCCCTCATTTGGGGTCAGATGGTCCTCAGACGGGACCTTAGATGTGCCCACTGCCTGAGAAGTATATAGAGTCATAACATGAGAACCAGGCCACACAGACCAATTTCCATATATATTGACCAATGGTTAGAAATCGCCCAGCTGAGGCCTCCCTGGGTTCGGATCTGCATGACAGGTCAAGGACAATGTAAAGTTCTTGTGGCTCAATCATAAAAAAAAAGTTCATGCCGGAAAAAGGAACCACTTATCCTCCAGTGAGAGGTTGAGGATGTGCCTCTGATGCCCCCAACTTATATCCCCACAGCTCCCCCACCAGGAGCAGCAGGTCTGCATTTACCAGACGGTCTACAGCCTTTCATTTCACCTCCTCCTCCTGATGCTCCTGAAGCTTTTGTGCCCCCATGGCCAGCCACCCCAGAGCCAATGAGCAGGTATCTCTGGTAGGCTCAAGGGGCAGCTGCTCCAGCACTTCAAATGCCTCCAAGAGAGATCAGGGACCACAATGGAACTGATGGAACTCTACAAGAGAGGGGAATTGTCTCCTACTACCAACCATTTTCCATGACTAATCATCTCAACTGGAAACATCATACTCTTCATATTCTGAAAAATCTCAGGCATTGATTGATCTCCTAGAGTCCATTATCCAGACTCACTGCCCCACTTAGGTGGACTGTTGGCAGCTTCTCCTCACACTGTTCAACACCAACGAATCATGACAGAGGCTCAGAAGTAGCTCCAGGCCAATGCCCCAGGGGGTCAATTAGAGGTGGCAAATTGGGCATGGGAGTCCCTCCCAGAAGAAAAGCCCCATTGGGACCCCAACACCAAGATAGGGAGAAACCGGCTGGAGAGGTATCAACAGGCCCTCCTACAGGAAGTAAAAGCTGGAGCTAAGAAGCCTACCACCATGGCCAAGATCACTGAGGTACTGCAAAAACCAGATGAAAGCCCAGCAGACTTCTACAAGAGGCTATGTGAGGCCTTCCAGGTCTTCACCCCTTTTGATCATGAATCCCCTGAGAACCAACACATGCTACATGCTGCCTTTGTGGGACAAGCCCAATCAGACATCTGGAAGACATTGCAGAAGTTAGAAGGGTTTGCAGGAAAAAAAAATGCCACAGAACTTTTAGAAATAGCTAACAAAATCTTTGTCAATCATGACCAAACGGCATGTCAAGAAGCAGAAGAGGATAAAGTAAAAAACTGCACTCTTGGCAGCCGCCCTGTCAAAGCCTGCAACCCCTGTGGGGCCACCTCATATTCAAGGGGCCCAGACCCAAGAAAGAAGAGCTTCCTCAGCCATGATCAGTGTTCCTATTGCAAGGAGAAGAGACACTGGAAGAATGAGTGCCCCAGTCACCCCGAGAAGAGAGAACTGAACATGGGAGGCCCACCAAGCTTATATCAACCCAAGCCACCCAGAGCTAATCTGAATGGCCTAGCTGGAGCAGAATCTGACTAGAGGGGACCGGACTCTCTCCAATTCGGCCCCCGAGAGCCTATGGTCAGAATTGAAGTAGGAGGCCATCCAATGGACTTTATGGTGGATACAAGTGCTGAGCATTCGGTGGTCACTCAACAAGTAGCCCCTCCTTGGGAAAGGAAACCACTATCATCGGGACCACAGGTGCTCAGACCTGCAGGCACTTCTGTGATCCTCAATGATGCTGATTAGGAGGCCATAAGGTAGTACCTTAATTCCTTTACTTACTTGACTGTCCTGTCCCTGTGATGGGAAGAGATCTGTATGCCAAGATGGGGGTCCAAATTTCCTTCTCTGCCAATGAGTCAGTCCAGCTAAAATTAGCAGGACTACTCTCCTCTTTGATTATGACTCTTGCTGTAAGGAGAGAAGAAGAATGGTGCCTGTATTTCTCCCCTCCAAAAGAAAGGAACATTCTTCCTGGATTAGAGATTGAATACCCACTAGTTTTGCCAAGGATAATCCTCTAGGACTAGCAAAACAACACACCCTCAATCCTGATTGATCTGAAACCTGGAGCTCAGCTTGTAAAACTACGACAGTACTCAATTCCTCGAGAGGCTTGACTGGGAATCCAAGCTCATTTGGACAGACTACTCCAACATGGACTCTTGATAAAATGCCAGCCATCATGGAACATCCTATTGCTACCTGTGAATAAGCCAGGGACACATGACAACCATCCAGTTCAGGACCTGAGAGCTGTAAATGAGGCAATGATTATGTTGCACCTGACAGTACATAATCCACACACCCTACTAGGTCTGATACCTTCCCACAGCTTAATGGTTTACCTGTTTGGACTTAAAAGATTACTTCCTCTGCCTCCAGGTCACACCTGTCTGCCAACCACTATTTGTTTTTGAATGAGAAAACACACACATGGGAAATAAGGAACAGTTCACTTGGACAAGGCTTCCTCAAGGGTTCAAGAACTCCCCTACTCTCTTCATCAGGGCCTTGATCACCAACTTAGCTAAATTTCCTGGACAAGAGTTAAACTGTGTCCTGCTGCAATATGTCAATTACCTCCTGCTGGCCAGCATGACACAGGTTCAATACCTAGAAGGAACAAAGGTGCTCCTCTCCCTGTTCATGGAAGCTGGGTAGCAAGTATCAAAGAAAAAGACACAGATCTGCAAAAGAAAAGTCAAATTTCTAGGCTTTGACATCATGTGGGACTAACAAATGCTAGGGATTGAAAGGAAGCAAGCAGTTTGCACCATCCCCTTCCCTACCACTTGCTGGAAGGTCCACAAGTTCCTGGGAGAGGCAGGTGTCTGTAGAATATGGATTCCCACATTTTCAGACCTGGCCAGACCCTTATATGAGACTCTAAAAAGAGACGAAAAATTTCCCCTTAAATGAGGACCAAGCCGGGAGATATCATTCCAAACAATTAAAGTCATACTCTCTGAGGAAATTGCATACTACCTACCCAGCGCTAGGGCTCCCTGATGTAACCAGGTAGTTTAACTTCTTTGTTCATGAAAAGAATGGAATGACCTTGGGAGTCCTAACCCAAGAATTTGGACTTTGACAAAGGCCAGTAGCCTACTTGTCTAAACAAATTGTCTCAGTCACGACTGGATGGCCACCCTGTCTCCAGGCTCTAGCAGCCACTACGTTATTGGTGAGGGAAGCTGACAAGTTAATGCTAGGGCAAAACCTCAGTGTTAAGGTCCTACATGCAGTTGTAACACTGATAGATAGCAGAGAACACCACTGGTTCACGCATGCACAGATGACTCACTATCAAAGGTTACTATGTGAAAATCTGCAGGTAAAACTAGAAGTTGTATGAACTCTAAACACAGCTACCTTCCTACCAGACAAATCAAGGCCCCTGGACCATGATTGATTAGAAGTACTAGATGAAGTATTTTCTAACAGACCAGACTTGACTGATAAACCTCTCCAAAACCCAGACCTGGTCCTATATACTGATGGTAGAAGTTTCATGGAGAATGGGACAAGGATGGCTGGGTATGCTGTGGTGTCTGACTCTGAAATGGTGGAGGCAGAGGCACTTCCTCAAGGATGGTCAGCTCAGAGAGGGCATTGGACATTAATCAGGGCACTGGAACTCAGCCAAGACCAGTGAGTCAACATCTATACTGACTCACAGTATGCTTTCACTACTCTACATGTCAATGGAGTCTTATACAAAGAGAGAGGACTCCTTACTACAGAAGGTAAAGGGATCAAGAACCAAGCCAAAATCTTGAAGATTCTGGAAGTAGTATGGGAACCAAAGAAAGTGGCAGTTGTCCACTGCAAAGCCACCAGAAGGGAGATGACCTGGTGGCCAAAGAGAACCACCACACTGATGCAGCTGCCAAACAGGCCACCCAGGGGCAGCCACCAGACAAACCGAAAGTCCTGCTAGCCCCAGAAATGCCAGCTGCCCCCAGGTACTCTACCAAAGAAGAGGAATGGATAAGGAAAGAATGGGGAACTAAGGCCAAGACAGGATGGTGGATCACACAGGACCATGAGTCTAGGTTCCAGAACAGATAACCTACAAATTGGTCCACCAATAACATAAACTGACCCATATGGGCAAAACTGCCTTAGAGATCTTGCTAAGCCAGTACTATCTTATCACTCACCTCCCTCCCACTCCGACTCTACTCTTCTGTCTCCAGCAGTGCATAACCTGCTTGCAAAATAGTGCTTTCCAGGGACCTAGTAGGCCAGCAGGGGCATAGTACTGTGGACTATCACCATTTGAGGATATGGAAGTAGACTTCACTGAAACAACTCAAAGCCAAGGATTCAGATACCTTTTGGTTTTTGACTGCACTTTTTTCGGGTGGGTAGAGGCCTTTCCAACCTGAACCAAAAAAGCAAGAGAAGTGACTAACGCACTCCTGAGAGATGTTGTCCCCAGATATGGAATACCTTTGACCATAGAGTCAGACAAGGGACTGGCATTTGTAGCCAAGATAGTACAATAGGTGGCAAGGGCCTTGAAGATCTGGTGGAAATTGCCTACTGCCAACTGACCCAGAGCTCAGGGAAAGTAGAACATATGAATCAAACCCTCAAACAACCCTAGCCAAGCTATGCCAGGAGACCAAAATACCATGGCTAAGCATATTACCTGTGGCCCTCTTGATGGTGAGATGTTCACCCCAGGCAGTGATAGGGCTCTCCCCATCTGAAATTCTGTATGTACGGCCATCCCCACTGGTCATCTTAAGAGGGAACACCAGAGAACTGGGAGACTTGAACTTACATAAACAGTTGCAATGATTAGGACACACCATCTCCCAAACACACAAATGGATCATGGATAGGATACCTATATCCTTAGGAATAACGGTACCCCCACCAACTCAGGGACTAAATATAGGTAAAAGACGAAGAAAGAACCCTTGAAACCAATGTGGAGAGGGCCTTATTCTGTAAATTAAACTATCGCCACTGCTCTCAAGGTGACAGGAATAGATGCTTGGATCCATCACTCCAGAGTCAAGCTCAACTGATAGCTGAGGAAAGTGGGAAACATCCCTCAATCCAGAGGAAACACTGCACCTGACCTTGTGAAGAAGGAAATAATAATATCAAAGCCCTGCTCTGGCCACACCAAAAGCTGGTCAGTCAATGTGTGGCTGAAGCTTGAGGAACCAGCAGGACCAATGTATTGGTTATTAATTGGACTGGAACTCCTTCTATTTATCTTATTGGAACTAGAATTCTACTCTGTGTCTTCCCCAGAGTGAACAATCATCCAAAAGCTTTCTCTCTGCTTTGCCTATTTCCTCATACTCCTTATTTTTGGGGGTCTCCTCTAACAGCTTAGATATGAAAGTAACTTATTTTTTCCTTGTAGCTCCTTAAGTTGTAAAATCTCCCCTCCATCTAGAAACTGGGGTGACTGTTCTGATTGTCTAAAATCTGTTTACCTTACAGGAAAAGCATGTCCCACTTTCACCTATTATACACACCAGCCACCTGCATACTATAACCCTGTTTCTAAATGTTCTGGGGTAGGGTCTCTGGGGGACTTTATTTGACTTTCTTGGAAGGGGCAGATTACAATGGGCAGATGAAATGTGGTATTCTGGCACCCTGGGAGAAGTAGTATGCTGGGACTGGGGCTCAACAAATGCTCGAGGCTGGCCTAAAGAGATGTACTACTGGTTAACTCCCTTGATGACCACACCTCACCCTGTGGCTCCTTACAACTAGACCAAAGGATTGGGCCCCAAGCCAGGACCCAAGAGACTATATGACCAACTCCAAGCTTCCCTAAAAGGCAAACTAGAAATGTCTGCTGTTGAAAATAATCTGTTTATTCATCTAGCTGATAAAGTAGCCCGAGAACTGGGTATCACTAATTGCTGGGTCTGTGGAGGAGCCCTGATAGGTGAGACATGGTCATGGAGAGGCACTGGACTAGATGCCCTCCAGATACTTTAATGGAACCGAACCATCAACAGACGAGCAGGGGGGGCTATCTGGAGTTGGATTCTGTCCACAGTGATAATGGGTGAGGAATGTTTAAGCCAAATGGGAACGAATTACACTTGGGTTGGGAAAACAAAATGTAAAAGAGTCCTTGTTTATAATGCTGTCAACAATAGTCATTAATACATGGTGGCCAGAACCCCCAATCTGGTACTGGGCCCCCTCAAAACGGAAAAGGAAAAATCACCACTGCCCTTCCTCTCAGTATCTGTCATTACATAATTGTACTGGAGACTAGCCCAATATTAATCTGTTCTTGCAAGTCTCAGGTGTCAGTCTAAACTGAAAACATCTTAATTCTTCCAACCCAGACCTATGGCATGCCCCAGAAGGGCTCTTCTGGATTTGTGGGAAAAGGGCCAACTCCTGACTCCCACCCAATTGGAAAGAGAGTTGCACTATAGGGTTAATTCAGCCACGTTTTGTCTCTTACCTAGCTTACAAGGAGACACACTAGATATCTCAACACCTTAAAATGTCGAGAAAGGCAGTCTCCAGAAATAAGAGGCCATCAAAAAGAGGGCAAAAATGACTGGCCTCCCAAGCAGATTATTCAGTATTGTGGTCTGGCCACATGGGCACAAGATGGGAGTTGGGAATACAGGACACCCATTTATATGCTAAATCAAATAATCCAACTATAAGCAGTGCTAGAGACTATAACCAATGAAACTTCTACTGCCTTGGAACTGCTGGCATGGCAACAATCCAAGATAAGAACTGCAATCATTCAAAATCATCTGGCACTAGACTATCTCTAGCAGAGGAAGGAGGAGTTTGCCGGAAATTCAACCAAACTTACTGTTGCTTCCAAATAGATGGCAATGAAAAAGCTGTGACAGACATAGCTAAAAATATCAGGAAGATTACCCATGTTCCAGTTTAGACCTGGAAGGGATGGGATATGAATGGTCTCTTTGGAGGATGGTTCTCCTGGCTAGGAGGGTTTAAGACAATGATTTGGATAGTTATAGTCATGTTCCCCGGGTACCTGCTTATTCCCTGCCTCATGCCCCTTCTAGTCAAGAATATAATGGGTTTGATAGAGGCAGTTGTCAAACAGAAAATGGCTACCCAATTGCTGATTTTGAAACGGTATCAGCAATTGATGGAAGTTGATGTTCTCTGATGGCTGCAGATGTACCCTAAGCATTAAGAGGGGGGAATGAGGTGGGAACCCCCAACTAGAATACCAACCCCCATCTAGAATAACGACTTTCTGCAATCTGCCTGTTATCTTGCTTAAACAGCTTTTGCTCACCACTCACCACCTCTGCTTCTGTAATCTTGCTTGCTCATTGCATCAGCAGGAACCTAAGCTGCCTGTGGAGGGGATATCTGAACTGCTTGAGTGTGAAAGTCCTGAAGACCTGGATGGAAGTCTGTGCTGTATAGCATCCAGAGCAGAGGCCGGGTGCTCAGACTCTGGAGGCAACTCCACTGAGCCTGCGCCAGTGCTGAATAAACCCTGTTGTTTTGCAACTCCAATTGCCCCTTGTATCTTTCTGCTGCCACAGTTTCTATAACAATACCTCGCTAGGTCGTTGGGTAAACAGAATGATAAAATTATCTAAAATAGTACTTGAGTAGTCCCTGGAACAGAGTAATTCTCAAATAAATAATATTGTGCTGTGCTCAGTCACTCAGTCATGTCCGACTCTTTGCAACCTGCCAGACTCCTCTGTCCATGGGGATTCTCCAGGCAAGAATACTGGAGTTGGTTGCCATGCCCTCCTCCAGGGGATATTCCCAACCCAGAGATTGAACCCAAGTCTCTGGCATTGCAGGCAGATTGCTTACCATCTGAGTCACCAGGGAAACCCAATTAATATTAGATGGGATTCTTAATACTCAAAATATAAAATTCTCAAATAGTTATAATAATCTGATATAATATGATAAAAGACTGAGTCAAAGAGAAGCTGCTCTTAACTTATCTCCAAAGTCTAAGAGCAGAAAACCAAAACCTATCCTGATCTTTTGTAATATCTAGCAACTTAAAAATTTTTATAATGATATATGATTGGTACAACTATGTCTTAATAGTATTTTCTGTATTTTACTAAATTATGTTTGATAAAGTTTTGGGAAGATGAGTTTTTTATTTTATTTTATTATATAGCAAATGAAATTAGATTACTACAGGGAAAATTACAGAAAATCCTGTCTAAATGAAGACAAATCTACTCAAAAAGTGAGAATTTGAATTTTAGAATAATTTAAAATCAATGTATTTTTATCACATTGAAGTATAGAGAATAATGCTAAATAACTGAAACATAATCAAATAGGGATCCTGTCAGTTTTTCTTGAATTAACAGTGAAAGCCATTTGTAATTACCAGTAAACTTTTTGCAATAAATAATCACGATTCTAAATTTTTAAAGAACAGCTAATTCTCTTCACTTAGTTAAATATTTTTCCTTGATATTGTCTCAAATTTGCTTAGTAAAATGCTTCTTCATTACAAGTACAAAGATAAAATTCATCCTGGCCAAGAAAGGGTGTAGTATTTTTTTTAGGGTGTAGTATTTTTAATCACTAAAACACATTAATGTATGAAAGAACAAAGCAGAATTAAACATGGTGTTTTACAGAAGCAAATTGATTTTGTAATCAAAGAATGACCTTCCAAGTGTATCACCCAGAGTGAGGATTTGTAACAAGTTGAACTTTTTTCAGTTATTTTCTCCTTTCATTTAAAATACTTTTATGTTTTACTTACTTTTATGTTAATTGTTTACTGCACTGATTGTGACATTTTAACATAATAATGTATGAGTGTCATCTCAGGAAATACAAACACAGGACTAGTTAGATGAAGAGGCAGACCTCATTCTGTCTAATTTGAGGCATGCTATAAGTTGACAAATCTAATTTACTACTAGATTTATGTTAGAATTCCACTTGCTACCTGATATCAAACATTTTATTTAGATATTCAAGGAAACACCACCACATTCCACTTTGAGAATGTTTCCTGACTTGCCACCAATATATATGTAAATCTAAGATTTCCCTCATTGCTTTTAATTGCCTCCTCTCAAGAGAAAGTAGGCTAAAACTGCTAGATTTTGCCTTGTTTCTTTACTGCTATAATATTATGTACTATAATAAAAGGCAACAGTCAAAGTTATCCCTGAAAGTTTCAGACCACTGATATATGAGTCATAGTAGTTCCTGTGCTGCCATAAAGTCATGTTAATATGAAAACTATCATGATAAACTTGTAAAATATTTTATTTGCATCTAATCACCTTCTTGGAAACCTCAACTACTGTTTCAAACTAGAATACTAAGGTTTTTTGGAACTATCTTAACAGCTTCTGTGGAGGAAAGGGGTGGAGGGTTCCTCCCTTCTTTTTACTCTCAGTATAATCACATTTATTCAGTTTTCTCTGTTTTTATATCATGCCTCTGGATGATTTTATTTGGAGGAATAATAAAGTAAAGAGAGAAGTGAGAAATCAAACTGGTCATGAACAGAAAGCTGTTTAGTGAGGCTGGAGTGCAGGGTTCAGGGGAGATGTGTAGTTTTATGAAAGAAATCCATTAGGCTATCAAAATGAACACCAGCACCGCTCAATATCATCCACCTCTTTTTACTTGTGCTATTGAAATATCAATGTATGAGAAAACCCACTGAAAAATAAAAAAATAAAATAAAATAAAAAGAAATAAGAATCCAAGTTTCATCCACAAAGCTGACAAACTCCATGAGTTTTAAAACTCCAGTTTTATTTCAGAGAATAGAAGTACAAGACTCCCAGAATAGACACTAAGAGGGAGAAAAGTATCCTGAAACTGTGGGAATCACAAAGGTTTATATTTTTACCAATATTGACTTGTATGCTGTTGATTGTATCAGGGGTCCCAATGTACATAATTCCAGGCCGATTAGCTTAAAAATCAACACATTCAGCTTGTCAACTTTATGGCTTTTTTTGATTTTCCAGTCCTTGGATTTTCCTAAGACTTTGAGTCTCCGTCCTCTGATCTGTTCTTGTGACCTCAGGCTATTGTTCGAGAACCAGATGCATATTTTTAAAATTAATGATCCACCTCGTGCTTTTCAACTTGATGAGTTGGATACCAGTTACTGATTGTCCTGTCATGTGTTCAAGTGTTTCATGGCCTCTAGGTCAGGGAGGCATTCCTCTGAATACCCAAGAACTGGAACAGCATGTATGACTATAGATTACTGGAGCGATGGAGCAAGACACTTGCATGAGAAAAAAGGTGGAGAGTGGAACTGGATTTTTAGGAGAAGAAACCGAAATCTTAACCCTACATTGAATGCCTAATATTTTTCTTTCTCTCTATAAGAGACTCAGGTGCAAAGAGTAGCAACATTTGAGGTCTAGGATAAAGTGGCCAGATAGATAAAACAATCTCACTTTCCTTATTGAGCAATTCTACACTTCCCAGATATAGAATTTTATAGTGTTCAAATGCCTTAAAATAATACTGATATACTATTTAAAATTCATTAAAAATCATTTTTCTATTTATTATATCTTGTTATATTTATTTTTAATAAAGTTTTATTGAAATATAGTTTATTTCCAAGAATCTTAAAGACATTTTAATTTATTTAATTTAATTTAATTTAATTTAATTTAATTTTACTGCAGGGGCTTCCAAGCTAGCACCAGTGTTAAAAAACCTACCTGCCAATAAAAGAGATATGAGAGATGGGGGTTCAATCCCTGGGTAAGAAAGATCACCTGAAGGAGCGCATGGCTCCTTGTAGTAGTAGTAGTCTTGCCTGGAGAATCCCAAGGATAGAGAAGTCTGGTGGGCTATAGTTCCTGGGGTAACAAAGAGTTGGACACAACTGAATGACTTAGCACAGAGCACGCATTATTGACTGCACAGTAAAAGCAAAAAGAAAACAAAACAAAAAACTACAAAATTGTAGATAATAGATCTACAAAGATGCTTTGAGACCCTGATAATGTAGTTCAATTGCCTTATTTTAAGATGAAAACCCAAGTCATAAGAAAGACTTGTCCAGGGCTTACAAGGTTTTCTGGATCCAAGTTTAGTATTATTTCCATTAGGTCAAGCAGTTGCCAAATTCTGAACTCTTAGGCATTTTTTAATATATACTTTCTGGGTTTCTCAATAAAGGGGAAAAAAAAAACTGACAAATTTTTCAAAACATCTCCAACATTTGAAATTTCTATGTCCTTTTGTGCGTAAGGTGCAAATCAGCTTTGTGTGTATCTGTGTATGCAGGCACACATGTGTGTATGTGTGTTTCATTTTTGTTTAGATATATTTTGCTTAAAATGCATCATTTTGTTCTTCCAGGAGATAAGATAGATGGAGTAATGATGAGATACCATCATTTTGAGTTTAATTTCTGAGATTAATTGCTCACTCCAAATACTTTAGATGGTCAAAATAACTGGAATCTACCTTTAGAAATGATTTCAGAAAAGTCCTGATTAAGACAGAAAACAAGGCATGGGATTATTTTGACATTCTTCCTCATAAAGGGTAGCACTTTTAATTTATATCATTTTTCTTAGAGAATGTCATCCAGCATTGAAATTATTTGAAGTTATAGCAATAACTCCAGTTTGAAAATAATCATTGATTATCAGATATTCTTGATCTAATCAAAGGTAGCTTGTCATTTCCTGGGTTAAGAAGAAATCAATAATTGGAAACTTGCCTACATATGTAGACATGAGTAAATTCAGATATATAGTGCCAACTGAAAATTATCACTTGTCATCTGGTTCTACAAGAATGAAGTCATATCATACACCACTGCAATCTCTGACCTTCAACACACCCTGAAATGAGTTCAGAGTGGAGAATGAGGTATTCTGCTTTGGGAAAACCTGGCAGAACAGGTCTTCAGATAGTTAGATATTTTCAGAAAAAGATTGTATGAATCGATTTATTGCATCTTCTCATGTCTAGAAAAGCACTGCAATCATTAATGGAGACATCTGCTCCTTAAGACTAGCAGTAAGCTCATGCCAAAATGTGCACTTGAATGTAGTATCCCCCTTCTCTAAAACCATAGACAGTAATGATCTACCCCCTGGCCTCCTCAGAGCAGCTCCTCAAAGCTATCTGAGAGGCTAACTCCCAGGCTATGGTCCTCATTTTGCCACAAATAAAACTAAACTCACAACTCTCATGTTTTATTTTTGTTTCCAGTAAATAAAAGCAAGAAAGAAAATAAGAAAATAGCAATTTTCTTCTCTAATGAGAAATTACTTTTTTTTATTAGTTGGAGGCTAAATACTTCACAACATTGCAGTGGGTTTTGTCATACATTGACATGAAACCAGATCTGAAAGAGACACGTGCACCCCAATGTTCATCGCAGCACTGTTTATAATAGCCAGGACATGGAAGCAACCTAGATGCCCATCAGCAGACGAATGGATAAGGAAGCTGTGGTACATATACACCATGGAGAAATTACTATTTGTGAATAACAGATCCCATATTTTCTAGCTGGCCTCAACCATTGTAACTCTATCTTTATGCATGCTCAGTCATTCAGTCATGACCAACTCCTTGTGACCCCCATGGACTGTAACCTGTCAGGCTGCTCTGTCCAAGGGATTTTCCCAGCAAAAATACTGGAGTGGATTGCCGTTTCTTTCTCCAAACTCCGTCTTTCCTCACATGTTCAAGTACAACTAGAACACCTAAAAATGTAATTGTTTGTAACACTACTGAAGTATGAGATGAGACAAAATATTTGCATTGTCTGGTTACTTAAATGACAACACTATCAAAAAATTATGACAGTGTTCCAAAAAAGGCCCTTTTAGGGAACATGAAAGTTTGCTTCATTTTAGAAATATGTCACTGATCAATCCTGAAACTATTTAGGAATTCAGATCTTTAGTGTCAACATTATTTCCAGCATAATTGTGCAATCACTAAGTACATGTCAATTATAGCGTTGTCTGTGTTGGTTTGAAATTTGAACAGTTGCTAGCTTTGATCTATTATTTTTGTCATTGTAAACTTTGGTGCTGCAGAGTTTACCTTTTGTGTTTGGAAATTTTATGCACAAATTGGGTTATGGTATATTAAAGAAGGTGGCTTTGGAAATATAACAGCAGGTTGCTGGATAAAGCTTAAACACCAGAAAATCTATTTTTGGAAAGGAAAGAGAAGAACATTATATTATGCATGACATACAAATTAATAATTGTACTTGTACATCTGGGGCAAGTTATATAATTATATTGCTTTTCTATTTGGAATTTTACTGTTTAAAGTTTATAGAGACCAACATTTAATTTGATGGTATTCTCTTAATGTTGAGAAAAAGCCTTAACAGTTTTAAAACACAGAAAATGAAATGAGTGGTGAATTGTTTAAAAGCTCCCTTGCATGCAAATATGGAAGTTTAAAATTATTCCCTAAAATATAAATGAAAGTTACTATTTCTAAAATTAAAACATTTAAATATATAATCAATATATAAAGTTAGACCTGTTTTACTTTGGTATTGAGATATTTTAGGGCATTTTAACGTTTTTCAGAATTAGAATTTAAATATGTATTCATTTATCACAAGGAACCATTCTTCAGGTAGAACTATACTCGAAGTCCATCCCGGCTTTCAGTCAAGATGAGCTTAGGATCATCTATCTTATGTACTCTCTATCTCGATTACAATGCTGCTGTTGCTGCTAAGTCGCTTCAGTCATGTCGGACTCTGTGCGACCCCATAGACGGCAGCCCACCAGGCTCCCCTGTCCCTGGGATTCTCCAGGCAAGAACACTGGAGCGGGTTGCCATTTCCTTCTCCAGTGCTTGAAAGTGAAAAGTGAAAGTGAAATCCCTCGGTTGTGTCCGACTCAGCGACCCCATGGACTGCAGCCTACCAGGCTCCTTCATCCATGGGGTTTTCCAGGCAAGAGTACTGGAGTGGGTTGCCATTGCCTTCTCCCAATTACAATGATAGAATGCTATTTTAAAATTAAAACAATATATATTAGGCAATGAAAAATGGATTTCTGTGGTGGCTCAGTGGTAAAGAAACTACCTGCCAATGCAGGAGATGCTAGTTTGATCGCTGGATTGGGAAGAGCCCCTGGAGAAGGAAATGGCAACCCATTCCAGTATTCTTGTCTGGGAAATCCCACGGACAGAGGAGCATGGTGGGTTACAGTCCATGGGGTCGCAAAAGAGTCTGGCATGTCAGTGACTAAACAACAACAACAATGCAAAGAAAACATTTCTTGTGAAACAGATCCTAGCACTGCTGGAAGGCTGACCTTATAATGTTACTGAGGGTTCCTAAAAACCCTACTGAGGGTTTTTAGGACTATTTGTTGTAGGACTATTTCCTACAACAGTCTGCCACAACACCCAACATTCTCACTCTTGAAACATTTTTCATTTTAGGGAATCAAATTTAAATTAATATGTTAATATTTTTATGTTATATTAAGATAAATTTATTTATATGATTGACTGGCGAAAAACAGGCCAATTGAGTGCCTTTGCTGAGTACCTATGATTGGGACTTGGAAGTTGCCAAAAATAAGTAAGAGGGTAGTAGGCATGTATCTGTGATGTCAGTCACTATGGAATATCAGTAAGAAGTTAAGAACTTAAGCCTATTCACTTATACTGACAGAGGTTGGACATTTTGCCTATCAGGGTGAAGCAGTACAGTGCTGATTTTTTTGCCACTGCTGAGGCATTTGGCCTTTTGGTGTCTTGGAGTCCTTTGTTTGACATTTTGTCCTCTCCCACCTTAATACTACAATTGTCACCATTCTTATCTTTAGGTGTACTCAAGTCAATGAGAAAGGTTGAGAGCAAGGGGTTTGTGTTTCAAGACTATTATTAAAGGGAGTGAAAAAGCTTTTTTTAAAATGATTACACTGAATTTAATAACACCTTAAAATGATATTGCCAGTTACATCATTTCTATGATTTGGAGCAGAAGAATATATGTGTTTTTATGTGTATGTGTGGTACTTAATTGATAGAAAATGACGTTTTCATTTGCAAATCTGTGACTCCCTTGTGGGGTGTATATAGAATTTGCCTCTCTGTGGATTCACTGCTTTAGAATATATTTGAACAATGTCAGAGGTTAGGTTTACATATTCAGGCAGGATATGTCTACATGGCATAGGAATGATAATAATAACAAAAAATAAAGACATTTCTAATGAAAAAAAGCATACATTGATGATTAATATAAGGTATCTTAATTGACTAAATGATTTTTAAAATGATCAGCAGGATGATATGACAAAGTTTTTATATCGGTTCTTGAGATAAGTGGAATACAAACACACATGCACATACATACATAAGTCCAATATTATTTTTTATATCAATGTGGAAGTACAGACAAGTACCAATTCCCACAGAAGGTAGATAGATACATCTGAAAGATACATCTGAAAATAGATAAATAATATGTGTATACACACAAATACATATATACTGAGTAACCATTTCTTGAGGTTAATCTCAGTAAGATTGGGGACCAAATTTATTTCCCTGTATGGCTAGGCCTTTAATCATCTACTGTTTTTTCAAAAGACAGGAAACATTTATAGCAATTGGAAGAAAATGCAATCTGATTAATACATTTCAGTGAGAGTTTTCATTTGTCTAAAAACAACAGCAGAAACACAAAGGAAAATCATGACTTCTCCATTTATATCACTAGATGATGTGAATGATTCTGCAAGTGCTTGCTCTTAAGAAACACCGATATTATTTGAAATTGATGTGATGCTAATTTATCATCATATAGATAATAAATTTAAGATAAGTGTGCAATGATTTAGGTTCACCACCTTCTGAAATACATGAATCCACCTGTTTTCTGATTAATTTTTATTTTATTTTATTTTTACTAAAAATCTTGAGGAAAAGGACTTCCCTGGTGGTCCAGTAGTTAAGAATTCACCTGCAAATGCAGGGGACGTGGGTTAGATCTTTTAATTTTTTTCTTTTAATTAATTAATTTATTTTAATTTACAACATTGTATTCATTTTGCATTACATTGGCTTGAATCCACCAAGGCTGTACATGTGTTCCCCATCCTGAACTCCCCTCCCACCTCCCTCCCCATCCCATCCTTCTGGGTCATCCCAGTGCACCAGCCCTGAGCATCTTGTATCATGCATCGAACCTTAACTGGCAATTCATTTCATATATGACAATTTACATGTTTCAGTGCCATTCTCCCATATCATCCTGGCCTCGCCCTCTCCCACAGAGTCCAAAAGACTTTTCAATACATCTGTGTCTCTCTTGCTGTCTCGCATACAAGGTTATCATTACCATCTTTCTAAATTCCATATATATGTGTATTGGTGTTTTTCTTTCTGGCTTACTTCACTCTGCATAATAGGCTCCAGTTTCATCCACCTCATTAGAACTGATTCAAATGTATTCTTTTTAGTGGCTGAGTAATATTCCATTGTGTATATGTACCACAGCTTTCTTATCCATTCATCTGCTGATAGGCATCTAGGTTGTTTCCACGTCCTGGCTATTATAAACAGTGCTGTGATGAACATTGAGGTACACGTGTCTCTTTCAATTCTGGCTTCCTCAGTATGTATGCCCAGCAGTGGGATTATCTGAGAAGATCCCACATGCTGTGGAGCAACTAGCCCTGTGCATCACAGCTACTGAGCCAATGCCCTAGAGCCCATGAGCCACAACTACTGAACTTGTGTGCCACAACTACTAAGCAAGTGTTCCCTAGAGACCATGTTTTGCAATGAGAGAGGTCATTGCAATAAGAATCCCATGCACCACTATGAAGAGGAGCTCCTGCTCGCTGAAACTAGAGAAAGTCCTTGTGCAGCAATGAAGACCCAGGGCAACCAAAATGAATCAATCTCTCTCTCTCTCTCTCTCTCTATATATATATATATATATATTTATATACACACACATATATATATATATAACTTAAGGAAAGATTGTATAGTCTTAAATTTTCTAGAAGACAATTGAATGCAATAAAACTATACAAACCTTTTCTCATTAAATTATTGTTCCTGTGAAAATAGACATTATTCATGTATATTGAAATGCAATTCCTATAGTGTATTAAAACACATGACATATTTCTTTTTTAGGATTAGAATGCATTTAAAACTCCCTTTACAATAACACAGGGAACTATGCTCAATATTTTGTAATAAGCTATTAAGGGAAGAGAATCTGAAGAAGACTGTATGTGTATATATTTTTGTTGGTGCAAAAGTATTTGCGGTTTTGCATTGCTGAACTTTGCCATTTGATATTGAAATATATTCTTAAATGTGGCTGTACATAGTTTAAATGTACATTTCTTGCTTTATGTTTTTATTAACTATTTGTTGCTTGCTGTTTATTTTATATTTATTTTAGACTGTAGAAAAGGTGTTAGACAAAACGGAAATGGAAGCAATGTTTTTATTCGAGTTCAAAATATGTCATAAAGAAGTGCAGACAACTTACAACATCAGCAAAGCATTTGGTCTAGGAACTGCTAACAAACGTATAGTGCAGTGGTGGTTCAAGAAGTTGTGCAAAGGAATCAAGAGCCTCGACAATGAGGAACATAATGGCCAGCCATCGGAAGTTGACAACAACCAATTGAGAAGATCATTGGAACTGATCTTACAACTACATAAGAATTTGCCAAAGAACTCAACATTGACCACACTACTGTCATTTGACATTTGAAGCAAATTGGAAAAGTGAAAAAGCTCAATTAAATGGGTGCCTCATAAGCTGATCAAAAATCATAAAAGCTGTCATTTTGAAGTGTTGCCAAAGTATTGGAGCTTCAGAGTCAGCATCAGTCCTTCCAATGAATATTCAGGGTGGATTTCCCTTAGGATTCATTGGTTTGATGTCTTTGCTGTCCAAAGTTTGATCTCCTTGCTGTCTCAAGTATCTTGTCCAGCACTACAATTAAAATGCAACCAAAATAATAATATTCTGAAATAACTACTATTTTGCATTCCTCAATTGCTTAAAAAAATCTCCCTTTATTTTAGCTGCCACTAAGGCAAAGATTAGAATCAGAGGAAGGAAGACATAAGGAATGCCTCAGTCACATAGCAAGAGAAAAACCCTTACTTTTTAGAATAGTGCATTATGGGAATTATTAGAAAGACAAAGATTATTGCTGAAATCATCAGAGAAGCTTTTTCATTGTTCTCTTTTGGGGATACTGTTAAAAAAATAAAAATAAATAAAAACACTTCACAAGTTGCCCTTTCATAATAGTAGCTACGTTAGTTAAAAAAACAAAAAGTGACAGGGAAAGAACCTGTATTCATGTCCTCCAACTGCTCTTAGCTCTATGCAAATAAAAGAGACACAAAGAAACTTTTGCATGCCCAAAGGCTGACCATCCAATTTGTGAGCCAGGCAGAGGATATTACTGTGACTGCAACAATCAATTCTTGAGATTCACAGAACTGCCCTAGCCAAGGAGAATTATAGTATTATACCTAAGTCAAGAGAGAACAGATTATAAATTTACTAGCAGTAGAATCCAGTTTTGGATCACATAAGAATGCCCGATAACAGGATTAGACAAGCCACACTGCAACAAATAACCACCAGTTCCCACCAAGTGCTTATCATAAATCTAAAGGTTCCCTGCACCAAAATGTCACAAGGTCACATACGTCTTCCTATATTGGTCACCATCTTGAAGAGAAGCAGGAGTGGGAAGAAATGTGAATGGTTAGGTTATCAAGAGTTCAATTACCTAAACAGACATTTGAAATTGTGTATCAAGTTAAGTATATGATATCAGAACAAGTTAAGCTTTTATTAGCCTTCTTAGCTAATGGATAGGAAGTTGGGATGAGTGTGTCATAAGAAACACTAGAAGCAACTGAGCAAATAAATACTATAAACAGTGTATGGTGACTAAATGTATAATTCCAGCATAATATTTTTAAATTTCTTAGTACATATTTTTAAACTATCATTCAAAAAGGATAATCCAACTTACATTAATATTTTACAATATTCAAACATATCTTTTTGAACTCTACAGTTCTTGGCTATCATCCCTTTTTAAAAAATTGCAATTTGAAAAATTGTTTATTATGATAAATTAAAAGTGTTATTTTAATTTGCATTTCTTTTATTACTGATAATGAAAATGTGTTAATATATATTTTGGTCACTTGTGAGGAAGCTTAATTGCTTACTCATAGCATTTAACTTATTCCTTATTTTTAAGTTTTCTTCCGAAACGTTGTTTACATTTTTGGATAAGTTCACTTAATTAGAGTTTTATTGTTATGCATTGCATCAATAATTCCCATTTTTTTTCTTGTTTGTATATAATAATTTGTTCACTATTTTTAAGTTTTTAATAGAGTTTAAAGTACAAACATTAAAGTGAGTAATTTGTTATTTAGTCACTAAGTCGTATCTGGCTCTTTGTGATCTCATGGAATGTAGCCCATCAGGCTCCTTTGTCCATGGGATTTCCTAGACAAGAATACTAGAATGGGTTGCCCTTTCCTTCTCCAGGGAATCTTCCCAGCCCAGGGGTAGAACCCATGTCTCCTGCATTGGCAGAAAGATTCTTTACCACCGAGACACCAGGGAAGCCCAATGTAATTATAGAGGTTTGAGGGTTTTAATTATACATGAGTTTAAATAAAATTCCAAGTTATCCAGTTTTTGTTATTAAAAATAGAGTATTTAAATATAACTACGAGAATATAAAATACAAAAGGCAATTTGTACAATTTTATTTTTATTTATATTAATTATTCTCTATATTGATATTGAATGATTAATCCATTAAAGTGTCACTGAGCATTTGGAGATTAATTAACTGTTGCAAGCTTCATCATTAAGTGACTTGTATCTCTGGGAAAATTTACCTGTACTTTGGAAATGCTTTATTTACAGTGCATTTAACCTATTCACCTATGGTGTTGGGCTACAGTGCAGTGCATCAAACTTTGGTTATTCTTCTGTTATATACCATACACATTTGAACATACTCAAAATCAAATGATGTAAAGACATATGTTGGGTGAAATAATACCCCTCCTCCTTCAAATAAATGTCCATTACCAAATCCTTGATATCTGTGAGTATTTTACCTCACATGACAAAAGGAGCTTTGCAGATATGACTAATTACTGTGTAAATAATAGAAAAAAAAATATATATATATATATGTTTGTCCTCAGTTTCTGAGATCGAGCTCCTAAAACCCTTGTAATTTCCTAAGTGATAAGAACACTAAGAGCATCTTGTGTTCTAATATTTGGCCTTTGACCCTGATTCTTGATGCAGAGCTCCTCCCTAAATCTCTTGAAAATTCCTAGGTGATAGGAGCATATTTTGTTCTAATAAGGCAGTGCTTAGTGGCTCCCAGTTGGGGGCTGGTCATTAGAAAGACCATGCATGATTAGAATCTCGGAAATTTAAGCTATCCTCTTGGAAGAGAAGTGGTAGACATTGAATTAATGATTAATGATAGATCATGCCCATGTGATGAAGCCTCCATAAAAATTTCAGAAGAACAACATTCAGAGAGACTCCAGGATAGTGAACACATCCATCTACCACAAAGGTGATGCACAAGCAATCATAGAACCTTACAAGAGTGAAGCAGGAGGGTCAGCCTCAAGAGGAGATGTAACAACAGAAGCAAAAGTCTTACCAATGCAGACACAATGCAAAGAATGTTGGCAGCCTCTGCAAGTTGGAAAAGGAAAGGATCATCTTCTCCCCAGAACCTAGAGAAGGAGCAAACCTCTGCTGATATTCTGGTTTAATCCCGCAAAACCTATTTCAGACTTCTGAGCTCCAAAACTGTAAGAAGATATTGCATTTCCCTAAACCATTAAGTTTATGGTAACTAGTTACAGCAGCAATATAGTATTAATCCGTATCTACACTTTACTGTATTTTCCAAGTTATAGGAGAAGATAGATAGTTATGTTTGTGTCTTTCTCTCACAAAGAGATAGCTGTGTTTTCTTTTTAGAATACCTTTTTTATTATCTGGATTGCTAAATCATTTTCTCACCTGATAATCACAATTTAGTAAGGGCTAGATTTGCTGAAGTGAATAAAA
This sequence comes from Muntiacus reevesi, assembly GCF_963930625.1. Classification (NCBI taxonomy): domain Eukaryota; kingdom Metazoa; phylum Chordata; class Mammalia; order Artiodactyla; family Cervidae; genus Muntiacus; species Muntiacus reevesi. The sequence goes on along the minus strand of NC_089271.1, from coordinate 78,635,636 downwards.
ATTCTTTGAATGGTGTAAAATCAGTTTCTAAGTATGAGTCTGTTATACTCATGAGAAATAATTTTTTTCTTAATACGTATATTACTAGGGGTGTGTATACAAAAGGACATGGCATAGAAGCAGCATTATTTTTCTATAAACAGTTAATTCAATTTCTAAAAAATACATAATTCTGAATGGCTGAAATTCCAGGTTATTCAATTGTTTAATATATTTTTGGTAATTGTTCCAAGCCTCAGAGGATGATTATAGTGAAAAAAAAAAAAAAAAAAAAAAAAAAAAAAAAAAAAAAAAACCATGAAGCTGTATATGTTAAAGTTTGTTTAACGTATAATGCTGAAGATGGTGGAGGAATAGGATTGGGAGACTACTTTCTCCCCTACAAATTCATCGAAAGAACATTTGAACGCTGAGCAAATTTCACAAAACAACTTCTGACCTCTAGCATAAGACATCAGGCATCCAGAAAAGCAGCCCATCGTCTTCGAAAGGAGGGCCCCTCCCTCCCCACAGCGCGACTGAACAAGAGAACCTGAACAAGAGACTACCTCCGCCCACCTGTGTCAGGGTGGAAATTACACACTGAAGAGACAGGCAAACAGAAGCCAAATAAACAAAGGGAACCGCTTCAGAAGGGACCAGTGCAACAGATTAAAATCCCTGTAGTAACACTAGAAGGGGCCTATAGATATCGAGAAGTGTAAGCTGGAACGAGGAGCTATCTGAAACTGAACCAAAACCACACTGACTGCAACAGCTCCAGATAAATTCCGATATATTTTTACATTTTTTTAAATTAGAAAAATGTTTTTTCTTTTCTTTTTTTAAATTTTTTCTCTTTTATTTACTTTTAAAGTTCCCTATTACTCCTCCATTACTCCTTAACTTTCATTTTCATTTTCATATATTTTTAATATTTTTTTAAATAGAAAAAATTTATTTTTATTTTTATTATTTTTTCTCTTATTTTCTTCTGAAGTCCTCTATTACTCCTCTATTACTTCGTAATTTTCATTTTAATTTCACTATAACCTTGCAAAAAACAGAGGCCCTATTTTTAAACCAAACTTCATATATATTTCTAAACATTTGTGTGTTTTTGTTTTTGTTTTTAATATTCTATTTTTAAGAGTCTAACCTCTACTCTAGATTTTGAATCTTTGTTTTTTAGTATTTTATATCAATTTTGGACATTTAAGAATCTAGTAGTCAGTACCCATTTTTACTCAAGAGTGTGTTGATTACTCTCTCCCACTTTTGACTCTCCGTTTTCTCCCTCAGATCACCTCTATTTCCTCCCTCCCCCTTCTCTTCCCAATCCAATTCTGTGAATCTCTGTGGGTGTCTGGGCTATGGAGAACATTTTGGGAACAGAGAATTGGGTAGATCTGTCTCTCTCCTCTTGAGTCCCCCTTTTTCTACTCCTGCTCATCTCTATCTCCCATCTCCCTCTCCTCTTCTTCATGTAACTCTGTGAACCTCTCTGGGTTTCCCTCACAGTGGAGAATCTTTTCACCATTAACCTAGAAGTTTTATTATCAGTGCTGTATAGTTGGAGAAGTCTTGAGACTACTGGAAGAATAAGACTGAAATCCAGAGGCAGGAGACTTAAGCCCAAAACCTGAGAACACCAGAAAACTCCTGACTACAGGGAACATTAAGTAGTAAGAGATCATCCAAAAACCTCTATACCTACACTGAAAGCAACCACCACCCAAGAGCCAAGAAGTTCCAGAGCAAGACATACTACACAAATTCCCCAGCAACCCAGGAACATAGCCCTGAGCATCAACATACAGGCTGCCCAAAATCACACCTGACACATAGACTCATCTCAAAACTTACTACTGGACACTCCATTGCACTCCAGAGAGAAGAAATCCAGTTCCATGCACCAGAACACCGACACAAGCTTCCCTAACCAGGAAACCTTGACAAGCCAATCATCCAACCCCACCCACTGGGGGAAACCTTCAAACGAAAAGGAATGACAGACCACCAGAATACAAAAAGCCCACTCCAGACACAGCAATATAAACAAGATGAAAAGGCAGAGAAATACCCAACAGGTAAAGAAACATGAAAAATGCCCACCAAGTCAAACAAAAGATGAGGAGATAGGGAATATACCTGAAAAAGAATTTAGAATAATGATAATAAAAATGATTCAACATCTTGAAAACAAAATGGAGTTATAGATAAATAGCCTGGAGACAAAGATTGAGAAGATGCAAGAAATGTTTAATAAGGGTCTAGAAGAAATAAAAAAAGAGTAAATTAATAATGAATAATGCAATACATGAGATAAAAAACATTCTGGAGGGTACCAACAGTAGAATAGCAGAGACAGAAGATAGGATAAGTGAGGTAGAAGATAAAATGGTGGAAATGAATGAAGCAGAGAGAAAAAAAAAGAAAAAAAGAAAAAAAAAATTGAGGACAACCTCAGGGACCTCTAGGACAATGTGAAATGCCCAAACACTCGAATCATAGGAGTTCCAGAAGAAGAAGACAGAAAGAAAGGCCATGAGAAAATACTCGAGGAGATAATAGCTGAAAACTTCCCTAAAATGGAGAAGGAAATAGTTAAATTGGTCCAAGAAACCCAGAGAGTCCCAAATAGGATAAACCCAAGGCAAAACACCCCAAGACAAATATTAATCAAATTAACAAAAGTCAAACACAAAGAACAAATATTAAAAGCAGCAAGGGAGAAACAACAAATAATACACAAAGGGATTCCCATAAGCATAACAGCTGATCTATCAATAGAAACCTTTCAGACCAGAAGGGAATGGCAGGACACACTTAAACTAATGAAAGAGAATAATCTACAGCCTAGATTACTGTACCCAGCAAGGATCTCATTCAGATATGAAGGAGAATGCAAAAGCTTTACAGACAAGCAAAAGCTGAGAGAATTCAGCACCACGAAACCAGCTCTTCAACAAATGCTAAAGGATCTTCTCTAGACAGGAAACACAGAAAGGTTGTATAAACATGAATCCAAACAACAAAGTAAATGGCAACGGGACCATACCTATCGATAATTACCTGAAATATAAATGGGTTGAATGCCCCAACCAAAAGACAAAGACTGGCTGAATGGATAAAAAAACAAGACCCCTATATATGCTGTCTACAAGAGACCCAGCTCAAAACAAGGGACATACAGACTAAAAGTGAAGGGCTGGAAAAAAATAATTTATGCAAACGGAGACCAACAGAAAACAGGAGTCACAATACTCATATCAGATAAAATAGACTTTAAAATAAAGGCTGTGAAAAGAGACAAAGAAGGACACTACATAATGATCAAAAGATCAATCCAAGAAGAAGATAAAACAATTATAAGTATATATGCACCCAACATAGGAGTACCACAATATGTAAGGCAAATGCTACCGAGTATGAAAGAGGAAATTAATAGTAACACAATAATAGTGGGAGACTTTAATACCCCACTCACAACTATGGATAGATCAATTAAACAGAAAATTAACAAGGAAACACAAACTTTAAATGACACAGTGGACCAGCTAGATCTAATTGATATCTATAGGACATTTCCCCCCAAAGCAATCAACTTCACCTTTTTCTCAAGCGCACACGGAACCTTCTCCAGAATAGATCACATCCTGGGCCATAAATATAGCCTTGGGAAATTCAAAAAAATTGAAATCATTCCAGTCATCTTTTCTGACCACAGTGCAGTAAGATTAGATCTCAATTACAGGAAAAAATATTAAAAATTCAAACATATGGAGGCTATATAACACGCTTCTGGATAACCAACAAATCACATAAGAAATTGAAAAGGAAATAAAAATATGCATAGAAATGAATGAAAATTAAAATACAACAACCCAAAACCTATTGGACACTGTAAAAGCAGTACTAAGGGGGAAGGTTCATAGCATTACAGGATTACCTCAAGAAACAAGAAAAAAGTCAATTAAATAACCTAACTCTACACCTAAAGAAATTAGAGAAGGAAGAAATGAAGAACCACAGGGTTAGTAGAAGGAAACAAATCTTAAAAATTAGGGCAGAAATAAATGCAAAAAAAAAAAAAAAATGATAGCAAAAATCAACAAAGCTCAAAGCTGGTTTTTTGAACAAATAAAAAAGATTGACAAACATTTAGGAAGACACATTAAGAAATAAAGGGTGAAGAACCAAATTAACAAAATTAGAAATGAAACTGGAGAGATCACAACAGACAAAACTGAAATAAAAAGGATCATAAGAGACAACTGCCAGCAGCTCTATGCCAATAAAATGGACAACTTGGATGAAATGGACAAATTCTTAGAAAAGTATAACTTTCCAAAACTGAACCAGGAAGAAATAGAAGATCTTAACAGAACCATCATAAGCAAGGAAGTTGAAATTGCAACCAGAAATCTTCCAGCAAACAAAAGCCTAGGACCAGATGGCTTCATAGCTGAATTCTACCAAATATTTAGAGAAGAGCTAACACCTTTCTTACTCAAAATTTTCCAGAAAATTGCAGAAGAAGGTAAACTTCCAAACTCATTCTATGAGGCCACCATCACCCTAATTCAAAAAGCAGACAAAGATGCAACAGAAAAAGAAAGCTACAGGCCAATATCACTGATGAACATAGATGCAAAAATCCTTAACATAATTCTAGCAAACAGAATCTAACAATATATTAAAAAAAAATTATATATCATGACCAAGTGGGCTTTATCCCAGAATGCAAGGATACTTTAATATCTGCAAATCAATCAATGTAATACACCACATTAACAAATTGAAAGAAAAAACCATATGATTATCTCAATAGATGCAGAGAAAGCCTTTGACTAAATTCAACACTCATTTATGATTAAAACTCTCCAGAAAGCAGGAATAGAAGGAACATACCTCAACATAATAAAAGCTATATATGACAAATGCACAGCAAGCACTACCCTCAATGGAGAAAAATTGAAAGTTTTTCCCCTAAAATCAGGAACAAGGCAAGGGTGCCCACTCTCACCACTACTATTCAACATAGTTTTGGAAATTTTGGCCACAGCAATCAGAGAATAAAAAGAAGTAAAAGGAATCCAGATAGGAAAAGAAGAAGTGAAACTCTCGCTGTTTGCAGATGACATGGTCCTCTACATAGAAAACCCTAAAGACTCACCAGAAAATTACTAGAGCTAATCAACGAATATACTAAAGTTGCAGGATATAAAATTAACACACAGAAATCCCTTACATTCCTATATACTAACAATGAAAAAACAGAAAGAGAAATTAAGGAAACAGTACCATTCACCATTACAACAAAAAGAATAAAATACTTAGGAGTATATCTACCTAAAGAAACAAAAGACCTATATATAGAAAACCATAAAACACTGATGAAAGAAATCAAAGAGGACACAAACAGATGGAGAAATATACCATGTTCAAGGACTGAAAGAATCAATATTGTCAAAATGACTATACTACCCAAAGCAATCTATAGATTAAATGCAATCCTTCTCAAGCTACCAACGGTATTCTTCACAGAACTAGAACAAATAATTTCACAATTTGTATGGAAATACAAAAAAAACTTGAATAGCCAAAGTAATCTTGAGAATGAAGAATGGAACTGGAGGAATCAACCTGCCTGACTTCAGACTCTACTACAAAGCCACAGTCATTAAGACAGTATGTTACTGGCACAAAGACAGAAATATAGATCAATGGAACGAAATAGAAAGTCCAGAGATAAATCCACGAACCTATGGACACCTTATCTTCGACAAAGGAGGCAAGGGTATACAATGGAAAAAAGACAACCTCTTTAACAAGTGGTGCAGGGAAAACTGGTCAACCACTTGTAAAAGAATGAAACTAGAACACTTTTTAACACCATACACAAAAATAAACTCAAAATGGATTAAAGGTCTAAATGTAAGACTAGAAACTATAAAACTCCTAGAGGAGAATATAGGCAAAACACTCTCTGACATAAATCACAGCAGGATCCTCTATGACCCAACTCCCAGAATATTGGAACTAAAAGCAAAAATAAACAAATGGGACCTAACTAAACTTAAAAGTTTTTGCACAACAAAGGAAACTATAAGAAAGATGAAAAGACAGCACTCAGAATGGGAGAAAATAATTGCAAACAAAGCAACAGACAAAGGATTAATCTCAAAAATATACAAGCAACTCCTGAAGCTCAATTCCAGAAAAATAAATGACCTAATCAAAAAATGGGCCAAATACCTGAACAGACATTTCTCCAAAGAAGACATACAGATGGCTAACAAGCACATTAAAAATTTTTTCAACATCACTCATTATCAGAGAAATGCAAATCAAAACCTCAATGAAGTACCATTACACGCCAGTCAGGATGGCTGCTCTCCAAAAGTCTACAAGCAATAAATGTTGGAGAGGGTGTGGAGAAAAGGGAACCCTCTTACACTGTTGGTGGGAATGCAAACTAGTACAGCCTCTATGGAGAACAGTGTGGAGATTTCTTAAAATACTGGAAATAGAACTACCATATGACCCAGCAATCCCACTCCTGGGTATACACACCGAGGCAACCAGAGCTGAAAGAGACACGTGCACCCCAATGTTCATTGCAGCACTGTTTATAATAGCCAGGACATGGAAGCAACCTAGATGCCCATCAGCAGACGAATGGATAAGGAAGCTGTGGTACATATACACCATGGAATTATTACCCAGCCGTTAAAGATAATTTGTTTGAATCAGTTCTAATGAGATGGATGAAACTGGAGCCCATTATACAGAGTAAAGTAAGCCAGAAAGATAAACACCAGTACAGTATACTAACACATATATATGGAATTTAGAAAGATGGTAATGATAACCCAATATGCAAAACAGAAAAAGAGACACAGATGTACAGAACAGACTTTTGGACTCTCTGGGAGAAGGTGAGGGTGGGATGTTTAGAGAGAACAGCATTGAAACATGTATATTATCAAGGGTGAAACAGATCACCAGCCCAGGTTGGATGCATGAGACAAGTGCTTGGGGCTGGTGCACTGGGAAGACCCAGAGGGATCGGGTGGAGAGGGAGGTGGGAGGGGGGATCAGGATGTGGAATACATGTAAATCCATGGTTGATTCATCTCTATGTATGGCAAAAACCATTACAATATTGTAAAGTAATTAGCCTCCAACTAATAAATATAAATGGAAAAAAAAAAATTAAGTTAAAACAAATTTTAACACAGAAATCTACTTTTAATAAGCACTTTCAAGTAAATATTTGCTAACTCAGGAAATAGATAAAAATGACAGTTGTTCACCGATATGAATTTGCTTAAGTAATTTATGCAAAGCACATCAATTTTTTCAAAATAAAGTAAAAATCTCCAATTTTGATTTCTACAATGAGTTACAGAGTTATGTTCCTCAAAATCCTGGAGAATGAAATGGTGACCGACTCCACTATTCCTGCCTGGAAAATTCCATGGACAGAAGAACCTAGTGAGCCTACATGGGATTGTAAAGAGTCAAACCTGGAGCCTACATGGGGTTGTAAAGAGTCAGACATGACTGAACACCCATGTACACACGCACATTTCTCAAAATAATAAGATAATTTTATTGATTTTTTTCTGTGTTTTCCGTCTATCTGAAATAATCACAAAGAATATCTTTATCATATTGACAATAAGTCAATGATTTTTTTGTCAAGTTGGGCCAGGTGTTAACTGTATCTTTTACATTCATATTTCTAGAACCAAGTAGCATATATTATTATTCAGCTGAGCAGTACAAACATTGATTAGCCACAGTGACTATTATGACTAGTTGATACTGTCTAAACATACTAGTTGTCAAATATTTTGGATAATTATCCATACTTTTAGTGTCAATATTTAAGAGTCTGTTTTCCTGCTTTAACTTTTGTTTTTTCTTTGTCAAAGAATCATGATAAAAAGCCTTTTATATCTCTACCTTCCTCATTATCTAATCTAATCCATCCTCCAATACTGGTGAATTGGTGGTGAATTTATTTTTAATTTAGTTTTCTTATCAAAAACGTTCAATCACAGAATAAGAGAAAATTATAAATGCAATTATTTGCAAAAAACAGTCAAATGACTTATTAGTCAAAGCTTCTCTATTAGTTACCTTTTCTGACTATCAGAGTGATAAGTATTACCAACTTTTTCCAATTATATTCCTGCTACAAGTTTAAATGAAGAAATGCTTATAAGTAAGCAAAACAATATTAATATATGCAACCGAATAACAGTTATCCTTTACATGATAATATCATCCTCACAGTATCATAGTTACAGGAGAAAAAACAAAAAAACCCTTGAAATTGTTATATTATCTACATAAGATACATTGATCAAAAAAGGGACATATTTTGAGGTTATTTTAGGAGCTTTGCTATCAATAATGACTTAAAAATATTCCTGTAATCTATTCTGCCATTGTTGAAGATGGTTTAGAGAGCATTTTTATGTTTAGATTTCTGAGATTCCCAGATTAATATACCTAAAGATGAATATAGCAATTTTCCTGTGATTCATACAAAGCTAAAGGAAAAAAAAGTAGAAAAGAATAGAGTGTATAAAATGTTCTTTTTATGGCTTCTTTCTCAAAGAAGTAAAAATGGTATTTTTATTTTTAAATACTCATTTAACAAATATGTACGTATATAATGTGTTCTTGGTACTTTTATTGGAGACATAACAATGAACAAGGAAAACATAGTGTTTGCCTTCATGGAGTGAATATTGTAAGAGAAAATTCTTTATTTCCTATATTTAGTCACAGTTTTCCCAATGATCTATGTGTAGACTTTGGACAAATGCATTCAACAGATATTTGTTAGTATCTATTATAAGCAAGGTACTGTGAAACGCAAAGAAGACATGGGACTTAAAGCTTGCACTCTATTCTGTTAGTTGAAAGAGTATTAAAAGCCCGTACTCTAAATGTGTATTAATATTTCATTTCTCATTGGGAAAACATTCAGCTATAAATACTGAAAGTGGTTTAACAAACACATGTTTCTCTATCTGTAAGTCACAGAGTTTAGTGGTTAAGAGCATATAAGAGCATATACTTTACAGTCAGAAAAATTTTTATTTATATGCTGCCTTTTTAAATGTTATGACCTTGAAAAATTTACCTGACCCTTTTGAGACCTTGATTCTTTATACACAAAATAAGTATAAAATTATCAATCTCAAAGGTATAAAACTGTGAGAAACTAATTTGAGATATATATATATATATCTCACAAGTGTATAAGAGGACCCAGTACTTACTTAGTAAACAAAATTAAATGGTAACTCTTGCTGTTGTTCCTTTACTATGTAATATCTTTTAAAATGTTTACATACAGTTTCCATAAATTCTCTTTGTATCATTTTTTTCGTATCCTCTAATATTATACTTTCCAAATTCCCATATGAGACATGCCTCTCTAGAATCATTCTAGTCTTTTTGATTTGAATAGAAGGTGTAGATACTTAGTGTTTTCCCAGGGAATGTCTCAGATACTCAATGACTGAAAAAGAGCTATCTTTCACTCACTACTTAGATAGTTCAAGACATATCTTTGTCTTTTTTATGTCTAAGCGTGCATATTACCTCAAAGCCTCAAGCCCTGATCAAGAAACATGTATTCTGTTAAACTATTTTCAGTGTTTATGGCTGAATGTCACTTTCAGATCATAGGCCTTCAGTACTTTATCAACCAATAGAATAGAGTCTAAGTTCTAAATTCCATGTCTTCCTTGCCTTGTTAAGTGCCTTACTTACAGTAGACATTAATCAATATCTGTTGAATAAGTAAATGAACTGAACAACTTTGTTGGAGAGATCAAATAAATTACAACTTACATCTTTATACAACTTTTCAATTTTCAAAGTAGTTTCAAAAATTTTGTTTTTGAGGTTGATGCCAAGACAGTTCAAACACTGAGTAATCAGAATCAACTTCATCAAATGATTAGAATTGAAAGGGCCTTTAGAGGATAAACACTTTCAGCAGTTTCTGATGGCATTAGAAAATGAACACAACTGAGATAGATCAATGAGTGGAAGCTACTTCTAACAAACTTCGTGAAACTTTCTTCAATTATATTGCTATACAATAATAAACTTTGTGAATTTCTAAAGTTCCCCAAATCTTATATATTCCAGATTTTAAAAAAATTGTATGCAAAATAAATCCAGGAGCACCTTAAAAAATTTTTCCATACCACTGAACATAAGGCAGAATACAATGTATGCTTCAATAAAAACATACTAATTTATCGTAGGACATCAATGAAGTAGATGGTACATTAATTTATAAATTTTGAAAAAAACTGAAGCATTAAGTATTGGATAAATTGCAATTTGAAAGTATTATCTAATAGTTCAAGTAGCATTTATATGATTGGGATGTTTGTGGTTATATAGTGAAAACAACAAAATAATGAATATGTACAGTTAATTAAAATCAATTCTCCAAGATAATTGCCAATAGAAATTCATTTTATTCCTTAGCCAATATCCAAGGGTCATATTTTATTAAAATAAGTCACAAGAATCAAATCAAATGTTTAAAGAACATTTGAAATTAAATATTTTATGTCTGATAAACGTTTGAGGTTTCTGTCTTAGGACAAAAAAGTATCCTAATTTCAAGTGAGTTAGAAAAATTTACTGATGAATGATCTGTTTTCAAATATTTTCTACACATTTTTAAATGTAGAATGCATTATAATACATGAACTAAAACTAAAGAAAAAAGAAAATGGAAAGAAGGAAAATAAATGCATAAGGATAAATGGGCATGGGAGAATTTAAAAGATAAGAAAGAAAATCAATGGAGATGGTGCTTCACTTAGGGAAAAAATACCAATATCCAAGAAGAATTTAGAACTGCAGAGAAGGATGCTTAACTAGCAGTGATAGTGGTTGGTTGATAGGACAAAAGAGCTATTACCCAAGCAGCCTTGCAGAATATTTATATATGTATATTGTATAGAACATAAAATGCTAACTCAGAAGGTACCACATAAGTCATTACCTTTAGTCACTTCCTATACATGTGAGAAATATGAGGTGTAGAGAAGTTATATCTTGGTCAATATCACTTATCTGGTTAGTGATATAACTTGTTTTTTTTTTTTTTTTTCATTTTAAAAATCATTCAATGTTATGTTACAAGGGGACATGGTGATTGCTAAGAAAAAAACAAGAGAAAGCATACTGTGTGCTTGGGAAATACAAGATACACCCCAAGAAGCATCACAAGGCAGTTCTTTCCTAATTCCATTTCCAAGACACATTAACTGGCTCTCAGTCTTGGAGACCAGAATGATAATTCTGTCATAACAGCAAAAACAGACCCATCTCACAGGAATAGACTCATATTGTCCAAGGTGTGACAATGATATGTAAAACATACCAGAATGTCTATGTATTACATTTTGATAATAAATGTATCAGAGAAGATCATTGTTATTTACTGTAAATTATTATTTACTATACTCATTAGTTCTATTGGCTATTCAGTTAGTTTCTTTACATAGATATTCCATGTCTAAGTAATTCTAATGAAGAGAATCCAGTAGGTTACCTTACTAGTATCTGTCAGTTTGTACAACTTCATGATTTCAAAAGCAGTCACCTCCAGACGATAAAACTACAGGCCAATATCACAGATGAACATAGATGCAAAAATCCTCAACAAAATTTTAGCAAACTAAATTTAACAACACATTAAAGGCATCATACATCATGATCAAATTGGATTTATCCCAGGGACGAAAGTTTTTTTTTTTTTTTTTTAATATTTGCAAATCAAACATTGTGATACACCAAATTAACAAATTGAAGAATTAAATCCACATGATCATCTCAATAAATACAGAAAAAGCTTTTGATAAAATTCAATAACCCATCTGTGAGAAAATCTCTCCATAAAGTTTGCATAGAGGGACCAAACTCAACATAATAAAGGGATTATATGACAAATCCACAGCTAACATCATACTCAATGGTGAAAAGTTAAAAACATTTCCTCTAAGATCAGAAAGAAGACAAGGATGTTCACTCCCTCCATTTTTACTTACATAGATTTGAAAGTGTTAGTCATGGAAATAAGAGAAGGAAAAGAAATAAAAGGAATCCAAATTGGAAAAGAAGTAAGATTGCCACTCTTTGCAGATGACATGATGCTGTACATAGAAAAATCCTAAAGATCCTACCAGAAAACTGCTCAATCTCATTAATGAATTGAGTGAAGTTGAAGGATTCAAAGCTTATACACAGAAATATGTTGCATTTCTATACACTAACAATGAAATATCAGAAAGAGAAATTAAGTGAACAATTTTATTTATGATCACATCAAAAAAGATAAAATTCTTAGGGATAAAGAATTATGGCCTGGATAATCCCATGGACAGAGGTGCCTGACAGGCTACAGTCCACGGGGTTGCTAAAGAGTCAGACATGACTTGGTAACTAAACAACGACACAAAGGAGGCAAAAGACCTGTACTCTGAAAGGTACAAGATGCTAATGTAAGAAACTGAAGATGACACAAGAAGAAGAAAAGATATAACATGTTCTTGGATTGGAAAAATCAATATTGTCAAAATGATCATGCTATCCAAGGCAATCTACAGATTCAATACAATCCCTATCAAATTACCAGTGGCATTTTCCCACAGATTAAGAATAAAAAAAAAATCTTAAAATCTGTATGGAAGCAAGAAATCTGAATAGTCAGAACAGTCTTGAGAAAGAAAAATGGAGCTAAAGGAACCAGGCTCCCTGATTCAGACCACACTATAAAACAACAGCCATAAAAAGAGTAATATATGTAAAATAGACAGCCGGTGGAAATTTGCTATATGACTCAGGGAACACAAACCAGGGCTCTGTGACAACCTAAAGAGGTGGGATGGAGTGGGAGGTGAGAGGGAAGCTCAAGAAGGAGGGGACATATGTTTGCCTATGACTGATCCATGTTGATGTATGACAGAAACCAGCAAGATATTGTAATTATCCTTCAATCAAAAATAAATTAAGAAAAAAGTACAGTACTGACACAGACTTACAGATTAATGGAATAGGATAGAAAGCCCAGAAACAATCCCACATCCCTATGGTTAATTAATCTATGACAAAGTAGACAAGAATATACAATGGATAAAAGACAGTCTCTTCATAAAGTTGTGCTGGGAAAGTAAACAGCTACAAGCAAAAGAATTAAACTAGAACATTCTCTAGGACCATATACAGAAATAAGCCCAAAATATATTAAAGACCTAAATATAAGACAAGATGCCATAAAACTCTTAGAAGAAGACATAGGAATAAATGTTTGGCATTAATCACAAGAATATTTCTTTAGGTTCACCTCCTAGATTAATGGGAATAAGAACAAAACTAAACAAATGGGACCTAGTTAAACTTAAAAGCTCTTGCTCAGCAAATGAAACCATAAAATAAAATAAAAGGAGAGGGAGGTGGGAGGGGGGATCAGGATGGGGAATACATGTAACTCCATGGCTGATTCATGTCAATGTATGACAAAACCCACTGCAATGTTGTGAAGTAATTAACCTCCAACTAATATATATATATATATATATTATATATATATATAATATATATATATATATTATATATATATAAAAGAAAACCCACAAATGGGAGAAAAAATTTGTAAATGACACAAACAACAAGGAGTTACTCTTCAAAATTTGCAAACAGCTCATGGAGCTGAACCTCTCCGCAACCCTTGTCTCTGTGACCTAATAGCAGTGGCTATTTGCATGGGTTGCAGTCTGTAAGACTTGGTATCCAAACTTGGATGGCCTAAGGAGACTAAGGGACAGTTGGGTTGGTGCCTGGCTCCCTCAGGAGCTGCTAACTGAGGTCTGTCTCCTCTTAGCCAGAACTGGGACATTGGAAGGCGAAAGCTATGCCTTGGGATTTTGCCCTTTCTTATCAGGACAGAGAATAACATTCATCTGGTAGAGATTTACAGGAATATCGTTACCTGACCATGACTTGACCTCAATAACAAAGGATCTGACATTGAGAAGTCTGTTGTATGTATGCATGTATATACATACAGAAGATCTAAATAGACATTTCTCCAAAGAAGACATACAGATGGCCAAACAGCACACAAATGATGCTCAACATCACTAATTATTAGAGAAATGCACATCAAAGCTGCAGTGAGATATTACCTTACACCATTCAGATTGGCCATCGTCAATTAACCTATAAACAATGCATGTTGGAGAGAATGTGGAGAAAAGGAAACCCTCTTACACTGTTGGTGAGAATATAAATTGGTACAGACATTATGAACAGTGGCACTTCCTTGGAAAAAATAAAAATAAAAATTGAGCAATCATATGGTACAGCAATCCCATTCCTGGGCATATATCTGGAGAAAACCATGGTTCAAAAAGGATACACTGCAGCATGATTTACAATAGCCAATACATGGAAGCAACCTAAATGTCCACTGACAGAGTAATCCATAAAGATAATGTGGTATGTATATACAATGGACTACTACTCAGCCATAAAAAGAATAAAATGATGTCATTTGAAGCAACATGGATGGAGGTAAAAATTCTCATACTAAGTGAAACAAGCCAGAAAAAGACAAATATCATATGATACCACTTAGATGTGGAATACAAATATATATATATATATATATATATATATATATATATATATATATATATAGAGAGAGAGAGAGAGAGAGAGAGAGAGAGACTTATTTACAAAACAGAAATGGACTCACAGACTTCAAAAATTAATTTAAAGTTATGAAAAAGATAAAAGTGGAGGGGAAGAGGTAAGTTAGGAGGTTGGGATTAACACAAACACACTACTATCTACAAAATAGCTAATCAATAAGGCCTTATATATAAAATAGTTAATCAATAAGGTACAATAGTTAATCCCAATAAGCATAGAGAATGCTAATCTATACTCTGCTATAATACATGGAAAAAGGCTGAAAAAGAATAGATATATATGTGTATAAATACATCACTTTGTTGTACATGCGAAACTAAAGAAATATTGTAAATCAACCGTACTTCAATATAAAATAAAAATTTTAAAAATAGTTTCCTCAATTTTCAGTAAAATGATTTTCTTTCATTGATAGATAAAATGAGTTAAAGCATTTGAGGATGTCTATCAGTAAGTTCAGTTTCTCAGTCGTGTCTGACTCTGTGACCCCATGGACTTCATGTAGAAGGACAGACTTCCCTGTCCTTCACCAACTCCTGGAACTTACTCAAACTCATGTCCATTGAATCATTCCATCCAACTCATGCCATCCAACCATCTCATCCTCTGTCTGCTTCTCCTCCTACCTTCAATCTTTCCCATCATCAGGGTCTTTTCAAATGAGTAAGTTCTTTGCATCAATGTGGCCAAAGTATTGAGTTTCATCTTCAACATCAGTCCTTCCAAAGAATATTCAGGACTGATTTCCTTTAGGATTGGTCAGTTTGATCTCCATTCAGTCTAAAGGATTCCCAGGAGTCTCCTCCAACACCACAGTTCAGAAGCATCAATTCTTTGGTGCTTAGCTTTCTTTATTGTCCAACTTTCACATCCATACATGACTACTGGTAAAACCATAGCCTTGACTACATGGACCTTTGTTGGCAAAGTAGTGTCTCTGCTTTTTACTATGCTGTCTAGGTTGGTTTTAACTTTTCTTCTAAGCAGCAAGAGTCTTTTAATTTTCTCTCTGCAGGTCACCATCTGCAGTGATTTTTGAGTCCCCCAAAATAAAGTCTCTCACTGTTTCCATTGTTTCCCCATCTATTTGCCATGAAGTGATGGGACCAGAGGCTATGATGTTACTTTTCTGAATGTTGAGTTTTAAGCCAAATTTTTCACTCTCCTCTTTCTCTTTCATCAATAGGCTCTTCAGGTATTCTTTGCTTTCTGCCATAAGAGTGGTGTCATATGCGTATTGATACTTCTCCTGGCAATCTTGATTCCAGCTAGTGCTTCATCCAGCCTGGTGTTTCACATGATGTACTCTGCATATACGTTAAACAAGCAGGGTAACAATATACAGCCTTGATGTACTCCTTTCCTGGTTTGGAACCAGTCTGTTGTTCCATGTCCAGTTCTAACTGTTGCTTCTTGACCTGCATACAGATTTCTCAGGAGGCAGGTAAGGTGGTCTGGCTTTCCCATCTCTGTAAGAATTTTTTTCGCAGTTTGTTGTGATCCACATAGTCAGAGTATATAAAGTTGCTTTATAGCACAGGGTAATTGTTGATAATCATAATTCTCAACAAATAATCTATTTAACTTTACATAATAGCATTTCACATTTTCATAACACAAAATTATTTTTCTTTCATTTGCATTATTTTGTTTGATTGTTACAATAAGCCTAGAGCCAGGCATCCTGGAGTGTGAAGTCAAGTGAGCTGTAGGAAGCATTACTATGAACAAAGCTAGTGAAGGTGACGGAATTCCTAAAAGATGATGCTGTTAAAGTGCTGCACTCAATACACCACCAAATTTGGATAGCTCAGCAGTGCCATAGGACTGGGAAAATGTCAGTTTTCATTCCAATTACAAAGAAAGGCAATTCCAAAGGATGTTCAAACTACACAATTCCACTCATTTCACATGCTAGCAAAGTTATCCTCAAAATCCTTCAATCTAGGCTTAAAAAGTACCTGAATCAAAAACTTCCAGATGTACAAGCTGAGTTTAGAAAAGGTAGAGGAACCAGAGATCAAATTACCAACATAAATGGATTCATATAAAAAGCAGAGGAATCAAAATAATTAACTTGTGCTTCATTAATTATGCTAAAGCCTTTGACTGTGTGGATAACAAGAAACTTGAAAATCCTGAAAGAAATGTGAATACTAGACCACCTTACATGTCTCCTGAGAAACCTTTATTCAGGCCAAGAAGCAACAGTTAGATCTGAACATGAAACAATAGACTGGTTTCACATTGGGAAAGGAGTAAGTCAAGGCTGTATATCACCATCATGTTTATTTAACTTATATACTGAGTACATCATGTAAAATGCCAAGTTGGATGAATCACAGGCTGGAATCAAGACTGCAGGGAGAAATATCAACAAGCTCAGATAATGCAGATGACACCACTCTAATGACAGGAATCAAAAAGGACTAAAGAACCTCCTGGTGAGGGTGTAAGACGAAAGATGAGAGTGAAAAACCTGACTTACAATTCAACATTAAAAAACTAAGATCATGGCATCTAGTTTCACCACTTCTCGACAAATAGATTGGGAAAAACTGGAAATAATGTCAGACTTTATTTTCTTGGGCTCCAAAATCGCTGTGGATGGTGACTGCAGGCATGAAATTAGAAGATCCGTGTTCTTTTCAGGAAAAGCTATGAAAAACCTAGACAGAATATTAAAAAGCAGAGATATCACCTTTCCAACAAAGGTCCGCATAGTCAAAGCTATGGTTTTTCCAGTAGTCATTTACAGATTTGAGATTTGGACCATAAAGGCTAAGTGCCAAAGAATTGATGCTTTCAAATTGTGGTTCTGGAGAAGCCTCTTGAGAGTCCCTTGGACTACAAAGAGATATAACCAGTCAATCCTAAAGGAAATCAACCCTGAATACTCATTGGAAGAACTGATGCTAGAGCTAAAGTTCCAAAATTTTGGTCACCTGATCCAAAGTGCCTATTCACTGGGAAATATCCTGGTACTGGGAAACACTGAAGGAAAGAGGAGAAGGGGATGATAGAGGATGAGATGTTTGGATAGCATCACAGACTCAATGGACATGAATTTGAAAAAAAGTCTTGGAGACAGTGGAGGACAGGGAGGCCTGGCATGCTATAGCTTATGAGGTTACAAAGAGTCAGACATGACTTAGTGATTAAACAAACACAACAAAGTAATTAAACAAGTTTTACTCCATTTCTAGGATTGTAACAGCTGACCTTCTAAAAGATTGAATGTGAGATAATGAAATAAATATAGAACTATAAGGGAAATTTGATTTTAACTTCTATGAAATTGGTGAGTCTCAAGATTGGTCAAGTTAATCTCTTTCTTAATCTCAGTTTCTTCATTTAAAATGACTGAGTAAGGGTTAGTAAGTTGGTGGAGTAGGAATTCTCAGTCCTAATTTTCCCACAGAATCATTGTTTTTGCAATGCTATAAGAACTAAAATACCTTTATTCAGAATCCATTTAAGAAATTGCAGTACCACAGAAAAGTGGAAGGCAAAAAACATCTTCACTGAAATGGGTAAGAAGAACAATTTCATTTCAGAAACGCCAACTACTTCTCCAAGCCTACACACTTCAACACCTAGAGAGATTATCTTGGGGTGTGATTTCCCTCTGAGGGAAGGTGGGTAAAAGTGGAATAAATTTCCAACATCCCTGACTGTTCAGTGCATTTGGCTGACATGAGGGTTTGGTTTCTGTCTCACTTCATATGAAGCACTGTACAATAGTTTGTTCCTTGAAGGGCTGGTTTGTGCCCCAGTTCACATGAAATACTGAATGAATCATTATAGTACAGATGCTTTAGGCAGGAGGGAATAAAGGAAAAGGGATTGAAGGTTCGTAGTAGCCAGCATTTCTCTGTGAGACTGGGGTGTGGGGTGGGGGCTGGTAGTGTATAATGGAGTTCTCTCCTCCAGCAGGGAAGGAGAAAGTGTATCTCCAACATCTGTGGCCTTTAATGTATCACCTGAAAAGTTGGCTTCAGTCTCATCTAGTAGGAAACCCTAATGGAATTATCATAGACCCATAGGGAGTAAGATTAAGAGCTACTGAGATAAAAGAAGACTGGATGCTAGGGGCAGTTAGGAACAAAAACACTGAATCACTAACCAGTCTGATTGGTGAAGGTCTTTCCTAATCAAAGCCTGTCTCCAAAGAAATGGAAAATTTTGTATGCTTCTGCAAAAGTAAAAAATCCAAACTAAGTTATAAGAAGCACATAGAATCTAAGGAAACATGGCACAACTGAAAGAATAAAATGCATCTCTAGAGTTGACTCTAATAAAATGGAAACCTCTGTATCAACTAACAAGTAATTTAAAATAATTATATTAAAGTAGCTCATGAGTTAGAAGAAAACACAAACAACTGAAAGAAGTCAGGAAAATGATACATGAACAAAATAAGCATATCAGCAAAGAGACAGAAATAAAAAAAGAAGCAAATAGAAATTTTAGAGTTAAAGAATACAATATAAAAAATGTAAAAGTTCATTAAAAGGCCTCAACAACAGATTTGATCAAGCAGCAGAAAGAATTAGTGACCTTGATGACAGTAAATTTTAAAAGATTCAGTCATAGGAGAAGAAAAAAGGAAAAATGGTAAAGAAAAGTGAAGAAAGTATAAAGGAATTATAAGATTGTTGTTGTTCAGTTGACAAGTTGTATCTGACTCTTTGCAACCACATTGACTGCAACACAACAGGCCTTGCTGTCCCTCACCATCTCCCAGAGTTTGCTCAAGTTCATGCCCATTGAATCCATGATGCCATCCAACCATCTCATCCTCTGTTGCCAACTTCTCCTTCTGCCTTCAATTTTTCCCAGCTTCGGGGTCTTTTCCAGTGAGTCATCTGTTCATATCAGATGGCAAAAATATTGGAGTTTCAGCTTCAGCATCAATCCTTCCAATGAGTATTCAGGGTTGATTTCCTTTAGGATTGACTGGTTTGATCTCGTTGCAGTCCAAGAGATTCTCAAGACTCTTCTCCAGCACAATTTGAAAGCAAGAATTCTTTGGCACTCAGCCTTTTTTATGGTTCAACTCTCATATCCTTACATGACTACTGGAAAGACTATATCCTTGACTATACAAACCTTTGTCAGCAAAGTGACATCTTTGTTTTTTAATATATTATCTGGGTTTGTCACAGCTTTCCTGCCAAGAAGCAATTGTCTTTGAATTTCGTGGCTGCAGTCACCACCAAACAGTGATTTTAGAGCCCAGGGAGAGGAAATCTGTCACTGCCTCTACCTTTTCCCCTTCTATTTTCAATGAAGTCTTGGGACTGGATTTCATGATTTTAGATTTTTAATTTTGAGGTTTAAGCCTGCTTTTTCAGTCTCCTCTTTCACCTTCATCGAGAATCTCTTTAATTCCTCTTTGCTATTTGCCATTAAAGTGGTAGCAAATATGATATGTATTATGTGAGTCTTCAGGAATCTTAAGGAAAGTAATGCCATTTATAATAGCACCAAAAAGAATAGAATACTTAGAAATGAACTTAGAGGTAAAAAACTTGTGCAGTGAAAGCTTCAAATCATTGATGAAAGAAATTAAACACAAAAGGAAAAAAAAGATCTATGTTGATGGATTTGAAAACTTAAAATTGTTAGACTGTCAAACCTATCCATGATGAGCTACATATTCAATGAAATATCTTTCAAACTCCCAGTGGCATTTTTTTATAGATAGAAGAAGAAAAAATTGTTCTAAAATTCTGAAAAGTCTGAAAGACCCTAAATAGCTAAAGCAATCTTGTGGGGGGGGGGGGGAGGGGAAGCAAAGCTAAAGAACAAATCATATTTTCTTATTTCAAAATACATCAAACAGCTACAGTTAAAACAACATGATATTGGCATAAAGACAAATATACAGACCAGCAGAACAAAATAGAGAGATGAGAAAAAAATCCACATATAGTCAGCTGATTTTCAACAAATTAGCGAAGAATACACAATGGAGAAAGGATAGTCTCATCAGCAACTGGTGTTTGAAAACTGAATACTTATATACAAAGAATGACATTGAATCCTTACTTAAATAATACACAAAAAACAACCTTAATGGATTAAATATTTAAATGCTTAACCTGAAATTATCAAACTTCTAAAAGAAAACATAGAGAATAACTTTGGTCTTGTCAGTAGTTTCTTGGCTATGACACTGAAAACACAACTAACAAAAGCAAACTTAGACAAATAAGAGTATATCAAACTAAAAAACTTCTTAGAAGCAGAGGGAATAATTAACAGAGTCAAAAGACAACCTATGGAATGGGATAGAATACTTGCAAATTATATCAAAAAGAATTAATATATAATTAATACTCAAAATACATGAGGAACTCATGCCAACACAACAGGGAATCAAAAATAACCTGGCTAAAACTTGAGAAGACATTTCTCCAAAGAAGACATACAAATGGCTAACAGATGTATGAAAAAAGACTCAATAACACTAATCATCAGGGAAATTCTTAAAATCATGAAATATCATATCATACCTGTGAACATGGCTATTAATGAATGAATGAATGAATAAAATGACAGGTCCTGATGAAGATATTGAGAAATTAGAAAACTTTCACCCTATATGCAGAAATGCAAAACGTGGTCTCTTGTATGGAAGAAAGCATAACATTTTCTTAAAATGCTAAACATATAGGATTGCTGTATTTATTCTACAGAATGTAAATATGGATCTCAAACAGATGTCTGCCCTCTCAAGTTCATTGCAGGGTTATTCCCAATACCCAAGGTATAGAAACAGTGTAACTGTTCATCAACAGATAAATAGTTAAAGACGATGGAATATTATTTAACTTTAACAAGAATGAAATTCTGCACTATGTGACACCTTGGGTAAACTTAGAAAACATTATGCCAAGTGAAACAAGCCTATTACAGAAGGGTAAATACTGCATGATTTCACAAAAATGAGATATCTAAAATAGTCAAATGTAAAAACAGAGCTAAATTGTAGTTGTCAAGGGCTGGATGGAGGGGAAAATGGAGAGTTTCTGTTTCACAAGTAAAGTTTCACTTGCACATGAAAAATAAGTTCTGGAGATATTCTGTTACAAGTTTGTGCCTATGTTTAGCAATTATTTAGATTTTAATATGGTATCCTTACCACAATAACAAGAAAACATAAAAGTGAAATAAATAATAAATCTAATACAATTTTAAAATTGGACTAAATTTCCTGTTTCATCAGACATTCTGTTTTTTCAAAGTGATTTGACCAAGATCACAAAGCATTTATTTGGCAGTTTTATATACTAGTTTAACTTCACCTTGTGAGGCTTTTCTTGATATTTTCTGTGAGCAATTTAGATGTCTGGGCTTTAAGTGCACCTGAATGCTACAAGATTGGAAAATTAAATGGTTGAGTCATTTTTGTATGTAATTGGTCAGTATAACTGCATGGAGTTCTCCTCCCAGGATATCAGCATTTTTGAGAATTATAAAAGTTTATGATCTTTGATCTTTTACCTAGAATGCATTTTTTTTTGGCCTTTTCTTCTGTGGTGTTGATTTTTAACTAGATAATGAATTATATAAGGATTGACTACTTTATTATGTATGTAATACTTAAGACTTGTAACTGTAGTCTTTGATATATAATCTATAATATATATGAAAGATCAGGTAAATTTACATATTATAGAGTAATAAATACAAAAAATAAACTCCTAATTTGATTGAGCTTTTATAACTGACATTATTTAAGAAACCATATGAATTTAATGGCAAGTGGTGTTGTTTTCACATAAATGGATGTTACTTTTTTTATCAGAAATAATACATATATATGTATTAATGCAAATTATTTTCATTCCTTTGTCAAATGAATTTTGAATTTAAAAATATTTGTCCTGTGTGGAGTTTTGTCAAAAAATAATGGCCTTCATGACGACAATTTGTTTTTATGTTCATGTGGTTTAATTGTCTGATTCAAACCACTTCAGGTCAGTTCAGTTCAGTCACTCAGTCGTGTCCGACTCTTTGCGATCCCATGGACTGCAGCATGCCAGGCCTCCCTGTCCATCACCAACTCCCGCAGTTTACTTAAATTCATGTCCATTAAGTTGGTGATGCCATCTCATCCTCTGTTGTTCACTTCTCCTCCTGCCTTCAGTCTTTCCCAGGATTAGGGTCTTTTCCAATGAGTCAGCTCTTCACATTGGGTGGCCAAAGTATTGGAGTTTCAGCTTCAGCATCAGTCCTTCCAATGAATATCCAGGACTGATCTCCTTTAGGATAGACTAAAAGATAGATCTCCTTGCAGTCCAAGGGAATCTCAAGGGTCTTCTCCAACACCACAGTTCAAAAGCATCAGTTCTTCAGCTCTCAGCTTTCTTTATTAGTCCAACCCTCACATGCACACATGACTACTGGAAAAAACCATAGCTTTGACTAATATTCTCATAACTTTGAATTAAAAATGCAAATGTAAATATAGTAATTTCACAACTTTCATTTGCACTGACTTACCAAATACACTAAGTGTACACTATTTCTAAACTTAAGACCAAAATATTAAACTTAAAACCTTAATATTAACTATATATACCTATTTTTAATTTAAGATACACCCCAGGGTTAAAAACTTAAAAAAAAAAAAAAACAACTGAAAAGCAATTTTATTTTTCCAAGTGGTTTTTGTTTCTCATTCCATTTCACTGAGGTAGCAAATTAATTAGAATGGTCTACCTGGAATGTAGGACTTGATTCCTGTTCCTGAGTCAGATGGGACTCAGTATAATTTGTTTTTAATGTAAAATTATTTTAGCCAAAAACTTATACTATATAAAATTGTCAGGCTCTTGGTAATGGTCCTGAAGATTAAACTTAATTTTCCCTCAGATTTGGATTTGCAAAACCACCTCTCCAAGATGTTACTGACTACTTTTTCCTTAATTACATAGTGTAATTTTGCAACTGTTTAGCTGTGTGAAATTATTTTACTTTTCTTCTTACGTTTATAAAAATATTGTTTAAAAATAAATATTCATAACACTTGCTAAAGAATAAGGCAGAATTATGCAAGTAGACTACTGTGATAATGCAATGGGGTTTTGCACTAGAGGAGTAAGATTGGGCTCAACTCTGAATAAAACAAGAAAAAAAAAAAACAGAATTTGATAGCCAAGGAGCACGTTGGGAAGGTCAGTGGATGGTATTAAGAGGGTAAATCAGGGATAGGGGGAGGATTTGGCTGAATTGACTTAACATAATATTTGCATGAGGTAGGATAAGGTGATCAGACATCACCTGAGGGATAAGATGCAAAACTCAAACACATATTGAGGGTGATCAGATAACAGGACTCAGAAATTCTGGCTAAACTGACTTAGGAGAATTCTTGCTAAAATTGAACAATGAAGATTCAAAAACCCAAAAATCAAGGTCTAGAAGAGAAGATAGTACAAGAGAACTTGACTAGGGTTTGTTCAATGAGATAATTCTGTCACAGTTTTATTTTATTTTTTTTTAATTTATTTTTATTAGTTGGAGGTTAATTACTTTACAATATTGTAGTGGGTTTTGTCATACATTGACATGAGTCAGTCATGGATTTACATGTATTTCCCATCCCGATCCCCCCTCCCACCTCCCTCTCTACCCGATTTCTCTGGGTCTTCCCAGTGCACCAGGCCCGAGCACTTGTCTCATGCATCCAAGCTGGTGATATGTTTCACTATAGATAATATACATGATTCGATGCTGTTCTCTTGAAACATCCCACCCTCACGTTCACAGTTTTAATTAAAACAAAATTTTCTTTAATATTAACTTAAAACGAAGTTAATATTTTATCCAGTAGTTCAAACATTGTTAGAGTAGATTTAAGCTTCTTTTAATGACTAAAATACTCAAAGATTTTCTTAAAAATTTTCCTCCACCAAAACAAAACCCAAAACTTTAATCTTAAATCTGAAAAGTGATCATGTCCAGCAAAATAGAACTCTTATATTATCTGAAGCCAGCCTATTGAATGAAGTCCTACTTGGAGACTGTGTTCCTACTGTTTCTTCTTCTATTAAACCATTGTATCAGTGTTCCTTGGAGTTTTAAGCTATGCCTTGACTAGGAAAATATTATATTGAAAATTCTATTTTTCTGTCCTTCTAGAACAATTTATTGGTTAGTGTTCACACTATTCTGTGGTTAGATGTGGTGGATGCCATACTTAACTAATTCAAGAAACTGAAGAAGAGTGAAAGTTACATGGAATAATAATCCTCTCAAAGTACATGAAATTAGATAATATCATGACTGCAATAGCTTTCATTCCCCACAATACTTTTTTATCATATTCCATATACCTATCTCTTTTCCTAGATTTTCAAACATTTTGCTTTAGGTTAACATCAATAAGTGTGAGTGAATAATTATTAATTCTATTGATTGTGCTGTGTGTGATATCTTTCTGTTTTAATATTAATAATCAATAGGTAAAGATGATTATAGATAGATAGCTTTAATAGATTTTAATAAAATTGTGAGTTGCATGTAATAGTTAAAATGATATGGTGGATATATTTCATTATCTGTGGGGGAAATAAGGATGGTGGAGATTAAACGGCAAAGATTAAGTTAATGCACACATTTTGTAATTCCCATACGTGTTCATCTTTAACATTTAGGGTATAGGTAATCCTTATTGCCAAATTCAGACATAAACTGAAGAAAGTAGGGAAAACCACTAGACCATTCAGGTATGACCTAAATCAAATCCCTTATGATTTTACAGTGGAAGTGAGAAATAGATTTAAGGGACTAGATCTGATAGACAGATTGCCTGATGAACTATGGACAGAGATTCATGGCATTCTACAGAAGACAGTGATCAAGACCCTACCCATGGAAAACAAATGCAAAAAAGCAAAATAGCTGTCTGAGGAGGCCCTACAAATAGCTGTGAAAAGAAGAGGGGTGAAAAGCAAAGGAGAAAGGGAAAGATATACCCATTTGAATGCAGAGTTCCAAAGAATAGCAAGGAGAGATAAGAAAGCATTCCTCAGCAATCAATGCAAAGCAATAGAGGAAAACCATAGAATGGGAAAGAATAGAGATCTGTTCAAGAAAATGAGAGACACCAAGGGAACATTTCATGCAAAGATGAGTTCAATAAAGGACAGAAATGGTATGGACCTAACAGAAGCAGAAGATATTAAGAAGAGATGGCAAGACTACACAGAACAACTGTACAAAAAAGATCTTAATGACCCAGATAATCACGATGGTGTGATCACTCACCTAGAGCCAGACATCCTGGAATGTGAAGTGAAGTGGGCCTTAGAAAGCATCACTATGAACAAAGCTAGTGGAGGTGATGGAATTCCAGTTGAGCTATTTCAAATCCTGAAAGATGATGCTGTGAAAGTGCTGCACTCAATATGTCAGCAAATTTGGAAAACTCAGCAATGGTCACAGGACTGGAAAAGGTCCGTTTTCATTCCAATCACAAAGAAAGGCAATCACAAAGAAGGCTCAAACTACCACACCGTTGCACTCATCTCACATGCTGGTAAAGTAATGCTTAAAATTCTCCAAGCCAGGCCTCAGCAATATGTGAGCAGTGAACTTCCAGATGTTCAAGTTGGTTTTACAAAAGGCAGAGGAACCAGAGATCAAATTACCAACATCTGCTGGATCATCTAAAAAGCAAGAGAGTTGCCGAAAAATATCTATTTTTGCTTTATTGACTGCCAAAACCTTTGATTGTGTGGATCACAATAAACTGGGGAAAATTCTTCAAGAGATGGGAATACCAGGCCACCTGACCTGCCTCTTGAGAAACCTATATGCAGGTCAGGAAGCAATAGTTGCAGCTGTACATGAAACAAAGACTGGTTCCAAATCCAAAAAGGAGTATGTCAAGGCTGTATATTGTCACCCTGTTTATTTAACTTATATGCAGAGTACATCATGAGAAATGCTGGGCTGGAGGAAGCACAAGCAGGAATCAAGAATGCCAGGAGAAATATCAATAATCTCAGATATGCAGATGACACCATCCTTATGGCAGAAAGTGAAGAGGAACTAAACAGCCTCTTGATGAAAGTGAAAGAGGAGAGTGAAAAAGTTGACTTAAAGCTCAACATTCAGAAAACTAAGGTCATGGCATCTGGTTCCATCACTTCATGGCAAATAGATGGGGAAACAGTGGAAACAGGGTCGGACGTTATTTTTGGGGGCTCCAAAATCACTGCAAACGATGATTGCAGCCATGAAATTAAAAGATGCTTACTCCTTGGAAGGAAAATTATGACCAACCTAGATAGCATATTAAAAAGCTGAGACATAACTTTGCCAACAAAGTCCGTCTAGTCAAGGCTGTGGTTTTTCCAGTGGTCATGTATAGTTGTGAAAGTTGGACTGTGAGTAAAGCTGAGTGCCGAAGAATTGATGCTTTTGAATTATGGTGCTGGAGAAGACTCTTGAGAGTTCTTTGGTCTGCAAGGAGTTCCAACTAGTCCAACCTAAAAGATGGACTGGCTAAAACCAGTCCTGGCTGGTCATTGGAAAGACTGATGCTGAAGCTGAAACTCCAATACTTTGGCCACCTCATGCAAAGAGCTGACTCTTTGGAAAAGACTCTAATGGTGGGAGGGATTGGGAGCGGGAGAAGGAGACAACAGAGGATGAGATGGCTGGATGGCATCGCCGATGTGATGGACATGAATTTGAGTAAACTCCAGGTGTTGGTGATGTACAGGGAGGCCTTTTGTGTTGCGATTCATGGGGTTGCAAAGAATTGGGCATGACTGAGTGATTGAACTGAGCTGTGTTCAACAGCATCATCTGTTAAGATTTTAAATTTCTCACCTGTAATTCCATCACCTCCACTATCTTTAGTTGTAGTAAACTTTCTTAAGGGACTCTTCACTTCACACTCTAGGATCTTTGGCTCTAGGTGAGTAACCACAGCATCATGGTTACCCAAGTCATTAAGATCTTTTTTTGTATAGGTCTTCTGTGTGTTTGTACCACGTCTTCTCAATCTCTTCTGCTTCTGTTAGGCCCTTACTGCTTCTGTCTTTTTGTGTGCCCATGCTTGCATGAACTGTCCCCTTAATATCTTCAATTTTCTTCAAGTTCCTGACCTTTCTATTGCTTTCCTCTATTTCTTTGCATTGTTTATTTAAGAAGGCCTTCTTTTCTCTCTTTGATAGTCCCTGGAGCTCTGCATTCAGGTGATAATAACTTTCTCTTTCTCCCTTGCCTTTTCCTTCTCTTCTTTCCTCAACTGTTTGTAAAGCCTTTGCCTTCAAACAACCACTTTGCCTTCCAGCTTCCTTTTTCCTTTAATGGATCAGCACTTTTTCATGACAAAGGCACTTGTGTATCTCCATGAAGCTATGAGACATGCCAACAGAGTCACTGAAGATGGACATGTCCTAGTGAAGATATCTGGCATCACATGGGCCAATGAAGAATGCAAAGGCAGCACCCTGTAGCTCTCTTGCCTGAAGAACTGAAAGGTTGCTGCTACAAGCTGTAAGCAATGCTGGGATTCGTGGCATCTGGTGGAGAGGAATTCTATCTGGGATCAGAGATGAGGCTTGATCACTCGGACCTTTTTGTGTAGCAAAATTTTATTAAAGTATTAAAAGTGATAAGAGAAATTTTCTGACCTAAATGTCACAAGGGGGCAGAAAGAGTGTCCCCTTGCTTATTTTTAGCAAGGAGTGTTATGCCTGTTAGCAAGCTGCTAATCAGGTAAAGGGAATGCCTCAAAACTGAGAGAGGTGAACCAGACCCCAGGAATGTAATATGCATTTGAAGATAGCATTGGCACAAGATGAGTCAACCACTGCCATAAAAACAATTGACATGAATCTTGAAGAAAGGCAGATTTCCAAGCAAATAAATAGTTAATCAGCATAGATTAAGAAAGACATTTCCATGAGAAAGACCCATTGGTTAGCTCAAGGTTTGAGATAAATTTAAGCTCAGGCAGAACCAGGTGTCACCATGACAACACAGGATTAGAAGAGAAAAGAAAAAAAAAAAAAAAAAAAGAGTCTGCAACTTGCAGTTTATTTCCTCCTGCCAATTGAAAACCTCTGGTCTCCCTACTGAGGCTGTTAACCCTCTCAGAACCCCATGGGCAGTGTGAAAAGACAAAAAAGTATGACACCAAATGATGAGACTCCTAGGTCACAAGGTGTTCAACATATTATTGAGGGAGAGTGAAGGGCAATTAACAGTATCTCCAGAAAGAATGAAATGGCTGAGTCAAATAGGAAACAATACTCAATTGTGAATGTGTCTCATGGTGAACTAAAGTTTGATGCTGTTAAGAACAATATTGCATAAAAAGCTGGAATATTAGGTCAATGAGTCAAGATTTACGTAGTAAGCAGACATAGTCAAGCAGGAGATGGCAAGACTGAAACTTGTCATCTTAGGAATCAGTGAACTAAAATGGTCCAGAATGGGCAATTCAATTCAGATGACCATTATACCTAGTGCGGTGGGCAGCAATCCCTTCGAAGAAGTGGGGCCTCATCTCTGACCCTAGATCAAATTCTTCTTCTCCAGAGGCCACAGATCCCAGGGTTATTCATGTCTGGTAGCAGCAAATTTTCAGTTCTTCAAGCAAGAGTGCTAGAGTGTGTTGCCCTTGCATTCTTTATTGGACCATGTGTTGCCAGATATCTTCACTATGACCTGTCCATTTTGCTGGCCCTGTTGGCAAAGCTCATAGCTTCATTGAGATATACAAGTGCCTTTGCCATGAAAGAGTGCCATAATCCACAAAATAGTGAAGTGCAATCTCAGAAAATAATGATTTTGGTTTATTTTCAAAGCAAACCACTCGAAATTACAGCAAACAAAATCTGTGCTCCCACCACTGGTGCTGAAGAAGCTGAAGTAAACTTGTTCTATGAAGATGTACAATATTTTCTAGAACGTATGCCAAAAAACAAAATATCCTTTTCATCATAGGGGATTGGAATACAAATATAAGAAGTCAAGAGATTCCCACATATATAGGCAAGTTTGGCCTTGGATTACAAAATGAAGCAGGGCAAAGGCTAACAGAGTTCTGTCAAGAGAATATACTGTTCATAGCAGAAACCTTTTTCAAACAACCCAAGAGACTACTTTACACATGAACATCACCAGAGGGTCAATGCCTAAATCAGATTATGTTCTTTGCAGCCAATGATAATGAAACCCTATACAGTCAGCTAAAAAAGACCTGGAGCTGACCATGGCATGGATCATGAGCTCCTTATTGAAAAATTTAGGCTTAAGTTGAAGAAAGTAGGGAAAACCACCTGGCAATTCAGGTATGGCCCAAATCAAATCCCTTATGATTACACACTGGAGTTGATGAATATAATTAAAAAATTAGATCTGGTAGACAGAGTGCCTGAAGACCTTTGGATGAAGGTTAATAACATTGTACAGGAGGAACTGATCAAAACCAAAGTTAGTAAATCAAAATAATCAAAGGAAAAATAAATGGGAGATGAAGAAAACAATAGCAATGATGAAACAAAATCTTGTTCTTTAAGAGGAAAAATGCTTGTCTTATGAGAAGATAAACAAAATTGATAAACCTTTAAATAGACTCAAGTGAAAAACATACAAGACTCAAAGTAATTATATTAGAAATGAAAAAGAATTTACAGCTGACATCACAGAAATATAAAGAATCATAAGAGATTATTATAATACAAGCAGCTACATGTCAATAAATTCAACAACGTGGAAGAAAGTAACAAATTTTAGCAAGGTACAAACATTCAGGACTGAAACAGGAAGAACTAGAAAATCTTAACAGACTAATCAAAAGTAATGAAAATGAAACTCTGAATAAAATTCTTCTGGTATACAAAAGTCCAATATGATATAGAATTACAGGTGAATTCTATGAAACATTTAGAGAAGAATTAACACCCTATCCTTCTCAAATTCTTCTCAAAAAATTGCAGATGAAGGAACACTTCCAGGCTCATTCTTTGTGGCCACCAAAACCTTGATCCCAAAGCAAAACAAAGACATAGAGCAATCCCTCGTATTCCTATACAATAACAGTGAAATATCAGAAAGAGAAGTTGAGGTAATAATCCCATTTGCTTTCACACATACAAAAATAATAAAATACCTAGGAATAAATCTACCTAAGGGTAGAAAGCTAAGAAAACACTGATGAAAAAATCAAAGACAACACAAACAGATTGAAAGATATATCATGTTCTTGGATTGGAAGAATTAATATTGTGAAAATGTTTATAATGCCCAAAGTAATCTACAGATTCGATGCAATTCCTATCAAGCTACTAATGACATTTTTTACCAAATTAGAACATTTAAAAAAAATTTGAAACCCAAAAGACCCTGAATAGCCAAAACAATCATAAGAAAGAAAAACAGAACTGGAGGACTCAATCTCCCTGCCTTCAGACTATACTATAAAGCTATAGTCATCAAGACAGCACATTCCTGGCACAAAAACAGAAACGAAGATCGATGGTAGAGGGTAGAAATCCCAGAGATAAACCCCCACATCTATGTTAAAAAAAAAAAAAAAAAAGCAAGAATATACAGTGGGGAAAAAAAAAAAAAACAGTCTTTTCAATAAGTGGTGCTGAGTAAAATAGACAGCTACATGTACATGAATAAAATTAGAAAACTCCCTAATAGCATATACAAAGAATCAACTCACAATTGACTAAAGACTTAATATAAGACAAAATGGGGTTTCCCTCATAGCTCAGCTGGTAAAGAATCTGCCTGAAATGTAGGAGAAACAGATTTGATTCCTTGATCGGGAAGATCCACTGGAGAAGGAAATTGCAACTCACTCCAAGTATTCTTGCCTGGGGAATCTCATGGAAAAAAAAAAAAGACTGTGGCAGGCTGCAGTCCATGGGGTTGCAAAAATCAGACATGACTTAACCACTAAACCACCACCATCAGGCATCATAGTTAAAAGCAAAGACATTACTTTGCTGACAAAGTCTGTATAGCTGAAGAAACTGAAATTGAATGGTTCTATGAAGATATACAAGACCTTCTAGAAATAACACCCAAAAAAGATATCCTTTTCATCACAGGGAACTGGAAAGCAAAAGTAGGGAGTCAAGAGATACCTGACCTATCAGGCAAATTTGGCTTTTGAGTACAAAATGAAGCAGAGCAAAGGCTAACAGAGTTTTGCCAAGAGAAAACACTGGTCATAGCAAACACCCTCTTCCAACAACACAAGAGAAGACTCTACACATACCAAAATCACATTGTTTATATTCCTTGCAACCAAAGATGGAGAAGCTCTATACAGTCAGCAAAAACAAGACCAGGAGCATGCTGAGCCTCAGATCATGAACTCCTTACTGCCAAATTCAGACTTAAACTGAAGAAAGTAGGGAAAACCATTAGACCATTCAGGAATGACCTAAATCAAATCCCTTACAATTATACAGTGAAAGTGACAAATAGACACAAGAGATTAGATCAGATAGACAGAGTACCTGAAGAACTATGGACGGAAGTTTGTGATACTGTACACGAGGCAGTGATCAAAACCATCCCCAAGAAAAAGAAGTGCAGAAAGTTAAAGTGGTTGTCTGAGGGGGGCTTACAAATAGCTGAGAAAAGAAGAGAAGTGAAAGGCAAAGGAGAAAAGGAAATATAAACTCATCTGAATGCAGAGTTCCAAAGAGTACCAAAAAGAGATGGGAAAGGCTTCTTCTTCTTCTTTTTTTTTTTTTTTTTTTGAGATTATGATATTAGTTTTATTAATGATTGCTTTTTTGTTTGTTTGTTTTTACAGTTTCTTTTACATCTTTTTTCATTTATTTTTATTAGTTGGAGGCTAATTACTTTACAATATTGTAGTGGGTTTTGTCATACATTGACATTTACTTTAACACTCAGAAAGGCATTCACCATACATGACAGAGCAGATGACAACTGTCAATGGACTGAATGTCATCTCCCTCACTTAGATGTTATCAATAACAGTATCCCTACTCTAAGTCAAACACGCTTAATCCATCAAGGCATTTTTCCATCTGAGCTAAATCCTTCTCAACACAGAACTTTCTGCACGGAATGCAAACTAGTACAGCCACTATGGAGAACAGTGTGGAGTTTTCTCAAAAAACTGGAAATAGAACTTCCATATGACCCAGCAATCCCACTTCTGTGCATACATACCGAGGAAACCAGATCGGAAAGAGACATGTGCACCCCAATGTTCATCGCAGCACTGTTTATAATAGCCAGGACATGGAAGCAACCTAGATGCCCATCAGTAGACGAATGGATAAGGAAGCTGTGGTACATATACACCATGGAATATTACTCAGCCATTAAAAATAATTCATTTGAATCAGTTCTAATGAGATGGATGAAACTGGAGCCCATTATACAGAGTGAAGTAAGCCAGAAAGATAAAGAACATTACAGCATACTAACACATATATATGGGATTTAGAAAGATGGTAATGATAACCCTATATGCAAAACAGAAAAAGAGAAAGGCTTCTTTAGAGATCAATGCAAAGAAACGGAATAGATTGGGAAAGACTAGAAATCCCATCAAGAAAATTAGAGATACCAAGGGAATATTTCATGCAAAGATGGGAACAATAATGGACAGAGATGGTATGGGCCTAAGAGAAGCAGAAGATATTAAGGGTTGGTAAGAATACACAGAAGAACTATACAAAATATCTTCATGACCCAGATAATCACAATTGAGTGATAACTCACCTAGAGCCAGACATCCTGGAATGCAAAGTCAAGTGGGCTTTAGGAAGCATCACTATGAGCAAAGCAAGTGGAGGTGATGGAATTCCAGTAGAGCTATTTCAAATCCTAAAATATGATGCTGTGAAAGAGCTGCACTCAATATGCCAGAAATTTTGGAAAAATCAGCAGTGGCCATAGGACAGGAAAATGTCAGTTTTCAATCCAATCCCAAGGAAGAGCAATGCAAAAGAATGTTCAAACTATTGCACAGTTTCACTGATCTCACACACTAGTAAAGTAATGCTCAAAATTCTCCAAGTCAGTCTTCAAAAATATGTGAACCGAGAACTTCTAGATGTTCAAGCTGGATTTAGGATAGACAGAGGAACCAGAGAAAAAATTACCAACATCCGTTGGATCATGGAAGAAGCAAGAGAGTTCCAGAAATGTATCTACATTTGCTTTATTGACTATACCAAAGTCTTTAACTGTGTGAATCATAACAAACTGTGGGAAAACCTTAAAGAGATGGGAATACCAGACCAACCTTACCTGCCTCCTGAGAAATCTGTATGCGGTTCAAGAAGCAACAGTTAGAACCAGACATGGAACAACAGATCAGTTCCAAATTGGGAAAAGAGTATGTCAAGGCAGTATATTGTCACCCTGCTTATTTAACTTTTATGCATCATAAGGAAAGCTGGACTAGATGAAGCACAAGCTGGAATCAAGATTGCTGGGAGAAATATCAATAACCTCAGAAATGCAGATGACACCACCCTTATGGCAGAAAGTGAAGAGGAACTAAAAAGCCTCTTGATGAAAGTGAAAGAAGAGAGTGAAAAAGTTGGCTTAAAGCTCAACATTCAGAAAACTAAGATCATGACATCTGGTCATTTTAAATTAGCTCCCTCATCTTACATTAGCTCCCTCAGTTATCCTCATGGCATTTAGGCCCGTCCCTTACCCTAAGCACGCAACCCGTACCTCCCTATCCAGCCCCTGCTCGCTGCTGGTAGATGTGAGTGTCTGGCTACTTCTCTGCTGGGAATTGCAGTTATGCGTGTAATATATGTTTGGTTTTTTTTTTTTTACCTCCTGGTTATGCGCCCTCTGAGATTCCAAAACTCCCCACAGGCCTGCCAGTGAGAGTGTGTCCTGGTGTTTGGAGCTTCTCCTCCTTCACAACTCCCTCCCTGGGACAGGTGTCCATCCCTAACTCTTTTGTCTCTCATTTTATCTTTTATATTTTGTCTTGCCTTCTTTCAAAGAGAATGGGCTGCCTTTCTGGAGGCCTGGTGTCCTCCACCAACATTCAGAAATTATTTTGTGTAATTTGCTCAGCGTTCAAATGATCTTTTGATGAGTCTGTGGGGGAGAAGGTGATCTCCTTGCTCTATTCCTCCACCACCTTAGGATCGCCCCACATTTTTTTAAAGTTATTTTGTTCAAAATCTCCATTTCCATGTTTCAGTGTTGAAACCCTTCTTCCTTTTGGTTTCTGCCCTCAGTTGCTAAGTTTTGTCCAGTGGTTTGTGTAAAGTTCCTGTTGGGTGTGACTTCTGCTTGTGTTCTGGTGGGAGGAGGTGAGACTTTTTACTCTCTCATGGCAGAGCTGTGTGAGGTGGTAATCCTGTATGCTGATGTCTTTGTTTGTATCTTGCTTGCTCTTTGGGTAAAGCATCCTGCACTGGGTGCTACTGACAGCTGGGCGATGCTGGGTCTTGTATACACGTTAAGGCTTTTGGGGGAGTTATCACTAATTAATACTCCCTGGGGCTAAGAAATTTTTGGCATCCTAGGGTCTTGGAGTCTGCACTCCCACTCCAAAAAACTCAGGGCATGATCTCTGGCTGAAGAACTAAGATTCCAAAAGTGGTTTTTTATGATGTTAAAGGGGATTAAACACACACACACACACACACACACACACACACACACACACACACACAACACACACCTAAAGTTGAACCTTAGCCAAACTGTAAGTACAAATTCAGGAAAATAATAAAAAGGTAATGGAATACACACACACACACACACACACACACACACACACACACACACACACACACACACAATCAAAACAGCCCAAATAAAAAAAGTACAAGAGACTGACTTGGTAAGAAAAGGAAACAAAAAATGATATCAACCCCTTAAAAACAAAACTAACTAAAGCACAACCTGGAAAACAAAAGCAAACAAGGTTCAAATGGAGAAAAAGCTATAAAAACAAGCTAACAAACACAGTGAAAAAAAGAAAGAAGAGGAAGGAAAGAAAGAATATAAAACCAAGCTAAAATAGAAGTAAATTTATATATATATATAAATTTAAAAGTCCAACATTTCTTAAAGTTTAAAATTTAAGAAAACTTAAAATTTCTTAAAGTTTAAAATTTCTTAAAGTTCAACATTAAGAAAACCAAGATTAAGGCATCTGGTCCCATCATTTCATGGCAAAAAGATGGGGAAGCAGTGGAAACAGCATGCTTATTCCATGGAAGGAAAGTTATGATCAACCTAGATATCACGTTAAAAGGCAGAGGCATTATTTTGCCAACAAAGGCCAATGTATTCAAGGCTATGGTTTTTCCAGTGGTCATGTATGGATGTGAGAATTGGACTGTGAAGAAAGCTGAGAGCCGAAATCTTGATGCTTTTGAAATGTGGTGTTGGAGAAGACTCTTGAGAGTCCCTTGGACTGCAAGGAGATCAACCAGTTCATCCTTAAGGAGATCAGTGCTAGGTTTTCATTAGAAGAACTGATGCTGAACCTGAAACTTCAGTACTTCGGCCACATCAATGCAACAAGTTGACTCACTGGAAAGGACCCTGATGATGAGAGAGATTGGTGGAAGGAGGAAAAGGGGACGACAGAAGATAAGATGGCTGGATGGCATCACCGACTCAATAGACAGGAGTTTGAGTAAACTCCAGGAGTTTGTGATGGACAGGGAAGCCTGGAGTGTTCATGGGGTTGCAAAGAGTCGGACACGACTGGGCAACTGAACTGAACTGATAGGGTCAAAAAGGCATAGTAGTGCCAATGAAAGTCTGAGAGCATGAGATACTTACTGCAAATGGAAACACAACTTTTCTGAAAGTACCTTTCTTTGTAGATTTTTACTTCATAACAATGCAAATAATTTAAAGCAAAACTAAATCAAAATAAAACATTATGTACAATTGAAAAGCAAAAAGGAGGTTAATGCCACAAAAAAAGAAAACTACAGGCCAATATCACTGATGAACACAGATGCAAAATTGCTTAACAAAATCCTAGCAAACAGAATCCAACAACATATTAAAAAGATCATACATAATGACCAAGTGGGCTTTATCCCAGAATGCAAGGATTCTTTAATATCTGCAAATCAAAAAATGTAATACACCACATTAACAAATTGAAAGATAAAAAACATACGATTATCTCAATAGATGCAGAAAAAGCCTTTGACAAAATTCAGCATCAATTTATGATAAAACACTCTCTAGAAAGCAGGAATAGAAGGAACATACCTCAAGCTAATAAAAGCTATATATGACAAATGAACAACAAACATTATTCTCTATGGTGAAAAATTGAAAGCATTTCCCCTAAAGTCAGGAACAAGTCAAGGGTGCCCACTCTCACCACTAGAGTTCAACATAGTTTTGGAAGTTTTGACCACAACAATCAGAGCAGAAAAAGAGATAAAAGGAATCCAGATAAGAAAAGAAGAAGTGAAACTCTCACTGTATGCAGATGACTTGATCCTCTATATCAAGAACCCTAAAGAACCTACCAGAAAATTACTAGAGCTAACCAATAAATATAGTTAATTAGCTGGATATAAATTTAAGACACAGAAATCCCTTGCATTCTTATACACGAACAATGAGAAAACAGAAAGAGAAATTAAGGAAACAATACCATTCACCATTGCAACAAAAAGAATAAAATACTTAGGAGTATATCTATCTAAAGAAACAAAAGACCTATACATAGAAAACTTTAAAACGCTGATGAAAGATATCAAAGAGGACACAAATAGATGGAGAAATATACTGGGTCATGAATTGGAAGAAACAATATTGTCAAAATGGCTATTCTACCCAAAGCAATCTATAGATTAAATGCAATCCCTATCAAGCTACCAATGATATTCTTCACAGAACTAGAACAAATAATTTCACAATTTGTATGGAAATACAAAAAACCTTGAATAGCCAAAGCAATCTTAAGAACGAAGAATGGAACTGGAGGAATCAACCTGCCTGACTTCAGACTCTACTACAAAGCCACAGTCAACAAGACAGTATGGTACTGGCACAAAGACAGAAATATAGATCAATGGAACAAAATAGAAAGCCCAGAGATAAATGCATGTACCTATGGACACGTTATCTTTGACAAAGGAAGCGAGGATATACAATGGAAAAAAGACAACCTCTTCAACAAGTGTTGCTGGGAAAACTGGTTAACCACTTGTAAAAGAATGAAACTAGAACACTTTCTAATACCATACACAAAAATAAACTCAAAATGGAATAGAGATCTAAATGTAAGACCAGAAATTATAAAACTCCTAGAGGAGAACATAGGCAAACAGTCTCTGACATAAATCACAGCAGGATACTCTATGACCCACTTCCCAGAATATTGGAAATAAAAGCAAAGTAAACAAATGGGACCTAATGAAACTTAAAAGATTTTGCACAACAAAGGAAACT
The DNA here is from genome assembly GCF_963930625.1 of Muntiacus reevesi. NCBI lineage: Eukaryota > Metazoa > Chordata > Mammalia > Artiodactyla > Cervidae > Muntiacus > Muntiacus reevesi. The sequence goes on along the minus strand of NC_089271.1, from coordinate 78,597,428 downwards.
ATAAACAAGGTGAAAAGACAGCCTTCAGAATGGGAGAAAATAATAGCAAATGAAGCAACAGACAAAGGATTAATCTCAAAAATATGCAAGCAACTCCTGCAGCTCAATTCCAGAAAAATAAATGACCCAATCAAAAAATGGGCCAAAGAACTAAGCATACCTTTCTCCAAGGAAGACATACAGATGGCTATCAAACACATGAAAAGATGCTCAACATCACTCATTATCAGAGAAACGCATATCAAAACCTCAATGAGGTAACATTACACGCCAGTCAGGATGGCTGCTATCCAAAAGTCTACAAGCAATAAATGCTGGAGAGGGTGTGGAGAAAAGGGAACCCTCTTACACTGTTGGTGGGAATGAAAACTAGTACAGCCACTATTGCGAACAGTGTGGAGATTTCTTAAAAAAACTGGAAATAGAACTGCCATATGACCCAGCAATCCCGCTCCTGGGCATACACACTGAGGAAACCAGATCTGAAAGAGACATGTGCACCCCAATGTTCATCGCAGCACGGCATGTAATAACCAGGACATGGAAGCAACCTAGATACCCATCAGCAGATGAACGGATAAGAAAGCTGTGTTACATATACACAATGAAATATTACTCAGCAATTAAAAAGAATACTTTTGTTTCAGTTTTAATGAGATGGATGAAATTGGAGCCCATTATACAGAGTGAAGTAAGCCAGAAAGATAAACAGCATTACAATATACTAACACATATATATGAAATTTAGAAAGATGGTAATGATAACCCTATATCCAAGACAGAAAAAGAGACACAGCTGTATAGAACAGACTTTTGGACTCTATGGGAGAAGGCGAGGGTGGGATGATCTGAGGGAACAGCATTAAAACATGTATATTAGTAAGTGTGAAATAGATCGCCAGTCCAGGTTGGATGCATGAGACAAGTGCTCGGGGCTGGTATACTGGGATGACCCAGAGGAATGTAATTGGGAGGGAGGTGGGAGGGGGGTTCAGTATGGGGAACACATGTAAATCCATGGCTGATTCATGTCTATGTATGGAAAAAACCACTACAATATTGTAAAGTAATTAGCCTCCAACTAATAAAATAATTGGGAAAGAAAGAAAAAAAAGAAAGAAAGAAAAAAATGAAAAAAGAAATAAAACACACATATAAACCCGGGGATGGGGGACAAAATGGGGGTTAAATATATACTGACTTAGAGCTTTATGTCATCAATAATTTCACTCCACAACTTTAGTAGATATTTTATTTTTGGAGTATCCCATAGATAGAGAAGCCTGGTGGACTATAGTCCAATGGTTCACAAAGAGTCAGACATGACTGAAGTGACTTAGCACACACACCTTATTAGATGTAGCCTGAGAACAAGAGAAGAAAAAAAAAAATCCTTTAACTCAATTAATCTAACTCTATTAATCATTTTTTAGCAACAACATTGGTATTATTACACTGAAAAAATATACAATGGTAAAGCAAATAAGCAAAACATATTGACAATTAAAATGTTCACTGTAAGAAAAAGAAAAAAAGAAAAATTACACTTATAAAATCAAATAATTTAAGGGGGAAAAGTAAACCCTAAAATAATAAAAGTGAATTGAAAATATCATTATTAAACTGTAAAACATTTTTTTTTCTAGTAGCATTTTTAAAAAGAGTATTGCCTAGAGCTATGTTACTTTGCATGTAAATATTTGCAGCTACAGAGCACCACATTTCCTTGGAAAGATTATACCAAAACAGTTTATAATACAGGAAACATGGATATTGTTAAAGAGGAAGAAGAACAAGAAGTAGGAGGAGGAAGAGGGGAAAGAGAGAAAATAAACTGAGGTTAAAATATCTAAGGAGCTATTTTGAAGGGATTTCTCTGTTCAAATCTGTTCAAATGAAAATCTGTGAGTTCATGAAAGCACACACACAGAATCTATTTGATTTGTTACTTTTGGAGTGTTTTAAATACTCAAACATTACTCAGAAAAATATTATATAAGAAAAAAATGATAAAGCAGTTACTGTCTCTTTCTTGGATTAACTATACCCCATGGCAATGAGAAATTTAGAAATAAAATTTTTCTTTCTAAAACTTATCTATTTAAACAAAATAAAAATTCTTAAATCCCTAATAAAAAATGTTATAATAAAAATGCTATATAAAAAAAAAGCTTGTTATCTCAAGCTTTTATGCTCCATCAATGGTATGGCACTGTTACATAGTAGAAAGTTTATTCCTGTAATTAGAACACCTAATTTTAATTCAGCACAAGTTTTATCTTTTTTTTTTTCATTTATTTTTATTAGTTGGAGGTTAATTACTTTACAATATTGTAGTGGTTTTTGCCATACATTGACAGGAATCAGCCATGGATTTACATGTGTTCCCCATCCCGATCCCCCCTCCCGCCTCCCTCCCCATCCCATCCCTCTGGATCTTACCAGTGCACTAGATGCGAGCACTTGTCTCATGCATCCAACCTGGGCTGGTGGTCTGTTTCACCCTTGATAGTATACTTGTTTCAGTGCTATTCTCTCAGAACATCCCACCCTGGCCTTCTCCCACAGTGTCCCAAAGTCTGTTCTGTACATGTGTCTCTTTTTCTGTTTTGCATATTGGGTTATCGTTACCATCTTTTTAAATTCCATATATATGCATTAGTATACTGTATTGATCTTTATCTTTCTGGCTTACTTCACTCTGTATAATGGGCTATGACCCACCTCCCAGAATATTGGAAATAAAAGCAAAAATACACAAATGGGACCTAATTAAACTTAAAAGTTTTTGCACAACAAAGGAAACTATAAACAAGTTGAAAAGACAGCCCTCAGAATGGGAGCAAATAATAGCAAACGAAGCAACTGACAAAGAGTTAATCTCAAAAATATACAAGCAGCTCTTACAGCTCAATTCCAGAAAAATAAATGACCCAATCAAAAAGTGGGCCAAAGAACTAAACAGACAGGGAAACTTTTATCTTAATAAGATAAGCACATCAATTGTTGCAGCTTTGGTATCCCAAAGTATAAAACATGAGTGCTAGTTTCAATGATTCTTAAAGGCCCTTCCACTAGAAAAAGAGAAGACTAAATGTCTATGTGTTTAATGATGGATCATATTCTGTTTTGCATATGCATAACAGAAATTAAAAATCATATGATTGAATAATTCATTTTTTTCTTCTCTGAATTTATTTAAGCTACTTATGTAAACAAAACGTCGATTTATTTAAGTTCTATGCTAGACAAATCAAAAAGCTCAATGTCATGTGATCTAGAATCTAGTCTCAATTGTGCTGTTAACTTCCTATTAGACTTGAATAGGTTGTTTAGCTTCACTGTGATTTATTAATCTAACCTTAAAAATATACAATACTTCTCATCAGGGCAAGATTGCTTAAACCTGGTTTTCTTTGCCCTTCCCCACTAACCACTACTATAAATAATGGGAATGGTATAAAAGGCAACCAAATATTACCGTGACAGCTCATAAGAGATGGAACTGGTTTGGGATTCCTAGACTGTGAAACCGAGCAGGCACAGAGACATGAAAAAGTGTTGGAGGACACCTCTCCAATTGAGACACATCCAAAAATCAGACCTTTCAAAACCTGTTTCACTCCTTCAAGCAGCAAAGGCAGGAAACTGTGGGAGTTTCAAGGCAACAAACAAAATAGACCAAATGGCAATACAAAGACTCTGAAAATGAAATGCTTTGGAATCACAGCACACAAACATGGGCCAAGACACAGGCGAATAAACCTAAAGAATATGACTGCCTACTAAATTAAAGATTGAAATGTGACTTAGGGTCTCCTAACGTAAAAAAACAAAAAGTCCACAATATAGTTGAAAATCACTCCATTTGCCAAGAACTAAGAAATTCAGCTGGAATGAGACAATTGATTCCAAACAGATTTCAGAGAAAAGAAAATCACTAGAGATGAAGAGAAACATTACATAAGAATAAAAGGATCAATCCAAAAAGATACTGGGATTCTAAATTCATAAGCACACACACAAAAATTATAAAACACCTAAGCTTATATAAAGTAAAAACTGATAGACATGTAAAGAGAAAGAAATAAACTCACAATTAATTTTGTTCTTTAAACAACTTCTTTCAGCAACTGAGAGATATTAAATCAGATAAAATATTTAGATATTGAATGAGAAAGAATATCTGAACAACACAATCAGCAAGATCTTTTTGACATATATAAAACATTCCACTCAGTAAGGGAATAATGTGCATTATTTTAAAGGGCCCAAGATATACTTTATGCAGGATCATAAAACAAATCTTAAAAATGTTAAAATATTGAAATCAGATGACTACATTTTCTGACTAGAGAGGAATCAAACAAGAAATTAATAACAGAAAAACAATAGGAACAGCTCTAAAAACATGGAAATTGAATATTGAAATAGGAACCTATGGGTCAAAAAGGAAATATCAAAGGAAATAAAAACTACAAACACTAAAAGAAAATAAGATATCAAATTTGTGGGATACAGCTAAATCAGTGCTGATAGGGAATTTTATGTCACTAAATGCTTACATTACAAATGAAAACAATTTTTAAAACATTGACTTAAATTCCTACCTCAAGAGTGTAGAAAAAAAGAAAAGCAAAAATGTGTCTAAAACCTATTTGCTTTTAGAGAACAATCATCAGAAGAAAAAAGCCCATGTGGTCATCACAAACTATATATGCTACATCCTTCCTATTTCTGCACCCACATGTAGCACAGTTTTTGATTATTCCCAGACTTTAGTCATTCTAGTACTATCTTCCATTTTTCCACATTATCGTGTGTTTCTGTTAATAAATATGCATGCTTTCTTCTGTTAAGGACCTCCCTGTGGCTCTACAGGATATCCACCTGCAATGTGGGAGACCTGAGTTCAACCCCTGGGTTGGGAAGATCTACTGGAGAAGGGAAAGTTTACCCATTCCAGTATTCTGGCCTTGAGAATTCCAGGGACTGTATAGTCCATGGGGTCACAAAGAGTCAGACACAACTAAGCAACTTTTACTAGCTTTCTGTGAAAAATTTGTCTAAAGCGAGCAGAAGGAAGGGAATGATAAAGATGAGTACAGAAATCAATGAAATTAAATATAAGAAAAAATATATCAATAAAAACATGTGATTCTTTGAAAAACTCAATAATGCTGATACATTTCTAATAAAAATGACAAAAATTGAAAGAGAAAAGACAAGTTGCAAGAGGAATAATAGAAATTATCATTATATATCTTGCAACTATTAAAATGGGAATAAGAATACTAAAGCCAATACCATGTGCACATATTTGGTGAATTAGAAATGTTCCAATTCCTGCGAAACTGCAAGCTCCCAAAATCAACCAAGAACACGTATACAATCAGAATAGAATTATGTCTATAAAATAAGTTGAGCTATTAATTAAGTCTCCTGAAAAAGTAATCTCTAGGTGCATATTGTTTTAATACAGAATCCTACCAAATACCTAAAAATTGACACTAGCTTTTCATAATTTCTTCCAGGGTAAAAAAGAGGACAGAACTCTTTCCTCCTCATTTTGTAAGGTCAGTATTAATCTGACACAAAATCTTGAAAAGACATATAAAAAAGAAAACTACAGACCATTATTTGACTCTGATGCTGGCTGTGCAAACTTATTCATGTGATGAAAAGGAATATAACTAACCTTACATACATATGAGTGAGAATGGTACTCACTATAAATGAGTGCCACATGCAATGTGGGAGATGTGGGTTCAGTCCTTGGGTTGGGAAGATACCCTGAAGGAGGACATGGCAACTTGCTCCAGTATTCTGGCCTGGAGAATTCCATGGGCTGTATAAGCCATGGGGTCATAAAGAGTTAGACACGACTGAGCAACTAAGCACAGCACAGCACAAATGACTACATGTAAGGCAGATTGTATGAATATCAATATTCTGGTTGTGATATTGTGCTACAACTTTTGCAGAACGTTATCATTGAGGAAAAGCTTCAGAGAAGAAAAGAGCTATCTCTGTATTATTTCTTACCACTGCATGTAAATCTACAATTATTTCACACACACACACACAAAATGAAATAGAAACTATAAGATGGGACGTGGTTCCAAAGTGGCAGAGGAATAGGACAGGGAGACCTCTTTATCCCCGACAAATACATCACAAGATCACCTACATGTGGAACAATTCCCACAGAAAAACTTCCGAATGCTGGCAGAGGACCACAGTTGTCCAGAAAGGCACACCAATCTGCATAGAATGAGGTAGGGCAAATGATAAAGATGAAAAGGGAGACAAAGAATTTCAGGATGGAGACCCATCTTGGTGAGGGAGTCATGAAGAAGGAGAAAATTCCACACAATAGGAAGTGCTCTTACAGGTGGGATGAGTGGGGAGTTTAGAGGAAAGCATAACCAAGAAAATTCACCACAAAATACTGGATTGAGCAGTAATTAGCAGCCAAGAAGTATGTTGCATCTGATTGCAGTGAATGGGGGATGGGGGCGGAGGTGCAGGTTGCATCTTTGGCCCTCAGGGAAAGGACTGTTTTTAAAAGCTGTGAGGACACTCTGAGGAGTTAATGTGACATGGCACAGGTTCCTCTAACCAGCAAGGGTTTCATTCAGATGGAAGTGAAGTGAAGTGAACATCACTCAGTCATGTCTGACTCTTTGCAGCCCCATGGACTGCATCGTTCATGGAATTCTTCAGGCCAGAATACTAGAGTGGGTAACCTTTCCATTTTCCAGCATAAAGGAGAAATCAAATGTTTTACAGAGAAGCAAAATCTAAGAGAATATAGCACCACCAAACCACCTCTTCAACAAATGCTAAAGGAATTTAGCATTTAGACAGGAAACACAGAAAAGACCTATAAAAACAAACCCAAAACAATAAAGTAAATGGAAATGGGATCATACTTAATAATTACTTTGAATGCAAATAGGTTAAAAGCTCCAACCAAATATATTGACTGAGTGAATGTATACAGAAATAAGACCCCTATATATGCTGTCTACAAGAAACCTACCTGAAACTTAAGGACACATACAGATTGAGACTGAGACGCTAGAAAACGATATTTCATGCAAATGGAGACTTAAAAAAAGCACAATAACGATATTCATATCAGGCAAAATAGACTTTAAAATAAAAACTGTTATAAGAGACAAAGAGGGAAACTACATAATGATCAGGGGATCAATACAAGAAGTCAAACCAATTATTAAATATATGCACCCAATATTGGAGCACCTAAATGCATAAGGCAAATTCTAACTATTACAGGGGAAAATCATGTGAAAGTGAAATCACTCAGTTGTGTCCGATTCTTTGTGACTCCATGGACTATACAATTCAAGGAATTCTCCAGGTCAGAATACTGAAATTGGTAGCCTTTCCCTTCTCCAGGGGATCTTCCCAACGCTGGGATCAAACCAATGTCTCCCACATAGCAGGTGGATTCTTCACCAGCTGATCCACAAGGAAAGCCCAAGAATACTGGAGTGGGTAGCTTATCCCTTCTCCAGAGGATCTTCCCAACCCAGGAATCAAACTGTGGCCTCCTGCATTGCAGGCAGATTCTTTACCAAATGAGCTGTGAAGGAAGCCTGAGGAAATAATAAGTAACACAGTGATAGTGGGAGATTTTAAAACCTCTCTCACACTGATGGCTAGATCAACCAGACAGAAAATGAATAAGGAAAAACTAATTTTAAATGATACATTGGATCATTTGGACCTAAGTGATATCTACAATGAAATTTTCACACACACACACACACACACACACACACACAAATGGATTTCACCTTTTTCTCAAATGCACATGGAATATTCTCCAGGAGAGACCACATCCTGAGCCACAAATCAAGCCTTGGTAAATTTTGAAAAACTTGACATCATTTTGAGTCTTTTCTGATCACAATGCAGTACGATTAGATATCAACTACAAGAAAAAATAAATAAATAAGATAAAATACTTCACAAACACATGGATGTTAAACGACACACTTCTGAATAATTAACAGATCACTGAAGAAATAAGAAAGAAATTCAAAGTATACGTAGGAACCAATTATAATGAAAACATGACAACACAAGCCTATGGAATTCAGTAAAAGCAGTTCTAAAAGGGAAGTTCATAGCAATGCAAGCCTAACTCAAGAAACAAGAGAGCCATCAAATAAACAGCCTAACCTTACATTGAAAGCAACTAAGGAAAAAAAAAAAAAAAAAGGTTAGTAGAAGGAAATAAATCATAAATATCAGAGCAGAAATGAGTGGAAAATGAATGAAGGAGACAATAGTAAAGACCAAAAATATTAAAAGCTAGCTCTTTGAGAAGATAAACAAAACAGACAAAATGTTATCCAGAATCATTGAGAGAAAAAAAAGGAGAAGATTCAAATCAATAAAATTAGAAGTGAAAAGGGAGAAGGCACAGCGACAACACAGAAATACAAAAGATCATTATAGACTTCTAAGAACAATTATATTTCAAGAAAATGGACAACTTGGAAGAAATGGACAAATTCTTAGAAAAGTATAGACTTTCAAAACTGAATCAGGAAGAAATAAAATATAGAAATGGAGCAATCAGAAGCACAGATATTGAAGCTATAATAAAAAAAATCTTCCAACAAACAAAAATCCTTGACCAGATGGCTTCACAGGAGAATTCTACCAAAAATTTAGAGAAGAGTTAACACCTATCCTATTCAAACTCTTCCAGAAATTGTAGAGGAAGGAAAACTCCTAAACTCATTCTAGGAGATCACCATCACCCAGGTACAAGAGCCATAATAAAGACAACACACACAAAAATTACAGGCCAATATCACTGATGAACATAGATGCAAAAACCCTCAAAAAATTCTAGATAACAGAATCCAAACATATTATAAAGATCATAAAAAATGATCAAGTGTGGTTTATCTCAGGGATGCAAAGCTTATTCAATATATTTGAAACAATCAATGTGATATACCATATTATCAAATTGAAATATAAAAAAATATGAGAAACCATCACTTATGATAAAAACTCTTCAGAAAGTAGGCATAGAAGGAACATAGTTCAACATAATAAAAGCCATATACAGTAAACCCACAGCAAACATTTTCCTCAATGATGAAAAGCTGAAAGCATGTCCTCTAAAACCAGGAATAAGGTAAGTAAGGGTGCCCATACTCACCACTACTATTAAACATAGTTTTGGAAGTCCTAGCCACAGGAATCAGAGAAGAAAAAGTAATAAAATGAATCCAGATTGAAAAAAAAAAGAAGTAAAACTCTCATTGTTTACAGATGACATGATTCTCTACATAGAAACCCTTAAGATAGCACCAGAAAATTACCAGAGCTAATCAATGAATATGATAAAGTCACAGGATATAAAATTAATACACAGAAAGCTCTTGCATTCCTATACACTAACAATGAAAAATCAGAAAGAGAAATTAAATAAACAATCCCATTCACCATTGCAACAAAAAGAATAAAATATTTAAGAATACATTTATTTAAACAGACAAAAGACATGCATACAGAAAACTATAAGAGAATGATGACAAAATAAAAGAGAACACAAGCAGATGGGGAAGTATACCATGGTCTTGGACTGGAAGAATCAATAGAATGAAAATTACTATACCACTCAAAGTAATCTGTAGTTTCAATGTAAACCGTATCAAATTACTAATGGTATTTTTCACAGAAGTAGAGCAAATAATTTCACATTTTGTATGGAAAAACAAAAGACTCCGAATAGCCAAATAAATCTTGAGAAAGAAGGATGGAACTAGAGGAATCAACCTTCCTGACTTAATACTCTACTACAAAGCTACAGTCATCAAGACAGTACAGTACTGATACAAAAACAGAAATATAAATCAATGGAACAAAATAGAAAGCCCAGAGATAATGCAAATGGACATCTTATCCATGACAAAAGATGCATAAATATACAATGAAGAAAAGACAGTCTCATGAACATGAGCCAACTACATGCAAAAGAATGAAATTAGAATACTTCCTAACACAATACATAAAAATAAACTCAAAATGGATTAAATATCTTAATGTAAGACCTGAAATTATAAAACCCTTGAAGCTCCATAAAACTTATAAAACTCACAAATAAAACACTCTCTCACATAAATCACAGACAGATCCTCTATGAACACCTCCTAGAGTAATGGAGATAAAAACAAAAATTAACAAATGAGACCTAAGTAACCTTAAAAGATTTTGCACAACGAAGGAAACTATCAGCAAGGTGAAAAGACAGCCTTTAGAATGGGAGAAAATAATAGCAAACGGAGCAACTGATTAACAATTAATCTCAAAAATATACAAGCAGCTCCTGTGACCTTATACAACTCATTTAACATCACATATCCTATTTCTTATCTATAAATTAGGGATAAAATAATCATCCCCAACAAACTTACAAGGATTCTTGTTAAGGACCAAGTTAGATAATCTGTGCAAAATTGCTTTGAAATCTATAAAGTTTTGTCTACTTCACAATGATGAAAAGAAAATAATTGTGGAAGTTATTTTACAAGGTAAGGGTTCCATGTATACAAAAACATAAGACTGCTATATATTCTGTCTACAAGATATCTACTTCAGACCTATGGACATGTAAGCAACTGAAAGTGAGGGACTGAAAAAAGATATTCCATGGAAATGCAAATGAAGAGAAAGCAGGAATAGTGATACTCATATCAGATATAATTAACTTTAAAATAAAGACCATTGCAAGAAGGAGACTACATAACAATCAAGGTATAAATCCAAGAAGAAGATAAAACAATTATGATTATATATACACCCAACATAAGAGCACCTCAATACATAAGACAAAGGCTAGCAAATATAAGAGAGGAAATACACAGTAACACAATAAAAGCAGGAGACATTAATACTTCAGTCACACCAATGAACAGATCATCCAGACAGAAAATTAATAAGGGAAAACAAGCCTTAAATGACACATTGGAGAAAATGGATGTAGTTGATATCAAGAGAGTATTCCATTCAGAAACAGTCAATTTCTTTTTTTTTTTTTTTTTGGAAGTGCACACAGAACCTTCTCCAAGATAAATTACATCTTGGGTCATAAATAAAGCATTGGTAAATTTAAGAAATTTGAAATTGTATCAAACATTTTTTTCCTGTCCATAAGATTAGGTAAAAATTATAGGGGATAAAAACAGTAAAAAACACGAATACATGGAGGCTAAACAATATGTTTCAGAATCACCAAGAGATCACTGAAGTAATCAAGGAGGAAATTTTAAAAATACCTAGAAACAGCAGACAAAGAAAACATGAAAAGTGAAAACCTTTGGGATGAAAAAGCACTTCCCTCGTGGCTCAGATGGTAAAGAATCTGCCTGCAAAGTGGGAAACCTGGGTTTGATCCTTGGGTTGGGAAGATAACTTGGAGGAGGTCATGGCAACTCACTCTAGCATTCTTGCCTAAGAAATCCCCATGGAAAGAGGAAACTGGCAGGCTACAGTCCATGGGGTTGCAAAGAGGCAGACATGACCGAGCTACTAAGCATGGCATGGGATGAAAAAGCAGTGCTAAGAGGGAAGTTTATAGCAATACAAGCCTATCTCAATTAATGAGACAAACATCAAATAAACAATCTAACTTTATGCCTAAGCAATGATAAAATGAAGAACAAAATAACCCCAAAATTAGTAGGAGAAAACAATAAAATCAAAGCAGAAATAAATGAAAAAGAAATGATGGAACAGTTACAAAGATCAATAAAACTAAAAACTGGATCCGATAATATAAACATCATTGACAAATAGTCAGACTCACCAAGAAAAAAAAATGAATTAAATGAATAAAATTAGAAATTTAAAAGGAGAAATTACAACACACAATGCAGAAATTCAAACTATAGCATACTACTACAAGATACTACATGGCAATAAACTGAACAACCTGACAGAAATGGACAAATCCTTAGAAAAGTGCCACCATTTTAAGACTGAACCAGGAAGAAATGGAACTAATTAACAGACTAACCATAGGAAATAGAATAATAAAAAATGTAATAAAAAAATCTTCCAACAAATAAAAGCACACGGTGGGAGCTAAAATCTATCCTTCTCAAACTCTTCAAAAAATTGCAGAAGCATGAAATCTCCCAAATTCATTCTATGAGGGTACGATTGCCTTGATACTAAAACCAGGCAAAGATATCACAGAAAATAATATACAGGCCAATATCACCAATGAACATAGATGCTAAAATTGACAACAAATTTCTAACAAACAGATTTAAAAGAATCATACACTATGATCACTGGTGTTTATTTCAGGGATGCAAAGATTCTTCAATATAGGCATATCAATCAATATCATACACCATATTAACAAATTTAAAGATAAAACCATATGATTATCTCAACAGATGCAGAAAATTTTGACAAAATTCAATATCTATTTATCATAAAAACTCTAAAGAAAATCAGCATAGAAGAAACCTACCTCAACCTAATAACAGGCATATATGACAAACAGCAAACCTCATCCTCAATGGTGAAAAACAGAAAACATATCCTCTAAGACCAGGAACAAAACAAGGGGTCCAACTCTATCCAGTATTATTTAATATAGTTTTGGAAGTCCAAGCCATGTCAGAGAGGGAAAATAAACAAAGGTAGTCCAGATTAGAAAAGAAGTAAAACTCTCACTGTTTACAAATTATATGATGTTATACATAGAAAATCCAAAAGGTGACACCAGAAAATTGCTAGAAGAAATCAATTGAATTTAGTATGTCACAGGATAAAAAAATAATACACAAAAATCGCTTGCTTTACCATACACTAACAATGAAAAATCAGAAAAATAAATTAAGGAAATTATCCCATCTGACATGGCAACAGAAAGGATAAAATGACTAGGAATAAATCTACCAAAAAGAGAAAAGATCTGAATGTAAAAACAAGCAAATAAACAAACAAAAACAAACTATAAGACACTGATGAAAGAAATCAGAGATGCATAAACAGAGAGATATACCATGTTCTTGGATTGGAAGAATCAATATTGTGAAAATGACTATGCTACCCAAAGCATTCTACAGATCCAATACAATCCCTATCAAATTACCAGTGACATTTTCCAGAAAATAGAAACAAAAAGCTACAATTTGAATGGAAGCACAAAAGTCCCTGAATAGGCAAAGTAATCTTGAAAAAGAAAAATGAAGCTGGAGGAATTAAGTTGACTGTCTCCAGACTGTACTACAAAGCTACAGTCATCATGACAGTATGATATTGACACCAAAACAGAAACATGGATTGATGGACAAAAATAGAAAGTCCAGAGATAAACCTATGAACCTATGGGAAACTAGTCTTTGACAAAGGAGGCAATAATATACAATGTAGAAAGAGCTTCTTCTATATGCTCTGTTGGGAAAATTGGAGGGTTCCATGTAAAAGAATGAACATAGTACACCAAAATAAACTTAAAATTGATTAAAGACCTAGATGTAAGGTTCAGCTCAGTTCAGTCGCTCAGTCGTGTCTGACTCTTTGTGACCCCATGGACGGCAGCACGCCAGGCCTCCCTGTCCATCACCAACTCCCAGAGTTTGCTCAAACTCATGTCCATTGCCTCAGTGATGCCATCCAACCATCTCACCCTCTGGCATCCCCTTTTCCTCCCGCATTCAATCTTTCTCAGCATTAGGGTCTTTTCAAATGAGTCATTTACTCACATCAGATGGCGAAAGTATTTGAATTTCAGCTTCAGCATCAGTCCTTCCAATGAATATTCAGGACTGGTTTCCTTTAGGATGGACAGGTTGGATTTCCTTGCAGTCCAAGGGACTCTCAAGAGTCTTCTCCAACAGCATAGTTCAAAAGCATCAATTCTTTGGTGCTCAGCTTTCTTTATAGTCCAACTCTCACATCCATACATGACTACTGGAAAAAACATAGCTGTGACTAGACTGACCTTTGTTGACAAAATAATGTCTCTGCTTTTTAATATGCTGTCTAGGTTGGTAATAGCTTTTCTTCCAAGGGGCAAGCATCTTTTAATTTTATGGCTGCAGTCACCATCTGCAGATATAAGGTTAGAAAATATAAAACTCTTAGAGGAAAATTTAGGCAGTGCACCCTTTGCCATAAATTGCACCATGATCCTCTTTGACTCACCTTCTACAGTAATAGAAATAAAAACAAAAAATAAATGATTGAGACCTAAATAAACTTAACATCAACAAGGGAAACTATAAATAAGGTGAAAAGATGCACACAGAATTGGAGAAAATGATTGCAAGTGAAGAAACTGACAAAGGATTAATCTCCAAAATTATAGTAATTTCATACAGCTCAATGTCAGAAAAAGAAACAACCCAATCAAAATGTCAGCAGAAGACCTAAACAGACATTTCTCTAAAGAAGATATATAAATAGCCAATACATGAAAGTTTGCTCAACATAAACATTATTAGAGAAAAGCATATCAAAACTACAAGGAAGTATCCCCTCAAACCAATCAAAATGTCCATCATAAAAAAAAATATACAGAAAATAAATGCTGGAACAAAAGGGAACACCTCTGCACTGTTGGTGAGAATGTAATTTGATACAGCTGCTATGGAGAAGAGTATGGAATTTCCTTTAAAAACTAGGACTAAAACTACCATATAACCCAGGAATCCCCTCAATGGGTATACACTCTGAGAAAGTTGCAATTCAAAAAATACACATGCACCCCAATGTTCATTGCAGCACTATTTATAATAGCCAGGACATAGACAGAATCTAGATATCCATCAACAGATGAATGGATGAAAAAGATATGGTACATATATGCAATGAAATACCACTCATCCATAAGAAGAATTAATTTGAGTCAGTTGTAGTGAGGTAGAGGAACCTAGACTCTGTTATACAGAATGAAGTAATTCAAAAGGAGAAAATAAAATATCACACACACACACACACACACACATACACATATATATACATGGAATCAAGAAAATAGTACTGATAAACCTATTTTCAGGGAAGGAACGGAGACACACATGTAGAGAACAGACTTGTGCACCCAAGAGGAGAAGGAGAGTGCAATATTAATTGAGAAAGTATTATGGACATATATATGCTATCATGTGTAAAGCAGATAGTGGGCAGCTGCTATACAACAAAGGAAGACCAGTCTGGTGCTCTATGAGGATCGAGGCGGGGGGGTGGTGGGAGGAGGGAGGGAGACTTAAGAGGGTAGAGATATATATGTAACTCTGGCTGACATGTTTTTGTATGACAAAAACCAGTACAACATTGTAAATCAACTATCTTCCAATTTAAACATAAGATATTTTAAATTTTAAAAAAAGGATAAGATTTCCATGTAAACGTGAGTAATTGCAAAGAAGAACAAGATATTCAGAGATTGTTTATAAGGAAAAAAATTCTCTTTTGTTTTAAAGCTGCTTAAGCTTAAATATTTTTACTGGTTTTAAAGAGTTCTACTATAGAAGATGTGGCTTTTTAAAAATTTAATTTAACATGACTCTTAGGATGTTAATTATTATTTCACTGAAATTAACAATATTGATTTGACTTCTTGGTTTTACTATCCACACTACATGTGAAAAAAAAAAGGTAGCAATTGCACTATCCCAAATGGATGGTATTAATATATATTTTTCCCTTGCACTAAAAAATATATTTATGTTTTGAAGCTAATTACTGCCAAAGTATATTCTTAAACTAAGCATTTATTCATAAATATGAATAATCATGTTTTAAAATTTCAGAAATAAAAAAGATGTCTTCAATTAAATTATTTTGAATTTACCTAGTTTATTAACAACCAACTCACATTTGTTTCAGGTAAATTTTTATATAGAATATCTATCCTTTTAGTCAATATTCAAGTAATATTAGGGAAACTATAATAATTTTCTGACGCATTATATTCTTTTCCTGAGGGGTTCATCTCAGAAAAAGGAAGCAACAGTTAGAACCTTGTATGGGAGAACTGACTGGTTTAAGATTGAGAAAGGAGTATGACAGGGTTGTCTGCTGTCACCCTGTTTGTTTAATCTATACGCTGAGCACATGATGAGAAATGCCAGGCTGGATGAGTTGCAAGCTGGAATTAAGACAGGTGAGGGAAACATCGACTGCCTCAGATACATGAATGATACCACTCTAATGGCAGAAAGCAAAGAAGAACTAAAGTGTTTCTTGATGACTGTGAAGGAGGAGAGTGAAAAGTGAAAGTGAAAGTGAAGACACTCAATCGTGTCCGACTCTTTGCGACCCCGTGGACTGTAGTCTACCAGGCTCCTCTGTCCATGGGATTCTCCAGGCAAGAATACTGGAGTGGGTTGTCATTTCCTTCTCCAAGGGATCTTCCCGACCTAGGGATCGAACCTGGGTCTCTGGCATTGCAGGCAGACGCTTTAAGCTCCGAGCCACCAGGGAATCCCCAGGAGAGTGAAAGAGCTAGCCTAAAACTCAAAAACAAACAAACAAACACACCCAAACTAAGATTGTGTCACCCAGTCCCATTACTTCATGGCAAAAAGAAGGGGAAAGTGTGGAAGTAATGACAGATTTCCTCTTCGTGGGCTTTAAAATCACTGTGAATTGTGACTTCAGCCATGAAATCAGAAGGCATTTGCTCCTTAGCAGGAAGCTACTACAAACCTAGACAGTGTGTTGAAAAGCAGACATTAATCCACCGGCAAAGGGTGGTCTTCCCTGTGGTCACACACAGTTGTGAGAGATGGACCATAAATAAGGCAGATCACTGAACTATTGGCCTGGGACTCCTGAGAATCCCTTGGACAGCAAGGGGATCAAACCAATCAATCTTAAGGGAAATCAACCCTGAATACTCATTGTAAGGACTGATGCTGAATCTGAAACTAGTATTTTTGTCATCTGATGCAAATAGCTGACTCATTGGAAAAGTCCCTGATGCTAGGAAAGATAGAGGGCAGAAGGAGAAGAGGGCATCAGAGGATGAGATAGCTGGATGGCATCACTGATGCAATGTACATGAACTTGGGCACACTTTGGGAGATGGTGAGGGACAGAGAGGCTTGGCATGCTGCAGTCCATGGGGTTGCAAAGAATCGGACACAACTGGGTGATGGAACAATAGCAACAACATTCTTTTCCTGACTTTTCCACGTGTCTATTGCCTAAATGAAATGATCCATAATGGTAATATTCAATTAAAAAATATGCATCATCTTAATACACTATTTATCTTGAAGAGCGCAGGACTATACAAAGTGCTAGCCAGCAGACTTTTAGTCATTCATTGTTCAGTTGCTGAGTCATGCCTGACTCGTTGCGACCCCATAGACTGTATCCCACAAGGCTCCTCTGTTCATGGGACTTTCCAGGCAAGAATAGTGGGTTGCCATTTCCCTCTCCAGGGGAACTTTCTGACCCAGGGATCATTAATAAATATTTATTTCATAGGGAGAAAAAAGATCTTGTTTTTGTTCTATTAAATAACTCATTATGAAAGTAGATGTAGCAGTTTTAGCATTGTTATTATCCATAAGAAAAAAAAATCTGCCCTAGTCAACTCTGTAGAATAAAAATGGGTCTTTGTAAAGTGAAAGTGAGACTAATAGGTTTCTTCTCCCTGAATTTGTAGAATTCATTTTCTTATGAATTACAAAGTGTTTTAAATAGTGCGGGATCTGTTTCCAGGTGATTAGCATATCTTAATATGAGATGATCTTAGTTCTTTGCAACCAAGTACTTGTATTTTATTAAGTTGCTTTGTATTACTAAATAAATTTTTGCACTTTCAGTATCCATGACTGACAAACTTTGAATCAACGCTCAATAATGCATGTGTGGTATTTCTTAGGAACTTGAAGAATAATAAAATATTTTCAGTTTACCACATGAATAAAGTTTAGTAATCAAAATACAATCTATACATTAAAGTTTTAGATTTCCAATAATATGGCTTCTGTAAGTCATTTCACTTTAATAAGTTTTATCCTTTTCCTTAATATAATTTGAACATTCTATACAGGTGAAATTAGTTGCCAAGACATTAAATGTTAATACTTTCATATCTTGAGAGACTCAAAGGTGTGATGTTGAGGTTTTGCCACTATTAAATTTATAAAAATTTACAGCCATAAGTAAAATTTAAAACATTTAAGCCACACGTAGATTGGATCATAAAACAGTACTTTGGATGCTATGAAAATGGGATACTTTCTGAATTTAAACACAAAGTTAAAAATGCAATGATGCAAGCATCATGTATAGATTTTTAAATAATATCATACTCAACTACTATCGTTTGTACAGAAAGAAATCATATTTCTTTGATGTTTGAATTCCAGCTTGGTCCACAATGCATAATTGTGTTTCACTGTATAGTTGTGATTATCTTTCGAAACACCATCACTATATTAAATATCATCACAAAGTTATACTGACAGGAATACTTAATTTTTTTCCTTAATAAGCAGTATTTCATGTGAGGAAAATAACAGTGAACTCTAGAAATCCCAAGTAAATTATTATGAGATATGCAACACTGAAAGAACTAAAAGTTAATTTAGTCATCTTCATTATTGGCAAAGAGAGCCTCGAGGGAGGCAATATAGTATAATGTGTGCTGTGCTGTGCTTTGCTGTCACTCCAGTCATGCCTGACTCTTTGTGACCCTAGGGACTATAGCCTATCAGGAACTCTGTACATGGGATTCTACAGGTAAAAATACTGGAGTGGGTTGCTATGCTTTCCTCAGCGGGTCTTCCCAATCCAGGGATCGAACCCTTGTCTCTTACAACTTCTGGCAGACGGGTTCTTTACCCTACCATTAGGGCCATCTGGAAAGCCCATAGTATGGTATAATGAAGAAATATTATTGTTCTTGGTCCCAGTCATTGCCTCATTTAACGATTATGCATCAATGAGAAAATTATTTAGTCAAAGCTGCTTCATTTATAAATTTGGGAAAATATACCCATTAAGGGTGTTATGAGGATAGCCATTTGGCCTGTAATAGCAATCAGTCTAGAAATTTAAATGCTATATCTTAATGTCATATATCCAAAATTTTAAGTTATCTGGATAATCTATCTGCTCTTTAGGGGAACATTCAAGGGCTGAAAACTAGTATCTGGGGAGCTGAAAACAACATAAGGAGGCAATACATATAAGAAGACAAGTAGCATGTTGACAGGCTTCCCTGGTGGGTTTGATCCCTGGGTTGTGAAGATAACTCTGGAGAAGGAAATTATAACTTGCTCCAGTATAATTGCCTGGAAAATCCCATGGACAGAGGAGCCTGGCGGGCTATAGTCCATGGGGTCGTACAGAGTCAGACACAACATAACAACTAAACAACAATAAGCATGTTGACCTGTGTTTAGAGTAGACATTAATTTTGTTCTGTCAGAGAAGACTTCTCAGAGAATAACTTGTTTGACTCTTGAAATGTGAGCCAGGGAGGATGATATTTATGTATGTACAGGCATCTGTCTGTGGTTAGCTGGGAAAGGGTGGCAAAGAGGAAAGAGGGTGGATAAGTTAATACATTACTCTGACATTTAATAGGTAGCATAATAAAAAGATAATAAGTTATAAGTGTAATCATAATTGAATTTTTGATACCTCCCTCAGTTTTTCTCCATTGCCTTGCATCATGAGAATTTGTCCTACTTAGTACAAGGAGAAATTCTTACTTTGAATAGTATATGAAAGTAAATGTTCCATCTGCAACTATAAGGAGTGAATAAAAATGAGAGAGATGTGTGCCTAGATATTTAAATGGAATAATTTTCAAAAGGGTATTTAATGTATAAAATAAGATAGTTAAGGACAAAGAGCATTTAAATAAATGCTAATAAAATTTTCATTTTAAAAAATGAGCTATTTGATATGTACAAATAAGGTACTGCTTAAACAAAATCAGAAATCAATGCATTTCAGATATTATTAATGAAAAATTTCTTACACAATCTCAAGAAACATAACACTTTTCTAGAGTTTTATTGGAAGAAATAAAATCATTAAATTGACTTAATAAAGCAGTGATACATTTCTTTTACAGTTCTCCAGTAAATGCCGTAGTGGAAAAGGAGATTGCCAAGAGTTGCTATTAACACATCCCAGATTTGTATGCAGGTCAAGAAGTAGAAGTTAGAACTGGACATGGAACAACAGACTGGTTCCAAATTGGGAAAGTAGTACATTGAGGCTGTATATTGTCACCCTGCTTATTTAACTTATATACAGAGTACATGATGTGAAATACCGGGCTGGATGAAGCACAAGATTGAATCAAGATTCCTGGGAGAAATAGCAATAACCTCAGATATGCAGATGACAACACCCTCATGGCAGAAAGTGAAGAAGAACTAAACAGCCTCTTGATGAAAGTGAAAGAGGAGAGTGAAAAAGCTGGCTTAAAACTCAACATTCAGAAAACTAGAATCATTGCAATTGGTCCCATCACTTCATGGCAAGTAGATGGGGAAACAATGGAAACAGTGGGAGACTATTTACTTTCTTGGACTCCAAAATCACTGCAGATGATCACTTCAGCCATGAAATTAAAAGATTCTTGTTCCTTAGAAGAAAAGCTATGATTAACCCAGACAGCATATTAAAAAGCAGAGACAGTACTCTGCCAACAATGGTTCATCTAGTTAAATCTATGGTTTTTCCAGTAGTCACGTATGGATGTGAAATTTGGACTATAAAGAAAGCTGAGTGCCGAAGAATTGATACTTTTGAACTGCGTTGTTGGAGAACACTCTTGAGAGGCCCTTGGACAGCAAGAAAATCCAACCAGTCAACCCTAAAGGAAATCAGTCTGACTATTCATTGGAAGGACTGATGCTGAAGCTGAAGCTCCAGTGATTTGGCCACCTGATATGAAGAACTGACTTGCTGGAAAAGATTATGATGCTGGGAAAGATTGAAGGCTGGAGGAGAAGGGGATGACAAAGGATGAGATGGTTGGATGCCATCACCAACTCGATGGTCATGAGTTTGAGTAACTACCAGGTGTTGGTGGCTGACAGGCAAGCCTGGCATGCTGCAGTCCATAGGGTCACAAAGAGTCGGACACGACTGAGTGACTAAACTGAACTGAACTGAAATATAATTATGAATGCATTTTGTAATAAAGATCAATGACTTACAGATTAATTTGATGTCTAAACCATAGATATTTTGATTGCATGCTTTTGTAAACATATTTTAAGTTGTTGATAATCTAATGTCTGTCAAGCAGCGAAAATTAAAATCACTGTGCAAAATCCCCAAGATAGTTAATATCAAAAGAGAAATCGCTGTGTCAATATCTCTAGATATTCTTGTCATTTGTGAAACATGCCACAGTACAGAAATGGCTTGTGCAAGATCCCTGAGCCAGTCAGAGATAATGATGTCATTCAAAATAAAAATCCCAAAGGTAAATCCTACAGTAAGAGAAATGTATTTGATAAACAGAAAAAAAAAGCATATATAAAAGCAGCAGCTCTGTTTTTACTATAAGATGGTTATATGTGAATGCTAATTCCTTTAAATCTAATACAGCAAATGAATTATTTGACGATATTCTAATGGATTAAGTATTATCTGATGGCCAGACATCAGAAGTCATTAAACTGATCAAAATGGAAAACTATCATTTTTTCTTGAAATTTATATGGCAGGTTGTCAAGTTTTAAAAACGTTTACTAAGATATAGAAGTCTTTCTATTGGAAAAGAAATGTTTCAGAGGGTGTAAGTCACATTAAAACAATCAACGTTTTTAAATTCTCAAGTGCACTGCATAAAAATATATGGGACATTCTTTTTTTTTAATTTTTTTATTTTTCAGTGGATTTTGTCATACATTGGTATGAATCAGCCATAGAGCTACACGCATTCCCCATCCCGGTCCCTCATCCCACCTCCCTCTCCACCCGATTCCTCTGGGTCCTCCCAGCCCACCAGGCCCGAGCACTTGACTCATGCCTCCCAACTGGGCTGGTGGTCTGTTTCACCACAGATAATATACATGCTGTTCTTTCGAAACATCCCACCCTCACCTCCTCCCACAGAGTTCAAAAGTCTGTTCTGTACTTCTGTGTCTCTTCTTCTGCCCTGCATATAGGGGCATCGTTACCATCTTTCTAAATTCCGTATATATGTGTTAGTATACTGTAATGTTCTTTATCTTTCTGGCTTACTTCACTCTGTATAATGGGCTCCAGTTTCATCCATCTCATTAGAACTGATTCAAATGAATTCTTTTTAACGGCTGAGTAATATTCCATGGTGGGACATTCTTTGACCTGTGTTCCCATTGAAATGCATTTAACATTATTTCTGGTATCTAGTTTAATGAAATTAATCAGTTAATTAAATAGTTAATGGAGTTAAGACATTTCTTTATACAGAGGGTTAAAGTATACATTAGTAGGCTTTTTTTTTTTTTTTTTATTGCTGTTAGGAAAAACATGAAAATCACAAAATTTACAGGAAGTTTCCTGTGGTATCCATATAGAAAATTGAGGCAACATTTGCTGATAACTATATATAGAATTCAGCAATATTTTATTTAAGTTCAATCTTTACCTAGATGAAATATCTCACAAAGAAAATTCATAAAGCATTAGCCAAACTAGAACATTTAATACATATACTCTAATGCATAGATAATTCCTAGAGTTTTTCTAGGATTCAGAATGTCAGCAGCTTCCAGTTTTATAAAGCTATCTCTTCTGCATTCATGCAGGTTGTTTCCTAACTACTACAGGCAGATAGGGATCCCTCTTAAGTCTGCAGGAAGTTATTTTATAGTTTTCTTTGAATGTATTTATTAATTTTGAGACAGAGTCCTGGGTTCAAAATGTATCTATTTTCACTAAATTTCTAGGGCATTGCTTGATAGATTCTAATCCTAAAATTTGCCAACTAAATGCCAAATTTTGTTTTACCCTCTGATATTTAGAAAATTTTCTGGCATTTAGTTGTTCCTACTGCAAGATGTATGCATATATATATATATATGCACACACTCACTTGTGTGTGTGCAATGCAGTAATATTAAGCTATAAGAAAAAAGGAAATCATATTGTTTTTGACAATGAGATAAATGAGATAAACCAGAAAGAGAAAGACAAATACTGTATGATATCACTTATATGTGGAATTTTAAAAGCCTAACACATGGAAACAGAGAGTGAACTGGTTGTTTCCAGATGCTTGGGTGAGAAAATTGGGGAGAGTTTGTTTAATGGTATAAACTTGCAAAAAGTAGATGCAAAGTCCTGGAGATTCAATGCACAGCATCATAAATATAGAAAACAATATAAACTTATAAACTTACATTACACACCTCATAATTGCTAAGAGGCTAAATTTTAATTGTTCCCATCACAAAAAATAAATGATGATTTTGTTACATGATAATGCTCTGATAGCAAATGCTGTGATAATAATCATATTGCAATGTCTAAATGCATCAAACCAACACATTGTACACCTTAAACTTACATAATTGACAAATAGTCAATTATAAATAAAATGAATCTTTAAAATGCACTTAAAACTGTAGAAATTAAATTTAAATACCTCTATTATTATGGCATATTTAAGAATGATATTTCTATATCTTAATTATGTAAAATATTTCATACGTGTATTATGACCAAGACTGCCCTAATCAGTATCTCTGATTCTATTGCCATTGACAAGACTTTTTTCCTTAGTGAGTCCTTTTTACCATTTCTTAGTCTTTAACACATTTTTCTTTCCTTTCTACTTCCTTAATGTAGATATCTGTAAGACAGTTATTTCTGTTATACAAAGAAAACATCATTATAAATTAGGTTCATTTTCTCTAAGACCAAATTAAAAGTAAATATCAATATTTATTCTCTTTTTCTTTTTTATTTAAGAAACATCATCAATGCAAGCATATACAATATACTAAACTAAACTGGGAGAATTCTCTCTCCACTTCTGAAAGATAGAAATTCTAGAAACAATACAAACCAAAGGGTTAAAGTATATCAAATAAAACATTATAAAATAATAGAATAAATACTCCAGGTGCCAGAAGGCAAAGGGGAAATAATGTTAGAATGATATTTAGGACAGTGAATAGAAACTTGCAAGAAAATAACGATCAAAATGAAGAAATTTTAAACTAGAGCCCATATTATTTAGTTTGAAAACTCGGAAAACATGAGGAGGTTTGTGGGCTCAGTAAGTAGATGTTTTTGTTTTTAATGCCCTTTTAAGGAGAGGCTATCAGGTCTCGGGCTGGAGTATGGTAGTGGTAAAGCTGTGTCCCCTTTTAAAACTCTAATCCTATAAATGTTTACCCATAGTAAAACAGTTCACTAAAACGTCTTCACCAACACACAGAAACTTGCTTTTCTTGGCTTTTGTTATGATTGTAATAAAATTCTCCCCTGACAATGATGATTAGTTAATAGTTCTGCTTCAACAGAATTCTTGAGTCTGCTGTGTCTTTTTGTTTCCTGAGGGTGGTTGCTATTTAAGAACTCTTTCTCCTCTTGTGTTAATAAATGGAACCTGCAAGTATAAGCCATACTGGCCACCAAAACTAGGTGATATGGATGTTTCCCTGGCAGCAGCCACAAAAAAAATGGAGCACCAGACAGGGATATGAGCTCCTTTCTGGGTGACATTAATGATTACTGTCCCAAGGGACAAGAAACACAAGCTCTCACAGCCTTCAAAGCAAAGCAGCAGCCACAAAAAAATTAGGGCACTAGACATGTGTAAAAGCTCCATTCTGGGAGAAAATGGTACTTTGGAATGCAGCAAAGGTAGAATGCAAGCAAAAAAAGATAAAGAGATGGAAAACATGACAAAGAAGTAGAAAGACAGGACTGACAGAATAAAAGGATCCAATCTATGCTTAACGGTACTTTGATGGCAAAAGGAAACACTGAAAAAGATTGTGGCCAAAATTGCCCAGAATTGATGAAATACGGCATAATGATAATTAAAGCTAAAAACTTAATAACATAATGAAGAATAGGCTAGATACAGATAAAGAGGACATAATGACTTGGAAGATAAGTCAGAGCTATCTACTCACACTGAAGCAAATAGATTCAAATGGATGAATGAAAGAAAACAAGAAGAGGAAGAAAAATAGAGAGAGGGATAGAGACAGAAAATATAATATTTTTTAAAAAGGTTAAAATAATTTAAATATGAACCTTGAAAGAGAAAATGGGGTTCAGTGAGCTGAATAATGACCTTTCTTGAAAGATTTGCTGCTGTTCAATCACTCAGGATTGTCCGACCTCATAGACTGTAGCATGCCAGGCTCCCATGTCCTTCACTATCTCCCAGAGTTTGCTCAAATTCATGCCCATTGAGACAGAGACGGTATCCAATGATCTCACCCTTTGTCACCCACTTCTCCTCTTGCCTTCAATATTTTGCAGCATCGGTCTTTCACAATAAGTTGGTTCTTCTTGTTAGTTGTCCAAAGTACTGAAGCCTCAAATTCAGCATCATTCCTTTCAGTGAATATTGAGTTCATTTCCTTTAGGATTGACAGGTTTGATCTCATTGTCCAAGGTATTCTCAAGAGTTTTCTCCAGAACCACAGTTCAAAAGCATCGATTCGTGGGTGCTCAGCCTTCTTTATGGTCCAACTCTCATATCCATACATAACTACTAGGAAATCCATAATACAGTGTCTAGGTTTGTCACAGCTTTTTTCCAAGGAGAAAGCATCCTTTATTTCCATGGCTGCAGCCACCATCTACAGTGAATGTGGAGCCAAAAAAAATAAAGTCTGTCAGTGTTTCCATTACCTCCCCATCTATTTGCCATGAAGTGATGGGGCTGGATGTCATTATCTTAGTTTTTTTAATGTGGAGGTTTTTTTTTTTTTCATTTATTTATTTTAACTGGAGGTTAATTACATAAGCAGAAGATATTAAGAAGAGGTGGCAAGAATACACAGAAGAACTGTACAAAAAAGATCTTCACGACCCAGATAATCACGATGGTGTGATCACTTACATAGAGCCAGGCATCTTGGAATGGGAAGTCAAGTGGGCCTTAGTCAAGTGGAGGTGATGGAATTTCAGTTGAGCTATTTCAAATCCTGAAAGGTGACGCTATGAAAGTGCTGCACTCAATATGCCAGCAAATTTGGAAGACTCAGCAGTGGCCATAGGACTAGAAAGGATCAGTTTTCATTCCAATTCCAAAGAAAGGCAATCCCAAAGAATGCTCAAACTACCATATAAATGCACTCATCTCAAACGCTAGTAAAGTAATGCTTAATATTCTCCAAGCCAGGCTTCAACAATACGTGAACCATGAATTTCCAGATGTTCAAGCTGGTTTTAGAAAAAGCAGAGGGACCAGAGATCAAATTGCCAACATCTACTGGATCATCAAAAAAAAAAAAAAAAAAAAAACAAGAGAGTTACAGAAAATGTATATTTCTGCTCTATTGAGTATGCCAAAGCCTTTGACTGCATGGATCACAGTAAACTGTAGAAAATTCTGAAAGAGATGGAGATACCAGACGACCTGACCTGTCTCTTGAGAAATCTGTATGCAAGTCTAGAAGCAACAGTTAAATCTGGGACAACAGACTGGTTCCAAATAGGAAAAGGAGTACATCAAGGCTGTATATTGTCACCCTGATTATTTAACTTATATGCAGAGTACATCATGAGAAACCCTGGGCTAGAGGAAGCACAAATTGAAATCAAAATTGCTGGGAGAAATATCAATAATCTCAGGTACACAGACGACACCACCCTTATGGCAGAAAGTGCAGAAGAACTAAAGAGCTTCTTGATGAAAGTGAAAGAGGAGAGTAAAAATGTTGGCTTAAAGATCAACATTCAGAAAACTAAGATCATGGCATCTCTTCCCATCACTTCATGGCAAATAGATGGGGAAACAGTGGCTGACTTCTTCTTCTTCTTCTTCTTTTCTTTTTCTGAGCTCCAAAATCACTGCAGATGGCGATTGCAGCCATGAAATTAAAAGATGCTTACTCCTTGGAAGGACAGTTATGACCAACCTAGATAGCATATTAAAAAGCAGAGACATTACTTTGCCAACAAAGGTCCATCTGGTCAAGGCTATGGTTTTTCCAGTAGTCATGCATGGATGTAAGAGTTGGACTGTGAAGAAAGCTGAGTGCTGAAGTGTTGATGCTTTTGAACTGTGGTGTTGGAGAAGACTCTTGAGAGTCCCTTGGACTGCGAGGAGATCCAACCAGTCCATCCTAAATCAGATCATTCCTGGATGTTCTTTGGAAGGACTGATGTTGAAGCTGAAATTCCAATACTTTGGCCACCTGATGCGAAGAGCTAACTCATCTGAAGACCTTGATGCTGAGAAAGACTGAGAATATCAGGAGAAGGGGGCGACAGAGGATGAGATGGTTGGATGGCATCACCGACTCAATGGACATGGATTTGGGTAAACTCCGGGAGTTGGTGATGGACAGGGAGGCCTGGCTGGTTCATGAGGTCACAAAGCGTCGGACGCAACTGAGAGACTGAACTGAACTGAACTGAATTACTTTACAATATTGTGCTGGCTCTTGCATTGACATGAATCTCTTACACTCTCCTCTTTTGCCTTAATCCAGAGGCTCTTTAGTTCCTCTTCACTTTCTGCTGTTAGAGTGCTATCATCTGAATATCTGAGGTTATTGATATATCTCCAGACAAACTTAATTCGAACCTGAGCTTCAGTTAGCACATCATTTTGTATGATGTCCTCTATGTATAAGTTAAACAAGCAGGGTGACAGTATAGAGCCCTGACATACTCCTTTCCCAATAAAGAACTAGTCCATTTTACCATGTCTAATTCTAACTGTTGCTTCTTGACCTGTGTACAGGTTTCTCAACAGGCAGGAAAGGTGATCTGGTGTTCTCATCACTTTAAGAATTTTCTACAGTTTGTTGTGATGCCTACAATCAAAGGTTTTAGTGTAGTCAATGAAACAAAATAAAATAAAATATGCAATATTCAATAAATATAAAAACAATATATTTCTATACATATAAAATATAGATATTATATATAAGTTCAGTTCAGTCCCTCAGTTGTTTCCAACTTCTTGTGTTCTGTGGACTGCAGCATGCCAGACTTCCCTGTCCATCACCAACTCCTGGGGTTTACTCAAACTCATGTCCATTGAGTCAGTGATGGCATCTGACCATCTCATGCCCTGTCATTCCCTTCCCCTCCGACTTTCAATCTTTCCAAGCATCAGGGACTTTTCTAATGAGTCAGTTATTCACATCAGGAGGTCAGCTTCAGCATTAGTCCTTCCAATGTATATTCAAGACTAATTTCTTTTAGGGTTGACTGGTTGGATATCTTTGAAGTCCAAGGGACTCTAAAGAGTCTTCTCCAACACCACAGTTCAAAAGCATCAATTATTTGGTACTTATATTTCTTTATAGTCCAACTCTCACATCCATGCGTGACAATTGGAAAAACCACAGTTAACTAGATGGGCCTTGTTGGCAAAATGTCTCTGCTTTTTACTTTGCTGTCTAGGTTGGTCATAACTTTTCTTCTAAGGAACAAGCATCTTTTAATTTCATGGCTGCAGTCACCATCTGCAGTGATTTTGGAGTCCAAAAAAATAAAGTCTCTCACTGTTTCCATTGTTACCCGTCTATTTCCCATGAAGTGATGGGACCAGATGCCATGATCTTAGTTTTCTGAATGCTGAGCTTTAAGCCAACTTTTTCACTCTCCTCTTTATCTTTCATCAAGTGATTCTTTAGTTCTTCTGTGCTTTCTGCCATGAGGGTGGTGTCATCTGCATATCTGAGGTTCTTGATATTTCTCCTGGCAATCTTGATTTCAGTGTGTGCTTCCTCCAGCCCAACATTTCTCATAATGTACTTTGCATATAAGTTGAATAAGCAGGGTGACAATATACATCCTTGACATACTCCTTTCCCTATTTGAAATCAGTCTGCTTTTCCATGTCTAGTTCTAACTGCTGCTTCCTGACCTGCATGCATATTTCTCAAGAGACAGGTCAGCTGGTTTAGTATTATAATTTCTTAAAGAATTTCACACAGTTTGTTGTGGTCCACACAGTCAAAGACTTTGGCATAGTCAATAATGCAAAAATAGATTTTTTTTTTTTTTGGAATTCACTTGCTTTTACAATGATCCAATAGATGTTGGCAATTTGATCTCTGGTTCCTCTGCCTTTTGTAAAAACAGCTTGAACATCTGGAAGTTCACAGTTCACGTACTGCTGAAGCCTGGCCTGAAGAATTTTGAGCATTACTTTACTAGTGTGTGAGATGAGTGCATTTGTGCGGTAGTTTGAGAATTCTTTGGCATTTCCTTTCTTTGGGGCTGGGCTGAAAACTGACATTTTCCAGTTCCATGGCCACTGCTGAGTTTTCCAAATTTGCTGACATTTGAATGCAGCACTCTCACAGCATCATCTTTTAAGATTTGAACTAGCTCAAGTGGAATTCCATCACCTCCACTAGCTTTGTTCATAGTGATGCTTCCTAAGGCCCACTTGACTTCATGTTCCAGGATGCCTGCCTCTATGTGAGTGATCACACCATCGTGATTATCTAGGTCATGAAGATTTTTTTGTACAGTTCTTCTGTGTATTCTTGCCACCTCTTCTTAATCTCTTCTGCTTCTGTTAAGTGCATACAATTTATGTCCTTTATTGAACCCATCTTTGCATGAAGTGTTCCCTTGGTATTTCTAATTTTCTTGAAGAGATCTCTAGTCTTTCCCATTCTATTGTATTCCTCTACTTCTTTGCACTGATCATGTTTTCCAAATAGGAAAAGGAGTACGTCAAGGATGTATATTGTCACACTGCTTATTTAATTTATATGCAGAGTACATCATGAGAAACGCTGGGCTGGAAGACACACAAGCTGGAATCAAGTTTGCCTAGAAGAATATCAATAGCTTCAGATATGCAGATGGACACCACCCTTATGGCGGAAAGTGAAGAGGAACTAAAAAGCCTCTTGATGAAAGTGAAAGGGGAGAGTGAAAGAGCTGGCTTAAAGCTCAACATTCAGAAAACTAAGATCATGGCATCTGGTCCCATCACTTCATGGCAAATAGATGGGGAAACAGTGGAAACAGTGGCTGACTTTATTTTTGGGGGGTTCCAAAATTACTGCAGATGGTGACTGCAGCCATGAAATTAAAATATGTTTACTCCTTGGAAGGAAAGTTATGACCAACCTAGACAGCATATTAAAAAATCTGAGACATTACTTTGTTAACAAAGGTCCATCGAGTAAAGGCTATGGTTTTCTAGTAGTCAGATATGGATGTGAGAATTGGGCTATAAAGAAAGCTGAGAGTCCCTCGGCCTGCAAGGAGATCCAACCAGTCCATCCTAAAGGAGATCAGTCCTGGGTGTTTGGAAGGACTGATGCTGAAGCTGAAACTCCAATACTTTGGCCACCTGATGCGAAGAGCTAACTCATTTGAAAAGACCCTGATGCTTGGAAAGATTGAGGGCAGGAGAAGAAGGGAACGACAGAGGATGAGATGGTTGTATGGCATCACCAACTCAATGGACATAGGTTTGCGTGATCTCTGGGGGTTGGTAATGGACAGGGAGGCCTGGCATGCTGCGGTTCAATGGGTCGCAAAGAGTCGGACATGACTGAGCGACAGAAATGAATTGAAAGTCACCTATCCTTTTTGTTGTTGTAGCCACAGGCCCACACATTTTACAGAAAATGAAATATAGAGCTCACTCTTGAAGGAAATCATCATACTCACATCATAAGAAGACCATGCAGAAGGGTGTATACTGCCATAATTGAAGAGTATATTTGGCCACAGAAATGAGAAAATACCTTCAAAATACATAAAGTTACCTAAATAACTGCTTAAAAATAGTAGCAGTTACTTTAGTGTGAAGAAAGATAACGGAGGACAATGAAAACCAAATAGGAAAAATTTTAAAAAGATTACATTTATGATTTCAGCAGAAATATTTATTATTACAGCCAAATAGAAACAAAATTATTCAAGACAAATTATAGAGACAAATAGATTTTTCAGCCTGATAGTTACTTCTGTATAATAGCTACCATTTTACAAACAGATAATATCTCTTTTGGCTTCTATACCCCAATGCCCATTGTAAGCTTCATGTACTCTTTTTATTTTTTAACCCTAAATCAATCAACACACTAAAGTTTGGGCATACTATTAGAGTTCATTTTACATGCCTGTCAGATTAGTTAGGATTGTCTTGTTTGGCTCTCACTCCACATAGTTGCTAGCAATTCTAATGCATGTAGACTCATTGTCAATAAATACAGATTGCATTATAAACAAAATGACTGGTTTTCCTACATCTCATATAAATATACAATTTATCTAACCTGAAATAAGTGCACAGTATTTTTCCCCAATTTTACTTTTCTCTGGTTCTTAACATAATACACTTTGATTTTCAGTAACCTAGTCAAATTATTTCATCACAGTATTTGATGGAACTCTAAATATTTGAAGCACTGATATTAATGATTCTTTATTTTCTTGTGCTAAGACACTTCAGGTGTGTCTGACTCTGTGCAACTCTATAGACTGCAGCCCGCCAGGCTCCTCAGTCCATGGGATTCTCCAGGCAAGTATACTGCAGTGGGTTGCCATTTCCTTTTCCATGGAATCTTCCCAACCCAGAGATCGAAACGGAGTCTCTTACGTTTCCTTCATTGAGAGCTGGATTCTTTACCACTAGTGCCACCTGGGAAACTCAATTGTTTATTTAGGAATTGTTTATACAATTCTCAGATTATTCACTTCTTGGATTGTTTCAAGTCTTTCTGCTTCTTAGCTGCCTGCTCAGTCCTCATTAGCATCTTTTCAACAGGGTGGATAGGGTGATTCAATGAGGGAAAAAAAAAGTCAAGTGATTTGGCTATGTGTATTCCCTTAAAAATGTGGTAGATATAGAAATTATGTTCTTTGCTATACTTATTATAAAAAACTGAGATTCTCAGGGGAAAAAATAATTCCGAAGATAGGTTCACCTGCCAAAATGTGTAAAGTCACAGCTCACAGAGGCAACAAAACATAACTCAAAGAATTTTGTACCACTTCAGCCTTCTCCGTTATATAAATGCTTGCCATATAATGAGTCCTTAGTCACTTACAAATCAGGGACAAAATATACTTATTGCACATTTATTATTGCAGTCTTCTCATCCTTGAACACATCTATTGCATGCTATGGTGTAAAATATAGCTATGATGAGGTTGATATATTGGGGAGCCTTGATAGGAAGAAACAGATTCTTTATTTTTATTTATTTTGTTTGTTTGTTTTCAGTATTTTATTTATTTTTTCCCCATTTATTTTTATTAGTTGGAGGCTAATTACTTTACAATATTGTAGTGGTTTTTGTCATACATTGATATGAAGCAGCCATGGATTTACATGTATTCCCTGTCCCGATCCCCTCTCCCACCTCCTTCTCCACCCGATTCCTCTGGTTCTTCCCAGTGCACCAGGCCCAAACACTTGTCTCATGCATCCAGCCTGGGCTGGTGATCTGTTTCACCCTAGATAGTATACATGTTTCGATGCTGTTCTCTCGAAACATCCCATCCAAACCTTGTCAGCTAATTTGTTTTATAAGAATTACTGCAGGATATAATTTAATATTAAATGTAATAAATAATTTTTTTTTAGCTTTAAGATATAAAATATGTTGTCTTTCTCATGTTCCCTTAAAAAGCCTAAAGACTGCTATTTCTAAAAGAAATCCTTAACTATTGTTGAATTTAGCTTTTGAATACTAATTAAAAATCTATTAATCTTCACTGCTCTATAATACACAAAACATAGTTTCAATGTTTCTACTAAGCTAATGTTATTGACAAAAGCTTGGCATCATGAAATGCCAAGTTTCAGATTTATTGAAAAGGTTACAGTGTTTTGATAAATTTTGAAATGTGTCCAAAGGCTTAATTTTGTAAAGCATCTGTTGCAGACCAAATCCTGGAATGTTAAACATTTCTGTATGTGATCCACTTGCTGTGGTAAAAAGTTCACTTTATATATGCAACATTTTTTCAGCATTACACAATGGAAAAACAGAATCCTAATAAGATACCAGAGCAAATGAAAACAGGTCTTATTGCATTATTTTCAATTTTCTCCACACCTGAAAGTGGATTATTGTTAGCTAAATAACACTGAGAACTAAGTTATAATTTAACAAATCTGCATTTTCATAAATTTAAAATACTTATTTAATCCTTTCTGTAAGGAAAAAGAGGGGGAAAAGGAAGATTTTTTTTCATTGTCATAAATAAAGCAAATACACATTTAGGATTATAAATATTTGGTTACATTTTTTTATTTCATCAGTCTGAATGATTAAAATAAATAAAATATACTCTATTTATCTTTCAAAATAATTCCTACAAATACATGAAAGAGTCATAATTGACCCTTGATCAACATATATTTGAACTGCACAGGTCCACATATATTTGAATATTTTTTCAATAAATATATATTACAGTAATAAACAATCCACAACTGGTTGAATGCATGAAAAGGGAGCATAGGTACAGAAGGGGAACTGTAATGTTATATGTGAATTTTTGGTTGTGGAGAGGATTAATGCCCTTAACCCTCTCATTGTTCAAGTGTCAATTATACTAGCAAATTAATTCCTTTTAAGAGTTTGCAACAAAATTTTTTCTACACTTTATCTCAGGAAGTAGAAACTGAGAATATCTTGAAGCATCTCCTTAATTTTTCTCAAGTTCCAAAAAGGTGAAATATGCAAAATTCATGAGAAATTCAAGATAGGAATTCCTATCCAGCGTGTTCAAGGGGCAGTGCTTGATTTTATAAATGGAAAATGTATCCAGACTCCATGTTTCCTCCACTCATGAGTTTTAGAGATTTATACATTGAATGCTAAAATATGATATTCCCCACTTTCACCTTGTTCAATTTTTTTTTCTTTAGAAGAAATCTGAGGACACTAATCATAGTTTTTCATAGTAATTCTCATCAAAATAAACCATGATTTTTAAAAGCAATTACCATTAACCATCAACATCTACTGGCACAAAAAGAAACGTGTCTTATTTGTAATTTTATACTACAAAGAAGAACTGACTAATTGGAAAATACCCTGATGCTGGGAAAGATTGAAGGCAAGAGGAGAAGGGGACAACAGAGGATGAGGTGGTTAGATCACTGACTCGATGGACACGAGTTTGAGCAAGTTCTGGGAGCTGGTGATGGACAGGGAAGCCTGACATGCTGCATGGGGTCACAATGTGTCACACATGACTAAGTGATTGAACTGAACATTTATAGATAAAGATGCAAACACAGACATAGCCATACACTTCTCACTATTTTAAACCTTCAACTAAGTACTAATTCTGGGACTTTCTTTTATGGTAATCTGGTGTCAATTGCCTCTCTATCATCCTCAAATGCAAGAGATGCAGGTTGAGAAGATCTCCTGGAGTAGGAAATGTCAACCCATTTCTTGCCTGGAAAATTCCACTGACACCAGAACTTGATGAACTCCAGTCCATGGGGTCGCAAAGAATCAGATACAACTGAGCAACTGAACACAAGTACCCTGCTACCTTCCCTCCTGTTTCAAAACCTCCTAATTCCCAAATTTACTATAAAACTACAATAATCTAGACAAAGTGGTACTGATATAAGGATACACATATACATGAAAGAAATGTAACTGATACTCCAGAAATGAAGACATACATTTATGTTCAATACTTTTTTGACAAGTGTATATAGTACAACCAATGGAACCAGTATTTTCAATACTTGATTGCTGAAACAATTGGACATCTAATGTGAAAAAATTAAATGACAACCCTAAACACACAATATATAATAATTAGATTAAATTGTATCAAATATGTAAATGTTAACTAAAACTATAAAACTCTTAGAAGGAAACAGATGAAAATTTGCATGACCTTCCATTAGGCAAAGTTTTCATGGATATGGAAGTGAAGTGATGTGAAAATCACTCAACTGTGTCCAACTCTTTGCAACCCATGCACTGTAGCCTACTAGGTTCCTCTGTCCATGGAATTCTCTAGGCCAGAATACTGGAGTGGGTAGTCATTCCCTTCTCCAGGGGATCATCCCAACCCGGAGACTGAACCCTCCCTCATTGCAGGTGGATTCTTTACCATCTGAGCCACTAGGGAAGCTGAAGTAGGAAATGGCAACCCACTCTAGTATTCTCACCTAAAAAATTCCATGGACATGGGAACCTGGCAGGCTACAATCCATGGGGTTGCAAAGAGTCAGAAACAACTGAGTAACTGAGTACATTGTTAAGTCATTCTTTTAAATGTTGTGACCTTTAAAAGAATCAAAATATCAAAATCATAAGCAACAACTAAAAGATAAATTGAATCTCATCAAAATTAAAAACTTTTCTACATCAAATGCCTCTATAGAATGTAAAAACAAAGTCCACAGAGTAGTAGAAAATATTTGCAAGTCATATATCTGATAAGAGTGTGGCACCAATACTGTATAAATTATTCCTACAACTCACAAATAAGAGGCAAATGACACGATTAACTAATTAATGCATATATAAATGGTTAATAATGAAGTGTAAAGACACTTGACATCATTAGTCTTTAAGGAAATGCACATCAAAATCAATGAGATATTACTTCACAACCACTATTATAGCTATAATAGTTTTTAAAAGGGCAAAAATTTCAGTAAGTCCCTTACATATGAGTCTTCAATATGCAAACTTTCAAGAATGTGAATGTACATTCCCATGTCGTCATGTAAGTTAGTTCACATGTCTGGCATACATTTTTTAAAATACATTTTTATTGGAGTATAGTTGCTTGACAGTGTTGTTTTAATTTCTACTATACAGCAAAATGAATATACATATATCATTATACTACACAGTCATACACATACATATACCCTCTCCCTTTAGTGCGTTTAGTGTTTCCTGTGCTATGCAGTATGTTCTTATTAGTTATCTATCTTAGATGTAGTATCAATAGTATATATGTGTCCCTCCCAATTTTCCAATTCCTTCCATCCCCCACCTTTCCACTTTGGTATCCATATAATTGTTTTCTACCTTTATGTTTATTTCTGCTTGGCAAATAAAAGCATCTATACCAGTTTTCTAGATTCCACATATATGCATTAATATACTCTTTGTTTTTCTCTTTCTGACTTACTTCACTCAGTACAACAGTCTCTAGGTCCCCCTATGTCTCTGCAAATGACATTATTTTGTTCTTTTTTTGTGGGCCATGTATAATATTTTTCCCAATTATTTTTATTAGTTGGAGGCTAATTACTTTACAATATTGTAGTGGTTTTTGCCATACATTGACATGAATCAGTCATGGATTTACATGTGTTACCCATCCTGAACCCCCCTCCCACCTCCCTCTCCATCCCATCCCTATGGGTCATCCCAGTGTACCAGCCCCGAGCACTTGTCTCATGCATCCAACCTGGTCTGGCGATCTGTTTCACACTTGATAATATACATGTTTTGATGCTGTTCTCTCAGATCATCCCACCCTTGCCTTCTCTCATAGAGTTCAAAAGTCTGTTCTGTACATCTGTGTCTCTTTTTCTGTTTTGCATATAGGGTTATCATTACCATCTTTCTAAATCCCATATATATGCATTAGTATACTGTATTGATGTTTATCCTTCTGGCTTACTTCACTGTGTATAATGGGCTCCAGTTTTATGCATTTCATTAGAACTGATTCAAATGTATTCTTTTTAATGACTGAGTAATATCCCATTGTGTATATGTACCACAGCTTTCTTATCCATTCATATTCTGATGGGCATCTAGGTTGGTTCCATGTCCTGGCTATTTATAAACAGTGCTCCGATAAACATTGGGGTACACGTATCTCTTTCAGATCTGGTTTCCTCAGTGTGTATGCCCAGGAGTGGGATTGCTGGGTCATATGGAAATTCTATTTCCAGTTTTTTAAGGAATCTCCACACTGTTCTCCATAGTGGCTGCACTAGTTAGCATTCCCACCAACAGTGTAAGAAGGCTTTCTTTTCTCCACACCCTCTCCAGCATTTATTGCTTGTAGATTGGCATACATTGTCACACGTGTGCATCCTCTATAAATGGTTATGCTGTATTGTAATATAGTGCATAATACTATATAGAGTATAGTAGCACAGTACCTTTATTTTAAGCCCAGGATGTCCGGTAGCAAGCAGGAGTGATGTAGTTTGTATTGCTAAGAAACACCAAGCATCAAGGAAAGATGAAGAGAGACAAGAGGAAGAAGAAATGACTAAAGAACCAAAGAGATTCACAATGCAGGAAATGGCAAGGGGTCTTTCTTTATTTAAGGAGGCACTGCTAGTTTTTGTCACGCAGGACCTGAATGTAGAAAAGTACATGTAGGTTGCAGTAGCCATTCAGAATGTAATCCAGTGTTACTGTGTCGTCTATGGTGAAAAAAAAGAGCTCCTACCCAGACATCACTGGATCGTTTTTTTTTTTTTTTTTTCAAAAAGATAGATAGAATTTAATCCAGCAAAGAACCAGAACCTGTATCATCGACACCAGGTATGAGTGAAATTGCAGCTTGTCCTCCCTCTCCTATCACTGATGATCGTTCAGCTCTATCATCTCCTGCCTCCTTTCCTCCTCTCCCTGCTCCAATCAGTAAATCGTCTTGCCTTTCCACTCTGTGCCAGCCCCTGTATGCCAGCTGTTGTACTCTATTACTGTAGTTTTCAAGGTACTTTTTGTAAACTAAATATGTTCTCTTTACTTTTTTTATATTATTTCTGTGAAAAATATTATAAACCTCTTACAGTACAGTATTTTTACCAAAAGATGTGGCCCAGCTGCTAACTGCTAAAAAAAAGAAGTCATTAAAGAGGACAGGTTGGTGGAAAAGAAAGTTTGCTTTATTTCAAATTCAGGCAAGCTGGAGAGAAGTGTGGACTTCTGTCCAAAGGCCAAAACCTCCCCCTGAAACAATTGGGGGGGGGGGAATCTTTTATACACAGAGAGAAAGCACTAACTACATGAGGAAACAGCACAGTCAGCTCTGACAGTCATCTTCAAATTGGTCATTGGTTGTATGGCTAGCATCATCTTGGTTGCTTTAGGTACAATTAATGATCAGTTGCATAATCAGTTTTGTTTCCACTTCTTTGAAGCCATTTTTCAAAATTGTGCCAGCTAATGTTGTGATCATAATAGTCTGATCATCATGTAGTTAATTTCTTCAGTATCTATAAGACAGCTCACAGAATATGGTTCAGAATATTATTTATTACCCTTACAGGGAACTAAAGGTCCTTGACTGTGCTTGTTGCTGTTCAGTCATTAAGTAGTGTCTTTGAACCCCAGGCATGCCAGGTTTCCTGATCTTTACTATCTCCTGAAGTTTGCTCAGATTCATGCCCATTGAGTCGGTTATGCTATCTAATCATCTTATCCTCTGCCACTCCCTTCTCCTTTTGCTTTCAATATCCCCCAGCATCAGGGACTTTTCCAATGAGTCAGCTCTTCACATTAGGTGGCCAAAGTTTTGGAGCTTTGGCTTCAACATTAGTCCTTCCAATGACTACTCAGGGTTGATTTCCTTTAGAATTGACAGATTTCACCTCCTTGCAATACAAGGGACTCGAGAGTCTTCTCGCGCATTACAATTCGAAAGCATCATTTTTTCTGTGCTAGATTTCTTTATGGTCCAACTCTCATATCTCTACATGACTATATGGACTTTTGCAGCAAAGTGATGTCTTTTCTTTTTAATATGCTGTTTACGTTTGTCATAGTTTTCCTTTCAAGAAGCATGCTTATTTTAATTCCATGACTGCAGTCACCAACAGTAGTGATTTTGAAGCCCAAGAAAATAAAATCTGTCACTGCTT
Organism: Muntiacus reevesi; assembly: GCF_963930625.1. NCBI lineage: Eukaryota > Metazoa > Chordata > Mammalia > Artiodactyla > Cervidae > Muntiacus > Muntiacus reevesi. The sequence continues at coordinate 78,558,424 of NC_089271.1, read as the reverse complement.
CCACATTTTCCCCTTCTATTTGCCATGAAGTCATGGAACTGGATTCCGTGATCTTGTTTTATGAATGTTGAGTTGTAAGCTAGTTTTTCATTCTCCTCTTTCACCCTCAACAAGAGGCTCTTTAATTCCTCTTCACTTTTTGCCATTAGAATGGTATCATCTGCATATCTGAGGCTGTTGATATTTCTCCCTGAAATCTTGATTCCAACTTGTGCTTCATCCAGCCTGGCATTTTGCATGATGTAGTTTCCATATAAGTTAGATAAACAGAGTGACAATATACAACCTTCTGGTACTTCTTTCCCAATTTTGAACCAGTCAGTTGTTCCATGTAAGGTTCTAACGGTTGTTTCTTGATCCGCAATCAGATTTCTCAGGAGACAGGTAAGGTGGTCTGGTATTCCCATCTCTTTAAGAATTTTCCACAGCTTATTGTGTGATACACACAGTCAAAGGCTTTTGCATAGTCAATGAAGCAGAAGTAGATGTTTTTCTGGAATTGCTTTGCTTTCTTTACAATCTAATAAATGTTGGTAATTTGATCTCTGTACCTCTGCTTTTTCTAAACCCAGCTTTTACATCTGGATGTTCTTGATTCACATACTGCTGAAGCCTAACGAAATATTTTGAGTATAACCTTACAAGAATGTGAAATGAGTGCAATTGTATGATAGTTTGAACATTCTTTGTCATTGCTCTTCTTTGGAATTGGAATGAAAACTGATTTTCCAGTCCTGTGGTCACTACTGAGTTTTCCAAATTAGCTGACATATTGACTATGCTCAATGACTACATTATTTTTATTTGGTCACCTTTGACTGTTTTTCTTTGTTTCTGCATTAACTTACTTCTCTTATTTAACTTATTCTTTGGCTAAATTTTTCTACAGGCTAAAAGCAGCTCGAGGAGATAGTGGGGTATGGACCATAGCGTCCTAAGCCATTTCAGTACTATATAGCCGATTGTGTTAGTTGACTACCTAGGCTAATTTTGCTTGACTTACAAACAAATTGGACTTATGAATGCACTCTTGGAACAGAACTCATTTGTATGTAGGGGACTTATATTTATGAAGATGTGGAGGAATATGAATGCCCATGCTTTCATAAAATGGTGCAGTCACTGTGGGGAGGGGGGAACTATTGGCAGTACTTCAAAGAGTAATTAATTATCATGATTCGCTGCTCTTAGTTGCTCAGTCATGTCTGACTCTCTGCGACCCCATGGACTGTAGCCTGCCAGGCTCCTGTTAATGGGGATTCTCCAGACAAGAATACTGGAGTGGGTTGCCATACCCTCCTCCAGGGGATCTTTCCAACCCAGGTCTCCCACATTACAGGCAGATTCTTACTGTCTGAGTCATCAGCAAAGCCCATGAATACTGGAGAGGGGAGCCTATCCCTTCTCCAGGGGGTCTTCCAGACCCAGGAATTGAACTGGGGTCTCCAGCATTGCAGGTGGATTCTTTACTGGCTGAGCTACCAAAGAAGTCCAAACTAATTATCATTACAACCCAGAAAGTCCACTCCTACATATCTACCCAAGATACTTGAAAATATATGTTCAAATAAAAAGTTATACAAGTGTTAATAACAACATTATTCATAATAGTCAAAAAGTAGAATGGATCAAAATATTTATTAGCTTATGAATAAACAAATGTAATATATCTATATATTGTCAGTAAATTAGCCATAAAGCTGAATGAAGTGCTGACATATGCCACAGCATTGATGAACCTTAAAATAAAATGCTGAGTGTAAAAAGTTACACACGAATGGCATACATTATACAATTTCATTTAAATTGCGTGTCAAGAATAGCCAAATACATATAAACAGAAAGTAGATTACTGATTATCAGGGAATGGTGATGAGGAAAACTGGTACTAACTGCTAACAGGTATGAGTTTTCTTTCAGGGCTGAAAAAAATTCTACTAATAAATAATGGTCATCATTACACAACATAGTAAAATTACTAAAATCAACTGAAATACATACTTAAAATTCACGAATTTTTGGTGTGCCAATGATATCTTTAAAAAAAAGTTTACTCAGTGACCAAGTGGGATTTATCTCTGGATTACATGTCTAATTTTGGATCTGATTTTTAAACTTTTTATTTCATCTTAGAGTATCTGATTAACAATGTTGTGTTAGTTTCAGGTATATATGAAAGTGATTCAATTATACATATAAATGTATCTATTCTTTTTCAAATTATTTTCCCATTTAGGTCATTACAGAGTATCAGGTAGAGTTTCCTGGGCTATACAGTAGATTCTTCTTGGCTATCAATTTTAAATATAACACTGAATACATGTCAGTCACAAATTCCCAATCTATCCCACCGGCCACCCTTCCTCTCAGTAACCATAGATTCATTCTTTTTGGCTGTGAGCCTATTTCTGCTTTGCAAATAAGTTCATTTCTACCATTTTTTAAAAATTACTTATATATAAACAATATAACATGATATTTACCTCTGTCTCACTTCACTTAATATGATAATCTCTAGGTTAAACCATGTTGCTTGAAATGTCATTATTTCATTCTTTATCAAGACTGAATTAATAATCCATTGTGTATATGTAGCACAGCTTCTTTTCTATCCATATGTCAATGGACATTTAGATTGCTTCCGTGTCTTGGCTATTGCAAATAGTGCTGCTATGAACGTAGGAGTGTGTGTATCCTTCAAAACCGTGTCTTCCTCTGGGCATACACCTAGGAGTGGAAAGGTACCTCTGTTTTTAGATTTTTAAAGGAACCTCCATATTGTTCTCCATGATGGCTGTATCAATTTGCATTCCCACCAATAGTTCAAGGGGGTTCCCTTTTCTCCATACCCTTACCAGGTTTTACTATTTGCAGACATTTTGATGATGGCCATTTTGACCTGTATGAAGTAATACCTCACTGGGGGTTTGATTTGCATTTCTCTATAATTAGTGCTGTTGAGCATCTTTTCATGTGCCTCTTGGCCATGTGTCTTCTTTGGAGAAATGTCTATTTAGATCTGCTGTTTGTATATTTTAGAGAATAATTCCTTGTCAGAAGCTTCATTTGAAAATATATTCTTTCACTCTGTGTGTTGTTTCATTTTGTTTATGCTTTCTTTTGTTGAGCAAAAGTTTATAAGTTTAGCTAGGTTCCATTTTTTTTTCTTTAATTTTCATTTATTTAGGACTCAGATCAAAGAAATATTGATGCAATTTATGTAAGAGAATGTTCTGCCTTAATTTTCCTCTAAGAGTTTTATAGTATCTGGCATTGCATTTAGGGTTTTTAACCCTTTTGAGTTTATTTTTCCGTATAGTGTTACAGAATGTCCTAATTTCATTTATTTTTTTTTCTTTTTTACTCTTAAAAATGTTTATTTATTTTAATTGGGTGATAATTACAATATTGTAATTGTTTTTGACATACATCAGCATGAATCGGCCACAGGTATATACCAGTCCCCCCCCCATCATGAACCCCCTCCCGCCTCCCTCTCCTCCCTATCCCTCTGTGTTGTCCCAGAGCACTGGTTTTGCATGTCCTGCTTCATACATCGAACTTGCTATGTTCATCTGTTTTACACATGGTAATGCACATGTTTCAAAGCTATTCTTTCAAATCACATGCAGCTGCCCAGTTGTCTCAGCACCACTTGCTGAAGTGGCAGTCTTTTATCCATCGTATATTCTTGACTCCTTTGCTGTAGATTAGTTGACCACTGGGGCATGGTTTTATTTCTGGGCTTTCTATCCTCTTCCACTGATCTATAAGTTTGTCTTTGTGCCAGTACTTTGTTTACCGTAGCTGTATAGTATAGTCCAAAGTCAGGGAGCATAGTCCTCCAGCACCATTGTTCTTTCTCAAGATTGTTTTTCTTATTCAGGGTCTTTTTTGTCTTTAAACAAATTTTAAAAATGTTTTCATCTAATTCTGCAGAAAATACTATTGATAATTTGATAGGGGTTGCATTGAATCTGTAGATTACTCTGGGTAGTATATTCATTTTGACAATACTGATTATTTTAATACAAGAATGTGGTATATCTCTTGTCTGTTACTGTCATATTCATTTTTCCCCCCATCAGTATCTTATAGTCTTCTGAGTACAGGTATTCTGTCTCCCTAGGTAGGTTTATCCCTAGGTATTTTATTCTTTTTGCTGTGATAGTAAATGGGATTTCTCTCCTTGACTTCTCTTTCATATCTTTCATTGTTAGTGTATAAGAATGTAAGAGATTTATTTGCATCAATGTTGCATCCTGCAACTTTGCCGAATTTCAGTGATGGGTTTTAATAGTTTTTTGGTAGCATCTTTAGGATTTTCTATGTATAATATCTTGTAATGTGCAAACAGAGAGAGTTTTATTTCTTCTTTTCCAATTCAGATTCCTTGTATTTCTATTACTTCTCTGGTTGCTGTCACTAGGACTTCCAAACTATGTTAAAAGTTGAGTGAATGGGCATCTTGTTCTTGTTCCTGATCTTAGGGGGATGCTTTCAGATTTTCATGTTTGCTATGGGTTTGTCAAACGTGGCCCACATTATGTTGAGGTGTTTTCACTTTATTCACATTTTCTGCAGAAGTTTTTCTCATAAATTTGTGTTCAATTTTGCCAAAAGCTTTTTCTGTATCTATTAAGATGATCATACATTTTCTTTCTATTTTTTTCTTCAAATTGTTAATGTGATGCATCACATTATGTATGTTGATTTATGTATGTTGAAGAATCCTTGCATATCTGGGATAAATCCCACTTGATTATGGTGTATAATCCATTAATGAGTTGGTGAATTCAGCTTGTTATTATTTCATTGAGGATTTTTGCATCTGAGTTTATCAGGGATATTGGCCTTTAATTTTATTTTCATTCATTATCTTTGTCTGGTTTAGGTATCAGGGTAATGGTGACCTCCTAGGATGAGCTCAGGGATATTCTTTTCTCTGCATATTTTTTAAAAGAGTTTTAGAAGGACAGGTGTTAACTCTACCATAAATGTTTGATAGAATCCTCTGTGAAGCCATCTGGTCCTGGGTTATTGTCTGTTGGAAATTTTTTAATCACAGTTTCAATTCCAGTAGTCATGACTTGTTTGTTCATATATACTATGTCTTCCTGCTTCAACCTTTGAAGGTTGTGTTTTTCTAAGAATTTACCCATTTTGTCTAAGTTGTACAATTTGTTAGTGTAGTAGTACATGTAGTAGTCTCTTCTGATTCTTTGTATTTCTGTGGTTTCAGTACTAACTTCTCCTCCTTCATTTCTAATTTTGATTTGGCTTCTGTGTCTCTTTTTTCTTGACAAGTCTGAATAAAGGTTTATCAATTATCTTTTCCAAGAACCAGCTTTTAGTTTCATTCATCTGCAGGAGTTGCTTGTATATTTTTGAGATTAATCCTTGGTCTGTTGCTTCATTTGCTATTATTTTCTCCCAGTCTGATGGCTGTCTTTTCACCTTGCTTATAGTTTCCTTTGTTGTGCAACAGCTTTTAAGTTTCATTAGGTCCCATTTGTTTAGTTTTGCTTTTGTTTCTAATATTTTGGGATGTGGGTCATAGAGGACCCTGCTGTGATTTATGTCGGAGAGTGTTTTGCCTATGTTCTCCTCTAGGAGTTTTATAGTTTCGGGTCTTACATTTAGATCTTTAATCCGTTTTGAGTTTTTTTTTTTTTTTTTTTTTTTTGTGTATGGTGTTAGAAAGTGTTCTAGTTTCATTCTTTTACAAGTGGTTGACCAGTTTTCCCAGCACCACTTGTTAAAGAGGTTGTCTTTTTTCCATTGTATAGCCTTGCCTCCTTTGTCCAAGATAAGGTGTCCATAGGTCCGTGGATTTATCTCTGGGCTTTCTATTCTGTTCCATTGATCTATATGTCTGTCTTTGTGCCAGTACCATACTGTCTTGATGACTGTGACTTTGTATTATAGTCTGAAGCCAGGCAGGTTGATTCCTCCAGTTCCATTCTTCTTTCTCAAGATTACTTTGGCTCTTTGAGGTTTTTTGTATTTCCATACAAATTGTGAGATTATTTGTTCTAGTTCTGTGAAAAATACCATTGGTAGCTTGATAGGGATTGCATTGAATCAAACAGATGGAGAAATATACCATGTTCATAGATTGGAAGAATCAATATTGTCAAAATGGCTATACTACCCAAAGCAATCTACTGGGATTTTAATCTGTTGCTCCGGTCCCTTCTGAAGCGGTTCCCTTTTTTCATCTGGCTTCTGTTGGCAGGTCTTTTCAGTGTCTAATTTCCACCCTGACACAGGCGGGCTGAGGTGTTCACTTGTTTAGGTTCGCTGTTTCAGTCGTGCTGCGGGGAGTGAGGGGCACTGCAGACAGATATCGCTGTGTGTGGGTAGCACTCACAGTGTTCTGGCCACACTGGGTTTGCCCTCACTCATGGGTGTGTGCTCTCCCCATCTACACTGCTCAGGCTCCGGCTGCTCTATATGGAGCGGGCCCTACATTGCGTGCGGTTCCAGTTTTCAGGTACTACACAAAAGTGCAGATTCGATTGGGCCTGCATTTTGTGCCTTCTCCACCTCGAGCAGCTCAGGCAGTCAAGAGCTTGATGGGCACACTCTCCCGGGGTGTGGTGTGCCTTCTCCCCTCCACAGTCCCAGCCTCAGTTTCACGCACACCAGTCGGGTGCATGTGGCTTCTGCCTATTCGCAGGAGCTGGCCTCTAGCCGTGACCCTCCCAGTGGATGTCGACCATCCAGAATCTCAGGAAGTTTTTGGTTAGATACTGGAGGCCTTTTGCAGTTTGGTAGGGGGTACCGTCTCTGTGGCCGAGTTTGCCCCTTTCCCCTCCCCCCTGCCTCTGGCGGGGATGGGCCGGTCTGCCGCCGGCTAGCTCTTCTGTGGAATTGCTTAGTCTCTTTGTTCTGCGAACAAGAATTGATGCTTTTGAACTGTGGTGTTGGAGAAGACTCTTGAAAGTCCCTTGAACTTCAAGGAGATCCAACCTGTCCATCCTAAAAGAGATCAGTCCTGGGTATTCATTGGAAAGAGTGATGTTGAAGCTTGAACTACAACATTTTGGCCACCGAATACAAGCAGCTGACTCATTGGAAAAGACCGTTATTCTGGGAAAGATTGAGGGCAGGAGGAGAAGGGGACGAGAGAGGATGAGATGGTTGGATGACATCACCGACTCGATGGACATGGGTTTGGGTGGACTCTGGGAGTTGTTGTTGGACAGGCAGGCCTGGCATGCTGGGGTTCATGGGGTCACAAAAAAGTTAGACATGACAGAGACTGAACTAAACTGAGAACAATAACCCTATATGCAAGACAGCAAAAGAGACACAGTTGTATAGAAAGGTCTTTTGGACTCTTTGGCAGAGGGTGAGGGTGGGATGATTTGTGAGAATGGCATTGAAACATGTATATTTTCATATGTGAAATGGATCGCCAGTCCAGGTTTGATGCATGAGACAGGGTGCTTGGGACTGGTGCACTAGGATGACCCAGAGGGGTGGGATGGGTAGGGAGGTGGGAGGGGTGTTTAAGATGGGGAACACACATACATCCCTGGTAGAATCCTGTCAATGTATGGCAAAACCACTACAATATTGTAAAGTAATTAGTCTCCAATTAAAATAAATAAATTTATAAAAAAATAAAAATTTAACTCAAAAATAAATAAATAAAATGAAAGAAAACAAACAAAAATATAAAATTAATTTGGATTTACATGTGTGAAAGTACATCAGTAATTTTTTCACATTTACCTAATATTCATTGATAGATTCAGGCCATGCTTTTCATTTATTCCAGATGTGACAACTAAGCTGCCAGTTATGTTTCTGCTGTTCCTTTAATCTTTCCCCAGAGGCAGTAATAAAAGATTAATAATTGAGTGTGGTATCTAGGCTAAGGTAATGATTATTTTAAACATTGGCAGCAAGCCTACATTCTTTGAAGGGATAATTTGTATAAGACCAGGAAATTGGATCATTTTGTTATCTATTATGAAAATTACTAAAATATCTGGTATCCTTAAATGTTCACCCAAACTTAATTAAAAGTATAAAAATTAAAAGCTATTCAGGGCTGTCAGTGAATATTTCAAAGAGAGTGAAAAAACTAAAATCTTCAAAAATAAAGTTTTTCAGTACTCAACAAAATAAAACTCAGCAGCATTTCAAACTAATAAATATATTCATTATCTTTTTAATTTATATTTCATTATATGGAAAGCAAATTATTTTAATAGTATGTATTATTTGGGTCACACTACTTAGCAGAAAAAAGCCACAAAGCAAATTACTGTTACAATTTCAATAGGGAGCATATTGAGGATAAAAGTACTCAATCTAACTGCTATTGTATAGTTAAGGTTTAATTTAACTATCTAGTCAGAATAATATTTTCATTAGAATAATTGTCATTAATTTAAAAATTATTTCTTAAGTTTCTTAAGAAATTACATTAATTTCTTTTTACCCCATTTCTTTATCAATATGGGGAAATATTTTATTCAGTTTGGTTAACTTCATTTATACTTTTAGAATATATGATATAAATATGTAATAAATGGGTTTCCATTTGGCTTCTTGTTCCAGATATCATAAAGGTTAGGGACAGGGTCTGGTCTTAATCGTAAGGGATTCAATTTAGGTCATACCTGAGTGATTTAGTGGTTTTCCCTACTTTCTTCCATTTAAGTCTGAATTTTGTGATAAGGAGTTCATGATCTGAGCCACAGTCAGCTCCTGGTCCTGTTTTTGCTGGCTGTATAGCACTTCTCCATCTTTGGCTGCAAAGAATATAATCAATCTGATTTCATTATTGACCGTCTGGTGAAGTCCATGTGTAGGGTCATCTCCTGTGCTGTAGGAAAAGGATGTTTGCTATGACCATTGCATTCTGGCAAAACTCTGTTAGACTTTGCCCTGCTTCATTTTGTATGCCAAGACCAAACTTACCTGCTACTCCAGGTATCTCTTCACTTCCTACTTTTGCTTTCCTGTCCCCTATGATGAGACATCTTTTGTTAGTGTTGGTTCTAGAAGATCTTGTAGGGCTTCACAGAACCATTCAGCTTCAGCTTCTTTCGCATTAGTGGCTGGGGCATAGACTTGTATTACTGTGATATTGAATGGTTTGCCTTGGAAACAAACAGAGATCATTCTGTCATTTTTGAGATTGCACCCAAGTAATGCATTTCAGACTCTTTTTTTAATTATGAGGACTACACCATTTATTCTAAGGGATTCTTACCCACAGTAGTAGATATAATGGACATCTGAATTAAATTCGCCCATTCCAGTCCATTTTACATCACTGATTCCTAATACGTCAATGCTCACTCTTGCCATCTCCTGTTTGACCACTTCTAACTTACTGAGATTCACGGACCTAACATTCCAGGTTCCTATACAGTACTGTTCTTTACAGCATCAAACTTTACTTCCATTACCAGTCACTTCCACTACTGGATGTTGTTTTTGCTTTGGCTCCATCTCTTCATTCTTTCTGGAGTTATTTGTCCACTCTTCTCCAGTAGCATATTGGGCATGTACTGACCTGGGGAGTTCATCTTTCAGTGTTATACCTTTTTGCCTTTTAATACTGCTCATGGGGTTCTCAAGGCAAGAATACTGAACTGGTTTGCAATTCCCTTCTCGATTGGACCATATTTTGTCAGAACTCTCCACCATGACCTGTCCATCTTGGGTGGCCCTACATAGCATGGCTCCTAGTTTCATTGAGTTAGACAAGTCTATGGTCCATGTTATTGGTTTGGTTAGTTTTCTGTGACTGTGGTTTTTATTCAGTCTACCCTATGATGAATAAGGATGTGAGGCTTATGGAAGCTCCCTGATGGGAGATATTGACTGGGGAAATCTGGGTCTTGTTCTGATAGTTGGGATCATGCTAAGTAGATCTTTAATCCAATTTTCTGTTGATGGGCAAGGCTGTGTTCCCTCCCTGTTGTTTGACCTGAGGTCAAACTGTTGACCCATGCCTCCACAAGAGACTCCAGGACTCTAATAGGCAAGTCTGACTCAGTCTCTTGTGGGGATACTGCTCTTCTCTCCTAGCTCCTGGTGTGCACAAGGTTTTACTCATGTCCCCCAAGAGTATTTCCCCAGTCCTGTGGAAGTTCTGTAATCAAGTCCCACTGGTCATCAAAATCAAATTCCCTGGGGGGTTCTTGTCTGCTGAGTGGCTCTATGGTAGGGCTAATAGCAACCTCCTCCAAGAGGTTTATGTACCACTCTGTGTGACCAAGTCTTTCTGCACTCAGAGTCCCTGTCCCCAAGGCAGGCCACTAATGACTCATTACGCTGCAAGAGACACTCAAAGGTAGGTCTGGCTCAGTCTCTATGGACCCTCTGGGTCCTGGTGCACACAAGGTTTGTTTGAGCCCTCCGACTGTCGCTGGCCAGCATGGGGCTTGATTCTAAACATGATTTTGCCCCTCCTACCATCTTGTTGGAGCTTGTCCTCTGCTCTTGGACATGGGGTACATTTTTTTGGTGGGATCCAACATTTTCCTGTCAATGGTTGTTTAGCAGTGTGTTGCAGTTTTGGAGTTCTTCCAGGAGAAGATGAGTGCACTTCCTTCTACTCTGACATATTGGTGTAGGGAATCAATGGATTAGATCTGATAGTCACAGTGCCTGAAGAACTATGGGCAGAGATTTGTGACATTGTACATGAGGAAGTGATCAATATCATCCCCAAGAAAAAATGAAAAAAGCAAAATATTTGTCTTAGAAGGCCTTACAAATAGCTGAGAAAAGAAGAGAAGCTAAAGGCAAAGGAGAAAAAGAAAGGTATACCCATATGATTGCAGAGTTCCAAAGAATAGCAAGGAGAGATAAGAAAGTCTTCTTCACTGATCAATGCAAAGAAATAGAAGAAAACAATAAAATGAGAAAAAATAGATATCTCTTCAAGAAAATTAGAGATCCCAAGGGAACATATCATGCAAAGATGAGCACAAAAAAGGACAGAAATAGTATGGACCTAACAGAAGCAGAAGATATTAAGAAAAGGTGGCAAGAGTACTAGGAAGAATATAAAAAATTCTCAATAATCCAGACAACCACAATGGCATTATCACTCACCTAGGGCCAGATATCCTGGAATGTGAAGTCAAGTGAGCCTTAGGAAGCATCACTATGAACAAAGCTAGTGGAGGTGATGGAATTCCAGTTGAGGTACTTCAAATCCTAAAAGATGTTGCTGTTAAAATGCTGCATTCAATATGTTAGAAATTTTGGGAAACTTGGCAGTGGCCACAGGACTGGAAATGATCAGTTTTCATTTCAATCACAAAGAAAGGCAATACCAAAGAATATCCAAACTACTCCACAGTTGCACTCATCTCACCCACTAGCAAAGCAATGCTTAAAATTCTCCAAGTGAGGCTTCAACAGTATGTGAACAGAGAACTTCCAGATGTTCAAGCTGGATTTAGAAAAGGCAGAGGAACCAGAGATCAAATTTCCAATATCCGTTGGATCATAGAAAAAACAAGAGTGTTCCAGAAAAGCCTCTACTTCTGCTTTATTGACAAAAACCAAAGCATTTTACTGTGTGGATCACAACAAACTGAGGAAAATTCTTAAAGAGATGGAAATACCAGACCATTTTACCTGCCTCCTGAGAACTCTATATGCAGGTAAAGAAGCAAAAGTTAAAACATGGGACAATGGGCTGGTTCCAAATTGTGAAAGGAGTGCATTAAGGCTATATATTGTCAGCATGCTTATTTAACTTATATTCAGAGTGCATCATGCCAAATGTTGGTCTGAATGAAGGACAAGCTGGAATCAAGATTGCCGGGAGAAATATCAGTAATATCAGATGTGGAGATGACACCACCCTTCTGGCAGAAATCGAAGAACTGAGGAGCTTCTTGATGAAAGTGAGAGGAGAGTGAAAAAGATGGCTTAAAACAAGACATCCAAAAACCTAAGATCATGGCATCTGGTCCAATCACTTTGTGCCAAATATATGGGGAAACAACAGAAATAGTGAGAGACTTTATTTTCTTGGGCTCCAAAATCACTGCAAATGATGATTGCAGCCATGACACTTTCTCCTTGGGAGAAAAGCTATGACCAACCTAGACAGCATATTAAAAAGCAGAGGCATTACTTTGCCAACAAAAGTCCATCTAATCAAAGCTATGTTTTTTCCAGTAGTCATGTATGGATGTGAGAGTTGGTTTATAAAGAAAGCTGAGCACTGAAGAATTGATGCTTTTGAACTGTGGTGTTGGAGAAGACTTTTCAGAGTCCCTGGACTGCAAGGATATCAAACCATTCAATTCTAAAGGAAATCAGTCTTGAAGACTGGTGCTGAAGCTGAAGCTAAAGCTCCAATAATTTGGCCACCTTATGCAAAGAACAGACTTACTTGCAAAGCCCTTGATGCTGTGAAAGATTCAAGGCAGGAGGAGAAAGGGACAACAGAGGATGAGATGGTCGGATGGCATCATGGAGTCAATAAGCATGAGTTCTTGCTGTCTCTGGGAGTTGGAAATGGACAGCAAAGCTTGGCATGCTGCAGTTCATGGAGTTGCAAATAGTCAGACATGACTGTGACTGAACTAAAATGGTATTAAATTAATAGGAAGAAGCTTGAAGATAATGAATTTTGACTTAACATGACACTTTCAAACACTTAACATTGTCCAAAGATGAAATCAATTACACAGAGAAGCACTGGAGTGCTTTTGCTGCAAGTGATTTTTAGACAGAATAGATGACAATATAAGGAAGCATCTTAAGGCATTTGAATAGGAGCAACTATAAGATGTTGCTAAAACCCTAAAATCCTATCAACACTTAATGCTTCTACTATGCATTTTGGCATTTACCCATAAGCCATATAGTATTATTCACTCACTTTACTTTCTTATGTCTTATTTCTTTAACCAAATGTTAGGGACCTAGTACCCTCAATCTTGACAATAACTTTTCCACGTACATTGCTGGAAATCCAAAGCACACTGAAATGAGATGAATTAAATGAATGACAAAAATAAAACATATATGCTATTTTCAAATGCTGCTACTCAAAATATATTATTTGTGAAGGTAAAGTTAGTCAAATATGTATCCTATGGTAAGATTACAGAAAACTATAAAAATTTACAATTTTAGAAGAATATTTTATAAAAGAAAACTAAAGGTGTATTAAACAAACAGATAAAGGAATGATACCAAAAGAAGTCACTATAAATATACAGAAAGAAAGCAAAGAAGGCTATTCTAAAGGGCCTAAAAGTAATGCATGCCTCTTTTATAATTCACAATAGAAACAGAAAGTCATTTATTTAAGTGGGAGATACATTTTTTTGGGGTGAGATAAGTGAAAGAGTAAAAGTTTTATGTTCAAACTACAGCAGGTAGTTTGAAAATTAGAACAAAACTGTACATAAAGAAACCAAAAAGAAGATTTATATTGGTTCAAGGTGGCAGAGTAGCAGGATGTGTGCTCATCTCCTTCGGTGAGAACACAAAAGTTGCAACTAGCTGGTGAACAACCATTGACATGTGGACCCTAAAACCCACCAAGAAAAAGATAACCTACATCCAAAGGCAAAGAAGAAACCACAGCCAGGTGGTAGGATGGACACAATAATGATAAAATAAAATGCTATAACTGGCACAATCTGGAAAAGAGTAAAACCAAAGAAGTTCTCCCACTGTTGTGAAGATTCCATGTCCCATATGAGATCTCCTAGTTTGGGAATCTGGCAAAGGAACTGGAAATCCCCAGGGAATCTTTCTTTGAAGGACAGAATGATTTGATATTATGATTTTCATAGGACTGGGGGAAAATGAGACTCCAATCTTAAGGACACAGAAAAATCTTATTTGCACCAAGGCCCAGGGGGAAGGAGCAGTTACCCCACAGATGACTGCACCAGACCTATCTTCCAGGTAGGTTTGTGGGTCTCCCATGAAAGCATGGGTCAACAGAATCTCACTGTAGGAATACAGACACTGGCAGCAGCAGTCCTGGAAGGGGCCACTTGGTGTAAGTCTTCTTGCACATTGACACTAATCCTACCATAGAGTCAGTAGACCCCAGGGCTGGGTTAGTTCAGGCGAAAAAATTAACACTTGTCAGCAGATAATTAGGTTAAATTTTTACTGAGCACAGCCCTACCCACCAGAGAAAGATCTAGTTTTTCCCACGATCAGTCCCTCCTATCAGGAAGCTTACACAAGCCTCTTAGGCTCATCCACTAGAGGACAGACAGAATAAACAAGAAGAACAACAATCCCACAGCAAATAGAATGAAAACCACATCACAGAAAGTTAATATGAATGAAAAATCAGAGGGTTATGTCCCAGATGAAGGAAGGGTCAAGATAAAACCCCAGAAAAACAATTAAATGAGGTGGAGATAGGCAACCTTCCAGAAAAAGAATTCAGAATAATGATAATGAAGATCATTCAAGATCTCAGAAAAATAATGGAGAAGATGCAATAAATGGTAAACAAAAACCTAGAAGAATGATGCTGTTAAAGTTCTGTACTCAAGATGTCAGTAAATATGGAAAATTCAGCAGTGGTCACAGGACTGGAAAAGGTGTTTTCATTCCAATTCCAAAGAAGGAAAGCACCAAAGAATGTTTAAACTACTGTACAATTGTGCTTATTTCACATGCTAGCAAGGCTATACTCAAAATTTTTCAAGCTAGGCTTCATCAATAGGAGAAGGCAATGGCGACCCACTCCAGTACTCTTGCCTGGAAAACCCCAAGGACGGAGGAGCCTGGTAGGCTGCAGTCCATGGGGTCTCAAAGAGCTAGACACAACTTCACTTTCACTTTTCACTTTCATGCATTGGAGAAGGAAATGGCAACCCACTCCAATGTTCTTGCCTGGAGAATCCAAGGGAAGGAGGAGCCTTGCAGGCTGCCATCTGTGGGATTGCACAGAGTCGGACATGACAGAAACGACTTAGCAGCAGCAGTAGGCTTCATCAATACATGAAATGAGAAATTCCAGATGCAAAAGCTGGGGTTAGCAAAGTCAGAGTAACTAGAGATCAAATTGCCAATATTTGTTGTATCATAGAGAAAGCAAGAGAATTTCAGAAAAGTGTCTGCTTCATTGCCTACACTAAAAGCTTTGAATGTATGTATCATGACAAACCGTGGAAAATTCTTAAAGAGATGGAAATGTCAGACCACCTTATCTGTCTCCAGAAAAATCTGTTTGCAAGTCAAGATGCAACAGTTAGAATCAAACATGAAACAACAGACTGGTTCCAAATTCAGAAAGGAGTATGACAAGGCAGTATATTGTCACCCTGCTTATTTAACTTACATGCAGATTACATCATGGGGCATCCCAAGTTGAATGAATCACAAGATGAAATCAAGGCTACTGACAGAAATATCAGCAACCTCAGATACGAATATGATACCACTCTAATGTCAGAAAATGAAGAGGAACTAAAGAGCCTCTTGATGAAGGTGAAAGAGGAGAGTGAAAAAGCTGGCTTGAAACTTAACATTCAAAAAATTAAGAACATGGTATTCAGTCCAATCAGTTTACAGAAAATAAATGGGTAAAAAGTGGAAACAGTGGCAGATTTTATTTTCTTGGGCTCCAAAATCACTGCAGATGGTGACTGCAGTCATGAAATCGAAAGACGCTTCCCCTTAGAAGGCAAGCTATGACAAACCTAGACAGCGTGTTAAGAAGTAGAGACATCACTTTGCTGATCAGGTTGGCATGGTCAAAGCTATGATTTTCCAGTGGTTATGTATAGATGTGAAATTCAAACCTTAAAGAAGACTGAACACTGAAGAATTAGTGGTTTCAACTTATAGTGGAGGAGGAGAAGGGGACAACAGAGAATGAGATGATTGGATGACATCGCCGACTCAATGGGCATGAGTTTGAACAAACTTCGGGAGATGGTGAAGGCCAGGGAAGCCTGGGCTGCTGCAGTCCATGGGGTCACAAAGAATCAGACATGACTGAACAACAAAAAATGTATGACATTTTTGTTCCATTTATTTGATTTAGTATGAATAGAATGCTAGATTTCTAATTTATATGTACATAAAACTTTGTATAGTTCCATGTAGTTTGGCATCTAGTATTGCTGCTAAAATCCTAGAATTTTTTTTCTCTTGGTGAGTTAAAATATTTTGAGTGAGGCTTGAAACTTCTAATTCTGAGAATATAAACACTATGTTTAAAAAAATGAAATTAATATGTGATACAGTATTATTAACTAAAGCACAGGTTTTGTTCAAATTTCACAAAATTTTATGCTAGTGATGATTATTTGTTTTCATTGCTATTCAGGATTCCACATCGTATTTATTTGCATTAAGCAGCTTCAGTTGCATGCAACGAATTATGGTAAATTCTCTTTCTATTTTTATTCTGTTACAAATGTTTTCTAATTTTCCTTGTTATGGTTTCTTAGATACATCCATCATTTGAAAGTGGACATTTAATTTCCAAAAGCATTTTTTAAAGTATCTTTGATATTAATTTTTCATGTAAATGCTTTCTTCTCTACAACCACTGTGTTTCTTTTTTTTTTTTTTTTCAGTCTCTGACTTTGTTGAGGCTCTTAATGGCTAAGTCAAATATCTCCCTTGGTAAATATCACATTGCACTTAAAAATATGCAGGTTATTTTCAAATATCTTTTGATATTGATTTCTAACATAAATCTACAGTGATAAGAGAGCACACTTTGTATGATTTCAATACTTTTAGACCATGAAATTTTTTGCACCTTGTTTAATGTCCTTGGATATGTTCCAGGATCTCCTAGTTTATAGTCTATGAGAACTTGAATAGAATTTGTATCCTACTATTGTGTGAAAGTTGTATAAAACTTAATTATGTTGTATTAGTTCATGGTGCTTTTCAGGTCTACTATATTCTTCTCCTTTTCTATGTATTAGTTCCATCATTTATTAAGAGTTTGATATTGAAACTCTAAAAATCTTAATTTATATTCTTAAAAATATAATTGCAATATATAGTGGAAATATATGTAATTTTGTTCTTTTTTTTTCAAATCTCCTGTAAGTGTGTTATTATATATTTGTAATTTTTTATACTTTTATAATTTAACAAATATAGTTTAAAAAGAAGGTTTATGATATAAAATTCTAAAACTAAGTAGAAAAACATAAAAGTTAGAGTCATAGATTTTGATAGTGGGAAATGAAGAATGTAATTGGAGGAAGAATGGATAATGGATAAGATCATTTCCATTTATGTAAAAAAAAAAGTGAATAGGCACTTTTTCTATGTTTGAAATATCTGTCATTATCTCCTTAGATTGGGCCAATAGATGGTAGGTTTTGATTTCTCTTTGTTTATTTTTTCTCATTTTTAAAAGCAAATCTCATTTTCTAGGCCTATTGCCTTTGAAGGAATCATATAATTTGCATGTTTGCACAGAAAAATAAAAAAAAAAATTAAGCTACTCTAAGGAGTTTTCTCTAGTACAAGAGAAATAGTGAACAATGGGACAAAAACCAATGGAAATGTTTAAATCTTCTACATGAACTGCACTGTATGTGCCTTATTTGAAATCTGTTATGACTATGTTCAGCTCTATTTAATGGAAAACTCAAATTAAGAGTTGGTGTTAACCTAAGTTTATTTTTCTTTCATATAATAGAACCCTTGAGGTTGGTGATAGAGGGCTAGTATAGAATTTTCACAAAACTTGCATATTTATAGTTTTTTGCTGGAATGAATTGTCTTCCATCCTCCAGGCTACCACAACTAAGAGATGATTCAGGGTCAAGAAGAAGAAAAAGGTGAATGTCAAGTGGATGTACCTTCTAGCAGAGTCAATTCCCTTTGGAATTATTTTAAAAGTCCCACAAATAATTTCGCTTAAATCAATGGACACGAGTTTGAGCAAACTCTGGGAGATAGTGAAGGACAAGGAATCCTGGTGTATTGCCCTCCATGGGGCCACAATGAGTCAGACATGACTGAGCAACTGAACAACAAAATAGTGGAGAAAAAATTTAAACACAGGCCCATAAGGCTCCAAAAACTGTATACTACACTAATTTTCTGAGTCATAACTAAGGACCCGAGTAAGGCACTGAATATCATATCAGATAAAGGAATGGATAGCAGAAAAGAGCTTCTAATAGATTAAAAAAAAAACTGTCATTCAAACTATAGCTATTTTGTGCAAGGGCAGCATCATAATGATAACGGACATGCCATAATTGATTAAGTAAACAGAGGCCTCGTGGAAGTACAGCCTTTGCAATGTCAACATGCATGCCATAAATGATTCCTCCACTCAACAATCATTAATGGAATATGTAGTATGACTTACACACTGTGCTAGTTTCTCAATACAGTGATTAGTAAAGTGCAATCCTGGTCTTCAACAAACTCATGTTTTAGTGAGGATATGGGTGTACAAAATATTTTAACAAAATGCAGCATGTGCTAAAATAAACATAAGGATAGTGATATGCAAAAACATTTGAGTCATCAACTAACTCTGCTCAGGGCAGTAATTAAAGGGTTCTCAAATCAGGCAACATCTAAGCCAGTTTTAAAGATAGGTAAGTATTTATTCCCAGAAGGGGTAAAGTGCGAGAAGTATACATCAGGCAGAATGAAAAGGTGACATAAAAGAGTCGCTATGAAAAAAGTAAAAAACATCATGAAAGTGAAGGGAAATGTATTTCTTCTAGAATCAAGAGTGTGTCATAGAAGTAGAATGGGGATGATCGTAAAAGAAAAGGTTGACAAGGTGACTTTAATTAGACTGTAATGAGGTATATTACACAGTAAGGAGATCTGACTTTACTTTGTAGTCAACAGAGAGTGAGTGAGGTCATAATGAACTAACGCAACATAATCAGATTTTGATATTAGAAACATATTTCTGTCAATGTTTGAGAAGTGGAGAGGCTAATCATGTACCTGTGATTGCATAAAGAAAAATTGCTAGTTCTTTATACCTTATAAAGTTATAATGAATAAATATTGTTACCTCAGAGCTTTGTTTGCTGAATATGAAATGTCTTTCAATCATAATATCTTAAAAGAGAAAAATTCCAATTTCCCAGTAAATCACTTAGGAAAGTATGCTATTCTTTTCTAGGGAATTGAGCCTATATTTAATTTAAATTTTTATTATTAGATTGGGCTGTTGTTTTTGTTCAGTCACAATATTGTGTCCGACTCTCTGTAAGCCAATTGACTGCAGTACACCAGCCTTCCCTGTCCTTCACTATCTCTTGGAGTTTGTGCAAACTCATGTCCATTGAATCAGTGATGTCATCCAACTATCTCATCCTCTGTTGCCCCCTTTTCCTCCTACTCTCAATCTTTCAAAGCAGTAGGGCCTTTTCCAATGAGTTGGCCCTTTGTAACAGGTGGCCAAAGTATTGGAGTTTCAGCTTCAGTATCAGTCTTTCCAATGAATATTCAGGGTTGATTTCCTTTAGGATTGACTTTCTGATTTCCTTGATGTCCAAGGGACTGTCAAGAGTTTTCTCCAGCAAGAAAATTTGAAAGTGTCTATTCTTCCATGCTCAGCCTTCTTTATGGCCCACCGCTCACGTTGGTACATGACTACTGGAAAAACCACAGCTTTGACTAGACAGACCTTTCTCGGCAAAGTGATGTCTCTGCTTTTTAATACACTAACTAGGTTTGTCATAACTTTCCTCCCGAGGAGCAAATGTCTTTTAGTTCCATGGCTGCAGTCACCATCTTCAGTGATTTTGGAGCCCAAAGAAATAAAATTTGCCATTGTTTCCACTTTTTCCCCATGAAGGGATGAAACAAGATGCCATGATCTTAACTTTTTGAATGTTGAATTTCAAGCCAGCTTTTTCACTCTCTTCTTTTACCCTCATCAAGAGGTTCTTTAGTTCCTCTTCATATTCTGCCATTAGAGTGGTATCATATGCATATCTGAGGCTTGCAAAGAATTAGTTGAACTCTCTCACACACAAAAAAACATTTGGTGACTTTTTTGCTTATCTGCATTGTGATGCTTAAATCTCCAAATACATTTCTGTACCATGTCAGTCACTTTCTTTTTGTTTTTTGGTAATTCTGTGGCTTTGATTTCAGATTTCACATGCAGGAACAAGAGGAAGGGAAGGTAAAAATTGGAAAAGCACTTGGGTATTTGAAAGAACTATTTATCGGTCTGAGATGTGAAGTACACGGAGAGACTGTGTGACTAATTTTAAAAACACATGCTCAGAAAGGTTTAAAAGAGTGGATACAAACAAGTTTTTTTCCCTACTTCCATTGAAACATAATCAAATAAACTAACATTTTTATAGTCTAAAAAAATAAGTTAGCAGTAGAAACTTGAAATATCAGAAGAAAACATATAGGAAAAATGAGTGATTTTCATGGTACAACAAGTAAGCTCTACTTTTAAAAATAGTTGTTTGCTGACAGTTTGAATAAGATATGACTGAACATTCAAAGAAATATCAATAACCTCAGATATGCAGATGAAACCAGTTTATGGCAGAAAGTGAAGAGGAACTAAAAAGCCTCTTGATGAAAGTGAAACAGGAGAATGAAAAAGTTGGCTTAAAGCTCAACATTCAGAAAACTAAGATCATGACATCTGGTCCCATCACTTCATGGGAAATAGATGAGGAAACAGTGGAAACAGTGTCAGACTTTATTTTTTGGGCTCCAAAATCACTGCAGATGGTGATTTCAGTCATGAAATTAAAAGGTGCTTACTGCTTGGAAGGAAAGTTATGACCAACTTATATAGCATATTAAAAAGCAGAGACATGACTTTGCCAACAAAGGTCCATCTAGTCAAGGCTATGATTTTTCCAGTGGTCATGTATGGATGTGAGAGTTGGACTGTGAAGAAAGCTGAGCACTGAAGAATTGATGCTTTTGAACTGTGGTGTTGGAGAAGGCTCTTGGGAGTCTCTTGGACTGCAAGGAGATCCAACCAGTCCATCCTAAAGGAGATCAGTCCTGGGTGTTCATGGGAAGAACTGATGCTGAAGCTGAAACTCCAATACTTTGGCCACCTCATGCGAAGAGTTGACTCACTGGAAAAGGCCCTGATGCTGGGAGGGATTGGGGCAGGAGGAGAAGGGGACGACAGAGGATGAGATGGCTGGATGGCATCACCAACTCGATGGACATGAGTCTGAGTGAACTCCGGGCGTTAGTGATGGACAGGGAGGCTGCGATTCACGGGGTCGCAAAGAGTCAGACATGACTGAGCTACTGAACTGACTGACTGACTGAACATTCGAAATCAAGTGTTGAAATTGGAAATCAAAATGTTGTAATACTTTGTTTCAAGATCTGTGTTTCTTTTAAAGTTATGGCTTCAGGAAAATCACAGAGCTTTAGGAAAATCTGTGTGTACCACTAGCTTTCTGCAATTATTTCATCTTTTCCAATTATCTAATAATTTGAGTGAGAAAGAAAAAGAAAACAGACTTCCCCTACTGGAAATTTGTCCTTAATTTTCGAGTAGTACGGTAACTTAAAAGAAAAAAAAAGAATAACTTGTGTTTCATTATATTTAATAGTATTTAAGAAAAGTTTCACATGTGGGCCTTTAGATCGAAGATAGACACATGAATGTAAAATTTAGATGCTATTGTATTTAATATTTTCAAAATATAATTGAAAAATTTTCTCTCCCAATGAGATAAAGCAAAATTGTACAAAAATGACAACACAAAACACCCCTCCAAAAAAAATCACAACTAAAAACAACAGCAATATAGTCTTTACTGCTTTGCAATTTACTTTCATTGTTAATTTTGAATATTTTATAAGCCTAGCATCCTGCATGTGATAATATTATATACAATTTTATAAAATTTCTACACTACTCTTCCTTGGTAAATCACTGATTGGAGTAAATTCAGTATAAACTGTGTCCTGTTAATTAAAATTGTAGATAGTATTTCAGTTTAACACTAAATGCCTAGCACAAGTCTGACATGGGTCTCATAGGAAACTTTAATCACAAGATTTTATTTATTCCTAGCAAAATTAGAGATTTTGCTAGGACACCACAGCATAAATCTTCCTTCCTCTCTCAAACTATTGATGGATAAGCAGTGAGATTTTTGAGAAAATATTAACAAAGTGTCAATGTGTGTGTATGTGTTCCTGAACTCTATCCAAAACTTGATAGAATTCAAATGCTGTAGAAATTTAAGAAATATAATTTCTCATCATAACATGTAAGTTTTAGGTTAAGCTTGCCAAGAAAATTTCAGTTAAGTGTTTTTTGCCCAAAATAATATTGCTGTGATTTTTTTTCAATGTTTGTGAATCAATATAACCTTACCCAGAATTCCTGTGTAAAGGCCTTTTCCAACATTACTGTCATTAAAACTTCTAGAAAGAAGAAAATTCTCCCAAGGAGGGTTTTTTAAAAATTTTATCTAATTATTTTTCTATATTGTTTGTGTATATACTGAATACTTTGTCAAAAGTATAATATATGTATTTATTTTTCCATTTCAATTCTGCAACGTCCACTACTAAGAGAAAATGCAGGAAAAATGCAATAAATCAAAATCTTTGTTAATTTAGGGGTTACACTGCATTTATGATGAATTAAAAAGTTTGTACTTTATCTAAATTATCATCACTTATAAATAACAATGCTGAAGTACAAACAAAAGCAAAAAATTGAATAACTAATTCAAAATACATTATTGCTAAAGAATGGAATGTAGGTTTGCTCATAGTGTCAGACCTTATTACTTTACCATATGTTTATTTTTTAATTGAAGTATAGTTGGTGTACTGGAAAAGTATAGTCCAAGTACATACAAAATATGTTTAGAGTGTGTACAATATATTGCTTCACAATATTTCAAGTTTCTATTCAATTTATAATTATAAATGACTATAAATATTGCTATAAATTATAAATATTATAAATACTGGCTATATTCTTTGAGTCATCCTTGTAGCTTATTTTATACCTAATAGTCTGTACCTCTTAATTTCCTATGTTTATATTTTCCCTCCCTTTTCTTCCCCCTTCCCATTGGGAACCATTGGTTTGTTTCTTATGAATTTGCTTCCTTTTTGTTATATTCACTAATTTGTTGTATTTTTTAAATTCCACATATAAGTGATATCATACAGTATTTGTCTTTCTCTGTCTGATTTATTTCACTTAGCATAATATTCTCCAAGTCCATTCATGTTTTTGCAATGGGGAAATATTTTTTAAACACTTTGAAAAACAGTGTTGATTACATTAAAAATACTTGGTGCAGCATGCTCTCCATGAAAGTTTTATAAAAACTAACTGTTAAAGTGAATGAGAAATGAAAAATGAAGTTTGATATTCGCCAGACCTAAAACTTGAGGTGTAACAGCATAGTTTGAAAAAGAAAGTCAGACACACTATCTGAATCCTTCATTTTTTAATTCAAATTCATAAAAATAATAGCTGTTCACAATAAAAAGAATGTGTCTTATCTGTTTCTAATTTGTTAAGCCCTTAAAAGTTGTCAAAAAAATGAAGGCACAGATATTTCTCTTATTGGTCTTGAAACAGCAAAATATCTGTGCAGGGGATCATGTGCAAGCCCCTTTCTAGAAGCTGAGCATGATCTCTGGTTGTTGGACAGCAAGAAAGAGGTGACTTCAGTTGTACAACAACAAGAAGCTGAACTCTCCCAACCATAGACATCATGGAAGGAGACTCAGTGCTTCAGAAGAGGTCACAAGGCTGAACAAAAGCTTGATTTCAGCTTACTTGGATTCTGAGATAAGAACCTAGCTAATCAACAGGGTTATTGAAAACATGATATAAAATAAATTGTGTTTTTTCAAGCTTCTAAATTTTTGGTAAATTGTTAGGCAGCAAGATAAAACTAATAGAAAATGTCACATTTGAGAATCCAGGATAGTACTTTGGGATTTGTTTTCTCTGTAAAATTGTTTTTAGTGGTCTTTATTTTTGGGAGTTCTGAAATTGCATAATGATATGCCTTGATAGAGTTTCATTTGACATTAATTTTACTGGATATTGGGATTATTTTAATACAGAAAAATGTGGTTCAGATATTAGAGATTTTCTCCTATTTTTTCTCTTATTTAATTTTCTTCTTCTACTTTGGCTCTTCTATTTTTCTGAAACTTCCACTGAGCAAAGTTTTGATCTCCCAGACTATCATAAAATCTTCATTTCTTTTCTCTTAATCTCTATTTTTTACTTATTTTCCAAATTTACTATTGATTTTGCAATTTTTTTTTTTTAATTTTCAAAAGCTCAGTGTTCACAGAATATTTTCTTTTTACCATGTCCTATTCTTTTTTATTTTCTGATTGCAATGTATTCCCTGTCCTTTGATTATATTAGTTAGATATTTCTTTCTGGATTGCATTGTCCCCTTTTTAATCATTAGTTCTCCTTGCTATTGGAGGATTTCTCAAATATCTGGCAATCCTTGGTTAACCACTCATTGTTATTGTTCAGTCGCTCAATCAGGTCCGACTTCTTGTGACCCCATGGACTGCAGCATGGCAGGCTTTCCCATACATCTGTGTCTCCCAGAGTTTGCTCAAACTCATGTCCATTGAGTCGATGATGCCATGTAAATATCTCATCCTCTTTTGCCCCTTCTCCTCGTACCCTCACTCTTTCCAAGTATCAGGGTCTTTTCCAACAAGTTGGCACTTCACCAACTCGAAACCATTGAAGTTTCAGCTTCAGCATCAGCCCTTCCAATGAAAATTCAGGGTTGATTGCCTTTAGGATTGACTGGTTTGATCACCTTGCACTCCAAGGAACTCTCAAGATTCTTCTCCAGCACCATAGTTTGAAAACACCAGTTCTTCAGCGCTCAGCCTTTTTTATAGTCCAACTCTCACATCTATACATGACTACTGGAAAAACCATAGCTTTGACTAGATGGAACTTTGTTGGCAAAGTAATGTCTTTGCTTTTTAATATGCTGTCTAGGTTTGTCATAGCTTTTCTTCCAAGGAGCAAGTGTTTTGTAATTTCATGGCTGCAGTCACCATCTGCAGTGATTTTGAAGCCTAAGAAAATAAATTCTGTCAATGTTTCCCTTGTTTCCCCATCATTTTGCCATGAAGTGATGGGACCGGATGCCATGATCTTACTTTTTTGAATGTTGGGTTTTAAGTGTGCTTTTTCACTCTCCTCTTTCACCTTCATCAAGAGGCTCTTTAGTTCCTCTTCACCCTCTGCAATTAAGGTGGTATCTGCATAGCTGAGGGTGCTGATATTTCTCCCAGCAGTATTGATTCCAGCTTGTGATTAATCCAACCCAGCATTTCTCATGATGTACTCTGCATATACATTAAATAAACAGGGTGACAATATACAGCCTTGACGTACTCTTTTCCTAATTTTGAACCAGCCTGTTTTTCCATATCTGATTCTAACTGTTGCTTCTTGACCTGCATATAGGTTTCTCAGGAGACAGGTAAGGTGGTCCGGTATTTCCATCTATTGAATAATTTTCCACAGATTGCTCTGATCCACACAGTGAAAGGCTTTAGCATAGTCAATGAAGCATAAGTATATATTTTTCTGTAATTCTCCTTCATTTTCATGATCCAGCAGATGTTGGCAATTTGCTCTTTGTTTCCTCTGCCTTTCTAAATCCAACTTATCCATCTGGAAGTTCTTGCTTCATGTACTATTGAAGCTTAGCCTGGAGAATTTCGAGCATTACCTTCCTAGCATGTGAAATAAGTGCAAATT
The DNA here is from genome assembly GCF_963930625.1 of Muntiacus reevesi. Lineage (NCBI taxonomy): Eukaryota > Metazoa > Chordata > Mammalia > Artiodactyla > Cervidae > Muntiacus > Muntiacus reevesi. The sequence goes on along the minus strand of NC_089271.1, from coordinate 78,532,692 downwards.
GTGGTAGTTTGAGCATTCTTTGGCCTGTTCTTGTTGTTGTTGCTCAGTAACCCAATCATGCCCAACTCTTTGTGACCCCATGTACTATAGAATGTCGGGCTTCCTTGTCCCTCACTATCTCCCAAAGTTTGCCCAAGTTCATGTCCATTGCATCAGTGATGACATCCAGCTATTCCATCCTATGACACCCTCTTCTCCTTCTACCCTCAGTCTTTCCCAGCATCAGGGACTTTTCCAATGAGCTGGTTATTCACATTAGGTGACCAAAATACTGGAGCTTCAACTTCAGCATCAGTCCTTCCAATGAGTATTCAAGGTTGATTTACCATAAGAGTGGCTGGTTTGATCTTCTTGCTGTTCAAGAGGCTTTCAGGAGTCTTCTCCAGCACCTCAATTCAAAGGCATCAATTCTGTTCATTTCTAACTTCTTTAGAGTCCAGCTCTCACAACTGTACATGACCACTGGGAAGATCATAGCCTTGACTATATAGACCTTTGTTGGCAGAGTAATGTCTCTGCTTTTCAACACACTGTCTAGTTTTGTCATAGCTTTCCTGCCAAGAAGAAGTCACCTTCTGATTTAATGGCTGCAGTCAGTCACCAGCCACAGTGATTTTAGAGCCCAAGAAGAAACCTGTCACTACTTCCACCTTTCCCCCTTCTGTTTGCCCTGAAGTAATGGGGCCAAATGCCATGATCTTATTATTATTTAATGTCTGTTTTAAGTCAACTCTGTCACTCTCTTCCTTCACTCTTATCAAGATGCTCTTTAGATCCTCTTCACTTTCTGCCATTTGGTTGGTATCATCTGCATGTCTGTGGTTATTGATATTTCTCTTAGCAATCTTGATTCCAGCTTGTAACTCATCCAGCCCGGCATTTCTCATCATGTGCTCAGCACATAGGTTAAACAAATTCAGATTGACAGCAGACAGCCCTGTAGTATTCCTTTCTCAATCTTGAACCAATCAGTTGTTCCATACAGGGTTCTAACTGTTGCTTCTTGACCAGCAAACAAGTTTTTCAGGAGACAGGTAAGATAGTCTGGTATTCCCATCACTTTAAGAGCTTTCCACAGTTTGTTATGATCCACACAGTCAATGGCTTTAGTGTAGTCGATAAAACAACAGTAGGTGTTTTTGTTGTTGTTGTTGTTGTTTTCCTGGAATTCCCTAGCCTTTTCTATGACCCAGCGAATGTTAGCAACTTGATCTCTAATTTCTCTTCCTTTTCTAAACACCACTTAGACATTTTAAGTCCTTGGTTCACACAATGCTGAAGGCTAGCCTGCAAGATTTTAAGCATGGCCTTACTAGCATGGGATATGAGTGTAAGAGATTTGCCAGGGACTCAATATTCAGCATGCACACTTTTGTTAATCATCCTATGTTCAGGATAGTGATACGCATACATATTCAACCTCATGAACTTATCCACAGAGTAAATACCTGTTCTTAGCAGAAGTAAGGAAGGAAATGCTGTCTGGCTGTGAAAGGTGAGGAAAATAATCTAGGCATCTATATGTTTTAAATATTGTTCAGTTCAGTTCAGTCGCTCAGTCGTGTCTGACTCTTTGTGACCCCATGAATCGCAGCACGCCAGGCCTCCTTGTCCATCACAAACTCCCGGAGTCTATTCAAACTCATACCCATCGAGTCAGTGATGCCATCCAGTCATCTCACCCTCTGTCATCCCCTTCTCCTCCTGCCCCCAATTCCTCCCAGAATCAGGGTCTTTTCCAATGAGTCAACTCTTCACATGAAGTGGCCAAAGTATTGGAGTTTTAACTTCAGCATCAGTCCGTCCAATGAACACCCAGGACTGATCTCATTTAGGATGGACTGATAGGATCTCCTTGCAGTTCAAGAGACTCTCAAGAGTCTTCTCCAACAAGTTGTCAATTAATACTCCTGTTTATTCATATCTTGCACTCTCACTTTTAGAAGAATTTCATATTTCTGAGTCGTCATGCTTTCTAGGTTTTTTCATTTAAAGTCAACTTTTTTTTTTAATTGTTGTTGCTTTTTTCATTGCAGAGGCAAGGCCTTAGCTTCCTCTACTATCCACAGCTAGTTGGGAATTTCAAGATTGAAAATTTTGATGACTATTCATTCTCCATTGTCTATTATCTCATTATTTTTGTCCATAATATTGCATGCCTTTTAATTTTCCTTACTATTATTTTAGGGACATAAGTAAGAGATGAAGATAAATATGTGTGTTCATTCCAGTGTTTCATTTATACAGGATGAAAACTCATTCAATTTGGGGGTTCTGTTGTTTTTTTGTTTAACATTTTTCAAAGCACTATATTTCAGAAGTTCTATTTGTTTTTTTTGTTTTTTTTTAAATATTATTTTATTAGTTCATTCCAGGTACATATTTTCTTCTTCTCTAAATTTTATGACTTAAAAGATTCAGTAGAGCACTTTTCTTTGATGCAAAGAAGCAGCACAATTAAGTAAAATTTATACAAATTATATATGAGAAAATCTATAACATTCTTAAAATAAATCATATATCTAGATAAATAAATGCATATTTCTTGTTAATAATTATCCCCAACTTGATCCATAGATTCAAATTGATATCAATAAAGATACAAAATAATAAATTTTGTCAAACTCATCAATTGAATCTAAAGTTTATATGGAAAGGCAAAAAAATTCAGAATAGTCAGCATAATATTTAAGAAGAAGAAAAATGTATGAAGTTTGCAGAATCTGACTTCGTAACTTACTATGCAGTTGCAGAAAGCAAGACAATGGAAGAAGAGACGAATAGATTGGTGGGGTAATATAGAAAGACCATAAATAGATCCACACAAGTACAGTCACATGATTTTTGCCAAATGAGCAAAATAAATTCAATGGAGAAAAGATAGAATTCTCAAAAAATGGAGCTGGAATAACTAGACATTTACATATTTAAAAAAAATCTAGGGACAGACCTTATATAAAAATGCCTTCTTTCATAAAAATAACTTAAAATGGATGATAAACCAAAAAAAAATTAAACTTCTAGAAGATGATAGCAGAAAAAAATGTAGATGAACTTGGGTGTGGCAATGTTTTTAGATAAAAATCAATAGCACAACATATTAAAGGAAAAATTGATAAATTGGACTTTATATAAATTTAAAACTTCTACCCTGTGAAAAATACTAGGGAAAATAAGATAAGAAACCACACACTGGGAGAAATATTTTCCAGGCAAATACCTGATAAAAGGCATGCATTCCTATTATTTAAAAAAACACTTAAAACTCAACAGTAAGAAAATACAGGATCCAATTTAAAATTTAGCAAAATATCATAATAAATATATCTCTAAAGAAGAGGTACAGATGGCAAATATACAGATGAAAATGTGCTCAATATAATATTCCATTAGGGAGTTGCAAATTAAAACAAAATGCTAATTCATATCTATCAAAATGGCTGAAAGTCAAGACTTTGAAACAACAAAATGCCAGTAAGTGAAACAATAGAAACGCTCATATATTGCTGATGAAAATGTTAAATGATAGAGACATGTTGATGTAAGACAATAAAACAATCAGTTATTTTGCTATAAAAATTTATTAGGGTACAGCAAATAATTGCAAGCTGAGCTGTTGCTGGGCAAGGAGAAATTTTTTCTTCCAAAAACTAGTTGCACTTACTGTTGGAAGTACAAAGTATGCTCCATCCAACTGGGCATGTAAATGAAGGTTAATGCATGCAAATCACGGTGAGTGAGAATGCGTGAAAGCCTATTCCACAGGCCATGCTTGACTGTAATTTTAGTTGAGGTTTCCTTTGTTAATTTTATGCACTTTGGAAGACAAACATACTCTCAGTATACCACCTAAGAGTTGAGTTCCTATGTATTTATTCAAATAAATTAAAAGCTTTCATGCACAAAAAAGCTGCATAAAATGTATATAGCAGTTTAATTAACAATTTCTAAAATTTGAAAGCAACCAATGAGTAATCTGAAAAAATACATGCGATATGTCCATCTAATAAAATACTATTCAATGATAAAAGGAATGTATTATAAAACTATAAAATAACATGGAGGAAAATTAAATATGCAGTGTTGAATCACAGAAGCTAACAGAAAAGGCTACATATGGCACAATCCCAAAGATACAGCATTTTGGAAGAAAGCAAAGTAATGGAGACAGTAAAAAGACAATTTCGGGGCAAGGGAGGGATAAATATGTAGAGTAGAGGGGATTTTTAGGGCAGTAAAACTATTTTGTATGATGTTATATTTTTGGATATGCAATTTTATATATTTGTCAAAATCCATAGAACTATACAACATAACAGTGGAATCCTAATATAAACTATAGATTTAATAACCAAAGCACAACAGATATTAATAATAGGGGGAACTGACTTGAAAGTTGAGAGTGAATTCATGAGAAATCTATGTATGTTTTGTTCAGCCTGAAAACTCTATTTAGAAGTCTAGTTTAGAATAAAATCATTTTTTTTAATTCTATGGAATATTTTATTAAAATTACTTTTATGTCCTAGTCTTATTGCTCCCAAATAAATGACAGATTTCTCAAATACTTTTGATCCCATCTCTATAATGCCACATTATTATGAAGGAAACTATTAACGGACTATTATCTTATGTTTCTTATATGGACAAGAGCTAAATGCTAACTAACTTCAACTAAATCATCATCTTCAAATATTCATATTGTTCTGATTAGGTGAAATTGCTTATATTATTTATGAAACATTCCTTCTTGACTTAATAATAGTGAAGAATCCAATTTTGGGTGGGGAAGATCTGCTGGAGAAGGGATAGGCTAACCATTCCATTATTCTTGGGCTTCCCTTCTGGCTCAGCTGGTAAAGAATCCGCCTGAAGTGCGGGAGACTTGGGTTCAATTTCTGGGTTGGAAAGATCCTCTGGAGAAAAGAAAGGCTACCCACTCCAGTATTCTGGCCTGGAGAATTCCATGGACTGTATACTCAATGGGGTCGCAAAGAGTTGGACATGAGTGAGCAACTTTAACTTCATTAAATGCTTATGATTCACAGTCACAAACTATTGAAGCAAAACTTAAAAAATGTAAATATAAGCAAAATATATTCATGGTTTCTTTTAATAATATTATCTTTAAAATATTAGTAAAACTGTATAATTTTCCTTTGGAGGCATTTATTTTTAATTTTTAAAATTTTGCCTTTCATCAATATTTGGGTTTGATAGAAGCTTTTATTTAATATTATTCAAAATATAAACAGGAGAAGATTCTTCTTATTAGCAAGAATGAAGAAGAAAAATTATCACATTGCCCAGAATTGTATGTTTGATAAAGGTTTGTGGAAAGGATTCTTTCTTATCCATTTTTCTAACATAACCATTGTCTGACTCTTTGTTTGAATCTGCAGCAAAGAAACTATGAGTCCAATGTAAACACTGATTTTATATATCAACAAAGCAAAATCAATGTTCTTTTAAAATACATGTGTAGACTTTTTACCCCCACCCCCATCAATGTGGAAGAATATAATTTGCTTGCTTATTTTAGTAGGAAATATTTTATGGATTATTCTATTTTTTCCATTTTGTTACTTTTTACATCTTTTAAGAATTATCATCCCAGATGAAATATCACTAAACTTGTTATACAAGCTGAATTTATTCATTTTCAATCTCTGCTAAATTCATTACACTGAATACCAATAACAGAGTAACCTTGGGGAAGAGAGAATCTAATGAATTGTATTTATTTGTCTTAAAATAGGTAGTGAACAAAAAATACAAACAGCTCATGCAAAAAGAAATAAATGACAAAAATTCTAAAGGTATTCCAAATAACTTATTGTTAATGGAAAGATTTTTAGTGGCAAAAGGCTTTGAGAATTGTCACTAAGGAATAGCTTCCTGGACCACCTGGAAAGCATTAAAAGTCAATTCAGATTTTTTTTGTTGTTGTTTTTACTAAGAGATCTTGAAATCTTATTTAAGAATATAGCCAGGATGAATCAAGATGGCCGTGGAGTAGGTGGACATGCAGTGCACCTCTCTCCATGAATGCATCAGGAATATATCTATAGAATCAAAATTTCTCACAGGACACCGCCTGAATACTATGAGGAATGCTTGACCTCTGGAAAGGATTGTAAGGATACATGTGTGGCTGGGGAGAATAAAATAAACAACTGAGGAGGAAAGCAAGGAAGACAAGATCAGAGCCCTGGGATGGGGGAACTGAAGCAGAGGAGAGATAGTCACAATCAGGGAAATCAGTTGGGAAAAAAGGTAATCATTTAATACTGTCAGAGGAGGGTGAGCAACTGATCTGTAACTATGTGAATAGAATGAGAACCACACAGACAATCCATGGCATGGCCCTGGTCCACTGGTGTGCATGGGGACTGGGGCCTGTCCTGTAGCATGGTGGATTGGAGAGCAATCCCAGGATGATAACTGCTACTGACTGTGGGGAGATGGCCTTAGGGAAGGGGCAGGAGGAAATCCGCAATAGGAAATATATTAGGAGAAAACAGGGTGGCCACGGAAACGAGTGCTGCTGCTAAGTAACATACAGTGGGTGGAGGCACCACTGTAGACTCTCTCCTACCAAATGCCAGTGCTGGCAACTGAGAAACAGAAAAGGATGAACTAGGTCTGGCCTTTTAGTGCCTGATGCTTCAAGCAATAGGGGAAGACCTGCCAGGGCAGCACTTTGAACACTTGGTACTGGAGGCTAGAAAAGCCTCTTAATAGAGTCATGGGGTATGAAAAGACAAAAAGATAAGACACTGAAAGATGAACTCTCCAGGTCAGTGGGTGATCAATATGCTACTGTAGAAGAGTGGAGAAATAGCTCCAGAAGAAATGAAGAGGCAAAGCAAAAGCCCACTGGTGGATGTGTTTGGTGGTGAAAATAGAGTCTGATGCTGTAAGAACAATATCGCATAGGAACTTGGAACGTTAGGTCCATTAGGTAATCAAGGTACATTAGAAGTGGTCAAACAGGCGATGGTAAGAGTGAGAATCAACACTTTAGGAAACAGTCAACTAAAATGGATAGGAATGAGTGAACTTAATTCAGATGACAATTATATCTATTACTGTGGGCAAGAATCCATTAGAAGAGATGAAGCAGCCCTCATAGTCACCAAAGAATCCAAAATGCACTACTTGGGTGCAATATCAAAAATTACAGAATGATTTCTATTCATTTCCAAGGCAAACCATTCAACATCACAGTAATCCAAGACTATACCCCAAACTCTAATGCTGAAGAAGATGAAGTTGAACAGTTCTATGAAGACCTACAAGATGTTCTAGAACCAACACCAAAAACACATGTCCTTTTCAACACAGGTGATTGGAATACAAAAGTAGAAGTCAAGAGATAACTTGAGTAACACATAAATTTGGCCTTGGAGTAAAAAATTAAGCAGGACAAAGTGTAACAGAGTCTAAGGTCAAGTAAGTGCACTGGTCATAGTAAACACCCTTTTCCAACAACACAAGAGGCAACTCTACACATGGACATCATCAGCTAGTCAATGTTGAAATCAAATTGACTATATTATTTGCAGTTAAAAATGGAGAAGCTCTATACAGTCAGCAAAAACAAGACCGGGAGCTGACTGTGGCTCAGATTGTGACCTCTTTTTGCAAAATTCAGACTTATATCAAAGAAAGTAGGGAAAATCACTAGGTCATTCAGATATGACCTAAATCAAATCCCTTTTGATTATACACTGGAGGTAATGAATAGATTCAAGGGATTAGATCTGATAGACAGAGTGCCTGAAGAACTATGGATGGAGGTTCATAACACTGTACCGGAGGCAATGACCTTAAGACAGAAAGACTAAGGTCCCCACAATCCAAGCAGAGATGCCAAGTCCATGCATCCACAAGAAAAAGGAGTACAATGAGGAAAAACTGATTGTCTGAGGAGGCCTTAAAAATAGCCAGGAAAAGAAGAGAAGCAAAAGTCAAAGGAGATGGGAGGGAGTTTCAAAACGGAGGGGATATATGTATACCTCTGGCTGTGGTTTGACAGTGTTGAGGTTTGACAAGAAACAGAAAAACTCTGCAAAGCAATTATCCTTCAGGAAAAATAAATAAATTTTTAAAAAGGCAAAGAAGAAAAGGAAAGATATAGCCATCTGAATGCAGAGTTCAAAAGAATAGCAAAGAGAGATAAGAAAAACTTCTTAAGTGAACTATGCAAAGAAATAGAAGAAAATAATAAAATGGGAAGAGTTAGTGATCTCTTTAAGAAAATCAGAGATACCAAGGGACTATTTCATGCAAAGATGGGCACAATAAGGGACAGAAGTGGTATGGGCCTAACAGAAGACAATAAGAAGAGGTGCTAAAAATACACAGAAGGGGAGATAAAAAGATGGTGGAGGAGTAGGTGGATGTGGAGTACATCTCTCTCCACAGATACATCAGGAATACACCTTCAGACACAGAAGTGCATGCAGGACACCAACTGAGAGCAGAAAGGAGTACCTGACCAGCGGAAAAGTATAGAACCATGCAGAACTCGGTAGGACGAAGGAACTAGGGGGAAAAATAGGAGTGTTAGTAGGACTGGACCTGCCCTCTGTGGGTAGGGGAACTGAAGCAGGGGTCTGATCCCCACACTGGGGCAATTGGCTGAGTCAGAGGAGAAACATTTAAGGCTGAGAATGAAACAGCTGATCTGTGGCAGCCTAAATGGAATGAGAATCAGACAGTCCTTGCCACAGCCATACATAACCCAGATAGGGACACAGATCCCCTGGAAGGTGCAGCAGCTGGAAGCTGGAGTTTAGGAATTGTGGTGCAATCCTAGGTGAGTGCTGCTATTGACTGCAGAGAGACAGATTGAGAAGATGTGAGGGAAGAGATTGTGGGTGGGTGGGTGGGAGGAGCCTGTGGAGGAAAGCCAGACAGCCATGGAAGCAAGGTGATACTGATGAATCATGCACAGAGGATGGGGCCATCACCATAGCCTCTCTCTCCCCACACGCCAGCATCAGCAGGTGAACAATAGAGAGGCTGGCCCAAGAAATGCCTGACACACTGAACTACGGAGTAAGACCCCATTTAAGGTGCACTTTTAAGTGCCTGATGGGCCAACCTACAAAGTAAGACTCCAGCCAGGGGGGCCCTTCTATGTGCCTGAATGGGCATGGCTATGGAGAAAGACTAGACAAAGAGACCTTCTGATAACCAGCTATGAGAGGCTTAAAAAATGATTCTGATAGAGCCATAACTCCTGTGGTGGAAGCAATGAATGCCCCTGCACACTTGGTGCCACCAGGGTCCCCACAAGCTAAGCAGCTTTGCCACCTTCATGCTCAACTCTCACTGGGGCAGAGATGCCACAGGCAAAAAGTCTTGAATCTGTGAGCACAGGGTCACTTTAGTCGTGTCCAACTCATTGCGGCCCTGTAGACTATGGCCTGCCAAGCTTCTCTGTCAGGGGGTTCTCCAGGCAAGAATACTGGAGTGTATTAGCCAATATTGGTTACCATATCCTTCTAGAGCACTATATTTCCTGCTGACCTAGCCACCAACTCCCCTGAATACCTGGTGTTGCCAGAACCCTTTTGACCTAAACAGCTGTACAACCTCCACACCTGGACTTCACAGGGTCAAACCCACGTCCTCCTGGGCAGCCTCAGGAGCAAACCCCAGTGGACGATCCACATTCAGAGGTGGAAATAAAGCCACAAGTGAAACCCTTGCATTTTTCCTGTATGGGACTTTTTGTGTCTCTTGGACTTGATTGACTATTTCCTTTTCCATGTTGGGGAAATTATCAACTACAATCTCCTCAGAAATTTTCTCATACCCTTTCTTTTTCCCTTATTCTTCTGGGACCCCTATAATTTGGATGCTGGGGCAATTGATATTGTCCCAGAGGTCTCTGAGACTATCCTGAGTTCTTTTCATTCTTTTTACTGTATTCTGCTCTTCAGAAGTTATTTCTGTACTGAATTGTTTTGTTTTTTGTGTGTTTGTTTGTTTTTGTTTTTTCTTTTTTGGTTTGTTTGTTTGCTTTTCCTCTAATGGGCAAGGCTGGAAAACACAACTAAAACAAGGTGCCTACTGGGGAATAAAGCAATGAAAACAAAACTAACAAATATTTTAAGAGGAAAGGAAAGAAAGAAAAAAAGGAAGTAATATATATGGAAAGTTAAATAGAGGTAGAAAAGAAGATTTATATACATTAAAGATTAACTACAAGGGGGAAAGAACAGTAGGAAAAGCAAAAAGGAATAAATGTAGAAAAATAACAATAGGTTAAAAAATTAAAAATTATAATTAAAAAAAGAGAGAAAAGAGAAAAAGAAAGAAAGAAAGAAAGCACCACAGAATTGCAAAAGCCCAAAGTAGAGACAGAGGTTTATAACAATAAAAAATGTGACTGAGAATATATATATATAGAATGTATATATATATATAAAAGCTCAAAATCTTAATTAGATTTCATAGTGCCAATGAAATCTACAACTACAACAGAGGGGGAAAAAGAAAAAAAACAATCCAAAGAAATCTACAGAACAAGTCAAAACATAAGAAGAATAATTGCTTTTCTTCATTGCTTTATTCCCCATTTGGCACCTTGCTTTAGTTGTGTTTTCCAGTTCATGCTTTAGATAGCTTTTTTCTTAACTGGTAGAAATAATTGTTTTATCTCCTTTATTCACAGTGTCAATCTATTGTACCTTATTTTTGTTGGACTGTTTTGACTTTGCTTATGGGTATATATGTATATGTGTATATTCAGTCACACTATTTATTGTTGTTATAAACCTCTACCTCTATGTTGGACTTTTGCAGTTCTGTGGAGGTTTTTTGTTGTTGTTGTTGTTGTTGTTTTTATTCTTTCATCTTCCTTTTTTTTCTTTCATTTTTATAATTTTAATTTTAAATTATTTTAAATTTGGTAACTTGCTTTAGTTTTGTTTTCCAGTTTTTCCTTAATTTTGTTCTTAACTGGTAAATATAAATAATTTTTTATTTCCTTTGTTCATTGGGGCAATCTACTGTACTTTAATTTTGTTGGACTGTTTTGACTTTGTGCTTGGGTGTATGCATAAATGTGAATATTCCATTATTTTCATTATTATTTGCCTGATTTTGTAACTGCCATTTGTATGGAGTTCTATGCTTCCTTGTTTTGGGGTAATTTTTTTAATCTCACTTACTGTCATAACAAACTTCTTGTGGAATCTTTGTTCCTGACAAGAGACCAAGCCCTGAGCATTTGGAGTGGCAGCACTGACTTTAAGATCCTAGACGACAAGAGAACTAACCCTAAAGACTATCAAATAGTGAGAACTCACACAGAGGAAACCACTTGAATACAAGGCCTGCCATCACTCAACCACCAGTAGTACCATGAGCAGGAGGCCTCATCTAAACAACAAACAAAACAAAAATACAAACACAAATAGCAGACAGGATTATTACCTCACTCATCCTTGTATTATTTCTCTGCCTTTTCTCAGGCTTTAAGGTTGAATTCTTTCTTCCTGTTGGTTTCTGCTATCCTAAGGTTGCTCAAAATTCTCCAAGCCAGACTTCAGCAATACGTGAACCATGAACTTCCAGATGTTCAAGCTGGTTTTAGAAAAGGCAGAGGAACCAGAGGTCAAATTGCCAATATCTGTTGAATCATCGAAAAAGCAAGAGAGTTCCAGAAAAACACATATTTCTACTTTATTGACTATGCCAAAGCATTTGACTGTGTGGATGACAATAAACTGTGGAAAATTCTGAAAGAGATGGGGATACCAGACCACCTGACACACCTCTTGAGAAACCTATATGCAGGTCAGGAAGCAACAGTTAGAACTGGGCATGGACCAACAGATTGGTTCCAAATAGGAAAAGGAGTATGTCAAGGCTGTATACTGTCACCCTGCTTATTTAACTTATATGCAGAATACATCATGAAACGTTGGGCTGGAAAAAGCACAAGCTGGAATCAAGATTGCCAGGAGAAATAACAATAACCTCAGATATGCAGATGACACCACCCTCACGGCAGAAAGTGAAGAGGAACTAAAAAGCCTCTTGATGAAAGTGAAAGAGGAGAGTGAAATAGTTGGCTTAAAGCTCAACATTCAGAAAACTAATCATGGCATCTGGCCCCATCACTTCATGGGAAATAGATGGGGGAACAGTGGAAACAGGCTCAGACTTTAATTTTTGGGGCTCCAAACTCACTGCAGATGGTGATTGCAGCCATGAAATTAAAAGACGCTTACTCCTTGGAAGGAAAGTCATGACCAACCTATATAGCATATTAAAAAACAGAGACATTACTTTGCCAACAAAGGACCGTCTAGTCAAGGCTATGATTTTTTCAGTGGTCATGTACAGATGTGAGAGTTGAACTGTGAAGAAAGCTGATTGCCGAAAAATTGATGCTTTTTAATGTGGTGTTGGAGAAGGCTCTTGAGAGTCCCTTGAACTACAAGGAGATCCAACCAAGCCTAAAGGATATCAGTCCTGGGTGTTCATTGGATGGTCTGATGCTGAAGCTGAAACTCCAATACTTTGGCCACCTCATGAGAAGAGTTGACTCATTGGAAAAGACCCTATTGCTGGGAGGGATTGGGGGAAGGAGAAGGGGACGACAGAGAATGAGATGACTGGATGCCATCACCGACTCGATGGACATGAGTTCGAACAAAGTCTGGGAGCTGATGATGGACAGGGAGGCCTGGCATGCTGCAGTTCATGGGGTCGCAAAGAGTCGAACATGACTGAGCGACTGAACTGAACTGACTGAAGATCGGTCCAGTGGTTTCACCTTAGGATGGCAGAAACCACAAGGAAGAAAGAATTCAACCGTAAAGCCTGAGAAAAGGAGACCTAAAACAAATAAGTTAAAAAAAAATAATAATAATGAAAAGGTAGAGAAATACTACACAATGAAGGAAAAAACTAGAAACACAGAAGCCCAAATGAAGACAAAATAGGCAAACTACCTGAAAAAGAATTCAGAATAATGATAGTAAAGATGATCAAAACCTTGAAAACAAACAAACAAAAAAAAAAGCAAGAATCAACTAACAAAGACCTAGAAGATTTATATAATATTATATAGATTTATAGAATAAACATACAGAGACAAGCAACATAATTACTGAAATTAAAAATGCTCTAAAAGGAATCAATAACAGAATATCTGAAGCAGAAGAATGAATTAGTGAACTGGAAAGTTAAACTGGTGGAAATAAAACTTCTGAAGTGTAGAATACAATAAAAAGAATGAAAAGAACTCAGGATAGTCTCAGAGACCTCTGGGACAATATCAAATGCACCAGGTTTTGAATTATAAGGGTCCCAGAAGAAGAAGAGAAAAAGAAAGGGTATGAGGAAATTTTGAAGATTATAGCTGAAAATTTCCCCAATATGGAAAAGGGAATAGTCAATCAAGTCCAAGAGGCACAAAGAGTCCCATACAGGATAAACCCAAGGAGAAACATGGCAAGACACATACTAATCAAACTAACAAAGACTAAACACAAAGAAAGAATATTAAAAGCGGCAAGGGAAAAGCAACAAGTAACATAAAAGGGAAACCTTATATGGCTAACAGGTGATCTTTCATCAGAAACTCTGCAGGTCAGAAAGGAATGCAGAATATATTTAAAGTACTGGAAAGGAAAAATCTACAACCAAGACTACTCTACCTGGCAAGGATCTCATTCAAAATAGATGAAGAAATAAAAAGCTTTTCAGACAAGCAAAAGTTAAGAGAATTCAGTATCACCAAACAAAGTTTACAATAAATGCTAAAAGGATTTATATACTCAAGAAATATAAGAGAAGAAAAAAAAAATCTACAAAATCAACCCCAAACAAATAAGAAAAATGGCAATAGAAACATATATATATCAATAATTACTTTAAATGAAAATGGATTACATACTCCAACCAAAAGACAGACTGGCTGAATGGATACAAAAACAAGATCCATGTATATGCTGTCTACAACAAGAAACCCACTTCAGACACAAGATGCATATAGACTGAAAGAGAGAGGATGGAAAAATATATTCCATGCAAAAGGGAGGCAAAACAAAGCTGGAGTAGCAATTGTCATATCAGACAAAAGAGACCTTAAAATAAAGAAGATACAAGAGATTAAGAAGGACACTGCATAATGATCAAGAGATCAATCTAAGAGGAAGACATAGCAATTGTAAGTATCTATCCACCCAACAAAGAAGCATCTCAATACATAAGACAAACAATAACAGACATTGTAGTTTTTATTTGCATTTCTATAATAAAGAGCTTTGCTGGGGCCTCAGATGGTAGAGACTCTGTCTGCAGTGTGGGAGACCCAGGTTCAATCCCTGTGTTATGAAGATCTTCTGGAGAGGGAAATGGCAACACATTCCAGTATTCTTTCCTGGAAAATTCCATGGACAAAGGAACCTGACAGGCTAGAGTCCATGGGGTTGCAAAGAGTCGGGCATGACTGAGTGACTAACAACAGCCGTAAAAGGAGAAATTAACAGTAACACAATAATATCAGGAGACTTTAACACTGCACTCACACCAATGGACAGATCATCAAAACAGAAAATTGATAAGGAAGCACAAGTCTAGAATGATACCTTGGATTAGATGGATCTCATTGACATCTTCAGGAGATCCCATCCAAATGCAGAAAAATACACCTTCTAAAATGCACATGGAACTTTCTCCAGGATAGGCCACATCTTGGCTCACAAATCACACCTCAGTAATTTAAGAAAATTGAAATCATATCAAGCATCTTCTACAATCACAGTGCTTTGAAACTACATATCAATTACAAGAAAAAAATGCAAGAAACACAAACAAATGGAGATTAAATGACACATTTCTAAATAACCAACAGGTTACTGAAGAAATCAAAAGGGAAATCAAAAAATTTCTAGAAAAAAATGACAATGAAAACGTGACAACTCAAAATCTATGGGATGCAGCAAACGCAGTTCTAAGAGGGAAGTTTATGGCAATACAATCCTACTCAAAAACAAGAAAAACATCATGCAACTTAAATTTGCACCTAAAATAACTGGAAAAAGAAGAGCAATATATATACATATATATATAATATATATAATTATATAATATATATTTATATAAACATAAATTTATATATTATATATATATTTCTTTCCTTCTATTATATATATATATATAGTAGAAGGAAAGAAATCATAAAGATCTGAGCATAAATAAATGAAAAAGAAATGAAAGAAACACTAGTAAAGATTAATGAAACTAAAAGCTGGTTCTTTGAGAAGATAAAGAAAATTGACAAACTTTTAGCCAGACTCTTCAAGAAAAGAAGGAAGAATAAGAAATGAAAAAAGGAGAGATTACAACAGACAATGCAGAAGTACAAAGGCTTATAAGAGACTGCTATGAACAACATATGGAAATAAAGAAATGGACAGATTCTTAGAAAGTTCAATCTTCCAAGACTGAACCAGGAAGAAATAGAAATTATTAACAACTGAACTACAAGAACTGAAATTGAAGCTGTGATAGAAAACCTCCCCAAAATCAAAAGCTAGGACCAGATAGCTTCACAGGAGAATTTTATCAAACATTTAGATAAGAGCCTATCGTTCTAAAACTCTTTCAAAAAATTGTAGAGGAGAGAACACTTCCAAACTCATTCTACAAGGCTACCATCACCCTGATGTCAAAACCAGAGACAACACAAAAAAACAAAACTATAGGCCAATATCACTGATGAACATAGATGCAAAAATTCTCAACCACTTCCAAGCTGATAAGGGGGTATTGTCCCTAAATTGGTGAGGCAACATACTCTCCTAATCCTCATATTGAGGGTCTCTGATCCAGGGGCCCCAAGTAGTAGTTGGAGGAAGCTTGCTGCAGTCACAGGAGTTTGAGCAACTTAAACTTGTAAGTTGTAAGCAACTTAAATTTGTAACTTAAAAGCCTTCATGTAACTAGAAACAAATCCAGTTACACAGTTACAGATATCGGGAGCAAAGACCAAAAACAGAACAATAAGCAAAGTTAAAAGTCACATTATGTCAATTGTTAAGGTACAAATTGATGCACCAGTCCATTTTAGGATTGTTAGATGTCATCAGATTAATAAGAGGCATCACATATGATTGTTGGTATCAAAGGTAGTCACAAACTTAGAGAAAGTCCTTTCCTTGAAGTGGCGATGTCCACTATGGGAAGCCTTTCACTGATTAAGAGGGGAGCACTCTGCAGACCCAGCTGCTAGACCAGTTGTGGAATGCAGCGTAGGAGTAAGCCCCGGACAAGAAGGCACTGGCTTGAGGATCAAACGGCAGACTCAATAATTTTGGAGTCAGCAGAAGCAGGCTCACAAAGATTATCAGGCCCATCTGAAAAGTACAAAGTCAGAGCACAGAAAGTAAAGCCATAAAATAATGTCATTTTGTTCTGGTCAGTGTGCCATCTCTTAACTTAACTTAACTTAACTTAACTTAATTTAGCTTAGCTTAGCTTATCTTAACGTGTGGTGTACCCACGGAATTATTCCTGGCACTTTGACAGCTGTGGGAGAAGAAAGAATAACCTGGTAAGGGCCTTCCCAGAGGGGCTCAAGGGATTGGCCCCCAGATCCCAATGTTTTTATCAGGACCTCAGTTCCTGACTAAAATAGAGGCTTGCTTGACTCGGACGCTGGGTCCCAGAGTTCTGTTAATGCCTGTTCGGAAAAAGCTGAGAGATGAGTTACATAATTAGTTAATTCCAAAGGTTTAGGAAAAATTTTCCATTGACCATTTTCAGACATGATTAATTATCCATCCTTGGACTTTAACCATCCTTTATTAGTACTCTTTGCTCTTCTTTTCTCATACCTTTCTAATTCCTCCTCAGTATACCATGGTTTTTCCTATTCCACAGGACCTGTCCAGATCACAGGCATCTGCAGTGAAGAGGTTTCCTAAAGTGCTGTTTTTCTGGCTTGACAGTCAGCTGGCTGATTACCTTTGGCTACTTTACTCCCTTCCCTGCTGTGCCCTTTGCAATGCATAACAGTATAACAGCTGTTTCTTTAGAGTACTATATAGCAGTTAAAAGTCTCTCAATCTCTCTGAAATGTTTAATAGGTTCTCCTGTTGCCATTTAAACTGCCTTTCCATATTGAAGCATGAGCATGTAAAGTCAAATAAGCATACTTAGAATCAGTGTAGATATTTACTCGCTGCCCTTTGCTTAACTCTAGAGCTCGGTTCAGAGCCACAAGCTCCACTAGCTGGTTCCCTGGGGAAGAGATTTTGCTTTTAAAACCTGTTCAGCCCTCACCATGGCACAACCTGCTTTACGCTTCCCATCCCGAACTAAAGAACTTCCATCTGTAAATATTTCCATGTTAGGGTTATCTACATCAGATCTTTCCAAGTTGCACAAAGTTAGAAATTGGGAACAATCGTGATCAGGTGTTTCATTTTCCTTCTCAGGAAGGAAAGTGGCAGGATTTAAATTTCCACAAACTTTAAGCTTAGTTATTGTTCCTTCTAACAACAATGACTGATATTTAAGAAGCTTACTGTCTGTCATCCAAATATTAACCTTAGAGCTTAAGATTCCACACCTATAGGCTGCTGATGAGGCCCTCAGGCTTGTGTCAAAACTCCCAAGGCCATATCTTTTCTTTCAGTGACAAACAAATTAAATTTTGACCCTGTAGGCAAGATCAAAGCAGGAGCTTGCAGGAGAGCAGTCTGAAAAGCCTTAAAAGTCTTTAAGAATCTAGAGACCAAACCAGTTTGTCGGTTTGGGCTTGCTGAGTTTCAGTTATAAGTTTATATAAAGGTCAGGCAACTTCCCCATAACCTGAAATCCAAATGTGCCAGTAGCCTGAGATTAAAAAAAAAAAAAAAACAACTTCTCAATTGTCTCAAAGTCACAGTCATAGGTAGGGGATGATTTAGTGTAAATTTAATTCTAGAAAATCATACTGAAAAATATTTGGCTCAATCAGGAATTTCAGACAACAAAGTATAAGGATTAGACACCACATGATTTAAAGGAACTACAGCCTCATTTATTATATATAAATCTTGAACTACTCTCCATTTACCATTTGATGTATTCATACCCAAAATAGAAGTGTTACATGGACTGTTACAATTTCCCCTGCTCCTTTAAATTCTCAATGATGGGTTCCTTAACCTCAGGTTTCAGTGGATACTGCTTCTTATGTGGAAATAAATGCATGTCTTTGAGCTTGGCAACTACAGGAATAGCATTCTGTGCTCAACTCACAGATTGTCCATCAGCCCACGCTCTAGGATTTACATTTTTTTCAGTTAATGACAGAGAAATGGAGGTCTCCATATTCATGAAAACAGAGGCATGGATCTTTCTTAGTATATTCCTCCCCAAAAGGGGTGAGGGAGAATTTGGCATGATCAGAAACTTTTGGGAAAATAGCACAGAGTCCCAGCTGCAGCTTAAAGAACAACTGAAGCAGCTTAAAGAACAACTGAAGTACTACCTTTTGGCTCATCCAGACAGTCCCATCATAGAAACGAATCAGGAAGAAAGTGGGCCAGGAGCTTCAGTAAGCACAGACTAAGTTGTCCCAGTGTCTAAAAGGAAATTGACGGATTGGCCCCCCACAGTTATTAATACACAGGGTTCCTCAGGTGTAATTAGGACAAGAGCTTGTGTGGGGACCCTTGGGTACCTTCAGTCCTGATTGTCTTGAGAGTCTGACCCCTGAAACGTACGCCTCTGGGAGCAGTCTCTCCTCTAGTGTGGTCCCTTGCAGACTGGACATGGAGCCAGGGTGGCTTAGATGCCTGAGGGCAATCCTACTTGAGGTGACACTCCTTTCCACAGTAAAAGCAAGCCCATCCCTTTTCACCTGGGTCCCTCTGGGCATTTTTGTCAAGCTGTTTAAGAACGGTTCTGACAGCCATTACAAGGGCTTCTGCCTGTTCTTTTGTCTTTTTCTGTCATTCTTTTTTTCCTCATATTCCTGTCATAATAGACTGTCTGAGCCAACTGCACCAGATTATCTAAAGACTGATTTGGTCCATTCACCTGTTTTAATAGCTAACAGCAGATATCTGGAGCCGACTGAGTGAGAGATCTATCCTTTTTGATCACTCTTCCCTCTTCACTTTCATATCAATCACAATGAATCTGCAAAGGGCTTCTCTCAATCTATCTAGTAATTTACCAGGAGCTTCCTTCTTTTCCTGTTCTATGTTTGCCAATTTGGCATAGTTTAATACCTTAGCACTTGCTTGCCTGAGTCCTTCAAGTATACATCTGTCAAAGTGACTCTGACCCCATCTTCCTTCAGCTGTGCTATAGTCCCAATCTGGTTCTATAGTTAGGACTGCCTTATTCCCAGTGAAGAGAGTGGCTATCCTACCTCTTCCCTACTAATTCATTACTAAGCCATTCAACTCCATAAGCAATTGCTTTCCCAAAACTCAAGCTCTCGAGTCAGGAGTTAGCATCTGTCCCAGGACATACATCTCTCCAAGGAAGGTCATAAAGTTAGTCCTGTAAAGGCTTCTAAATATACACATAGTCTCAACTGCAATGGGAACTGTTTGAAATTCTACCGAGACTGAGGCAACCCCTCCTAGAATAGTGCCCTGATTTTCAGCCTGTTCAGTTGGGAGCTCCAGATACAGGGGCAAAGTAAGAGGACAGGAGTGAGCTGAAGGTTTCACATCCAAATCTGCACCCTTAGGTCACAAGTCGCAGAGAGATAAAGAGTAAAATATATGGCACTTCTACCCATTTCCCTTGTTTTCTACAGAACCAGTCTAATTGTAAAACAATATTATAATTAAAAAACCCTACAACCAGCCACCGTTCACCAACCTCCAATGGATACTGTGACCATGCAGTATCACATAGGAAGATCAGGTGTGTCTTCTTTAAGCTCTGGGGATCAAATCTATCCCAGGTTTTCAGGACACAGTTCAAAGGAGTGAGACTGGAATTATTAGCTCCCATCTGTAAGAGAGAAAAATAGTGACCAGCACCAACTTTCTACTGGAGGCATCCCTCCCTGCTTTAGATGGGGGTGTAGACAGAATACACTGAAGCTTTCCTTCCCTGGTCAGACTTAGTCTGCCCCTTACCGACACAGGTGCCATACTCATCCTTCCTGGTTCTACCACTGAGGTGGGCTGGAGATGCACCAGGGGTAGACCTGATGGCATCCCAGACTAGTGTCCAGTCCCTCACCATTAAAACCTTGCTTGTCTCTAATGCCACCTGGGGTGCAATCAGAGTAACCTTCCGGAATGCTTCGTAAGCTAAGACCACTGGGGAAACATTCATCTCCTGAGTTCCTGTGCACGACCTTGAGTATATTCCAGACCACAGTAAGACTGGTACAAACGTAAAACCAAGATGTTCCTTCTAAGCATCACCACACCAGTGTAAGTGATAGCAAAAGAGATGGTGAAGGGCTGGCCAATGAGGAAAAAGTGATTTTTGTCCTCGAATTATTAGGGCCAGTACTTCCAGTTCATTCTCACAGATTCCACAGAGAGAATTCCTGAGGAGTTGGGACAAAAGCCACTGGAGAGCCTCCTCTGGTCCACTAAGAGGTAGCATTACCAAAGGAAGAAGCCCACTGTACTTCCTAGCTGAGTAACCTTTAACCTGAGAAATGCTCTTGGAGCTAGAGCTCCATCTAGCTTCTGAACTTTTGACTCCTAGTGAGGTTAGGTGCTTCCTGACTACCAATCCCAGTTTGGGATCTAAGTAACAGTACACAGTAACAGCATAGCTCACAAGTCCCTTGAAAGTCTATGATCCGACAGATAGGGTTAGTAGTTCTAATTCCCAGGAAGGTACGAAATGGTCAAAGAGATCAGAAAGTTTGACCAAGAAAGGAAAGTTTGGCCACATGCTTTACCCATTTCTGGCCATTCCCCAAAGGAGACATTGGGTGTCTCTTGGCTTTGGCAGGTCTGTATAACCAATCCCCCAAAAGGGTTTCTGACATAAGTCATACGAGGTCACCATGGAACCTCAGCTCCTCACTTGTTTTGCACAGGTTGTGTCATTCATTCACACAAGCACACCATAGAGTTAGTAAAGTACAGTAGATAAAGTGTTTGCTGGAAGAACAAAGAACTAGAGCTCCAAGCATCCTTGTCTTGTCTTGAAGAATCCCAGACAAACTCGCAAAATGAAAGGTTGTTGCTGAAACACAAAGGACACTGGGATTCTAAGCTTTCTCTATCACTTTTATACTTTAATAAAACTTTATTACACAAAAGCTCTGAGTGATCAAGCCTTGTCACTGGCCCTGGATTGAATTCCTCTCTCCAGGAGGCCAAGAATCCCAGTGTCTTTCATGGTTCAGCAACAACCTTTCACAAAGAAACTCAATGAATTGAAATCACAAAGTTGATTAGCTCTCCTGGGAGAGACAGGAATCCATAGTAGCTTACGCAGTTAACATAAGAATGGGAGAAGAGTATGGCAGAAAACAGCCCAATATTGTAAAGAAAACATGCTGAAATAAAAAATAAAATAAAATAAAAAGGGAGAAGAAATGTAGTATTATTAATAGAATAAAACCCTTCATTATGAAAAGTTTCAAATATACAGCCAAATTAAAAGAAATTAACAGTTAAGACCTGTATAAGTAACATACAGTTTCCACCTTTAGTGTCCAATTATATGTAATTCTTATATATATATAGCCATATGTGATGGATAATGATATTCATCCATCAATCTGATTTTTAAATATATTTCAGTGTAAGTTGCAGGCACAGGTACTCTTCTTCTTAAGTACTTTAGTCTTCATAAGTAACTAGAACTCAGTATTACAATAAAATTTCAACAGATTTAAAAAGTTTAGTTACTAACTAACATGATGGTTACTTTCTCTGCAAGCTCCAGAAATAAGGATAGGGGGTCTTCAACTGCCATCAACGTTTTTGTAAAGTGTTTCACCAGGTGATCAGGAGAAAGGTTGTAGTCAAGGAAAGAGATCTGAGAGAGAACATATCTGAGAGCTATCTGAAGTCTGAGATCAAACCAGGAGAATTCAGATAAATTGCACAGTCACTGTGGTATTTCCGCTGAATACTAGGAAGAGCCCAATTAGTACTAGGGAATGTCAGGAGTGCTGAGATAAACCTATTACTCCATATCATAGGTACATAGGCCCTGCTGAAATGTAAAGGCAGGGAAGGAAAACTATAACACCATGTACTTCTGAACCTTAACGAAGTACAAGATAGTGGTATTTTCTAGTTTGAAGAAAGGAAGCTGAGTAATATTCCATTGTGTATATGTATCACAGCTTCCTTATCCATTTGTCTGCTGATGGGCATCTAGGTTTCTTCCATGTCCCGGCTATTTTAAACAGTGCTGCGATGAACACTGGGGTGTACATGTCTCTTTCAGATCTGGGTTCCTCAGTGTGCATGCCCAGGAGTGGGATTGCTGGGTCATATGGCAGTTCTCTTTCCAGTTTTTTAAGCAATCTCCACGCTGTTCTCCATAGTGGCTATACTAGTTTGTATTCCCACAGTTCTAATGAGATGGATGAAACTGGAGTCCATTGTACAGAGTAAAATAAGTCAGAAAGATAAACACCAATGTGGTATACTAACGCATATATATGGAATTTTAAAATGGTAACACTAACCCTATATGCAAAACAGAAAAAGAGACACAGGTGTACAGAACAGATTTTGGGACTCTGTGGGAGAAGGCGAGGGTGGGATGTTCTGAGAGAATAGCATTGAAACAAGTATACTATCAAGGGTGAAACAGATCACCAGCCCAGGTTGGATGCATGAGACAAGTGCTCAGGGATGGTGCACTGGGAAGACCCAGAGGGATGGGATGGAGAGGGAGGCGGGAGGGGGGATTGGGATGGGGGATACATGTAAATCCATGGCTGATTCATGTCAATGTATGGCAAAAACCACTACAATATTGTAAAGTAATTAGCCTCCAACTAATAAAAATAAATGAAAAAAAGAAAGTTAAAATAAAAAAAAAAAAAGAAGAAGAAGAAGAAAGGAAGCTATGAGAAATCCACCAGTGAAGCACAAGTCCATGAGTTCTGTGAAAGGACAGGGTGGGAAAATTGAAAGAAACTGTCCTAGGACTCACATCTTAGTCCTAGTGGAGGGAAAGTTCTTTTAATAACCTCAAATCAGGTGAAGCCCATGGTGAACTGAATTTAAATAAACAACAGGCAGTATTCTCAAATCAACTACACAGCTGAATGTCTCAATCTCCCACACTAATGCCTTGAAGGAAGAAGGGATATGCCTTCTCCTTGGAATAAACCTTATTTAACCTCTATTTATTTTTGGACACCATATCTCTTTAGAATTATTTCAACCTGATAATAAATAGTCAAGACACAATAGAGAAAAGAAGTCGTGAACATATCAAGAGGGACTTCCAAACTGAAAGGTTAAAAAAACAAAAATAAAATAAAAAGAAGTTAAACATAAAAGAAAGCACCTGAGATCTGTGGGATAACACTAAATAGTCTAACATCTGAGGAAGTGGAACCTAAGGAGGAAAGTGAGAGAGACTGGAGCAAAATAAATGTTTTAAGAGATAATGGATAAGTTTCTAAAACCAAACAAAGAAAATGATACCTAGAACCATGAAGCTCAAAAAAAAAAAAAAAAAAAAAAAGAAAGAAAAGAAAGAAAAGAAAAAGAAAACCTAAGCAAGATAAATAAAAAAATAAAAAGGAAACCACAAATAGATAAGTCATCCTCCAATTTCTGAAAACAAAAGATAAAAATAAAATCATGAAGGGAGCCACATTAAAAAATCTTATACCTTACATAAGGTGAACAATGCTACGAATTTTGTTAATTGTTAGAAAAACTGGAGACAAAAGGAAGCACAAAATTCTAAAGAGCTAAAATAAAACATCTTTAAAATGCTGAAAAGTAAAAGCCTTCTACCTACAATTCAAAAATGAGCTTTAAAAACAAAGATGAAAAGCTATTTTCAGAGAGAAAAAGAGGAAAGAATTTGTCTTTAGCAGACCTATGCTGAAAGAATTGATAAAATAAGCTATGTAGAATGAAGACAAACTATATTAGGTAGAGTTTCAGGGCTCCAGGAAGAAATTAAGACTATCAGAAGTAAATACATCAGTAAACAGAAACTTCAAAAATTATGCATATATACACACATGTGTATCTATATGCATGTATATATACTTAAATGTCTTTAAAACTATTGACTGAGTTAAAATTTATGTCTATTTCACATGTGAGTAAATTAATGCTAAAAATTCTCCAAGCCAGACTTCAACAATATGTGAACTGTAAACTTCCAGGTATGGAAGCTGGTTTTAGAAAAGGCAGAGGAACCAGAGATCAAATTGCTAACAACTCCTGGATCATCGAAAAAAGAAAGAGAGTACTAGAAAAAAAAAAAAAAAAACATATATTTCTGCTTTATAGACTATGACAAAGCCTTTGACTCTGTGGATCACAAGACAATGTGGAAATGTCTGAAAGAGATGGGAATACCAGACCACCTGATCTGCCTCTTGAGAAACCTTTATGCAGGTCAGGAAGCAATAGTTAGAACTGGACATGGAACAACAGACTGGTTCCAAATAGGAAAAGGAGCATGTCAAGGCTGTATATTGTCACCGTACTTACTTATATGCAGAGTACATCATGAGAAATGCTGGGCTGAATGAAGCTAAAGCGGTAATCAAGATTGCTGGAGAAATATCAATACCCTCAGATATGCAAATGACACTGCCCTTATGGCAGAAAGTGAAGAAGAACTAAAGACCCTCTTGATCAAAATGAAAGAGGAGAGTGAAAATTTTGTCTCAAAGCTCAACATTTGGAAAACTAAGATCATGGTATCTGGCCCCGTCACTTCATGGCAAATACATGGGGAAACAGTGGAAACAGTGGCTGACTTTATTTCAGGGGGCTCCAAAATCACTGCAGATAGTGACTGCAGCCATGAAATTAAAAGACGCTTACTCCTTGGGAGAAAAGTTTTGACCATCCTAGACAGCATATTAAAAAGCAGAGATGTTACTTTGGTAACAAAGGTCCATCTAGTCAAGGCTATGGTTTTTCCAGTAGTCATGTATGGATATGAGAGTAGGACTATAAAGAAAGCTGAGTGCCGAAGAATTGATACATTTGAACTGTGGTATTGGAGCAGACTCTTGAGAGTCCCTTGGACTTCAAGGAGATCCATCCAGTCCATCCTAAAGGATATCAGTCCCGGGTGTTCATTGGAAGGACTGATGTTGAAGCTGAAACTCCAATATTTTGGCCACCTGATGGGAAGAGCTGACTCATTGAAAAGACCCTGATGCTGGGAAAGATTGAAGGCAGGAGGAGAAGGACATGACCAATGGACTTGAATTTAGGGAAACTCCGGGAGTTGGTGATAAACAGGGAGGCCTGTCATGCTGTGGTCCATGGGGTCGCAAAGAGACAGACACAACTGAGCGACTGAACTGAACTGAATATGAAATTTATAACATATTTAGAAGTAAAATATATGACTCCAAAACAAAATGGGAGAAAAGAAGGTAAATGGATATAAATATTTGTAAGATTTTATATTGATTATGAAAGAGTAAACTGTTTTTTTCCTAAAAGTAGACTGTAATAAGATAAAGATATATATTGCAAATCTAGAGCAACCACTTAAAAATTGCAAACATAAATAAAAACACGTTGGACAAGGTACCATAGAACATTAAAAAATATCCAAATTTACCAAGGAAGAGCTACAAATGGTAGAAAGAGGTATA
This sequence comes from Muntiacus reevesi, assembly GCF_963930625.1. Classification (NCBI taxonomy): domain Eukaryota; kingdom Metazoa; phylum Chordata; class Mammalia; order Artiodactyla; family Cervidae; genus Muntiacus; species Muntiacus reevesi. The sequence continues at coordinate 78,506,900 of NC_089271.1, read as the reverse complement.
AGTGTCAAATGGGACAAATCAAAGACAGTATATTAGACTTAAATCCAAAATATCAATAATTATATTTAATATACATTAAGTAAATATCCACACAAATTATCAGGATAAATAAAGTGAAAGCAAGGTTTAATTGCTGGGTTATATGCTTATAATGAGGACATTTTAAAGATAGAGAATTAGATAGTTTAAAAGTAAAACGATAGTAAAAGATATGCCATAAATGCACTAATCATAAGAAATCAGAAACACCTATTTTATTTGAGAAAGAGCTAAAAAGGATTTTTATTTAAATATAAATATAAATATAAATTTTTATTTAAATATAAATTTAAATCTTATAGATTTATTAATGAAAAATACTTTACGAAAACTATATGTTTGACCCTAAAGTAGTTCAGATGACTCTGAGGGTTTACAGCAGCAACTGAACAAGTGGCAGTAATGGCTGTGCTGCTGAGGACAGGAGGTTTGTTAGTGTGTCTGACTCCCATATGCTCCAAACAGCAAATGCTATGTTGGCAACCCCACATTCTAGGCCTAAGGTTTGGGAGCTGAGGGAAGCCTCACAGTCTGAGCAGGTGGGCTGGCTTGAATGATGTGGCCAGGACCAGTACTGCAGAGCTAAATGTCCCTCCAAGGATGAGGGATGAAGAAGACAGAAGGTCAGACAATAGGGTGAGTTGGATAAAACAAAGCATAGATGTTGGTAATATAACAGGTAACAGAATATGAGGGTTTAGAGTATTCAAGAATAAAATGGTGACCCTAGGATCCTAAGGAATGGCTAGTGCCCAGAGTAACATGGATTCATCTTTAAAGTGGATCAAATAAAACCCTAAACGGCAGCTGCTTCCTTTTGCTAGGTGAATGGAAATTGGAGTTTCAAATATTCCCTCAAAAAGCCAGGTCTCCTTAGGGGTTCCTGGCATCCTTGGGAGAAACTGCCAAATCTGTGTTGAGATAAGACTTGCACAACCTTGGCAGGTAGGCAGGGTACAAACTCTGCTGCAGTACAGTTTAACAGAGAAAGCTGTGGCTCCAGGAGAGGAAAGGGGTGACCTTTACCACCTGCTGTGCTGCATGGCTCTAGCCCTGATCTGCTCTCTGCCAGGGGCATCTGCTAGGACAAACAGAAACTCCTCTCTCCCTGTCCTCCTGTGCCTAGATGGCAGGGCATAACTGCTTTGCCTCCAGTCATCATCTGGGGGCATATCTACTCTTCGAGGAACAGGGACTCGAAACCCTGGAACAGGACCTGAATTCCAAGCTGACCTCAGGGGTACATGAAGACTGCTTGATGGTGGTGACACAGGGCGAACAACAGGAGGGTGGGAAGGTGAATGGAAAAGATCTCCCCAGGACTGAGCATGAGGGACCTGAAGGCCCTGGTGTCTTTCTGGTAGTGTGGCAGTGTGGGTTAGCTGAGGCTTGCACCCTGGAGTAGTCAGGAGTCTAGCCCTAAGATGCTTGTTGGCCTCTGATCATGGTTCCCTGGAGGCATCTGTTCTGGAACAATGGGGGAGACGCCGGTAGTTCAAAGTCCTTCCTGTGTACGTGACCCCTTTGGAAGTTTCACCCCTGTCACACTTAGCCAGAAACTGCTGGACACTCCTCGAAGTTACTGGGGTCTATGGAGCTCCCCTGACCTGCTGGGCATCAAGACATATGGGGACAGAAACTGTGGTGGGTAGAGTTAGGGACCAAGGAGAAATACAGGAGGGTCATGGATGACAGAGAGGGAAGAGGAGCTGGAACAACGATGCCGGGTTTCCAAAAGTTTTTTCCTCATGCTTGACGAGTCAAAACTGTGGGAGGAGACTGGGACCTCCTCCCTCTCTGAGACAACGGTCCCACTGAGACTACGTGAGATGTGCTGAAAGTTCTCTGCACCATACTGATCATCCTCCCCACATTCCTTGCTGGGGCCTTGGAAAGGTGCCACCTGAGAAGCAGACACTGTGTTTGCTTCATGGAGACTGTGCTCCATTTCTGCTCTTGGGGTCTTTGAGAGACCAAGGCCAGGGGCTGAGTGCAACCTCCTCCCTACACCAACTGTGGAGTCTGTTTGGCTCAGAGGGTTCCAGGTTACTTTCTGCTGCCCACATCTAAAACAGCCAGATTGAGAAACCTGAAGACTGGCTTGGTAGAGAGATTCCAATTATGAGGTCTTCTGCTCTGTGTCCTGGTTTCAATGGGGATGAAAAATGATGTTTTGTTTTGTTTTGTTTTGTTTTTTCTGGATAGGATACACAGGTATGGGAGAGACTTCATTCCTGGTCCAGAGACCCCATGTTTAAGCTGGGAATCACAAAGCCTTGTGACATTCACCCAAGGGATATTCCATAATGATAAAAAAAAGTTAACATGTCAAGAAGACAAAGGCATTTCGCATACATACCTGTTTATGATAGAACATTCTCATATATGCAGCAAAAATTGACAGAACTAAAGAGGGAAATACATGGTTAAAATTATACTTTGAGACTTGAAAAAAAAAAAAACTTTACACTCAGTATTTAAAAGAAATAGACAAAAATAAATGTATCAGTTCAGTCACTCAGTCGTGTCCAGCTCTTTGCGATGACATGAACCACAATATGTCAGGCCTCCCTGTCCATCACCAAATCCCGGGGTTCACCCAAATTTCTGTCCATCGAGTCGGTGATACCATCCTACCATCTCATCCTCTGTCGTCCCCTTCTCCTCCTGCCCTCAATCTTTCCCAGCATCAAGGTCTTTTCAAATGAGTCAGCTCTTCGCATGAGGTGGCCAAAGTATTGGAGTTTCAGCTTCAACATCAGTCCTACCAACGGACACCTAGGACTGATCTCCTTTAGTATGGGCTGGTTGGATCTCTTTGCAGCCCAAGGGACTCTCAAGAGTCTTCTCCAACACCACAGTTCAAAAGCATCAATTCTTCAGCGGCGAGCTTTCTTTATAGTGCAACTCTCACATTCATATATGACTCCTGGAAAAACCATAAATGGACCTTTGGTGACAAAGTAATGTCTCTGCTTTTTAATATCCTGTCTAAGTTGGTCATAACTTTCCTTCCAAGGAGTAAGTGTCTTTTAATTTCATGGCTGCAATCACCATCTGCAGTGATTTTTGGAGCCCCCCCCCCCAAAATAAAATAAAGTCATCCACTGTTTCCACTGTTTCCCCATCTATTTGCCATGAAGTGATGGGACCAGAGGCCAGGATCTTAGCTTTCTGAATGTTGAGCTTTGAGGCAACTTTTTCACTCTCCTCTTTCACTTTCATCAAGAGTCTCTTCAGTTCTTCACTTTCTGCCATAAGGGTGGTGTCATCTGCATATCTGAGGTTATTGGTATTTCTCATCTTGAGATGACATTTGAAGACCATTACACTCAATGATTGAGCTTCCCTTGTGGCTTATCTGGTAAAGAATCTGCCTGCAATGTGGGAGGCCTGGGTTCAATCCCTAGATTGGGAAGATTCCCTGTGTAAGGAAACAGCTACCCACTCCAGTATCCTGGCCTGGAGAATTACATGGACTGTAGAGTCCATGGGGTCGCAAAGAGTCAGACACAACTGAGAGACTTTCACTCACTCATACTCAATGATTAGAAAACGCACATCCATCTCAAGTTCATCTGGATGAGTCAACCAACAAGATAGACCTTATTCTAGGCCACAAACATCAATATCAATAAATTAAAAAAGAAATTACCAGCTTATTTTTTCCTGATAAACTGTTATTGAAGTAAAAATTAAAAATAGACTATCTAAAACTTCTCCAAATAATTTCAAATTAAACAACATTCTTCTTCACCAAACAAGGGAACTTATAAATATAAATATACATACAATATTTATGTATATTTTAAAACAGAAGACAACTAAAATAAATTTAAAAATCATTGAATTCAACAGTTCAATCTCTAAAAGGATGTTTATAAATGTGAAGGCCCATTTTGGAAAATGAAATGGAAAAATATTTACCTATAATTACATTTTTAAACATAGAATTTAAAAAGTCAGTTCAAACTGGAGTGGGTAACCTTTCCTTTCTCTGGGGTATCTTCCCAACCCAGGGATTGAACCCAGGTTTCCAACATTGCAGGCAGATTCTATACCAGCTGAGCCACCAGGGAAGCCCAAGAATACTGGAGTGAGTAGTCTATCCCTTCTCCAGTTGATCTTCCTGACCCAGAAATTGAACCAGGGACTTCTGCATTGCTGGTGGATTCTATACCAACTGAGTTATCAGGGAAGCCAAAAAGCAAAGTAAATGGAAGAAAGAAAACAATAAAAACCTGACTACAAGTTCATCAAATATAAAATATTTAAGCAATAAATAAATCAACAGTTGAGAGACTGGTTCTTCAAAAAATAATAGAATTGATACATTTTCAGTAACATTTCAATTTAAAAAAGGAAGAGGAGATGCAAACTACCAATATCAATCATAAGGGAATCAATGGGGAATCACTACATATTTTATAGATGCTACAGTAAATCTCAATGGGAACTTTTTTTGAATTTATTTTTTAGCTGAAGGATATTTGCCTTCCAGAATTGTATTTGCTTCTGTCAAACCTCAACATGAAACAGCCATAGGTATACATATGTCCTCTCCCTCTTGAACCTCCCTTGCACATCCCTGCCCATCCCACCCCTCTATGTTGATACAGAGCCCCTGTTTGAATTCCCTGAGACATAAAAAAAATTTCCATTGGCTATCTATTTTACACATGATAATGTAAGTTTCCATGTTACTGTCTGCATACATCACACCCTCTTCCCTCTCTCAATGGGAGCTTTTTAGATATTGTCAAGCTGACACTAAATTTAGGTGAAGAGTCTAAGAATCTAGAAGCATTAAAACAACTTCAAAAAATAGAGCAATGTACAAGGACTTACACTAATTGATTTCAAGTTTTAGTACAAAACTAAAGTAATCAAAAGAATATGTTATTGGCATTACATTAATAATTTTTGATGCTTTGATATCTATAGCATTTTGGTCTCTGAAGGAACATCCCCTCCCAGTGCTGGCCAATTATAAGAGAGAGTAAACAACTCAGAAGCGTGACTTTCAAGTGTAAATCAGACAATCCACACTCCAAAACCTCAAATAATTTCTCTGTGGGGATTTCATAATTAGAGACACTATTCACTTGCCCTAATCACCCTAGGTCAGCTGCCAGACAACTAAGAGAAGCCTCTGTGTCCCAAAGTATCAAATTAATCAAATCAGCTAAATTTAAGCTTTCTTGCCCTTGCCTTCCTGTGGAAACAACAATAAAGATTCTTGTCCACACTTTCTCCTACCCTCTCTACATCCCAACTGATCCCAGTGCTTTCTGCTGTGGCCTCCCCTTAGCAGAGCATATCTCCTTCTCCTGGAGTCTATGAGTATAGAAAAATGACCTTTTTAATAGCAGTTATATCCTGCTTAGTTGGTTGGCCTTGTCACACCAGAATAACAGCAGAATTTAGATTTTGGAACAATTGGTGCAATGAGCAGAGTGAATTGCCATTTGACTCTGATGATACGCCATTAGAAACTGTTCTTTCTTACTAACTGATTATACGAAATGGCAGCAAGAGCCTGGGGTAATATCTGTACCTGCTCATGTCCTCCCGCATCGAGGCTGCAACTGCTGTTTGTTACATTTGCTGGGTTTTACTGTGTATTATTTGCTTGAATTTAGAATTCAAAAGTTGAGTTATTTCAGAGTTCCAGTTCTTGCAGAGTTACTTGCATAAGCTTGAGATGCAACTCTGGGGGTAACTTTTTCTTCCCCACTAGCTAAGGTTATACAAAAAAGATCTTAATGACCCAGATAATCACGATGGCATGACCACTCATGTAGAGCCAGACATCCTGGAATGCAAAGTCAAGTGGGTCTTAGGAAACATCACCTTAAACAAAGCTAGTGAAAGTGATGAAATTCCAGTTGAGCTATTTCAAATCCTAAAAAAAAAAAAAAAAAAAATGATGCTGTTAAAGTGCTGCACTCAATATGCCAGCAAATATGGAAAACTCAACAGTGGCCACAGGACTGGAAATGGTCAGTTTTCATTCCAATCCCAAAGAAAGGCAACCCCAAAGAATGTTCAAACTATTGCACAATTGCACTCATCTCACATGCTAGCAAAGTAATCCTCAAAATACTCCAAGCAAGGCTTTAACAGTACGTGAACTGAGAACTTCCAGATGTTCAAACTGGATTTAGAAAACGCAGAGGAGCCAGCGATCAAACTGCCAACGTCTGCTGGATGATAGAAAAAAAAACAAGGGAGTTCCAGAAAAGCATCTACTTCTGCTTTATTGACTATGCCAAAGCCTTTGATTGTGTAGATCACTACAAACTGGAAAATTCTGAAAGAGATGGGAATACTAGGTCACCTTACCTGCCTCCTGAGAAGTCTGTATGCATGCAGAAGCAACAGTTAAACCCAGACATGGAACAACAGACTGGTTCCCAAATTGGGAAAGTAGTATGTCAAGCCTGTATATTGTGACCCTGCTTATTTAACTTATATTCAGAGCACATCATGCAAAATGTCAGGTTGGATGAAGCACAAGCTGGAAACAAGATTGCCAGGAAAAATATCAATAACCTCCAATATGCAGATGACACAAACCTTATGGCAGAAAACAAAGAGGAACTAAAGAGCCTCTTGATGAAAGTGAAAGAGGAGAGTGAGAAAGCTGGCTTAAGACTCAACTTTCAAAGAATGAAGATCATGGTATCCGGTCCTATCTCTTCATGGCAAATAGATGGGGAAGCAATGGAAACAGAGAGAAACTTTTTTTGTGGGCTTCAAAGTCACTGCAGATGGTGATTGCAGCCATGAAATTAAGATGCTTGCTCCTTGTAAGAAAAACTATGACAAACCTAGACAACATATTAAAAAGCAGAGACACTACTTTGTCAACACAAGTCTGTTTAGTCAAAGGTATGGTTTCTCCAGTAGTCATGGATGTGAAAGTTGGACCAAAAAGAAAGCTGAGCGGCAAAGAATTGATGCTTTTGTTGGAGATGACTTTTGAGAGTCCCTTGGACTGCAAGGTGATCCAACCAGTCAACCCTAAAGGAAATCAATCCTGAATATTCATTGGAAGGACTGATCCTGAGGCTGAAACTCTTAATACTTTGGCCACCTGATGTGAAGAACTGACTCATTGGAAAAGACCCTGATGCTGGGAAAGATTGAAGGTGAGAGGAGAAGGGGACGACAGAGGATGAGATGGTTGGATGGCATCACCGACTCAATGGACATGAGTTTGAGCAAGCTCCAGGAGTTAGAGATGGACAGGGAAGCCTGCTGTGTTGCAGTCTATTAGGTCACAAGGAGTCGGACATGACTGAGCAACTGAACGGAACTGAAGGATATCAAAGCCTCTTCCAAAAGGAAGGAGACGTGACTTCCCTCTAAGTGCTATGAGGTGTACTCCTCAATCAATCAGGCTGCACTGATATGTGGTAAAGAAATCTGTGTTGCTTTTCTCATACATTTCAGCCTCCACAATTGAGTAAAAGAAGAGTACTCTTTGAAGGTTCTCTTGAAACATGAAGTCTGTATGAGCACATCAACCTCAGGAACATGGTATGGTAACCCACAAAAGATGTCTTTCTAGATGTCATCCTTATGTTGTTAACTCATACTGCTGCTCTTGCAATTCATACTTTAACCCAGTGGGTTATCAGAAACCAGTGTCACGTTACATAAAGAAAGCAGAAAAAAGTGGAGAGAACACTTAACCACGCCTGCTTAAGATTTCTGAGGTCACACAATTGATTCAAGAATGTAAAGTGCCAGCACAATGCACATAGGCCTTATTAAGCACTACTGTTCACCAGAACACCAAGAGCCTTATTCTCAAAACTATTGGGTCTCAAAATACTGATAAGATGTGTTGCATTCCAGAAGGAGTAATCTCATTTCAAAAGGTCCTAAAAGGTCAATAAGGACACCCTGGAGAAGGAGGTCACTCTCCCTGGATAGGGCCACTTGGACCCACCAGGAGTTCATTCAGTAAATACCCAAAGACTAAAAGTAGCCAGGGACAAATAGGAGAAAGAAATTGAAAAAAAAAAAAAAAAAGAAAGAAAGAAAGAAAATAAATCAATAAAAAAGGACTGATAGTTTAGGCAGAGGGCTTAACCATGCTGTCTCAAAGAAATTATAGTTAAGTGTAAACATCAACTTCTGGGAAGTAGAATGAGAAGCTTTGAATCAAGAAATGGCTGGTGAAGACAGGCCCCTGTTCCCCCACACAAACTTTTTCTGTAAGTACATAGAAGATCTGCATTGTGATTTACCACTCAGGGGGAAAAAAAAAAGAAAGAAAGAAAGAAAAACTGTGGCTCCAGGAAGCTAAAGGACCTCAGCGTCTACTGAAATTATTCAAGCTAGCCAAACTTAAGCTTACTTACCTTTATTTGCCCTTTTATTCTTACAGAAACCACAATATTTTGTCCACATTTTCTCCTATTTTCCCTCCCTTCTATAACACCTCTCTGCTTCCTCATCTGGCCTCACCCCCTGCCTGCTGCGCCCTTATCTGTTCAGATCTATAACTGTACAACTATCTTTGAATGGCTGGCATCTTGAAATATGTTAACAATGCCATATCTGAATAATAACATAGCCTGTGTTTTAAAATAGACATAAAGATGCACATACAGTTCAATTAACATGAATAAGATTTTATACATCAACATATTTAGATAGATAGATAGAAAGATATAGATATAGATTATCAACAACATTGCCAAGGAAATCCAATGGGGAAAATTTAGTCTTTTCAACAACAACAACAACAAAAAAAGTGTTGGAGAAATTGTATAGTCATATACAATAAATTAACCTTGACTCTTAGCATCTCAGCATTAAAAACCATAGCTCGGTATGGGTTATAGATCCAAGTGTAGTTGATAAAATCAGAAATATTCCATGATAAAACATAGAATGTTTTATACTTTGCATAAACAAAGATTTATTAGAAAGGGCATAATAATGACTGTTAAGAAAAGTGGCTGAACTATATTTCATCAAATTAAATATCCCTGTAGACCCAAAGACAACCTTCTGAAAATAATCAAGTTAGAAACTGGAAACTTTAGCAAACATATATTTGACAATAGACTTGTATTCATAAAAAAAAAAGCTATTGCAACTTAATAATAAAAAGACCATCAAAGCAACATAAATATGTGGTCAAAAATACCTTTTATATACACTTCACACAGAAGAATTTTTACTTATAGTAATAGTAATCACTGCATAAATTATACAATTTTATTAGTCATCAATGCAAGTTAAGACCACATAATATTCTATAATGAAATCAGAATGGTAAAAATGAAAACAGGCTTGACAAGAACACAGTTTTCTGAGAATCTAGTGAAAGTAGTATACTTATATATTACTTCTGGGAGCAGAAATTGGTACAACTACCTTGGAAAACTATCTGACTATTGCTTAAAATGTAAAACAATGTTCTGTGATCTAGAAACCCATTCTTTATTAAATATCAAAGAAATAGCTAATTGTATCCACAAAGCTTTTAAAAGAAAAATATTTTTATTTTCCAAGACTTGGAAACAGGTAGGTGTCCATCAACAGGTTAATGACAAACATACTTTCTTGTATTTATGCAGTGGAATTAGTCAGTTTAGTTCAGTCACTCAGTCCTAACCAACTCTTTTTGACCCCATGGACTGCAGCACACCAGGCTTCCCTGTCCATCACCAATTCCCAAAGCTTGCTCAAACTCATGTCCTTTAAGTTGGTGATGCCATCCAACCATCTCACTCTCTGTTGTACCCTCTTCTCCTGCCTTGAATTTTTCCCAGTATCAGGGTCTTTTTGAATGAGTCAATTTTTTGCATCAGGTGGCCAAGTTACCTGAAGCTTCACCTTCAGAATACAGTGGAATACTACTCATTATTTATTTAAAAAAATGTATAACTATGGATCTGAACAAGAAAATCAGATATATTTCAAAAATATTATGCTGAATAAAATAAGCCAGATACCAAAAAGTAAATTTCATGACTAATTTCACATAAAATTTTAGAAGAGGCAAGATTAATTTGTGTTTACAAAAATCAGTTCAATGGTTGCATTGAAGGGACTGGGGATTGAGTGACTAGAGAGATGCATGTGTGAACTTTCTGGCATGGTGACAATATGTTTTTGTCTTGATATGTGTGTGTATTTTGCAGGTGCATTCATTTAGCAAAACTGGCTGAATTGTAAATACACATAAAATCCATGAATTCCACCACATGCAAGTTGTATCTCAGAATCTTTAAAAAGAATGATGACAAAGTATTATGAAAAACTTTTATCATCAAATTCAAAGACTTAGTTTGCATCAAAAAATGCCTTGATAAGCTAATCAAAACTAACACAAGAAAGATAATATTTGAATAGCTTTATGCATAATAAATGAGTCGATTTTACAATTTCAAAAATTCTTCAAGGACAGGTTCAGATCCAGATGGCTTCACTGTTGAATTCTATCAAATATTCAGGAAATAAATAATATTGGTATTATACAATGTCAATGTAATTCAACATATTAACAGGAAAAAGGGAGAAAAACCATGTGATTATCCCAACAAATTCAGTGAAAACGTTTAAAAATTCAATACACATTTATGCTAAAAATTTTCAATAGATTGGAGTAAAAGGGATCTCATTTAACATAGCAAAATGTATCCACAAAAATCCTACCATTACCATCATAATTTTCAGTAAAATGCTGAATGTTTACCCCTTAGATAAAGAATAAATTAATGACGTTAACAACTGTGTCAGGTTGTGTTAATTGTTCTTGTTACACCAGTTAAGCAAGAGGGGAAAGAAGACTTAAATCATACAGGTTAGTTAAAAAAAAAATAAAAAAAAGTACTTATTCATGAATGACTAGATTGTGTTTTGAGAAATCTACAAAAATATACCAGACATGTGAATTTAGGAATGTCACATAATGCAAGTCAATAAAAATCAATTATATAATCAATTACATTTCTATGCATTACCAAACTCCAACACTTTGGCCACCTGATGTGAAGAGCTGACTCATTTGAAAAGACCCTGATGCTGGGAAAGATTGAGGGCAGGAGGAGAAGGGGGCGACAGAGAATGAGATGGCTGGATGGCATCACTGACTCAATGGACATGGGTTTGGGTAGACTCCTGGACTTGGTGATGGACAGGGAGGCCTGGCGTGCTGCAGTTCATGGCATCACAAAGAGTCAGACACGACTGAGTGACTGAACTGAACTGAACCAATAAATATAGAAAAATAACATTTAAGAAATTCCAACTCAAATATAAAATAATTAGCTATACCAACGTCTAAACCAATAACTCTAGAAATTTACTGAGACATAAATTAAAGAAGTCTTTAAAATATGAAAATATGCCATGTTCATCGATTAGAAGACCCAGTACTGTTAAGATATTTATCTCCCTAAATTGATCTATAATTAAAATCCTAATTAACATCTCATCATGTTTTTAACAAAATTGGCATACCTTCAATTTTAGAAATTTTATATGAAAATTCAAAGGATGCATAGGAATCACAAAAATATTTACAAAGGAAAACAAAGTTTGTGGACTCAGTATACCTGATATCAAAATTTAGAAAAAGAAAATTGATGGAGAATTATGTCAATGGTAAAATTCAGGAAATATGTAAATAGACCCACATTTAAAAATTTAAGTGATTTTTAACATAGGTGAAAACAGAACTCAGTGGAAAATGTAAATTATTTCCTAAGAAATTGTGCTGAAATAGCTGAATATCTAGAAATAAAAAAGTAACTTCAAACTTTGTCATCATACCCTTAAAATTTATGAAAGAAGAATAATAAATCCAAACATAAGTGAGAAAAGTAAAAGAAAATATAGATCATTTTTAAACCTTGGATTAAGAAAGATTTCTTAGAGCAAACAGAGCATTGGCCACATCAAAAAAAGATAAGTTAATTTCATCAACTTTCAAAATTTTTCATCAAAACTCTGCATAAGGAAATAAACATGAAAATGCAGACCAGCAAAATGTTTTGCAACACTTATCTGACAAAGTACTTGAATACAGAATATACAAAAAGTTCTACAATTAAATATGAAGAGTGAGAAATCAATTTAAAACTGTGAGAAAAGCTTGAAAATAGCTTGCACAAAAGGTATATGAAAATAACCCATAAAATATAAAAAGTTTCAGAATCGTTCATTATTAGGGAAGTGTACACAAAATATTATACAGACTCATTAAAATAAAAATAATAATTACATCAAATAATGGACTATGAAAAAATGAAACTATTGCATATTTCTGGTGGGAATGTGAAACAGAATTACCATCTTAGAAAATCATTTGACAGTTTTTTGAGGAATAAACATGCATCAGATTTATGAGCCAATCTTTCCACTTCTATGTGTTCACTCAAGAGAATAAAATCATATGCATGAAAAAAACAGTTTATAAATGCTCAGATCACCTTATTTCTAATAACCAAATAGTGGAAATATTCTAAGTGTCCATGAACAAGAAATTAAATTGAAAAAGTACTGCAGTATATTACTACAAAAGAATATTAAATAATAAAAATGCAAACCAATGATACATGAAACAATAAGGATTAATACCAAGAATGTTATGCTGAATACAGGCAGAATTGAGACAAATGGATAGAAATGAGATTTACTTTATTTGATAGGTTTTTGACATAAGAGATACTTTGGGATGATGAAAGATATTAATATGTGTATTATCTGAGTTCCCCAGGTGGCTCAGTGGTAAAGAACCCACCTACCAATTCAGAAGACAGAAGAGATGTGGGTTCGACCCCTGGGTGAGGAAGATCCCCTGGAGGAGGGCATGTCATCCCCTCCAGTATTCTTGCTTGGAGATTCACATGGACAGAAGAGCTTAGTGGGTTATGGTCCAAAGAGTCAGACAAAACTGAAGCAACTTAGCATGCACATGTTACCTATGTATACGCATTTGTCAGAATTAATTGGCCAATTTACTTAAATCCATGCATTTCACTGCATGTCAATTATATTACTATAAAATATTATAAAATAAAATGTCATACAATTTGACTCCACAATTTGACTTCTTATATTATACCCAAGATAAGTAATGGGAAGTGTGAGGTAGGTATCTCTAAAGGCATGGCCATGTAAAAAATGGAAGATCACAGGCAAGTTAATATTGAAGAATTACAATGCTGATTGAATTATATTAATTATAGTAGAGATACATTCAATTATAAAATGCATATTTTCTAAGCATATAGTATATTCTGAAAAATGAATGATTTTGGTGATGGATAAACAGCTGTGGATAGCAGATGGAAATATTTCCTTCAGGAGACTTGCAAACATTAGAGGGAATGAAACAATATATATGTAAACAAAAATAATTTTATAGAGCAATAAACATTATAAAGAAAACACAAAGAATTAATATGTCTTGACCACTTATTATGAACAAGTACTACACTTCATTTGAATATATTTTTCCTGGGATGATCAAGGATAAAACATGGGCATGTAAGCAGAATGAGGAAATACTTGTATAAGTTCAGTGACAGTAACGGGTAGGAGGAATGACACAAACAAACTTGTGGAAGTAAAACGTAATCATCTTAAAGACTATAAAGATAAACTATATTGGAACATCTAACTGAAAAGATTGCTTGGGTAAGAATGTAAGAATTCTCGCTAAATAAAAGAATGTGAATTATTCTTACAGCATTCTCTACCCTTAAGAGCATGCACATATCTAAAGAACGATTTGGTTTAAAAATGCAGTTCACTTCTGTTTTTCTGGGGATTAACTGTTTATATGTAGAGTTTTTGAAAAGCAGACTTACTTATGTACTCCAATGGAATCCCAATGGAAAGCAATATGAAAAAGTTAAAGATACTTCTTTCTCAGTGCTCAAGGAATATACATTCTTTAACAACAAATTAAAGGGGAAAATCAAGGTGACTATTTTATTCCTTCACTTCCTTAACTACATTTTAATAAACTGTGAATTCATGTATATTAATTTAACCAATATTTATTGAGACATTTATCCCATGTCAATCTTTTTTTTTATTTTTCAGTGGGTTTTGTCATACATTGATATGAATCAGCCATATCCATGTCAATCTTTATTCAAAAGTCTAAAGATAGAATAGTGAAAAATTTATAGTATCCTTTCTCTTATAGAGCTTAAACATTCATTGGAGATAGAGACAAGTAGCATGTAATTAAATAGGTACTAACCAGAAGATAAAAATAAATCAGATGAGGATTTGTAGAGAAAACAACACTTAACCTGAAAGGAGGTGAACTGTGGAAAGATTAGGGAATGGACATAAATTCAAAATGGATTGAGTTTAGGGTATACAGAAGTTGGAAGAAGAGGAGAGAAAAAAAGAGGGTAGTCTAGAAATGTAAGATGGAATTAGATCTCACAAGGGTTTTTAAATCATGTCAGAAAAGTGTAGACTTGCTTCTGATGAATGGAAGCTCAGTGGAGAATGTTTCATTTCCAAAAATAAATCTTTCACATTCAAACCAGGAAAACACTTAAAATATTACTACCATTCCCCATAATTTGATTTCACAAATGCCAATTACTACAATCACATGTTTCAGTTTCCTACATAGGACCTAAATTTGTTTGAAAAAATTACTGCAAAGAAAATGACCATAAGGAAACAATTTGAAATCTGAAAACTATTGCACATTATATATTTTTTTCTATCAAAATTTCTACCTTTGATATCATACATTCCTTAGCCCAAGTTACATAGAGACGACTTTTATACAGGGTGAGAAGTGATTTCTACTCATTGATTAGAGGATAGAGGTGGGAGAGCTAATATCAGAGAAAGGTTTGTAAAAAAGCAATGTCATTGAGTTACCAAGGTGCGATGGAATGGTTAAGTAGGGAAGATATAAAATCATTCTAGAAAAAGGGAAAATATACATGAATAAACATATAATTGGTTATGAATGACAAATTATTGCTAAAAATTAAGATTCTAAAAAAAAAAAAAAAAAACTTTTCTGAGAGTTCAAACTGGAGAAGCAAATAAGGTCTTTATCAAGGAGAGTTGTGGACTTTATGTGCAATGAGAAACTATAAGCAAATAAAGTGATTTTATTTTCAACTGATAAATATACTCTTGATGCAATGGTTTCCAGCTATTGGTTTAGCATGTAGAGTTTGAAAATCATCACCTCGTCCTAACAATAGGCAAAGATATGAACAAACTGAAAATAAACAACCTTTTTAGATGTGTCAGAGAATTTAGATGACTGAGCAATCCACTGCTCTCCAAATTGAAGAAACAGACAGGCAAATACAAACATATGCTATGCACAAGTATAGAAACTTACAAGGTGAAATCTAGAAACCAATACTGAAGTAAGAAAATTCAAATTCTAACTGGTAAATGGCTAGGACCCATAAGAGTTGATATTTTAGTTTGAGTCTGAAAGCAGGAAACAGGTGAAGTCTGTCAAAGAGGAAGCATTCTCTCTACTCTGGAGAAAAAGAAATCTCACTACTCAAGGGAAAGTTAGCCTTTTTGTTCTATTGAGGCCTTCAATTGATTGGATGGAATACACCTGCATTAGGAAGGACAGTATGTGTTCCTTAGTTTACCAATTTAAATGCTAATCTCATACAAAAACAGCCTCAGAGAAAAACTCAGAAGTATTTTTGAACACATATCTGGGTACACCATTACCCAGTCAATTTAACACGTGAAATCAAAATCATTATCATAATGTAAGCAGATCAAAGGAAATTCTAAGAAATAATCAGAAAAGAAATGCTAGATTAAAAAAAGTATTAGTAAGTTCAGTTCAGTTCAGTCACTCAGTCGTGTCTGACTCTTTGTGACCCCATAAACCGCAGCATGCCAGGCCTCCCTGTCCATCACCAGCTCCCGGAGTTCACCCAAACTCTTGTCCGTTGAGTTGGTGATGCCATCCAACCATCTCATCCTCTGTCATCCTCTTCTCCTGCCCTCAATATTTCACAGCACCAGGGTCTTTTCAAAGGAGTCAGCCCTTCGCATCAGGTGTCCAAAGTATTAGAGTTTCAGCTTCAACATCAGTCCTATCAATGAACACCCAGGAGTGGTCTCCTTTAAGATGGACTGGTTGTATTTCCTTGCAGTCCAAGGGACTCTCAAGAATCTTCTCCAACACCACAGTTCAAAAGCATCAATTCTTCAGTGCTCAGCTTTCTTTATAGTCCAACTCTCACATCCATACATGACCACTGGAAAAAACCATGGCCTTGAGTAGACAGACCTTTGATGACAAAGCAATGTGTCTGCTTTTCAATATACTGTCTAGGTTGGTCAAAACTTTCTTTCCAAGGAGTAAGTGTCTTTTAATTTCATGGCTGCAATCACCATCTGCAGTGATTTTGGAGCTCCCCAAAATAAAGTCAACCACTGTTTCCACTGTTTCACCTTTTATTTGCCATGAAGTGGTGGGACCAGATGCCATGATCTTAGTTTTCTGAATGCTGAGCTTTAAGCCAACTTTTTCATTCTCCTCTTTCTTTTTTCATCATGAGGCTCTTTTGTTCTTCTTCACTTTCTGCCATAATGGTGGTGGTATCTGCATATCTGAGGTTATTGATATTTCTCCTGGCAATCTTGATCCCAGCTTGTGCTTAATCCAGTCCAGGGTTTCTCGTGATGTACTCTGCATATAAGTTAAATAAGGAGGGTGACAATATACAGCCTTGATGTACTCCTTTTCCTATTTGGAGCCAGTCTGTTCCATGTCCAGTTCTAACTGTTGCTTCCTGACCTGCATGTAGGTTTCTCAAGAGGCAGGTCAGGTGGTCTGGTATTCCCATCTATTTCAGAATTTTCCACAGTTTATTGTGATCCACACAGTAGAAGGTTTTGGCATAGTCAATAAAGTAGAAATAGATGTTTTTCTGGAACTCTCTTGCTTTTAGTAATAAATAATTTCTTTTCCAGGCTTATTAGTAAACTGTACAAAGCTAAAGAAAATATCAAAATGCAAAAAAAAAAAAAAAATCAAACTCTAAATCTAACCACATCTTATTAAAAATGCCGAAAATAAACAAAGAAAACAATTTTAAAGAAGCCTGAGGAAAATAGGACATATATAGAAGCACAGGAATAAGCATTATAGTATAATTCAAATTAAAATCCATGCAAACAAAAGAGCCTGAAGAGAAATATTTAGATATTAAAAGAGAAAAAATCATACTAACCTAGATTTCTGTACCCTGGAAAACTATCCTTAAAAAGTAAAGAATAAATACTTTCTCTGTCAAACTACAGTTGGAGTAGTTTTTGTCAGTAGGCCTGCCTTTTAAGAAATGTTAAAACACATTTTTCAGAGGAAAAAAATATATAGGCTAGACACTTGCATCTACATTTAAAAAAATGCTAGTAAAGAATAATTGAAGTAAAATCAACTTTTTAATTTAATTGTTTTTATATGTAAAATTATAGAGTATAGGTAAGTGAAAGTAATTACAAAAATAAACACAAAGGGCAAGAGGGTGATCTTAGGTATTTCATTATAAGCTATTTGCACTAGTTGTAAGTAATATAGTGCTATTTGAAAGTGAATTTGATTTTGTTGTAAATGTATTTTATAAACTCTAGAGCAAATAATAAAATATTTTTAAACAATTGAGTAAAATTTATATTTTAAAGTGAAAAAATGCAATCATAGAAAATGCACTCATATAAACATTTTGAGTAAAATTACATAAAGCAGAAAAAGACCTGGATACAAAAATAAAAGAACAAGGGTAACAGGAAGGAGTAAACAAATAAGGGAAATATTAATTTATTATATCAATAATTATTGTAAATATCAATGATTTCAATGTGCAAATAAATTACAGATCAATTAAAAGTTCAATTTATTGTCAAAGTGCATACAAATTCAAGATCAACTATATTTTGTCTAAAAGAAGCCCACTGTAAATATAACGATACATACAGGTTAAGAGAAAGGGAGTGGAGTAAAATATACCATGCTAATACTAATTAAAAGAAAGCTGAAGTAGCTATACTAGTTTCAGACAACACATATAGAGAGCAAAGAAAATTATCAAACATAAAGATGGGCATTATATAGTAATAATAGACACAGTCTCCAACCTAACAATCTTCACAATGGAATGCCAAAATGCATGAGACACAAATTGATGGAACTCCAAGGAGAAGTGGATGTATATACTGTTGTACTTGGAGACTTCAACATACCTCTGTCACTAATGGACAAATTCAGAAGGCAGAAAATCAGTGAGGACATGGTTGAATTCAATATCTCTATCAATCAATTGTATATAATTGACTCTACAGACTACTCGCAGCAGAATGTACATTTTTCTCAAGCTCACAAGGGACATTTTCCAAGATTGACCACATTCTGGCCATAAATTACACATTAACAAATGTAAAATTTTGGAAACCATAAAATGTAAGCTGTCAGGCCACAATGATATTAACCTAAAATCCAACACAGGAAAATAGTTGGAAAATCCTAAACTACTTATTTAGACAACACATTTGCAAATAGCACATGGCCCAAGGCAAATTCTGAGAAATGTAAGAATAATTTTAACTAAATGAAAATTAAAACACAATACAAAAGTTATAAAGTACAAAAGAAGTAGTGCTTAAGGAAAATGTATAATACTGAAAGCATTTATTAGGAAAGAAGAAAGATATAAAATAAATAATCTATGTCCCAAACTTAGGCAAATTTAAAAAAGAGAAGCTGGTTAAGTCCAAAATAAATAGAAGAAACAAACAAACACCAACAACAAATATATATATATGTATATATAAATCCATGAAATTGAAGATTAAAAAATAAGAGAAAAAAACAATGATATCAAAAGCTAGTTCTTTGAAAAGATTAACATAATTGATAAAGGTCTATCCAGGCTAAAAACAAAAAAAAAGCATAAATTACAAATATCAGAAATATAAGGGAGGGCCAGTATTGCACATCCTTGAGCATTATAAGGATAATAAAGGAATATTATGAACATTTCTGTGCCCACAAAATTTATAATCTATCTGAAATGACTCATTATTTGCATGACACAAACTGCTAAAACTCACACATGAAGGAAATAGACAATCTGAGTAGGCCTATGTGTTGTTCTTTGTCACTCAGTCATGTCCAACTCTTTGCGAACCCATGGACTGTAGCCCATCAGGCTCCTCTGTCCATTGGGATTCTCTGGAAAAGAATACTGGAGTGGGTTGCCATGCCCTACTCCAAGGAATCTTCCCAACCCATGGATCAAACCCAGGTCTCCCACATTGCAGGTGGATTATTTATCATCTGAGCTACCAGGAAATTAGGCCTATATATATAAATAAATTTAATCAATAACTAGTAATTTTTACCACAAAAAGGAAGAAAGGACAACAAGAAAAGAGTAAGTGGGAAAGAGAAAGAAACCATGTATATATGGGTTCACTGATGAATAATATTAACTATTTAAGTAAGAAATTATGCCACTTCTTTATGTCATCTCCCAGAAGATAGCAACAGAGATGATAATTCCTAACTTACTTAATGAAGCAGAGGTTGTCATAATATCAAACTAGACAAGGACATTGAAAGAAAACAAAAATACAAATTACTATCTCTCAGAAATATAGTTATAGAAATCCTGAATAAAATGCTAGCAAATTGAATTGAAAAATGTATAAAAATAATTAAGTATTAAAAAAAAACAATGCTTTGTTAACTGCTTTGGGTTTGTTTTTGTAGGTTTTTTTTTTTTTTATTCCCTTCCTCTTTTATTCTTTTCTCTAGTATTTCTTGCCTTGAGAAGTCTGTTTAGCATTGGTTGTAAAGCGTGTTTGGTTGTGCTGAATTCTCTAAGCTTTTACTTGCTGTAAGCTTTTGATTTCTCCATCAAATCTGAATGAGAGCCTTGCTGATTATAGTTTTATTGGTTGTAGGTTTTCCCCTTTTATCACTTTAAATGTATCCCACCACACCCTCTGGATTACAAAATTTCTGCTCTAAAATCAGCTGATAACCTTATGGGGATTCCCTTTTATGTTATTTGCTGCTTTTCCATTGAAGTTATAATATTTTTGTATTTAATTTTTTGTTAATTTGATAAATATGTGTCTCAGAATGTTTCTCCTTCTCCTGTATAGGACTGTCTGCAGTTCCTGGACTTAGGCCACTATTTCTTTTCCCATGTTAGGGAAGTTTTCCACTATGATCTCTTCAAACATTTTCTCAGGTTCTTTCTCTTTTTCTTCTTCTTCTGGGACCCCTATAATTTGAATGTTGCTGTATATTTAGTGTTATCCCAGAAGACTTTGAGACTGTCCTCATTTATTTTCTTTCTCTTTTCTTTATTCTGTTTCATGGCAGAGGTTTTTACTATTCTGTATACCAGGTCATTTATCTGTCCATCTGTCTCACTTATTCAACTTTTGATTTCTTCTGATGTATTTTTAATTTCAGTTATTTTCTTCTTTATATCTGTTTGTTTGTTCCTTAGTTATTCTAGGTCTTTGTTAAATTTGTATCTTCTTGATTCATGCTTTCATTCTGTTTCTGAGATCTTGTATCATCTTAACTATCATTATTGTGAATTCTATTTCAGAAACACCACTATCTCCTCTTCATTTAGTTTGTCTTTGTAGGTTTTTGTCTTGCTCTTTCATCTGAAACTTATTTCTTTGTCATTTAATTTTGTCAAACAGTGTGTTTGTAGTCTTCTTTATATAGACTGAAGGAACTTAATCCCTTTTGCTTCTAGTGCATGCCCCCTGTGGGTGAGACTGGTCCAGAGGGTTATTTCATTATCATCTTGATAAGAGGTTTGAACTATACAAAGAGCTCATGCAGCTCAATATCAACAAACAAACATACAAACATATATACAAAAATTAAAAAAAAGTCAAAAAATGGATGGAAGATCTAGACATTTATCCAAAGAAAACATAAAAATGGCTAAAAAGCACAGGAAAATATGCTCAATATCACTAATTATTAGAGAAATGTAAATCAAAATTAAAATGAGGTATCACCTCACATCAGTCAGAATCAGATCAGTTGAGTCATTCATGTTTGACTCTTTGCGACCCTATAGACTGCAGCATGCCAGGCCTCCCTCTCCATCACCAACTCACAGAGATTACCCACACTCATGTCCATTAAGTCAGTGAAGCCATCCAACAATCTCAACCTCTGTTGTCCCCTTCTCCTCTCGCTTTCAATCTTTCCCAGAATCAGGGTCTTTTCTAATTATTCAATTCTTCTCATCAGGTGGCCAAAGTAATGGAGTTTCAGCTTCAACATCAGTCCTTCCAATGAACACTCAGGACTGATTTCTTTTAGGATTGACTGGTTCAATATCCTTGCAGCCCAAGGGACTCTCAAGAGTCTTCTCCAACACCATAGTTCAAAAGCATCAACTCTTCAGTGCTCAGCTTTCTTTATTGTCCAACACTCACATCCATACTTGGCTACCGGAAAAACCACAGCTCTGACAAGACGGACCTCTGTTGGCAAAGTAATGTCTCTGCTTTTTAATATGCTGTCTACGTTGGTCATAAATTTTCTCCCAAGGATAAAGTGTCTTTTAATTTCATGGATGTGGTCACCATCTGCAGTGATTTTAGAGCCCCTGAAAATAAAGGTGAACGCAGAGTTCCAAAAAGTAGCCAGGAAAGATAAGAAAGCCTTCCTCAGTGATCAATGCAAAGAAATAGAGGAAAACAACAGAATGGGAAAGATTAGAGATCTCTTCAGGAAAACTAGAGATACCAAGGGAATATTTCATGCAAGGATGGGTTCAATAAAGGACAGAAATGGTATGGACCTAACAGAAATAGAAGATATTAAGAAGAGGTGGCAAGAATACACAGAAGAACTGTGCAAAAAAGATCTTCATGACCCAGATAATCACAATGGTGTGATCACTCACCTAGAGCCAGACAACCAGGAGTGTGAAGTCAAGTAGGCCTTAGAAAGTATCACTATGAACAAAGCTAATGGAGGTGATGGAATTCCAGTTGAGCTATTCCAAATCCTAAAAGATGATGCTGTGAAACTACTGCAATCACTATGCCAGCAAATTTGGAAAACTCAGCAGTGGTCACAGGACTGGAGAAGGTCAGTATTCATTCCAATCCCAAAGAAAGGCAATGCTAAGGAATGCTCAAACTACCGCACAATTGCACTCATCTCACACGCTAGTAAAGTAATGCTCAAAATTCTCCAAGCCAGGCTTCAGCAATACATGAACCATGAACTTCCAGATGTTCAAGCTGGTTTTAGCAAAGGCAGAGGAACCAGAGATCAAATTGCCAATATCCGCTGGATCTTCAAAAAAGCAAAATAGCCATCTATTTCTGCTTTATTGAATATACCAAAACCTTTGGCTGTGTGGATCACAATAAACTGTGGAAAATTCTGAAAGAGATGGGCATACCAGACCACTTGATCTGCCTCTTGAGAAACCTATATGCCGGTCAGGAAGCAGTAGTTAGAACTGGACATGGAACAACAGACTGGTTCCAAATAGGAAAAGGAGTATGTCAAGGCTGTATATTGTCACCCTGCTTATTTCACTTATATTCAGAGTACGTCATGAGAAATGCTGGGCTGGAAGAAGCACAAGCTGGAATCAAGATTGCCAGGAGAAATATCAGTAACCTCAGATATGCAGATGACACAATCCTTATGGCAGAAAGTGAAGAGGAACTAAAAAGCCTCTTGATGAAAGTGAAAGAGGAGAGTAAAAAGTGGCCTTAATGAACTCCAATTTCATCCATCTCATTAGAACTGATTCAAATGAATTCTTTTTAATGGCTGAATAATATTCCATGGTGTATATGTACCAAGCTTCCTTATCCATTTGTCTGCTGATGGGCATCTAGGTTGGACCAATACAGTATACTAACGCATATATATGAAATTTAGAAAGATGGTAAAGATAACCCTATATGCAAAACAGAAAAAGAGACACAAATGTACAGAACAGACTTTGGGACTCTGTGGGAGAAGGCGAGGGTAGGATATTTTGAGAGAACAGCTTAGAAACATGTATATTATCTAGGGTGAAACAGATCACCAGCCCAGGCTGGATGCATGAGACAAGTGCTCGAACCTGGTGCACTGGGAAGACCCAGAGGAATCGGGTGGAGAGTGAGGTGGGAGGGGGGATCGTAATGGGGAATACATGTAAATCCATGGCTGATTCATGTCAATGTATGACAAAAACCAGTACAATATTGTAAAGTAATTAGCCTCCAACTAGTGAAAATAAATGAAAAAAAAAAAAAAGTGGGCTTAAAACTCAACATTCAGGAAACTAAGATCATGACTTCTGGTCTCACCATTTCATGGGAAATAGATGGGGAGACAGTGAAAACAGTCTCCGACTTTATTTTTTGGGTCTCCAAAATCACTGCAGATGGTGATTGCAGCCATGAAATTAAAAGACGCTTACTCCTTGGAAGGAAAGTTATGACCAACCTATATAGCATATTAACAAGCAGAAGCATTACTTTACCAACAAAGGCTCGTCTAGTCAAGGCTATTGTTTTTCCAGTGGTTATGTATGGATGTGAGAGTTGGACTGAGAAGAAAGCTGACCGCCAAAGAATTGATGCTTTTGAACTGTGGTCTTGGGGAAGTCTCTGGAGAGTCCCTTGGACTGCAAGGAGATCCAATCAGTCCATTCTAAAGGAGATCAGTCCTGGGTGTTCATTGGAAGGACTGATGCTGAAGCTGAAATTCCAATACTGTGGCCACCTCATGCAAAGTGTTGACTCATTAGAAAAGACCCTGATTCTGGGAGGGATTGGGGGCAGGAGGAGACGGGGACAACAAAGGATGAGATGGTTTGATGGCATCACCGACTCGATGGGCATGAGTTTGGGTAAACTCCGGGAGTTTGTGATGGACAGGGAGGCCTGGTGTGCTGTGATTCATGGGATCACAAAATGTCAGACATGCCTGACTTACTGAAATGAACTGAACCAAAAAATAAGGTCAGCCACTGTTTCCACTTTTTCTCCATCTATTTCCCATGAAGTGATGGGACCAAATGTCATGATCTTAATTAAGTTTCTTAATGTTGAGCTTTAAGCCAACTTTTTCACTTTCATCAAGAGACTCTTTAGTTCTTCTTCACTTTCTGTCATAAGGGTGGTGTCATCTGCATATCTGAGCTTATTGATATTTCTCCAGCAATCTTGACTGCAGCTTGTGCGTCATCCTGCCAGCATTTCTCATGATGCACTCTGCATATAAGTTAAATAAGCAGGGTGATGATATATATACAGCCTTCACATACTCCCTTTCCTATTTGGAACCAGCCTTTTGTTTCGTGTCCAGTTCTAAATATTGCTTCCTGACCTGCATACAGATTTCCCAAGAGGTAGCTCAGGTGGTCTGGTATTCCCACATCTTTCAGAATTTTCCACAGTTTATTATGATCCACACAGTCAAAGACTTTGGCATAGTCAATAAAGCAGAAATACATATTTTTCTGGAATTCTCTTCCTTTTTCAATGGTCCAAAAAATGTTGGCAATTTGATCTCTGGTTCTGCTGCCTTTTCTAAATCCAGCTTGAACGTCTGGACGTTCATGGTTCAAGTATTGTTAAAGCCTAGCTTGAAGAATTTTGAGCATTACTTTACTAATGTGTGACATGAGTGCAATTGTGTGGTAGTTTGAACATTGTTTGGCCTTGCCTTTCTTAGGGTTTGGAATGAAAACTGACTTTTTCTTGTCTGTGTCCGCTGCTGAGTTTTCCGCATTTGTTGGAATATTGAGTGCAGCACTTTCACAGCATCATCTTTTAGAATTTGAAATAGCTCCACTGGAATTCCATCACCTCTACTAGCACTGTTCGTAGTGATGCTTCAAAAGGCCCATTTGACTTCATATTACAAGATGTCTGGCTCTAGGTGAGTGATCACACCACCATGATTATCTGAAGATAATCATGGTCGCAAAGATCATTTATGTATAGTGCTTCTGTGTTTTCTTGCCACCTTTTTCTAATATCTTCTGCTTCTATTAGGTCCATATCGTTTGTGTCTTCTATTGAGCCCATCTGTGCATGAAATATTCCCTTTGTATCTCTAATTTTCTTGAAGAGATCTCTAGTCTTTCCCATTCTGTTGTTTTCCTCTATTTCTTTGCACTGATCACTGAATACAAATATCTCTCCTTGCTATTCTTTGAAACTCTGCATTCAAATGGGTATATCTTTCCTTTTCTCTTTTGCTTTTTGCTTCTTTTCTTTTCACAACTATTTGTAAGGCCTCCTCAGACAGCCATTTGTTCTTTTGCATTTCTCCATACAGAAATGCATGGCCAGTCGGAATGTCCATCATCTAAAAATCTACAAATAATAAGCCTAAGGGAGTTTGTGGAGAAAAGGAAACCCTACTGTTGATATTGGGGATGTAAATTGATACAGCCACTATGGAGAACAGTATGGAGGTTTCCATAAGAAGTAAAAATAGAACTAACATATGGTTTGGTAATCCCACTCCTGGGCATATAGCTGAAGAAAACCATAGTTCAAAAAGGTACGTGCATGGTCTCTTCAGCAACACATAAACAAAATTTGGAAAGATACACAGAAGATTAGCATGGCCCCCATGCAAGGATGACATGAAAATTTGTGTAACATCCTATATATATATATATATATATATATAGTATATATATATATATAGTATATATATATATATAGTATATATATATATATACTATAGAAATCAATACATTGTAAAACAATTATTCTCTAGTTAAAAATTTTAACAATCAGAAAAGTGGTATGTGTGCCCCAAAATTCATTTCAGTACTATTTACAATGGCCAGGACATGGGAGCAGCCAAAATTCCCATCAATAGAAAAATAAAGAAGATGTGGTAATATATATAGTGGACTACTACTCAGCCACAAAAAAGAACAGCAGTATGGATGGATATAGATATTGTCATACTAAATGAAGTATATAAGGCACAAAAAATGAATATATGATATCATTCAACATATGATCTTGAAAAAAATGATATAAATGAGTTTATTTATAAGAATGAAATACAGTCATGGATATAGAAAAAAAATGTTTACAGAGTGTAAAGGAGAGAGGAATGCATTGACACATTGGGAAATTTCTATATATTATAAAATAGATAATGAATAAGTAAAGCACAGTTAATGCTACTCAATACTCTGTAATGGCCTGTATGGCAAAACAATCTAAAAAAATATAGATCTATGTATGGTATGTGCATAACTGATTCACTTTTTTGTACACTTCAAACTAACACAACTTTGCAAATCAGCTATACTCCAATAAAAACTTAAGAAAAAGAAAGAGAAAAAACAACAACAACTGAGAATAGAGGGGAAAACTTGCAGACATGATTTTAGTATTAGGAAGACTCATATAATCCCCACATTTTGTCTTCTCAAAGTTCTCATCTGTTTCTCTTGATCAGAAGCCTATTTTAATGGTACTTATGCATATCAGACCTAAAAGGACGGAGGAATTAAGAAGCACAAGAGGCTACTCAATTCTAGGGCTATAAAAAGAGAAATGGAGTCAGGAAGAGAGAATAATTGAAAAACTCTTCAAAATGATTTGAGTTTCTCTAGCCATGGACATACCATAACTGAAATGCCAGATGAGGGTGTAACATTATTGCCTTCAGCTTTTCATGTATATTTGCTTCCCCAAAACATACACAAAAACACATGATGATAAGGCATATTATATTCTGAGGAATAGAACTAAGATCCAGCCAGGCCCTTTTCCTTAAGTATTGTTTCTATATGTTAGAATAATAGTTTTAGTTAAATAAATAATTTTAGAAACAAGCAATATATATATATGTGTGTGTGTGTGTATATATATATATATATATATATATATATATATATATATATATATATATATATATATAATGGTGATTTAGTTGCTAAGTCAGGTCCAACTCTTGCAACCCCATGGACTGTAGCCTCCCAGGCTCTTCTGGTCCATGGGATATCTCAGGCAAGAATACTGGAGTGGGTTTCTATTTGCTTTCCCAGGGTTTCTTCCAGACCCAGGAATCAAACCCAGTCTCCTTCATTGCAGGTAGATTCTTAACTGACTGAGCTACTAAGAGAAGCCCTGAAAGGAAATGAAATTTGTTCCAAGTGTTCAAGGTCAGTTCAACATTTGAAGATCAGTTAATCTATTATATCAGCAGACAAAATAAGAAAATTTGCATGATCACATCACTGTGAAAGCAGAAAAGTTATTTAACAGAAAACAGTACCCATTCATGGTTAAAGCTCTCAGCAAATTATATTTTTAATCTCCTCAACTTCATAAAGCATATCTACTCAAATATCTACAACTAATTTATAGTTAATGATGAAAAACTAAGAACACTTTTCTATGATCAGGAAAAGCACAAGAAAGTCCCTTCACACCATCTCTTTTCAGTATCATACTGGAAGTTCTATCTAATGCAATAAGACAAAAAATAATAAGATGTGTAAATATTCTAAATGAATAAGTAAAGCTGTCTTTATTCACAGATAAAACAATTGTCTCTGTAGAAAATGTAAAACAGTTTACAAAAACAAAACCTTTCAGAACGAATTAATGACAAGATCATTCTTGCAGAATATTTAAGAAAAAAGAAAGCCAATTTCCTGTTACCAGTTTTCCACACAAGCACACACACACAAAGAAGCTTTTAAGGCACACTCCACCCTAACAACAGGTAAAATGTTGAACAGACTAAAAATATAGTTTCTCGGATTCATAGGAGAGATGAGGACACAGAATGACCGCTGCCCCCTCAGATTAGAGAGATAAACAGACTAATATAGGGAGTTATGGCTTACCTGAGCAGACACATGAGCAGAAAATGACACAGGAATCACTCTTGGGAAACCTGAACTGTAAGGGATGAATTTCTGGGGACTGAGAGAGGACAGTTATCAAATAAAAACTTTATGGCAACATAATCATGTGGAGGTACAATTTTGTGAGTTTTACTTCCAAGCATTTGACTCAGTTGTTACAGTAAAAATTAGATAAAAATTCCATTGATCTTCTGGGTAGGAAAGGAAAAAGGAATTATTTTGAAATACACCAGTGCACTGTTTTTTTTGTTTGTTTGTTTTGTTTGTTTGTTTGTTTAAACAAGGCTTGCCCATAGGAGAAACTATTTACAGCCTAATCTACTGTTGTAGGCTAACTGATCTATGGGAAGGGAAATACCCAATTCCTGCCCCTTCTAGCAATTCTGTCCCATCTGAAAGGTGAGAAGGAAAAAAAAAGCTAATAAACACTTGTGAATTCTGCAGTCCAGAGACATAAACTCCCTAAAGACTGACATCTAATCACAAAACTGTATTAGATCCCTTCCCCTCCTGCCTCACCACCTCATACCTCAACTCCTTCCCTCATACCTCACCACCATATTACTAAAGGTCTTTTTGGAGAAGTTCCTTTATCCCATGCATCATATTTTGCTACTGAAAAAAAAAATTACAAGGCCTAACAAACATAAACTTAAACACACACACAATTTAAAGAGACAAAGCAAACATCAGAAATAGACATGGAAGAGAAGTTGGAATGATTACACTGGGGATTTAAAACAAGTATAATTAATATGCAAAAGGCTCTAATGGGTAAAGCAGATACATCCAAGAACAGATGGGCAATGTAAGCAGAGACAGACGCCCTCATAAATAACAAAAAATAAATGCTAGATATAAAAATCACTGTAACTGAAATGAAGAATGTCTTTGATGTGTTTATTAGTAAACTGGACATGGCTGAAGAAAGAAATTCTGAGTCTTATGATATCTCAATAAAAACCTCCAAAATTGAAAAGAAAGAAAAGACTGAAAACAAAAAGAACAGAACATCCAAGGCATGTGGGACAATATTAAAGATGTGATATCTAAAATACATGCCGTGGAAATGTAATGTACAGCATGGTGACTATAGCTAACATTGTATTGAATATATGAAAGTTATTAGAGCTGATCTTAAAATCTGTCATCACTGAAAAAAATGTTTTAACTATGTGTGGTGATTGATGTTTGGTGATCATTTGCAATTTATACAAATATCAAATCACACTGTATACCTGAAACAAACATATGTCAATTATAACTCAATCTTTTTTTAAAGTGTAATATACATATAACTTTATGAAAGAAAGAGAAGAAAGGAACAGAAGAAATATTTGAAACAATAATGACTGAGAATATCCCCCAAATTAATGCCCAACACCAAACCACAGATACAGAAAGCTTAGAATATACCAAGCAGGATAAATTTCCAAAATAGTATAGGTAAGCATAGCCTCCTCAAACTACAGAAAATCAAAGATAAAAATTCCTTAAAGGAGCAAGAGAGGAAAAATCTTATCTCTAAACGAGAAAAGATAAGAAATCTGTGAACTATGGGACATGGTATGAAAGGCAGTTTCTTAAAAAATTATTCTTATTATAAAATCCACCATTTGAAAAGCTTTGTACTTAACCTAATGAGTTTAAAACTCATGCAAACACACACACACACACACACACACACACATACAGACACACACACACAATGTACATGTGTTTGTTTATAGTAGTTTTATCCATTATTGCCAAAACTGAAAAACAACCAAGCTTACCTACCTCAAGTGAATGGATAGTGGTACATTCATACAATATAAATTTTAATGCAGCTATTTTCATGAGTTGAAACAACCAAGATTACCTACCACAGGTGAATGGATAACCAGTGACTTATCCATACAAACAGTGACTCATCTCAGTTTTTCAGTGCTGAGAACACATGAACTATCAAGTCACAAAATGCATGGAGAAAACTTAAGTATTTATTACTAAGTAAATGAAGTCAATCTGCAAAGGTAAGATTTCAAAGACATAACATTCTGGAAAAGATTTTTATAGTATTGAAACTATTCTGTATGAAACTATAATAGTGCATATATTTTATTATGTATTTATAAAAATTCATGAAATATACACCTGGAGATACCTCTAGTATAAACTATATACTTTGGTGGTAATGATGCGTCAATGTTTGTTCATGTATTTTTAAAAATGTACCCCTCAGTTTCAAGAACTTTATGGTGGGGGAGTATGTGCATGTGTATGTGGAGAAGAGGATGTATGAAAACTCTCAGTATTTTCTGCTCAGTTTTTCTGTGGATCTAAAACTTCCTTGAAGAATTTAGTGTATATTTAAAAATTCACTCTAACTTCACTGTGATGAATAATTTTGAAAGAGACAAATCAAGCAAAAGAAAGATTAAAATAAATGAATAAAGAATGTGAACTTTGTACCTCGGTTGTCATTGTAGAAACATGGAGAAAGTAAGATAGTTTTAATTAATGATAAAATAGGAACTTTGGAACTTTGGATTTCATCATTAATCAGGTATGAGTGGGGGAAAATGTGAAATCAATGATAACTCCCAGATTTCTATTTTACATGACTTGATGTGAAGTGTTGCATATGATAAGGTGTACTGGGAAACAAACAGATTGAGGTGGGAGAGTAATTTTTGTCCAATCTCTCATGTTCAGTTTGAATGTCTGTGGGATATCCATGCAGTTGTTCACTTGGGTTAGAAACTCATGCATAAGATCTCTTAGATAATGTTTCCATAACAAAACATCATAGACTAAATGGCTTAATCAAAATAAGTTTATTTTCACAGCTTTGGAAGCTGGGAAGTCCAAGATCAAACTGTCAGATTTCTGCTGAATCTTACAATGTCATTAGAAGAAAATCCTTACATTCAGAGTACCTGGAAAAAAAAATGATATCTAAGAAATAAACTGTTCTAAAGATACTAGTTTGGAATGAACTGCATTATTTAGATAAATATAAACATTACTGTTAGTAATAGTATTTAACACTAAAATATAAATATTAAAGTGTAACATTAATATTTGAAGAAGAGTAGATCTAAGATAGGTGGAAAAGAATAAAGAAACCCTTCCAGGGATAAAAGAAACAATTAAGGGACAATGAATTAAGGGCTGAGCCATAGTTTTATGTCTATTTTCTTTCTGTAAGAGCTAAAAGAATAAAATATTACTGCAGAATTATAGATTATGAATTCTCCCTTTGTAGTTTTTCTTCCTAATTCATTTTGCTACATCAGCTCTCTGGAAAAGAGAGAAAAAGAAGGGAAGGAAGAAAGAAAAAGAAAGATCACTTTCTCTGAGGTTAATCAGAGAAGCAGATATGTCTAGTCAACAACCCTAAAACCTTTGTGACTGACTAAATTATGCTATAGAATGTGTGTTGTTTTATAATCACACCCAAATATTTATTTGCCATATGCTCAGTTTTTCACCATACAAAATATAATTCATTCAATTTCAAGCATAAACCAACTCATCTGTTACTGTGATATATTTTTGATGAGAATGTAGACCACTGTAACTCTTACTTTCATAAGCTGCCAACAAAATTTATAAGCATGGAGCTGGTGTTCAAAATAGATAAAAGTTTATATTGGTTCTAATTTACCTGCTAGTTTTAAAGGCTGATGTTATATTTCCCACTTAAAATTGCTTCTGGTTAAAAATTATGCAGGCTCACACTCTTTAAGGATACAGAGCTTAAAGTCATAATGACTACTTCAAATTGGTGCTATTCATTACATGTTCCTTATATTTACAGTAGTAAATTGCTTGACATATAACAAAGACAGATAAGATTTGATTAAATCTATCAGGCAATGTTGTAGAACTTTCAAATTGAGGCTCATGTGGGAATATCGATCCTTTTTTCTCCACCAGTCTTTACAAATTTGCTGATGTGGAAGATAAAAATGAGTATTTTCCACAGGCTTTAAAAGCTAACTGAACTAGAAATAAAAGATATTAGATCACATATATCATTGATGCTGAGTTTTCCCAGTTCGATATAAATTCAGAAGACCATTTTATTAAAAGATCATGTAAGAAATAACTTTATTAACCTAACCTAATAACCTAATGACATGGATCTTGAGGAAATTATTTTTAAGTTGATTCTTTGCACACCAATATAAAAGGACTGTTTACCTCTTTAAACCTCAATTATTAAAAAAAATACTGCAAATCATATTAGCTATTTTATTTGTTAGAAATCCTTTTAAAAGACAGTTTTGATTGTGTTTTTTGGTTTCATGGGGAGATTAAAATTATACATTTTTGAAAATGCAAATTATTTTGTTTTGTGACAGAGAGCATAACTATACTCATGAGATGATATAATTTAGAACCTGAACTGCATTATACTAAGAATCTAGATTACAAGTTTAAATGTACTGTGAATATTATATAACTTGTGTAATGAGGTAATGTGAAAAGGAGAATCAGCAGACATGCTTATTTATTGTCATTTAAATTTTCTTTTGTAATCATGTGTTACAAAATGTAAAAAAATCATTTATCATATGAGTGTATATCATACAAATCTTTATTTGGTTATGTTCCTAAGGACCTATTATAATAATAAAAGTGCAGAAAACAAAAACATTCGTTACAAAAATCAAGGTAATTTGAATGATTTTCAAAATATCTTCTTAAATGTTATTTTTTGTCTTACAATTTCACTATGGATGAGGAAAAATCAGTAGTGTAAAAGAGAGGATATATTATTACTTTTCAGAAAAAAATACAATTGAAATAATAAGTTGGATAAAGCTT
The DNA here is from genome assembly GCF_963930625.1 of Muntiacus reevesi. Lineage (NCBI taxonomy): Eukaryota > Metazoa > Chordata > Mammalia > Artiodactyla > Cervidae > Muntiacus > Muntiacus reevesi. The sequence continues at coordinate 78,474,123 of NC_089271.1, read as the reverse complement.
GTGAGAATTTGAAGTGCTTCCTGATGCTGAAGTAGTAAAATTAAGTTGGATACAACTGCTATTGAAGGTCAGTAATTGTATTTTGAGATACAAGAAGGAATAATGTATGTAACAACATGGTAAACATGTAATTATGTATAAATGAACATTCACTGTTGGAAATATAACTTTACCAGGATAAAAGTAGAAAACATTTAACACATGGAAATATAATTCAATTTGTCAAAAGGGTAGTTATCAAGGTTTCTTGGGAACTTGTATTTTTTTTTTTTTGTAAGGAGGTTTCCAATTTTGGTTAAATATACATGTTAAAATGTCTACAGTAACCATTAAAAGGATAGAAAGAGATACTACAACTTCCAAACCAGCAGAGTGCAAATAAGCAAAATGAGAAAAAAAAAAAAAAATAAGTAGAAGAAAGAAAAAAAAAAAAGAAATAAAAAGGGAGGGAATTAAAACACAAAATCAATTAATTAAAATCAATTAAAATAGTTCAGTGATTTAAGTCACAAATATAAAGACGGTAAACATAGATACAAAATAAAATCGAACCATGTGCTATTTAGAAGAAACATATTTAAATATAAAGTACACTAAATTAGAACATGAAATAATAGACAAAGGCATACCAGGTAAATACTAACAAAATAAAGCTGGGTTAGAGGTATTAATAGTATGACAACACACACATGCACACATCCTTATGTTCAATTAACCAAGAGCTAATATTTTCTCATATCAGCACTTAGTGACCTTAGGTTGATAGCTTGATGAGATCATTTGAACTACAGAAATTAACAAATACTACAAATGAGAGCATCATTTTATTTGCAGAAAACTGATTTTCTAATACCAGCACACCACTGATTTGTATGCATCTAAAAATACAGAAAGCAGAAACACACGGCTATGAGGGGAAAAAAAATACCCTATCATGGTAAGAAATTCTAACACTTCTCCCTGTAACTGATGGAATAACACAGCAAATTTAACCTAATAGATATAATAAAACACTGCAACAAATAACTGCAAAATACATGATATCTTAATGCACACACTGTACATTTATGAGAAGTAACCACATACTAAATCAGAGACTGAGTTCCAATAAATATCAAAGGAATAGAATAAAAAAAAATCTACATTCTCTGATAACAATACAATTAATTTAGGAAACCAAAAGTTGAGATAATGGTAAATATTCCCATGCATATGAAGCTAAGAAACACACTTGTAAGTAATTTATTGTTGAAGAATAAGTAATAATGAAAATAAAGCTTGAAGAAAATAGAAACACTACATACAACAATATGACTACACAATCTTTGCACCCAAGTACTCCATTTCAGACTCTTTTGTTGACTATGAAGTTTACTCCATTTCTTCTAAGGGATTCTTGCCCAAGTAGTAGATACAATGGTCATCTGAATTAAATTTGCCCATTCCTGTCAATTTTAGTTTGCTGATTCCTAAAATGTCGAAGTTCACTCTTGCCATCTCTTATTTGACCACTTCCAATTTACCTTGATTCAGGGACCTAACATTCCAGGTTCCTATGCAATATCAATGTTTAAAATGGACTGATTCCAAATTGGGATAGAAGTATGGCAAGGCTCTGTATTGTCACCCTGCTTATTTAACTTATATACAGAGTACATCATGTGAAATTCTGGCCTGGATGAGGCATAAGCTGGAATCTAGATTGCCAGGAGAAATATCAATATGCAGATGACACCACCCTTATCACAGAAAGTGAAGAGGAACTAAAGAGCCTCTTGGTGGCAGTGAAAGAGGAGAGAGAAAAACCTGGCTTAAAACTCAACAAAAATAAATGACCCAATCAAAAAATGGGTCAAAGAACTAAACAAACATTTCTCCAAAGAAGACATACAGATGGCTAACAAACACATGAAAAGATGCTCAACATCACTCATTATCAGAGAAATGCAAATCAAAACCACAATGAGGTACCATTACATGCCAGTCAGGATGGCTGCTATCCAAAAGTCTACAAGCAATAAATGCTGGAGAGGGTTTGGAGAAAAGGGAACCCTCTTACACTGTTGGTGGGAATGCAAACTAGTACAGCCACTATGGAGAACAGTGTGGAGATTCCTTAAAAAACTGGAAATAGAACTGCCATATGACCCAGCAATCCCACTTCTGGGCATACACACTGAGGAAACCAGATCTGAAAGAGACACGTGCACCCCAATGTTCATTGCAGCACTGTTTATAATAGCCAGGACATGGAAGCAACCTAGATGCCCATCAGCAGACGAATGGATAAGGAAGCTGTGGTACATATGCACCATGGAATATTACTCAGCTGTTAAAAAGAATTCATTTGAATCAGTTCTAATGAGATGGATGAAACTGGAGCCCATCATACAGAGTGAAGTAAGCCAGAAAGATAAAGATCATTACAGCATACTAACACATATATACGGAATTTAGATAGATGGTAGCGATAACCCTATATGCAAAACAGAAAAAGAGACACAGAAGTACAGAACAGACTTTTGAACTCTGTGGGAGAAGGTGAGGGTGGGATGTTTCGAGAGAACAGCATGTATATTCTCTATAGTGAAACAGATCACCAGCCCAGGTGGGATGCATGAGACAAGTGCTCGGGCCTGGTGCACTGGGAAGACCCAGAGGAATCGGGTGGAGGGGGAGGTGGGAGGGGGGATCAGGATGGGGAATACATGTAAATCCATGGCTGATTCATGTCAATGTATGACAAAACCCACTACAATATTGTAAAATAATTAGCCTCCAACTAATTAAAAAAAAAAAAAAACTCAACATTAAAGAAAATGAAGAGCATGGCATCTGGTCCCATCACTTTATGGCAAATAAATGGGGAAACAATGGAAACAGTGACGGGCTTTATTTTCATGGGTTCCAAAATCCCTGTTCACTGCGACTGCAGCCATGAAATTAAAAGACGTTTGTTCCTTGGAAGAAAAGCTATGGCAAAAGCTTTACTTATTTGCTTTGCTGACAAAGGTCAGTACAGTCAAAGCTATGATTTTCCCAGTAGTCATGTACAGATGTAAGAGTTGGACCATAAAGAAGACTGAGCATCAAAAAATTGATGCCTTGAACTGAGGTTTGGAGAAGACTCTTGAGAGTCCATTGGACGGCAAGCAGATCAAACTAGTCAATCCTAAAGGAAATCAATCCTGGATATTCATTGGAAGGACTGATGCTGAAGTTGAAGCCCCAATACTTTGGCTACCTGATGTGAAGAACTGATTCATTGGAAAAGACCCTAATGCTGAGAAAGACTGAAGGCAGAAGGAGAAGGGGGTGACAGAGGATGAAATGGTTGGATGACATCAATGACTCAGTGGATATGAGTTTGAGCAATCTCTGGAAGATGGTGAAGAACAGGGAAACCTGGAGTGCTGTGGTCCATGAGGTCACAAAGAGTTGAATTCTACTGAGCAACTGAAGAACAACAGCTGTAGTGGTACATAAAACTACTTATGTGTTTATATTAGAAGGTAGGCTGAAATCAATTAGCTCAAAACCAGAATAAAGAAAACAATAGAAAGAAATGATGAAATTATTTGAAAACTTAATGAAATAGGAAGCAAATATATAATAGAGAGGATCAATATATCTAGTAACTCTCTGGTCAAGATAAATTGACAATGTTTAAAATTTTTTGCCAAAATGAATGGATATTCAAAAGAGAACAGAAACTGTACAGGTAAGGTCGCCTTTCATTTCAGTAAACAAGGATCCAGTTATCAGTCCCTGAAACTGCTCCCCATCCTCTGACAGAGTATCCTGAGAAGAATTCAGAATCAGGATTGAGAAAACAGGAAGAATTCTGTGCTTTGGTACTGGCCCTATATAGATAAGATACATATCAAAAGAAAATTTCAATGAGCCCAGATTCATGCAACTTTCCATACATAGAAATACACTAAAATCTTTCAATCGTCATGTCTATTTTTGTAATAGACAAGGAAGCCTGACGTGCTGCAGTTCATGGGGTTGCAAATAGTGAGACATGACTGAGTGACTGAACAAGTTTTGTCATAAGCAGTAATCTTTGATGTTAGAATATAAATACATATATATATATATATATATATATATATATATATATATATATATATATATATATATATATCAAAAGCTCTGCTTTATCCTGGCTCCTCATTTACCTATTTAGAGTAGTTCCTCAGAACTATCTGAGAGGCTGTCTCCTGGGCTAACTTCCTCAGTAAGGTCCCCAAATAAAACTTAAGTCGCAAATTTTAGGTTGTGTGCTTTTCTTCAGTTGACAATTTTGGCAATGAAAACTGACCAAAAGCAAACTTCTCTCCTTCCCCTGAACTCTACAAGAATCTGGAGCTTTGGTCCCAGCAAAGGCATCTTGTCTGTCCCCCTCCTTGATGAATCCAGAAGATCTTTAGTGAGTCTCTCCTGGGTTTGAATCTCTTTTTATTGGCAGGTAATCCTAAATTGTATTCCAGTGGTAGATAAACTCCCCTCTAGAGGAGTAGGTTTTCCTTGAAATTAGTTTTTAGAAGAGCCACCTGTGTTGCCCAGAGACCCTGGTAAGTCTTTGCCCAGTTGAAAGATGCTGAGTAGAATTACTCTAGTTGGAGACACTGGGAAGATATTATTATGTATATACAGAATTTATTCCTACAAGTGCTTGTTTAATTGGGAATGGAAGTAAATCTAGGCCTAAAAATGACAAAATTGGGGTTCTTTTTACATATATATATATATATATATATATATATATATATATGCAACTAGGAAAAGCCAGCTCGATAAAGCATCTTTTCAGAAATTTTGACCTTAAATAAGCAAAATCCCTTCTAGGAGGAATTTGTATTTCTTTCCCTGTATTTTTGAGATGTAAATGTTCTATATGGTTTTCTTAAGTATTTTGATTTTTTGTTTGATTATTTTTTCTGCATTTTGAGAGTTTGGTGTCTGCCATCTAGAAAGGACACATACAGTGTTCATTGTCAGACAGTCTAATAGACTGAGATTCTGAACAGTCTTTCTGTCTGGCTATGCTGACACTCGGAGAAGTTTGTCATAAGGGATACCAGCCCATAAGGGGCTTAAAGTTTGTTGTGTCTTCCAGTACAATGAAAACCTTTACTTTCTTAGACTATTTTGAGGTAATAAACTTTCTACCTCTTGCAAGTATAAGATTTATATCCTTTGCACTCTCTTGTGGGGAACATCTCTGATGTCTTACTGGTTTGTGTAACTATTAAGATACTCCTCTTCAATGACCAGACATGGATTCTTGAAATTTGAGGAACTTCCAGACTGGTAAATTTTAGACAGGTCTGGTTACAAACAGTTGTTATATTAGTATCTATGGAAACACCAAGTTAGAAAGTGGATACAAAAAACAAAAATACAACTAATCCTAAGAACTACTTTACTTAACACAAACAATAATATCAGAAAAATAGTTTGGGAAGTCTTATTTGTGATCTCAGTTTCCCCTCAATGGAGCTTAGAGATGCTAATAAAAGCATTAGATTTATTAATGTTATTTATGTTTGCTAACAAGGGATTAAGAACAACCTGAGGGAGAAGTCAAAAGACTTATTTCTCATAAGATGAAAAGTTTAAAGGAACTCATCCCAACAGGATGGAAATATTTAGATAGTTATTAAGATACAGGATGCATGAATGAAAATAATATTAATGAGATTAAAACAAAGGTTTTAACAAATACTAAGGTTATATGGGCCAGAGGACCCCCTATTGCTCCCCTCAACATTAAAGAGCTCTAAACAAGACTTATCTATTTGCCCTCATTTAAAATATCTATCATCTATCTACCTATCTATCTATCTATCTATCCATCTATATCTGCCTATGTACCTGTCTATCTAGTTAAATATATACAACTATATTTATAAAGGGCCTTCCCAGTAGCACGGTGGTAAAAAAAAAAAAATCCACCTGCCAATGCAAGAGGCACAGGATCACTGAATAGCGATCTCCTGGAGGAGGAAATGGCAACCCACTTCAGTATTCTTGCCTGACAAACTCCATGGACAGAGGAGCTGGTGGTCTACTGTCCATAGAGTCACAAAGAGTTGAACACCACTGAGCACACATGCATGATATTTAAAAGGTTGGAAGCAAATCACAGAGATACTTGACAAACAATTGACTGGGGCAACATTTAGATCAATTATTCAAGTTAAAGACTGACAAAAGGGATTAAGTCCCTTGACTCAGCCTCTAGCTGGGGACTGAAAAGTGTTTTATACGAAATGAAAACAAAAAATAATAAAATGGGGGATTAAAAGAAAACAAACAAACAAACAAATCTTGGATTCCTTAGAACAGCAGTCTTGAAACTTTTCTACACCAGGGACCAGTTTGTGAAAGACAATTTTTTCCACAGATGGGGGGAGGTGAAAGTTTCGGTATGATTCAAGCACACTGCACTTATTGTGCATTTTATTTCTATTATTATTGCAGATTTTCTTTCTATTATTACTGAATTGTGATCTATAATGAAATAATTATACAACTCACCATCATGCAGAATCAGTGGGAGCCCTGGGCTTGTTTTCCTGCAACTAGACAGTCCCAGCTGGGAGTGGTGGGAGACAGTGACACCAAAAATGTGCTGCTTATGTTCAGTCTACTCCATAATTGCATTTTAGTTGCTGCTAGTGCAGGAAACCTTCCTTCACAAAGATAGGATGTTGTAAATGGAAGAAGGCTTTTTAGTGCTTTTGTGGCAGTCTTGGAATATTCTGCCTTGATGTTAATCCAAAATGTCTGCCTGGAGATTTGAAGTTGTCTCAAATATACATCACCATCATATGTGATCTCAAGCAGTTGATCCTCCTGTAACACAGACAAAGTCGATTCACTTGGCTTATTTACAAATGGGTCACAAACTCATTCCTTCCCAGTTTTTTTTTGTTTGTTTGTTTGTTTTGTGATTGGGAGGTAATTGTAAACTCTTTTTTTTTTTCTTTTTTTTTTAATTTTTATTTTTCAGTGGGTTTTGTCATACATTGATATGGATCAGCCATAGAGTTACACGAATTCCCCATCCCGGTCTCCCATCCCACCTCCCTCTCCACCCGATTCCTCTGGATCTTCCCTAAACTCTTTTAAAAGCTGAAATAGGTGATCATGCACCAGCTGGGAAAAGAAGGCCCTGACAGTTTCTTTCAAAAATCTCTGCTAATGTTTGAAACATGTCAAGAATCCTGATGTTCACTCATCGACCTCATAATTTTAGTTTTGCTTTGAATGCTACCACTTTATCTGCTGATTTGAACAAAATTGTCATTCTCCTCTGAAACGGCAGATTGAATTCCCTGAGCAAGTTGAATATGTCACACAAGTAAGCGAGTTTTACAACTCATTCTTTGTCACTGAAATGTGCTACCAGTAGTGACTTTTTTAAAAGAAATCTTTAGAGCAGCTTTCATAACTCAGAAACTCTGGACAGTGATCTATCTTTAGAAAGCCATCTCACTTCTATGTATAAGAGAAGATGTGTGCCTTGTGTTCATCTCCTCACAGACCTGTGTGAACAGAGGTCATGTGACTGACAATTTTAATCACATGCTACAAAACATTAAATTCAGGTGAAATTATTTTGACTCGTCAGCATTCCTCTATGGATGGAGTACATAGATTCACACCCAAAAGCAATCTCTTTGACCAACACTTCACTAATAGCACAGGGTTTCTTAGCTTCAGCAATGTGCTTAGCCACTAAGAATGATTCTTTCAGTGTGGACGCATTTGATTAAGTTGTGGCCTTTGATAATTGCTTCTGTTCTTGCTATTCACTTTCTTTTTTCTTTCAAAAAACTTAAAAGTTTGTCTTTTTTATTGTGGCATGCTTGGTCTCCATGTTGTGAAGCGATTTTGCAGATTTCATTGATAGGTTGCATAGTTTGTCACCACATATTATACAAAATGAGCTTGGAGAATGTGAATCACCTGCTGCAATGAACACAAAATTTAAGTAGGACTCTTGGTATTTTCTTTTAAACACAGCTTGCTTTTTGATGGCAGTCTTAGAGTCTTCTGCTTTCTCATCATTAGGTCTGTTCCTATTTTCAAAGAAACTCTCCAGTGACATGTTTTTTACTTTTATTATCTACAGTTAACTTGAAGCTTTGGGAAGCTCAGGTGGTACAGTGGTAAAGAATCCACCTGTCAATGCAGGAGATCCAGGAGATGTAGGTTCGATCCCTGGATCAGGATATCTCCCAGAGGAGGAAATGAAAACCCACTCCAGTCTTCTTGCCTGAACAATCCCAAGGGAGAGAGGAGCCTGGTGGACTATAGTCCATGGTGTCACAAAGAGTCAGACATGACTGAGCTTCTGGGAAAGTACACAGGCTCTGCAATCAAACCTCTAACGATAATATATATTTGCACCTGAAAACCAGCGCTAGCATCACTGCTTCAGCTCCCCCTCAGATTATCAGGTATCAGATTCTCATAAGTAGCAGGTAGGCTTCCCTTGTGGCTCAGCTGGTAAAGAATCCACCTGCAATATGGGAGACGTGGGTTCAATTCCTGGGTTGGAAAGATCTCCTGGAGAAGGGAAAGGCTACCCACTCCAGTATTACGGCCTAGAGAATTCCAGAGTCTGACACGACTGAACAGCTTTTACACACACACAAGAAGCATGCAACCTAGATCCCAGTTCACAGTAGGATTTGTGCTCCTATGAGATTTTAAGGCTGCCATAGATCTGGCAGGTGGCAGAGTTTAGTGGTTGTGGTGAAATGGGAATCTGAGCTCTTGTCCGCGAAGCCAAAGAATGTAATTCACAGACACGCAGACATTGAGAGGAAGAAAAGTGTCTCAAAACAGAGGGAATCACAACAGTTTATATCTTTGCCACTATTGACCTGTTCATTTTGGTTGGCTTAGGGGCCCTGATGTATGCAATCCCTGAACAATCAGTTTAAAAAAAACATCATGCATAGTTTGTCAATTTTATGACCTTTTTTTTTTTTTTTTTTTTTTTGATCTCTCAGTTATTGAATTTTCCTAAGACAATGAGTCTCCATCCCCTGACTTTTTCTTGTGCACTCAGGCCATTGTTTAAGGATGAGATATATGTTTTAATGTTGATGTTTCACTTGGTGTTTTCTTTCTCAATAAGTTGGTTATCAGTTACTGATTGTCTAGGCATGGTAAAAGGGTAACAGGCAGGAAGGCTAGGGATCTCCAAAAGGAGGAAATAGGCTGCAAGTGTCAGACATGTTTTATCTCTCTCTTAAATGGCAGGAGGAAACAAACAAGTGTTAGACCTTTTTCTCCCATTCTTTATACAAATTTAAAAAGAGGTTTCTGTTAAAATCCTGTGTTGCCTTGATGACATCTGGCTCCACTATCTCAGTGGGAGTGATTGGGAGACACTGTGAATACAGATGAAACTTCACTCTCTCCTGCAGCAGCTCACTTCCTGATGTACTGCCTGTTTCTTAACAGGCCACAGAGAGATAAAGGTCTATGGTCTGGAAGTTGGGGACCTCTGCCTTAGAAGATGAAGCCTTGTGATGTATCATAATGGAAGCTAAAGTTAATGATTAAAAATTGGTAGAATTGAGATTAATTTAAAAAATTTAGAGTATATGTACCACAGCCAGAAAGATAAAGACCAATAGAGTATACTAATGCATATGTATGGAATTTAAAAAGATGGTAACAATAGCCCTATATGCAAATCAGAAAAAGAGACACAGATGTACAGAAAAGACTTTTGGACTCTGTGGGAGAAGGTGAGGGTGAGATGTTCTGAGAGAACAGCATTGAAACAAGTATTCTATCAACAGTGGAACAGATCACCAGCCCAGGTTGGATGCATGAGAAAAGTGCTCAGGGTTGGTGCACTGGGAAGACCCAGAGGGATGGGATGGAGAGGGAGGCGGGAGGGGGGATCAGGATGGGGAACACATGTAAATCCATGGCTGATTCATGTCAATGTATGGCAAAAAGCACTACAATATTGTAAAGTAATTAGCCTCCAACTAATAAATAATTAAATATAAATAAATAAATAAATAATTAAAAAATAAAATAAAAAATTGAGTGTATTTGAATGGGTTTTACATCAGATGGTTACATCTCTTTTGTCTAATTATATTATGACACACTCATGTCTCATTGGAAAACATTTTCACTGCCTGGTAATAATACGTGGTATAAAAATCTGCCCCTCAGGAGATATTAATTAAATATTTTCAGAGAAACCAAAAGTATTGCCTGAGCTCACACAATATGATATAAAAATGGAGCTGATATTCAAGAGCTAATTCTAAAAGAACAACGGAGATTTTGTTTTGCTCTGGGGTAAATTGTTCTGGGTTTAATATGTGCATTCAAATAGAGAATTTTTTGAAGGTCTTGTATAAACTTTAAGAGCCATGATGAATTGAATCTTAGAATTCTAGAAGATAGAACTCCTGACTTTCAGTTGAGTTGGGAAAGTTCTCACCAATGTATAAATGTTTTAAATGTAATTGGGAAAATCAATCTTTTAATATCATTTAGATGGCAGATCGACCATCTGTGTGACCACCTGTGCAATAGCACAGGTGCAGCCTAGAGGAGCTACGCCACGTCCTAGGTCAGGGGCAGTGGCCAAGAGGAGCTACCCCATGTCCGAGGTCAGGGGCAGTGGCCGAGAGGAACTACCCCACGTATGAGATCAGCGGCAGCAGCCAAGAGGAGCTACCACAAGTCCAAGGTAAGGAACAATGGCTGCACTTTGCTGGAGCAACCGTGAAGAGACATCCCACAACCAAGGAAAGAGAAACCCAAGTAAAACGGGAGATGTTGTGAGAGGGCATCAAAGGGCAGACACACTGAAACCATAATCACAGAAAACTAGCCAATCTGATCACACTGACCACAGTCTTGTCTAACTCAATGAAGTTAAGCCATGTCGTGTGGGGCCACCCAAGATGGACTGATCATGGTGGGGAGGTCTGACAGAATGTGGTCCACTGGAGAAGGGAATGGCAAACCACTTCAGTATTCTTGCCTTGAGAACCCCATGAACAGTATGAAAAGGCAAAATGATAAGATACTGAAAGAGGAACTCCCCAGGTCGGTAGGTGCCCAATATGCTACTGGAGGTAGGTGGAGAAATAACTCAAGAAAGAATGAGGGGATGGAGTCAAAGCAAAAACAATACCCAGTTGTGGATGAGACTGGTGACAGAAGCAAGGTCTGATGCTGTAAAGAGCAATATTGCATAGGAACCTGGAATGTTAGGTCCATGCATCAAGGGAAATTGGAACTGGTCAAACAGGAGATGGCAAGAGTGAATGTCGACATTCTAGGAATCAACGAACTAAGATGGACTGGAATGGGTGAATTTAACTCAGATGACCATTATATCTATTACTGTGGGCAGAAATCCCTTAGAAGAAATGGAGTAACCATCATGGTCAACAAAAGAGTCCAAAATGCAGTACTTGGATGCATTCTCAAAAGCAACAGAATGATCTCTGTTCGTTTCCAAGGCAAACCATTCAATATGACAGTAATCAAAGCCTATGCCCCAACCAGTAACGCTAAACAAGCTGAAGTTGAACGGTTCTATAAAGACATACAAGACCTTTCAGAACTAACATCCAAAAAAGATGTCCTTTTCATTGTAGGTGACTGGGATGCAAAAGTAGGAAGTCAAGAAACACCTGGAGTAAAAGGCAAATTTGGCCTTGGAATACGGAATGAAGCAGGACAAAGGCTAATAGAGATTTGCCAAGAAAGCACACTGGTCATTGCAAACACCCTCTTCCAACAACAAAAGAGAAGTTTCTACACATGGACATCACCAGATGGTCAACACAGAAATCGAATTGATTATATTCTTTGCAGCCAAAGATGAAAAAGCTCTATATAGTCAGCAAAACAAGACTGGGAGCTGACTGTGGCTTAGATCATGAATGCCTTATTGCCAAATTCAGACTGCAATTGAAGAAAAGTGCAGAAAACCACTAGACCATTCAGGTATTATCTAAATCAAATCCCTTATGACTATACAGTGGAAGTAAGAAACAGATTTAAGGGACTAGATCTGATAGACAAAGTGCCTTATGAACTATGGATGAAGATTTGTGACTTTGTACAGGAGACAGGGATCAAGACCATCCGCATGGAAAATAACTGCAATAAGTCAAAATGGTTGTCTGAGGAGGCCTTACAAATACCTGTGAAGAGAAGAGAAGCGAGAGGCAAAGGAGAAAAGGAAAAATATTCCCATTTGAATGAAGAGTTCCAAAGAATAGCCAGGAGAGATAAGAAAGCCTTCCTCAGCAATCAACGAAAAGAAATAGAGGAAAACAACAGGATGGGAAAGACTAGAGATCTCTTGAAGAAAATTAGAGATACCAAGGGAACATTTCATGCAAAGACAGGTATGATAAAGGACAGAAGTGGTAAGAAGTGGTAAGAATACACAGAAGAACTGTACAAAAAAAGATCTTTACGACCCAGATAATCACGATTATGTGATCACTCACCCAGAGCCAGACATCCTGGAATGTGAAGTCAGGTGGGACTTAGAAAGCATCACTACAAACAGAGCTAGTAGAGGTGATGGAATTCCAGTTGAGCTATTTCAAATCCCGAAAGATGATGCTGTGAAAGTGCTACACTCAATATGCCAGCAAATTTGGAAAACTCAACAGTGGCCACAGGACTGGAAAGGTCCATTTTCATTCCAATCCCAAAGAAAGACAATGCTAAAGAATGCTCAAACTACTGCAAAATTGCACTCATCTCACACTCTAGTAAAGTAATGCTCAAAATTCTCCAAGCCAGGCTTCAGCAATACGTGAACCATGAACTTCCAGATGTTCAAGCTGGTTTTAGAAAAGGCAGAGGAACCAGAGATCAAATTACCAACATCTGCTGGATCTTCAAAAAAGCAAGAGAGTTCCAGAAAAACATCTATTTCTGCTTTATTGACTATGGCAAAGCCTTTCACTGTGTGGATCACAATAAGCTGTGGAAAATTCTGAAAGAGACAGGAATACCAGACAACCTGACCTGCCTCTTGAGAAACCTGTATGCAGGTCAGGAAGCAACAGTTAGAACTGGATATAGAACAACAGACTGGTTCCAAATAGGAAAAGGAGTATGTCAAGGCTGTATATTGTCACCCTGATTATTTAACTTATATGCAGAGTACATCATGAGAAATGCTGGGCTGGAAGAAGCACAAGCTGGAATCAAGATTGCCAGGACAAATATCAATAACCTCAGATATGCAGATGGCACCACCCTGATGGCTGAAAGTGAAGAGGAACTAAAAAGCCTCTTGATGAAAGTGAAAGAGGAGAGTGAAAAAGTTGGCTTAAAGCTTAACATTCAGAAAAATAAGATCATGACATTTGATCCCATTACCTCATGGGAAATAGATGGAGAAACAGTGGAAGCAGTGTTAGACTTTATTTTTGGGGGGCTCCAAAAATCACTGTAGATGGTGATTGCAGCCATGAAATGAAGATGCTTACTCCTTGGAAAGAAGGTTATGACAAACCTATATAGCATATTAACAAGCAGAGACATTACTTTGCCAACAAAGGTCCATCTGGTCAAGGCTATGGTGTTTCCAGTGGTCATGTATGGATGTGAAAGTTGGAATGTGAAGAAAGCTGAGTGTAAAAAAAATGATGCTTTTGAACTGTGGTGTTGGAGAAGACTCTTGAGAGTCCCTTGGACTGCAAGGATATTCAACCAGTCCATCCTAAAGTCCACCCATCAGTCCTGGGTGTTCACAGGAAGGACTGATGCCGAAGCTGAAAATCTAGTACTTTGGCCACCTCATGCGAAGAGTTGACACATTGGAAAAGACCATGATGTTGGGAGGGATTGGGGGCAGGAGGAGAAGGGGATGACAGAGGATGAGATGGCTGGATGGAATCACCAACTCGATGGACATGAGTTTGAGTAACTTCCGGGAGTTTGTGTTGGACAAGGAAGCCTGGCGTGCTGTGATTCATGGGGTTGCAAGGAGTCAGACACGACTGAGTGACTGAACTGACTGACTGACTGTGATGACAGATTAGTTTTTTGGTGAATTAAGAGCAACTCTCTTTGTCTTACTAGTCTCTGCAAATCAGAAATGTAAATAGATCCCACAATGACATGAAACTGAGCCTAGTTAGCTCAATCTGGTAGAACTAGCAACAGCATAAATAAATAAATAATTTATTTATTTTTTAAGTCATTTTTTAAAGTCAAACTGCTGTAAAGTCTCCCTTAAGATCTAAATCACTGTCTCCTTAAGGACTTCTAAAGAACAGCCACAAATCTTAAAAGTCTTTTCTACAAATAACCAAAAGCCTTAGTCGTCTGAACATATTTAACTTATTGCTATTATTATTAATAAACTAATAAGTTTATAGTATAATATTTGTTTATTTTCTATGTTTTGAAATGAACCTATGAAATCTCTAGTTATATCTGTTTTTGTTTGTGTGTACATATATGTTTCCCTTAGAAAGTTTTATCTAAATTAAATGTATAAAATAGCTTCATTTAATTGACTTAAAATAAGTGCTTACAAATTAGATATTTTTAAGTAGAAACTAACTCAAAGTTTAATTTCATGTGATCTGAGAAGCATTCAACAATAAGATAATATTCAATATTAAAATTTAACTTTGTTGGCTTAATTAATACAGATATGTATTACTTTTATTGAAGCTAGGTTTTAGGTAGTTAGAATAGGAAAAAGGAGTCCAGAATGGTGATGGCTAAAAGACAAGGATGGGAAAAGCATACAAAAGTAGAACAAAGGAAGGTTCAAGGACCTGAATGAGAACCTCAGGTAAAACAAACAGCACTCTTGGCTAGCCCAATTTACATAGGGCAGGCCCAGGGGGAGGGGAAAAAAAACATGTAAAAGAAGGAGCCAAAATTGGGCTGGGGGTCTCTCTTCTCTTCACGTCTTTTGGGTCAGCATGCCCTCATGCTCCAAGGATATATTTTCCTTCACTTTCTAAATAAAACTGAACTGTAACACAGCTGTAACTGGCCAATCTGAGGGCTACATCACTGGTCCATCTATCACTTCAAAGTTGTGTCGTGATGAGACAGAACTGAGGAAATTACAACCCCCCAGCCCCCAGACACTAGTTTTACTAAAAAGTCATCCTGACTAAAAAGTCAAGATTAGTTCATGTTACCTCTGCTATAAATTATATCAATGAGAAAAACATCCTGGGCTTGTGGCTGACGTGGTCTAATGTCTCATAGTTAATCTAAACATAATTGTAATTCAGTATATGTAAATGGGCTAACAACTTTCAAGTGAACTATTTAAAGATAATTATGTTTTATGGTGTGTCTGAGGCAGGAGGTAAATATCCCCCCACCACCACTCCAATTGTAGTTGGAGTTCATTCCTTGTGGACAGCAATTCCAAAATATCAGTAATGGGACAATCGAGAGAGGAAGCTGGATCCTTTCCAGATAAAAACCGAGACCACATCTTTTCATCTCTTTCGAAGGAGACCTTCCTGACTAGAAAGCTCTCTGGAGGTCAAAACGGGAGTGCTATCAAATCTAACCATAAGCCTCTTCACTGGAATTCATCTTGGCTAAAAGATGCATTTAGTACCTGCACACATGAGAGGATTCTGATACACACCAAATAAGGACTCAGAACCAGGCAAATCAAAATGGTTGGCCAAAGGAAATCTGGAAGAAATGCCCATAAAAGTGATTCAGACTACCAGGAGGATGCAACTCTCTTTCTGAGTCTGCCCATGTGTCCATCTACATGTACTGTACTCTTATCCCTCCTAATAAGCACTTTACTTTTTTCACTAATCTCTGTCTTGTGGAAATTATTTTCTGCCAAGACCTTGGCACTGGCCACTGATCTGGTGTCTAGGATCCAGTGCTCACTGCTGCAAGGTCTTAGTCTCTGACTGGGAACCAAAACCCTGCTGTAAGCCACTGCAGGCTGAAGCCAGCTGAGATTATATTTAGTGTGAAACCTTCCAATGCAGGAGATGTAAGAGACACAGGTTCAGTCCCTGGTTTGGAAAGACCCCCTGGAGAAGGGCATGACAATCCACTCCAGTATTCTTGTCTGGAAAATCCCATGGCCAGAGGAGCCTGGCAGGCTATAGTCCATAGGGTCACAAAGAGTTGAACACAACTGAAGTGACTTAGAACACACAGGGAATTCAAAGTAAGTCATGGTCTTTGCCCATGGCTTTGCCTCAAGCTTTGCTGCAGCTGGAGGTCCCTGATTTTTGCTTTTGTTTTCTTTCTCTTGGTCTCTGCTTTGTTTTCTTTTCAAGACTTGAAGGACATAACCTCTGCTCACAATGTTATGATTCCACCCAACATTGGGGATGATGGGGTATCTCCCAGGCCATGTAGATTCAAATAAAGCTTTGGTGACAGCTGATGCTGTCCTTTGGGACTCGGTGGAAATGTTATTTCTGACAATGAAGGAACCTGAAGAGTTTCTCTCTCTCTCTCTGTTTTTTTTTTCTCTCTCTCTCTCTCACTGTCCTATATGGAATGCTTATCGTTCCCACTTCACTCACACAGCAATTTATCTTTCTGACTTCATATCTCTGTTCCCTTTTAAGAAAAGATTTCCTGGACATCATAGCTAGACTGTGTCCCCACCACTGTCAAACTCAGTACTGTCTCTGTCAGATAAAGTCATCAGATGATTCCCAATTCCACCTGAGATCCTAGACAGTTAGGGTAAAAGGTTTGGTGTTTTTCTGCTGTTTTATCTTTCTCTTCACTTACAGTACAGTAATTTATTATGAGAATTGCTCCATCTCACTATCCTGAAGCATTGAACTCCATGCCATCTTCCAGAGCATCCAATTTTAGTTTTTCCAAGAGTTCCTTTTTGCATCTAGTGAGCTCCCTTTACTACAAGGTTTGGCACTCTACACTGCTACAGACAGCCTATTGGGCTGGCCCAGAAGCCTGAATCATAAACTTTGTAGATACTCATTCTTGAGGAATACACCCGAGCATAGGGCAACTTATCTTAGGACATATGTTCTATAGACAAAGGATCTCTCCTAAGGAAAGTTCTGGCAATCAGCCAAATGTCTTCCCCTGGCCACATGGGGGCACACATTGTGCAAGGTACCAAGGAATACAAGATCAGGAATCACTGGCAGAGCAGAGAACACTTGAAACCCCATCAGGTTTGAAGGGAATTTGCTGGATGTCCTGAACCTCCTCAGGTTAAGCCTCCTGGTAAATATTTCTGGGATGCCAGATTCCATTTCTAGGAGAGCTCTCTTGTTCTCAGTTGCAGGTAACTAAATATGGGAAGATATCCCTCCAAGCCAGAAGAAACACCCTTGGAGTATATCTAAGAATTGAAAATTTTTTAAGAGCTAAAAAAGGAAAAACTTAAGTTCCAGTGTACCAGTGTGAGACCTTGGTATAAACTGGAGAATGGAGAAAAAATGGACTGAAAATGGGTCTGTAAACTACAATATCATTCTGCAATTGAATCTTTATTGCCCCAAGATGGGAATGTGGGCTGATTTCCCTATATCCAGGCTTTCATTGCCCTTTACCAAAATCTCACCTTATACAGCTCTCATAATTCAAAATTTAGGGAACCAGAAAACTCTCCTGATAGTTTAGATGATCCACTTCTAAGCTCTCCCATCTCTCGGGGAAAATTAAAAAAAAAGTTTCCACCACTCCTGAGAGTATACCTACTTCTCCAGAGCCACCTGCTGTCGAGACCAGCTCGACAAGCAGGGTTTCCAGAAGTGCGGTATGGTGAGAGAATGAGAAATGAGACACAAGAATTCAGAGAAAGGCAAGGATCAGGGGACCAACACCATTCCAAGGTGAAGGTGCCAAAACTGAATCCAAGCCAGCTTTATTATACTTTCAGCCGTGAAAGAAAGAATATGTGGGTAGTTAAACTATAACTCATGTGGCCTTCAGGGCCAAGGAACAGAGTAGGAGTAAGTAGGAAACAGTAATCAATAACAAATCAGTAACTAAGACTAATATTCTTATCTATAGATTTTCCACCAGATATGTAAAACATGTGACTCTGAGATGTCAGTTGAGAAACAGTCTGGGGTCGGTTTTCCAACCCCAGGATCATACCTTGTTTTCAAGATTATGAACTGTTCCCTCTGGACTTGTTCCAAGAGTCTCATTCCTTATAGCATCCAGTTTATCAATAATTATAAATTTCTCTTGTGGCCCTTGCTGGGGCTTGCTTTTCTTTTATTCTTCCTGTCTCCTAAAATCTGCTTCTCTGGAGTCACTTACTTTTCCTAGTCTTTCTGACTGATCCCGAATTCTACTTCCTTTCAGTTCAGTTCAAATGCCCAGTCATGTCTCACTCTTGGCGACCAGATATACTGCAGCATGCCAGGCTTCCCTGTCCATCACCAACTCCTGGAGCCTGCTCAAATTCATGTCCATCAAGTCGGTTATGCCATCCAACCATCTCATCCTCTGCCATGCCTTTCTTCTCTTGTCTTCAGTCTTTCCCAGCAATAGGGTCTTTGCCTGTGAGTCCATTCCTCTCATTAGGTGGCCAAAGTATTGGAGCTTCAGCTTCAGCATCAGTGTTTCCAATGAATATTCAGGACCGATTTCCTTCAGGATTGACTGGTTTGATCTCCTTGCAGTCCATGGGACTCTCAAGAGTCTTCTCCAACACGTTTCAAAAGCATCAGTTCTTTGGTGCTCAGCTTTCTTTATAGTCCAACTCTCACACCCATGCATGGCTACTGGGAAAACAGTAGCTTTGACTAGATGGACTTTTGTCGGCAAAGTAATTTCTCTGCTTTGTAGTATGCTTTCTAGGTTTGTCATAACTTTTCTTCCAAGGAGCAAACGTCTTTTAATTTCATGGTTGCTGTCACCAACTGCAGTGTTTTTGGAGACCACGGAAATAGAGTCTGTAACTAGTTCCATTGTTTCCCAATCTATTTGGCATGAAGTAATGGAACTGCCTCCTGAGAAATCTGTAAGCAGATTTACCTGCCTCCTGAGAAATCTGTATGCAGGTCAAGAAGCAACAGTTAGAACTGGACATGGACCAATGGACTGTTTCCAAATTGGGAAAGGAGTAAGGAGTACATCAAGGCTATATAGTGGCACCCTGTTTATTTAACTTACATGCAAAGTACATAATGCAAAATGCCTGGCTGGATGAGGCACAAGCTGGAATCAAGATTGCTGGGAGAATATCAATAACCTCAGATATGCAGATGACACCACCCTTATGGCAGGTGATATTCTACATATAGTCCGATCATGGAAGACTCAGATAAAAATATCATAGAAGTCCTTAATTTCCTTGGGATCTGTGGTTACAGAGTCTCTCAGACAAAGGCACAAATCACATGGCAACAAGTTAAATATCTGGGATATTTTATAAGCCCCAGAAGTAGGTGGTTATCTCCAAATAGAAAATGAGCTATATTTAAGCCTAAGTGTTCCACAAGAAGAAACATTTCTGTATATTTGGGGGCATGGCAAGATTTTGTAGAACTTAGATTCCAGGATTTGGGCTAATGGCCAAGGCCCTGTATGTCAAGACCCAGTCTCAGTCTCTGGCCCAGAAATGAAACCCTGCTTCAAGCTGCTGTGGGCTGAGGCCACTCCAGACAGTCTAATGAAATTAGTTTCTCCAGATTTTTGGTAACTTTAAACATTGGAGTTTTACTAAATAAGCTTAAAAAATAGGATACTAAATATCTAGATCATTCCTAAGTAAAATAAGATACTGAAATATTAGTTACTAAACATAGGCTTACTTTTGCAGAGAGAGCTAGATATTTAGGTCTATTAATAAAAGTGTTTGTTGCCACAATGAAAAAGTTTCTATAAAAAACACAATTTTTAAGAAATTATAAATAGCATTTATAATTTTGCCAATCAAAAGAAGGTAAATGTAAAAGATGATTTATAATTGCTTACTTCTTAATTTTCAGTAAAAACTAAAGCTTAAAAAATAAAAATTCTAATGAATATAGGTTATTAAAACTACTAAAATTGATAAGAAAAATTATCTTTGTATGGAGGAAAATTGTGTAAGGAATGAAGATGAAGTTTGTTAAACGGAAAAAAGAATATTTTTTCCATGGGCAAAGAAGGATAGTAAAAGCATAGGGCAAAAATGAAAAATAGAGAAGAATATTAAAGAAGGTTTATGGAAAAGAAACCCTGATAAAAGAGTTCTGGGCATGCTCAAGATTAGCTGATTATATTTTTTTTGGTAAACATATTTTAATATAAAAGTAAGTTGAATGGAACTGGAGGAATCAACTTGCCTGACTTCACACTCTACTACAAAGTCACAGTCATCAAGACAGTGTGGTACTGGCACAAAGACAGAAATATAGACCAATGGAACAGAATAGAAAGCCCAGAGATAAATCCACGAATCTATGGACACCTTATCTTTGACAAAGGAGGCAAGGATATACAATGGAAAAGACAACCTTTTCAACAAGTGGTGCTGGGAAAACTGGTCAACCACTTGTAAAAGAATGAAACTAGAACACTTTCTAACACCATACACAAAAATAAACTCAAAATGCATTAAAGATCTAAATGTAAGACCAGAAACTATAAAACTCCTAGAGGAGAACATAGGCAAAACACTCTCCGACATAAATCACAGCAGGATCCTCTATGACCCACCTCCCAGAATATTGGAAATAAAAGCAAAAATAAACAAATGGGACCTAATGAAACTTAAAAGCTTCTGCACAACAAAGGAAACTATAAGTAAGGTGAAAAGACAGCCCTCAGATTGGGAGAAAATAATAGCAAATGAAGCAACAGACAAAGGATTAATCTCAAAAATATACAAGCAACCCCTGAAGCTCAATTTCAGAAAAATAAATGACCCAATAAAAAAATGGGCCAAAGAACTAAACAGACATTTCTCCAAAGAAGACATACAGATGGCTAGCAAACACATGAAAAGATGCCCAACATCACTCATTATCAGAGAAATGCAAATCAAAACTACAATGAGGTACCATTACATGCCAGTCAGGATGGCTGCTATCCAAAAGTCTACAAGCAATAAATGCTGGAGAGGGTGTGGAGAAAAGGGAACCCTCTTACACTGTTGGTGGGAATGCAAACTAGTACAGCCACTATGGAAAACAGTGTGGAGATTTCTTAAAAAACTGGAAATAGAAGTGCCATATGACCCAGCAATACCACTTCTGGGCATACACACTGAGGAATCCAGATCTGAAAGAGACACATGCACCCCAATGTTCATCGCAGCACTGTTTATAATAGCCAGGACATGGAAGCAACCTAGATGCCCATCAGCAGATGAATGGATAAGGAAGCTGTGGTACATATACACCATGGAATATTACTCAGCCGTTAAAAAGAATTCATTTGAATCAGTTCTAATGAGATGGATGAAACTGGAGCCCATTATATAGAGTGAAGTAAGCCAGAAAGATAAAGAACATTACAGCATACTAACACATATATATGGAATTTAGAAAGATGGTAATGATAACCCTATATACAAAACAGAAAAACAGACACAGATGTACAGAACAGACTTTTGGACTCTGTGGGAGAAGGCGAGGGTGGGATGTTTCGAGAGAACAGCATCGAAACCTGTATATTATCTAGGGTGAAACAGATCACTGGCCCAGGTGGGATGCATGAGACAGGTGCTCGGGCCAGGTGCACTGGGAGGACCCAGAGGAATCGGGTGGAGGGGGAGGTGGGAGAGGGGATCAGTATGGGGAATACATGTAACTCCATGGCTGATTCATGTCAGTGTATGACAAAACCCACTGCAATGTTGCGAAGTAATTAGCCTCCAACTAATAAAAATAATTGAAAAAAAAATAAAGTAAGTTGATAGAAAACTAAAATCTGTTGTGTTAAGAGAAGAAAGTTTTCTTAGAATATTGATTCGCTTTTGATAACAGATTGTAAAGTTTATTTTTTGTATAAGCCTTACTTAATTTATGCATCCAAGAAAATTGAAGCTTTTTCAGCTTTTTACTTTTTAGGTTGAATTGGTGACTTTGCAAATCCTTTCATGAAATGCTGATAACAATGTTTACATCATTTTAAATATCTTTTATTTTGCTTATGTCATTAATGTCATATTTTCTTTCTGGTAAGTATGTATTGTACCTAGTAAATTTGGTATACATTTTGGCTCAGCTCTTAAAATAAGAAAATGGATTAATTATTTAATCAGTTAATCATAGAAATCATGAAATATAAAAGTATTATGCTATAGTGAGGCATGAAATGAAATTAATTTTATTAAATTTGCATTTGGAGTGTAAATTATATCATAGCAAAGCTATAACAAATATTTTGCTAAATCAGCATTTCTTGAAATTTAACAGTTGAAATACTGATTATATTACTAATGTCACTGCCTAGAGCTCTTTAATATACATTGATTTTCCACTAATGTTCCTTCCAATCTTCTGATCATTGTTTATGGTTAAACTTTGCAACATGGTCTAAACATTTTCTCAAATAAATCTATTTCATACTCACTTAGTTCACTTAGCACAATTTATCCACCATCTGAAATGCCACATAATTTATTATCAACTCCAAATGTTTTGGAATTTTTCTTGTTCTTCCATATATTAATACTTTCATGATGATTATTCCTTCATAAGACTAATAATTTAATGAAAGATAAACCTTTAGTGTGATGAAATTTACAAAATTAAATATCATGTCCCTAAAGATTCAACTCTATGTTGGGTTTATAGCAACATAATCTCCTTACAGTTGATGATACATTGAATTTAAGCACTTCAGTTTCCACAAACAATGTCATTTTCTTATAGGTTATTATGTACCTGATTTAATGTAGATTTTTATTGCTTGACTGAAAATGTAAACAGTCATACAAAACATATATACAAAACATATATATCTTTTATATTTTATTGTGAAACACTGTCTATCTCATATCTCAAAGCTATTTTTCTTTACACAGAATAAATTAAAATCTGTGCTTTTATTTTTTTAAATGACTATATTAACATGTTAGTATTAAACTTTACCAATCACATAAAACTTTCAGACTAAACTGTGTAAAATAAGGCATATATTACACTCCTATAATACATTATTGAAATTTGAAGTAAAAAATTATTTTCAAGTCTGAATATTAAAAAAAAATGGATCACAAAATTGCAGCATTAGAAAGAGTACTGAAATATTACAGTATTTCTCTGCTTCAGGAAGTATTTAGTGCTGATTAAAACAATCCATGAAGTTTTTTACATAACCATGAGTAAAAGCAAATGCTGAGTTATTATATCTTAAGTTTAGTTTAAAAATCACAGTGTAATATATTTTTAAATTATTTAAAATAAAATCTGGTTATGAAAGATTTCTCTAAACTGTTGGCCTATTTTGACAAGATTTCCTTAGCTTCCTTACTAGAAAGTTTATTTAATAAAGACATAAGTTGTGAAATCTTTATTATACTATTATAATTTTATTATCTTTTGTTTAGATTGCTATGTTTAATGGTTTTAGTTCTCTGGTACGTTGAGACTTAAAATTAACTAGTTAATGTAACCTTGAAAAATAGGCAGCTCCCACATGAATCTGTTACTGCTGTACTACTTGAATTAATATTTTCACGTACGTGGGGACATGCCTATCCACACTATTTATCGAGATTACCTTTGAAATGTTCAAGATTGTTTTTACTTATCTGGAATTTAAGCATTTTGCCTGATTCTCTATAAAATGTTTATGAACTAAGAAATATTAAGGCCCCAAATAATTTTTAGCTATGAAATGCAAAAATATGAAGTCTAAATATTAAGTTTTTATTTAAATGAAAATCTATAAAATGTAATATTTTAGCCTACATCACAGCTCCCTTGTAAAGTTGAATAATACCTAATGGAGGATACAATTGTGTTTTAATATGTATCACATGATACATATTACAAGTCTCGTAGAGTAAAACTGATATCATTAAGAGGCCCTATTTAGATGCATATAAGAATAGCTCCAAGACAGAAGGTATTATGTTTCTCATACCATTATATTTGTGACTTAGACTCCATGAAAAATAAAAGTTAATCTCAGAAAAATCCTTGTAACTTAGCAAGTCAAAAAAGCATAAATATGGCTATAAATAGTTAATAATATGCTATATAACAGGAACAAGCACAGTATTCCAAATGTATGCTACTGACCATTTGCCTTTATGGCAGTAATCACTTAGCTAGCTGCAGGTTAGGCACTGGACTTCTACAAATGTTCAGTCTGATCACCTAGTAACTGAAGTCTGTTAAAATCTGCTGTTAAATTATTTATCCTATACTTGATTATTAATAAAGCTAAAAATAATCAATACTTGAATCCATGAGTTATATAAATATTTCATCAGGTATATAAATTATACTATTTTAGACCAAACTTTAAGTCAAAAAAAGAAGTGCTTCCCAACTTTCACTACATGCTGTAAACTAGTTCCTCAGTCAAACACATCTTGACTACATCATCATAAGTATATTAGTCCTTTTGAGAGAGAAAATTATAAAGGCAACAGAAAGAGACCAGAATTTACTGTTGACAGGAAATTCCATTGTTGGCAAGAGATGAGCACATTTCTGTAATATTATTTGCTTTATTTAAAAGTTTATTGTTATCTTTGTTTTAATTTCAGTAACTCCATACCACGTAATAAAATTAGAATTGTGCAAAGAAACATGTGCCTTGGATTCTTATTCCTTTTATCTTGCTAGCTTATGTATTATCCTGGATAAGTTTTTCTTTGCTAGTGGAATGGTAAATTATAATTTTGGTTGAGGATTTAGTCACAACTATTTGCCAACATCCATTGGATCTTTTAAAAAAGCAAGAGGATTCCAGGAAACCACTTACTTCTGCTTCATTGACTATGCTAAAGTCTTTGATTGTGTGGATCACAACAAACTCTGAAAGATTCTTAGAGACAGGAATATCAGACCACTTACCTGCCTCCTGAGAAACCTGTATGTGGGACAAGAAGCAACGATAGAATCAGACATGGAACAAGTGATTGGTTCAAAATTGGGTTCAAAATTGGTTCAAAATATGTCAAGACTGTATTGTCACCCTGTTTATTTAACTTCTATGCAGAACAGATCATGCAGAATGCCATGGTTGAATGAATCACAAACTGGAATCAAGATTGCTGGGAGAAATATCAACAACCTCAAATATGCAGATGATACCACCCTTATGGCAGAAAGTGAAGAGGAACTAAAGAGCCTCTTGATGAAGGAGAAAGAGGAGAGTAAAAAAAAATAAAAAAATGGCTTAATACTCAACATTTTAAAAAAACAAACAAACAAACTAAAATTATGGCCTCCAGTCCCATTACTTCATGGCAAATAGAGGGGGGAAAAGTAGAAGCAATGACAGACTTTATTTTCTTGGGCTCCAAAATCACTGTACATGGTGGCTTCAGTCATGAAATTAAAAGATGCTTGCTCCTTGGATGTTACAAGATGCATTAAATAAAAGATGCTTGTCTTCCCTGGTGGCTCAGAAGGTAAATAATTTGCTTGCAGTGCGAGAGACCTGGGTTCAATCTCTGGGTCAGGAAGATCCCCTGGAGTGGGAATAGCAACCCACTCCATTTTTCTTGTCTGGAGAATCCCATGGACAGAAGAGACTGGAGGGTTATAGTCCTTGAGGTCACAAAGAGTCGGATATGACTGAGCAGCTAACACACACACACACATACACATACACACACATCTTGGAAGAAAAACTACAGAAAATCTAGACAGAGTATTAAAAAGCAGAAACATCATTTTGCCAACAAAGGTCCATATAGTTAAACCTATGGTTTTTCCAGTAGTCATGTATGGATGTGAGAGTTGGACCATAAAATAGGCTGACCACCTGAATACTGACGCTTTTGAACTGTAGATCTGGAGAAAACTCTTTAGAGTCTCTTGACCTGCAAGAGATCAAACCAGTCAATTCTAGAGGAAATCAACTCTGAACATTTTTTGGAAGGACTAATGCCAAAACTAAAGCTGCAATATTTTGGCCACCTTATATTAAAATCCAACTCATTGGAAAAGATCCTGATGCAGAGAAGTTTAAGAGTAGGAGGAAAAGAGGGCAGTAGAGGGTGAGATGGTTGCATGGCATCACTGTCTCAATGGATATGAGTTTGAGCAATACTGGGAGATAGTTAAGGACAGAGTATCCTGGTGGCTCAGATGGTAAAGAATCTACGTACAATGCAGGAGACCAGAGTTCGATCCCTGGGTCAGAAAGATATTCTGGAGAAGGGAATGGCTACCCCCTCCAATATTCTTGCCTGGAGAGTTCCATGGACAGAGGAACCTGGTGGGCTATATTTCATGGTGTCACAAAGTGCCAGACATGACTGAGTGATTAACACTTTTACTTTCAGTTAAGGACAGAGAAACCTGGTCTGGTGCAGTACATGGGGTTGCAGACTCAGACACAATTTAGCAATGGAACAACAATATAATTTATATATGGTTATAAGCACTGTGATACATCTAGCCTATGCAAAATATATATATATATATATATATATATAAACTTCTACTCTAGGTCATTAGACCGCAAATCTGAGGATTGAGGCCAGTGTTTAAAAATAATAGAAATTGTATCTTTTTAGTCACTGATTTCCATTCACATATTCTTGTCATTTATGTTGTAGGTAGTGGTGAATGAACTACAAAAGAAAAAGATTTATGCATTGCTAAATACCATGTTAGCATACAACCTTTTGAATTTTTTATTTTGTTTATTACTATCAAAAATGTCAATGACTACAGTTTTCTAACTTTGCCTTTATTAGCTTTGTTCTTTAAAAAAAAACACTGTACCTAGTCACCAACATAATCTTTATCAAATGCATAATTATGAACAGCTATAGCACAAATAAAAGTAAACTACCAAAATCATGTACTTCAGAACTAGGAGATAGATTATCTATTTTCTCTATTTACTATGAAGTGTAAAATTCTTCCTTGAAAGTATTTAAACTGAAAGAGCTCGCATTCTCATACTATCTCCCAGTTTAAAGTGCTGAGTACTTTTAATTAGGCTAAAAGATATAAAATTTAAGGACATATGCTGCAAATGAAATGTCCAGATTATAAAACATGCTGTATAAATCAGTGTTGATATGTTTTCTATAGCTTCTGCCCACAATAACACCTCCCTAGCATTGTATCAGCCTCTGATCGTGATTTCTTGGCTATAATTTACTGGTATATGCAGACTTCATGATGATTGCAGCTATGACAGAAGTGTGAGTCTACAAATTATTTCCTGTAGTAGATATTGACAGTGTCTCTTCCTATATACATGTATATATATATATATATATATATATATATATATATATATATATAATCTCCTAGATACTATCTATCTATCTATCTATCTATCTATCTATCTATCTATCTATATCCTAGATAGTATCCAATAATGTGTCTCATGAAATTTCAAACATCTGTGACTTGATTGACATAAATTTGAGGTATGGAGAGCTATTTTAATTTCCTTGCAATCATATCACCTACACAAACTAGTGATGCTGACTCCTCACCTTTCTCTTGTCTCTGAAAAAATCTAAATTGAATAAA
The DNA here is from genome assembly GCF_963930625.1 of Muntiacus reevesi. Taxonomy (NCBI): domain Eukaryota; kingdom Metazoa; phylum Chordata; class Mammalia; order Artiodactyla; family Cervidae; genus Muntiacus; species Muntiacus reevesi. The sequence goes on along the minus strand of NC_089271.1, from coordinate 78,446,458 downwards.
GATGTGAGAATTTGTAGGGCAGATATTATCTGTCAGGTTATTTATATTCAGAAATTATAGATAATTCCTGACCTAAACTGTCATCCCACTGGCTGGGGAAAATTTTCCAATTGACTCTTTATCCCAAAGAATAAATCTATAGTTGCCATGGTAATAGAAGGTATTAGCAATAATTGAATGAAAAAATATAAACATTATAGGCAATTGATCTTATTAGTACATGTTGAATTATACTGCAGCCATCTCCAGCTATATTTAAAACATTCTCTGATGCAACTGGTATGAGTATCTTAAGAAAGTTTGGGTAGGAATAGCTGAAGGTTGGAATAAGCACTCATTAATTTCATGCATTCTATGAATAGATATATGGACTGCATAAACAAAGTGCTCACACACAAACATTTTAAAATCCATATTCCAAGCAGAATTTTTAAATAAATGTTTGCTGAAAAAAATGAAATCAGATAAAAACACCAATATCAGTAACATTTCACTGATGTTCTCACTTTTTGAAGTAAAAATAAAATAACATTTTTTGGTAAATTGCTGCTTACCATTTCTAAATTATACTGAAATTCCTCATCTGTATCTGAAAGTTGTTTAAATCAAAACTAACTCAAAAAGAATAGATTTCATAGTGGAACACAAAATCAGTTTATAGAACATCAAATGGTCAGTTAACAAAATTATGAGTTACAGACTGCAATATAACAAATGCACATTGTTAATTGGTTCATTAAGATATTATTACAGTTCAAATGAACAAAGAAAGAAATATTTCATTTATATCCTGATTTTTTATTCAATAGCTAATTCTATATTTGAATAAAATAAAATATAGCAGACAATAAACTAACACAACTATCTAAATTAATAGCAAATAAAAGTATAAAATACAAAAAAATACACATTTGGCCATGAATTGAAACTTTATATAAAATCAATTTTGAATAATTGTATATGTTATTTAATTTTATATTTTTATTGTGTGATACAGTCTGCTATTTGTATTTTTACTTTTGTGGTTTTTTTATTATTTTATATTTGTTTCATTTCATTTTATCATTTTTTAAATTAAAAGCTAATTTTTTTATTATTGTACCATCTGTGGTGAAACAGACCACCAGCCCAGGTGGGAGGCGTGAGTCAAGTGCTCGGGCCTGTTGGGCTGGGAAGATCCAGAGGAATCGGGTGGAGAGGGAGGTGGGATGGGGGACCGGGATGGGGAATTCGTGTAACTCTATGGCTGATTCATATCAATGTATGACAAAACCCACTGAAAAATAAAAAAAAAAAAATTAAAAAAAAGCAATTATAATGTAAAAATATCCTATAGGAATTTTTAATTCTGATATCCAACTTCCTAAAATTTCTATCTTCACTAACCTCATTACCAAATGAATTAATTAAAACAATTTTCTTAGATGAAAATTAAGCAAATAAAAATGCAATAACTGGAAAATAAACACAATGCCAATTTTAAAATTAAAGCAGCCTCTTCCAAATTATGTGAAAATAAATTGGCAAATTTTCATTAGAAGCTCAATAGTTGTTTCTTGAGGTGCATAAAGAAGGAAATCTCTATCAGGTCAGAAAATTTTACTAAATGCTCAGCATTAAGAAAGTGTCAACATATATCACCAAATTGGAAGCAAACAAACAAACAAAATGTACTTCTTAGTACAAGGCCAATAATACTGATTTGAATTCAAATGTCATTCATTGCCAATACAAATCTGGAAGATCCTAAAATGTACTTTATGACTAATAGACTCATGTGTTCAGACATAAAACTATTATTAAAGATCACAATTTTTTTCTGGATTTTCATATGTCACCTATAAATGGAAGAAAATACAACTAAATTACTTTCATTTAAGAAACGTGAGAAAATGGGAAATCAGCATGATTATTGTTCTTGTTTTTTTTCATCTGTGAAGATAGGAAACACTGATTAGTAACTTTCAGCCATTAAAACAAACTTGATTAACTTTTGATGCTTAATTCTCTTGTTAATATACTGTAGGGAAGAAAAAAAATTTAATGGCAAGAAAATCATACTTTATTTACATTTGAAAAATGTACCCTATTCAATGTTGTTTCAGAATTCATGCAACATGATCTTAAATACATTTATTTGAATGATACCATTCATTTGGCATGGTTAATATTTCACCTATAAATATGTATCTTTAATTTTATTTTCTTCCAGTATATTTAGATGTACTTTTGAATAGTCTTTAATAAACTTAGGTTGTTTATTATTAAAGTTTTGAAAAAATATTTTCTTACTTTTTGTATTGAAATGCTAATCAAAGTATCTTTTCCATGTAATCATTAACAATAAATCTAGGCAGAAACACTGGATAAATTATAATGATACAATTCTGCAAACTAATACTTTCTAAATGCTTATATGAGTTGGACAAAGGGAGAAATATTTTTACATTGACAAAACAGTATCACCATTTTACAGATTCCTTTGTGAAAAATATTAAAAAGTTTTAGACAGATTTTAATTACTGTTTAATTACTGTTGAATTGGTAAATTTTTAGGAATGCCATATGTGGCAGATTTAGCCTCTGAAATCACTCAAATATTCATTTGTTCAATTATATATATTTGGTCATATTTCTTAAAAAGCAATTTTGAAGACTATAATTATTATTTCCAATACATTTATAGTATCAACTGTGGTATGTTTTACAACTTTGAACACATGATTAACGCCAAATGAAACATCAAGTTCTATAACAGCATAAATTAATCAATGGTGGAGAAAATAAGATTATCCTTCCTTGGGGGAAGTGTATTGAGTGGAAGGAAACAAAGAGAACTTTCTGAGATAATGCAGTCTTCAACATCTCAATAGAGTTTGGGGTTACACAAGTGTATGCATTTGTCAAAATGTTTTAAAGGATGAACCAGAGATTTGTTAGTAAATTTTAATTTTGAAGAAACATAAAACTAAAAAAAAAAAAATTTGAATTAATGATAAGTCTACTGACATGTTTAAAGGTAAAGTACACTACTGTTAGTCTCCAACTTATTTTTTAAAAAAATAGTGAAAAATAAGATAAATTTATGAGTGGACATATGAGTAAATCAAAGGTTTTATAAATACACTAAAGCATAAAAAGTAAAGTTTCTATGTTAGAATCTATTTGATATATATTTGCTGTTGTCGTTATCCAATCATTAAGTCATGTCTGACCTCTTGCAACCCCATGGACTACAGAATGCCAGGCTTCCCTGTCCTCCTGTATCTCCAGAGTTTGCTCAAACCCATGTCCATTGAGTTGGTGATGCTATTTAGCCATCTCATTCTGTGCCAACCTCTTCTCTTTTGCTTTCAATCTTTCCCAGCATCAGGGTCTTTTCCAATGAGTCAGAACTTCACATCTGGTGGCCAAAGTACTGGAGTGTCAATTGATACTAAACTATTTTGTATTTTCATTATAATAATAAAATGAAAAAAAAAAGTATAGAACTGATAAGGAGTCATAAAACAGTTTCCTAAAGAAGTGACTGATTCACTGAGAGATGAAGGAAAGTAGAAGACAGTCAAGTATAGAATGGAGAAAGAACACTCCAGAGGAAACAACAGATATCAAAATCCAGAAAAGGAAAAGAAGTTAATATGCTTAAAAAATACAAGAATAAGCTGATAAGGAGTTACAGCATTTGTGGAGTCATAAGTCATTCTAAGTATTACTCTTTACTACTTATACTGCTTCAGTGGTCTAGTTTAACTTATGCATATTACAAGTTATTGATGTGTGATAATTACAAATTCAGTTCCAGTTCAGTCACTCAGTCATGTCTGACTCTTTGCAACCCCGTGAACCATAGCACGCCAGGCTTCCCTGTCCATCACCAACACCCAGAGTTCACCCAAACCCATGTCCATTGAGTCGGTTATACCATCCAACCATCTCATCCTCTGTCATCCACTTATCCTCCTGCCCTCAATATTTCCCAGCATCAGGGTCTTTTCAAATGAGTCACCTCTTCACATCAGATGGCCAAAGTATTGGAGTTTCAGCTTCGGCCTTAGTCCTTCCAATGAATATTCAGGACTGATTTCCTCTAGGATGGATGGACTAGTTGGATCTTCTTGCAGTCCAAGAGACTCTCAGGAGTCTTCTCCAACACCACATTTCAAAAGCATCAATTCTTCAGTGCTCAGCTTTGTTTATAGCCCAACTCTCACATCCATACATGACCACTGAAAAAACCAAAACCTTGACTAGATGGATCTTTGACGACAAAGTAATATCTCTGCTTTTCAATATGCAGTCTAGATTGGTCATAACTTTCCTTCCAAGGAATAAGCATCCTTTAATTTCATGGCTACAATCACCATCTACAGTGATTTTGGAGCCCAGAAAAATAAAGTCAGCCACTGTTTCCATGAAGTGATGGTACCGAATGCAATGATCTTAGTTTTCTTAATGTTGAGTTTTAAGACAATGTTTTCACTTTCCTCTTTCACTTTCATGAAGAGGCTTTTTAGTTCTTCCTCACTTTCTGCCATAAGGGTGGTGTCATCTACATATCTGAAGTTATTAATATTTCTCCCGGCAATCTTGATTCCAGCCTGTGCTTCTTCCAGCCCAGTGTTTCTCATGATGTACTCTGAATATAAGTCAAATAAGGAGGGTGACAATATACAGCCTTTTGACATACTCTTTTTCCTATTTTGAACCAGTCTGTTGTTCCATGTCCAGTTCTAACTGTTACTTCGAGATCTGCATACAGGTTTCAAAAAAGGCAGGTCAGGTGGTCTGGTACTCCCATCTCTTTCAGAATTTTCCACAGTTTATTCTGATCCACACAGTGAAAGGCTTTGGCATAATCAATAAAACAGAAATAGATGTTTTTCTGGAACTCTCTTGCTTTTTCAATGATCCAGCAGATGTTGGCAATTTGATTTCTGGTTCCTCTGCCTTTTCTGAAACTAGCATGGACATCTGGAAGTTCATGGTTCACATATTGCTGAAGACTGACTTGAAGAATTTTACGCATTATTTTACTAGTGTGTGAGATGAGTGCAATTGTGTGGTAGTTTGAGCATTCTTTGGCATTGCCTTTCTTAGGGATTGGAATAAAAACGGAATTTTTCCAGTCCTGTGGCCACTGCTGAGTTTTCCAAATTTGCTGGCATCTTGAGTGTAGCACTTTCACAGCATCATCTTTCAGGATTTGAAATAGCTCAACTGGAATTCCATCACCTCCACTAGCTTTGTTCGTAGTGATGCTTCCTAAGTCACATTTGACTTCACATTCCAGGATGTCTGGCTCTAGGTTAGTGATCACTCCATCGTGATTATCCGGGTAGTGAAGACCTTTTTTGTACAGTCCTTCTGTGTATTCTTGCCACTTCCTCTTAATAACTTCTGTTTCTGTTAGGTCCATACCATTTCTGTCCTTTACTGAGCCCATCTTTGCATGAAATGTTCCCTTGGTATCTCTAATTTTCTTCAAGAGATCTCTAGTCTTTCACATTCTGGTTTTTTTTTTTTTTTTCATCTATTTCTTTCCATTTATCACTGTTCAAGGCTTTCTTATCTCTCCTTGCTATTCTTTGGAACTCTGCTTTCAAATGGGAATATCTTTCCTTTTCTCCTTTGCTTTTCGCTTCCCTTCTTTTCACAGCGATATGTAAGATCTCCTCAGACAGCCATTTTGCTTTTTTTCATTTCTTTTCCTTGGGGATGGTCTTAATTCCTGTCTCCTGTACAATGTCACAAACCTCTGTCCATAGTTCATCAGGCACTCTGTCTATCAGATCTAGTCCCTTAAATCTATTTCTCACTTCCACTGTATAGTCATATGCAATTTGATTTAGGTCATAGCTGAATGGTCTAGTGGTTTTCTGCACTTTCTTCAATTTCAGTCTGAATTTGGAAATAAGGAGTTCATGATATGAGTCACAGTCAGCACCCAGTCTTGTTCTTGCTGACTGTATAGAGCTTCTCCATCTTTGGCTGCAAAGAATATAATCAATCTGATTTTGGTGTCGACCATCTGGTGATGTCCATGTGTAGAGTCTTCTCTTTTGTTGTTGGAAGGAGGTGTTTGGTATGATCAGTGTGTTCTCTTGTCAGAACTCTACTAGTCTTTGCCCTGCATTATTCTGTACCCCAAGGCCAAATTTGCCTGTTACTCCAGGTGGTTCTTGACGTCCTACTTTTGCTTTCCAGTCCCTTATAATGAAAAGGACGTATTTTTTGCATGTTAGTTTGAGAAGGTCTTGTACGTCTTCATAGAAGTATTCAACCTCAGCTTATTATTATTTACAAATAATAATTACAAATAAATCAATAAATATGTATCAGTAATTACACGAAAATGACATTGATTAAATACTTTGAACAAAATGAAGAGGTTGGAAGATTGGATTTTAAAAAAAACAAAAGATCTTAATCCATGCAGTCTGTAAGAAATATAGTTTAGTATTCAAGGCAAAAATTGGTTGAGAGTAAATATAATCATGAAAAATGATACATGATGAAAATTCGTAGCACAAGTACAGCAGCATACATATATTGATCTCAGATAAAATAGACTTTAAAACAAAACAAATCACTAAATTAAAAAAAATCTACTTCTTAATTTAAAAAAAGGGGAATTTTATCAGGGAGGTATAACAACTACACATGTAAACTAACAGTGGAGTACAAACTATCTGAAGCAAAAACTGACTGAATTGAAAATATAAATATACTATTAAACAGAAATAATTGTTGTGGAACAACTATACAAAAAATCATATATATATGTGTGTGTGTATATATATATATATATATATATATATATATATATATATATATATATATATATATATAATTTGAACAACAATCAATTAACTTAATCTAACAGACATACATAAAAAACAGTCTACTAATGGTTCAGAATTCATATTAATTTCTAGTTATTATGGAGCATTATCCAAGATAGGTCAATATGTTGGGTCATAAATAAAGTCTAATCACGTAACATAATTGTAATTTTGCTATGTATATTCTATGGCTTAAAGGAATCAAATGAGATATCAAGAATAGGCTTAAAATCTGGAAATTCTTCAAATATTTGGAAATTAACAATAGCCATCTAAATGACCATAAGTAAAGAATAATTAGTGTGAAATTAGAAAAAAATAAGTTGAATGATAGCAAATTTTTTTTTTTTTATTAATTCAATTTTAACTAGAGGATAATTGCTTTACAATGTCATGTTTGTTTCTGTCACACAATAACATGAATCATCCATGAGTATACTATATGCCCTCTCTCTTAAACCTCCCTCCCACACACCCATCCCAGTGCTCTAGGTTTTCAGAGAGCATGGGGTTGAACTCCCTAGGCTATACAGAAATTTACAACTATATTGCCATTCAGTTGCTAAGTCGTGTCCAAGTCTTTGCTAATTCATGGTCTACAGCATGCCAGACTCCTCTGTCTTCCACGAACGACCAGAGTTTGCTCAAATTAATGTCCACTGAGTTGGTGATGCTATCACATCATCTCATCCTCTGCCACCCCCTTCTCCTTTTGCTGTCAACCTTTCCAAGCATCAGGGTCTTTTCCAATTAATAGACTCGTCACATCATGTGGCCAAAGTATTGGAACTTCAGGTTCAGCATCAGTACTTTCAATGAATATTCAGGGTTGATTTCCATTAGAGTTGACTGGTTTGATATCCTTGCAGTTCAAGGAACTCTTAAGAGTCTTCTCCAGCATCACAACTTAAAAGCATCAATTCTTTGGCAATCAGTCTTCTTTATTGTCCAACTCTCACATCCATATATGACTACTGGAAAAACCGTAGCTTTGACTATATGGACCTTTGTCAACAAAGTGATGTCTCTGCTTTTCAAAATGCTGTCTAGTTTTGTCACAGCTTTTCTTTGAAGGAGCAAGTGCCTTTTAATTTCATGGCTGAAGTCACCATCCACAGAGATTTTGGAGTCCAAGAAAATAAAATTTGTCACTGCTTCCACCTTTTTTCCCCTTCTATTTGCCATGAAGCCATGGGACAAAATGCCATAATCTTAACTTTTTTTTAACGTTGAGCTTCAAACTACCTTTTTCACTCTCCCCTTTCATCCTTATCAAGAGGTTCTTTATGTCTTCTTCACTTTCTGCCATTAAAGTGGTATTATCTGCATATCTGAGGTTGTTGGTACTTCCCTCAGCATCTTGATTCCAGCTTGTGATTCATCTGGCCTAGCAGTTTGCATGATGTACTCTGCATACAAGTTAAATAAGCAGAGTGTCAAAAACAGCCTTGTTGTACTCCTTTTCCAGTTTTGAACCAGTCACTTTTTCCATGTCTGCTTCTAAATTTTGTTTCTTGACCTGCACACAGCTTTCTCAGGTGGTATTCCCACCTCTAAGAATTTCCCACAGTTTGTTGTGATCCGCCCAGGCAAAGGCTTTTAGCACACTCAATGAAACAGAAATGACTGCTTTTCTGGAACTCCTTTGCTTGTTCCATGATCCACCAAATGTTGGCAATTTGATCTCTGGTTCCTCTGACTCTTTGAAACTAACGTTTTACATCTAGAATTTCTCATTACACATACTGTTGAAGTGTAGCTTGAAAGATTTGGAGCATAACCTTGCTAGCATGTGAAGTGAAAGCAATTGTTGTTGCTGCTAAGTTGCACTGCTAAGAGGAAATCAACTCTGAATATTCATTGGAAGGATGATAAAGTTGAAGCTCAAATACTTTGTCCACAGAGCCTAGAAGATGCTGATGCTGGGGAACACTGAAGGCAAAGAAGAAAGGGGCAGCTTATAAGACGGTTGGATAATATCACCGACTCAATGGACATGAATTTGAGCAAACTCCAGGAGACAGTGGAGGAAAGAGCAGCCTGGCGTAATACAGTCCATGGAGTCACAAAGGTCAGACATGATTTAGTGACTGAAAAATCAACAACCATGACCAAGTGGGAATTATCTTAGGATTGTCAATATCATTTAATATCAGAAAACAATAATATATCATATTAATAAAATAAAGAATGAAAACATCCAAGTTTTCTCAGTAGACTCAGAAAAACACTTAACACAATTCAACCTCTATTCCTGAGGAAATATCTAAATAAACTGGGGATAAGAGAAAATTCTTTAAACATATAAAATGCATCCCCAAAAAGCCTGTAGCTAATATACTCAATGGTAAAAGACTCAGTCTTCTCCCCAATAACATTGAGAAAAAGATAACTATGCCCACTTACCATATTTGAGTAACATTGTGCTGAAGATTCTAGCTAATGCAGTACAAAAAATATCATAATTGCAATAACAATAATAATAATAAAATGAAAATAGCTAGTTTTCATAGGCAAAAGAAAATTTCATTCAGTCACACATGATGAGATCAATTATGTAAAACATTTACAAGAATTCACAAAAATTACTTGAGAGCTAAGTAACTAAGAAACATTATGCAAAGTTGCATAATTGATATACAAAAATTGTTTCTATGCATTATTCATGAAAAATTTAAAAATAAAATTGCAGAAGTATACAATTGACTGCTCCAAAACACTTTTTAAATATAAGTGTGAGATTTTTACAGTAAAAATGATAAGACATATTTGAGAGCAATCAAATAAGATATAAATAAATGAGAAAACCCATATTCATCACTTGGAAGACTTGATGTTGTTAATATGACAATTATCTTCAATTTATGTATAGGTTAAAAGCAATCTTCATCAAAGCTATAAGTGTTTTTGTTTTTTTTTTTGCAGGAGTTGAAATAATTACCCTAACATTTATATAGGCAGTTGCATTGTCCAATTTAAAACACACTAGAAAGCTATGGTAATCAAGACAGTGTGGTACTGGCATAAAGGAAGATGGATAAATGTAACAGAATTGAATATCCAGAAAATGCCAAGACAGTTAAAAGAGAAAAAGTAGCCTTTTTGATAAATGGTGCAGAAACATTTGGCTATTTACAATAAAAAAAATAAATTCATATATTACTGTATACCATAAATGCTAAAAATTGACTTTAAAAAGATTATATGCACTAATATAAATTAAAACTACAAATTTCTAGGAGAAAGCACAGGGTAAAAAAATCTCTATAACCTTAGTTGGAGCAAAGAAGTCCTAGTTATGAAGAAAAACACAACTCTTAGAAGAAAAGTATAACAAAATAATTTCATCATAATAACTTTGCAGTAAAAGGAACACAAGTAAGAAAATTATAAGACAAACTAGAGATAGGAGAAAATATTTTCAAATTGTATATCTGATAAAGGACATATATGCAGAATATGTTATTCAAAAATAAAATAATGTTTTAAATAGACAAAATATTTGGAAATATATTTTATCACAAAAGCAATATAACTGTAATAAAAACTGGAAAATATGCTTAAAATCATTAACTTAGCTTTTACATGAGTGTTCATGGATGCACAATTCATTATTACTCCAAGCAAGAAACAATCCCGTGTTGATTCAATATGAACAGACAAAATATGATACACATATGCAATTGAACACTAGTCAACAATATGCAGAATGAGGTACTGATATCTGTCAAAAGTGCATGCACTTCACATCATTATACTAAGTAAAAGAAGTCAGATACATAAGACGGTCTATTGATTTCATTTACATGAAACATTCAGAGAAAAATAGATCTATAAAGACAAAAACTGTATAAATGATTCTGTGCAAGAAATGGAAATGTGGAGAGACTGCAAACAAGCATGATAAATTTTGGAAAGAGTGAATAAACTGCTCGAAAACTGTATTATAATGATGGTACATAATTACATAAACTTACTAAAATTTTTGAATTGTTATTTAAATGGTAAATTGCATAATATTTATAATGCAAAATTTTGAAAATATAAATAATAAAACGTATAACTTGGAATAAACTTATTTTTGGTTAAGTGTTTAAGTGATAAATGAGAGTAGGTAATAAATATATGCTATCTATTGTGTAAGACAGAAAACAAATTACATATATAGATATGAATCTGCCTATTTTTACAAAAGAAAACTTATAAAGGATAAGCTAGGAACTAATAAAAAATTAAGGGACAGGATAGCAGAAAAAGAATAAGTACAGTAATGTTGAATATAACTGAATATTAATTTATATGATTTTGATTATACATTTCTATATGTAAAGAGACAAAATAAACTAACCCTAAATGCAAATTTAAAAATAATAAAATTTTATATGAAATTAATAAAACATCAGAGTAACATTAAGCAGTGCATTGAAAATCTGCAAAACCCTCACAAATAACCCATTTCAAAAAGAATATGCAGAACATGTTTTATGTGAATATATGTGAATAAAAGAGTATTCTGGATATGACCAAACCGTGGGTAAATGATTATCTTCTTTATCTCTTTTTTTTTTCTTTTGGCTAATTGATCTTCACAAATTGCATTCTTTATTTCTTTTATTTTATTGGGGTATAGATGAGTTACAATATATTATATTTTTATAGATTTTACTCTCCTTAAATTTGTTATAAAATATTGGGAATACTCTCTGTGTTGTACAATATATCCTTTATTTATTTATTTTATACAAAGCAATTAATAACTCTTATTCTTGCCCCTAACCTCATCCCTCTCCCTACTGAAAATCACAAATTTGTTCCCTATACCTGAATCAGTTTTTGGAAGATAGTGGAATACAAGGATGTGAACTCATCTTCTTCTGCTAAAGCACAAAATCACAAATATCTGTTGAACAACCATCAACATGAGGACACTAGAACATATCAAAAAAAAAAAAAAAAATCCATGGCTGATTCATGTCAATGTATGGCAAAAACCACTACAATATTGTAAAGTAATTAGCCTCCAACTGATAAAAATGAATAGAAAAAAAAAAAAATGATGTCCCACATCCAAGGACAAAGGAGAAGCCACAACAAGATGGTAGGAGAGGCACAATCACAATAAAATCAAATCCAATACCCACCAGATAGGCAATCTACAAACCGGAGAACAGTAATACCAAAGAATTTCTCCCACTGTTGTGATGGTTCTAAGGTCCATATCAGGTTTCTCAGCCTGGGGGATCCAGCAATCTCAGCCTGGGGCATCCCCCCCCTCAATCCCTGGGGGATTCCCTGGGAATCCCCAGGGAATCTGATTTTGAAGGCCAGTGAGATTTGACTACAGAACTTCCAGAGGATTTAGGGAAACAGAGATTCCACTTATGAAGGAAAAAAACAAAACAAAACAAAACAAAACAAAAAACCTGTATGCACCAGGACACAGAGGCAAGCAGCAGTGACCCCAAAGGAGTTTAAGCCAGACCTGTGACTGTATGAGAGTCTCCTTTGGAGGTGTTCAAGTTCTGGCAGCTCTATGGTGGGGTTAATGGCGACCTCCACCAAAAGGGCTTATGCCATACACAAGTCAGCTGAACCCAGAGCCCCTGTCCCTGGGGCAGTCCACTGCTGACCCATACCTTCACAGGAGACACTCAAGCACAATTCTATCTCAATCTCTGTGGTGTCCCTGGGTGCCAGTGCACACAAGGTTTGTTTGAGCCCTCTTAGCATCTCTGGAAGGAATGGGGTTTGATTCTAAATGTGAATTTGCCCCTCCTACTCTCTTGCAGGGGCTTCTCCTTTGCCCTTGAATGCAGGGTATCTCGTCAAATTTGCTCCAGCACCTACCATCTTACTGGGGTTTCTTTGACCTTGGGTGTGGGATATCTCCTCAAGGCTGGTCCAGAGAAGTGCAGCCACTGTTCCTAATTTTGGACATGGGGTATCTCCTCACTGACAAAACTCCTGACCTTGGATGTGGGATATCTCCTCACGGCGGACACTACTGACCTTGTAGGTGAGATATCTCCTCTCGGGCACTCACTGCTCCAGGGCTGCGAAGCCACAACACACTGACCCAGGACCACACAACCACTCAAAATTCTCCAAGCCAGGCTTCAACAATACATGAATCATGAACTTCCAGATGTTCAAGCTGGCTTTAGTAAAAGCAGAGGAACCAGAGATCAAATTGTCAACATCTGCTGGATCATTGAAAAACCAAGAGAGTTTCAGAAAAACATTTATTTCTGTTTTATTGACTAGGCCAAAGCCTTTGACCGCATGGATCACAAAAAACTGTGAAACATCCTTAAAGAGATGGGAATACCAGACCACCTGACCTGCCTCTTGAAAAATCTGTATGCAGGTCAGGAAGCAATGGTTAGAACTGGACATGGAAAAACAGACTGATTTCAAGTAGGAAGAGGAGTACATCAAGGTTGTATATTGTCACCCTGCTTATTTAACTTATATGCAGAGTACATCATGAAAAACGCTGGGTTGGAGGAAGCACAAGCTGGAATCAAGTTTGCTGGGAGAAATACCAGTAACCTCAGATATGCAGATGACACCACACTTATGGCAGAAAGTGAAGAAGAACTAAAGAGCCTCTTGATGAAAGTGAAAGAGGAGAGTGAAAAAGTTGTCTTAAAGTTCAACATTCAGAAAACTAAGATCATGGCTTCCGGTCCCATCACTTCATGGGAAATAAGTAGGGAAGCCGTGGAAACAGTGGCAGACTTTATTTTTTGGGGCTTCAAAATCACTGCAGATGGTGATTGCAGCCATGAAATTAAAAGACACTTACTCCTTGGAATGAAAGTTATGAGCAACCTAGAGAGCATATTGAAAAGCAGAGACATTACTTTGCCAACAAAAGTCGATCTAGTCAAGGCTATGTTTTTTTTTTTTTTCCCCCCAGTAATCATGTATGGATGTGATAGTTGGACTATAAAGAAAGCTGAGCCCTAAAGAATTTATATTTATGAACTATGGTATTGGAGAATACTCTTGAGAGTCCCTTGGACTGCACGGAGATCCAAACAGTCCATCCTAAAGGAAATCAGTCCTGAATAATCATTGGAAGGACTGAGGTTGAAGTTGAAACTCCAATATTTTGGCCACCTTATGGGAAGAGCTGACTCATTTGAAAAGACCCTGATGCTGGGAAAGATCGAAGTTGGGTGTAGAAGGGGAAGACAGAGCATGAGATGGTTGGATAGCATCACCGATTCAATGGATATGAGTTTCAGTAAACTCCAGGAGTTGGTGATGGACAGGGTATACTGATGTGCTGCAGTCCATGAGGTTGCAAAGAGTTGGACATGACTGAGAGACTGAATTGAACTGATATGAGCGTTGGAGGCATGAGTCAGAAGTGTCCTGCTTCTGGGAGAAAGGCACTGACAGTAGCAGTTCTGGGAGATGTGTCTTGGTATAAGTTCTCTTGAAGTTTGCTATTAGCCCTATCATAGGACATCTATAATCCATGATTGAGTGGCCTCTATCTAATCAAATAACTTGGAGGAAGAGCAAGTCTACCCATCAGCAGGTAATTTGATTAAAGTTTTACTGAGCATGACTCTGCCCGGAAGAACCAAATCCAGTTTTCCCCACAGACAGTCCCTTTAATCCAGAAGCTTACACATGCCTTTATCTTCATCCACCAGAGCAAAAAGAGAAGAAATAAGAATTACAACCCCACAGCCTCCAGAATAAAAGTCAAAGTCTCATAAAGCTAACCAAAACAAAAAGAAATAGGATTATGTCCCATAAAAACGAACAAGATAAATCCCCAGAAAACAACTCAATGAAGTGAAGATAGACAACATTCCAGAAAAAGAGTTCATAATAATGATAGTGAAGATGATCCAGAATCTTGGAAAAAGAATGGAAAAGATGTAAGACATGTTTACCAAAGACCTAGAAGACCTAAAGAAGAAACAAACAGAGATGAAAAATACACTAGAAGGAATCAATAGCAGAATAACTGTGGCAGAAGAATGGATAAATGATCTGGAAGACAGAATGGCAGAAATCATTGCCATAAAATAGAATATAGAAAAAAAGAATGAAAAGAAATGAAGGCAGCCTAAGAGATATCTGGGGCAACATTAAATGCACCATACTCACATTATAGGGATCTCAGAAGTAGAAGAGAAAGAGAAAGAACATAAAAAATATTTCAAGAAAATGTAGCTAAAAATTTCCCTTACATGGAAAAGGAAATAGTCAATCAAGTACAGGAAGCAAATAAAGTCCCAGGAATTATAAACCCAAGGGTGAACACACTGAGACACATAGCAATCAAACTGACAAAAATTAAAGACAAAGATAAAATGGTAAAAGCAACAAGGGAAAAAAAAAAGATAACATATAAGGGAAATCCCATAAGGTTATCAGCCAATCTCAAACGGAATTTATTCAAGCCAGAAGGGAATCATATGATATACTCCAAATGATGAAAGGAAAAAAAAAAACCAGAACCAAAAGTACTCTACCAAAAAATATTCTTAATAACATTTGATGGAGAAATCAAAAGCTTTCCAGACAAGCAACAATAAAGAGAACTCAACACCACTAAACCAGTTTTACAACAAATACTAAAGGAACTTCTCTAGGCAGGAAACATAAGAGAATGGAAAAACGTACAAATAATAAATCCAAAACAACTTGGAAAACGGCAATAGAATCGTGTGTGTGTGTGTGTGTGTGTGTGAGTCACTCAGTCAAGTACAAATCATTGAGACCCTGTGAACAGTAACCCACCAGGCTCCTCTGTCCATGAAATTTTCTAAGCAGGAATACTGGACTGGGTTACCATACATATTGATAATTACCTTAAATGCAAATAGAATAAGTGTACCAAGCAAAAGACATGAACTGTCTGGGTGGATACAAAAATTAGATCCATATATATGATATATACAAGAGATCCACCTCAGACCTATAGACACTTACAGACTGAAAGAAAGAGTATGGGAGAAGATATTTCTTGCAAATGTAAATCATAAGAAAACTGGAGTATCAATACTCATATCAGACAAAATGGACTCTAAAACAAAGATTGTTATAAGAGACAAAGGACACTACATAATGATCAAGGTTTCAATCCAAGAAGAAAATACAGCAACTATAAATATGCATGCATCCAGCACTGGGAAGACCCAGAAGGATCGGGTGGAGAGGGAGGTAGGAGGGGGGATCGGGATGGGGAATACATGTAAATCCATGGCTGATTCATGTCAATGTATGACAAAAATCACTACAATATTGTAAAGTAATTAGCCTTCAACTAATAAAAATAAATGGAAAAAAATAAGAATAAATAAAAGATTAAAAAAAAAAAAAAAACACCCTGCATCCAAACATAGGAGCACCTCAATAATACCATGGGACTTTAATACCCCATTACATAAATGGATAGATTATCTGACAGAAAATTAATAAGGAAACATAGTTGTTAAATGACACTTCAAATGAGTTGGACATATTGACACATTCTTCTCAAGTGCACATGGAGAATTCTCCATTATTGACTACATGCTGGGCCACAATGCAAGCCTTGGTAAATTTAAGAAAATCAAAATCATATCAAGCATCTTTCCTGACTTAATACTTTGAGATTAGTTGTAAACTACAGTAGAAACCTCTAAAATTACTACCACATGATGACTAAACAATATGTTATTAAGCAACCATTGAATCACTGAATAAGTCACAGAGAAAAATTTAAAAATACATAAAAGCAAATGAGAATGAAGCACAACAGTTCAAAACTTGTGGGATGTTGCAAAAGCAGGCCTAAGAGGGACTTTTATAGTAACGCCATCTTACCTCAAGAAAAATCTCAAATAAATAATTAAACCTCATGCCTAAGACAACTAGAGAAAAAAGAAAAAAACACTAAAGATTGTAGAAGAAAGGAAATCATAAATATCAGAGAAGAAATAAATGATATAGAAACAAAGAAAACAATTGCAAACGTATATGAAACTAAAAGTTGGTTCTTTGAAAAAGATAAACAAAACTGATAAATTTGTAGACAGACTTGTCAAGAAAAAAAGGGAGAGCACTCAAATCAATAAAGTTAGAAATGAAAATGGAGAAGTTACAACTGACTCCAGAGAAATACTAAGGATCAAAAGAGGCTACTATGAATATTGTATGCCAAAAAACGAAAAAAAAAAAAAAAAAAAAAAAAAAAAAGACAGAAGAAATGCACACATTCCTAGAGAGGTACAGCTTTACTAGACTGGACCAGGAAGAAATAGAAAATATGAACAGACAATCGAAAGCACTGAATTTGAAGCTGTGATTAAAAACATCCCAACAAGTAAAAGTCAAGGACCTGATGGCTTCACAGGCAAATTTTATCAAATATTTAGAGAAAAGTTAACACCTATCCTTCTGAAACTGTTCCAAAATTTTCAGAGGAAGGAAAAATACCACTCATTTCATGATGCCACCATCACCCTAAAACCAAAACCAAACAAAGATACCACAAAAAAGAAAAAAAAAAGTCCAATTACACCAATTAATACAGATGCAAAAATCCTCAACAAAACACCAGTAATCCACATACAACAATACATTTAAAAGATCATATGCCACGACCAAATGGGATTCATTCCACAGATGCAAAGATTTTTCAACATATGTAAACCAAGCAATGCGATACACCAGATCAACAAACTGAAGGATAAAAAAAAGATAAGACCATCTCAATAGATGCAGAAAAATCTTCTGACAAAATTGACACCAAAATATGATAAAAACTCTCCGGAAAGTGGGCATGGTCATAGAGGGTACATACTTCAATATAACAAATGCCATATACAACAAACCAGCATCTTGCATAATATTCAATGGTGAAAAGCTGAGACAATCCCCTCCAAGATCAGGAACACGACAAGGATGTCCACTCTCACCATTTTTATTCTACATAGTTTTGGAAATCCTAGCTACAATAATCAGAGAAGAAAAACAAACAAAAGGAACCCAAATTGGAAAATAAAAACATTAAACTATCATTTTTTATAGATGACCAAACAATCTACATAGAAGATTCTAAGTATACCACCAGGAAACTACTAGAACACATCAATGAATTTGATAAAGTTGCAGGTACCAAAATTAATGCACACAAATCTGTTGCATTTCTATACAGTAACAATGAAAGATCAGAAAGAGAAATTCAAGAAACAATTCCATTTATAATTGCAGCAAAAACAATAAAATATCTATTAATAAACCTACCTAAGGATGCAAAGTGTCTGTTCTCTCAAAACTATAAGATGCTGATTAAATAAAATGAAGAAAACATAAACAGACAGAAAGGTATACAATGTTCATGCATTGAAAGTATCAATATTGTCAAAATGATTATACTACCCAAGGCAATCTACAGATTCAATGCAAACCCTGTCAAATTACCAATGGCATTTTTCACAAAATTAGAACAAAAAAATTCAAAATTTGTATAGAGAAACAAAAGACCACAAATTGCCAAAGCAACCTAGAAAAAGAAAAAAAAAATGAAGTTTGAGGAATCAGTCTCCCTGTCTACCCATTATATTACAAAGCTGCAGTCATCAAAACGGCATGCTACTGGCACAAAAATGGAAATATAGATCAATGATACAGGAGATAAATTCTAAAAATTAGCTCATGCACTTATGGTCAATTAATTTATGACAAAGGAGGCAAGATTACACAATTTTGGAAAGACAGTCTGTTCAACATATGGTGCTTGGAAAACTGGACAGCTACATGTAAAAGAAGAAATTTGATCATTCGTCAACTCCATACACAAAAAATAAGCTCAAAATGGTTTAAGCACCTAAATGTGAGACTGGACACTTTAAAACTCCTACAGATCAAAAATAAATAAATAAATAAATAAATAAATAAAAATAAAACTCCTACAGGGATAGATAGGCATAACACTTTCTGATAGATATCACAGGAACATATTTTTTTTACCATCTCCCAGAATAACAGAAATAAAAACAAAATAAACAAATGGGACCTATTTAAATTTACAGCAATGAAAACAATAAACAAAACAAAACAAAAAACAACCTACATATTGGGAGAAAATATAGGCAAATAATGTGACCAATAAGGGATTAGTCTCTCAAATTTACAACCTTTGAGATTTAGGACTCCCTGATAGCTCAGTTGGTAAAGAATTCACCTGCAGTGCAGGAGACTTCAGTTCAATTACTAGGTCAGGAAGATACACTGGAGAAGTGATAGGCTACTCACATTAGCATTCTTGGACTTCCCTTGTGACTCAGCTGGTAAAGGATCTGCCTGAAATGTGGGAGACCTGGGGTCAGTCCCTGGGTAGGGAAGATCCCCTGGAAAAGGGAAAGGCTACAAACTCCAGTATTCTGGCCTGGAGAATTCCACGGACTGTATAGTCCATAGGGTTGCAAAGAGTCAGACATGACTGAACAACTTTCACTTTAACTTTGAGATTTAACAGCATCAAAACAAACAACCCACTCAAATAATGGGCAGAAGACGTGAGCAGACATTTCCCCAAAGAGGACATGCAGATGCCAAATAGTCACATGAAAAGATGTTCACTCACTAGTTATTAGAGAAATGCAAAATCAAAACTACAATAAGGTATCACCTCACACCGATCTGAATGACTATCATCAAAAAATCTACAAACAAATGCTGGAGAAGGTGAGAAGAGAAAAGTACCCCCTTACACTGTAGGTCGGATTGTAAGTTTGTATAGCCACTATGGAGAACAATATGGTGGTTACCTGAAAAACTAAAAATATAGCTACCACATGACCCTGCAATCCCATTGCTTGGCATATGTTTGGAGAAAAACATGATCCAAAAGGGCACACGCACCACAGTATTTCTTGTAGCACTATTTGCAATAATCAAAACACAGAAGCCACCTAAATATCCACCGACAGAGGAATGGATAAAGATGTGGTACATATATATATGGAACATTACTCAGCCATT
Organism: Muntiacus reevesi; assembly: GCF_963930625.1. Taxonomy (NCBI): domain Eukaryota; kingdom Metazoa; phylum Chordata; class Mammalia; order Artiodactyla; family Cervidae; genus Muntiacus; species Muntiacus reevesi. The sequence goes on along the minus strand of NC_089271.1, from coordinate 78,426,614 downwards.
AAAAGTAATTAAATAAAGCCATTTTCAGCAACATGGATGAGCCTAGCTCTCTAGGTTCATAAGTGAAGTCAGTCAGACAAAGAATGAGAAATATCATATGACATCCCTTATATGTGGAATCTAAAAAGAAAAGATACAAATGAATCTGTTTCTGTTTTTGTTACATACTTTTTTTTTGCTTTATGTTTTAAGATTTTACATATAAATATAACCTACAGTGTTTGTCTTTCTCTTTGTGACTTATTCACTAAGAATAATAACCTCCAGTTTCATCCATACTGTTGTAAATGGCAAAATTTCATTTTTTTTTATGGCTGCAGTATTCCATTGTATGTATATACCACCTATTCTTCATCCATTTATCTGTTGATGGATACAAGCCATTTATACATCCTGGCTATTACCAGCTATGAACACTCTAGTGTATACATCTTTTTTAATTAGTGTTTTCATTTTCTTCAGATATATGCCAAGTAGTGGATCATATCGTAAATTCGGCTTTAATTTTTTTTTTTTTTTTTGAGGAAAATTTGTACTTTTTTCCACCACGTGCAAACACATTTACATTCCCACACACAGTGTACAAGAGTTTTCTTTTCTCTATACCCTGACCATTTGTTGATTATGGTCTTTTTGATGATAGCCATTCTGACATATGAGATTATATATCACTGCGACTTTGATTTGTGTTTCTCTGATGATTAGTGGTGTTGGGCATCTTTGTATGTGTCTGTTAGTCATCTGTATATCTAAACAGGATATCTATTCAAGTCTTCTTGTTTTTAACTTTTTTTGTATTGACTTGCATGAACTATTTATATACTTTGAATATTAATGCTTTATCAATAATATCATTTTCAAATATTTTTCCCACTCAGTAAGTATTATGGATGATTTCCTTTTGTGTGAAAAATGATTTAAGTTTAATTAGAGCACATTTATTTCATTTTGCTTTTGTTACTTTTGTCTTAGGAGACAGAACAAAGTATAATCATTCAGTTTATGCCAGAGAAGTAGTGAGCAAGGCCAAGGCTCAGTGGGTTCTGGACTGTGCTTAACTATTCATGTGTGAAACTGGTCCTGAGGATAGTGACTGCCCACTGGTGGGTAGAGTCAGGGACCAGGGTCTCCTGGGACTGGTGCTTGCCCACTGGTAGGCCCAGATGTGCCCTGGGGTCTGTGGTTGCAGGCAACCTATGGTTGCAGGTTGTCTAGGGCCTGGTGCCTGTACACTGGAGTGTAGGGTGAGTTCCCTGGTCCTCTGGGGGCAGGATTTATCTGCAGTAGGTGTAGACTCAAGAGACCTTAAGGCAGCTTTTCCTGTTGGTTGGTGGGGCTGTGTACCCACCCAGCTATTTGTTTGGTTTGAAGTGCCCCAGTATTAGTGCTTACAGGCTGGTCAATAGTGGAGAAGTTGGATTGCAAGGGAAGATTCCAAAATGGTGCTTTCCAGCAGCAGTGTTGAAGTGGTAGGATAAGCTACCAAAATTGGCTGCTGCCAGTGTCTAGTCCCCAGGATGAGCTTTAGTTCCCTCCCACTTCTGAGGATTCTCCAAGATCATCAGGCTCCCTTCAAATCACTCCTCTAGCCTGGTTTACAGAATATTTGATATTTTGTGTGTGTGTTAAGAGTGGTCTCAGAGATGAGATGGCATAAGAGTAGGTGGACATGGAGTATATCTATGCCCATGTATGTGTCAAGAATACATCTTCAGATGTAGAGGATCTTGCAGAACACCAGTTGAGTGTAAAGAGTCCCTGACCACCAGAAAGGAATATATAGTTCCATACAAAACTCTGTAGGATGATGAAAGAAAGGTTAAAATAGGAAGACAGTGAGCAGGAATGGATCAGCACCCAGAGTGTGTGTGGAGGGGGGAGAGGGAGGGGCTGAGGAGAGCTGAAGCAGTGATGACATATTTTCATTGGTGGCAATCAGTTGGGATGGAGGGGAAGCATCTGAGGCTGTTGGAGAGTGAAACAGCTGATATATGACAACCTGAATGGAGTGAGAACCACACAGACCACCTGTGCTGCAGCCCTATGTACTCCAGAAAGGATTTAAGTCCACCAGAATGCACAGCTGCTGGGAGCTGGAGTGTGGGGATTAGAGAGGAATCCCAGGACAAGGACTGCTTTTGACTGTGGGGAAATGGCCCAAGGGAATGGGAGGAAGGAGGTTCATGGTAGGAAATGTCTTCAGAGGAATGTTGGACAGTCATGGAGACAGGATGCAATAAAGAAGGGCCAGTGAGGGAGCCCTTCTGAACACTAGCTGACAGAGGCTAGAAAATAATTCTAAGAGCACAATATCTTCTATTCCCATGGCAACTGGCTTCCCTGTGTACTTAGTACTGTTGGGGTCCCTGAGTTCTAAGCAGTCATGCCACCTCCATGCTTGGTCCTGACTGGGGCAGAGATGCCAGAGGCTGATAAAAAATCTTAAAGCACACATAGCCACTGGCTTCCATGAACACTGGGTGATGTTGAGGTCCAGGTGATCCAAAGAGCCACCCTGCCTACATTCCTGGTCCTCACTGGGACAAAGATGCCAGAGGCTAGAAAAGAATCCTAATAACACCATATCTCTTGCGGAAGGCCTACAGCTTATCTGCATACCTGGCACCACCAGGGTCCACATGATCCAAGCATCTGCACCACCTCCATTACCTATCCTCATCTGGCAGACCCAGATTTCCAGGGAAATCTCAGGAGAAAGCTGCTTTAGTTGACTCACATGCAGAAATGGGGATAAAACCACAACTGAGCTTCAGGGGCACAGTGACTAAGGTGACAATCAAAAAACTTTCCAATAGTTATAAAAACTGCAGATAAAATCCACACAACCAACTAGATAAACTCTACATTTATGTAATATATAAACAAACAATGAATGTTTCCACAGAAGAAAATGCTCTAACCCTGGCCGCTGCGGAAAATAGAAGCAAGAACACGAAGGAGTAGGGCCAGATTAGAGTCTGAGCTGTCCCTATAGCAGGTCCATCCAGAGACCAATCCTCGCCAGTAATGGAGAGTCGCCTAAGCAGGCAGAGGTGGGCTGTGGCTCACAGCTGGAAAAAGGATGCTGACAACTGAAACTTGAGAAAAACATTTATCATTACTCTTATATGTTGATTCATTCCATAGTTGGTTCTGGATTTTTTTTCTCTTTATTTTCCTTTGTTGCTGTGGTTATTATTATTATTATCATCATCATCTCTATTTAGGTTTTCAGGAAGTTTTAAAAATCACACTTTTAATTTTTTTTCTATATTTTTACTAATAATTTGGATTTCTGCAGGTCTGTGGATTTTTCTGTTATTGTCCTTGTTGTAGTTTTCTCTGTGAAAGTAAAAGCAAAAATGAAAGTTCTTCAGTCATGTCCAACTTTTTGCAAGTCCATGGGCTGTATAGTCCATGGAATCCCCCAGGCCAGAATACTGGAGTGAGTATACTTTTTCCTTCTCCAGGAGATCTTCCCAACCCAGAGACTGAACTCAGGTCTCCCTCATTGAATGAGGATTCTTTACCAGCTAAGTCACAAGGGAAGCCCAAGAATACTAGAGTGGGTAGACTATCCCTTCTCCAGAGGATCTCCCTGTCCCAGGAAGATTCTCCCTGTCCCATATTGCAGGCAGATTCTTTACCAACTAAGCTATCAGGGAAGCCATTGTTTTCTCTTTAATATACGCTATTTTATATATTTCTATTTAACTGTTCTAGTTTTTTTTTTTCTTTTTTTCACCATTTTCATTTGTTTTCTTTTCCTTGCTTATTCCTGTTTGCACTCTGTTTTGGTCTTATATGTGTGTGTGTGTGTGTGTGTGTTTTAGCTCATTTTGTTTTCAGTTGGCTAATATCATTATTGATTACCTTTGTTCACCAGGTCACCCTCATGTGTTTTGTATTCTTTAGTCTGTTTTGGTTTCATTTGTGTCTGTATCTGTGTATGAGTGTTCTTTTCACTTTGTTTCTACTTATCTGATTTTGCTTTTATCATCTGTCTGGAATTAATTTTCTTTGCTTTGTTTCTTGTTTATTTATTTATTCTTTTTGACTTCTAGGTTTGTTTGTTTGTTTTAATCTCATTTATTGCCATAACAAATGACTTGTGGGATCTTGGTTCCCTGTCCAAAGGTCACACCTGAGCCTCTGTGGTGAGAGCACTGGGTCATGGACACTAGACTGCCAGAGAATTCCTGACCCCAAGGAGTATTTTTCAGTGAGAAATCCCATGAAGGATAATATCTGTATTCAAGAACTGTCATCACCTAACTGTCTATAGCACCCAGCACAGGATGTCTCACTTAAACAAGCAAAATAAGACACAAACACAATCATCAGCAGACAGACTCCTAAATACATGCTGAAACTCACAAGCCCACATGGCCCTGCCCATCAGAGGGAAAAGCTCACCTCTTCCCAACAGAAAACAGGCAAAAGTCTCTCCCACAGAGTCCAAAATTCTGTTCTGTACATCTGTGATAGATGTAAATTCATGGCTGATTCATGTCAATGTATGACAAAAGCCACTACAATGTTGTAAAGTAATTAGCCTCCAACTAAAAAAAAAAAAAAAGTCTCCCAACAAGAAACCTATACAAATCACAGTACCAACCTCACACACCAGAGGCAGACACAAAAAGGATAAGGAACTATGAATCTATAACCTGAGGATGGGAGACCTTAAGTGCAGTAAGTTAGATAAAATGAAAAAAAAAAAAAAAAAAAAAACATAAATAGTGTGCAGATGAAGGAACAAGGTAAGAATCCATAAGATCAAATAAACAATGAGGAAATAGGCAAACTACCTAAAAATAATTCAGGGTAATGATAGTAAAGATGATTCAAAATCTTCAAAATAGAATGCAGAAAATTCAAGAATCATTTAACACATTTAGTAAGAACCTAAATAAATAAATAATAAACAATAATGACAATACAATTACTGGAATTAAAAATACCCTAGAAGGAAACATAGTAAAATAACAGAGGAGGAAGATCAAGTAAGTGAGTTGAAGATATAATGGTGGGAATAATTACTGAAGAGAAGAATAAAGAAAAAAATTATTCCAATAATAATCAAGAGCAATCTCGGAGACCACTGGGCCAATATTAAACACAATAGTATTTGAATTAAAGGGGTTTCAGAAGAAGAAGAGGAAAAGAAAGTGTCTAAGAAAAATTTTGAGATATTATAGTTGAAAACTTCCTTAACATGGGAAAGGAAATAAGCAAGTCAAGAACAGAAAATCAAACAAAACAAAACAAAACAAAACAAACAAACAAACAAAAAACAACAGAGAATCCTATGCAGGATAAACCCAAGGAGAAACACCCTGAGACACATATTAATCAAACTAACAATAACAAACACAAAGAAAAAATATCAAAAGCAGAAAGGAAAAGGAAAAGAAACATACAAGGGAAATCCCACAAAAGTAACTGCTGATTTTTCAGAAGAAACTCAGTAGGCCAGAAGTTAATGGCAGGACATATTTAAAACAGGGAAGCAGAAAAACTACAATCAAGACTGCTTTACTCAGCAAGGATCTCATTAAAAAGTGGTGGAGAAATCAAAAGCTTTACAGATTAGCCAAAATTAAGAGAATTTGACACCACAAAACAATCAGTACAACACAAGCTAAAGACACTTCTATAAGAAGGAAATAAAAACAAAGGAAAAGGCCTATAAAAACAAATCCAAAACAATACAGAAAATGACAATAGGAAAATATATAACAATAATTACTCTAAGTGTAAATGGATTAAAAGTCCCAACCAAAACATGCAGACTGGCTGAATGGATACAAACACAAGACCCATATATATACTAGAAGATACCCACTTCAGACATACAGAGACACATATAGAGTGAAAATGAGAGGATGGAAAAAAAATTCAATGACAGCAGAAATCAAAAGAAAGCCAGAGTAACAATTCTCATATCAGAAAAAAAAATAAATTTTAAAGAATATTGCAAGAGATAGGAAGGACACTACATTATGATCAAGGGATCAATCCAAGGAAAAGACATAACAAAGATAAATATTTTTGCACCCATTATAAAAGCATGTTATACATAAGGCAAATATTAACAGACATAAAAGGGGAAATTGACAGTAACACAATAATAGTAGGGGACTTTCACACTGCATTTGCACCAATGGACAGATTATTCAGACAGAAAATAAGGCCATGCCTTAAATAACACCTTAGACATGATGGACCTAATTAATATCTGTAGGACATACCATCCAAATGCAGAATACATTTTTCTTCTCAAGTTCACAGAGAACATTCTCCAAAATGCCTTATATCTTGAATCACAAATCATGTCTCAGTAAATTTAAGAAACTTAAAATCAATTCAAGTATCTTTTCTGACTACAACATTATGATTCTATATATATCAATTACAAGAAAAAAAGCACGAAAACCACAAACATATGGAGGTTAAACAATGTTCTTCTAAATAACCAACTGGTATATAAATAAATAAAAGCCAAAACGAACAAAAAAATGCCTGGGAATAAATGAAAATATTAACACGAAGATTCAAAACCTATGTGATGCAGCAAAAATCTTTCTAAGAAGTAAGGTTATAGCAATAAAACTCTAACTCAAGAAACAGGGAAAACATTGAATAGGCAATCTAACCTTATAAATAAAGCAATTGGAAAAAGAACAACAACAATTTCCTTGAGAAGGGGAAATGGGCACTTTATCTTTGACAAAGGAGGCAAGAATATATAATGGAGAAAAGAGTCTATTTAATAACTGGTGCTTGGAAAACTAGACAGCTACATGTAAAAGACTGTAATTAGAACACTTCTCAACACCATACACAAAAATAAACTCAAATGGATGAAAGACCTAAAGGAAGAACAGAAACTGTAAATCTCTTAGAGAAAAACATGTATAGGACACTATTTGACAAAAATCATGGTGAGATCCAGTATCCTCTAGAATACTGGAAATAAAAACAAAAATAAGCAAATGGGATCTAATCAAAATGAAAATCAGATGAAAAGACAACTCTCAAAATGTGGGTAAATAACCTTAAATGAAGCAACTGACAAAGGATTAATCTCCAAAATATACAAGCAGCTCATCACTCTCAATATCAGAAGAAAAAAAGAAAAAGAAAGAACCAAAACAAACCAACCCAATCAAAAAACGGGAAGAAGACCTAAACAGAAATTTCTCTAGAGATGACATATAGATGGCCAACAAACTGATGAAATAAGCTCAACACTGCTCATCATTAGAAAAATTAAATCAAAACTAAAATGAGGTTTCACCTCACTCCAGTCAGAATGACCATTATAAAAAAAAAAAAAAATTACAAACAATAAATGCTGGGGAGGATGTGGTGAAAAGGGAATGCTCCTTCACTGTTGGTGGAAATGTAAATTGTTACAATCACTATAGAGAACAGTATGGAGATTTCTTTTAAAAAATTAGGAATACCTCTTCCATATGAGCCAGCAAGCCCACAATTGGGCATATATTCTCAGAAAAAAAAATAATTTTTAAAATAGAGGTATGTGAATTTTCACTGTAGCAATATTTACAATAGCTAGGACATGGAAATAACCTACATGTCCATAGACAGATGAATGGATAAAGAAGTTGTGACACATATATATAATTTAATATTAATCAGTCATAAAAAGGAAATAATTTGAGTCAGTTTTATTGAGGTGGAGGAATCTAGAGCCTGTTATATAGAGTGTGGTAAATCAGAAAAAGAAAAAAAACAAATACTGCACAATAACACAAACACACATGCATATATATCTTTTTAGGGGTGTTAATTCTAGAAGGTCTTGTAGGTCCTAATAGAACCGTTCAGCTTCAACTTCTTCAGATTTACTGGTTGGGACATAGACTTGGATTACCATGATATTGAATGGTTTGCCTTGGAAACGAACAGAGATCATTCTGTCATTTTTGAGATTGCAGGCAAATACTGCATTTCAGACTCTTTTGTTGACTATGATGGCTACTCCAATTCTTCGAAGGAATTCTTGCCCACAGTAGTAGATATAATGGTGATCTGAGTTAAATTCACCCATTCCAGTCCATTTTAGTTTACTGACTCCTAAAATGTCGATGTTCACTCTTGCCATTGCCTGTTTGATCACTTCTAATTTGCCTTGATTCATGGACCTCACATTACAGGTTTCTATTGCTCTTTACAGCATTGGATCTTGCTTCCATCACCAATCACATCCACAACTGGGTGTTGTTTTTGTTTTGGCTCTGTCTCTTCATTCTTTCTGGAGTTATTTCTCCACTGATCTCCAGTTGCATACTGGGCACCTACCGACTTGGGGAGTTCATCTTTCATTGTCTTACTTTTTTGTCTTTTCATGCTGTCCATGGGATTCTAAAGGCAGGAATACAGAAATGGTTTGCCATTCCCTTCTCCAGTGGACCACATTTTGTCAGAACTCTCTATCATGACCTATCCGTGTTGGGTGGCACTACATGGCATGGCTCTTAGTTTCATCAAGTTAGACAAGGCTATAGTCCATGTGATTAGATTGGTTAGTTTTATGTGATTGCAGTTTTCAATTCATGGCTGCAGTCAGTATCTGCAGTGATTCTAGAGCCCAAGAAAAAATAAAGTTTGTCACTGTTTCCATTTGTCTCCCCCCTTCTGTTTGCCGTTTAGTGATGGGGCCGGAGTCCTTGATCATAGTCTTTAGAATTTTGAGTTTTAAGCCAGTTTTTTCCCTCCTCTTTCACCTTCATCAAGAGTCTCTTTAGTTCATCTTCACTATCTGCTATTAGGGTGGTATCATCTGGATATTTGAGGTTATTGATATTTCTCCAGATAATCTTGATTCCAGCTTGAGCTTCAACTAGCCCAGCATTTAGCATATTGTACTCTGCATATAAATTGCATAGGTAGGATGACAATATACACCCTTTACATACTCCTTTCCCAATTTTGAGCCAGTCAGATGTCCCATGTCCAAATCTAAGTGCTGTTGCTTGACCTGTATAAAGGCTTCTAAGGAGGCAGGTTAGGTGGTCCGGTATTCACAACTCTTTAAGAATTTTCCATATTTTGTTATAATCCACGCAAATTCTTTAACATAGTGAAGTAGAAGTAGATGTTTTCCTGGGATTCTCTTGATTTCTATTATCTAACAGACGTTGGCATTTTAATCTTTGGTCCCTTTGCCTTTTCTAAATCCAGATTGTACATCTGGAAGTTCTCGGTTCATGTACTGTTAAAGCCTAGTTTGAAAGATATTGAGAATTATCTTGCTAGCATGTTAAACAATTGCAGTTATGTGGTAGTTGGAACATTCTTTGGGTTTGGCAAGAAAACAACTTTTCCAGTTCTGTGGCCTCTGCTGAGTTTACCAAATTTGCTGGTGTATTGAGTATAGAAACTTAACAGCATCATCCTTTAGAATTTGAAATAACTCAGCTGGAATTTCAACACCTCCACTAGTTTTGTTTGTAGTAGTTCATCCTAAGACCCACTTGACTTTACATGCCAGGATATCTGGCTTTAGGTGAGTGATCACACCATCCTGATTATCTGGGTCACTAAGTTATTCTGTGTATTCTTGCCACCTCTTATTTAATATCTTCTGCTTCTTTTAGGCTCTTACCATTTCTGTCCTTTACTGTGCCTATCTTTACATGAAAGGTTCCCTTGATATCTCCAATTTTTTAAAATTTATTTACTTTTTCCATTTATTTTTATTCATTGGAGGCTAACTACTTTACAATATTGTAGTGTTTTTTGCCATACACTGACATGAATTAGCCATGGATTTACATGGGTTCCCCATGCCGATCCCCCCTCCTGCCTCCCTCCCCATCCCATCCCTCTGGGTGTTCCTAGTGCACCAGCCCTGAGCACCCGTCTCATGCATTCAACCTGGGCTGATGATCTGTTTCACCCTTGATAGTATACTTGTTTCAATGCTGTTCTTTCTGAACATCCCACCCTCACCTTCTCCCACAGAGTCTAAAAGTCTGTTTTGTACATCTGTGTCTCTTTTTCTGTTTTGCATATAGGGTTATCATAACCATCTTTTTAAATTCAATATATATGTGTTAGTATACTGTATTGGTCTTTATCTTTCTGGTTTACTTCACTCTGTATAATGGGCTCCAGTTTCAGCCATCTCATTAGAATTGATTCAAATGAATTCTTTTTAATGGCTGTGTAATATTCCATAGTGTATATGTACCACAGCTTTCTTATCCATTCATCTGCTGATGGGCATCTAGGTTGCTTCCATGTCCTGGCTATTTCCAATTTTCTTGAAGAGATCTCTTCCGATTCTATTGTTTTCATCTGTTTCTTTGCATTGTTCACTTAAGAAGTCTGTTTGATTTCTCCTTGCTATTCTTTGGAACTCTGCATTCAGGTGGATATATCTTTCCCTTTTCTCCTTTGTCTTTTGCTTCTCTTCTTTTCTCAGGTATCCATAAGGCCTCCTCTGACAAACATTGTAACTTTCTTTTTCTTGGGAGTGGTATTGGTCACTGCCTCCTGTATAATGTTACAAAACTCTGTTCATATTTCTTCAGGCACTCTGTCTATCAGATCTAATCCCTTGAATCTATTCATCACTTCCACTGTATAATCATAAGGGATTTGTCTTAGGTCATGCTTGGATGGCCCAGTGGTTTTCCCTACTTTCTTCAAATTAAGTCTGAAACTTCCAATAAGGAGTTCATATTCTGAGTGACAGTCAGCTCCAGATCTTCGTTTTTGCTAGCTGTATAGAGATTCTCCATCTTCAGCTGCAAAGAACATAATCAATCTAATTTCGGTATTGACCATCTGGTGATGTCCATGTATAGAGTTGTCTATTGTGTTGTTGGGAGAAAGTGTTTGCTATGATCGCTGAATTTTCTTGATGAAACTCTGTTAGCCTTTACCCTGCATCTTTTTGTACTCCAAGGCCAAACTTGCCTGTTACTCCAGGTATCTCTTGAATTTTTACATTTGAATTCCAATATCCAATGATGAAAAAGGACATCTCTTTTTGATGCTAGTTCTAGAAGATCTTGTAGGTCTTCATAAGAGCCATTCAACTTCAGCTTCTTTGGCATTTGTGGTTGGGTCATAGACTTGAATTACTGTGATGCTCAATGGTTTGCCTTTGGAAGTACTGCACTTTAGACTCTTTTGTTGACTATGAGGGCTCCTCCGTTTCTTTTAATGGATTCTTGCCTAGAGTAGTAGATATAATGGTCAACTGAATTAAATTTGCTCATTCTGTCCATTTTAGTTCACTGATTCCTAAGATGCCAATATTCACCCTTGCCATCTCATGTTTGACCACATCCAATTTACCTCGATTCATGGACCTAACATTCCAGGTTCCTGTGCAATATTGTTCTTTACAGCATTGGATTTTACTTTCACTGCCAGACGCATGCACAACTGAGCATAATTTCAAGTTTGTCCCAGCTGCTTCATTCTTTCTAGAGTTTTAGTTATTGCTCTCCTTCAATAGAATATTGGACACTTTTCTACCTGGGGGCTCATCTTCTGGTGTCATATCTTTTTGCCTTTTCATACTGTTCATGAACTACTCATGGTAAAAATACTAGAGTGGTTTGCCATGCCCTCCTCCAGTGGACCACATTTTATCAGAACTCTTCACTATGACCTGTCCGTCTTGGTAGGCCCTGCATGGCATGGCTCATAGCTTCAAATTAGGCAAGACCCTTCACTATAACAAGATTGTGATCCAAGAAGGTGAGAATCATATTACTGATTATTTTTACAATATCTCACTCTATTTTATAAAAATAAAAACAAGCACAAAATACTTCATTCAAAATATGCTTGTTTTTTTTTTTTAATGGAGTGGGATACTATAAAGATAATAAGTTTCTCACTCTATCATCCTCTGTATGTGTTCTCTTCAGGATCAAGAGAGCCCTTCAGTTCTTTTGTTACCAAGATAAATTATTTAAAAAAAGACAAATCCACTTATCTTCTTATTAGTACAGAAGAGGATTCAATGGTACACATGCATATATTCTAAAGAAAGGTGGTAAATATATTCTATGGCTTTTCAAATAAATTTGTGGTTAAAAATTAACATGTCCCCATTGCTAGGAAAAGAAAGGAAATTAACTATCAACATAATGAGGAATCAGAAGGCATCCTTAAGGAAGCATATCTAAAGGAAAAGTACACTTATAATGTTAAAGTATACTTTGTTTCATGTAGGGTTGTTAGGTTCCAGGAAGGCAGAAAGCCTAGGGTGTGAAAGTGTTTTCAGGGCTTAACAATAAACACTGTATGAGGTAGTATTTTTCCCTTTGAGAGTCAAGTTAGGAAGAAAAATATTCATGATTTTTCAATAAATGTATTATCAAGATTGCTTTCTAGAGCCCCATTTGAAGTCAACTTTGAGAATTTAATGGGAGGTTAAGCAAGGGGCATGTGACTGATTCTTACAGATGTACAAAAGTCAAATAATCTCTGGAGGCTACTTGGGTCTGTTAAGATTAAGGCTGTTGGCACCATATGAGAGAAAGATGATTTTAAAGAGATGAAAAAGGATGCTTCCAATTATATAACATGCTGGAGAAAAACTTTTAAATGATTCCCTAAAATGACATTAAGTCCATAAAGAAATAAATTCTTAATTGTATATGGCTGAGTCAAGGTTAATGCTAGATAACATACTACCTTGAATCATATAGTTAATGAGTGTTTTATAGATGTCATACAATATGCACTAAATATAAGTACATTTGTAAGGTTCTCTGCCCTATATTCTGCTATATTCTGACATGTGGCATATGTGGAGTTTCATTCAGAAACTGACTACCTTGGGGTAATTTGTTTCATCTCCACACTGTATTACTGACCAACATATGAGGAAAATTTTCCACCTGATTATAAGGGTAACTACTGAACTATTAATCAAAGCCAAAATAGCTTTGCATAATGACATAGGTTGCTGCCACATGAGGTTTTTCTGTAGTACTGCTGGGATATCTAAAAGTTGCATTGAAACTACTTAGAATATTATGAAGTTAGAGAGGGCTGCAGGAGCAAACACTTATAAAGATTTTAAAAAATCTAACCAATGGTTCCTTTGAAGAAAATCATCAGATGAAAGTTTATGATAAGACAGTTGGAACCTGAGATAAAAATCAATTTACCAGAAAGTTCTAGGAATCCATGAACCTTTGTCTATATCACCGCAGTCAGTACATTTTTCAGTTCTAATTTCATGTGTAAGAAGAGTGACAATTGGACTTTCTGAGTAACAGATTTTTCTTTTTTTTTTTTTTGACAAAGCTATAAAATAATGTTTAATGATTATCAAAAATAGCAAATTTTCCATGTGTTCTTCCCATTCTCTCCCCATTCTTGAAGTTGTCTAGCATCTATATGTCCAGTGCACAAGGTCATTATGTACTATATTTTCTCTCTTGTAGTCCTTTTTAGTGGAGAAGGCAATGGCAACCAACTCCAGTACTCTTGCCTGGAAAATTCCATGGACAGAGCAGGCTGGAAGGCTGCAGTCCATGGGGTCGCACAGAGTCAAACATGACTGTGACTTCACTTTCATTTTCACTTTTCACTTTCATGCATTGGAGAAGAAAATGGCAACTCACTCCAGTGTTCTTGCCTAGAGAATCCCAGGGACGGCAGAGCCTGGTGGGCTACCGTCTATGGGGTCACACAGAGTCAGACACGACTGAAGCGACTTAGCAGCAGCAGCAGTCCTTTTTAGTCTTAATTCTATATGGTGTGTATTTCATGCTAACTCCCAGTTTTTCTGTTGATGTCGTTCCAGTAATTTTGGTTTTATGAAGCACCAAAAGTTTTCTCAGGAATCATGAGACCAACATTTTCTGAATTATTTACATATTGATGGAGTTTCCTTCATTAATAATTGAAAGTCATTTTAGCTAGATATAAAATCCTCGACTTACATGTTCTTTCCTTGGGTGTCTTAAATATGTCATCCATTTTCTTCTGGCATAAATGTTGTCAGTCTACTGACAATTTTCTCTAGATTGAAACACTTGGTCTTTTTTGCCTGGTTGTCAAAAGACTTTTTTCCTTCAAGTCTAATAATTTTATTAGGATATATCTTGATGTCAGTCATTCTGGGTTGATTTTTCAAGGTATATAGTCTGCGTTTTCAGTATGTAGTTTCAAATCATTTTTTAAAATTTCAGTAAAAATTTCTTTGCTTATAGACTTTGTTATTCTGTCCCCTTATTTTCTTTGCCTGTCTTCTATGTTTGTCACATCCTTTTGATAACTTTCTTTTTGATTATTTTAATCTCATTTCTTTTTTTAAATTTTATTTTATTTTATTTTATTTTTATTAGTTGGAGGCTAATTACTTCACAACATTTCAGTGGATTTGTCATACATTGACATGAATCAGCCATAGAGTTACAAGTATTCCCCATCCCAATCCCCACTCCCTTCTCCCTCTCCACCCGACTCCTCTGGGTCTTCCCAGTGAACCAGGCCCGAGCACTTGTCTCATGCATCCCACCTGGGCTGGTGATTTGTTTCACCATAGATAATATACATGCTATTCTTTCGAAACATCCCACCCTCACCTTCTCCCACAGAGTTCAAAAGTCTGTTCTCTGCTTCTGTGTCTCTTTTTCTGTTTTGCATATAGGGTTATCATTATCATATTTCTAAATTCCATATATATGTGTTAGTATGCTGTAATGTTCTTTATCTTTTTGGCTTACTTCACTCTGTCTAATGGGCTCCAGTTTCATCCATCTCATTAGAACTGATTCAAATGAATTCTTTTTAATGGCTGAGTAATATTCCATGGTGTATATGTACCACAGCTTCCTTATCCATTCATCTGTTGATGGGCATCTAGGTTGCTTCCATGTCATGGCTATTATAAACAGTGCTGTGATGAACATTGGGGTGCACGTGTCTCTTTCAAATCTGGTTTCCTCAGTGTGTATGCCCAGAAGTGGTATTGCTGGGTCATATGGCAGTTCTATTTCCAGTTTTTTTAAGGAATCTCCACACTGTCCTCCATAGTGGCTGTACTAGTTTGCATTCCCACCAACAGTGTAAGAGGGTTCCCTTTTCTCCACACTCTCTCCAGCATTTATTGCTTGTAGACTTTTGGATAGCAGCCATCCTGACTGACGTGTAATGGTACCTCATTGTGGTTTTGATTTGCATTTCTCTAATAATGAGTGATGTTGAGCACCTTTTCATGTGTTTGTTAGCCATCTCTATGTCTTCTTTGGAGAAATATCTGTTTAGTTCTTTGGCCCATTTTTTTTATTGGGTCATTTATTTTTCTGGAATTGAGCTACAGGAGTTGCTTGTATATTTTTGAGATTAAATCTTTGTCTGTTGCTTCATTTGCTATTATTTACTCCCAATCTGAGGGCTGTCTTTTCACCTTACTTATGGTTTCCTTTGTAGTGCAGAAACTTTTAAGTTTCATTAGGTCCCATTTGTTTAGTTTTGCTTTTGTTTCCAATATTCTGGGAGGTGGGTCATAGACGATCTTGCTGTGATTTATGTCAGAGAGTGTTTTGCCTATGTTCTCCTCTAGGAATTTTATAGTTTCTGGTCTTACATTTAGATCTTTAATCCATTTTGAGTTTATTTTTGTGTATGGTGTTAGAAAGTGTTCTAGTTTCATTCTTTTACAAGTGGTTGACCAGTTTTCCCAGCACCGCTTGTTAAAGAGGTTATTTTTTTTCCATTGTATGTCCTTGCCTCCTTTGTCAAAGATAAGATGTCCATAGGTTCGTGGATTTATTTCTGGGCTTTCTATTCTGTTCCATTGATCTATATTTCTGTCTTTGTGCCAGTACCATACTGTCTTGATGACTGTGACTTTTACTAGAGTGTGAAGTCAGGCAGGTTGATTCCTCCAGTTCCATTCTTCTTTCTCAAGATTACTTTGGCTATTCGAGGTTTTTTTATTTCCATATAAGTTGTGAAATTATTTGTTCTAGTTCTGTGAAAAATACCGTTGGTAGCTTGATAGGGATTGCATTGAATCTATAGATTGTTTTGGGTAGAATAGCCATTTTGACAATATTGATTCTTCCAATCCATGAACACGGTATGTTTCTCCATCTGTTTGTGTCCTCTTTGATGTCTTTCATCAGTGTTTTATAGTTTTCTATGTATAGGTCTTTTGTTTCTTTAAGTAGATATACTCCTAAGTATTTTATTCTTTTTGTTGCAGTGGTGAATGATATTGTTTCCTTAATTTCTCTTTCTGTTTTTTCATTGTTAGCGTATAGGAATGCAAGGGATTTCTGTGTGTTAATTTTATATCCTGCAACTTTACTATAGTCATTGATTAGCTCTAGTAATCTTCTGGAAGAGTCTTTAGGGTTTACTATGTAGAAGATCGCGTCATCTGCAAACAGCGAGAGTTTCACTTCTTTTCCTATCTGGGTTCCATTTGCTTCTTTTTCTGCTCTGATTGCTGTGGCCAAAACTTCCAAAACTATGTTGAATAGTAGTGGTGAGAGTGGGCACCCTTGTCTTGTTCCTGATTTCAGGGGAAATGCTTTCAATTTTTCACCATTGAGGGTGATGCTTGCTTTGGGTTTGTCATATATAGCTTTTATTATGTTGAGGTATGTTCCTTCTATTCCCGCTTTCTGGAGAGTTTTAATCATAAATGAGTGTTGAATTTTGGCAAAGACTTTCTCTGCATCTATTGAGATAATCATATGGTTTTTATCTTCCAATTTGTTAATGTGGCGTATTACATTGATTGATTTGCGGATATTAAAGAATCCTTGCATTCCTGGGATAAAGCCAACTTGGTCATGATGTATGATTTTTTTTAACATGTTGTTGGATTCTGTTTGCTAGAGTTTTGTTAAGGATTTTTGCATCTATGTTCATCAGTGATATTGGCCTGTGATTTTCTTTCTTATTTTTTTTTTTTTTTTTTTATTTTTGACATCTTTGTCTGGTTTTGGATTTACGGTGATGATGGCCTCATAGAATGAGTTTGGAAGTTTACCTTCATCTGCAATTTTCTGGAAGAGTTTGAGTAAGATAGGTGTGAGCTCTTCTCTAAATTTTTGGTAGAATTCAGCTGTGAAGCCATCTGGTCCTGGGATTTGTTTGCTGAAAGATTTCTGATTACAGTTTCGATTTCCTTGCTTGTGATGTGTCTGTTAAGATCTTCTATTTCTTCCTGGTTCAGTTTTGGAAAGTTATACTTTCCTAAGAATTTGTCCATTTCATCCAAGTTGTCCATTTTATTGGCATAGAGCTGCTGGTAGTAGTCTCTTATGATCCTTTGTATTTCAGTGTTGTCTGTTGTGATCTCTCCATTTTCATTTCTAATTTTGTTAATTTGGTTCTTCTCTCTTTGTTTCTTAATGAGTCTTGCTAATGGTTTGTCAATTTTGTTTATTTTTTCAAAACACCAGCTTTTAGCTTTGTTGATTTTTGCTATGGTCTCTTTAGTTTCTTTTGCATTTATTTCTGCCCTAATTTTTAAGATTTCTTTCCTTCTGCTAACCCTGGGATTCTTCATTTCTTCCTTCTCTAGTTGCTTTAGGTGTAGAGTTAGGTTATTTATTTGGCTTTTTTCTTGTTTCTTGATGTAAGCCTGTAATGCTATGAACCTTCCCCTTAGCACTACATTTATAGTGTCCCATAGGTTTTGGGTGGCTGTGTTTTCATTTTCATTCATTTCTATGCATATTTTGATTTCTTTTTTGATTTCTTCTATGATTTGTTGGTTATTCAGAAGCGTGTTATTTAGCTTCCATATGTTTGAATTTTTAACATTTTTCTTCCTCTAATTGAGATCTAATCTTACTGCAATGTGGTCAGAAAAGATGGCTGGAATGATTTCGGTTTTTTTGAATTTTCCAAGACCAGATTTATGACCCAGGATGTGATCTATTCTGGAGAAGGTTCCGTGTGCACTTGAGAAAAAGGTGAACTTGATTGTTTTGGGGTAAAATGTACTATAGATATCATTTAGGTCTAGCTGGTCCATTGTGTCAATTAAGGTTTGTGTTTCCTTGTTAATTTTCTATTTAGTTGATCTATCCATAGTTGTGAGTGGGGTATTAAAGTCTCCCACTATTATTGTGTTACTATTAATTTCCTCTTTCATACTCGTTAGCGTTTGCTGTACATATTGCGGTGCTCCTATGTTGGGTGCATATTTATTTATAATTGTTATATCTTCTTCTTGGATTGATCCTTTGATCATTATGTAGTGTCCTTCTTTGTCTCTTTTCACTTCCTTTATTTGAAAGTCTATTTTATCTGATATGAGCATTGCGACTCCTGCTTTCTTTTGGTCTCCTTTTGCATGAAATATTTTTTTCCAGCCCTTCACTTTTAGTCTGTATGTGTCTCTTGTTTTGAGGTGGGTCTCTTGTAGACAGCATATATAGGGGTCTTGTTTTTGTATCCATTCAGCTAATTCTTGTCTTTTGGTTGGGGCATTCGACCCATTTACATTTAAGGTAATTATTGATAGGTATGGTCCCATTGCCATTTACTTTGTTGTTTTGGGTTCCCGTTTATACAACCTTTCTGCATGTCCTGTCTAGAGAAGATCCTTTAGCATTTGTTGAAGAGCTGGTTTGCTGGTGCTGAGTTCTTTCAGCTTAGCTTGTCTGTAAAGCTTTTGAATTCTCCTTCATATCTGAATGAGATCCTTGCTGGGTACAGTAATCTAGGTTGTAGGTTATTCTCTTTAATTACTTTCAGTATGTTCTGCCATTCCCTTCTGGCCTGAAGGGTTTCTATTGATAGATCAGCTGTTATCCTTATGGGAATCCCTTTGTGTGTTATTTGTTGTTTCTCCCTTGCTGCTTTTAGTATAGTTCTTTGTGTTTGATCTTTGTTAATTTGATTAATATGTGCCTTGTGGTGTTTCGCCTTGGGTTTATCCTGTTTGGGACTCTCTGGATTTCTTGGACTTGGGTGTCTATTTCCTTCCCCATTTTAGGGAAATTTTCAGCTATTATCTCCTCGAGTATTTTCTCATGGTCTTTCTTTTTGTCTTCTTTTTCTGGGACTCCTATGATTCGAATGTTGGGGCATTTCACATTGTCCCAGAGGTCCCTGAGGTTGTCCTCATTTCTTTTGTTCTTTTTTTCTTTTTTCCTCTCTGCTTCATTTATTTCCACCATTTTATCTTCTCCTTCACTTATCCTATCTTCTGTCTCCATTATTCTACTCTTGTTTCCCTCCAGAGTGTTTTTGATCTCATTCATTGCATTATTTATTTTTAATTGATTCTTTTTTATTTCTTCTAGGTCTTTATTAAACATTTCTTGCATCTTTTCAATCTTTGTCTCCAGGCTACTTTTCTGAAACTCCATTTTGTTTTCAAGATTTTGAATCATTTTTATTATCATTATTCTAATTTCTTTTTCAGGTAGATTTCCTATCTCCTCCTCTTTTGTTTGACTTGGTGGTCATTTTTCATGTTTCTTTACCTGTTGGGTATTTCTTTGCCTTTCCATCTTGTTTAGATTGCTGTGTCTGGAGTGGGCTTTCTGTATTCTGGAAGTCTGTGGTTCCTTTTTATTGTGGAGGTTTTACCCAGTGGGTGGGGTTAGACGATTGGCTTGTCAAGGTTTCCTGGTTAGGGAAGCTTGCGTCGGTGTTCTCGGGCATGGAACTTGATTTCTTCTCTTTTGAGAGCAATGGATTGCCGAGTAATGAGTTTTGAGATGGGTCTATGTGTTAGGTGTGACCTTGGGGAGCCTGTATGTTGTTGTTCAGGCTATGTTCCTGCGTTGCTGGAGAATTTGCGTGGTATGTCTTGCTCTAAAACTTATTGGCTCTTGCGTGGTGGTTGGTTTCAGTGTAGGTATGGAGGCTTTTGGACGGTCACTTATTACTTAAAGTTCCATGTAGTCAGGAGTTTTCTGGTGTTCTCAGGTTTTGGGCTTAAGTCCCCTGCCTCTGGATTTCAGTTTTATTCTTCCTGTAGTCTCAGGAGTTCTCCAACTATGCAGCACTCCTTTCGAAGACAATGAGCTGCTTTTCTGGGCGCCTGATGACCTCAGCTAGCGATCAGAATTTGTTTTGTGAAGTTTGCTCTGCGTTCAGTTATTCTTTTGATGAATTTGTAGAAGAGAAAATGGTCTCCCCATCCTACTCCTCTGCCATCTTCAGATTTTTCTTATCTTATATCTGAATACCTCCAAAATACACAAAATTGACATGTTTTATCTACCTTTCCATGTACATACATGAATTGATGCAAGAGAAATCTAGTAATTCCTTTTAATTCTCTGTCATTAATGCCTCAACTTATGTTCAGGTTTATACTTTACAAGCTGTAAAACAAATTTTATGCACCTACCAGTGTAACCAAAATTAAGATAAATTTTAAATAAATAAGTCCTACACCATATGAAACTTTGTTATGTTACAAATTATTTACTTGTTCTGCACTGTAGATGTCTGTTCCACAGTGTGTCTCACATTTGATTCTGACAAGTTACCATATGCCAGTCAATCACTAGAGCCTCTTCTAGTTTCTGTCTCTGACCCATTACTTTGTTCAATCCTGTCTTTATATGAAATGTTTTTCATGGCTAAAACATTCAAAAAACATATTAAATTTCAGTTCTTTTTGTTTTGTTTTTATTATGTTATTTTGAATTCTAATATTTTAAGATATTAACTAGCCACTAACCAAGAAAAATCAGTATTATTACACTGAAAGTATAGTATAAGAGAACTACTTAAGTCAGCAGACATCCACTGTGATCAGGGAAAATTAGAAATCCCCATATGCACAAAACAATTTACTTTTCCAATGATAGGGTAGTAATGGTTTCTGGTCCATAACTCCAGCAGAACCCTCGTAGGAAACTCATATGTTACAGAAGTATTTATGCTGGCCACATATATTTTTGTTCACTAGACTAGTATAACCTGGAGATATCAGCTTTGTATTAATAACTGTTGAAAGGTAGTTTGGGATTGTGGAATTGACTGAAACTCCCTTTGATGACTAAACCTTTCCTTTAGTGAAGTCTGTTATTTGTCTCTTCACAGACAGAGTCTAGGCATTGGATTTTCCATATATGCTCCCTATACTTATTGAAACGAATTGTTTGAAGTGGAGAGAATAAGGAGATTGAATTCATTGCAGTAAAAAGAGTGACAATTCAATTCAATAGCTCAAAAGAGGCTCACATTTTATATATGTTAAATATGCCTCACCACTCTTATCATACCACTTCACAGCTCATGGCACTTCACAGTTCCTTTAAAGCTTTCCATGGTTATTTTCAGAGTGAAAACATTCTTCACAAACATCTCTCAAATGTGCTTTGGCACATTCATGAGAATATGGAAACTTTCAGTACTGCTTTTTCTATAAGCTTTGAAATACTCAGAAAAACAAACACTTTGAGCAAAGTTTTGCCAGCCTGTTTCTCATTTTACTGTGAATGTAGAGAATGTATTGTGGCAAGGATTATTGTATGTTTATTTGTTTATTTGAATCAGATTTTTAATGGAATATTGCTAAAATAATAAGTGTTAGAAACTTGAGAAGATACTGCACTTATGGGTGGGTAAATTTCTGCTGGTTATCTGGTATACTCTAATTGAATATCAAATAGAGCATATTATTTGATATATTACTGATCTCACAGATAACATTTTGAAGATACTTATTACTCATAATGCCTAACCAAGGATTCAGGTGCAAGTGATTTATTAAAGGAAAATTCCCAGGTAAATTCTGAAAGCAAAGGGGCAGGACAGAGAAGGATCCAAAAAATGAAGCAATTTCAGGTGAAGTCAGACATTCAGGTCTATACCTCTGGACCTCTGGAGCATAAATTGTACTTCAAAACAGGGTCACCTTTATGGATATGAGGCCTAACTGTACAGGGGCCCCACCCACTTGGAAAGGTTTCTCAAAATTTGTGAACAAAGATTCCATTTTTATTTTGCACTGGAGCCTATAAATTATGTAGTCAGCTAAGTCTCAAAGATTTTTTCGTGCATCTAGGAAAAGATGGTGCAGTCCTTGTACTCCTTTTGTCAGTATTTGGATAGTGGAGGTTAAGGGGTGGGTGAGTAAACCCCCAGGTACCCCTATATAGGGTAATAGATCCAGTAGCTAGGGGCAAGTTTTCAAGTTTGATGGTTGAGATATTTAGCGCAAAACTTGCAAAGGCTGAGAGATGTAGCACCAAGAGTATTAGTTACACATAGTTATCTCCTTGGCATGTCCTTATAGACATATTTTCTGTGTTTACACTGACCTGTGTATGTGTGTCTTTTTTACAATGGACAGAGAGATAGGTCAGCAGACTGACAGATTAACTAAAAATGAGTCAAATTTCACATATTTATATGTATTCAGTTATCTGTTTTTATTATTTCCTTATCTAGCTGCATGTATTCAATAGGTAGGGTCTCCCCATCATCACTACTAGCAAACACAGCTTCAGTTCAGATGCTCAGTTGTGCCAACTCTTTGGGATACCATGAACCGCAGCATGCCAGGCCTCCCTGTTCATCACTAACTCCCAGGGTTCACTCAAACCCATGTCCATAGAGTTGGTGATGCTGTCCAACCATCTCTTCCTCTGTTGCCCCCTTCTCCTCCTGCCACCAAACCCTCCCAGCATCAGGGTCTTTTCAAATGAGTCAGCTCTTCGCATCAGTTGGCCACAGTATTGGAGTTTCAGCTTCAACATTGGCCTTCATTGGAAGGCCAATGAACAGCCAGGACTGATCTCCTTTAGGATGGACTGGTTGGATCTCCTTGCAGTCCAAGGGACTCTCAAGTGTCTTCTCCAACACCACAGTTCAAAAGCATCAATTCTTCAGCACTCAGTTTTCTTCACAGTCCAACTCTCACATCCATACATGACCACTGGAAAAACCATAGCCTGGACTAGATGGACCTTTGTTGGCAAAGTAATGTCTCTGCTTTTTAATATGCTATCTAGTTTGGTCATAACTTTCCTTCCAAGGAGTAAGTGTCTTTTAATTTCATGGCTGCAATCACCATCTGCAGTTATTTTGGAGTCCAGAAACATAAAGCCAGCCACTGTTTCCACTGTTTCTCCATCTATTTGCCATGAAGTGATGGGACAAGATGCCATGATCTTAGTTTTCTGAATGTTGATCTTTAAGCCAAATTTTTCACTCTCTGCTTTCAATTTCATCAAGAGGCTCTTTAGTTTTTCTTCACTTTCTGCCATAAGGGTGGTGTCATCTGCATATCTGAGGTTATTGATATTTCTCCCGGCAATCTTGATTCCAGCTTGTGCTTCTTCCAGCCCAGCATTTCTCATGATGTAGTGTGCATATAAGTTAAATAAGCAGGGTGACAATATACAGCCATGACGTACTCCTTTTCCTATTTGGAACCAGTCTGTAGTTCCATGTCCAGTTCTAACTGTTGCTTTATGACCTGAATACAGCTTTTTCAAGAGGCAGGTCAGGTGACCTGGTATTCCCATCTCTTTCAGAATTTTCCACAGTTTGTTGAGATCCACACAGTCAAAGGCTTTGGCATAGTCTGTTTTTCTGGAATGCTCTTACTTTTTCGATGATCCAGCAGATGTTGGCAATTTGATCTCTGGTTCCTCTGCCTTTTCTAAAACCAGCTTGAACATCTGGAAGTTCATGGTTCACATATTACTGGAGCCTGGCTTGGAGAATTTTAAGCATTACTTTACTAGAGTGTGAGATGAGTGCAATTGTGTGGTAGTTTGAGCATTCTTTGACATTGCCTTTCTTTGGGATTTATATCCCAAATTATATATATATTATATATAATAAATATGTATAATATATATACATATATAATATATATATAATAAATATATAATATATATAATATAATATTATATATATTGAACAGCTTATTTGTGTTCTAATTCTTCTCACTCATATCTTTAGCAAATATTACTATCTTACTAAATGCTCCAGTACTACTCAAGAATATAGCACTAACCCAATTTTTATTAAACTTGCCCTGTAGTAGAAGGATATTGACAACATAAACCTATGTGTGAGTATGTATGTATATATGTATATATGATGTGGTGATTTATTCACTAAGTTGTGTTCGACTTTTGTGACCTCATGGGCTATAGCCTGCCAGACTCCTCTATCCATAGGATTTCTCAAGCCAGAATACCAGAGCAGGCTGCCATTTCCTTCTCCAGGGGATCTTCCTGTCCCAGGAATCAAACCTGCATATCTTGCATTGTAGGCAGATTCTTTACTAAGCATGCCAGTAGGGAAGCACACACACACACACACACACACACACACAGATGTCAGATATTAATAGGTTCTTTGGAGAAAAATAAAGCAGGATGAGAAGAATATATAGTATCGAACTAGAGAAAGCTATTTGTATGAGGTAATTCGAAAAGGTTCTTCTAAATCAGTAACATTAGAACAGAGTCTTGAAAGTGAGGAAGATATGTACATATCTGTGGCAAAAAATTCAATGCAGAAAGAACAATGAATTCAAAGACTCAGAGACAGTAACATACTTGATTGTGACTGTGAAATAGCCTAGGAGGTCAGTGTGTCCTAGGCAGAGTGAGTCACAGGGAGGATGGTAAAAAAAATAAACCCAGAGAGATAGGCAGAGGCCAAATCACCAATGACTGTAGACAATTATAAAGGTCTGTAACTGCCTGTCATGATTTCACTTACATTTTAAATGGACCGCTTTAGATTTTCTAGTTGTTAGGACATAGGATATATAAGACATTGAAATTTCAAAGACGTTGCCAAAACTGAGGGACTCTTGTGGTGAAGGTAGTGTTTCTTGACTCTGATGATGGTTGCTTGCATGAACTTATACATGTGATATTGTATTAAACTAAATACAGACACATTCATAAATCACACAGAGACACACACATACATACATCTGAATGTAAATAAAACTGGGAAAATCTGAATAACAGTTGAACAGTGTCAGTATTCTGATTGTGATATTGTACTGTAGTTTGAAGATATTGCCATTAAAGAGAACTGGGCAAAGAGCACCTGGAATCTCTATGTTATTTCTTATGACTGCATATATCTACAATTACCTCAAATATAAATTTGAAAGCATGTTGCCAAGACTTTTGGTCTGAACAACTGAAATTGAACTGACAACTCCTGCTTTCCCACAGTTTAACCAACAGAATGTGTTGCTGATTTCATTTTCTTTTTTTGCCAGTCTAAGAGATAAAAATAGGTGTCATTTTTTAAAATTTGCATTTCTTATAAGAAATTTTACTATTTTTAAAGGTTATTTTTACTTTTCTGGTCAATTATGTATTCATGTACCACTCCCATTTTTTTCTATCGAATTTTTGGTCCTTTGTCACTAAATATTTAATAATTGTGCTGTGCTGTGCTTAGTCGGTCAGTTGTGTCTGACTCTTTGCGACCTTATAGACTGTAGTTCGCCAGGCTCCTCTGTCCATGAGATTCTCCAGGCAAGAATACTACAGTGGGTTGTCATGCCCTCCTCCAGGGGATCTTCCCAACCCAGGGATCGAACCCAGGTCTTTCATATTGCAGGATGATTCTTTACCATCTGAGCCATTAGGAATATAATAATGACATAATCTCGTTGGACATGAGTTTTAGCAAGCTCCGGGAGTTGGTGATGGACAGGGAAGCGTGGTGTGTTGCAGTCCATGGGATCAAAAAGAGTCAGACACGACTGAATGACTGAAATGAACTGAACTGATATTAGAGAAAGCAACTCTATCTATAGCATATGTTGCAAATATTGTCTCTGTCAGTTGCCTTTTGACTATATTTATGGTAATTTTTGTCATGCAAACATTTTTTTAATAGATAATTTGTCAATCATTTCTTTTATTATCTCTTGCTTTTGAGTCAGAGAAATTCTTTCACTGCACTGGGGTTAAAGAAGAATATACCTGTATCATACAGAATAACAACTACAAGTAACAATACTGTATTGCATATTTAAAGATTACTAAGAAGGTAAGTCTTCAAAGTCTTCATGACAAGAAAAAAAGAAAGAAAAAAAACTCTGTAGCTATGCAGAGTGAGAGGTGGATAACCTGACTTATGATAATTATTTTACAATGAATACAAATATGAAATTATTATCTTGTAGACCTGAAACTAATATAATAAGTCAATTATGCCTCAAATTAAAAAGGCATAAAATTATTTTTTTATTAATTTTTCTTCTGATAGTTTAAAGGTTCATACTGTACATTTAGATCCCTAATTCATCTGAAGTTTATTCCTTGGCATAATGTGAGAGTTGAATTTAATTTTATCTTTTCATCAAAAGGTTAAACAATTGTCCAATAATAAGTTATTAAAGAGTCCATTTTTATACTGTGAGTTAAAATACCAACTTTTTCATACATCAAATGTCCAAGTGTTCTTGTATCTAATTCTAGAAGATAAATTCTGTTCCACTGGTCGATTTCTTCTACTCATGTACCAGTGCTACACTGTTTTAATTACAGACACTCTGAAATATGTTTCAATGACTGGTAAGGCTATTTTTCCCTTATAGTTTATTTTTTCAGTATTTTCCTAACTTTCTTTCATTTTTTTTTAAATCAGGATAATTTCAGTATCAATGCATCTAACTGCATGAAATAATTTCTTAAAATATTTTTATTGGAATTGTATTGAATTAATAAATTAACTGAAGGATAATTGACCTCCCCCTAATACTGGCTTGTGAAATTGAAGATTAACAAATATTTTCTGTTTCATATCTTGCTCAAGTTTCGAGTGTTGCTCAGTAAAGTTTTAAAATGTTTACAATAGAGATTTTGCATGTCCCTTGTTAAACTTCCTCATAAATACTTAATCTTTATTATTATTGTAATTTGAATGATTTTTTTTTACCATAATGCACTCTAACACTTTATTATTTATTTTTATGGAGTGTATTGATTACTATATATTAATTTACTATCCTGCTACTTCACTGAATACTTTTTGAAAAGTTCAACTTATCATTGATTCTTTGAGGTTTTCCAGGCAGACTATTGTATAGGAAATAGTTAACATAGAAAGTCCAGGACCGTTATCTTTATTTAGAAAGGTCTCCTTGCAAGTTTGAACCTTCATTGACCTGTGGAAACTTGGATTTGAAAAGATTTACATCATTGCTAGAACTGATAAGCGTGGTTCACTGTGCCTAATTGCTGTACAAAAAATGAGGATTGTGGTGAACACTTGCTGTTCTTCTGAGGAACTGGAATTTTTTATATGTGTTAGGCAGAAAATACTTCCATGACCAGCTTCTAATATAAAGCTTGAGGACTGAATCTCTATGGAGACTCAGTCTATCCTTCATAGGTATTTCATACAATTTGTCACAATTTATTGCTGGAATAACTAAGTATATGCTATCTAACTCCACTGGGAGAGAGGATGTTTGTAACAAAGCACCTGGGTGGTATGCTTTTCCAATGTACATTTTTTTTAATTTGCTTATTCTCTTTTGCATGTTTTATTGAAATAAATAATATTCATGAGTACAACTGTATGCTGAGACTTCCGAGTCCTAGGAAATCACTGAATATAGTGGTAGTCTTGGGGAACATCTCTCCCAAAACAACTATCATATAATCTACATATAGAGATAATTTTGCTTTTAAAAATCTATTTATATGCTTCATTGACACTTCTTGTTTAATTGCAATTGTTGCTGTTGTTCAGTTGTTCAGGCATGTCTGACTATCTGTGACCCCGTGGATTGCAGTAGCCCAGTCTTCCCTGTCCTTCACCATCTCCCAGAGCTTGCTCAAATTCAGGTCCATTGAGTCGGTGATGCTATCCAACCATCTTGGCCTCTGTCATCCCCTTCTCCTCCTGCCTTCTATCATTCCCAGCATCACGGTCTTTTTCAATGAGTCAGCTCTTCACATCAGGTTGGCTGAAGTATTGGAGCTTCAGCACTGCATTGGGTAATATTAAACATTGAATAAAACATGTAATAGTGTTGAATAGAAGTGAATATTAGCATTAAATGGAA
The DNA here is from genome assembly GCF_963930625.1 of Muntiacus reevesi. Taxonomy (NCBI): domain Eukaryota; kingdom Metazoa; phylum Chordata; class Mammalia; order Artiodactyla; family Cervidae; genus Muntiacus; species Muntiacus reevesi. The sequence goes on along the minus strand of NC_089271.1, from coordinate 78,398,599 downwards.
GCAGAAATAATAAGTATTCCTGCATTGTCTATGAGCTTGGTAGAAATGTTTCTGTTTCTCCATTAAATAAGATACTGGTATCTGAATTAAGTTACACATATGTACATATTATGATTTTGACAGTATTCCTCAATTACTATTTCCTTGATTCTTTTTTCATGAATAGTGAATTTTTCAAAACTATTCTCAGTGTCTAAAGATATAGTCAACTCTTCCTTTAAATTTATTAATATGATATATGGTATTAGTGAACAATGCTAAGAAATAGAGGAAAGCAATAGAATGGGAAAGACTTCTTCAAGAAAATTGGAAATACCAAAGGAAATTTGCATGCAAAGATGGGAACAATAAAGGATAGAAACAGCAAGGAACTAACAGAAGCAGAAGAGTTTAAGAAGAGATGGCAAGCATACACAGAATAACTATACAAGAAAAATCTTAATGACCTGGATAACCACGATGGTGCAGTCACTCACCTAGAGCCAGACATCTTGAAATGTGAAGTCAAGTGGACCTTAGGAAGCATTACTATGAGCAAAGCTAGTGGAGGAGGTAATAAAATTCTAGCTGAGTCATTTAAAATCCTAAATTATGCTTTTAAAGTGCTGCATTCAGTATGCCAGCAAATATGGAAAACTCAGCAGTGGTCACAGGACTGGAAAAGGTCATTTTACATTCTAATCCCAAAGAAGGGCAATATCAATGCATGTTCAAACTACTGTACAATTGAGCTCATTTCAGATGCTAGTAAGGTGGTGCTCAAAATCCTTCACACTTGGCTTCAGCAGTACATGAAGCAAGAACTTCCAAATGGATAAGCTAGATTTAGAAAAGGCAGAGGAACCAGAGATCATTTTGCCAACATCCATTGGATCATAGAAAAAGCAAGGGAATTCCAGAAAAAAAAACCTACTTCTGCTTCATTGCTTAAGATAAAACCTTTGACTGTGTGGATCACAACAAAATAGAAAATTCTTAAAGAGATGGGAATACCAGACCATCATATCATCTCCTGAGAAACCTGTATGTGAGTCAAGAAGCAACAGTTAGAACTGGAATGGAACAACAGACTAATTCAAAATTGGGAAAAGAATACCTCGAATATGCATATTGTCACCCTACTTATTGAACTTCTATGCAGAGTATATCATGCAGAATACCAGGCTGGATGAATTGCAGACCTGGAATCCAAGTTGCTGGAAAAATCATCAGCAATCTCAGACACGAAGATAATACCACTCCAATGGAAGAAAACAAAGAGGAACTAAAGAGCTTCTTGAAGAAGGTAAAAGCAGAAAGTGGAAAATCTAATTTTAAACTCAACACTCAAAAAAACTACATCATCGCATCCAGGCCCATCTTTTCATGGCAAGTAGAAGGGGGGAAAGTGGAAGCAGTGACATATTTTATTTTTTTGGGTTCCAAAATCATTGTGGATGGTGACTGCTGCCACAAAATTAAAAGATTTTGCTTTTTGGAAGAAAAGATATGACAAATGTAGACAAGCATATTAACAGAGACATCACTTGATTGACAAAAGTCCGTATAGTCAAAGTTATGGTTTTTCCCATAGTTATGTATGGATGGTGGAGACAGTTGGACTATAAAGAAGGTTAAGCACTGAAGAATTGACACTTTAATATGTGGTGCTGGAGAAGACTCATGAGGGTTCCTTGGACTGCAAGGACATCAAACCAGTCAATCCTAAAGGAATCAACCCTGAATATTCATTGGAAGGTCTGACACTGTAGCTGAAATTTTAATACTTTGGCCACCTGATGAAACTCTGGAAAAGATCCTGATGGTGGGAGAGACTGAGTGCAGGAGGAGAAGTGGGAGGCAGAAGTTGAGATGTTGAATGGCATCACTGATTCAATGGACACAAACTTGGGCAAACTCTGAGAGATGGTGAGGGACAGGGAAGCCTAGCATTCTGCAGTTCATGGGGTCACAAAGTGTCAGACGTGACTTAGCAACTGAACAGAAGCAATAATGATATTATTATCTAATATTGATGCACCGAGTATACTTTGGATTAATACCACTTAATCACAGTGTATTATTTTATTTTGGAGTTTGATTCTGTTAGCTAGTATTTATTTAGATATTTTGCTTTGCTATTTATGATTTGTTTTCTTTCCTTGTACTACCTTTATCTGATATCGTAGTGATATATTTGTCTCATAAAAGAAAAGTTTTCCTTTTTTTTTTTCATTGCTCTGGGGTAATTTTCCTAGTGTTGTTACTATCTAGTTTGTGAATGTTTGACATTGTTCCCCTTTGAAATCATATGGGACTGGTGCATTTTCATGAAACGATTTCTTAATAACTTTATATTTTCTTTGAAAATTGTACTCCAATGGAATCAATTTTGGTAATTTGTATTTCTTTAGGAAATATGGTAAACCTTTAAATGTATTCTACTGCTTTGTGTGTAATGTGAGATCCTTGAAACAATATACTCCCAACATCAATTCCATCATCTCGTTTTTTTGTGTAGTTATCATATTTCACTTTTATATGTTCTATAAGTTCAAAAATATTTTCTGCTCTTAAAAAATCCATTCTGCTGTAACAGGCAGAGTCTACGCACACACGCACACACACACAAAACACTGTGACCTCTAATATGGACACTAGTTTGAGGGTATTTTTTAAACTGTTTTCTAAATGTTATGTAATGGTTTCATTAATGATATTTAATAAATTGTGATATATTCTTTGAAAAAAAACGTAGACTATGGCCACTTTGAGGATGTTGAGTGTTGTCCTCTTAAAGAACCTCACCTGAAGCATACTTTGAGATTCCAGCACCCTGGACACAGTGTCAAAGCAGAAAGTGAGTCTAAAAATTCATGCATTTCCACAAATAAACTCAATAAAATAGATAATTGCCCCAAAGGCAAGGTGTATCTAAGGCTTCTGAACACATACCTGTCAAGCAGCTTGACCCGACCTACTGTGGAGTTTATGATCCAAAGGATGGGCATCAGTTTCTATCAATGAGAGTTGTTTGGCTTTTTTTAAATGTTTATTTTATTTAATATTCATTTTAAAGTTCACTTTTTATAGTAACAAATATAAAGTCATCAATGTTTTACAAATTGTCAGAAATGGCTTAAGTACAAAAATACATTATTAAAATGAATGTTCTATTGTATTATTTGATATATACTTAATATTGTCAACATGCATACCATATGTCAGAAAAGCTCATGCATTACTGGAAGAGAGAAAAAATAAGATATAAGTGGAATACTGTCTGATTGCAAATGTATTGCTTCAGTTAGTTTTTTTTTTTTTTTTCCTTTATGGATACCATTTTCCTGTAGTCTGCTGATGGGGAATCTGAGTCTGATGTGGCAAATCCTGCTGCACTTTGCATCAATGACATATCAGCACTCTCATAATTGTTTGTGTGTAGAGGAGGTATGATTTCTTCAGTCATAGGTTGAAACACAGGAAGTATTGACAGAGGCCATGCTATGCCTAAATGTGTGCACAATTGTCTCATGTTTTAAAATTTTCTTCTATTTCTATTGCTATTCCTCATTATATTTTCTTATGTTATATATTTGTGCTCACTTTTTTATGAGCAAATGAGATGAATATTTATATAATTTATTGTTAAAATATTGATTAATCAGATTATTTTACTATTATTTTTTAGTTTCTGCTCTTATCTCTATTATTGCCTTCTTGTGAGTTCTTTTAATTACTTTGTCTAATATATTTAAGTTTAATTTGTCCTAATATATATTTTTTTAATTTTTGTTTTTTATTTTCATTATTCTGGAAGATGGATTGAAAAAGATGTTGCTGTGATTTATGTAACAGAGTGGTCTGCCTATGTTTTCCTCTAAGAGTTCTAGAGTTCCCAGTCTCACATTTAGGTCTTTAATCCATTTTGAGGTTATTTTTGTGTGTGAAGTCAAAGAATGGTCTAATTTCGTTTTTTTTTTTTTTTTTTAACACATGTCTGTCCAATTTTCCCAGCATCATTTATTGAAAAGACTGTCTTTCCAACAGTGTGTAGTTTTACCTCCTTTGTTGTATATTGATTATCCATGGGTGCATGGTCTTATTTCTGGAATTTCTATCCTGTCCCAATGATCTGTATTTCAATGTTTGTGTAAGTAGCATATTGTTTTTATGACTGTAGCTTTGTAGTATAGTTTAAAGTCAGGGATCCTGATTCCTCCAACTTCATTTCCTTTTTCAAGATTGCTTTGGTAGTTAGGAATCTTGTGTCTTCCGACAATTTTGAATTTTTGTTGTTGTTGTTCTAGTTCTGTGAAAAAAAGCCATTGGTAGTTTAATAGGGATTGCATTGAATCTGTACATTGCCTTAGGTAATAGAGTATTTTGACAATATTGATTCTTCCAATACATGAACATGGTATATCTCTCCATCTGTTTATTTCTTTTTCAATTTTTTTCTTGAGCATCTTATAGTTTTTGAAGTTCAGATCTTGGTCTCCTTAGGTAGGTTTATTCCTAGGTATTCTATTGTTTCTGATGAAATGGCAAATGGAATTGCTTCTTGAATTTCTCTATCTGATATTCAGTTGTTAGTGTATAGAAATGCAACAGATTTTTGTGTATTAATTTTGTAGCCTACAACATTACCAAATTCATAGATGAGTTCTAGTAGTTTTCCGGGAGCATCTTTAGGATCTTCTAGGTATAGTATCATGTCATCTGCAAACAGTGAAAGTTTAACTTCTACTTTTCCAATTTGAGTTCCCTTTACTTCTTTTTCTTCTCTGACTGCTGTAGCTAGGATTTCCAAAACTATGTTGAATAAAAGTGGTGAGAGTGGACATCCATGTCCTGTTCCTGACTTTAGAAGGAGTGCTTTCATCTTTTCACCACTGAGTATGATGCTAACCATACATTTGTTGTATATAGCTATTATTATTCTGAGGTATGTACCCTTTATGCCCATTTTCTGGAGAGTTATTTTTTATCATAATTGGGTGCTGAATTTTGTCAAAATCTTTTTCTGCATCTATTGAGATGATTATATGGGTTGTATTCTTTAATTTGTTGATGATACATCACATTGCTTGATTTGCAGATGTTGAAAATTCTTGCATCCCAGGGATAAATCCCACTTGATCACGATATTCTGATCAGGATTTTTGCATCTATGCTCGTCAGTGATACTGGCCTGTAATTTTTTTTTTCTTTCTTTCTTTTTTTCTTTGTGTGTGTGTGTGTGTGTGGCATCTTGACTGGTTTTGGTATCAGGGTGATGGTAACCTCATAAAGTGAGTTTGGGATTTTTCCTTCCTCTGAAACTTTTTGGTACAGTTTTGGAAGGATAGGTGTTAACTCTTCTCTAAATGTTTGATAAAATTTGCATATGAAGCCATCAGGTCCTGGAGTTGTGTTTGCTTGGAGGTTTTTAATCACAGTTTCAATTTCAGTACTTGTGATTAGTCTACTTATATTTTCTATTTCTTCCTGGTTCAGTCTAGGGAGACTACCTTTCTAAAAATGTGTCCATTTATTCCAGGTTGTCCATTTTATTAACATGAAGTTATTCATAGTAATCTTTATGATCCTTGGTATTTCTGTGGAGTCAGTTGTAACTTCTTTTATTTCATTTCTAATTTTGTTTGGGTTCTCTCTCTTTTCTTCCTGATTAATCTGGCTAGTGGTTTATCCAACTGATTTACCTTTTCAAATAACCAACTTTTAGTTTCATTGATCTCAGCAATTGTTTTCTTTGTCTCTATTTCATTTGTTTCTGCTCAGATCTTTATGACTTACTTACTTCTAATAAATTTAGGTCTTGTTTGTTCTTCTTTCTCTAGTTGTTCTTGCTGTAAGGTTAGGTTGTTTATTTGAGATTTTTCTTGTTTCACGAGTAAGATTGCACCACTATAAAACTTCCCTGTTAGAACTGCTTTTGCTGCATCCCATAAGTTTTGAACCATCATGCTTTCAGTTTCATTTGCCTCTAGGTGACTTTTTTTCTAAATTTACTCTTTGATTTATTTACTGATTCACTGGAAGTTTAATACTATATTGTTTAGTCACCATGTATTTCAGTCTTATAGTTTTTGTTTTTGTTTTTTTGTAGATTGTGATCAGAAAAGAATGCTTAATATGATTTCAATTTTCTTAAGTTTACCAAGGCTTCCCTTGTGATGCAGCATGTGGTCAATCCTGGAGAATTTTTCCTGTGCACTTGAGAATAATGTGTACTCTGTTCCTTTTAAATGGAATGCTCCATAAAAATCAATTAATTCCACCTCATCTAAAGTGTCATTTAAGGTCCATGTTTCTTTCTTTCTTTTTTTTTCACTTTCACCATTTTATTTTTTTTTCTTTGTTTTTTATTTTTTTTTAGTTGGAGGCTAATTACTTCACAACATTTCAGTGGGTTTTGTCATATATTGACATGAATCAGCCATAGAGTTACACGTATTCCCCATCGCACCTCCATCCCCCCTCCCACCTCCCTCTCCACCCGACTCCTCTGGGTCCTCCCAGTGCACCAGGCCCAGGACATGGAAGCAACCTAGATGCCCATCAGCAAATGAATGGATAAGGAAGATGTGGTACATATACACCATGGAATATTATTCAGCCATTAAAAGAAATTCATTTGAATCAGTTCTAATGAGATGGATGAAACTGGAACCCATTACACAGAGTGAAGTAAACCAGAAAGATAAAGAACATTACAGTATACTAACACATATATATGGAATTTAGAAGACGGTAACGATAACCCTATATGCAAAACAGAAAAAGAGACACAGAAGTACAGAACAGACTTTTGAACTCTGTGGGAGAAGGTGAGGGTGGGATGTTTCGAAAGAACAGCATGTATATTATCTATGGTGAAACAGATCACCAGCCCAGGTGGGATGCATGAATCAAGTGCTCGGGCCTGGTGGGCTGGGAAGACCCAGAGGAATCGGGTGGAGAGGGAGGTGGGAGGGGGTATCGGGATGGGGAATACGTGTAACTCTACAGCTGATTCATATCAATGTATGACAAAACCCACTGGGGAAAAAAAAAAAGATTTGAGTATTCTGTATGTACTCTGAATATGCTTTTTTCTTAATAATGATTTACAAAGATTTTTCTTTCAAGCTTGTATCTTGTTTTATTCTCATAACAGTGCATTTTTCAGAGCAAGAACTTCAAAAAAAATTAAAGTAAGCTTTATCATTTTTTAATGTCATAACTAACCTCCATGTCATAAAAATTTCTTTTATGTTTTCTAAGGGTTTTATAGTTGTGCATTTTACATGTATATCTATGATACATTAGAAGTTTATGTAAGATGTGTATTATAAAATAGTGGGAGGGAGTTGCTTTTTTGTTTGTTTGTTTTCCAAATGAAAGCTCAATTGATCCAAATTTTTTTGTTGAAAACCTCCATTTTTCATTGAATTATCATTGTACTTTTGGCAAACTCAATTGGCCATATTTGTACAGATTCATTTCAAGGGCTTTATTCTATTTTGTTTATCTATGTGTTTATTCATCAGTACTATACATCATATTATTTTTTGTGGGTTTATAATGAGCCTTAAAATTGATCATCTTGGTTCTTCTACCTGAAGTTTTCCCTTTCAAACTGGTTTTGAGTGTTCTAGTTTATTTGCATTTACAATTTTTAAAGTGTATAATGAATATATCTTTATCTATAAAACATAGTACACAAACTTCATGACATAAAACAACACAATTTTATCTTACAATCCTGGAGATTGGAAGTCCATAACAGGTCTCTCTGCTAAAATCAAGATGTCATCAAGTTTGCATTACTTCTGGAGGCACTAGGAATCATTTGGGTCCTTATCTGTCCAAGTTCCAATAGTCTTCATGTATTCCTTGACTAATGGTCTTCTTCCATCTTCAGAGGCAGAAATAGATGTAATATCCCTAATGTTTCCACCTCTCTTTTTGATGTATAAGGACCGTTGTAATTACACTGGGCCCACATGGATAATACCAAACAGTTACCCCAGTTCAAGATTCTTATAGCATCAATTCTTTGGTGCTAGGTTGTCTTTGTTATGGTCCAAATCTCACATCTGTATATGATTACTGGAAAAACCATAGCTTTAACTATATGGATGTTTGTTGGCAAAGTGATGTCTCTGCTTTTTTTAATGCACTATCTGGGTTTATCAGAGCTTTCCTTCCAAGGAGCAACCATCCTTTAATTTCAAGGCTACGGCCACCATCTGCAGTAATTTTAGAGTCCAAGAAAACAAAATCTTTCACTGCTTCCACTTTCCCCCCTTCTATTTGCCATAAAGTGATGGGAATAGATGTTATGATCTTAGCATGGCATGGCTCATAGCTTCATTGAATTACACATGACCCTTCATCACAACAAGGCAGTGATCAATGAAGTGGTTATATCCTAATAAACAAATCATAGGTTAAAATTATTATTATCAAGAAGACATTCCATGTGCAAAACCTACACAACATAATAGAAGAAAATGGCAACCCACTCGGGTATTATTGCCTAGAGAATCCCATGGACAGAGGAGCCTGGCAGGCTAGAGTCCATGGGGTCACAAGAGTTGAACATGACTCAGCAACTAAACTGCCACCACCAACTGAAACACACCCAGAACATTAACATTAGCCTACAGTTAGGAAAAATCTTCTACCACAACACCTATTTTATAATAAAGAGTCAAACATCTTATGTAAGTTATTGAATACTGTAGTAAAAGTGAAAAACAGAATGGTTGTAATCGTATCAGTAGTTTACCCCTATTATAGAGGGCTGATTTTGAGCTGCAGCTGGTTGCCATCCCCCAGTGTTATGAGAGAGTATCACACAGAAACAGGAATCTGAGTTCCATCCATGAAGCCAAGGAATGAACTCCACAAACACACAGACACTCACACAGGCAGTTTTATTTCAGAGAATAGAAGACTCTCAGCATAGACATTGATAGGCCAAAAAGTTTTCCCCAAACCGTGGGAATCACAGCAGTTTTTATATATTTTACCAATATTGACTTGCTCTTTGTGGATTGGGTCAGGGTCCCAGTGCATGCAATCCCTGACCAATCAATTTAAAAATCAACATGTCCTGCTTGTCAATTTCATGGCTTTCTTTGATTTTCCAGTCCTTGGATTTTGCTAAGACTTTGAATCTCTGTCCCCTGACCTTTTGTTGTGATCTCAGGTCATTATTCAAGACCCAGATGTACATTTTTAAAGTTAATGGCCCACCTGATGTTTTCCTCATTGATGAGCTGGATATCAGTTACTGATTGCCCTGTCATGAATACGAGGTTGTTATGGCCTCTGGGCTAGGAAAGCATTCCCCTGAATGCCAAGGAACTGGAACAGCAGGTACAACTATAGATTACTGGAGCACTGAAGTGAGGCACTTGTGTGAAAAATAGGTGAAGGTTAGAATTGGATTTTTAGGAGAAAAACCAAAACCTTAACTCTACACTGACTACCTGATAATTTCCTATCTTAATACCACATATAACTAACCCAGGAAAAGGTCAGAGTTCAAACTACTTTTTCTACTAAGTGAGTACCACATTCACAATATAATAAAGTCAAATTTTGTAAGTCAAAACATTATAATTCAATGACTGACTATAATGTATTTTATTGGTCATCAATGGGTAAGGACGGATCTTTCAGATTCTGGAAATATTTAGACTTCTTACTTTTTCATCTTCCTCTGAGGGAGGGTACTTGAGTGTGTTATTTTCTTCAACAACAACAACAACAACAACAACAACAAAGCAACAAAATATGTGCAGTATTCCTGGCTAGGGAAGCCCATTAGAAATTCAGTGCCTAGAGATATTGTTGAAATGAAAAGAGCCTCTTGATGAAAGTGAAAGAAAAGAGTAAAAAAGTTGACTTAAAACTCAACATTCTAAAAACTAAGATTGTGGCATCTGGTCCCAACCCTTCATGGCAACTAGATGGGGAAACAATGGAAACAGTGACAGACTCTATTTTCTTGGGCTCCAAAAATCACTGAAGTTTGTGACTTCAGCCATGAAATTAAAAGACACTTGCTCCTTGGAAGAAAAGCTATGACAAATTTAGACAGAATATTAGAAAAACAGAGGCATTACTTTGCCCACAAAGGTCTGTATAGTCAAAGCTGTGGTTTTTCCCATAATCAGGTATGGATATGAGATTTGGACAAAAACAAAGGCTGAGCCCTGAAGACTTGATGTTTTTGAACTGCAATATTGGAGGAGACTCTTAAGAGTCCCTTGGACTTCAAGAAGATCAAACCAGTCAATCATGAAGGAAATCAACCCTGAGTATTCACTGGAAGGACTGATGCTGAAGCTGAAGCCTCATTACTTTGGCCACCTGATGTGAGGAATTGACTACTTAGAAAAGACCCTGATGCTGGGAAAGATTGAACGCAGGAGGGGAGAGGGAAGACAGAGGACGAGATGGTTGAATGGGGATGGCGTCACCCACTCAATGGACATGAGTTTGAGTAAGTTCCGGGAGATGGTGAACGACAGGGAAGTCTGGTGTGCTGCAGTCCATGGGATTGCAGAGTTGGACATGACTGAACAAATGAACAACAGTGACAAAGGATTTTGATAGATGTTAGTCATGTAGAGATACTATCAGACTATCAGATGCAACAACCAAAATTCCTAATTCCCAAATTTAAAGCAGATGTTTAGTGCTGTATGCAGGCAAAACAACCTTATTGCTGTGAGGAATCTTCAAATAGCCAGTTTCCCAAATTACAATGAAAAGACACTCATATAAATAGTTCTTTGAAAGATCTAGTCTGCTACGTTAATTCTTACTTGCACAGTCCCACCCCCTGGCCTTTGGCCAATATATCTTCATTTCAAAACTATTATCAGCAAAATTTCATGTAGCAGAATGAGGCTAACCTTCAATATGCTAACTCTTGCTCTACGTGTGTCCTGAACTTAGCGAGTTAAAATAAATCCCATTAACCATACTGTATTTTCTTAGAAATCGGGTGAGTTGTCCTTATATTTATATATCGATGCTTTTCACCCATCTTGAAGTATTACTACAGGTATAGAAGACTATACTAAAAATCTGGCCAGATGCCACATTTACCTGCAAGGCAGAAGTCTATGGAAAATTATGTTTTCTATAACAATTCTGATCAGTGAAGTCATGCTCCCTTGGATGCCTTTTAGAGCTGAGGAAATGATTTAATCAATTCACAGCTAAAGTTAGGGGACACACAGAAGACAAAGTAATCTGGAAGGCAAACACAGGATCTCTAGCACAGATAGACTTTGTAAACAAGTTTTAACTGAATTTTTGGTATACTTTTGTCAACTGAAAAAAAAAAAAAAAAAAAAAACCAGCAACCTGAGAGTTGTGAGTTAAGTTTTATTTGGGGAAAAATGAGGACTGCAGTCTGGGAGGAAGCATTTCAGAGAGCTCAGAGACTGCTCCAAAAAGACAGTGGAGGAAGATCAATATATAAGGTTTTGGTGAAGGGGGAGTTCAATACCATGAAGAACTCATTTACAAAAGGTTTTATGTTAGTCATGAGGATCTGATATCACCATGAAGGGATTTAATGCTTCTCTAGATATGGGGAATGCAAGGATTGAGATAATAAAATCTGTTCCTAAAAATATCCAAATATCTAAAGACCTGTCCCACCAGATTCCCTGGAGGACAGAGTGCCTCACTCCACCCTGAACTCCCTCAGGCACTGTTGAAGGTCAACAGCTGTAGCAGCATGGGGTCAGTCTCCATAGAGGCAGGTAACAAATGCCTTTGTTGTTCAGTCATTGGCAACGCTCTTGGTAAGTACCAATTGGTCGTTGACACAGCCCCCTTGTGGAAATAAATCCTACCATACTTTAGGGAGCATTTCATGACCATTTTGTCCCATATTGCTGGGGAGACTCATTCCCAGTTCTGAAGAAGGTTTTTGCTGATAGGCTACTCAATGTACTATTACTGGACTAGCTCTTAATAGTCAGAGATCTCTGGACACCTGTCTCCTATTTATGGTCCAGGAAAGTATTCCCTTTCATTGCTTCTTACTGTAATGGTTGATCATATATAGAGCTACACATTTAATCGACTGCTTCATGTCTAGTCATCATTATTTTCGTTGGAGACTCAGTCATACACTTGGTAGTATGAGAAATTATAATCTTATGAAGCAAGCAAAATACAAATAGTATAGTTAATAAAATTAGTGGAATTAAAAGTAAATGTTTTATCCGTGAGCCTCCCACACCAAACCAGTTTTTTAAAAAGATCGTCAAGACAAGGGAATCGGTCACTTAAAGCAGAAATCTCATTTTTCATTTGGTTCATTAAATGTGTTACATTAAAGGATTTATCAGGTATGAAAATATCTTTGAATTATAGTGCAGATATCTCCCTGAGATGCTGTAAGATGTCAAGAGCCTTGCAGTTGTGTAGCACTGCCTTTCTCATCATAGAGATCTCAGAATTCAATAGGCTGATAGCCCAGGTACTATCATTTAAAACTTATTAAAGTTGTTAAGGCTTTGATGTTGCCAATTACATCCTCCAACCCCAATGAAGGCACACGAAAAAAAGCTGCTAAATGGTCATACCAGTAGAATACAGATCTTTGATGCATTAGGGTCATACCAATGGTAGATTGGTTAGGGTTACCTCTAATTTGCTGACATGTATGACCTTAAATTCATGGGAATCTCAGGCTACACCTTCATATCCATTCCTGTAGATGTCAAGGCCATAAATTAGTGCCACAAATTCACTGTGTTCCACACCATACAGTCTCTCTAAGGGTAGTAATAGGCATAGTTCATAAATCAAACAGCCTTGTCACATAATATTACCAGGTTGATCACTTTTAGTATGATTTAACCATTCCCAACATAGAGGAGCTTTTAAACTTAAATGGCCATAGCCTGCTGTTAACTGTATAGATCCACCCCATAATGGTGGGCGTTTTCCTTTTAATAGATGGGAGGCTAACATTTTTTTTATTGTGACTTAGCTCGTCACTCTGATTGAGTTTGAATTACTCTAAGAGAAAACTTAAATCTATGGCCAGCATCAGAGCAGGTATTATGCATTGGCCAGGTGAGAGGATCCCATCTAGTAATATCATAAATAGATAGAACATGACTGAACACTCATCTGAAACAATTTTCCTAGGGGATATCCAATCAGAGCCCTAGAGAAGAGAAATTCACCAAGGCAACCCAGAAGTACTACACACACGTAACTGCTCACAGTCCAATGATTGGATTGAGCTTTAAACTAGCATAGAATCGTGTCCATGATAGAATACATTTGACTGATAGGCATACGTCCAAGGAATCAAGAAAATATTACAAATGATCATATGAGTCAGATCAGCATCTCGGGCAAGTTGTCTACTTCTGATGTCATCCTCTTCTCGCCCTAGGGTAGTGCAATTTCCTCTGTTCGAGCGTTGTTTCAAGGTGAGTTTGAGGTCAGCAGGCCTCTCTATAAACCAGTCCAGTTCAGGGGCCTTTGGAAGTGGGAGTTAAGCCAAGAGTCAATTTCCCTCAATTTCACTCGGCATGAGCTAGTTAAGAGTACCTGATAAAAAGGTCCTTCCATCCAGGTTGGAGACAGTTGCTTAAATTATGTCTTCTTCCAGTCTTGGTTGTAGGTCATACGTGAGGCACGTGATCTTCATCTAAAGATAGATTACTGAGATAAGCTTCAGAAACAACCCTAGGGTGCCCTTTATTAATTAAATTAGATTTTACATTAATATACCCTAACAGCAAAGAACTATCCAGGAAAGGAATCTTAGTAGATACAAAAAACTGGGATTAACAAACTATGACTTAGCATTAATTGATACATCTTTTTCTCTCTAAAATCACTGCCATTTTTACCACTATTAACCAAAGTATAACTTGTTTGTGATATAGGTCTGGTCTCAATAAACTTGGCCTGATGATTTATATAACCATATCTCATCCTAGACTTTTTTTGCTTTGCTAAGACTTCTATAGAATGTCAGACTGAACTTTTAAAAGAAAACCTTTCAGGGCTAGGAAAGTCATGTCAAAGGCTTATCACAGACTTTTTCCTAACATATCTCAGTAAAGTCCTCCCTTCTCAAGGTCTCCAAAATTCCTTGAAATTTCTGTACTTGTTAGTGAGATAACCTTCCTAATGTATGTGATAAAGTACAGGGAACTAAGAGCTTCCAATCTCTGGAGGGTCCAGATAGAGAGAAACGATAAATGTTTCAATTTGTTTATAAAATAGAATTTTACCAAATTACTGTCACAGCTAGTTTGAGGGGAAGTTTTTTTTTTTTTTTTTTTTTTAATACTTGGAAAACTCTGATTCAAATCACTAATTTTTTCAGATAGAAACCATAAAAGTTATAGGCATATCCACCAGTTCATTCAGCCCTTTTGTTAACCTTCGTGAAATCATCAGGTTTTCCACTAGAATCCTTATCAAGTTCAGAAGCTGGTATTTATGCAAAAGTCCTTTCTATAAATCTTCTTGAAGAGGAAGCATCTTTGCAAAACCTAGTTGATGCTATGACAATATTTTGAGATAGTAACCAGAATGATGCCTGATAACATTTTACCCAAACATATCAGAATTTTAGGAACTCCCTACAGTTTCTAGGATATCTCTATTAGTAACATTTACCATACAGTATAACCTGAGACAATACTTCTCATGTAACTCTGTATACAAAATGAACCTAATTACTGTAATATGTCTCTTTGGGATGTTTCAGGGGCCCTCTGAAGCATCCCAAAGTTACCTAGAAACCAAGTTCTTCATTAGAAGATTTAGGAAGCTTTGTCAACAAACATCAAAAACGGTTTAGAACACTCAGTCAGATAGGATTATAGGTCATTGTGAAACAATAGCCAAGGTAACGATAAAGGATTCCAGAACAGACCATTTAAGAGATAAAGAAACTTAAATCTCTTAACAAAGGCAGTTCAATATCTGAAGAAAAGATGTTCCTTAACAAGGAGAAAAGGTAAATTCAAATTTTTGTACCAGCTTACTTTATTTAATAGGTAAACTTTATTTACGTGTTTTAAACTTAGTCCTAACCATGTACAAAACTCTTACCTCATGGTTCACTTTCCCCAAACCTTATCACTTTCTGTACCCGTTACTGTGTTATTCCATCCTAAAAAGTCACCTGTAAGTGAGGCTTACTTCCTTTTCCCTTCACAAAATGTAATTCCATTTCTCGAGCCTTCTTTACCAAAATCACACTTCCTACTTCCCTTAAGCAACCAAGAACTGACTTTTATATTAGCATTTTATAGATTGGTGAGCATAAATACCAGTGATAATTTCAAAACCTTTGCTTTCTTAGAGCGAACATTTTAGGATGGTGCCAAACATCATTCGTTTTTACTCCCAAATCTCTTTACTTTCTCTGTAAGAGGAAATTAATGTTCAGTAGTAAATGTTTCAAAACCTTATTTTATTTGGAAATGACTCAGCTATTCAATAGACTTCCAACATGTAGTTTAGCACAACCCTTAGAAGTTGAAGTTACCCCAATCTGGAGAGACTATTTTAGACAGACATTCCTAAAGTATAATTAATTTTAATAGAATTTATCTAAAGGCTTATATCTCACTTATGCATTTTAGAAGTTTTTTTATTTTATTTATTTATTTATTTATTTTCTCAATGTAATATCCTTGCTGACAAACTTGCAACAGATATAATAATATTTAACTTATGTTAAATCTAGGGGGAATGAAAATCTTCTGCTTAATGTTAATTACTCTCAGACATGTCTACCTTAGTTGGATCTACAAACAAACATTACTATCAGTTATGTAATACTGAATATTTCCCAGTTCATGTGCATCTGAAATTTATTTAGGTTAATTTTTTCTTGTATTTAGAATTATTTGATTTGTAAATGCTTGCTTCTTTTCTAAGGCCAATTAAATTAGAGCTCATTTACAAACTGATCTCAGTAGTCAGCAGTACTATCCAAAAAGCTAAAGCACACACTGGGACATACATGTATCCAAATAGACACAACAAGAGATCCTATAGCTTTGTTTTCCAAACTTAGTTATGAATCGGATATAGCAATGAAAAAAAGCTAACTAGTTGTAAACAATGACTCGAAAAAGATTTTAAAATGCTTTGTTCCCCTTTTTCTTTCTTTTGGTTTCAGGAATTACAGGTGGTCTAGATAAGTGAACCAGAGAGCTCTGGTCTAAAGGTATAGGAGGAGTTATTGACTTAGGGCAAGAATTCTTGAAGAGATTTTTTGTTGTTGTTGTTTGTTTTGTATTCTTGGTTTCTCGGGAGTCTAAAGAATATTGTGACTACATTGTCAAAAACCATATCTTTCTGTGATCATAGTTTTATAGCCAAAATTTAGACCAGATAGTGCTCAACTTGGCCTTGATAACAAGGGCAGATTGGTCCCAGCAGGGATTGTCCCTCTGGGGAAGTAGGGGGTCTTAATTTGGTCAGATCCAGGCTATTGATTACAGGAGGAAGTCCTGGACATAAGGGAACTTCAGGCCATTTTCCTATCCTATGTCAATAAAGATCTAATATTTTTTGGTCATTTTTCTTCTCATTGGATCATAGCTATAGACTTACCAGTCAAAAAAAAAAATCTTTTTTTTTTTTTTTTTTTTTCAAGGTGGTCCCAGCTGGACTGTGGAACATTAGACTGAGCAATTCCCATATTACCTCAACCAGTTTGGACCAGATGTTCACGAGCTCAAACCAAACCAAAACCTCACCAACTAGGAGTCACACTCCAAATGAAACAAAAGGCAAGGTGATGCCCAGAAATCAAAAGCCAAATGGCATAAAGGCCAAACGTGACTTCCCAGTTCTACTAGACCTGCAACCTGGCAGAGTCAGTGCTAGCAGCCTTTTATAGTTCTGATATAGTTTAAAGCAATCTCTTGCTGGTTTCCTGTGAAGTTACTCTACCATTTCTGGTTTTAGAAGCCTCTAGATTCTAGTCACAGTAAGCACGGCCAGCATTTTGTAATTCTGCATGAAAAAATACCAATTTTGGAATTCCAAAAAACCCCAATTTGGACATTTTAGGTTGAGATCTCTTTTAGCATAATTTCTCCAATTAACTAGGTACTTGCAAGTAGGAGTTCCATACGTATTGTGCATGAATCTGACTGGAGTGTTAGTCAGAGGCTGGCTTTCTGACACCCCCTTATCTCTGCTTTTGAGAGATTGTTTCCCATTTTAAGCTGAAGTTTTCAGGGATAAAAATCACTAGTGTAGTGGGCCCATGTGCTGCTTGTTAGCTTTACTCCTACAGGAGTCACCCCAGAGTCATTTCATCTCGTCTTACAAATCTCAGATTCTGTCTCTGGGAATCTAAGGCCCCTGTGGCTGCTCAGGTCTCTGATGGCCAGTGCTTATGTGTGACCCCTGGACGAGCAAGTATTTTAATTAATGAGTGGGTCTCCCAATGAGACCAATGTACGGTATGAGGACTAGGCCTCCAACACTACCATAAATTTCTCAGGCACCTGAGAAAAATAAAACCGGCCGGGAGGAACTGTCGATTAAAAAAGATGTACAACTTGAGAGTTGCGAGTTAAGTTTTATTTTGGGGCAAAATGAGGACTGTAGCCTGGAGAGCAGTGTGCTGCCTGGACATCTTTTTTAGTAAACACTTTCTAGCAATAGTTTATGTATCTGGAGCATTAGCTCATTTGTATTTATTATTATAACTGATAGATTGAGATTTATTTCTGTCATCTTACTTTGTGCTTTCTATTCCTCTAATTTATTCCCATTACTTATATTCTCTTGATTTTTATGAGCTTGTCTTTGGTTGTTCTTTCAAGGGAATGTATTATTTCCTTCGTTCTCTCTTGCCACAGCAAAGATTTGAAATGGCAGAGCAGCGTTGCAGCTCGGTTACAACTCAGTTTTATTGACAAGCAAAGTACAGTACACCCTTGAGGCATGAGGGCGGGCCAACCCAAAAGGAAATAGGCCAGTTTCAATCTTGGCTCCTCTTTCTATTCGTTTTGTCTTCTCCCCCTGGGCCTACTCTATGTAAATTTGGCTAGCCAGTAGGGCTGATTGTTTAACCTGAGGTTCTCACTCTGGCCCTCGGGTTTTCTTTTGTTCCATTTTCACAGGCTTTTCCTTTCTTTGCCTTTTAGCCACTGCCATTTTGGACTCCCTTTTTCCTATCCTAACTACATAACATTCACTCCTCAAGAGATGGGAGTCCCAATTCTTTGGGTGTAGGGCCATCGAGGTCTCTCTGGCTACTTCCTGCTGAGCTGGGATGGCGAGGGGCATCGAGCCTCCCCCTCTTGCTAGTCTCAAGCCTCAGAGTCCTTTTAGCAGTGTCCATCTAAGGGTGAGTGATATTTTCTGTGGTCGGAAATAGTTTTATATATCCTTGTTGAACTGGCACTGCATGTTGTAGCTTGTTGACCTGGGCAGAGACAAAATGGGTTAGACAATTGATAATACATGAGGCAATCATAAGCAGCATCAACACGGCGATAACAAGGATTAGTAGGGGCATTAGGAAACTCCAAATTCTCCATCACCAGGAGAAGGATCCCCCAAAGAGAGATTGTGGCCACCCTGAGAACTTTCCAGCTCATTCTTTGAGATCCTGTAGAAGCTGAATGTTTTTCTTGAGAACTGTGAGACTTTCTTTAACTTAGCTGGAGGTATTTACCCAGAAACAACACGTCTCACTTAAGATGGCTCAAGTCCCTCCTAGTTCAGGGATCAGGAGATCTATCTCCTGTCTATTTTGGAGTACAACCCCTGCCAAGCTGTGCTGTTAGCTATTTAGAGCAATTCTGAGAAATCTTATCCCCAGAAACTTCATTTTGAGAATGTTCATTAAAATGGCACTCATTTGTAGTCCTGAATAGGTATCTGAGATCTCCCAGGGACTCACAGGTGTATTGAGTGCCCTCTTCTGTTTTCTTCCATGGCTTGACTCGTGAGTAGTGAATCCATGAATTGTGCCCTGGTACCTTGACAACTGTCGGGGTAGAAAGTATTACAGGGTATGGGTCATTCCATATGGGCTGGAGTTGAGCTTGTGGGGATCCATCTTTCCAGACTTTACCTAGGACTTGTGTCCCTGGAGCATACAGTGGTGACTTTTTAGAATCTTTTGGGACCTGGTGGACACCCCACAAGCATATGCTGGAATTGCCCAATGGTCATGGTATAAGACTGAAGGGACTGAGACTCTCTATCTAGGAAGAGGACATAAACAGAATGTCTGCCATATAGCAACTCATGAGGGTTAAGACCAACCTGTTCCTAAGGGGCAATACGGGTGCAGAGAAGAGCTATTGGTAAAGCCTCCTTCCATTCCAGGAAGGTCTCCTGGGTTATCTTTTCTATCACTGATTTTAAGAATTGATTGACTCCTTTTACTTTTCTTGAAGACTGTGGCCTCCAGGCACAACGAAGGTAATAAGTAATGTCCAATACTTTAAAGACCCCTTGGGTGACCTTAGAAGTAAATAATGCCCCATTGTCACTTTGTAATGACCTGGGCAGACGAAATCTCAGAATGATTTCATGGAGCAGTTTTTACTACCTCCTCAGCCCTCTCAGTCAGGGTGGGAAAGCCTTCAATCCACCCTGGGAATGTATCTATCATGACTAGTGGGTATTTATACCCTTGAGAAACTGGCATCTGGGTGAAGTCCATCTGCCTCTCCTCTCATGGGTAGGTCCCACGCCATTGGACGGGCTGGGCCAGCTGGGGTCTTCAAGCTCCTTGGGGGTTGTTTAACTGGCAAGTGGGACAAGAGGAGACCATTTGCCTTATAGTCATTTGGAGGCCTGTTCCTCTGAAGCAGCTTTCTAGGAATCTTTGGAGGGCCTTCTCCCCTAAATGAGTGGCAGCATGTAAGGAGTTAACCATCTTCCACTGGAGATTCTCAAGCAGAAAAAGGAGGCCCTCCTTTTGAAACCACACCATATGATCCTCTTGAAAGCCCTCACTCTTAGCTTTAAGAGTCTAACCTTCAGTATATGAAGGGGATTTGGGCAAATTAATCTTTGGAGCTAAGGTGGCAACTCCTATTAGCTCATTGTTCTGTAATGTTGCTCTCTTAGCTGCCTGATTGACTGATTGGTTCCCTCATGTCACTTCCATGCTCCCTTTGTGGGAGGTTGAATGGGAGACTGAAATCTCAGTGGGCAGATGGACTGCCTCCAAGAGCCTAAGGATTTGATCGCCATACTTGATTGGGGACCCTCGAGTGGTCAAATGGCCTCTTTCATTCCAAATAGCAGCATGTGCATGTAGCACCAGAAAGGCATACTTGGAGTCAGTGTAAATGGCTACTCTTTTTCTTTTTCCCAGCTCTAAAGCTGGAGTCAGGGCTATGAGCTCGTCTAATTGGGCTGAAATACCTGGTGGCAATCGTTTAGCCTCCATGGTCTCAAAATTGGAGACTACTGCCCATCCAGCTATTTTTTTTCCCCATATGAGACAAAGCTGCTTCCATCAGTGTACCACATTTCTTCAGGATTGGTCAGATGATCTTCTGACAATCCCTCTCAGTGTTTTGGCCAGTGATCCAAAGTTTCTAGACAAGAGTGAAAGGAGAGAGCTTGTGGGGGTAGGCAGGAGGGTAACTGGGTTAAGAATTTCATAAAGAGCTATAATCAGGCCTCAATTTTCCATCAGCACTACTTGATACCTGAGGATCCTTTGATCAGACTTCCATAAATGGCCTCTCCCATTCAGGAGTTGTTTCACTTGGTGGTTAGTAAAAATAGTTAGTTTGCCCCCAAGAGAAGACTTTTAAATTATCATCTATCAGGACTACAATAGCTGCAAGATTCTGAAGGCAGGGAAAAATCTCTTTGAAACAAGGGACTAGGCCACTCAGGGACCACCAGAAGCTGGTGGGAAAATATTTGCCCATCTCAGTTACAAAGAAGTGCTTAGATGAATCTATTTGTAATTGCTTTCCCTGTAGCACCCCAAATGGTACAGGTTTCAGAGAAGGTTCCAGAGTAGGAGGTGAGTACAGAGTAGGTAGCCCCTCTGTCAACCAAGACATTCTCGGACCTACCTGCCACATTCAGTTGCACCCTTGTCTACAGCCCCATGATGGTTATCTCTGACAGGTGGGCTGACTGGAGTGGGCAACTTCAATCCTGTTGAACCATCATGAGGGAAGGCTTGGTGCTTAACCTTGAGGCTCTTGTGTCCCAAGAACAGAGTGCTGCCCAACATCTCAAATGATGGCATGTGTAGCAAGCTCTTTTAGGAAACTTGTCATGGTTTGGGCACTCTTCGGTCCAATGTCCAGCCTGTCTACAGATTAGGCATTTGACTCATCCTTGTCCTTCAAGGACTTGGGGTTTGCCATAAGGTTTCCCTAGAGAGTGGCCAGCATCTGGGCATACCTTATCTCTTTCCTTTTCTTCCTTTCCTGGGCCTTGGCCTCCCTCTCATATTTTCTGTTATAAAAAGGTATTGGTGGCTATCTGGACCATCTCATTTTGAAAGGCAGCAGGGCCCTGCTGCTGTAGCTTTTGTAACTTTATCTTGATGTCCAATGCACTTTGGGACAGGAATTTGTCCTCTAAAATCACTTGTCCCTCATAAGAGTCCAAGTCCAGATTGGTAAACTTTTGGAGGGCCTCTTTTAGACTTTTCAGAAAGGCAATGGGGTTCTCATTGGACTCGTGAGTTTTTGCCGAGACTGGGCACAGTCTCACAACTAATAGGCACCCTTATATTGCCATGGGTGGGCTACCTTAAGGGTGAGTCTTTCTGAAGCTTATCCTACCCAGTACTGCTGCAACCTGAGAGGCAGATGTCCCTGGATCAGAGTGCAGATCCCCTGGCAGTTCGAGATGTGACAACCTCCTGGAGATTGAATCCCCAGGCAGGTCAAGGCATATCAGCCTCCCGAGAACTGGGTCCTTGAGGAGGTCGAGGCATGTCGACCTCCTGGGATCCCTGGACTGGTGGATCCCTGAGCAGGTTGAGATGTGACAACCTCCCAGAGACCATATTCCTAGGCAGGTCAAGGCAGGTCGACCTCCTGGCACCCTGGGCTGGTGTATCCCTGAAAAGGCTGAGGTGTGACAAACTCCCAGGGACCAGGTCCCTAGGCAGGTTGAGGCAGGTCGACCTCCTGGGACCCCAAGCTGGAGTTGGGCATCCCCAAGGTCTCCAGCATGACTAGTTCTGGGTAGGATTAAGGGGTTGTAATCTTAACTCATTACCAGTTGGTCCACCACTGATGGGAATACGTACCAAGATGTAAAGCAATCCAAGTCTGTGCCCTGAGACTGGGAGCCTGGTGAAATAGCCAGAAGCCTTATCCTCTTAGTGCTCTGAGGGAATGTAAGTCACTAACTTCTTCCCCTAGTCTTCCATAAGAGCAGTTTAGGGTGTTTCCGATGGTGAACATTTCATTGTCATAGACCCACTTTAGGTAATAACAGAAGTAATGACAAAGGAGCGGATTCTCTAGTCTTGTTAGGGACTTTAAGAGTATTTCAATAATAGCCTGGCTGGAGTGATATTGCCTACAGAGGGGGCAGGGTCATGGTTGTAGGAGTTAGTAAGTGGCTGAAGGAAAAAAACGATAGACGGCAACATACCAGATATTCCACAAAAGTGGAGTGGAGATTTGATCCAGGTGTATGCTTGTAATTTTAGGAGAAGTGTGGTAAGGGTTTGGCCCAAACGGCCTGTAGGACTAACTCCCAAAGTGGCAAACATTATCCCTGGAAGTCCAATTGCCCTTGAAGGGATGCCACCAACAAATGGACTTCTAACAGGCATTGTGTGCCTGTAACCTGCCCTAGTGGGTTCACTGAGAGATGCTGCTGTTTTTGCACATGTTGCAGGAAACATAGAAGATGAAGGCCCAAATATGTAGAGGGATTGGATAGTATACAGTACTTCCCTCCCAAGGGCCAGCTATTTTCTTGTTGTCCCTCCAGAAGATTGTAGAAGTAACACTGTGGGCCTGGGACTCAGGAAGAGCATGAAACAGGAGGCAAGGGGGCAAGGCACAACTTTTGACAGAATGACGTAGTGCAAAGGGCATAACATAAATGGATTATGATAAAATGGGTCTAAGATGGCAGACGAATCAAATTCAACTAAAACTTGATCCTCAGTCTGCAAGATAAAAGACACACCCAGAGGCGCCATGACCTTTCCAAGGCACTATCAAAAGACCAAGGAGTGGGTGGTTCCCCAATTGTTGCAATGATCCTCCCACTCATTAGCATATGAAATCATCCAGCCCATAAGAACTAACCACACATTTCAAGGTCATCACATTACCCTCTGCGAAGGCACACACTCTGTGGACTCTGCTTCTCTCTGAATCCCAACAAATCTACCTCTTACCTATTGTTGTGTCTCTCACTGATTTTTTTTTTTTTTTTTGCAAGGAGATATGAAGACCTTGAGCTTCACTGGGTCCTGAAACCAGGTACCATGGGCTTAAGCCAGGCTTAAATCCCCATCAGACATGACTGAGTAAGCATAGCACAGAGTCCCTGCCACATGGATTTGAGTCCCAATCTTAGGTAAACTGTTTCAAACACAACTTTCAGAACTGAAAAGTTGATTACCTACCCAATACTTTGTAAGTGGTGGCATATATGGAGAGAGGAGCTGAAGGACAAGCGGAAAAATTGGTGGGGAAAACCTGCTGAGGGATTCCCTTCATAAATTGCCAGAAAATCTGCTAAATACCTGACCTGTGCTCATAGTTTTCTTTGACCTTATCCTTGGCACAAAGAAAATTAAGGACAGGAGAACCCTTAACCACTTGAGGAACAGCTACTAAAGTGCAGCAGATAGTGGAGCCTTCGGGACACACTAGGGAGTAGCCCTTGCCAGAGTCCCTCAATTGCACCCACTGCCACTTGCCTAATCACAGCGGGTTGGAGGAAACAAGAAATGAGAGATTGTAAAGGAATTAAGATTTTGTTAGCCATATGTCCTTCCAACCATAGGGGTGAAGACCTCCTACCTTAACTGGACATCTTCTGGAATCCGAGACTGGGCTGCATGGACTTTCTGCTGAGTTTGTTTTTGTTGTCCCAGTTTCCAGCAAACTAGTCTTGTCACTTTTACTGCACTGGGTTTCCTTCATATTCAGCTTCCTAGTATGAGCTTTTGCTTAGTTGGGCTTCTGGTGTGCTTGGTTTCTGCCTTGTGGGAGTGGAGGTGGGGGGAAAGATGAAGTTGTTTCAGCCAAGTTAAATCTAAGTAACGGCTCCAGATATGTCGGGTGAGTGTGTTTTCCTCAGTTCTGTATCACCGCAGCAAAGATTTGAAATGGTGGAGCAGTGTTACAGCTCGGTTACAACTCAGTTTTATTGGCAAGCAAAGGATAGTACACCCTCGAGGTGTGAGGGCAGATCAACCCAAAAGGAAAGAGGCCAGGCTCAATCTTGGCTCCTCTTTTTATATGTTTTGCCTCCTCCCACTGAGCCTAACCTATGCCAATTGGGCTAGCCAAGAGGGCTGTTTTCTTCTCCTGAGGTTCTTACTCTGGTCCTTGGATTTTCTTCTTTCCATTTTCATGGGGTTTTCCTTTCTTTGTCTCTTTAGCCACTGCCATTTTGGACTCCTCTTTCCTACTCTAACTATCTAACATTTCCATATTATATGGTTGTACTATTTTAAGTGATTACTCTTATTAACTGAAAAATCTGTACTCAGTGTAGCAACAAATAAAATTAATCTGTATCTTCACCTGCCTGCTAGTTCATATAAGAAACTAATTCTTGAACTCCGGTCATTTTGTGGCAGGGAGGAAGCCAATTCTAACTCCATTTTGGAAACTGTTTCTTTGACTTGTTTTTAATTGCTTTTGTTGTTATAATCATACTTAATAGCTTCCCTGTCCTTCCTCATCTCCAGGAGCTGGCTCAATCTCATGCCCATTGTCAGTGATGCCATCTAAAGCTATTTCATTTTTAACATTGTTTACTGTTAAGTAATCTGATAATTCAGTAAGCCAAATTATTATCACTTATTATAGGTTATTTTAATTTAGTCTCTTTTATACATGAAAACTTCATGACACTCAGTTACTTTGATTTCCTAATCTAATTTTAGTATCTTAAGACAGAGTAAAACTTGTCTCCAAAAACTAACTTTTTTCTTCCCCAAGTAAAACATGTATACCTTATTCAATGAAATGTAATAATTAAAAGTAACTCTTAAGGTTTTCCCTAGTAACCATTAAAATGTTAATAGTTATAATTGACAATTCTGTTTTACGTGAAAAACAGAGATGCCACATATTCTATTTTCCATTACATCATCACATGTAACTTTCAATTTTCTTAACATATAGTTTGTATATGTTGCCCAGATGTTTTATTTATCTCTTTTGAGATTAGCTTGTGGATTCTGACCTCTCTACATTGAATATCTCAATTCTACCAATACAACATATGGAGTTGCAATGTATAGGAGAACTACTGAGATTAAGTGCATGTGAGAAATTTACTTTTCAGATCTTTTCCCTCCCCGCTGGCAGAAGTATGTCTTGAAATTACATGTAAAATGTAGCTAATAAGAACCTACTCTATAGCACAGGAAGCTATTTGGTGCTATGCAATGAGTTATTTGGGAATGGATTCTATATGAGAGTGTATGCTTGTATATGTATGAATGATTTACTTTGCTGTAAAGCAGGAACTAACACAACATTGTAAATCAACTATATTCTGGTAAAAGTTAATTTAAAAATAGGCCATGGAGTCATGCTGCAGGAAATTACAGCTGTTTGTTGGCTAAATACAATATAGTCTCCATTTAAATCCTGTTGTTTTTTTTTTTTTAATACAAAATATGATCTTAGTATATGTGAATGTACACTTGTGTGAATTCATGCTAAGTTGCTTCTGTTGTGTCTGACTCTTTGCAACCCCATGAACTGTAGCCCACCAGGCTCCTCTGGCCATGGGATTCTCTAGGCAAGAATGCTAGAGTGGGTTGTCATTTCCCTCTCCAAGGGCTCTTTCCAACCCAGGGATCCAGCCTGCATCTCTTACTCTATTTACAACTTTTAAAATTATTTTAATAGAATACCATGGATATTCCTCTAAGTTAGTAGTTTCTGTTCTAAATCGAAGTGTTTCCTAACTATATAATATTCCATTATTTGGCCTCACCACAATTTGTTTTTGGAAGTTTAGTTGTATCCCTTTTATTAAGTATAAACAATATTGCAATAAATATATTAGTACATGTATTCATATATATATATATGTGTGTGTGTGTGTGTGTGTGTGTGTGTATGTGTCTGTTTATTTGTTCAGTTAGTTTGGTTTATTTTAGGGTGAACTGTAGTGAGATTGCTGGGTCAAATAGATATATTATTAAATATTTCCACATTAGTTTCCAAAAACCCTAAAGTTTTATATTCCAACTAGCACTGTATGAATAAGCTTGTTCTCAAAGTATTCATTATTATCAAATCTAAATTTCTTTTTTAGCATTTTACACTCTGAGCTGAGAAATGTAGTATGCCAATATTTAAATTTTTTATTTGTCGATCCCAATAGAATTACTTTTTATGCACTGAATAGATAGATATCCAATTTAAATTACTGAAAACACAAATGGGAATCAATTGGATCATGCATTACTAATTGATAGTCCAGAGGGTGGATATAAAGGTAGGAGATGCATAAGATCTAATAATATAGCAAGTACTTGGTTTCCTACTTTTGGTTCATAGTCATATGAATTGATTTCAATCTTATGCAAGTTTAATTGTTCTTTTTTTACACAGTGTATTAACTTTTAAGGAAAATTGTTAGCATTTGAACATGCTTTATATCTATCCATACTTCAAAATGGCTATTTAAACCATTCTAAGTATTACTGGTTTTAGTCCCCAAAGCTAGCCATCTAAAAAATTCTGGGTCATTATTGGTCATATAATTTTGCTTCATCTCTTTCTTGGTTACAACATGTTTTCAAGTAACATCTTTCTAGAAGTTTAATGTGCACCATTATTGTCTGAAGTCTTACATCTCTGAAAATGCCCTATTAGTATATGACAATCAATTGACTGATTTTAAAGTTTGGCACTGTATCTTTTCCATCAAAACTCAATATTGCTGCATCATCACCTAAGGTTTTTCATTGCAAAGAAAAAAATAGAGAAATGATTTGCTATTTGATTTCTTTGTATTGGTTTGGCCAAAAATTTCTCTTAGCTTTTGTTGTTGTTTAGTCACTCAGTTGTGTCCTACTCTTTGTGGCCCCATAGACTGCAGCACACCAGAATTCCGTGTCTTTCACCATCTGCCAGAGTTTGCTCAAGTTCACACTTTAGCTTTTAAGTAAAAATAAAAGACATATTTTTCCAAGAGCTTTATTCATTATTTTGTTCCTCTGCATTCTGCCATTTTTCAGGCAAATTCATAATTCCACCTTTCTAAAACTTTTTATCTTTTTGAGCAAAAAATTGTTCCAAGTGTCTTTTACAGTTTTCTACAATAAACTGTGGAAAATTCTCAAAGAGATGGGAATCCAGACT
The DNA here is from genome assembly GCF_963930625.1 of Muntiacus reevesi. NCBI lineage: Eukaryota > Metazoa > Chordata > Mammalia > Artiodactyla > Cervidae > Muntiacus > Muntiacus reevesi. The sequence continues at coordinate 78,371,060 of NC_089271.1, read as the reverse complement.
ACGTGACCTGCCTCTTGAGAAACCTGTATGCAGGTCAGGAAGCAACAGTTAGAGCTGGACATGGAAAAACAGACTGGTTGCAAATAGGAAAAGGAGTACGTCAAGGCTGTATATTGTCACCCTGATTATTTAACTTATACGCAGAGTACATCATTAGAAATGCTGGGCTGGAAGAAGCACAAGCTGGAATCAAGATTGCCGGGAGAAATATCCATAACCTCAGATATGCAGATGACACCACCCTTATAGCAGAAAGTGAAGACGAACTAAAAAGCCTCTTGATGACAGTGAAAGAGAGTGAAAAAGCTGGCTTAAAGCTTAACATTCAGAAAACTAAGATCATGGCATCTGGTCCCATCACCTCATGGAAATAGATGGGAGACAGTGGAAACAGTGTCAGACTTTATTTTTTGGGCTCCAAAATCACTGCAGATGGTGACTGCAGCCATGAAATTAAAAGATGCTTACTCCTTGGAAGGAAAATTATGACGAACCTAGATGACATATTAAAAAACAGAGACATTACTTTGCCAACAAAGAAAGTTCCGTCTGGCCAAGGCTATGGTTTTTCCAGTGGTCATGTATGAATGTGAGAGTTGGACTGAGAAGAAAGCTGAGCGCTGAAAAATTGATGCTCTTGAACTATGGTGTTGGAGAAGACTCTTGAGAGTCCCTTGGACTGCAAGGAGATCCAACCAGTCCATCCTGAAGGAGATAAGTCCTGGGTGTTCATTGGAGGGGCTGATGCTGAAGCTGAAACTCCAATACTTTGCCCACCTCATGCAAAGAGTTGACATGATAGAAAATACCCTGATGCTGGAAGGGATTGGGGGCAAGAGGAGAAGGGTACGACAGAGGATGAGATGGCTGGATGGCATCACCGACTCGATGGGCATGAGTTAAAGTGAAATCCAGGAGTTGATGATGGACAGGGAGGCCTGGCGTGCTGCGATTCATGGGTTCGCAAAGAGTCGGACAGGACTGAGTGACTGAACTGAACTGAACTGAGGCGATTGAAATATTTTCCACTAGGAGAATTTTGTAAAGATGAAAATAAATGGGCATCTGAAGGTGCAGTGCTTGGTGAATATGACAGATGAATCAAAATTTCCCAAACAAGTTGTAACAGATTTTGCCTCATCATCAAAGAAACATGAGGTCTTTAGCTATCCTGAGGGAAGATTATATGTTTTCTCCTGACTAGTTCTGGATGCTTTTCATCAAGTGTTGCTTATAGTTAGTTTAGTTGGGATCAGTATTTATTGGAATTAATCATTTTATTTTCTGGAAGGAGCTCATTATAGAGAATTCCTTTACAATTCCACCATATACACAGCACCTTCTTTGGATGAAAACCTGCCTTTCGTGTGGTTTTTGCTGGTTCATTTCATTTGCCCCATGATCTCTTCTGTTTCATATTATTGTACAGTATCCCCTATTAATCACCCATCATAATTTGTTTTAAAAATGAAACTTTTTCATTACAACTCAGTAGATAATTTTATGTGGGAACATGGTCAGGAAGGTTTATTTTCACTTATGTGGAACCCAATCTTCAAACCAGTAACATAATCAATCTGGTGAACATGATCTTCAACCCTTTCTTTGGATATTTAGAGTATGTTGGCCATCTCCCAAGTGGTATACCATTGATTGTTCTCAATTAATGTCTTGATTTGACTGCTGTCAGTTTCAGTTAGTCTACTCAAACTTGGAGCATTGTACAGTGAGAAATGTCCATTAGGGAATTTTCCAAACCACTTTTGGCACATTTGATCAGCCACAGCATCTTCTTTAGACACTGCATAAATCTTTTTCTGTGTTTCAGTGTTTTCAGCTTTGTTGAAATAAAAAAAAAAAGCATAATATGCTGAAAACACTCCTTTTTTTTCTTCCATCATTATTAAATTGTCTACGTGACAATTCACCAATTTTGATGTTTCTTTCTTTAAATTCTGCTCATATGAGAGTTCTCACAATACAATCTAACATACTTGTTTCTAATGAAGTTAAAGGTGACTAAGCACTACTGGAGCCATCTTAGGAAAAAAAAAATGAACATTTTGGCTAATTATACATAAGCAAACTTCATTGTATAAATATGTACCATGTTATATCTTGTCCATAAAAATTAAACTTTATACCCTTACCACTGTAAATGGTCTTTCTAAATAGAGATCGCTAACTAATTTCCCCTAGAAATACATTGGTGCTCTGTAAAACAAGAAACGAGAGATTGTAAAGGAATTAAGATTTTGTTAGCCGTATATCCTTCCAGCCATATGGGCGAGGACCTCCTACCTTATTTGGAGGTCTTCTGTAGTCTGAGATTGGGCTGTGTGAGCTTTCTGCCGAGTTTGTTTTTGTTGTCCCAGTTTACAGCAGACTAGGCTCCTTTCGCTTTCACTGCACTGGGTTTCCTTCACTTTCAGTTTCCACAGAGTGAGTTTTTGCTGAGTTGGGCTTCTGCTGTGCTTGTTTTCCGCCTTGTTGGAGTGGGGCGGCGGTCGGGGGGGGGAGCTAAGGTTGTTTCAGCCAGATTAAATCCAAGTCACGACACCAGATATGTCGGGTGGGGGAGTGTGTAATTTCCTCAATTCTGTCTCGCAGTAGCAGCGATTTGAAATAATGGAGCAGCGTTACAGCTAGGTTACAATTCAGTTTTTTTGGCAAGCAAAGGATAGTATACCCTCACCCTCTAGGAGTGAGGGCAGACCAACCCAAAAGGAAAGAGGCCAGGCACAATCTTTGCTCCTCTTTTTATATATTTTGTCTACTGTCCCTGAGCCTGCCCTGTGTAAATTGGGATAGCCTGGAGGGCTGATTGTTTCACCTGAGGTTCCTACTCTTGTCCTTGGATTTTCTTTTGTTCCATTTGCATGGGGTTTTCCTTTCTTTGTCTTTTAGCCACTGCCATTTTGGATTACTTCTTCCAAGTAAGTACCTAACAGTTCCATATTATACTGTGGTGCTCTTTCAAGTGATTAATCTTATTAATTGAAAAATGTGTACTCAGTGTACCAACAACAACAACAACAAATAATCTGTATCTTCACTTTCCTGCTAGTTCATATAAGAAATTAATTTTTGAAATTTGGTCATTTTGTGGCAGGGAGGAAGCCAGTTTCAACTCTATCTTGGGAATTGTTTTTTGACTTACTTTTCCTTGTTTTTGTTATTATAATCATACATAAGGGCTTGCCTGGAGGACACTGCTGCTGCAGCTTGACTGTAAACTAAAGTCATTTTGTATAGATCATGAAGAGATAGTTTGTCCCTGCCCACCCGTGAATTGAAGAGATTAAAACCTGCAGGAGAGAGCTAGTGAGCCTAGGTCTATCTGGAACGTTCTTGGATCCTGAGAGGAAACCAAGGTATTTGTCCACCTGTATACCGGGCCGAGGGCCCAACATTCACATTTTTCTCCTGGGGAGCCCTTACTTGGTGAGGCTTAACAACTGCTTGAAAATCCATCCAGTTGCTGTTTTCTTCCTTCTGACAGACCTAGCTTTGCTCCACACTTCAGGATTTCTGAAGCAAGGGGGCACCCCACACCTAATTTCTCACCTTGGGCCCATTTGAGTTTCAAGGTGCCATCGACCAGGTGAACACAGGATGCCAGCCAGCCCTCTCAGACACACTTCCACAGCCTGTTTCCTCATGGGCAGGACTGCTCTGACCTATAAAGGTATTTGCAAGGCTGGGAAAGTGCAGTGAGACACTCGGCCCTGACTCTGGAGGCAGGCCAGTCTTTGGAGCAGGCCTGGGGACTGACGTGTGAGGAGCGAAACACTTGCTGTAAGACAGAAGCCTGAAAATTCACTCACTGTGGCTGCCTTAACTTCCTCGAAGGAAGATAGCTTTCCCAGCTCCCTGAGTGCTGAGAGTCACATACGGCTGGAAAGTGTATGTCTGGAGTTCATTTTTTAGTGGCAATGGCCCCTGAGGCTGTGCACTCAGGGAGGACTCTCACACTTCCAGGGAAAGTCAAACCAACCTCCAAATGTCTGTTCCATCACGTTTTCATCTGCAGGAGAGAGCTAATGAACCTAGGTCTCTCTGGAACGTTCTTGTATCCTGTAGGGAAAGCACCCTGTGCATTTTCCTGGGTACCAGGCCTAGGGGCGAAAACTTGCATTTTCTCCCAGGGAGCACTAATGTGGGGTGGCCTAGGAACTTATTGAAAATTCATCCATTTGCAGTCTTCTTCCTTATGACACAGCTAGCTTTGCTCCCTGTATTGGGATTTTTGAAGAAGGGGGGGGGGCTGCAACTCCTCACCTGGGGCCCATATGAGGTGCAATGTGGCCTCGACCAGGTGACCACAGTATGGCACGTGGTCCCTTCAGACACTCCCGCAGCCTGCTTCCTCATTGGCAGGACAGCTCTGACCTAGAAATGTGTTTGAAAGGCTTGGAAAGTGTGAAGAGACACACTGCCCTGACCTTGGAATTTAGGTGATGGGAGAAGGCCTTGGGGTCTGACGTCTGAGAAGCAAAACACTTGCTGCAAGATAGAAGCCTGAAAACACACTCTCTGTGTATGTCTTTCCTTCCTCGAAGGGAAGATAGCTTTACCAGCCTCCTGCATGCTGAGTGTCACACACAGCTAGAAAGCACTTGCTTGTAGTTCATTTTTTAGTGGCAATGGGCCCTGAGGCCCTGCACCCAGGGAGGGCTCCCACACACACAAGGAAAATAAAAGCAACCTCCAAACTTCTGTTCCATCACATTTCCGCTGTAGGAGAGAGCTAATGAGCCTAGGTCTGTCTGTAACGTTCTTGGATCCTCCGGGGAAAACACCCTGAGCGTACACATGGATACCAGGCCTAGGGGCCAAAGTTCGCATTTTTCGACCTGGGAGCCCTAACGTGGTGCAGTATCACAACTGCTTGAAAATCTAACCAGTTGTTGTTTTCTTCCTGCTGACAAAGCTAGCTTTTCTCACCACTTTGGGATGTCTGAAGCAAGGGGGAGGCTTGCAGTTCCTCGCCTATGGCCCTATTAAAATTAAAGGTGCCCTCGACCAGGTGACCACAGTATGTCACCCAGCCCCCTCAGACAGACTCCCGCAGCCTGCTTCCTCATGGGCAGGACTGCTCTGAGCTAGGAATGAGTTTGCAGGGCTCAGAAAGTTCAGTGAGACACATGACCTTGACTCTAAAATATAGGCCATCAGAGTAGGCCTGCAGGTCTGACTTCTGAGAATCCTAACAATTGCTGCAAAATGGAGGCCAGAAAACTCACTCTTTTTAGCTGCCTTTCATTCCTTGAAGGAAGATAGCATCCCCAACCTCCTGCATGCTGAAAGTCACATACACCTGGAAAGCACTTGCTTGGAGGTCATTTTTCAGTGGCCATGGCCCCTTGCAGCCCAGGGCCCAGTGAGGGATCCCACACTCCCAGGGAAATTCAAAGCAACCTCCAAACGTCTGGTTCATTCATGTTTCCTCTGCAGGGGAGAGCTAGTGAGCCTAGGTCTGCCTGGAATGTTCTTGGATCCTGAGGGGGAAACACCTTGTGCGTCCACCTGGATACCAGGCCTAGGGGCTAAAATTCACATTTTTCTCCCGACAATCACTAACTTGGTGTGGCTTAACAACTTCCTGAAATCTAATCCATTTGTTATTTTCTTACTTCTGACAGAGCTAGTTTTGGTCTGTGCTTTGGGATTACTGAAGCAAAGGGGCATTCCATAACTCCTCACCTGGGGCCCTTCTGAGGTTCAAGGTGCCCTCAACTAGGTGACCACAGTATGGCATCTAGCCTCTCAGACACACTCCCTCAGCCAACTTCATCATGGGCAGGACTTCTATGACCTAAGAATGTGTTTTCCAGGCTTGGAGAGAGCAGAGTGTCCCAAGGCCCTGACTCTGGAATTTAAAACCTCAGAGCAGGCCTGGAGATCTGACATCTGAGAAGCGAAACACTTACAGCAAGATAGAAGCCTGAAAACTCACTCTCTGTGGCTGTCTTTCCTTCCTCAAAGCAAGATAGCATTCCCAATTTCCTTTGTGCTGAGAGTCACACACAGCTGGAAAATGCTTGCTTGGAGGTCATTTTTTCAGGGGCAATGGCCCCTGAGGCCCTGAGCCTGGGGATGCCTCCCACACTTCCAGGGAAAGTCAAAGCCACCTCCACAAGTATGTTCCAACACACTTTCATTTGCAGGATAGAGCTAATGAGCCTAGGTATGTCTGGAACGTTCTTGAATCCTGCAGGGAAAACAGACTGTGCGTTCACCAGGTTACCAGGTCTAGTGGCCAAAATTCAAATTTTTCTCCCGGAGAGCAACTTCCAAACATCCAGGTGGACCCAAAGGGTGTTTTCCCAGGAGGATCTGAGAACATTACAGACAGACCTAGGCTCACTAGCTCTCTCCTGCAGATGAAACGTGTTGGAACAGCCATGTGGAGGTTGCCTTGACTTTCCCTGGGAGTGCGGGAGAACTCCCTGGGCACAAGGCCTCAGGGGCCATTGCCACTGAAAAATGACCTCCAAGTCAGTGGTTTCCAGCAGCATATGACTCTCAGCTCGCAGGATGCTGGGGCTTGTAGGAAGGAAAGGCAGCCCCAGAGAGCATGTTTTCAGGCCTCTATCTCACAGCAAGTGCTTGGCTTCTCAGACATCAGACCCCCCAGACCTGCTCCAAGGGCCTCAACAGAGTCAGGGACATGAGTCTCCATGCACTTTCTGAGCCTTTCAAACACAGTCCTAGGTCAGTGCAGTCCTGCCCACAGGAAATGAGGCTGTGGGAGTGTGTCAGAGGGGCCCGGGTGCCAAGCTGGGGTCACCTGGTCGAGGGCACCTTCCACCTCCAATGGGCCCCAGCTGAGGACATGCATGTCTCCCCCTTGCTTCAGAAATCCCAAAGTGGGGAACCAAGCTAGCTCTGTCAGAAGGAAGCAAACAGCAACTGGATGGATTTTCAAGCAGTTGCTAGGCTGCACCCCTTAGGGCTTCCTGGGAGAAGATGGTGAATTTTGGCCCCTAGACCCGGTATCCAGGTGAACGCACAGGATCCAAGAATATTCAAGACTCATCTAGGTTCACTAGCTCTCTCCTGTACAGGAAACATAAAGGAACAGATGTTTGGAGGTTGCTTTGACGTTCCCTGGGTGTGTGGGAGCCCTCCCTAGGTTCAGGGCCTCAGAGGCCTTTGCCCCTGAAAAATTGCCTTCAAGCAAGTGCTTTCCAGCCGTGTGACTCTCACTATGGAGGAGACTGGCAAAGCTATCTTCCTTGGGAGAAGGAGAGGCATCCACAAAGGCTGTCTTTTCAGAATTCTAGCTTGTGGCAAATGTTTGGCTTCTCAGATGTCAGACCACCAGGCCTGCTCCAAGGGCCTCAAGTCCAGAGTCAGGGCCATGTGTCTCCCTGCACTTTCCGAGCCTTGCAAACACATTCCTAGGTCAGAGTGTTAATGCCCAAGAGGAATATGGCTACGGGAGTGTGTCTGAGGAGGTAGGGTGCCATACTGGGACCAACTGGTCGAGGGCACCTTGCACCACCAATGGGGCCCAGCTGAGGAGATGCATGTCTCCCCCTTGCTTTAGAAATCCCAAAGCGGTAAGCCTAACTAGTTCTGTCAGAAAAAAGCAATCAGCAACTGGATGGGTTTTCTAGCTGTTACTAGGCCGCACACCGTTAGGCTCCCCAGGAGAAAAAGGTGAATTTTGGCCCCAAGGCCCGGTAACTAGGTAGACACACAGGGTGTTTTCCCCGCAGGATCCAAGAATGTTCCAGAATCACCTAGGCTCACTAACTCTCTCCTGCACAGGAAACATGAAGGAACAGACATTAAGAGGTTGCTTTGATGTTCCCTCGGAATGTGGGTGCCCTTCCTAGGTGAAGGGCCTCAGAGGCCTTTACCCCTGAAAAATAACCTCCAAGCAGACACTTTCCAGCCATGTGTGACTCTCACTACACAGGTGGCTGGCAAAGCTATCTTCCTTGGAGGAAGGAAAGGCATCCACAGAGATAGGGTTTTCAGGCTTCTAACTTGAAGCAAGTGTTTTGTTTCTCAGACATCAGACCTCTAGGCCTGCTCTGAGGGCCACAATTCCAGAGTCAGGGCTGTGTGTCTCCCTGTAGTTTCCAAGCCTTGCAAACACATTCCTAGGTCAAAGCCACACTGCCCATGAGTAATCAGGCTGCAGGAGTGTGTCTGAGGATGCAGAGTGCCATTTTGGGGTTACCTGGTCGAGGGCACATTGCGGCTCCAATGGGCCCCAGCTGAGGAGTTGCGGGCCTCCCACTTGCTTCAGAAATCCCAAAGTGGGAAGCCAAGTTAGCTGTGTTAGAAGAAAGCAAACAGTAACTGGATGGATTTTCAAGCAGTTGCTAGGCCACACCCCATTAGGGTTCCCCGGGAGAAAAATGTGATTTTTGGCCCCTAGGCTCAGGATCTAGGTGGATGCACCAGGTGTTTTCCCCACAGGATCCGAGCTCATGGCAAACAGACCTAAACTCACTAGCTCTCTCCTGCAGAGCTAATGTGACAGAACAGCTGTGTGGAGCTTGCTTTGACTTTCCGTTGAAGTGTGGGATCCCTTCCTGGGGGCAGACCCTCAGGGGCCTTTGCCACTGAAAAATGACCTCCCAGCCAGCACTTCCCAGTTGTAGGCGAAGCTCAGCCCGCAAGCAGCTGGAGACAGTATCTTCCTTGGAGGCAGGAAAGGAAGCACCACAGAGTCTGTTTTCAGGTCTCTAAGTTGCAGCAAATGTTTGCCTCCTTGGATGTCAGCCCTCCAGGCCTGCTCTGAAGGCCTCAATTCCCGAGTCAGGGCTGTGGGTCTTCCTGCACTTTCTGAGCCTTGCAAACACATTCCTAGGTCAGCACAGTCCAGCTCACGGGGAATGAGACTGTGGGAATGTTTTGGAGGGGGCGGGTGCCATGCTGGGGTCACCTGGTTGAGGGCGCCCTGCACCTTCTGGGGCCTCAGCCAAGGAGTGGTGGGCATCCCCCTGACTTCCAAAATGCTAAAGCGGAGAGCAAAGCTAGCTCTGGCAGTAGGCAGAAAACAGCAACGGGATACGTTTGCAAGCAGTTGCTGGGCTGCTATGCATTAGGGCTCCCAGGGGGAAACATGAGAATTTTGGACCCTAGGCCTGGATTCCAGGTGGGCGCCCAGGGTGTTCTCCTTTAAGGATCAGAACACATGGCAGACAGACCTAGGCTCACTAGCTCTCTCCTGCAGAGGAAACATGATGTAAGAGCCGTCTGGAGGTTTCTTTGACTTTCCTTGGTAGTGTGGGTGTCCTTCCTGGGTACAGGGTCTTAGGGGGCATTGCATTGAAAAATGACCTCCAAGCCAGTGCTTTCCAGCCACATGTGACTCTCAGCCCGCAGGCGACTGGGAAAGCTATCTTCCTTAGGGGAAGGAAAGGCAGCCTCAGAGTCTGTTTTCATGCCTCTATCTCGCAGCATGTGTTTGGCTTCTCAGACTTCAAACTTCCAGACCTGCTCCGAGGGCCTCAATTCCTGAGTCAGTGCTGTGTGTCTCCCTGCACTTTCCAAGCCTTGGAAACACATTCCTAGGTCAGTGCAGTCCTGCCCATGGGGAAGGAGTCTGCGGGAGTGTGTCGGAGGGGGCCAGGTGCCATGCTGGGGTCACACGGTCTAGGGCACCTGACACTTCCCATAGGCCCCAGCTGAGGAGTGACGGACCACCTCTTGGCTTCTGAAATGCCACAGCGGGGAGCAAAGCTAGCTCTGTCAGAAGGCAGAAAACAGCAATGGGATGCATTTTCAAGCATGCGCTGGGCAGCCCAGCGTTAGGACTCCTTGGAGAAAATGTGAATTTTGCCCCCTAGGCCCGGTATCCAGGTTGGTACACAGGGTGTTTTCCCTGCAGGATCCGAGAACACTGCAGACAGACCCAGGCTCACTAGCTCTCTCCTGCAGAGGAAACGAAACAGAATAGCCATGTGGAGCTTGCCTTGACTTTCCCTGGGAGTGTGGGAGCCCTCCCTGGGCGCAGGGCCTCAGGGGCCATTGCCACTGTAAAATGAATTCCAAGTAGGCCCTTTCCAACCATGTGTGACTCTCAGTTCACAGGAGGCTGGGAAAGTTTTCTTCCTTGGAGGAAGGAAATGCATCCACAGAGAGTGTGTTTTCAGGCCTCTATCTTGCAGCTAGTATTTTGCTTCTCAGACATCAGATCTCCAAGCCTGCAACTTCTCATCTGGGTCACATTTGAGGTGCAAGGACACACTCCTGCAGCCTGCTGCCTCATGGGTAGGACCACTCTCTCTTAGGAGTATGTTTGCAAGGCTCAGAAAGCGCAGGGAGACACATGGCCCTGACTCTGGAATTTAGGCCTTCGGAGCAGGCCTGGAGTTCTGACATCTGAAAAGCGAAACACTTGCTGCAAGATAGAAGCCTGAAAATTCGCTCTCTTTGGCTTCCCTTACCTCCACAAAGGAAAATAGCTTTCCCAGCCTCCTGCATGGTGACAGTCACACACGCCTGGAAAATGCTTGTTTTGGGGTCATTTTTCAGCGGTAATGGCCACTGAGGCCCTGTGCCCAGTGAAGGCTCCAAAATTCCCAGGGAAAGACAAAGCAACCTCCAAACGTTTGTTATGTCATGTTTCCTCTGCAGGAGAATTAGGAAGCCTAGGTCTCTCTGGAACGTTCTTGGATCCTATGGGGAAAACACCCTGTGCATCCACTTGGATACCAGGCCTAGGTGCCAAAATTCGCAATTTTCTCCTAGGGAGCCCGAATGCGGTGCGGCCTAAGAACTGCTTGAAAGTCATTCCAGTTGCTGTCTTCCTTCTGGCACAGCTAGCTTTGCTCCTTGCTTTGAGATTTCTGAAATAAGGGGGCAGCCTGCAACTCCGTGCCTGGGCCCCATTTCAGGTTCAATGTGCCCTCAACCAGGTGACCAGTTTATGGCACTCAGCCCTTCAGACACCCTCCTGCAGCCGGCTTCTTCATGGGCAGGACTGCTTTGACTTAGGAATGTGTTTGGGAGCCTCGGAAAGTGCAGGGAGACACATGGCCCTGACTCTGAAATTTAGCCCGTGGAGCAGGTCTGGAGGTCTGATCTGAGAAGTGAAACAGTTGCTGCAAGATAGAAGCCTGAAAACTCACTCTCTGTGGCTGCCTTTCTTTCCTGGAAAGAAGATAGCTTTCCCAGGCTCTTGCATGATGAGAGCCACACATATCTGGAAAGTGCTTGCTGGGTGATCGTTTTTCAGTGGCAATGGCCCCCGAGGCCCTGCATCCATGAAGGGCTCCCACACTCCCAGAGTAAGTGAAATCAACTTCCAAATGTCTGTTCTGTCACATTTCCTCATCAGGAGACAGCTAGTGAACCTAAGTCTGTCTGGAATGCTCTTGTATCCTGCGGGGAAAATATCCTGTGCCTCTACCTGGATACTGGGCCTAGGGCCAAAATTCACATTTTTCTTTCGGGGAGCCCTATCACGGTGCGGCCTAGCAACTGCCAGAAAATCCAGCCATTTAGTGTTTGCTTCCTTCTTACAGAGCTAGTTTTACTCCCCGCTTTGGGATTTCTGAAGCAAGGAGGCAGCCTGCCACTCCTCTCCTGGGGCCCTTTTGAGGCTCATGATGCCCTTGACCAGGTGAACATAGTATGGCACCCTGTCCCCTCAGACACACTCCTGCAGCCTGCTTCCTCACGGGCACGACCACTCTGAGCCAGGAATGTGTTTGCCCAACTCGGAAAGTGCAGGGAGATACATGGACCTGACTATGGAATTTAGGCCTGTGGTGCAAGTCTGGAGGTCTGACGTCCGAGGAGTGAAACACTTGCTGCAAGATAGAGACCTGAAAACTCACTCTCTTAGGCTGCCTTTCCTTCCTCGAAGGAAGATAACTTTCCCAGCCTCCTGCATGATGAGATTCACACATGCCTGGAAGGTGCTTGCTTAAAGGTCATTTTCAGTAGCAATGGCCCCTGAGGCCCTGCGTCCAAAGAGGGCTCCCACACTCCCATGGAAACTCAAAGCAACCTCAAAACATCTGTTCCATCCTGGTTCCTCAGCAGGAGACAACTATTGAGCCTAGGTCTGTCTGGAACGTTCTTGGATCCTAGTAGGGAAACAGCCTGTGCCACCATCTGAATACCGAGCCTAGGGACCAAAATTCACATTTATTCCCTGGGATCCCTATCACAGTGCAGCCTAGCAACTGCCTGAAAATATATCCAGTTGTTGTCTTCTTCCTTTTGACAGAGCTAGCTTTGCTCCTTGCTTTGGGATTTCCGAAGCAAGGGGGCATCCTGTCACTCTTCACCAGTGACCCTTTGAGGTGCATTGTGTCCTCGACCAGGCGAACATAGTATGGCACCCAGCCTCCTCAGACACACTCCCACAGCCTACTTCCTCACAGGCAATACCACTCTGACCTAGAAAAGTGCTTCCAAGGCTCAGAAAGTGCAGGGAGACACACGGTCCTGACTCAGGAATTGAGGTCCTTGGAGCAGGCCTGGAGATCTGACATCTGAGAAGCCAAATACTTTCTGTGAGATAGAGACCTGAAAACACTCTTTGGGGCTGCCTTCCCTTCCTTGAAGGAAAACAGCTTTCTCAGGTTCCTGCATACGGAGAGTCACACACACCTTGAAGGCACTTGCTTGGAGGTCATTTTCCAGTGGCAATGGCCCCTGAAGCCCTGCACCCAGGGAGGGCTCCCACACTCCCAGGGAAAGTCAAAGTAACCTCCAAATATCTGTTTTGACACGTTTCCTCTGCAGGAGACATTAGTGAGCCTAGGTCTGTCTGGAACATTCTTGGTTCCTGCATGGCACACTCCCTGTGCGTCCACCTGGATACCAGGCCTAGGGGCCAAAATTCAGTTTTCTCTGATGTGTCTGGTGTGTCTCTGGTGTTAGCGGTGTGGCCTAACAACTGCTTGAAAATCAATCCAGTTGCTGATTGCTTCCTTCTGACAGAGCTAGCTTGGCTCCCCACTTTGTCATTTCTGAAGCAAGGTAGTTGCCATCAACTCCTCACCTGGGGCCCATTTGAGCTGCAAGGTGCCCTCGACCAGGACACCACAGTATGGTACCTGGCCCCTCAGACACACTCCTGCAGCCTGCTTCCTCAAGAGCCAGACCACTCTGACCTATGAATGGGTTTCAAGGCTCAGAAAGTGCAAGAAGACACATGACCTTGACTCTGGAATTTAGGCCCTCAGAGCAGGCCTGGAGTTCTCATATCTGAGAAGATAACACTTGCTGCATGATAGAGACCTGAAAACTCATTCTCTGTGACTGCCTTTCCTTCCTAGAAGGAAGAGAGCTTTCTCAGCCTCCTGCATGCTGAGAGTCACACACGCCTAGAAAGTGCTTGCTTGGAGGTCATTTTCCAGTGGCAATGGTCCTTGAGGCCATGCACCCAGGGAGGGCTCCCACACTCCAAGGGAAAGAGAAAGCAACCTCCAAACGTGTGTTCTATCACATTTCCTCTGCAGGAGAGAGATAGTAAGCCTAGGTCTGTCTGGAACATTCTTGGATTCTGCGGGGAAATCACCCTGTGTGTCCACCTGGATACTGGGCCTAGGGGCCAAAATTCGCACATTTCTCCTGGGGAGCCCTAGTGCGGTGTGGCCTAGGAACTGATTGAAAATCCATCCAGTTGCTATTTTCTTCCTTCTGACAGAGCTAGCTTTGCTCTCCACTTTGGGATTTCTGAAGCAAGGGTGCAGCCTGCAACTCCTCGCCTGGGACCCATTTGAGGTGCATGATGCCCTAGACCAGTTGACCACAGTATGGCACCCAGGCCCTCAAACACACTCCAACAGCCTGCTTCTTCATGGACAGGACCAGTCTGACATACAAATCTGTTTGCAAGGCTCAGAAAGTACAGGGAAACATGCAGCCCAGACTTGGAAATTAGGCCCTCAGAGCAGACCTGGATGTCTGATGTCTGAGAAGCGAAACACTTGCTGTGAGATAGAGGCCTGAAAACTCTCTCTGTGGCTGGCTTTCCTTCCTTGAAGGAAGATAGATTTCCCAGTCTCCTTCATGCTGAGAGTCACACATGCCTAGAAAGCACTTGCTTGGAGGTCATTTTCCAGTGGCAATGGCCCCTGAGGCCCTGCACCCAGGGAAGGCTCCCACACTCCCATGGAAAGTCAAAGTAACCTCCAAATGTCTGTTTCATCATGTTTCCTCTGAGGGAGACATTAGTGAGTCTAGGTCTGTCTGGAACGTTCTTGGATCCTGCTTTGAGAACACCCTGTGCGTCCACCTGGATACCGGGCCTAGGGGCCAAAATTCACAATTTTCCCCTGGGGAGCCTTATAGTGGTGCAGCCTAGTAACTGCTTGCAAATCCATCCAGTTGCTGTTTGCTTCCTTCTGACAGACCTAGCTTTGCTCCCCATTTTGGGATGTCTGAAACAAGGAGGTGGCCTGCAGCTCCTCCCTGGGGCCCATTTGAGGTGCATGGTGCCTTGGACCAGTGACGACAGTATGGCACCCGGACCCCTCAGACACACTCCCTCAACCCACTTCTTCATTGGCAGCACCGCTTGACCTAGGAATGCATTTTCAAGGCTCGGAAAGTGTATGCAGACACATGGCCCTGATTCTGGAATTTAGGCCCTCAGAGTAGGCCTGGAGGTCTGACATCCAAGAAGCGAAACACTTGCTGCAAGATAGAGGCCTAAAAACAACTCTCTGTGGATGCCTTTCATTCCTAGAAAGAAGATAACTTTCCTGTTTTGCTCCATGCTGAGAATAACACACAGCTGGAAAGCGCTTGCTTGGAGGTGAATTTTCAGTGGCAATGGCCCCTGAGGCCCTGTGCCCAGGGAGGGCTCCCACACTCCCAGGGAAAGTCAAAACAACCTCGAAATGTCTGTTCTGTTGCGTGTCCTCTGCAGGAGAGAGTTAGTGAACCTAGATCTGTGTGGAAGGTTCTTGGATTCTGCAGGGAAACACCCTGTGCATCCATCTGGATACCAGGCCTAGGGGCCAAAATTTGTATTTTTCTCCCAGGGAGCCCTAATGCAGCTAGGATTAGGACCTGCTTGAAAATTCTGGCATTTAATATACTTAACTTGTGATTTGGGCCCTAAAGGCAGAAGCAACATTTCCTCGTAGGACTACCCGGGTTGTTGCAGTTTGACACCT
This sequence comes from Muntiacus reevesi, assembly GCF_963930625.1. Classification (NCBI taxonomy): domain Eukaryota; kingdom Metazoa; phylum Chordata; class Mammalia; order Artiodactyla; family Cervidae; genus Muntiacus; species Muntiacus reevesi. Next base: position 78,355,950 of record NC_089271.1, on the reverse strand, counting down.
TAAACAAAGCATGCAGGTTGGGTTCTTTTATCTCTTCCTTACACCTGCAGCATTGTTTAAGTGTTTGCATCTTCTGAAACACAGCCACATGCTTCTAAATGCTACAAAGTCATCTGACAGTGTAATTTTGCGCAGTCTGGTAACCACAGGTATGGCAGTGGCTCTCAGCCAACATTTTTCCCTGAATGCTTTGCTAAGGGAATGGTGCAGTGTGATCTACGAGTGCCTTTGCAGAGCTCCGAACCTGTGGGAAAATCTTTCTCTGAACCCAGCATTCTTGGCCTGAATATAAAGCAGTTTTTCGCCAAAGTAATGCGGAATACATGCCATCTCCAACCCGAAGGTTAAACTGGTGCATTTCCCCCTGCTTTTTGACAGCAAGTATCATCAAGTACTTGTGTTTCCCGAGAGCGACACGTTGCTTGCCTTTTCTTGGTGGGAAGTCCTCTGACTGTACACATTTCACAGATCAGGGTAAAAAGGGTTGTATAAGTTAACATACACAGATTGTACCTCGTGACTTAAGATTGCAATTGCACAGCTTAGAAACAGAAGGGAGACGTGTGTTTGTGACCCTGAAATCAGGGCATGATGTTCGAAAGCAATCATTTGCGTTTAAAAACCAAGATACTTACAGCATGAACCCACAGGAAAGACACACAGGCTCATTCTACTCTTTAATCCTAGAACTGCATCTTTAAGTATCTGACTTTTCAAGAAAACAGATGGGCTTCCCTGGTGGCTCAGAGGATAAAGCACCTCCTTGCAAGGTGGGAGACCTGTGTTCCATCCCCTGGCTGGGAAGTTTCCCTGGGTAAGCAGATGGCAGCCCACTCGAGTACCCTTGCCAGGAAAATGTCATGGTTGAAGGAGCCTGGTTAACTATTGCCAAAGGAATAGCAAAGAGTCGAACACAACCGAGCCACTTCATTTCTCCTGCATCAGGCTGCTTGGCACTTCTTTCTGTGAGGTTTTCTGACAGGACGTTTCACCTGACCAGAGGAAAAGCAGGTGTGTCTATGCACATACAAAGAGCACTTGCCACTGATATCTTGGCTTCACCCATGGTAGAATGTCTGTGCACTAGGAGTGTCTTTACTCAGCTCATAATGTGCACAGAAGTGTGTTATCTTGAAGTAGGGATTCCAGGCAATATGACCAAATACGTACAAGACTCCTGTATAAGAAGGAGAGTTGCTGCCTCAAACCAGCCAGGAAAACACACTGGGTTATTCTTCTGTGTACTATGACTACAGCTGTGGTGCATTATTTGAGTTTTCTGAAAGGAACATGATGCCGGCTACTTCTTACTGGGAAGTATCACCCAGTCCGGTTTCACTGAATTAGGCTGGCAATAGGTATGGCAGCCAACATTCACAGAACCATCCCCACTGGACTCTTTCCTTATGGAATGGGATGGTGCAATCTGTTCTTGGACTGTCTTGGCCAAGTCTCTAACTACATGGTCAATTTTTGTATTAGCAAGGGATTTGGAGCTTAAAGGTAGAAGCAGCATTTCCTAGTGTGACTGTCTGGTGGTTGCAGTCTGACGCCTGAAAGAAAAGCACACTGGTTCATTTCTGTGTTCCTTATGTCTGCAACTTTTCTTAAGTGTCTGCCTTTTCTGAAAGCATAGTCACTTTCTTATTAATGCTACAAAGTCATCTGACAATGTAATTTCACCTAATCGGGTAACAACAGTTATGGCAGAGGCCCTCACAGAACATTCTTACCTAAATTATTTTCTCAGTGAATGGTGCAGTGTGATCTATGAATGATGTTGCACAACCCAAAACCTGTAGGGTAATGTTTCTCTGAAACTGGAACTCAAGGCCTGAAGATAAAGCAGCATATTCACCTAACAATTTCAGAATACTTGCAGTTTCCAAACTGATGGAAAACATACAGGTACATTTTTGCCTTCTTTATGACAGAAAGTTTCATCAAGTAGTTGTGTTTTCTGAGAGAAACACGCTGATTACCTTTTCTTGCTGTCAAGTCCTATGATGGTACAGTTTTAGCCAATCAGGGTAAAAGTATATAGAGAAATTGACATAAAGGGACAGTACCTTGTGTCCTCGGAATAAACTTACACAGCTTTGAAACTGCAGGGACATGTGTTGTTGTGAATCTGGAACTGGAGTATGACATCCAAAAGCAGTCATTTGCCATGTGAAACCTTGATAATTGCAGCATGCCACCTGCAGGAAAGACACACAGGCTCATTCTACTCTTCAATCCTAGAACTGTTCTTTAATTAATTGACTTTTCTAGAAATCAGGTGGAATTCCCTGATGGCTCAGCTGGTAAAGTGTCTGCCTGCAAATCAGGCAACCTGGGGTCCATCCCCAGGTCAGGAAAATTCCCTGTAGAAAGAAATGCCAACTGACTCCACTACTCTTGCCTGGAAAATGCCTTGCACGGTGGAACCTGATCGTCTACAGTCAATTGGATCAAAAAGAGTCATAGATGACTGAGCAACTTCACTCCTCATGAATGAGGCTGCTTGCTACTACTTACTGTGAGGTTGTCTGACTCTTTGTTTCATTTGAACAGGGTGAAAGCAGGCTTGGCCATCCACATTTACAGTGTACTCTCTGCTGATATATCTGCTTCACAAACTGTGCAGTGTCGGTACACTAGGACTGTCTTTACTCAGCTCTAAATGTACTGGGAAATGTGTTATCTTGAAGCTGAAATTACAGGCAATATGACCAAAACATTATATTTCTCCTGTGAAAGCAGAATAGTTGCAACCTCAAACCAGCCAGGAAATCACACGGAGTCATTTTTTTGTGCATTATGATGACAGCTTTGGCCATTGTTTTTCTGAAAGGAACATGCTTCTGGTCACTTCTTACTGGGAAATCATCACCCAGTCCAGTTTTACAGAATCAGGTTAACAGCAGGTATGGCTGTTACTCACAGAACACTCACAGTGTTCAACACTCACAGAACACTCCCCAGTGAGGTGTTTTTTTTTTTCCTTGAAATCCACCCAAATAATGCATTTCAAACTCTTTTGTTGACTATGAGTTCTAACACATTTCTTCTGAGGGATTCTTGGCTATTTGAGTAGATATAATGGTCATCTGAATTAAAATTTCCTATTCCAGTCCTTTTTCCTTTAGTGATTCCTTACATGTCAATGTTCTCTCTTACTATCTCCTGTTTGATCACTTCCAATTTACCATGATTCATGGATCTAACATTCCACCCTCCTATGCAATATTGTTCTTTATAGCATAAGACTTTAGGTCCATCAACAATCACATCCACAGTTGAGTGTTGTTTTTTCTTTGACTCTATCTCTTCATTCTTTCTGGAGTTGTTGCCTCACTCTTCTCCAGTAGCATGTTGGGCACCTACCTACCTGGGGACTTCATATTTCAGTGTCATATTTTTTGCCTTTTCATATTGTCCAAGGGATTTTCATGGGAAGAATACTGAAGCTATTTGCCATTCCCCTCACCAGTGGATCACGTTTCATCAGAACCATCCACTGTGACCCATCTGTCCATCTTGGGTGACCCTACATGGCATGGCTCATAGTTTCACTGAGTTAGAGGAGGCTGTGGTCCATGTGATCAGTTTGGTTAGTTTTCTGTGATTGCAGTTTTTATTCTGTCTGTCCTCTGATGGATAAGGTAAGAGGTTTATGGAAGCTTCCTGATGGGAGAGACTGACTGTGAGGTAACTTGGTCTTGTTTTGAAGTTGAATGTTTCTATGAAGACCTACAAGATCTTCTAGTGGAGTGAATGCCACTCAGTCATGCCCAACCCTTTGCTACCCCATGGACTATGGAATTTTCCTGGCCAGAATACTGGAGTGGAGAGCTTTTCCCTTCTCCACAGGATCTTCTCAACCCAGGGATTGAACCCAGGTCTCCTGCATTGTAGGTGGATTATTTACCAGCTAAGACACAAGGAAAGTCCAAGAATACTGGACTGGCTAGCCTATCCCTTCTCCAGCAGATCTTCCTGACCCAGGAATCTAACTAGGTTCTTCTGCATTGGAGGCAGATTATTTATGAACTGAGCTATGAGGGAAGACCTTCTAGAGCTAACACCAAAAAAAAAAAAAAAAAAAAAAAGATGCCCTTTTCATCATAGGGGACTGGAATGCAAAGTTAGGAAGTCAAGAGATACCTGGAGTAAAAGGCAAATTTGGCCTTGGAGTACAAAATGAAGCAGGGAAAAGGAAAAAGTGTTTTGCCAAGAGAATGCACTGGTTATTGCAAACACTCTCTTCCAACAACACATTTCATTACTCTACAAATGGATATCACCAGATCATCAATATCAAAATAAGATTGATTATATTCTTTGCAGTCAAAGATGGAGAAGCTCTATACAGTCAGCAAAAACAATACTGGGAGCTGACTGTGGCTCAGATCATTAACTTTTTATTGCAAAATTCAGACTTCTTAAAGAGAGTAGGGAAAACCACTAGGCCACTCAGTTATGACCTACATAAAATCCACCATGATTGTACAGTGGAAGTGACAAAGAGATTCAAGGGATTAAATCTGACAGAGTGAAAGTAAAACTACTCACAGAGCTTTGTAATTTTTACAGGAGGTGGTGATGAAAACCACCCCCAAGAAAAATAAATACAAAAAGGCAAAATGGTTCTCTGAGGAAACCTTACAAATAGCTGATAAATGAATAGAAGCAAAAGGCAAAGGAGAAAAGGAATGATCTACCCATCTGAATTCAGAGTTCCAAAGAATAGCAAGGAGAAATTAGAAAGCCTTCTTAAGTGAACAATGCAAAGAAATAGAGGAAAACAACAGAAAGGGAAAGACTAGAGATCTCTTCAAGAAATATAAAGATACCAAGGGAACATTTCATGTCAAAATGGGCACAGTAAAGGACAGAAAGTGCATGGACCTAACAGAAGCAGAAGATATTAAGAAGAGGTGGCAAGAATACACAGAAAATCTGTGTAAAAAAGATGGCAATGATGCAGAACACCACAAGGATATGATCACTCACCTAGAGCCAGACATCATGGGCTCAAAGTCAAATTGGCCTTAGGAAGCATCACTACAAAGCTAGTGAAAGTGACGGAATTCCAGCAGAGCTATTTCAGATCTTAAAAAGTGATGCTGTGAAAGTGCTGCCATCAAAATTCCAGCATATTAGGAAACCTCAGCAGTGGCCATAGGACTGGGAAAAAAAACAAAACAAAGCTGGTTTTCATTCCAATACCAAAGAAGTGCAGTGCCAAAGGATGTAGAAATTGCTGCACAATCACACTCATGTCACATGCTAGCTAAGTAGTGCTCAAAATTCTTCAAGCTAGGCTTCAACAGTATGTGATCGGAGAACTTCCAGATGTACAAGCTGGATTTAGAAAAGGCAGATGAACCAGAGAAAAAATTTCCAACATCTGTTGGATCATAGAAAATGCAAGAGAATGCCAGAAAAACATCTACTTCTGCTTCATTGACTCTGCTAGAGCCTTTGCTGGTGAGATCACAACAAACTGTGTAAAATTCTTAAAGAAGTGGGAATACCAGACCACTTTACCTGCCTCCTGAGAAAGCTGTATACTGGTCAAGAAGCAACAGTTATAACCAGACATGGAACAATGGTTCTAAATTGGGAACGGAGTACATCCACACTGTATATTGTCACTCTACTTACTTAAGTTATATGCAGAGTACAGTATGCAAAACGCCAGGCTGGATGAAGCACAAGCTGAAATCAAGCTTGCCAGATATATCACTGCAGCCACAACAGTAATCATTCAAGAAAAAATATGGCAATCCTATACTGCAGTGATTTTGGAGCCCAGGGAAATAAAGTCTCTCTCTGTTTCCATTATTTTCCCATCTATTTGCCATGAAGTGATGGGACTGGCTGCCATGATCTCTTCAGTTCCTATACAGTGTATTAAAAAGCAGAGACATTACTTCACCGACAAAGATCAGTATCAGTTCAGTCAGTTCAGTTGCTCAGTCGTATCCAACTATTTGTGACAACGTGAACGCCAGGCTTCCCTGACCATCACCAACTCCTGGAGCTTGCTCAAACTCGTGTCCATTTAGTTGGTGATGCCATCCAACTATCTCATCCTCTGTCAACCCCTTCTGCTCCAGCCTTCAATCTTTCCTAGCATCAGGGTCTTTTCCTATGAGTCAGTTCTTTGGCATCAGGTGGCCAAAGCATTGGAATTTCAGCATCAGTCTTTCCGATGAATATTCAGGACTATTTTCCTTTAGGATTGACTGATTTGATATCCTTGCAGTCCAAGGGACTCTCAAGAGTTTTCTCCAGGACCACAATTCAAAAGCATCAATTCTTCAGCACTCAACCTCCTTTACGGTCCAACTCTCACATCTGTACGTGACTACTGGAAAAAATCATAGCTTTAATTGTATGCATCTTTGCCAGCAAAATGATGCCTCTGCTTTTTAGTACATTGTCTAGGTTTGTCATAGCTTCCTTCCAAAGAACAAGTGCTTTAATTTCATGGCTATAGTCACTGTCCACAATGATTCTGGAGCCCAAGAAAATAAAATCTGTCATAGATTCCACTTTTTCCCTTTCTATTTGCCGTGAAGTGATGGGACCAGATGCCATGATCTTAGTTGTTGAAAGTTTAGTTTCAAGCCAGCTTTTTCACTCGCCTCTTTCACTCTCTTCAAGAAACTCTGGAGAAGGAAATGGCAACCCAGTGTAGTATCCTTGTCTGGTGAACCCTATGGACTGTATGAAAAGGCAAAATAAGACATATTTTATTTCAAATTTCATCTGTATGGCATTGGGCAAATCACTTAACCATTCAAAGTCTCAGTTATGTATAAAACAGAAATTGTAACACCTATTTCATGGAAGCATTGGATAAAACAACAGGACACATATACACAATGGAATATCTATATATATATGTATGCAAATATTTGCTTCTTATGGGTTGTCCTGGTGGCTCAGATGGTAAAGAATCCTCCTGCAATGTGGGAGACCTGAATTTGATCCCTCGGTTGGGAAGATTCCCTGGAGGAGGGCATGGCAACCCACTCTAGTATTGTTGCCTGGAGAATCCCCATGGAAATAGGAGTCTGGCAGGCTACAGTCCATGGAGTCACTGAGTCAGACATGACTGAGTAACTAAGCATAGAACATTCCTTCCTATATTTTAATCATAATCTTTAATATGTTTAGTATTTTCAATGACATTTTGGGGGATAGGATCATAATTTAAAAACTAAAATTCTATGCTAAGTTGCTCTTTTAAAAAAATTCCTACACTATAATTATAGGCACATCAGTTCTTCCTGTTAATACAATATTTAGATTGAATTAAATATTAAAACATTGACATTTTCATCCCATTTATGATTGCCATGAAGATACATAGTATGTTCAGCATCACTCTACAGTGTTTTATTCATAGCTTTCTCATGTTCAGTGTAGTAACAAAAGCCTCTCCTGACGTCAATATACCATTTATTTAACTATAACATGGAAACTTCTTAATAACATTATATTTTTCATAGTCATATGGGAGGCATTTATCCATTCATCTATTTTTTTTCCTTTTTCTCAGTTTTCACTCCTATCCCATTCAGATATGAAATCTGCTGTATGTGTCTGTTCTTGTTTTAAACACTGTTATCAAGTTACCTGGTAAGGTCTTTTAAAATTTATCCCAAAGTTTAGTAAACTGTCATCTTTGCTTAATCTCTTAACTTACTTACAATTTCCTTCTACTATTTAACATATTTTAAAGAGAAATTTTTTTTTCCATGAGGCATCACCTTATCTACAGGGTTACACAGAATCATTATATTGTATGTATACCAGGAATATGCATGCTAGTATATCATGTGATAAGTCTTTGTTCAATCAATTTTGCCCCAAATTATACTTAGTGAAAAATATATACACATATGTGTGTGTGTGTGTGTGCATGTGTGTGTGTATCAAGTTGGAAAACACTTTTAAATTGGAGTGATAATTTTGCTTTGGATTTAGAATCAGATTATTAGTTAAAACTTACTATGACAATGTTTATGTTTGGTAGTTTCAATGCTCTAGATTATCACAGAGGTAAGGGTATGCAGAGTTTTTGTGTTTGTCTCTCTGTGTGTATATGTGTGCATGTTGTTCGAAGGATAAAAATTAAGGTTGTAAACTGACATAACTAAAAGGTGAATGAGATAGGAAAAATGGAAGTTTTCTAAAACCTTTGTGCAGAACTGAATTATCAAGATCTAAAGTGCATATCATAGCTCTAATTTATGCTGGTGATGCTTTTGCTATTTTGTAGCTTTTCATCTTACCCACCTGTCCTTACTATTTTTATGTTTAATATCTGTTTTGAAATATCTTTTGTTTCTCATCTACTCTCACCTTAAGCTCTTGGAGCTTGTGGAATTCTTAAGTTAACAGGTTTAGCCATGCATATTCTTCTGATGTAAGTGGTAAACTGAAGCATTTTGATACTTATAGATATTGACTGGGATCAGGTAGGAAACTGACAATTTTCCTAACTTCTGCAACCCATTAATCTGAGCCAATCATGTTTGTAGGTGTTAGTTATTTATACTTTTAATATGTCTTTATTAACAGACAACAGATTGTCCAATAAAGAAAAGCTAACATATCCAACTTACATACTTGTCATTGCTCTAAACTGAGGTTTCTCAAGATGTTTACCTAGGATCATTAGTTTCATTGTGTCATTACAACATTTTTTTCTAATCTCCATAAAAATAGTCCATTCATATTATTACTTACAGTGCTTCCCAAACTAGATCACAAGCTATGTGGGATATCACTTGATTAAAATGGCTCCATGATCAAATATATTTAGGAATTCCATGTTACCAAGTTAAGTAAGTTTCTTTGTTGTAGGACTTCTCACAGCTCATTATATATCAATGTATATTGTGAATAAGGACCAGAGGTAGTTTACCACATTTCTGAAGATTATTTACCAAGGAATTATTGTATCTTTTAAATAAAAAGCATTTCAAAGAACCTTTTTGAAAATTGTTGTTGTACTTCCACAGATACATCCCTATATAGAAAACACATGAATTTGATCTTAACATCTTCAAGCCTGTGAACATAAATATTTTAACATTTTGCCTAAAAATATTAGTAAAGCTTTGAAGCGTTGATATAGCTGCAATATGAACAAAGTTTTCACAAAAATGCTTAATAAGGTGATTAAGGTATTAAACATCATGAAAACTCTATCAAACTTCAAAATAGATAATATCTTATACTTTAATACCTACAAAATATAGTCTGAATTCCTTTGGCATAAAATTGTGAATATACTTCTTCTTTGGATATATGTCTGTCCTTTACTTTTATGAAATTCATACCTGAGGTCTGCTTTAAAAATTGTTTCCCTGTTGGTCCAATTAATACATGTGTATTTGTTGCAAAACAAGGCTGGGATCAGAAAATACAATACACTTAGCTCTACCAAGAAGTAATTGTAAAGATTTTATTTGTTGCATACAGTTGGGAATAGTCTACACTATATTAAACAAGATAAAACAAGAACTTTTGTTCTGTTGTCAGGGAACTCTGGGAAATAATGTGAAAACCTCGAGTCTTTGAAATGCTGAGGAAATCCTACACAATAAAATCCATGTCACCAGAGCTGGCAAGAATTAAAAAAGAAAAGAAAAAAGACAATAATTAAAGAAAGTCAGTGATGGCCAAGAAAACAGATTTGAAGTGTACTCAATACAGTATCTTCTTAACTTTCTCTTAATGCTATCTGGGGCAAAAATTTCCTACGATAAAGCACAATGGCTTATACTTACTCCAAGGTGTGTTACTTTGGAGTTTTTCTTTTGAGTAAGGTTGATTATTTTCTAGCATTGCAAAAATATATTTTAGTTCTACAACTGAAATTCTTTGTTGATTTTTCTATGTGCATTGAAGCACAGAAGAATACATTGCTGTGCTCTGGCTTATGCAATAAAAACTTAGAAGGTATTTTTTAGTGTTTCTCAAGATCTAAATATCATGCTACATACTCAGCTGTAGACATTATAATCAGAAAGAAAATTTGACATTGGATCACAATCTCAGAAGATAGTGCCATCTTCACGGGTTTATAAAAATATTTTTATGCCTTTAAGATAAATAATAGTTATTTTGAATAACAAAATCATGTCAATACAGAATGAGACAATGCCCATTTCCATTCCGGGAATGAATTAAGTAAAAATTAATGTTTGTTGAATGAATTCACAATTGAATGAATAAATGTGGTAAATAGTAAATGGTAAATATCACCATAAAATATCATTTTGCACTACTAAAAGTAAACTATTTGCTCATATGACTAATGATATTTTGGATAAATAGTAGTACTTTTTGATTATTCAGTTTACTTATAAAATGGTTATAGATTTAACTCATCTTTTTTATCATCAGTTTTTTCTGGATTCAGAAAGTTCAAATTCTGTCTCTACCACTTACTATGTGGTCCTAAACTCTCTTAAATTTTGTTTCCTCATGTGCAAAAGAGATATAATAATAAGTTTCTCTGAATCATATGGAATAATATGTGTAAAGAGTTTAACACAGTGCCTCACACTTGGAAGAACATTGCTATTGTTATGATCATCAGCCATAGTGATGGCATCTTTCATAGTGATGGTAAGCAATTATGTTAGGCTCAGGAGATACTCCCTGAGTTATCAATGTTTACTGAGCACTTACTATGTACTAAGTTCAGTTCAGTTCAGTTGCTCAGTCATGTCCGACTCTTTGCAATCCCATGAACTGCAGCACACCAGGCCTCCCTGTCCATCACTAACTCCCGGAGTTCACCCAAACTCATGTCCATTGAGTCGGTGATGTCATCCAACCATCTCATCTTCTGTCGTCCCCTTCTACTCCTGCCCTCAATCTTTCCCAGCATCAGGGCTTTCTCAAATGAGTCAGCTCTTTGCATCATGTGGCCAAAGTATTGGAGTTTCAGCTTCAACATCAGTCCCAACAATGAACACCCAAGACTGATCTCCTTTAGGATGGACTGGGTGGATCTCCTTGCAGTCCAAGGGATTCTCAAGCGTCTTCTCCAACACCATAGTTCAAAAGCATCAATTCTTCCACATTCAGTTTTCTTTATAGTTCAACTCTCACATCCATACATGACAACTGGAAAAACCATAGCCTTGACTAGACGGACCTTTGTTGACTGACAGAATGTGGTTCACTGGAGAGGGGAATGGCAAACCACTTCAATATTCTTGCCTTGAGAACCCCATGAACAGTATGTACCAAGTACTTGGGATAAAAATAGTTACAGTCCTTGCCTTCCAGCGATTTTCAATCTGCTGCAGAATCTAGGTGCCCTGCTTTTGAGGAAAATGTGCTTGAAAGACAGCAAACAATGAAAAGATGTAAATAACACTGGTTGAATACTGAAAGAAAAAGTTCTTTAGGATTTAAGAATAAAACAGCTTTTACAATATTCAGTTAAGATGTTTAAGAGGGGATTGGAGTAAGTTGATACTCAGAATCTCAATGTAGGAAGGAATCTGAAAGATTGTCTACTACAAACTATTTATGGCACACAAGAGGAAGTAAAATTTAAAAGAAGCATGAGTTGCTCAAGGACAAAGAAAAAGTAATTTATAAAGCTAGGGTTTATGCACAGTTCTACTTTCTAGACTAATGCTGTAACTGACCACACTGTTTACTTATTTTAAGTCTGGTGTTGTTGCTACCATTTTTCCAGCATGACTTATTAGAAAAATATTAGCCTAGAAATCTAAGATTGATATCTAGGTCAGGCATTTTTACTAATTTACTTCCATTTACTTCAATTACCTCATCTGTAAACAAAAGGTAAAATTTTGCTCAATTTAATCCATGGCATTTGATAATACAGTAATTATATGACCAGTCCTCTTTCACGATAATAAATTGAAGCTTCATCTTTACATTAACCATTTATACGGACCCTTTTTTTGACAATTTAGAGATGTCAATTTTGATATAGTGATATTTTATTATTTCTTTAAAAAATTAGGATATACTTTATCTCATAATTAAACCATAACTAACTAATATGTTAGCATGAATAATGATTCATTGCTACAATGAATTGCTACAATAAAACTGCAATCTAATTGTTGTAGTTATCATTCAATTTATTCAGAAATGATTCCATAGATAATAGACTCCCCATAAGTCCATTTATATATATGACAGTTGTGGGTAGCTGAGTAATTTCAAGAAATACAATAGTCAAGGCTCCCACTGTATTTTCATGAATTACTGAATTCACACTGAAGAATAAAAAGAAGTCTAATTGTGCGGTTATGAAAAAGGTGGGAGTTGTAAACATGGTTATACTATGTTAACAAATTCTCTAAGACAGAAACTTTCTAGATGCATAAATACCAGAAGAAAGTATATAAAATTTGTCTGCACAATAAATTAAAGGGCATTTTAAAATTATTTCTTGAAACCTAATTTTAGCTACCTCTTCTTAAAATAATATTATATTTCCCCTTAGGACTTTCTAAGGTCAATCTATTTTATTAATCGTTCATTAATTATTTTTGATATATAAAGAGAATTCATTTAGCAGTAACATTTTACCTTTAATTTTGTGTTTGAGGGATTCTAATATATTATAATGTGACCTTGGAAAAATTCCTCAGTCTTTTCAAAGTAAGTATTCTCATCTATTGAATGAAGCATATTTTGCCTAAATTAGAATATGCATGCATGCATGCTCAGTCACCCAGTTGTTTCTGATTCTTTGCAACCCCATGGACTATAGTCCACCAGGCTTCTCTTTCCATGGGATTTTCCAAGCAAGAATTCTGGAATGGGTTGCCATTTCCACCTCCAGGGGATCTTCCTGACCTGGGGATTGAACCTGTGTTTCCTGTGTTTCCTGCATTGGTAAACAGATTCTTGACCACTGAGCTACTGAGGAAGCCCAAATCAGAATATGATAAGTGTCAAATGTGATAAATAACGTAAAATATCTAGGCTAGTACCTGACAAATAGAAATACAAAAGAAATATGTTGTGTTCTCCGTTTCGTATTCCTTGATTTATACTTACTCATCAGTATCAAATTTCTGAGAAGGCAAAAAGAAATGAGTTGCAAGGTCAACAGGGAGCTGGCAGGGCTAACAGTGGCCTTATTCTTATTACTTGCAGTGACTGGCTATTGAATGGGGCAGCAGGGGTGACTGGACCTTGTGTTTCTCATCGTTTAACTGGATTTGTTTTCATGATTGTTGAATAATGTAACAAGAAAGAAAGTGAAAGAAAGTCTGTGGAGGCATATAACCACAATGGGAACTCATTTACTTCTGTGGCATTATTCTTCCCAGATCAAATTGCTTGGTAGTTAGAATAGGAAAGAAGGAGTCAAAAACAGTGTTGGCTAAAAGACAAAGAAAGGAAAAAGCCTTTGAAAATGGAACAAAAGATAATCCGAGGAACAAAGTGAGAAACTCAAGTGAAACAAACAGCCCTCCTGGCTAGTCCAGTTTACCTAGGGCAGGCTCGGGGGGAGGAGAAAAAAAAATTAAAATATATATATATATATATATATATTTAAAGAGGAGACAAAATTGAGCCCCTCTCTTCTTTTGGGTCAGCCCGCCCTCACACCTCAAGGATATATTTTCCTTTGTTTGCCAAATAAAATTGAGCTGTGACAGAGCTGTAACTCTGGTCCACCATTTCAAATTTTGCTGCAGCAAGACAGAACCAAGGAAATTACACACTCCCCCGACATATCTTGTGCCATGATTCGGATTTAATCTGACTGAAACAACCTCAGCTTAGCCTCTGCAAGGCAGAGGCCAAGCACAGCAGAAGTCCAACTCAGCAGAAAGCTCACACGGCTCAGTCTCAGATTCTAGAATACTTCCAGTTAAGGTAGGAGGTCCTTACCCCTATGACTGGAAGGTCACATGGCTAACAAAATCTTAATTCCTTTAAAATATCTCATTTCTTGTTTCCTTGACCCCCCCTGCAAACAGGTGATCAGCAGTGGGTGAAATTGAGGGACTCTGGCAGGGGCTACTCCACAGTGTGTCCTGAAGGCTCTACTATCTGCTGTGCCTTAGTAGTTGTTGCCCAAACAGGTGAGGGTTCTTCTGTCCTTAATCTTCTTTGTGCCAAGGATCAGGCCAATGAAAATTGTGAGTACAGGCCAGGTATTTAGGAGATTTTCTGGCAGGTAATGAAGGGGATTCCTTGTCACATTTTCCCCACTGCTTTTTCCTCCCATCCTTCAGCTCTACTCTCCATCTATGATACTGCTTATAAAGTATTGGGCAGGTAATCATCTTTCCATTTCTGAAAGTTGTGTTTGAAACCATTTACCTAAGATTGGGACTCAAATCCAAGTGGCAGGGACTCTGTGCTATGCTTAGTCAGTCAGTAGTATCTGACAGGGACTTGAGCCAGGCCAAAACCCATGATGTCTTGTGTCAGGACCTAATGAAGCTCAGGTTCTTGATGTCAAGTTCTTGATGTCTTATTGCAAAAACATTCAGTGAGAGATACAATGATAGGTAAGAGGTAGATTTGTTGGGATTCAGAGAGAAGCACAATCCACAGAGCATGTGCCATTGCAGAGAGTGTATGTAGCAGCCATGAAATGTGGTTTGGTTAGCTTTTGTGAGCTGGGTGATTTCATATGCTAATGAGTGGGGAACACACACTCCTAGGTCTTTTGATAGTAACTTGGAACTGCCATGGAGCCTTTGGGTGTGTCATTTAGCTTGCAGACTGAGGATCAAGGCTTAGTTAAATTTGACTTGTCTGCAATCTTGGCCCCATTTTATTTTAATTGGAGGTTAATTACTTTAAAATATTGTGGTGGTTTTTGCCATACCTTCACATGAATCAGCCATGGGTGTACATGTGTTCCCCATGCTGACCCTCCCTTCCCCCTCCCTCCACAACCTATCCCTCTGCGTCATCCCAGTGCACCAGCCCTAAGCACCCTGCCTCATGCATCGAACCTGGGCTGGCAATCTATTTCACAAATGATAACATACACGTTTCAAAGCTATTCTTTCAAATCATCCCATCCACACCTTCTCCTACAGAGTCCAACAGTCTGTTTCTTACATCCGTGTCTCTTTTGCTGTCTCGCATATAGAGTCATCATTACCATCATTCTAAATTCCATATATATGTGTTAATATACTGTATTGGTGTTTTCCTTTCTGATTTACTTCGCTCTCTATAATAGGGCCCAGTTTCATTCACCTCATTACAACTGATTCAAGTGCATTTTTAATAGCTGAGTAATATTCCATTGTGTATATGAACCACAGTTTTCTTATTCATTCATCTGCTGATGGACGTCTAGGTTGATTCCAAGTCCTGGCTATTGTAAACAGTGCTGCAATGAATATTGGGGTACACATGTCCCTTTCAGTTCTGGTTTCCTCGGTGTGTATGCCCAGCAGTAGGATTGCTGGGTCATATGGCAGTTCTATTTCCAGTTTTTTAAGGAATCTCCACACTGCTCTCCACAGTGGCTGTACTAGCTTGCATTCCAACCAAAACAGTAAGAGGGCTCCTTTTTCTCTGCACTTTCTCCAGCATTTATTGTTTATAGACTTTTTGATAGCAGCCATTCTGACCGGCATGAGATGGTACCTCACCGTGGTTTTGATTTGAATTTCTCTGATAATGAGTGATGTTGAGCACGTTTTCATGTGTTTTTTAGCCATACGTACGTCTTCTTTGGAGAAATGTCTGCTTAGTTCTTTGGCCCATTTTTTTAATTGGGTCATTTACCAGAATTCAGGTAGGTTGATTCCTCCAGTTCTATTCTGCTTTCTCAAGATTACTTTGGCTATTCGAGGTTTTTGTATTTCCATACAAATTGTGAAATTATTTGTTCTAGTTCTGTGAAAAATACCATTGGTAGCTTGATGGAGATTGCATTGAATCTATAGATTGCTTTGGGTAGTATACTCATTTTCGCTATATTGATTCTTCTGATCCATGAACAAGGTGTATTTCTCCATCTTTTCTGTCATCTTTGATTTATTTCTTCAATGTTTTACAGTTTTCTATATACAGGTCTTTTGTTCCTTTAGGTAGATTTATTCCTAAGTATTTAATTCTTTTTTGTTGCAATGGTGAATGGCATTGTTTCCTTAATTTCTCTTTCTGTTTTTTCATTGTTAGTGTATAGGAATGCAAGGGATTTCTGTGTGTTGATTTTATATCCTGAAACTTTACTGTATTCATTGACTAGCTCTAGTAATTTTCTGGTGGAGTCTTTAGGGTTTTCTATGTAGAAGATCATGTCACCTGCAAACAGTGAATGTTTTACTTCTTTTCCAATCTGGATTCCATTTATTTCTCTTTCTGCTCTGATTGCTATAGCCAAAACTTCCAATACTATGTTGAAAAGCAGTGGTCAGAGTGGGCACCCTTGTCTTGTTCCTGACTTTAGGGGAAATGCTTTCAGTGTTTCACCATTGAGGATAATGTTTGCTGTGTGTTTATCATATATGGCTGTTATTATGTTGAGCTATGTTCCTTCTTTGCCTGTTTTCAGGAGGGTTATTGTCATAAATGGATGTTGAATTTTGTCAAAGGCTTTCTCTGCATCTGTTGAGATAATCATGTGATTTTTATCTTTCAATTTGTTAATGTGATTTATCACTTTGATTTGCAGATATAATCCTTGCATCCCTGGGATAAAATCCACTTGGTAATGGGGTATGATCTTTTTAATACATTGTTGGATTCTGTTTGCTAGAATATTGTTAAGGCTTTTTGCATCTTTGTTCATCAGTGATATTGGCCTGTAGTTTTCTTTTTCTGTGGCATCTTTGTCCGGTTTTGGTATTAGGCAAGGGTGGCATCATAAAATGACTTTGGAAATTTACCTTCCTCTGTAATTTTCTGGAAGAGTTTGAGTAGGATAGGTGTTAGCTCTTCTCTAAATTTTCGGTAGAATTCAGCTGTAAAGCGTCTCGTCCTGGGCTTTTGTTTGTTGGAAGATTTCTGATTACAGTTTGGATTTCTGTGCTTGTGATGGGTCTGTTAAAATTTTCTAGTTCTTTCTGGTTCAACTTTGGAAAGTTGTACTTTTCTAAGAATTTGTCCAGTTCTTCCAAGTTGTCCGTTTTATTGGCATATAGTTGCTGATAGCAGTCTCTTATGATCCTTTGTATTTCTGTGCTCTCTGTTGTGATTTCTCCATTTTCATTTCTAATTTTGTTGATTTGATTCTTCTCCCTTTGTTTCTTGATGAGTCTGGCTAATCGTTTCTCTATTTTATTTATCTTCTCAAAGAACCAGCTTTTAGCTTTGTTGATTTTTGCTATGGTCTCTTTTGTTTCTTTTGCATTTATTTCTGCACTAATTTTTGTGATCTCTTTCCTTCTACTAACGTTAAGTTTCTTCATTTCTTCTTTTTCTACTTGCTTTAAGTATATTGTTCGTTTATTTATTTGATTTCTCTCCTGTTTCTTGAGGCAGTCTTGTATTGCTATGAACATCCCCCTTAGCACTGCTTTTACTGAATTGCATATGTTTTGGGTTGTTGTGTTTTAATTTTCATTCGTTTTTAGGCATATTTTGATTTCCTTTTTATTTTTTCTGTGATTTGTTGGTTTTTCAGAAGTGTGTTGTTTTGCCTCCATATGCTGGAATTTGTAATATATATATATTTTCCCCCTGTAGTTGACATCTAATCTTACCGCATTTTGATCAGAAAAGATGCTTGAGATGATTTCATTGATTTTTATTAATTTACTAAGGCTAGATTTATGGCCCAGGATGTGATCTATCCTGGAGAAGGTTCCATTTTCACTTGACAAAAAGGTGAAATTCATTGTTTTAGGGTGAAATGTCCTATGAAATATCCCATTGTATCATTTAAAGTTTGTGTTTCCTTGTTAAATATTTGTTAGTTGATCTGTCCATAGTTGTGAGTGGGGTATTAAAGTCTCCCACTATTATTGTGTTACTATTAATTTCCCCTTTCATATTTGTTAGCATTTGCCTTACATATGGTGGTGATCCTATGTGTTGTGAATATGTATTTATAATTTTTATGTCTTTTTCTTAGATTGATCTTTTGATCATAATGTAGAGTCCTTCTTTGTCTCTTTTCATGGCCTTTATTTCAAAGTCTATTTTATCTGATAGGAATATTTTTACTCCTGCTTTCTTTTGGTCCCATTTGCATGAAATATCTTTTTCCAGCCCTTCACTTTCAGTCTGTATGTGTCCCTAGATTTGAGGTTTGTCTCTTGTAGACAGTATATATAGGGATTTTTTTTTTTTTTTTTTTTTTTTTTTTTTGGTATCCATTCAGATAGTCTTTGTCTTTAGATTGGGACATTTACCCCATTTACATGTAAGAAAATTATTGATAAGCATGAGCCCATTGTCATTTACTTTGTTGTTTTGGGTTAGAGTTTATAAACATTTTCTGTATTTCCTGTCTAGAGGAGATCCTTTAGCATTTGTTGAGGAGCTGGTTTGGTGGTGCTGAATTCTTTGAGATTTTGCTTGTATGTAGAGCTTTTGATCTCTCCTTCATATTTGAATGAGATCCTTGATGGGTACAGTAATCTGTGTTATAGGTTTTTCTCTTTCATCACTTTAAGTATGCCCTGCCATTCCCTTCTGGCCTGAAGAGTTTCTGTTGAAAGATCAGCTGTTATCCTTATGGGAATCCCCTAGTGTGTTATTTGTTGTTTTTCCCTTGCTGCTTTTAATATTTATTCTTTGTGTTTGGTCTTTGTTAATTTGATTATTATGTGTCTTGGGGTGTTTCACCTTGGGTTTATCCTGTTTGGGACTCTCTGAGCTTCTTGGACCTGGGTGGCTATTTCCTTCCCCATTTTAGAGAACTTTCCAACTATTATCTCCTCAGGTATTTTGTCATGACCTTTCCTTGTGTCTTATTCTTCTGGGACTCCTATGATTTGAATGTTGGTGTGTTTAACATTGTCCCAGAGGTCTCTAAAGTTGTCCTCATTTCTTTTAATTCTTTTTTTTTCCCTTCTTTCCTCTCTGCTTTATTTATTTCCACCCTTCTATTTCCCACGTCACTTATCCTGTATTCTGTCTCAGTTACTCTACTGCCGGTTCCCTCCAGAGTGCTTTTGATCTCACTTATTGCATTATTCATTGACTCTTTTTTATTTCTTCTAGGTCCTTGCTGAACTTTTCTTGCATCTTCTCAATACTCGTCTCCAGACTATTTATCTGTAACTCCATTTTGTTTTCAAAATTTTGGATCATTTTTACTATCATTATTCTTATAATTTTTTAATTTTTATTTATTTATTTTCAGTAGACTCCCTATCTCCTCCTCTTTGTTTGGTTTGGTGGGCTTTTATCTTGTTCATTTTCCTGACGAATATTTCTCTGCCTTTTCATCCTCTTTAGGTTTCTGTGTTTGGAGTGGTCTTTCAGTATGCTGGAAACTTGTAGTTCCTCCTTATTTTGGAGGTGCCTCCTTGTGGGTGGGGTTGGACGAGTGGCATGTCAAGGTTTCTAGGTTAGCGAAGCTTGCACTGGTGTTCTTGTGGTTGGAACTGGATCTTTTCTCTCTGGAGTGCATTGAAGTGTCCAGTAGTGAGTTCTGAGGTGCCTGTGGGTTTGGTGCGACTTTTGGCTACCTGTATTTTTGTGCTCAGGGTTATGTTCCTGCTTTGTTGGAGAACTAGCTTGGTATGTCTTTCTCATAAACTTGTTGGCTCTTGGATAGAGCTTGGTTTCAGTGTAAGTATGGAGGCTTTTGGATGAGCTTTTATTGGTTAATGGTTCCTGGAGTCAGTTTTATGGTGTTCTCAAGTTTTGTATCTAGACCTCTTGCCTCTGACTTTCAATCTTATTCTTATAGTAGCCTCAAGATTTCTCCATCCATACAGCACTGATGAGAAAACGTTTAGGTTAATGGTGAAAATATTCTCCACAGTGAAGGACATCCAGAGAGGTTCACAGGGTTACATGAAGAAAAGAAGAGGGAGGAGGGAGATAGAGGTGACCAGGGATAGAAGAGGGGGAATCAAAAGAGGAGCGACAAGTCTAGTCAGTAATCAATTCCCTATTTACTCTCCACAGTCTGGAACACTAAGAGAGGTTCATGGAGTTCCTTAGAGAAGAGAAAAGGGAGGAAGGGGATAGAGGTGACCAGGAGGAGAAGAGATGTCAAAAGGAGAGAGACCAATCTAGCCTGTGTTCAGTTACTTAAGTGTTCTCCACAGCCTGGAACACCCAAAAAGATTCACAGAGTTAAGCAGAGAAGAGAAGGGGGAGAGAGGAGATAGAGGTGACCTGGGGGAGACAAAGGAGTGCCAAAAGGAGAAAGAGCAATCAAACTGGTAATCACACTCCTAAGTAAAAATGGGTACTGATGATTGGATTCTTAAAGGTACAGAATTGATAACAAATGCCAAAAAGCAAAGATAAAATTCTAGAGTAGCAGTTAGACTCTCAAAAATACAACACTAAAAAAACAAAACAAAATCACAAAAGTTATAATAGAAATATGAAATTTTCTTTAAAAATAGTGTATTTTTTTTTCAAGGTAATGGTGGGTTTTAAAAATGAAAATTATAAACAGTACTGCAATGAACATTGGGATGCATGTGACTCTTTCAGATCTAGTTTCCTCGGTGTGTATGCCCAGGAGTGGGACTGCTGGGTCATATGGCAATTCTATTTCCATTTTTTTAAGGAATCTCCACACTGTTCTCCATAGTGGCTGTACTAGTTTGCATTCCCACGAACAGTGTAAGAGGGTTCCCTTTTCTCCACACCCTCTCCAGCATTTATTACTTGTAGACTTTTGGATAGCAGCCATCCTGACTGGCGTGTAGTGGTACCTCGCTGTGGTTTTGATCTGCATTTCTCTGATAATGAGTGATGTTGAGCATCTTTTCATGTGTTTGTTAGCCATCTGTATGTCTTCTTTGGAGAAATGTCTGTTTAGTTCTTTGGCCCATTTTTTTTTTTTTTTAATTAGGTCATTTATTTTTCTGGAATTGAGCTTCAGGAGTTGCTTGTATATTTTTGAGATTAATTGATCTTTTATCTGTTTCTTCATTTGCTATCAGTTTCTCCCATTCTGAGGGATGTCTTTTCATGTTGCTTATAGTTTCCTTTGTTGTGCAGAAACTTTTAAGTTTAACCCCAATGTTCATCGCAGCACTGTTTGTAATAGCCAGGACATGGAAGCAACCTAGATGCCCATCAACAGACAAAAGGATAAGGAAGCTATGGTATATATACACAATGGAATATTACTCAGCCATTAAAAAGAATTCATTTGAATCAGTTCTAATGAGATGGATGAAACTGGAGCCCATCATACAGAGTGAAGTAAGCCAGAAATACAAAGACCAATACAGTATACTAACGCATATGTATGGAATTTAAAATGATGGTTACGATAACCCTATATGCAAAACAGAAAAAGAGACACAGATGCACAGAACAGAGTTTTGAACTCTGTGGGAGAAGGCGAGGGTGGGATGTTCTGAGATAATAGCATTGAGACAAGTATACTATCAAGGGTGAAACAGATCACCAGCCCAGGTTGGATGTATGAGACAAGTGCTCAGGGATGGTGCACTGGGAAGACCCAGAGGGATCAGATGGAGAGGGAGGCGGGAGGGGGGATCGGGATGGGGAACACATGTATATCTATGGCTGATTCATGTCAATGTATGGCAAAAACCACTACAATATTGTAAAGCAATTAGCCTCCAACTAATAAAAATAATTGAAAAAAAAATAAAAATGAAAATTAAAGGAGTAATAAAGAACTTAAAAATAAAAAATTAAAATTAAAAAGTGATAATAATAAAATACATCTACGATTTTCTCTGGAGCTGTTGAGGGCACTGTTTGGTCAGTTCAGTTTCAGATAGTTCCTTGTTCCACCTCATACTTCTTCTCTAGGGCTATAGGTCCCTTGCAATATAGCCAGTGCTAACTAGAGTGTTTTAATCTGTTGCACCTGTCAGTTCCAAAGCCATTCCCTCTTTGTTTTTTTGGCTTCCTCTGTTTGCAAGTTTCTTCAGTATCTAAATTCTGCACTGACACAAGGGGGCAAAGGTGGTCATTTATTTAGGCTCACTTGTTCAGTTGTGCTTCAGGGAAGGATGAACACTTCAAACAATTATCACTGGCATGTGTGGGGAGTGCTTACAGTGTCTAGACCACACTGGATTAGCCCCCGCTCGTGGCGTGTGTGTTTTCCAGGTCTACACTGCTCAGGCTCCAGGTTGTTCTACTGGCAAACTGTCTAAGGCAGGCCCTGTGTTGCATGCATTTCCCAGATCTACGCCACTCGGGTTCAGGTTTCTGGGTACTCCACAAAGGCAGAGACTCGGTTGGGCCTGTGTTTTGTACCCTCCCCAGGTCTGAGCAGTTCAGGTGACCAGGTGCTTGGTGAGCACTCTCCCCAGGTACAGTGCGTTTTATCAACTCCCTAGTCTCAGTTGCTCGATTTCCTGGGTGTGCATTGAGAGCACTGTCTCAGGTGTGCCATGTTTCTCCTCCAGAGAGCTGATCTCTGGCTGCGATCCTCCCGGCGGATGTAAACCGTCCAGGATCCCAGGAAGACTTGGTTAGCAACTGGAAGCCTGCTCACAGTTTGGTAGGGGATGCTGTCTTTGGAGCCAAGTTTGCCCCTTTCCAGCTCTGGCTGCTGCCTGCCTGCCTTCCTTTCTCTGGTGGGGAATGGGCCAGTCTACAGCCGGCTAACTCTCCTGTGGTATTTGCTAGGTCCTTTTTTATGTGAGAGGGCCCAGCAGTGCCTTATGTAAGAGCTTTCACAAGAAAGTTCTCTCCCTTTCCTCTTTATTTTTTCCCCACTCTCTGGCTATCCCATGGTTTGGGTTGCTATCTCATGTTAGCTCCCTAAGATTGCCCTCAGGGAATTCAGACCCAGTCCTTACCCTAAGCAATGTATCCCATGCCTCCTTGTTCAACCCCACTTGCTGGTGGTGAACACAAGTGTCTGGGCTGCTTCTTTGCTGGGAGTTGCTGTTAGGCGCATAATCTGTGGGTTTTATTTATTTATTTTTTCCTCCCGGTTATGTTGCCTTCTGAGATTCCCAAACTCCCCACAGACCCGCCAGTGAGAGGGTTTCTTGGTGTTTGGAAACTTCTCTTTTAAGACTCCCTCTCCAGGACTGGTATCCATCCCTAACTCTTTTGTCTCTCTCTTTTTATCTTTTATACTTTGTCCTACCTCCTTTTGAAGAAAATGGACTGCCTTTCTGGGTGTCTGGTGTCCTCCACCAGCGTTCAGATGTTGTTTTGTGGTATTTGCTCAGCGTTCAAATGATCTTTCAATGAATTTGTAGGGGAGAAAGTGATCTCCCTGTCCTATGCCTTTACCATCTTAGAACTGTCTTGGTCCCATTTTATTTTAATCCACTTATGTTATGCCCTTGGTCCATGTCATTCTTTCAAAAGTTTTGCCGTGACCCCTTCCCTCCTGTTTCATGCTCTTTTCCTGAAACCTATCCAGAACCACAGTGTTGCCTCTACAATATTTTGGAGGGACAACCAAAAAATAAATGGCCCTTTGAAGGGAAATGTTATATAATATTCAATCCCTCTAGATATTCAGGCCTTCATCTTCCATGTTTCCTACAACATGTGCAACAACAGCAGCTCTCAGTGAACCTGCAAGGGCAGGTTGCAGGCACAGAATGCTGCTACAAGTCCATCTGTTGATGTCATCCCTTCCAGGGCAATTGGGCTTCCATGAACAATGTTTGCCACTTTGGGAGTTAGCCCTACAGGCCACTGGGGCCCAAACCCTTACCACACTTCTCCTAAGGTTACAAATATACCCCCAGATCAAATCTCTACTCCACTTGAATGGAACATCTGGTCTGTTGCCTCTTTTCAATTTGTCCTTAAGCCACATACTAACTCCAACAACCAGGACCCTGACCTCTTGTAGGCAACATTGTTCCACCATGGTAATTATTAAAATAATCCTAATAGCCATCATAGTCAACAAAACAGTCTGAAATGCAGTACTTGGATGCAATCTCAAAAACGACAGAATGATCTCTGTTCGTTTCCAAGGCAAACCACTCAATATCACTGTAATCCAAGCCTATGCCCTAACCAGTAATGCAGAAGAAGGTGAAATTGAATGGTTCTATGAAGACCTACAAAACTTTTTAGAACTAACACCCAAAAAAAAAAAAGATGTCCTTTTCATTATAGGGGACTGGAATGCAAAAGTAGGAAGTCAAGAAACACCTGGAGTAACAGGCAAATTTGGCCTTGGAGTATGGAATGAAGCAGGGAAAAGGCTAATAGAGTTTTGCCAAGAGAACACACTGGTCATAGCAAACACCCTCTTCCAACAACACAAGAGAAGACTCTACATATGAACATCATCAGATGGCCAATACCGAAATCAGATTGATTAAATTCTTTGCACCCAAAGATGGACAAGATCTATACAGTCAGCAAAAAACGACTGGGAGCTGACTGTGGCTCATATCATGAACTCCTTATTGCCAAATTCAGACTTAAACTAAAGAAAGTAGGGATAAGCACTAAAACGTTCAGGTATGACCTAAATCAAATCACTTATGATGATACAGTGGAAGTGGGAAATAGATTTAAGGGACTATATCTGATAGAGAGTTTGATGAACTATGGATGGAGGTTCGTGACATTGTACAGGAGACAGGGATCAAGACCATTCCCATGGAAAAGAAATGGAAAAAAAGCAAAATGGTTGTCTGAGGAGGTTTTACAAACAGTTGTGAAATGAAGAGAAGCAAAAAGCAGAGGAAAAAAGGAAAGATATTCCATTTGAATGCAGAGTTCCAGAGAATAGCCAGGAGAGATAAGAAAGCCTTCCTCAATGATCAATGCAAAGAAATAGAGGAGAACAACAGAATGGGAAAGACTAGAGATCTCTTCAAGAAAATTAGAGATACCAAGGGAACATTTCATGCAAAAAATGATTCAATAAAGAACATAAATGATATGGATCCAACAGAAGCAGAAGCTATTATGAAGAGGTGGCAAGAATACAAAGAAGAATTGTACAAAAAAGATCTTCACGGCCCAGATAATCACAATGGTGTGATCACTCACCTAGAGCCAGACATCCTGGAATGTGAAGTCAAGTGGGCCTTAGAAAGCATCACTATGAACAAAGCAAGTGGAAGTGACGGAATTCCAGTTGAGCTATCTCAAATCCTGAATGATGATGCTGTGAAAGTGGTGCACTCAATATGCCAGCAAATTTGGAAAACTCAGCAGTGGCCACAGGATTGGAAATTGTCAGTTTTCATTCCAATCCCTAAGAAAGGCAATCCCAAAGAATGCTCAAACTACCACACAATTGCACTCATCACTCATGCTCAAAATTAAACTGAAGAAAGTCGGGATAACCACTAGAACATTCAGTAAGGTAATGCTCAAAATTCTCCAAGCAAGGCTTCAGCAATATGTGAACTGCGAACTTCCAGATTTTCAAGCTGGTTTTAGAAAAGGCAGAGGAACCAGAGATCAAATTGCCAATATCTTCTGGATCATCGAAAAAGCAAGAGAGTTCCAGAAAAACATCTATTTCTTCTTTGTTGACTATGCCAAAGCCTTCGACTGTGTGGATCACAATAAACTGTGGAAAATTCTGAAGGAAATGGGAATACCAGACCACCTGACCTACCTCTTGAGAAACCTGTATGCAGGTCAGGAAGAAACAGTTTGAACTGGACATGGAACAGCAGACTGGTTCCAAATAGGAAAAGTAGTACATCAAGGCTGTACATTGTCACCATGCTTATTTAACTTATATGCAGAGTACATCACGAGAAATTCTGGGCTGGAAGAAGCACAAGCTGGAATCAAGATTGCCAGAAGAAATATCAATAACCTCACATAATCAGATGACACCACCCTTATGGCAGAAAGTGAAGATGAACTAAAAATCCTCTTGATGAATGTAAGAGAGCAGAGTGAAAATGTTGGCTTAAAGCTTAACATTCAGAAAACTAAGATCATGGCATCTTGTCCCATCATCTCATGGGAAATAGATGGGGAGACAGTGGAAACAGTGTCAGACTTTATTTTTCATATTTTTTGGGGCTCCAAAATCACTGCACATGGTGACTGCAACCATGAAATGAAAAGACTTTTACTCCTTGGAAGGAAAGTTATGACCAACCTAGATAGCATATTAAAAAGCAGAGACAGTTTCATCCATCTCATTAGAACTGATTCAAATGAATTCTTTTTAATGGTTGATTCATGTCAATGTATGACAAATACCACTACACTATTGTAAAGTAATTAGCCTCCAACTAATAAAAATAAATGAAAAAAAAAAAAAAAAAAAAGAAAGAAAAAGCAGAGACATTACTTTGCCAGCAAAGGTCTGTCTGGTCAAGTCTATGGTTTTTCCAGTGGTCATGTATGGATGTGAGAGTTGGACTCTGAAGAAAGCTGAGTGCCAAATAATTCATGCTTTTGAACTGTGGTGTTGGAGAAGACTCTTGAGAGTCCCTTGGACTGCAAGGAGATCCAACCAGTTCATCCTAAAGTAGATCGGTCCTGGCTGTTCATTGGAAGGACTGATGCTGAAGCTGGAACTCCAATACTTTGACCACCTCATTCGAAGAGTTGACTTGTTGGAAAAGACCCTGATGCTGGGAGGGATTGGGGGCAGGAGGAGAAGGGGACGACAGAGGATGAGATGGCTGGATGGCATCACCACTCGATAAGCATGAGTTTGAGTAAACTCCGGATGTTTGTGTTGGACAGGGAGGCCTGGCGTGCTGTGATTCATGGGGTCACAGATTCGGACATGACTGAGCGACTGAACTGAACTGAATTGAACTGAATGCCCCTGACAGGGCCAGATAATCCATGCTTCTGTCATTGCTTCTGTTATTACCTAAAGTGGGTCTATGGCATTGAAATATTTACCTTTGGAAATATCCTAAATTGCTTTTATAGAGGAACAGGGAAAGAAATCAGAGGCTTACATTCCCTCAGAGCAATAAGAAGATAAGGCTTATGGCTGTTTCACCAAGTTCCCTGTCTCAGGGCACAGGCTTGGATTGCTTTACATCATGGTATCTATTCCCATCCATGACAGGCAAATCAGCAATGAATTAAGATTACAACCCCTGAAACCTACCCAGCACTGGTCATGCTGGAGACCTAGGGGACACCCAACTCCAGCCTGGGTAGGATAAACTTCAGGAAGACTCACCCCTAAGGAAGTCCTCCCATAAAAATAGAAGGAGGTTTATTTTTTATTTTTTTCTTTTCCTCCCTGTCATCACTGTCTTTCATGTCTTTCAGATGGGAAATAACCAATCCACTTCCCAAGAGATGCCCTTGAGATATATCCTTAATAACTGGAAGCTGTTCAATCCTCTAACTCTAAGGAGAAGTCGCTTAAAATTCTTTAGTGCTACTGCATGGCCACAGTATCCTCTGGGAGATGAGGAACACTGGTCTGAGGTTGGGAGTTTGTATTACAATACCATCCTGCAGCTATATTTATTCTGCAAAAAACAAGGCAAATGGACAGAGATTCCCTATGTTCGAGTTTTCTTCTTAATAAGAGATATGAAGGAACTCTGTCTTAAGTACGGGCTTCTGTATGCCCTAAAATTGAGTCTATTAGGCAACTGATATTAGGCACAGACAACCAAGAGAAAGAAGTCCCCGCCCCCTGTGAAAACTCACCTTCCATGGTTCCCAAGCTGCCTGGTGCTCCTTTCTCATATCCAAACATGCCCCAATATCCGGGAGTACCCCCTCCACCTAAGCCAACTAGAATATGTCCCTTAGTTGAAACTGGAGGAGAATTCAGACCAACTCAGGTCTATAAGCCCTGTTCCCTCCTATAACTAAGACAAATCAAACAAGACCTGGGAAGCTATACAGATGATCCAGGCAAGTATATAGATACATTCCAATCATTATCTTGGCCTTTGACTTGATGTGCAAGGACATAATGGTCATATTTAGTCAAACTTTATCTGAACTTGAGTATGCTGGGATCTTAAAAGAAGCCCAAAGGTATGCTATGGGACTTCACATGCCAAACAATAAATACCCAGTGGGGGAAACTGCAATCCCCTCCTCATATCTTAACTGGAATTATAATGATCCTGAGCACACCTGGGGTCATTGTCTGATCTATGTAAAGGAAGGACTAAAAGCAGCCCAGAAGAAAGTAATCAGCTATGTCTGGGTCTCAACAATAACTCAGGAGTGCAATGAGAACCCCATTGACTTTCTGGAAAGGCTAAATGATACCCTCCAACAGTTTACCAATCTGGACTTAGACTCTTATGAGGGACAGGTGATCTTAAAGGATAAATTCCTGTCCCAATGTACATCAGACATCAGGATAAAGTTATAACAGCTACAGCAGCAGGACCCTGCTGCTTCATTAGATGAGATGTTCCAGACAGCCATCAATACCTTTTATAACAGAGAACAGGATAGGGTGGCCAAGGCCCAGGAAAGGGAGAAAAGGAAAGAGACAAGGCTTGCCCGCATGCTGGCCACCCTCCAGGGAAGCCCTATAGCAAACCCCAAGTCCTTAAAAGACAAGGCAAGAGGCAAATGCCTAATCTGTAGATAGGCGGGACATTGGGGCAAAGAGTGTCCAAACCATGACAAGCCTCCTAAAATGGCTTGCTACAAATGCCATCAATTGAGACATTGGGTGGCACTCTGCCTTTGGGACCCAAGAGCCTCAAGGTCAAGCTCCAAGTCTTCCCTCATGATGGTTCAATAGACTTGCCTGTCACAGATAACCATCATGGGGCTGGAGCCAAGGATGCAACAGGATGCGGCAGGTAGGTCCAAGAATTTCTTGGTTGACACAGGGGCTACTTACCCTGTCCTGATCTCCTACTTCAGAGCCTTCTCCTCCCAAACCTGTACCATTTTGGGTGCTAAAGGAAACAAACAAACAAAAAAAAACACAATTACAAAAAAGATTCACCTGAGCACTTCTTTGTTGCTGGGACAGACCCTGAGTGTCCTACCCCCTTATTGGGAAGAGATATGCTCACCAAACTGGAGACCACCCTTGTGATGGGAAGCTTTTCAACCCCTAGAACCCTGCCTCTTCTGGTTACTACTGAGGAACCCATTACACCCTCTCCAATAGGGAGGGAGCAAAAACTATGGGAGGACAAATTAACACCCAGGTGTCCGATTGGGGACTTCTGGATGAGCCCACCAAGCTGAACTGTCATCGTTGTCCTCCAAGAGCCCACTCGGTTTCCAAATCAGAAACAATACCACCTCAGAAGAGAAGCTTTGGAAGGACTACAGCCTCTAGTAAATAAATTCCTTGCCTGTGGGCTATTGGCCCCATAAATTTTCTGTGTAACACCCTTATCCTCCCTGTAAAGGAAAAGGACGGGACCTGGTGAATGATTCAAGATCTCTAGATCATAAATGAAGCTGTAGTCCCCCTCCATCCCACAGTACCCAATCCCTATATAATCGTAGGAGAAATCCCACTCACTGCCAAGTGGTTTACAGTCCTGGATCTCAAGGATACATTCTTTTGCATATCACTGGCTAAAGAAACCCAGTATCTTTTTGCCTTTGAGTGGGAGGTTCCAGGAGAAAAACAGCAACAGATGACTTGGACAGCATTACCTCAAGGGTTCAGAGATAGCTCCCGCCTATTTTGGCAGGCTTTTAGCCATGATCTCCTATATATGGACCTGGGACCTAATGGGAAAATATTACAATATGCAGATGACCTACTAATCTTCTCTCCAGATGTGAAAAATGTCCAACAACATGCAATTCAGGTTATAAACTTTTTGGCGTAGAAGCGATATAAAGTATTCCGTGCTAAAGCACAGATGGTCAAGAGATGTCTCTTACCTAGGAGTTCAGAGTTCAGATTACACATGGTTCCAAGAGGCTGTCCTTTGATTGAGTACAAGGGATGCTCCAGTTTCCCTCCCCCACAACTCAAAAACAATTGCAAGCTTTCCTAGGGCTAAATGGGTATTGTAAATTCTGGATACCCATTTATGGTCTAATTGCTCAGCCCTTATATGAAAGTTTGAAGAGACGGGATAATTCAATTCCATTGATGTGGGGAACTCCTCAAAAGAAGACAGAGGCTACACTAAAAAAAAGCCTTAACTCAAGCACCCACATTGAGGTTGCCAGACCCATAAAAAGCATTCCAAGTTTATGTCCATGAAAGGAAGGAATAGCCTTGAGAGTGTTACCTCAAAGGTTGGGACCTGAGCCCTAGCCTGTAGCTTACTTATTCAAGAGGCTCGACCCAACTGCCCGAAGCTGGCCTCCCTACCTTCAAAATCTTGAAGCTATTGAAGTCTTGATAGAAGTAGCTTTAAAACTCTTTTTGGGGCAAGCTAACTATTTTTACCAGACACCAAGGGGAACAACTCCTAAATGGAAGAGGCCATTTATGAATGTCTGATCAAAGGATCCTCAGATATCAAGTAGTGCTGATGGAAAATCCAGACCTGACTATATTCCCTTGTGATGTTCTTAACCCAGCTATCCTCCTGCCTACCCCAAGGGCTCTCTCTCCTTCCACTCTTGCCTAGAAACCTTGGACCGATGGACAAAACCTCCAGACGGATTGTCAGAAGATCCTCTGACCAATCTTGAGGAAATCTGGTACACTGATGGAAGAAGCTTTGTGTTGGATGAAAAAAAAAAAAAAAAAAGAGGCAGATATGCAGTAATCTCCAATTTTGGGACCACAGAGTCTAAACCTTTGCCACTGGGTACTTCAGCCCAATTAGCTGAGCTCAAAGTCCTGACTCGAGCTTTAGAGCTGAGAAAAGGAAAAAGAGTAGCCATTTATACTGACTCCAAGTATGCATTTCTGTTGCTACATGCACATGCTTATATTAGGAAAGAAAGAGGTCACATGACCACCCGAGGGTCCCCAATCAAATATGGCGATCAAATCTTTAGGCTCTTGGAGGCAGTCCATCTTCCTGTTGAGATTTCAGCCTCCCATTGTAAAGGACACCAAAAAGGGAGCATGGAAGTGGCACGAGGGAACTAAGCAGCCAATCAGGGAGCTAAAAAAGCAGCATTACAGAAAAATGACCTAATAGTACTTGCCACCTTGTTCCACAGACTAATTTGCTCAAAACTCCTTCATATACTGAAGGTCAGACTCTTAAAGCTAAGAGTGAGGGCTTTCAAGAAGATCATATGGTGTAGTTCCAAAAGCAAGGACTCCTTTTTTTGCCTGGGAAACTCCAATGAGAGTTGGTTAACTCCTTACATGCTGCTACTCATTTGGGGAGAAGACCCTCCAAAATTTACTAGAAAGGTCCTTCAGAGGAACATACCTCCAGACAACTATAAGGCAAGTGGTCTCCTCTTGTCCCACTTGCCAATTAAACAACCCCCAAGGAGCTCGAGGACTCCAGCTGGCCCAGCCCATCCAATGACTTTGGACCTACCCAGGAGAAGAGAGGCAGATGAACTTCACCCAGATGCTAGTTTCTCAAGGATATAAATACCTATTAGTCGTGATAGACACATTCATAGGATGAATTGAAGACTTTCCCAACCAGACTGAGAAGGTTGAGGAGGTGGTATAAAAATTGTTCCATGAAATCATTCTCAGGTTTGGTCTGACCAGGTCATTACAAAGTAACAATGGAACATAATTTACTTCTAAGGTCACCCAAGGGTTCTCTAAAGCATTGGGCATTACTTATCTCCATTGTGCCTGGAGACCTCAGTTTTCAGGAAAAGTAGAATGAGCCAACCAGTTCTTAAAATCAGTGATATAAAAGATAACCCAGCAGACTTCCCTGGGATGGAAGGAGGCTTTACCAATAGCTCTCCTCTGCACCTGTATTGTCCCTAAAAACAGGTTGGTCTTAGTCCTTATGAAATGCTATATGGGAGATCTTTTTTTTTTTTTTTTTTATGTCAATGACCTCTCCCTAGATCCAGAGGCTCAGACCCTCTGGTCTTATACCATGGCCATTTGACAATTCCAACAGGATATACACTTGTGGGGTGTCAACCAGGACCCAAAAGATTCTAAAGAGCCACCAGTATATGCTCCAGGGACTCAAGTCCTAATTAATGTCTGGAAACTTGGATTCCCAAAGGCTCAACTCCAGGTCACATGGAAGGATCCTTACCCTGTAATATTTTCTATTCCCACAGCAGTCAAGGTACCAGGACTTGACTCCTGGATTCACTGCTCATGAGTCAAGCCATTGAAGAAAACAGAAGAGGGCACTCAATACACCTGTGAGCCCATGGGAGATTTCAGATACCTATTCAGGACTACAAATAAGTGACATTCTAATGAATACTCCAAAAATTAAGTTTCTGGGGATAAGATTTCTCAGGATGGCTCTAAAGAGGCAACACAGCTTGGCAGGCGTTGTATTCCAAAATAGACAGGAGATAGATCTGCTGATCTCTGAACAAGGAGGGACTTGAGCCATCTTCAATGAGATGTGTTGTTTCTGGGTAAATACCTCCAGCTAAGTTAAGGAAAGTCGCACAGTCCTCAGGAAAAACATTCAGATCCAATTGGATCTCAAAGAAAAATCTGAAGAGTCCTCAGGGTGGCTACAATTCCTTTTGGGGGATCCTTCTCCTGGTTATATGGAATTTGGAGTTGGCTAATGACCCTACTAATCCTCATTATCACCATGTTGATGCTGCTATGATTGTTCCATGTTTTATCAACTGTATAACCCATTTTGTCTCTGCCCAGGTCAACAAGCTACAGTATGCAGTGCCAGTTGAACAAGGATATATAAAATTACACCTGACCATGGAAAATATCACTCACCCTTAGATGGACACTGTTATAAGGACTCTGAGGATTGAGACTAGCAAGAGGGGGAGGCCTGATGCCCCTCGCCATCCCAGCTCGGCAGGAAGTAGCCAGTGAGGCCTTGACACCCCTACTTCCAAAGAACTTGGCCTTCCATCTCTTGAGGGGGGAATGTTAGGTAGTTAGGAGTCCAAAATAGTGGTTGCTAAAAGACAAAGAAAAAGTCTGCAAAAATGAAACAAAAGAAAATCCAAGGACGGGAGTGAGAATCTCAGGTGACACAAACAGCTCTCCTAGCTAGCCCAATTTGCATAGAGTAGGCTCAGGGGAAGGAGAAAAATAAAAGATATAAAGAGGAGCCAAAATTGAGCTCCTCTCTTCTTTTGGGTCGGCCTGCCCTCACACCTCAAGGATGTATTTTCATTTGCTTGCAAATAAACCTGAGCTGTAACCAAGCTGTAACACTGATTTACCAAATAAAACTGAGCTGTCACACTGGTCTATCATTTAAATTTTTTGCTGCAGCGAGACAGAACCAAGGACATTACATACTCCCCCAACAAAATCATAAGACCAATTCTAATCCTAGGAATAAGTAAATAGATTCCACCTTGTGAGTGGACAAGTTGAAGAGTTCCATTTTATAGGGTGTTAAAAAACAAAGATGTAGAAAATTGCAGCCATTTTTTAAACAATCAAATATAGGTTAAAGAAAATATCTGTTTTGATAAAACAAATGTAAGCTATCTGCTTTTAAAAAAGAAAATATCTGTTGACAAGGAGATAAAACACATAAAAGAATATTTATGGATGACATTCTCAGAGTAAGATGGAAAGATAAATTAATCCTAGAAATTAAAGCATTCGTTTTGACATTCATTTGTCATCTACTCATTGAGTGTTTTCTATATCTCAAATCTTATATAACTCAGATCTAGAGCTGCAGAGAAGATGCATTTTGCTTAAGTACCTCACAGTCTAGTGTAAATGATATGATGGATGATACAAATTGCTTTAGCAATAGAGAATAAGTGAAAATTAATGCACATTGAGCAGAAAAAAAAACAGAAAATTAATTTTTATTAGTACCTATTATATTTTAAGCTGGTAAGTTATACTGTCTTAGTTAATATTCATATTACTCCCATGAAGTAAGCATTAATGCTTTTATATTTTACCATCCTCATATGAGACCAGTCTTAGTTCAAATCCAAGTCTGTTGGATTCCAAATTTCATAGTTTCAAGCACTCTAATGGAGGGGGATCTGTCACCGAAGAAACTCATAATCTGTGTGTTGAAAGAAGACAGAGATGATAAAATAAATTTCAAAGAATTTTCAAATGGACAAGAGAGTAAAATAATATATATTTTATAAATCTTTAAAACAGTTAAAGCTAATAGTGAAGGAACAAAAACTGTGAGTGAAAATTTGAGAGATATGGGAAATATTTGGCACAGCAAGAATAGGGAGAGGGTAAGAGACATAAGAAATATATAGAAATATGTCAAGCAAGAAAGAATGCTGGAGTACATAACCTTAACTTTTAAGTGGATCCACTCAGCATGTCTTTGGGAATTACTCTCGTGATGTCCAACATCAAAGAATTTAAAACGAGTTTAACCAACAGTGGTAAGTTTTCAGTTTTGGAGCTTGGCTTGTTGGATGTGGCATGAGTTGTATTTGGTTTCAGCAAAAGCATCATAATCTTAATTGACAACAGAAATTCATGTTGTATAGTCAGTTAAAATGTATCTAACTGATCCCTATTGCTTGATGTTATTCTTCATCTGAGGGATATACATCACTGCTGTGACATGCACTAAAGGGTGGTGGTTTAGCCACTAGTCATGTCCAACTCTTTGAGACCCGATGGACTCTAGCCCACCAGGCTCCTCTGTTCATGGGATTCCCCAGGCAAGAATACTGGAGTGGGTCGCCAAACCCTCCTCCAGGAGATCGTCCTGACCCAGGGACTGAATCCATGCCTCCTACATTACAGGCATTGGCCAGCAGATTCTTTATCACTGAGCCACCAGGGAAGCCCACATCTTACCCTCTCCCTATTCTTGCTGTGCCAAATATTTCCCATATCTCTAAATTTTTCACTCACATTTCTTGTTCTTTCACTATTAGCAGATGGCTTTGACTGCTTTAAAGATTTGCAAAATATATATTATTTTACTCTCTTGCCACTTTGAAAGCTCTTTGAAGCCCCTCTGCAGGGAGGGGAGGGTATATAAACCATGGCTACATGGATGATATTGCATGTGACTTACCTTGACCAAAGAATTTGTGGTTTACAAATTCTCAGCATAAGCTTTTTAAGAACTATTGTGTGGTTCTACCACAGCATTATTTTTTCTATACCCTGAGAACTTTGTTTTACAGATATAGGTTTCTCCTTTAACTTGGACCCTAAAATGAAGGAGATGTTTTGAGAACTTCAGCGAACTTAGAAAACAATAGGTAATGTGAAAAATAATAAACATTTGTCTTTCTGATCCACTCATTTGTTGGCAACTCATTTGTCAGTGAAGATAGAATAAAACTGTAAATCAAGAAAAAGCAGAATGAGATACATAGTTTTTAAGTATATAGAGAGTAAGGGGACAGAAGTAACTGTAAAGGCAAATAGTAATTACTGTAAATGTGAATGGTTGAGAGAGGCTGAAGGCAAATAATTGCAATTAGAAAAGGATCAAGATGAAAAAGTTCCTTTAATGTTTATTTATATATTCTTTCATTAATTTGCTTTTTTTAATTGGAGAATAATTGCTTTACAAAGATGTGTGGGTCACAATACTCAGACCATTGTTAAAATAGGACAATTAGCCTTATATAAAATTGGTGTAAATCAAAAGAATACCTTAGAATTTGAGGCATTGTGTTGTAAGGCTTCAAATTTTGAGATCAATTTCCCGGCTTATTGAAAATTAAAGCAGAACATTGTTACATTTTTTTTTCTTTTTTAAAATGTACTTTTTTAACCAAATGATAACTGTTTTATAGTTGTTACATTTTTTAATGAAAGGCTTTCAGTAGAGTTATTTGGAGTTTCCTTTTAATAGAGCTTAATTTCTATGCAATGCAGAATTGACAAACCTCTATTCTTCTCTCTCTTCCTGGCACAAAGTATTACATACAGTTTTGAAGCAATGATGACGCTTCCAACAGCTTTTTGGGGGAATACTACATTGATCTCTTAAATTATAAACACTACAAAATGTAAAATTTCTGAAAATTAATACAACTTTGCCTTAAAGAATATTAGACTGGAGCTTCTCACATTATGTTTAAGGAAGATTTGGAGTGTTCATTGATGTTTACAATTTTAATATTTCTGAAGGCTGTTACAGTGCCCTGGATATGTGCTGAAAACCAAACTTTTAATCTTTTTTAAACAAAGAAATATTTAAATAAATTCTATTTCAACACACACACACACACAAAAAGTTGTCTTGATTTCTACCATACAGCAATGTGAATAAGCCATAAGTATATATATATATATATACACACACACACACACACACACACACACACACACATATATATATATATATATATATACATGCATACATATATATATATCCCCTCCCCTATTGAATCTCCCTCCCTTCCCACACCTTGATACAAATCACCAAGTTGAGCTCCCAGTGTTATACAACAACTTCCCACTATCTATCAGTTTTACATGTCTTAATGTATATGTTATAATGCTGCTCCCTCAACTCAGCCCACCCTCTCCTTCCCCCACTGTGTCCACAGGTCTGTTCTCTATGTCTATGGCTCTGTTCCTACCCTGCATATAGGTTGATCAATGACATTTTTCTAGATTGCATGTATATGCATTAAGAATTTTTTTCTCTTTCAGACTTATTTCGTCATTCTGGATAGCAGGCTCTATGTTCATTCACCTCACTAGAATTGACTCATGTTCATTCAATTTTATGGCTGAGTAATATTCCATTATATATCTCACTATTTCTTTATCCATTCATCTGTTGATGGACATCTAGGTTGCTTCTATGTCTTACCTATTGTAAACACTGCTACAATGAACACTGGGGTTTATACATCTCTTTTAATTTTATGGCTTTCTCAGGTTATACGCCCACTAGTGGGATTGTTGGGTCATATAGTGGTTTTACTCATAGTTTTTTTTTTTTTTTTTTTTTTTTTTTTTTTTTTTTAAGAAGTCACCATACTCTTCTACATAGTGGCTGTATCAACTTACACTCCCATCAATAGTGCTAGAGGATTCCTTTTTCTCCACATCCTCTCCAGCATTTTTCATTTATATATATTTTTGATGATGGCAATTCTGACCAGAGTGAGGTGATGACTCATTGTAGTTTTGATTTGCATTTCTCTAATACTGAGTGACAGTGAGCATTTTTTCATCGGTTTGTTGGCCATCAGTATGTCTTCTTTGGAGAAATCTCTGTTTAAGTCATCTGCCCATTTTGTTCTGCCTATGTTTTCTTCTAAGAGTTTTATATTAATAGCTTCTGGACTTACATTTAGGTCTTTAACCCATTTTGAGTTTATTTTTGTTTAGCTGTTAGGGAGTATTCTAATCTTATTCTTTTATATGTAGCTGTCCAGTTTTTCCAGCACGTCTTTCCCAGCGCCCAGTCTCTTCAGACTGTCTTTTCTCCATTGTATATCATTGCCTTCTGTTCCAAAGATCAGGTGGCCATAGGTGTTTTGGTTTATCTCTAGGCTTTCTATCTTGTTCCATTTGTCTATATTTCCATTTTTGTGCCAACACCGTACTGTCTTGTTGACTATAACTTTGTAGTATATTCTGAATTAAGGAAGGTTGATTCCTCTAACTCCATTTTTCTTTCTCAAGATAAATTTGGCTAGTCAGATTCTTTTGTGCTTCCATACAAATATTGCAACACTTTGTTCTAGGTCTGTGGAAAATGTCTTTGATAATTTGATAGGGAATGCACTGAATCTATCGATTGATTCAGGTAGTATAGTCATTTTCACAATATTAATTATTCCAACCCAATAGTATGATATATCTCTCTGTTTGTGTTGTCTTTGATTCCTTTCATTAGTGTCCAAAAGTTTTCTGTGTATGGTCTTTGGTCTTTTTCAGTAGGTTTATTCCTAGGGGAAATAAAAGCCAAACTAGTAGAAGGAGAACAATCATAAATATCAGAGCAGAAATAAATGAAAACGAAAGGAAGGAAACAATAAAAAAGATCATAAAACTAAAAGTTGATTGAGAAGATAAAATTGACAAATCATTAGCCAGAGTTATCAAGAACAAAAGGGAGAAGACTCAAATCAACAAAATGAAAAAGGAGAGGTTATGACAGACAATGTAGAAATACAAATGATCATAAAAGACTGATATGAGCACTTATATGCCAATAAAATGAACAACCTATATGAAATGCAAAAATTCTTACAAAAGACTGAACCAGGAAGAAATAGAAATTATGAACAGACTTATTACAAGCACTGGAATTGAAACTGTGAACAAAAATGCCTCCTTTGTCAAAGATGCCCATAGATGCATTGGTTTATTTGTGAGCTTTCTATCTTGCTCAGTTGGTCATTATTTCTGTTTTTTGTGCCAGTATCATACTCTTTTGATAACTGTATTGCTGTAGTGTAGTCTGAAGTCAGGAAGGTTGATTTCTCTAGCTCCATTTTTTCTTTTTTTTCATTATTGCTCTGGCAATTCAGAATCTTTTGTGTTTCCAAACAAATTGCTATTTTTTTGTTCTAGTTCTCTTAAAAAATTGTCATTGGTGATTTGATATAGAATGCATTGAATCTGCAGATTGCTTTGGATATTATAGTAATTTTCATAATATTGAGTCTTCCATTTCAAGAACATCATATATATATATATATATATATATATATATATATATATATATATATGTATGTATGTATGTATGTATGTATGTATCTCCATCTATGTGAGTCGTCTTTGATTTCTTTATCGGTGCTATATAAATACGGCTCTGAATACATAGCTTTTGTATTCTAATGTAGGTTTATTCCTAGGTTTTTTAGTCTTTTAATTACATTGGTGATTGGGGATGTTTCCTTAATTTCTCCTTCTGATTTTTTGTTGTTAGTATATAGTAATGCAAGAGATTCCCGTACATAAATTTTCTGTCTTGAGACTTCCTAAAATCATTAATTAGCTTTAATGTTTTTCTGGTGTCATCTTTAGGGTTTTCTATGTACAATATCACATCATCTCCAGTCAGTAACAGTTTTCCTTCTTTTCCAATCTGGATTGCTTTTGTTTCTTTTTCTCTCTAATTGTTGTGACTAGGACTTTCAAAAACTATGTTAAATGGTATTGGCAAGAGTGTGTCTTATTACTGATCTTAGAAGAAATATTTTCAATTTTTTACCATTGAGAATTATGTTTGCTGTGGGTTTGTCATATACGAACCTTTATTATGTTGAGATGGTTTCCCCCTATGCCCACTTTCTGGAGGTTTTTGTTGTTGTTTTTGTTTTTGTTTTATCACAAATGGGTGTTGAAGTTTGTCCAAAACTATTTTTGTATCTATTTAGATTACCATGTGGTCTTGTTAATATGGTGTAGCACATTGATTGATTTGCATATATTGAAGAAAACTTGCATCCATGGGATAAAACCCACTTGCTCATGGTGTATGCTCTTTTTAATGAGCTGTTGAATTCTGTTTGCTAATATTTTGTTAAGGAATTTTGCACCTTTTTCATCAGTGATATTGGCCAATGCTTTCTTTTGGTGATATTTTTGTCTGATTTTGGTATCTTAGAATAAATTTGGGTGTGTTCATTCCTCTGTCATTTTTGAAAGAGTTTGAGAAGAATTGGTTTTAGCTCTTCTGCAAACATTTGAAATCACTTGTGAAGCCATCTGGCCCAGAATTATTTTTGTTGGAAGATGTTTAATCACAGTTTCAATTACAGTGTGTGTGATCATTCTGTTCGTATTTTAGATTTATTCTTGGTTCAGTCTTGAAAATT
Source organism: Muntiacus reevesi (assembly GCF_963930625.1). Lineage (NCBI taxonomy): Eukaryota > Metazoa > Chordata > Mammalia > Artiodactyla > Cervidae > Muntiacus > Muntiacus reevesi. The sequence goes on along the minus strand of NC_089271.1, from coordinate 78,316,137 downwards.
TGTACTTTCTAATAATTTGTCCATTTCTTACAAGTTGTTCATTTTATTGGCATGTAGCTGCTTGTAGTTAGCTTCCTTGATGGCTCAGAAGGTAAAGAATCTTCCTGCAATGAAGGAGACCTGGATTCAATCCTGGGGTCTGGAAGATCCCCTGGAGAAGGGAATGGCAACCCACTCTACTATTCTTGCCTGGAGAATTCAATTATAGTCTTTTGGGCTACTATCAATGTGGTCACAGAGTTGGACACTACTGAGCAACTAACACTCACTTTCTTCAGCTGCTTGTAGTAGCCTTGCATGATCTTTAGTATTTCTTGGAGTCAGTTGTAACTTCTCCCTTTTCGTTTCTAATTTTTATTGATGTGAGTCTTCTCCTTTTTTTTTTGTTCTTTCCTTAATGAATCTGGCTAATAGTTTATCTATTTATCCTCTCAAAGAACCAGCTTTGGTTTCATTGATTTTTACTATTAATTTCATGTTTTTTCATTTATTGATTTCCACTTTGATCTTTACAATTTCTTTGATTTTACTAAAGCAGAATAAAGAAAAAAAAAGGTTTTTTTGTTGTTGTTGCTATTGCTCTTATTCTTTTTTTTATTAAGTTTCTATTTCTCTGTCAAATTTCAATGATATCCTTGCTGGGTAGAGTAATCTTGATTATTGGTTTTTCACTCTCATTACTTTAAATATATCCTAGCCCTCCCTTCTGGCTATAGAATATGTGCTGAAAGATCAGGTATTAAGCTTATGGGGATTCCCTTCTATGTTTGTTTTTCCCTTGTTGATTGTAATAGTTTTTCTTTATGTTTAAATTTTGCTATTTTGAATAATGTGTGTTTCTTTATGTTTCTCCTTGGGTTTTTCCTGTATTGAACTGTCTACATTTACTGGACTTGATTATTTCCTTTTGCATGTTAGGAATTTTTTTTTACTATAATCTCTTTAAATATTTTCTCCGACCCTTTCCCTTTCCCTTCTTTTGGGACCAGTATAAGCCAAATGTTGCTTTTAAAGTTGTCTCAATGTCTCTGAGACTGTCTTCAATATTTTTCATTCTTTTTTCTTTATTCTGCTTCTCTGTAGTTGTTTCAACCATTATATCTTCCAGCTCATTTATTGGTTCTTCTGCTTCAAATATTCTCCTGTTGATTCTTTTTAGTGTATTTTTAATTTCAATTTTTGTGTTGTTCATCACTGTTATTTAGTTCTTTCCTGTCTTTGTTTAATGTTTCTTGTATTTTCTCCATTCTATTTCTGAGATTTTGAATCAACTTTACTATCATTACTATGAATTTTTATTCAGAAAGACTGCCTATTTTCTCTTTTTTATTTGGTTTTGTAGGGTTTAACTTGCTGCTTCATCTGCATGATATTTCTGTTTTTTTCATTCTGTCTATGTTTGAAGTCTCCTTTCTCCAGGCTGGAGTATCATAGTTCACATTCTTCTAATATCTGCTCCCAGTGGATGAGCTTTGTCTAGTGACTTGTGCAGGCTTTGTGGTTGGGGGGAGGGTGGGACTAGTTCCTTTGGTCTGGTTAGTGAAGCTGAGTTTTTTCCCTCTGATGGACAGGACCATGTCAGGTAGTGTGTTCTGGAGTGCCTGTGGGCTTAGTATTACTTTAGGCAGCTTGTCTGCTGATGGTTGGGTTGGCATTCCTATCTTCCTTGTTTGGCATGAGGCATCCAGTGCTGGATGGAGCTGAGTTTGAATTCAGACCAGGGCCTTCATGAGAGCCCTCACTGAGTAATAATATTCTCTGGTGCTAAGAATTATTGGGCTACCCAGTGTCCTGGACTTGGTGCTCCCATCTCAGAGGCTCAGGCCTGATTGTCAATCAAGGAACCAAGACCCCAAAAGCCACTCATCATGGTAATAAAAAGGATTAAATAATCCTTTAAAAACAATAACTAAGACAAATGATAAAAACAAAATCAAGCAAACAGAAATAAGAACAAAGGAAGACACACAAACAAACAAGAAACAGAAACAGAATGAAAGGGGGTAAAAAAGAGAACAACCAGAGAAACAAGCAAGAAACCAAAACTGAGATCAAACAATTAAAAAAAAAACTAATATAAAAAAGCCAAAACAAAAAAAATAAAACTAAAGCAGGGTGCCAACTGAAGAATAAAGCAAGGAAACACAACAAAGAAAAATGATTTTAAAAAGCACAGAACAACAGAAAAGCAAAGTAAAATAGATTTTCTTTTAAAAATTAAAAATATGATAAAAAGTTCCAAAGGTCTACATAAAAGTTTAAATAATAATAATAATAAGCAACCACAATAACAGAGATTAAAAAACAAAAACAAAAACACAGAACCAACAACAGAATGAATCAAAACAAAAATAATAACAAATGTCTTCCTGCGGTCTCAGCTGTCAGTGTCCTTACCCCTGCCATGAGTCATAGCCTACATCTTCTTCCCCAGGAAGCCCTCCAATGCCTCCAGACCAGTCTCTGGACCTTCTGTGAGACCTGTGTGGGCAATTTTGACTCTAATCTGGCCCTATTCCCACATGCATTTGCCCCAGAAGTTCACAGCTGCCCAAGCTAGATTGTTTTCATTTGTGGGAACACACATTGCCCTTTCATATTTACCATAGACACAAGGTCTACCTAGTTCAATTTAGTTGCTGAGTCATGTCCGACTTATTGTGACCCCATGGACTGCAGCACAACAGGCTTCCCTGTCCATTACCAACTCCTAGAGCTTGCTCAAACTCATGTCCATTGAGTCGGTGATGCCATCTAACCATCTCATCTTCTGTCGTCCCCTTCTCCTCCTGCCTTCAATCCTTCTCAGCATCAGGGTCTTTTCTAAGGAGTCAGTTCTTTGCATCAGGTGGCCAAGCTGGAGCTTCAGCTTCAGCATCAGTCCTTCCAATGGATATTCACGACTGATTTATTTTAGAATGGACTGGTTTGATTTTGCAGTCCAAGGGACTCACATCTTCTCCAACACCACAGTACAAAAGCATCAATTATTTGGCACTCAGCTTTCTTTATAGTCCAACTCTCTCATCCATACATGACTACTGGAAAAACCATAGCTTGGTTGGCAAAGTAATGTCTCTGCTTTTTAATATGCTGTCTAGGTTGGTCATAGCTTTTCTTCCAAGGAGCAAGCATCTTTTCATTTCATGGCTGCAGTCACCATCTGCAGTGATTTTGGAGCCCCCTCCCCCCCTCCCGCCAACACACACACACATGAAATCTGCCACTGTTTCCATTGTTTCCCCATCGATTTGCCATTGATCATTGAAGTTTAATTTGAAGTTTCTACACCTGATGGAAATATTTTTAATCCTTTTCTTTAGTCACCCCTTCCCTGGGACTCATTTGTGGTTTTATCACCATCTGTGTGTGTGTGTGGTGGGGCATCCACAGAAGTCTGCTCCCCAGGCTGCCCTGGAGGACTTGAGTCGGCCTCAGTGCAGATAGGGCTTGGAGGTGGCATGGCTGCATGAACTATGGGAGCCTTGGTAGAGCCAGATGCTCAGGGAAGTTGATGGCCAGAGGAACAAGAGATATGACCCTATTAGTAGGTTTTTCTAGCTTCCAGCAGGTAATGCACAAAGTGAAGCTCTGGCCAGGCCTTCTCTGGCACCCTTCTGCAGACATGTGAGAGGCAACTCTGTCCAGGTCTTCTCTATTGCTTGGCAGCAGTCACTGCTATGTGGGAAAAGAGAGGCTACCTTTGTTACTCCACCCCCTGTGTGTAACTCAGTAGTAGCACCCTCTTTCCATGGCAGTTCAATTTTCCTACAAAGGCATTCCCTATTCCAGACTTCCTCCCTCCTGTTCCCTCTTGCTGTCTCCTTGTAGCCAATAGCAGTCCTCACCCCAGGATTGCCCTCTAGTACCCATGCTCCAGCTCCTGGCCTAAATGTCCACCAGAGGACACGCATCCCAGTCTGGCGGATGTAGGGCCAAGACAAAGGTTGTCGGTGTGGCTCTCATTCCATCCAGTCTGTCACAGATCGATTGCTTTACCCTTCTCTGATAAACTCAAATGTTTCCCTTCTGTCCCAGCTGATTTCCCCATCAGTGAGAAAGATTCCCTGAATGTGGGAATCTTTCCTCTACTTTAGTTCCTCACCCTGTGGTGCAGTTCCAGTCCTTCTTGGGATAAGTGTTGTTTTCTTGTCAGGGATTTAGTTTAAGTAAATATATTAAAAAGCTTATGGGAAAAATAAGTCTATAATGGAGTTTATAAGTGATAAAGTTTCCATAGGATAAAAAGAGTTTTAACATAAAATGAACAAGCAAAAGGACAAGAAGCTATAAGACTAAGAAGAATAGTAATCAGAATGTTGAAGATAGTGGGGAAAAGTTATTTACTAGCATAATTGAGATTATGGGTCAGAGTTGACAAAAGGATAAAATCATGATTAGAATGAGGAAGCTTATTACACTCTTCCAATTGGAGTGTTGGTATAGAATTTCTTCTGAAAATATGAAACCTGAAATATCATTCTGTGAATTATATTCTTGAAATACTCAACCATTGCCAATCATGACACTATAATCCTGACTCTTCTCCTTTTTTTCCCCCTTTTTCCTCTTTCTTTGTTTAGCAATTTTCTGTCTTCATTTTTTAAAAAAATTATTCTTGTTCTTAAATCTAGGTGTTCAGTAAAAAAAGAAATCAGTTTTTCTTTCTATGTTTTTTTTTCTTATTACTTTATCTATTTAAAAGCTTATATATCATTCACTCTTTCACTAGATATTTATTGAAAATCTATTATCTACCAGAGTATGTGCCAGAATTTTACACTGATTTTTCTTTGACAAAGTAAGATGAAGAAAATTTAGACAGGATCTTTACCTTCAGGAAGTTTATAATCTAAACTCCACCTTTAACACCTCTACCAGGCTGTGTCAGGTACATTAAATCGCTCATTTAATGTGTTTGAGTCTGTTAAGTTCAGTTTAACAAGATGTGAAGTAGTTATCTTCCATTCGAAAACTAGTTCCCCTCCTGTCTCATCCAACTTAATGATAATGTAATTTTCCCAAGTTCAAGCCTCATAAATTAAGTGTATTTGACTTTTCTTCTTTCTCCATGTATATAATCAATCACAAAAATCTACTGATTCATCCTTCAAGGAGTTTCTTTTTTAATTGCTCCCATTGCAGTTCTATTGCTATAACTATAGTTCAAACCTAATGTTTACATATCTACAATGGTGTCCATCATGGTACATTTTTTTCTGTCAATTTTAATTTTAGATGATATCTGTGGGGGATAAGTTGTTAAATGAGAGGGGGAATAATTTTGTATTAAATAATTTTTATTCTATTTTCCTATTTTAAACAATTCTCTGATGTGCTCTGGAGAAGGAAATGGCAACCCACTCTAGTACTCTTGCCTGGAAAATCCCATGGATAGAGGAGCCTGGAAAGCTGCAGTCCATGGGGTCATGAAGAGTCAGACATGACTGAGTGACTTCACTTTCATTTTTCACTTTCATGCTTTAAAGAAGGAAATGGCAACCCACTCCAGTGTTCTTGGCTGGAGAATCCCAGGAATGGTGGAGCCCGGTGGGCTGCCGTCTATGGGGTCGCACAGAGTTGGACATGGCTGAAACAACTTAGCAGCAGCGGCGGCAGCTGTGCTCTATGTTTGTCTTCTAAACCGCTGCTTTTCTCTAATAGACTTATAGTGAAAGATTGTTTCTGAACCATGAAAGATGGCGGGATTCTCAGCCTCTGGAGGAGAATAATTCAATCCTGGGCCAGTGATGAGTCTTGATCTCTCAGAACTTTTGCATAATAAAGTTTTATTAAAGTATAACAGAGATAGAGAAAACTTCTGACATAGACATCAGAAGTGGGTAGAAAGAGTGCCCCCTCCTGCTAGTGTTTAGCTGGATGTCATATAGCTACTAGCAGTCTGCTAATTAGAGAAAGGAAATGTCTCAAAACTCAGAGACTGGCACCAGGCCCCTCACCCACAACATGCATTTTGAGATAACACTGGCACAAGATAAGTTGTCCTGGGACATAAAATGATCGACATGAATCTTGAAGAAAGGCAGGTTTTCTAGCAAATACAGTCTCATTAACATAGCTTGAGAGAATGTTTGCATGAGTAAAACATACTGGTTTGTCAAGTCAGTTCTGAATCTGAGACAAAACCAACTTGAAGACAGAGTCTATGGTAAATACATAGTTCCTTAACATAGCTTAAGACAAACATTTACATAAGAAAAATGCAATGGCTAGCTCAACTTTTGAGAAAATTAAGTTCAGGTGGAGCCAGGTGTCTTCTTGGCAACACAGAATTTTAAGAGAAACTTCCTTTTGATTTTGTATAGAGAAGGGGAAAAGAAATCTGACACTTGTATTTTGTTTCCTCCTACCGCTTAAGAGGGAGATAAAAACTGTCTGACACTTATAGCCTATTTCCTCCATTTGGAGACCCCTGGCCTTCCTGCCCGTTACCCTGTCAATAACTTAATCTTATAGGTATAAAGAATCTTAGAAATTACATCATCTAACATTCTTGTGTTTTACATATAAGAAATCTATAGAAAGGTTAACTGACTGTCATAGAATCTTTAAATTTGGGCATACTTGTCTAAATTATGTTTAATTTATTTTACTCTCCATAGAGTTCTTACAGCTTGGCTTCATTTGTAACCTATTTGGAAAGTGTGTGTGTATGTATAAATTGTGCATGTGCATCTGTGTGGCTTTATAGTTTGTTTTTATTTATGCACTTCAAAACTAACTGTTAATTATGACCTTATGAAAACATTTCAAATTTATGCCTTGACCTACTACTGTCATTTTGTGTATTTTATGTGCTTGTCTCGGAATTAATCTTCCCAGAAAGACAGATTTCTATAACTTCTCCTTAGTCTCTCATACTTATTATAGTTTAGAGTGTTTAGTTTACTCAAACATAACTTTTGAATATATGAAACTTTGCCAGAAAGCTTATGGTTTTCTAATGGTTTGAAAAACTAATCATCATGCTTTTCTAAGTTACAAGAATTAAACTTCAGTTCAGTTCAGTTCAGCTGCTCAGTCATGTCCGACTCTTTGCAACCCAAAGAATCGCAGCACGCCAGGCGTCCCTGTCCATCACCAACTCCCAGAGTTTACTCAAACTCATGTCCATTGAGTCTGTGATGCCATCCATCCATCTAATCCTCTGTCGTCCCCTTCTCCTCCTGCCCCCAATCCCTTCCAGCATCAGGGTCTTTTCCAATGTGTCAACCCTTCTCATGAGGTGGCCAAAGTATTGGAGTTTCAGCTTCAATGTCAGTCCTTCCAATGAACACCCAGGACTGATCTCCTTTAGGATGGACTGGCTGGATCTCCTTGCAGTCCAAGGGATTCTCAAGAGTCTTCTCCAACACCACAGTTCAAAAGCATCAATTCTTCGGTGCTCAACTTTCTTCACAGCTCTTTCTTTCAACTCTCACATCCATACATGACCACTGCAAAAACTATAGCCTTGGACAGACGGACATTTTTGGGCAAAATAATGTTCCTGCTTTTTAATATGCTATCTAGGTTGGTCATAACTTTCCTTCCAAGGAATAAGCATCTTTTAATTTCAAGGCTGCAATCACCATCTGCAGTGATTTTGGAACCCCCCAAAAATAAAGTCTGACACTGTTTCCACTCCTTCCCCATCTTTTTCCCATGGGGTGATGGGACCAGCTTTAAACCAACTTTTTCATTCTCCTCTTTCACTTTCATCAAGTGGATTTTTAGTTCCTCGTCTCTTTCTGCCGTAAGTGTGGTGTCATCTACATATCTGAGGTTATTGATATTTCTCCTGGAAATCTTGATTCCAGCTTGGGCTTCTTAGAGCCCAGTGTTTCTCATGATGTACTCTGCATATAAGTTAAACAAACAGGGTGACAATATACAGTCTTGACATACTCGTTTTCCTATTTGGAACCAGTCTGTTGTTCCATGTTCAGTTCTAACTGTTACTTCCTGACCTGCATATAGGTTTCATGTGTATATGTGGAATCTAGAAAAATCATATAGATGATCTTATTTCCAAGGTAGAAATAGAGAGATAGATGTAGAGAACAAGCAAATGGATACAAACAGGGAAAGGGGTGGTGGTGGGATGAATTGGGAGACTAGGATTGATATACACACACTACTATGTATGAAACAGATCACTAATGAGCACCAACTGTATAGCACAAGGAACTCTACTCAGTGATCTGTGGTGACCTCAATGAGAAGGCAATCCAATAAAGATGGAATTTATGTATATGTATCAACATATACTCTTCCCTCTTTCATGAATGACTACATGATCATAGTGGAAAAATCTATATTTCTTTATTTACAAAAGTCATTCTCTCTTTTTTCATCTACCTTTCTTAAATGCCATGGTACTTTATTAGTCCCTTCTTAAAAATTTTTCTTAAAAAAGGCATAAAATATCAAGAAAGATAAAAAGTAAGATAAATACATTTTCCTTGTGTTGTTTTTTGAAAGATATGAATGTGGTTTCATGTGTTGAACTTTTCTTACTGAAGGGAAAAGAAAAGGAGTAGCATAATAAATTTATAATTATTATCTTTGATATTTTGCATCCCATCATTTAATAATCAAAAAGTACTTAATCTTATACTTTCTGAATTCCTGATTCTCCCATTTTTATTAAGTTTTTTAAAGCACCTTCAACTAGAAAAAGGTTATTTTTTTTTTTTTTTGCTTCAGAGTGATACATTAAAAATTGAGAATATCAGTACTATAGATCAATCATATTATATCTTCTGTATCTATCTATATATGCTTTAAACAGTTTGTTAAAATAGTAAATCAATCTTTATTTCTCTATAGTTCACAATGGTTCATTTTACCAAAGATTGTAATAAGCACGGAGGTTTATTTTATCCAGTTGTCAGCTATGATCCATGATTCCATATTGACATGTTACATGTTAAACTTAGCATAGAATACATCTTTACTTGTTGCAATTCATTTTTTTGGCCATTTGGTACACTGAGAGGTTGATTCTGTCCTTTCTGATGTTTACTGAATTTCACATTTCTAAATTCCTAATAGGAAATATACTAAATTGATATTACTAAGAACATTATTGGACCCAATAATATTACCCATGAAATTTGGCTTTCTCTGCTTACACTATCTTCATTCTCCCAATTGTTTACATAGGAAGAGGTATAACTCTTTATCTTTTAATAAAACATAAGGCATTAAAGGCAAACTAGATAAACACTTTTTAATATGTCCAATTAAGGACACAGGTAGGGAATGGCCTAAGTTAATTGCTGCTATCATCTCTATTTTAGTAGAAGTGATGAGTTTCTCTTAAAACTAATAGAAGGAAAGGGAGGTGGGAGGGGGGATCGGGATGGGGAATACGTGTAACTCTATGGCTGATTCATGTCAATGTATGACAAAACCCACTGAAATGTTGTGAAGTAATTAGCCTCCAACTAATAAAAAAAATTAAAAAAAGAAAAAAAGAAACTAGTAGAAGGATTGACATTTCAAGTAAGGAGATGCTTGTGAATATTTCTTGAATTATACCCCAGGTAGAAACTAGCTTTTCTAGAAAGGAAGAAAAAGTGTAACAATAATTTTATTAAAATTGATGTTAACTAAACCAAGAAATAATGCATTGCTGAGAGAAGGTGCTGTGTTTATATTCTTAGGGTAAAATAATAACATAAAAGGGAAAATGAAAATGCTAAATCAGTATGCAAAAGCTAGGTGTGATGGCATTTTAAATTTTACTCAGTATTAAATAGCTATGTTTCACATAATCTTTAAAAGCATGAAACTGACATATAGAGAGACTTATCTTGCAGAGACTAAATCCTTTTTCATTACAAAGCTTTTATAACAGTGTTACAACCTTGTCTTGAACATATGAACATTGCATTATAATATACAGCATCCAATCATATAGGAAAATGTGAATAATAAAACCTAGGGCTCATAAAGTCTCTCAGACTATGCACCTGTACCACATTTTAATATGATTTCTTTTCACTTTCTGTATCATTAACTCTGACACATCAAATTTTACTCTCTTTAACTGTGTTATTAGGATGACTGCCCACTAAGTATGAACTTTAAGTGAAGATGACTTCACCTCGATACTGAATTTTATTTGCTTCAGTAAACTTTAGTGCTTATCTTGTTTCAATTAACTGTGTAACATCTGTTAGTTAAGTCCTATTGTAATATTAGTGTAGGACTATTTTTTAAAGTATAAAAATATATTTTTAAAATATAAAACATATAGTGCAAAGTACGTGTATTATCATACTCTGACACTACAAGTAGATGGGGAGAAGTATTGGAGGGTACAATAAACAATTTAGTAGAAATCACTGTTACTTGTCTTCCTGGTATCCACCACCACTACCTCTTTACTATCAGAAACCAGATTTTATATGGGAAAATATTCTAGTAGACTTCATCAATGGATCATAATTTATCTAACTCAATCAGGATAATGTGTTACCCATCTGTACAGCCTACATTATAGATATTAGTGGTCATATGACCCAGTTCTTGATAATAAGGCATAAGAGGAAGTCTTCCAGGATCACTATTGGAAAAACTTTAAATGTCCCAATTAAAAAAGAAAAAGGAAGATATTATACATTTGCTTCCTCATATTATTTTGTATTGAATGCATCAGCATTCAATACCTATCTGGAATTATAACAGCCATCTTGAGACCAATGACAGAAGCCACAGAGACATCAAGATATACTGTTAAGTCACAATAGCAATGGAAAAATGTAATCAATATAAGCAAAAACTTTTTACTGTCTTGACTTTCCTTGTCTGTGAGGAAAGTAAAATCACACTGTTGAAACAATAGCAAATGTTTATATTATGATATTTAATATTTACAACATAAATGTATTCCAAATGCATACTTTAAGTGTATATTTTCTAAACACTACAGATTGGACAGATTTTGCCAAGGAAATGAGGAACCTGTGAATCCAAAGACTACAAAAATATTTATTTCTCATTTCTGAGTCTTCAGTTTAGCTAAGATTCCATTTAACTCTCCTCATCTCCACTTGGCCTGGATTCAGGCTGAAGGTAAATCTAAGGCTTAAAAGGTGTGACTTCCCATTTGGGGAACCAGAATAAATTGATATCTATTATATAGGACATTTTACTCTCTAGGAAGCTGTCAGAAGTTCATGAGAAGTGACAGTAATTAGCATTTATTGGACATTTGTACATCACATCTGTTCACATGCCATTGATAAATAAGTCACACACTCAAGATAAACATCAATCAGGCAGGTACATTTATTCTTCCCACAGTAAGAGAGAAGAAGGGAGAGTGAACACATTCTGAGCAATTACACAACTTATAACAAATACTTCGGGCTTTGGAATTATGTAATTATTTATTTACATTTATTTTTATAACTACCAAGTCTAAAATTGTTAGATAATACAAGATATTTTACAGAAAACCCTCAGTAAATTTAATGCTATAACAAGAAATAATTGTAATCAACACATAATAACTGATGTTTAAAGTTTATTGTTAGAAAGTTAATCAACAATTATCACTATGCATATAGTTCAGTGTGTATATGTGTAGTTATTGATTTCCAAAGATCTGGAAGAGATTGAAGTTTCTAGTTTAAACTTTCAATTTGGAAAAAAAAGAAATTTCCCTATTTTGTATCTTCAAAATTATAGATAGCTTATATGAGGAAGATTGGGCTCAACTGTAGTATTTTGAGACACAAACTTTTATATCATTGGTGCTATTTACTATCAAATAAATAGGATTATTATAAGTCCCTAGACAAGCGGAAGTTTATTATCAATAACTAAAATTTTACCAAATAGTATTTGCTCACTGTTTATTTCTCTCCTTCTCTAGAACTATGATAGATAAAAATGTAAAAATATACTCTTGCATAAACAAAAATTCAAATATGCTAATATTTGGTTTTACTTACTAACATGTGTAATAACTATGGAGACATTTGATTATTTTCAAAAATGTTTAAATATTTAACGAATAAAGTGTGTACACTGACCAATCCTAAAACACCTAGATAAATAAGGGGATAATTGGTAGTACAACCTGCCATTGAGCGCCAGACAGATATCAGTCCTCATGACTATTATAGCACATTTTATCTCACACTTCATTACCATGTACTAAGTGAAACAGATATATTAGAAATGTGGGTGGTTTGAAAGTATCACACATGTTCTAATTTTAAGTTTTACTCCAAGTTTTTAAGAATAATAGGGTAAGAAGTAAAAATGAGTTATAGAGAGTACTTTGTTTTTACATAATTGTTGAAAAAGTGATCATAATAAAATCTTAAAAATGAATCCTTAGTGATAAAATTTTGTTAGTTTTATAATTGCTCATTTCCAAATTTTGCAATGTTGGAAGTAGAAATAACTTGGTGACTAGTGAAAAATCATTTTACCTTCAAATAATAAAGATAAAGTCTAAACCATACAGGTAGCACAATAAGATAACAATAAAAAAGTGTCATAATTTTAGCTGACAAAATTATTTCCCACACACTCTTAATTAAATCTCAGTTTATTTGAATTATAACATTAGAATCTAGAAGATTATCCTGACATGTTTCTTTAAGGAATGTGGCTTCTCTGTGAAGCCACAGAAAAGCAGAAGTAAAGAAAAATAAACAAAGAAAAAACAGAGAACATGGAATGGATCTGGTTATGGGGAGGCTAGCCTTCACTAGGATTGATAATAAGGCACATCGCAGAACCTAGAAAATATGGTAATCTGAGAATGTACTTGTGAAGTTGATGATATCCTTAGAGTTTTAGGGAATAGAATCTAGCTTAAAACATGTCTCTCCCCAGTAGCTATAGGTGAGTGACTTGAGGATGCAACATCTAGAGAGAAGGTAATGGTAAAGAACTGGTAAATAAAGGTTTACAGATTTAGAGTCCAGCTTTAGCTCCAGCAGAGAATACTGAAAACCTTATAGAAAAACACAACAGGAATGGACATATCTAGGAAAAGTTTCTAGGAGGAGAACGTAATTTACTGGACATGCATGAACAAAGATCACACTAGACAGTATAGTTCAATAAATAAATTATCACACTCAATAATAGGGATGGGACAGTTAATATATTGCTAGCTTTGGTCAAAGTTTATTTTGCTGAGATTAGCAGACAATTAGAAGTTGTCTACGACCTGTAGCAGAGCAGAATTAAAGTAGACAGGAACTTACTATGAGAGGGCTCAGAGATCATCTGTTGAAAATTATTTCATATGTAACTTAAGGAGTAATATGAGTTAAATTTATTTTTCTAATCAAAGATTTGCAATAAGATATCATCTGTCAAGTCGCAATCTAGATGCTCAAGACATTGAGATATTTAAGGTTTAGTTTCTGCTAACAAGAAGTTCAAATTACCGCACAATTGCACTCATCACACACACTAGTAAAGTAATGCTCAAAATTATCCAAGCCAGGCTTCAGCAATACGTGAGCCATGAAATTCCAGATGTTCAAGCTGGTTTTAGAAAAGGCAGAGGAACCAGAGATCAAACTGTCAACATCCGCTGGATCATCAAAAAAGCAAGAGATTTCCAGAAAAACATATATTTCTGCTTTACTGACTATGACAAAACCTTCGACTGTGTGGATCACAATAAACTATGGAAAATTCTGAAAGAGATGGGAATACCAGACCACCTGATCTGCCTCTTGAGAAACCTGTATGCAGGTCAGGAAGCAACAGTTAGAACTGGACATGGAACAACAGACTGGTTCCAAATAGGAAAAGGAGTATGTCAAGGCTGTATATTGTCACCTTGCTTATTTAACTTAAATGCAGAGTACAGCATGAGAAACACTGGGCTGGAAGAAGCCCAAGCTGGAATCGAGATTTCCAGGTGAAATATTAATAATCTCAGACATGCATACAGTGAAGAAGAACTAAAAAGCCTCTTGATAAAAGTGAAAGAGGAGCATGAAAAAGTTGGCTTAAAGCTCAATATTCAGAAAACTAAGATCATGGCAACCGGTCCCTTCACGTCGTGGGAAATAGATGGGGAGATAGTGGAAGCAGTGTCAGACTTTATTTTTGGGGGCTCCAAAATCACTGCAGATGGTGATTGCAACCATGAAATTAAAAGACGCTTACTCCTTGGAAGGAAAGTTATGACCAACCTAGATAGCATATTAAAAAGCAGAGACATTACTTTGCCAACAGAGGTCCATCTATTCAAGTCTATGGTTTTTCCAGTGGTCATGTATGGATGTGAGAGTTGGACTGTGAAGAAAGCAGAACACTTTTGAATTGTGGTGTTGAAGAAGACTCTTAAGAGTCCCTTGGGCTGCAAGGAGATCCAACCAGTCCATCCTAAAGGAGATAAGTCCTGGGTGTTCATTGGAAGGACTGATGCTGAAGCTGAAACTCCAATACTTTGGCCATCTCATGCGAATAGTTGACTCACTGGAAAAGACCCTGATGCAGGGAGGGATCGGGGGCCGGAGGAAAAGGGGATGACAGAGGATTAGATAGCTGGATGGCATTACCGACTCGATGGACATTGGTTTGAGTAAACTCCGGGAGTTAGTGATAGACAGGGAGGCCTGGCATGTTGCGATTCATGTAGTAGCAAAGAGTCGGACATGACTGAGTGACTGAACTGAACTGAACAAGAAGTTCATAAGTATAAATAGAGAGATTACAGATGGTATAAAAGTGATACCAAGTAAGCAGAAAAAGTCACATATTGAGCGCCAAGTTATTAAAATACATTAAAAAAAAAACTTTTAGAAGGTGACTTCATCAAGATAGAAGAATAGAGAAAAGAAGGAGAGGAGAAATGTGTTAGGAAGAAGGAGAGATTGCAAGCATGATGAAGGTTTGGTGTTCTGTTGCTGGCTATGAGACATAAGCATTCTGACGGAGACCTCTGGGAGGTAAGGGTAATACACAGCTGTCAGCCAGCCAGGAAACCCAACCTCAGTTCCTTCACTCAAAAGAAATTTATTCAGCTAACAATCTGAATGAACTAGGAAGCAAATTCTTCCAAGAGCTTCCCAATTATAGCTCAGGCCAGCTGACGCCTTGGTTCTATCCTAAAAGCTGCAGGAGAGAAACCAGTCAAACTCACCCAGACTCTTCATCTAAAGAAAGTCTAGAGGGATCAACCACAATAGTAGAGTAGAAAGACCATGAGCTCACTTCCTCTCATAAGAAAACCAAAAGCAAAACTATTTGTAGAACGATCATCAAAGAAAAAGACCAAAATATGCCAGAAAATATATATAATGAAAGACATAAAGAAGAAATAGCAACAAGAGAGATAGGAGGTGCAGACCTGTTGTATAATCAAGTTTCATATCCCTGGGTGGGCAAGTGAGAAACTGGAGAATAATTGTATTTCATAGGTTCTCCCACAAGAGTGAGAGTTCTGAGCCTCATGTTGGGCT
The DNA here is from genome assembly GCF_963930625.1 of Muntiacus reevesi. Classification (NCBI taxonomy): domain Eukaryota; kingdom Metazoa; phylum Chordata; class Mammalia; order Artiodactyla; family Cervidae; genus Muntiacus; species Muntiacus reevesi. The sequence goes on along the minus strand of NC_089271.1, from coordinate 78,300,679 downwards.
ATTCAGCAAGGTGGTCATGTACTATGAAGCATTTAGCTTTGAAGGACAATAAGTTTTATTCTTATTAGTCCCAAAGGATTGGAAGAAATAGAGACTTCACTATTAAAGGCACACATAAAATCTCACATGCACTGGGGTCCAGGGCAAAAACAGTAATTTTACAGGATCCTGGGCTAGGCCTACCTGTTGGTCATGAGGAGTCTCCCAGAAGGGTAGGGGGTGGCGATGGTTCACTCTGGAGACATTGGACTGGAAAGAGCCACTCTTGGGAGCTTCGTCTATGAAAGAAAAAAAAAAAAAAAAAGAAAAGACAAAGAGAGAAAATTTCAGGCCAATAACATTGATGAACTTAGAGGCAAAAATCCTCAACACATATTAGCAAATTGAATCTAACAATATGTTAAAATGATTACACATGATGATCAAGGGGTATTTTGCCACAGATGCAAGGATTTTTACATGTGAAAAAACTTTTTTTTGAGTGAAAGAACTGAATTTGGATTTTCTGGCTGGCTGACAGCTGTGAATTACCCTTACCTCCCAGAGGCCTCCTTCAGAACCCTTATTGTTGTTGCTCAGTCGCTGTCTCCAACTCTTTGTGATTCCATGGACTGCATAATAAAGGCCATATATAACAAAGATGAAGCTTATACCATACTCAGTGGTGAAAAACTGATAGCATTTACTTTAAGATCAGGACCTAGACAAAGATGCTCATTCATGCCAAGCTTATGCAACATAGTATTGAAAATCCTAGCCACAGCAATCAGACCACAAAATGAAATAAAGAGGATCCATACAGAACAGGATGAAGTAAAACTGTCACTGGTTGTAAATTATATGATATTATACATAAAAAAAAATTCTATAGACACCACCAGAAGACTACTCAGTTCAGCTCAGTCTCTCAGTTGTGTCCAACTCTGCAACCCCATGAACTGCAGCACGCCAGGGCTCCCTGTCCGTCACCAACTCCTGAAGTCCACTCAAGCCAATGTCCACTGAGTCAGTGATGCCATCCAACCATCTAATCCTCTGTCGTCCGCTTCTCCTCCTGCTCTCAATCTTTCCCAGCATCAGGTTCTTTTCAAATGAGTCAGCTCTTTGCATCAGGTGGCCAAAGTATTGGAGTTTCAGCTTCATCATCAGTCCTTCCAATGAACACCAAAGACTGATCTCCTTTAGGATGGACTGGTTGGATTCCTTTCAGTCCAGGGGACTCTCATGAGACTTTTCCAACACCACAATTCAAAAACATCAATTCTTCAGTGCTCAGCTTTCTTCACAGCTCTTTCTTCCAACTCTCACATCCATACATGACCACAAGAAAAACAATAGATTGACTAGATGGAACTTTGTTGGCAAAGTAATGTCTCTGCTTTTCAATATGCTGTCTAGGTTAGTCATAATTTTCTTCCAAGGAGTAAGCTTCTTTTCATTTCATGGTTGTAATCACCACCTGCAGTGATTTTGGAGCCCAGAAAATTAAGGTCAGTCAGTGTTTCCACTGTTTCCCCATCTATTTGCCATGAAGTGATGGGACCAGATGCCATGATCTTAGTTTTCTGAATGTTGAGCTTTAAGCCAAATTTTCCACTCTCTTCTTTCACTTTCATCAAGAGGCTCTTCACTTCTTCACTTTCTGCCTTAAGTGTGGTGTCATCCACATATTTGAGGCTACTGATATTTCTCCTGGTCATCTTGATTCCAGCTTGGGCTTCTTACAGCCCAGTGTTTCTCATGATGTACTCTGCATTTAAGTTAAATAAGCAGGGTGACAATATACAGCCTTGACATACTCCTTTTCCTATTTGGAACCAGTCTGCTGTTCCATGCCCATTTCTAACTGTTGCTTCCTGACTTGGATACAGGTTTCCCAAGAGACAGGTCAGGTGGTCTGGTACTCCCATCTCTTTCAGAATTTTCAACAGTTTATTGTAATCCACACAGTTGAAGTCTTTGTCATAGTCAATAAAGCAGAAATATATGTTTTTCTGGAACCCTCTTGTTTTTTTGATGATCCAGCAGATGTTGGCAATTTGATCTCTGGTTCCTCTGCCTTATCTTAAACAACCTTGAGCATCTGGAAGTTCGCAGTTCATGTATTGCTGAAGCCTGGCTTGGAGAATTTTAAACATTACTTTACTACGGTGTGAAATGAGTGCAATCTAGTAGTCTATAAGACTACTAGAACTCATCAATCTTAATAGAAAAAAGTCTGTTGCATTTCTATACATTAATAAAGAAAGATCAGAAAGAGAAATTAAGCAAATTATGCCATTTGCCATTTAATCAAAAGAATGAAATACCTAGAGGTATCCATCAGAGGGCAAACAGAATGATACCCACAGTCACAGAAAACTAATCAAACTGGTCACGTGGACACAGCCTTGTCTAATTAAATGAAACTATGAGCCATGCTGTGTAACACCACACAAGACAGATGGGTCATGGTGGAGAGATCTGACAAAATGTGGTCCACTGGAGGAGGGAATGGTAAATCACTTCAGCATTCTTGTCTTGAGAACCCCATTAAGAGGATGAAATGGCAAAAATATATGACACTGAAAGATGAACTCCAAGGTCAGTTCAGTTTAGTTTTGTCACTCAGTCGAGTCCAACTCTTTGTGATCTGATGGACTACAGCACGCTAGGCTTCCCTGTCCATCACCAACTCCTGGATTTTACTCAAATTCATGTCCATTGAGTCGGTGATGCCATCCAGCCATCTCATCCTCTGTCACCCCCTTCTCCTCAGGTTGGTAGGTGCCAAATATGCTACTGGAGAAGAGTGGAGGAAGAACTCCAGATAGAATGAAGAGGTGGAGCCAGAGAAAACAATGCCCAGTTGTTTCTATGATTGGTGATGGAAGTAAAGTCCAATGTTGTAAAGAACGGTATTGCATAGGAACCTGGAATGTTAGCTCTATGAACCAAGGTAAATTAGAAGTGGTCAAATAGGACATGGCAAGAGTAAACAGTGGCATTTTAGGAATCAGTGAATTAAAATGGATTGGAACGGGTGAATTTAATTCAGATGGCCATTATATATCTACTACTGTGGGCAAAAATCCCTTAGAAGAAGTGGAGTAGCTCTCATAGTCAACAAAATAGTCTGAAATGCAGTATTTGGGTGCAATCTCAAAAACGACAGAATGATCTCTGTTCGTTTCCAAGGCAAACCATTCAATATGACAGTAATCAAAGCCTATGCCCCAACCAGTAATGCTAAAAAAGCTGAAGTTGAATAGTTCTATTAATATATACAAGACATTTTAGAGTAAAAAATAAAGATGTCCCTTTTATCATTGGAAATAGAATGCAAAAGTAGGAAGTCAAGAGATACCTGGAATAACAGGCAAATTCGGCCTTGGAGTACAAAACGAAACAGAATAAAGGTTAACACAGTTTTGTGAAGAGAACATACTGATCATAGCAAAAACCCTCACCAACAACACAAGAGATGACTCTATCCACAGACATCACCATATGGTCAATACTGAAATCAGATTGATCATGTTCGTTGCAGCCAAAGAAGGTTCAGTTCTGTACAGTCAGCAAAAACAAGACCAGGAGCTGACTGTGGCTCAGATCATGAACTCTTTATTGCCAAATTCAAACTTAAACTGAAGAAAACAGGGAAAATCACTAGAGCATTCAGATATGACCTAAAACTTTATTTATTTTTTTAAATTTTTTTTCATTTATTTTTATTAGTTGGAGGCTAATTACTTTACAATATTCCTGTGGTTTTTGTCATACATTGACATGAATCAGCCATGGATTTGCATGTATTCCCCATCCTGATCCCCCCTCCCACTTCCCTCTCGACCCGATTCCTCTGGGTCTTCCCAGTGTACCAGGCCCAAGCACTTGTCTCATGCATCCAAACTGAGCTGGTGATCTGTTTCACCCTAGATAATATACAGGTTTCGATGCTGTTCTCTCGAAACATCCCACCCTCGCCTTCTCCCACAGAGACCAAAAGTCTGTTTTGTACATCTATGTCTCTTTTTCTGTTTTGCATATAGGGTTACCATTACCATCTTTCTAAATTCCATATATATGTGTTAGTATACTGTAATGGTCTTTATCTTTATGGCTTACTTCACTCTGTATAATGGGCTCCAGTTTCATCCATCTCATTAGAACTGATTCAGATGAATTCTTTTTAATGGCTGAGTAATATTCCAATGTGTATATGTACCACAGCTTCCTTATCCATTCGCCTGCTGATGGGCATCTAGGTTGCTTCCATGTCCTGGCTATTTTAAACAGTGCTGCAATGAACATTGGGGTGCATGTATCTCTTTCAGATCTGATTTCCTTGGTGTGTATGTCCAGGAGTGGGATTGCTGGGTCATATGGCAGTTCTATTTACAGTTTTTTAAGAAATCTCCACACTGTTTTCCATAGTGGCTGTACTAGTTTGCATTCCCACCAACAGTGTAAGAGGGTCCCCTTTTCTCCACACCCTCTCCAGCATTTATTGTTTGTAGACTTTTGGATAGCAGCCATCCTGACTGACATGTAATGGTACCTCATTGTGGTTTTGATTTGCATTTCTCTGATAATGAGTGATGTTGAGCATCTTTTCATGTGTTTGTTAGCTATCTGTATGTCTTCTTTGGAGAAGTGCCTGTTCAGTTCTTTGGCCCATTTTTTTTTCAGTGGGTTTTGTCATACATTGATATGAATCAGCCATAGAGTTACACGTATTCTCCATCCTGATCTCCCTCCCACCTCCCTCTTCACCTGTTTCCTCTGGGTCTTCCCAATGCACCAGGCCCGAGCACTTGTCTCATGCATCCCACCTGGGTTGGTGATCTGTTTCACCATAGATAATATATATGCTGGCCCATTTTTTGATTGGGTCATTTATTTTTCTGGAATTGAGCTGCAGGAGTTGCTTGTGTATTTTTGAGATGAATCCTTTGTCTGTTGCTTCATTTGATATTGTTTTCTCCCAATCTGAGGGCTGTCTTTTCACCTTGCTTATAGTTTCCTTTGTAGTGCAAAAGCTTTTAAGTTTCATTAGGTCCCATTTGTTTAGTTTTGCTTTTATTTCCAATATTCTGGGAGGTTGGTCATATAGGATCCTGCTGTGATTTATGTCGGAGTGTGTTTTGCCTATGTTCTCCTCTAGGAGTTTTCTAGTTTCTGGTCTTACATTTAGATCTTTAATCCATTTTGAGTTTATTTTTGTGTATGGTGTTAGAAAGTGTTCTAGTTTCATTCTTTTACAAGGGTGCCCATTCTCACCACTACTATTCAACATGATTTTGGAATTTTTGGCCACAGCAATCAGAGAAGAAAACGAAGTAAAAAGGAATCCAGATAGGAAAATAAGAAGTGAAACACTTGCTGTTTGCTGATGACATGATCCTCTAAATAGAAAACCCTAAAGACTCTACCAGAAAATTATTAGAGCTAATCAACATATATAGCAAAGTTGCAGGATATAAAATTAAAACACAGAAATCCTTTGCAATCTTATACACTAACAATGAGAAAACAGAGAAATTAAGGAAACAATGCCATTCACCATTGAACAAAAAGAATAAAATACTTAGGAGTATATCTACCTAAAGAAACAAAAGATCTATACATAGAAAACTATAAAACACTGATGAAAGAAATCAAAAAGGATGCAAATAGATGGAGAAATGTACCATGTTCATGGATTGGAAGAATCAATATTGTCAAAATGGCTATTCTACCCAAAGCAATCTATAGATTCAATGCAATCCCTATCAAGGTACCAACGGTATTTTTCACAGAACTAGAATAAATAGTTTCACAATTTGTATGGAAATACAGAAAACCTCGAATAGCCAAAGTAATTTTGAGAAAGAAGAATGGAACTGCAAGAATCAACCTGCCTCACTTCCAACTATACTACAAAGCCACAGTTATCATGATAGTATGGTACTGGCACAAAGACAGAAATATAGGTCAATGGAACAGAATAGAAAGCCCAGAGATAAATCCACGAACCTATGGACACCTTATCTTCGACAAAGGAGGCAATGATATACAATGGAAAAAAGACAACCTCTTTAAAAAGTGGTGCTGGGAAAACTGGTCAACCACTTGTAAAAGAATGAAATTAGAATGAAACTAAACCTTTACAATTATACAGTGGAAGTGACGATAGATTCAAGTGATCAGATCTGATTGATGAGTGCCTGAAGAACTATGAATGGAGCTTTGTGACACTGTACAGAAGGCAGTGATCAAGACTATCCCCAAGATAAAGAAAGACAAAAAGCCAAAATGGTTGTCTGAGGGAGCCTTACAAAAGCTGAGAAAAGAAAAAAAGCTAAAGGCAAAAGAGAAAAGGAACGATATACCCATTTGAATGCAGGGTTCCAAAGAGTAGCATGGAGAGATAAGAAAGCTTCCTCAGTTTTCAATGCAAAGAAAGAGAGGAAAATAAAAGAATGGGAAAGACTAGAGATCACTTCAAAAAAAACTTAGAGATACCAATCTTTATGCAAAGATGAAGATACCAATCTTCATACAAAGATGGGCACAGTAAAAGACAGAAATGGTATGGACCTGATAGAAGCTGAGGATATCAAGAACAGGTGTCAAGAATACACAGAAGAACTATACAAAAAATATCTGCATGACCCAGATAACCACAATGCTGTGATCAGTCACCTAGAGTCAAATATCCTGGAATGTGAAATCAGGTGGGCCTTAGGAAGCATCACTAAGTAAAAAGCTAGTGGAGGTGATGGAGTTCCAGCTGAGATATTTCAAATCCTAAAAGATGATGCTGTTAAAGTGTTGCACTCAATATGCCAGCAGACTTGGAAAACTCAGCAGTGGACACAGGACTGGAAAAGGTCAGTTTTCATTCCAATCCCAAAGAAAGGCAATGCCAAAGAGTGTGCAAACTACTGCACAGCTGCAGTCATCTCACACACTAATAAGGCAAAGCTCAAACTTCTCTAAGTGAGGCTTCAACAGTATGTGAGCTGAGAACTTCCAGATATTCAAGCTGGATATAGATAAGGAAGGAGAACCAGAGATCAAATCGCTAACATTCTTTGGATCATAGCAAAAGCAAGAGAGTTCCAGTAAAACATGTACTCCTTCTTTACTGACTATGCGAAACTTTCCAGTGTGTGGATGACAACAAACTGAGGAAAATTGTTAGAGAAAGAATACCAGACCACCTGACCTGCCTCCTGAGAAATCTGTGTACAAGTCAAGAAGCAACAGTTAGAACTGGACATGAAACAATGGACTGGTTCAAAATTGGGAAAGGAGTATATCAAGGCTATATATTGTCACCCTATTTATTTAATTTATATGCAGAATACATCATTCAAAATGTCAGGCTGGATGAAGCTCAAGTGGGAGTCAAGGTTGCCAGGAGAAATATCAATAACCTCAGATACACAGATGACACAAGCCTTATGGCAGAAAGCAAAGAAGAACTAAAGAACCTCTTGATGAAAGTGAGAGAGGAGAGTGAAAAAACTGGTTTCAGACTCAGCATTCAAAAAAACTAAGATCATGGAATCTGCCCCCATCACTTCATGGCAAATATATGGAGAAAAAGTGGAAACAGTGACAAATTTTATTTTCTTGAATTCTAAAATCACTGAGATGGTGACTGCTTCCATGAAATTAAGAGACATTTGCTCCTTGGAAAAAAAGCTGTGAACAAACTTTTTAATATGTGACAGCATATTAAAAATCAGAGACATTATTTTCCAGCAAAGGTCTATATAGTCCAAGCTATGGTTTTTCCAATAGTATTGTTTGGATGTGAGAGTTGGACCATGAAGAAGGCTGAGCACCAAAGAATTGATGCTTTTGACCTGTGGGGTTGGAGAAGACTCTTGAGAGTCCCTTGGACTGCAAGGAGATCAAACCAGTCAATCCTAAAGAAATCAGTCCTGAATGTGCATTGTAGAGACTGATGTTGAAGCTAAAGCTCCAAAACTTTGGTCACCTGATGCGAGGAACTGACTCATTTGAAAAGACCCTGATGCTGGGAAAGATTGAAGGCAGGGGGAGAAAGGGACAACAGAGGATGAGATGGTTGGATGGCATCGTGAACTCAATGGACATGGGGTTTGAGCAAGCTCTGGGAGGTGGTGATGGACTGGAAAACCTGGGGGACTGAACTGAGCTGATCACTGAAAAATAAACTCATACTCACTAGCAATCACTCTCCATCCTCTCTCCAACCTTCATACTTCCAAGATATCACTAATCTACATTTTTATCCCATGAATTTGTCTTTCTTGGCATCTCATATCAATGGCATCGCTTAGAGATGAAGAATGATTTTTTGTACTGTCTGTTCCTTTTAGCTCCAGTGGTAGTGTTTCTACTAAACAGTATTTTCAAAAACATTTACAGTTGTCCCACATATGTTACAGTATTCCTTGCCATTAGATGAGAGGTTCTTTCACAGAACTTTATGAGACAACTCTATATCTTCTTCTGAATCCTGCCAAGATGGTTGACTGGATTTATGTTTAGTGCACAATCTATTCAGTGAAAGTTTTCCTGAAACCCTTGAACTTCTCTCCTAAACATGATTTCCCAATAGTGAATTTCCTAAATTTGGCATATTTTCCAATCTGAATAGGTCAAAAATATACCATTTCATTAATTCTTGGTTCTTATTAACTTAATAGCTCTTTCCTTACCATTTCCTCTCACATTTTACTAGAAGCCTCAAGCAGAAACCAGGTTGCACTTTCAACACTAAGCTTAACAATCTCTCCAGCTGAATATTCATATTTATTGTTTATAAGTTCTATCTTCCACTCAATAGCATATCATAATTCAGGCAACTTTTCTACCACTTTATAGGAAGAATTGCCTTCCTGCATTTTCCAGTAATATCTTCTTCACATCTTTCTCAACTCTCATCCAAAACAACTCTGTTGTTCATATTTCTGTTAGTTTTAATGATGACATGACTTTCTCTGCTATGTTACTTATTTTCTTATAAGCCTTCAACAAGAGTGCTTTTAATATCCATATTTCTACCAACAGCTTCCTCAAGGCAACCTATACTTCTACCATATTTCTAAAAACTCTTCCAGACTCTACCCATTATCCAATTCCCAGGACACTTCAATGCTTTCAGATATTTGTTACAACAGCACATCACTTCCCAGTATCAAAATTCCTGTTAGTTTCCTAGGTCTACTATAATAAATTACCACAAATTGGGTGGCTTAAAATAACAGAGATATTTTCTCCCAGATTTATGGAAGACTTAAGTCTCAAATCAAAGTATTGGCAGGGTATGTTCCTTCCAAAATCTCTACAGAAGTATCCTTCATTGCCTCTTCCGGTTTCTGACAGCTCCAGGCATTCCTTAGGTTGTGACTATGTACCTGCAATTTCTGCTTCCATCTTCTCATGGCTTTCTCATATCTTTCCCTTGTGTCTCTCTGGGTGCCTCTTATAATGATGTGCTTAATTGATTATATGACCTACCTTGAAAATCCAAGTTGAATACATCTCTTTGTCCTTAATTTAATCACATTTGCAAGGACTCTTTTCCCAAATAAGGTCACATTTAGGTATTCTGATGGCTATCAGGTATACATATCTTGGGGGGAGGCATCATTCATGTCACTACACCAACTTTTCTCTCTGATGTCTTCTTACTTGTGCCTTGTATCTACACAAGGCACACATGTGTTCACCTCTCATCTTTTCCAGCAGGTATTTTCTTTCATCAGCTATAAGGCAAGTTGTCCACTATGTAATCTCAGTTAGCTAATGTGTTTTTCAAAAAGCTTGAATTTGAAGTTATTCTGACTACTTTTTTTTATTCATAATTTTATTCATTATCCCCCAATCCAAGAACATTCCAAATTTTTGTCAACAGGAACATGGATAAACATACTGCAGTATATTAACACAACTGAATACTACTCAATAGAAAATAAACTATTAATAGGTATCATTAATGAGTCTCAAAAATACACTGAATGTATGAAGTCAGATACACAGAAATATACACATTGTTTGATTCCATATATATGAAGTCAAAAGAAAGATGCAAAAAACATGCAAAACAAATCTATTGTTACCAAAACAAGAAAGTGGTTTCTTCTAAGAGTGAGAATAGGAAAAGAGGCATGAAGGAACTTTCAGGAGTGATGGAAATCTATCTTGACTTTAGTGGCAGTTACTGGGCTATAATCAATAACAAAACGTATAGTTAATATATATGTTTTATTACTTGTTAGTTATATTTCAATTCCAAAGATAACATAAAAAATATTAAGAGATTAAGAGTAGCATGGAATGAATAAGATAAGATTTAGTGGTTAAACAAGTCTTAGGCAGAAATATTTCATGTGGTCAAATAAAATGTGAAAAGCATAAAATGGTTAAAAAAAATTCTGTATGGTGTGTGTGTATATGCATGTATAAACATATATATGTATATGCATATATATGTATATGCCATATATATATATATGTATATGCATATATATGTATATGCATATATATATATATATATATATGGTTGCTGAAATATTGTAGAGATTTCTCATTAAATACAATTTCATGAATAACGTGAGTCATCTTAAAAGTACACACAGAGAAAATACTGCTTCTTTTCTTAAAATAAAGAAAATAGGAGCTTCCTCTTTAAGAAAAAAAGTTGTTTCACAAACTAAAATTACCTTACTATCAAAATTCAGATGGGAAAGAATTAAACCTACTTATAACACACATAAATTCAGAACACATGAAACCACCTTGCACAGAGCCTTCCTCCAGAAAACAGAACCAACTCGCCAATCTTCTTTGGGGCTTATTGTCTTGCTCTTCACTTACACAAAGCTGATGGTGTATCTCCACAGATGAACCATGTCTCCTGCTTAATCTATCAAACATGAAACTGAATCCTACTTCCTATATTTCATCTTTTACTAATACCTTTGTAAATTTCCTAATCCTGATAAAGTGGACTTCCAAGATCAAGACACCAATCACATCCCTATTGCCCCAATTTTCCAAAAGCAGGCTATGCTGTTACCAGGACTGAAACAACCAAAAGCATTTCCTATCTTACTTCTTCTCAATCTCAAGGCAGTGATGAAGGTGAAAGATGGCTGAGAATTCACTTCTATTTCAAGAAGGCAATAGTCTCCAGGAAACATATTTTTGACTGCAAGGGTGTTTAGAAGATTGGTCACAGTAAAGATTCAGATTAATTCACTGAATGAAAAGTTAATGTTTAAAACAGAAGAAAGGGACACTGAGATAGTGGTCACCTAGGGTACCACCTTTACCTGGACTGAAAGCACCTGGACCTTGTCTTTGTGCTAGCCTCTACTGCCCAAGCAAGTTTCATGAGGGGCGTTAAAGAGAAACATGAGAGGCCCCAAATGGCGTCATTTGTGCCAAAACTCATAATACCAAACCTAGACCTAATACCGAATCTAATTAGTTTCAGTCTTTCCCCATAAGAGTAATCTTAACCAACCAGTTTGGAATTTTCTGGTTATCACCAATAAGATAATTTGTCACGCAGTCTTGCTCCATCACCGTTTTCCTTGGACCCAGAAGAGGCAGTCTGAACAAAGGATCTTGGTTCCAAACAATTAATCAATCAACCTTCCTTCATCTCTCTATTTTTCTTAGATAATGACTTCCTTGCCCCACCCTCCTTTCTCTAAAAACCTTCCATTTTATGTCACTCCCAAGAGAGTCCATCTATTTGTTATTTGCTAGATGGGATGCAGCCCAATTCATGAATTGTTAAATCAATTAAAACTTACTAGGTTGAATTTTGTTTTATAACAGCAGAGACCACATGTTCCTGGGACTTAAAAAACAGAATGTTACAGTTAACACAGATAAAAATAAAAACTTACTTTTAATGTCCACTTTTGTGAATCCTTCACAGTCCTGGTGAGACAGGAGGAAAGGGGCAGGACATAACTGTTAGATAAATGAAGAAGTGGTGCAGCTGTGAGGACTTGATAAAAACTTGCTGGCTGTATCATTTTGCATTCCCACCAACATTATAAATGGGGTCACATTTCTCCACATCGTCTCCTGAATTTATTGTTTGTAGGCTTAAGAATAAAACTATCATATGACCCAGCAATCCCACTACTTGGCATATACTTCAAGGAAACCAGAATTGAAATAGACACATGTATCCCAATGTTCATTGCATCACTATTTACAATAGCTAGGACATGAAAGCAACCTAGATATCCATTGGCAGATGAATGGATAAGGAAGTTGTGGTACATATACATAATGTAATATTACTCAGCAATAAAAAGGAATGCATTTGAGTCAGTTCTAATGAGATGGATAAACCTAGAGCCTATTATACAGAGTGAAGTAAATCAGAAAGAGAAAGACAAATACAGTTTATTAATACATATATATGAAATCTAGAAAGATGGTACCAATGATCCTATGTACAGCGAATCAAAGGAGACACAGACACAAAGAACATAATTTTTGACTCAGTGGGAGAAGGAGATGGTGGGATGATTTGAGAGAATAACATTGAAACATATATATTATCATATGTAAAATAGATAACCAATGTGAGTTATGCATGAGGCAGGGCACCTAAAGCCAGTGCTCTGGGACAACCTAGAGGGATGGGATGGGGAGGGAGGTGGGAGGGAGTTCAGATTGGAGGGGACACTTGTATACCTATGGTCAGTCCATGTTGATATATGGCAAAAGCCGTCACAGTATTGTAAAGTAATTATTCTCCAATTAAAATAAATAAATTTATAAAAATAAAAATAAAAAGCAGTTGGAACAAGCTGATACCAAGGTGGATTCAACAATAGTCCTATCCATTAAGCATTAGCTCATTATGCCTTCATTATAATACTAAAAGTGACTCCCCTTTATGCCATTACAATTCCAAGGTGGATCATAAAAGGCCAAAAAGGGTGCAGCTGCCTAATTCCTGGGAAATCCCCACTCCTCCTCAAAATAACAAGACTATTTCTTTCTCCCACTCATCAGCATATAAAATTACTCAGTCCGTAAAAACCAACAACCCTATCCCCTGGGGCCTGCTCTCAATTTCTAAGACGGTCAGCATTCTACCTTCCCAGTGTGTATCTCTCTAAATAGGCTGACTTTCACTTTTCTTTGGCTCACTCTGAATTTTTTCCTTCAGGAAGCTAAGCACGCATACGTCTTGGTCAGGTCTAAGACCTACACGTTCCAAGATATAACGCTTCCCTCTCTCACAACATTGGGAATGTGGAACTGAGAAGAAAGCAAACTTAAAGGACTAGAATCTCAGGCCTAATGCTACGGTTTTCAAACTCCAAGAAAGATCTCAATGTCAAATACAACTTTATTTAGTGAACAAGGCTGGTTCTTAAGTATGTAATGGGATCTTTTTAAATGCCTCAGTCACCTGTTTTGGGATGGAATTAATAAAAGTTGATACAAATGATGATAATATCTCTTTTTTTTTAATTTAATTTAATCTATTTTCTTTCCAGTGGGTTTTGTCATACATTGATATGAATCAGCCATAGAGTTACACGTATTCCCCATCCCGATCCCCCCTCCCACCTCCCTCTCCACCCGACTCCTCTGGGTCTTCCCAGTGCAGCAGGACCGAGCACTTGACTCATGCATCCCACCTGGGCTGGTGATCTGTTTCGATGATAATATCTTTAATAGTACTCACCATGTGTATGTACACGTACACACAGGAATTTCCTTCAAAAACACCAACATACTGATAAAGCTGATGCTACTTTATACTTGTCCACTTGGGAAGTCCCCCCAAACCACAGACCTGGATGCTTGATTCACCAGGCCCTGAATTCTGGTGCAACCCATCCCCAGAGTGGTTCCACAGTCACCTAGTGATATGTGACTCTAATCTGATACCACCCCGCTGGCTTTTGTGGTGAGGGAAAAATGGCCCAAGAATGGATAGAGCATCCATGAATGAGATCAGAGATTCCTCAGGTACTGCCTGACTGGAAATCTATTCTGACTGGCTTTCATTGTAAAGTGTTACTGTTAGTTGCTCAGTTGTGTCCAACTCTTTGCGACCCCAGGGGCTGTAGTCTGCCAGGCTCCCGTGTCTATGAGATTTTCCAGGCAAGAATACTTGAGTGGATTCCCTTTTCCAGAGGATCTCCCCAACCCAGGATCAAACCTAGATCTCTGTATTGCTGACATATTCTTTACTGTCTGAGCCATGAGGGGCCTTCCTTTACTGTAAACGATGGAATCATATTTTCTCTGGCTCTCTACAATTCATCCCAGAAGCCAAAAACTTGATACAGAATTTTAATAGCAATGTGTATCTTTATGGAGTTTTATATAATACTGAATTATCACAGTTTATTAATTTATCTATAATGGAATTTCATTATCTATAGAACTACATGAGACTTAGACAAGAGTTGCATGCGTAAGTATTTGGAAGTAGCTTTGATCATACTGAGATCCCACAGAACACATTTGCACAATTTAACAAATTGTTAATGAACCCAGTGTAATTCAAGTTGGAAATTACTAGACGGTCAAAATAATATTTGACATTCCTGTTGTGGAGCAAAACATGATCTTAGTCTTCCCTCTTGCTACTCATTTTAATTTGCATTTTTATTAGTTTAAATTTGAGTTATTTTTGTATGGTAGTTGTCACAACTGGGAATGTTTACCACCCATGAAAATTTATAATTTTGTACATATTTGATTTTGTGATTAAAATGTGGTATTGTGGTTGGGTAAGTGAATAAATATATGTAGTCAGAATATAGCTTAATCATGATTTAAGTTTATGTACATTACATGGAAAATAATCTCAATCTCAATATGATTACTCTTCTTAATAGAATTTAGAGGGTCAAGATTGTCTTTATCTTCTTGGTAATAGCCACATGCAATTTGTAGAGGTCATTCTCATTTTTAAGTACATGAAACCAAATAATACACCTAAAATTGCCAGCTGTTTATTCTCAATTGAGCCTGCAGTCAAAGACAAGTCATGTAAACAGCCTACATTTTAGTTACAATAATTTTTATTACATTTTGGTGAGTTTTATTAGATTCATTTATTAACTCTTAAGAATGGGACTCCTGGATTTTGTTTTTCCAACTTGAATGTTTTCATTAAAAATGAAAGAATAAACTTGCTCTTCACATACAAGATTTAAAGAAAGCATTTTTGTATTACATATTAAAATTTCATTATGTCATATAAACAATTACTGGAACAATCTTGTATTTTTCTTTATTGATAACACTCACAGACTTGGGATGGATCATGAATATATCTTTGATTACCCTTCTAAAAGGGAGGACTTAAAAGTGGTTCTTATGATTAGACACTAAAGTTATAATATTTTCAATCCCCAAGTTTCTCTAAAAAATGCTGTTAGTGAGGTTACTAATAACCCAAATACACTGTGGATTTTATTTTGTTTTTCTGGTAAAATACTTAATCTTTCTTATTTATTTTTAACATGACCCATTTTTCTTGAGAATTATATTCCTTCATATATACATTAGAAGAAGTTATCTTTTGAACACAGGATGCTTACTTTGAGCTTCCCAGGTAGCTCAGATGGTAAAGAATCTGCCTGCAATTCAGGAGACTGAGTTGAATCCCTGGTTCAGGAAGATCCCCTGGTGAAAGGAGTGACAACCCACTCCAGTATTCTTGCCTGGAGAATTCCATGGACAGAGAAGCCTCGCTGGTTACAGTCCATGGGGTCCTAAAGAAGCAGACACGTCTGAGCGACTAACACATACATACATACATGCTTACTTTGCATCTAAAATGAAACACCACCTTCTGGGTTAACTGTATTCTTCCAGTAAATGGGTAGATAGTTCATGATCTATGTAGCAAAGGGATATAATAATGAACACATCATACATTTTTCCTTTCAGTACAACTTTTAGCATTGTCAAATATTTCTTTAGCAGTATATGTAATCTTCTGTTTATTAAAAATATTTTTGGCATTGTAAAAAAATGAGGTTTACTAGTAGAAATCAGATGCAAAGAATAAATCAAATGTTTTCTAGGGTTTTAGAATTATCAGAATTTCAATAACCAAGATTTTACTGAAATAGTCTTTTGTATGCAAAGACAGTGAAGACACATTATCAGGTCATTTTATTTTTAATAGCAGTATTGGAGTTTCACTGATTTACCCATGATCTTTACTACTGATATCTAAAATGCCACATATTTAGTAGTATCCATTTGCAACGCAGTTTAAATGAAGCTTGCAAAACCTCATGCAGCTAGGGAATCACACACATCTACCTATCTAAAAATTTAACCAAACCAAAATATCACAGGTGCTAATTCTAATTAAGCAGGTATTATGTGTTAGGGAAAGTTCTAACGAATCAGACAACTTACTCAATTTTTGAAAATTTATATTATTTTCATCACCCTTGTTTTACATATAAAAAAACAAGAAACCTTACTTTTGTCATACATTGCAAATTCTGTAATAACTAGACAGTATATATTATAAAATTGGGACCCATTTGTCGAGCGTATACATAATATATACAGTAAAGCTAAATAAAATACATTTAACATATACAGTAATTGTAAGCTGAAATGTTCTAGTATGCACTAACAAAACATCTTTTTGCAATATTCCTTCCAACCTCCCTTAAACCAATGAAAATGCAGAGTATACTGTTAAGAGAAGAGATTTAGGGTTCTAGGCTAGCATAGTCCTTCATAGAAGACATTTATCAAATATAACCATTGTTACATGTCTAAAGTTTATTCAACACTACTGTGTATATAGTGTACAGACTTAACTCCTTATTTGAAACATCTGAAACAACTAGTCTTTCTAGATGTTTAGAAGTGTACAAAGTATGTTAAAGTTAGAGGCAGTGAAATAACATATTTTATAGACATATCCTTTTGCTAAAATTCATATGAAATTCTGCCTTTTAGAAATGAAATGATCAAAATGATCAAACCACTACTCTAAGCAGTACACATTATTTTATTTGTGCTGGTGCAGGAGAAAGAAAGCACAAGGAGAGGTTATACCTATATGTTTATAGGTAGGCAAGATTAATCATTGCCCTGACTATGTCTTTGCATTTTGCTTTACTCAACTGTGTATATAGTGTACATAAGGGACAAGCGTCCAAATTTGCAACATCTAGTCTTCCTAGATGTTAAAGAAGTTGCCAGTGTGTGACAAAAATAGCAAATATATACATTATATACATTTTGTGTTAAAATTCATACAAAATACTTTTGAAAACAACTGGCAGAAGTGAAATTCTTAAAGTCTCTCTAAGTATTACAAATGCATATTAGACTTGTCCACTGGGTTTATAGAGATGAGAAGGGGAAAGGTTCTTGGTCAAAGAGTTTCTGTTTTCATGAAATTTTGAGACTGTCACCGTTTTGTACAGTTTATTCAGTGCTACTATGCATATGCATAGTGGACACACTTAAATCTTTATTTGAAATGTTTAGTCTTTCCTTTAAAACACACACCTTACTTTAAAAGTAAAGGGCTAAGTTAACACCTTTTAAGTATTCCTTTCTAATTCATAGGAATGGTTGTATTTGGGGAGTAGAAGTGTTAAACTTGAGTCTTGGAGAGTAAGCCGACTGTTCACTGGGTTGTGGGGGAAGGTGAAGGGACAGAAAAGGAAGTGCAGAGAGGGATCTGGCCATCAATTTTTAGACAAGTTTCATGTTGTATAACCTTTGTTGTGTTTATGAGTTTTAATTAATATTGCTGTGTATGAAAGAATAAGCAAGTCCTAGTGCCCAAAGTATATTAAAAGTAGACATAGAAAAATAGCCACTTAATAAATGTCTTTTTGTTGGTTTTTAGAAAGGACTGTGTGTTCCGGGAATGTCTATGCTAGTAGAACTTTTTTTTAGCTCGATGTAGTTTGGTACTAAGTTCCTAAAATGCTAGAGAAGGAGAACAGGAAGTGTGAAAGGGAGGACTCTTGGCTAATACCTTCATATCTATAGACAGTTTTAGGTTATAACCCTAAGTTTGTATGTGCACTTTTGTCAAGTACTTATGTTTATTGTGGACAGAGTTCATTTTTTTTTTTTTTTTTTTTTTTAGTTGGAGGAAAATCACTTCCAGCCGTGGTGGTCCAAGCCACACATAGATATGGATAAGCTATGGGAACACATATGCACCCCCATCCTGAAGCCCCCTACCACCTCCCTCCCCACCCCAAACCTCTGGGTTGTCCCAGAACACTGGCTTTGAGTGCTCTGCTTCATGCATTAAACTTCAACTGGTCATCTATTTTACATATGGTAATATACAGGTTTTAATGCTATTCTCTCATATCATCTTACCCTCACGTTCTTCCACATAGTCCAAAAGTCTGTTCTTTACATCTATGCCTCTTTTGCTTCCTTGCATATAGGATCATCATTAACATCTTTCAAAATTTCATATATATGCATTAATATCAATACCACTGTATTGGTATTTCTGTTTCTGATATACTTCACTCTGTATAATAGGCTCCAGTTTCATCAACCTCATAAGAACTGACTCAAATGCATTCTTTTTCTTAATAGCTGAGCAATATTCCACTGTGTATATGTACCACAACTTTCTTATTCATTCTTCTGCTGATGGACTTATAGGTTGCTTTCATGTCCTAGCTATTGTAAACAGTGCTGCAATGAACATTGGGGTACATGTGTCTCTTTCAATTCTACTTTCTTCAGTGTGTAGACCCAGAAGTGGGATTACTGGGTCACATGACAGTTCACTTTTCAGGTTTTAAGTAATCTCAACACTGTTCTCCACAATAGCTATTCTAGTTTGCATTCACACCTACAGTGTAAGAGGGTTCCCTTATCTCCACTGTCTCCAGCATTTATTGTTGTAAACTTTTTTGAAGGCAGTCATTCTGGCCAATGTGAGATGAAACCTCATTGTGGTTTTGATTTGCATTTCTTAGAGAAATTATTAGATATCATTAGATAATTAGAAATATTAGAGATTATTAGATAATGAGTGATATTGAGGATATTTTCATGTGTTTGTTAGCCATCGGTACATCTTTGGAAAAACGTCTGTTTAGTTCTTTGGCCCACTTTTTAATTGAGTTGTTCATTTTTTCTGGCTTTGAGATGCATCAACTGCTTGTATATTTTGCAGATTAATTCTTTTTCAGTTGCTTCATTTGCTATTATTTTCTCCCATTCTGAAGGCTGTCTTTTCACCTTTTTTATAGTTTCCTTCATTGTGAAAAATCTTTTAAAATTTAATTAGGTCTCATTTGCATATTTTTGTTTTATTTCTGTTACTCTAGTATGTGGGCTGTAGAGGATCCTGCTGTGATATATGTCAGAGAGTGTTTTGCCTATGTTTTCCTCTAGGAATTTTATAGTTTCTGGTCTTACATTTATCTTTAATCCATTTTGAGGTTATTTGTGTGTGTGGTGTTAGAAAGTATTCTAGTTTAGTTCTTTTACACATGGTTGACAAGTTTTCCCAGCACCATTTGTTAAAGAGATTGTCTTTTCTCCATTGCATATTTTTACCTCCTTTGTGAAAGATAAGGTATCCATAGGTGCATTAATTTATCTCTGGACTTTATGTTTTGTTCCATTGATCTATATAGCTGTCTTTGTGCCACTACCATACTGTCGGGATGACTGTAGCTTTGTTGTCATGTCTGAATTCAGGAGGGCTGATTCCTCCAATTCCATTCTTCTTTCTCAAGATTGCTTTGGCTATTGGAGGGTTTTTGTATTTCCATACAAACTGTGAAAGTATTTATTCCAGTTCTATGAGAAGCACCACTGGTAGCTTGATAAGGATTGTTTTGAGTCTATAGATTGCTTTTCATAGTATACTCATTTTCACTATATTGATTCTTCCAATCCATGAACATGGTATATTTCTCCATCTATTTGTGTCACATTTGATTTCTTTCATCAGCGTTTTATAATTTTCTATATATAAGTCTTTGTTTCTTAGGTAAATTCATCCCTAAGGATTTTATCCTTTTCGTTGCAATAGTGAATAGAATAGTGTCTTTAAATTCTGTTTTTTTTTTCCATTGATAGTGTATAGGAATGTAAGGGATTTATGCATATTAATTCTCTATCCTGCAATTTTATTACATTAATTGATTACCTCTGGTAATTTTCTGGAAGTTTCTTTAGGATTCTCTATGTAGGGGTTCATGTCATCTGCAAAAAGAGTTTTATTTCTTTTTTTCCAATCTGGATTCCCTTTATTTATTTTTCTTCTCTGATTGTTGTGACTAAGACTTCCATAATTATGTTCAATAGTAGTGGTGAGAATGAGCACCCTTGTCTTGTTCTTGATTTTAGGGGAAATGCTTTCAATTTTTTGCCACTGAAGATAATGCTTGCTGTGGGTCTATCATATATGGCTTTTATTATGTTGAGGTATGTTCCTTCTCTGCCTGCTATCTGGAGAGTTTTTTTTTTTTTTAATCAAAAATTGGTGTTAAATTTTGTCAAAGGCCTTCTATGCATCTGTTGAGATAATCATATGGTTTTTATCTTGCAATTTTTAATGCAGTGTATCATGTTGATTGATTTAATGCAGTGTATCATGCTGATTGATTTGAAAATATTGAAGAATCCTTGCATCCCTATAATAAAGCCCATTTGGTCATGATGCATGATCTTTTTAATATGTTGTTGGATTATGTTTGCCAGAATTTTTGAGGACTTTTGCATATACTTTCATCAGTGATATAGGCCTGTACTTTCCTTTACGTGGCATCTATGTCTAGCTTTCATATTAGGGTGATGGTGGCCTCTTAGAATGAGTTTGAAAATTTACCTTCCTCTGCAATTTTCTGGAAGAGTTTATATAGGATAGGTTTTACCTCTTCTCTAAATTTTTGGTAGAATTAACCTGTGAAGCCATCTGGTCCTGGGCTTTTCTTGTTGGAATGTTTTTTTTTTATTATTATTATGGTTTCAGTTTCCATGCTTGTAAGGTGTGTGTTTAGATTTTCTATTTCTTGCTGATTCAGTTTTGGAAGGATTTACTTTTTTAAGAATGTATCCATTTCTTCCAAGTTTTCCAATTTTTTGGCATATATAATTGCTCATAGTAGTCTCTTATGATCTTTTGTATTTCTGTGTTGTCTGTTGTGATTTCTCCACTTTCATTTCTAATTTTATTGATTTGACTCTTCTCCCTTTTGTTCTTGATGAGTCTGGATAATGCTTTGTCTATTTTGTTTATCTTCTCCAAGAACCAGTTTTTATTTTTCTTGATCTTTGCTATAGTCTCCTTCCTTTCTTTTTCATTTCTTTCTTCTCTGACTTTTAAGATTTAATTCCTTCTACTAACTTTGGGGTTCTTCTGTTATTTTTCCAGTTGCTTTAGGTGGAAGGTTAGGCTGTTTATTTGATGTTTCTCTCGTTTCTTGAGGAAGGTGTGTATTGCTATGAACTTCACTCTTAGCTCTGCTTTTACTAAGTCTCATAGGTTTTAGTTTTAATTTTCATTTGTTTCAATGCATATTTTGGTCTTTTTTATTTCTTCCATGATTTGTTGGTTATTCAGTAGCATGATGTTTAGCCTCCATTTGTTTGTCTTTTTTAACAAGTATGGATGTGAGAGTTGGATTATAAAGACAGCTGAGTGCCAAAGAATTGATGCTTTTGAACTGTGGTGTTGGAGAAGACTCTTGAGAGTCCCTTGGACTGCAAGGAGATCCAACCAGTCCATCCTAAAGGAAATCAGTCCTGAATAATCATTGGAAGGACTGATGTTGAAGCTGAAACTCCAATACTTTGGCCACCTGATGTGAAGAACAGACTTGTTGGAAAAGACCCTAATGCTGGGGAAGATTGAAGGTGGGAGGAGAAGGGGACGACAGAGGATGAGATGGTTGGATGGCATCAATGACTCAATGGGCATGAATCTGAGTTATCTCGGGGAGTTGGTGATGGACAGGAAGGCCTTGTGTGCTGCACACCATAGAGTCACAAAGAGTCAGACACGACTGAGCAACTGAACTGAACTGAATGATCCTGTTACCATTTACGTTGTTTTTAGGGTTCATTTCTACAAACCTTTTCTGTTTCTTGTCTAGAGTAGATCTTTCAGCATTTGTTAAAGGGGTGGTTTTGTGGTGCTGAATTCTCTCAGCTTTTACTTGTCTGTAAAGCTTTTGATTTCTCCTTTCACCTCTGAATGAGATCCTTAATGAGGAGAATAATCTCGGTTGCAGGGTTTTCTCTTTCACAACTTTAAATATGTTCTGTCATTCCCTTCTGGCCTGAAGAATTTCTATTGAAAGAGAAGCTCTTATCCTTATGAGGATTCCACTTGTGTTATTTGTTGCTTTTCCCTTGCTGCTTTTGATATTTGCTCTTTGTGTTTAATTTTTGTTACTTTGATTAATATGTTTTGTTGTGTTTTGACTTGGCTTTTTCCTGTTTGGGACTGTCTGGGTTTCTTTGGCTTGGATGACTATTTCCTTCCCAATTTTAGGGAAGTTTTCAGCTTTTACCTCAAGTGTTTAGTCATGCCTTTTCTTTTGGTCTTCTTCTTCTGGGATACGGATGATTTGAATGTTGGAGTGTTTAGCATTGTCTAAGAGGTCTCTCAGGATATCCTCATTTCTGTTGTTTTGTTTTCTCCACTCTGTTTCATTCATTTCCACCATTCTTTCTTCCATCTCACTTATCCTCTCTTCTGCCTCAGTTATTCTACTGTTGATTCCTTCCAGAGTGTTTTTAATCTCAGTTATTGCATTGTTTATTGTTAATTGACTGCTCTTTATTTCTTCTAGGTCCTTGTTAAACATTTCTTGAATCTTCTCAATCCTTGTCTCTAGTCTATTTATCTGCAACTACATTTTGTTTTCAAGATTTTGGATCAATTTTGCTATCATTATTCTGAATTCTTTTTCAGGTAGACTCCCTATCTCATCCTATTTTGTTTGGTTTGATGGGCTTTTGTCGTGTTCCTTCACTTGTTGAATATGTCTTTGTCTTTTCTTTTTGTTTAAATTGCTGTGTTTGGGAAACCCTTTCTGGAGCCTGAAAGTTTGTAGTTCCTCTTAACTGTGGAGCCTGTTCCCTGTGGGTGTGGTTTGACCAGTGGCTTTTCAAGGTTTCCCGGTTGGGGAAACTCGTGTCTGTGTTCTTGTGGGTGGAGTTGGGTCTCTTCTCTCAGGAGTGTAATGAAGTGTCCAGTGATGTCGGTGATTTGCTTTGGGCACCCAGTCTTTTAATGTTCATGGTTGTCTTCCTGTTTTCTGGAGAATTATCATGGTGTGCCTTGCACTAGAACTTGTTGGCTCTTGGCTGGAGCTTGGTTTTAGTGTAGGTATGGAGATTAATGGGTGAGCTCTTGTTTATTAATGTTTCCTCTAGTCAGGAGTTCTCTAATATTCTAAAGTTCTATACTTAACCCTAGTGCCTCTGGGTTTTGGTCCTTCTCTTACAGTAGTCTCAAGACTTCTTCATCCATACAGGACAGAAGATAAAACACCTAGATTAATGTCTCTCCACAGCCAGGGGCACTCGAAGAGGTTCACAGAGATATATAGAGAAGATAAGAGGGAAGAAGAGGATAAAGGTGATCAGGAGGAGAAAGGGAGAGTCAAAAGGGGTGAGAGCAATCAAGCCAGTAACAAATGCCTAAGTGAAAGTGGATACTGAAGATTAGATTCTTCAAGGTTCAAAATTGATAACAAATATCAGAAACCAGAGACTAGAAGACCAGAATAGAAGTTAGACTCTCAACAATACAATGTAAAAAATACAAAACAAAATTGATCACAAAACTTAAAATATGTGTTATTTTTTTAATAGGGATAGGTTATAAAATTAAAAAAATAATAAAAAAAATAAATTTTTTGAAAGTATGAAAAGTGATAATGGTAAAAATATATCTAGGAATTTCTCTGGAGATGTTGTAGGCATTGTGGGGTCAGTTCAGTCAGACAGTCCCTTGTTCCAGTTTGTATTTGTTCTCAAGGTCTATAGTTGCTCTTCAAATGCACAGTCTCAAAATTAAGTGCAGATTTCTATTTTTTTTTTTTTTTGTCTTATTTAAACAAAATAAAGTGACTGTTGCACCTGTCACTTCCAGAGTGGTTCCCCTTCTTTCTTTATTTTGGTTTCCTCTGTTTGCTGTCTCTTCAGTGCCTAATTTCTGCTCTGACATGAGGGGTCAAAAGTGGCCACTCATTTAGTCTCACTTGTTCAGTTGTCATATGGAGAGGGAGTGGCACTGTAAACAAATACTTCTGGCATGTGTGGAGATTGCTCACAGTGGATGGACCACACTGGATTTACCACAGCCCAAGACATTATGCTGTATATTGTCATCCTGCTTATGTAACTTATAATGCAGAGTACATCATAAGAAACGCTGGAATGGAAGAAGCACAAGCTGGAATCAAGATTCCCGGGAGAAATATCAATAACGTCAGATATGCAGATGACACCACCCTTATGGCAGAGAGTAAAGACGAACTAAAAAGCCTCTTGTTGAAAGTGAAAGAGGAGAGTGGAAAACTTGGCTTAAAGCTCAACATTCAGAAAACTAAGATCATGGCATCTGGTCACATAACCTCATGGGAAATAAATGGGAGACAGTGGAAACAGGGCCAGACGTTATTTTTTGGGGCTCCAAAATCACTGCAGATGGTGACTGCCACCATGAAATTAAAAGGCACTTACTCCTTGGAAGGAAAGTTACGACCAACTTAGATAGCATATTAAAAAGCAGAAACATTACTTTGCCAACAAAGGTCCATCTGTCCAAGGCTATGGTTTTGCCAGTGGTCATGTATGGATGTGAAAGTTGGACTGTGAAGATAGCTGAGCACCGAAGAATTGATGCTTTTGAACTGTGGTGTTGGAGAAGACTCTTGAGAGTCCCTTGGACTGCAAGGAGATCAAACCAGTCCATTCTGAAGGAGATAAGTCCTGGGTGTTAACTGGAAGGACTGATGCTGAAGCTGAAACTCCAATAATTTGGTCACCTCATGCAAAGATTTGACTCGTTGGAAAAGACCCTGATGCTGGGAGGGATTGGGGGCAGGAGGAGAAGGGTACGACAGAGGATCAGATGACTGGATGGCATCACCGACTCGACTGGCATGAGTTTGAGTAAACTCTGGTGGTTGGTGATGGACAGGGAGGCCTAGTGTGCTGCGATTCATGGTGTCACAAAGAGTCAGAAACGAATGAGTGACTGAACTGAACTGAAGTGAACTGAACTGAAGACATTGTGCACTTCTCAGGTCCACACTGCTCAGGCTCTAGGGTGCTCTACAAGGGCACTGTCCCAAGTGGACCCTGCGTGTTTTTTCACTTCATAGGTCTAAGCCACTCAGGTTTTTGGGTGCTTTGAAAGGCCACAGTCCCAGGTGGGCTGTGTGTTTTGTACCTTTCCTAAGTCCGAGACACTCAAGAGACTGGGTGCTTGGCGAATGCCCTGTCCCAGGTTGGGTGTGCGTCTTATGAACCTCCCTGGTCCTGGCTGCTCAGTTTCCCTGGTGTGCTGTGGGGGCGCTGTCTGCAGTGTTCCATGTATCTCCTCTGGGGACCTGATCTCAGGCTATGACACTCCTGGCAGATGTGAGCTGTCCAGGATCCCAGGAAGACGTGGTTAGCCACTGGCAGTCTGCTCACAGTTTGGTGGAAGATGCAGTCTCTGGGACTAAGATTGCAACAGTCTCTTGCCTTCTGGCTCTGGCAATCATAAACCTACCTCTCTGCCTCTGGGGAAGGAGGGCTCTAAGTGGCAGCCAGCTTTCTCTCCATTGGTATGCACCTCAATCCTTTGTTCTGTGAGTGTACCAGATGTCACCATGTGGCGTTAGAGTCTTTTGAGGGAAAGGTCCTTTTATTGTTTTGTTTCTCTGTTGATTCTATGGTTTGGGTTGCTATATCACATTAGTTAGCTCAGATTGGCCTCAGGACATTCAAGCCCAATCCTTACCCTGTGGACTGACGATGCAGCTTACACCTCCTTGCCCATCCCCCACTCGCTGGTGGCAGGTGGGAGTGTCTGAGCCCTTTCTTTGCTGGTAGTTGAAGTTAGGCCATATTCTTAGGTGAGGTACCCCCCCACCTCTGTTTAGGTTGCCCTCTGAGATTCCAAAGCTCCCCACAGACATGCCTGTGAGAGGATTTCCTACTGTATAGAAACTTCTTCATGGCTCCTTCCCCAGGATGGGTTTTCATCCTTAAGTCCTTTGTCTCTGCTTTTGTCTTTTATATTTTGTCCCACCTCCTTTTGAAGAGATTGGACTGCCTTTCTGGGTGCTTGGTGTCCTCCACCAGGATTCAGTTGTTTTGTGGATGTTGCTCAACATTCAAATGATCTTTTGATGAATTTGTGGGGGAGAGAGTGGTCTCCCTGTCCTATTCCTCTACCATCTTGGGACCACCCCGGGATCAGTATTTGGCAACATGTAGGCTTTTTTAGGCTTGAGGTGACGATGTATGATAAAAAGTATAGTTGGTGAATTAACCAATTTGTAAATATCCTTCTTAAAATTGATTAAAAAAAGCAGCATACTGGAAAGGATTGTTATAGCATCTCTGAGAAATGTGCATCAGAACTTTATTAGGTTGGCAGCAGAAGGGCAGAAGGAATTATAAAGGAAAGGATATATGTGAATGTGTTCATATTTATATTTTTATGACAACCATTGATGTATTTGCATCTCTTGCCTGCACTATAAGAATGTATTGTTAAGTAATTAATTCAATGAGAAATACCTCCTATAGCTTATGGTGAGTGGTGTTGAATTTGTGATCTCTGAAGAAGAAGATTCAGCTTCATGACCAGGGACCAGGCTTGATCACTCAAGAGCTTTTCTGTAGCAGAGTTTTATTAGAGTATGAAAAGGGACAGAGAAAGCTTCTCATATAGACATCAAAAGCAGGGTGGAGGGTCCCCCCACTTGTTAGTCTTATGAAGGACTTACATACTTTTACCAGACCTGCTCCCACAATACACATCTTTTTTTTTCCATTTATTCTTATTAGTTGGAGGCTAATTATTTTACAATATTGTAGTAGTTTTTGCCATACATTTTTGACATGAATCGGCCATGGATTTACATGTGTTCCCCATCCCGATCCCCCCTCCCACCTCCCTCTCCATCCCATCCTTCTGGGTCTTCCCAGTGCACCATCCCTAAGCACTTGTCTCATGCATCTAACCTAGGCTGGTGATCTGTTTCATCCTGGATATTTGTTGAGGTCCTTTAATGGACCAGAACCTGGTGGTACGGAGTCGACGATGAGAAAGTGAAAGAGAGAAAGAGGCTGATATTCCTTGGTTTACGCAGAGGACCAATAAAGTCCTTGACACAGGACTTGCATTGCTCATGAAGGCACCAGGCGCCCTCTCGAGGGGGTTTTAGAAGCCCAGGTAGAAAAGTGAGCACGACGGGTCTCCACGCTCCTGAGAGTCAGCCAGAAAAAGAGAGAGAGAGAGAGAGAGAAAGAGAGATAAAAAAAGACCTGAGGACCTAAACTCTGATGAAGCAAAGGTGCTTTAATGATTTTCCTATGAGTATATATAGGCTGTGGTACAAGAAACTTCTTTCGGGAATGATAGAGATCAGAAAACCAAACGTACAGCAACTGTTAAGCAAGGGAACAAGGGATAATGTTAGTCACAAGGTCAGAACACAATCCATATCTCAAGAAAGGGGAATGAGACTAAGCAGTTTTGTCCTAAAGAGAATGTTCACTAAAGGAGACCCAAGCCTGCCTCACACAATGACCTCAGTCCCTGAAAGCAGCGTGCTGTTCCGCTTGAAGAGGGACAAAGGACTCATGAGAGACAGCATGTAGGAATCCTCCTGTCAAACATTCTCTGACAGATATTATACTTGTTTCAATGCTATTCTCTCAGAACATCCCACCCTCACCTTCTCCCACAGAATCTAAAAGTCTGTTTTGTGCATCTGTGTCTCTTTTTCTGTTTTGCATATAGGGTTACCATTACCATGTTTCTAAATTCCATATATGTGCGTTAGTATACTATATTGGTCTTTAACTTTCTGGCTTACTCCACTCTATATAATGGGCTCCAGTTTCATCCATCTCATTAGAGCTGATTGAAATGAATTCTTTTTAATGGCTGAGTAATATTCTATTGTGTATATGTACCACAGCTTTCTTATCCATTCGTCTGCTGATGGACATCTAGGTTACTTCCATGTCCTGGCTATTATAAACAGTGTTGTGATGAACATTGGGGTACATGTGTCTCTTTCAATTCTGGTTTCTTTGGTGTGTTTGCCCAGCAGTGGGATTTCTGGTTTTTAAGGCAGTTCTATTTCCAGTTTTTCAAGAATCTCCACACTGTTCTCCATAGTGGCTGTACTAGTTTGTATTCCCACGAACAGTGTAAGAGGGTTCCTCCTTCTCCCATTCCAAAGTCTGTCTTTTCACCTTACTTATAGTTTCCTTTGTCGTGTAAAAACTTTTAAGTTTAATTAGGTCTCATTTGTTTATTTTTGCTTTTACTTACATTACTCTAGGAGGTGGGTCATAGAGGATCCTGCTGTGATTCATCTCAGAGAGTGTTTTGCTTATGTTTTCCTCTAAGAGTTTTATAGTTCCTGTTCTTACATTTAGATCTTTAATTCCCTTTGAGTTTATTTTTGTGTATGGTGTTAGAAAGTGTTCTAGTTTAATTATTTTAGAAGTGGTTGACCAGTTTTCCCAGCACCACTTGTTAAAGAGATTCTATTTTCTCTATTGCATATTCTTGCCTCATTTGTCAAAGATAAGATGTCCATAGATGCATGGATTTAGGTCCATAGATGCTTTCTATTTTGTTCCACTGATTTATGTTTGTCTTTTTGCCAGTACCATACTGTCTTGATGACTGCAGCTTTGCAATATAGCCTGAAGTCAGGGAGGTTGATTCCTCTAGTTCTATTCTTCTTTCTCAAGATTGCTTTGGCTATTCGAGGTCTTTTGTATTTCCATATAAATTGTGAAATTATTTGTTCTAGTTCTCTGGAAAATACCTTTGGTAGCTTGATAGGGATTGCATTGACTCTTTAGATTGCTTTGGGTAGTGTACTCATTTTCACTATATTGATCCTTTCAGTCCATGAACATGGTATATTTCTCCATTTATCTGTGTCCTCTTTGATTTCTTTCATCAGTGTTTTATAGTTTTCTATGTATAAGTCTTTTGTTTCTTTAGGTAGATATATTCCTAAGTATTTTATTCTTTTCATTGCAATGGTGAATGGAATTGTTTCCTTAATTTCTCTTTCTGTTTTCTCATTGTTAGTGTATAGAAATGTGAGGGATTTCTGTGTGTTAATTTTATATTCTGCAACTTTACTATATTCATTGATTAGCTCTAGTAATTTTCTGGTGGAGTCTTTAAGGTTTTCTATGTAGAGGATCATGCCATCTGCAAACAGTGAGAGTTTTACTTCTTTTCCAATCTGGATTCCTTTTATTTATTTTTCTGCTCTGATTGTTGTGGCCAAAACTTCCAAATCTGTGTTGAATAGTAGTGATGAGAGTGGGCACCCTGGTCTTGTTCCTGACTTTAGGGGAAATGCTTTCAATTTTTCACCACTGATGATAATGTTTGCTTTCTTTAAAACAGGCAAACAAAAGTTAAAATAAGTTTATTGAAAAGTATCTAAGTACAAAAAAATTAAAAAAGAAAAGTATCTAAGCACAAGTACCTTAACATAATGTGCAGTATTTAAAAATGATTTTATTTAAGACATTGTAGTTAAGATTGCTCTTTAAAGTTATCCAATCTCCCCTCCCCAAGTAATAACATGAATATGGGAATTTGTTCAAGATTGTCCCCAAAATGTGTCATTCAATTTTAAAGTGGTTGTTTTAATTTAGAAACAGAGTTCCAGTACTCTGAATGAAGTCATTATTTTGATGAATATACTAATATAGAAGTACTTGATCATCTATAGACTTTCTCAATAAAGGGTGTATTCTAAAAACTTGCTTTCAAGCAAAACAGTAATCCTAGGATAAGACTTAATGGTGAAGAATTTAGAAGGAATACAAAATATAACTATGTTTTCTCGTGGAATGATAGAAAATCTGATGTTTCAATTAAACAAAGTAAAGAAAAAAATACCCTTTAGCAGTACAACAAAGAATTCACAATCACTAAAAATAAATAAATAATGTGATTTTCATGTATGATATGAAAGAATGAGGCACTCTTCATGTATTTCAATCTATCAAAGGCCAAACTTTGACGGATGTTGTGTAATAGAAGCTTTGGGACATGCTATCATTTTTTCTACTTCTTTTTAGAGAGTTCCTGTCATATCTCAAAACGTGAAAATCATGGCATGTTATGACCATTTTCTGGGCATGTAAGAGACTAGCATGACACTATTCAAAACACTATGCATTCACCAAATATTAAAACAAGCTTTTTTTTCCTGATATTTTACCAGCAAAACAGTTTCTGCTAGATCAAAATAGTAGCTAACATGGTTTGTTTAACTGAAGATTCTCCACTCAACAGAATATAAAACAGAAAGAAAATTTAAAATCCTAAATCATTATTTTTTAAAACTTTTTTTATTTTGTATTGGGGTATATCTGGTTAAAAAAAATGTGATAATCAAGAACTGATAAATCTCCATTGGTCATTCTAATTATGGTTGGGCAAATTTCATAATTTTGCTAAGGAAACATTGGTTGTTTCTGTGTAAATAAAGACCACTCAAATGAGAACAGATAAAAACTTTGTGTCCACATCTTCCTATAACAAGGGAGTTAACTACCATAACTTGCATTTGGGATAGGTTCAAAGGCAGGCAGAAAAATGTGAAAGCATTATAGAGTTTAAAAAAGTAAAAGAAAAGCCTCAGTTATGCCCTAATTGGACGCTAGTGGCATGAGAAATTGCATGTAGGCTAAATAGAAGTAAGTCATTCTATGTGCCTGTTTAAATAAGCAGTCTTTATTTAGTTGGTACTAAGTTGGAAATAGGGATTCCCTGGTGGCTCACATGGTAAAGTGTCTGCCTGCAATGCGGGAGACTCTGGTTCGATCCCTGGGTCGGGTAGATCCCCTGGAGAAGGAAATGACAACCCAGTCCTGTACTCTTGCCTAGAAAATTTCATTGATGGAGGAGCCTGGTGGGCTACAGTTCTTGGGATCACAAAGAGTCGGACACAACTGAGCGACTTCACTCACTCACTCACGTTGGAAACTACAACAAATATCAGGAAAGCTGCCATTTATTGTCAAGTAAGTTCTGACTTTTGAACTGATGATGTTGTAAAAGACTCTTGAAAATCCCTTGTACTGCAAGGTGATCCAACCAATATCCATCTAAACGAAATCAGTCCTGAATATTCATTGGAAGAACTGATGAAGCTGAAACTCCAATACTTTGGCCACCTGATGTGAAGAGCTGACTCATTTGAAAAGACCTTGTTGAAAAGATCCTGATGCTGGGAAAGATTGAAGGCAGGAGGAGAAGGAGATGACAGAGGATGAGATGGTTGGATGGCATCACCGTCTCAATGGACACGAGTTTGAGTAAACTCCAGGAGTTGGTGATGGACAGGGAGGTCTGGCATGCTGCAGTCAATGGGGGTGCAAAGAGTCAGACACGATTGAGCAATTGAACTGAACTGAACTGAAGTCCTGGCCATTTTGGTCTGATTGCTATAGAGGTTGCTGTTTCTCTTTCTTTTTTTTCCTTTTTTTCTAAATTAAGGTGGTTCTTTTATTTAAAATATGTATTTATCACTGTATGTATTGATACGTTTTCTCCTAAAGCCCTTAAAGCAGTTATTCAGTAATATTCCAAATATCCAAAAAATAGAAAATCCCATATGTGTTAGTGAATATGCCAAGATACAAATACAACCTTGCTGACTAAGTTTAAGGGTATAGTATAAAAGCAATTTATCATTGCAGCATTTTACTTAATTCTAATACCTCATTACCTTTCAATAGCGATTAGTGCTGTATATACAAAGAAAACAGGATGCAGGTCAAGTACAAGTAACAAAAAGAAGAATATTATCCTTACAATTTGCTGGGCATGAAAACTCTCTTTCCACTTCTTTTCCTTCAAATTAAGGTTTGCTTGACTTTCTATGACTGAGCACTAGGGAGTTACATACTTCTTTCACTTGGGCTAGACCACTGACCAATCAGAATAGAGCAGAGAGATAATTTATACTTGCTCTCCCAAGCCTGTTTCAACTCCTCTTTGAATGACACATTCCGATTGTGTTCCATGCCTTCTCTCTGAAATCTATCCTTCCTCCCCTGCCTATTTTTAGGGTCATGGTCTCTCCAACTATAAATAAATCATCCACACTTTTAATCAAGATGTTGAATATTATTTCCATGTTCTTCAATTTAATCTGTACCCTCCAGAGTCCATGCCCTCTAAAGCCCTCTGTTATTTGGAGGTTTTTTCCTTCCTGTCCCTTAGTGAACTGTCACTCACAAAAAATTGAAAATGCCATCTTGTTATTCTACCCTAAATTTGTCATCTACCAGACTCCTGATTATTTCTCCACATTTACTAAGTTATATGTATATATATATATACACACACACACACACACATACATACATACATAGATATATTATTGAGATAGTTGACTTACAATGTTTTAGATGCAGAGCAAGGTGATTCAGTTATATAATATATAACATATATTATTTTTAAAATTATTTTCCATTAAAGTTTATTACATGATATTGACTATTCTTCTCTGTGATATAAAGTAAACCTTGGTTGCTTGTTGCATATTTATTTTTGCTACTTAGAAATCTAGCATTCTTATTCAAACTAAGTTAAATAAGTAGAATCAAAATGTCATAAATTTTATAGTTAAGCAAAAGTTCATAAGTTTTCTAAAATATATGTATCATACATATTATGTGTATATATGTATACATATAAAGCTTTTCTACTATGCTTAATAAAGGCTTGAGAAAGAACATCAAAAAAACAAGAGATTGAAATATTGGAAAACATAAACTAAATGAAATGGGAAACATGACTATGAAATAGAAAAAGTGAAGTAGCCAGAAAAAAATACAATATTTTCATACAGTCCAGATGTTTTTAAATATGGCTGCACATTAGAAAGATATCTGGAACTCTGGAGAGCAAAAACAATACCTGGGCATTTGTTTTTTTCAAACAATTCCAAGATAATTCTGATATGCATCTGGAGTTTAAAAAGTGATTACAAATTTTTCTGTTAAATGATAGATTTGCTAATATAGAGTTCTATTGTTTTTCTATTGATCAATTGTGATACAATGGTATAAACTGAGTAAAAGTTATATAATCACAATAGTAAAATATGTTTATCAGTTTTCACAATCAATACCCAGACAAAAACTGAAAGATAATTACAAATGCAAGCTATAATGAGAATATGATTAACCTAACAACATAAAATAATTACATACAATTTGAGGGGTCAAGCAGAGGAATGTAGTAAATGATAATGCATACATGCACATATTTTCATCTGCCCAGCCAGTTGATGTCTTGGTTGGTGCATTTAATCCATTTACATTTAAGGTAATTTTAGATACTATGATCCTATTTCCATTTTTTTTATTGTGTTGGGTTTATTTTTTGCAGAGTTTTTCCTTGTTTTGTGTTTCCTGCCTAGAGAAATCCTTTAGCATGTGTTGTAAAACTGATTTGATGGTGCTGAATTCTCTTAACTTTTTCTTGCTGGAAAGCTTTTATTTCTACTTCAAATCTAAAGGATAGTCTTGCTATGTAGAATATTCTTGGTTGTAGGTTCTTCCCTTTCCTCGCTTTAAGTATATGGTGCCTTTTCCTTATGGCTTATAGTTTCAGCTGAGAAATCAACTGATAGAGAGCCTGATGGGAATTTCCTTGTATATTATTTGTTGTTTTTCCTTTGTTGCTTTTAATATTTTATATTTGTCTTTAATTTTTGTCAGTTTGATTACTATATGTGTGTGTTCTTCTTTGGGTTTATCCTGCTTGGGACTCTGTGCTTCCTGGAATTGATTGAGTATCTTCTTTCTTATGTTAGGGAAGTTTTCAGCTATTATCTCTTCAAATATTTTCTCAGGTTCTTTTTCTCTCTCTCCTCCTTCTGGGAACCTTTTAATGTGAATGTTGGTGCACTTAATGTTGTCCTAGAGGTCTCTTAGGCTGTCTTCAATCTTTTCATTCTTTTTTTTTCTATATTCTGTTCTGTGGCGGTGATTTCCACCATTCTGTACTCTAGGTCATTTAGCTGTTCTTCTGCCTCAGTTATTCTGCTAATTATTTTTTCTAGTGTATTATTCATCTTTGTTTGTTCTTTAGTTCTTCTAGGTCTTTGGTAAACATTTCTTGCATCTTCTCCATTGATTTTCTGAAATACTGGATCATCTTCACTAGCATTATTCTGAATAATTTTTCTGGAAGCTTGACTATCTCCATTCCATTTAGTTGTTTTTCTGGAGTTTTATTTTGTTCCTTCTGAGACATAACTTTCTGCATTTTCATCAGGATTAACTTTCTGTAATGTGTTTTTTGTTCTAGTCATTGTGGAACTGTGGTTCTTCTTGCTTCTTCTGTCTGCCCACTCATAGAGTAGGTTAAGAGGCTTGCGTAAGCTTCCTGATGGGAAGAACTGGTGGGAAAAATTGGGTTGTGTTCTCGTGT
This sequence comes from Muntiacus reevesi, assembly GCF_963930625.1. Lineage (NCBI taxonomy): Eukaryota > Metazoa > Chordata > Mammalia > Artiodactyla > Cervidae > Muntiacus > Muntiacus reevesi. The sequence goes on along the minus strand of NC_089271.1, from coordinate 78,266,001 downwards.
GTATAGTCTTGCCAGTAAAGCTTTAATCCAATAATCTGCTGGTGGGTAAGGTTGTGCTGTCTCCCTGTTAGTTGCTTGGCCTTAGGTGACCCGGATCTGGGATCTGTGGGCTCTATGGTAGGGTTAATAGTGACCTCCAATAGAGTTTACACTTCCCAGACAGATGATGCCAGTGCCCACTTCCCTGTGGTGAGCTCGTGCCAACCCATGCCTCCACAAGAGGCCCTCTAACACTGGCAGATAGTTTTGGTTCAGTCTTCTGTGGGGTCATCGCTGCTTTCCTCTGGGTCTTGGTGTGCACAAGATTTCATTTATACCCTCAGAGACTGGAGTCTCTGCTTTCCCCAGTCCTGTGAAAGTCCTATAATTAAATATCAGAGGCCTCCAAGGTCAGATTCCCTGGTGATTCTCAGTCCCTTTGGGATTCAGAACCTAAACAACAGTGGGAGAACTTCTTTGGTATTATTATTTTACATTTTGTGGATTACCTACATGCCAAGAATGGGATTTGATTTTATTGTGATTGTGTCCCTCCTACAGTCTAACTTGGCTTATTCTTTGTCTTTGATGTGGAGCATCAATTTTTGGTTGGTTCCAGTGTCCTCCTGTCAGTGATTGTTCAACAGCGAGTTTCAATTTTGGTGTTCTCACAGAAGGAAATGAGCACTTGTCATTCTACTCCACCATCTTGAAATGAAAACACCACTATAAAATTTGTTGCTTGATTTCTGGGAATGGTTGCTGAAGATAGTGGTTTGAATACCTAGATTATTTGATAAAAATAGGGTGTTGGTTTTACAGATTATCTTTATAGATTCTGGGTAAGTGTTCTATTTTTAATATGATATGGCAAAAGTTCATTTGTATACTTTATCACCTGCTTCATGGACCACAGCTTTGTCATGGTGAAGAGGTTTGTGGTACTCATTCAAGCTATGAGCCATGCCATGCAGGGACACTAAAGGCAAGCAGTAATAGTGAGAATTCTGACTAAATGTGGTCCACTAGATAAGAAAATGGCAATCCACGCCAGTATTCTTGCCATGGACAGTACGCAAAGGCAAAAATATATGACACCAAAAGTTGAGTCCCCCTAGGTTGCAACGTGTCCCATATGCTACTGGGGAAGAAAGGAGGGCAAAAACTGATAGCCACAGCAAGAATAAGTGGTTGGGCCAAATGACACTCAGCTGTGGATGTGTCTGGTCATGAAAATAAAGTTCAAAGATGTAAAGAACAATATTGTATCAGTTCAATTCAGTTCAGTTGCTCAGTCGTGTACAACTCTTTGCAACCCCATGAATTGCAGCACACCAGGCCTCCCTGTCCATCATCAATTCCCGGAGTTTATTCAAACTCATGTCCATCGAGTCAGAGATGCCATCCAGCCATCTAATCCTCTGTCGTCCCCTTTTCCTCCTGCCCCCAATCCCTCCCAGCATCAGGGTCTTTTCCAATGAGTCAATTATTCACATGAGGTGGCCAAAGTATTGGAGTTTCAGCTTCAGCATCAGTCCTTCCAATGAACACCCAGGACTTATCTCCTTTAGGATGGACTGGTCGGATTTCCTTATGTCCAAGGGACGCTCAAGAGTCTTCTCCAACACCACAGTTCAAAAGCATCAGTTTTTCAGGACTCAGTTTTCTTCACAGTCCAGCTCTCACTTCCATACATGACCCTGGAAAAACCATAGCCTTGACTAGACAGATCTTTGTTGGCAGAGTATTGTCTCTGTTTTTTAATATGCTATCTATATTGGTCATAACTTTCCTTCTAAGGAATAAGCGTCTTTTAATTTCATGGCTGCAATCACCATTTGCAGTGATTTTGGAGCCCCCAAAATAAAGTCTGACACTGCTTCCATTGTTTCCGCATCTATTTCCCATGGAGTGATATGACCAGATGCCATGATCTTAGTTTTCTGAATGTTGAGCTTTAAGTCGACTTTTTCACTCTCCTCTTTCACTTTCATCAAGAGGCTTTTTAGTTCCCCTTCACTTTCTGCCATAAGGGTGGTATCATCTGCATATCTGAGGTTATCGTTATTTCTCCTGGGAAACTTGATTCCAGCTTGTGCTTCTTCCAGCCCAGCATTTTTCATGATGTACTCTGCAAATAAGTTAAATAAGCAGGGTGACTATGTACAGCCTTGACATACTCCTTTTCCTATTTGGAACCAGTCTGTTGGTCCATGTCCAGTTCTAACTGTTGCTTCCTGACCTGCATACAGGTTTCTCAAGAGGTGGGTTAGGTGTTCTGGTATTCCCATTTCTTTCAGAATTTCCCATAGTTTTTTTTGTGATCCACACAGTCAAAGGCTTTGGCATAATCAATAAAGCAGAAATAGCTGTTTTTACTGGACCTCTCTTGCTTTTTCAATGATCCAGCAGATGTTGGCAATTTGATCTCTGGTTCCTCTGCCTTTTCTAAAACCAGCTTTAACATCTGGAAGTTCACAGTTCACGTTAATGCTGAAACCTGGCTTGGAGAATTTTGAGCATTACTTTTGTAGCATGTGAGAGGACTGCAATTTTGCAGTAGTTTGAGCATTCTTTGGGATTGCCTTTCTTTGGGATTGGAATGAAAACTCATTTTTTTCCATTCCTGTAATCAATGCTGAGTTTTCCAAATTTTCTGGCATCTTAAGTGAAGCACTTTCACAGCATCATCTTTCAGGATTTGAAATAGCTCAACTGGAATTCCATCACATCCACTAGCTTTGTTTGTAGTGATTCTTTCTAATGCCCACCTGATTTCCCATTCCAGGATATCTGGCTCTAGGTGAGTGATCACACCATCGTGGTTATCTGTGTCGTGAATATCTTTTTTGTACAGTTCTTCCGTGTATTCTTGCCATCTCTTAATATCTTCTGCTTCTGTTAGGTCCATACCATTTCTGTCCTTTATCGAACCCATCTTTGCATGAAATGTTCCCTTGGTATCTCTAATTTTCTTGAAGAGATCTCTAGTCGTTCTCATTTTGTTTTCCTCTATTTCTTTGCATTGATCGCTGAGGAAGGCTTTCTTATCTCTCCTGTCTATTCTTATTCTTTGGAACTCTGCATTCAAATGGGAATATCTTTCCTTTTCTCCTTTGCTTTTCATTTCTCTTCTTTTCAGAGCTATTTGTAAGGCCTCCTCAGACAACCATTTTGCCTTTTTTGCATTTCTTTCCCTGGGGATTGTCTTGATCCCTTTCTCCTGTACAATGTCACGAACCTCCGTCCACAGTTCATAGGCACTCATAGGAATCTGAATTGTTAGGTTCATTAATCATGTTAAATTGGAAGAAGTCAAGCAGGAGATGGTAAGACTGAATACCAATACTTTAGTAAACAGACAACAATCGTGTCTACTAGAGTGTGTGAGGATCCCTTAGAAGAAATGTAGTAACCCTCATACTTAACAAAGTAGTCCAAAACATAGCAGTTGGATGCAATCACAAAAACAACAGGATGATCTTGCTTCACTCCAAGGCAAACCGTTCAACATCACAATAATCCAAGTCAATGCCCCGACCTCTGATGCAGAGGAAGTTGAAGCTGACCAGTTCTATGAAGACCAACAATACCTTCTAGTTGTTCAGTTACTCCACTCGTTTCCAGCTTTATGCAGCGCCATGAACTGCAACACACCAGGATTCTAGGTTTTATTGTCCTTCACTATCTTCTGGAGTCAGTGATGCAACCAATACAGTTCATCCTCTGTCACCCTATTGTTTTACCTTCATCCCTTCCCAGCATCAGGGTCTTTTCCAATTAGTTAGCTGTTCACCTCAAGTTTTGGAGTTTCACCTTCAGCATAAGTCCTTCCAATAAGTATGCAGAGTTTATTTCCTTTAGGATTGACTGGTTTGATCTTGCTCTCCCATAGACTCTCAAGAGTTTTCTCCAGCACCACAATTTGAAATAATCAATTCTTTGGAGCTCAGCCTCCATATATGACTACTGGAAAAAAAAAACATAGCTTTGACTATACAGATCTTTGGCAAAGTGATGTCTCTGCTTTTTAATAAGCTGACTACATTTGTCATACCTTTTTTCCTAGGAGCAAGTGTCTTTTAATTTTGTGGCTGCAGCCACAATTCACAGTGATTTTGGAACCCAGGAAAATTAAATCTGTCACTGTTTCCACTTTTCCCCCATCTATTTGACATGCAGTGATTGGATCAGATACCATCATCTTAGGTTGTTGAATGTTAGGCCAGCTTTTTCACTCTCCTCTTTCACAACCCATCCATAGGCTCTTTTGTTCCTCGTCATTTTCTGCCATTAGAGTGGTATCATCTGCATATCTGAGGTTGTTGATATTCTTCCTGGCAGTCTTGATTCCAGCTTGTGCTTCATCCAGCCCAGCATTTCACATGTTGTACACTGCATATAAGTTAAACAAGCAGGATGGCAATATATAGCCTTGACATATTCCTTTTCTGATTTTGATCCAGTCACAGTCAGTTGTTTCACGTTGCTTCTTGACCTGCATACAGGCTTCTCAGGAGGCAGCTAATGTGGTCTGGTATTCCCAGCTCTTCAAGAAATTTCCACAGCTTTTTGTGATCAACCCAGTCAAAGATCAACCAGTTGACTTTGGCATAGTCAATGAAGCAAAAATATATGTTTTTTTCTGGAATTTCCTTGGTTTTCTATGACCCAACAAATGCTAGTAATTTGATTTCTGGTTCCTCTGCAGTTTCTAAATCCAGCTTGTACATTTGTAAGTTCAAGCCTAGCTTGAAAGATTTTCTAGAACTAATGCCAAAAAAAAAAAAAAAAAAGTCATTTTCTTCATAGGGGATTGGAATGCAAAAGTAGGAAATCAAGAGATATTCAAAATAACAGGCAAGTTTGTCCATGGAGTACAAAATGAATCAGGGTGAAAGCCAATAGAGTCTTGTCAAGAGAACATGCTGGTCATAGCAAATGCCCATTTCCAAAACCCCGAGAGACATGAACATCATGTGACAGTCAATACTGAATGATTATATTCTCTGTAGCCGAAGATGAAGAAATTCTATACAGTCAGAACTAATAAGACCTGCAAGTGACTGTGCCTCAGATCATGAGCTGTTTATTGCAGAATTCAGGCTTAAATTGAGGAAACTAGAGAAAGCTACTAGGACATTCAGGTATGATATAAATGAAATCCTTTATAATTTATATTTATATAAATTATATATATATATTTATTTATAAATTTATAAAACACCATGGAAGTGACAAAAAGCTTCAAGGGATTATATCTGGTATACAGAGTGCCTGAAGAACTATGGATTATCATTCACAACATTGTATACAAGGCAGTGATCATAACCATCTGAAAGAAAATGAAATGCAAGAAGTCAAAATGATTGCCTCAGGAGGCTTTACAAATAGCTGAGGAAAGAAGAGAAATGAAAGGCAAGTGAGAAAGGGAAACTAGAGGAAAAAAATGGAATTTGAAAGGTTAGAAATCTCTTTAAGAAAACTGGAAATATCAAGGGAATATTTTATGTAAGTTTGGGTATGATAAAGGACAGAAATATTAAGAATCTAACAGGAAGCAGAAGAGATCAAGAAGAGTTGGCAAGAATACACAGAACTATACAAGAAAGAACTTGACCAGGATAGCCACAATGGTGTGGTCACTTACATAGAGAAGGACATGTTGAAGTGTGAAGTCAAATGGGCCTTAGGAAGCAGCACTAAAAAGAAAGCTAGTGGGGGGTGTCAGAATTCCAGCTGAGGTATTTAAAATGCTAAAAGATGCTGTTGCTTAAGTGTTTCACTCAATATGTCACCAAATGTGGAAAACTCATCAGTGGCCACAGGACTGAAAAAGGTCAGTTCTTCATACCAATCCCAAAGAAGGGCAATGCCAAAGAATGCTTAGACTATTGTACAATTATGGTCATTTCACATTTTAACAAGGAAATGCTCTAAGTCCTTTAAGCTAGACTTTAAGAATATGTAAATTGAGAACTTCCAGATGTACAAGCTGGGTTTTGAAGAGCCAGAGGAACCAGAGATCTAATTGCCAAGATTCGTTGGATCACAGGGAAATCAAGGGAGTTCTGCGGTGGGGTGTGGGGAATGAAAACATCTACTTCTGCTTCATTGACTATGCTAAAACTTTTGACTGCACAGACCGCAACAGACTGTGGAAAATTCTTAAAGAGATGGGAGTATCAGACCACCTTACCTATCTCCTGAGGAATGAGTATTTGTTTCCAGAAGCAACTGTCAGAACCAGGCATGGAACAACTGACTGGTTCAAAATTGGAAAAGGAATATGACAAGGATGTATATGTTTCCCTGCTTTAACTTATATGCAGATTACATCATGAAATATTCTGGACTGGATGTATCACAAGCTACAGTGAGGGTTGCCAGGAGAAATATCAACAACCTCAGATATGCATATGATACCACTTTAATTGCAGAAAATGAAGAGGGATGAAAGAACCTCTTGATAAAGTTGAAAGAACAGAATGAAATAGCTGGCTTGAAACTCAAGATTTAAAACAGCAACAACAACAACAGAAAAAAAACGGTGATCATGGTGTCTGTTCCTATCACTTCATGGCAAATAGAGATGGAAAAAATGGAAATAGTGACAGAGTTTATTTTCTTGGGCTCCAAAATCATTGAAACTGAAAGATGCTTGCTCCTTGGAAGGAAAACTATGACAAACCCAGACAGAAATTTAAAAGGCAGAGACGTCATTTTGCTAGCAAAGGTCCATATATTCCAAGTTATGGTTTTGCAGTAGTCATATACGTATGTAAGTGTTGGACCATAAAGAATGCTCAGCATTGAAGAACTGATGCTTTTGAATTGTGGTGCAGAAGAAAATCCTTGAGAGACTCCTGGACTGCAAGGGGATTAAACCAGTCATTTCTAATGGAAATAAATCCTGATTATTCTTTGGAAGAACTGCTGCTGAAGCTGAAGCTCCAATACTTTGGCCACCTGATGAAAAGAGTCAACTCATTAGAAAAGACCCTGATGCTGAGAAAGACTGAAGGCAATAGGAGAAGGGATCAGCAGAGGATGAGATGGTTATATAGCATTACAGACACAATGGATATGGATTTGAGCAAACTCTAGGACATACTTAAAAACAGAGGTGTTTAGCCTGCTACTGTCTATAGGGTCTCAAAGAACGGGACACAGGTTAATGAATGAACAACAACAAAATACTTGATAACTTATTTTTAAATTTTTATTTTATATTGCATTATAGTTGATTTACAATGCATTATTTCAGATGTACAGCAAAGGCGTATGTGTATGTGTATATATATATATTTCAGATTCACTTCCCATAGAGGTTATTACAGAGTACTGAGTAGAGTTCTCTGTGCTATATAGTGGGTTTTTTTTTAATTAACCTTTATGCATATATTAGTGTGTATTTTGTATATGTTAATCCCACCTCCTAATATATTCCCCTCACTTTTATCCTTTGGTAAAGATAAATGTGTTTTTCACTGCCTGACTTATTTCACTTAGTTGATAATCTCTAGATCCATCCATGTTGATGCAAATGGTATTATTCCATCCTTCTTAATGACTGAGTAGTATTACTGTCTATGTATACCACATCTTCTTTATTCATTCACCTGCCAATAAGCAGCTAGGTTGCTTCAACTTCTTTGCTACTGTAAATAATGCTGCTACAATGATCTTTTGGTACATGTATCTTTTATTTTTTTTACTTAAAAAAAAATTTTTTTTATTAGTTGGAGGCTAATTACTTCACAACATTTCAGTGGGTTTTGTCGTACATTAACATGAATCAGTCATAAAGTTACACGTATTCCCCATCCCGATCCCCCCTCCCACCTCCGTCTCCACCTGGCTCCTTTGGTGCACATGTATCTTTAAGAATTATGATATTCTCCAGGTATATGCCCAGGAGTGGGATTGCTGGATCATATGGTAACTCTATTTTTAGTTTTGTAAATAGCTAAAAATACGTTATCCATAGTATTTGTATCAATTTACATTCCCACCAATAATGTTGGAGAGATCAATTTTCTCCATACCCTCTTTGATGTTTATTGTTTCTAGAAATTTTGATGATGGGCAGTCTGACTGGTGTGAGGTGATAACTCATTGTACTTTTGATTCATATTTCTTTAATTATTAGTGATATTGAGCATCTTTTCATGTGAGTTTTGCCATTTGCTTGTTTTCTTTAAATAAATGAGTATCCAAATCTTTTGCCTTTTTATTTGATTGGGTTATTTATTCTTAAGATATTGAGCTGCATGAGCTGTTTGTATATTTTGGAGGTTCATACCTTATTGTTCACATTGTTTGCAAATATTCTCTCCCATTTTGTGCATTGTCTTTTCATTTCATTTATGATTTCCTTTGCTGCCCAAAAAACTTTAATTAGGACCCATTTGCTTTTTTAAAAATATTCATTACAGTTGGAGGCAATCCAAAACATATTGCTGTGATTTACCTCAAAGTAAACATATTCTGCCTAAGTTTTCCTCTGAAAGCTTTATAGTATCTGGGCTTAGGTCTTTAATCCACTTGGGGCTTGTTTTTGTGTGTGGTGTTAGAGAATATTCTAATTTCATTCTTTTATATGTAGCTGTCCAGTTTTCTCAGCACCATTTATTGAAGAGATTGTCTTTTCTCCAATATATATTCTTGCTTCCTCTCTCATAGATCATTTGACCATAAGAGCATGGGCTTGTATTTGGGATGTCTATCCTGTCCCATTGATCTATATTTTTCATTTTGTGTCAGGGCCAAGGTGTTTATACCAGCTTTGTGTATAGTCTGAAGTTATGGAGCCTGATTTCTCCAGCTTCACTTTTGTTCTAAAGAATGCTTTTGTGTTATGTGTATTTTGCATTTCCACACAAATTTTTAGAATTTTTTTGTTCTAAATCTGCAAAAATTGCCAGTTTTAATTTGATAGGGATTGCAATGAAGCTGTAGATGACATTGGGTAGTATAATCATTTTGACAATTTTGGCTCTTCCAGTCCAAGAGTATGGTATATCTCTCCATCTGTTTGTGTCATTGTTAATTTCTTTCATCAGCATCTTATAGTTTTCAGTGTACAGGTCTCTTTCCTCCTTGGGTAAGGTTATTCATAATTTTATTGTTTCATGCAATGGTAAATGTATTGCTTTCTTAATTTATCTTTCTGATCTTTCAGTGTTATTGTATAGGAATGCAAGATATTTCTGTATATTAATTTTTTATCCAGCAACTTTATCAAATTCACTGATGAGTTCTAGTAGTCTTCTGCTGGCATCTTTAGAATTTTCTATGTATAGTATCAACTCAACTGCAAACAGTGGCCTTTTTACTGTCTTTCAACTTGGATTTTTCACATCATTTTTTCTCTGATTGTTATGGCTATGTTGAATAATAGTGGCAAGAGTAAATATCTTTGTCTTGTTCCTGATCTTAGAGGAAATGTTTTCAGTGTTTCTATGTTGAATATGAGGCCAACTGTGATTTTGTCATATATGGCCTTTATTATGTTGAAATATGTTCCCTCTATGCTCACATTCTGGAGGGTTTTGTCATAAATGGGTGTTTAATTTCATCAAAAGTCTTTTTTATGCACCTATTGAGATGATCGTGTATTTTATTCTTCAATTTGTTAGTGTGTTATATACCAATTTATTTGCAAATATTGAAAAGTCATTGTATCTCTGTGATAAATTCCACCTGATTCTCATATATGATCCTTTTAATGTATTGTTGGATTCTGTTTGCAATTTGGTGAAGATTTTTTCATCTCTGTTCATCAGTGATATTGGCCTGTAATTTTCTTTTTTGTGATATATTTTTCTGGTTTTGGTATAAGGGTGATGGTAGCCTAATAGAATGAATTTGATAGTTTTCTTTCTTCTTTCTTCTTGATAGATTTCTATCAAACTAAGTGTTTGATAAATTTAGCCTGTGAAGCCATCTCATCCTGATTTCTGCTTGTTGGGAGTTTTAAAATAACAATTTCAATTTAAGTAACTGTTTACTGCTCTGTTCAGATTTTCTATTTCTTCCTCATTTAGGATTAGGAGATTGTACCATTATAAGAATGTACATTTCTTCTGTTTGCTCATTTTATTGGCATATAGCTGCTTATAGTAGTATTTCTTATGATTGATTTTATTTCAGTGGTTCAGCTGTAACTTCTTCTTTTAAATTTTAATTGTATTTACTTGCATCATCTTCCTTTTTTTCTTGATGAATCTGTCTAAAGGTTTATCAATTTTGCTAATCTTCTCAAAGAACTATCAGTTAGTTTCATTGATCTTTGCTATCATTTCATTTGTCTCTATTGCATTTATTTCTGCTCTGATGTTTATGATTTAATTCCTTCTAATAACTTTGGATTTTCTTTATTCTTCTTTATTTTTCGTTTTTTTTTTTTTTTTTTGCCTGATCATAATTTTTATTTTTTTCCATTTACTTTTATTAGTTGGAGGCTAATTACTTTACAATATTGTAGTGGTTTTTGCCATACACTGACATGAATCATCCATGGATTTGCATGTGTTCCTCATCCCGATCCCCCCTCCCACCTCCCTCTCCATCCCATCCCTCTGGGTCTTCCCAGTGCACCAGCCCTGATCACTTGTCTCATGCATCCAACCTGGGCTGGTGACCTGTTTCATCCTTGATAGTTCACTTGTTTCAACGCTGTTCTCTCTGAACATCCCACCCTCGCCTTCTCCCACAGAGTCCAAAATTCTGTTCTGTACATCTGTGTCTCTTTTTGTGTTTTGCATATAGGGTTATCGTTACCATCTTTCTAAATTCCATATATATGCGTTAGTATACTGTATTGGTCTTTATCTTTATGGCTTACTTCACTCTGTATAATGGGCTCCAGTTTCATCCATCTCATGAGAACTGATTCAAATGAATTATTTTTAATGGCTGAGTAATATTCCATAGTATATATGTACCACAACCTCCTTATCCATTCGTCTGCTGATGGGCATCTAGGTTGCTTCCATACCCTGGCTATTTTAAATAGTGCTGTGATGAACAGTGGGGTACACGTATCTCTTTCAGATCTGGTTTCCTTGGTGTGTATGCCCAGGAGTGGAATTGCTGGGTCTTATGGCAGTTCTATTTACAGTTTATTAAGGAATTTCCACACTTTTCACCGTAGTGGCTGTACTAGTTTGCATTCCCACCAACAGTGTAAGAGGGTTCCCTTTTCTCCACACCCTCTCCAGCATTTATTGCTTGTAGACTTTTGGATAACAGCCATTCTGACTGGTGTGTAATGGTACCTCATTGAGGTTTTCATTTGCATTTCTTTGATAATGAGTGATGTTGAGCATCTTTTCATGTGTTTGTTAGCCATCTGTATGTCTTCTTTGGAGCAATGTCTATTTAGACTTTTGGCCCAGTTTTTGATTGGGTCATTTATTTTTCTGGAATTGAGCTGCAGGCATTTCTTGTATATTTTTGAAATTAATCCTTTGTCTGTTTCTTCATTTGCTATTATTTTCTCCCATTCTGAAGGCTGTCTTTTCACCTTGCTTATAGCTTCCTTTGTTGTGCAAAAGCTTTAAGTTTCATTAGGTCCCATTTGTTTATTTTTGCTTTTATTTCCAATATTCTGGGAGGTGGGTAATAGAGGATCTTGCTGTGATTTATGTCAGAGAGTGTTTTGCCTATGTTCTCCTCTAGTAGTTTTATAGTTTCTGATCTTACATTTAGATCTTTAATCTATTTTGAGTTTATATTTTGTGTATGGTATTAGAAAGTGTTCTAGTTTCATTATTTTACAAGTGGTTGACCCGTTTTCCCATATTCTTCTTTCTTTAGTTGCTTTAGGTGTAAGATTAGGCTGTTTGTTTGAGTTGTCCCTTGTTTTCTGAAGTAGGATTGAATTGCTATAGACTTCCCTCTTAGAATTCTTTTTGATGCATCCCATAGATCACTGTGCTTAAAAAAAAAAGCTAAATAAATAAATATGCATATTTGCTTCAAACACAATCCCTAACATCCCATTGTAAACAAACGTTTCAAATGCAATAAAAAAAAGTTCAATAATAAAGTATGTCCTTAAGTCTTAGCAATTAGGGAAGAGGGGGAAAATTCTGAGTAGAAATAGTTGCAATTTAAATAGAAATAAAAACTAAAATAGAGTGCATGCATCCACTAGGAGAGGAAGGGTACATTGTCAGGTAACAGAATGTGATGAAAAGTTGCAGGTGGGGAGGAAAGACAAAGTGGTAGAGATAGAAAGTCATATTTACAGAAAGGGACAAGAAATTTATTTTTTTTCTACTTTTTTCTACTTTTTTTCTACTTTTTAAGGATAAAATACTCCTTAAAATATTAATGTGACTTGTTCCAAAAACAAAACGATGGAAGAGGATGGGGGACCTCATCTCGTTGTCAGAAGGGCTTAGCGGAGCAACCTGACAAAATTCAGCTCAGCTGTAAAGTTAAGCAGCTCCACACAGCTTTGAGGAGGGCCGAGAATAGGCAGAGCCACAGGGAGACAACTAGGCCTTTGAGAAATTTAAAAAAATAAACAAACAAAAAAGAAAAACAAGGCATATTTGTTAAAGGCTCCCATAAATTCTCAAGAGTTCTGCCAAACTCATGGACCCAGACTCAGCTTGTTGGGCTTCAGAATTTCTGAAGCAGTCCTTTCCTCCTTAACCCTAAAGGTTGGGCTGCAACAAGCCAGGAGCATTTCCAAGGCTGCAGAGAAAAGAGATGTTGTACATGTGCAGGAGAGAAAGAACATGTCAGTTAAATCATTCTTGCAGAGGAATAAGAAGTCAGAAGAAGGACAAGGAAGTGTTAGAAGGAAAGATCAGGGCTGAGAGAGAGATTTGGGAAATGAGAGTTTAAAAATCTACTGCCATTTTATCCAGCAGAGTAAAACATAGTCACAAGTGCAAGGCACACTGGGAAGTTTGGTCCCAGGTTCGGGATTCAAATGTTCCAACTCACTATACAGTGTAAAAAGAAAAAAAAATAGAACTCACTCCCTATGATTTTCTGTATGGCCCTTGCTGTAGATGTTGAGGAAGGAAGGGAAATCTGAGGCAAGCTGGGATGCTCAGGTCAAACTGAACCCCTTGTAGTTGTTGAGGGCCTGAGTCAGCCGTACCTGCAGGACCTCTTTGCTTTTGTACTTGGGGAGGTCAAGAAGGTTGTAGCAAGTGTGGGTCATGGGCAAATGCTTCTCTCCATTGGCTGTGGACTGGATTATGATCTGCAGGCTGACCATGCTATAGATGGGAATACAATTGCTGCCCATCAGGAACAACAAAAACTTCTCCAGTGGGAACTCAATGAAATGCTTCCCAGAGTAGTTTCATGGCGGGATGTGTGCCTGAGTAACTACCCTTGTAGATGGCAATCTCTTCCAGTTCCTCCCAGTTGTAGCTGTTGTTCCCCACCATCATGGCCCTCAGTTCTGAAGGCCAGAAGAATTCTAGCACTTTGCCACCACATACCTTTAGGAAGCCACTGGAGAAAGCTGTGTACCACTTATGAACTATAGAATTTATCAAGTTTCCCTTCTACACTGAGGCTGAGAGAGATGAAAAATCCTCATCAAATTCTCTCATCAAGAGGCATTCTACAGCATCCCGTAGATTACCACCCAGCCCTAGGATTCCAACAATGACTCTCAGGTGGTCTGGGGTTAGGGGAGGGAGAAGGAAAGGGAGGATAGTTGTACTTTTGTTTTCATTGTCTCTAGGTATTATTTTTATTTCCTCTTGATTTTTTTCAGTTCTCCATTGATTATTTAGTCACATACTGTTTAGTCTCCATATGTTGGTATTTTTACTTTTCCCCCCTATAATTGATTTGTAATCACAGAGAGTTGTCAGAAAAGATGCTTGATATTATTTCAATTTTCTAACATTTACCAAGTCTTGATTTGCAACTGAAGATGTAATCTATCCTGGAGAATATTCCATATGCGCCTGAGAAGAAAACATATTCTGCTGCTTTCAGATGGAATGCCCTATAAATGTCAATAATTTATGTGGTCTAATGTGTCATGTAAGGCTTCTGCTTCCTTATTAATTTTCTTTCTGGAGTCTGTCCATTGGTGTGTTAGATGTTAAAGTACCTCATTATTGTTATATTATTGTTTATTATTATATTATTTCTTGTTCTATGATTTTATCATTTGCCTGATATATTGAGGTGCTCCTACTAGGTGCATATATGTTTACAGTTGTTACATCTTCTTCTTGGATTGATCCCTTGTTAATTGTGTAGTATCTTTCCTTGCCTCTTGTAACAATCTTCACTTTAAAATCAAAAGGGGAGAGAGCAATTTAGCCAGTAATCAATTCCCTATGTGCACTCCACAGTCTGGAACACTCAGAGAGGTTCACGGAGTTCCACACAGAAGAGAAGAGGGAGGAAGGAGATAGAGGTGACCAAGAGGAGAGGAGGGGGAGTCAAAAGGAGAGAGAGACCAGTCTAGCCTGTGATTCAATCCCTAAGTGTTCTCCACAGCCTGGAACACCAAAAGAGATTCACAGAGTTAAGCAGAGAATAGAAAAGGGAAGGAGGAAATAGAGGTGACCTGGGGGAGAAAAAGGAGAATCAAATGGGGAGAGAGCAATCAAGCCAGTAATCACACTCCTAAGTAAAAATGGATATGAAGATTGGACTCTTAAAGGTATAGAATTAATAATAAATACCAAAAAGCAAAGATTAAATATCTAGAGTAGAAGTTAGGCTCTCAAAAATACAATATTAAAAAAAAAATTACAAAAGTTATATATATATATATCTATATCTATATGAAAATTGCTTTAAAAATAAGGTCTTTTTGTAATGAAATAGATTTTAAAAATGAAAATTAAAGGAGTAATAAAGAACTTAAAAATAAAAAAATTATAATAGTAAAATATTTCTAGGAGTTTCTCTGGAACTGTTGAGGGCAGTGTGGGTTCAGTTCAGTTTCAGATAGTTCCTTGCTCCAGCTTATACTTCTAATGGTCTATAGGTCCCTTCCAATGTAGCCAATGCTAACTACAGGGTTTTAATCTGTTGCACCTGTTACTTCCAAAGTGGTTCCCTCTTCTTTGTTTATTTTGGCTTCCTCTCCTTGCAAGTCTCTTCAGTATCTAACTTCCACCCTGACACACCAGGGCCAAGGTAGTCATTTATTTAGGCTCACTTCTTCAATCGTGCTGCAAGGAGGGAGGAACACTGCAAACAAATACCACTGGTGTGTGTGGGGAGTGCTCGCAGTGTCTGGGCCACAGTGGGTTTGACCCCACTCACGGCATATGTGCTTTCCAGGTCTACACTGCTTAGGCTCCAGGTTGTTCTGCAGGGGAACTGTGTAAGGCAGGCCTTGGGTTGCATGCACTTCCCAGGTCTAAGCCACTCAGGTTCAGGTTCTCGGGTACTCCACAAAGGCACAGACTCGTTTGGGCCTATGTTTTGTGCCCCTCCCAGGTCCGAGCAGCTCAGGTGACCAGGTGCTTTGTGAACGCACACTCCCCAGGTGGGGCGGTGCATCTTATCATCTTACTGGTCCCAGCATTCAGTTTCCTGGGTGTGCAGTGGGAGCTCCGTCTCAGGTGTGCCAAGTGTCTCCTCTGAGGAGTTGATCTCTGGCCATAACCCTCCTGATGGATATCAACCGTCCAGGATCCCAGGAATACTTGGTTAACAACTGGGAGCCTGATCACAGTTTGGTAGAGGCTGCCATCTCTGAGGCTGAGTTTATCCCTTGTCTTCCATTCTGGCTGTCACCTGCCTGCTTCCCTGCCTCTGGTGGGGGATTGGCCAATCCACAGCCTGCTGGCTCTCCTCTGGCATTCGCTT